>NC_071507.1:112979953-115479953 GCF_027887155.1 Malaclemys terrapin pileata | reverse complement strand
CGGTACTCCACCAGGGCGAAAGGGGCAGGCAGAGTCAACGAGAGGGCATCAGCCATCAACTTACCACAGTGAAGACACCACGGCAAGTAGATCTAAGTACGTCAACTTCAGCTATGTTATTCACATAGCTGAAGTTGTGTAACTTAGATCGATCTGTCCCCCACCCCCAGTGTAGACCAGACCTCAGTTTCATTCATGTACAGACAAGGGCCAATTGCAGAGACTGAGAATTAAAAGCAACCACACTAGATTGCAGTAATTAATACTGTTTACACTTTATTAAGTTAATTCTTGTTAGCTAAACAAATACATTCTCCAGGATCATGCCATAGAAAATCAGTGTTGGAAGGGACCTCAGGAGGTCATCTAGTCCAACCCCCTGCTCAAAGCAGGACCAAGCCCCAAACAGATTTTTGATCTAGATCCCTAAATGGCCTCTTTGAGAACTGAACTCACAATCTGAGGTTTAGTAGGCCAATGCACAAACTACTGAGCTATCCCTCTGTCCCCAAACATCACTGAAATTGCACAAGATTTTTTTTTCCCACTGAAATGCATGTGACTCTGGAATTACTTAGTGGAACCCAAGTACGTCTATCTTCAGGGCAAGCTGCAAGTCCTATTTGCCTGTCTCCAGCTTTTTTAAGGGAGAGAAAGAGCACTTGAGATAAGGAAGTATTACATTGTTTGCATTTATTAATAAGCAAACTTGTATTTTCATTGTGAATTTGCCTAGATACTGAGAAAAGCAAATTAAAATAATATGATGAAAATGTAAAGAGCAAATTTAAGTGGCTAAGGCCAAATATGGAATAACTGGAAAACAGATGATGACTCAGTCCTGGGAAAATTTGCAATTAAAGCTGAAATTATGTCTTTCATATGCCCTATGATGGTTCTATTTTACAGGGCAGCACAGGTTACCTTAGATTGCAGATGTCATACAAAACTGTTATGTCTATGAACAACAGAGCACAGCATGAAAGAAGTTTTAGGCCTTAATCCTGTAAAAATGTATGCATATCCTTAACTATAAGCACATGAGTAATCCCACTGGTTAATTATCTGCAGGATCAGGGCCAAAGTTTCTAAATTCTAATTAAAGACGAACAAAAGAGCATTTCAGGAAGATCTTCGTGCAGCAGGAAGAACAAAGTGATTGTATTAGGATATGGAGATTTTTGCGATTTAAGATTGGTGTAAAAATGACATTAACTACTGGAATTGAAGCACCTGGTGATAACCATAGGTGCACACTTTCCCTCTGCAAGAAGGATTGACTTCCCAATGGCAGGACTGACAAATACATGAAATTATTATTTTTATTGTTAGTGGCAGGTTTTTTATTAATAGGATCTGATGCAGCAGACGTTACCTGCAGTTTTCTAGGTTATGTAACCATTACAAGATTAATAATTTTGTGTTGATTTACAGTTAGCATAAATCCTCAGGAACTGAAACTATGTCCCCGTTCTTGAATTGACATGCCACCTCTTCTTATTATATTTCCAGGTCTGCTGAAATCAGGGAGCAGTAGAAACTAATAAAAGTCTGATCTCCTGTGGTTTACACACTGAGGGCCAGTTTATGCTTCCATTGAAATAAAACAAAACTCCCTTTGATTTCAATGAGTACAGGAGCTAGACCCAGGAAGTTGATAGGACACATGTCTGAATCTTTTGAAGTTCATAAGTAATAAAGCGGTTATTAACAGCAGTTCTGCCAAGTCATGTCATTTTATCAGGACTAACAAATATTGTTATATATTATTATTTTTGTTAAAGACTCAGACCCTGGAGCTCTGTGGTTATATGAACATCTCAGCTTTCACAATAAGTTTCTAGGCCTCACTGTTGCATAAAAATTGAAAATGTGAACTTTATAGGCTCAAACACCTGGTAGGGGGAGAGGGCAAGAGAAGAGACACAGAATTTATTAATTGTTAAAATATCACAATTTTTAAGCTAATTTCATTATTTGGGGGAAGGGAGGGCTCCCCCATGATATCTGAACACTTGGGTGGGCAATACGATGATTAAAAACAAAAAAATCACAATGGAATTTGAGTGAGCCTGACACTACATCTTTGAGAACTCTGATGTACACCGACACAGCAACATTTTGATTACATCTGAGGAAACCATTAATAAAAATTTGAGGAATTTTGCCTCTGTTCAAAAATAGCAAAATTCTCAAATGTAATCACTACTAAAAGCTATATGTAGGATCTTTTGCTTGCCTCATCATCCAAAACAGTTCATTATGAACATTTAAAAACTGTGCATTACTAGTTAGTTACATGTCACATGATATTGTCTTTGTTTGGATGATGTTTGCAAAATCACCTAATCAGCAGACAGTAAGAGTAACACAACATATATAAAACTAGCAACAGCTCAAACCACAAATATCAGATTCAATTATAAAATTTACAATTTATACTATGGGCTAGTTCTGCAATTCAAAGTTTGCTGTCACAGAATATTCAGGCTTAAAATTCACCTTTCCCAAGAGTATGCATGTACAGAGTTTATTCATTGGGATACCGAGGGGAAAAATTAAATACAAGAGGGATGCAAACACAGTTAAAGTAAATTTGTGCAAAATTTTGAATGAATACTCATAATGAAGTTTGGTTTTGTTAGTACTACCATAGTTATTAATTATGATGCCCTATATGACCATGGCCTGTTTTAGGATCTCTGTATTTATTAACAAGTTGAATACATTTTAAGCTCTTTAGGGCAGAGCCTGTCTTTGTTATATATCTGTGCAGTGCTCACCACAACAGAGTTCAGGACTCTAGGCACCAACATAAATACAAATAATATATACTAATAATTTTGAAATAGATCAAGTAGTTTTTGTGCTCTTGGCAATTTCTGCCAGGCAATGTTATTTCTACTTATTTTTTTAAATTGAATATAGAATACGGATGAGTGGGTGGAAATGGAGAAGTGCAATTAACTGAATCAGTTAGACTGTTTATATCTTTATATGCACATGCCTTCAGCACTTCTCAGTGTGAGATGCATTAACCTACACAAGATGATAAATACAGTATGGCAAATGTAATTTACGAGGAAAGTTTTTTTCCAATTTAATGAGAAAAAAAACTAATCCACATCACTTCTTTGTTCATTAAAACTAAAATTATATTTAAAAATATCATCAGAAGAAAATCATATATTTTCTTAGCCTGAATTTAGTTCAGCTAAAAATCTGGTGCTCATTTAGGCCAGAGTAAGGAAAGCACTTAAAAAACTTAGTCCTTATTGGCAGCATGTGCTTAAAGTTAAGCATATTTTAAGTGCCCTTCCAAAATACAGATGTTTTCCTGAAGTAAGGTCTGACTTATTGGTGGTTCTTTTCTTACGGGGATTTTCAAAGTCAATAGGGTCCCTATTTGACTGAATTGTTTTTTGTTTTTTAAATAGTTGTTTGCAAATTCTTCCTAGTCCTATATTTATAAACTTATCCTTTTTAGCAAACTTCTCTGCTCTTTAAAAGAAAACAAAAATAATCACACCAGCTGCCTAGGTTTCCTGAGCAATTCAACAACAAAATAACAAGTTTCAGAGTAACAGCCGTGTTAGTCTGTATCCGCAAAAAGAAGAACAGGAGTACTTGTGGCACCTTAGAGACTAACAAATTTATTAGAGCATAAGCTTTCGTGAAGAAGTGGGCTGTAGTCCACGAAAGCTTATGCTCTAATAAATTTGTTAGTCTCTAAGGTGGAACAAAATAACGTATGGAGAAAAAAAAAAAAAAAAAAAAAGAAAGGAATCTTTTTCATTTCAAACACAGAAAAGGTTATGAAATAAAAAAGAAAATATGAAAATCCTTTTGCTTTATGCCCTTTACATGTTTACTCAGGTAGGAAATGATTTGTTGAAAAAATATGCTTGTCATTTATTACATCTTTGGCCCTAGCACAGTATATTGCCACCTTTGCAGTATAGATGAGTGGCATACAATGTCTATAGCAATCAGTTAGCCAGTAACTCTCACATTTAGGATTAAAATCATACCACCTCATCCCCATAAATCCTTGCTGAAAGAGATGGTCAAGTGGAGTATAATGTGGTGCCCAATTTCAGGCTGCTTAAAAGTCTATGTATTTCATACTGCAGCTAACACTCTGAAAGGTGTAAAGGGTCTGGTGAGATCTGGTGTAAAAGGTACATTTTAGCATATATGCTAATGGACCTTGAGCCAGCAAGTACCTATCTCCCATGGATTGTGTCTGTTTTGGGATCTGGTTGCAGGGTCACAGTAGCAAGGACATGAGTCCAAAAAAATAATGCTTTTGTAGTGTTAGTATATTCCACGTAGGCCACAAAACAAAGAATTCCTGAATTTGGCTCATGAATACCTTTTGCTACAAAAACCTATACTAGGTTTACAAAAATTCTATATTAAGATTACTCTCTTCTTACAAGACAATCTCTACCAACAAAAGGGTACTTCTCCACTGGCCCTCAGCAGGTAGCGTAAACTGTGGCACAATGGTCTATCAATACATCACATTAGGAAATTTCCCTACTGGGATTAGGATTACAATACTGTTTAAAAGACAAAACAACAACATAAATAGTAAAATGCATGAGTGATGTTGTGTAGGTGTGGCTTTGCTTTTGCACTGTAGAAATCCATAGTTATACATATTTTTGGCTGCTATTGTGAAATACACAAAATCTCTAAGAAGAGCATGATTTTTTTACTTTCACTTTTTTCTTAAAAACAGATACATTAATACGTATGTTAATGTAGCACTATGGTTGCAGTTTTAAACATTCCATTTGACTTACCAAAGGTGTGTAACCTATGCTCACATTGTATCATATATGTGGTCTTTTAAATTACTAGTTATACTGTTATACTGCTTTAAGTCCCATTCTGCCTTCAGATATACTTGCATAGCAGCTGTAGCAGGAATTGACAGATGAGTCTAAAGGCGAACCTGAGTCCTATATGTAAAACAAGTTACAGGCCATATGAGCACCGTAACTTGATATATAGATATAAAATTAAATCTAGAAAACAAGAATGGAATATTTATGAGAAAACATTATGATAGATTTCTCACAATCAACATAACTATTAGCAAGGATTGCAACCAGACTCAGCTGTTCTGAAGTGCATAGAAAACCACAGCTTAAGCCTACGTAGTGGAATATAGGAAAGATATTTCATTTACATACCAAAGGATCCAACAAAGGCATAGATTCTTTGACAATTTGACTCCAGGCAAAGGTATGGGGATACTTTTGATGTTGAGAGAACACACGCATGTACAGGGAGTAGCCAGTCTTCATTCATTACACATATGCAAAGGATTTCTTTAAACTATCTTTGAAGATAGAAAGCAGAGGCTTCTCCAGATAGAGGGTTTGTCTACATTTCCATTACTTTATATTCTCTCTCTCTCTCTTTTTTTTTTTTTTTTTTTTTTTTTTGAAAATGGGTTCGAGTAGCACTAAATGGAACTTTAAATCTAGAGACAAACTCATACTGAGCTCTCGAGCTGACTTCACGAAGGCAAACCACAGGACTGAACTAGGGCTAATTCTTTCATTGCCTGGCCCAGTTGGGGGTTTAAACCAAGAGTACAAGTTTCTAAGGGCCAAATCCAGCACTAGTTGTAAACCCAAGCAACTCCACTTGAATGGAGCTGTGCCAGGGCTGAATGTGTCCCTAAATGGGTTTTACCAGATTAGATAGTTTGATGTGCCAGCTCTGCTTAAGCCAGCATGCTAAAAATAGTCCTCCCAACTGCTGTGTAGATATACCCAATGAATGAGTATATCAGTCATCCCTCGCCCCACAGAGAAGGGTCTCACTCCTTGTGTTAACTCACCTCCATTCCTCAGAATTTTTAATGAGTTTGAAGAATTATTCAATTGACTAGCACTTGCCCAACCATATTTCCCTGATAATCCCTGTACTTACACATGCAGCTGTGGTCTTTCCTCCGTTTAGGGAGTTGTGCTTCTCCCTGTCAAATCCTGGTTGGTGGCACTAGATTACAGAGCAAAAAATGGGAGAATCTTCTATAAAAGAGATCAGTGGAAAAGGAAAAATATAGGGCCAGACCCTCCACTGGTGTAAATCTTTCTACCTCCACCAACTACCATGAAGCTATACTGATTGGCTGAGGATTTGTCTCAGTGTCCAGAAGAAATTTAGGACATATTCGGACATTATGTTCTAGTTCTGCTGATGCTTGCATGTAACTTCTGTTACGTCCTTAGATCAAATTCCACCCTTAGAAGCACATGTGCATAAAAGGGAGGGTGTTAAACCCGCACAAATGTGAATGAATGCACTGAGGCAAGTTACTGGGTGCAAACATTTACTGATTCATCCTCTTGCCTAATGGGTGAATACATAATCTTGAAATAATCATGATCCCTAATACAAATATTTAGAGCAGATCAAGGACCAGGAATATGGGATAAAACAAAGGAAGAATATAACTGACTGATGATAGTTTCCAGCTAAGTCTTTAGATGCACATGACTCCACAGTTCATATCTGCTTACTCACTTCATGTTCTCTGCTACCAGTTTGACGGGTCAATGTAAAGCCAACAACAACAACTAAAAAAGGATAAAGAACATTAGGCTTGTTCTCCTCTGTTAGATTTCGTTGACCAGACTTTTTAATTGATTTCAAATTAGTAAAACACCAAAGAGCTCATCATTCTAAAGTCTTTAGGGCATGGAACCACTGATGCTGTTGCTCATCCATCTCTGCATCCTCCTCAGTTTTAAAAGACTGCTGGAGACACCTTTGAATCACAGAACTGGCCCACCTTCATACACTTCTCTAATGATGCTACTTTTTGGTTTTACCATTTGATCATGTATTTTATGCTATTTGAACGTATCAAACCACGAAATCCTCAGAACAACTCAACCGGGATGTTGGCAGGGTGAGGGGTTTCTAAATAAAAGTTATCACTATGACTATTTCCTAGCAATTAACTTTCTGTATTTAGACCATGAGTTTTAATCATAGAACAACAATGAATAAACAACAAAATAAAAAGTAGGAGTGAAATTCTGGTCCTACTGAGGTCCATGGAAGCTTACCTTTACTTTCATTGGGGCCAGGCCTTAACCTGGAGTGCTTAAAAAGCATTTAGCTGATAAAGTGAACATTGTCCACTTGTTCAATCTGCTTAAATAGAGCAGAAACTAGGCAACATTAGCCTCAAAAAGAAAGAGACAGCTTCTTTCCCACTGTAAGCAGCTGACCTGCCTCAGCTAGAGCAACTCTGGTTTCTCTGACTTTGATGCAACTTGGACTGAAGCCAGCCCTGTGTTATGAAACCTGCTTTAAAACAGAACTGATTTTTTTACTTTCCCAGAGTGAAGTTCAGGTTTTAGCTCTCAACGTTGTCACTAAAGCAGCTTCAATCCATCATTTTCAAAAAATTCCTAATGGACAAATGCTTAAAGGTGTTTAAGCACCAAGAGATTCCAGTAGGCACCTAGTGGGGTTTTCAAAAGAGCCCATGCACTATGTTCCACTGACTTTCAGTTAGTCTCCTCAGCTCCTAAGGTAAAATGTTCAAAATCACTTAAGTTACTTATTGGGGGTAACTGTGTTAGTCTGTATCCACAAAAACAGCCAGGAGTCCAGTGGCACCTTAAAGACTAACAGATTTATTTGGGCATAAGATTTCATGGGTAAAAAACCCACTTCTTCAGATGCAAATAAAAAGTGTGATCCCTAACTGATATAGCCATGCCAGCAGGCGGCCCCACTTTTACCAGTATTATTTCACTAAGGGAGACGGGAGGAGTTTTACTACACCAGTACAAAATACAACTTTGCTGGTAAAGCTGCATCCACAGTAGAAGCATTTTGTAGCAGGGCTTTGGAGCGGAGCCCGGAGCTGGAGCACGGAGCAGCTCCGGAGCAGTAGAGCTGCAGGTGTTTGCCTGGAGCTGGAGCAGTGCCAGAGCACAGCTCCAAAGCCCTGTTTTGTAGGGACAGTATATTGGTATTTCTGTACCAGTAAAGTGCTCCTAGTGTAGACGGGTTTCAGGTTCTGGAGTCACTTAGGTGCTTTTGAACATATTCACCCACTGTGTTTAAAGTAATCCTGGCACCTGGGAGTATTACAGCCAGTTGGTGGTGGAACTTTTTTTTAGTGTCCTTAGTGTAAGGCAATGCCTTAAAAAACAAGCTGGATACATCCTCAGTATGTTTCTACCCAGAAAGGGTAGATGTAGGGTTGGATAAAGTTTTTAGCTTTTAACGTTTGGGGAAAGGAATTTTTTTTAAAAGCTAGTTATTTTTTATTACAATACTACTCTGAATTTAACAGTAAGGACAATTTTACAGCGCATAAATGCATTGCTGGTATATAGACAGAACACGGAAAGCTTTAGGATCTAAAGAGCTCTAAGAACTCTAGGGATTTTCAATTAATTTTAAACTAAAATATAAAATTTGAAAACACTAGGCCAGATGTGGAAACATTGTCATATGTGTGTCTATCTGTCCACAAAATGCAGATTCAAGTTCGCAGCTACAATTAGTTTGTAAGCATTATTAGGTGCTTGGAAGGAAGTTAATTGTTCCTTCACAAAAAGGGAGCAGATTCAGGTGGGTATCAGAATCAGGCCCAATATATTATTCAGTAATATACATGTTACAATCTGATTAGTCAGACAAAGGAATATCTGCTTCATCCCTTTGCAAGGGCAGGATATGCCATTTGCTTCCTGATCAAGGATATATCAGGTAAGTTGAAAATTTTATTAAAGCTAATGTTAAAAAAATTACATCATATATAGGTTGAGAAAAGAGTGTCTGTACATCTGGGTATAGTGCTTAGATTATCCACAGAAACAAAGTTTGTTTTTAAAGTCATAAGATACATATAGTGCATAATCAGCAATAACCCAAATTTAGGTGAATGAATTTAAGAATACAGTTTAGATATTTAGCATCCATGCATTCGGGTACATTACTCATGAAAAAAGTTATACAGAGAGTTGGTGGCGGAAAGCAAAATATATCAATGAGTGAAGATTGTCCCTCAGTAATTGAGAATTTAGGATAATTTACAGAAAAAACAGTCCTTCAGGAAAGTATCAGTTACTTTCCCAACTGCGCTTCTTGTGATCTTAGCTGAACGAATAAGGAAGCCATTCTTTCATGTTATAAAATATTGTTAAACTTGTTTGTTTGAACTGAGAACATTTAGAAATGTCTTTTATGCCTTTTACACTTCTGAGTGAGCAGTCATTTGATTATCCTGTATGTGAACTTCTGGGCTATTGAAGGTTACATGTAGCTTCTGGCGTAAGCACACCCAAAGCATGTGTTGCACATCTCTATGACTCTATACTCTGGCCCCTCGTGTTATTTCTCATGTATCACTGTGATGACCTACATTATTTTTAAAGTGCGCAAACCTTGTTAAATGTGCATTTTTAAATGCTTTATGACTATATAACTTTTCTTACTTGTCTACTGAACTAAGCACAGGACAAAAATCCAGGAACTAATCCTGATTTTGTCACTGATAAGCTGTGGAGCCTCTAGTAAATCACTTAAGGCTAAACTGGCTCGTTGCAGTCTGTCCTGACTAATGGGCAATGTATAGATGCATAGCTACCAGGAGCAAACTAGAGACTGAACTATGACTGAGCATTTGTGCATCTAGACAGGTACATACCCGGGGCAGCTAGTGGCTCAGCCGCCACAGTTACACTCAATTTTTAGTGTGTTAGCTAGATCAGAGCTAGTGCGGGTATGTCTCCTCCAGCTGGGAATTACACTTCCAACTCTAAGTGCAGACATACCCTCAGAGAGACAGTTCAGATCCGGTTTCTACCTAGCTCCGTGGCATGCCTACCCCTGGCATAGACTATTTCCCCTCTGTGTAGGATCAGCTGTGTTAGCCAGTGCATTGCAAGACCAGAACAAAGGATCTCTCTTCATTCTTTAACCATCTGGGGAGGTAGGGAGCAAGCTGGTGGCAGCTTCTCTCCCTCCCATTTTATGACTTTTAATGCCACAGTGGCCAGCACACCGGAGTACGGTTCCCTTTATCCCTGAACATGCTGGCTCACAACTGTGCCCCAAACCTTTCAGTATATTTGCCCATTTGGAAATATAAGGTTTACCGAGCGCACAGGTGTGTTGTGAGGATGAAATAGTTAATGTTCGTACTGAACTTTGAATCATACCTAGGAATGCTACTTATTGCTAAATAATAGATTTTATAAAGTGCATTTCTGTTTCTAATATTGTAGATAAATGTTATTAAGAATGTGAGAAAACCCAGTTTAATCCTTTGGATTCATTTCATAAGCATTCATTGGACTAGAGTACTAGATATTTGGCATATATATGCAAGTTTTCTAAGGGTTTATGTAGACATCCTGTGAAGACAGTAACTCATTTTGTCATTTTTTTTATCCAATTATGTTTCGTTGCTGTGATCTTGCCATGCAACTTTTTAATTGAGCTAAAATGTCATCCCAGGTAGTATATGTAGGGCCTGGTGTTAGAAGTTATTATAGGGCTGGATCTTTACAGTGTTGTTCCATCTTTAATTCCAATTAATTTCAACAGCATTACATTTCTGGGCTAAAACTGAAGTTATGTAGTGATGAATCATGCCCTAAACATCCTTCATAATTAATGCTAAGAAGGGCATTATCTTGAAATGGAGTGTCACAAACAAGATGTCTAGATATTTGCATCAAGATGACATGACCCCAATCTACCAGATCTAGAGAACTTTTCCTTAGTTCAGCAGGCAAAATGGCAAAGGTAGCATTAAGGCCTCCTCTTCAGTCAGAGAACATATGGTTCCACACTCTCTTGTTGCCATGCAATGCTGTCTAACATTTATGTATGATATTCCATGAGGCAAATTCTGACTGACAGCCTGGATGATGTGGGACTGTCAGTATAACAAAGATAAAAGGAACAGTAAGTTTATTAAGGGCAGGAAGTCACTAACAGTTCATGCACTGGAAAGTTGTAAGATTTTGTTGCACTGTGGATTTGAACTTGCTAGCTCCCTCATTTGCAACAGTAACAACTCAGGAGAGATACTCCACCATGAAACTTAATTATCCCCTCAAATTCAAAATACAGTATGCTGCCATGGATTAAAACTTTATTCCACCTAATGAACCAGCTGTAAAAAATCAGATGATCGGTATAACCCTCCTCCACACACAAGGGAAAAGATGGCTTCCACAGCCCTATCAGCGACCTATCTACTGAAGATCAGTCTGCTGTGGAATTGACGTCCATTACCACCTGAAGCTGCCACTGCCTTACACAGGGCCAAAAGATACACATTATTACGGCTAAATAGAGCTTTTAAGTTTGACAGGGATGTTTAGAGTCTTCTTAACAGTACTAGGTATGATTTTTTTTAAAAGAACTTTTCATTTCAATTACCAGATGCCAGATTCAGCAACACAGAAACGCTATATAGATGAGTAATACCACTAAATAACATACGCTGTTGAAAAGCTTTGTGTATTTCATATTAATTTTAAGCCAGTCTTAAATTTAGAGATTGTCAGTTAGGAATATCTACCATAAGCAAGGAACTTTCCACAAGAACAAAAAACAAAGTAAAAGGACTCAACCAGACCTAAGCATATTCTGCCCTCAGATTCATGCATACAAGTCCCTTTAACACCTGTGGTACTACCCAGCACATATCTGAGGACAAATATAATTCTCCAGATAGCAAATACAAAATGAGCAGTGTTTTCACCAAATTTGGATAAGAATTTCTACATGAACTAATCCCAGCATTTGTGATAGAGCTTCCTGGCTGTGTCACCTGTTTTAGTACTGTTTGCTGCCAGGAGCAAATTATATACACTCATCCAACCACTGATGATAAAACAACAACAACAAAAGGCCACACGCAGCTCACCTGCATCAGCCTTATGTTTGCGATTGCTAACATCAAGCAAGAACACTGCAAATTCTGACACTTCTAATTTTGCAACCTATGGGAAATAGATTCCTTCACCAATAGTGAAAATGCCAATCCTCTCAAACAGAATGGTTCAAATTGAAGGATGAAAAGTACAAGTTTAATATACTGGAACACTATCACAAGCAAAATAAAAATAAACTTTCAGCAAACTGTCAAAAAGCTCTTTTTTTAAAAAAAGTCATTATTAAACTTAAAGATGATCAGTAGAGTGATCCACAATGGATGAAATTCCCCTAAAAATATTCAATATTTGAGTAAAAAAGGTGGAATTTTAAACAGCTTCCTTCTTGCGCTGTTGTTGATAAAATATTGTTAGGCATCTAAAAGGTATTTAAATATGAATGGCCAGGAAATATTAAAGTACATGAAATATTCATGTGTTAGGATAAATGTTTTGTGGTTTATATGATTACTTCTCATTCTTTGGGCCTAGCACTGGAGTAGTTATCCAAGCAATGCTCTCATGGGCTTCCATGGGAGCTTTACCTGGATAAGACTTGCAGGATCAGTACTGTTTACTTCAATTAACATTAAAATATAGGTTACAAATGTAGACCCTGGTCCTGCAAGTATACCCCTGTACCTCCACTGAGCCAGATGCAGGATCAGCACCACAGAGCTGATTTCTGATGTTCGGACATGGGTGAAACTCTGACAGAGTTCAATGCCAATTTTGCTGATGGGAGGTTTGTCTACGTAAGGAGTTCAGGACTGGACCTATTGGTATTAAATCCAACAGCTCCAGTTCAGTATGCATTCCCTTCTTGTATCACTTTAGGGTCACTGTCTAAGCTACGGTTGCTCAGGTTACATGACCAATGCTATTTTTAGAGGTGTGTGGTGATCTAGCTTCACTAACTAGCAGTGGAGTCTCCAGCTGCCAGACAAACACTTCTCACACAAAAACCCACCCTTCAGGAAAACTGCTATTCCCAAAAAAGCAATAAATCACACTGACGTGCTGACTCAATCACACTGTCAAAGTACAAATTGTTTTCAATTAATCATATTTGAAAATAGTTACAGTACCTTCTGTTGTAATCTCAGCCATAGCAGCGATCGTAAGAGATATTCTAAACAGGTCAAGTTATACCGGCAGCTTAGATAATACTTCTGGGTCACTGACTCTATCAGGAAATGCAGAAATAAAAGGTGGGAGGTCCTCCTCTTTTCCTATTCTGTTTCTTCTTTTGGAACCTCTCTGAACTTGTCTTCTCTGTAGAGTCCTGGCCCCCCCAGCACAATCTAAGCCTTTCCCAAGGCAATGCCTGCAGCTCAGACTAAAGTATCAGCTTCTAACAAAAATAGCCATGCCTCACAGTGCATCTTCAGCACGAGAACCACACACCCTATAAATAAAAATAAAAATTCCCAGATCCAAAGGGGACAGCAGAGCAGGGAAAGGCAGCAAAAAGCAAAGGAACTGGCAAGAACTGTTTAAAGCCCCTGCAGCTTCTCCAATATAATTACAGTTCTTTGGAGGAGGGGCGGGGGAGGTCAGAAAACATGAAATATAGAGTTCAAAGTAACCTTATCCCCATCTTAGCTCAAATTTATTCTTAGCACACTTAATGCTTGGCACATTCTTACTGGCCTTATTAGGACTGGGGAGGGTCCTATGACATCTACCAGTCAACAGCAGAGTGGGTAAATGTATGTAATTTTCTCCACTTTGATTCCCAATCCCCGTTACTGAGACACAACCAGTAAAGTCATTTTAGATCACACCACCCATTAAAAACTTTACCTTCTCTTTTGTTCTATTACTTCACACACCTCCAAAGTTAGTTGAAGCATTACAGAATGTTTGTAAATAAAATACTTGGATTAAAAGATACAGATTATATCCATTAACCTCCACAGTTATTAAGCAGATCAGATTTTCTTTCCCAGGCCTAATTCAAGGATCTCTAGCAAGTCAAATTTGGTGCAAAATGTGTTTAGAAACAAACAAACTTTTACAAAACTCAATATCAATAGATTTTTTTAAAAAATTCTAGTGGATTTATTAAAAAAACAAATACACTATCCACTGTAGTGCTTGAAATGCCAAAACTGGAGGGTTATACTAGTGGGCAATAACATGAAGTTGACAAAAAATTGTCCTTGAACCAGCATTCCTCAGCATGTAGAGACAGAGTCACATGAAATCAGAAACTGACTCTATTAGCCTTGTGACTGGTGAACCTACAGTCAGCTCATCTCTATTGCAAGGGCTGGCATTTGCTCTTCTCTTCTCCCCTGCACCTGAATTAAGCACCTAGTTATGTGGTAAGGTGCAAGGAAAGAAGTCTGGCATGGTGGGTGAGAAGCAGAAGGGAAGGCAAATGATTCAGAATGAGTAAGTGAGGACTCAAAAGAGGAGTCAAGCTGTCCCAGCCTCATACCAGCTTACTTCTCCTAGAACGGCACTGGCCAGCATGTGAGAGAGAGACAGGGTAACAAAGTCAGAGCTCTGCACACTGTTCACCCCTTGCATTGGAGGGGAAGTAGCAGTCCAACAGAAGTGAGTAAGGGATACATTTGCACAGGGGAGAAAGGAGGCACTCTATGGCCCCAGGGGCCCCTGCAGATCACAATTTCGCTGGAAGCGAGATTCTGAGCAGCAAGTTGTAACAAACCTAGGTAGGTTCTTCATTTGCAAAATGAAGGGCTTTTAGTATTTGACAAGCTTTAGTATTAATTCCTATTTCAGATGACAAATTGTATTGCTCATATAGTCAAATTACTAGTAAACATCTTTCAGGAGCTGATTTCCAAGTTGTCATGACAATAATGCTGAGGGAGGAGGTGGAGGCAGAAAATAACTCAGATTATATTCATAGGAAGTCGAAGAAAGGAGAAGAGACTTTCATACTAATTAAAGGAAACATCTGAAGAGCCAATCAAGTCCGTTTTTGTTAACAAGGAAATACAGAATAGGGTTTTAGATTGTCTGCTAACAAATTACACGTTTGGAGATTTTCCCGAGTTTTTTCCCCCTTCATTCGCTTCCTCAAGTTATAATCCTGTATTTATGATATCACAATTTCCACAGTATTTTATTGTGATGTCACACAGGATTAGGCCTTTCTGTAAACAAGTAACAGGAGCTGATGAATTCTTAAAACCCAATCCTACAAAATGAAGCTAAGGTCAAGCAAAGCATGTTGTGATGCAGTAAATGCACAGAAACACAGTAGGGTCAGAGACAAAAGCCTTTGCCCCAGCTCATGCTTCCCAACATTGCACTATGGGAGAACTTGCAGAACTGATGTAACTTGATGGATCCTGGGACTATATTATCAAAGTCTTACTGCACGCTTGGTCAAGGATATATACAAATCAGTATATGTTCACTCTGAACACAAAAAGGAAGTAAAACTAGGGCTAGGTGGGTGGTGCACATTGGGAGGGACACTAGTAAGTGGTAAATGCATATACAGCAGTAAGAAACTGATTAGATGGCTCAACTCCTCATTTCCTGACTTTCTAACATTTGGGTTTTCTAAAAGGTCTAGAAAAAAAATACTGATTTGAGGAATTAGCTGGATTTCAGTGATATAGGCTTTCAACCTTAAAAACCTAGTGTGTATGTGTGAGAGGTTTTGTTTTGGTTTTTTTTGCTAGAAGCCTAGGGCCTGGTCCACACTAAACCCCAACTTCAAACTAAGGTACGCAAATTCAGTTACGTTAATAACGTAGCTGAATTTGAAGTACCTTAGTTCGAACTTACCGCGGGTCCAGATGCGGCAGGCAGGCTCCCCCGTCGATGCCACGTACTCCTCTCGGCGAGCTGGAGTACCGGCGTTGATGGCGAGCACTTCCGGGATCGATTTATCGCATCTAGACAAGACGCGATAAATCGATCCCAGAAGATCGATTGCTTACCGCCAGACCCGGAGGTAAGTGTAGACCTACCCCCCAAATAGAGAAGATTTTCCTTTAGCTCCGGGTCCTGGGCTTTTCAGCTGTAGGATCAGAATTCTGTCCCTGCTTATACCCATGATTGGTCACAATTAGGTTTTTTGTGATCCTTTTGAAGTCTGTGGTGTCACAGATCCTTTACATGGTACTCAAAAGTTTATCCTTCATTCTGGGCTGAAATATTGTGAATAAAGCTTCTGAGATTTTGGAATCTCATATCTAAACATTAACCCTGCTTTGGATGTGAACCCAAGTCTGAAACTAGATCCAAACACAGCGTCTGATCTAGATGGGCATCACTTAGGACTCCTAGAGACATTTTCATACACTTAGATTTGATGTTTCAATCTCAGTCTCTCTCATAAGCCCATTATTTGTTCTTTAAAGGAGAGAACCAGTCACACTGTATGAAAGATCAGCATTACTCTGTCAACAATTCTTATTGGATATAGAATCAAATTAAGAAAGAACTATATGAAAATATAAATCCCGTCTCTCTAGAGGCAGACTGAGCTGGATTCAGATCAACCCCTCCAGCCAAGGATAGCTGACATGGGTCCTGTCACCTTGACACTTTAAAATAATTAAGAGACATTTGATCTGCTAGGTTTGAAGACAGGAAATTACTCCACAGCTTGATGGTGGAATGTTAGTAGATATAGAGAAAAATATCTACTGTACAGACAGTACACTTCCCCCTAGATGGTACAGCTGATTAGACTGTACATTGCAGAACTGCTGATATAACCTAAACCGGCATGCCTAATATGACAAGGAATCCTGTTGTATTTTTTACATCAAAAAGGGTCACAGATTATCAAGGATTGGAATCCCAGGGAAAAGGAGGAAGGATGATGTTATGAGACATCTGAATCCATATACCTAATGGACTGACTGCATAAAACTAAATCTGTATTGGACACAATTCCTATCCTTTAATCTGGTGGTTCTAAACCTGGAGGTATGCAGAGGTCTTCCAGGGGGTAAATCAACTCATCTAGATATTTGCCTAGATAACAGGCTACATAAAAAGCACTAGCGAAGTCAGTACAAACTAAAATTTTATACAACTTGTTTAGACTGCTCTATATACTATACACTGAAATGTAAGTACAATATTTATATTCCAATTCATTTATTTTATAATTATGATAAAAATGAGAAAGTAAGCTAGTTTCAGTTATAGTGTGCTGTGACACTTGTGTATTTTATGTCTGATTTTGTAAGCAAGTAGTTTTTAAGTGAGATGAAACTTGGGGGTACGCAACACAAATCAGATCCTAAAAGGGGTACAATAGTCTGGAAAGATTGAGAGCCACTGCATTATTCTGATTTACTCTATTTAAAATAAATTGTTTACTACAGCTCCCGTGGTTTTAGACTATTTGACACAGACTGTCCTGAAGCTGTGAAACAACCTTCAGCTTCTAAAAGATAGAAGAGAGGTATCTGGAACCTACCTGTCTTGGGATTCTGAAACAAAGTCACTTGTCTGCAAGGCTGCAATCCTAATGATATACAGGAAATGCCAAATGACCAATGAAGAGAATTGAGTTTAAAGGGTCTGAGGTGACATACTGGCCCCAAATTGTCTCTGCCAAAGATTAGAAATATATCAGTCAAGATTTGGAGATAATATTGGTATGCTAGCCAACATTTTCTCTCTCTCTCTCTAACAAGTTCTAATATCCAAGACTATGTAGATGTGTCAGGGAATCAGGTTGAGGGCAGTCTAGCCTCCTGGTCAGAGCAAGGGTCAGCACCCATAATCAGAGTCAGAACCAAGGCCAGTGGCCAGAACCTAGTATCAAGGAAGGCAGGAGCAAGGCTGAGACAGGACTGGAACAAGGCTTGGTTCAATGTAGGGTCTAGGCTGGAGCAAAAAGCAAGACCAAAGCAGGATCTGGAACAAGGCGAACACAGGAAAGCAGAGACTCTGCAGGCAAGTTCATCGAGAAGCCAGCAAGCTGTTGCTGCTGCTGGCTTTAAGAACAGGTCTGCTAGCTTCCTCAGATAGGCAGGTGGCTTTGCTGATGTGACCCAGCTGTGCTCATTAGGCTGTCAGGAGAATGAGCAGGTGCAGCTGCAGGGCCTCATTCCTGACAAGATGTTTTCCTGAACAGACCTTTTCTACTACATTTGTCTACATGGGAATAGCACTGTCAAAAAGCTCATTGCTTTTTGAAGTGCTTTGGGTGAGTTTGAGTAAAAAAAATACTGTTTAAAACCAAATTCTATGCTCAAAGCACATGCTTCTGAAATATTTCACCTTAACATTCGGTAGCAAAATGATTAAGTTCCTGTGCTGCAAAGTTCAGATCTGGTTCCAACTTTCCCCAAATGGATTCAAAGTTCAACTTTGGGCTTATCTCTTTAAAAAAAATAGTAGTAGAAAAACTCTGCCCATGTAAGATAGTAGGAGCATAGGGCCAGATTTTTAAAGTTATTTAGGTGCCTAAAGCTGCAGATAGGTGCCTGTGAAAATCCCTATCAGCCTAACTCCCACTGATTTCCTAAAAAATCTCATTAGGTACCTAAATACCTTTAAAACTCTGGCCCATAGTCCATAACAGAATATGCTCAAAAAACCCACCAAAAAGTAGTGTTTCAAAATCAACCTGATGTATTAAAAGAAATCTGTCTGTATCTGTCTTACCAAAGCTGAAAGTATCAAATAACACACAGAGAAATATATTCTCATGCCAAATGCTTTTGAAAAAATATAGGTTCAAACCAATGCTCACAATGCCATCACTAATGAAAACCCTCTTTATGAGACCATGGAAACTATCTGATGAGTCTGATCTTCATAACCCAGGGCAGGCCTAGCCTTTTTCCATTCTCTGATTCATTCTCTTGACGAGATATTTTATATGTAATGTATAGTTTATCCTTCTTGGTTCAGACGCTCTGCATATACAAACCCAGGGCCAGGTTGTGATTCCCACATTCCATTTAGTGAATAACTGTGCACACTAATAGTCCCATTACCTAAATGGAACTGCTCACTAATTTGAGAGGAAGTTACAATCAGGCCCATACAGTATATGTGATATTTCATATTTGCACATTTCTCATATGAGTAATAATTTTCATATAATCATGCCATTTACACATCTCGAAGAAACATATGTATTGGTAGAGATAAAATATACAGTATCTATCATTTTCTATAATAGCAGATGCTAACATTCTACCATTGCTTATGTACCTGTGCTACATGCATTCAATTCAATAAGGAAAGTTTTTGGCCTATGGTATTGAAGTAAATGAACCTTAGCTCGTCAAACTTCAGTAACATGCACAGAGAAAAATTAAACAGAAAAGGAAAAAGAAATAAAGCGTGAAAATAATTTCAGTGGTTATTAATTACAGAAGAAAGTCACTTTTTCAACAGTTTTGTTAGCAACAGAATTTCTGAAAAGGTACATTTTAAAAACAAGACAATAGTATTTTTCCCCCATTATAATTATTATTTTTCCTGGTCTGAATGCAAGCAACACTCCTGAACCAATCAAGGTTAGAATTGTAGCTGTCAGAGCCAACAATACTTCTCCATTTTCAGTTTTCTTACTGAAAAATCTAAATGGATAGCTTTTTCATTAGACAATCTAGTTTCTTCATAGAGTATGAATGGAAGATATGAATTAGTAGATTGAGAGCCAGAGATGACAGCTGCAACTGCTCTGAAAAAGAAAGAATAAAAAATAAAGGATTTTTTTTAAAGAAAAAAGGTCGGAGCATTAATGGCTTTGCCACTCAGCACAGTTGATACATTAGTTTTCCCTGAATGGTATGTCACCACTTGTCTGTGTCAATCACATTAAATTCCTATCCATGTTCCAACATATGTCCAGACAAAGTCAACTTTCTAATGCAGACCAAAAAGGTATTTTGCTGTATATGCAGCAGTTACACAGACTCCCTGCCCTTTCCGTGCTCTCCTCCCCACCTCCCTAAAAATGGGTGACATGGAATGCAATGACCCTAAAGGGCAAATCTCAACATTTTCACTTTTTAATTAACAATTTAAATAAACCAACGAAATGAGCAGCCAGGAGAACACAGCCAAATCCTCAACTATGCTCGAGGATCACACAGCGTGCGAAGCAGGGAGATGGGGGAGAGTGCAAAAATGGTGCAAAGTTCCCAGGTTCTGAGAATACTCAGTGATTGGTACACTGGTACAAATGACAGCTGCAAAAAATGCTGACTACTTATGGCCCTAAGGCAGTGAGGTCTAGTGAACAGGTCACTGGACTGGTGATCAGAAGACCTGACTTCTATTTTCGCCACTTCCACTGATCTCTGGGTCACCTTGGGCAAGTCTGTCTCTCTCCTTCCCCTCTCACCTTTTCTCTATTTAGATTTTAAACTCTGAAAGTGCAGGTAGTGTTTCTTGCTATGTGTTTGCAAACTACTTAGCACAATGGGGACCTGACCTTGGTTAGGACCTATAGGTGCTACTGCAATACAAATAATAGTGGGACAGAAATGGTAGAGGGATCAACACAATGTTATGGTGTCACAACCAGACCCACTACACCAGCAGTTGGAAAGATAGTGGTGCAGGCACCTCAACACCAGCCCCCTTGCCCTAGGGGGTGATCCTTCTGGGGCTAGATATGACAGACACACAGTCAGAACCAGCCAACTCTGTGGTGCAAGGCATCCACGCTGCACAGAAGGCTCTGGCCAAGAATGTACTCAAATTTATGACAGGCCAGAGCCACAAAATCCAGATCTGGATATGAACTTTCACTATGTTTGCAGATGTACAGATCTGGGTGTTTTGGTTTGGGATCACATATGGGGGTCTCTCCATGTATTGCATCTGCGCTCCATAAACTGCACTGGTTTTAAATTCCTGGAACCTATTCAAAATGCGGATTTTGATCTGTAAATCTCTTTTTGGATCCCAGGTGCCTTAGAGACTGCCCCGCTCCTAGTGTTTAGAGTAAACAGTTTAGATGAGCTGGACCACTCAAGCTGACATATGTCTGAAGGCAGGGCACTCTCAGTGAAAGTCCTTAACCTCTGGTATTTGTTTTCCACAAGGTCCAACAGAGTCACTTTTTGGTGACTTTCTGAGAACATTAAAAGCCATGTTTATTCATTTTCTGAATGGACAGGTGGTTGAGATGGGAAGGTTTTATAATTGGAATGAGGATGATATTAAAATTTTGAATTGGGATCTATGGAATGCAGGTGTGATACACAGTCATAAACCCAACAATGTAAGGGTCAAAATAGAAACAAAGAGAACAAAACTTAGCTCTCTACAGTGCAAATAAGAAACAGCGCATGCCAATTAAAGATCTACCCTTTAATAGCAGCAGCAATGCAGCATCAAGACTACACAAACCCAAGACTAGACGCACACATGGCTATATGTGCACTTTTCACACATCACCAAATGTATACTAAAATTGAGGATCAGATATATAATAGTCCATTGTTTCCTTTTCTGGGTAAAAATGTAGAGCAGAGGGACAGCTGCTTCTTTGTCCTCATGGTGTACTGCACATGGTGGGAGAAAGAGTATATTGACCCAGAAACCTATTATTAATAATCAAGTATATTTCCATTTGAAACTGGGCCAGTTAAGTTGATTTATGATTGTTTTGTGCCATTGCATAGGGGAAAATTAAGGCTTTTACCTTTGACAATGCAGGACCCAATCTTGCAAGGTGCTGAGCAGCCATCAACTTCAATTTGAGTCAAAGAGAACTAAGGATGAGCAACTTGAAGGAGCAGGTACTTAAAAACTGTTTTTCCTGAAGTCAAATCAGGACTGGAATAGTCTGTGTTTCAGGAAGATTAATTTAAATACAACTGTCACTCCTAAGTACAAGGAAGTTATGGGATATTAATAGTCTCTTGAATTATGTAAGAGATATGACTAATGTTTCATGTACCATAAGACTGTTATCTGCAAAAATAACATCTGTGTCTTTGTTCGGCACAGTTACAGTTTATCAGTATTTCTGAACCATGGATGAAAGGATTCCATCAGGTTATGAGTTCTTCATCTCCAGACTTAAAACCCAACTTATAGATACTTTCACTTTATTCTTTTTGATCTGCGATGACTCAGACAAAGGTTCTTTCCTGTTTGGAAACTCATAAGTTCAAAAAGTCTAATAAACTATTCATTTCCACTCCCAAAGAGTACGGCCCACTTAAGTTAGAGATCATGGTTTAAATCTCCTCTTAAGAAGGCAGAAATTGATCCTACAAAATGTTCAACTGAGGGCCCAAGACAAGTAATAGCCAATGCAATATCTCAGAGAACTGAGGTGAATCCATTCCTGGAAGGCACCAGCTGCAGAAAAGACCTTTCATAGGTTACATTGGAGAACTTCAATTGATGGCAGCTATCATTTAGCTCTGAATGTTACCAGGTACTAATGGATGTTATATGTTATTAGCACACAAACAGTAAATCAGTAGCCATGATGTCTGAGAAAAGGACACTATAAAGAATTTATGAAAATCTAATTCCTATTTCTTTTAGTTCTGGCAACATCTACCTGGTTTCCAGAGGGAACAATAGCTGCTAACCCTATCATATTTTTGCTCCATATAGAGTACCCATCAATAGGAATTATCAGCATTGTATCAGTGGCAATCATTCCTTGGTCTTCAGGAAACAATTCACAAAGGAGATGTCACAGCTTCCAACACCACACTGCCAACATAGCATTCCTTTCAAATTCTGACAATCTTTGCACCCAATTAAACAAAATGTGTGAAAGTACATGAAATAGCCCGACTTAGGGCATGTCTGCACTTGGAGCTGGGGATGTAATTCCAAGCTCAAGAAGACACCCTAGTGCCAACTGTCATCCAGCTAGTGTGCTAAAACAGAGTGTAGCCATGGCAATGTGAGCAGCAGGACAGGCTAGCAGTCCTGAGTATATAGCCACCAGAGACCGTAGGCACATATTCAGGGCAGCTACCCCATACCACCATTCATGTTGCCATGGCCACACACTATTTTTAGCAGGCTAGCTTGATGAGAGCTAGCACAAGTATGTCTCCAAGCTGCAGGTCACACCCCGCAGCTCCAAGTGTAGTGAGGCCAAATGCTCTTACAGGGGATATTATCCCTGTTCTTCCACTACATGGATGGAAGAGGCTCCTTATTACCCATTATCTATTTAGTGGCCCCATGCACCAGAGGACAGGATTTGGCATTTTAATTGGTTAAGTCTTGATCATTAAGTGCAAACAGTTAGAGCCGAATTGTCAGAGAGGCTGAAAATCCACCTCCTCAGCTGAAGCAAATGGGAGCTGCTCAGTATTCAGCACTTTTGAAAATCAGGCCTCTTATTTAGGTGACTAAATGTGGTCTTAAGAATCTAACTATAGGCATATATAGATTTTTAGAAATCTTGGCCATGATTTCTTCAATACTCAGATATATTTGGGTGTATCTCATCATTTATCTTTTAGACATAGCCATGTTGCTTGTGTATCCAATGGCAATAGCCATCTCTTCAAGCTAGACTGCAATGTGTGTCCAAAGCCTTGAAGCCCTTCGGTTTTTAAATGTATCTTTCGTTTAATGTACCTCTCTAAACACTACAGCACTGAAATTGGAGTCTCCCACTGGAACAAGAGGCACCTGAAATCTACGGCTGAAATGTAACTCCTCAAGAACTGAAATTCACACTATCATCTTGTAAACCTTCGGAAGAATCTGGGACCCAATTTCAGTATTTTACACCTGTGATCACCCACTGTGTCTGTTGCTCAACACTAAAATAACATAGGCAGTATTCATCTGTCAGTATTAAAAAAAACAGGATTATTAGAAAGGAAGTTCACTATGATAATTTTAAATACTTTCATACATTTTTATAAAAACACTTAAAAGCTATTTTTCAAGTGATTAATGTTGATTAATTCACCACTAAAGTGATTATTTGCATAATTTTTGGAATGTATAAATAACCCAGTGATTTGTATGAACACTTTGGTTCCCAAAGTGTTTTTTTTAAAAGGTTTTCCTTTCAAATCAAGCTACTATTTTTACTCTATGCCCCACAGAACAATATTAAACAGGTGTATATATAGATTGTTCTTTTGTACTGTCCATATTTATTATATGCAGAGAGTAAGAGTAAATTTACAGACCCCTGTTAATAGTAGCCACTGATAAGACTACTTTTCTAGGTATTAGACTGCTATATACTGTAATGCAATTGAGACGGATGAACTCTCCAGGCAACTGCAATGTTACTGGCTGTTAGGATTGCTGCTGACCATTAGCACATAAGTGAGTCAGAAGTAAACCTAGTATTTAGCTGTTCCTAGTTGTTAGTTTAGCTAAACCTCTTGTAGGCTGACTGAGAACTAACATAGTAAGGGAAGGATGGCAGGCATAGTGTGTGAAGAATCCCTCTAGGAAATTTTTATTACACCTATGTAGTTTCCTTTTATGTCAGTAATCCACTCTGCCACCTTGTGGGCACCCCCTGGGGTCTAGAGGCAGCATTGCATGGGGTCATCATCAATGGCACCCGTTGGTGCATGCTTCCTTGGCCCCGCAATGGCCTGTCTGTGTCTGGGTCTCCATGGCCACTTAAAAGTTCAATCCCCTTCTGCGATAACAAAAGATCCCATTGTAAGTCCAAAATAAATCTCAAATAACTTTTTCTGCCCTCTCAGACCACGCTGAAGTCCTCTGCTCCTGGGCCATACAGAGTTCCTCCTTGGCTGCTTCTTCCGCAGCAGGATACCCCATGCCTCCTCCCTTCCCCAAGGAAATTTACCTCAGGGATCTCCCTGCCATTTACAAGCCCTATGTCAGGACCCCTCCTCCCCAACTAACCTAGTCCAGACTGACTTTCCCAAACCTTCCCCGAGAGAGATACCTCCTTGTTTTTATCTTCTGGGTTACCTCCCTCTGACCGAACTTAAGTTATCCTCCACAACTTGGACCAACACACACAATCTCACCCAGCTGGGTCCACTAATTGCACCTAAGTGGCTGGATCATGCTCAAGACTGAGGGGCAACTTCTAGGTTACAGGCAAGGTGGAGCCCAGCTTGAAGCTATCATCATGATTCACCCCAAAGTCTCCTGGACCCTGCCAAATTTCACAACTGACTAGTGGAGTGCTCTTCTCACCCCAGGGAGAATTAAAGAAGCAATATAATCACATGCAATAGATACTTTGGCATCAAAGCACTCCCTTCTACCACATGCCCACACACAGCTCCTTGGCTCTCTGACCAGCTGTGACAAAATAAGCAGGAAGGAAGAGAACTGGAAAAAAACTGCAGTCTGACACTGAAAAATCCAGACACAAAGATATCTCCCTCCAAATTTATGCTCCTGTTCCACTAGAAGCTAAAATAGCTTATTTCTCATCAGCCATAGAGGCAGAAATGTCTTGCCTTTCAGAGCTCTTCTGAATGGTAAACCACTCTGTAAACTCAGAAGGCCTACACTTAGTCCCAGAATATAAACCCTCCTGTTTTCTTACCTGCATTCAAGATCACCTCACAGATTTCCACACGCAAATAAAGCCCAGGACTGGGGACACCGTGCTGCCTTTCCTGTCCATTCATACATGATGTGATAATCCTGGATTTCGTCAGTGTTTCTGTCACCTGCAAATCTGATCCTTGCCCTTTCTGTCTGAAGGAAAGAGGTTACAGAACACCCTGGACCAATGCTAATAGATATCATCAACAACTCCTTTTAAGCAGGTTGCCTAACCTCCAGTGATGAAATAACTGATTTTATCCATTACCAAAGAAGCCATCACTTCATGCCAGCAACCTTGCAAACCACCCCTCACTTTTTCAACCTTCCATTTCTAAGCAAGCTAATCACAAATATAATTTTCAAAACCACATTTCTGCAGCCACCATCCTGGAGCTGGCTTCAGGCAAAGACAGGGACAGCACTGATCACCCTGGTGCCTGACTTTCCTCTGTCCACTGACATGGAAAATATATTCA
This sequence comes from Malaclemys terrapin pileata, assembly GCF_027887155.1. NCBI lineage: Eukaryota > Metazoa > Chordata > Testudines > Emydidae > Malaclemys > Malaclemys terrapin. The sequence goes on along the minus strand of NC_071507.1, from coordinate 115,454,068 downwards.
TACTAATCCTGCTGGACTTTTCAAGTGATACATTTTCAAGTGATACAATGGATCTCCTAGCTCTCCTGCACCAATTCCAAGAGGAAGCAGCAGTTAACAGAAATGCCCCACTGTGAATCAGGCCTTTCCTTTCAGACCAAACCCGAAAGGTCACCATGTGAAGCTGCTCCCTTTCCTCCAGACCCCTTATATGCAAGGCTCTCTGTTCTCTCCCCTTCCTTTTTCAACGTCTGCATGAATCCACTGAGAGAGCTAATGAGACAGGATGGGCTGAAGTCTCATCAGTACACAGACAACAACCAATTCTACATCTCCTTTATCTCAACTGAAAACAACACCTACTCCAAGCTTTCTGACTGCCTTTTTGAGATCAGCACTTGAATGAAGAGCAGATGACTGAAACTGAAACTGGACAAGACTTAGGTGATGCTAGTAGGAAGAACGGGAAAACCGCCTTGGGGACTTCCCTTTCTTATCTATTCCATCCATTATAGACATTTACCATCAAATGTAGATGTCTATAATGCCAAATTGGTTCACAGTCTTTGGTATCCTCTTCGGACTTGTCTATACTTGAAAGTTAATTTTGATTAAGGTATGGTGTGAATTTAAAGCACAAGAGCTACTCCAGAACAGCTCTCCATGCGGACACTCTTATTACGGAATAAGTTTCCACACAGGGAGCTATTCTGCAATAATATTCTGGTTAATTTCCCCATATGCACAATCCCTTGTACTCTGCAATATATACCTCTATCTCGATATAACGCTGTCCTTGGGAGCCAAAAAATCTTACCACGTTATAGGTGAAACCACATTATATTGAACTTGCTTTGATCCTCCGGAGTGCACAGCATGCCCCCCGCATCCCCCCCGGAGCACTGCTTTACCACGTTATATCAGAATTCGTGTTATATCGGGTCGAGTTATATCGGGGTGGAGGTGTACTTGGACATTCAAGTAGCTACAGTTGCTGAAAAATTCTGTGGCTGGCCTGATCCTAATGAACAAAGATATGGCCACAGTAATCCATGCATGTGTAGACTGGAACACTGCAGTTCTCTAGAGCTAGGAAGAAAGCCCTCAGCAAGTTCCAGCTTATTCAGATTGCAGCCGCCCAACAGCTCATCAATGAAGATCAAATCACCCCAACATTCTGCTCTCTGCACTGGCTCTCCACTGACTACAGAATGTTGTTGGAGGTGGCTTTCCTGTGACCATGACCTGTCACAACAGCTATGTTCCACTGGAAAAATATAACCATCAACCCACAGAGGAAGACTCATGAGACCATGGGAGGCAGAACCTTCACAGGACTTGAACCATGATTATAATCAACGTAGTTTAGGACATATTATTTGTGCATTGCATTCAGCTATTTAGAAAGTGCAAAGACTTTAAAATAAAATTGGATTAAAAAAACAGAAAATGACAGTATTGCATAGGGACCTCTGTTATTTCTTCCTTCTCAATACTGACCCTGAGTCTTTGTCTCTCAGTAATGGTACAGAACCTGGGGAAGAACATTATATTTTTCCCTTTATAAGTTGTAGCGCTAGTACTTTGGCCCCATCTGAGAAGCATAAAGTGCAAGGCGTGTGTATATATAAGGCAATGTAAAGCATACCTTTGGACTCCTTCAATTGTAGGGCTGCTGCACGCAGAGCAGGTGCCTCAGCATAAGTGAGAACAGCCTTAAGGGTTTACTTAAAATGCTAATAGGCCCAAGAGGCAAAGCTGCAGCATCGGATCAGCACAACTTAGGGGAGTGCTGGCTATGCCCTGTTTCCTCTAGCCATGTCAGCAGAGGAAGGAAGGTAGCAAAAAAAGCTCTACATCACTACAATTTCCTCTACATTGAGGTGATCTTTCCAGGGCAAGATACACCAGCTGTATAGCTAGATTCTACCAGCAGAAAGTGGCTGCATGGCACTTTAAAATCTGTCCCATAGATTTAATGTGGCTAAATTAAAAACCTTCTTTTCTCAAAATATCAATAATTCTATTACAACTAGTCCCGGTGATTTGTCAACAGGAGATATTGGTAACAGGCTCTTTTTAATTCAAAGACAGGCTCAGAGGTCCTTTATTGCTAAGGTACTTATAAATGACAGCACATCTTTTCCTTTCTCCCTGTAAGTTTTTCTTCTGACCGTTCTGCCCCCTTGCATCAGGATATTGCATTGCATGCGCTCCCTGCTTCTGTTTACATGCGAGGCAGCCAGTCTGGAGGAACACAGCCCAGGTGAGCTCCCTAATCTCTTTCGGATCCCTCAATAAGGGGGCGGGGCTAACTTCAGAAGAACAGGGCTTTAAAAAGCCAGCTTCTAAGCAACCAGAGGAGCTAGCGAACAGGGTGGTTTTGCAAGGGAGTTTACTGAGGAACTATGAGAGCCAGATACACCTAACAAACATTCTCCAAACTTAGACCAATGAACCCCACCCACCCCCTCAAAAACAAAGAACAAACAAAAAAACATGCAAGAGTAAAAATAATACAGTCAGAAGTCCATCAGCAGACTGGGGGCTATCCAGTTTATTGCACTGAGTGCAGCATGTGTTATTACCTCCCTTGTGGGCAGGTGGCATGTGTTTATTTGGTGCAAGCACCTTATGATCCTCAGAAACCAAGTATGGGCTCTTCAGACCAGAGTGGCTGAACTGGAAGAGCTAAGCGAGACAGGGGTACATAGATGAGACCCTCCTTCCAGATGATGTCATGGTATCCTCTCACACTGAGGATACCCCTCCAGGATAGGGCACATAGCTAGAGACAGGTAATGCTAATGAGGGATTTGATTATTAGAAATATAGATAGTTGGGTTAGTGATGACTGGGAGAACCACATGGTAAATTGTCTGCCAGATGCGAAGGTGGTGGGCCTCTCGAGACATCTAGACAGACTTAAGTGGAGTTCTGGGGAGGAGCCCATGGTCGTGGTACATATAAGTACTGGGGACATAGTGAAAGGTAAGAGAGAGGTCCTGGAGGCCAAATTTAGACATTTAGATAAGAGATTAAAGTCCATGACCTCCATGGTAACATTCTCTGAAATGCTTCCAATTCCACACACAGGGCCAGTCAGACAGGCAGAACTGCAGGGTCTCAATGCCTGGACAAGATGATGGTGTTGGGAGGAGGGATTTAGGTTTATTAGGAACTAGAGAACCTTTGGGGAAAGAGGAGGCGATACAGGAAGGATGGACTCCACCTAAACCAAAACAGAACCAGACTGGTGGCATGTAAATTTAGAAAGATCATAGAGGAGTTTTTAACTAAGGGCTGGGAGAAAGCCAATAGGTCTGGACAGAGTTCAGACAGAGACATCACTTAGGTGTAGGGTGACCAGGTTGACCAGATGTCCCGATTTTATAGGGACAGTCCCGATTTTGGGGGCTTTTTCTTATATAGGCACCTATTACCCCCTACCCCCGTCCCGATTTTTTATGCTTGCTCTCTGGTCACCCTACTTATGTGAGGATTTATTAAAAGAGGATTCTCAATGTTCCAGTAAAGAAGAGAGAATAGAAGTTGATAAAGTACAGCAAAGGACAGTCAAATGAAATAGAGTCCAGTTCAACCACATCACATGAAGGCAGACAATATTCTTTTTAAACACACATTTTTATATATGCTTGTATACAAATTCTAGAAATCTAAATACTAAGATGGATGAATTTGAGTGCCTGGTTAAATGAGGATATTGATATAATAGGCATCACAGAAACTTGGTGGAATGATGATCATCAATGGGACATGGTAATACCAGGATACAAAATATACAGGAATGACTGAGTAGATTGCATTGGTTGAGGAGTGAAGAAAGCATACAGTCAAACATAGTAAAAATCTTAAATGAATCAAACTGCACCATAGAATTTCTATGGATAGAAATTGCATGCTCAGATAATAAGAGTATAGCAGTAGGAATACATTACAGACCACTTGATCAGGATGATGACAGCGATTGTGAAATGCTCAGAAAGATTAAAGAGGCTACAAAAACAGGAAACTCAAAATAATGTGGGTTTCAACTATCCCCATATTGACTGGTTTCATGTCATGGATGGGATGCAGAGATTAAATTTCTAGACACCAATACTGACTGCTTCTCAGACCAGCTAATCCTCAAACCCACAAGGGCAGAGGCAATTTTTAATTTAGTCCTAAGTGGAACACAGGCTCTGTTCCAAGAGGTGAATATAGCTGAACCGCTCAGTAATAGCGATCATAATGTAATTAAATTTAACATCCTTGTGGGAGGGGAAATATCAAAGAAACCCACCACAGCAGCATTTAACTTCAAAAAGGGGAACTACACAACAGTGAGGAAACTAGTTAAACAGAAATGAAAAGGAACAATCGCAAGAGTGACATGCCTGAAAGATGCATGGAAACTTCTTAAAAACTCCATAACAGTGGCTCAGAGTAAATGTACACTGAAAATTTTTTAAAAACATCAATAGAAGGACCAGAGAAACGCTCCCTTGGTTAAACAACAGAGTAAAAGAGGTGATTAGAGACAAAAGACATCCCTTAAAAATCGGAAGTCAAATCTTACTGAGAAAAATAGAAAGGAACAAACTCGGCAAGTCAAATGTAAAAGTATAATTAGGCAGGCCAAAAAAACAATTTGAAGAGCAACTAGCAAAAGACACAAAAACTAATGGATTTTTTTTTTAAGTACATCAGAAGCAGGATGAAGGCCAAACAGCAGGCCTACTGGGTGATCAAGGTGCTAAAGGTGCACTCAAGGACGATGACAAGGCAGTTGCAGAGAAACTAAATTAATTCTTTGCATCAGTCTTCACTGCAGAAGATGTGAGGGAGATTCCCACACCTTAGCCAGGCTTTTTAGCTGTCAAATCTGAGGAACTGTCACAGACTGAGGTGTCAGTAGAGGCGGTTTTGGAACAAATGGATAAATGAAACAGTAATAAATCACCAGGACCAAATGGTATTCAACCAAGAATTCTGAAGGAACTCAGCTATGAAATTCAAAACTGTGGTATGTAACCTGTCACTTAAATCAGCCTCTGTACCAAATGAGTGGAGGGTAGTGAATGTAACGCTGATTTTTTTAAAAGGCTCCCGAAGCAATCCTGCAAACTACAGGCCAGTAAACCTAACTTCAGTACCAGGCAAATTGGTTATAATTATAGTAAAATTATATATATATATATACATATGTCAGAAACCTAGATGAACACAGCATGGCTTTTGTAAACAGAAATCATGCCTCGCCAATCTATTACAATTCTCTGAGTGGGTCAACAGACATGCTGACGTGGAGATACAGTGGATATAGTGTACTTGGACTTTCAGAAAGCCCTTGACAAGGTCCCACACCAAAGGCCCTTAAGCAAAGAAAGTCGTCATGGGATAAGAGGCAAGGTCGTGGATCAGTAACTGGTTAAAAGATAGAAAACAAAGGGCAGCAGTTTTTACAATAGAGAGAGGTAAATAGCAGGATCACCCAACAATCTGTACTGGAATTTGTGCTGTTCAACATAGTCATAAATGATCTGGAAAAAGGGATAAAAAGTGAGGTGGCAAAGTTTGCAAACAATACAAAATTACTCAAGATAATTAAATCCAAGGCTTACAAAGATATCTCACAAAGCTGGGTGACTGGACAACAAAATGGCAGATGAAATTCAATGTTGATAAATGCAAAGTAATGGACATTGGAAAACATAATCCCAACTATACATATAAAATGACGGGCTCTAAAGTAGCTGTTACCACTCAAGAAAGAGATCTTGGAGTCATCATGGATAGTTCCCTGAAAATATCTGCTCAATTGCGCAGCAGCAATCAAAAATGTTAGGAACCGTTAGGATAGAGATAGATAAGACAAAATATCATAATGTCATTATATAAATCCATGGTACACTCACACCTTGAATATCGCATGCAGTTCTGGTTGCCTCATCTCAAAAAAGATATATTAGAACTGGAAAAGGAACAAAGAAGAGCAACAAAAATTGTTAGGCGTATGGAACAGCTTCCATATGAGGAGAGATTAAAAAGACTGGGACTGCTCATCTTGGAGAAAGGATGACTAAGTGGGAAGATATGAAGGAGATGTATAAAATCATGATTGGTGTGGAGAAAGTGAATAAGCAACAGTTATTTACCCCTTCACAAAACACAAAAACAAGGGGTCACCCAATGAAGTGAATAGGCAGCAGGTTTACAACAAACGAAAGGAAGTACTTCTTCACACAATGCAGAGTCAACCTATGGAAATCCTTGCCAGAGGATGTTGTAAAGGCCAAAAGTAAATCTGGGTTCAAAAAAGAATTAGATAATTTCATAGAGGACAGGTCCATCAATGGCTATTAGCCAAGATCATCAAGGACACAACCCCATGCTTTGGGTGTCCCTAAGCCTCTGACTGCCAGACGTTGGGACAGGATGACAGAGGATCGATCACTCAATAAATCACACTGTTCTGTTTACTTCCTCTGAAGCATCTGGCACCAGCTACTGTCAGAAGACAATATATTGGGCTAGATGTACCATTGGTTTGATCCAATATGGGCATTCTCAAGCTTTGGCATAGTCATTAGACAGTTAAGTAATAATCAACTCAGAATCCAGAAGCCTGCGCCTTTAGACAAACAATCAAACGTAAAAGCAGGCAGCTGATTGCAGCGCTTTAAACCCAGGACCCAACTTGGCCTTAGTATTCTGGATTAACACTGGGAGCACCTCTTCTGTCCCAGTCTCGTCCACCACTCCCCTCAGAAGAAAGAGGCAAGTTGATAGTGTTGACAGGTTTTTCAAGAATGACAAGATCTACTGGTTCTTGAAGCAAGCCCAAAACAAGCAGCAGAGAAGCACAACATAATTATGTTTAAAACACAAGCTTTGACATGTCTCATCTCATAGCGGGGGGCGGGAGGGGGGAGGGGACATATATGGACATGGGGAAATTGGATGTATGAGGCCATATATGGGAAACTGAGGGCAGGGGATCATAGATGGAACATGGACAGTGGGTGTAGGGCAAGGGTGACGTATGAAACTGTGTTCCTTGGGGCTGCAACTAGTCAGTGGCCCTCAGCACAGCATGCCCAGGCCAGCCCAGGCAGCCCCTCTCTGCCTAGCACCAAGATAGGCCCCTCACCTGCCTGATGTATGGGGAAGGGGTGCATAAAGGCTGCCATCCCTGGTATTTCAGTGATGGAACCTCCATCTTCAAACAGCACAATGAGGGGTCAGACGAACTTCAGACAGCCACCTCTGCCACATGGTCACTGACTGACAACCACACAGTGCCTACCTGCCTAACAGCTGACAGTGTTGTTGTAGCTGTGTTGGTCCCAGGATATTAGAGTAACAAGGTGGGTTAAAATATCTTTTATTGGGCCAACTTCTGTTGGTGAAAGAGACAAGTTTCCAGCTACACAGCAGAACTCTTTTGCCAACAGAAGTTGGTCCAATAAAAGAAATTATCACTTCCACCTTATCTTTTTAACACTTGTCAGGCCATCCTACCTTAAAAGCCTTCTTAATTGGCCTCCTATTGGTCTGTATCACCTCCTGGCCCTTCCAGGACTAAATCTTGCCGGTAGTCCAGCCGAAGCTGGTTTTCCTCAAGCAGGGACAGGCAGAGTGGTGATGCCTCCAGCAGGTCTGTGATGACCTGACCTATACTGCTCCTTAGGAAGACTCACCATTCTCAAATTTAGTCTTGCTTAGTCTCCCAGATCTTCAAACATCTCCTGAATCGTTACACTGTCACATTAATTTCTATTCATTTGAGTTTGAGCAGTACTGTGTCGCCTCAATGCTCCCATGTTGATATTCCACCTCAAAGAAATTTTCTCTTAGAAATCCAATATACCTAGTATACCAGACCAAGCTTCTGGTCCTAATCAGAGCTGAAAAGATATCTTGGACCCAGAAGCCAGAGAAAACACTATAGGATTATATGCTAGTAAAAGTCAATGGCATCAAACACACCCAAACTGACAAAGAATATTTCCATAGATGATAATCAAAATTTACAAATAGTCAAAGCAAGAAAAGTGCTGCTTAAGAGCTTATTAGCATTTGATTTAAGGTTATTTTCTTTGTATATTTTGACATCTGATACTGACAATTTGTATTTTAACAGTTATAAGGCAATAACTTTTCAATCTCAATGTTTACTGTTACTAAATATTTATTGTCTGAGCCCTTCGTTGCCTGACCTCCCCCCATAATTTCCCACAACTGTGAAAAATTAAAGTGATAAAATTAAAAAAGTTGTTTAAAAATATACATTGACTTTATCATTGAAATTTTAAAAAAATAAAAATCAAACTCTGCCTAGTCTAACTATAAATATTACTCAGTGCTAATTCATCTTTTTTTATTAGCAGTAACCAAGGAGCTTCTTCAAGGTAAAGATGGGAAGCCCAGTTTTCCAACCTGAGTGTCTAATTAGGACATTGGAAAACTCAAATCAACATTTAAGTTTGCTAGAAAGGGGAAATTACTTACCTGTAACTCTGCTTCTCTGGAGGTACTATAACTGACCCCATCGGTGGCTGCGAGTGCTGTGGCACACCCTTGAAATCTCGTATTATGCACCACACTCTCGGAGGCAAGTGCTGTGGGTGTTCCTAGCACTAGGCCCTTCAGGCTCTGCCCCTTGGTGGATTCCCACAAACACTCACAGATGCTAATGAACAGCAAAGGGTTATTTTCCTAGGGCTGCCAGGAATAAACAGTGCAATTACCCTAGACATGATTGCTTAAACAAAAGATGACAAACAACACACAATGGGTCCCAATCCAAACTCCAAAGACAGCTCACGTTGGGAGTATGAATGTTGGGCTCCTCAAACCTACTGCCAGGGATACACACTCTAGACTAGTCATCTCCCTGAGGTAATCGTGCACTGCCCTGCAGATACACCAGTCTTTTTGCTCAGCACCTGCAGTCTCAGTAAAACCTATCTACACAGCCCCTGTGACTGCAGGATACTCCTGGCTATTTACCTGCCATAGCTACTGCTAGCCCCTGGCCTTCTCTCCACGGCCAGCTCCTCCATTGCTCCCTCCAACCTAACTTTGCTGCTCACATGCATTGCAGCCTTCAGCTCTCTCTTGAGCCAATCTCCCTTGAATTGTGGGCAATACAGCACTTTCTTTTCCTTTTCAACCACATCTCTTATGAATGTTGGCCCCGAGAGTACAGCAGTGGCATAGAACATGAGCGAGGCTGCAGATAAATACCATTCCCTCAGCCTCCCCAAGCTGTTGGAAAAAGGAGCTTCTGGTGTCACAATCAGTAGTGTAGGTAAGGGTAAACTCTTACCCACTTCTCATGTGGAGAATATAAAGTTTAGTTTAGGTTAGTTTCTTTCTTTACCTCTATACCATTGATGACAAACTCCTCCAGGACTACTAATTTTTTATTATCTTCTCACATTAACCCATTTCCAGTCAGTTTAGTTGGTTGCCTAATTTAGGAGGCAGTGGCCTCGGTATTTCTGTACTTTTTACTTTGCTGATTCAGCACACCTCAGTCCCTTCTGGTCAAAAAATATCTTTAGAGAAAGCACATTTTATTTACCTCATTGCTGATCTAAACACAAAAATGAAAGATTTGTACAGCCTCATGTTTCAAAATTGCGTCTAAAATTAAAAAATAAAGAAACAAAAAAAACCCGTTCAGAATAAACAAAAATTACTTTAAGATTAAAGATCTGCCATGTATCTGGGGTAGTGGCCAATATATATTACTACAGAGGAAGGTGATCTCTGCACTCCTTGTAATAACGATAACCAACTGTGCAAAGCTATACTAATTCCTCCATTTCATTATCTGACTGCATTTTATTCTTTGCTATGTACAACACTTTGCATGCCCATTTAACTGCACTTCCCCAAAGGGACCTATTAACCTGCTGCTGTTCTTGATTTGGAGTGCTAAAAATAACTCTTCGAACTCTACCCGTTAATGTGGATGAGTAATGTCAATAGTTTACCTTTACCACTCTTATGGTGCAGTCAGTCATTTGATTAGAAGGAATAAAACAAGCTTTCATGAGGAATTTTGTTGATGCAAAGATTTCCTTCAAATCATATTCATGAGTTTGTCCCTCTTCATGTAAAATCTTCTTCTCTGAGTTGCTTGCTTCATCACTATTTACCAATAACTCAAATTATGACAATTAATGGAAAATACTGAAAAATCTAATCTTGACAAGGTGCCTATTTGAATGCTTATAGTATTTTATTAGATATTTTCGTAGCTTTTCCCTATCATTGCTGAATGAATGGGTGTTTTTGACCTGACAAGTATTCATTTCCACTGATTTGGAATGCTTCTGTAAGCCAAATTTACTTTGACAGCATCTTTCTAAAACAAAAATTTACAGCTCCTCTCTATTTTCCCTCTTAAACTCTCACAAAGATCATTTGACCAAAATAACTTGAGATATTTCAGACTTTAATTACAAATATTTTCTTAATTCTCACTGGTACAATTCATAGGGCCAGATCATAGGATCCTCCTGACCCATGTATAGAGGGACCGCTGTACACAGCGCTCTCACTCCTCCTATGTAGAAATCGGGGTGCAGTTACCTCTGTAACACTGTTCCCACACTCCCCACTTAAGACCCCACAGAGGGTTTGAGAATCATGTAGAGGCAGGGAACAGAAGCTAAATTGGGTGAGGGAGAGAATGGGAGGTCTCACAATTGGTGGAAAAGAGGCTAGAGAAATATACATTATCCTCCATGTGTCTGTACTAAGATTACCCAGAAAATATACATCCTGGGGGCTGTATTACCTTTCCTCAGGAGCACTGTTCATGGTGGAAATCCCATTTGAGGATGAGGTCACTGGGCAGGGGCTCTCCCAGGAAGTTGGGCTACACTGGAGCCAGGTTGCATGGAGTTGCCATTAGGGGTACAGAAGTGGTGCAAGGATATCGTACTTCCTCACAGAAGGCCAAGGTATCTTTCTGCTCCTACATTTGGGGCCTAGTGAGGGAAAACCACAACACTCCTTATACCCCCAGTGGAATGACTGCAGGGAACTCTGTGAGGCTGTAATGGAAATGTCCTCCCATGGGTATTACCGTGGCAGGGGATAATCTGGCCACTAGTTGTTAGGAGGTCAATTCACTACTAACTGCTCAGACTTATCTCAAATTAGCACTAACAGGAATTAGGTACACATCAAAAGGAAAATACACTTCCCTGAACCCCTATGAATATTTTAAAATAACAGTTATATGATTCTCAAGTACTTTAAAAGTGGACAGTTGTGTGTTTAAAAGCAGTACTGAGGTAAAGTGGGGCAACATAAATTATTTCAGTGTATCAGTAATTACACAGCTGACAGCACACACAGAAAGTGTACATTTAGAAAACAGTGGGCAGTATCAATGGGAAATGCAACAACCAGAAAGCAATGAGCGTTCAATTTGGAAGAAAGGTGCTGTATCCTCTATCTGTACTTCCATTAGAGGAAGCCCATTTTAAGATTAGGAGTACTTGTGGCACCTTAGAGACTAACAAATTTATTAGAGCATAAGCTTTCGTGGGCTACAGCCCACTTCTTCGGATGCATATAGAGTGGAACATATATTGAGGAGATATATATACACACATACAGAGAGCATGAACAGGTGGGAGTTCATGCTCTCTGTATGTGTGTATATATATCTCCTCAATATATGTTCCACTCTATATGCATCCGAAGAAGTGGGCTGTAGCCCACGAAAGCTTATGCTCTAATAAATTTGTTAGTCTCTAAGGTGCCACAAGTTCTCCTGTTCTTTTTGTGGACACAGACTAACACGGCTGCTACTCTGAAACCTGTCATTTTAAGATTGTTTACCAAAAATAACTCATGCCTGCACATTTTGAAAATATACACTGGAGCAGGATGGTCAGACACTTGTTAGGGTGGATCTAAGGTGAAGATTTTACTGCTAATCACATATGTTGTGAGGTTCCAGGTGTTTCCAAAGTGAATCCTTTTACATCATGAATTATATTACAAATTATGTTCTTCCACCAGGCATTTTGGTGATAGTTTTCGATTTTCCAGTAAAAAATGTTTACAGTTTGTGTAATGAGAAATTAATTTCTCATTTGCTAGTGGCTACCAGATTTTCAGATGTAACTGAAGAAACAAGACAATACAATGGCATGAGTTAAAAAACTTACACAAATCCTTAATTCCCTTTATTTTGTTGCTTTGCATGAAGATCAATATTTCTTTGACTGTTGTATTTCTTAGACAACAAAATAGAAAACATTTTATAAAGCATATGTAAGGGTGCAATAGAACTATATCTGGATCGGGGTGGTTCCAGGTACCAGCGCACCAAGCGCGTGCTGGGGCAGCAAGCCGCGGGGGGCGGCCTGCCGGTCGCCGTGAGGGCGGCAGTGAGGCAGCCTTCGTCGGCATGCCTGCAGGAGGTCCGCCGGTCCCACAGTTTCAGCGGCAATTTGGCGGCAGATACGTCGAAGGCGCGGAACCGGCGGACCTCCCGCAGGCATGCCGCCGAATCCACGTTACCAGCGAACCTCCCGCAGGCATGCCGACGAAGCCTGCCTCACTGCTGTGCTTGGGGCGGCAAAATACATAGAGCCGCCCCTGAGCTGGATACTGAAATCCCATTTGCTATTGAAAAACACAGAATTCCTATTATCCTTTTTCAATTATATTAAATAACTTGTCAGCACTATCTTCCTTTGCTAATTCTAGCTACAAAACGCTTGGCCATTAAAATCCTGTATGCAAGAATCATGTAATTAAAGGCCTGATTCTGCCCTCAGATACAAAGTCTAAGAAATCAGATGACTAAAAGAAAAGGTAAAAAGTGAAGAATATAAAACAATATTCTGTATATATGACCTCTTTCTTGCTGATGATTTCAGAGCTCTAAATTCTAAACATATTTCAGTATTATATGTACTACCTTAAATCTAATGCGAAAGAAACATTTATCTTCTGAAGGTTTCATTCAGAGTTAGAACAGAAGAGTTCCCAAGAGCTCTGAGTAAGGATCAGTATATAGTTATGCTGTCCCAGGACCAGACCAAGGACCAAATTATGACTTTGACACTCAGTCACTGCTTTCCCACCGTGCAAGTTCAACTGCAAAGGTAGGCAAGGAGCGGGCAAGGCCTTGGCTAAATCCCTTCAACATGCCAACCAATGCTGCTGAGCTGTCACAGAGAAGAAGCAGTGACTGATCGTCACAATCTAGTAGGAAGGGGAGTATTGGATGGAAATTATTAGGCCTCAGCAGCTGTCCCCTCCTGCACACAGTCTAGCAATGCAGATAAACCACTTAAAGGACCAGGGGCTGCTTTATGCCTCCGAACTAAATAACTCTTAATGGTCATATGCAGATTCCTCTGTTGTATGGGAATCCCTGGGTGGTGTAAATCCAGCAGAGGTAGCTCTATGCCACCTGCTCTCTCTACTCCCAGCTGAGGATGTAGCTAGAATGTATTGGGCTCTGGTGGGTCCCAACCAACAGAGTGGTCCCTAGGGAACCACTTCCGTTGGCATAATTTAGAACAGCACTTGGTGAGCCCCATGACTGGGGGATTTGGATCTATGTAATAATAGAATTATACAACCCTTTTGGAGAGATAATTACTCCCTCCCATTTGGAATAGGTATCAGCATCTGTCACAGGATGGTCCCCTGAGCATATTTTCTCACCACAAGTACAGACCACATCCATTCCAGGCCACCTCCACCACCATGCTTTATTATGGCATTCTATCAGACCATTGCCTGTAATACTATTAATATATTGACAAGTCCCAGTCAGTTCCTCCTCTTACTTCTGAGGAGAAAGGGAGTGGTATTAGCAACCAGGTCTGCCTTCCCTTGGGCTCTTTTTTCCCCCTTTCCTGCCCCCCTCCTCTGCATTTATCAGCTCCCAGCAGCTGGGGTTGCTTCCCCTCACTAATTAGACATTCAGCTGAGGCCCTACTTGTTAGTTGAGTCTCTATTTAGGTTCAGATTAACCTATATTGGTGGGGATTTGAGTGACAGGATTCTGAGTCGGTGCCTGGCTCAGATCCCCTCTCACAGCATCCATGTTCATGAAGATGGTGCAAGCTGTTTAGCAGAGAGTAGTTTGAGCTGCATAAAGCTCTTATTATAAAAAAAAAAAATTAAAAACCCAACAGTGCTAGTAGTAAAGGTTCTGAAATACTGTTCTATGTCTAATTCAGTCACCTGTTAATATTACAAAAGCTATTGAAATGCTTGTTGCTGCCGTGGCCTAGCTTCTGGGAAGGCTACCTTTGCACCCGGCAAATTCTGGGTTGTGATGGGACCTGAAATAGGCACTGGTATAACTTAGGCAGCCCTGGAAGGTGGCCTAAATTATGGCAGCCAATCCCCACCAATCCCCAAAGCATGTAATGCCATTGCCCCAACATGCCCAATACACACCTCATGCCCCTCCCATTCACACTGGGACTTGCATGGGAGTCCTTGAAATATCTCTGTCTTCGTCAGTTACTGCACCACGGAAATTCTTCCCCTACAGGATCTGAGGTTTTTAGAACCCTTTTATACCACTGCAGCCCCAATGCCCTAAGTAAAGGAAGAGTGGAGGTGTGAAATTCACCCCAAATGGCTAAACATCTATTTTTTCCTGTCTGTTTTGCTTGGCTGAATTTTATTTTCTCTTGTTGCATGAAAGGAGTACTGTTCATAGCATTGAAATATACACCCAAAAACTGGCTTTCGTAGTAATTAAGTAGCTTAGCTTTGCTGTGGCACAGTATCACATATATTTATGTATTGACCCACACATTGTCAGGCACCATTAATATTAACTCTTAATCAAGAAAAAATAAACATTCAGATGTAGGGAAATCTGGAAGGCTAGGGGAAATATCTGAAGTTTGGATGTAAAAAAAAAAAAGACAAGAAAATGAGAATCCAAAAAACCCTTGGAGAAATACATTTGCTTTAAATATCAAAAAGGGAAAAATAATTAAGCAATAAAACACAACAGGGAGTGCAATTATCACATGATAATAATTCCCTTAGGCTTTTGCAAATGGTCTTTAATCCAGGCTATAAATAGCATAATAGTAAGTGCTAAAGACTGATTTTAACATTCATTTTCAGTGTTATCACTGTGCAGTTCTTACGGGGTGCAATCCTGATAATGTCCATGATGCCCTTCTGCAAAATGAGCAGGATTACAGACACAGGGACTGAACAATAGATTTTACAGAGAATGACAGAAAATCCATGTTTTTAACCAGTCTTGAAATAGGTTTTTAGAATTGGTCTTGCAGAATATCACATCAATTTCTTCATACGCAAAGTGGAAGAAATGCCTTCTCTCTTAGTTATGTTTATCAGAACAGCTAGTGGAGAGCACACTAGTCTGGGACTCAGGAGACCTTAGTTCTAACCCTGGCTCTACCACTGGGCTGCTAAATGACCTCCGACAAGTCACTTCACTGCTCTGTGCCTCATAATATCTATCTGTCTGTAAAATAGAGATAATGATGCTTACCAGTTTTGTAAAACAAGTGGGATCTACTGCTAAAAAGTGTTAGCTACGAGATGTGTTGTTATTATTATAGGAACAATGCATAGGGCTGCTAAGTAAGATGTGTGAGATTTCAACTGATTTAGACAGTATGCAGTATGATGGGGTAGGTAAAGGAGTTTGGCAACTGCATATGTTGGAGGTGCTTGTCATTAGAGAGATGTAGGAGGGTTCTTGCTAGCAAGCAGGTTCATGGTGCTTGTTTCCGATGTATGTTTGGACTGCCAAACTCAACTTTTAGGGTAAGGAGATCATACATAAAAGCTGGGAGGAGGTGATGACAAAATGGGACCTCTCAACACTATGGTGCTCTGTGTAAAGGGGCACGGGCATGCTGAGGCAAAGTTATGTACAACTTCATTGCATTTCCCTTCTTCTTCTAGCTTAGCTTAACTCTTTGATGAAGCACAGACCAGACTTATGTCTTTTCAGAACTCAACTTCAGGCCTATTGTACATAAGACCCTAATAAATAAGTGTTAATAGTTACCAGTCAATTTAAAAGACAGAGTGCCACATAGTTTCTTAATAAAACAAACACCTAATGCTTCCAGAACAGTAAAAAAAATATCTCTGTAAACTGTATCTGGAATATTATGAATGACTCTTAAACAAAAGTTCTTAGATAGTAATCTACTGCTGTTTTTCATGCAGATTCCCCCACTTTGTAACTGTAACATATATTCAAATATAAGGTTTCAACATAACATTCTATACTTGGATACTTTAGCGCACACACAGGCATGGATTCTGACCCTAGGACATGAGAAACCAAATCTGGTAAGGCCTCTAGAAAGGGATAGTTCCCCCTTGGAACAGGAAGTGACCTCTGTCACTGCTGAGAACCAGAGCCAGGCTCATTATGCTTGTGAAGTTTTTTAGATATATTAACTATAACTATATGTGGACATCTAAATAACTCATTCCCCTCTGATCTTCTCTCAGAGATGATTTCCCTGTCTTTATTAGTGTGGTCATAGTCTGTTGTGCATGCTACCTGGATTCTTCAGAGCTTAAGAAAAGCAGTATCAGTTACATGGTCCCTGTGGGGAAGATGGCTGCTTAGTCCTGCATCCGAAGAAGTGGGCTGTAGTCCACGAAAGCTTATGCTCTAATAAATTTGTTAGTCTCTAAGGTGCCACAAGTACTCCTGTTCTTTTTGAGGATACAGACTAACACGGCTGCTACTCTGAAACCTGCTTAGTCCTGAACTTCCTCGCTCCACACATATTAATTCATCTCTATAGTTACTTTCCTAGCAAAATGGCAATAAGTTTCTGTCATCAAAGTTTAAATTAATCCCCTGGATAAACTTCAAACTGTTTTGAATATGGATTCCAATTAAAAAATGAGAGGCAACAAAAGACCTAAGCCTGAATCACCCAAACAGCTGAAGGAAACTGCAAGGCCACAGCAGAACCTAGCCCAGGGTCTTATGGCATGGAAAGAAACTTCTCAGAGACCAATTGGATTCCATCTCAAAAGATATTCCTGGCCTCTCTAAAGATGTACATGATGTCAAATCCTGAATGGCTCACTTGGAAAATGAGCTGCAAAAGACTGCCCTTGAAATCAGTGAAATTAAAGAAGAAACTGGCTTCTTAAAGCTTAGACTAGACAAACTGAAAGAAAAAACAGATCTCGGAGGAACAACCTTCGCCTCCTGGGCGTTATTGAGGGTCTAGAGGAAAAAGATATTATGAGCTTTATTCATAAGCTGCTCCCTGACATATTTAAATTGGATCCCATATCTGGCCCCATTAGATATTGAAAGGGCTCACTGAATCCCTGGTACTAGAAAGTGGGAGTCCGACAAGCCCAGACCCATCATCTTCAAGCTGCTGAAGTATAATAATAAAGTAATGTTAATGAATGCTGCTAGAAAAACTGAAACTGTTTTGTACAAAGGCCATGCAGAGACTCAGAGTATTCCAACTAAAATCCCAGTCTCCTCCACCTTCCCTCTGCTTGTCTCCCTTTCTTTGGGCCAAATAAAGTCAAATGTTGCAATATAAAGCATGTGGTTTACATATGGTCTTGCTTTACATATGTCTAAGTGCATATTATCAGGGACAGTCTTTATTTCCTCAAGACCCATACTACTATGACAGGGTTCAGTAATCCTGGAGTTATCTTCCTACTTAGATTTGATGCGTGCAGTGACATGAAATAGGTAGTCCCACTTACCTTCTGGAAAGTTCCCCCTCAGACAAATTACAGGGAGCTCATTCATGAGGAGAGTTGTGTCAGATTAATGAAGTATACTTCTCCCTATTCTAATGTTCCACTTTGGTTGCAGAAGAGGCGGCCATTCCAAAACTATCTTTCACATATTGTTTCAAGTCTAGCTGCAATGTAACTGTTACCCTTCTGCCAGGTTTTTTCAGCACCAAAAAGAGCCAGGTTCCATTTTTAGGAGATTCTTTAAAGACTTAAGTAGCATCAGCTTCAGCCCCCAACCAGATACCTAGATACACCACCCTCGGCGCCTCTTGCAAGCACTGAGTGTGGGGTTACAACAAAGATAACTTTGTTGTGGGGGAGAAGGAAGACAACATAATAAATTTGGAAAACCAGCAATTAACAAATTCTATGATGTAAGACTCCCACCCCCCGCCCTCCAATGTGTCTTATCAGTCGTCCCAACCTCAGTACTTCTTCGGCACTGAGAGTGGCTGATGTGTTCTGGCCACTTCCTTCCTCACCAGCTCCCCACTCACAGTTAGCTGTCATGCATTGGAGCAGTCCAATTATTCTAGCAGGTCAATGCTACCTGGACTTCTGGGCGCTCCACTACTTAACCCAGCTGGAGTGATTTTAGCTTTAATTGCTGGGTTAGGCAGTCCAGACCAGAGTCTCTTGGGTAGGCTGCTCCTCTCAAGTTCTGCCATTGCTCTGCACCATCCATTTCCTTGAAGATGCTGCTGCCATTCTGCATTGTCCATTACCTGGAAGAAGCTGCTGCTGCTACTGCCACCATTCTGAACTGTCCGTCACCTTGGAGCTGCTACCACTACTACTACTATCTTCCAGACCTCGCTCTCTCTGAACAGATAGCGACAGGCACACACCAACCCCCAAGTCCTCAGAGTATTCCCCAGAGCTTCCAGCCCCTTATCCACTGAACACTCACAGAATTATCAGGCCTGTTATTCCCAAAGGAACAGTACACACCAGCTTGTAAGCTTCACCTCAGGACCAGCACTTCGCTTAACATCACAGCACTTATATATATTTGTAGTGAAAACAGGAATGACCTTATTATCAAAGAATAGAGATTCAAGTGATAGTGAATAAGACTATTGGAAACAAATGGTTACATGTAAAACAAAGTCATAACACCCTTTCTAGTGACTGAACTTAACTAACAGGTTAACCTCCTCCCTAAAGAAGTTTATCTCACCCAAAGTTCTCTTCAGCACTTTCAGCCAAGCATAGCTGAGGCTACATTTTCATGAAGTAAAAGTGATGTCCTTTTTCTTCCTCATGGAAGGATGCCAGGGTGTTTTCTTTGCCTTCAAAAAATAGTGGAGCAAACCTTTCATGTTTACTTTCAGATAGGTTTTTTGTTTCATTTTGAAATTATTTTCAGGATATATCTAGATACAAAGAGAGAGAGAGAGAGATGGGTAGAGAGAGATGGAGTGAGAGAGAGAGAGAGAGAGATGGGTAGAGAGACATGGAGTGAGAGAGATGGAGGGAAAGCGAAAGAGTAGAGGGGTAGGAAATTAGAGAGAGAGAAAGAGAGACATAGAGGTATATATATAGAGAGAGAGATGGATAGATAGAGAGAAAAATAGGTAAGGAGAGAGAGAGAGAGAGATAGGTAGGTAGAGAGAGAGAGAGAAGTAGGCAGGTAGACAGAGAGAGAGAAAGAGATAGGCAGGCAGACAGACAGACAGAGATAGAGGGAGAGGTAGGTAGGTAGAGAGGTAAAGAGAGAGTGAGAGAGAGAGATGTATATACAACTCCTTACATACTATCAGTACATACATTTCACAATGATATTGATGACCAGTGTAACACCAGCTTTTATCCAAGACCTCACATGGCATTTTTTCATAAACCAGAATGTACATACCAGAATCTGGAGATTCCTGTAGTACCTCTGCATCCCCTTTTCAGTTGCATTAAGAGGTTCTTGGGTCACGTTCTCCCATTTCATGAACAGGTGACAATGTGTGCCCTTCTCTCTGAGGCTTCAGGCCACAGAACTCACATAGCTATTATTATGAGGAAACCTGGGATACTTAGGATACTTGGTTAAGAAAAAGTGATCAACTGCAAAAATGTGTGAGCAGCATCTTATTTTATTTCAAGTAACAGAAAATAAACATAACAAGGATAATGCCTAGCTCTTATATAGATCAGTATATCTCAAAGCATTTTATAAAGGAGGTCAGTATCACCATCTCCATTTTACAGATAGTGAAACTGAAGCACAGACAGGTTATGTGATTTGCCAAAGGACAACCTGTGACAGAGATGGGAATAAAAACCAGACTCCTGAGTCCTAGTCCAGAGCTCTCTCCAGTAAGCCACACTTCTTCTCTCAACTGTCTTCTCAATTTTTATTAAATATTTTGAAGAAACTCATACAGGGTTTTCTCCTTTAGGGTGTTAAGCCCCTTCACCTGCCCAATTCTCACTGATGCCAATGGGAATTGAGGTTGTTTAGCACCTCACAGGGCCAAATCCACATTCAGGTGATTTCTATTTCTACTTTCTTTAATGCACATATTCAGTTTCTCTTCTAATTTGCAAAGGAAAACAATTCAACAGTAATCTGAAAAATAAATTTAAATAATCACAGGATGTTAGGGGTTGAACATAATTTCCTGCCACAAACACACCCACTTAACTTCGATCAGTCTTTCATTGTTTTGCACCACCCCAAAAATTAATTTGTTGAAAACCCGTCAGGCAGTCCCATTGCTGCTTGAATTAAATGATTAAGAGAGCCATTATCTCATTAGTGGACCATTTTACTAAACTGTAGCTACACAAATTGGTAGTTTGCAATATGGGCACCAGTGGTTTTCTACAAAAATTGAGCAAAGTGGTTCCAGCTCAGGCAACACACTTACTGCCCTTCAACCTGCAAGAATGCCAGTGGACTTAATAAAATAGCTTAGCAGTTCTTTTCCACTTCCACAGAAAGGGTCATTCATCATTTTCACCATAGAACAACAAATTTCCTTTTAGCTTCCTCCTGTTCCCAAAAATATATTTTAAAAAAATTAGAAGAGATGGTCTCCTGGCAGTGAGATATTTTCCTCTTATCCTTAGGAGCTTGTTGACACTAGGAAAATGACCTGTTATTGATAATTTGTCCAACCTGGCTCCTCTATAAGTGGTATTGAAACCGACTTGACTGCAAGGAAGCACTGCTCCATTTTCAGTGTCCTCTGTAGCAGTGGCTCTCAACCTTTCCAGACTACTGTACCCTTTTCGGGAGTCTGATTAGTCTTGTGTGCCCCCAACTTTCATCTCACTTAAGAACTACTTTCTTACAAAATCAGACATAAAAATACAAAAGTGTCACAGCACAGCATTACTGAAAACTTGCTTCCTTTCTCAGTTTTACCATATAATTATAAAACAAATCAATTCGAATATAAATATTGTACTTACATTACAGCATATAGTGTATAGAGCAGTATAAACAAGTCACTGTCTGTATTAAATTTTAGTTTGTACTGACTTTGCTAGTGCTTTTTTTATGTAGCCTGTTGTAAAACTAGGCAACTATCTAGATGAGTTGATGTATCCTCTGGAAGACCTCTGTGTACCCCCAGGGGTACACCTACCCCTGGTTGAGAATCACTGTTTTATAGCATGTGTGCTAGACTCTCCAATGATGGAATATGCTGCGTAGTATATTTTCTGTAGTGAGTGCTGAAAACCAATGCTAAGTCATAAAATCATAGAATATCAGGGTTGGAAGGGACCTCAAGAGGTCATCTAGTCCAACCCCCTGCTCAAACCAGGACCAATCCCCAACTAAATCATCCCAGACAGGGCTTTGTCAAGCCTGACCTTAAAAACCTCTAAGGAAGGAGATTCCACCACCTCCCTAGGTAACCCATTCCAGTGTTTCACCACCCTACTAATGAAATTTTTTTTCCTACTATCCAACCTAAACCTCCCCCACTGCAACTTGAGACCATTACTCCTTTTTCCATCATCTGGTACCACTGAGAACAGTCTAGATCCATCCTCTTTGGAACCCCCTTTCAGGTAGTTGAAAGCAGCTATCAAATCCCCCCTCATTCTTCTCTTCTGCAGACTAAACAATCCCAGTTCCCTCAGCCTCTCCTCATAAGTCATGTGCTCCAGCCCCCTAATCATTTTTGTTGCTCTCCGCTGGACTCTTTCCAATTTTTCCACATCCTTCTTGTAGTGTGGGGCCCAAAACTGGACACAGTACTCCAGATAAGGCCTCACCAATGTCGAATAGAGGGGAATGATCACGTCCCTTGATCTGCTGGCAATGCCCCTACTTATACAGCCCAAAATGCTGTTAGCCTTCTTGGCAACAAGGGCACACTGTTGATTCATATCCAGCTTCTCATCCACTGTAACCCCTACGTCCTTTTCTGCAGCACTGCTGCCAAGCCATACGGTCCCTAGTCCATAGCGGTGCATGGGATTCTCCCGTCCTAAGTGCAGGACTCTGCACTTGTTCTTGTTGAATCTCATCAGATTTCTTTTGGCTCAATCCTCTAATTTGTCTAGGTCCCTCTGTATCCTATCCCTACCCCCAAGTGTATCCACCACTCCTCCCAGTTTAGTATCATCTGCAAACTTGCTGAAGGTGCAGTTCACGCCATCCTCCAGATCATTAATGAAGATATTGAACAAAACTGGCCCCAGGACCGACCCTTGGGGCACTCCGCTTGATACCGGCTGCCAACTTAATATGGAGCCATTGATCACTACCTGTTGAGCCCAACAATCTAACCAGCTTTCTATCCACCTTATGGTCCATTCATCCAGCCCATACTTCTTTAACTTGCTGGCAAGAATATTATGGGAGACCGTATCAAAAGCTTTGCTAAAGTCAAGGAATAACATGTCCACTGTTTTCCCCTCATCCACAGAGCCAGTTATCTCGTCATATAAGGCAATTAGGTTAGTCAGGCATGACTTGCCCTTGGTGAATCCATGCTGACTGTTCCTGATCACTTTCCTCTCCTCTAAGTGCTTCAGAATTGATTCCTTGAGGACTTGCTCCATGATTTTCCAGGGACTGAGGTGAGGCTAAATCTATGGGAACCTATTGTTGACAGCAATTCATTTTCTTAATATATTTGTGGACAGAATATGTATATTAACCATGGATCTCTATCCTTCTTTTTTATAAAATGATGGGGAAAATGTAAAGCTTCCAATGAGAAGTACAAAGACATATCTTATAAGATCATATCCTCCAGCAGATACCAAGATGTACCAAGGTATCGTAGATAGAATACTATAAAATATAAAAACTAGGACACTTTTTAGTTTCAGAAAATATCAATATAAACTACACCTGGTGGAAACGTTATTTAGATGTCCACATGTAGTTATTATGCTCATTAAGTTTTTTTGGCTATATTGAGCCTGGCTCTGGTACTCAGCAGTAACAGAGGTCAGTTTCTGTTCCAAGGGAGGAATAATCTTTTCTAGAGGCTTTATCAGATTCTGTCTCTCATGTCCTAAGGTCAGATTCCGTGCCTGTGTTCCACCTCATTTTTATCTATGGCAACTAGGATCATAAGAATGGTACTGAGTGAATAAACATGAATTCTCTGACATCCTAATGTTGGAGTGAATAGATTCTCACCCAGTTGTCCATAGAGTTTTAGGAGCTCAGAGAGGGCTCTTTATGGCTGTCTCAGAGCTCAGCTTGTTACAATGAGAAAGTATGTCAACTGAGATTTCCACATACTCCATATAACCTATTCCGAGGAGTTCTGCAACTCCCTTCCCTGGAGGGGGTGGCCTTTTTATTTTTTTCTGGTGGGAGGAGCTTCTGTCTCAGGCCAACATTTCTTCTGGACTGGTCCCAGAATTTATAAGATAGTCAGTCTGCTAAGGAAAAAGATTTTTTTTAAAAGAATTGCTTTCAAGTAGCATTTGACATCTTATTATTACAGTTTAATTGTTACAAACATTCTCAGTGACCTAAAGGGCATGCCATTAAGTTCTGCTGGCAAGTTCATTGTGATGTAAGATGTGCAGAAATATAGGGTATGAAATAACTATAGTAAAATTAAATTACCGTAGCATACATCCTAGCTTTGCAAAAATAATAGGAACATGTGGCACCGTGTAATTTACAGGTAATCAAAGCTTGTTCTGCTTTCACCAATGTCATAAAAGGAGATTTTTTATTAAAGCTTCTTTTTTAATGAACTGGAATAAGTATGTTCTGCTGCCTTACAGATTACACAAATAACTGCACAAAAGCCAAAATAATGAGACGCATTAAAAAAATTACATTGGTTGTATAACTCCTCCTCCCTCCCCAACAAATATGGAGATAGCCTGCATTTTATTATAGGTTTCATCAGTAGATTCAGATCCAGAGCTGTGATTAGGGTCTCAAAGTCTTGGGCTGAAACTGAAAGATGCACTTCAGCTGCAAATATGTAGCAATTATCATGAAATGAAGTTCATTCCACATTTTAGCAAATCACCATGGAAACCTGCATTCATTGGATTCTAATTGGAAACATTGCAGACTTTGAAAACATTTTAGGTTTAGGACTGAATAATTTCTTATTTGAGCAATCATACTATTATTTTCAGGATGCAACCATACAGCATGGTGGGGATTTTTTGACAATAATCTTTGCAAAAATATACTCCTCTAATTACACTCAAGACCTCATCTTGCAGTCTTTATTCACACTTCAGTGGGAGTTTTGCCAGAATAAGGATTGCTGGATCAGGCCATTGGCATGCTAACACACACACAGACACACACACACTCATTCACTCACTCACCATGAGAGGAGGCGGTTTTGATTGTTATCTAGCAGCTTTGACTTAAAGTTAAAAATTGATTGTCTGGATATTTCCTTTTTTTAAAATATGATATTAAATTGCCTTCAGACACAAAACATTATGCATATAGTATATTCTCCTCCTGAAAACAGAAGGAAGTTCCTCCACATTCTGTACAATAAAAAGAACAGAAGTACTTGTGGCACCTTAGAGACTAACAAAATTATTTGAGCATAAGCTTTCGTGGGCTACAGCCCACTTCATCGGATGCATAGAATGGAACATATAGTGAGGAGATATATATACACATACAGAGAACATGAAAAGGTGGGAGTTGTCCTACCAACTCTAACAGGCTAATTAATTAAGAGAAAAAACTTTTGTAATGATAATCAAAATAGCCCATTACAGACAGTTTGACAAGTGAGAATACTTAACATGGGGAAATAGATTCAATGTGTGTAATGGCTCAGCCATTCCCAGTCTCTATTCAAGCCTAAATTGATAATGTCTAATTTGCATATTAATTCAAGTTCAGCAGTTTCTCATTGGAGTTTGTTTTTGAAGTTTTTCTGTTGCAAAATTGCCACCTTTAGGTCTGTTACTGAGTGGCGAAGTGTTCTCCTACTGGTTTTTGAATGTTATGATTCCTGATGTCAGATTTGTGTCCATTTATTCTTTTGCGTAAAGACTGTCCGGTTTGGCCAATGTACATGGCAGAGGGGCATTGCTGACACATGATGGCATATATCACATTGGTAGATGTGCAGGTGAATGAACCTCTGATGGCGTGGCTGATGTGATTAGGTCCTATGATGATGTCACTTGAATAGATACATGGACAGAGTTGGCATCGGGCTTTGTTGCAAGGATAGGTTCCTGGGTTAGTGTTTTTGTTCAGTGGTGTGTGGTTGTTGGTGAGTATTTGTTTCAGGTTGAGGGGCTGTCTGTAAGCGAGGACAGGTCTGTCTCCCAAGATCTGTGAGAGTGAGGGATCATCTTTCAGGATAAATTGTAGATCTTTGATGATGCACTGGAGAGGTTTTAGGTGGGGGCTGAAGGTGACGGCTAGTGGCGTTCTGTTATTTTCTTTGTTGGGCCTGTCTTGTAGTAGGTGACTTCTGGGTATCCTTCTGGCTCTGTCAATCTGTTTTTTCACTTCAGCAGGTGGGTAGTTTTAAGAATGCTTGATAGAGATCTTGTAGGTGCTTGTCTCTGTCTGAGGGATGGGAGCAAATGCAGTTGTATCTTAGGCCTTGGCTGTAGACAATGGATTGTGTGGTGTGTCCTGGATGGAAGCTGGAGGCATGTAGGTAAGTATAGTGGTCAGTAGGTTTCTGGTATAGGGTAGTATTTATGTGACCATCGCTTACTAGCACGGTAGTGTCCAGGAAATGGACCGCTTGTGTGGATTGGTCTAGGCTGAGGTTGATGGTGGGATGGAAATTGTTGAAATCATGGTGGAATTCCTCAAGGGCTTCTTTTCCATTGGTCCAGATGATGAAGATGTCATCAGTGTAGCACAAGTAGAGTAGGGGCATTAGGGGATGAGAGCTAAGGAAGCGTTGTTCTAAGTCAGTCATTAAAATGTTAGCATATTGTGGGGCCATGCGGGTATCCATAGCAGTGCCGCTGACTTGAAGGTATATATTGTCCCCAAATGTGAAATGGTTGTGGGTGAGGACAAAGTCACAAAGTTCAGCCACCAGGTTAGCTGTGACATTATCGGGGATACTGTTCCTGATAGCTTGTAGTCCATCTTTGTGTGGAATGTTGGTGTAGAGGGCTTCTACATCCATAGTGGCCAGGATGGTGTTTACTGAAAGATCACCGATGGATTGTAGTTTCCTCAGGAAATCAGTAGTGTCTCAAAGATAGCTGGGAGTGCTGGTAGCGTAGTGTTCAGTATCATTATTCAGTGTCATGGACCTACAAAATTTTATATATTTATGAGATATGATCTATTTCAACCACAAACTATTGGGCTGCATAGTGTTCATTATATAGTAGGAAAGAATAATTCCCTCCTCGGAGTTACTGAGCAAAATGCAGTGGTCTGTGTTATGCAGAAGGTCAGATTAGATTAACATAGAACACAGGGGCTCTCCTAGCCTTAAAATCAATGAACCTATATAACTATATCTATCCCTTCATTTCACCCTGTGTGTATATATAATGAGTGTGTATAAAAGTAGTACAGAATCGGATTCTGTAAGTACATAGTGCCAGATAATGTTATTTAATACTGTATGCGTTTATAACTATGGATATTATACACACACCTAATGCCTGCAAGATCCCACTCTGTTATACTTTTATCCAACTCTTTTCATGAATTAGGCCGAAATTTTCAGACTTAAACATCTACGGTAGGATTTTTAAAAGTATCTAAAGTGACTTAAGAACACAAGTCCCATTGCCTTTCACTGGGACTTGTACTCCTAAATCAGGTAGAAGGAAAATCACACCGCTTAAGCCATATATAGGCACCTAAACAAGTAGTCTTATATTCAGAGGTGCTGAACACCTGTAGCTTCCATTGACATTAGTGGAAGCTGTGTGTGCTCAGCTTCTCTGAAAATCAAGTCATTTTGTTAGCCCAATTCCTCTTTATGCCTTATTTTCTATTGTCTATTTCACCTCCACTTTCCTAAATAATTGGCCAGATTTCAAAAAATGTTGAGCACTTGCAGATCTCACCAACATCCTATGTACATCATATATATGACATATGACTCAAAAGATACAAACACAAAAGGATCCCAAAGCCTAAATTAATCACACACATAGGAATTTTTTAGCTATAATGACAAGACTGTATCTAGCAATAGATCCTTTCAGTGGTAGACTTTTAACTAAAGATTCTTTGGTGACTGCTTTCTCTTTTTTAGGCTCTTCATTGAAGTTTCCTGGATTTCATTAAGTGAGTAATTCTCTCCACCTTTTTAAAATTAGAGTTTATAGTTTCAGCTAAGAATTGTTCTTACTGAAAAAAACTCTGACTAGATTTGGGGTCCCAGGGCTTCCAGGCTTCCAGCTCAGGCTCAAGGTCAGGGCTTCCAGACTTTCTGCAGCAGAGAGGGAGCATAGAAGCCCTGAGATGCCTGTCTCAACCGAGGGCTTCCAGGCTCTCAACACCATAGCAGGGAGCCTAGAAGCCCTAAGAGCCCCAGCTTACACTAGGGTGGTCAGGGTTTCCTGGTGCTAGGGCTCCCAGGGTCCAGCCTCCATGGCAGGGAGCCTGGAAATCCTGGGGTCCTGGGAAGTTCACATGGTGGTCTGCCCTGCAGCCCTGGACCCTAGAAGCCTGGTATCCCTAGCACCAGGAAACCCTGACTACCCTAGTGTAACATCTGCCAACATTTGTCATTTAGTTATCACACAGTTGTAACTGTAAAGAAGCAATGTGGTATCTTAGGCCATGTCTACACTACAGAGTTAAGTTGACTTAAGATATGTTGACAATCATAAGCCACTTTAATTACATAGGTTGTGCACATCCACACAACACTTCTTGTGTCAGCAGAGCGTGTCCACAGTTGGTGCTCTTGCATCAACAGAGAGAACTTTGCATCATGGATAGCTATCCCACTGTGCAACTCGCCACCCTCTGCCACCCTCTGCCACTGGGAGCTCTTGGTATGGGTCATGGTGCATCATGGGGGCATGCCCACCATCCCATGTAGCAGTTCTTTCCATCCCACCATTCCATGGGATTCTGACTTTGTTTTGTGCCGTTTTTCAACAGCCCTTCTTAACTGCACCCGCCATCTTCTCCTGAAAACATGGATCCTGAACTGCTGACCAGTCTGGTGATGAGCGTTATGAACACAACACAGCTGGTCCTGCAGTATTTCAACAGTTCCAGTGTACTCCATGGAGGAGCACATCCACTGCAGAAAGCCAGCACGATCAGCTGGGAAGATGCTGTGTGAACTGTCCACGCTGAGCAAACAGGAAGAGGAATTTCAAAAATTCCTTTAAATGGGGGAGGGGTATGTGCCTGTGTACTTCAGGGCAATGGAGTTCAAACTGCTGACCATAACAGTCATGATGGGCATTGTGGTACACCTCCTGGAGGCCAATTTGAGTGACATAAGCAAGTGCAGTGTCTACAGTGACACTCATCAATCTAACTTTAAAAAAAAAAAGTTCTATGCCTCTCATTAAGGTGGTTTTATTTTGTTGGCATAGCAGGAGAGTTAAATCGGTGGAAGGAGCAGTGTAGTGTGTACACCTTCACTGTTTTGCTGATAAAAGCTGACTTTTGTTGACAAAAGTGTAGCATAGACAAGGCCTTAGATACCATGAATCTCAGTCAAACAGTCACACAGGTTCCAGATGATTATTTTCTAGTCAGACGTACTCCAGCTGCATGCTGACGGGTTGTCTGCCACCAAGCGAGAATTTATTAGTGTTCTGGCAAAGGAATTTCTAGCTGGCACTATTTGTCTACAAGAAACTCACATCACACTGAATGAAGCTCATCAGTTTAAGATCACATGTTTCGCTCTATTAAGTCACAATCTTTATGTGAAACATGACTGAGCCAGGTACATCTGTAGTGATATATCAGACACCATATTGAATCGTCACCCTTTTGCAACATGATTGAAGTTGGTGGGTTTCAAATCGCAAATGTATATAAGCCACCAGGTGAAACACTGGGTCCACAAGTTCTCCCAAGGCTTAAGCATCTGGCAGTGTATGTTGGCGACTTTAATTAGTCATCATAGAGAGTGGAGTTATGTGACTGCAGACCCAACCAGTGACCAACTGTTGGAGTGGGCAACAAATACTGATCTCGCACTGGTCTCTGACCCTAAGCAGCATGATACCTTGCATTCAGCACATTGGAATAGGGACTACTGCCCAGACCTGTGCTGGGTCAGGTCATTTGCTCACTGAAATCTACTCCTTTACTGTGATTACCAGTTCTCTGCAATATTGTTTCACCCAGTGTTTACAGAGAGGAAAGTGTAGCAAAGCTTGTGACAAAATTGTGTGATATACCACATCTACCGTTAAAGACTTGATTAATCCATCACTTGGTCATCTGCTGTCATGGCACCCATTGTGGATAAGTTTACTGGGTGAGGGTTTTATGGTAGAGGATGTGTGGTGAGCTTCATGGTCCTCAAAGAAAGTGACAAATAGTTATCTTGGCTTGGACCCCACGCAACATCAACACAGGTTTGATTTACCACAAAGGCAATGGAGCCTTTGGAACCGGTTTCATACCGAACATGGAATTTGTGCTGCAGCCAGGGGTGGCTCTAGCTTTTTTGCTGCCCCAAGCACGGCAGTCAGGCAGCCTTCGGCGGCATGCCTGCGGGAGGTCCCCAGTTCCGCGGCTTTGGCGTCCCCACCACCGAATTGCTGCCAAAGCCGCAGGACCGGCGGACCTCCTGCAGGCATGCTGCCGAAGGCACCCTGACTGCTGCCCTCGCAGGGACCGGCAGGGCGCCCCCCGTGGCTTGCCACCCCAGGCACATGCTTGGAGTGCTGGTGCCTGGAGTCTCTGCTGGCTGCAGCAGAATTTCAGTAGTATTTTAGAGACAGTCCACTATGTCAATGTGGGCAGCCACAAACCATGACACACATTGTTGAAGACTGCAAAATGACTCAACTTCCTGGAGGTCTTCGTGCCTTAAACATTATTAATAAGAACCCTGTGGCTTGGCTTGACCAGATTGCATCCACCAAATAAATAACCATTCCCATCAGCAGGCAGGGTGGTGCTTCAGGGCTCTAGATTTTAAACCTTTCCTGTGTTTTGTAGATCACTTGTCTTTCCACCGCTGTCTTCTATATTTTTTCACTTATATCTTGCTGAGTGTATTCTTGTGTTTACTTTGTTAATTTCTGGTCTCAAAGAATCTCATTGTTGCCTAGTTATTTGTGGCATGGATTTTAGTCTCTAGTTTTACACTGGATGTTATCTCAAGTAGCTAAGCTACTTCACTTGTTCCTATTCACTTCAGGGTTGTATTTTACATGGTGGTAAAAGGCAGAAAAAATTCTTCTTTCCTATCTGACCTTGTAGCAATGCAGTTGTATGCTACCGACCATTCCAGTCAGCTAGTATAAACTTTAAAGGAACATAGGCCTTTTATAAATCTTTTGCATTAACTTCAATAGAATTTGCAGATGTTAGGAACCATACTTGCAAAACATCTCTGCCCAGAATATCAGTCTAGCTGACTATGGAATGTGCCTCTGAGTACACTCCAGACCTGGATCCACATAGGACTTAGGTGTTGCAATGCTCAGCAATACAACACCTAACTTTTGGGCACCTAGAAAATCATAGGAACAACACTGCAATCCACAAAACCCAAATTAGTTGCCTAGGCTCCCTGCAGTGAATGAGGTGAGATGGGCACTTTACAATGCAATTCATAAAGCCAGCATGCTAGAAAGGGAGAAATCTAAGTTAGCCAATGGGAGGCTACAGTTGCCAGGTGTCCAGGTTTCAACCCAACACCCAATCGAAAAGGAACCCTCCTCAGCCCGGTGAAAATGAACAAGTGAGGGTGGGCGACAGGTAAGCGACAGAATGAGAGGGGATGGAGTGAGCAGGGCAGGGCCTCGGAGAAGAGGTGGGGCAAGGGTGTTCAGTTTTGTTCAGTCAGAAAATTGGCAAGGGAGCTTTGGATGAGAGAGGCATGTCCTAAGTCGTGCCCCTATCATACAGGTAGGCACCCAGGTCCAGGCTTCAGGGAGACATACATCTCTGCTTGTGGTCCACAAACCAGAGGAAGATCCTCCGCCTAACTCACCTGCGGGGATTGTTCTGGTAGGCGTGCACAGAGGCTGCCTAGATCCGCATAAAACAGCCAGGATGAGGGAAGGAGGAGAACATCCCTTATAACCTTTTGCCCTGTCATTAGAGCTCTCATCTAGGATGTGGGAAACCACTGGTTCAAGTTCCCCATTTGCCTCATGAGGAGGAGTGATTTGAACAGGGATCTGCCACCTCTCACGTGCGTGTTCTAACCACTGAGCTATAGGATATTGATTCTGAGGTGGGCCTCTTCAATCTCTCCTATTGAAGTTGTTCCCCTTAATTAAATATTTGAATTAGATATTAATTGGGCAAGAAAAATAAAGAGAATGACTCAATAGCCCAATTCTACTTCTTTCATGTAAACATTTGGTAGACCTTAAACATTTTGACTTAGTCTTAAATTTAATTGTGCTTGATAAGAGTTGATACCAGTAAACCCTAAATGTTATCACTGTTCCCCAGCTTCGTTTCCCTAAAGATAATCACTTTATTTCCATTAAAGTCCTTACTTCAGAAATGAATGTGATGGCCTTTTCTGGTTGCTTTACAAAATGAAAATATAGCCCAATTTTATGTCTATGAATGCAGTCAGTAGATGTTTTAGATTCTAATTCTCTGACATCCACTCACATACATGAAACTCCAGAAATACTTAAAGTGATATTACCAAGCATTTCTTGTTAGAAATCTTATTGTTCACCTGATAGATATGTATATAATGTATAATTAATACCATAATCATTGTGCTTACCTGAGTTTGGTAATCATTTGACTTAGACTAAGCACTGCTGCCTCCAAATCATAAAACTTTACTGAAAATCAGCCTTTTACAATTTTATAGATTAAAATGATGGCATGTGGAATACGTATGCTGCATCTAGCTATACTAAAACCTTTTCCCGCTCTGGTGGACAGAGGCCTGTAGAAAGAGGTGTTATAATTCTGATATACTTAAAAAAGCAAATGTAACTAAAAACTTTGCAAGGAAGAGATAAGAGAAAACACATATTGGTAGGATTACTAAAACAGTGAGGTACTGCAGTTTGAAAACCTTTATATACACATTTTATAAGATTAATTCATATACAGCACATTATTAAAGTTATTCAATGTCAGTTTTTTCTTACAAAGAACTTTTAGGAGCTCAGATACTACAGTGGTGGGTGCCAATGTAAGAGGCTAGATAGATAGAAACCGTGGTGCTAAGATTAAAAAAAAGCCCCTCCAAACCGCTTGATAAAATTGGCTTGACAATTGTCTATATGGTAGTGATGTAACAATATCTGTTTAATGAATGTTCATAATGTCACAGTGTTTGCATAGTAAACTAATTGGGATCATTACAGTGGCAACCAAAACCACTAATACGAAAACTTGTGTTTAGAGATAATAACTAATTGAATGCCTTTATTTCTAGTGAGATTTTTTTTTTTTTTTGTAAAAGTAAATAGTTCTAACGGCATGTGAGATGGGCAGCAGGGCTGGTAATTCAATTTAAATTCTATGGCTCAAAATCATTATTCTTCACAGATCCAAAGGGAATGGTATCAAAGGTTGCATAATGTTGACTCCTCTACCCTTGAGACTGTGGTGATTGTCTTATCATTAGTGAAGCAACAGCTAGCCAGTCAGTTAGTGTCAATCAAAGCTTCTGAGGCATTTTACAGATTAGTCCTTATTGATATATAATGATATATGACTCAAAAGCAAGAGATGGAGCAATTTGTCATTGTAACAGCCAGGTTTCCAATTAGCCTTTTTAGCTATTTTTGTTGGATATGCCATGCGTTTTTTATTGCTCGGTGCATTTTAATTGCATAACACAAACGCTTGAAGGAGTTGACATTAATCCAAAATCTTTGTTTTATAATCTAGTCAAGGGAAAGCACATGTGGGGAAGAAGGAGGAGGGTAGATTTTCTTATTTTATGCCTTACCTCATCTAACCTATTTTATTTACTTCTGAATTCTTGACACACTGAGGAGCTTAAGTTATAAGCAAAACCCATGAGATTCTGGCAGCATTTCAGGATTGATTTCTGCTACAAGGAAAGTAACAGAGAATTCTGTGGCAAGAGTAAACTAGTAACATGGGGCTGGATTCTGATCTCAGTCATGGTGGTGTAAATCCAGTATAACTCTGTAGATTAAAGTGGAGTTACTCTAGTTTTACACCATTGTATCTGAGATCAGGGGCTGCTCATTCCCTCCCCCACCCCTCTGAGCCCCTGGGGAGCAGGAAGCTACTCAAGGAATGAGGAAGGACAAGGAGCAGGTAGGGTCATGGCGTCGCCCCTTCCTCATTATACTACAGCATGATTCTCTATTCACTGGACAGAGAACACTTATACCAGCAGTTCAGTTCAGCAGTGGCTGATAAGCCATGCAAAGGAGATTTGGTGCAATGTCAGGAGATGATCTTCTATAGTTAAAAAAGGATAGCAGTACTTTAATTACCCTGTGTCTTCCAGGATTATAACCAGTAGAATAGCAGACTATTTTGTTCTTCTCTTTTTAATTTATAAAATGTAGCTTTTGGGGGTTATTATATTCCTTATTGTATCAGGCCAGTAATCCTGCTAAAATTATTCTTGAGTTGGCACTGTCATTATAAATTCCAGTTTTTAGGTTTCAGATCTCAGCTATTTAAAATCACACGGATCTGCCATTTGGCTGGCAGCTTGATTCAGAAACTATTGTAGCTCCATTAAGTGACTTTTAGAGGATTCTATATTTTAAGGCAACATAATAGCAACACGGAATAAGATGCTTTTCTCAGAATAAGAACAAAGAAAACTTTTAAAAACTTTTAAAAAATAAATGTAAGCTATAGATTTCACATAATTAAATCAAATATTAACACAAATCTACTAGGATATGAAAGAATAATCACAAGTAGACAAGGAAATGGTGACAGAAATTCTGTTCATAAAGACCTAGGCTCTGAAGAAAGATTCTTTCAGGTGTGGACCATGTCTTTATCAGCTTGGGTGGGTTTTTCAGAACTTAAGAGAGTTAAGTGCCCAACCTCCTGTCAGAGTTCAGGGCAGCTGCACCTGTATCCCCCCCATGGTCCAGCAAGGACACCCGCTCTTAGGCTTCTGGCTCCCCAGCCGTGTCTCTCTCCCTCCTGACTAGGTTATTTCCAGGCTGCAGAGTGAATTTGCTATGAATTTCCCTGGCAAAATCAGACTGCCTCAGCAGGCCTTCTTTACTTTTCTCCTGAGCAATGGTTAATAGTGCAATTTCCCGCAGTTTAAATTACCACACACCTAGTTCTAAGCAAACCCATTTATTCTTAAGGTAAAGCATTACAGGGGAAACCTACTGAAACCATTAAAAGAACCTACACACACGCTAAGAAACTTACCAGAGATCACCCCAACTCCAAAAAGGGCTCTGGCTGTTGAACAGTCCTTCAAACCACACTCTGGGGGTTTCTTGTGGTTACAACTCCTTTGGCTCAGAACAAGAAATCCTAGGAATCTATGAGATACTCCTTTGTGCCATTTGGGCCTTTTGATCCTGGGAATAGGTAATTCATAGACAAAGGTCCCCTTCCCAAAGTGAAGGTTCTAAAGATCAGATCCAGAAATGGGCATTTGCATCCCCTCCACCCACATATTTCCTAGGAAACTAACAAATCATTCTTGTCCCATTGTTTAAAAGAGTTGAAGCTCATAACACTTCCCAAGGTTTACATTGGTCACGTCTCCTACCCAAGTTACATATAATCCCACAACAACACATAGGCATTTGCATTTTTAATACAGTGAGCTCCTAAGATGCTTAAATGATCAATCTTAAATCAATATGATTTAACTTAATTCAATAAGGTTTGTCCTGGATATTGCGGGAACTTGCCATAGCTGTCACACTCTCATTAAAACTCAAAGGAATTTGGACATCTATTTGTGTCTTTGAAAATCCACCCAAAGAAAATAGACTATAATGCATTCTACATAGGGATACATCTGGAGAACACTTGGAAGCTGAAGTGGATGCAGAATAATGTGGCCTGCATATTGACCTTGATCCTGCAAAGTCCTTACATGTGTGCTTAACTTTTAGCACATGCATAGTCCCCAGTTTTTATTATGCCAATCATGGAAGCCTTTATTGCTTGTTAGTCAAGTTTTCCCTCCTACACCTTTGCTCCTTGTAAAAATCCACAGTCACCGCATTATTTTCCTTCAAATCCCTCCTTCAAGTTCTCCTCTTTCATGATGCTTATGAAGCATCGTCAGCCACTATGCTGTTTATTGCACTAATCATAATCATCTCACGGTTACCTTGTCCTGTTTTATCTCATCACATCATATATTTAGACTTTAATCTCTTTGGGGCAGTGACTGTCTTGATTATATATGTGTGTACAGTACATGCCCAGTGAGGCCCGGATCCAAACACAGCTACTGGATACAAAGCATAATAAATAAGATTAGGTGTGGAGGAAGAGTATTTTTAGGGGAAAGGCTAAAACATGGCATTTCTTCCAAACATAACTTTTATTCACATCTGGTGGGGTTATGTAAGTGTAGGAGAAACATGGCCAGGCTAGAAGCAAGTGTGTTGGAGCAAATGGTCTCTGAGTAGGGAGAAAAAGAAGTTGGAGTAATCTTTCGGAAGGGTGGGAGTGAAGTTGCTGAAAATAATTTTATTCCCTTTCAGCTCATGAAGTTACTTACAACAGTACAGATTTGTGTAAAAACCATCTAGTAAGCCACTTTGTACTGATGCATTGTAAATGACTACATTAGATGTAAGTCAGCAAGGAATCAAGCTCTAGATCTACATAAATCATTAGGCAGAATAGAAATAAATGCACTTACATAAAACTATATTACAGGAAAGGTATCTTCCTTGAAAAATGTGTGTGTGCCTTCAGTATTTATTTTTCATAAATATCTTAGCATTCATGTAGAAGAAAGAGACCATTATCCTGTGACAATGTTCTCTTCAATTCATATTATCTCTTAATTAAATTAATGTATGCTGTATTGCAGACACTTATTAAACTAATCGCCTGCATAAAGCAGGGATATAATAAATATAAACATTCCAGTCATTGTTTCCTTATGAATCAGAGATCATTGTTAATGGCTTGCTAGAGTAAAAATCTGGATTTGGTTTAAATTTGGTTATAATATGAGAATTAATATATATTAATATTATAATATTAATAGTATATTATACTATTATAATTTTAGACTGTATTGGGCCTAATTCTCCTTGACATTACACCACCTTTATATCAGGTTAGTTCCATTGACTTCAATGGAATTTCCCCAGTGTAAAATGGCATAACAGCGTGGAGAATCAAGCCCTAGAATTGAAGAGTTTGTCTAACATTACGAAAATTTGCACCTGCGTAACTGTATTAATAGAGTTACAGTGATGCAACCACCTAATGTAGACATGCTAACCTGGTGTAGAGTGGTGCTTACACTGGTGTAACTTCATTTGGCAAGTTATTCTCGAGGGGAAGTTTTCTGAAGGCACGAAGGATAGGAAGTTGGGCACCTATCTGCCCTTTTTGTCTTGGAAAATGGCCCCTTTATTCTTTCAATTGTCCCAATATACAGCTGGGCATTTTATGGTTTGTAGCATTTATGTTTATATTAGTTCTACTAAGAAATTTAGAGAAACAAACTTGTTTATTCACATATTAGGGTTATTTTCCCCCAACAGTTTTCATGTATTACTTTATATTAATTGTAATAAGTCTCATAACTGGTGCAAGGTTTTTAACTGTAAAACCCTGCCAAATTATATTTTACTTAAGAGATCAATTTTTTTTGCCTTGTGCATTACCTCAAGAATCTACAGTATATATTAATTATGAGCCAAATTTGCCCTTTGAATGAATACATTCTGCTCCCACTGAAGTGAATGAGAGTCAGATGGATTCATGAGTAGACTTTGCCATTTCTAATTTCCCTGGCAACTGCATCAAAATTCCTTCAGTGAATTTAGACCTAGATCCTCAAAGGTATTTATGCACCTAACTACCATTGACTTAAGTGAGAGTTAGGTACCTATATACCTATGAGGATCTGGACTTTAGTCTTTTCCTCTAAATTAGAGATGGGCCTGAACCAAAACCTTACACCAGAACATCCTAGACACGAACTTCACAGGTAGCCTTATTATAAAGGTTGACCCAAAACCCACCCTCAAATTTTGGGCAAGTTTGGATCTGGAATCAAATTTTGAGATTCATATCCACCTCTACCCTATAAAAAGCATTATTCACTATAAACTTTTATAGTCATGTTGGGGAAGGGTTTTTCAGTAGCTAAATACCAAGGAGTTAGGCACTTTAGGAATAATGAAGATAGGTGATTATCTGTCTTTCTGTAACTGGTATAATTTACCCTGATGTGTTTCCAGGAGGCTTAAAGATTTTGCAGACTATCAACCAAAACCATCTTTGAAAAATATAGCAGAAAAGAATAGGCTTGCGTGTAAATTGTGGAGTAGGCTGCCAACCCAGCAAGGGATTGGTTGCCATGGCTGCTGGTTGTAAAAGCAGATAGCTTCTTGAGCATCTGATTATTGTAATATATTAGGTAGCAATCTACATGTATGAGAAAGTAAAAATGATGTAAAATAAAATCTGCATAAGCAGCATTATGAACAACATGATGTACTGAGTCTTTTGTGTCTATCTGTGTAAGATTTCAGGTATGGGTCACAGCAGACATGGGATTTGGATTTGATGGACAAGTGAGCTGATTCAGTATGCTAAATTCTCTGCTCCTACATCTGACAAATGCAGGCTGATGCTATGATATTTATCTTCACTTGTCAGGATGGGTGGGATAATTCATTCATGTCTACACTGCTTAATTATTTCTTTTCCTTCTCATCATGAAATTGAAAAGGAAAAGGGAAAGACAAGGATACATCTGTATTCGAGCTTCATGTAGCCATGATTTTCACACAAATAAAGATTTGCCTATCATCAGGATATCTTTAATGATACTTTTTGTATACCATTGTAAAACAGCAAAGCCAATTTTTCTTATGGTAATTTTATGTGTCATTGAATTAGCTGAAAATAAAAATGAAAAAATAAAAATAAAACACACTTACAAACTTCTAATTCATAATTCAGTTACTCCAAGCCTTTTATTTTTATTTTTCCTTGTTCTTAGAATGTAAGTACAGGTGTTTGTTTCTTTGGTACACAAGTCATTATTGATGCTTGTGTGATGTCAATTTGCTATAGTATAACAAGAATTTTCATGTTCAGCTACAATGACTTTCAGAGGGAATCAGTTGTTTCCAAGGCTTAAGTTCCAAATCATTACCTAAATTTACATTCGACTGATGTTCAGAAATGTATCTTTTATAACTAAGGACTATGTCCTACTCCCATTAAAGTCAATGGGAGTTTTGCCACTGACTTCAATTTGAGCAGACTCCGGTCCTAGCTTTTTAGGAATAAACAAAACAGTTCTGTTCTGCCAATATTGTTGCTATATTGTATGTTTTTGTATTGAAATAAAAGAGTGGCATGAAGTCTGGTAAAGAACTGCATCCTTTGTAGAGAATGGATGATTATGGGAATAGCAGTAACATCCTTGCAGATAAATATATTTATATACACTACATGTATTGCTGAAACTTATTTCTTATTCTTTAAGGTGTAATGTAGCAGCTTGTACCAGAATGTAAAAGCTCTGAGAAAGGAGTTTTGCAAGACAGGTGGGTAAGGCTCTTGTTTACCTTAATCATCAGTTAAAAATCCTTATGATGAGACAACCTGGCTGCTAATTATGGAAGGGAAGGAGGGGAAATAGGAAGGCTTCACCAGTTACAAGAACAGGGATATATTGAAGAACAGGGATATAATGATATTGACTTCCATGGAGTTTAACATTTCCCTTGTTGATACAGGTTAGGCAAAATATAAGAAAGTATTTGAATTTGGAAATAAAACATGCTGAAAACTCACCTGTATAATGTTCCAGCCCAGCAAAGAACTTAGGCACCTGGGACTACTCACATGCTTAAAGTTAATCATGTGCTTTGCTAGATTGGAGCCTAAGTGAGATCAAATCCTGCAGTCCTAACTTGGTCCTTACTTGGGCAAAACTCCCATTATTCAGTTGAAGGATTAAATGAGGTTTGAAGGATTTAAAGGATTGGTTGTGTAAATGTGAAAGAATGAGGAATGTGTGAGTCTTCCTTCTTTTTGTGATAAGTCACATTGTATCTTTCCTACCAAGATTCATAGATTATAAGGCCAGCAGGGATCTCTGTGATCATCTAGTGTGACCTCCTGTTTAAAAGTGCTAGCCCCAGAAGCAGAAATAGGCAAAGACAAGGTGGTGTTTTGGGCAAAATTACTGTATGTTTGGCTACACAGAAAGGCAAATACATACAGCAACTTAAAAGTTTTCCCTGCAGTAGGAATTCAGTAGCCCAAAATTGCCTGCCAAAACACAGCCTAATTGGCCATTGGAACATTTTACCAACATTTGTGGTAGAGTCTCCGTCACTGACAGTTTTTGTCAAGATTGCATGTTTTTCTAAAAGATCTGCTCTAGGAATTATTTTGGGGAAGTTCTATGGCCTGTGTTGTACAGGAGGTCAGATTTAGAGTGACCCAAAGTAAAAATTTCCTTAAGTAAAAACTGGACACTGTGTGGGGCTGGCATCACCTGGTGTCATCACTTGCCAGAGCCCCACCGCCTGGCACCTCGCATCACCCCTGCCCCCCCCAAATGTTCCTCCACATACCCTTTAGGGGGTGCACCCCAGTTTTTTGGCAAAACCCATTTTTACCGAAAACGTCAGGATGTCTGGAACAGGGCTTAAAAAGGGGACTGCCCTGGCCAAAATGGGAAGTTTGGTCACTCTAGTCAGACTAGATGAACATAGCGGTCCCTTCTGGCTCTGGAATCAATGAAATACCATGCTATAGAAACTTAATTTGTCTGGGGAACTCTCAGACATTATGGGAAGTGTTATTAAAATTAGATGATAGATAAGTTTTACAGTCCAGGAGTGCTTGTTGGCCAGTTCAAGGCATCTCTTATTGAACTGAGTTCTTTAAAAGCAATA
Organism: Malaclemys terrapin pileata; assembly: GCF_027887155.1. Lineage (NCBI taxonomy): Eukaryota > Metazoa > Chordata > Testudines > Emydidae > Malaclemys > Malaclemys terrapin. The sequence continues at coordinate 115,413,649 of NC_071507.1, read as the reverse complement.
CTGTAGCAAATGTTGTCTGAAGACAAAAGCTATAATACATCACAGTGGGCTTCCTCTGAACTCTTCTATAATCCTGTCATGAAGAAACACTTCATTCTTTTGTTCTTTGATAAATGTGCATCCCTGAAGCAATAGCCACATGAGGTCACTGTTGTTCATATATGAATTATAAATTTAAACCTTGATGGTTTGAGTTGACTGATGCCAAGATGTGAGGCTGAGAAAAAGCAAAGTGCTATGCACTATACACTGATAAAAAGTACAACTCAAGAATTAACATTTACTAGTGATATTTATTTTAAATAAAAACTTTAACTCTGAAATATAAGAATATTATCAATTGTAAATCAATTCTTTAGATAAGGTTTTAAAAATGATCTGAAAAGTTTTTTATATTGGCCAAAAAACTAATGACATTATGAAACATATTGTATTGTTACATTCACTTTGGTGCTATTACCACATATATCTGAATTATATTTTAATTGATGGGCTGTGTTGGCACATGAATACCAGCAGAGCCCTGAGAATGAATTATAGCCTTATATTCTCTGTGATTACTTTGTGTTTTTCAGAAGACAGGTTTTTTGGTTTTGTATTTAAAGTTCCATGTCTGGAGAGGTGTGACATTCCACAATGCAGCATTTCCTCTCCCACTCCCCCAGATGCTGTGTTCATGGTAAGAGGGTCTGGCATTAGAGGAAAGATTATCACGGACTGTACTAGTGCATCCTATGCACTGATTTGATGACTGTGATGTGAAAGCAGCCTAACTGTAAATCTACTTATTGGATTCTTTTCCTTAGACTCTTATGAAAAAAATTCTACCTCTTCTCTATTAGGCTGATGTAATTTATGTGATTGGCTCCTCTCTTACACAAAAAACTGCCTTCATGTAATATTGATAAGTGAATTGCACAAAAGTCAAGAATTTTTCCTCTTATTTATGTGCATTAGACTGAGATCTTATTAAAATACCAGACAGTATATATGCAGTAATACAAAGTGCATTATGAGTGCACCTGACATTACAGAAAAGGTGCTTTTACTTTCCATTATATTATATTAATTAGAGAATAATATTTCACAGTGTTCATTGTTGCATGGTCATGTAATGAAAGACCTTATTGTAATGATACAATCAAGAGGACAGAATTAACTTGGCAATTGAGAATCTCAACTCTGAATTTCTAGAATGTATATGATTTATTTATATGATTAAAATCTTCACTTCTAACATGGAATCAAATTCATGCCATATTTTTCAGTTTAGTTTGTGACTGTGAGGGAAGTCAAGATGATGGATCTTGAAGGAGAAACAGTTTACTCTCTCACTGAGGTTCAGTTTCTTTCTTTCTTCCTTTCTTAAAATAAGACAAGAAAATATATGCCCTTGATCCTGCAAATACTTAAGCACCTGTGTAACTTTACTCATGTGAATGGTCCCATAGACTTGATAGGACTACTCACCTGAGGGAAATTATGAACATCTTTAACTGCTTGCAGTTTGAGGCCAAGACAGAAAGTATATTTTTTGCTCTTAGTGGAAGAAAACCAAAGCATTGCAGACTTAAATTATCTAACATGCTCTTTCCATGTGAGTATTTTGCAGCTCTTTATAGATGTTAATGAATTAAGCTATCTTAAAACAAAACACATGGGCCAAGATTTTTCAAAATATGTAGGTGTTGCTGCATTCAATGCCTAAGTTTCATTTTCCAAAGGGATTTAGGCACTTAGGAGCCTATATCCCATATGTGTCAATGGGATTTTGGCTCCTCAGTGCTTAAATCCCATTTGAAAATGAGATTTAAGCTTCTAAATTAGCCGAGCATTGTAACACTGAGGATAGCAACACCTAAATACCTTTAAAAATCTGGGCCTTAAACATAGGCTAAACTTTACCCCCAGGGAAAGGGACTTTAAAGGAAACCACTCATGAAGGTAAGGTTAAGCTTGGTTTGAGTGCTTTGCTGGATCAGCGCCTTGATCCTCTCAACACCCTTCTGAAGTAGATACTTATTTTTTCTCCAGTTGTTACAGTGGAGGATACTGATGCACAAAGAGATGATGTGGCTTTCTCAAGGTTCCACAAAAAGTGTACAACAAAGCCAGGAATAAATCTCAAATCTACTGCTTTCAGTACTGTGCTTTAACAGCAGCATTTTGTCATACTTCAAGACAAAAATATACCTGTGTGCAAGAGCAGGTCGCTGAAGGATGTGGACTGATCCAGACTTCCTGACCCCTGATGCAGACTTGTTTCCTTTGAACATTACATTGATGCATGGTAGTCCTGTGCTGGTGGGCAATTCCAGAAGATCCATGTTAAAATGTCTCCACCAATTTGAAGGGAAGATTTGAATGATTGCCCTACCTCATACTGAGTCATTCCCTCTCTGGATACTAAGTCATTCCTGCCAGAGAGCTCACAAAAATACTTAAGAAAAGCAAAATATTTTATCTTTGGAATGGACCAGATTGCACCCAATGACTGGTATTTTGAAAATAAAAAAGTCTCCATGAAGGATAACTCCAGACTTCTCTACAGTGTTTTCACTGCATGCCCTGCCCTTACAAATTATGCAAGACGAACACAATGGTATTAAATCAATATATTAGGTATATTTTCTGGATCAAACCTTATGGCAAACATTTTCAGTTTAGTACAGCTTAATCTGTTTGTTTATGGAGTAGTGTTGTCTCTTTCTTTTGTTATTCTTGTAAGAAAATATTTCTGTCTGAGTGAGAAAACAAACTGTTTTTCCCCCCGTCTCTTACCTTTCTTTGTTGAAAGAACAAGCACCTCTGGTGCAAAAAGTTTATTGCAGGGTAAGGAAGACATTTCTTTTTAATCCCCTTATCTTGGCAGCACATTACTGCAGCCCTGGGAGTGGTTTCCATCCTCTTTACTGAGAAAATGTGTCTTATTGGAGCCAGCCACTACTATTCTATGAGATCAGCAACCCAATAAAATGCTTTTGATACCAATGGTCACTGGGCATTGCTGCCCAAGTGCATCAACCAGCTAGATATGGTTGAAATTGCTGGAGGGGAATTCTATTAATGTCTTCAGGTAACGTTAAATCAGTGGCAATGTCTAATTACTTCTTACCTTTCTTCATGGAATTCCACAGACATCTCTCAATGTTGTTCAATGTGTATGTGAAACCACTTGGAGACCTGATAAGTCAACATGATCTTTTGTATCACCTGTATGATGACTAGATCTATACTGCTGTCTGATCTAATCACAGTGCTTAGATCTCAGAGTTAATTTTATCAGTAATAGTTAAACCTTTAGAAATTTCAGGAGTGGTCTATTTGAGGGACCCATGTGATTCTATGTGCAGCGAGGTTAAAAATCGGTGGGGTTGGAAATTCTCACTGTTATCCAGTTAGGACAAAACTCTGGGTTGCTCTCCCCTTGGATCCATTACATCTGTGGTGTCATTCAGGGTAAGGCTCAGAACTGTTTAGTTTCCATTTTTGATGACTTGGGTTATGGTAAGGGAATATAGGGTGGCATGTGGGGTTTTTGTTCACTGGCTCTTGGATTCTTTACGGAACTTTCACCCTATATGATGGCAATTTTCCTTTTATGGCCAGATTCAAACACCCATTAAACTCAGTAGAAATATACACAGTGATTTGCATGGGTGTTGTTGAGTCCATATTTTAAGGCATTTAGTGGTCATTAGGCATTGATATCACAGAATTTAATATAATAATAATAATTAATTAATAGTTGGTCTTTAAATTGTGCATTTCAATAAATGAATGTATTGTTGTGTGTACAATAAGGACAATTCTCTGGATTATGAAGACATATTTTCACTCCTGAGCAAGAAACATTCTCTTGATTCATTTCAATTATCAGTACAAGTTACAGCCAAATATAAAAATCTGAATGGACATAAATTATGGCATCTAAATAATCTAATAGTTTACTATTAAGTAAATTCTGCAAACTGGCCTTTCAGTTCACATTCAAACATAAATGTTTCCCCTGATATCTTCTTATATATTTTGTTGGGATATATAATCAATAGTGATAAAAACCGATTTAGGCATGAAGAAATTGCTTTTATTGAATTCGATAGTCTTAGGGCATTCTTTTTCAAAACCATGGTATTCCTCTGCCTGACCCATCTATAAAAAGAAAGCCAATTAGGTTTACTGAAAGAGTTGAAGGTACTTTAAACAAAAAGCCCCATTTCTCTCTCTCTCTCACTCACACACACACACTTATTTCAACCTCTTCTAACAAAAGTATCATATTATGAGATGGACACTGTACATGACATTTTGAGAGCACATCAGTTGCCCTTCACTACATTTTGTATCAGCTTAACAAGTCAATGCTAACCCGGTTGACATCTAATTTAGACACTGCTAATGAGGCTGTAAAAATTGGGGTCTCTAGAGACACTTGATTACTGACATATACTGCTCTTTTTACCCAAGAATTATATAGCTGTCTGTCTTTGGTCATTAGACAGGGAGAAACATCGCTGAGTGAAAAAGTTTCAATATTCTTAAATCGGTTTTCAAGTGCACAGCTTTCTGTTGTAAGTAGAAAACAAATGTACTTAATCATGCAGTTTTCAGCAAATCTTGGTGCATTATACTTTTGTATTCATACAGAAAGAAAATGTGCATGATGTAGTTGCTGTAGCATTATAATGGCTTAATAGAACCAATATTAGGCATATTCAAATAACAGAATATAAACAAATGTATGTGCTGTCATTCTGAAAGCTTTCATATGGTAGCAATTTTCAAATTAGCAAACTGAAAGTTATCTAAAAGGCAACATATTGTTATATTCTAATGGCCCATTATGGCATAACTTATTTACTTCTGTAGTTATCTGCTCAAGCTTAAATTCAATTTCTGCGGTTTTGGACACAGACGCCCCACAGGGCTTTTACAATTTGGCTGTTGTTGAACCTAATCTTGATTCAAGAACCAGACGTTTTTCTGGATTATTCCAGTGGAGCTAACACTTCAGTGTTTGGCAATGCATCTATCTAAAATAATGTAATTCTGTCTAGGCATTTGTACTCTGTTCATTAGCCCTAAATAGTACAGTGCAAAGAATCACATGTGCTAACATCCCCTCGCATACAATGCTGAAACAAGACTGTCCTGAGAATATTTAGATAGAATAACTTTTATCAATGGTGAGAGGTTGAGTGAAGCCAGATTGCAGTCAATTGATCTGAAAGGAAAACATCCAAGGTTCTATATATTGGTTCTATTGCTCTACTGACTGACAGGCATTTAAATACTCTCATTCATGATCGTTTCCCTTGACTTTTCCTTTTGCCTAGCTCTCAAGGAGAGAACATGAATAAAGTCTGCTTTTCTTTCCCTATCCCTAATGCTGCTGTCCTCTCAGGTTCAGCCTCTTAACTTGGCTGTCAACTCTCTAGGGCAATTACACAACTGGTCTCTTAGCCTGTCTCATAATCTCTCATTTCCCATTAAGTTCAACCTGTAGTATTGTCACAGAAACATTGCAGGAATTAAATATGGAAAATACTTTGAACATTTTGTCTATCTCTCCTGCCTCTAAAGGATTGTTCCTTTAAATGAGCCAGATCCTTAGGCTAGATCTACACTACAGGGGGGAGTCGATTTAAGATACGCAAATTCAGCTACATGAATAGCGTAGCTGAATTCGACATATCGCAGCCGACTTACCCTGCTGTGAAGACCGCGGCAAAATCGACCTCCGCGGCTTCCTGTCGACAGCGCTTACTCCCACCTCCGCTGGTGGAGTAAGAGCGTCGATTAGGGGATCGATTGTCGCGTCCTGACGGGACACGATAAATCGATCCCCGAGAGGTCGATTTCTAACCGCCGATTCAGGCGGGTAGTGTAGACCTAGCCTTAGATGGTCTAAATCTAAGTAGCTTCATTGATTCGTAGATTCATAGATTCATAGATTATAGGACTGGAAGGGACCTCGAGAGGTCATCGAGTCCAGTCCCCTGCCCGCATGGCAGGACCAAATACTGTCTAGACCATCCCTGATAGACATTTATCTAACCTACTCTTAAATATCTCCAGAGATGGAGATTCCACAACCTCCCTAGGCAATTTGTTCCAGTGTTTAACCACCCTGACAGTTAGGAACTTTTTCCTAATGTCCAACCTAGACCTCCCTTGCTGCAGTTTAAACCCATTGTTTCTGGTTCTATCCTTAGAGGCTAAGGTGAACAAGTTCTCTCCCTCCTCCTTATGACACCCTTTTAGATACCTGAAAACTGCTATCATGTCCCCTCTCAGTCTTCTCTTTTCCAAACTAAACAAACCCAGTTCTTTCAGCCTTCCTTCATAGGTCATGTTCTCAAGACCTTTAATCATTCTTGTTACTCTTCTTTGGACCCTTTCCAATTTCTCCACATCTTTTTTAAAATGCGGCACCCAGAACTGGACACAATACTCCAGCTGAGGCCTAACCAGAGCAGAGTAGAGCGGAAGAATGACTTCTCGTGTCTTGCTCACAACACACCTGTTAATACATCCCAGAATCATGTTTGCTTTTTTTGCAACAGCATCACACTGTTGACTCATATTTAGCTTGTGGTCCACTATAACCCCTAGATCCCTTTCTGCCGTACTCCTTCCTAGACAGTCTTTTCCCATTCTGTATGTGTGAAATTGATTTTTCCTTCCTAAGTGGAGCACTTTGCATTTGTCTTTGTTAAACTTCATCCTGTTTAACTCAGACCATTTCTCCAATTTGTCCAGATCATTTTGAATTATGACCCTGTCCTCCAAAGTAGTTGCAATCCCTCCCAGTTTGGTATCATCCACAAACTTAATAAGTATGCCAATATCTAAGTCGTTGATGAAGATATTGAACAGAGCAGGTCCCAAAACAGACCCCTGCGGTACCCCACTCGTTACACCTTTCCAGCAGGATTGGGAACCATTAATAACAACTCTCTGAGTACGGTTATCCAGCCAGTTATGCACCCACCTTATAGTAGCCCCATCTAATTTGTATTTGCCTAGTTTATCGATAAGAATATCATGCGAGACCGTATCAAATGCCTTACTAAAGTCTAGGTATACCACATCCACCGCTTCACCCTTATCCACAAGGCTCGTTATCCTATCAAAGAAAGCTATCAGATTGGTTTGACATGATTTGTTCTTCACAAATCCATGCTGGCTGTTCCCTATCACCTTACCACCTTCCAAGTGTTTGCAGATGATTTCCTTAATTACTTGCTCCATTATCTTCCCTGGCACAGAAGTTAAACTAACTGGTCTGTAGTTACCTGGGTTGTTTTTATTTCCCTTTTTATAGATGGGCACTATATTTGCCCTTTTCCAGTCTTCTGGAATCTCTCCCGTCTCCCATGACTTTCCAAAGATAATAGCTAGAGGCTCAGATACCTCCTCTATTAGCTCCTTGAGTATTCTAGGATGCATTTCATCAGGCCCGGGTGACTTGCAGGCATCTAACTTTTCTAAGTGATTTTTAACTTGTTCTTTTTTTATTTTATCTGCTAAACCTACCCCCTTCCCATTAGTATTCACTATGTTAGGCATTCCTTCAGAGTTCTCGGTGAAGACCGAAACAAAGAAGTCATTAAGCATCTCTGCCATTTCCAAGTTTCCTGTTACTGTTTCTCCCTCTTCACTAAGCAGTGGGCCTACCCTGTCTTTGGTCTTCCTCTTGCTTCTAATGTATTGATAAAAAGTCTTCTTGTTTCCTTTTATTCCCGTAGCTAGTTTGAGCTCATTTTGTGCCTTTGCCTTTCTAATCTTGCCCCTGCATTCCTGTGTTGTTTGCCTATATTCATCCTTTGTAATCTGTCCTAGTTTCCATTTTTTATATGACTCCTTTTTATTTTTTAGATCGTGCAAGATCTCGTGGTTAAGCCAAGGTGGTCTTTTGCCACATTTTCTATCTTTCCTAACCAGCGGAATAGCTTGCTTTTGGGCCCTTAATAGTGTCCCTTTGAAAAACTGCCAACTCTCCTCAGTTGTCTTTCCCCTCAGTCTTGATTCCCATGGGACCTTCCCTATCAGCTCTCTGAACTTCCCAAAATCTGCCTTCCTGAAATCCATTGTCTCTATTTTGCTGTTCTCCCTTCTACCCTTCCTTAGAATTGCAAACTCTATGATTTCATGATCACTTTCACCCAGTGAAGTCATGAAGCTATGCTAATTTACACTATTGAGGATCTGGCCAATATATTTGTGCTATTTTAAATGTTTCAAGCTTCCACAGCCCAGTATGTTTTACTATTGGGATTTCTTTTCTAATATTCAACCTAAATTTTGCATTTTTCTGTTTCTACATTATTCCTCTCCATCCTGATCCAAAACCCACTGAAGTCAGTGGAAAAACCCACGCTGATTTCAATAGGCTTTGGATCAGGACCAGGTTAGGTTCCCTCTCTAGGTCCTCAGTTAGCCATGCTAATCGTATTCAGGATAGGATTTTCAAACCTGCCTGAGGAATGTGGATGCCCTGTTCCCACAGGCATAGTATACAGGCACCTTTAATTTTTTTCTTATGGACCAGTTCCTCCACTAATTTTATAATTCTATCACAAAAGCAATCAACTTAATCTGGAATGAAATTTAAAACCGTTGTACTTGTTGCTCATTGTTAGAACATGGCCTCCTTTGGAAAAAAAAATTATCACAGAAGCAAAAACAGCACACAGGACACTCAATGAGTCACAACTCTCAATTCCCAACTTGTCACCCCCTTCTTGCAATTGGTGGAAGAGACAAACTGTTTTCCAGCTAGTGGAAGCAACCAGTGGTGAAGCTGTGAGAGTATAAACTCTTTGAAGAACCGGGAATGTTTATATAAAAGATTCTATTTTAAAAATTAAAAAGAAAAACAATGGCCAAACACAAATATAAGGTAGATCTCATTTTCAAAAGGGATTTAGACACTTAAGAGCCAAAATATCATTGACAGTTGATGTGATTTAGGCTCATAAAAGAGTTAGGTGTAGCACAGAGCACAGCAACACCTAAATATCTTTAAAAATCTGGCCTTATGTCCTAATTTAAAACACTAAACACTAAAAAGATTAAATTCTTCTGATCCCATGTTACCTTTGTAGCCTTCTTTGGGTCTTTATACCACCAAAACCAATTAATTCCCAAACAACCTCCTCTTTCCGCTCCCAAAGAACCTTCCTTCCTTCCTTCCCCTCAAAAAAAAAAACAAAAAACAGTTAACTCCACATGATGAAAATAGATCAGGTAAACCTTTGTCCTCATTAATACAAGAAATCCTATAGTATTTATTTAATGTAACTACTTTACAGCATTGTTGGCAATGCTGGCAAAAATGCTGGCAAAAATGGCTACCAAGTTACTAAACTACATTTCCCAAAAGGCATACACAGTCTAAAGGCAAATTTCATATTAGCCTCCCAGACCTAAGAAGCCAGTGGTCACATCTCCATTTCAATGAGCATCACACTTTGAGGGAAGACACATAGGGTAAGTAGCATCTTCACATTCCAATGGCCATATAACTGCCTGGGAAAATACACAACATATTAACCACAAGATAAAGTACCCCAAAAATACATAAATCATTAATGACATCCTATCACTCTCAGGTTTGCATAATATAACATTCATTTTATAATCAGCTGCATGTTTGTTTTCACATTCCTCACCAGAAAGAACTCCTGAACACAGAAGTCCTCTCAAAGATTCTTTTAAATACGGTCTTTTGCCCAACTGGGCTGAATTAAAATATAAAACAAATAAACAAACAAAAAACAAAAACCCAAACCCTGAATCTTTTACAAAATCTTTTGGCCTATCTGAATCATGTACAATGCTACATAGGGTATTTTACTGAAATTTCCCTAAGCAGCTTCGCAGAAGTAACCAAAACAAGCTTCTGCTACCCATGTGTTTTCTGACTTTTGATTGAATAGTTTGTAATGGTGAAAAAGCCTGTTTCATAGAAGAAAGGCTGCATAACCACTGATGGAAAAGAGACATTAAAGCATAATTTTCTGAGATGTTCTGAATTGTTGCATTACTGTTATTAGGCTCCAAATAGAAAAACTGGTCTTCAAGACAAATTTAATGGCTACAGACATTTAAATGGCATGTGAAATGGAAAAAATATTCTGTTTTTTTTTAAATAATGATTACTTCTTATAACTAAATTTTATAGCACTGCATATTTACAAGCTTTAGAAAGACACATTGAAATAGTCATTACTAAAAAAGGATTCTCCTTTCATTCGGTCTCTCTTCTTCCACATAAAAGAACATATTGCAAATATAAACACACTTCAAGTGAATATGTACACATTTTTTAAAACTATCATTTTGCAGGTAGATGACGAGATCTTACATCAAAAAATAATTTGTCAAAGTTTACTGATACTCTTGTTTCTGATATGTGTACTGCCTGCCTGGAAGTGCAGGCCCAATATCTTTATGTATTATTGACCATCTACATCTTAGAACAATGTCAATTGGATGTCTGATAATGCAAAAGTCAGTTACAGATGCCCCCCAGATTATGCAAACCCGATTTACGCAAATCCGCACTTACGGAAAAAGTTCCGTAAATTAGAAATAGGAGTGGGTGCAGGGGGTGGGGGGGTTGCGTGTAATTGTCGGGTATATGTTTCTGAGTTACGCAAAATTCGGGTTAAGCAAGGCGTTCCGGAATGGAACGCTTGCGTAAGTTGGGAAGCGTCTGTATATGGAATGTCTATGACTCTAAATGCTACAACCTAAATTAACTCAGTGACATTATTAAAAGCTACATACATAAAAGCTTGTTTGTTTCTATACTCCAGCTTGTATCTGCATCTGTATTGGTGTTAACAAAAAGGGAAGAACATACTCAAAACTAGGCTGAAAACTAGCATGTAGAATTGAGATTATGACTATTGGCACAGACCTGACCAAGATAAACCACAGTAAACCAGCAACAGCCCCAGGAAATATTGTACGTCAGAGACACCCCTCTGAGTCAAAATTCCTTCTCTGCTTCCTCTTTCCACCAGGAGAAATGGGTTAGAAATTTACTGCTGGCCAATAAATTGCTACACAATCTTTCCCCATTCCTTGATAAAATAAGAGTCCTGTGGCACCTTATAGACTAACAGACATATTGGAGCATAAGCTTTCATGGGTGAATACTTCATCAGCTGCATGCATTACTATTTTAATATTATGCCATTACAAACTTGTTTGCATCTTTACTAAACATTAAGATATAGCTACAAGTATGTTTTAGCCAGAATGCTTGAAACATAACAATATCTATGTATGTTATAGTTAGTTACGATATAAAAGATTCAGGATGGTTATGAAAATTGCAGGAGGCTTCTGTTTTGCGTCATGCAAAGACAAGCCAAATGTCAGGAAGACCCTTCTTAGCCATGAAACCATGTTTATCACCCCTAAGAGTGTCTTATCTAGACCAGGACATCTCCTTATGTATAAAATACCAGTTTGGTACAAATGTAATTCTTATCTCAAGAAAACAAAGCATGTAAAACATTTATGTTTTAGAAAAAGACCCAATTGTGAAAAAGAATGTACAGTTGTATTATCAGAGCAATAAATCTATGTATTAAGTGGGTTTTTCACCCTCCTGAGAAAAACTTAAGTAAACCTACGCAAACAATTCTAGAAATATCCTTGTTGAAATGAATTTTCTAATTACTCTAAAAACTTCCTTCAAAAAGCCTCTGGGAAAAATGTGTAGTTGGAAATGTTTTAAACTTTTGTTTATTTCTTAAAATTACAAATTATTTCTACTGGCATAGTTGCAAGTATTGTTTAAATGCAAATTAGATAAGATTTGATTCTCTTGTACCGTGTGACACATGAGTGTTTCCACCTCAGTCTGTCTAGCATCACTTTTCTTGATTCATCAGAGTCTGTTTCCATGGTAGCGGCATCTTCTCAGTAGTTTTCTAATATGTCATCTGCTATTCCATCTTCCACCAGGTGGTATCCTGTCAAGGGCTTGTCCAGGAATATGAATTTTTGACATCCATACAACATACCACTTCAGCCTTCTTTCTTAATATATTGTCTGTAAGTGACCAGTCCTTTGTAACACATCAGTGGAAAGCACCTAACATAGTTTCCTAATGTCATTTCTATGTAAATAGTAAAATGTTATATGCAACAATATGGAATCTAATGATCTTGCTAAACTAATGCCTAATGTAAGAAAACATTTAAGTGTAGAATATTTGTATTAATGGGGTTAATTCAGTACAGGTAGTGCTCAAGCAACTCCCACACCCAACTCAGAAAGACAAGATTCATCATGTCTCCAAATATTAGTATAAAGAATCAACTTCTTTAATAATTCTTTAAGCTTAAGAGTTATTTAATTGACAGAGACTTCTGAGAACTAAAAACTTTTATATAAAAGAACAGGAGTATTTGAACTTTTGAAAAGTTTAATAGTTATCAGTAGTTCACAGTCAAGCTGGAAGGGCATATTGAGTGGGGTCCCGCAGGATTCAGTTCTGGGTCAAGTCCTGTTCAATATCTTCATCAATGATTTAGCTAATGGCATAGAGAGTACATTTATAACATTTGCAGATGATACCAAGCTAGGAAGGGTTGCAAGTGCTTTGGAGGATAGGATTAAAATTCAGATGGACAAACTGGAGAAATGGTCTGAAGAAAATAGAATGAAATTCAATAAGGACAAATGCAAAATACTCCACTTAGGGAGGAACAATCAGTTGCACACATACAAAATGGGAAACAACTGCCTAGGAAGGAGTACTGCAGAAAGGGATCTGGGGGTGATAGTGGATCACAAACTAAATATGAGACAATAGCATAACACTGTTGCAAAAAAAGCAAACATTCTGGGATGTATTAGCAGGAGTGTTGTAAGCAAGACACAAGAAGTAATTCTTCCTCTCTACTCTGCACTGATTAAGACTCAACTGGAGTATTGTGTTCAGTTCAGGGGGCCTACATTTCAGGAAAGATGTGAACAAATTGGAGAAAGAGCAGAGAAGAGCAACAAAAATGATTAAAGGTCTAGAAAACATGATCTCTAAGGGAGGATTGAAAAAAAATTGGGTTTGTTTTTAGGCTGGAGAAGAGAAGACTGAGAGGGGACATGATAACAGTTTTCAAGCACATAAAAGGTTGTTACAAGAAGGCGGAAGACAAATTGTTCTCCTTAACCTCTGAGGCTAAGAGAAGAAGCAATGGGCTTAAATTTCAGACAGAGCGGTTTAGGTTGCACATTATGAAAGAGTTCCTAATTGTCAGGGTGGTTAAGCATTGGAATAAATTGTCTAGGGATCTTGTAGAATCTCCATAATTGGAGATATTTAAGAGCAAGTTAGACGAACACCTGTGAGGGATGGTCTCAATAATACTTAGTCCTGCCATGAGTGCAGGGGACTGGACTAGATGACGTCTTGAGGTCCCTTCCAGTCCTACGATTCTATGAAAATAGAATTAGTTTTCCCATTGAATTCTAATAAAATTGAAGGAATTCAATAAAAAGAAGACATTATTCACTAACTTTAGAATGTTTTCTGGGATTTTCCTGACACAAGAACAAAGCCAGTTAGAAATGTTGTATATTCATTAAACAGACTGCATATTCAGAAGCTGAAGGTGTTACCTTAAACCAACTCACAACAGCTTGGAGCCAATGAAGGATGACAGCAAACATCTTTGAATCTAAACAAGCTTGAAAAAGATTCCTGATTTCATGAAAATAGGAAGAAGAAGAATATAAAACTCTTATGTGAGCAGCCCTCTCACTCTCACACTCTCTCTGCTATCTTGCTTAAACAGCAAGCACTCCAAGACTCATCCTGTCCATCTCTATAAGCAAGCTACCACAGACAGTTAAGAAAAACAGAAGACTGAAGAAGAAACCAACCCAAGGAAAACTTGCCCAATGCTTCAACATGGATTGGTAAAAGGCAATTAACTAAGACACTGCCAAGGGATTAGTTTTAAAACTCTTGTAATGATTTTATTGGCATATGGAAATACTGTTATAAACTAAGATACTAACAGTTGCTCCTGTTAATCACCAAATGAGTAGACTATGTATTCCTAGAGAGGAGACAGGGGCTAAACATTGGCAAACAGAAATAGTGAGCTTTAACTGAATTTAAATTTCTTAATATTTACAATTGGCCTGTCTCAAGGCAGCTCCTTAAATGGTTTCTTTTAAGTAAATGATTTAAATGTTTTCTTCAATTTCATAGGACTTAATTAAGATTGGTTACTTTGCCCAATTAGGAACTGTTTCGGTTATCATTGATATACCAAACAGGACCTACCTGCTCTTCAATGAATTCTTTTGCCCAATTATAATCAGTTTCAGTATCTATGATATAGTAAAATGACTCTCAATAGATTTGGGAAACACTATACTCTGGTCTTAGCTTACCAAATGAAAGACTGCCCCCAAAGGCAGTCCACTCTCAGAGGTGTAATCTCTGGTGAAAGCTTGCCACAGAGACATACAGATGAGATTGTAATGGAAATAACCTGTTTATCAGTTGTATTCTGTCATTTCTATTGTTTTGTTTAATGTTTTCTTTTTCTTTCTTTAATAAAATAGCTCTGGTTAATAATTGTGATTATTTTGCTTTCTTTTAATTATGGTGCCCCCTCAGTTTGTAAAACAACCCCTGTGACTAAAATAGTGGGAGTCACACTCCTGAGTTAGCAGTTAGAGAAACAATCAGTTAGAGCTAACCTATCATATCTTATTTCTCTAAACTAACTATTTTTAGTATTTTTTAAAATAAAATTTGGGACAGGCCCTCACACAGACAGAGAGGAGACTAATGAGCTCCTCTGGGCCAGCTCAACACCAACGAGGGCACCTGCAAGACCTGTTCTGGCTGGGATAAGGGGAGCTTAAAAAGAAACTGCCACAGGGAGGAGCAGTGAATAGGAAGAAGGCTGCCCCACCTCAAACATATGAGACAAGCTTGCTGTGAGTGAGACTGCAATAAGTCTCACTGTTCCCCAAACTGAAAAATTCAGCCTCAGAGCAGTATGCCCAACATGGAGGGGCTGGAGGTAGACCCCATTTTAGACTAAGCCCAAAGGGCTGACCCAGCAAGACTGTCTGAGATCCAGGTCATCCTTCCTTCTCTTTGTTTTCTTATGGGCTCCCCTCTCCTGTAAGGGAAGAAAGAGGAGAGAGGACTTTTGTTTGTCAGGTTAACGTGTGTGTCAGGAAAGGGAAAAATCTGAAGAAAGAAAAAGCAAAAGAATAAACCAAATGAAACTAATAGAATGAGAGAAGAACCCCCTTGTGCATCTGCTGGGGGGTGGGGAAGAGAAAGACATTATGAAGGACCTGAATTGTGGATGGAGATAAAGAGGAATGCATACAATCAATTCCATTCAAGTAGGTGTTATCCTATTCCTTTATCTAGTATGATTTGCATTATACTCACCAGACGTGTCCATTCCTAGACTCTTGCTTGATGTCATAAAAGTAGGTTTAATGTTACAGTTTATGGAGGGCATAGAGAACAAGTGTGTTTGTTCTTAAATTATAACCTTATTACTCATGGAATATATATAAGAAATCTTCCTTGCTATAAGTAGGGAAAATGAAGATTTTACAAACTTCTTATATTTAATTTATTGTATTTAAATTACACTTCCCATATGATTTTTAAATTCCTTGTTTAAAATATACAAATAAAATCAACTAACATGATCTAAGAAGCACTTAGCGTTGGAGATTTTGGCAATGTAAAAAAATGCATGGTCAGAGCATCTTCATTTCATGATTGTACTTTCCTGTATCATATGTTTTATAGATAAATGGCAGGAATAGATAACCAACCTTTTAAATTCAGAAGAGTGCTTATAATATATCTATTGGCATCCTCTTAAGACAGCTGACTTCCCCTGAAGGGTCAAGATAGATCATCACAATTTTAAAATGACAGCAAAATCATGAAAAAGAAAACCCTTAAAAGCTTCAAAGTGCTTAGATCAGGGAAACTGGGCAACATTTAGTCCAGAGGGTTGAAAGGAAAATAATGTAAGATATTTCTTGTTGGTTACAATTATGGTCTTAATATTATGACATTGTAAGTAAAGATTTTAATAATAGTCAGCTTTTATGGAGCCAAATCCTCAATAGTTTTCAGTGGTAATTCGACCAGATCCTTAGTAGTTACCCAAAGTCACATAGTGGGCAAATAGTCAAAATGAGACTAGAACCCTGGGTTCCTGACTCTTAACCCTATGCTTTATCCCCTAAACATGTGTAGGATACACTGGAGTGAATCTTTTCTCACAGTTGTATTTGAACAGCAACCAGAATCTTTTGAATTATGTCTGTGGGCTAGGAAAATAAATAACTGTAATTGAAATTAAGAGAATAAGGACTGCAGGAGTTAACTGAGAGTGAGCTGGAGAATTCCCCAAAAAATTGGGGAATAGAAAGGATTTTAGCAAGTGGTGAGAACCAAAGTGAAGGAAGTTCAACAACAGCAGCAGGTTCTACAAGTAGTGAGCATTAAAGGAAACAGGTTAACATGTGTGTCAGGAAAGGGAAAAATCTGAAGAAAGAAAAAGCAAAAGCATAAACCAAATGAAACTAATAGAATGAGAGAAGAGAAAGTTCCACCAAGTGAGGGGTAGAGGCTGCCCAGAGGCAGAGCCTTTCTTACATGGGTGCATCAAATCTGTTCTGACATTGGACTCTTGGCCCGTCAAGCCTTTGCAGCTACATAGGAACAGACCAAATGGTGAGCGATCGCTCCGGATGACCATTCGGCTAAGCATAGAAGAAGAAGAAGAGAAAGTGGTGTTACTAAGGATTACCTGATGAAATGGAATCTTCTTCGTTAGTCAAAGAGCACACCAAGCTTTGACAAAATAATTCCAGGGTCCAGACTGAATGAAAATTCTGTGGTGAACACAAGACGATATTAGAAATGGTATTGCGCCTTTCATCCTTACCCATCAGTAATTTCTTCTCTAGTCTTTGCCATTAACATCAGTTACCTCAACAGGCCTTTAAAGTTTATTAATTATTATTATTTACTTTAAAGGCTGAGTCTATCTTAAATATTTCAGGGGTATTATAATGGCAAATACTGGTGAAATTAAAATTACTGATATCCCTTCCTGGCTAAATTCATCTGAAGTCTCTTCAAGGCAGTGACAGCACCTAGCATACTGAGGCACTAATATAATAATATTCCATACAGTACATGTGAAGAATATAATATAGCTAGCTCTCTGAATCCTGGAATGGGGAAGTCTGGCTAGAGTCTTTAAAGTCTCTCCCCTGCTAATAGGGGCTACTCTGCTATGCACTCATGCATCTTAATATAGTTATGGAAAATGGATTCTGAGGCTACTAAAAATGAGACATCTTCACCGGAGGATGGCTGTCTCTAGAGAGGATAGCAATTGGGGATGCATACACTGGAACGTCAGTAAAATTTGTATCGAGAGAAGGGAAGGCGCGATAAAGGAAGTGCTAAAGAATCTTAAAGAAATTGTGTCAGAGTCCCATGGAATTATTGATAACTAGGTAGAAACTACTCTAATAAAGGCTCTGCTCTGGTGGCTGCAGGAATTGACAAACCTTTCTAGTTCAAATCTAACCTTACGGCAGAACATGAAAAATTGGAAAGAGTATTAATTGCAGCAGATCAGACAGTGCCGACACCTGCCACCACTGAAGAAAAATGCACATAAAATCACTTTGAAAGAATCTGTGAATATTAAAAAGTAACCAAAAAACCTGTAATAAATGTTAATGAAGGACTGAAAAAAGGCAAAGGCAGTATCAAGTGTTTATTCAGTGTAGGCTTGTATACAGCTTAATGGTTCAAGAGGAGGGAGTTATACTTGGATCTTATAAAGAGAATGTCAGAAATTAGTTTGGAGGAGTGATTTGAATGAGGAGAGACTAAAATTAAGAGGTTAAAGCAGGTATCCCATGGATGGAGAGAGGAATGGGGATATGAGAAGATTCATTCAACAATTCAAATATTCCATGAGTCTCCAAAGTCAAGATAGCTGGTCTCAACAGATCTGATCATTTTGACATTAGAGGAGTCTATTCTTATAAAGAGAAAATAATCATGATGAGGGATCAAAGCTTACTGTGATTTCAAGGCTCACTGGGGAGTTAGTGTTACCAGTAGAGACGTTTACTTCCCAAGTATTATGAGAAGGTGGTGGAGAGCCAGCCTCTCCAAAGTTATGATTGCAACCAGCTTCTATTATAAGAACTTATTTGTGCCTCTCCCCTGAAATTTTGACCTGGTAAATTGTTTGACTTGAACATTCCTGTATTTTACTCTTAAAGAAAAGGAGAATGGTTCTGCAAAGACTGAAGAAAATTCATCAAACTGTTTTTCGAGTTATAGGTCACTAAAAATTACTGATCTGAAATTTCTTTCTCTAACATTTTTGTCTGTCTCTAGCTCACAAATGGCTTCTTACTACTATATCTATATTTAAATCCTGTATGCCAGATACCTATGAAGAAAATCAGAATCCAAGGAAGACAGATAATCCTTTTGGGGGATTCTATACTAAGAAGAATAGAAAGGACATGCTGCAAGAGATAAGTGCACAACAGTATGGTGTGCTGTCTTCCTGAAGCTAACACACAAGGTGTGACTAAAATGGTTTCTGAAATCAGTGGACAAGAATCCACTGGTGATGGTGCATAATGGCCCTAATGATGCTGCTTCACAGGACATGCATAGAAGCAATTCACTGGCTCACACCCCTTTGTGGCTGGGTACTGGGTCTTCCCCCAGTCACTTCCTCCTGTTGGTTATCTGTGTCTGGGTCTTCTGTGGCCTTGCTCTCCAGCCATGCCACTTGAAAGTTCAATCCCTGGATGGGGTATCCAGATCCAGTTGCAACCAGTCAGGACCAAGCTGGCTTCTCGCAGCTGGCCTCTTCAAAGTCCCTTCACTCTGGGGAGGGACCCTACGACAATTTGGTACCAAACATGGGATTATGAGACAGGGCTGTGCAGTTCAGATGACCTGCATCTCAGCAGAAGAGAAACCAGTCTTCTAGGGGACAGGCTGGCTACACTAGTCAGAATGTTTGAACTAGTCTTGCCAGCTGGCTGGATTTTAACTGGCCTGGCCAGTTTTTATAGTGCTTTGCTGCTTGCAAGTTGCTGGTGAAAATGTACCTGTCTTTTTCCCACAGTACCAACATTCCCTCTTGAGCTATGTGCATGCATGGCAATGGCCGCACAGCGATCTTGTAACTACCAGCACATTCATGTCACATGGCTGAGAGGGGAGCATGGCCGGAGCAGCACCCCAGTCCCATTGCATGTGCCGGGCCCTCAATCTGCTGAAGCTGTGGCAGCACCTCTTGGCACTGGGGAGCGGGATGGACCCAAGGCTAACCAGCAGGGAGGGGTAACTAGTGAGGACCAAGATGGGGGAGTCAAGAGCTTCTAGAAGGGATGGTAGTGGGGGCTTCCTCAAGGGCTGAGGCTCCTGGGAGGGGGTGGGTATAGGCGGGTCATAGGAAGGTAAGAGAAAAGAAGACTTGAACCACCATTTGTGCCCAGCCTCCACCTGCACTGCTGCCTTCATGAGGGGTGCAGAGGGGGTTTCAATCTGCTAGTGTCGGGAAGAAGAGGGTCAGGCAGTGGGGGGAGGGGCAGTGTCTCGCTCTTTCTGTGTCTCAGTGGCAACCTTCTGTTAAACTAATGGGGAGGGTGAAAAGGGGGAACTGATGAGCACTTGGTTAGCACAAAAAACAGGAAGCTCAGAACAAAATGAATCAAAGCTCCAAAGGATGAAATTCTTTAATTCTGTACACCAATGCTAGGAGCCTAGGTAATGAAAGAATAATTGGAATTGTTCATTTATGAGCATAAATTTAACCTATTTGGTGATACCGAAACTTGGTGGGAAGTATTGTATGAATGGAATGTTAAAATCAGTGGTCTCGACCTATTTAGGAAAAAGGTTTGATTGGTCAAAAGGGGAGAGGGAGTGGCACACTAGGTCAACAATGACATTACCTATTTCCAAGTCACTGACAACTCAGACTTAGTAATTGATTTTGAATGCTTATGGATCAATGTTCTAACATATAAAACACAGACACATGTCTGCTACAGACCACCAAATCATAATAGAGAACAGGATGACCATCTCCTTAAGCTACTATGGGGGGAAGGAAGCTGTGTTATCATGGTGGACTTCAATCTGAGTGACATATACTAGAAGTCTCGAGCTGCCATTACTAAAATATCCTCAGCATTCCTAACAATTATAAATGACAAATTTCTAACTCAAAAAGTGTTGCGTCCAGTTCTATAATAGACTGGATCTTGACAGACAAAAAGGAATTGATCACAGAACTAAAACTTAGTGGTTGCTTAGGTGCAAGTGAATATGACACATCTGTTATGTGCAAATTGAATAAGGTCCAAATCTGTAATATGTACACTTGGGCTTTAAACTGGTCATCTTTGCAACGCTGAAAACAATTATGAACTAAATCATGTGGGAGAAAGAATTTAAACAAAAATGTGAATGAAAATTGAGAACTGTTTAGGAACATTGTACTAGATGCCCAAATAACCACCGTTAGAAAGGCTACACTGGTTTAAAAATGTTTGGCTTAGAGGGGAAGTGAAAGTAGCTATAAAACCTTTTAAAAGATATATAACAAATGATAGGGTGAGGGAGGTTGATACCAATTAATATAAAGTAGAGGCTAGGAATTATAGAAAATTGATAAAGGAAGCAAAAGGACACAAGGAGAAATCTATAGCCAGTAGAATGAAGAACAATAGAGTTTATTAAATATACTAGGAACAAAAGGAATCGTAACAATGGCATTTGTCCACTGCTACACAGAAATGGTGGAATTTACAATAATAATACAGAAAAGGCAGAAGTGATTAATAAATATTTCAGTTTTACATTTGGAAAAAAGCCAGATGGTATAGTCAATCATCTGATGATGAAGAAATTCTTTCCATTCCAATACTAACTCAGGAGGATGTTGAACAGCATCTACCAAAGTCAGACATTTTCAAAGCAGCTTGTCCAGATAACTTGCATCCAAGGGTTTTAAAAGAACAGGCCAAAAAGCTATCTGGACCATTGATATTGTTGGTTTTTTTTCAGTAAGTCTTTGAACTCTGGGGAAGTTCCAGGGGACTGGAAGAAAGTGAATGTTGTGCCAACATTAAAATGGGATAAACCAGGTAATTATAGACCTGGCAGCCTGATATCAATCCTGAGCTAAATAATGGAACAGCTGGTACAAGACTTAATTGATAAAGAATTAAAACAGCATGATATAATTCATAGATTATAAATCCAGAAGGAACCATTGTGACCATCTTGTCTGGCCTTCTGTAGAAGGGACAGACGATAGGACTTCCCTGAACTAGCTGGTGTTTGAACTAGATCATATATTTTTAGAATTCATTGGTCTTCCATTCTGATAATGGCCCTTACCAGGAAAGCTGCTAAAACCGAATCAGTATATGGCTGGCAATCACTTGAGTGGCAAATGCTTTGGTGGCATAAGCTTGCTAGCGATGGGCATAAACTGAAAATCTAGCCAGTCCACCTTGAGATCCAGGTGACACTCGATCTGCAAGGAGGACACATCCCTTTGGGATTTTTCCATGATGATGGTTATTGTAGTGGGGTGAACACCCGCTCCAGCCCTGAAGGGATTGGAAAAGCCCTGCAGAGGGCTGGGGCTGTGTAAAGGAGCAACACCACGCCCCAAACTGAGCCACTCAGCCTTACAAGAAGGCCAGGGCAGCCAGAAGCTGAGGAGTCTCCCTCTGACTGCAGAGAGAGACAGGCCTGGCTGCAGGGAACTCACCCGGGGACCTAGAGTGAGGCAGGGCTGGGGAAAGGCCTTGGGGGCCGGGAAGCCCTAGGCCAGCAACTCCCCAGGCCTAGGTCCTAGGCTCATATAAGTATTGTGGTTACAGAGGGGCAGCCTGAGGGTGGGTAAAGGCAGCCAGTCCAAACCCCTTGTTGCCTGTGCTGATTGGCTGATAGACTGCAGTCTGCCCCAGGGCACAGGGGCTAGAGGGTGACTGGCAGTAGCCATAACTGAGGCCACATTGGGATAGGAGGTGGGGGTTCCCCTGGGTGGGGAGACCCAGAGAGAGAGTGGGGTACTGCCAGGGGGGGCAGCACCTAAACCAAGGGCACCGGGGTCTGGGAGGGACACGGGGGCCAAAGACAGGTGGGACACCTCGCCTGCAGAGGGCGCTCCGGATGCTGGTGAGCTAATTCCCGAGACAACCAGCAGGAGGCGCCGCAGGGGTGAGTCCGGGCTTGATTACTGTTATATATATTTTAGAAAACATCCAATATTGATTTAAAATTTTCCAGTGATGGAGAATCGACCACAACCCTAGGTCAGGTGTTCCAATGGTTAAGTGACTGTTTAAAAAGTTTCAGACCTGTTTAAAAAGTGTGGCTTATTTCCAGTCTGAACTTGTCTAGCTTCAAATTCCAGGCTTTGGATCTTGTGAGACCTTTGCCTGCCAGATGAAGAGTCCTTTATTACTGGAGGGAGGGAGGTTGTTCCACATACAGGTATTTATAGACTGTAATCAGGTTAGCCTTTAACCTTCTCTTGTTAAGATAAACAGATTGAGCTCTTCTCATAAGGCATTTTTTCCAATCTTTTAATTATTCTTGTGGCTTTTCTCTGAACTCTCTGATTTATCAATATTCTTGAATTGTGGACAATGGGTTACAGTAAGCCAGTAGCAGTCTCGTTAGATTCAGAGGAAATATTATCAAATACAGGGGTAAGATAACCTCCCTATTCCTTCTCAAGATTCCCCTATTTATTCAACCAAGGATCGCATTAGCCCTTTTGGCCACAGTGTTGCACTGGGAGCTCATGTTCAGCTGATTATCTGCCACAACCTCCAAGTCCTATTCAGAGTCACTGCTTCCCAGACTACAGTTCCCCATCCAGTAATTATGGCCTGCATTCTTTGTTCCTAGATGTATGACTTTACATTTGGCCATACTGAAACACATATTGTTTGCTTGTGTCTACATGATGAAGTGATCTAGATTGCTGTGTGTCAATGACTCATCCTCTTCCTTATTTACCCCAATCTTTTAGTTATCTACAAATTTTATCATTAATTCATTTTTATCAATTAAATGGAAGAAAAAATAAATAGTGTAGAGCCAAAAACCAGTCCCTGTGGAACTCCTCCAGATGCATACCTGCTCAGTAATGGTTCCCTGTTCACAATTACGTTTTCAGACCTATCGGTTAGCCAGTTTTTTAATGCATTTAATGTGTGCAATGTTAATTTTGTATCATTCCAGTTTCTTAATCATAATGTTGTATGGTACCAAGTAAAATACCTTACAGAAGTTTAAGTATATTACAGTAACACTGTTAACTTTATCAACCAAACTTGTAATCTGATCGGAAAAGGTATCAATCTATTCATGACCCGTTTTATGGAAAACAGATCATGTCATACTAACCTGCTATCTTTTTTTATGAGGTAACTGAGAACCAGAATGTTTAAATGACTTGCCAAAGGCTATAGAGGAGGTTTATAGCAGACCTAGTAACAAACCTCATCTTGAATCCTTTAAATGACTCCTATTTTACTCACTAGACCAAAGTGTTTCTCATACAAATTGCTTCAAATCTCTGCACCTAGATGAGGTGAAACAGGACCAATAATGCTCACCCATCTTTGTATAATGCTTTAAGAGCTACAAATGGAAAAGACCTAGTTTAATGGAAAGCATTATTATTTGCCGTATCTTTCAAATGTGCTAACTAAGGCACAGACAGGCTTAGTGACTCGCTTTGAGGCACAGCGGTCTAATAATGTACGCATTAAGGGGGCTGCTCCAAAGCCCACTGAACTCAGTAGGAGTTTTTCCATTGACTCCAATGGACTTTGGATCAGGCCCTACCTGTAGTACCAAACAGACAGGGCTCTAGATGTGGGTCTAGCAGTTAACTTACTGTGACTCTTTGCCAGCATTCTGAATGTTGGTAGGCTGTGTGGTGCAGGCATACATGGTCGAGTTACCTACCTAGTAAACATATGTAGGTTGCCAGGTGTGCATAGGAGGTCTTCATAGGAGCCTTTCACTTCTTGGACAGCACCACTCACTCCTTCAATATAATCTTCTAATCTCATGCTCTATCCCATTCCATTTCCTTACCATTTTGAAACCTGTATTATCAGTTACCGCACAGAAGAAAAATGTGTGTTTAAAACCCTATACTTTGGAAATTCCCACAACAAAAAAGTTTTTTCAGAAACCAGTTAAGATTGCTAAGCAACAACAATGTAGTTTACCTATCACATCACTTACAAAAGCCTGATTGCTCAAAATCAAGAAAATGAATAGGTAAGGATGTCACATGTTAAACACACTATTCTTATTACTATAAAGAACTTGATATATTCATCAAAAACTGCAGGTTGGGTGAGAGATGGTTTAATAGAAAATCCCCATTACGTTAGCCAGAAGGTAGGTGTAAGGCCAGAGTGGTGGAACCCTACTCCCAATAGGCAAATGGTACTAGGTGGTATAGGAAAGAAAAAGCTCATTTTTCCTCCCAGCAGACAGAGTGTGGTATGAGGAGACTTTAAATTCTCTGTCATATGCTGATGGGATTCCCCAAAGGTGGTCTAGTGACAGGCATCAAACACCTTCCTCTCTGCAACAGAGCACTGTCTCTTTGTTTCACTGATGGAATGATCCCACTCATCCTTTGGATCAGCATCTGGCTAGTTAGTTTGATGAATTTTACAAGCCTTGATTCCATCATAGGTTGATAATATAGCTCTTGCCATTTAGCTAAAACAGAGCTTTGCTTAAGAAACGTACATATTTAAATCCATTTCAATGCTCTGAATATCATTAATTTCAATAGAAACTGCTTCTTAGTTAAATGGATTTCAGGCATCAGACTGTTATATGACAGATGATTTTGTCACTATGCAAAATGTGAAACCTGTAATCAACTTGTTATGGCATTTCAAAAAAGTATGTGACAGTAAAATAAGTAAACTGTCATTTGGGCAATCAAGTCTTGAAATCCTGCAGGAGGGAGAAAAAGTACTTGACATTCAATCTTCATGGTAGGGGATGAGGTTCAAAAAACAGTTTAAGATTACTACAGCCTTTCAGGTTTCAATAGAGTTCTTGGTGAAAGGTATTTAAGCTTACAATAATTTTCTGTTATGTATAACATTTATTTTTTCTCCTCATTGATTTTTCCCCATCCCCTAGTAATACATAAAAGGTCTATGATTTTAACAAGTATGTTAGTTAAACTGAAATGACATTTCCTTCTCCCACCACCACCACCGCTGCATTTTACATTTTGCCAAAACTAGTTTGAAACTAGAACAGGTATAGTGGACAGGTATCTATATTGACTTGCCTAGACTTGTGTCCGATTGTATTGACATGATGTTAAAGGATGGGCATGCTTAGATATGGATGGAATATTGTGTACATATGCAAAATTGCTTGTGATATACATGTACGGGCATATTACTAAGGAAAATAGTAAACAATGTAAGGTAGCAAAATACTGTTTCCATTCATTCACCTGGAAGCTTCACCATTTGGGCTGACATCTCCCCAGCTTGGTCTTTGCTAGGGCTGTCAAGCAATTTAATCGCAGGATTAAAAAATTAATCACGATTAATCGCGCAGTTAAACAACAATAGAATATCATTTATTTCAAATATTTTTGGATGATTACTCATTTTAAAATTTCAATTACAACACAGAATACAAAGTGTACAGTGCTCACTTTATATTTATTTTTATTACAAATATTTGCACTGTAAAAAACAAAACAAAAAATTTCAATTTACCTCATACAAGTACTGTAGTGCAATCTCTTTATCATAAAAGTTGAACTTTCAAATGTAAAATTATGTACCAAAAAAACCTGCATTCAAAAATAAAACAATATAAAACTTTAGAGCCCACAAGTCCACTCACTCCTACTTGTTGGTCAGCCAATCACTCAGACAAACAAGGTTGGTTACAATTTGCAAGAGATAATGCTGCCTGCTTCTTGTTTACAGTGTTACCTGAAAGTGAGAACAGGCGTGCACCTGGCACTGTTGTAGCTTGCATTGCAAGATATTTACGTGCCAGATACTCTAAAGATTCATATGTCCCTTCATGCTTCAACCAGAGGACATTCCAGAGGACATGCTTCCATGCTGATGGGTTCTAGTTGATAACGATTCAAACAGTGCGGACTGACGCATGTTCATTTTCATCATCTGAGTCAGATGCCACCAGCAGAAGGTTGATTTTCTTTTTTGGTGTTCTGTAGTTTCCACATCAAAGTGTTGCTCTTTTAAGACTTCTAAAAGCATGCTCCACACCTCATCCCTCTCAGATTTTGGACAGCACTTCAGATTTTTAAACCTGGGGTCAAGTGCTGTAGCTATTTTTAGAAATCTCATATTGGTACCTTCTTTGCGTTTTGTCAAATCTGCTGTGAAAGTATTCCTAAAACAAACATGTACTGGGTCATCATCCAAGACTGCTATAACACGAAATATATGGCAGAATGCGGGTAAAACAAAGCAGGAGACATATAATTCTCACCACAATGAGTACAGTCACAAATTTAATTGACTTTTTTTTTTTTTTTTTTAACAAGCATCATCAGCATGGAAGCATATCCTCTGGAATGGTGGCCGAAGCATGAAGGGGCATACAAATGTTTAGCATATCTGTCATGTAAATGCCTTGCAACACCGGCTACAAAAGTGCTATGCGAATGCCTGTTCTCACTTTCAGGTGACGTTGTAAATAAGAAGCAGGCAGCAATATCTCCCATCAATGTCAACAAACTTGTTTGTCTTAGCAATTGGCAGAATAAGAAGTAGGACTGAGTGGACTTGTAGGCTCTAAAGTTTTACACATTTTTGTTTTTGAGTGCAGTTATGTAACCAAAAAAAATTCTGCATTTGTAAGTTACACTTTCACTATAAAGCACTTCAGTACT
The DNA here is from genome assembly GCF_027887155.1 of Malaclemys terrapin pileata. NCBI lineage: Eukaryota > Metazoa > Chordata > Testudines > Emydidae > Malaclemys > Malaclemys terrapin. The sequence continues at coordinate 115,386,601 of NC_071507.1, read as the reverse complement.
TGTATGAGGTGAATTGAAAAATACTATTTCTTTTAGCATTTTTACAGTGCATATATTTGTAATCAAAATAATGATAGAAAGTGAGCACTGTGCACTTTGTATTCTGTGGTGTAATTGAAATCAATATTGAAAATGTAGAAAAACATCAAAAATATTTAATACATTTCAATGGGTATTCTATTGTTATAAGTGCAATTAATCATGATTAATTTTTTAATCATGATTAATTTTTTTGTGTTAATCACATGAGTTAACTGCGATTAATTGACAGCCCTACTCTTTGCCCATGACCAAAGCTGATTTTGGGGAATATGAGTATAATCAGGTAAGCTATTTCTTAGAGCAAGGTGAGTGGGGAAAGAACACGTTCCTCCCTCCTCCTTATGATCCTTTTTATGTTACTAACCTTTTGGTGGAATCACTGATGTCTGAAAGTTAACCTTTTGTGTAGTACAATCTTCAGTGAGAAGCAGTCTCCAGCCTAGTTTCCAAGGAAATCAGTTTTGATCTGAGCATTTGAAAACTGCTTGCTAACACACACAACAGATCCTAAGCTAATTATGTTTGAACCAAAGAAACAAATACACTGTACATATGTGCACAGCTGACTTTTCTGCACACTGAACTACATGGGCCACAGAATGGATCCTTACTGACCTGGGGAAAGACTAGAGTGTCTGCCCTACAGCTCTTTTAGACTAGCTCCGCCCTGGCTGATGTAAAGTGCACAGAAGTGAGCCTCACAATGGTGGATATGGGGATGGGGGCAAGAGTATAGTCCGCCCTCACTCCATGAAGTTCATCAGAGCATAAGCTTCTTTATTTTTTGAAATAATATTTTATGATTGTAAAGAAAACCTTCCAGAGATGAAACAACAGCAACCCTATGCTGTGCCGGCGAGTCTGTTACAGACCATATAGCTAACTGAGAGGTGTGAACTCTTCACAACCATCTCAGTGAGGGTTAACAGACTCCCTCTGGAGGACAAGTTAAAGGTCAACATTGTTAACAATATTTGACTGACATTGGTTAGGAGGGAGGGACATGAGCCTAGCTCTTCTCATGCAAGCTGGGATTTGAACAGGAATACCCAAGCTGTTTGCGGAAAACTAGAGAGATTCTGTAATAAATACATAGGTCATGTGAACGTCTCCTGACCTTAACTTCTCATCTGACTGCATAGCAATGCCCCAAGGATTCAAGAATACTCACAAGAGGAGACAGACATAAGGATTTCAAGCTAGTCATCCAAAGCTAAGACATACAGTTGAATTGGCATATTTATATTCCTTTTTTCTGCTCTGCTAGCTGATTTTCTTTCCTCTTCAGTGCAACTGCTGGTGGAGAGGAGCTGGGGCAAGAATGGAGGGGAATGGTTGCAGAGGTAGAGAGCAGGATCTAGCATTGTGGGGCAGGGAGATACAGAGCTCCTGGGAAAGAAGCAGGCTACAGAGGGATGTGGAGAAGGCAGGAAGGAGAAAAATAGCATGGAAAGAAACACAAAGGATTAACATGGAAGGGATAGAACAAGATAAGGGCAAAGGGGGTGAGGAAGAAGAGGTGGAAGAAAAGGGGAAGTGGGAAAACAGAGCAAGGGATACAGAAGAAACAGGGGAAGGAGGGAACTGTAATAAAGGAGGGGAAGTGGAAGATATAGAGCTCCATGAAGGACTGTACTGTGTCTGGGCTCTTATCATTTTATTGTAAAAAGTTTACAGTGTAATAAATGTGTAACACACAGGAGTGCTAGTAAGAGGTAACTGCCCCCCGGTCATCGGTCTTTGGCTAGGGTCACAAAGGTTACTACCCCATCACATGACAGTGGTCAGTCTCCAGCAATTCTAGGAGCTACTGTTGCATTGTCTCTATTAAAAAGAAAATCAAATTAAAATCAAACATATGAACCAAAATAACAAGTACAAATCAATGACATCGGTTAATAAAACACACACACGGAGATGTCAAGGGTGGTACTCAAGGTAGACAACCAGTGTTCTCTGGTAGATGAGAACTATTCTGCTTCTTGCTGGGCATTTGTAACAACTGTCTCTGAATCTCCATGGCTTTCTGATCACATGGCCTCTTCTTGTTCTCCAAATAACTCCTTCTGCAGTGACTTTCTCAGCTGCGGAGGTGGATTTACAACCTGGAGCCTGTGTCTGCTGTTCTCCCTGTCTTTTATCAGTGACTGGGCAAGCATGTGTTACTTCCGTCAGCACCATCAATAGCATGCTGGGTGTCCTCAAGAACCAGTCTGACTTTTTGGTTTTGTCTTCTGTGTCCCCTCCTCCCCCCCCCCATGGCTGATTCTCAGTGGCAGTTACACCAATTTTGTGTTCTGAATTGGACAGGGTCTATCACTTGCAATGGGAGTAACAGTTTGAGCTTCTTGTTGAAATGTTTCTTCTGTTTTAGTTTCTTGCCCTATAATGCTTCTGTTGACTTGGTTTGGGGTTAAAAAGGTTATGAGCCCTGTTACATGACAGGTGACTGGACATGGAACACTGGGTAGGGCTGGTCAGAGCTCTGGGCATTCCCTTTCTCGGGTACTTGGCTGGCTGGTTCTTGCTCATATGCTCAGGGTCCAACTGATTGTCAAAAGTGGGGTTGAGAAGGAATTTCCCCCCACATCAGATTGGCAGTGACCTTGGGGGTGGGGCTGGTTGCCTTCCTCTGCAGTGTGCGGGTACAGGTCTGTGATGGGGGAGTTCACATGACAGCACCCCTGAAGAAGTTAAAATGGCTCAGAAGGGGGTTACTTGACAGGACAAGCTGCACATGAGTGAACTATAGGCTGGATATACAGCCCTAACTGAACCTGAAGCCCAGCTGGGCAGGAAAAGACTAGGCTTGTATAAAGCCAGAGAGCAGAAAGAGACTGCAGGCGGACTGAGTTAGCAGTCACTGTTGAGATTGAGAGAAAGAAGCAGGAAAAAATCTAGGGAGAACTGCAGCATGGGTGAGACCACAGGGGCCTTAGCTGCTGATTGTAGGCAGGGCCAATTGGGGAGGAGGGCCATTTGGCCTGGGCCTCAAGCTTAAAAGGGGCCTCAAAGTTAGACACTTGTTAATTTTTTGGCAAATAAGAGATGTGATTTGGTAAAAGACAATTTTTTTGCACAGAAAAGGGCTAGAAAAGCATTTGTTAAAAAAAATTCAAATTGTGTCACTCTGAGCTTTTTTTGTTTTCATGTGTCGTCATTTTTTATTTTTATTATGGAGAGGAGCCTCAAAAGCTGGAAGAGGCCAGGCCTCTCTGGACCTCTGAGAGGACCTGATTGTAGGGTCCCTAGACTGAAAACCATTGTAGAGGGCGGACCTGGGTTCTTCTACCAGCCACTCGGAGTGGCATGGACAGGGCAGTGGACTTTGAAGACTGCCTGAGGCAGTTTGGAGAGCCTTTGATACCCCAGAAGTGGGGAGACTACAGTGATCTGGCTGGAAGGCCAAGCCACAAAGAGTAAGCACTGCAGCTCACAGAGAGTAAGAGGCCGCTGAGTGAGAGATTGGGACAAGGGGGTCTGGAGAACTGCAAGAGGAGACGAAAAACCACTGGTGAGCTAATCCCCAGATGAGCCACAAGGAGGTGCCACAGCGGTGAGTGGAGTGAACCCTGTGACAGGGTTGCCAGGATTATCTGGATATATCTCACTTAATAATTTCCCCGCCATTGCAGGGGCCTTGAGCACTGGCGCACCTCGGTCCTTCCTATTCTCTGTCTACGGCACATAACAGTCTAGAGACTCTTGTGAGTCTCATTTACTTTGGTCTCATTTCTGTTGTTCGGTTTAGTGTGCACCTGCTGGGTGGTGGCCTATAATATACAGGAGGTCAGACTAGATGATCGAGTGATCCCCTCTGGCCTTAAGCTCTATGACTGAATGAGGTATCAGGACTCACTCAGGCTTACTATTACAGACACACATGATCTCAGCAAGCTTGTGGGTTCAGGCTTTGATAGCGCTCATGCACTGAGTAGTTGGTTTTCTGGAGTGAGGCATTCATTCACAGTAAGTATCCAGTGCACTGCATATCCATTGTGTAAGTCATTGTCTAAATTTGATTAGTAAATCTAGTGAGATTCCTGCAATTCATAATTGTTGATATAATTGCTAAAACAACAGCAGTAATCAGTAACTCAGCCAAAAGAGTGACCTCCCTGGAACATTGTGTCAAGTGCTTCTGATAACACAGCAGGTAAATGGCTTTGCACACTTATAGATACTGGATGGTTTAAATGACATAATGCTGTCATTTCCCCCACTTTACCCAAATATTTTGGACACCATTGAAATAAAAAATACAGTAACACACCAGCCAATGCAAATATTTTCCATGGTGCTTTACAAGACACTGAATTTATCTCTTCCAACATTCTTGAAGCAATTTTGAGTGACATCAGAAGTTGTATGCAGTGTTGTTATAGCTGTATCGGTTCCAGGATACTGGAGAGACAAGGTGGGTGAGGTAGAATCTCTTATTAGACCAACTTCTGTTGGTGAAAAAGACAAACCTTTGAGCTACCCCCAGCTCTTCTCCAGGTCTGGGAAAGGTACTCAGAGTGTCATAGCTAAATAAAAGATTGAACAGATTCTTTACCATAAGCACATATTCTAAGGGACCATTCAAGGTGAAGTGGCTTGTTAACACCCCTCCGGTCATAGGACAAAAAAGGGGTTAGTTGGTTACAGATTGTTGTAATAAACCATAAATCCGGTGTCTTTATTAAGATGATGGCTTTTAGTGTCTAGCAAAGTTATGAATTTAAACTCCCAGTCTCATCTTTTGAAAGTGTTGTGCAGATTTCTTTGAGGATGAGGACTGACAGGTCAGATATGGAATGATCACTTTGTGAAAAGTTTTCACTAGGGGACAGGGTGTTTTTGTTTTTTATTGTTTTCTCGTGAGTTCATCTGAGAGCATAGTGATTGTCTGGTTTCAGCCACATAGTTGCTACTGGGACTACATCACATGTTGTGATAGGCATATGTAGGAATCCATGGAGCTTGAAAGGTCTGTTGTGTGGGGAGGTGTTGATCACTGCAGATTCTACATCTGTTCTGGGGATCTGGTGCTGCTTTCAGTTGATGTCCCCTGGTCTGTGGGAAGCTGGCTTCTGATGATGAGCCTGGTGAGGTGGATGGTGGGGGGGAGGTGTCTGTTTGAAGTGTGTGTGAGGGAGGTTCAGGAAAGATTTCCCATCCGTTTGCTCCCTCCACCAGATTTGCCCCAAGCCACTCCCAATTTCCCAAGCCCCTTTCCTCTTTCCAACAACACCCCCCCCCACACACACACACAAGTCTCTGAGCCCTTCCAGCCAACCTGCCTCTCCATGCCCCTGGGCTTCCCACCGCTCATTCCTTCCATCCCCCGTTTGCCCTTTTATCGCTTTTGAGCAAGGAGAGCTGGGGGGCCCAAGGGCAGCAGCTTCTCTTTCTTAACAGCCACGTGCAAGGACCTGGGACGCGCTCCCGGGAGCCGCCGCTCCAGCTGGCGTGGGGCGGAGGCGCTGGGGACACAGTCCCAGGCAGGCCCCCCGGTGGCACTGCCCGCGTTCCCCGCCGTTCCTCCCGCGGTGACCCGGCAGGCGGCAGCAGAGAGCTCCTCCCGCGCCACATCCCTCTCTGAGCAGCCGCCACCGCCTCCCCTTCCAAAAATGGGAGCGGGGGCGGGGGCCTCAAATGCCCCCGCGGCTCCCGAAGAGGAGCCGTGTCCCCGCCGCAGCCGCCACCTCCGCCCGCCCCGGTACCTGACCCAAAGAGCGTCCCCCCCCAGCAAGCTCCGTGCGAGCATCTGCCGCCGGAGCGTGTGGCAGCCACAGCAGCTCCCGCCGCCGCCGATCGCCAAGGCCGCCCGGCTGCGCGGGAACAGGGGCGGGGAGGGAGCGCGGGGAAGTGAAGATTGGGGCGGGGGGCAGCAAAGTCTGTTGCAGAACCCGAGCCCTAAGGAGTGGGAACCCCTCCTCCCCTCCCCGCGCCTCAGCCGGGCTGCGCTGGAGCAGGCAGAGCAGCAGCAGCCCCCACGTTTCGAGCCAGCCCCGTGCCATGCCGCTGAGCAGCCGCCGCCAGCTCCGTGCCACGCTCTCCTCCCGCTGCTGCTGCTGCGCTGGGAGCCCGGCCGGCGCCGCATGGAGCAGCTGAAGCCTTCGCCCAGGGGACTGGGGAGACCCGGCTAAGCCTCCCGGCAGAGGAGCGGCCGCTGCTGGCGCTGCCCGAGACCCGGCTGGGGAAGAGGAGGAGGAAGGGGGCGCGCTGCTGCCTCGCGGAGCCCCTCGCCCAGCATGAACTGAGCTCGGCCCCGCACAGCAGCGCCGCCGCCCCGGAGGCTTTGCGAGCCGAGCTGGGGGGCAGGCTTTGAAGCCCAGATGCCTCTGGGGCTTCCCAGCACAGTGCGGCTGCTCCTGCTGGCACCTGGCGCAGCATTGCCCCTCGCGCTGCCGCCGACGCGCTTGCTGGAGGCTCGCTCCGTGGTGCACGGGGAGAGCGAAGGTAGCAGCGGCTGCTAACCCGGCGCAGCGGGTCCTAATGCCTGTCACTTCCCGGGACGCGCTGGTGGCGGCGGCGGCAGCAGGCGAAAGCCCCCGGAGCCCCGCGCAGGTTTGCCTGGCCTCTCCCGCAATCTGATTGGATCAAGTTGGGCTCTACGTGGCGAGGGCTCTTGGAAACCATGGGTTATTGCAGCGGCAGGTGCACGCTGATCTTTGTCTGTGGCATGCAACTGGTAAGTGACACGGCGCTGTGTGCGGTGCCTTGACAATAGCGGCAAAGAAGTGCAGGGCAGAGGGTGACACATGGGCTGCAAGGGGGAGGTGGAAGGTAAAAAAAAAAACAAAAACTTTTCAGTGGATCATTGACACAAGGTATCATTCGTCACTTGGAGCTACTGTCCCAGCTGTCTTAAAATAAACCCCTCCAAACGAGGGAGACTCCCTGAAATGGGAGAGGTCTGGTGGTACCTTTGATATGCATTGGAAAAAAGGGTCCCTTACAGGTGTTGCTTAGACAGCTATAGAGTTTTGTACATGCAGTAAAGTTGTTAAAAAACACAACAACCTCAGGACCGTTTTGACAGGCATTGGCTAAACTTGGTGTCTGGTTTCTTTCAGCAAACTGATATTTAGTTAGCACTTAGTTTGAGGATGTCATTGTTGTTGTTAGTCATGAACAGCTTGCCACACAGGTGTGAGTGAATTTACTTCTGACTTTTTCTGCAGATATGTTTCTTCTTTCAGGATTAGTGGCTGAGGTTTAACTGCATTGCATTGTTACAGAAGTGAAAAAAAATGCGAGAATGCATTGCAGGTATTGTATTCATAGCCATCAGACATAGAAACTGTATGGAGTTTACAAAATATGCAAGAGAGGTACAATAACTTAGAAAAGGCTTTTAATTAACTTTTAATTAACTGCTAACAAGCTAAAGAAAGGAAATGTATTTTTCTGTATTATATATGAGAATTTCCATCTGGATTATTGTCTAATTTGAGAGGATGGTGGAATTTGTAGAATTCAGATTAAATGTGATGCAAGTACACGTCACTAAGGACCCAGCCACAAAAAATGCCACCTCTCTGAATTTCAATGGACCAAGTGTGGAACATGTGGTAGAGGACTTCTTTAAGCAGTTAACCTTGATCAGGAATGAAATAATTCACATTACCCATTCCCCTCTATCTCTTATTGTATAGTCTTGCTGGAAAAGCCTGAACTGGTATCAATGGCAACCAGCATTACCACCAATTCTTCCAATAGAGACACGTACTAAGAAGACTGCAGAAGAAGAGGAAAACAGTGGATTTCAGAGACCTAAATCCAGTACATAAAAAGTAGATTTATCAGTAGAACTGAAGCACTGTGGTCTTTATATATGTTGTGATTAATCCTTCATCCTTCTGTGTTGTGGGAAGCCTTCTATTTGTACAAATGGTGTTCTCCTCAGAAGTTATCTGATCCTTTGCGTTTGGTGTGTCTTAGTAGATTTGATTTATTCATATGCGGTCTAAAAAGAAAAACTTGAATAGAAGTCTGTAGTACATGAGGAATGTAACCTTTTCCCGGCAATTTGGAAACATAAAATACATCATTGAAGTTTTCCAGATCTATTTAAGTTTCAGACCCATGCTTTTCATTTTCTGTGAAAAGGCAACAAAAATGTTTAAAATGTACTTTATATGGACAAAAGATCCTTTTGAACAAATATTAGCTTGAGTGAAGGTGCAGAAATGTAAAAACTTTCCTGTTCTTTGGGTCTGCACATTTGCTAACTCATCATGTGTGTGTGTGTGTGTGTGTGTGTGTGCGTATGTGTGTGTATATATATATATATATATATATAAACAAACAAATCAAAACACCCCACAGGGATATATGAATGAGTGAGTAGGTGAAATAATGCTGGATCTTGTTTCATATTATTTTACTTTTTTATCTTGACTTGGTAGGGCTCTAGAATAAGTAAAATATAATCTAAGTATTATATTCCACCATTGCTTATAAAACCTTTGAGAATCAATATATTTCAAATAGACTGCAAGGCACTACTGTTCCCCTTTTTGATTTGAGCAGCTACCCAAAAAATGTGCCTTTAGTTGGTTGGTCCAGTTAGGAGGAGAAAGTGGTAATAGTCAGGTACTTCTCTGATGTTTATTTACAAGGATTGTACAGAGTCCTGTGTCTCTAAATGCAGAAGGAATCAAATAGCAGAAAACAGCTTCTTTTGCTCACAGCACCGAGAGTACTTTTAGCCTGCACCCCTAACCCAAAAACATCTCCCCATATATCTTCCACGGTCAACCTCTGTCAGCTGTTTCTTCAAGCACTCTCTCTATCTCCCATCCCTATCTCTCTTTTCTTTTGTTCTGCCTTCTCCCTACCCCCAATCCTATCTAAAACATTATTCAACAAAAGCTCCTGGGTGAGTTCACCTACTCCTTGTCTTAAGTGGGAGCTTTTATTTACAGTTATGCTAATTGAAAGGTGTCACTCTCCATGGGGTTTTTAACTTAACCCATAACAAGGTTTCAGTTAGCTCATATCAGTACATAGTGTCCTGAGAAACCTGAAAGCTTTAATTTCTTTACTGCACAAGAGGGGGCACATTACTAATAAAACAAAACACCTGAATCATACTGCATCTGTGTAGTGACATTTCAGGAGGTGAAAAATATAGTTGGTCATACAAGAATACTCTTCTCACTTTATAAAAATCGTGTCCCCCCTGCCCTTTATGTGCGTGCATTGACGTAGGTCATGAGCCTTCAAACCCTTTCTCATATGAGTGCTTCCACTGATTGATTGGTGTGACTGCGTAAGGACTGCTTATGCATCAGCCCTGGTCTACATTAAAAAATTAATTTGGCTTAACTGCATTGCTTAGGGATGTGAAAAATCCACACCCCTGAGCTGCGTAGTTAAGCCAACCTAACATTTGTGTAGACCGGGGTGGCCAACCTGTGGCTCCGGAGCCACATGCGGCTCTTCAGAAGTTAATATGCGTCTCCTTTTGTATAGGCACTGACTCCGGGGCTGGAACTACAGGCGCCAACTTTCCAATGTGCCGAGGGGTGCTCACTGCTCAACTCCTTGCTCTGCCACAGGCCCTGCCCCCACTCCACCCCTTCCCAGCCCCTCCCCTCAGCCTGCTGTGCCCTCGCTCCTTCCCCCCCCCCCATGAGCCTCAAAACAGATGATCTTGAAGTGTGGGGAGGGAGGGGGAGGCGCTGATGGGTGGGGCTGCTGGTGGGTGGGAGGTGCTGGGGGGGGGGGAAACTGATGGGGGGCTGTTGACGTATTACTGTGGCTCTTTGGCAATGTACATTGGTAAATTCTGGCTCCTGCTCAGGTTGGCCACCCCTGGTGTAGACAGTGCTAGGTTGATGGAAGACTGCTTCTTTTGACCTACCTACTGCCTCTCAGTTAGGTGGATTACCTACGCCAACAGGAAAACTGCACTGAAGAGCTAGAGTGGTGCAGGTGCAGGGGAGTAGCTGTGCCACTGTAGCATTTCGAGTGTAGACAAGTCCCTAGCTACCATCGCTCGGGGAGATGGTGTTCCTACTGTGATGGAAAAACTTCTTCCGTTGCTGTAGGCTGTGTCTATATACACGTCTGTGCTGACATAGTTATGGCTCCAGCGCTATGCCACTGTAATCTCTATAGAGTAGAATGGCCTAAATTTTCAGGATTCAGCCCATAATTAGCACCATGTTAATGCAGATGAAGATGATTTAAAAAAAATGAAGTCAACTGGCATGATATTGTGAACAGCATTACGTGACTGTTAATAATTTTTTTAATCCACATCATTTTTAACAGAGAACCTTTTTTATTGAAACAACAATGGTTTAATTTTTAAAACAATTATAAAACATACACTTTTAAGGGAAAAAAGTTTCAGATTTTAAGGAAGGAAAGGGGTTTTGCACCTGTGTTTCTGTTAGAAGAATTGTTGTATATTTGCTTAGTATAGATGTGGTGATTTAGTTAGTCTTGGCAGGATTGGCAAAATATGTAATACAATGGTATACTGTTGAACATTAGAAAAGTTGCTGCAGGCTTATCTGTACAGTGTATGGCCAATCTCTGAAATGGACCATAAAGGCTAAATTTTCAAAGAATGCATCAGGAATGCAGTTAGATGCACTTGAGAGCACCTGCTCAAACACAGAATTATTTTCATAAATGCAATTTAAACACCTGCTGCTTGTGCAATGTACTGTATCATCAATTATCAAAATACTCAAGGAATAGTTTGCTTCCAACTGCACACGGATCAATGTTCCCTTGATTAACATACGTAGTCCCTCCTATTTGTGCTCTCACTTGTATTATGCAAAGCAGCTTCTGACAGTTCATTTTCTTCTGCGTTTGTTAACCAATAAGAAAAATTAATGCTGCTGTGACTGCTGCTGGAATGCTGTGTCCAGTTCTGGTTCTCTGAATTCAAGAAGGATGTTGATAAATTGGAGAGGTTTCAGAGAAGAGCTACGAGAATGATTAAAGGATTAGAAAACATGCCAAATAGTTATAGATTGAGCTCCTTGAGTCCATTTAGTTTAACAAAGAGAAAATTAGACTTGATTGCAGTCTATAAGTACCTACATGAGGGAGGAACAAATATTTAATAATGGTCTCTTCAGTCCAACAGAGAAAGATACAAGATGATCCAATGGCTGGAAGCTGAAGCTTGACAAATTCAGATTGGAAAAAAGGCAAAGTTTTAACAGTCAGAGTCATTAATCACTGGAACAATGTACAAAGACTTATGGTGGATTCTCCATCACTGACCATTTTTAAATCAACATTGGATGTTTTTTCCAAGGATCTGCTCCAGGAATTTACTTTGGGGAAGTTCTATGACCTGTATTAAACAGGAGGTCAGACTAGATAATTACAATGTTTTCTTCTGGCCTTAGAATCTGTGAATCTATAGCAGGTAAGAGTTAATTTTGCTCATGTCCGGTCCAAACTCTTAATTAATTTAGTATATGAAAATAACCTCAGTATACCTCTTAATTCTTCAAAGATATTAAACTGATTCTTTGTAAATTTCTCTCCTCCTCCACAAGAGGCCACCAAGCATGGATGTGTGTGAGTTGGGGTCTCTGTTTCTTTCACTTCTCACCCAGATTCCATGTTGTTTTGAGAGGAAGTCTCCACTATTCTACCTCTTCCCCAACCTTTTTTTCTTTTGGGTCTCCTTTTCCATTAATAGCCTGTGCTGTTGCTTACAGTCTTCTCACCCAGCAGAAAAATGAAACTGACAGCCTTATTGTCAGTTTCAGTGCTGTCCATAAAGTTCTGAAGAGCAGTAATGAAACTGGCCAGAGCCTTTTCAGTTTCCCTCTGTTACCGTGAAGGAAAACTATGAACAATGGCAGAAGCATTGAGCTGGTCAGCAGAAAATTCAGGAAGACAGTACTTCATTTTGTCAAACTTGGAAGTTATCGTCATAAGCAAAGGCTAGACATTTTAAAGTGGAACTTAAAATTCTTTAGAAATTAATAGCTTATCACTCCACTTCTGTTCAGTGGGGAAAGGGTCTCACTTCCCAGAGGCAAATAGATGAATGGTATTCTTTATCTCATGCAATATTTTATACTATTTCTATATGTCACCATTTACATTTTTCTTTGTGTTCTATACTGTCATGGGGTCCATTCACTGCTAAGGCACCTCCTCCTGGCTGGTTTGGGGATTAGCTCCTTCCAAGTCCAATGCCCCTTTCTTCACTTCGTGGTGCCTCTCTCAATCTGGTACTCAGATACCCCTTCTTAGAGACTCAGTCCTCCAGCCAGGTCACTAGGTCCTCCCCTTCTAGGGTAGCAAAGTCCTTGGATGACAATCCCAGGCAGTCTTCTGCTCCATGTCCCAGTCTGTGCCTCTTCAGCGGTTGGTAGAGGAACCCAGCCCCACCCTCTACTCTAAGTTCCAGTCCAGGGCCCCTGTGTCTAGCAACTGTGATCTGCTTGCATCCAGAGCCTGTTGCTGTTTCCGCTGGACTCCTTCTTACTTCTCTGCTCTTATCTTCTGCACACATGCACTCTTCCCCCACTCTGGATTTATCAACCCAAGCTCTCTTCAGACTCCCTAAATCTGTAGTCTTAAACAGACCTTCCTTCTCCCAAGGAGCGACTGCAAACTACTTCCCGTGTAGCCCTTTTCTGCTGCCAAATTCCTGGCTTTATACCAACCCCGCCTGTGACTTCCCAGCTGGACTCCATTCTCCATCAGCCTTTTTCCTCTAGGTGCAGCATCTCAAGTTAATTAACCTAATTTAACCTGCTCTCCCTTGTGTGGGGTGGACACCCCATCACATATACCTGATTGGTTATAATAAATTGTGCTCACAATTTGTTTTTTTTTTTTAAAAAGGCACATAGCCCCATCATTTAATTTGCAGAAAATTTACATACACACTTTACAAATAGGCATCAAGTTTTTGAAATGTTACTAGTGATTGTGGGTACCTCAATTTTTGGATGCTCAGCTTCAGTTGCTTTAAAGGGGTCTGATTTTTCACAGGGTATTTACTCAGGACTTTCTGAAAGTTAAGACACCCCCAAAAAATTGATACAGCAAAAATCACTAGTCATTTTTGAAAATGTAGGCGAGGCATGGGGAACCTTTTTTGTATCAGGGGCCATTGACCCACTGAAAAAAATCAACGGCGGGCCATGTACGTTCAACTCACGTGCCCAGAGGGGGAACGCAGAGGCTCAGCATTTCCTCCTGCAGTGGGACAAGCCGGCGCTTGCATCTCCAGCCCCACGGTAGGGGGTACCACAAGCACTGGCTCGCCCCACTGCAGGCGGGAAGCCCTGAGCCTCGGCGCACCCCCCCCCATTCCAGGGCTGGAACCACAAGTGCTGGCTCGCCCCCTACAGGGCTGGAGCCACAAGTGCTGGCTTGTCCCGCTGTGGAAGGAAGCGCTGAGTTTCCACGCCCCCCTGGGAAGGTGAGTTGATCGTATGCGGCCCAGGGGCCGGATGAAAATGAGCAAGGTGTCCAGATCCGGCCTCCGGGCTGTAGGTTCCCCATCCCTGATGTAGGTTTTAATTCTTACCTGTGCTTTATGCCGTGTAAAGTAGTGATCAGACACTTAATGGATTCTGACAGCTTGCTTCAAAAACTCACTTGAGTTTCATGCCCGTGCACAAGTTATTAACATGAGTGTAAAGAAATCTCAAACAATTTATTTCAGAAACACCACCAATTGGGGTAATTTCTATACTTATCTGTGATATTGATGTACTGTATGTGAACCCATACTTCGTTACACTGTTGCACCTGTATGCACATATTTGTTCTGCTGGAAATAAATTCCTGTAAACTTTCAAATGGAGGAAATGAATTACATAGAATCAGAAAGTAATATCTGCAGTATGCCTTTCATGGTCAGTGATACAACCAATCTACAGTACACACAGTGCTAGCCTTCATACTTACAGCATTTTCTCTTCCAATTATTGCATAAACTGTAAAACAATGATATATTTAACCACTCAGAACAGAGCTTTATTCTTTGGAGAACAAGTGTGCCTTAGTGATCATTTTTTGTAAAAGTAAGAAATATAACGTATCAAATTTTGGCTTGAACAGCAAGCAATCTTTATGTTCATTTTTATCTGTCATGAACAGAATATTTTAAATCATCGTTACTGGGAAACTTGTAGATTCTCTCATGCTTTGTGGGTGTAGGCTTTTCATGTCAGAAACTGAGGTTGAACGCAAGCTTAATGTCTGAAATGAGAATGGTGATTTCAGGTCCGTAGCAGTTTATATCACAATTCTACCCCACTTGATTTGGCACAGTTTTGTATCATTAGTATCCTTATTTTAAGAGAAGTACTTGTCTGAATAGCTTGCAGACTGAATTATCTGCAGTCCTCCAGGGAGATATAGCTATCCAGGTTAGAGCTAAGGTCACTTACAGAGCTGTATTAGAAAACTCAGAGGGTTGTGCCTAAGCAATATTTACCTGGTAATTTTCGGAATAATTAATGTTCCATTTTAGATATGTTCTTGCACCATGCTCTTCACCATAATATCTGATTGCCCTCCAGCAGTGCATTAAGTGATGTAACTGACATCATGTTTGTGTTTGTTCTTTCATCCTGTCTCCAGCTGGGAAGTGTGTACAGGGGAGTGGTTTTTTTGTTTTGTTTTTTAATTCTTTTGATAATGACACATATGATGCTATATTTTTATGTTAGAGGAGGCCATGTCAGAGAAATGTGCCTTGCACTTAGAACGGAAGGTGGTAGGTTTGTGTGGTCCTTAGTTCCCAGATCCATAGGCTTTTTACAAGAACAAAGATTATTTTTGCTTCTGGAACTAGGTCTCTAGATGCCTTCAAAATTGTGTATGGGTTAAAAACAGGTTGTTTCTTCTTCAAAATTCTTCGTAGTTTTACGTTTTAATTTTGTTGGAAAAAAATTGAATGGATGTAGATAAGCACCCTAGCCTCTTTCTGTCCCAAAACTTTCTGATGCCACTAACTATACAAAGGAAGTAAACACAGATTTACCTGCAGCAGACATTCAACAGATGTATATTTTTGAAAGCTGCTGTGTAATGCTGCAGACTGCATTTGAGGAGTTGTCAGGATTATATAAGTCAAGGACTTGAGCTAGAATTTAAAGAACTGATATCTTTTGTTGCAATGAAGAAAATGTATAGCAAACCTTTTAGGTGAGTAAAAACTAGAGGGGGTGGGGGATACACAGTATATTTCTGTGCTGTTATTCAGATGAAATACTCCAAATTGATAACTAAGATCTTTATTTCTTAAGATTTTTTGGGTTATGCATGGTAACAGGTACAGAACTTCAATAATACTATAAGTAAGAGATGTTATGTAATTGGATTGTAATGACTTGACTTCCAATATGAATGATGCAATGTTATTTTTTATAGAAAGGTGATTAAATTATATATGTTCAGATGTACAGTACAAATGGATTTTTTTTTTTAATTACAGGGTTGAGAGAACCTCAAATGGCTATTAAAAATCGAATCCAATGCTGATAGAAAGTCTCCCATTGAGTTCAGCGGACATGGATTATGGCCCTAAGTTCAAATGCTCAGACACTGTGATGATAGGTGGGAGGTAGAATACCCAAAACTGCCTTTTGCGTCACCTAATGGCCATGAGCAGGAGCGGGTTTTCAAGGTGGAGCAGTGCTAAACCTAGATACCTATTCTAATGAAATCTTGTTTGATAAAATATGTGTTGATGGATTTTTCCTGAAGTTGTTTACATGTTTTCTTGGTTTAATGGTGTTTTACTGAGATGAAAATAGTGTGATTAGTTTGACATTTACAGTGTGACAACAGCCATTGCTGTCTCTTCTACCACTTCACTGCTAAAAAACAGACAAAAATCATCCAGGGCTTGCTTTGTTATGCCTTGTGTTTCGACCATTTTCTATTCACTGGTTTCATGTAGTAGTGAGTTTGTAGAGAAATTCAGTGAAAGTACAAAAGTTTTTAACCATCAAAGATGTTTTATTCTTGTTCTAATGAAGTCTTGTTATTGTTGGTTTTAAATATGGATAGACTAACATTGCTCTTCTAGAGGGAAATAATACTGCTTTCAATATCTGGTGAGTCAGAAGATGGAAGATCTAGTTCCTTATAACTTGTAAAGAGATAGAGTGGCTTGAATGACACCTCCTTGCCAGAACCAACAAGTAGTCCCAAACCACTACCCAATTTATTTAAAAAAAAAAGATGCAATATACCATTGTCTTGATGTCTGAAAATATTTCACATTCTATAACTCTCTGGAAATGACATCTAGAGGGGGAAACTACTGATCTCTGTGTTCACTAAAAAGTAAACATGCATATCTAATAGTTCTATTCAACACACATCATACTTATGCATTTTTAATTGCAAATATTGCTTTGAATTCATAAATAACTTATGAGAAATGTTTCAGTTTAAGACTATCTGTTGATTCCTACTAAAATTTGCACATCATATACTATACCTTATAAGTGTCCTTCATTTTAAACTCATATTTTACCTTTCATGCACAAACCTGCTGCTCTCCTATATATGTAATTGTACGTTATTTAAGTGAGAGATACTGGAGTGGGAAACTAAAAGTCAGAAGAATGTTACTGATGTTGAAAAAAATGACTCTTACATTGTTTTATGTTTCTTACACTGATAACTTTCTGATAGCTTTCTAGTGCTCCTCTTTTTAGGCCATTTTACCTACATATGGTTTGATTCTGCTTTTATTGAAGGAACTGAATAAATTACCAATGACATCAGTGGGAGAAGGATTGGATTCATCATATCCCTTATTATGTTAAGGTTCAGGGTTCCCCCTTCTCCCCCCCCTTCCCCCCCCCCCGCACATCAAGAAGGTCTTGATGGTAGAGTTTAGCGGAGAAGACACCAATGTGAAGTTAATGATATCACTTCTAAGGGAAAATCAGTGTTTCTTCCAATATAACAACACCTACCACCTTTATATTTTGTATCCCCTTTATAGAGTTTGTGTGTGTGTGTGTGTCACTGCGGCCTAGTAAACCATGCCCTCAACTGGAACTCAGAAGAGCAGGATTTTATCCACAGCTCTGTCCGCGGCCTTCTGCAATGACCTTGGGCAAGTCATTTCACCTCTCTGTGCTTCAGTTTCCATATCTGTAAAATGGGGATTTGATGATACATACTTCCTTGGTAAATCACTTTCAGATCTACTGATGAAAATGCTATAAAAGAGGTAGGTTTTCATCTTCTTTCAGAAAATTTTGCATTACTGCAAAATCCTTTGCAGACTCTGCCTCTATAAGGATCACATTACTTTCTTCTTAAATCCAGCCACTTCTGGTGGTAGCATTGTCACAGCTGCTTCTTAACAGCACTGCAGAGTAGGACAGAAGTGAACAATAATTTCTCTTATTAAACTACAATGGAAATTGAGACAGAACAGAATATAGAACTGTTAATTGGAATTTAGCTGACATAAGCATAAACAGTACATGCAATTTCATCTGTCCTATATTTAAGCAATGTTGCAGACCTAACAAAAGGGCCAGATTCTGGAATAGTATGTTATACCTTCCCAAATTCTCATACAGAAAACAGTTTATAGAATAAGATACTATTCACTAAGAGGAAGGATAGTGAATCTGGCTTAGAGACAAATGTTGGCTAATATTTGTATCTGAAATCTTAACTAAAGTAATTCTTTCTCAGGTGACTCATGCTATGGTTCACTTTACTAATTAAAAATTCTTTTAGAATTCTCCACAGAAGGGCCTACTAATTGGCTCTCAACAATTATTTTCCTTTTAACTTTAAGATAAAAAGCTGTAGTGCAAAAAGGAAGATAGATACTATGATGTCTCTTTAGAACAATGCATCGGGGTATGAAAAGTAGTTAACCAATAATTCATAACAAAATGTGAAGCTTACAGCTGTTAGCCATGACCAACAATGGCCTTGAGTTTTCCTTTATTCTCTGGTCACAGATTGAACAGACTATCACAGAAACTATCATAAAGCATTGAAACAGAGAGGAAAAAGCTGGTATATCAGTGCTGCTTTCACAAATAAACCACAAATATGTTATGTCTAAGACAACACTGTTCAATGTTCATGAGAACCACCAATGACATGAGTTTTTATGAATAACACTAGTTACTGGCCAGTCATGTGTCATTGCACCATTATTCAAGTTGGCAGTGCAAAAGACAAGAAAACATTAGGAGTTAAGGGAATGCTAAAGAGGAAGAGGCTGAGCTGGAAAATAATTTTAAATACTGATGCTGTATTTCTTGGTAATGATGTTGTAAAGCTTTTAAAAACAAGGTGCACAACCACTCCCATCCCTTGTATTTTTGGCCAATCATATTTTTAGTTTCTTTGACATTAGCAGTTACTTGTCATGACAGCCACTCGTGATAAGCCAGGTGATGGCAGTAGTAGCGTTGATTTTAAGACTCTGTCTCAAATTAACTGTATACTGAAAAGAGAGTTCATTGTCTTGTGTTTTCCATGCTAAGCAAAGCTTTCATGATAACTGACAGTAAAAGTGGGACTTGCAAAAAGAAACCACAACAAACTTCAGCTGGATGTAGCATCCAGGAACACACCTAGTAATGTTTATATTTCAATTTTTGGCAGCCTCTAAGAATAGTTAGGGGCTCTGGCATCTAGTGCAATGCATTTACTTGTAATGAACGCTCTAACCCACAGTTGGGGCTATAATAGTAGGTAAAGAAAAAGTTGTTGGTCTCTACTTCTGAAAGAGACGTTGTGCTGTATAATGTTCAATTGTTCCTTTCCAGATTCAGAGTAAGAAAGTTATTTATGCACACTGATAAAGTGGTATTTGTTGTATAAAATCAGATAGGCATGTGAACAGTACCAAAAGGCAGCTAGTTTAGTGAGCCCTATTCACTGCACAAATGTGCTGTTCTCATGAATTTGAATAAAAATGCTTTTTGTGGTTGCTGATATTTGCAATCATTCTTATTTTGTAGTATGCATAAAAATATCATCATGTGGATCCCATGTCAGTATTATATCTGCCATGACTAGCTCCCAGTTAGGGTCAGCTATTCCTCTCCATACAAAACATGCATATAACTCCCACAGATAATAAAGTTCTGAGTGTAATTCACCACAGCATTATACTAATTTATGCTCATATAACTCTATTGGTTTCAATTAAACACTGATATAAAACAGGAGTAGTACAATTCTGAATCAAATCAATGCATATTATTCAGTGGAGACTAGACCATTATTTGTATAGTTAGTGTGTTTCTACTGCTGATGTTAGAGAATAAAAGGCCAGTGGTAGCATACGCTGGATAAGACTCCTGGATCTTGGCTTTAATACAGGGAATCCTTATAGAAAGCATGTGCTGGAAAATAGAGTATATATGTGGACATCGAAATCATATTAATTGCCTGCACTAGAAAAGAAGGGTCAGATTCTTAGGTGCTCCATTAGCACAAAGCAGCTGGGATGCTGATTTAACTGGCTCCCTGAGGATTCTCCTTGTGTAAGGGAAATCTGAGTTGTATAGAGCCAGCATAGCAGCTCTACACTGACACTCACCATAAGGGGCATTCCTGGGATAAAGGAGTGGTGGCTGGGGCATTCCTATGATCCAGAGATCCGAAGCTGCCAGGGACATCGGACCTGGATGGAGCTAATCCCCAGACCAGCCAGGAGGAGGTGCCCAGGAACATATTCTTGAGAGCCATCTACCGACACCGTATCTATTAATAACTAACTGTTTACACATGCAGACATAGAACTCTCTTTTAAAAATGTGCCCCCCTAATTCTGCCCAGAGTGAAGCTCAGTCAGACTAGAGCACTTAGCCACATGTAGTCCCGTGTTTATGTAAATGTTTCCTATTTTTATACAAAACCTTCAAACCAATTAAAAAATTGTATACCGTATTTGGAATAAGGTGTATGTTTTTAAACACTGAACAGAACAGAATACTCTCTTTATTGAGAGCAGAAACAGTTATTACTAAGATGGTGACCGCTATTCCAGACAATTTTGTTGAGGATTTAAGTGGTCTAAAGTGATCTAATACTTCTGTGCTGAATGGATTGAATGGACTGATTGAATGGATACTCTTTTGTATTGCATTATTTGAGAATTTTGCCATTTAAAAAGGGATGTTTTGTTGGCTTTTGACACCCTGTTAGCATCTTTTTATTTGAACCAGATGTGACGGGTTGGATCACAGAAACCACCTTGGGAGCTGCCAACTGATGTGCCAAGACTACTTCTGCCCCTGCTTTCCCTGCCAGCTCGGGACCCCAGCACCCTGTCGTGCTGAGCCAAACACGCCCGTCTCCTCCAACACAGACCCAGGGTCTGAATTACTTGCCCCAAAGCTGCAGACTTAACTGAAAGCAGCTTACAGAAGTGTTCTTGACTTTAACACTCAGATGCCCAACTCCCAATGGGGTCTAAACCCAAATAAATCCATTTTACCCTGTATAAAGCTTAAAAATTGTTCACCCTCTATAACACTGATAGAGAGATATGCACAGCTGTTTGCCTCCTCTCCCCCCCCCCCCAGGTCTTAACACATACTCTGAGTTAATAAGTAAACGTGATTTATTAAATACAGAAAGTAGAATTTAAGTGGTTTCAAGTAGTAACAGACAGAACAAAGTGAATTACCAAGCAAAATAAAATAAAACATGCAAATCTAAGCCTAATACAGTAATACAACTGAGTACAGATAAAATCTCACCCTGAAAGATGTTTCAATAAGTCTCTTTCACAGACTGGACACCTTCCTACTCTGGGCACAATCCTTTCCCCTGGTATGGCCCTTGTTCCAGCTCAGGTGGTAGCTAGGGTATTCCTCATGATGGCTGCCTCCTTTTCTCTGTTCCACCCACTTATATATCTTTTGCATAAGGCAGGAATCCTTTGTCCCTCAGGGTCACCCCCCTTCCCCTCTGGATTCCAGTTCAGGTGACATGATCACATGTCACTGTAAGACTTCATTACCCATTTGCCAGCACACAGGTATACAGGAAGACTTACAGGTAAAACAGAGCCATCTGCAGTCAATTGTCCTGGTTAATGGGAGTCATCAAGATTCCAAACCACCATTAATGGCCCACACTTTGCATAATTACAATAGGCCCTCAGAGTTATATTTCATATTTATAGTTTCAGATACAAAAGTAGTACATATATACAAGTAGGATGATCATACTCAGTAAATTATAAGCTTTGTAATGATACCTTACAAGAGACCTTTTGCATGAAGCATATTCCAGTTACATTAGCATATTTTCATAAAATCATATAGAGTGTAACATCACACCGGAGAGCCTGGGTTTAGGATAGAGATCCTATTGCCATAAGTTTTTTGGCCGCTGGAGGAAGAATGGATGGAAGAATTGAAGGCCCCAGCAGCACTGATCAGTCAGCACCACTATTAACAGATTCAATAGCAATGAGTCTAGGGAAAGGGGACACTTGCCTACTCTCTCAGTAAGACAGCTAAGTTGATCAGGTGGGAATTGGGAGATAAAAATACAGCTAGTGGAAAGCTCCAAAGAAAAGTCACTTTTAAAAGAAATCAGTGCCTCGCAAAAGTAAAAATTTATAATGCTGGCAAGAATCAGGCAGAGGCCATGCAACCTGCGTCAAAGAGTTGTACTAATGTACCTAGAGCTTGAGTGTAGAATGCTGGCATCACATTGCTGCGTCTGCCTTTGAACAGACATGCATTACTTTAGCTTAGGTGACATGGCCCCAACCCCACATCCTAGATCTTAGTATTTTCAAACTTTGGGAGAGTATCCAGGCCCATTCCTACAATTTAGGACTCAATTTTGACTAGTCATATGATGGCAGGACAAGAGAGTAAAGCCCCATCCCAGTCTGTGCTCACAGTAGGACAACTCAGATTTTGGCTGGGGCTTGGGGTATACCGGGGCTACACACCCAATATTCTCTCTTTGAGCATGTGGATGGCGGGAGGGAACAAGGGTGGAGCCAAGACTGCATCACCCTTACTTCTTGCAATGGCCAGCAGACCCAATGGAGGGGAATTGGCTGTAGCCTGAAAAGGTGAAGTAACCTATTTCCTCTTTGCCCGAGGGCAAGAAGGAGAAGAGGGGAGGAATTGTGACTTCTTTCCTGGCGTGGTCATCCTTACATTCGACCCCTTATTTAAAGGATCAATCTAGTCCTCAGTGATGGGGATGAATATTAGGTTGATTTCTACTAAAACTGATCTATGTCACCAAAGCTATACTAAAACCCAAATGGAGACAAGCATAAGGTCAGTTTATTAACATGCAGCCACCTGAATCCTCAGGAATGTCAAAGTTGATCAAGATAAATCATGGTTCACAAATTGTATTTTTAAAAGGTCAAGAAGTGAAGATGATTTATTTATTTCAATTGGAATTCACTGGGCCTGGGGTTAGGGTGAAGGGAAAAGGAATTAAAACTTGAGCTATTTATATGTTTAGATCAACAATTGTGTCAGCCCCAGCTGTTTGTGAATATTGTCCAAGTCTACATAAATATTTTTGGATAGTAGTTCATTTCAAAACAATGATGTGTGCAAGGCACACTTTCTGCGTTTTGGCATTGAATTAGTGTTCCAGGAACATTGAAAGTCTTACTTTTTCCATAGATAATTTTCTAACCAATTTAATTTGTGTTCCCACAATGTTAGAAAGAAAATATTCTGCATGCTGTTTGTTTGACAAACATCGTAAGGAGGAAATAGCATGGTGAATTTTGAAGGTAGAATCTTTTCCCATTGGGGTTAAATATCTTTGAGATATACCCCCCAAAAGTTGTCTTGAAATACTGTAATTCTCGAACATGTCATAATGATCACTCAGAAAGAGCTTCCCAAAGACATATGTCTACAAAGTTATTTACTTAGTGCCAAACAAAACAAAATCTTCACATCTGGTATGGTGAAGGATCATTCAGTACTACTGTGTATTTTCTTACTTTGTCTTATAAGCCTAACTGGAGAGAGGTGGTTATACAGTCTCTCCACTCTTTAGAAGCACTACAAATCCTTTGACTAGTCAACTAGTATAATCTTATAATATTTTTTTCTCATGGAGTTAGAACTTTTACTACTGGAGTCCTACATTATTTACCTGTATCCCTGACTTTATCCATTAGAGGCTGCTTTTCCCACCACACTTGCTCTTTACTGTCTTAACCAGAGCAGCTTCAATTCCTCAGAACCTAATTTTTGCAATAATTTGCTTGCATTTTGTGCTACAGTTGAAATTACATTCCCTAATGACCCCTTAGTTATAGTGAGTTTTGCATCTAATAGGCAAACTTTAAAATGTATATTTTAAGATAAATTTAGCAAAAATAAAAAGGTTTTTCCTCAAAGGTCCTAGTACTCTCTTGAGCCCTGAAGCAGTCCGATCACCACGGGCACACAAATAAATAAATAATAAGTAGTCCTTTGACCACTGATAGAATAAAAATAATAATTAATAATAAAGTGGCTTTGTTATAGAAATCACTCAATTGATGAAAAAGGGCTGGGTAGTGAGGTATTGGCCTACACTTATTAGGTAGTGAGGTATTGGCCTACACTGGCTTTACATCATCTGTTGTGATGGAGTGGGAGCATGAGGGAATCCCTTGAGTCCTGGCTGGCACTGTGTCATTTACTGCAGTTCCTAAGCTGCTCTGTGCTGTGCCAGGCTGTTTTGGTCTCCAGTCAGGGTGATGCTTAGGGAGGAAGAAATTTTAGAGTAAACTTCTTCCCCCATCCTCCTTCTCTGGGTCCTGTGGTGAGTACAGCTCAGCCAGACCCAGGGTTTCTGGTCCAGAGTTGTTAAATTAGAGCATTTCTTTTACAGTGCCATTAAAGACAGAAACAAATCCACAAAATACCCAAATCACCACTGATGCCACTGGGTGATCAAGATGCTAAAGGAGCACTCAAGGAAGACCAGGCTGTTACAGAGAAGTTAAATGAATTCTTTGCTTCTGTCGTCACTGCAGAGGATGTGAGGGAGATTGTCACCTAAAATGAATGTCTCAGGTGTGGCAAAGCTGAGGAACTGTCCCAGATTGAGGTGTCAGTAGAGGAGGTTTTGGAGCAAATTGATAAATTAAACAGTAATAAGTCACCAGACCCAGATGGCATTCACCCAAATATGGAATTGCAGAACTACTAACTGTTGCATGTAACTATGATTTAAATCAGCCTCTGTACCAGATGATTGTAATGCCAATTTTTTAAAAAGGCTCCAGAGGCAATCCTGGCAATTACAGGCCAGTAATCCTAACTTCAGAACAGGCAAATTGGTTGAAACTATAGTAAAGAACAGAATTATCAGACACATAGATGAATATAATTTACTCGGAAAGAGGGAACACAGCTTTTGTAAAAGGAAATCATGCCTCACCTATCTATTAGAATTCAACAAATGTGGACAAGTGTGATCAAGTGGATATAGTATACTTGGACTATCAGAAAGCCTTTGACAAGGTCCCTCATCAAAGGTTTTAAGCAAACTAAGCAGTCATGGGATAAGAGGGAAGGTCCTCTCATGGGTCAGTAACTGGATAAAAGCCAGGAAATAAAGGGTAGGAATAAATGGCCAGTTTTCACAGTGGAAAGAGGTAAATGGAGGGGTCCCCCAAGGATCTGTACTGGTACCAGTGCTATTCAACATATTCATAAATGATCTGGGAAAAGGGATAAACAGTGAGGTGGCAAAATTTGCAGATGATACAAAATTACACAAGTTAGTTAAATCCAAAGCTGACTGCAAAGAGTTACAAAGGGATTTTGCAAAACTGGGTGATTGGGTAACAAAATGGCAGATGAAATTCAGTGTTGATAAATGCATATTGGAAAACTTAATCCCAGCCATACATACAACATGATGGGGTTTAAATAAGCTGTTATCACTCAAGAAAGAGATCTTGGAGTATTGTGGATAGTTCTTTGAGAACATCTGGTCAATGTGCAGTTGCAGTCAAAAAAGCTAAAAGACTATTAGGAACCATTAGGAAAGGGATAGATAATAAGACAGAAAATATCATGATGCCACTATATAAATAATTGGTACACCCACACTTTGAGTACTGCGTGCAGTTCTGGTCACCTTATCTCAAAAAAGATATATTAGAATTGGAAAAAGTACAGAGAAGGGCAACAATCTTCCCATCTTTCAAAAAGGGAAGAAGAAGAACCCGAGGAACAACAGACCGATCAGCCTCACCTCAGTCCCTGGAAAAATCATGGAGCAGGTCCTCAAGGAAACCATTCTGAAGCATGTGGAGGAGAGGAAGGTGATCAGGAACAATCAACATGGATTCACCAAGGGCAAGTCATGCCTGACCAACCTGATTGCCTTCTATGATGAGATAATTGGTTCTGTAGATATGGGGAAAGCAGTGGATGTGATATATCTTGACTTTAGCAAAGCTTTAGATATGGTCTCCTACAGTATTCTTGCCAGCAAGTTAAAGAAGTATTGATTGGATGAATGGACTATAAGGTGGATAGAAAGCTGGCTAGATTGTTGGGCTCAATGGGTAGTGATCAACGGCTTAATGTCTAGTTGACAGCCAGTATCAAGTGGAGTGCCCCAAGAGTTGTTTTTGTTCAACATCTTTATTAATGTTCTGGATGATGGGATAGATTGCACCCTCAGCAAGTTCATGGATGACACTAAGCTGGAGGGAGAGGTAGATACGCTGGAGGGTAGAGATAGGGTCCAGAGTGACCTAGACAAATTAGAGGATTGGGCCAAAAGAAATCTGATGAGGTTCAACAAGGACAAGTGCAGAGTCCTGAAGGAAGGAAGAATCCCATGCACCGCTATAGGCTGGAGATCGACTGGCTAAGCAGCAGTGCTGCAGAAAAGTACCTGAGGATTACAATGGATGAGAAGCTGGATATGAGTCAGCAGTGTGCCCTTGTTGCCAAGAAGGCTAACAGCATATTGGGCTGCATTAGTAGGAGCATTGCCAGCAGATCGAGGGAAGTGATTATTCCCTTCTATTTGGCACTGGTGAGGCCATATCTGGATATTGCATCCACTTTTGGGCCCCCCACTACAGAAAGAATGTGGACAAATTGGAGAGAGTCCAGCGTGGGGCAACGAAAATGATCAGGGGGCTGGGGCACATGACTTATGAAGAGAGGCTGAGGGAACTGGGCTTGTTTAGTCTGCAGAAGAGAAGAGTGAGAGGGGATTTGATAGCAGCCTTCAACTACTGTATCTGAAGGGAGGTTCCAAAGAGGATGGAGTTTGGCGGTTCTCAGTGGTGGCA
The DNA here is from genome assembly GCF_027887155.1 of Malaclemys terrapin pileata. Taxonomy (NCBI): domain Eukaryota; kingdom Metazoa; phylum Chordata; order Testudines; family Emydidae; genus Malaclemys; species Malaclemys terrapin. Next base: position 115,360,296 of record NC_071507.1, on the reverse strand, counting down.
GATGACAGGACAAGGAGCAATGGTCTCAAGTTGCAGTGGGGGATATCTAGGTTGGATATTAGGAAACACTATTTCACTAAGAGGGTGGTGAAGCACTGGAATGGGTTACCTAGGGAGGTGGTGGAAGCGCTATCCTTAGAGGTTTTTAAGGCCCGGCTTGACAAAACCCTGGCTGGGATGATTTAGTTGGTGTGGTCTGGCTTTGAGCAGAGGATTGGACTAGATGACCTCCTGAGGTCTCTTCCAACCCTAATCTTCTATGATTCTATGATTCTTGTATGAACAAAACTGATTAGGGGTGTGGAACAGCTTCCATATGAAGAAAGATTAGAAAGACTGGGACTGTTCAGCTTAGAAAAGTGACAACTAAGATAGAGGTCTATACAATCATGAATGGTGTGGAGAAAGTGAATAAGGAAGTGTTATTTACACCTTCATGTAACATAGAAACCAGGGGTCACCCAATGAAATTAATAGGCAGCAGGTTTAAAAAAAAACATGAGGAAGTACTTCTTCACACAACACAGTGAACCTGTGGAACTCATTGCTGTGGGAATGTTGTGAAGGTCAAAAGTATAACTGGGTTAAAAAAAGAATTACAGTAGAATCTCAGAGTTATGAACATCTCGGGAATGGAGATTGTTTGTAACTCTGAAATGTTTGTAACTCTGATTAAAATTCTGAAGAAAACGGTATGGTTGTTCTTTCAAAAGTTTATAAGTGAACATTGACTTAATATAGCTTTGAAACTTTACTATGCAGAAGAAAAATGCTGCTTGTAACCATCTTAATTTAAATAAAACGAGCACAGAAACAGTTTCTCTACCTTGTCCATTTTTTTAAAACATTCCCTTTGTTTTTAGTAGTTTACGTTTAACACCGTATTGTACGGTAGAGTATTTGCTTTTTTTGTCTCTGCTGCCTGATTGTATACTTCTGGTTCCAAATGAGGCGTGTGGTTGACCGGTCAGTTTGTAACTCTGGTGTTCATAACTTTGAGGTTCTACTGTAGGTAACTTCATGGAGGATAGGTCCATCAATGGCTATTAGCCAAGATGGACAGGGATTCAACTCCATGCTCTGGGTTTCCCAAAACGTCTGACTTTTAGAAGCTGGGACTGGATGACAGGGAACGGATCACTTGATAAATCGCCCTGTTCTGTTCATTTCCTGAAGCATCTAGCACTGGCCACTGCTGGAAGGCAGAATACTGGGCTAGATGGACGATTAGTGTGACCCAGTATGGCCATTCTTATGTCATCCACAAAAAAATAAATAAAACATACAAACCAAACAACAAAAACCAAAAATACATGCAGGAGAATGTATTGAAAAAAACAAAACAAAATAAGATAGACTGTTTCTCCAGGCTCACTTATTAAAGAAGATGGATATAATTGTAAATAGGAAAGCTGTGAAATATAGTTAATAAAATCCATCCTTACAAGGATTATTTATGCTCATAATGGTGACTGAGTTCCTGTTTTTCAAGAGCTGACAGGCAGTGATGGAGTATGTGCCAGTGTTTTTCTTTCATAGTCTCACTTCTGCCACCCTCCATATCTTTTAATTACTTAGGGCTTATGTGCACTGCTTCCTTAAGACTTAGTAGGAACAAAAAGGTAGATTGGGCCATTGCTTAGAATCTATCTCATTGGCTACATATATGTAACAGATTGTCTCCTGAAGTTGAAGTAAGGGGCCAAACTTAAATAGCCATCTGCTTTTGGGTTTGCTTCCACTGATAACGGATGCCTCAGCTAGCTAAAAATATATGTAAGGCCTTTGTAGTTACAACCTAGAGAGAAACTCATATCTCTGGGTCAAGTCTTAGTCATGAAGTGTTACTGAAAATTATTAAGATTCCTTAAATCAGTAAGTCATCTAGTCATGAGATCATCTGTACTCTCTTCCCAAATAACCTCCCATATTTTAGACATTGCAGTGGCCAATGTTTTCATTTCTCCTTTAAGACGAGAGTTAAAAATACAAGGGAATGTCATATAATGACACAGACACACTGGACCCTGCCGCAGCAGAACAGAACAAAAAGTAGCAGAGAAATACAATGTAATTTTGCACACTTTAGGGGAAAATTTAAATCTAGCTATTGATTTAAGTGGCTAGAATTACACTAGGGATTATTAATTTGAAGAAGTGCAGTTGTGGAAAGAAGAGCTGGATTGCTGAAATGTTAAGAGAGCATTATAATAGGATTTTTTTGGCAGGGGCGGGCAGACGAGAATGGAACTGATCTTGCGTTCATGGAACTTTGGCGTCACAAAGGATTTTTTTCCCCTTGTACCTCACCTTTTTTCCTCCATCCTGTGGTTTTGAAAGCCAACAATGCAAAATGAATGATGGAGTCAAAGGGGCTCTCTGTAAATAAAGAATACACAGCACACATACTACTGCAGTGCTGCCAACTCTCGTGACTTTTTTGCGAGAGATGGGGTTTCACAGGGGGCTGGAGCTCATCTGGTGATGAAAGTTCAACCCTGCCAGAAGCTGGCAGATTTCTCTGCCCTCTGTTTGCTGTTTTCACAGGAGGGGAGAGGGAAGAAGCAAGCAAAGAGTCCAGCACTCAACACAGCTCTGCCTTCTCCTCCCTCCTCCTCCGCTGTGAGCATCAGGGATGAACCATCTGGTCATCCCCCCTGCAGAACCTGGCCTGGAAAGGGACAGAGAGGGGTGAAGAGCCCCTGGAGATGCACCCCTTCAGCCTGGATGGGAGACAGTGGACCCTCTGCAGCCCATCCCCCTACACCTGAAGAACCTCAGGAGGAGCAGATGTGAGAGTTGGAGGGACTGAACTGAGGTGGGTGATGGGGAGGGATTGAACTGATGGAGAGGGCTGGATGGGGACAAAACTAATGGGTAGAGCCCTGCGCAGATACACAAATGTGTATCCACATCCGGTCCACGATCCACAAAAATTATCTGCAGATTCCGCGGATTTGCAGGGCTCTACATGGGGGCTGGACTGAGTCTCCAAGGCATCCTTCCTCCAGAGCCCAGTCGGGAAGAGCCGCACTGGCAGCTGTGGGGAGCTGCAGCAGACCCTCCACCTGCTCTGGGTGAGGGGGCCCGAGCAGCCCCCCATTCAGTGTCCCAGAACCCCACCCAGGGCAGGTGGAGGGACCCAGGCTCCCCACAGCTGCCAGTGCGGCTCTCCCCAGCCAGGGGGCAGCTTGGAGCCGCAGTCCGTTCACGGTAAGAGCTGGGTGAGCAGCTGGGCGGTGCCAAGGGGGACCCTCCACCTGCCCTGGGTGGGGGGCCGATCAGCCCCAGTTCCTACACCCCAGGCCCCCTAATCAGGGCAGGTGGAGGATCCGTGCCATAGTTCTTCAAGCCGCCCACCTGCTCTTACTGTCAGAGCCCTTCTAAGGATTGGATAGGACCTCCAGAGCTAAACCATGGGAGTCTCTACAGACTGATCTAAAGAGCCATTTTTTCAAGCTGAAAGCTGTAACAGAGCCATGTCCTCTGTGAATCAGGCACAGTTAGGGACATGTAACACACTGACTGGTAGGTTACAGATGCATTTTAGGCAAAATATTGTAACAGTCAAAGTGGAAACTGAGGTCAGAGATTGTGCTTGAATGAGTTCACATCTGTTACAGATTTATTAGTGTATTTCTAGTTAGAGTCAGGTTCTCCCACAGAGTGTAGGTGGTGCTCAAAGCTTTAAGAGAATGAACAGTAAATCTGTTTTTGATGAAAGTATATTGCTGTAACCTTTAGGAATAGATCTGAGTTTACTTTAAAGGGTGTGTTGTTAGTGAACTCATCATTAGCAGTCTATTATGGACAGAATAAGTGATAAATGTTTCATATATTTTCTGCTCAATCAAATTAAAAGAATAGCATAATTTTACATTACCACTTTGCAATGCTACAATTAGACCATTAATTAAAAAAATAAAAGTTAGTGTAAGTGGTATGTAGCAGGGTTCCAGGACACTGGGTAAGAATGCAAGACTCCTTTCCTGAGTCACTATAAACACAGGCGCCTGAACACTGAATACAAATGGAGAGCATTCATTGCTGACTCTTGATTGTAAATGAACCTTGTTGGCTCCAACCATGCTATAAGAGGGATTGGAATGTCTCCCTTGGCCAGAGGGAGGCCTGTAGGGAAATGGGGAACAGTGAAACTAGGAGAGAAAATTTATGCTGAGCTTTGTTTTGTTATCTGAATCACCAATAAAGCCAAACCCCAGGAAGGGGGTAAATTTGGACTATGTATGGCATATGGAGACACTGTTGAAGGCATGGTGGGACTTTCATCTGCTTATAGACTTCAAATGTATAGTGGCCTTGCATAAAAGACTGGAGACACTGTACTGTATGTATGTATCTGTGATGGGGTCCCCAGGGTGCAACCTGACGGTGGGGCTGCTAAGTCCCCCAAACCCACCAACCTGGGTTTCCTCTCACACTGTGATGCTGTTGTCATGCCATAAACCTCTGACAGGTATTGCACCTAGACAGACATCCACAGTCAGGGACAGACCCAACTGAGTTACATGAATGATCTCCCAGCCACTCATGAACTATCAATAGGGAGGCTCCATCCAATTCCCCTCAGCTCCCCAGCCTTGCACCCCAGAACAGTACTGTCTTGCACTGGTCAGAAGCCTGGTCAGTGTCAGGTCACTATCCTTTGTAAACTGAGCTGAGATTTCCCAAGCACTTCAACCAAAACACACTGTTTTAGGTAAAATATAAAACAGAAATATTAACTACAGAAAGATTTTAAGTGATTATAAGTAGCAAGCATAGAGATCAGTCTGAGTTCTACAAGTTTAAACGGGATTTGAATCAAGCAGTGTCTCACCCAAACAGGTCACAAATTCTCAATACACAGGATGGAACTGCTTTCCAGCCCAGGACCACCCTTCCTCAGTTCAAAGTCTTTGTCCTCCAGATGTTCCTCCAGGTATTGAGTTGGGATGGGGTGGGGGCAGAAAGGCCAAACGATGATGTCACTTCCCCTCTTTTATAGTTTCTTCCAGCTTGCTGGAAAGATCTTTTGCAGTGACCTGGGGATCAGGGAGTCCCCAGTGGTCAAGCAGTCTCCATTGTCCACGTGTTCTCTCTGAGAAGTCTCCATTGTATACAGTTTCTGGGATAGTGGATTCTTTCCATGATGGGTGTTGATGAGCTATTAACTGCTGTCTAAGCTACTCCATTGTACCTGAAAGGCTGGTTGTGAGTGTTCCTAGCTTCCCAATATATTTCAATAACACACACATAGCAAAACTCCATAACTTCACACACACTGATAGCGCATACCATCTAGCAGGATATTAATGTTCAAGAGATCAAGACTTTTAAAATGATACCTTGCAAAGCATATTTTGTACAATACATATCATAATTATACAACAGTGGTGAATATGGGAATTTCAGGGTGCTGCTTTGAGGTAGAGTATCACAGTATAGCAGGTTCTTTCCCACCTTCATAGCTTTCTCAAACTGATGTCTTCTTTAGGGCTGTTTCACCTAAGGCTTGAGATGAATGTTTTAGGAATGTCTGAGCAAAATCAATTGAACCATTTAAGTCATGAGGACATGAAAAAATACTCCATGCTCTTATCTTCCAACCACAAACATATGCATAACCCAAACATAGCTGTGTGTGTGCACTTCAAACCTGACTTATTTTGTAGGTATTATTCATAATTAATGAATAATCCTAGTTTGGATAAGCTTGGCCCAGTAATTATAAAGCCATGAGAAATAATTTTTTTTAGAAATGTGTATGTAGCCACTAGAATTTTGTTATCCATATTATTTTTAATCTGTTTATAGCTAACGAGAGCAGATAACTGTGGTGGGGAGTTTATTATTGTTTATATAACAATAGCCCATAAAGGCCCTCACTGAGACTAGGCCCCCATTGTGTTTGGGTGCTGTATGTACAAAGAGTAAGAAAAAAGCAAGCTATTCCGCTGGTTAGGAAAGATAGAAAATGTGGCAAAAGACCACCTTGGCTTAACCACGAGATCTTGCACGATCTAAAAAATAAAAAGGAGTCATATAAAAAATGGAAACTAGGACAGATTACAAAGGATGAATATAGGCAAACAACACAGGAATGCAGGGGCAAGATTAGAAAGGCAAAGGCACAAAATGAGCTCAAACTAGCTACGGGAATAAAAGGAAACAAGAAGACTTTTTATCAATACATTAGAAGCAAGAGGAAGACCAAAGACAGGGTAGGCCCACTGCTTAGTGAAGAGGGAGAAACAGTAACAGGAAACTTGGAAATGGCAGAGATGCTTAATGACTTCTTTGTTTCGGTCTTCACCGAGAAGTCTGAAGGAATGCCTAACATAGTGAATGCTAATGGGAAGGGGGTAGGTTTAGCGGATAAAATAAAAAAAGAACAAGTTAAAAATCACTTAGAAAAGTTAGATGCCTGCAAGTCACCCGGGCCTGATGAAATGCATCCTAGAATACTCAAGGAGCTAATAGAGGAGGTATCTGAGCCTCTAGCTATTATCTTTGGAAAGTCATGGGAGACGGGAGAGATTCCAGAAGACTGGAAAAGGGCAAATATAGTGCCCATCTATAAAAAGGGAAATAAAAACAACCCAGGTAACTACAGACCAGTTAGTTTAACTTCTGTGCCAGGGAAGATAATGGAGCAAGTAATTAAGGAAATCATCTGCAAACACTTGGAAGGTGGTAAGGTGATAGGGAACAGCCAGCATGGATTTGTGAAGAACAAATCATGTCAAACCAATCTGATAGCTTTCTTTGATAGGATAACGAGCCTTGTGGATAAGGGTGAAGCGGTGGATGTGGTATACCTAGACTTTAGTAAGGCATTTGATACGGTCTCGCATGATATTCTTATCGATAAACTAGGCAAATACAAATTAGATGGGGCTACTATAAGGTGGGCGCATAACTGGCTGGATAACCGTACTCAGAGAGTTGTTATTAATGGTTCCCAATCCTGCTGGAAAGGCGTAACGAGTGGGGTTCCGCAGGGGTCTGTTTTGGGACCGGCTCTGTTCAATATCTTCATCAACGACTTAGATATTGGCATAGAAAGTACGCTTATTAAGTTTGCGGATGATACCAAACTGGGAGGGATTGCAACTACTTTGGAGGACAGGGTCATAATTCAAAATGATCTGGACAAATTGGAGAAATGGGCTGAGGTAAACAGGATGAAGTTTAACAAAGACAAATGCAAAGTGCTCCACTTAGGAAGGAAAAATCAATTTCACACATACAGAATGGGAAAAGACTGTCTAGGAAGGAGTACGGCAGAAAGGGATCTAGGGGTTATAGTGGACCACAAGCTAAATATGAATCAACAGTGTGATGCTGTTGCAAAAAAAGCAAACATGATTCTGGGATGCATTAACAGGTGTGTTGTGAGCAAGACACGAGAAGTCCTTCTTCCGCTCTACTCTGCTCTGGTTAGGCCTCAGCTGGAGTATTGTGTCCAGTTCTGGGCGCCGCATTTTAAAAAAGATGTGGAGAAATTGGAAAGGGTCCAAAGAAGAGCAACAAGAATGATTAAAGGTCTTGAGAACATGACCTATGAAGGAAGGCTGAAAGAACTGGGTTTGTTTAGTTTGGAAAAGAGAAGACTGAGAGGGGACATGATAGCAGTTTTCAGGTATCTAATAGGGTGTCATAAGGAGGAGGGAGAGAACTTGTTCACCTTAGCCTCTAAGGATAGAACCAGAAACAATGGGTTTAAACTGCAGCAAGGGAGGTCTAGGTTGGACATTAGGAAAAAGTTCCTAACTGTCAGGGTGGTTAAACACTGGAACAAATTGCCTAGGGAGGTTGTGGAATCTCCGTCTCTGGAGATATTTAAGAGTAGGTTAGATAAATGTCTATCAGGGATGGTCTAGACAGTATTTGGTCCTGCCATGCGGGCAGGGGACTGGACTCGATGACCTCTCGAGGTCCCTTCCAGTCCTATAATCTATGAATCTATGAATCTATGAATCCCTGTCTCAAAAATTTCATAATCTAAAGAGACAATACTGACAAGGAGGAGAAAGGAAGTATTATTTTTCCCTTTTTACAGATGGGGCACAGAGACATGAAGGCCTCGATTCAGAGCCATAGAAATTAAATGACTTGCTTAACGTCACACTGGAAGTCTGGCAGAAATGGGAACTGAAACCATAATTCCTGAATCCAGCACCTTAACCAAAAGACCACACTGGAGTTTCTGGAGTGATTGAACTTTGATCTTTAGTAAGCTTCTGGCCCATTGTTTAAAAGCCTTGGTCAAGAAACAAGCTGCAACTTGGGTTCCAGATCATCTCAGTCGACAGCAAACTGGATTCAGGAAGCCCCAGGACAAATACCTGCATATCAAATAACTTAAAAGTGCCATTGGCAATTGCATTTTTTAAAATAAAAAAAAAAAATTTAAGAAAATTCCATACAAAAGGAAAATGCAGCATTAGGATTCAAAGTTCAAGTGTAATTCTGATTCCTTTTGCTTGTGTCTTAAAGTATGTTCTCTCTTTTATATCATCATAAATAAAATGAATAACTCAAAATGGAATTTCTTTAAATACATTTCTCATACTAAGTCACTGTTCATGGCTTGATTTGCATCCAGTGAGATTTTTAAAACAAGCCCAGGTTTGAAAAAAAAATTAAAATGTTCAGTATCTGCTAGAAATATCAAATAAGGCTGCATCCTGCTTTGTGGCTGTTGTCATAAAAGATCATCCTTTATGTATTCGTTTTTTAATCTTCTTCATCTTTTCATCATCTTCATTCCGATAGAGTGCAACAGTTTGTGGCTCATTGCTGATACCACCTTTAAGACCTTGAAATCAACGCCAGAAACTGATCTCAGGCATCAGAAACTCAGAGGCAGTGCATATAAGCTTCATTACATTTGCTGCCTTTAGTCTTTGAGGACAATCCAAAATATTCCTATGCAGCCCAATATTTCTTACTTGGCCTTTGAATGGCTTGTTCAGGTAGTTGTCAGACTTGTTGCAGTTACTCTGTAATCCAAGTTTGGCTCTTTCACCAACCTTTTTATACCATCAGTTAAATGTGCCTGTGACATACAGTAACTCCTCATTTAATGTCGTCCCGCTTAACATTGTTTCCATGTTACGTCCCTGCTCAATTAGGGAACATGCTCATTTAAAGTTGTGCAATGCTCCTTTATAACATCGTTTGGCTGCCTGCTTGTAAGATTCTGTGGAAGAGCAGCGACTTTACAAACATCTAAACAAATAACTTATTGGGCCAAAGTCATAGTGAACAAATAACTTCTGAACATCAAATAACTTCCTATGATGCCTCTATAGCTGTTAGATGCACCCATAATATAAATGTCTATTAGTCCCTGCAGTTATTCCACATTTAAGAACTACTGATGACCAAGAATAGTTGCTATAACAACTTCCATTTGAAGGCAACTAAGAAAAAAAATCTGTAAGCCTGAAGTGTTTGTTTATATTTAATCCATGTTTTCCTTCCCTTCTGTCTGTGCAAATACAAAACCTGTTGATGTTAACACCAGAGCTGGCTTGGCGCATACCTGCACTTGACATTGATGCAGGGGGGAAAATGAAAAAAATAAGTTATAGTGTATTTTGGGAGGAGAAATTATGCTAATGATGAAATAATCAGAACATGACAGATCTTCCGTCACTGATATATATCATTATTGTTATTTTTATGGCTGTATCACACAGTCAGAATTAGAGCTTAGTTGTGCAATGCACTGTATAAACATATCAGATAACACAGTTTCCTCAAAAGAGCTTACAGTCCAATGCTGGTTATGATGGCATACATCCTTGGATAAGATATCAAGGGTCATATAATTTTTCAAAGTCCTCACCCACTTGAGGAGATATAGAACAGATTTGATTGATCTTGTGAGCATAAGGAAACTGCTAATCTCCATTAAATTCATTAGAGCTTTGTTGGTTTATAACAGCTGAGAATCTGGTCCAAAATGTCAAGAGCTTCCAGATGTAAAGAATTGGTTGGAGAACACACACACTCTTACTTTGTTTGCACTAGTGTTGTTTCGTTTTGGAGCCTTGGATGAGAAATAAACAGGACTGGGCCCAAACTATAAATACTGAGGATCTGTTTTTTCACACTGCAGAGAACAGGGGTGGCTCTAGCTTTTTTGCCGCCCCAAGCATGACAGGCAGGCTGCCTTCGGCAGCGCACCTGCGGAAGGTCCGCCGGTCCCGCTGCTTCGGCGTACTGCCACCAAATTGCCACTGAATCCGCAGGATGGGTGGACCTCCCGCAGGCATGCTGCCAAAGGCGGCCTCACTGCCGCCCCCACAGGGACCGGCAGGGCACCCTCCACGGCTTGCTGCCCCAGGAACGCACTTGGAGCACTGGTGCCTGGAGCCGCCGCTGGCAGAGAGGTTTCTAAAGAGAATTGGTGCTGCCAATGATAATGCCTGCAGAGATGGAAGTTCAGATCCTAGCATTAAACATATTGAAATTAAAGTTAAGAAGGTGACTGGGATTTAACACTGTGATCTTTTGAAGTAAAGCTCCAGTGCGCAACCAGTCATCTTGCCAGTCCTTCTACATGGATATTCTTCTCTAGAAATGTGCGGAAGGGTCCCAGCTTATTATCTCTAATCTTAGAGTTAATTTTAAATGCTTTTGATTTATTACTGCATACATAATATTTCTGCTGACTTGTGGTGTTTAACAGTGACCCCCCATGGCTGATTAGGAAAATTAAAGATTTCAACTGCTCACCTGGCTCTTCCTATATTGGTTAAGGAAGCATTATATCAGTTTTCCGCTTTCTGTGTCCTAATAGAACATAGTGTGGTGCATCTTCAAACTGCTGTACAAACATTAACTGAATTTCTTTGCAACCTTGCGAGGCAGATATCATCTCTGATTTTTGCAATCAAAAAACTGAGATTGCTACTCTGCCATTGATAAAATAGTAATAAATCTGCCGAATTCTGCCTTCAGTTACGTGTTTGCAAGTACATTGATTTCAGCATCCAACAGGTTTCCACTGAGAAAACAGTTTACTGGTTGGTGCATGTTTAATTTGATTTCGTATGCAATCTTCAAATCTTGATACTTTTAACAGAGGCAAAGTGAAGAACTATATGCCCACAATTTTTAAAAGAAATCTGGAAACTCTGATGAAATCACTATGACTTTGGCCCAATATGTTAAATTTTTGCAAACAGAATTTTATACCAGCAGCACACACATTTGACTATCAGTCATAGGAATTAAACTCAGGAGCTGGAATAGCATTTTGGAATAACAACTTTATTTAGAACTGTTCTCAATCCATCTTTTTGAAGAGCGCTTGCTGTCTAAAAGAATATAAAGATGAAATTGCCAGTATATAGAATATTGGGTTTTTCCTGGGTTTTAATTAAAATTGAAAGTTTACAGTAGGTAGAGTCAATTTTATTAGATACTTTATCTTGTTCAATCAAATGTATGTGTTTGAATGTTTTTCCTTAATATTTTCATTCTTTCTTCAATTTATCCTAGAAGATTTAATAACATGCTGCAAGAATTGTAATTGACTAATGTTGTGTTCTTTTTTAATTACAGTTATTCTTTAAATACTAGTTAGACAAGTATTGGTATTCTTACCATATGATTATATACTGTTCTTACAATATTTACTTTTTGAACTGTAAGAGTTGTATTTAGTAAAAATTTACATATAAATTACATCTCTTGCTTCAAAAAATTGCATAACACACAGCAAAAAACACCCCAAACCCAAATCCACAGATTTGCCATGCAATCAGAGCCAGTTTTGGAAGCTTACAAAATTGCTGTTGCAAGCATACCTCTCAAGTGTTCTACATCGTCAGAAATGTTCCGCATTTCAGATTCAAAATATATGTTTGTTCCGCATGCTTTTGGAAAAAATGAGCCCACCTATGTTCCAGAAGATGAGGTTCCCTTAGAATTTTGTGCACACTACATTGAAAATTGTTTTTGATATGTTCTGAACACTTTATTCATTTATTTGGTGAGAAATTAATCTAGTCCTATTATTAGGTATTATTCTCTGCTCTACATTAGTGACCTGTGTTCCACATCAGCAGAAGTGAAATATAAAACAAAGAGACAATTCAGATAAAAGACTCCTTACCTTTTAGTTTTACAATTAGCATAAAGGCCCCAATCCTGTACTGAAATCCTGCAAGCGTACCCTGCACTCACACATTGGCTTCAATGGGACTGCCCATGGATGCAGCTCTCAGTGCAGGATCAAAGTACTATTTTGCTTTAAATGTACCAGTTAAATGCAAGGTTCTACAGACTTAAATCCAGTGAGTTCCTCTAAGTTACATTTGTCATGCAAAGACATATTTTTTCTAATAAGTTTTTGATTAAAAGTAGGCAGAGCCTTTGACATTCCAGAATGCAGTAATAATGGGTCCCATGGCATCCTGAAGCAGTGGCACAGAATCCTCCCTCCATCACAAGGTATACATGCTGTCTGAGATACAGAGTACATAAGTAAAGTGCACAATGCTAGATGATATGAACTTTTGTAATTTGTTTAGAATGGTGTAAAGAAAACACAAGTGCCCACAAGTAAGGGAATTGTTTCTGCTTTTAATTTTGTGGGTGCACAATTTTTACATCTCTGTATTGTTTATGCCTTTTGAAATATATAGCAAAATACTATTTGATCATATAGTTAAAGACTGTCCTAATACATAGAATCATATAATATCAGGGTTGGAAGGGACCTCAGAAGGTCATCTAGTTCAACCCCCTGGTCAAAGCAGGACCAATTCCCAACTAAATCATCCCAGACAGGGCTTGGTCAAGCCTGACCTTAAAAACCTCTAAGGAAGGAGATTCCACCACCTCCCTAGGTAACCCATTCTAGTGCTTCACCACACTCCTAATGAAAACGTTTTTTCTAATATCCAACCTAAACCTCCCCCACTGCAACTTGAGACCATTACTCCTTGTTCTGTCATCTGATACCACTGAGAACAGTCTAGATCCATCCTCTTTAGAACCCCCTTTCAGGTAGTTGAAAGCAGCTATCAAATCCCCCCTCATTCTTCTCTTCTGCAGACTAAACAATCCCAGTTCCCTCACCCTCTCCTCATAAGTCATGTGCTCCAGCCCCCTAATCATTTTTGTTGCCCTTTGCTGGACTCTTTCCAGTTTTTCCACATCCTTCTTGTAGTGTGGAGCCCAAAACTGGACACAGTACTCCAGATGAGGCCTCATCAATGTCGAATAGAGGGAATGATCAAGTCCCTCGATCTGCTGGCAATGGCCCTATTTATACAGCACAAAATGCAACAAGGGCACACTGCTGACTCATATCCAGCTTCTTGCCACTGTAACCCCTAGTCCTTTTTTGCATAACTGCTGCCTAGCTAGTCGTCCCTAGTCTGTAGCAGTGTATGGGATTCTTCCGTCCTAAGTGCAGGACTCTGCACTTGTCCTTGTTGAACCTCATCAGTTTTTTTTGGTCCAATCTCTAATTTGTCTAGGTCCCTCTGTATCCTATCCCTACTCTCCAGCGTATCTACCACTCCTCACAGTTTAGTGTCATCTGCAAACTTGCTGAGAGTGCAATCCACGCCATCCTCCAGATCATTAATGAAGATATTGAACAAAACCGGCCCCAGGACCGACCCTTGGGGCACTCCGCTTGATACCGGCTGCCAGCTAGACATGGAGCCATTGATCACTACCCGTTGAGCCCGACAAGCTAGTCAGCTTTCTGTCCACCTTTTAGTCCATTCATCAAGCCCATACTTCTTTAACTTGCCGGCAAGAATACTGTGGGAGACCATATCAAAAGCTTTGCTAAAGTCAAGGAATAACACATCCACTGCTTTCTCCTCATCCACAGACCCAGTTATCTCCTCATAGAAAGCAATTAGGTTAGTCAGGCATGACTTGCCTTTGGTGAATCCATGCTGACTGTTCCTGATCACTTTCCTCTCCTATAAGTGCTTCAGAATTGATTCCTTGAGGACCTGCTCCATGATTTTTCCAGGGACTGAGGTGAGGCTGACTGGCCTGTAGTTCCCCGGATTCTCCTTCTTCCCTTTTTTAAAGATGGGCAATACATTAGCCTTTTTCTAGTCATCCGGGACCTCCCCCGATCGCCATGAGTTTTCAAAGATAATGGCCAATGGCTCTGCAATCACATCCGCCAACTCCTTTAGCACCCTCGGATGCAGCGCATCCGGCCCCATAGATTTGTGCTCATCCAGCTTTTCTAAATAGTCCCGAACCACTTCTTTCTCCACAGAGGGCTGGACACGTCCTCCCCATACTGTGCTGCCCAGTGCAGCAGTCTGGGAGCTGACCTTGTTTGTGAAGACAGAGGCGAAAAAAGGATTGAGTACATTAGCTTTTTCCACATCCTCTGTCACTAGGTTGCCTACCTCATTCAGTAAGGGGCGCACACTTTCCTTGACTTTCTTCTTGTTTCTAACATACCTGAAGAAACCCTTCTTGTTACTCTTAACATCTCTTGCTACTGGAACTCCAAGTGTGATTTAGCCCTCCTGATTTCACTCCTGCACGCCTGAGCAATATTTTTATACTCCTCTCTGGTCATTTGTCCAATCTTCCACTTCATGCACACAAGGGGATGAATTAAGGCTGCACAGGTAATATTATTTCTGTTATTTTTTAACTTTTGAGAGCTTGATTGTGCAGCCTTAATGTTGTTTTAATGTAGTGTTTCTAGATGTGATTTCTTAATTAAAAAATGGAAAAAAAAAACAGAATGTCCTTCATGTGGACCCATGTTAACCCCCAGCTTGGTTCATCATCAGCATTTGAACTTTTAGATCCACATCACAGACCTCTACTATTAGTCCTAACTGAGTAACTGGTAGCAGTAGTAGGCTGTTATCCTCCATTGTATGGACCAGTCACTAAAGGGGGTGACAAACCCTATGTTATGTTTAAGAAACCTAGGCTTCTCATGTTGGTGAGGCACTGGCTGAGAAGAGAGAAATAGTTTCTACTGTGGCACAATGGTAACACTCTTCTTTCTGTGACAAGTACAACTATGCTGCTTTATAACAGTAATCACACACATAAGTTTCAGCTGTGAACATACTGTACTGCATGCCTAGCATGTGGACAAAATAAAAATGCTGGCATATACTTTTATCTGGCTTTATATGATGTTAAGAAATCTTTAAATCCCACATTTTGAAATTAAGGCTGTTCTGTCACTTTCCAAATAAATTAAATAGAAAATTGGAAAAATCTGATACCATACTTTTTTGGTAGTTTCTGTGTCCATTATACTGGCAGTGTTAGTGAATTCACTCTATGTTATTTTTACATAGTACTGCTTTAACTAAGGTAACATAGTTTTTCGTAAATGCTCTATTCTTATTCAAATTGAAAATAAGGCGTTATAATTTACTCTACGTTATCTTTAAAGTTTGTGCAATTTTTCCTGGCTATTAGTGGTCACAGTAGCCTCTGTTGTCATTATGCCCATGTGCCACTGCCTTTTAGGGGACTGGAATGTCAGACCTACTGAATATTTGTAATTGTTGCCCTGCAGGATCAGTCTCACAAGGTAAATGCCTTAATACTACTGTGGCCAATAGAGGGTTTCATTGATACTTGAGTCTACTTGCTGAGTCATCAGGCCCTGTGCTTTGGGAAAGAAAGATCATGAGTTTAAATTCAATTAACAACCATGAAATCTGTGGCCACAATATATCATAACTGACTATAATTTACTGGCAAATGAGTCACTAATGTATTGGCCAAAAGCAGCATTTCTTGCCCATCACAGAAGAAAACACAACTTTCACATTTCTATCACACAATTTGTTTTGTTAGATCATACCTGACATATGGGTGCTTCTTTGTCAATAAGACGTTTACACTGAGCTAAAGTTCAATTCTGAAAAGAGTCTTCATTTGCTAGTATGTTGAACCACTGCAAAGCTGATTGAGTGAAGCAAAGTCTTAGCTGAACTCAATGGCATTTTTGTGTCTGTCTGTAACATAAGTGGTATTTTTTTAACCCTGCTTCCAATCAATTCCAAAATTTTAAGGCGTGTTCTATGCGTCAATGGGCAGAACCCTGTTAATTTTGATGATGAAACTTAGAAGGGGGAAAGGGAGGATACATGGAGCACCTTGCATCTGAAAGAAAGAAAAGAAGTAAGAATGGTGTGTGTGTGTGGCCGGCTCCAGCTTTTTTGCCGCCCCAAGCGGTGAAGCAGAAGAAAAAAAAAAAAAAAGCCGATCGGCCGCACTTCAGCGGCAGCTCAATCGCGCCGCTTCATTCTTCTGCGGCAATTCGGCAGCGGGTCCTTCGCGCCCGCTGTTCCTCTTCGGCGGCAGTTTGGCGGCAGCTCAAAGAGGAGGAGAGGGGACCCGCCACCTAAAAGCCACCGAATACCCAGATGTGCCGCCCCCCTTTCCATTGGCCACCCCAAGCACCTACTTGGTTCGCTGGTGCCTGGAGCTGGCCCTGGTGTGTGTGTTGGAATGGGGGAGAGCTTTGGCTAAGCATGCCCAGTTTCCATGGCTGCACTTGGAATTTTGGGTGAAAATCAGCTACAAGTTTATTTCAGATTGGACCCTCAGAATCAGTGGCCACTACTAAGAGACTTGCATAATGCTATTGTGGCACAGATTGGGGGAAAAGCTAGATCTCTTGACTTCAGTCCCTGTGCTTTCACCACAAGCCATCCAGAACTTACCATGTATTAAATAAAAAAAAAAATAGTAGCAGTATTGGTAGCATAGTAGTTTACTACATCAGCAGTTTGTAGCAAGATTCTGAGTCTGTGGTGTGTGTGTGTGTGTGTGTGTGTGTGTGTGTGTGCACACATACATCATATAGTCTAGGAAAGTGGTTCTCAAACTTTTTTTTCCGCAGAGCACTTGAAAATTGCTGAGGGTCTTGGCAGACCACTTAATGATCTTTCCAAATGTTGTTTGTACCATTAGCTAACTATTGTAAAGTGCTTTGGATAAAAGCGCTACATATAAAAAAACCTTAATAATAAATAACTTTTTTGATCTACAAAGAAAAGCACACAACTCATATTTTAATATCAGTAGTCTTACCTTTCTAATGCGATGGATGTGCCCTCTCTCCACCGCTGCCGCAGCCCCCGAGCTCGGGCTGGGAAGGAGGGGAGGTCTCATCCAACCCTTCTTCTCACCTGACTGCCTCCTACCACCTACCCTCTAGTCCCCCCAAGGCCACCACCTCACCTTACATGTGCGTCTTCTCCAGGGTCCAGGCACCTAATTAGTGGAGCCACGCCTGCGCAGCTCCACTAATTAGGTGGGCGGCCCTTCATTCTCTTGTGTGCAGCTGCCCAGGCACACACCTTACAAAAGAACTTTCCGCGGACCACCTGAATGAAGCTCACGGACCACGGATCAGTTTGAGAACCTCTGGTCTAGGAAGTGGGAAAAGAATTACAGCTCTGCAGGTTTCAACAAGAATCATTGGTGATTTATTATAAACAGGGTAAAAATTCACTCTTAACTGAAAACCTATGGCTAACTCAACCTTTTCTCTTACAGCGGGAATAAAATCAAAACAATGTGTGGCACGAGGTGTGTTGAACAGAGGAATTAAAAATACAAGAAAGTCAGTTAGAACTGTGCCTTAACATATCAACTGGAAAACATTTAAATAGCAATTGAACGAAAGGCTGTTCTTGGGTATTATGTTTCCACCTGTTATGTATTTGACAGACAAATAGATCAAATAAGGGGCCAGATCCTGGAGCTACATTGAATTACACTGGCTGAGGATTTGGTCTATGTTTTTTTCTTTATTGTTGGGGAGTAGGTTTTGCTGCTGCTCTCAGAAAATCAGCTTACACTGGACACAAATGGCAGCACCCATGAATCTGGCAAATATTTGGTAATAATTCTGTGGTTCAATACCTTTTCTGTCTCTTTGTGGTGGCTCATGGAATTCTGCCATTGGCCTGTCATCTCTCAGTTGTGCAAAAGTACTCTCTTCTAGCATTCATGAATGTACTCAGCGTGAAGTTATCCACTCCACTAAAAAGGAGAATGCTACAAAGGAGCGTGTTCCCTTTCCCCTCCCTCCCTCCCTCCCTCTCTGACCGTCAAAATCTATGGAGTCCTGTCTTCATAGAACTCTAGAAGAAGGGTTTTCACAGGATTTAAGGGGAGACAATGTGGTAGCTTCAGCACCCTTCTCCTCTGTGCCTTCTTGGGTAGAATCCAGAAGCAGAGATGGAGGGAAGAGGAAGGGACAGTTGGGCCCTTAGCTAGTGACATCCCTTTCACAGCTTTGTATTATTATATCTTTAGCAATTATGGATTCAGTTAAGTGTTTTTAAATAGCCTGCTCACTTTATTATACTATATGTATTCATTTCAAATGCAGAATGAACCATGTAAAATCATACTGCAAGAACAAAAAAAACGGAGTTGAGTAGCTGGAGACATACTGTTATTAGGCTGTCAGCTTTACACTATTCTTAACTTATCTTAGATCCTAAAATATGCAGGACAGCCAATTTTCAACCAAATGACCCAGAAAGGAATCTATTTTATCTGAAAGTCAGTTTATTTGCTGAGAAGTATACTAGCACAGTGGTCGGCCACATATTGCTGACCTTTGATAGCTCACTGGGCCACTCTGCCACACTCTATAAACAAACTGAATAGTTATAGCTAAGATGCACAATTAAGGTAATGATTTCACTGTGAAATGTTTAATTGACTCATAACTTTTTGGTCTTATTCATATGCATATTTATGTGTAAGGTTCAATAAAGTTTTATCTTTGTTTTCTACTTAATTTATAAATCAACAGTGCAAGTACAACAACACTTTCAGTGTACAAGTGAGCTACCTGGATTACAGATCTCAAATCCCACCTTATAAAGATTGCTAAATACTAAATGAATGAGACAGGGCTTCTATGAACAAAATAACGTGGTCATGTAATTAAAGACTGTATCATAATGCATATGCACAAGAGGGCCAAATTAAGCTTTCAAAGGCATTTCCTAACTTTTGAGTTCTGGACTTACTGTTCTTTTAACAGAGTTTTTTGTGTGTAATTTCCTAGGCTTTTAAAAAAGCAAACAAAAAAACAAGAAATTCTAATGTGAAACCATATTGACACCCCCATGGGTTATGAGTAGGTTTGAAAATTGTATCTGCACAGCACAAATCTCTGCCACTTGAGCTGATGGAGTAACTGTATGTGGGCCAGCCATTAGAGGCACACACTTTGCTAGCAGGTTTTACAGTTATTAGAATGCAGAACATAGGGTCTCAGGAATCCTAGGTGTTCTTTCAGGTTCTGAGGGGAGTGGGTCTAGTGGTTGCAGATCCTTCTGCCCCTTGCCCCCTTAGCTTGTCATGAAGCTATTGGATTTGAAGCAGGTATTATTTCAAGGAAGACCTATGGCCTGTGATATGCAGGAGGTCAGACTAGATGACCTTATGGTCTTAAAATCCATGAATTCTTTTCCTCCCCACTGTCTTGATGCCAATAGGGGAAGCATTGACAGCACAGAAGAGACACTTTCCTCATTATTTGTTCCAGAGCCAGTGTGTCATATGGCCTGCAGCAGCTGGGAGCAGCAGTTCAAGGAAAAATCCTGCTCAGCCCCTGCAGCTCTGGGCTGAAGCATGCTCAGTATAGATGAAACCTTCTGATAATTTAACCGATAAACTCTAATATATCTCTACTGAGCATGCCCAAACTGAGATTTTTCATAGTCTTATAACTTGACCAAAGTTGGATGGATTTTCACAGGGACAGCAAAAGGCACAGCCCTGATACCAAGGCAAAGTCTTTGCCATATTTCAAGTGCCTGCTCCAAAGTATGGAGGCACCAGAGCTTCTCAAAAAACAGTTGTAAGATTTTTTTTTTTAACATGAGCAAAACAACTTTTTTTCTCCTAATGTCTTTCTCAGAAATTGCTGAACCATTTTTGCTGAAACTTTAAAAAAAACAAAAACAAAAAACAGCCTGAAGCAGACACACAATATGGAAAATTTTCACTTGAATAGTTAAAATTTGCAAAATTATAAGCAACTGAAAATAAGATCTTAAATTGGAGCACTGCGTAAAATGATTTAGAGCTGATACTATCATTAGATCTTTGCAGTAATTGCATTTCAAAAGAGACACTGAAACAAAGGATTAAGTTGGGAAGAATATCAATTTCCTGGTTGTTTTATATAAAGATTAGGGAAAAGGAAGAGGTAGGTCAGCCTAAATACTCAAGCTAACGACTGTATCAGATACATTGTTAGTGGGGTAGAAAACAATGGGGATAGAGGGAATTAAACAGCAATGCAGCACATTCCAGTTATTTGAATTGGTTATCAAGCTATTCAATTTATCAAGCTATTCAGTTTTTGGATAGCATCCACGTGAAGTTCGATTACTAAAGGCAACTTATTTTCCTTCTAATATAAAGCTTGGGCATAGGAAATTATTCTGCAAAACTGTGTTTCACTTTTGTCTTGGTTAGTTCTGCATCTCTACAATTTTCTAATGTGCATTATAGCCAATAACAGGCTGCTTACCCATGCTAGTGCCAAACTGACATTCCCGTATCTCCTTCCTATTGAAAGGCGCGGTTATTACATGAGTCATAGATTCATAGATTATAGGACTGGAAGGGACCTTGAGAGGTCATCGAGTCCAGTCCCCTGCCCGCATGGCAGGACCAAATACTGTCTAGACCATCCCTAGAGTCATATGTATTAAAGGAAACTGAATGACACAGAGCTCATGGTAGAATGAATGAACTGGAGAAGTTCATTAGAGAGAATATAGAAAGAAGCTAAGAATGAAAATCATGGGATCATCAAGAGAGACTGTAAACAGGGAGGATAAAATAAGAAGGGTGGGGAGGAGAGAGAAGGGGTGTGGTGATGAAAATGGAGTGTTTTGTTGGCTAGGGGTGATTAAGAGCTCAGTCCTGCACTACTGAAGCCCGTAAAAGTTTTGCCATTGACTTTCAGTGGGAGCTAGATCAATCTCTGGGGAGACTGGGCACTTTTCGGGAGTTATCAGAACATAGTATTGCCAGCAAGTTAAAGAAGTATGGGCTGGATGAATGGACTAAAAGGTGGATAGAAAGCTGGCTAGATCGTCGGTCTCAACAGGTAGTAATCAATGGCTCCATGTCTAGTTGGCAGCGGTATCAAGTGGAGTGCCCCATGGGTTGGTCCTTGGGCCGGTTTTGTTCAATATCTTCATGAATGAGCTGCAGGATGGTGTGGACTGCACCTTTAGCAAGTTTGCAGATGACACTAAACTGGGAGGAGTGGTAGATACGCTGGAGGGTAGGGATAGGATACAGAGGGACCTAGACAAATTAGAGGATTGGGCCAAAAGAAATCTGATGAGGTTCAACAAGGACAAGTGCAGAGTCCTGCACTTAGGACGGAAGAATCCCATGCACTGCTACAGACTAGGGACCGAATGGTTCTGCAGAAAAGGACCTAGGGGTTACAGTGGACGAGAAGCTGGATATGAGTCAGCAGTGTGCCCTTGTTGCCAAGAAGGCTAACAGCATTTTGGGCTGTATAAGTAGGGCCATTGCGAGCAGATCGAAGGATGTGATCATTCCCCCTCCATTCGACATTGATGAGGCCTCATCTGAAGTACTGTGTCCAGTTTTGGGCCCCACACTACAAGAAGGATGTGGAAAAATTGGAAAGAGTCCAGCGGAGAGCAACAAAAATAATTAGGGGGCTGGAGCACATGACTTATGAGGAGAGGCTGAGGGAACTGGGATTGTTTAGGCTACAGAAGAGAAGAATGAGGGGGGATTTGATAGCTGCTTTCAACTACCTGAAAGGGGGTTCCAAAGAGGATGGATCTAGACTGTTCTCGGTGGTACCAGATGATAGAAAAAGGAGTAATGGTCTCAAGTTGCAATGGAGGAGGTTTAGGTTGGATATTAGGAAAAACTTTTTCACTAGGAGGGTGGTGAAGCACTGGAATGGGTTACCTAAGGAGGTGGTGGAATCTCCTTCCTTAGAGGTTTTTAAGGTCAGGCTTGACAAATCCCTGGTTGGGATGATTTAGTTGGGGATTGGTCCTGCTTTGAGCAGGGGGTTGGACTAGATGACCTCTTGAGGTCCCTTCCAACCCTGATATTCTATGATTCTATGATAGTTTGTTTTGAATATTGACATGTTCTGTTTCATATGCATTTTTTATATTTCTGGTACATTTGAAAATTATTGCTTTGAATTTTGGTCCTTGGTTACACATTTATGAGGTCAGTGCCACATATTAAAGGTAAAATTTTCAAAGCACTCGGTGTTGGCCTAACTGCTGTTGATGTCCGTGGGAAAGCTTCTATTAACTTAAATGGTTACTTTTTTGAACTAAACTTGTTTTCATAGAGTGTTTTCCCCACTTCAGTTATCCCACTGCACTTTGCAAGGCAAATGGAAACGAAAGTCATGAGAATCATATATTAAATTTTATAGTTTTAAGTTTAGCGTTGTTTTTTTTTACTTAACATTAATCTTGGCCATCCATAAATTGTTATTCACATTCTCAGCCACTAAGGCAGATACATTTATTTAAGTAAGAGAGAAAACAATTATGTATGGTGCTTTCTTGTCCAATATATGCTCCCGGCATAGTACGTAAGGAAAGCAAATCAGTTGACCTAAAACCACCTATCGAAACCTAATTTCAGTAATGTTGTTATTAGCTGTTCAAAACATCTATAAGGATAACTTCACTGCAGGCTATTTTAATGAAGCCTTGTTTGTTTAAGGCTAATTTTGAACAGGAGATAGCCATATATTTTACAAAATAAGAAGGTGTAAGGCATAATTACTTGCTATCTTGGGTGTTACTTATTCTTTGATTTTGTTCTGTCACTTTCTCCATATATAAATATATATATTCCTGTTTCCTTTAGCTTGGTGTT
This sequence comes from Malaclemys terrapin pileata, assembly GCF_027887155.1. Lineage (NCBI taxonomy): Eukaryota > Metazoa > Chordata > Testudines > Emydidae > Malaclemys > Malaclemys terrapin. The sequence continues at coordinate 115,337,361 of NC_071507.1, read as the reverse complement.
CCAGAAAGAAAAAGTAAATTCTTTACGTAAGTGGAATAATTTTCTTTTCAAGAGGACAGCAACTCTGCTAACATGGAAAATAATGAAAACTGCACTTCAGCTTTCTTCTTGTGTACTGGTACTATATGCACAGGCATTTAATTGGTAAGAAAGGCTGTGCAAATAAAGACACAGTAAAGGAAAATATTCTCATTCATTATAAAAGTGACATTTGAAAAATGGGTGTTATATAAAAAAATAATGCTGCCAAGGTAAGATGTGTTACGCCCATGCTAGACACTGATTTAAACAGCAAATATAGTTGAATTGCGTCTTGATACCAGTGTAATTTCTTTCCTCCTACTCTATATTATTACCCAGCAGTGGTGTATGACTAACAGTACTGTTCAACATTGGATAATTCTATTGTTCAGCATCGACATAGTGGTTAGAATTCAACTTTACCATCCATCTTTGTTGTCAGACTATTATAGATTATCCATGGTTCCTATAGTGTTTCTGTCACTGAGTGGTATGTGCTATATATGACATGTCTGATCTAACTGAATTTTGACATGCATTTGTGTTTCTGCATTAAATGCTGCTACAGCCTGACAACTTAGCTATTCGTGTATCTAACATGTAAATGTTATTTGACAATATCTAAATTCATGCGAACCTACCCTAAGTAGATGTTCATATAAATGCATAGAGTTATGACAAAACTATTACAATTAGTGTAATGTTTTAGAGAAGCAGTATGATTCATTTATTACGTTTACTCTGAAGAGTGTAAATGTATGTTTAAGAAATTACAAAAGATATATAGTTCTGGAAGTTTAGATATAAGTATATTGTGCTCCCTCATATACACCTCTATCTTGATATAACGCTGCCCTTGGGAGCCAAAAAATCTTACCGTGTTATAGGTGATACCGCATTATATCAAACTTGCTTTGATCCACCGGAGTGCGCAGCCCCCACCCGGAGCACTGCTTTACCACGTGATATCCAAATTCGTGTTATATGGGGTCGCGTTATATCGGGGTAGAGGTATAGCTTGAGATATTACTATAATATAAAAGTGCCAAGTGACCCGTAACTTAAATTCACCAAATCAGAAAAGATATAACCATTACAACTTCACGTTGAGACATTCTGAATGAGTCTTAAATTTCTTTTAACCTAGCTAGTTTGACAGATTTTTTTAATGAGTTGTCAAATTTCTGTCATAAGTATTGAGCCAAACCCTGAAGTGATTTTTCCCCCACATTCAGAATGTGATAGCAGGACCAAAAGTGTAAGAATGCATGTTATTCCCATGCTGTACAAGAAAACCTTTTTGATCACTAAGCCATAACTGCCCTTCCTGTACCACCCAAAAATATTTCCCTGATTTCTTCCTGAGATTTTTGGGCATATTCCTAGAAAAATTAATAGTTAATAAAGCTTTAAGTAGGTTTGTGAAGCAAGTTGTTGTTGCTTGTTATTGTAAGAACATGAACAAATCACAACCTTAACATGGTCTAAATTGAATATAAATGATGGTGAAGAGAACTGAAATAAATCATATTTTTCCACTTGCTTAGAATGATTCCTAGCTCAGAATATTCTTCTACTTTTAAGAGATTTGATTGTGTTTAGTACACATTGCCTTCGGTGGAGCTATGATTATTTACACCAGCTGAGGATCAGTCTTTTGTGAGTGAAAAATACACAATTTTCCTCATTCACCGTGGTAGCTGTTGTATTACTACACATAGACACAGTTATGTCGAAGTAGTATTCAAGATAGCCAATGTTTTAATTTGTCTTACTATATTGCCATCCGTACTTGAGGTATTCTAAAGAGCTTTATAAAGCCAAAGGCGGCATCTGTTATGTGCTCAGGATTGCTCACCCACAGTTTTCAACATTGGAGTATATTTTGCTAAGAGAGGATAGGTTTACCAACCTCCAGGATTGGCCTGGAGTCTCCTGGAATTGGCATCAATCTCCATTGACTATTGATTATTCTGGGAGATTTTAATAGGCTATTTTAAGAAAATGACATTACATCATGTTGGGGGGGGGGGGGGGGAAATCTCCCAGAATAGCTACAGTCAAAGTTGGCAATCCTAAAAGAGAATGATGGCCAGGACATCAGGATTGAGCCCCTTTCTTTTCTAACTTAAACTTTGTACCTCTTAGAATGGAGCGATTGGATTCCCCCCACCAACTAAGCACTAAGGCTTCAGTTCAGCAAAGCATTTTAGCATATACCTAATATGTTGCTTAACTGGGATCGAAAGTGAAGTATTAGCATTTGGTATGAGCCTGAGCCCTGGTGTGACTTACCTCTCAGTTTCCTCTCTGCTGGAAGATTTCAGTCAGACCCTTACTATTAATGTAACATTTTGAGTGTAAGTCTCATTTTGTTTTCACTGCAAATAAATGCGTTCCATAACTATGGGCTTGTCTGCCTGTGTGTTTTTTAGTTAATAGTCTATAATGGCTCCAAAGGAGCTGTAATCCTGTAAAAAAATGTAATTATAGAATTTTTTAAAAAATACATGTAATTTTTTTAGATAGCCCATAATGGCCGCAATATGTAAACACGTAATTATGGAGTTTTTCTAAACAGTTACTATTTACTCAGTAGGCCGTAAGAGCTCCAGAAGGAGTTCTTTATAACTTTGCAGATCATTGAACCTATAGATTGTATAATAGTTCCTTTGAAGCCAATGTGTGCTATTTAACGTGGGTGCTATGCAGAAGTCTACATGCCTAGAATTCCATTTTAAAAAGAGAATGGTAGAATTATCTTTTGTTCATAATAGCAAAGCAGATGTTCCTTATTATGGGAAGCATCAAAATGTTAAACAAAAGTTCTTTGGGAATGTTAGAGATTTAGGATGTTTTTTATTTTAATTTTATGATTATTTTGTTAAGTAACTTTTATTTGTTTCAGGGCTAAGATTGTGCATGCTAAGAATTGATCCAGATTTATTTTTTGTTGCATCTCCATTGGAAATCTCTAGATATAGAGATCTGCCTATAGAACCTTATAATGGAAATAATGATATGTTTTAAGATTAGGCTAATAACACTAGTACAATAATACTTTAAGCAACCTGCTGTTAAGAGCTTTTCAAGGGCTAAGCAGGGCCTACCATGCTAGGTTTCAGGGAGATTCCCAGGAGCAGGGCAAGAGTTTTGCCTGAAGTATATTCCTTCCCACCCCACCTTCCCACTGCTGGAAATCTTCAGTGATGTGTTCTCCCCCATGACCAATTTAGCAAGTTCTGTCCTAGACCTAATCATTATGTCTGATCCATAGCTCACAGAAGTCAATGGAAAGACAGCTGTGGACTTCAATAGACTTTGGTTTGTGCCCTAGGCCGGAAGCCAGCAGGCATAGGCAGGTGAGGGAGGGAGCTGATGTGGAGATAGAATGGGCTGGAGGGGCAAGAAATCATCTTCATGAAGACAGATCAAGTTTGGGATACTTTCCAGAATAGGAAGATGGCAGGAATCTTGAATTATGGAAGAGATTTGAGTATGTTGAGGGAGAAGTAAATGAAAAATCAGCTACTGGGGTGGTGGTCTGATTGCTTTAATTTTTTTTTAAATAAGCTTAAAATCTGCTTTTACAGCTTGTGTTCAGTTTACGCTACATGAAAATCTTGTAGTAGTTCTACACAAAAGACAGCCAAGATTAAGTTTATACAAACAATCATTTAAGTTAAGTCTTCAGCATGAGATACAGTCTCTTTGTCCAGTATATTGTACTTTTCTACCAGTAAAAATAAACAGCGGAACAACACATATCAAACGATGCATTCAAACAAGAGTCTTCCAGCCATTCAGGCTACACGAGACGATCCATTACTTTAAAGAAATAGATAGTCCAGAGAAAATATAAAAACGACAAGTTAAAAAAAAACATAAAACCCTCCTGATTTCATTACGTGATGGGTCATTTGGAGTTGCATACATTTTCAGAGCCACTGGGGACGGAAAAGATCCAGGTGCTGCCTAAGTTCTCCAGACACTTGCCTGTGCTCTCAAAGGAGCTGTACTGGACTAGAAGAATGCGAATACTTAGATTTTATCTAAGTTATTCTCAGGACTGCAGCTGCATGTAGGAAACAAGGAATGATTAAGGCATAAGGGTTCTAGTCATGTTGGATGGGGTGGGGATTGGAGAAGAAATTAATCAGTTCTCAGAGAAACTCCTTTTATACTTCTCCTTGCTCTGAGCTGAGGGTAAATATCAATTTTTTAAACTAACCATTTACATAGTGAAAGGGAGGGGGGAGAATACAGAATTGCAAAGACATATGTTGTATTCCTGTGCAGTATTTTAGGACCAGGAGATCAAAGCTTTCATTTTCATAATGTCATTGAACCTCTCTAAAATGTAGTCAGCTGTACTCATATGTCGGAGCAATTGTATATGAAGAGTGAAAGTGACAGAGATTGTGGGCATGAAAAGCTAACTAGGTAAAAGCAGATGCATCATATTTAACTGATGACTGAGAAGGGGATATATTTCTGTTTCTTTTTTCATGTGAGCCAGAGTCTATTCAGCTGCTCAAAACAAAAACAAATTTACTCCCTCCCCATCGCTCAACAACTATTCATTTTATGCAGGGGAAGGGCACAGGTCCCTTCAACAAGTGTAATGAAACTAAATAATTATGTTCACAAACAGGAAGAAAAGAAATCACCTTAAACTAGTCAAGAATGAATTTGAAAAATAGTTGTGATTAAGAATAAATATTAGAATTCAAGATGGAGAGTTTAATTAAGATAACAAACTGCAGCAATCTGTTAGCATATCTGCAACAAGGGTCTAATCGGAATGAGGAGTTGACTGTAACGTCAACATGTATTTTGAAGTTGGATACAACACCATAAATTAGGAATAGCTAACACTGTCTAATCTTAAGTATGTCTTCAGTTTTGATTTTATGATGTAGTGTAATGATGTGTCATTATCTGACTAATTTGTTGGTCTGATACTGTGTACAAAGGGGCTATTAGAAACACCCAATATAAAACATTTCCTGTCTGTTATTCACAGAAGCACTTATGAAAAGTAACATTGTGAATTGGATTGGGGCTTTGAACCAGTTACTAGTAGGTAATGAAAAATACCATTACCAAAGGCACTAGTTGGCAGTCTCAGTAGAGATATAATGTTCTCTCCACTGAATGGACATGGAGTCTGAACTGCTTAGCCAACAGCTTACAGCGGCAAGCCTCTTTAGCCAGCAGACCCAAAAGCACTCTCTAGAGCTTTTTCCAGGGTTACACTGTGCTCAACAGCTACTGCTTGACTTTCTTGCTTTTGCCTCTGCCTCTCTCTCTGTTCCAGTCTTGTTCTCAGTTTCTGTGTGTTCTGCCTAAACACACACACACACACAGACATACACATACACCTCAGCAAAAGCCCTCCTCCCATTCAATCCAAAACTCCTGGGTGGGTCTATATAACCCTTTTGTTTTAGGTGTGGACTTACTATTCATTTATTTTTACAGTTATGTTAATTGAAGGGTGAGTTCACACCCATCAATCTCAGTGAGGTTTTAACCTGACTCATAACAAAGTTTCACCTAGCTCATAGCAATAACCCACAACTCAGTTTTGGCCATTGTCCCAATGAGGCCTAAAATGGTGAAACCCAATAGTCCATCCCAAACAGAAAGAGACTAAACAGTTAAATAATTTACAAACGATACAAGGTTAACAATTTTGTACGTCTTCCGGTCAAAATGTTTTCACATCACCAACCCAAATTGATTTTTATTGCCACCCAAACCCCTGTGGGATTTTTGCTCCCTGATGGACTTTCTTTCAACCAGCAGCAAGTGGCCCTTTCAGTCAGCCCCTCAGGAATGCCTAGTGTTTCTGTGGAATTTCCTGGCTGAGGCAGACCCTGCCCATTCTGTTAGAATGGGGATTCACCTCAACTTTTCTAGTTTCAAATTCCACAGCTATGTTCTCAGATTTGAGGGGGAAGGAGGCAGCCAAGCTGAAGTTCTGTCCCTCAGACAGTAAGCACTAGCATCTAGCATTAGCATCTGTGTCCAATATGAAAAGGGTTTTGAAACATGGATACGACAGGAGCAGTCCCAGGAGCCCTTTTCAACTGTGAAAATGCTAAATCACACCCTCCTGACCACTGAAATGGTTTCCTTTCTTGACTATTTGCTGCTTGTCAGAAACATTCAGCAAATGAACAGGGATCAGTTCTTGTATCAGATCCACAAGAGCTTTAGTAGCTAAGAGCCCCCCCGAGACCCTGGATCTCAAAACAGGTGTCAACAATTCCCCATCTTTCCCTTGCTGGAAAGGTATCACAGCATGTAGCAGTTATAATGGTTTCTGACAACTTGTTCATTGCAAACCAGTTGTCTACAAACCATTTGTCTCACCTTGGCCTTATCTTTAAAGGGAATTTCCACAGACTGAATTTGTAAAGACATTTACTTTCTTGACATTGATTACAGGGTTATTAGCCATAATGAAATCCAAGCCAATTAGTAGCTCTTTCACTATTTTAGCCACCCAGACTTCTTGTTCTAATTCCAAAGGTCCAGTCCTTAAGCCCAATTTTCCCAGTTTTTGGATGGGTGCCCTTGCCCCAATCACTAGCTCCATTTGAGACCAGTTAGGTGGTTTAGTTTTGGATACCCTATTCCCTAGCCTTTTTATTGTGTCTGGTCTAATAACTATTATGTTGGAGCCTGTGTTAATCGCTGCTGTGCTTTTTACAGATCCTATTATGAACTCAATAGCCAAACTCCCATTATTGTTGATAAATTGCCCAGATGTGAACAAAAACTGTGGGGCTGATCCTTGTATCTCCACCAAGCTTTGCCCCCTCAGCTTGACATTCCCCTGTTTCATGAACTGGGTGTGGAGCTTTTACTAGACATTTCTGAGGTGCTGTCTTGGCCTGCATTAAACTAACTCTCCTTTCTGTGGCCAATTTTGTCGCAGTACCGGCATTTAACTTAACTGTTTCCTTTGCTTTAATTTTAGCATTTTTGCCAATTTCCCTTCCAATTTTATCAGTTTTTCTAATCAGTAAGATCATGAACCAGATTAGAATCCTCTTTTCCCTTATACATATTGGACACAGAGCTGTACTTATAGAACTCGTGGTGATCAACTGCCGTCTTCCTTACTAGTGGCTGCTTCCTCTTCTGGTGCATTGCTGCAAAGAAAGATGCAGGTTTCACAGCCTCTGACTGTCTTTGGCCTCTGTCTGCTGATCTTGAACTGCAAATTCAAGTCAGCTAAACACCTATAAATTGGTCCATTGCCAGTCTATCCTGGAAGGCCTTGGTGATATCTGGGTATGGCAGGAACACGTCTCCACAGGTCTCTGCCACTTCAGATGGCATTTCTTCATTCTATCTCCTTCTAGCTCTTAGCTGTGCCTTGACCAGTTCAGATTGATGGCTAGATCCAAAACATTTGTACCAGGTCTGGATAACTCAGTCTCTTTCCTGGGGGTAAGTTCTTCAGCACCCACAAGTGGGCCATCCAAATTCACTGCAGTAACACCCCCTTTCTGTTCATCCTGCCAGCCATTAATTTGAGCTATAATGCTGAATTGAACCAAGTAAGCCTCCCAGTGGGCTTTTGCATCACTTGAGTTGGGACAGTCCAACCTCTCCCCTCTGGGTCTCTGTGGTTTACAGTCAGATTGTTGGTCCTCTCATCAGTCTGTTTTACCATTCCAGTCTGGGTGTATTGCAACTGGGTTTCCCAATCTGTATGGGTACTTCGTAGTTGCTGCTCCAACAGGGATCTCATCTCAGCCCTCACATCATCTCTGAGCCTCTTCTGGGAAAGCTCCAGTTCTTGTTTAGGGTTTTGTCTTAATTTCTTTTGCCAAGTCTCTAGCTCCTGTTTTAGGTCTTGTTTTAGATCCTCCTAGCCAGTCTTGAATTCTGCAAGCACTTCCATTATTTGTTCCATATTGGTTCAACTGGTATAGCAGCTCATAATATCTCTCCTTGGAAACTGGATCCCATCCCTTACAGCAGTGTTGCCCTTTCCTGACCTGAGTGGCTAGTCAGCATTCAGGGCCCTGGAGATGTTCCAGTTGGAAGTAGAAATAGATGGAATCTGGTATTTTCTTTGATGCAATCTTAGATTCATAGATTCATAGATTCTAGGATGGGAAGGGACCTCGAGAGGTCATCGAGTCCAGTCCCCTGCCCGCATGGCAGGACCAAATACTGTCTAGACCATCCCTGATAGACATTTATCTAACCTACTCTTAAATATCTCCAGAGATGGAGATTCCACAACCTCCCTAGGCAATTTATTCCAGTGTTTAACCACCCTGACAGTTAGGAACTTTTTCCTAATGTCCAACCTAGACCTCCCTTGCTGCAGTTTAAACCCATTGCTTCTGGTTCTATCCTTAGAGGCTAAGGTGAACAAGTTTTCTCCCTCCTCCTTATGACACCCTTTTAAATACCTGAAAACTGCTATCATGTCCCCTCTCAGTCTTCTCTTTTCCAAACTAAACAAACCCAATTCTTTCAGCCTTCCTTCATAGGTCATGTTCTCAAGACCTTTAATCATTCTTGTTGCTCTTCTCTGGACCCTTTCCAATTTCTCCACATCTTTTTTAAAATGCGGTGCCCAGAACTGGACACAATACTCCAGCTGAGGCCTAACCAGAGCAGAGTAGAGCGGAAGAATGACTTCTCGTGTCTTGCTCACAACACACCTGTTAATACATCCCAGAATCATGTTTGCTTTTTTTGCAACAGCATCACACTGTTGACTCATATTTAGCTTGTGGTCCACTATAACCCCTAGATCCCTTTCTGCCGTACTCCTTCCTAGACAGTCTCTTCTCATTCTGTATGTGTGAAACTGATTTTTCCTTCCTAAGTGGAGCACTTTGCATTTGTCTTTGTTAAATTTCATCCTGTTTACCTCAGCCCATTTCTCCAATTTGTCCAGATCATTTTGAATTATGACCCTGTCCTCCAAAGCAGTTGCAATCCCTCCCAGTTTGGTATCATCCGCAAACTTAATAAGTGTACTTTCTATGCCAATATCTAAGTCGTTGATGAAGATATTGAACAGCGCCGGTCCCAAAACAGACCCCTGCGGTACCCCACTCATTATGCCTTTCTAGCAGGATTGGGAACCATTAATAACAACTCTCTGAGTACAGTTATCCAGCCAGTTATGCACCCACCTTATAGTAGCCCCATCTAAATTGTATTTGCCTAGTTTATCGATAAGAATATCATGCGAGACCATATCAAATGCCTTACTAAAGTCTAGGTATACCACATCCACAGCTTCACCCTTATCCACAAGGCTCGTTATCCTATCAAAGAAAGCTATCAGATTGGTTTGACATGATTTGTTCTTCACAAATCCATGCTGGCTGTTCCCTATCACCTTACCACCTTCCAAGTGTTTGCAGATGATTTCCTTAATTACTTGCTCCATTATCTTCCCTGGCACAGAAATTAAACTAACTGGTTTGTAGTTTCCTGGGTTGTTTTTATTTCCCTTTTTATAGATGGGCACTATATTTGCCCTTTTCCAGTCTTCTGGAATCTCTCCCGTCTCCCATGATTTTCCAAAGATAATAGCTAGAGGCTCAGATACCTCCTCTATTAGCTCCTTGAGTATTCTAGGATGCATTTCATCAGGCCCTGGTGACTTGCAGGCATCTAACTTTTCTAAGTAATTTTTAACTTGTTCTTTTTTTATTTTATCTGCTAAACCTACCCCCTTCCCATTAGCATTCACTATGTTAGGCATTCCTTCAGACTTCTCGGTGAAGACCGAAACAAAGAAGTCATTAAGCATCTCCGCCATTTCCAAGGTTCCTGTTACTGTTTCTCCCTCTTCACTAAGCAGTGGGCCTACCCTGTCTTTGGTCTTCCTCTTGCTTCTAATGTATTGATAAAAAGTCTTCTTGTTTCCCTTTATTCCCGTAGCTAGTTTGAGCTCATTTTGTGCCTTTGCCTTTCTAATCTTGCCCCTGCATTCCTGTGTTGTTTGCCTATATTCATCCTTTGTAATCTGTCCCAGTTTCCATTTTTTATATGACTCCTTTTTATTTTTTAGATCATGCAAGATCTCATGGTTAAGCCAAGGTGGTCTTTTGCCACATTTTCTATCTTTCCTAACCAGCGGAATAGCTTGCTTTTGGGCTCTTAATAGTGTCCCTTTGAAAAACTGCCAACTCTCCTCAGTTGTTTTTCCCCTCAGTCTTGATTTCCATGGGACCTTACCTATCAGCTCTCTGAGCTTACCAAAATCTGCCTTCCTGAAATCCATTGTCTCTATTTTGTTGTTCTCCCTTCTACCCTTCCTTAGAATTGCAAACTCTATGATTTCATGATCACTTTCACCCAGGCTGCCTTCTACTTTCAAATTCTCAACGAGTTCCTCCCTATTTGTTAAAATCAAGTCTAGAACAGCTTCCCCCCCTAGTAGCTTTTTCAACCTTCTGAAATAAAAAGTTGTCTCCAATGCAGTCCAAGAATTTGTTGGATAGTCTGTGCCCCACTGTGTTATTTTCCCAACATATATCCGGATAGTTGAAGTCCCCCATCACCACCAAATCTTGGGCTTTGGATGATTTTGTTAGTTGCTTAAAAAAAACCTCATCCACCTCTTCCACCTGGTTAGGTGGCCTGTAGTAGACTCCTAGCATGACATCTCCCTTGTTTTTTACCCCTGTTAGCCTAACCCAGAGACTCTCAACACTTCCGTCTCCTATGTCCATCTCTACCTCAGTCCAAGTGTGTACATTTTTAATATATAAGGCAACACCTCCTCCCTTTTTCCCCTGTCTATCCTTCCTGAGCAAGCTGTACCCATCCACACCAACATTCCAATCATGTGTATTATCCCACCAAGTTTCAGTGATGCCAACAATGTCATAGTTGTATTTATTTATTAGCACTTCCAGTTCTTCCTGCTTATTGCCCATACTTCTCGCATTTGTATATAGGCATCTAACATACTGGTTTGATCTTGCCTCCCAGTTTTGTCCTGACCCTCCTTTCTCTCTGACAATATAGCCCACACTCCCTCTCGTTTCCGACCCATCTCCCCGGTCTCCATGTTCCCCACTTACCTGTGGGCTTTGCTCACCTGTCCCCGTCGAACCTAGTTTAAAGCCCTCCTCACTAGGTTAGCCAGTCTGTGTCCAAATAGGGTCTTTCCTCTCCTCGAAAGGTGAACGCCATCTCTGCCTAGCAGTCCTTCCTCGAATAGCATCCCGTGGTCTAGGAAGCCAAAGCCCTCCTGGCGACACCATCTTCGCAGCCAGGCATTCACCTCCATGATGCATCTGTCTCTGTCCGGGCCCCTACCTTTGACAGGAAGAATTGAAGAGAATACCACCTGCACTCCAAACTCCTTCACCCGTACTCCCAGAGCCCTGTAGTCACTCTTGATCCGCTCAGTGTCACACCGCGCAGTATCATTTGTGCCCACATGGATGAGTAGCATGTAGTAGTAGTCAGAGGGCTGGATAATCCTCGACAACGCCTCCGTAACGTCTCGGATACGGGCTCCCGGCAGGCAGCATACCTCCCGAGATGAAATGTCAGGGCGACAGATGGGCACCTCCGTCCCCCTCAGCAGAGAGTCTCCGACCACCACTACCCTTCGTTTCCTATTCGCAGTGGTGGCAGCAGACCTCCCAGCCTTAGGGGTACGAGGCTTCTCCTCCTTTACTGTAGGGAGTGATTCCTTCTTTCCTGTATCAAGAAGAGCATAACGGTTACCTATTACCATGGCAGGAGGGTTCGGAGCAGGGGTGGAGCACTGCCTGCTGCCAGAAGTAACCAGCTGCCAGTGTCCACCCTGAGCCATCTCCTCCTCCACCAGTGGTGTATCAGCAGTCCTGTGTACTGGGACAGCTACCTCAGCTGTCTCCACATGGACACTGTCGAGGAATTGCTCGTGGATTCGGATGCTCCTCAACCTAGCCACCTCCTCCTGTAGCTCTCCCACCTGCTGCCTGAGAGATTCCACCAGCAGGCACCTCTCACGTTGGATGGTCCCCCCAGCCTGGATATCAGTAAGTGGAAATTGCAAGTTACAGTCTCTGCAAAACCACACCAGGATCTGGGTAGAAGCATCCATGCTCAGGTGCTCTGTCTGGCTACAGGCACAGGTGGAGGAGACAGAAGCAGTGCTGACACAGGTGTTGCGGGTCTTCCTAACCATCGTAAGCCTCCCTCTGTCACACTCCTGTCTGCAGCCCCCTGTCCGCTGAAAGGGTTGTTTAAGCAAGAAGTTTTGAATGTAGTTGGTTTATAAGTATTAAGGGGAATAAAGGGAAAACAGATAGAACCGGCAAGGGACCCTCGCCCCCTTCCTGCTCCCTTCCAAACTCCCTTGCGAAACTCCCTGTTAGCAGCCCCTGTTCGCAAAAAAATAAAAAAAATCTTGTTTATTTACAGGTGTGTACAAAGTCCTGCTTCTCCAAACACAGGAGGTACCAAGAACAAAAGGAGCTGTTTCTTAGCATGCATCCTAAAGCCTGTAGCCAACAGATCCAAAAGTGCTCTCTCTAGCTTTTTCCAGGAACACCCTATGCTCACTGGCTATTGCTTGATTTTCACCTCTGGTTCTCTGTCCTCTCCCTCCCTCATACCCCTCTCTGTGATTTGTGTGTTCCCAGTTTCTCATACAGACATCCCCAACCCCCAAAACAGCACTCATCATAAGCGCTCCACTCACTCACTCCAAACTCTTGGGTGAGTTCACAACTCCCTTTTGTGTTCCATAGGGCTAGTGGCTAATTTATCCCTACATTTATGTTAATAAGTGCACATCCATCAATCTTAGTGAGGTAACTTGACCCATAACAAGGTTTCACCCAGCTCATAACAATATGCATGGAGTAGATAGGGAGGGAATAAAAGGGCAGGCCCTGAACTCAGTCCCTGCCTGCCATCCCAGAGGAGCTAGATGCTTGCTTCTGTAAAAGGGATCAGCAATGAAGTAGTTAATAATGTTGATATTTAAATTACCATAATTCAGCCTCAAGGTCTATATCTCATTGAGATGAATGGGGAATTTCATACCTCTTGAGACTAAATGTTGTGTCTTTTCAGAGCTCTAGTACACAGACTTTGCCAAGAGGGTCTGAGAAGAGACTGGATATGCCCTTTCCCACAGCCTAGCAGCTTAGTGTACAGTGGACGTGTAGCTAATCCACTGCCTCTATGAGTACCCGTGTGTATCCCTATATGCAAGGTTTAGCTCTTGGATCTACGTAACAGGCATTGGGCTGTATTTTTTGTTGTTTCGACTTGAGTTCTTTATGTGAACAAAACCAAATCCTAGGAAGAGGTTAATTTTTTTTACTCACTACAGTATAACATATGTTCACTGTGTTTGGAGCGGGGCAGGGAAATTGCCTGTGCACAGTGCCATTGAAGATAATAAGAATTTTGCCAGCATAGGATCTCCAAACTTGGGCCCACTGTAGTCAATGGAAGGAGACTTCTCCCAATGCATCATTTATTAAACACAAGCTTCAGAAATCTTTGTAATCTCATGTCCAGCTCTTTTTTTAGTAATGAATAATGTAACGGTTTATAGGCAAAGAAAGAAAACCATTTTATGTTCAACATAAAGCTGTATTTAATACCATAATTCAAAATGCCTTTCCAAAATACACTACAGTTGAAATTATAGGTAAAACCTTTTATCCTAGCAACTAACATTTTGCTAATCTGCTGTTTATTTCCAGTTCCTGAGTCTTCACTGAACTATATGGATAAAATCAGACCCCTTCCTCTCTACCAACTCATTTAATCCCCACCCCCATTTTTTTTGGAAACAGAGCCAATAAAAGAGATACAGTTCCATTTCAGATGTCATTTGTGTCAATCTGTGTGAACACTGCTGTTTAGGGACTCTATGAAATCATCTACAGTAAGATTGCCCTAAAAGTCCTCAAGCAGTTGTTGGTTTTAAAATATTCCTTTTTGTAGTATGTTGCCATTAATGGATAGAATTCCTTTAGGCATACAATTTGCATTTTCTCAGTATCAGCCTGCACATAATGACAGGTAAAAAAGCTTTTGAAACAAACATAGTAATAAAATATTTGATGGAATGGAAAAGTACAGAAATTATGAGAAAGCTCTAGTTTGCAAAGAAAAGCTTAACATAACATGCAAATTCCTCTGGCACAGAGAGATTAATTACTTTGTACAGTAGCAAGATGATAAAATTTTCACGAAGAGTGAAATTCACACATCATAGTAATGAGCCACAGAAAGCCACCAATGAGTTGTAGAAGGTGTTTCATTAACTATAAGTGATGCAAAGGCAGACAAAATTGTTGGAAAGAGATCTTTATGATATTATATTATTTATTAAGCTATATAAAAACTAGATATTATTAAGTATGATCAGAAAGGCTAAAGCACAAAATGTGCTACACCTAGCAAGGGACATAAAAAGCAATAGGAAGAAGTTCTTTAAATACATTAGGAGAAAGATGAAGGAAAGTGTAGGCAGGCCCTCTGTTTAGTGGGGAAGGAGAGCTAATAACCGATGACATCAAGAAAGCTGAGGTGTGTAATCCCTGTTTTGCTTCACTTTTCACTAAAAAGGCTAATGGTGACCAGACACTCAACACAAGTAATATTAACAACCAGGGGGAAGGAATGCAAGCCAAAATAGGGAAACAGTCGAAGGAATATTTAGACAAGTTAGATGTATTCAAGTTGGTGGGGCCTGATGAAATTCACCCTAAGGTACTTAAGGAACTAGCTGAAGCAATCTTGGAACTGTTAGCCATTATCTTTGAGAACTTATGGAGGACAGATGAGCTCCTAGAAGACTAAACATAGTACCTGTCTTTAAAAACAGAAGCAAAGGGACCCGGGGAATTATAGACAAGTCATCCTAACTTCGAGACTTGGAAAGATACTGGAAGAAAAGATTGAACAACCAATTTGTAAACCCTTGGAGGATAATATGATTATAAGGAATAGCTGTCATGGACTTGTCAAGAACAAATCATGCCAAACCAACCTAATTTCCTTCTTTGACAGGGTTACGGGCCTCGTGGATGTGGGGGAGCAGTAGATGTTCTATATCTTGATTTTAGTAAGGCTTTTGATACAGTTCCATATGACATTCTCAAAGCAAACTAGGGAAATGTGGTCTAGATGAAATGACTATAGGGTGGATGCACAACTAGTTGAAAGACCATACTCAAAGGGTTGTTATCAATGGTTGGCTGTCAAACCAGGAGAGTGTATCTAGTGGCATCCCCCAGGGGTCAGTCCTGAGTAAGTACTATTCAATATTTTCATTAATGACTTGGATAATGGAGTGGAGAGTATACTTACAAAATTTGCAGATGACACCAAGCTGGGAGGGGTTGCAAGTGCTTTGGAGAATAGAATTAGAATTCAAAATGGCCTTGACAAATTGGAGAATTGGTCTGAATTCAACAAGATAAAATTCAATAAAGACAAATGCAAAGTACTTCACTTAGGTAGGAAACATGAAATGCACAACTACAAAATGGGGAATAACTGGTTAGGTGGTAGTACTGCTGAAAAGGATCTGGGGTTTATAGTGGATTACAAATTGAATAGGAGTCAATAACGTGATGCAGTTGTGATATCATTAAACATGGGAAGTAATTGTTGTACTTTACTCAGCACTTTACTCAGCACTGGTGAGGCCTCAGCTGGAGTACTGTGTCCAGTTCTGAGCACCACACTTTAGAAAATATATGGACAAATTGAAGAGTGTCTAGAGGAGAGCAACAGAAATGATAAAAGATTTAGAAAACCTGACCTATGAGGAAAGGTTAAAAAAACTGGGCATGTTTAGTCTTGAGAAAAGAAGACTAAGCAGGGACCTGATAATATCTTCAAATATGTTAAGGGCTTTTATAAAGAGAACAGTGATCAACTGTTCTCTCTGTGCACTGAAGGTAGGACAAGAAGTAATGGGCTTAATCTGCAGCAAGGGAGATTTAGGTTGAATATTAACAAAAACTTTCTCATTATAAGGATAGTTAAGCTCTGGAATAGGCTTACAAGGAGGTTGTGGAATCCCCATCATTGGAGGTTTTTAAGAACAGGTTGCGCAAACACCTCTCAGGGAAAGTCTAGGTTGACTTTTGTCCTGTGACAGCACAGGAGGCTGGATTTGATGACTTCCCAATATCCCTTCCAGCCCTACATTTGTATGCTTAGTGGTCAGTGTTACATGGTGGGCTCCAGTGTCTTGACAGTTCGCAGTTTGGACTCCTCTTGCATTCCTATGCCCCTGAGGCCATTCCAAACTAGTTCCCTCCTGAAACCCAGCCCTGTTTCTCCAGTTCTACTTATACTGCAAAGTTGTGATTAGAGGATGGACCAGGAAAGGGCATATGGCCAGTCAGTTCGTAGACTGAGCAGCCTAAAACCTGGGTGCAGACAATATTCCAACTAATGGGCTGGAGTAATAGCTGTGGAGAAGAGACTGAGCTTTCTTGCAGTCTGCCTAAAGGTTCAGGTGAGGAGTCTGTCTTCTTTCCTTCCTCACGCCTAGACTTTCAGACTTCCCTGCACAAAGACTCTTTAGTCAGACTATTCTCCGGAGTTGAGAGCTCCTCAGTAAAGGGAGCGAGTTATGGCTCTATGATTCTCATGGTACAGCTGCACCATCCCTGGCAATTCTGAAAATTACAGGAGCACAGTGTGCTCCAGCCACCCCCAAATACATTCTCTGTCGCTCCTGACCATGCCCTATGCAGGTACTGGGCTGGGGGATGGTACAGGGGCTGGCAATGCCAGCTCTATAGCACCTGATAGTTTTCCTAAATTTGGAGAATTCTCAGCAGGGGAGATCTACTTATTTACTGGCTTCCTTGCACCGATTAATCACAAATCAAAGAATCTGGACTTGCCGTAGGATAAGGGAATTAACTCAACAGCCAAGTGGATAATAGCAAATTGTGGCCAACCTTCCTAACCATTTCTCTGTGTAGTTGATAATATGAATCTTCAGAGAATCATTTTTTAAACACATTTTTAAAATATTGGCCTCCCAATCACATCCTCCTCAACTGGCAGTTTTGCATTGATGGGTTTCTTGATTAGTTGCAAAACTAACAACGAAGTTTTTGCTGCATTGGAAAAAAAATGATGAATAAGGCGTTGTACGATGTGTTATCGCTGTTGTGAAATGAAATTGTCAGAGTACAGAAGCTGGAATAAGAAGTGTCAGATTTGCAAATATGGCTATTTTTAAACATGGGCCACCTACGTGAGCATCATCAAGACTGGAAAATGTGTGCCTCAGATTACATAAAGAACACTGGAGGCGGGTTGCCAGTGGGTTGCCACAGGGATTCATGTCAACCCAAATTTTAATTTAATGGGCCAGATTCTCTGATGCATTCTCTGGCACAAAGGGGCTGGAAAGCAGCAGAATCGGGCCAGCTATGAATTCCCACAATGTACCTGACCTTCAATGCTACTCCCAACACACACCCAAAGTAGGGAGTATTTTGAGAGTGTGACAAGAGCATAGTTTGTAGACTGTCACTTGGAAACATGGCTGGAGGAGGAATGGGGTGGGCTTCAGACCCTGAGCTTCAGCTGAGCTGCAACTTCAAAGCACTGTCTCTACAGCTAGTTTTGTGAGTACTAGTGTGAGCCCCACTAACCTGAGTATGTAGACCTGGGCTGCAAAATGCTGCGTAGACATACCCTTATAGGCTCACTGACAGCCCTTCCTCTCTGCTGCAACAAGCAGAAACTTAGGCAGTAAGAATGTGTGAGCCAGCATCTTTATTAATGACCTAGAATGGGTAAGCAGCTTGTTAATTACATTTTCAGACTATATGAGACTGGGAGGTGCTGTGAACATCAGCGAGGAGGGAAAAATAATACAAACAACGAGGTTAGCAATATGCAAAAGAAATGAGAATCAATCTGGGAAAAGCTAAGCAATAATGGTAATAAGAAGAAGAATAAACTGAAATAGCTATCCAGTGGGAGGGCACTCCAAAGAAAGCAGCAAGACCAAAATATACCTAAGGGTGATGGTGGACAGGAAATAAGCTATGGGGTTGCAATTCAATTTCAATGATAAGAGAAATGCAATGTGTTTTTGAGCTGTGTACGTAGAAGTGTTGTCATGCCATGGACCAGGAAGATGACAGCTCATCCCTATGTGGAATGTTGTGATAGGGAAGGAATTGATGGAGACTCTTTATTTTAACAGTGTATTTTTATAAGATTGCCAAGGGCTCCCAGAACCAGGGTTGGGGCTGTTTTGTTTTTTGTTTTTTGTTGTTGTTTTGGAAGCATAGTGCAATTTGATATACATAAACAGAGAACACTGAGGCCAGATACAGAATTCCAGGTTCAGTTTGTGGCACCTAAGAAGGGGAAATTTGTCAACATACTGGAAAGAATTCAGAGAAGAGCAAATTTTAAGAGAAGGTTAAGGGGCTGGAGGAATTGATGTCTGAAGAGAGAGTTAAAGATTCTGAGCTGATGTAAATAGGTGTAGCTCCCTTGAAGTCAATGGAGCTACACTGATTTATAATTTCTGAGACTCTTGCCTTTGTGTACTACTTGGCCAAACAATGACAAAGCAGCCATATGATGGTTATCTAAAATGTAATGGTCACTATAAAAGATGAGCATTTACCAACAGTTATCACTTCATACTGGGCTTAGCTGCTTTCTATGGCAATAAAGTGGGGTGGGTTATTTTCCCTTTTTCAAAGGGCTCAAGTGGGATTTATGTAGTGCATAGGCCTTGACCTGGCCCGATACATGAGGTGAATTTCACCTTAAGTGTAGGAAAGAAAAGGGGTAAGTTAGTTATTTGATGACATAGCTAGTAGCACATGGCAGTGCCACTCAGAGTCCTGCCTCTTGTATTCCTGCTGCTCAGGCTGGCACAGATGAGGATCATTGCTGAAAGGATATTGCTAGTCCTGTTGAGGAGTGTTTGCTTGTGTAGTAACTATAAAACACAACAACAGGTGGCTAACCAAGATGGGATGAGCGTTTGCCCTCTCTTCACTCTAAAGTTCACAAAAATAAAATGTGTGAGGAAGTCCATCCCCGGTTTTATTTGGGCATTCTAACATCAAACTCTGCAGGCCAAGCCAATTAAAAAAGCAAAACACTAAACCTCAAGACAGCTCCTAATTCCAGTGGCAGATTGTAATTTTCACTGTTCTCTGTAATTTACAAGTTTTTGCTCCTTTCAGTTGTAAGATCTTTGGCCCTTTCACATCTTTTGGAGTTTGACCATGGAAACATTTACCTAGGGGTAGGGGTGAATACACTTAAACTGCTTTCTGTGCCATAAAACTTAACCGGAAGGTGCCATTAAGCTGACCTGAGCTCATTCTTTAATAGACTTCAGTTGACCAAGCCTATCTGAAAGACATTAGCATGCTGTGTCCAGAAATACAATATTCTGCTTTTAGTGAGGTTATTGCACCAGTCATTAGGTATTTTCTGTTGAAGAAAGGGTCACAGTTTTAATCTTTCAGTCTAAACAAACTGTCAGTAATCAGAGAGGAGTTTTGCCCTCTTTGCCAACTTTACATCTGTGTGATCAGGACTGGGTTGAAAGCTAAATTATTGTCTGTGGCACTCACATTAAATCTGGGGTTAAATTAAAACAGAAGGAATAAAATGTAATAATCCTACACTTGCCATTAAGCCTCATCTGTACTAATAGCAGAGTTGACAGCCAACAGAAGCACTAGTTAAGTCACTTTGAATGAGATTTCAGAGAAGTTCTTGAGCAATATAAAATGGCTTTGTGATTTCTGAGTCACTTCTGCTGGGATGGAAATTAAGGATGTGTTATTTCTTGACTTTAGCAAAGCTTTTGATACTGTCTCCCACAGTATTCTTGCCACCAAGTTAAAGAAGTATGGGCTGGATGAATGGACTGTAAGGTGGATAGAAAGCTGGCTAGATCATCGGGCTCAACGGGTAGTGATCAATGGCTCCATGTCTAGTTGGCAGCCGGTTTCAAGTGGAGTGCCCCAAGGGTCGGTCCTGGGGCCGGTTTTGTTTAATATCTTTATTAATGATCTGGAGGATGGTGTGGACTGCACTCTCAGCAAGTTTGCAGATGACACTAAACTAGGAGGCGTGGTAGATACACTAGAGGGTAGGGATCGGATACAGAGGGACCTAGACAAATTAGAGGATTGGGCAGAAAAAAACCTGATGAGGTTCAACAAGGACAAGTGCAGAGTCCTGCACTTAGGACGGAAGAATCCCATGCACTGCTACAGACTAGGGACCGAATGGCTAGGTAGCAGTTCTGCTGAAAAGGACCTAGGGGTCACAGTGGACGAGAAGCTGGATATGAGTCAACAGTGTGCTCTTGTTGCCAAGAAGGCTAACGGCATTTTGGGCTGTATAAGTAGGGGCATTGCCAGCAGATCGAGGAACGTGATCGTTCCCCTTTATTCGACATTGGTGAGGCCTCATCTGGAATACTGTGTCCAGTTTTGGTCCCCACACTACAAGAAGGATGTGGAAAAATTGGAAAGAGTCCAGCGGAGGGCAACAAAAATGATTAGGGGTCTGGAGCACATGACTTATGAGGAGAGGCTGAGAGAACTGGGATTGTTTAGTCTCCAGAAGAGAAGAATGAGGGGGGATTTGATAGCAGCCTTCAACTACCTGAAGGGGGGTTCCAAAGAGGATGGAGCTCGGCTGTTCTCAGTGGTGGCAGATGACAGAACAAGGAGCAATGGTCTCAAGTTGCAGTGGGGGAGGTCCAGGTTGGATATCAGGAAAAACTATTTCACTAGGAGGGTGGTGAAACACTGGAATGCGTTACCTAGGGAGGTGGTGGAGTCTCCTTCCTTGGAGGTTTTTAAGGCCCGGCTTGACAAAGCCCTGGCTGGGATGATTTAGCTGGGAATTGGTCCTGCTTTGAGCAGGGGGTTGGACTAGATGACCTCTTGAGGTCCCTTCCAACTCTGATATTCTATGATTCTATGATTCTATGATTCTAAGGCAGGAAACTGCCAGAACAATCCATAATCCTGGATAATATGGTTCAAGTCTCTACTGCCATAGAATTGTAGGACTGGAAGGGACCTGGAGAGGACATCTAGTCCAGTCCCCTTCACTAATGGCAGGACTAAGTATTATCTAGACCATCCCTGACATGTGTTTGTCTTACCTGCTCTTAAAAATTCCAGTGATGGAGATTCCACAACCTCCCTAGGCAAATTATTCCAGTGCTTAACTACTTTGACAGTAAGTTTTTCCTAATGTCCAACCTAGGCTTAGCCCTTACTGGAATTTAAGCCTGTTGCTTCTTGTCCTATCCTCAGTCGTTAATTAGAACAATTTCCCTCCCTCCTCCTTGTAACAACTTTTTATGTACTTGTAAACTGTTATCATGTCCCCTCTCAGTCTTCTCTTATCCAGACTAAACAAACCTAATGTTTTCAATCTTCTCTCATAGGTCATATTTTCTAGAGCTTTAATCATTTTTGTTGCTCTGGACTTTCTCCAATTTGTCCACATCTTTCCTGAAATGTGGCACCCAGAACTGAAAACAACACTTCAGTTGAGGCCCAATCAGCACCGAGTAGAGTGGAAGAATTACTTCTGGTATCTTGCTTACAACACTCCTGATAATACATCTGAGAATGATGTTTGCCCTTTTTTGCAACAGTGTTACACTGTTCACTCACTGTGATCCATTATGACCCCCAGATCCCTTTCCACAGTACTCCTTCCTAGCCAGTCATTTTCCATTTTGTATGAGTGAAGCTGATTGTTCCTTCCTAAGTGCATACCCTAGTGGCTGTAGATAGCACAGTCCTTTAGAGAAATTGACCTCACTGGTAACATGAGTGCACTTTCTGAGGAAAGGGTAAAGTTTCATGAACAAGTGGTTGGTACTCATTTTAGAAGAGATTTATTTTCATTTATGGCTACCTTACTCTAGAACAGAAATCTCTAGCATGGTTTTGTATAAAAATTAACATTTCAAACACAAGTTGCAGTCATCCTGTGCATATCTGCATCTGATTTGCCAGGATCATGTGTTCCAACGGCCTACTTCAGGATGGTGAACAAGGCCAACACGTAGCTGAATTGCTGTTAAGTCATTTAAAAGATTTTATTTTACTTAGACTTAAACACATTATTAGAAAATATTGGACTGGTGTGTGAGCAATAGCAGAAGGTACTTTAAACTGCAATGTCAACTCAAAGCTAAAAAATAATATATGTAATATTTCAATAAAGTTTCATAAAATCCCATTTGGTATAGCTACTAACTCTTATTATACATATGTATAAGCTGCCCATCAACCAAGTATCTGGATACAGTTTACAAACACAATTCTCCACAAATTGTTACCTTTTTCAAAAAAACACTTACTGTACTTGGACCAAAACCAGGTGGGGGCCAAAAACTCTGCAACGCAATTTAGAGGCAAATTGCAATTAAGAGGCATGGGGATAAACATTAGTTAACATTGGGTATTGCATTGAAGTTGTAAAGTGCTGAAAGAGTAAGTGATAACGATAATTACTGTGAGGTTCTGCAGCCAGAATAAAGTGTTTAGAAAAACCTGAAATCTTACCTAGATCAGGACAATCAGAAAGATGACACTTGATACAATTATGCATACAGTTAACCATCCCCATCCAAGTAAAATGGATTAAAGAAATGCTGTGTAAAGCTTTACTGCATAGACATCAAGATGTTTCACATGCCAGAGAGTTCTCCTTTTTTTAAGAGGCAATTCCTCCTTCACCCACAGGGCTATTTTTGTGCCACACAAGGGACTAAGATAGAATTGAATCCATGATCCATATAAAGAAAACAAAAAAGCAATTCTATTGATTAAGGCTACATTTCCTTTCCTTTTCACAGACTTGAAGTAATTGCCTATAATGGATTTTTTTGAAAGCTCAATAAATTAAATACAAAAAACTACATCTAAGTAACATGAAATCTGTGACACAAAACAATAAAAATAGGAAATCTGCAGTGAAAAATAGCTCTCATCCAACTGACTAAACAAGGCATAGGGTTGGGAGGTAAGGTAGAGATGGATGTTAATGTCAAACTCCTTCCAAGAATACTTTAATTAGATTCCATATTACTTACAGTATGTAACGTATAAATTTTTAAAGGCATGCCATTGGATAGACGGAAAACATCCATCAACTTTTTTTTCTGGCTTGCAGACAATTAAAATGTGTTTTCAAAGGGAGTTAAGGGATAGCCAATTCCCATTGGGATTCCCAGGGAATTTCATTAGGAATTGTGCATCCAACTCTGGTAGGCCTCTTAGAGTTTGTCAACACTGCAGTTAAAATCCCATAGCTGGCCCATACCAGCTGACTTGACTCATGGGACTCAGGCTAAGGGATGTTTAATTGTGGTGTTGATGTTCGGACTCATGCTGGACTCTAGAACCCTGCAAGGTGTGAGGGTCCCAGAGCTTGGGAGACAGTATGAGACCAAATGTCTACACCACAATTAAACAGTCCCTTAGCCCAAGCCCCGGGAGCCCGAGACAGATGGTATGGGCCAGACACAGGTTTATAATTGCAGTGTAGACATACCCTTAGAAAATCTCAGCTTTAGCATGCTTCACTATATTTGCTAAATGTTCCTGCAAAAAATCTTTTGTAAGACACTTACTGCACATTTAAGCATTACATTTTCTCTGTGAAGCCTGTACATACCAAGGCTTTTTTGTTTGGTTTGCTTTTTCTGCAGTCACAATGTTAGTGATATTAATGCAGCACCTGGATTAGGTATATTGGTTAATTGGTGCTGTAAAATGGGCAAATGAAACTCAAGAGCATAAAACATTTATGTGCTTTTTACAGAAAGACTATTTTATAATAGCTATATTTTTTTAGTAACAGAAAGGTAGATATTTTTTAAAAAGAGTCTGATAGTCACTCTCTCTAGAGCCCATCGGTAGAGTTATCATCCTCTAATCCGAAACATTTTAGTCACTAATTAAAAAGCCAACCTTTTGCCTATAATTACCATAACATTTCTGAATGGGCAGAGTCCACACACCAGTCTGAATACAGAACATTCAGACTGTGTAAATTCCCTAAATTCACTTCCTTGCTTTTGGTTTTCGTGTAGTCTAATCTTTAAAAAAATCACCTAAATCCTTAGTCTGAGAATCTTACTGAGCTGGCTGTCTCTTGGTGTTTTCTCTGTGAGATATTTTATTTTATACCCTAGAGATTCTCCAGCTTTCATCCTACAGAACTGGTGCTAGTAGGACTCATCTGTTCTGCCTACCAAGCTGAGTCAGCAGAATAGCCCTGTATCTTAATGCAGATTCCTAGAACCTGACGTTGTTTCAAAGTTTCCTGACACTTAACCCAAGATAATAAGTAGTGTTTTGGATAGTGTTGCATGGTAACTGTTGGTAAATACACTCTTTTAAATGGGAACCCTTATGTAATAATATATAAAAGATATAGCAGAAGCAGCTTTTTTGCAGTGCCCAGTGTGACTGATTGACTTTATTTTTGTGGGCTGTGAATTTCTCTACCTTTTGGTGATCATACAGAAAGGTAATAACTTCACACAGATGTATGCACAGAAATCAATCTCCAATGTTAATTTTTCTCTCAATTTCGGCTTTCACCTGTTTTAACAATGTCATGTGAAATTAAGGGGTTGACTCTGATATAATTTTGCTCATAACACACATTAGGAATCCATTAGCCTTAATCATTTGTTTCACCAAAAATGGCTTTCCATTAGTACCCTTTGTAGAATCAAGAATGGCTAAATGATTTGCTTGTGAAAGGGAGGGAAGCAGAAATTCAGAGAGATGAGTGCTTTCCTGATCTGTTTATCTTTGTGGTCAGCCAGCTGGAAAATAGTACTAAAATAAGCATGGCCATTAAAATAATAGGACTGGAAAAACTACTCATGCTATTTTCCACAGGGCTATGCACAGGTTTCTCCATTTAATTCCAAAATGAGTTCTCATACAATCATGGAAATTAGAGACGGGAAAAGATACTATTCAGTCACCAAGTCCATCCCTCTATTCCAACCCTCTGTCAGTGTAGGATTGTTCCCTACAACACATTTTCAGCTGATTTGTGAAGTTTTAGAGGATCCAAGCAATGGGTCTTCAGTCATTTCCTGTAGGCCAGGGATTCTCCAACTTTTCGAGGGGGGAGGGGGTTGAACCTTTTCTTTTCTATTGTCTCATTTTTCAGATACGATGGTTGTAGGCATCAATATAATAACCTAAAGGATAGATGGAGGCCAGCTCCCTTTCTCTTTATTACTTTGCAAATGGATCATCTTCCATCCCATTCATAGTCATACAGCAGCATTGGGCAACTGGAACAATTGCTTACATGGAACAGTAATATTAGGCAATTTATGCATTGTTGCTGTCTTTTAATGTCATTTGGTATCAAGAAGTAAGAAGGAAAATCAGCACCATGTGACCAACCAGTTCTTCATGGACCACCAGAAAGTGGTCCACAGACCACAGATAGAAAACTTCTGCCTTAGGCTATTCCATAGTGTAATAGTTATTACTAAGATTTTTTATATCTGATCTTTTTCTTTGTGTAATTTCATCACAGTGTTCCTATTTAATCTTCTCTTCAACCTCTTATGTACTGTCTGTTTTTTCCCTCTTTATTCTTATTAATATATTGCAGTATTCTCTACCCAAAATATACCATATATACTCATTCATTAGTCCGTTCGTTTATAAGCCGACCCCCCCAAAATGGATAGGTAAAAATAGCAAAAACTGTATGACCCTTTCATAAGCCAACCCTATATTTCAGGGGTTGGAAAACTTTGGCTCCCGGCCCGTCAGGGTAAGCCGCTGGCGGGTCAGGATGTTTTGTTTACTTGGAGTGTCTGCAGGCATGGAGCCCCTCAGCTCCCTGTGGTTGCAGTTTGTCACTACCCGCAGCTGCCATTGGATGGGAACGCCAAACCGCGGCCACAGGGAGCTGAGGGGCTCCAGGCCTGCAGACGCTCCAGGTAAACAAAACTACAAGTATTAGATCAGGGATCGGCAACCTTTGGCACACTGCCCGCCAGGGTAAGCGCTCTGGTGGGCCGGGCTGGTTTGTTTACTTGCCGTGTCCGCAGGTTCGGACGATCGCGGCTCTCACTGGCCGCTGTTCACCGCTCCAGGCCAATGGGGGCGGCAGGAAGCAGCGGCCAGCATATCCCTCGGCCCGCACCGCTTCCCGCTGCCCCCATTGGCCTGGAGTCACAAATCGCGGCCAGTGGGAGCCGCGATCAGCCAAACCTGCAGACGTGGCAAGTAAGGGTCTTTACCTTGGCGGGCTGCGTGCCAAAGGTTGCCGATCCCGGTATTAGATATTCAATTCAATTAGATATTCAATTTATAGAGTTTTACATCATTAAATTTTGGTGTAGACCCATTTATAAGCTGACCCCCGCTCTTTGATGAGTCACTTTTTTACCAAAAATATTCAGCTTATGAATGAGTATATACGGTATGCCAGAACTGAAAACAGTATTCTGGATTTATCAACATCTGTAGAGAAAGAAATCTTTGGATCATGGATCACGTAATGTTTTATTAGGTAGCCCAAAATCATTCTGGTTCCTCCTATCTCTCCTTCTTCCTCTCTGTACGGTGTTACTAACTCATATCTAATTTGATTTCCACTATTGCCCCTAGTTCTCTCTTAGAAGCAGTGTCAATAGGGCACAGAACTGAGACGCAAGAGACCTTGGTTCTAGTCCCAACTGTACCACTGGCCTGCTTGATGATCTCAGGCAAGTCATTTTACTTCTCTGGAGCTCAATTTCTGCATCTTTAATATGTGGGTATTGATACTTATCCTTATTTGTAAAATGCTTTGAGCTGTATGGATTAGAAGTGCTGGCTAAGAACTTGGCATTATAGTTATGACTGATTTCCAAGTGCCTGCACAATAAATATTTTCTTTTTCTAAAGTCCTCTCTAAAATAACTATTTCCCTAATCCTTGAGTTTAGAAATAATTATAAAAATAAGCCAGAGGGTCCAAGTTACTTGTTATGCAGTTGTACTGTTTTTGTCTTGTTCTGTTAAACTGTTCATTTGTCTGCCTCCGTTTGTGCTTATGTCATCAACATAAGTACTATACAGCAGTTAAGGATTGTGTGTTATCAAAGGTGATGTATTTACTGCAAAGGAGCCGTACACATGGTCTGCTATTAATAATATTCTAGTGGAAAATTATGGATACATTTTTGTAAGAAATGAAAGAGGATACTCCCTTTAATTCTGGTCAATATGCTGTGCATTTATTTCCCTGTTACCTCTTACTGGAAAAAGTATTTTGATTTCCCACCAGGAAAGAGGTTTGGACTAAGTAACTTTCTTTTAATACATTATTTTTAACCTGTAGCAGATTGTATCTCATTTTAGCTGCACCCTTACACTCTAGTGTTCTGTGGAAGCCTCAGAAATGCTGCAAATTAAACTTGTATTAATCAGTGCAGTCTCTATTGGTCTTGGTCTTTGTGGTCCTCAGTCTATTTCTAAAGATCTTCCATTTTTTCAGGGAGGCTTGTTTACCCTAAATGGCATCCCTTAAAACAAGTTCCACTGCCTGTCTCCTCACAGACCTTCGCCTATGTGGAGAAGGCAGAGCTGGGTGAAAATGTCAAGTAAGCCAGCCAGTGCTAAGGTGGTAGAGCTTGAGCTGGCAGAAACAAAAGCAACTTTCTCGGGGAGAAATAACTGGCCCTGAAATAACATTTCAGCAATGAAACATAAAAGCTATACACAGTGGGAGATCATTAAAAAGTATCCTGTCACTTCCATAAAATCATGGATTGTAATGCAGATTATATTGATTTGCTGTCAATTTCTGTGTGAAACTGGAGTTTCCTCCAAGTGAGCACAGGTAGTAAATCTCTTTGAGTTACAGTGGTGAGAAGCAGGGTAGCTGGTGGGATGCCTCTCTTACCAAAAACTTGAGATCAGAAGGTTATTAGCAGGAGGTTTCCAGACTTTCTGAAGGTTTAATAAATTATTAACTAATTGTATCCACACTGTTTGCTGTATCATCAGTGGACAGTTTAGGAAGAAAGAAAAAAGAAAGATCATGCAGTGCTGTGCTGTGCCTTTATATTGGTTGTAAAGAAGGATATTATTCTTGTTGTTCGTTTCAAAGATTAAGAGACGTTATCTCTGGTGGAAGTAAGTTACACTTTCCCAAGATCTAAATTCAAATCTTATATGTCATGGTTCCCTGCAGTTACCAAGGCTTTGAGAAAATTCCTCATTGGTGCCTTTTTAAAATGCTATAACTTTATCAGTTTTACCTTTCACAGACACTTTAGCCCCTGCCCTCATGGGAGACAACTGCACAGGAAATAGGAAAAGCCACTACAAACTGCCATATCAGGGCTAT
The DNA here is from genome assembly GCF_027887155.1 of Malaclemys terrapin pileata. Taxonomy (NCBI): domain Eukaryota; kingdom Metazoa; phylum Chordata; order Testudines; family Emydidae; genus Malaclemys; species Malaclemys terrapin. The sequence goes on along the minus strand of NC_071507.1, from coordinate 115,308,937 downwards.
AGAAGAGGACGCTAGACTTATCCTCTCAAATGATCGCCTGTGACATTTCAAACCATCAAATGTGATAGTAAAATTCTGTGAGTTAAGCTGAGCTGCCAAAATCATGCAGAATAGAGGTTTATTACCATTTTAGTACCATGTACTCAAATTGAGCCACTCACAGCTGGACTTCAGTGGAGTCCCAGAATAATGGCTCCCTGCTCCCACCATGATTCTAAAGCGGTACTATGGGAATTTGCACAATGGTGAATGAGTTACTCTTGGTGTCTGAGGACAAATGTCTGAGTAAATCTACCTCTGTGGAAGGCCAAAGACAATGGCCTGTTTCAGTTACTCTAGGTCTCTTTATGTTGCTCTGGGACCTTTAAGAACTTGGAATCAGCCCACTGCAAATACCTGCTGGACAAGAAGCTTTCCCAGCCACTGTAGACCTAGCATTAGGGTTCTACACCAACCCTGCTTGCAGCCCCTGGAGTAGACGTGACAATTGCAGTGTGGGTGTGGGAATGAGTCAGTAGAGGGATGTGGTGGGTCAGGGAAAGAATTTGCACTGCGGATCAGGCATGCCACTAGCTATCCCAGAATACTAGCAGTGCAAAGCAAAGGTGGTTTAGAGTCACTTTCCTCACACTGTTTTTGCGTCTAGTGCAAGAATTGAGTAAAAGAACTGGGGCTAGGGAATGGGAATCAGATCATGAAGCTGCGGGTGATACCTTCAAGTTTCACAACTCAGAGGCTGAGAACTACTGTAGATTTTCCTCACTTTTCAAAGAAACAGCACTCACTGTGTTTGTGTCCCCTCAGTGTATCGTATCAGATCTGTCAGTTTTTGTTTCATGGTAGAACTAGCTTTAAAATATTATTTTACCATTTCTTTCCCTGAACGGCTTTCCAGCTGAAGCGGAGGAGTGTGCTGTGATTTATTTTTCAGCTTGGTTTACCATTTTGGAGCAGTTTTCCATAGTTAATGTACTGTATGTACATACTACTACTTGTTGCTGAATTTAGCCCTGGGGGAAGTTTAGCTCTGGTGAGAGGTGTCAGCCTAGCAGCCCTGGAGACTGAGCTCCTCAGTGTAACATGGGCATTGGCATTAATAATTTCCCTCACACCACTCCATTAATATGCTCAAACTGGATGTGAAGTCGACCACAGTAATCATCAATCCCATTGGTACATTCCATCTTGGCATCTCTGCTGAGATGTCAAAGGTGCCAATTGCGGAGGTAGCATTATCTCTTTTCTGCTATGGCAACTTGTCCATTGGGAGCTGGACTGAGTTTGCTACCTTATGTCATGCAGGCTGCCACACATGTTTTTTGCAACAACAGAAAGACAAGTATGAAACTTTCTACAGGCAGATCCAGCCAGCCCACAGCTTTTAGTGGCAAGTTATTTTCAGTTCTTCTTTTGTAATTTTAGAATTAATTATTGCTGGCTTGGGAGTTTTCACTATATTAATTACTGGAAAGGTAAGCATTCTGTACTGTAAAATGCCATAAAAATGGCCTAGCTGGATCCATATATTGGGCTAGATCCTCAACTGGAGCTCTGTAGATTTATACCAATCTGGGGATCTGATCCAACTTGCTGATTTCCTAATTTTTCTTGGGACACAGCATAGGCCTGTCAGCCATTTGATATTGATAAACTGTTGGTTTCAATACAGGTTATTGAACATTGGCTATAAGGAAGTTTGAAAAATATGATTCAGGGCTACAGGAAACAAACACAAATTGAAGACCTAAAAATAGCAGGTCAGAATCTCAGCTGTTGTACACTGGTGTAGATTTATTGACCTCAATGGAGTTATGCCAATTTACACCTGCTGAGGATTTTATCCAATGAGAATATTCCAGTTCCTGGAAATGTTAGGATGGCAGAAACTGAGACTTTTTGCAATGGGCATTCATAATTTTGACTTCTCTTTGTAATGCTATGGCAGGAGTTGAAACTGCTCCCTGTTAATTTCATAATCATTTTCTTTCCTGACGTTATTCAAAATCCTCTGCTGCAGGATTTTCTAGATCTTGGCTACAAGAAGTAGATCAGTATCTGCACCACATGTTAGATTTTAAGCAAACTACAGCCTCACGCCAAAAATAAACACTGTTCTTTTCAGGGTTTGAAGACTGAATGAGCCATAACTTTATTTGTTATTGGCCTATTTGGCTAATTATGAATACATTTTTAATTACCCAGTGGTGGCTTTGGATTATGGTTAAATTCAGGCAAAGAACAAGGAAGAGAGTTAATTGGCAAGAGAAGTCAATGAAGTAATCAGTCTGAATTACAGGATACTAGGGATTATTCAATGTGAAGTTCATGTACATCATGATTGTGAGTGCCGATAGAACAAACTGCATTAGGGTTTTGTGTTCAATAAGTCTCTGGTGCATAAAAAAAATCAAGCTTGAGTTGCACAGGATAAGATATAAAGTCTATTCCACATTCAAAATATTTATTTCAAAATCTAGTCTTGAAAGTGCTAGACCATTGTGAGGGATGGGTCCTCATTTTAGAACCAAATTTACTGTATCTTATCCCTACCTATTGAAGTCATGTTGGCTTCCTTAGGCATTCTCTGGTTGCTGGTTTTCTCTCACAGATAATCACTGAAATGTCTTTCTTTCTGAGGTGCTGAATCATGGAACTGTTTTACTGATTATTGTGTTGTCTCTGATCTTTACAGGGCAAAGATTTCTAAACCTGCTAAAACTTCTCTATAAAAAGTTTAAAAATCAATGAACCTGGCATCAGAACTCTTCCTCTCTAGGTATTTGAGTGTATCCTTCATTTGGGATAATGTGCTATTATGTTCCAGGAGACTGAGAAGTGGTAAGCTCACGTAGCCACACTTCCCTTGTGCATGGCTGTACCATTTTGCTGCAGGAAGAAAATATTAATAAAAGGATGGCCCCAGAATGCTTTTGGCCCAGTACTAAATCTGAAAGAGTGGAGTGGAGTGTGTGGGGAAGTGGGGATGGGGGCGGGGGGGACAGAGAGCGAGCCTGCACAATTTGGAAGACCCCACAATAACAATAAGTCAGTGTGGTCACAGGAGAGTGGTTTATCTAACTTATTAATAGCAAGCCAATAAAAGATTCTGGTAGAGAGTTTGTTTAGAATTCATTGTTCTTTTTGTTTAGTGTTAAGTGGCAAAGCCTGTGGAGATAAGGACCTTTACAAAATGGTTTTGTTCTCAACAGAAGTTCAGCTCCAGTGATGGCCTTCAGTTCTAAAAGGGATGTTTGTAATTAACAGAGTGAAGGACACAATTTATCAGCTGATAAGACAGGTGCTGAAGCTGCCTTATAAAGAGGAAGTCTGTATTAAGAAGGAATTAAGCTGCTTAGTATCTCCACTACACTTGTACATATTTGGGAAAAGATAAGACAGGAGAACTACAGAGACCTTGAATACCTTTACTAATGGATTTTGACAGTTAAAATTACTTGATCCAGAGAATGCCAGCGTACTTATTTTTTCTCTACTTAGGCTTAAGATACCCTGCTACTTCAGACTCATAAAGTAAGTCTGCATATTGTTAGATAACTAAGCTTACATAGCAGATTCTGGCATGTACTCTATAGAAAAAAACCCAGCATTAGAAATTTGGTTATAGTTGGAAAGTTGACTGTAAAAATGATTTTCCATATATATTTTTTTCTAAGTATCAGAGGAGTAGCCGTGTAAGTCTGTATCCATAAAAACAATGAGGAGTCCGGTGGCACCTTAAAGACTAACAGATTTATTTGGGCATAAGCTTTCGTGGGTAAAAAACCCACTTTTTCAGATGCATGGAGTGAAAATTACAGATATAGGCATAAATATATGTTGGCACATGAAGAGAAGGGAGTTACTTTACAAGTGGAGAACTAATGTTGAAGGCCAATTTAGTCAGGGTGGATGTAGTCCACTCCCAATAATTGATGAGGAGGTATCATCATGAACAGGTCAGATTATGAACAGGAGTATGCCAGACAACTCTCCAACACCACATTCTACAGGCCACTATCCTCTGATCCCACTGAGGAGTACCAAAAGAAACTACACTATCATGCTCAAGAAACTCCCTACAGCAAGAAACTACAGCATGGGAACAAATCTACAAAGACACACCCCTAGAGCCCCAACCAGGGGTATTCTATCTGCTACCAAGATCCATAAACCTGGAAACCCTGGACTCCCCATCATCTCAGGCATTGGCACTCTTATAGCAGGATTATCTGGCTATTTGGACTCTCTCCTCAGACCCTAGGCTACCAGCACTCCTAGCTACCACTGACTTCCTGAGGAAACTAAAGTGCATTGATGATCTTCCTGAAAACACCATCCTGGCTACCATGGATGTAGAAGCCCTTTACACCAATATTCCACATGAGGATGGACTTCAAGCTGTCAGGAACAGTATCCCTGATGTAGCCACGGCACACCTGGTGGCTGAGCTTTGTGATTTTGTCCTCACCCACAACCATTTCAGATTTGGGGACAACCTATACCTATAGCAGCACTGCTATGGGAACCCCTATGGCACCACAGTATGCCAACATTTTTATGGCTGACTTAGAACAATGCTTCCTTAGCTCTTGTCCCCTAGCGCCCCTCCTCTACTTGCGCTACATTGATGACATCTTCATCATATGGACCCATGGAAAGGAGGCCCTTGAAGAATTCCACCAGGATTTCAACAATTTCCACCCCACCATCAACCTCAGCCTGGACCAGTCCACACAAGAGATCCACTTCCTGGACACTACAATGCTAATAAGTGATGCTCACATAAACACCACCTTATACCAGAAACCTACTGACCACTATACTTACGTACATGCCTCCAGCTTCCATCCAGGACACATCACACGATCCATTGTCTACAGCCAAACCCTAAGATACAACCACATTTGCTCCAATCCCTCAAACAGAGACAAACACCTACAAGATCTCTATCAAGCATTCTTAAAACTACAATACCCACCTGGGGAAATGAAGAAACAGATTGACAGAGTCTGAAGGGTACCCAGAAGTCACCTACTACAAGACAGGCCCAACAAAGAAAATAACAGAACACCACTGGCCATCATGTACAGCCCTCAGCTAAAACCTCTCCAGCGCATCATCAATGATTTACAACCTATCCCAGAAAACAATCCTCACAAGCCTTGGGAGGCAGGCCAATCCTCACTTACAGACAAACCCCCAACCTGAAGCAAATACTCACCAGCAACTACACACCACACCACAGAAACACTAACCTAGGAACCAATCCCTGTAACAAACCCCGTTGCTTTCTCTGTCCCCATAATTACTCTAGCGACACCCTCATAAGACCCAACCACACCAGCCACACCATCAGAGACTCATTCATTTGCGCATCTACCCATGTGATGTATGCCATCATATGCCAGCAATGCTCTTCTGCCATGTACATTGGCCAAACCGGGCAGTCTCTACGTAAAAGGATAAATGGACACAAATCAGAGATCAGGAATGGTAATGTACAAAAGCCAGTAGGAGAACACTTCAGTCTCCCTAGACACTCAAAAACAGATTTAAAAGTAGCCATACTTCAACAAAAAAACCTTCAAAAACAGACTTCAAAGAGAAACTGCTGAGCTACAATTCATTTTCAAACTCAACACCATCAATTTGGGCTTGAATAGGGACTGGGAGTGGCTGGCTCACTACAAAAGCAATTTCCTCTCTCTTGATATTGATACCTCCGCATCAATTATTGGAAGTGGACTACATCCACGCTGACTAAATTGGCCTTCAACATTAGTTCTCCACTTGTAAGGTAACTCCCTTCTCTTCATGTGCCAATATATATTTATGCTTGTATCTGTAATTTTCACTCAATACATCTGAAGAAGTGGTTTTTTTTTTACCCACAGAAGCTTATGCTCAAATAAATCTGTTAGTCTTTAAGGTTTCCTCGGGGTCCTCATTATTTTTTTCTAATGACTTTCATATCACATTTGTTCAGTTTTCATACAGGTCACAGTTATATCTTTTTAATAAACAGTCATCAGTACATTGTCCATTATTCAGGCTTTATTGAAGGGTTACAATCTAGCCCAGAGTTACACATCTAGCCATAGAAGGCTAGAAGTGTAACTGAATGCATCTAGGCTCATGTAATGAAAACAAGGAAAAGGGGCTAAATCCTGAAGAAGGGACTAGAAACTATGACTGCATTAAAGAGGCAAGAAGAAAAGCAACAGGGCAGCCTGCTAAATATCTTCAGTGTTTGTATACCGATGCAAAGAGTATGGGGAACAAGCAGGATGAACTAGAAGTCATTGTATATGAAGAAAATTATGACTTAATTGGCTTTACTGAGACTTGGTGGGACAATGCCCATGGTTGGAGTACCAACATTAGGGCTATAGCTTGTTCTGGAAGGATAGATATGGGAAAAAAGGAGGAGGTGTTGCGCTGTACATCAAGAATGTATACACTTGCTCCAAGGTTCAAGAGGAAGTGAGTGGCAGATCTCCTGAGAGTCTCTGGGTGAGGCTAAAAAGGGAAAAGAATAGTAGCAATGTTAGGGTGGCGGTCTATTATAGATCATCAAATCAGGGAAAGGAGGTGGATGAGGCATTCTCCAAGCAGGTAACAAGATTAACTAACACACTAGCTAATATTAATGGGGGGTTTTAACTTCCCTGATATCTGCTGGAAGACTATTTCAACAAAGCATAATATGTCCTGCAAGTTCCTAGCATGTGTAGGTGGCAACTTTCTGATCCGGAAAGATAAGGAAACAACTAGGAGGTCATCGATTTTGGATCTGGTTTTGACCAACAGGGATGAATTAGTTGCAAATGCTAAGGTGGTCAAGAAATATGGAGGAAGTGATCATGATTTAATAGAATTCAAGATCCTAAAGAAAGGAGGACACGAGAACAACGAAACAAGGACACTGGACTTCAGAAAGGCAGATTTCAACCAACTGACAGAAATAATAGGCAAGATCCCAAGGAAAGACCAATTAGGAATAAAAGGAGTCACAGGGGACTGGCAGTTCCTAAAATATGTAATACTCGAGGCTCAACATCAAGCTATTTCAATTCAGAGGAAAGATAAGAAGAGCCACAGGAGGCCAATGTGGCTGCACAAGGAGCTTTTTAGTTATCTTAAAAAACCCAAAGGGATACATACAGGAAATGGAAGGAGGGGCATGTCACCAAGGAAGTATACATGGGAATAGCATGAGTGTGTAGGGACAAAATCAGGAAAGCCAAGGCAAAGAACGAGTTACAGCAGTTACTACTTTGCTTCAGTCATCTCACAAAAAATAACATGCAACTGGATGACTAGCAAAGTTACCATAGACAATAAAGGGGAAGGGATGCAACTCAGGATAAGTAAAAAACATGTCAGAGATGTTCTGACCAATTTGAATGAATTGAAGTCATTGGGGCCTGATGTTATAAACCCCAGGGTGTTGAAGGAATTAGCTGAAGAAATCTCAAACCCACTGGCAATAATATTTGCAAACTCATGGATGACAGGAGATATCCCAGAAGACTGGAGAAGGGCTAACATAGTGCCCATTTTTAAAAAGGGGAGAAAGCAGGAGCTGGCGAACTATAGACCAGTCAGCCTGATGTTGATATGTGCAAAGCTACTAGAGCAATTTATAAAACATTCAATTTACGACAACCTGGAAGATGAAGAGAATTACTAGCAGCCAGCACGTATTTACTAAGAACAAATCATGCCAAACCAGCTTGATTTCCTTCTTTGACAGGAAAATTGGTTTGGTGGGTAGGGAGAATGCACTGGACATAATATACCTGGACTTCAGCAAGGCTTTTGACATAGTCCCACATGACATTCTGAAAAGTACGCCAGAGAAAAGCGGGCTCGGCGGAACTACCATTAAGTGGATACATAATTGGTTAAACAACCGCAAACAAAGATTAATTATTAATGGAATGGTGTCAGATTGGAGGGAGGTTTCAAGTGGGGTTCCACACGGATCTGTTCTGGCCCAGTGTTGTTTAATATCTTTATTAATGACCAGGATGTAGGAATAAAGAGCATACTGCTCAGATTTGCAGATGACACAAAGCCGGGGGAAGGAGGGTGAGCGGGGGCGGAGAGGTTGCCAACACATTGGAGGATAGAGCTAAAATTCAAAGGGATCTTGATAAATTGGAGAACTCAGCTGTAGACAACAAAATGAAATTCAACACAGACAAATGTAAGGTGCTATGCTTAGGGAGGAAAAACCAAATGTACAAATATAGAATGGGGAATAACTGGCTTGGCAGCAGCATTGCTGAGAAGGATGTGGGAGTTGTGGTGGATCACAACCTCAACATGAGTTAATAGTGTGATGCTGTTACAAAATAAGCAAATGCATTTTTAGGTTGCATTAACAGAGGTCTAGCATGAGAGGTGATAGTACCACTCTACGCAGTGCTGGTTAGGCCTCAGGTGGAGTACTGTGTCCAATTTTGGTCACCATTGTATAGAAAGGATGTAAAGAAGCGAGCAAAAAAGATGATCAAAGGGATTGGGAATGCAGGCCATATGAGCAAAGACTGAAAGAACTGGGTATATTTAGTTTGGAAAAGAGGAGATTAGGTGGGACATGACAGTGGTTGTCAAATACTTGTAAGGCTGCCATAAAAAAAAAGAGAGGAAAAATTGTTCTCTCTTGCCACAGAGGGCAGGACAAGAGGGAATGGGTTCAAACTACAACACAGCAGATTTAGAACAAAACTCAGGAAAAAAATACCTAACTGTAAGAAGAGAAGAACAATGGAACAGACTGATTTGGGAGGTTGTGGAAGCTCCTTCACTAGAGATTTTCAAAAGGAGGCTGGATAGCCATCTGTCTTGAATGATTTAGACACAACAAATCCTGCATCTTGGCACGGTCTAAATGACCGTTGCAGTCCCTTAACTCTATAGTTCTATGATTCTATAACCAAGGAATGATTCTCAAACTTGTACATAATACACCATTTTTAAGGTTAACTAGGTCTTCTCATGGATCACTTGCTGTCCCAATCCTAAATGCACACCTTCCCTGTGGCAACTAGAGACCTTGTTAAAGTGTTATTAGATCTCCATAAATGAGACAAAATGAAAATACATATGCTTTAATGTGAAGGATGAGTGGAATGATTACATTTCTGCCCCTCACTACACATACACCAACACTTATTGTGCATCTGTGATGCTTATTTCTCTTCTATGATGTAGGAATCCATGTTTATTAGTCCTAGAGATGGTCAGAAACTGTGTGAGTTTTTCCATCTCCGTGGAAATTTGCTATGACATTTTTTTTGTCTTTTTGACAATAAAATCAAAATCTGACCTTTTTTTAAAGTTTCTGTCAAGAAACCAAAATTTTCAGTGTGGGATAAGTTGAAATTTTCCAAGAAAGCAGTCGCTTTTCACAAAAAAAAAAATAAAAACACATTGAGTTGAAAACCTAAGTCCTGTCATAAACCAGTTTCCATGGAAAATTTTTAACCAGACCTAATCAGTTCCAAGTCTCCCCTTATTGTCCATAGCCATGCTGTTTTATTTTCTTCTGATGCTTTGCAGTCTGGTTTTGTCCCCCCCGGTGTTTGTCCTCCCTTGCGCTGAATTTTGGTGTCATCATCGATTCTGATCTTGGTTGAAATTACACCAAAGTAACTGGAGACAAAAAAAAATTCCTGGGTAGCAAAGTAAACAGGTAGAGACATACAAAGGAGCTCCGCATGAAAACTGATACACGTTGAATTGAAATTTTCTGACAGGGTAGGACTGCCTCTTGTTTGGTAGCTCTTGTTTTATCATTGCGATGTGTGTGACTGGTGTAGAGAAATAGATAAGGAAGTGTTGTTTACTACTTCTCATAGCACAAGAACTAGGGCTCACCAAATGAAATTAATAGGCAGCAGGTTTAAAACAAATAAAAGGAAGTATTTCTTCATATAACGCACAGTCAACCTGTGGAAATCCTTGCCAGAGGATGTTGTGAAGACCAAGACCATAACAGGGTTCAAAAAAGAACTAGATAAATTCATGGAAGATAGGTCCATAAAAGGCTATTATCCAGGATGGGCAGGAATGGTGTCCCTAGCCTCTGTTTGCCAGAAGCTGGGAATGAGCGACAGGGGATGGATCACTTGATGATTACCTGTTCTGTTCATTTCCTCTGGCGCACCTGGCACTGGCCACTGTTGGAAGACAGGATACTGGGCTAGATGGACCTTTGGTCTGACCCAGTAGGGCTGCTCTTATATGTAACTTACCCTGCCATTTACATCACCCCTTAATTTAGCCCCAAAACTATTCTTGTTGTGCCCTGGTCTGGTCTTAGTATTGTAGCACAGACAGCAGATTGTGCAGTAGTAGGAGATGACTTGAGGCAGGAGGATAGAGGGAGTTTCAGATGTCATTTTAAACTGCCTCATTTTTATGTAATGCTTCTACTATAAAAGAGTTAGTGTATAACAATCAGTTTATTCAGAGGGGAAATATCTGCTTCCTATGCACTCTTCTGTGGCATTCAGAAAACAGCTGTCAGACAAAATAAAAATACATGATAAAACCAACTCATCTTTTTAATTGATTTTAATCTAGCTGCATCCAGCCATAAAAAGCTCTCCGTTGATGGTATGGCAAATAATGTGAATGCAATTAGTTAGCAATTCAGTGTGCCTGCAGAAAACATTTTCAAAATCTCCTACAAAAAACTTTCTGGTATTTTAACCAGCAAGTTGATGTTATGAGCTATATCAAATAAACTGGTTGTTAGCCCTACTGCTTGGCAATGGAATTCATAAATGCAGTTCAGGTCAAGGGAACACCAACTTTTTTTCTTTTATATTACAATTTTATTTTAATTGACACAAAATTGTAGTAATATAAATATCTTATATTAAATAGACAAAATACAAAGGGATAGATCCTTAGCTAATAAGAACATTAGAATGGCCATACTGGATAAGACCAATAGTCCATAGAATCATAGAATATCAGGGTTAGAAGGGACCTCAGGAGGTCATTTAGTCCAACCCCCTGCTCAAAGCAGGACCAATCCCCAACTAAAATCATCCCAGCCAGGGCTTTGTCAAGCCTGACCTTAAAAACCTCTAAGGCCCAGTATCGTGTCTTCTGACAGTGGCCAATGGCAGATGCTTCAGAGGGAGTGAACTGAACAGGGCAATTTATTAAGTGAGCCATCCCCTGTCATTCAGTTCCAGCTCCTAGCAGCCAGAAGTTTAGGGATGTCCAGAGAATAGGGTTGCATTCCTGACCATCTTGGCTCATAGCCATTGATGGACATATCCTCCATGAACTTATCTAATTCTTTTTTGAACCCAGTTATACTTTTGGCCTTCATAATATCCCCTAGCAACAAATTCCACAGGTTGATTGTATGTTGTGTGAAGAAGTGCTTAGTTTTGTTTGTTTTAAACCTGCTGCCTATTAATATCATTGGGTGACCCCTGGTTTGGTGTTGTGTGAAGGGGTTATTCACTTTCTCCACACCATTCATGATTTCCTAGACCTTGATCACATCCATCATTAATCATCTCTTTCCAAGCTGAACAGTCCCAGCCTTTTCAATCTCTCCTCATATGGAAGCTGTTCTGTACCCTTAATCATTTTTGTTCCCCTTTTCTGTAACTTTTTTCAAATCTAATATTTATTTTTTGAGATGGGGTGACCAGAACTTCACACAGTATTCAAGATGCAGGCATACCATGGATTCACATAGTGACATGATATTTTATATCTTCTTATCTATTCCTTTCCTAATGGTTTATAACATTCTGGTAGCTTCTTTGACTGATGCTGCACATTGAGCAGATGTTTTCAGAGAACTTATATGGTGACTTCAAGATTTTTTTCTTGAGTTGTAACAGCAAATTTAGAACCCCCATCATTTTGTATGTATAGTTGGGATTATGTTTTCCAATGTGCATTACTTTGCATTTATTAACATCGAATTTCATCTGCCATTTTCTTTCCAGTCACCAGGTTTTGAGATCCCTTTGCAAATCTTTGCAGTCAGCTTTTGTCTTAACTATCTTGTGTAATTTTGTATTGTCTCCAAACTTTGCCACCTCACTATTTACCCTTTTATTCCAGATGATTTATGAATATGTTCAACAGCACTGGTCCAAGGAAAGATCCTCCGATGACACTGATATTTACCTCTCTCCACTGTGAAAACTGACTATGTATTCCTACCCTTTCCCCCATGTCTTTTAACCCATTACTGTTCCATGAAAGAATCTTCCCTCTTATCTCATGACTGCTTAGTTTGCTTAAAAGCATTTGGTGAAGGACCTTGTCAAAGGCTTTCTGAAAGTCCAAGTACACTATATTCACTGGGATTGGCCTTGTCCACATATTCGTTGAAGTTCTCAATTAATCCTAATAGATTGGTGAGGCATGATTTCCCTTTACAAAAGCCATGCTGACTCTTCCCCAACGTATGTTTATGTATGTGTCTGATAATTCTGGTTTTTGCTGTAGTTTCAACCAATTTGCCTGGTACTGAAGTTCAGCTTACTGACCAGTAATTGCTATGATCACCTCTCGAGCCTTATTTAAAATCCATGTCACATTAACTATCCACTAGTCATGTGGTACAGAGGCTGATTTAAGCAATAGTTACATACCAGAGTTAGTAGTTCTGTAATTTCATATTTAAAGTTCCTTCAGAACTCTTGGGTGAATATCATTTGACCCTGGTCACTTATTACTGTTTAATTTATCAGTTTGTTCCAAAACCTCTTCTACTGACAGCTCAATCTGAGACAGTTCCTCAAATTTGTCACCTAAAAAGAATGGCTCAGGTGTGGGACTCTCCTTCACATCCTCTGCAGTGAAGATCAATGTAAAGAATTAATTTAGCTTCTATGGAATGGCTCTGTCTTCCCTGAATGCTCTTGTAGTCCAGTGGCTCCATTGATATTTTGGCAGGCTTCCTTCTTCTGATGTACCTAAAAAAATTTGTTGCTGTTAATTTATGTGTCCTTTACTAGTTGCTCTTCAAATTCGTTTCTGGCCTGCTTAATTACACTTTTACACTTGACTTGTCAGAGTTTATGCTCCTTTCTGTTTGAGTTCCAATTTTTAAAGATTGCATTTTTGTCTCTAACTGCCTCTCTTATGCTGTTGTTTAGCCATGGTGGCATTTTTGCGTGTGTGTCCTCTTACTGTAGCTTCATTGAGTTCAGTAGAGTTGAGCTGATTTTCACGACACTGGCCCAAAGAGAATAACATTGTGGGCTTCTCAGATGAAACCCACCAGCTCATCCGAACATAAAATTACCAGGATACCACACATTCTCACTTGCAATTCAGTTCTGTAATTTGCTCATTTGCTTCATATACAGTAGTTTAAAGGTCAGGTTAAAAAAAGAGAGAGATTCTTATTTTTTTTAAAGATGAAATGATGAGAAACACTATATGTAGTGGCTCTTGAACTTTAATAGTTATATTGGCAATTACTGCATTTGAGGATTATAAATATTTTTAGTCAATGCGTATGTGTTAATTTGCTATAAATATAGAAATCTGTTGCTCAACATTATTTAAATTTATCCACTGAATTTAAAAATAATATTTATTAATACAATGCCTTAGATCTCAAATCATTTTATATCTACTAATTAGTTCTCACCATATCTTGTTGGGAGTAGGTGCCACTTTATAGATTAGTAAACTGAAGGCCAAATAGGTTAAAGTCAGCGTCCAAGATCATGCAGTAGATCCATGGCAGAGTTGGGGAGAAATGCAGAACCTGATTAAACAGTGTTCAGCAACACTAGGGAAAAAGTATTTTTTGGGGGGTGGGTGGAGTGGATATAGGTAGCCAGAATGTAATTATCCAAACTGAATTTGACCAAGACACTGAGGTCAACACCGCTATTCTTGCAAAATATGCTACTGGCTCCTTAATGACCACAAAATGGTTAGCACAATACCTCAGTTTTACATCTCCTATGGATGATAGCACCTCCAGAATCACAATGCCCCCCTTGAAACAGGCTGGGACATTTGATTCAATACTATCTTGGAAGAATCGTACTAGCTACCTATTTTACGCCGTTTCCTATGATACCTATGAGTCACCAATCCAAATTCAAAACCAGCCTATTACTCTGTGCAGCCTTTGATGTCTGCCTAGTACAGCATGTTAATCTTTACATGCTGATAATTGGCCACTGATTGCCACCCTTTACTTCCTGTCTAGGGTGACCAGATCACCACACTAAAATATTGGGACACATTGGGGTGCCATCAGCCCCGCCCACAGTCCACCTCCACTCCTCCCAGGCTCTGCCCCAGGTCCCGCCCCCTCCCCGCTATGCCCCCCCACTGCACCCTTCCTCATCCCCCGGCCTGCTGCTGGCTTGCTGCGTCCCTCCTCAGTCTCCCGCTCACCTGCCCGCTCGCTCGCCCGCCCGCTGCTTGCCTCTCCACCCCTCTGCCCGCCACTCACCCCTACAGAGCTGACTTCCCCTCTGCCAGGTGGGTGGTAGCCCACCTCACACCTCTTCCCTGCATCGCCCTCGCTCCACCCCCATTCCGCCCCCTTCCCCCAAGTCCCTGCCCCTGCCCTGCCTCTTCTCCACCTCCTCCCCTGAGCACGCTGCATACCTGCTCCTCCACCCTCCCTCATGGAAATCGCTAAGCGCCACCAAACAGCTGTTAGGCAACAGGAAGCACTGGAGGGGGGGGGAGGAGTGGGGACACGGTGCGCTGGGGGGAGAGGTGAAGAAGGAGGCGAAGAGGGGGGAACTTGGCTGCAATTTTTCCCCGTAGGTGCTCCAGCCCTGAAGCACGCACGGGGTCAGCGCCTCCCTCCCACTTGCCTCCTTACCTGAATATCGAGACAAATGGCATCCCGATCATACATTGATCGGGACAAAGGGTTAAACATCAGGACAGTCCCAAGTTTAACGGGACATCTGGTCACCCTATTCCTGTCTCTTAACTGATTTTAATCCAGGACAGTCCTTTATTGCTCACTTTGCAGTCACTAGAGGTTTCCCCTCTAGTCTTTTGTTGTTTTGTTTGTGTTAATGCCTATTTAATCTGCAAAGGCTAATATGGTGAAGGAGCAATCTAATTGAAAGATTGTTGCTCTCTATGAACTGTATGTCTTGAGTCACTCTTCCTTGGAGTGAGTTTAACTCTGCAGCACTAACAAGGTGTTCTTGGGTATGTCTACACTGCAATTGGAGGTGTGATTGCAGCTGGGGAAGGCATAATCATGCTAGCTTTAATTTAGCTAGCCCAACTAAAATAATAGTGAAGAAGTAGTGACACTGGCTTCGGCGTGAGATGTGCTAGCCCACCTGGTCCCCCTGGGTACATACTCTCATTGCTAGCTCATGCTGCCATCACACCTCTGATTGCAGTGTAGCCATATCCTTGGAGCCAACACATCTGGCACCTACTCTCTCTGGCAGTCTGTTAGACCATAAGCTTGGCAAGCTTCAAGGTATGTTACAAGACATACCTCTATATTCAAGCTTTTGAATGACCTCCAGACCATTAAATCCAGAATGCACAGATTTTAAGTCACTTTAGACCTATATTTTGTAAATTTCATATTTAGTTTTAATTTCCATGAGGAACACAGGTGCTGAGGAAAAGGATGCAATTTTCATACAGGTAAATAAATAATATATTCACCATATATACATATAGGTATATATATACATACAGGTATATATTATACCTGCAGGCAGGCTCCTTGACATTATCCAGCAAGTGAAAGGGGGAGGAGGGTAGAGGAGTGAGCAATGGAAGAGGGCCTTGGGGAAAGAGGCAGAGAAGGGGATAAGGCCTTGGGGAAGAGGCAGAGAAGGGCAGGGCCTTTGGGGCAGGGGCAGGGCTTAGACAGTTGGCAACCCTGTATATGTAGCATGTAGAAATCTTTCTAGTCAACATCATTAGTTCACATGATATAAACCTCCAGAGAAAGAGCAATGACAGAACTATAATAGGCTAGTCTCTTCGGTACCAGTATAATGTAAATAGAAATGCAATACAATGCAGTTATAATACTGGGCCCTTAACATCCACAAATCCTGGCAAATGTGCTCTATCAAAGACTTACTAAAACATGCACTGAAGAACAATAATGATTCTATTCACATCAGTACTAAAGGCACATTTGGCACAATTTAAATGTAAAATGTTACCTATATTTATATTTTTGTGTGCTGATATCAAAAGGAACCAATGTATTTGTTAAAAATTAAAATACATTGATAAAAACAAGGAAACTTGAATTAAGGCGACTCTCTCTCAGCTTTGACAATGGTGTCTTTGTATGATCTGTAGTACTTAAGTGCAACTAGACAAACTCTTTAGAGTTAAAGCCTTAACTGAATTTCTTGGCTTCTGATATTCAGAGTAAGGGCTTGTCTACACAGTGAGGTAGTGCGCACTATGTGGGTGTGATTTCTAAAGTGCATTAATGTGTTGTGCTGTAGTTGGTCCTTGTAGACCCTGCTTCTGTGTACTAAATGTTCCCTACGGTGCTTTAATGTAGTGCTGTTTCAGACATTTAGCATGTACCAGCAGGGTCTACATTGGCAAATTAATGTACACCATATCATTGTGCTTTTGAAATCACACTCCCCACAGTGTGCATCACTGTACCATGTAGACAAGCCCTAAGATCAAACTGGTTCTACAAGGAATACTCCTATCTTAAGTATTAGCTTTAATCATTGGTGACCTGCTCCTAAACTGTCCCTATATGACAAGTGATCACTTTCCCTCACCTCTTTTTAAACTGTCATTTGCATTTAGAATTAGTGTTCTAGCCAGTGGTATCACTAAGGACTTCTGCTCCCAGGCTGGTGAATCTGGGATCTCAAAGGAAACCAGAAGGATACCATGGCCAATGTTCCACTCCTCTTTTTCATCTAGGTCACTTGTGCCTGTAACTAGTATCGTCCTTGTATAATACATAGCCTCTTACTTGAAGGCCACAGCAGTTAACTTTCTATGGATCTTCCTTTGATAATGGTTGTCTAAAAAGTTAGATCCCAATGAGGGAGAAGTGAACAGCACCATGAAGACATTAGAAATTAATGAGAATTAGGCACCCAAGTCCCCAAGGTGGCCTTAAAATTCTCACCTTAAAAGTGTCATAACTGTCAGCTCAGTATAGTCAGTCTAGTAGCTTGTGGAATGAACCTATTTCATTTTCCCTTTGGTTAGCACAACCTATTTTTAAGATTCCTTGTGCTCACGACCTGTGTCACCTAATTTTTCCATCTAGAGTAAACTAACAAAATTCTCCCCTAAACATGCTGTGTAATTCCCATTGATCCCAACAGAAGTTACACGTGCATGGCAAGGGCAGATTAGACTCCTAAGTTATCTTTATGAGAAAGAGGAGTGAATTACTTTTTGTACTGCTATCATATTGCACATTTTTCCTCTGCAAGAAGTTTCTTTGAAAATATACCTATAGGCACAATATTTTATGACTCTAAGCATAATCAAATATCACTTTAAGAGAGAATTATTTTCTTAGTTGTCATCTAATGATCCCCACTTTTATTTTAAGTACTCTCTATGGGATAACATGAGACCATTTCTGCCTGCAGGGTAACTTTATTAGGTACATGGAAAATACCGATAATTTATATAAGCTAGCTTGCTATCTTCTCTTCTTATTAATGATTTTTGCCTATAGTGGTTTTATTACCTTTATATTTCTTGAATGTATTGATTCATTGGACATCCTCTGGAACTCTGTACTGCATTGATATATAATTCAAAATTTTTATTGTAAGTCTTCACTTAATGGAATATGAGATTTTAAAATTTTAACAAAGATACAGTGCATTCACCTTAAAAGGTTCTACCACACTGAGAAACATTACTGGTTCTACTAGTGTTCCACATTTGAAGTATGGGAAGTGTTTTTTCAAACTGGTAGGCTCTTTCAAAGGGCAAGAAATATTTAGAGTATGATCACTGTATGGCTGCACAACTTCAGTGGGAATAGACAAGTATACCTCATGCCTCCAGCTTCCATCCAGGACACACTACACAATCCATTGCCTACAGCCACGCTCTAAGATACAACCACATTTGCTCCAATACCTCAGACAGAGACAAGCACCTACAAGATCTCTATCAAGCATTTTAACACTACAATACCCACCTGCTGAGGTGAAAAAACAGATTGACAGAGCCAGAAGAGTACCCAGAAGTCACCTACTACAGGACAGGCCCAACAAAAAAATTACAGAACGCCACTAGCCGTCACTTTCAGCCCCCAACTAAAACCTCTTCAGCGCATCATTAAAGATCTACAACCTGTCCTGAGAGATGATCCCTCACTCTCACAGATCTTGGGAGACAGACCGGTCCTCACTTACAAATAGCCCCCAACCTGAAGCAAATACTCACCAGCAACCACACCACTGAACAAAAACACTAACCCAGGAACCTATCCTTGCAACAAAGCCCGATGCCAACTCTGTCCCCATATCTATTCAAGGGACACCATCATAGGACCTAACCACACCAGTCACACCATCAGAGGCTCATTCACTTGCACATCTACTAATGTGATATATGCCATCATGTGTCAGCAATGCCCCTCTGCCATATACATTGACCAAACTGGACAGTCTCTATGCAACAGAATAAACTGACACAAGTCTGACATCAGGAATCATAACATTTAAATACCAGCAGAAGAACACTTCAACCTCTCCGGTCACTCAGTAACAGACTTAAAGGTGGCAATTTTGCAACAGAAAAGCTTTAAAAACAGACTCCAACGAGAAAGTGCTGAACTTGAATTAATATGCAAACTAGATACCATCAATTTAGGCTTGAATAGAGACTGGGAATGGCTGAGCCATTACACACATTGAATCTATTTCCCCATGTTAAGTATCCTCATACCTTCTTGTCAAACTGTCTGAAATGGGCTATCTTGATTATCACTACAAAAGTTTTTTCTCTTAATCAATTAGCCTCTTAGAGTTGGTAGGGCAAGTCCCACCTTTTCATGTTCTCTGTATGTGTATATACACCTCTACCCCGATATAACACAACCCAATATAACGTGGAAAATCAGTGCTCCTGGAGGGGGGAGTGGGGCTTGCACACTCCTGTGGATCAAAGCAAGTTCGATATAATGTGGTTTCACCTATAACACGGTAAGATTTTTTGGCTCCAGAGGACAGCGTTATATCGAGGTAGAGGTGTATATCTCCTTACTGTATGTTCCATTCTATGCATCCGATGAAGTGGGCTGTAGCCCACGAAAGCTTATGCTCAAATAAATTTGTTAGTCTCTAAGGTGCCACAAGTACTCCTGTTCTGTAGCAGAATTTGATTCATGGTTTTTGAACAGATGGTCCAAACAACGATGAGCCCCATTACATCTTTATGCTATGCAATGCTTCTAGGTGGATCATCAGCACTGAGGAGCACAACAAGGACCTCTGGATCTAAAAGCATCAGCCTCTACTGCCTTAGCTAAAAAATCCTGTCTTGTTAGCTCCAAGCGAGTAGCACACTCGTCAATCTGCATTTGTGGCCCAGAGAGACTTACTGTGTAAGTGAAGGTTACATTTAAAAAAATCAGAAGATTACGCCAAGCTCTAAACTTTTTTCTTTTTTTTTTTCTTTTTGCATTCATTCATTTGGGTATTTGTGATTTTTCTACAGCAATATGAAAATTGAGAAATAAACTATCATACGATAATCATGAATAATGATGGCAAGTCACTGTAGGGAAAATGGTGCCATAATGTCCACTCATTGACTGTCTTTGCATGACTTGAATTGACTAAGAATATGATGAGAAAGGTAAATCAATATAAGATATAGTTTATAAGAACTATTCTTCCCCTGGAATCTGCTGCTGATGATTTTGTAAGTTACACAGAGGAAAAATTTGTCTTTGTGAGGGCAAATGGAAAGGAACTCTGAGTGAACTGGTTTCCAATTGGCTGAAGCATAGGTGCAGTTTGTCCTCTAAACAATAATACATATGTTCAAAAATAGTACTGTATTTAAATGTAGCAAAATCCACAATACTAAATTATGGCATCTGAATCATTTGACATGAATGAAATAGTCATTGGAATAAATCATTGTCACAGGGTCAATATCTCTCTCTTTGAAAACAAATGGTTGTGTCTTTGCCTGAGCATTTATTTTTGCTCAATACCTTGTCTCCAGCTCTGTATATAGCTACAATACCAGCTGAATAACATATTGTGGAAAAAATCATGTATACCACAATAATTTTTATAGACCAAACCAGAGTTGGGTTTCCACTAAATAACCAGAACCAATATTTGAGTCCACTGGTCATTTTTAAAACACTTGATAGTTTGGGCATTGCAATTAGATAATATTATTGAAACATTAACATTCCACAGTAATATTAATTATTGCAAAGGCAAAATTTTGATGATTTTAACTGTGCCCTCTATACATGCATTGAGCCTTACAGTAATGAAAAAAAGGTGGAATGAGAGATGATTGATTTCCTTTTGCTATATTCTTATTTGATTTCTTTACAAACAAATTGTCTGAAGCTTGCTTTAGTTGTATAGATGGCAGTGTTTAACATAAAGCACTTTCTAATAGTGGCTAAGTGATGGGCATCTTGTTGAGCATATGCTTCAATGATTGTTATTTGTGCTGCTACATTGCTTTCTAAAAACCAAATGAAAATAATGTGAGAGAGAATGAGGCACCTAACCTGATAGCCCAAGCTGTACTTCAGCTCAAGAACAAGAAACTTCATAATTTTATGGAGAAGTCAAAATCCCTGCTTTTAAAGGACTTGTTTTAAAATGTAAAACCTTGTTCCAGGTGGATGTCACCAATGAAGAGCTTATTTCACAGAAGGCTGGCTGTTAATTCTAGGGCACTACATCAAATTTCAGAAGATAAATTAACAAGGAACAAATTTGTACTGGCTCTGTCAATAACTAATCTGACTCTAGAGCTGTAGTTCATAGACAAAAGGAGCTTTGATAATCAGACGAGATGACTAAAGGCCTTTTCTTTCTGTTCTTATTCAAATGTTAAACATCTATCAGCACGAGCACTGCTATTAATTAAAAAAATAAACTGCTGATGTTTGCTTCTTTTCCAGAACACACACACACACACACACACACACACACACACACTTTGTTACTGAGACACACACACACACACACACACACACACACTTTGTTACTGAGACCTTTAGAAGCTGCTGGTGGCTAGCTCATATGCTCCTGAGGCTGTTCACCCTTTCTGCAGAAAACAAAAATAGCAACTTATGCCGTGACATTTCCAGATAGAACATCTGGGAAGTTTAGTGTGACAGTGACAGCCAAGCTGACAGTGATGCTGACTAGTTTTGATGCATATAGCCTGGGCATCTGCAATCATTGCCTCTCCTTTCCACCTCCTCACCCCCCCACCCCCCCCAAAAAAAACTCGGTACAGCCCATCTCTATTTTGGCTTTGAAGATAGAATAATATCCCACATTTACTTCGAAGCTGTACACAGGATTGTATATCACGTGTATCACAAAGCAAGCCGTTCAGAGAAAAGAGAGACGAGCACTATAGCAAGCAAGAGGAAGCGCAGCTGTAGAACATGGTCTAATTGCAGACATTGGGTGGATTTGATAATCAGATGTCTACTCTGCATAAAATGGAAGTTAAACAGCTAAACATTAATTACTCCTATTATTGCTTTTATATATTGAGATGTGGGATAAGATGAAAGAAGAAAAACATCTTGGGAATAGAGCCAAGGAAGGGGCGATGGGAAAAAACATTTGCATTTAAAATCTAAAATTACTGTTGCAGGCAATGAAAAGCTGTACTGGCCAAAAAGAAGGCACTTTAAAAAAAATGAATCGAGTTGCTCCATCAATATGAATATTTAATACACTTATGTAAATTAATTCAAAATATACCCAGAGTTTTGGAAACATCATTAAAAATATCTTCTTATGCTGCCATTTATAAACATTATAGTGAGGGACCAAAGCAGAGAGAGAGAGAGGGAGAGCTCTGTGAGTGTTTATGTTGGAGTCAGGCTCTGAATGTGATAACCTCTGTAAAGGTGTGATGCATCTGGGAGAAATTTGCAATGTTCTTAAATAGAGATTTGCTGTTACCTAATGGTGTGTATAATAAACACATAATAACATGATTTTATGTTGGCTTCATTTCCAGCTACACTATTTCTTTACTCTTCCTAGCTTTCTCCTGAAGGTGCACTTTGCAAGGAATGGCTCTTCTGTTATGACTGAAACCCAGTGAGGAAATGTTACACAACGTTACTGGTGTGTTCCTATTTTGACTGAACGAGTGACTGGGTGAGATCATAGAACTATCAAAGGATCAAGCCTTTCAAATACACTCTGGTTTTTAAAAGTAGTTTCAATGAGAAATGACTTGAAGAGAAATACCCCACTATCTTAAAAAATATTCATGTGGAACATTTAATACCCATCTTTGTAAAGCACTTTGAGAGCCTCTCTTGTCAGATGCTCAGTACAGGGAAAATATATTTAAATATAATTATTTTTGTTTACAATTAATTTGGGCAGACAGTACTATATTTCAGGAACTGATGGATGCGGTTAGAGATATAGTACTTGAATCTTTGCGTGTTTGTTACACACATCTTCATCACAAACAGTGACCTTAGTAATTTTGTAGGGTTCTAGAAGTACCTTTAAAAAGTGTAGAGAAAAAGGGTATAATATATAGCAAAAAGGAAACAACAGTTCTCTATTGGATGAACAGAACTCTTCAAATCAGCTTTCCAGTGAGAAAACTCATATTTATTCATTCAGAATTTGCTTCCATAAGAACACAGGAATAGCTGTAGCAGACTGGCCCTGTGATCCAGCGACTTACTATCCCATCTCCAGTAGTGGCCAATACCAGATACTTCAGATAAAGGTGCAAGACACCTTGAAATAGGCATTTGTGCAATAACCTGCCGACAAGAAAAAGTTTCTTCCTAGCCTCCTTTAATTAAAGGTTTTCTTATGCCCTGAAGCATGAGGCTTTATATCTATTCCAAAATTCTTGCTTTTGATATTCACTTAAAAAATTGTACTGAAAATACCTGCTAATAAAGACATTTAATAGATTTCAGAGGGGTAGCCATGTTAGTCTGTATCAGCAAAAACAAAGAGGAGTCCTTGTGGCATCTTAGAGACTAATACATTTATTTGGGTATAAGCTTTCGTGGGCTATAACCCACTTTATCAGATGCATGGAGTGAAAAATTCAGTAGGCAGGTATAAATATACAACACATGAAAAGATGGGAGTTGCCTTACGAAGTGGAGGGTCAGTGCTAACGAGGCCAATTCAATCAGGGTGAATGTGGCCCATTCCCAGCGGTTGACAAGAGAACATGTGAGTATCAACAGAGGAAAAATTATTTTTTGTAGTGACTCAGCCACTCCCAGTCTTTATTCAGGCCTAATTTGAAGGTGTCAAGTTTGCACATTACAGGTAATGCCAGTTCTGCAGTTTCTTGTGTAAGTCTGTTTTTTTAAGTTTTTTGTTGTTGAAGAATTGCCACTTTTAAGTCTGTTATTGAGTGTCCCGGGAGATTGATGTATTCTCCTACTGTTTTTTTAATGTTACAATTCTTGATGTCTGATTTGTGTACATTTATTCTTTTGCGTAGAGACTGTCCAGTTTGGCCAGTGTACATGGCAGAGGGGCATTGCTGGCACATGATGGCATATATCACATTAGTAGATGTGCAAGTGAATGAGCCTCTGATGGTGTGACTGGTGTGGTTGGGTCCTATGATGGTGTCCCTTGAATAGATATGGGGACAGAGTTGGCAACGGGGTTTGTTGCAGGGGTTGGTTCCTGGGTTGGTGTTTCTGTGGTATGGTGTGTAGTTGCTGGTGAGTATTTGCTTCAGGATGGGGGGCTGTCTGTAAGCGAGGACAGGAATTAATTTGCAAACTTGACACCATCAAATTAGGCCTGAATAAAGACTGGGAGTGGCTGAGTCACTACAAAAAATAATTTTCCCTCTCTTGATACTCACCCCTTCTTGTCAACTGTTGGGAATGGGCCACATCCTCCCTAACTGAATTGGCCTCGTTAGCACTGACTCCCCCACTTGGTAAGCCAACTTTTTGGTATGGCAACATCTTTTCATGTACTATATATTTATACCTGCCTACTGAATTTTTCACTCCATGAAGCCTATGAAGTGGATTATAGCTCATGAAAACTTGTGCCCAAATAAATTTGTTAGTTTCGAAGGTTCCACAAGGACTCCTCATTGTTTTTCCATTTAGTAGAATATTCACAGAAAGCAAAGACTAGATGGGTACTGTCAAGGCTGCTTCCCCACTTTGAACTTTAGGGTACAAATGTGGCGGCCTGCATGAAAACTTCTAAGCTTAACTACCAGCTTAGATCTGGTCCGCTGCCACCATCCCAAAGCTAATTCCCTTCCCTGGGTAGCCTTGAGAGACCTTCACCAATTCCCTGGTGAATACAGATCCAAACCCCTTGGATCTTAAAACAAGGAGACATTAACCATCCCCGTCCTTTCTCCCACCAACTCCTGGTGGATCAAGATCCAAACCCCTTGGATCTTAAAACAAGGAGAAATTAACCATCCCCCCTCCTTCCTCCCACCAACTCCTGGTGGATCAAGATCCAACCTCCTTGGATCTAAACAGAAGGAAAAATCGATCAGGTTCTTAAAAAGAAGGCTTTTAATTAAAGAAAAAGGTAAAAATCATCTCTGTAAAATCAGGATGGAAAAATAACTTTACAGGGTAATCAAACTTAAAGAGCTCAGAGGACCCCCCTCTAGCCTTAGGTTCAAAGTTACAGCAAACAGAGATAAACACTCTAGCAAAAGGTACATTTACAAGTTGAGAAAACAAAGATAAACTAACACGCCTGGCCTGGCTGTTTACTTACAAGTTTGAAATATGAGAGACTTGTTCAGAAAGATTTGGAGAACCTGGATTGATGTCTGGTCCTTCTCAGTCCCAAGAGCGAACAACTTCCCAAACAAAGAGCACAAACAAAAGCCTTCCCCCCCTCTCGCCCAAGATTTGAAAGTATCTTGTCCCCTTATTGGTCCTTTGGGTCAGGTGTCAGCCAGGTTACCTGAGCTTCTTAACCCTTTACAGGGAAAAGGATTTTGGAGTCTCTGGCCAGGAGGGATTTTATAGTACTGTACACAGGAGAGCTGTTACCCTTCCCTTTATAGCTATGACAGGTACAATGATACCGTGCAGAGGTCCTACCCTTTCCCAGGCAAATGAAGAATTAATAACAACTGAGGCTCACATAGGTGCTCCAGGGAGCGACCATGAAAGCAGTTGCTCCCGGAAGAGGAAGAAAGACTGTCTGAAAGAATGCAGGGCTGTGGGTCTGAGAAATTGTTTATGTGTTATATTCTGATGGGTGTTCTCTGGTTTTCTGTGACCAAGAGATAATAATGTAGCTCTATGCTTTTTAAATTCTACCTTCAGCTGGACTCCCTGTCATTGATGTAACATAGTCAACATGGTCTGACAAATTTTTTGATGGTGTATTAGGGCTCCTTAGTGATCATTTCAGCCTAAGAGAATTCTGAGAGCTCTGATCTAACTTCCCAACACAGGACATGGGTCAGTATATTACAACAGATCAAACAATCCCTTTCTAAAGTGGAAGTGACATGATGAATTGTGCTTGAGTAGTCCCCACTAACCCCACACACTGGCTTTGTGCTTATTTCAAAATATCTTTCAAATTCTCTCTTCTAGTTTCAAGGTTTCTGGCTCTTGCATTTCATTGTTTTCTATTCTCCGTTCTGTTTCTTAAAACCTAAATTGAGGCCCATAGAACAATGCCAAGATTCAATGTCTCAGGATTAAAGGAGACTATCCTTAGTTGCCAGTGTGCAGCAGAGCAGTATTTGCTGTTTCACAGTGTGAGGAGTGTGCAAATATGACCAGCTGTTCCATGGAGTTTTGGCACACTGGAGCTTTTCTGTGCATCCAGGCTGGCCATGCCCCAAACTTTCGCACTCCTGGGCTCTCTGCAGAGCTCTGTTTGTCAGGGGACACAAAGTCACCCTATGCATCTTCTCTACAATTTGGGGTACATGTGTGTTGTGACGTGCAGTCTATATGGTTATATAAAAACATAATAAGAAGTGAATATAATGTAACTGGAATATGCTTCATGCAAAAGGTCTCTTGTAAGGTATCATTACAAAGCTTATAATCTACTGAGTGTGATCATCCTATTTGTATAAATGTACTACTCTTGTATCTGAAACTAGAAATATGAAATATAACTCTGAGGGCCTATTGTAATTATGCAAAGTGTGGGCCATTAATAGTGGTTTGGAATCTTGATGACTCCCATTATCCAGGACCATTGTCTGCAGATGGCTGGGTTTACCTGTTCCTCTTCCTGTATATGTGTGTGCTGGCAAGTGGGTAATGAAGTCTTGCAGTGATATCTGATCATGTCACCTGACCTGGAATCCATCTTTAACCTGGATGCTTTTCCAGTGAGCGGGGGTGGAAACCCAGAGGGACAAAGGGTTCCCACCTTATGCAAAAGATATATAAAGGGGTGGAAGAGAACAGAGGGGGAGAGGAGCCATCATGAACAATCCCCTAGCTATCACCTGAGCTGGAACAAGAGCTGTACCAGGGGAAAGAATTGTGCCCAGGCCTGGAAGGTGTCCAGTCTGAGAAAAAGCTTACTGAAGCATCTCTGAGGGTGAGATTATCTGTATTCAGTTTGATTAGACATAGATTTGCGCATTTTATTTTATTTTGTTTGGTGACTTACTTTGTTCTGTCTGTTACTACTTGGAACCACTTAAATCCTATTTTCTGTATTTAATAAAATTGAGGATCCTAGTTTTCCATGCCTAGCCATTTCTCCTGAAATGTTTCCTTTGTGCTTTGCCATCTACCCTACAACATCAATAGAGGCTACAGCACCTGTAGTATGTTTTTTAATCTACTTCCTCTATTATAGTTGTATGTCCATTATGACTCTAATTAGGTCTGAAATAATTTGTGATACTAGTATATGAATGATTCTATGCAAACAAAAATGAACTGTATACACGGAGCTATTGTCTAGTTTAGATCTAGTTTCCTGGCTAAGTTAAAGAGTCTAGTTTCCTGGATAACTTTCTACAGGATTATCCTTAGTTATGCACATAAATTGAGGGGCGATCCAAGAACCCGAGGCAGTGAGTCTCACCTCTTTTACAGTCCCTGTGTGCTATTGTAGTGATGTGTAGGTACTGTAGGAGTCCCTCAACTATGTGTGGCAAAATTCCACTGCCACCAGCACCATTTAAGACTGCTCAAGGTTGTCTGCACAGGCCCCCTTGCAAGTCCCAGTGTGAGTGTAGGGGAAGTGCTGGGGATAGATTTAGGGAGGGGTCCTATAGCACATAGTGTTATAAGTATTCTGTGTGGCGATGCCACACATAGCCAGCCTAAAACAGGATGCAGTAATTTAGAGAAACCACCTGAGATACCTAATCTGTGGACTGTTTCAGTCCCAGGAACAGCCTGCAGGCTTCAAAGGTGGCATAAAGTGACCATTGCCTCTCTTTCCCCTGGGCTGTGAGTTCTTTCCTGTGCCAGCAGGAGACGCAGCACAGAATTTTACACAGAGTTTAACCTTTTACATAGTGTCTTCTACATCACTTATGAAATTTCATAGCTGGGCACTCCCTTAGGCTCCTATGAATAGCATTGGTGTCATTCTCTGTGAAGAAGAAAAGTTATATATAGCTATCCATTTTGCAAAAACTAGGATCCGCATTATAGTACTTATAATGGATGGTGAAGATTATATTTAGCTATCTCTATTCAGTATCTTGGACATGGCAGTTTTGCACAGGATGTAAACAACTCAAAAATGCATCATTTGGAAGACATAGTAATATAAAAAAATAACTGAGGAGGATAAAATTGGGAAAATATCGGCTATGCAATTTTAAGACTGTGATATGAGTAACAACTATTAGCTTGTGATTGTGTGCCTGTCCAGCCAGTCCATTTATTAGGGCTTTTAGCAGTATTAGTGAGATGCAGTTTTGGGATTGCACACACTAAGTTAGAGTTTTGATTTTCACTTGGACTACAAGGCTAGCTTTCACCCTGAAGCTTAGTATTATCTTGTGCCATGTGTTAATTTCTTGCATGAATGCCTTATTTACCTTCATTTAGACTATGCTGCAGGTGGAAACAGAACAGTACTTATTGGCAATGTTTCTGGTGGTAAAAACTGAAGGACAGTTCAGGGTCTTGCATAGCTCTAGGGTGTCACTACTGTGAAAGCAATTTTGAGGTGTGATTTGTCATTTAGGAGGAAGACTGGTCTGTTAAATACTGGTGCTATCTAGTACTAATTACAGGAATAAAGTCTTCTCAATATCTTCAAAGCAATCAGACCTTACTCTTACAGAGCCTGAGCCAAACCCCATTAGAGTCAATGAGAATCTTTCCTTTGACTTTACTGTGTTTTTAATCAGGACCTTAAAACATTTCTTTTTTGTTCAAGAGTACATGGTAACCATAGCTGAGCTCTGTGCTCTAACAGTACAGAGCTATGTAATAAATGAGTCAGTTTCTGTTACTAAATCATTATTAGATTTCAGCAGCTATTCTGGTTACTATTTTCTTTTAAGACATACTATTTATTGCATATTGTTCTCTTTTATGTGCATTGTATAAGTTGTATCAATAGAGTTTATAGTAGGTTTCCTTTAATTCAGACTTCAGTAGTTGTAATTGTAACAGATATTCCACAAGGATAGCTGGATATGAATATAAATGAAGACACTATTGCAGCTAGCTTTGCAGATTCTAGTTGTCTTTTATGGTTTATGCATCCTTATTCACCCTCCCTCATCAGTTTTCTTTTTTCTTAGTTACTTTGGTAGTTTTTGACTTTCAAAGGTGTCTTCCAGAAACTCACCAAATACGTTGATTCAAAGATGTTTCCATTATCCTGGAATTTTTGTGCCAGTTTCATACTGCAATCATTTGGTCCAACATTAATTCAAATGCATTCCAAAATGTGAAAAGACCAACTCAGCTGTTATATTTATATAAAATAATAAAATATATTATAGGTTTGGTTAAAGTCCATTCCTGCATTCCTAACTCAGGTAGGCCTCCACTTAAACTAATGGGAGTTTTGTGGGAATAAGTAGTGCCCGACTACATCCATAATAATAAAGGATGAGTGACATTGTTCAGGTAAAATAAGAAAAGCCCTTGTCCTTCACCCACTTTCAAACCAGAACCAAACCTTGAACTGGTTTCCAAAGTTCAGATCACTTGTGAATCCTTCTGCTATTTTCTCCCTCTCCATATTTTTGTAGTAACTGAAAGACTAATAGTCCCTTTAAAGTTAGAAGCTTAAACAGCAGAGATAAGCAGATATGTTTCAGATCTGCAGTGACGCTTATTGGTGGTGCACTCAAAAGTGCAAGTGACTATAGCAGAGGATCGACCTGTATGCTGAACAAAAATGAATTCAGCCTAAGAACCTGCCTAATGCTTCAACTATCAAGTGTTTACATTTAACATTTGGTTGTTTTTTTCGTGTGGAGGACTTTTTATAGAAATTAAGAATGGAGGCAGATTATATTTATATAATGCTATATATATGACCTGTTAGAGCAACAGCATATTTTACCTGCCTCGCATATTATCCAATTGTATCATTGAGAAGTGTGTCTAGTCTGGAATTCTGCTTTCACAAACACTGATTGAATAAATAATATGAGTGTAAGAATTCACATAATCAGAGCTGAGAGTACAGAGTCTCTAAAAATAGCCCAGTGTTTATGAGGCAGAAAAACCTCACATAGAGGAGAAATGGGTATTATGGCGTTTGTGTTACAACTTTGATTTTCCATCCTGATCTCAATCCTCGGTGGTTTTGAGGTGGTTTCTGGCTCTGTTATTTCTGTCATTGTTTTGAATGTGTATACATCTTGCTTGACAGTACGATGGGTATAAATATTGTTTTCTCATCACTGGGAACTGTTTGTTGTTTTACATACAGAGGAGCAGGCAGAGCCAGCAATATGTAAATTAATTGTTTGTCTTGCCCCAAAGAAACAGGCTCTAGACGAAGATGAATTCTAAGTGAAGTGTGAATGTACTGCCTAGTGCTGTGGTGCACGAGTGGGGGAAGTTAAATTGTATAATCTTCAGTGCCTGTTGGAAGATCTGGGCGAAGAATTAACATTTTATGGCTTATCACTCTAGCAAAGACGTTGGAAAGAAAAGGAAGTTTTGATTGGTTAATATATGCACATCCTGAGAATTTTAGATTGTTGAGTGTAATACACCACACTGGCTGAGCAGGTGAATCAAATACTGGGTAGCTACAGGAGCAATCCAAACCCAGGCCACCAGGGTTTCTGAAAAACCTCTGCAGCTATTCTTTTATAATACTCCAATGCAATGTGGCTCCATATAAAACACCTGTACAAGCTGGTTGGCAGTAGCTCATGCTTGTTATTAAAATGACGAAAGTTTTACTCATTTTTAAAACTACATTAGTAACAGCTTCATAGAAATGTAAGTAATTACAACACGTTTGAACAGATAGAACCCCACATATTCACCTGTGCCAAATTTCTGCTCAACGTGGCAGAGAGTGGAGGCCATCAAGGAACCTGTGATGATTTGTACTAGCCCCTACCCCAGCACAGGCTAGAGCAGCAAGGGGGCTGTACACCAACTGGGCATAGCTGGAATGTAGCAGGTTCCAGTTGTTCCTCTAAAATGCCCCCTACACTGAAAGTTTACCCCTCATACTGGGTGGATTCTCAGCTGGCCAGATTCGGCTGCCTTCCAGTCTGTGCACCGCAAGAGTGACAAAAAAGGGGCCAGAATGCCCCAAAGTATTTGGCCCATAATGTGAAAATGGATGGTCAATTTTTAGGCCTGCCAACCATCCTTTTAAAGTTATTTCATGATTAAAGGAATGTTTCAAAGAGCAGACAATTTTTATCATGTTATTTTACATAATGTACAATAATTTTAACAGTTCAGTTTGGCAATAACCCAGTCACCGTCAAAAAGGTTCTTGA
This sequence comes from Malaclemys terrapin pileata, assembly GCF_027887155.1. Lineage (NCBI taxonomy): Eukaryota > Metazoa > Chordata > Testudines > Emydidae > Malaclemys > Malaclemys terrapin. The sequence goes on along the minus strand of NC_071507.1, from coordinate 115,277,806 downwards.
CATGAATTTATGCTTGAGTAAACTAGCTGAGATTTTTAAAATTGTATGTTTCTATTAAACTCCAATATAAAATACCACGTAAAAACAGAATAATAACTGTTAGTCACCTGCAGACTGGAATTTGTATTGCCTGGTGGTTTAAATAAAACAGGAATATACTTTGTATTTTATGCAAATTGAATATTACTTTGGAAAAAAATCAAACTCCTTAAAATACATGAATGAAAAGTGATACATCCATAAATTATCAAGTTACTGGTTCATTGCATTGTTTTCACATCTCATCCTGCTGCAGTTTTCAGTGGTTAACGTTGTTGTTCTAAGAAGGCCAAAACAGAGAGTTCTTTCTAGCTTAAAACTCTAAGTGGGAATATAGCTGATCAGAAGCGCAGTGTCTGAGAACAGGACAGCTTGTTCCAATGCTTTCCTCTCGAGAGATGACTGTACAGCGGAGAATCTCATCCAGCAGCTGTAGATCAGGAACTGACCATCCAAGACAATTGAGATAAAATACCTGCTTCCACAGGGATGTAAAGTCAAGATCATTTGGAATGGAGTCAGAAATGAATCAGCTTTCAAGTGAGGTTCATATTTCAAAAAGAAAAGAGGCTATGTGGAAGGCTATAACCTTGTTGGAGCATCTTTTCAAAGAAATACAATTGTATTAAATGCACAGGGACTGATGTCTTAAGAAGTGTGAAGCTAGATATATGCGAGTTTCTCCTCTTCACAGTTCTATAGCCCAGGCTGCAGTTGTCACTATCAGCAATTGAAAATTCATATTGGCAGTTGTAAATCTGTAAGATACATTCTAGCAAGGAAAGACAATGCAGTACAAACATAGTGCCATAAATGTACTGACTTCTCTCCAGTGTCCCATTTTCTTCAACAAAGGGAAATACTTCTTAAAACTGTACATAAAGCTTTTCTTGTCGTATATTGCTATTATTCCTGATCCATTAAACACTTTCACTTCTATAATCAAACTTGTGGGAGAATAGCCATAGACCAAATGTGAAAAATCAAAGCACAATTGCTTGTGCATTATTATTGCTATTAATCAGCATCATGAGATTTCTACAGTAGTGCAGTGTGGCTGCAGTACATTTTACACGTTCATAAGCACTCACTGTTCTGATCAGCAACCTTCGGCTGGGTCAGTTTGTTTACCTGCCAGGTCCACAGGTTCGGCCAATTGCGGCTCCCACTGGCCGCGGTTCGCCGCTCCAGGCCAATGGGGGCTGCAGGAAGGGGCGTGGGCCGAGGGATGTGCTGGCCGCTGCTTCCCGCAGCCCCCATTGGCCTGGAGCAGCAAACCACAGCCAGTGGGAGCCGCGATCGGCCAAACCTGCAGACGCGCAGGTGCTTACCCTGGCGTGCCGCGTCCCAAAGGTTGCCGATCCCTGAGTTATGCCCTTAATCATAAGACTCAGCCCTTCAAGAGAACTTCTTTTGGGAATACAATCCTTTTACCTTAGGAGCTTCTTGCAGACAGACCCCCCCCCCCCCAGTACTCAGCTACAAGCCAGCCTCCTGTGGCAGAAGCAATGCACTAACTCTGAACATCTGACCCCAGCGGCCACTACAGGCGCTCACTTACAGTACACACACCTATTCTTAAAGGGGCAGTCCCCATTTCTCTTATTCTATAATTTAGATTATTAAGAAAAACAGCAACAAAGAAATATTCCAGATTGTTACTAAATAGAAACAGTATGAACCTATCTCTATAACATCTATTTGAGAAACATCAGACATCCTCACTGATGCTGCCCTCCCCCATGTTTGTTGCTAGGACTTCTTAGGGCATATCCCATGGTTCTTTGTGCTGCAATGTGCTGAGTGTCTGTCCTTCTGGATACGGGAGTGGGCAGAGAAGAAGGGATTGTGGGAATGTATCGGAGGACTGTCTGCATGTGAGTGTTTTAGCCTGTGTCATCACTGCAAAGTGGAAGGGTTACCAGTCTGAGTGAAAGTGGAAACTGTGCTCTAACCCACTCCTGCATCTGTTCCAGCTAGCTTGGGTTGAAAGCACTGCCAAGCTCAGGTGTGAGGGTTTTGTGTGTGGATCCATGTGGGCTTAGGGGCAACACTTGGATAAAATCCCTGGTTAACCCTGCAGTGCAGACATACCCTATGCAGAAGCGCCACCTGCTTTTCTGCCGCCCTAGGCGGCGGAAGGTCCTGCCCCAAAATGCCGCCCCCCACAGAGGCGGCGGAAGGTCCCGCCACCGAAATACTTCTGCGGTTGCCGCCCCCCAAATTGTAGTGCCTTAGGCGACCGCCTAGGTTGTCTAAAGGGTTGCACCGGCCCTGACCCTATGTGTTGAGGCAGGTCTGAGTGGCAGAGGGTTTGAGAAAAGATTGTGAGTATTCATCACCTCTAGTAAAGGTTTGCCTAGGTGGGTGGCTTACATTAAATTGGATCAGCTTCTATTTTGAGTTATTCTTCCTTCCCTCAACCATCTCTTACCCCTTCAGGTAACCCTGTGTAAGAGGATGGCTGGATTAAGATCACCATAGATAATTTTCCTGTATGAGTGTGGGGGGCTGACAGAAGGGCATGGTGTTTATGTTATCTTGGGGGGTGGGGAGTTGAAGCATATCAGAAAGGGATGGGGTAGATAGCCCTAAGGAGGGGAGTACAGGGTTAAGAATTTCTGTTGTTGATATTTTCCTACTCCCTTTTCCCTAGGTTTTTGTATAATGGGCTAATTTGACAAGGGGGATTGTACAAAGTGTATTGTAATTGGCTGAAGAGAGTGGGGTGTGGAGGAATAAGAAAGATCTTGCTTGGATGGTGGAGGTTATGTTATTAGAACAGACTTTGTAGCCTGCCCTGAAGATTCCTGTTTGAGTGTCCACGGTGGGAGCTGCATCTCTTTGATGGCAACTTTAGGGTGGCATATAGATGGAACAATATTCCTATGGACTGGGGGTTTGGGGACCCTGGAGACAGTATGTCTGTATACTGCCTAAAACAATGGGGCCCTGATTTTTGGCTGGATACTACTGCATGACATATGATAGATCATGATATTAGCAGTTTCAGTTACAAAGGCTTGAGCCTTCAATCCCTGTGGTAGAGGTAGGGAGAAATATCATGCAAGGAGTGAACCTGAATTGAGGTGTTTGATGCTTGATCAGTATGTAGTTAGTATGAAAAGATGAAAAAAACCCAACTATGTTACAGGTGTATCCACAATTGTAGATTTTTATTGTGAGCAGAATGTGGGGAAGTGATTAAATATTGTGTCATAGGGCAGGCACACCAGAGAGAGTATTATGATCACATGCAAAACCTTGTATAGTGGGGTGCAATCCTGGCCCCATTTTAGTCAGTGGCAAAACTCTCATTGACTTCAATTATCAGAGGGGTAGCCGTGTTAGTCTGTATCCACAAAAACAACAAGGAGTCTGGAGGCACCTTAAAGACTAACAGATTTATTTGGGCATAAGCTTTCGTTGGTAAAAAACCCACTTCTTCATGCATCTGAAGAAGTGGGTTTTTTACCTACGAAAGCTTATTCCCAAATAAATCTGTTAGTCTTTAAGGTGCCACTGGACTCCTTGTTGTTTTTATTGATTTCAATGGAGATAGGATTTCAACCAGTATTTCCTGACTTTTGAGTGCTTAAATGGGCAACCTTCACGTTCTCTATACAGAAATTTTTGTATGGGATTTTAGTGCAGATGTGAAAACAAGATCTGAAGAGTTTGTTTCCAAATAGTTAGGTGTATAGTTTGGGTGGCATAATGTTGTCAAGCCACAAGTATATGATTTAGTCTTACAAGCGACGCATGACTCTCATGGCAAGATTGTCTCTGTTATGAGTCATGTCATAATGTGCTGTGGATCTCTCATAAAAAATAAACCAGATGTGTTTTGCTGGCTCAAGCAATTTCTGCCCATAAAAAGCCTTTAGAAGTGTAAATATAAAATATTTTAACAAATATCCCAACTGTTTTAACCTCCCCAGCTTTTGATGTGCTTTTAAAAAATATTTGCATTTGCAGACAGTTTACTATAAACCCTCAGCTTTTTTAATATAAACTTATAAAATTCCCCTTCACTGTAAGTGATCCAGCGGAAGGGGACTGGATTTCAGATGCCTTTGAGGTAATTTTATATTGTGGCTTCGTGTCTGACTGAACCATGGAGCAGTTTTAGGTGCAGGGGATGGGGGAAATGTATAACTGGACCAAAGGGATTTCACTTAGGAACAATCAGACTTGAGCAGGATCAATGAAGAATTCAAGTTAGGGAGAGAAATTCCAGCTAAGGAGTTCTAGTCTTTGGAAGACATGACCCCAATGGCAATTATTTGAAGATGATGGTGTAATTTTTTTCATCTTAAGAACCACAACTGAAGACATGGTGTAATGCTGTAGTTAAGAGAACAGCTTTTATTACTGGGTGAAATTTTTTGGTTATGTTATTCAGGAGGTCATACTAGATCGGGGTGGGCAAACTATGGCCCACAGGCTAGATCCGGCCTGTGAGCGCTTTAAGCCGGTCTGCGAACCACACCACGTGGCTTGGCCCCGCTCCGGCCGGGGCACTGGGTTGGGGGCCGGACCACGCAGCTTGGCCCTGCTCTGGCCGGGGCGCTGGGTCGAGGCTGCACCAGCAACTCGGCTCCACTCTGGCGCTCCAGCCAGGGCACTGGGTCGGGGCCACACCACGTGGCTCCCAGAAGCCACGGCATAGCCCAGCTTGAGGTCCTAAGCGCTCCAATGGGAGCTCCAGGGGCAGTACCTGTGGATGGGGCAGCTTGCAGAGCTGCCTGGCCGTGCCTCTGCGTAGGAGCCAGAGAAGGGACATGCCGCTGCTTCCAGGAGCCGCTTGAGGTAAGCGCCGCTCGAAACCTGCACCCCCTGAGCCTCTCCCCACGCCCCAACCCCCTGCCCCAGCCCTGATCCCCCTCTTGCTCTCCTAACCCCTTGATCCCAGCCCAGAACACCCTCATGCACCCCAAACCTCTCATCTCCAGCCCAACCCGAGAGCCCGCACCCCCAGCCAGAACCTGCACCCCTTCCTGCACCCCTGCCCCAGCCCTGATCCCTCTACCGCCCTCCAAACCCCTTGGTCCCAGCCCAGAGCCCACACCCCAACCCCAATTTTGTGAGCATTCATGGCCCGCCATACAATTTCTATTCCCTGATGTGGCCCTCGAGCCAAAAAGTTTGCTCACCCCTGTAATAGATTATCATAATGATCTCTTAAATCTACAAAATCAAGGTCTCTCTCTCATGGGTTCAGGCTGCTAAGTTTCTGTTTGAATGTTCAGAGGTCAAGCACTTGTACACAGTCATATTGTATTAATCATAATGTAAAATAAGATTTGTCTCTGTGACTTAGTCAGAATAGAACATGTCTTAAATGACCACTGCTTCCCTCAATTGTATGTCATATCAGGGAGTCAAATTATGAAAATCCCCACATAATGCAGGATAGGGGGCTATGAGGAGGGAAAACCAAGTACAATGCATGTAATTTTCTTCCACTTCTACACACCTTGTAGGGTCTTTAGCCCCTGAGCAATCAATTGCAAGGTTACAGATTAATGACCTTAGAGGTAGGGCAGGCTGGAATTGAGGAACGGACATATGCTTAATAATCTCCAACTGTAAGATTGTGCTGCAAATTCACTTTACACTCCATAGGGTGGGAATGTGCACTCTGCAGTCACGAGGCCAGGTAATGTCAGAGTAGCAGAGAACATGGTCATGTTGTCTGTGCTGTATGGGCCTGAGAGCAGCACAGAATGTCTGAGAGGAGTGAGAGATGTATCTGTAGTTTCTGGGTGTCCTGGGGTTCCACAGGGGCTTGTTGTCACACATTTCCTGGTCATACCACTCTGGTGGAATGTGGGGTTACTAAAGGGCATAGGTCTTTGCAAGTAAGACAGTCTCTTCTGCATGTTTTTTGCATGGAAAGGGGAGAATGTGGGATTCAGCACTTAAATTATGCTCAGATCACAGAATCATCGTGACATAACAGAGCATCCACCTTTAGAAACCCATGTGGAGGGCAGAGCTGATTGGAAAATGTTCTATGAGAAATTTCAAAAGAAAAAACATTTTCAACTTTTTCAAGATTCTTGTGGATTTTGCAGTTTTATGATAAAAAAAAAACATTTAAAAAAACAAACAAGAAATGAACATTTTTTCCCTGGAAATGTTCATTTAAATAAAAAGACAATTTTTCATTTGAAAGAATAAGTCAACCAAAGAATTTCAACCAGTTCTAATGGAGAATGCAGAATTATTTTGCTGATTTTCTCCATTTACAAGACCAGGAGAGTTTTATTACAACCAAGTCAGCTAGATAAATAGTAGGATTGGTGCCCTGAAGTAGGAGAGCATTAGAAAGTGAAAGGGGCGGCAAGTGACCCAGGGAGAAGCCCTTGGAATAGGCCAATTTGGGAGGACATTTGAGCAAGGGTCCTCGTTGAGCTGTTTGTAAATATAATCCTGCCACAGAGCTTTGTCACTTGAATCCCATTTATAAAGCTGCAGAATAAAAGGGGGGAATTTTGGGTAGGATTATACATATTTATCTCTGAAAAATGAAAAACAGAAGTCACATGCAGCAAATATACAATACATGGGGCCTGATTCTCGACTCAGTTACTCTAGTTTCACAGTAATGTGACTTTGTTGATTTCAGTGAGCTGCACTGACGTACACTTGGAGTAATGCAGTGATGACTCAGGCCCTATATGTTTACTTGTAAGATTAGATGACTGCGTTTTCTGTTTCTATGTCATTGAAATGTCGCATTATTTGTTTAGAACGCTATAGCTGCAACTTTATACCCCTTTGCTTGGCTTTGGCACTAACGTCCTCAATTTAAAAGATATATTGCACCCAAGAGGCATTTTTTAAAAAAAGGTTATTTTGAAGAAGTAAATTGCTATTGTGTCATTTAAAACTGCAACTGTGTTTACAATATAAAAGAAAAACCTTTATTTTAGAATATTGGAGAGCAAAGATTTGAATGGTGTCATAATGATGCATAATCTGAGATAAAATTTTACTTTTACAGCTAAATTCCTAGTAGGAGAGAGATAACTCTCTCCAAATTAATATTTCAACTAAAGAATAAGTATATGAGGCAGGAAAAGAATGCTTTGGAAAATTAGGGTGATTAACTAAATTCATGTTTGTGTATATGTATGTGCATCTGTATGTTTATAGAATCATAGACGTGCAGGGATGGAAGGGACCTTGAGAAATCATCTAGTTCAGCCTCCTGTGCTGTGGCAGGACAAAAATACATAGATCATCCCTGACAGGTGTTTGTCCAACTCCTTCTTAAAAACATTCAGTGATGGGGGATTCCTCCATTGGAAGCCTATTCCTGTGCTTAACTATCTTTATAGTCAGAAATTTTTTCCTAATATTTAATCTAAATCTCCCTTGCTGCAGATTAAACCCATTACTTTTTGTTCTACCATCAGTTGACATGAGAACAATTCACCACCAACCTCTTTATAACCATGCTTAACATATTCAAAGACTGTCATCAGGTCCTCCTCAGTCTTCTTTTCTCAACACTAAACATGCCCAGTTCTTTTCAAACTTTCCTCATAGGTCAGGTTTCCTAAACCTTTTAGAATTTTTGTTCCTGTCCTTTGGACTTTTTCCAATTTGTCCACAACTTTCTTAAAGTGTGGCACCCAGAACTGGACACAATACTCCATCCGAAGCCTCACCAGTGCTGAGTAGAGCAGGGCAGTTACCTGCCATATCTTACCTACAACACTCCTGTTCATATACCCCATAATGATATTAGCCTTTTCCACAACTACATTATGTTATTGGCTCATATACAGTTTGTGATCCACTATTACCCCCACATCCTTTTCAGTAGTATTACCACTTTGCCAGTTAGTCCCCATTTTGTAATTGTGCATTTGATTTTTCTTTCCTAAGTGCAGTACTTTGTATTAAATTTCATCATGTTGATTTCAGATCAATTCTCCAATTTATCAGGGTCATTTTGAATTCTAATCGTGTCTTCCAAAGTTCTAGCAACCCCACCTTTCTTGGCATCATCCGCAAATTTTATAAACATACTCTCCACTCCATTATCCAATTCATTAATGAAAATGTTGAATAGTACTGGACCCAGGGCAGACCCCTGCAGAACCCCACTAGATATATCCTCCCAGTCTGATAGTGAACCACTGATAACTATATGGAATGATCAGAAATATAAATATAGATATATATTTAAATAGACCAAGGATATATACACCTTCCTGTGGTGTCAAACCTACAAATCCTCCTTCTCTAATATTTATTAACTGAAAATAATAACAGATTAACTATAGCTGAAGATAGTATTGACTCCAGGCAAATTAAAAGAAGGGTATTAGCATGGCTGTTTATATTTGACCACACTTGATGTGAAACATTGTCTACTGCCAAACATTACAACTTCATTACTCTTTTTATCCCCCTATTCACTTGATCATGTTGATAAACTGGCTGTGTGATTAACAAAACAGCATGCTTTATTTTTCCCATTATGGAACAGTACAGTACATGGAGAAGAGATCCACTTACTCTTTGGTTTTCACCTGCTGTTTCAGAATGAAAATAGTAAATCAAGTGTTGTTGTTTTCTTGAAATGTTGTGCAAGAAATAGTTTATTTGAATGCTCTATTCCTTATCTCAAACAGTTAACATTTTTGCCTGTCTATACATTTGTGTTATATAATGGGACTATATGTGCTCCCTCTGGTGGCTAAAATGTGAAAATTCTTAGTTGATGAATTACTTAAGACCAAGTGGGATTTTCAAAAGCAACTACATAATTTATTATGTATTATTTATATTACTGTAACACCTAGGATTCCCAGTGATAGACCAAGGCTACATTGTGCTAGGCGCTGGTTTAGAAGACCTGTTCCTTATCTTACCTTCCATTGTGTATGGGAGGAGCGCAGAAAGGCCCAGAAAAGTGTATCTTCCTCATGATCAAAAGGGGAGATCATTTGGCCTTGATCTAAACATACGGCAGTAATATCCTGACATTAATAGAATACGTTTCTGAATTTGGATCACTGAGCAAAATACTATCAGGACTCTGTGTGTGTGTGGTGGTAATTTGAGTGGTCCCATATTTAAGCAGCAGAAGGTGGGTCCATGAGTCGCCAAGAAAAAAAATGGCAAATTTCAGAAGTCATTTTTCAACAGATGGACACAAAATTAGGAAGGTGACAGCAGGTGGTCAGCAGGTGGAGGAAGCAGGAAAGCAATACCACGTGCTGCAATGCTTGACATTAATTACACCTGTCTGAATTCTGCACGCCTTTTGGCTCCAAATGCTTGCTACAGTTAATCACTATGGAGAAAAAATTATACAAGATTAGAACACAATAAAAGTGCAAAATGATTAACTGGATTTAGTGAAAGAGCATAGGAAAACAGAGCATCCAAAAGCACCACAATCAGCCTGAATTTCCAAAATTTTCTTCAACTGTGATGTGTTTACTTGGGGGAGGGTGGGAAGGGCAAGAGGATGGATAGGAAACTGTCATTGTTCATTTAAGAAATATGTTAAGGGCCAGAAACCTTTCCAGCAATAGTCTTCTTAGTTGCTTGGAGTGCAGTCACGGGCATCGTGAGCTTAAGGAGGGGGAAAAGGTTAAGTTTTTCCTCCCCAAAAATTTTACAAGTCATTTTCCATCAGTGAACTCAGTGCTGTCTCTGCTGTGTACATAACCTGTAGTGTTCCCCTATATTAATGCAGGTAGAAGAGTGAAACAGAGTAGGATCTGCTGGCTTTGTCATAGAAATGGATAAAGCATAGTATTACCAGAGAGGGAGGTAGAGGAGACAATTCCATGCTTAGAATGTACAATATTTTAAAGAAGATAAAACATTTTCTGTGTGTTGTCCTGATTCAGCAAAGCATGTGTGTAACTTTGAGCACGAGGCGTGCCATTCACATCTGTTGACCTCATACATATGCTTAAGTTGGATCATTAGAAGAAGTTTTTGTTCTGATTCCCACCCAGAAGTTAAAAATGTGAAGTTCCCTTTGGTGTCAAGTATCAGGGGGGTGGCCATGTTAGTCTGATCCACAAAAACATCTGTAATTTTCACTCTATGCATCTGAAGAAGTGGGTTTTTACCCACGAAAGCTTATGCCCAAATACATCTGTCTTTAAGGTGCCACAGACTCCTTGTTGTTTTTGAAGTTCCCTTTGTTTCTTTTACTGGTATTATGCTGGTATTATCCTAAACAATGTAACCTGTCTTTTGTCTGATATTCAGGAGTTCTTATCACCTTGTTTTGGATGAGGCTGAGAGTGAGTGCATCAAATGGAGTTAGCAAAACAATGGAAAACATTTCAGCAACAAATCTGGACATATTCTGCTCAGCTCTGGCATCAACTTTTAATTGTTGTCTTTCACTAAAATAAATACCTTGTTGGCAGATGAAAGTAAAATAACGTCTCTCATGTACAGCAAAATTATTTCCCAGCCTTTTGCTTCAACAAGGAGCCCTGTCCCCTGTTCCCCTGGGCTGTTGTAAAATCGCAGATGAGCAGATGGACAAAACACTGATGGCCAGAATGACTTAAAGCAAACCTTCATTTAGTAGGGTGCAACTTGATGTCTTGTCTAGACAGTGAGCTCTGCATACAGGACTCTGATATAAAGAAAAGGATCTGGACTGGGAGTGAAGGAAGATCACCTATGGTGAATGGCAACATACAGAGTGGAGTGAAATTATTCCTTAGAACCAGATATAGACAATGTAGCCCAGGAGACAGATATACAAAATGCCAAGGAACCCTCATATCCTCTGTCAAGTTTCCCTCCCCACTCTGAACTTTAGGGTACAGATGTGGGGACCTGCATGAAAGACCCACTAAGCTTATTTCTACCAGCTTAGGATAATTTTAAGCTGCCACCACCATGTGTTCCAAATATTTAGAGAGAGCCGCTTGGAACTCTGCCTTTCCCCAAATATCTTTAAGGTCCCTAACCCTCCTTTTCCTGGGCAGATTTGAGAATAACCCCCCCCCCCCAAGTCCATTCACCCCTTTTCCTGGGTAGGCTCGAGAGAATCCCCTCACCAATTAGTCCTGGTGAACACAGATCCAACACCTTGGATCTTAAAACAATGAAAAATCAATCAGGTTCATAAAAGAAGAATTTTATTAAAAGAAAAGGTAAAAATAATCTCTGTAAAATCAGGATGGAAAATAACTTTACAGGGTAATCAGATTCAAAGAGCCCAGAGGAACCCCCTCTAGCCTTAGGTTCAAAGTTACAGCAAACAGAGGTAAACCCTCTAGCAAAAGGAACATTTACAAGTTGAGAAAACAAAGATAAAACTAACAGACCTTGCCTGGCTGTTACTTACAAGTTTGAAATATGAGAGACTTGTGCAGAAAGATTTGGAGAACATAGATTAATGTCCGGTCCCTCTTAGTCCCAAGAGCGAACACACCCAAAAACAAAGAGCACACAAACAAAAGCCTTCCCCTCACCCCCCAAGATTTGAAAGTATCTTGTCCCCTTATTGGTCCTTTGGGTCAGGTGTCAGCCAGGTTACCTGAGCTTCTTAACCCTTTATAGGTAAAAGGATTTTGGTGCCTCTCGCCAGGAGGGATTTTATAGTATTGTATACAGGAAGGTTGTTACCCTTCCCTTTATAGTTATGACATCCTCATTTACTCAGCACATGCCTCACAATTACCAAATACTCAGAGGCTTTTAAATGGTTTCCACCTAAGATGTTAAGGTAGATCTTTATGACCTGAGGAAAAATACAGGGTTCCTTATTGGAACAAGGACATAACTAATGGATTCTCAAGCTTCTGGGCAGAATGTGCCTAACCAACAATAAAGAATCAAGTCAAGTCTTTATAAATGCAGTTAAAGAAGTGATTGATGCAAAGGGATAGCCTTTCCTTCTCCTCCACCTCTCGAGAACTAGAAATAGAAAATATATCTAAGAAATAAAAAAGGAAAAAAGTTACTAAGAAACAAACCAAGGCTTAGGTATTCACCTTCTTCCTCAAAGAGCTCTGTCTTTACAGAAGAGGTATTGGAGTCTGACCTAGAGCACTTATAGGAAGAAACTCAGGACAGATTTTTCCCAAAGGATTTCTTTGATACTGTGGTCAAAAGAGTCAAAAAACTTTAGAGCTTCAGCTGAAACAGGACAAAAGGAAAAAGCCAAAGGGGAAATACAGATAGTAAAAAAGGAGTCTGATACTTGCCCCTGAGGACAAAACTTGTAGATGAATTCAGAGGGCCGTGAGAAGAAACTTTAAAACATCAGCAGTGGTAGTATAGGCCCATTCATTGCTTTCTTTCAAGCATTGCTCTTATGACCTAACCCATTAAAGGATAAATGAAAAGATAAGCAGTTTATCATTATTGTGCTAGATTTTCCAAGCAGCAATTCCCCATTTCATATTCTTCTCTAGTCAGAATTAAGATCTCATCTAGGGCTGCGGTATCAAATGCCACTTTCAGGAGGCTGCCTTTGTGGAAAGCTAACACCCCTGGACAGATAAAGCTGCCTCAGAACATGTAGAAAACAAACTAAGGCAAATATGAGGGGGTTTAGAAAGTGATCTTCATTTTTCCCTATCAGTCCAATCACTCACGGGAAGATTACAGCTACATGTCAGGGAGGTATTAGCCCTAGGGAGCAAAACAGCAAGAGAAATCCAGATAATCATTTCCTCGGTGAATAGGCTATTTATATGGTCTGCACATGTACTCTTTAATTGAGAGAGACTTTCCAACAGTTGAAAGACTGCCTTTCTTGAAGTCAATATGGATAGTGACAATTACAGACAATTGGGTGGTTGCAGTTATATGAGAATGCTATGCTCTAGGAAAGATTAAACTAAGGGCTGGGTGAAAGCCGACAGGTGCGGAGAAGCACGTGGTTCAGACAGAGACATCCCTTAGGGGAGGATCTATTAATAGAGATTCTGTATGTCCTAGTAAGGAGGAGAGGATGGAAGATGATAAAATACAGGTAGGATCTGATGAGAAACAGTCAACTGTAAAAAAGTCCCATTCAATTACATCATGTAATGCAAGACAGCTAAAAAGTTAAAAGTTTTTAAAGTGCATATATACCAATGCTAGAAGTCTAAATAATAAAACAGGGGAACTAGAGTGCCTCATATTAAATGAGGATATTGATACAATAGGCATCACAGAAACTTGGTGGAATGAAGATAATCAATGGGACACAGTAATCCCAGGGTACAAAATATATCAGAAGGACAGAACAGGTTGTGCTGGTGGGGGAGTGGCACAATATGTGAAAGAAATAATGAAGTAAAATGAAGTAAAATCATAAATGAAAGAAACTGTACCATAGAATCTCTATGGATAGTAATTCAATGCTGTAATAATAATATAGCAGTAGGGATATAATACCGACCACCTGACCAGTGATAGTGACTGTGAAATGCTCAGAGAGATTAGAGAGACTATTAAGATAAAAAACTCAATAATAATGGGGGATTTCAACTATCCCCATATTGACTGGGTACATGTCACCTCAGGACGGGATGTAGAAAGAGTTTCTTGATGCCTTAAATGACTACTTCTTGGAGCAGCTAGTCCTGGAACCCACAAGAGGAGAAGCAATTCTTGATTTAGTCCTAAGTGGAGCACAGGATCTGGTCCAAGAGGTGAATATAGCTGGACTGCTTGGTAATAGTGACCATAATATAATTACATTTAACATCCCTGTGGCAGGGAAAACACCACAGCAGCCCAACATTGTAGTATTTAATTTCAGAAAGGGAGACTACACAAAAATGAGATTAGTTAAACAGAAATTAAAAGGTACAGTGACAAAAGTGAAATCTCTGCAAGCTGCATGGAAACTTTTTAATGATACTATAGTAGAGGCTCAACTTAAATGTATACCGCACATTAAAAAACATAGTAAGAGAACCAAAAAGTGCCACTGTGGCTAAACAACAAAATAAAAGAAACAGTGAGAACCAAAAAAGCATCCTTTAAAAAGTGGAAGTTAAATCCTAGTGAGGAAAATAGAAAGGAGCATTAACTCTGGCAAATGAAGTGTAAAAATATAATTAGGAAGGCCAAAAAAGAATTTGAAGAACAAAAGACTCAAAAAAGTAATAGCAATTTTTTTTAAAGTAAATCAGAAGTAGGAAGCCTGCTAAACAACCAGTGGGGCCACTGGACGATCAAGGTGCTAAAGGAGCACTGAAGGACGATAAGGCCATTGCGGAAAAACTAAATGAATTCTTTGCATCGGTCTTCACAGCTGAGGAGCTGAGGGAGATTCCCAAACCTGAGCCATTCTTTTTAGGTGACAAATCTGAGGAATTGAGGTGTCATTGGAGGTATTGGAACAAATTGATAAACTAAACAGCAATAAGTAACCAGAACCAGATGGTATTCACCCGAGAGTTCTGCAAGAACACAAACGTGAAATTTCAGAACTACTAACTGGAGTCTGTAACCTATCATTTAAATCAGCTTCTGTACCAAATGACTGTAGGATAGCTAATGTGATGCCAATTTTTAAAAACGGCTCCAGAGATGATCCCAGCAATTACAGGTCTGTAAGCCTGACTTTCAGCACCAGGAAAACTGGTTGAAACTATAGTAAAGAACAAAATTGTCAGACACATAGATGAACATAATTTGTTGGGGAAAGAGTCACCATGGTTTTTGTAAAGGAAAATAATGCCTCACCAATCTACTAGAATTCTCTGAGGGGATGAACAAGCATGTGGACAAAGGGAAACCAGTGGATGTAGTGTACTTAGATTTTCAGAAAGCTTTTGACAAGGTCCCTCACCAAAGGCTCTTTAACAAAGTAAGCTGTTATGGGATAACAGAGAAGGTCCTCTCATGGACTGATAACTGGTTAAAAGATAGGAAAAAAAGGGTAAGAATAAATGGTCAGTTTTCAGAATGGAGAGAGGTAAATAGTGGTATCCCCCACGAGTCTGTACTGGAACCAGTCCTATTCAACATATTCATAAATGATCTTGAAAAAGGAGTAAACAGTGAGTTGGCAACATTTGCAGATGATACAAAACTATTCAAGATAGTTAAGTCCCAGGCAGACTGTGAAGAGCTACAAAGGAATCTCTCAAAACTGGGTGATTGGGCAAGAAAATGGCAGATGAAATTCAATGTTGATAAATGCAAAGTAATGCACATTGGAAAACATAATCTCAACTATATGTATAAAATGATGGGGGTCTAAATTAGCTGTTACTAATCAGGAAAGAGATCTTGGAGTCATTGTGGATAGTTCTCTTAAAAAATCCAGTCAACATGGAGCAGCAGTCAAAAAAGCAAACAGAATGCTGGGAATAATTAAGAAAGGAATATGTAATAGGACAGAAAAATATCATGTTGCCTCTATATAAACCCATGATATGCCCACATCTTGCATACTGCATGCAGATGTGGTCGCCCCATGTGAAAAAAAGATATATTGGAACTGGAAAAGGTCAACAAAAATTATTAGAGGTATGGAACGGCTTCCGTATTAGGAGAGATTAATAACACGGGGACTTTTCTGTTTGGAAAAGAGATGACTAACGGGGGATATGATAGAGGTCTATAAAATCATGACTTGTGTGGAGAAGGTAAATAAGGAAGTGTTGTTTACTCCTTCTCATAACACAAGAATTAGGGGTCACCAAATGAAATTAATAGGCAGCAGGTTTAAAACAAACAAAAGGAAGTATTTCTTCAAACAATGCACAGTCAACCTGTGGAACTCTTTGCCAGAGGATGTTGTGAAGACCAAGACTATAACAGAGTTCAGAAAAGAACTAGATAAAATTCATGGAGGATAGGTCCATCAATGGCTATTAGCTAGGATGGGCAGGGATGGGGTCCCTAGCCTCCGTTTGACAGAAGCTGGGAATGGGAGACAGGGAATGGATCACTTGATGATTACCTGTTCTGTTCATTCCCTCTGGGGCACCTGGCATTGGCCACGGTCAGAAGACAGGATACTGGGCTAGATGGACCTTTGGTCTGACCCTCTATGGCCATTCTTATGTTCTTATGTTTCAGGCAGGAATTCTTGAATTCCCCTACCTTTCAATGGGCTTGCAATCAAAGTAACATGGACAAGGACATATATATTGTGGAAGAAATCCTGGCCTCAGGGAAGTCAAAGGTGTAACTCAGTGGGGCCAGGATTTCACCCTGTGCCCCTAGAAAACATAAGAGGCACCATGCACCTTCAGTAAACTAAGTAACGTTAACTGAATAAGAAGGAATAGTAAAACAAAGGAGCCTCCTGTTACAGCTGCTGCCCTGGGTTCAGTCCCAGAAGTCTTCTTACTGACCAGTTTTGACCTTTGCCACTTAAGCTCCGCAACTCAAAGGCTCTGTACCGGTAAAGTGATCACAGTTATCGACATCACATAAAACACCATCTTTTGAATGTAGCAGCCATGGGAAAAAACCTGACAGAGGTAGTTCTGAAAGAAACAGCAGGATGAGTAGGAAAAGAAGAATGGTAAGATAGATCTCCCCTTCCCTCCACTTTAACAAAATTCAAAGAAGAGGCTGGAGAGGAAACAGATAATAGGCAAGGTAAGAACAAGAAAGTTGTAAAATGTATGTTGCATGGTTTGGAGGATGTCCAGAATTATTGGTACCCAGCTGGTGGATATTCTTGAAGTCCTTGTCATGGAGGTCATTGTTGAGATGAGTGCAAGACAATGTCAAATGGACAACAAAGATGAGTGCAGACCGAAGATATTGGCTTATATGCAGGCTAGGGTCAGAAAATGAAGCATTTTAGAATGTTTTTGTACATAAGGCACTATATTTATTGCTATAGGCTAAAAGTGAAAGCATTGGCATCTGGTTAATGCACTAGACTACAATTCAGAAGATCTGGGTTCAGTTCCTAGCTTAGTTACATATTTTCTGTGTGAGCCTGGACAGGTCAATTAATTTCTTTGGGGTAGATTCACAAAGGTGTAGTGATGCTCAGCATTGCAACACCTAAATTTTAGGAGCCTAGAAATTCACTGGAACAACACTGTGATTCACAAAGCCTGAGTTAGTTGCCTAGGCTCCCTATACAATGACTGGAGAAAGAGAGAGGCGCGTTAGACTGTGATTCGCAAAAGCCAGCACATTAGGTGGGGAGCTGCCTAATCTAGTCAATGGGAGATGCTGACCACAGAAGTATGTGCTAAGCCCTGGCCCTCCCATGGAGATAGGCACCAAAGTTCATGCTGTGGGAAGGCACCCAGCTCTGCAAGTGATTCTCAGCTGTGAACCCTCTTTGGAGTTAAGGCATTTTTGCAAGAAACTGGGGAAGAAGGTCTCCCTCCTGACTTTTAGCCCAGTGATGAAGGTACTCAGCTGAGATGTGGGAGACTACTAGTTCAGGTCCCCCCTCCACCTGAGGGAAAGAAGGGGTTTGAACAGGGCTCTACTACTTCTCAGGTGAGGAATATGGAATATTCTGATGTGAGTCACCCTCAGTGTCTCCTGTTGAAGCTGTTCCACTGTGGATAAATAATTAGAGTCGTTTGGGCTAGAGAAGGAGAGCACAAGCATGGGTTTGACTCTGTAGCTTGGTAGTTAGATCACTCACTCAGGAGGTGGGAGACACAGGATCTTGCCCCCCAGCTCAGGAGACACAGGAAAATCTCCCCTCCCCCATCATAATATCCCATAGCCCAGTGGTAAAGCTTATCCCTGGGAGGTGGCAGATTGCTGTTCAGATCCCCTTTCCTCATCAGGGGAGGACAGACTTGAACCAGGGGTCTCCCACATCCCATGTGAGTACCCTAACTATTGGGTTAAAGGTTATGAGGGAAGGCCTTAGTTTGTGCAAACCCACCTGAGACCCTCACATGAGTTGGATGGCTGAACGAGGGATACTTTGAGCATTAGCCTGCTAAACCCAGGGTTGTGAGTTCAATCCTTGAGGGGGCCACTTAGGGATCTGGGGCAAAATCAGTACTTGGTCCTGCTAGTGAAGGCAGTGGGCTGCACTCAATGACCTTTCAGGGTCCCTTCCAGTTCTATGAGATAGGTATATCTCCATATAATGACTGTCTTTTCCCAGTTTGTGAATTGCTCTGTGCCTTAGGTAGGAGATAGGCATCTGGAGGCAGGCAGCAGTGCGCATACCCAGAGGCTGAAACATAAGCGCCTAGGCAACTTTTTACTGAATAAATTTAGGCACCAAGTTTCAGTGCCTACAGGTTCAATGGGAGTTTTGGGAATTGAAGTGGAACCTAAAACTGGGATTTAGGCACCTAAATACTTTTCTTAATCTAGGCCTTTGTGCCTTAGTTTCTTCACTTGTAAAATTTAGATAATATTAATTCCTCCTCTTCCCTGCTACCATGTTTGTTTGTTTTTATTTAGACCGTCCGCTCTTTGGAGCAAGGGCTGTCTCTGAGTAGGTTTGTACACTGCCTAGCATAATGGGGCCCTGATCTTAATTGAGATCTCTATTTGTATTTGTATTATAAATAATAATATGATTATACAAAAGTTAAATAATAATGAGTTTTGATCAAGTACAACAAACTAGAAAATATAGTTAATAAAATGTATATATGCATTGCTGGTGGCTAATCTTCTAATATAGAAGTTCTAGTAAAGAAGCTTTCACATTTTCAGTGAGAGCATTCACACCAAACATATGTAATAATTTACAGGGCTTTGAAATAGTAAACGAACCCACATTCACATTTTTCTTGACAGCTCTGGATGTTATGTATCCTATAATTTCCCTCTGGATCTGCTTAAATTACACAAAATTCCCCATGATTCTCTGGTGAAAACCTTCATTGCTGAGAAACATTAAAGATATAATGACAGGATTTCTGTATTTTAATTTTTTGCCATTTCATTCATACTCTTGTCTTCCCTATGCAAGTTTAATTTCTCTTCAGCTTCAGGAATTGCTCTCCCTGGATTCCCGTTGATAAAAACTTCAAGCCTGAAAGACCTGCAACATTTAATGTATACTGTACATTGTTTTATTCACATTAGCCCACAATTTGAATCTGTAGATGTTGTCTCATACAGCTTGACAAATACAATATATCTTTTCAGTTAATTGCAAGCCTCATGAGTCTTTCACCATACCACTCTTAAGACAGAACTCTTTCACTACAGGAAAGAGAGCTAATGGGATCTAGGACCTGAGTTTTGGATTTGAGCAATTCTTGAGTTCTTATCTAATCTGAGCTTTACCACTCCCTTGCTTAATGGCCTCAGACAGGTAATTTCCGTCCGTCTGTTCCCCCTCTTGGAACATGGGGATAATACTTACCAGCCTCCCTCTCACCTGGGGGATTAATTAGTGACTTTTTGTACAGTGTTTTGACTATATGAAGCAGTGGTGGGCCGCATGTTGCCCACCACTGGTATAAAATGATATAAAAAGGATAATCTTTATCATTTGTATTATGCTTTCAGTACGTTCCATGGACTTTTAGCCACAGACTCCCACTGCCTTTAATGGGAGTTGTGCAGTTAAAAATCTCATGCAATTCTCTGGCAATGTGGTAAGAGTTTAGTGGCTCGTGCTCTGATTGTTAGACTGCACACCCTTCTTCCTGTTCTTCATTATTTTTATTGCACTAGTGCCTAGAATCAGAGCCCCACATGCTAGGTGATGTGTATCTGCATATTACGAGAAAGTTCCTGCCTCTAAGAGCTTGCAATGTAAGGCCCTGGTCCTGCAAATACTTACATATTTCGGACTACTCACATGTTTGAAGTTAAGTATGTGCATACATCAGCATTTGCAGGTACAGAACCTGAGCAGGCAAGACCAAGTGAGCACTCTTATCCTGATTTTACAAAAGCAGGGCTGAGACACAGAGATTAAGTGACATGCCCACGGTCACACAACAAGCCTGTAGTAGAACTGGGAATTGAACCCAAATCTCTTGAGTCCCAAGCCAGTGCCTTAACAAGGCCATCTTTCATCTTAATAGGCCCAACTACCTGAATTTGTGTACATTTTGCTTGCTCTGGTTAGGAAAGCTCCTTTTACCAGCTTGTTTTTCTGGTTGAGTCTGGTTGAATCTTCATACTATTTTACTTACACAATGGTACTCTTCAATTTATAATATGTACTGATCCATTGGAGAAAATTGTTTTATTCTGGGATTCACATAATAACAATGCTGCTGCCAGTCTCTAAGCATTACAACTGTGTTTTTCTTCAGCAGATGTTTGTGTGTGGAAATATACAATTTGCAGTTGTTCTATCAAATCATGTTTCTTTTGCACAATAACATGTACAAGTGTGCTAATGCAGTGGGAAATGAGTCAACACTAACACAAAGAAATTGAAATTGTGCTTCAGCAGATAGCATTATTGCTCTCGTACAGAACTTAGTATAATATTTGTCAGATAACAATGTGACTTGACACTTACATTATAAACTCACGGGGGCAAGGACCCTGTCTACTGTTATGTTTACACAGAGCTCAGTACATTATGGGAACTACAAGAAACAAATAATGACATTTTTATCCCAGTACTTCAGACTGCTTTACAAGTATTATAAGCATGTGTTTGCTAAGGGGTGTCTTCCCCTCAGAGACATTGTTTTGGATTCCTGCTTGTTTACAAACAAGCCTGTTCATTTAACCCAGTATAGTCATATAGTAAACATCCCAATATTTAACCTAAAACAGCCATATGGTAAACACCCAATAACAACATCAATATATAGTTGTACATATATATGTATATATTCATAAATTAGTACAGAGCAGCTCTGTGCTTGTCACAATGACTAAATTGACTTTGAATGATGAGTTCACTTTAAGCAATGGTCTGTACTGTAATATCTTAAGATTCATCCTGCAATGTTCTATGCAGGAAAATTCTTTAAATCCTAAATTTAGGGCACTGAAATTGTGCAAATCATAATTAGTTGTCCAATCTACTGATCGTTTCTTCACAGATATGTGTGTAATTATGTAGGTGAAGCATGTCCTTTGCCTGCACAAACATTTTTATTTGCTAAAATATAATCAGTTATTGGTCAATAAATTCCTTTTTACACTGTATTTTCCTAGGAAGAGTGACTTTAAGAGGTAATTCTAATATGCTCTCTAATATAAATACATGATTTGTATGTCTTCACTTCAAGGCCTTTCATGGCCTATCCCCACCTTACCTATAATATCTCATTCAGAATCAAAAGGTCAACTCCCAGCTCCTATCAGCCCATGATGTCCTCCTGCATCACCCACTTGTTCGATTTTCAAACAAGCGCCTTCGTGCTTTCTCCCATGCTGCCCCTCATGCTTGGTAGAAGCTCCCTGGTAACATCTGCAAAACTAACTCATCCCTGCTTTCTACCATTCTAAGTTTTTACCTTTCATGCTGTGTTTTCCAGGTTTGTTTTCTGCCTGACGGTGAATTTTTGTGTTGTTGCTGAAAGTCTGAGATTCTGCCATTTTTGAACACTTAAAAAAGTGAAAAAATACATTCTCCTCCCCAAATTCTTTTGATCTGTATTTGAACAGCTCTGTATGCAAAATAGCTGGAGGTGGAAAGTTCAAATTGGCTATAAAAATTGCCCCTATTGAGAAGTTCCTTGCAACGTCCTGGTGACTTTGACTTGACCAAATTGTAAGCCTTTCAAAATGGAATGCTCATCCTGGACCAGCTTTAGTGAATCTGGTCTAAAGTTTAATATATGGAGTTTTGCATACACATAGAGTGTATTACATGTACTAAGGAATAGACATGCTATGCACTCAGGAAACCATATACCATACTCAGTTTTTTATTTACTCTGTATATTTCATAATCATTTTAACATTAATATATTGAAAAATAAAAACTAAATAACCAGAGATATTAACCAAGGACTTCACAATGAAAAAACTGTCCATTTTATATAACAAAAACTGCAAATTCTGAGCAATAATTTTCGTAGAATGTCTTCATATGTATTTTAGCAGTGTCAAAGAGATCACTATGTTTTCAATGTGCAGGCTGAAAAAAATCAATTTAAACTATTCTGTGCAAAAAGAAAAGATAATATTTGATACATTGTTATGTCTAATTTTCATGGAAGCTTGTATTTATATAGATCTTTTTATGAACTACAAAGCACTCTTTTTGTTTAAACTTTATAGACGTCATATTCAATTTTCAAAAATATGGAAGCCTTTCAGTGGCCTAAACAATACTTCTAAATCCCCATGAGTGTTAATTGGTAGAGAGAATGACTGCATCATATTTGAAATGTTGTGAATTCAAATCCTAATAGGATGGTGCTTTCACTCTTTTCCATCAATGCAATTACAGTTTAATTCTTAGATTATTCCTAGTGCAAAAAAAAGTGATCTAAAGGTAAACATAACACGGCATAAAAAAACAGGTAAGAAAAATTATAGTACATCAGTGTATGCAGCCATGTTAAGAAAAGGGTTAGCCCTTCAAAATGATCAAAATTACCCTTAAATAGGACACACTTAAGGCCAATGTATGATTTGTCTTTCTGCGGTAAATCATAGGTCTCAATCTAGCATCCTATTTGCTTTGGTGGGTAGGGGCACAAGCACAGAATTGAGGAAAGACTGCCCAGTTAGCTCTAATAGTGTTTTGGGGTTTTTTAAACTTCTCTCTGTCATGAGGTTTTCTGTAGTGCCCATAACTGTAATAGTTCTTTTTTTAACATGACTGTTTTTGTACATATCATATGCAGTGATGTCATTTCTAGGCTGGCTCTTTTACAAATGAAGTATCAGGTCCTTAAGTCCTTTCTTGATTGCCTAAATAAAGACTAAGTACAAACTTCTGAGGTCTAGAAAATTGACTCAAAATGTTGCACATCAGATGGAGGTCTATGTCATTAACAAGGAAAAACACACCACTGATTATTTACAATAGAATATTTGTAGCTCATTAATTTCAAAGGGAAATGAAGACAGTTCCAGATGCCATCAGAAATAAAGAATATGAATTGGCTGGTGCAGTATTTTAAAGAATAGAGTCCAAAGCTGTTAATGAGACGTAGTAACTGCCTTTTGTAAGAAAGACAAGTTGTTTTAATCAAAAAGGTCATGCATGTCAGATAGCATTATTGTTTTCTGTGTTAGCTTGACTCTATCTCCGTCTGTGGGAATTAAGATTTCAGTGTACATTACTCATAGTTAAGACATATCTGGGGACATGGAGGTATCTGTATTCCGCTCCACTGAAACTCTGTTTTTGATTTATTGGCATCACTGTTAAATACTATTTAAATACAAGCAGTCAATGTATGTCACTGAAGCCCTAGAATCATGCAAGTGCTAAATTTACAACACAGAAAATAGCTCAGGGATCAGAGGAGCACACCTAAATTCTAACTCATGCATGAATGCTAAGAACACCCTCTTCATCTCCAAAAGGTTCAAGCAGTGTAATCTTCTGTGGCTAATGGTTATCCGGCGCACCACAGAAAACTCTCAACACAAATTCATGGATGCACATCCCACACACGGCCGGCTCACAACATTTTGGCACCTGAGGCGGGGAGCTCAAATGACGCCCCCATGCCCCCTCGCTTGGGCCAAAACTTTGAAAGGTCTCAATTCTGCCTTCTTCCTGTTCTACTCCTCTCATGGTACTGCTCTGCTATCTATCCCAATAAAGGAGAACTAACAACTTAAAAAGCCTTCTTCAAACATTTTAAGTAACACTTAACTTTCAAACGCCTGAACAGCAAATGTAACTTTTCTTATCTGCATAGTAAACACTGGCATTTTTGTCTGTTTGAATAATCAAAGTGGTGCTTTCCATGCCTTCTTGGTTGCAAAGATTTGAACTGCTTCCTGAAGGTCCACAGTCTGGGCTAGCTCATGCTCTATTGAGATGGTTTCAAGGCCGACCAGCCTCTCCTGTGTCATTGTAGCGTGTAGATGTGTTTTTATTAACTTCAGCTTGGAGAAGCTGCGTTTTCCACTGGCAACTGTTACAGGAAGTGTTAGAAGTATGCACAAAGCAACAAAAGCATTTGGAAAGAGGGTGGTCATCTTATTTGTGCACATATATTCCTGAACAGTCTTTGGAGTTGATCCTGCTGAAATGTATCTTGAAAGGGCTTTCAGTTCATCACCTAAATCACTCGCATCAATATCGCGCATGTCATCATGTGTTAACACTGTCTCTAGTGCCCGGCATTGCTGGTGTAGGTCTTCTTCAGGTATAGTGAGGAGTTTTGGAATATCATACAACATCCCAAATATACTGCTGTGTTCCTTGATCTGCATGAAACGTTCTTCAACTGATTGTATTGCACAATCTAGCACCTGGTTAAAGAATTCAACTTTGAATTGTTGTTTGGGGTCTCATGGGATTATCCCGTGCCTCGTAATCAAAATGTCTTCTTCTTTGGTGACTCTTGTATTCTTAAATGGGTGGGAAAATAACTTCAGTGTGAAGTTCCTCTGCCAACTTCTCTGCGCTCTTCAGAACATTTTGAATTCCCTCATCTGACCAGTAAGACTTTAGGTATCACTTTGCTTTGTCCAGTTGTTCCATTGCTCCAGATATACCAAGATCAACACCTTGGAATCTCTTGCTTACAACATTTATTTCAAACAGTATGTCATTCCACAACACTAAGCCACATAGAAATTTGAAATTATGTATGTTTCTGGTGATTCCATTTCCCTCTGCCACTGTTCTCCCACGAACAGTCCCTGTCATAGCATTATCCTCCATAATGGCAACTATGGCATCATCTATCTTCCCAATTTGGTGTTTGATAGGCTTTATCACCTCCACTCGACTTTTCCATTGTTTGGCACTCAGTGGTTTCAGTGTCAGAGAGGATGTTCCCAGATGTTGCTTCAAAATTTGCCATCGATGAGTTGATGCAGAGAAAAATACATAGAACCTTTGAATTACATTAAAAAATTCAGCAGCCTCACTATAAGCTGATGCTGCATCACTGACCACCAAATTCAATGAATAAGAACTGCATGGGACAAAAAAAGCTTGAGGGTTTAACTCTTGGATCCGTGTCTGCACTCCTCTGTTCTTTCCTCTCACATTGGCACCATTATCGTAGCCCTGACCTCTCATATCAGCTATCGCAATTCCCATATTTTCCAGCTTTTTAAGAAGCACATTTGTCATACCAGCTCCTGTAGTATCATCAGTGTCAATAAATTCTAGAAAATGCTCTCTGACAGTCACCATTGCAGGGACATTTTCACTAGGTTCTGTTATTGTTACAAAATGAACCATTAAAGTGCATTTGTTCTGTATGGCTGATGTCAGGTGTGCAGTCCAGAATAACAGAGTAATATCTTGCTGACTCCACATCTGGCACAATCTTCTGTTTGACTTTTGTTGCCAGTAACTGTATGATCTCCTTTTGAATTGTTTTTCCAAGGTAGTGGTGTGTGTACATTTTTTGTGTGGTGACTCTTCTTAGATGCTCCTGGAGTACAGCATCAAACTCAGACATCAGCTCCACAATTTTAAGGAAG
Source organism: Malaclemys terrapin pileata (assembly GCF_027887155.1). Lineage (NCBI taxonomy): Eukaryota > Metazoa > Chordata > Testudines > Emydidae > Malaclemys > Malaclemys terrapin. The sequence goes on along the minus strand of NC_071507.1, from coordinate 115,252,297 downwards.
TTTCCATTGTTTGGCACATACAGCTGATCTGAAGTGCCACACAGTGCTAGGTTTTGGGTAGCAAGCATTCTCACAATGGCAATGAGCCTTTTCAGAATATTTTGCCAGTAAAGAGACTCTGATGCAATCTTCTCTTGATGCTGATCATCTATGGTGGCCTTTAACCTTAGTCTCATCTCAAGCTCTTTCCACCTATGGAATGCTCTCTGGTGATTTGCTGCCTTCTCATGGCATGCCAGATTTCTAGCCAGATTTTTTCAGTCCTTTGTTCCTGTAGAACCCAATGTGGCTGGAACATTAGACTGGAAGAGTTTGCAACAATAACAGTATGCAGCATTCTGAGTTTTTGAGTACATAAGCCATGGCCTCTCCACTTTGTCACCATTGGGGATTTCACACCAGTAATGTGTTGGATGGAAACTTCTATTTTCGTTGTCTTTGGGGAACATAACATTTTTTACTTGCTATGGTCCATGCAGTACAAGGAAGTCCCTCAGGGTACTGCTCAAGTGAGTCCACAGTCCTGGATCATCTAGACTTAAGGAACTAAACTTAGCAGCAGCTGTTTCTTGCACCTCCACCACACTCTTCTCTGATATACACTTTTCTTCAGGAATGTGCATGGTTACATCTATTTGAGATGGAGATATGGATGCTGCAGTAGCTGCCAGGTCACCTGCATTCTGACTAACTGGAAGATCAGGGATCTTCTTACCACTCACATTCTCACTAGGGCCAGAAGGCTCACCGTGAACATTTGAGTCTGTGTATCTCAGGAGAGCTCCTTCCTGCTTAGATAGAAAAGCTTCCTTTTCTTTCTTTCTTTCTTTCTTTCTCTGAATGCTGCCCCAGAGGGGCGTGTTCTTCTTTCACTCATGACTGCTGTTCTGTGCCAGATATAGTGGCTCTCAACACTCAATTGAAGGGGACAAATAAGCAGGCTGGTAGCAGGGCCTGAGTGAGGGAAGATATCAGTGTCTTAAGAGCCTAACTGGCTCCTACTACTTCAGTTGACTGCCTGTTCTCCTCAAGTGGGTTCAGGGAAGCAGCAGGAAACAGGAAACTCCCTGAGAACTGGTGTTAATCAGTCCAGGCTCCTAGGGGTGCTAGAAAGGTACATAAGAGTCTCCTCCTCCTCTCTCTCCCTACAGCTCCTGCTCCTTTCTGTTATTCCATCTTACCTTTTCTCCTGCCTGCCGGTTCTGTCTCTTGCGCCCTCCTTCGTCCAGCACAGCACTCCACCATCTCTGTGCATCTAGAGCAGAGAGAATACATATGCACCAGCGGCAGACACAATTTTCTACACTCTGGGTCCTAGTGGTGCCCCTCCCCCCCCCAGTCTGGCACCTGAGGCGGCTGCCTCAGTTCGCCTCGTGGTAAGGCCAGCCCTGATCTCACATATGGAGCAGCTTGAGCTGCATTATTTATATTACAGAAGTGCCCAAAATGTGCTAGGCACTGTACTGACAAGTGAGAAGACATAATCCCTGCCCCAAACAAGTTTACAATCTAAAAGACAAGGGAAGTGTACTCTATTCATGAATCATTCACAAACCATTCCTATTTTCTACAAATGTATTTATTATCTACACATATTCACTAAATAATTTGTGTGAACAAATTTCAGCCTATATGGTGTTTGCAAGCTGTTCAGTTATTCTTTCAGGCTGTCTGATTTCATCACCTAAAGTCACATAGTATCTGTCAAGCTCCCTGGAGTAGCTCATGAGTGTGTATATCACCCTCAGTACAGACTGCCAAGAAGCAGGACACAAACTCCAAACTGATTCTGAGTTCTATACTTAATTTTCACCAACTAAATAACAAGTAACTTCTCAAGCACCATAGCAGCCTAATGATGGAGTCACAGCCCCCTTGAGTACTCCAGTCTATCTTGCCACTCAGGCAAACTTGCCATTATGATGGGTGGTCCCTTATACCAAAAATCACAATATTATTCAGGTTACTCCCAGTCCCAAAGGATCAGTCACTTAGCCCAGGTCAATTGCACCTTAGACCTCACACCAAAGACAATGCTTGCAGCCAATCCTATAATAAACTAAAGATTTATTAACTAAGAAAAATAAATGAGAGAGTTTGTAACTGGGTTAAAACAGATAAATATACATATACAAATGAGTTACAGTCTTAGGTGCTAAAAGGTGATAGAAACTGCTGGGATATGCAAGCCAAACAGCTTGGAGATCCCTTGCTTATGCTTAGAAATATTGCCCTTTCCAAATTCCAAGCAGCATAGTGATACAATTCCTCCTGGTCAGGGATTTTATTCCCTTTCCCAACTGTTTTCTTCTGTCTTCTCTTCATGGGTATGTGTGTGGGGAGGGGGAATCAACAAAGTCTTGATCCTTTGATGTTTCACAATGATTCATTTGGTTTCAATGGACCTCCTTGTATACAGGACCAGCACTTTACATTAATTAATGCTTCTTGCCTGTTTGGTGAGTTACCCAGTTACACAGTGTAGTGAGGCTGAATGGCCTCCCTCCGAGCCTGAGGGGGGAGGGACCACTCTCCTCCTGCTAGGGGATGGAGCCAGGCCAGGCTCGCCCCCCCTGAGCCAGAAGCAGAGAGGCGGAACAGTAAGTATAAGAGAAGGGGCCTCCAGTTGGGCCAGAGCCAGGGAATGAGTTGGATACTTCTGCCTTGCCACTGGCCCCTGTATTGAATTGCACCAACCCCTGGCCCCACAGGAGGACCCCGAGTAGCTGCTGGGACTGCTGGCTGCGGAGTACCCTGAGGAGACGGAGGATGCTTGGACTATGGTGCCCTGTCCCTGGAATGTGGTAGGAAGTAGCCTAGGGAAACCAGACTTTAGTCTGATTTTGCTGTCAGAACATGAGTCAGCATGTTTCGATGGGCTCCCCACTGACTCAGTGGCGGATCCCTCCGCCACTGTTAGGGCCCTGGGCTGGGACCTGCTGGAGTAGGGTGAGCCTGGGTCCCTCTCCCTCTGCTGCCAACCCCACCCCTGGGGTGGCAGCCTACCCATTTTAGGTTGAATGACGTGTTTGTCTGCTGTCTGCCATCCGCCCAGCCAGGCCGTAGACCAGGGGTTCTCAAACTGGGGGTCGTGACCTCTCAGGGGGTCGCGAGGTTATTACATGAGGGGTTGCGAGCTGTCACCCACCCCAAACCCCGCTTTGCCTCCAGCATTTATAATAGTGTTAAATACAAAAAAAGTGTTAGAATGTATGAGGGGGGGTCGCACTCATAGGTTTGCTGTGTGAAAGGGGTCACCAATATAAAAGTTTGAGAAACACTGCTATAGACTGTTGCTGCTCTGCCCTATCCAAAGGGCTGAGCCTGACTGTTTCTTCTCTGCCCTAGCCAGATGGCAGGGCTAAAGACTGCTCTTTGCTCTGCCCCGCCCGGGGGCCAGAGCAGCCAACTGTGGCTCTAGCCACATATCTAATAATTCCCCATTCCTTGAAGTATGATATTTACAGCAATGGAAGCTTTCAAGCAGCAGATATATGTGTACAGTATAAACAGACTCTCATTACATTTCCTTGGATTGCTAGAGTTGCCTTTTGCTTGCTTGTTTGTTTCTTTCTTTCTTTTCTTTGACAGTTTTATCATTTTGTGGCTTGTCTCATGTATATGTCAATGTATATAGCTGTGATTATCTCGGAGCAGCTGGCAAAACTGTTTTCATCAAATGTGAAAGCTAATACTACATCACCTAAAAAAAACCCAACATCATCAGCTCCCTAACAAATATCCAGCCCCACATTTTGGGGCACGTAAAGTGTTGGGATGAGTGTGGCTCTCCCAAAATTTTCCAGATTCTTCCCACACACGGATGTGCTATTTTGGCTCTCCAGTTTTATATGAAAGCTTGTCAATACAGAAAAATAAGCAAGGACCTTAAGTTGCACAGGAATTTCCCTTACTACTTGTCATAGCGCTGTTGCTCTAATGGCAATATTGGTCTGTGTACCCTTTAGTCCGTACAGAGAAAGTCCTGTGACATAGCATGAGAACAGAGGGAAAAATAAATCTTTTTTTTTTAATTCCTTGGGAGTGGGGCGAAGAGGAAAATGAGAGGAAAATATATTTGGCTCATTATTTGTAAAGGGTTTATTGCTGTAATAGCTGGATTGAAATCATGATCATGCTTTTTGATCGCAGGAAATGTTGATAAAGAGTAACATGGGAAACGGTTGCTTTTACAAATTGTTTGGCAAGCTTGCTGCATTCATTCTTTTCATTGCCGAGGAAAGATTGTGTTCTTTCTTTCATTTTTATTCTAACCTTGCTGATGCCCCTCCCCCCACACCGATTCACTTGAGTGAGAACTGGCATGTTTCTTCTGATTTTACTCCTTTTCTCCCTATCTAAGGTCTTTCTTGAAGTACAATAGTATCTAGGTATTGACTCCTTGTAATCCAGTTTACAGAGTACTGGTTGAAGGTGCAGTGAAACCAGAGATGAATAGATGTGTAGCTGAAACAGTCAGGGATAGGGCAGTGCCAGTGCATTTGTGAATAACAATGTAGGGGCATGTATGAATATTGCCTTTGATGGTTAATAACATTAAAATGTATTAGTTCTTATGTGCATTTATCATATACAAAATAACAGTGTGACTGATTGTGCCTCCATGAGCTGTGCACATGTTCCTCCACAGAGAGGAACTGCTGTACTTGAACATCTCACTTCAAAATAGAAAGGGGGTGAGGCAGTCAGTAGCCTCCATAACAGTGCCTCCTGCTTGCCCAAACTCTGTAGAAGACATTCTGCTGTCCTAGGGATCCATTTGAGAACAGGGGAATGGGCAGGCTAGGGGTGCATCTAACCAGGAGAGAATTGTGCATCTCTCCATTAGACCCATAGAGAAGCCCCCGGCATCTTAATGCAGTCCCTCCCAGCCTATATTAACCTTCCATAGCATGGGCCCCTCTCTCCAAGGTGGGGATCCCTTTTAAAGAGGGTCTCTCTGGGCATTTGCTGACCGGGAAAACATGGCAGCACAGTTTCAGTGGTGCTGCACTGAGATTTTGAGGGGAGTTGCTGAGGGACACAGCCACTGTTAACGCACAGGCCTCCCACTGGTCTCCTGAGATCTGTTTTAGCAGCCAGCCCAACAGTCTGTTTCAAGAAGAGGGGGTTGGTAGGGCAGACCTTGTTTTCCTGCAAGGTCTGCCCTATCAACCCCCAGCCCTGGCTCAGCTCCCACTATGCACTTCCTCTGCTCCTCCTCTAGCACTGCAGAGCATCTCTGGTGGAAATCCCATGACAGGCTGACCTCCTCCACTACAGATCTATTCTTTCATTCAATTCTGCTATCTTCCTAGCTAAGTGACTCTACTTCTCTACCCTAATTCAGTGGTTCTCAAACTGTGGGTTGGGAACCCAAAGTGGGTCATGACCCCATTTTAATGGGGTCACCAGGGCTGGCTTAGACTTGCTGGGGCCTGGGGCCAAAGCCCAAGACTAACAGATTTATTTGGACATAAGCTTTCGTGGGTAAAAAACCCACTTCTTCTGGTTCTTTCCCATCACAATACAAACATGATTTAGTTTCTCCCATCTCAAAAAAAACCCCCCAAACAACAACAAAAATAACAACAAAAAACTCTTTGACCCCAGTTGCCTCCAACTACTGCCCAGTAGGGGAATGCAACTGGACATCTGTGACTAGATTACAGCCCTTTTACACTGTGGATGTGTCCTCAAGGAGTCCAAAGGTAGCTAGAGACCCTGGCCCAGTGTATAACCATGCAATATGACATAAAGGTTTTTGAATGCAAAGCACAAACCTAGAAAGGAATCTTTGAACGATAGGAAAAGTATTGCTTCATTGTCATCAGTCACATATCTAAGAACCGACACACAGCAGTGGCTAATCAGAAGTGTCTGGTCGTGGATTTAATCTTGTAATTTTTTATTGCTGCCAAAAGAACCACAGCTGGATATAAATTCTGAAGAAATAGAAGCCTTTGAAGGTTTAAATCATATTGTGCTTAAAACACCACAATGTTGTAATATGCAGCAGATACTCTCCAATGGTGGTATTGTGTGTGTATGGGGGTGTATGTATACACACACACACACATATATATAGCATACTGTTCATATCATATATCATATATCATAGCAACTGTTCTATCTGTGGAATTAATATTGCATAGAATATGTTTGTTTACAGCGTAAGCAACATGTTTAAAACGATCATTTTAGAATGTTAGTCATCGTTCTGTTCTTTGGTCCTGGAAGCTCTCCACAGTATTGTATTGCCATGACATTACAATTTGTGCTCTGATGTGATAAATGTGGCAATATAGTTCTACGATAGGGACAAAGGGGATAAACACTCTCAAGTGCTATTTAAAATGGAGTGATTAGAAATAGAGACATAAGCACTAATTGCAAATACATGGAAATATCTCTATTTTAAATATTGTTTCGATGAGGCACCAGTCGTTTTCTTAAATGACAGCAATGTGGAAGTGTTTGTAGAGACTCAACTGAGAACCATTACAATAGGCTTCCCAATAAAAAAGGGCCTTTAAAAAGAGAATTGAATGCAAGTTTTATTAACCACAGCAGAGTAAGAAGCTGATAGTACCTGGATTCTTCACTTGACTGCAAACCGAGTAAATAGCAAATGATATTAACACATCCCCTCAGCCAGTGTAAATTGGCATAGCTCCACTGAAGTCAAGGCAGATATGCTGATTCACCCTAGCTGAGGCTCTGGACCCATATTTTTATAATATAGAATATATTACATATACACAGATGATACAAAACAATCTATGCTTTGATGGACTGAAGAGGCAAAATAGTTCCCTTCTTTTCCCTGAAAGTGCCATCATCCCAATACAGTTTAAAGCAGAGGGCTGTAGGTTCCAGTAACTCAACTAATTATAATACTATATTACACACAAAAATCTATGTTAAAGGAACATTATTAAGGTTGCAAATCTAGCATGCAAAAGTTACAAAATGCCAGAATTGTGGTTGCCTGTGAAACCTTAATCCAGGTCCCATGTGCATGTGCATTATAATTTAATCTAATTACATGATAACATACTATTTTTTCCACAGGACCCATTCAGTGCATGGGATTGATCATACATTGGGGATGAATCAGAGCTATGTAGTGAATGAGGCTGTTGTCTGTAGGACTTTTGCTTCATTTGTTGCAGAAGGTGGGTTGTGAATGAGACGGGTTTGCAAGAAGAGAAAGGAGAGTCTCACGGTTAAGGGACTTGAATGCTGTCCCTGGAGAATTGGATTCTATCTCTGCCTCTGCCAGAGTTTCACTAAGAAAGTAACTTAAACCAAAATTTTCACAGATGGCCACTAATTGTGTGCTCCTCATTTTCTGGGTTCCTGATCTGAGACCCTGAACTCTGATTTGCAGAAGGTCTGAGCACTCTCAGGTGCAACTGAAGTCAATGGGAGGTATTCTTTGATCTTATAAAGTGTTATATTCTGAAGTATCCTGAAAAATCAGGTCCTAGGTATCTCAAGTTTAGCACTCAAAATTAGTGGATACTTTTGACCTTAATCTCTCTGTGCTTCAATCCCCATCTGTAGAATGGGGATGATAACAACCACTCAACTCACATTGATATTGTGAAAATATATGAATATTTGTGAAGCATTCAGAAACTACAGTGATGAGCACCATAGAAAAGTCCATGAGGAAATTAATAATTCTGTATTCAGAGCAGTATTTGAATAGTGTGCAGTATATAAGGCCAGGGCCACACATTGAACAATGAGAATAAAACAAAATATTGAATAGCTGCTCATTAAGTGAGCACTGTCCTGTAACTGACAGTAGGTTATCATCCTCTGTGTGGATCAACATTATCAGTTTTCACAGATATTTTCTGTCAGCAGAAGAAGGTGAGACTCTGGAACCTTGGGTTACGTTCCGAGCTCTGGAGGAAAGTATCACACAGACTCTTCTGCCTGTTGCTCCACAAGATTGACACCTTCTGTCCTGACCCCTCCAACCTGCCCCTGCCCCATTCCTGACTCTTACCCACCCCGGCTCCTCATCAATGACCCAGTCTCCTTGCCCAGCCATCCCTAGTCTCCCAATCCAGAGTTCCAGTCTTCCCCTTATGCTCCCTGTTCTGGTCTCCTTGCCCAACCATTCCCAGTTCCCCACCCTCCAACTACTTGTCCACAGTCTCCTTGCTCAGACAGTATCAGTTCCCCTCTCTTGCTTCCTTGTCCTCCGGCCAACCGAACTGCAAGTTGCTGCTCCAAAGCTTTGGAGCACTAGTGTTTCTCAAAGAAAATGTTGCTAGAACTTTTTAACATGGACAAAACAATATATTTTACCTCACCCTCATTCTCAAAAATGGTTGTACCACTTTGACTGAAATTTCCCCCTAAAAAATTCACCCCGAGGCAGACACCAGCCTTGGAAATTGTAGCCCAAAGAGTTAAATTTGGCCAAAGTTATAAGGCACTGAAAACTGGGTCTTACAATGGGAAGTGTCATGCAACCTTAATAATTTGTGGTGCTACATGGCCTACATATAATTAGAGATGTGATTTCTTAGGTTACCAGGGTTCAGATTTAGGGATTTAAAAGTCAAAACCCACATCTTATATTGGACATGGAAACCAATTAAGTTTTGGTACAGTTTTACTAACACTGATGTTCGACGCTCCCTGTGAGTGTGTCATCAAATTTTGGACTTGCTGAAGTTCTTAGGTGTTACTAAGGTGTAGTCCCATGTAGAGCATTTTATCATCTCAAGACTGCATTACTGAAAAGGCATCATAGGCACCGACTCTGTGGGTGCTCCGGGGCTGGAGCACCCATGGGGAAAAATTGGTGGGAGCTTTGCACCCACCGGCAGTTCCCGGCCCTGCCCCTCCACCCCATCTCACCTCTGCTCTGCCTCCTCCCCTGAGCGTGCTCCATTTCTCCTCCTTCCCCCTAACTCCCAGCGCTTGATGCCGCGAAACAGCAGTTTTGCAGTGGCAAGCGCTGGGAGGAAGCGGGGAGGAGGGGAAACGGGTCGCGCTCGGGAGGAGGTGGGGCTTGGGCGGGAATTTGGGGAAGGGGTTGGAATGGGGGCAGGGTAGGGGCGGAGTCGGGGGCAGGGGTGAGCACCCACCAGCTCCGGGAAAAGTTAGCGCCTATGAAAGGTAGGGATCAGTATGGCAAGGTCTATATTCAGAAGGAAAGGCTGCAGCCTTGCCATGAAAAAAATGCATCTTGGGGCCTGTTGGCACCTGGATTTCAGAATCTGTTGGGAATCCAATAGGCCACCAAAGTTGTATATGTGGGCAACAAACAATGGGCAACACCCAGGTCTCAGCTGTCCCTCAGTCAAGGGGTATATGTATGTTTTTGCTATTTCTTTCAGTTGCTTCCCCAAACCTATTACCCTTATGTCGATCTTGACCTAGAATGAGTCTCAGGCAGCTAATGTGCATCTAAGACACAGTCTTAGTCAAACACTGGGCACAGTGCTCTACAACACTTTCAAAATGAGGCTGATTCCCATACTGGAAGTGTCAAAACTATCTCCTGAACTCCTTGAGCAACATTACATCAATGTTGAAATAGAGGGTTAACAAGATAGAATTTTGTAGAGCCCTGCATGAGGAGAGCCCTTGGGGCAGAAGAGCAGTAATAGTCCAGTACTGCCCTTAGGAACTTCTCACTAAGAACCAATCAGGAACCTGTGGCTCATTTATAACTAAGGCCTAGCCTACATCCAGATTTTGTACCAGTATAACTATTTTTCTTTTTTTACCCCATCTAATTACAGCAGTACAACTCCTAGAGCGGATGCAATTATACTGATATAAAGGTGTCTTATTCAAGTACACCTCTACCCCGATATAATGTCCTTGGGAGCCAAAAAATCTTACTGACTTATAGGTGAAACCGCGTTATATCAAACTTGCTTTGATCCGCCGGAGTGCGCAGCGTGCCCTCCCACCCCCCCCCCCCCCGGAGCGCTGCTTTAGCGCATTATATCCGAATTTGTGTTACATCAGGTCACATTATATTGGAATAGAGGTGTTTACCTTATTCCCTTTCCCCTCTGGGAATAGCTATTCTGATGTAATGTACCTTCATGTGATATATCTGGATCCATACCAGGGGATTTGTATTACTTTAACTATGCCAGTATAGTTAAAGTGGCACAAGCCCTAAGGCCACTTATACCACTCTGGTAGTCTAAAACCTCTCTAAGATCCCTTTCATCCTGCCAGACCAGTGTAAAGTGGCATAAATGTAAATGAGAATCAGGCCCAGGATTCTAATGTAAGGGAGATGAGTGTAATGTTCTCTCAATGATTTGAATGTCCTCTAGTGACATTTCTGATGCTAGGAGATGCCTATTGGACAAAACAACCTAGAATCCTTAACGCGTAGTTAGATGAGTTGATATCCAACACCTCTTATGGCCTCAGTTACATTTAAAAATGAAAAGCCATATGTGAAGGATATACTACCAATGCAAACGCTTCCTGTTTTCACATGTCCAACAAAATGTGATCTCTATAGGGAGAGAGCCTCTTTCTCTTCCAAATAAAAAGATGTGGTGTTCTTTTTAAAGAGCACTGTACAGACCGTGCAGAGATAGATAATTGCAAGTGATCTGGACATTGTATTAATTTATTAGCTACTTGAAGTCTTCTCTTTATTTTCACAGAACTGGTGATTTTCTTTTATTGAGGTTTTCACTTCAGTGCTTTCTGTAGAATAAAATTAATTACAATTAATTAGCTGCTTTTAATTTAAAGGCATAACTAAATGCTAATGAACCCACATCTTCGTAAATTCCCTCAGCTAAGTCACAAAAGAAACAAATACTTGTTAGTTTGCTTTAACGTACAGTAGCCTTTAATACTCTAAATTGTATTTTTGTACTTTTGATATAAATCTGCCTCCCACTCAATACAATAATATATGCAGATGAGCACCTTATTCTGTCCACAGTGTGCTGGTTACTTCGCAACAATAATTAAACTGTTAATTCTGTCCCTACTGCTACAACGATTGATATGGAATCTCCTTTCCTGCTCTTATGCACAGCCCTACTGAAGTCAATTGCAGGATCAGGGCCACCATTCATTGCTATGTGCCACTAGCCACCTCCCCTCAGCTCAGAATATTGCTGTTTATTGTTATCCTCTATTTACTCTTTTATTCAGTTTCAAAATTCACATTCCAGGCCCATTTAAATTTTGTGAGACACTCTGTCACATTCCTTTGTAAAATCACCATGGTACTCTGTTCTCTTCCCTAATTTTGTAATTCTATTTAAAAAAGCAGCCAAGGTCCTCTAGTAAGATTCATTCCTTATGGCCCCAGTTTAGGGAAGTACTCAAGTACATGCTTAACTTTAACCAGATGTTTATATCCTATTGACTTCAGTGGAACTTCTTGTGTGTGCTTAAAGTTAAGTATATGCTTAAGTGTTTTGCTGAATCGGGATCACTGTGCTATCATGCATCAAATAATATTTTCTTTTATTATCTACAGGCACAGCAATCTTAGGTGCTACTTGTAACAACAGTAGGGACAACATGCTCAGATATTATATAATTTTCAGGTTGACGGAATATTTTAACAATTTAATTTATGCTGGTGCTATTAAATGTCTGATAGATAAAATACACTATATCAAATATTTACATAATATAGAAACAAGTAGCTGCTTCAGTACATGTTAATTATGTACAAAACATTAAAGCTGCAAAACCAACTTTAAAGCATTTGAACTCTAAAGTAAATCTGTTAATTTGCCTTTAACGGCTAGTTTTGACGAAAGCACTAGTGAAGGACTGAGTGCGTAGAAGAAAATTCACAAATCATGAACAATGCAAACAAAAAGGCAAGGAGACCATCCTCTTTGCTGAACTGAGGGGTTTACTGGTGAGACAAAAGACCAAAAGGTCAAATTCAACCTGAGACTGTGCCCACTGCTCAGCATCATCCTTTGAGCCAGACGATAAGGAGAAAGCTGAACAAATGAAGGTTTTTATTGGTAGTCACTTAGCACTCGTTAAGGAGCCTCAGGGCTGGCCCAAATTTGCATATAAGTACAAAAAGAGTTTTTCCCCAATAAAGGATGGATGCACACAATTAATAAGAATGGCCTTACTGGGTCAGACCAAAGGACCATCTTGCCCAGTATCCTGTCTTCCAACAGTGGCCAATGCCAGGCGCCCTGGAGGGAATGAACAGAACAGGTAATCAGCAAGTGATCCATTCCCTGTCGCCCATTCCCAGCTTCCGGCAAACAGAGGCTAGGGACCCCATCCCTGCCCATCCTGGCTAATAGCCATTGATGGAACTATCCTCCATGAAATTGTCTAGTTCTTTTTTGAACCCTTTTAAAGTTTTGGCCTTCACAACATCAACATTTGCTTGTGTTCATCTCTTCCTTAGCAAATTAATTGCACTTGCTCTTTTGAGTTCATTAGCAACCTACTCATAGTCATTCTTGACTATATCCTGTAGTGGAAGAGGATGGGAGAGTATGGCTGGTAGTCCTGTATTTGGCCCTTTGGACTGATTATTTGCTCAACTGGAGAAATTGGTTGCATTTGTTGGATACAGTTACATTCAGAAATAAATACACCTCTACCTCAATATAACGCTGTCCTCAGGAGCCAAAAAATCTTACCGGTTATAGGTGAAACCGCATTATATCGAACTTGCTTTGATCCACCGGAGTGCGCAGCCCCGCCTCCCCGGACCACTGCTTTACCGTGTTATATCCGAATTCGTGTTATATCAGGTCATGTTATATCAGGGTAGAGGTGTATTACCTAATCTTCTGGAAATAAAACAGGTGTGTGGGGGGAAACATCTGACTATGAATGTGGAGTCTTTCCAGATTTTAATGGGTTTTGGATTTAGAATTAGGAAGATTCAAAAAGCTATTGGACACTTATATAGATATTAAAAAATAGGCAGAGTTATCATAATTAATGCTTTAAAAATTTTTAAAGGGATATTAAACTGCATTCTGCCGTGTTTAAACCAATCTCTGATTATTAGAGATTGGGATGAAATCTATATGGGAGGCAGATTATCTGACGTCTTCCTACAAAGGAATTCTTACACCTTACTTTGAAGTGTCCGGTGATTGCCGCTGTGTGATACTGGATATTTGGACTTCTGGTCTGATGCTGCGTGGCAGTTCCTGTGTTTCTGTTACACCATAAAGCAACAAACTAAATGTGGCCTCAGATGAGGTTTGTGAAAACGATTAGCATCATAAAGGTCTGTTCAAACTCTGTTATACTCAGGGCACCCCTGGCTGTTTGCCAAGAAGAGTCATTCTTAATTTGCAGATATGTTTTCATCAAGTTTTTTTAAACTTTATTTTTATTTGTGTTTATATAAATTATAAACATGTAACAAAACAAAACATATATAAATACATGCACAAAATGGAAATAGCATATAAATAACAAAATTTGATTTTCATTATTTGTAAAACCTGGCAACAAAACAAAATAAAATGAGCCCCCCATCTTCCCCGCAAAAAACCCCAAACCATGAACCCTTAGAGGTCATGAAGGGCATCAATTATTATAGTGATTATCTAGATAAATAAGCGAGAACATAACCTATGAGTATCAGGGACTAATATATCCAAATTACAAAAGTATGCAATAGTTTCATGTGTGAGCTGACATCCTCATATTTTTTCCAAAAGTTTCTATTAGAGAGCACCATTTTTTTCCCATTAGTGCAGTAGTAGAGGGCTCACTAAGTCAGTCTGTGTATGAGGGAAGAATTGTAGAGTTCCATTTTCTCAAAATAACTCTTTTGGCCACTGAAATTAGTTGCTGAAATCCCTTAATGTTAACTGATAATACCACTGTCCTAATATACACAAGCATAGAGAAGGAAAGATAGCAACACTTAAAGTTTTTGAGAGAGCACTGAATATGGTGTTCCAGCACACACTTGACAGGTATAGAGGATGTGTGAAATGTTGATATGTGGCTATTTGCATCTCCAGCATTCACTGTGTGTTGCCAATCTAGCCTTAAACAAATGTTCTGGAGTCTAGTAGTACTGTTTAATGTCTTGTTTTGGAAGAATTGCAAGGCTAAAGAATTTGAAGTATCTTTCACATTAAGCCAGATATCCTCCCAGGTTTCAGTTGTGATGGTAAAGCTAAATTGCTTTTCCCATTTTTCTTTGAGACTGAGATTGAGAGGGTAATGCAAAGCATAAGCCACATTTAAGTAATTCCTACAAAGTGACTTTTGTTTCCACATTTCTTAGTATGTTCTTCTATAGGTGAGCGAGTTGAAACAGAACAACTGTCCCTCATCCTTGAGCATAGCTGAAAGAAGGAACTATGAGACAGCAGTAACGGATATTTGTTACACGAATAATCAAAGGAGGCCAGTTTATCATCTTGTATTATAGCTTTAATTTCTGTTAAGCCTTTTTCTATCCAAATTATTTTATGCATGGAGTTGGACATAATCCTGAAACGTGGGTTGTCCTGTAGTGGTAAGAGAAAAGAATTAGTAAATTCAGATGCTGTAATTATCTTAACGCATTGTAGGTTGCCCCAGGTAGAGGCAAAGACTGGATTTTTCCTTAAGATTGTGGTAGTCTCTTAGGGTATATAAAAGAAGAGAGGGAACCAAATGGTATAGCATTTTTTTATTATATATCAAACTGGGCTGATATGTATGCAGAGCTATTGGAGGGGAACCATTTTGCAACTGGACACATTTGGAATACTTGATAATATAGATACAAGTCTGGCAACCCTTATTTGCCCAGGACTTTGTAAAGATCTGGTGTGACAAGGGAAGTCTTTATCCCACATAAAATTGCATGATAAGCCTATTTGAGCAGAGAGCAAGAGAGAGAACTTGAAAGGCAATAGGCTAATGATATAAGTCATTCTTGGGTAGATATTCATTTTGGCTATTTCTAGTCTCCCCAGTAAGGATAGAGGAAGGAGACGCCACCTCTCTACATCCTTGGAAATTTATTTTAATATAGAGTCCATATTTATAGAATTTTGGGGGGGAAAGTTAGGAGAAATTTTAACACCTAAATAATTTATTTCCTTGCATATTTGAAATAGAAAATGCTGCAAGTGAGAAAGATCTGGTATTTTGGATATATCAATTGTTTTTGTTTTATTTCATTGAATGTGAAAATCAAGATCTTTTCAAAAATATCAACTACAGACGCCTCTCGACTTATGCAATCATTCCGTTCCGGAAAGCCTTGCGTAAGTCAAATTTTGCGTAAGTCAGAAACGTATAACTGTACATTACGCAAAAAATTCCGCAACTCAAAAATCCTATTTCTGGCTTATGGAACTTTTTTCGTAAGTGTGAATTTGCATAAGTCGGGTCTTGCGTAACCTGGGGAGGGTCTGTACATTAAATAATGAGGGATTGAGGAGGATGGATTCTTCAGTAGTACAAAAATGTCATCAGCATTTAAACTGATGTTGTAGTCTTTCCACCTTCAATGGCTGAGTGCTGATGTACATTCGTTGCCAGTGGTTCAAGAGAGATATTAAAAAATAAAAAGGCGGGATAAGAGGGGATAGCCCTGTCATGTCCCTCTTTCTAGTTGAAATGTGGGAGAAATAATTCCATTAATTCATAGTGAAGTGAGGGGAGAGTTTTATACTACACTGACCCAATTCAGGAATATTGGTCCAAAGCTGAATTTTTATAGGATAGCCGTTAGATAAGGCCATTCAACCTTATCAAAGGCTTTTTCTGCATCTAGAGATAAGACTATGGAGGGAACATCTGAGCTTCCTGGATCAAGTGAGCGATTTTTCTCATATTATAATTATATTATATTATATCTCATCATATTTCTCATATCATACTCAATCTTCCTTTAATGAAACCAACCTGATCTGTATGTATCATTGATGGGATGATGGTGTTCAGTCGTCTTTCTAAAATTTTTGCAATTATTTTGCAATCTGTGTTCAATAGAGATATGGGGTGGAAGTTGACAAAGTTGCAACCCTCTTTTTTCTTCTTTTAAAGTAATTAAATCCGTTCTCATGTTACGAGCCATGGCTCCTTTTTGGAATGTTTCAGTGAAAACTTTTCAAACACTAGAAGATAGCTGATTAGAAAATGTTTTGTAGACATCTGTTGGAAAGCCATCCACCCCAGGGTCCTTGCCAGAATTCATATTTTTTATAGCCCATTTAATCACTTATGTTGTGATAGCTTTTCCATAAACAACATTTGTTCTGAAGTTAGGGTATTAAAAGGTACACCATCAATGGAATGATCAGATTTATTAGAGTGAAATGTCTTGTCTGATTTATATAAAGCTTGATAGAATTGCTTAATTTGATTATTTATATCTATTGGTTCAAGGATGGCACTCCTGTCTTCTTGTAATAAGGAAGAAATATTGCTGTTGGCTAGTTGCATCTTAAGGCTTCTGACAAGCAGTTTACCTACTTTATCTCCCCATTCATAATATCTTTGTTTGACCCTATTGAATGTAAATTTAACTTAGCTGGATCAGCATACACTATATATTTGGCAATGATTAGAGAATGTCCTGTGCATTCTCTCCAACTCATCTCTTTCCTTGTCCAGAGATTCTATTAACTTGAGTCTTTTTCTCTTCTTTTGGGAGGCTTACTTGATCCATTCACCCCCTACAGTAGTTTTCAGAGCTTTCCAAAATATGGTATCTGAGACTTATTTTCTATGAAGTTAGAGATAATTGAATAAACTGTAGAACAAAACTTTGCATCTTTTAGTAGGAGAGTGTTCAGTTTCCACCTAGAAGATTTTAATGATGTGTAACCAGTGTCTATGGTAAATATAATGGGAGAATGATCTGAAATTAATATTTTATCGATATCTGCTTCTAGGCTTGCTGAAATCAGTTCTGAAGATACTTCAGAACTGACTTTTTTCTTGTAAGAGGAATGTACTGTAAAGAAATATGGATAATCACACTCCTTGAGATGCCTCAGTCTCCATATATCTTTTAAATCAAGTTCATTCATTAATAATGAGGGTTGGTCTATTGTGTTTTGAGAACTGGGTCTCATATAATTGGATTTGTCCAGATGTCTATCTAGCATAGTATTCCAAATTGTCTCCTAGTAATACAGGAATGTCTTTTTTTATTAGAAAGAATGTCTGCGGTGTCTTTGAAAAATTCAGAATTACCTCCACTTGGATTGTAAATGCTTTCTAGAATTAACTTTTTTGAGTTGAAACAGCCTTCAAGAAGAATGTATCTTCTTTCTGGATCAGACCAAAACTGTATACATTTAGAAGTTATACTTTTATAAATTAAGATGGATGTGCCTCTGCTTTTAGAATTCAGTGATGAATGATACTCAACACCTACCCACGTCTTCTGGATTCTATGGGTATCTAATTTTGCTAGATGATTTTCCTGCAGTCAAGTTACTTGGCACTTTTTTGATCTGAGGTGTCTCAGGATTTTAATTTTTTTGGAAGGTTGATTAAGTTCCCTGAAATTCTAGGTGCACACTAAGAAAATTCATGGCAAAGTTTCAAACGATATATTGATATATATATATATATATATATATATATATATATATATATAACCTTATCCTGAAGGCACGTATTTCCCTGTTAATATTGTAAAACCACATCTCTACGATATAATATGTATTTATCTGTATTAGAGACTTAGAAATGTATTGGAGCATAAGCTTTCGTGGGTGAATACTCACTTTCGTCAGACGCATGTCATGCGTCTGATGAGGTGGGTATTCATCCACGAAAGCTTATGCTCCAATACATCTGTTAGTCTATACGGTGCCACAGGACTCTTTTTTTGCTTTTTACAGGTCCAGACTAACACAGCTACCCCTCTGATATTAGAGACTTGTGAGCTTTGAATGAATGTATGCTGTCAGTTGTCAAATGTCCTGCACAAATTGAATAACTAGTGCTATTTAAGATTTGGATTATGATCTACTTTACATGTCAGGAGTATTGACTATTCCAAGGAACTTGTGGTTACCATAACGCAATCCATCAAAGGCAGAGCTAGTGGAGAGGTTCTGTCTAGCAGTGCAAGTTGTGATGATTAGTGAAGATAATACTTCAGTCATTAGATGGTGCTATAAACCCCAATTTAGTGTTAAACTTTTACACTATATGCATTGCTGATAATATTCTTCTCCTCTAGACCCTCAGCAATGCCCAAGAGGCAAAGGATGTTTCATCGAGATCTGTTTTCTAAGTTGTCTTTTTTTTCCTTCCAGTTTGTTTAGTCTAAGCTTTAAGGATGAGATTTCTTCTTTAATTTCACTGGTTTCAATGGCAGTGTCTTGCAGCTCATTTTCTAAGTGAGCCATTTGGGATTTTACATCACGTACATCTTTAGAGAGTCCATGAACATCTTTTGAGATTGAATCCAATTGGTCTGTGAGAAGCTCTTTCAGTGGCACGATACCTTGCGCTATGTTCTGCTGTGGCCTTGCAGTCTTCTCCTTCAGATGCTTAGGTGAGTCAGGTTTAGGTTTTCTGTTGCCTCTCATTTTTTCATTGGAATCCATATTCAACAGTTTAAATTCATTCCCTAGATAAACTTCAAACGGTTATGACAAAATCTTATTGCCAATTTGCTAGGAAAGTAATTCTTAGAGATGAATCGATGTGTGGAATGAGGAGGTCCAGGACTAGGCAGCCATCTTCCTCACGAGTAGCATGAGACTCCTTTTATCAAGTTTTAATGAAAAGATACATCATGTAACCTTAAAGTTAGCATGCACTTATATCTCTCTTAATAAAATAATAGGCATTGTTCAATAATGTACCTCTTGAATTGGTTATTCTTTTATGAGTTTGGAGAGGATCTGATCTTGCAATGTGCTGAGCACTCAACTTCCCTACTTTAAGTGGGAGTTGAGGACATTCAGCATCTCACAGGATTGGGATCAGAAACAGTCTCAGAATTCTCTCCTGGGGTTTATTTTGTGTTATTGCTTTGCAACCCATTAAACGTGCCTATCAGATAAATGACTAAATATGGACTGCTTAGGTTTTGTCTTCCTTTTTATTTGTGCATGTTTTCATCCACTCTTGTTTCCAAAAGAGTACAATATGTTTACTTCTGAATGCTTAATTATTTTATTTCTGTGATATAAATTCAGGGGTATGAGCCAACTATTGGTTACATGAAGGTTCCTTTCATGCCTTAATAGGGTGCCATAAATTAGATAAGCAAGAGAAATCAAATACATCAGTATCTATGTATCTTTTTAATTCATAAAAATATTCCATAAACCACAGTGTGCTACTTGATTTACAACCTCTTCTTCTGTGTCTCTCTCATGGAGAGATTCCAAGTAAGATTGCACCAAGTGCAAGTGTGAGGCATGTGGTGTGCCTCCTGTAGGTAAAACTTTTCTCTATGCAAGCTGAAAGAGAAGGTAATTTGAGCCAATGGGAATGGATGAATACTGACTATTGAAAGGAAGGCGGGTCCTGTTTAAATTTATAACAGTTTATGAATGGACAAAAATAAGTGATCTTGCTAAATCCTAAGAAACTGGAGGAGAGCTTTAATTTGGTTACTTAAAGAAGCTGCTGGTAGATCAGGGTTAAGATGACATGGTAGTTCTAAATCGATTGCATGGAGGAGTGAAAAGCAATAAATGTGGCCATCAGTAGTTGTACTAAAAACACCCTTGGAAAAGATGTTTTTTCAATGGGAAGAGAATAACTGAGATGGATATTAAAGGAGTCCTCTAACGTCTACCAAAGCAATGGTGTGATCTCCTGCTGACTTATGGTGCAACAGTGGAATATGTAAAAGATACATGGCATCTCATCCCCCATCAGGTTGAAGCTCATTGAGAACTCCCTAATTTAGCCAAGGTGCACGTTGCTAAGAGATTGAAAAATCAACTGTGCCACCTTAATGTCAAGCTTCTCATTTACGTACAGCTACACAAGGTGTGTGTGACATCCTGGTTGCTGAAGCCAGTGAGCAAAAGTGCTACTGCATTCTAAATAAGTTACAAGCAATAGAGAAGCACTGCTGGAAGTCCTGCAAAGAGAAACTATAATAATTAAGTCTTGTAACCCTCTGGTCATGCCTCATTTCTGTGTATTTAGAACAGAATAGGCTGAGGGGCAGCTGGGTGCAGTTAAAGGGAATTTATTTAACTTTAAAAATGTATATAACATTATAAAAATTATACAGAATCTGATTGTATTCTTCTCCCCCACCATTATTTAAAAACGATATTGCTTGTAATCTTAGACAGTAAGATCTTCAGGACAGCAGTGGTCTCATATGTTTGTACAGCTCTTTGCACAATGGAGTCCTGAACCTTATTGTGACCTCTGGATGCCACTGTAATATAAATATTAAGAGTAATAATAAAAACATGATAAATCATGCAACTGGGGAAAAACACATCTTTGTGCTACAGTCAAACATTTGTTTTTCCTTAGAAAGGGCATGGTTGAAAATGGTATCAGGATTATTTACCTGATTCACTAGCCCCCAAACTATTAATTTCAGTAACATAAGGTATAAAGCTATTTTGGAAAGGGCATGTGTGTATTTGTGAACTACATGAGTGGTGGAACAACTGTTCATCACCAAGTCACTCTTTTCTTCTTTGTTTGACTTGAACTATTTAATAACCGTTCCAGACACAACAGCAAAATTTCATCAAGGATATCAAAAGCTGCTGAGACACATAGTGGATATGAATGTATAGTAATGAACTACTAATCCCTATCCGAAAGCAGCAGATCATTCATGTTTCTTCCATTGACCTAGCTACCACCTTCCACGGAAGTGGATTAACCCCAGCAATGGGAGAACCCTTCCTATCACTATAGCGAATGCCTACGCTGAAACGCTACAGCCGCACACCTGCAGTAGTTCAAGCATAGACTATCTTGACTTCAATGGAAAGCCTAAACCCTGGAATCGAAGTGGAATGTCATTGGCATGCAAATGCACCTGGGACTGTATAGGACATCTTCTCAATCTCCTTCTCCAAAAATTGGAAGGCTTGAAAGTGGGTCTCAAATAGCACTTGCTTCATAATCAAGAAATGTTTCTTGACAAGGGGGCAGATCTGTGCATATCTGAGGAAGATCACCACTTTCCCGTGCCAAATGAGGGGTTAATAATGTTTGTAAATTATAGTACAACAGTCATAGTACCTGCTTCAGACAACCAGGATGGAAAGGGATCAAATCCAGAGAAAAATGGATCTCAGGGTAGGGTGACCAGATGTTCTGTTTTTAAAGGGACAGTCCTGTTTTTTGGGACTTTTTCTTATATAGGCACTGTGACAGGGTCGGTAGCTCACCGCTGTGGCGCCTCCTCCTGGCCGCTTCGGGGAATTAGTTTTGTGCCAGTAGAGCGCCCTCCCTGGGTGGCGTTCCGCCTGTCGTCGCGCCTCTGTGGGGGGCACGGACTTGCGTTGCTCCCGACGTCGGCGTCCTCTTCCGGAGCACTGCCCTCCGACAGTGTCCCTCTGTCCAATCACACCCCCTTCCAAAGGGGGGAGGGGGGGTGTTAAACAACAGTGCCACACCCTCAAGTCCGATCCTCGCAGTCCAGGACCTGGTGTGGTTCTGACCGGCCGCTCCCTGCGGCCTGTGGCTGTGCGCGGGGTAGCACAGCAAACAAAGGGGGAAAAAGGGGGGGGGGGGGACTCAGGCCCGCCCACTACTCTGAGTCCCGGTCCAGAGGCCCTCGTGTGACAGTCTCACTGTCCTCCTACTCCTTACTCCTCTAACTACCCCTCTGGACCGCTTCCCCAACAGCCCTTCACTACGCTAGGCCTCCTCCTCCCAGGCCTGCCGCCTAGCAGGCTATGGAGTAGGGCCTTCTCCCACTCTCTCAGGCAGGCCTGCACTGCGCTGTCCATGGTGCTGGCCTCCCAGCTCCGGAGACAGACCTTCCCCTCTGAAGGCCTGGGACAGACTGACTGCTCCTGCTCTGGGCAGCCTTTTATATGGCTAAGCCGGGCTCTGATTGGCTGGCTCCAATCTGTCTTCCTATTGGCTCCCAGTAAGCCCTCTCCTGATTGGCCGCGCGTCTACGCAGGCGCCTAGGCCTGCCGCAGCCCAGTCTCTCTAGGTGTGGGGTAATCGCCCCACCACACACCCTCCCCCTTAAGAACCCTCCAGGGGGGGGGGGGGGTTATCCTAACCGGCCTAATGGCCTAGAGCACGGAAAGCAATCTTTGTCCCGCAGCGGCTCAGCTTACCGGCTCAAAGTCTAGAAACTTAGCCCTTGTCACTGGGCCTTATAGCCTACTGGCCCCAAAGTTCCGGAAATTAGTCTTTGCCTATGGGCAACCCGGCTTATCCACCGTCTCAGCGGGGGGGTCCCACCGAAACACGCTGAGGCTTACCGGGTCCGACGTACCAGTCCGTCTCGTCCCTTAAGCTGCCTCCTATCTGCTCCACTGCTGGAGTGTCCCACGGGTCTCCTGATTCTCCACAGGTCTCGTGGTTCACCGCCTCGGCTGGTCCCCCCCAGAGTGAGGCTCCCTCTTGACCTGGAGAAGTCGCAGTCCTCGGCGGTTCCAGGAGTGTGGGCTGGTCCTCCACCAGGGCTTCCCGCAAGGGTTCTCCTCCCACGGCCGTCTGCCTAGGCTGGGGTATGTTCCCTCCTCTCGCACTCTCTGTGCATTTGAGACACACCCCGTACAAGCGTGACGGATCCTCTGCCGTCAGGGCTAACTGTTTAGGGCCTCGGCAGTTGGGGGGGAGCCTGACAGCCCCCTCACGGACCACCCCCTGCGCTAAGGATCCCCCTCCTTGATCCGATTCTTCGCCCTCCTCCCCTAGCCTGGAGAAGAAATCGGCGTTAGTATGGGCCTTACCCGGTCGGTGGAGCACCTGGAAGTCATAAGGCTGGAGGGCGAGGTACCACCGCATAATTCTAGCATTCGTGTCTTTCATGCTGTGGATCCATCGCAAAGGGGCGTGATCCGTGATTAATTTAAAACTATTCCCTAACAGATAGTAACGGAGGGCGTCGATAGCCCACCGTACCGCCAAGGCCTCTTTCTCTATTGTTGAGAAGTGTCTTTCTCGGGGGAACAGCTTCCGACTTAAATACAGTACAGGATGTTCCTCCCCGTCTACTTCCTGGGAGAGTACTGCGCCCAGGCCGACTTCCGAAGCGTCTTTTTGGAGTATAAACTCTTTCGTGAAGTCGGGGTGCCGTAGTACTGGTTCTTGAGTGAGCCGTTCCTTGAGTGTGTTAAAGGCTCGCTCGCATTGTGTAGTCCACTGTACCTGTCGAGGCTGGGAGTTCTTCGTTAGATCTGACAGGGGGGCGGCTATGGATGCGAAGTCTGGTACAAAACGACGATAGTACCCAGCTAATCCCAAGAACTGACGCACTTGTTTCTTCGTTGTGGGAGTGGGTACATCTCTGAGGGCTTGTACCTTGCTAATCAGGGGTGTTAGTTTCCCCCCTCCTACAGTGTATCCCAGGTAGGTCACCTCTTCTTGGCCTAAGTGACATTTCGCTGGGTTAGCTGTTAGGCCGGCCGCCCTGAGGGCTTGTAGCACTGCTGCCAGGTGGTGTAAATGGCTCTCCCAGTCAAGGCTATAAACCACGATATCGTCGATGTACGCCGCCGCGTATTGGTCGTGGGGCTGGAGGACCTTGTTCATCAGGCGTTGGAACGTGGCTGCGGCTCCGTGCAAGCCGAACGGCATGGTTACGAACTGGAAGAGGCCGAAAGGCGTAGGGAAGGCCGTCTTTGCTCGGGAGTTTGGCGTCAGTGGGATCTGCCAATATCCTTTAGTTAAATCTAAAGTTGACAGGTACTTGGCTCCTCCGAGGCGCTCTAACAGTTCATCCACTCTCGGCATTGGATAGGCATCAAAACGAGAGATAGCGTTGACCTTTCTGAAGTCGATACAAAACCGGGTCGCCCCATCTGGCTTCGGTACTAAGACGATAGGGCTTCGCCACTCGCTCGTCGATTCTTCTACCACTCCCATCTCCAACATCGTCTCCACCTCCCGCCGGACGGTGTCCCACATTTTCTTGGGTAACGGTCGATGGTTGTCCGTCACTCTCTTCCCGGGGTCTGTGGCAATATGATGACTCATTAGGGTCGTCCGGCCTGGGCGGGCCGGTAATACATCTGAGAACTTCTCCACCATCTGTTGCAGTTGTCCTCTCTGTCTGGGGTCGAGGCCTGACCCCACCACAGCCGGTCCGGGGTCGGGAAGATCTCCTGCTAGGGGTCCAAGTTCCGCCTCTGGGGTGGACGGGCCGATGAACATGGCTTCCCGGGTCTTCCAGGCCTTTAGGAGATTAATATGGTAAATACGGGTCTCTTTGCGTCGACCAGGTAGTCTGACCTCGTAATCGACTGGTCCCACTCGTCGGATCACTTCGTAGGGACCCTGCCATTTGGCCAGGAGCTTCGACTCGGAAGAGGGCAGCAACAGCAACACCCTATCGCCTGGGGCGAACTTCCTCCCTCTTGCCCTTCGATTATAGAGGCGCTCCTGACCTGCCTGGGCCCGTTCCAGGTTTTCACGGGCGAAGGCCCCTAACGTTTGGAGTCGCTCCCAGAGCTGTAGCACGTATTGTGTGGTCCCAAGGACCCGTGTCTCCTGTGCTTCCCACTCCTCTTTCAGGAGGTCCAGTATTCCTCTGGGCTGCCTGCCGTATAGGAGCTCGAAGGGCGAGAACCCCGTCGAGGCCTGTGGTACCTCTCTTATCGCAAACAAGAGGGCCGGCAACAAGGTGTCCCAATGTGAGGGGTCCTCCTCCACAAACTTCCGCAACATGGCTTTTAGTGTACCGTTGAACCTCTCTACCAAGCCATCGGTCTGCGGGTGGTACACCAATGTCCGGAGGGTCCGGATATGGAGGAGGCGACATAGCTCAGCTATTAACTTGGAGGACACATTGGTGCCCTGGTCCGTCAATATTTCACCGGGTATCCCCACCCGGGCA
Organism: Malaclemys terrapin pileata; assembly: GCF_027887155.1. Lineage (NCBI taxonomy): Eukaryota > Metazoa > Chordata > Testudines > Emydidae > Malaclemys > Malaclemys terrapin. The sequence goes on along the minus strand of NC_071507.1, from coordinate 115,227,333 downwards.
AAAATCTTTACTAGTTCACCCGCAATGGTTGGTGCCGTCGCTGTCTTTAGGGGCACGGCTTCGGGATAGCGTGTGGCGTAGTCCACGACTACTAGTATAAAGCGGTTCCCTGTCTTGCTTCGCTCAAGGGGGCTGACGAGGTCCATCCCGATCCGTTCAAAGGGTACCCCCACGACTGGCATGGGTACCAGGGGTGCAGGAGCTACCCCTTTCGGTCCGGCTCGCTGGCATTCTGGGCACGAGGCGCAAAAGTCTGCCACTTCCCGGTGGATGCCTGGCCAGAAAAACCGGCGGGCCACCCTCTGTAGGGTCTTCTCGCGTCCCAGGTGTCCAGCCCAAGGGTTCGCGTGGGCTAAGTGGAGGAGGCCGGCTCGCAGTCTCCGGGGGACCAACAGCTGGCGGAACGTCTCACGGGTCTGGGGTTCCTGCGCTATTCGGTACAGGCGGTCCTGCCATACCTCAAAGCGGGGGCCCTGCGGAGTCCGTACCGTCCCGTCCCCCTCAACAGCAGGGTTGGTGGCTTGTTCCCAGGCTCGGCTTAGGGTTGGGTCTTCCCGTTGCTCACGTAAGAAGTCCCCGTCGCGCTTTAACTCTACCCGGGCGTCCTCCACCGAACGGGGTCTGTCTCCCGGACAACTCGCAGGGGTCTCCGCCGTCGAGGAGGTCCCCTCGCCGGGGTCATCCCTTAGCCTGCTCCCAAGCAGCCCTGTTCCCGGTACTATAGTCCTGTCTGGTCGGGGCTTGGGTGGCTGATATCTTAGGAGGACCTCTCCGAAGCCGGGCCAATCTCGTCCCAACACCACCGGGTAAGCCAGCCTAGGGGCCACTCCTACTCGGAGACCCTCCTCTCGGCCGCCTACTCGCATCTTGACCCAGGCTGTGGGATACTGGCGGATGTCTCCATGCACACACTGCAGGTAGATCGGGGGCCCCGAAAGATTGAGGTTCGGGACCAGCCCCTCTCGTATGAGGGTCTGACTACACCCCGAATCTACAAGGGCATTGGTGTGGTTCCCTTCAACCTGGACCGGGACTATCAATTTTCTTACCCCTTTCTGCCGTGCCCGTTGTCCGGCCATCCAGGCCTGCCCGTAGCTGCAGTACAAAAAAGGGCAATCTCGCCGGAAATGTCCCTCTTGACCGCAGCCCCAGCACCTCTCTCGGGTTTCGGCCGGGCTTGGGCGTCCTCCGGGGGGGCCTGTTCGCTCCGGGGGCTGTTGCTCCCTTCGAGTCGCCACCGGCAATAACTTGGGTCGGGGTTCAGGGTTGGAAGGTCTCGGGTGGCGATGGCTGTTGCCTGCCAGTGGTCCAGAGGCTCCCGCCCCACGAGGATTCCCCTTCTCTGCGCCGCCCTTGCGACCAAGGCTCTCGGCTGCTCGGGGTGGTGCCTCTGCCCCCTCGGCGGATAAGTAGTCCTCCATTAAGGCCACTGCTGCGGAGAGGGTGGCCGGTCGATGCCGTCGCACCCAGGCCCTCCCTCCCGGGGGTAGGATCTGGGTGAACTGCTCTAAGGCTACCAGCTCCGCCACCTGGGGTCCCGTCAGGCCCTCTGGGTCCAACCATCTCCAGCAGTGGTCCCGGATGCGTTGGGCCACGGCGCGGGGTCGGGCCCCCGGGGGATACTGTTCTTTACGGAGACGCTGTCGGTAGGTCTCTGGGCTAATGCCGGTATGATCTAGGATGGCCGCCTTGACTCGGGCGTACTCGAGTGCTTCCCGGGGGTCGAGGCTCCGATATGCGGCCTGAGCCTGCCCCGTCAAATAAGGGGCTAGTAACGTGGCCCAATGTTCTGAGGGCCACCGGGCAGCAGTCGCCACCCGTTCAAATGTGACCAGATAGGCCTCTGGGTCATCCTCGGGCCCCATCTTGGTGAGGCGTATCGGTAGGGTCCCTGGGGTATCCCCCAGTCCGGTTCCCATGGGGGCGGCAGGGGTGCCTCCTGCCGGCCGTAACAGTGCGGCCATCTGTTGCACCAAATGTTCCTGCTGCACCCGCTGCTGGGTGGCCAACTCTCGAAGGAGCTGCTGCTGATTCTCTTGGTGCTGAGTCATCAGCAGCTGCTGCTGAGTGGTCATCTGCTGCAGCATTTGCATCTGCTGCTGGTGCTGCTGGGCCGACTGCTCTTGCTGCTTCTCTAGCAGCCATTTTAGTAACTTCTCAGCCTCCATCTTGGGGTTCAGCGGGTTACTCCCGGTTCAATCCCCTCCCTCTGGACCCCTTTGGTGGGTCCGGGTCTGTACCCACAATCCGGGTCGACCGTCTGTCTGCGCAAGACACTGTTCTGGGCAATAGTCCGCAGTCTTGGCGCTGACCCCTCGTATCAGGGGCGGACCGCTATGCCCGCATTCTCCACCACGTGTGACAGGGTCGGTAGCTCACCGCTGTGGCGCCTCCTCCTGGCCGCTTCGGGGAATTAGTTTTGTGCCAGTAGAGCACCCTCCCTGGGTGGCGTTCCGCCTGTCGTCGCGCCTCTGTGGGGGGCACGGACTTGCGTTGCTCCCGACGTCGGCGTCCTCTTCCGGAGCACTGCCCTCCGACAGTGTCCCTCTGTCCAATCACACCCCCTTCCAAAGGGGGGGGGTGTTAAACAACAGTGCCACACCCTCAAGTCCGATCCTCGCAGTCCAGGACCTGGTGTGGTTCTGACCGGCCGCTCCCTGCGGCCTGTGGCTGTGCGCGGGGTAGCACAGCAAACAAAGGGGGAAAAAGGGGTGGGGGAGACTCAGGCCCGCCCACTACTCTGAGTCCTGGTCCAGAGGCCCTCGTGTGACAGTCTCACTGTCCTCCTACTCCTTACTCCTCTAACTACCCCTCTGGACCGCTTCCCCAACAGCCCTTCACTACGCTAGGCCTCCTCCTCCCAGGCCTGCCGCCTAGCAGGCTATGGAGTAGGGCCTTCTCCCACTCTCTCAGGCAGGCCTGCACTGCGCTGTCCATGGTGCTGGCCTCCCAGCTCCGGAGACAGACCTTCCCCTCTGAAGGCCTGGGACAGACTGACTGCTCCTGCTCTGGGCAGCCTTTTATATGGCTAAGCCGGGCTCTGATTGGCTGGCTCCAATCTGTCTTCCTATTGGCTCCCAGTAAGCCCTCTCCTGATTGGCCGCGCGTCTACGCAGGCGCCTAGGCCTGCCGCAGCCCAGTCTCTCTAGGTGTGGGGTAATCGCCCCACCACAGGCACCTATTACCACCACCCCCCGCACCCCATCCCATTTTTTCACAGTTGCTATCTTGTAACCCTATCTCAGGGCATCCATAAAACCATAGATATTCTGATTGTAAAATAAGTTAAATCCAGCTGGAGAAAAGTAATCTATTGCAGTCCAAAGGCCAAGAGAGATCAGGCTGCAGACTATCTTATCCGTGAACGATGTAATAGATTCCTCTCTGAAAGCAAGAAAAGGAGATACGCACCCCTGTGTAAAGTGTGGGTGTACAAGATCCTTCTCCATGTGGCTTCTCAATTATCTTCTCTCCAGTCTGCACCCAGCCTACATCAACTCACACAGATCACCATTATGTTGCAGCAGCTTCTTTGCTAAAGGAGCAGACAGTCTAGTTAAGGCAGGCAGACAGGAAGACAAGGGCCCATTGCAATTAGTATAAAAACCATGATTTGAAGAGGGTAGTCAGCTATGTCTTAGTACCAGTAAGGAGAGTACAAAAAGTCATAGGAATCATTAGTCTCTAAGGCATAAGGAGTTTAATTGGCTCTAGCATGAATGTGAATTACCCCTTGCATTTAAATATATATGATGGTAGTTGGAGTATTCTGTGAGGTGATCGAATTATCCTATGCATTTTAAACCAGCCCAAAAGATGAAGTAGAACATATGTCCAGCCCTGAGGAATTTCTCCTTGGCCCTTGAGGTAAAACCCATAGAGTCTATCACTTCCAGGAAGTCACATGCCAGTTTATACAAGATAACATCTGTATGCAACATAGGTTTAGCATACATAAATTTAAGTAATTCTGTAAAAAATATGGTTCTTTTATGTATAGTTCAGCTCATGTAGCATGCTATATGATGTTACCAGGTACATACATACATTATACAGACTTCTGTATTCATATACCATGAAACCTCTCTCCACTGACCCTCCAAGAAACTGACAAAAATCAGTTGCCTAACAGTACTAGTTGTTTTAATAAGAAGAATTGCACTTAATATTTTTGGTGATATGTTGGTGTAATTTCTTAGGACAGGAAGTTGCATAATAAGAGTGGTTTCTTATATAGGTTTCTCTGCAGTGAAACCTATGTAAATAAGATATTTTAGAGCTCTGAATGAGATTCAGAAAACTAGTTTCGAAGACATGAATAATGTTAGCACTTTCAAACTCGCTATCTAAAGGGATTCATGATTGAGCAATAAAAACTGCATTTAGTATGAAATTTGGCATATGGATTTCAAATGAGATCAGATTTTTATTTTTTGTTTTGTTGATGTTGAAAAATCAAAGCCAGTTTATCTGCTGCTGCAACTCCACTGAAGTCAATAGGTTATGTCAATAAAGTGTTTGGCCTCTACACTCTTTAAGACAGAAAACAATTGTGGAATTTTCTAGACACATTGGGCCAGATTCTCAGGTGATGTAAATTGTCATTGACTTAATTGGCGCTATGCTGATTTACACAAGCTGAGAATATGGTGCATCATTGCTTTTTCTTCATCTTGACTAGTGTGGTCTGTTAAAATTTGCTTATTTTGCCGTTTTAAAAAGTGAGATCAACATTTAATTACCATATGACAACTGAATATGCACAGCATCAGCTAAACCGTTAGTCTGATTCATTAGCAGTGACCAATTCTAAAACCTATGCAAACTGTAGAAAGCCTAGAATAAATCTGTGAAAAAACGTAGAGCTGTCTCTGAATTTTAGCCGGCATAAACCAAAAATTACTCTAATGACCGTGTAATTCACTGGTAAAACATTACTACCTCAGGGTTTCCAATTATCTGTATAGTTTTTAGCAATGGCTGGATAGAATTCAAAATGTGCTTGAAAAAAAATTAAAAAAAAAAATCTTGTCTTCCTAGAGAAAAGCACCAAGATTAGAGCTGGTTTCTGCTTGTCCATCCAGCTATGTTAGCAGTGACTAGATCTGATAAAAATCAATAGAAAAGGTGCACAACTGCCTAGAAAACTGTATTCAAAGAGCAGCTATCAACAGCTCAAAATCAAGCTGGAAGGGCATATCAAGTGTGGTCCTGCAAGGATCTGTCCTGGGTCTGATTCTATTCAATATCTTCATAAATTATTTAGGTTATGGTGTAGATAGCACACTTCTAAATTTTGTGGATAATACCAAGCTGGGAGAGGTTGCAAGTGTTTTGGAGAACACAATTAAAATTCAAAATGATCTTGACAAACTGGAAAAATGCTCTGAATTAAATAAGATTAAATTCAACAAGGACAAATGCAAAGTACTCTACTTAGGAAGAAACAATCAATTGCACAAATAAAGTATGGGAAATGACTGCCTAGGAAGGAGTACTGCAAAAAAGGATCTGGGGCTTATGGTGAATCACAAACTAAATATGAGTCAACAATGTAATGTTGCAAAAACAAAAACAAAACAAATTCATTCTGGGATGTATTAGCAGGAGTCTTGTAAGCAAGACACAAGAAGTAATTCTTCTCTACTCAGCACTGATAGGGCTTCAGCTGGAGTACTGTGTCCAGTTCTGGGTATTACACTTCAGGAAAGATGGGAACAAATTGTAGGAAGTCCAGAAGAAAGCAACAAAAAATGATTAAAGGTCTAGAAAACATGACGTATGAGGAAAGATTGAAAAAAATCTGTTTAGTCAGGAGAAGAGAAGACTGAGGGGGGACATGATAACAGTCTTGAAGTACATAAAGATTATAAAAAAAAGAGGGTGATAATTTGTTCTCATTAGCCATTTAGGACAGAACAAGAAGTAATGGGCTTAAATTTCAGCAAGGCAGATTTAGGTTAGACATTAGGAAAACTTCCTAAATGTAAGGGTAGTTAAGCACTTGAACAAATTACCTGGGGAGGTTGTGGAATATCCATCATTGGAGGTTTTAAGAAAATGTTAGACAAACACCTATTAGGATGATCTAGATAATATTTAGTCCTGCAGGGGACTGGACTAGCTGACCTACTGGGATCTCTTCCAGTCCTACACTTCTATGATTCTGTGTTTCAAGAAGACAATCAGAACCCCATGTAACAACAATCAAGGAAATACAGAAATAAACCATTTCTAAATGACATTAAAGTTGTGAGACAGGCCACAAAAGCCAAGAATTCCATAATTCAACTGAAAAGGGCAGACTATGAATTTTTAAGGCCCCAAGCTGGGACCGTTTATGATTACCCTTTATACCAGTGGTGGGCAACCTGCGGCCCATCAGGGTAATCCACTGGCGGGCCACAAGAGAGTTTGTTTACATTGACCGTCTATAGAGACGTGCTGGCCGCTGCTTCCCGCAGCTCCCATTGGCCAGGAACGGCGAACCGCAGCCACTGGGAGCTGTGGGTGGCCATGCCTGTGGATGGTCAATGTAAACAAACTATCTCCCGGCCCGCCAGCAGATTACCCTGACAGGCCACGTGAAGCCCGTGGGCCACAGATTGCCCACCATTGATTTATATTTCCCTCAACACTCCATGTAACTTAAAGAGCTTTTTGAAAACTTCTTTTGTTTAAGGAAGACTTTCTGGTCATTGCACATGTTCAGAGGCTTTTTCAAGCCAATAAATTCTTAACATTTCTTAAGTAGTTGCAAGTTTTGGATGGAATCCAAACTAGTGACTTCAGGGAATGTGCACCTGACTTTGCAAATCCCAAAAGGAAAGAACTTTGTGTGCTGTGTTTATTTGTATTGGTTGTCTGTCACTGATACAATGTTATTTCAGTATCATTTGCATCTGTGGGAAAAAAAACTACCATCTCTGCACACCTTCAGAAATGAGAAAACTGGCAATTTCAGGATATGACTGAAGTTGTATGATGAAATCCTGGCCCTATGGAAGTCAGTTAAAGATTTGCCAATGAGTATGTTAGGGCCAGGATTTCATCCCTAATTGTCAATCATTACTACTGTATGTTTACACAGTGCTGCATCAGAATAAGTTAAGAATGTTCCCTGCCCCAAAGAGCTTTAATTCAAGTACATGTATCATTATATAAATGAAAGAATTCATTATCTAAATGATAGAAATATAGGACCATCCCAGAATAGCCTGTGTGTGGTGTCTTAATAGATATTGCTGAGGATTTTACTTGTGTTATTAGGGGCAGGTTTTCAAAAAATCTCAAAGCAGCTAATATGAAAATCTTGCTACCGATTTTGGTGTCTCAATGTGAGCTGAACTCTTTTGAAAATCTGGGCCTTTTTGTGGGTCCTAAAAGTATTCTCATGGTTAGGGTGAGAAAACTGGAATGGAAGACTGAACAATTCTGGAAACGAATGAATCAGAGGATATTCTTGACCATAAGATACATTGAGAATGTGGCAATTGTACAGTCATTTTAAAAAAAGAATGTTGCAGAATTATTGTTTTCTCCACCCTGTTGAGCAGTCAGGGTGTAATATTTCATTACAAGGACACTCAGAAAAATATTTTTGCTGGCTGTGTCCCTTCTTATGGCATCCAGAGGTGAGTTACCATGTTACCACCTGCCTCCAGTGTGAGGGAGTACTGCCTAGGTGTGAGGGAGTAACTAACACAGCTCCCTAACACAACCAGCCTGTCAGCTACTCAAGCACTCTCCTCTGGGCTATACGAGCCCTGTTTTTCCCCTGCAGTTTGACAACAGATGCACCCCTGCCCCTTTATCCCTTCAAAATGTCCCCCTGTGGTATCCGGCCCCTGATCTCTTGATACCCACAGAAATTCCAGATCCTCTGTTCCCACAGGAACAGTACAACAGTTTGCCAGTTTTACCTTAGACACCCCCCCACCCCACACACACACTCCTGTATAATTCATAACACTTGAGTTCAGTTATAAAGTAAAAAAGAAATGTATGTAAGAAAGAATAGAGATGCACATGTAAAATGTCAGCTGATTTATACCAGCCTCCTGATTTTATTTTTCAGTGAACTGAATGCTGGTTTTAAAAATACTTTGAACTGGTGAAACCTAGATATATGCGGATAACTGTATTTACTCAAACTCCAGAGTTACTTAGGTGGGAAAAAAAAGGGTGTAAACATTTCCAGCTTGAAATATTAATAAATCATGAGTTTGAAAACCATGAGATTTCTAAAAATAGTGAAATGAGCTAGCTAGGTTTTGTAGAAGAGGTTTTAGGTGGAAAGCTACTTTTCCTTGTTACTTCTAGAGTATGTGCATGTGAATCTGTGTCAGGGCCAGCTCCAGGCACCAGCCTGGCAAGCAGGTGCTTGAGGCGGCCGCTCCGGAGGGGGGCGGCACATCCAGGTATTCGGCGACAATTCGGCGGATGGTCCCTCACTCCCGCTCGGAGCAAAGGACCTCCCACCGAATTGTCGCCGCAGATCGCGATCACGGCTTTTTTTTTTTTTTTTTTTTTGGCTACTTGGGGCGGCTAAAACCCTGGAGCCAGCCCCAATCTGACACACACATATCTTCCTATATAATTTACACATAACAAAGAAGTTGCACTGAACATTAGCTATGAAGTTGCGACTAGTGCCTCCATAATATAAAGCATCTTAAATATGTTGAGCTGGCCAATTAGGGGTGAAACTTTGCTATTTCTTTACTTCAATTTTACTGCCAAAAGAATTAGTGAGGAAACAGAAAGGAATCATCTCAAGAATCTCTGTCAGAAAGAGTTGACGGGCCCTGCAGAGCAATGCTGAATATGAGTTCACAAGCCCATCGTAGCTGAGAAGCTATATTCAACTGGATTATAATATACCATAGTTAGCTTTGAACTGCCTCCATTTTACTCTGAGCTTCCAGTAAAGCTTTACAGATAGCAGCTCCACTGAGAGCTCTAAAGCTGGCTATGAAGAAAATGATAGAGGTTCTGTTTGGAACCTTCTGACAGCCATGGAAGAAAAAGAAATCCTGACTCTGTTTTCTTCTAACTGTGTAGGAGGTATAGAAAACTTTCGGTACTCAGAACTAAAGTCCTTATTTGGAAACGTGTCCTGTGTATTGGGGAGCAAGGGAGGTTAAAAAAGTATTTCCTTCCATGTGTCCCTGTGTGTAGCAGGTACAGTAGCAGTCCTTCCACTCTTTCCATGTGGCCTTTGAGGTGCACAACACCCCAGAACATGCCCTTACTCACCGTGGCCGCATGCAATGATCAGCAGAGCCGACTAGGTATAGCGGCGGCAATATGCTGCACCTCCCAAAGGGGTGTAGTAACAGTCACACTACGCTCCACAGCAGGGAGCAATTCCTTCTGGATCTCCCCCATTACGGACTTACAAGTAGAACTGAACCTTTTAAGGGCCTTTACCCACATCAAGATAGAAAGGTGGAAGGGTACTCTATCCATATTTCCTCATCCTTTTTTAATGAATTGCAGGACAACACATTCTTCTGATACAGAGACCAAGCAAATTGCTGGCTTGAGCTCCATGCAGCTGTTGATGTGAGGCTGCAGACTTTTGCTCTTTTATTTGAATACAACAGAAACAATGCACTCCCCTCACCTGACAGAAAAAAAACGCATGGGTGACAAAAGGTATGTATGCTTCACTACAAAACAAAATCAGAGCGAAGTCCTGTAGGTTATCCAGGCAACTTCATGTTTCAGCCAGAATACAGGCATTTAGAATCAACAAGCAAAGGGGTATGAACAAGTCTTTAGGTACATACCTTGTCCCCAGAACTCAGATGGCACTCATCAGAAAAGGGCCCTAAATAGCCTTTGATTGACAGACCCTCAGAAAAAGGCTTGACAAATGGTAATTTCCCCTAATCTCAGGGTGAACCAGCACATAAACAGTTCCTGTTATCCTAAGGGTGAAAGGTGATACAAATAGGGTAACATTTGCCCTGAGTGAAGAGGTCTGCAACAAGGCCCTCTGCACTGCCTAACATCTGCATAGGAGCTATAATGGTGTTCCATAGGTCGAGTAGCCACATATGGGTACTGCACCTTGTAGAAATAATCTTTGTGTAGGCCTCAAAGAGGCCAATGTGGAAGAAAGCATTGGGGGAAAGTAGGGAATGGTTGGTTGTGTAAGGTGGGAAACTGAGTCACAAAGCAACTCAAATTAGGTTTAAGCTATTTTCACCTTCATTTGTAAATTTTCAGACAGAATTATTGTTACTTATAGTTTCTGGACATATATTTATGCCAGACAGTAAACAGATAAGATGGAACAGATCAAGTTGCCAAGTTCCTGAGTACCAGGAAGTCTGCCTCTACTTTGTGATGTTCATCTTACTCTCTGATTCCTAGTCTTGTCCTTCAGTCTTGTTCCTTCAGTTTCTGGTTCAGTTTTTCTCCAATATGGGCCTTGTTCAATTAGTTTCCACATACCTTTCCATGTTACATAGTCATTAGCTTTCCTCCAATCAATGTTAAGCATTGTGTCTTACATAATCTGTACAATATGCACGTGCAAGCTGCAATTTATACAATTTTGCTGTTTATACTATTTTCTGTCATTATGTTTCCATGTCACCTTGCTCTTGTTTTTCCCAGCACAGGAGCACTTAGCATTACATTTGTGTATTTATTTACTAATTAATTTCCTTTTATCTAAATTTTCTAATGCAATAACAAAATGTCACCTTTGTCCTGTCAGCAACAAGCATTATCTAAACAAGCCTATGTAAAAGAAAAATTGGCAAGACACATGCCAGGCAGAAACTTACATATAGTCCCATCCAAACTCATTCACTATCTATAATTATAAACTAGCAAAATATAACTAACAAAACTCTTCTTTTTACGAACCTACAATTCATCTTTATATTTCAATCTTGTAATTCAGCATGTGTATATCATCACAGCCTTTAATTTTTATTTGAATGGGGAAGTTATGGCAAATACAGTGACCTTTAACGTCAGTATTTTTTTTTTTTTTTTTTTTGGGGTTTCAAACCTGCATTTTCAGGGGACTTTTTACTCAAAGTCCTAACCTCATGTTTATAAATTATTAAAAGTCTTGTCGATCATTTTGCATTTTAAGGGGTGCTTTTATTTTAGTTTAGTGCAGGATATTTATTAGTATTTAATTGTTTCCCAACAGAATGGTCTGGGGATGGACCTGGGAAAGGGCTGTGGAACTGTGTATGCAGATGTGGTAACCACAGTATTGCACTCAACTGCCACAGAGCGGTTGTGACCACTGCTCTCATCCACAGACTGGGATAGCAGCTCACGTCCATCCAGGTCCTAGGATGGAAATTTAGTGCTAGAGAAGTTCTGGCCTTATATGTCTTCTGCAACAATGTTAACTTTAGCTGTGTTGCATATAGAGTAATGACAATTGAATGTTTTATCCATAAATCTCAAAGAGCTTCATAAAGGTGAGTATGCATTATTATCCCCATTTTACAGATGGGGAAACTGAGGCACAGAGCAGTTCCAAAATTAATTTCCTCTTCATATGAACCTTCATCAATTACTTTGTTGCCTAATCTATATTATAAAATACACAGATTGTGAATTGTAGCCAAGTGGCTAAAACTTTAACTTTTGTATGTCCTTTCTTGTTATTGCTGGATTTCTCTCACACAAAGTTGCATCAATGTTAGCTTTAGTATTTAATATGTGGTCATTCATTACTTTCAGCTTCTTTCTACTCTGCTGGGAGGCTGATTACCAGTCTGCCTTGGCAGTTAAGACACTATGGAGCTGGGCTTGGCTGCTGGGCTTCATGCAGGGTACATACGCCCCATCAAAGCTGACTGATTTTAAAACTTTGTAGAGGTTTCCCTTGAATCTGATGGAGACATCCAATTAGGAGAGAGGAAATAAGTCAGGCTTTTAAACCAATGATAAGTGCGATGGAAACGAAATAAATTATGGTCTAGTTCAGGCAGGTTAAAAGTGACATAGTATTGGCCAAATCAGGTACAGTCATTATGCAGTGCAGGTATATAATAGGGCAGGAAGAATGCTTGGAGGGTGAAAAATTACTGTGCCAGAGTCACTAATAAATGATAACGATGACTACCCTCACATACACAGCTGGAGAAACAATTGGGTCAGTGCTCCTATGTGATGTTCTGCATCCCTCAAAAAGATTTCTTAGAAAAATAAAATCAGAGGGCAACTCAAAGGGCAGGTCCCAGGGGAGATAAGGTGACTAAAATCATTATGATGTAATTGGAATACAATTTTCAAACATCAGATTGCTTTTGGCACTCTTATAAGCTACTTTGCCTTTTCTTTTTGTCCAAAACAAACTGTAAAATTTGCAGTTCTCCAGGTATCATTAGCTGGATCCAATTATTAGCCATATTATAAGCAAAAGAACATTAAACATTACTAATCTAATGCCCAACCAAAAGAAGGCAGCAATAATCATTTTCGTTCTTTCACTTTTCCCTCCATTTCTGAGTTTTATTAAACCTTGTTTTCTCTCTGAAGTCAAGGTCTCTGACCACTGTAGTTATTTATCAGTCTTCTGGCTGTGCCATATTCAGAACTGATTCTTAGACCCGGAGTTCGTAAAAACACAGTGGAAGTCCTCATAACTGATTAGTTGTTTGGTGATTCCAATTCTTGAGACCCCTAATGTCTGATCCTGTTGCTCTTAGTTTTCTCGTCACAAATCAATCAAAAGAGAGCCTAAACATACAGAAGTTGCAACGGCTCTGCTACCCCATAAATGAGATCATGTTACCTTATCTTTAAGCTGAGAGCCACCTTACCCATTTGCAAAATAGCAACATTTAAAGTGTGTTTATAGTCAGTAAAGTAACTGTGCAAATATAGTACCACCTTAATAGCTCTGCTCTCTGAGACTATTCAGAGTAATCTCTGCTGACTTTCTATAGAATAGACTCCCTGGTTGAGTTTTCAGTGCTGAAAGTTAGGAAAATTATCTTTTTATATATAAAGTGAACACATTTGATCTCAAAGTCACTAAGAGACAATAAAAACTAGGGTTACCATCCGTCCGGGTTTCCCCGGACATGTCCGGCTTTTTCAGCCTTAAATGGCCGTCCGGGGGGGATTTCTAATGAAGTAGAAATGTCCGGGATTTCCCCTCCTGCGGAGTGCGGCGCAGCTGATTGGACGCCTGGCCTGATTGAAAGCCGCTCGCAGCCACTAGGGCCTCTAGCAGAGTCCCTCCCCCTCCCCCGCACCCTCCTCCCCCACAGAGCAGCATGGAAGTGTTTACTCCACGTGGAGCCTGCATTTCTCCCTCTGCCGGGTGAGTGGGGGGAGCAGGGCAGGTGGCGGCGGGGTGTGTGTGTGTGTAGAGGTTGCAGGGGGGGGCTGTAGAGGCTGCAGGGCGAGTGGGGAGCAGGGGGCACAGAGGCTACAGGGGCGGGGGGGTGCAGAGGCTGCAGGGCGAGTGGGGAGCAGGGGGCACAGAGGCTACAGGGGCGGGGGGGTGCAGAGGCTGCAGGGTGAGGAGGAGCAGGGCAAGCAAGAGCATAAAGGCTGCAGGGGTTGCGGGGCGAGTGGGGAGCAGGGAAGCACTTAGCAACCCCCAACCAAGATCAGAGCTGGAGGGAGGAGGGGGAATGTGGGGTGCTCAGAGGAGGGGGCAGGGCCGGGGGCAGGGAAGGGGCCCCGTGGAGTGTCCTCTTTTTTAAATGTTTGAATATGGTAACCCTATAAAAACAGAGCACCATGATTCCATTTTTACAGTCACATTTCAGAGTATAGGACACTTCATCTCTTTGAGCACTTTGTTCTAATGCTGAGAATACACATTAGCCCTTCCATACTGTCACATGCAAACTTTTCTAATCGGGAAGCAAAGAATCTTACTCTACAGAAAATAATGGCTGTTCTGCACACAAGGAGCGAGGCTTTCATTTGCTCCCCCCATCTTTTACAATAATTAATTCCAGTGGGGGTCAAAAAGCTTCTGATGTGTAGATTGTAATGGTTAGTGCACAGAACTAAATTGTAAGCTGCCACCCAAACAGCTTGATTTTGATGGGGTTGCATGTCGAGGAGGGCAGAATTTGACCCTTCACAAGTGAGTTTTCTTAGCTGTTGAAAATCTAAGTCTAAATTTTCAAAAGTAACTGCTGATTATATCCATTCTGAAACAGTCCCACCAAAATCTCTACAATATCAGATGTTACAAAAAGACAACTATTACTTCACTTCAGAGCAATATTTCTGCTCTCAATAGGTGTCAAATAAAACAAAATAATATCACTTATTTTCCTCAATTTTTCCTTCCATTATTTTTGTCTCTAGAAAATGAAGGCCATATTAGAGGTTAATGCATAACCTGGCACGAGATTTTCTAGCCATAACAAAAACGCTGCTTCCGCATGTCTAGAGAAACTTCCTCAGGATGGAGTCCAGTGCAAGAAAAAAAAGTTAGAGCAAATGCTCATCAGTTTCTAAGCAGGGAACAAGTGGATTTAAGACATTAGTTTAAAAAGAGCAAAGTCAGAATTTCAGAAGGATAGAATAAAGTAGATAAAGATATTGTGTCTTTGCTTAATGTATAATACATTTGAATTTTGATTTAGATTCCTATGGAGTCCACCCTACAAAATCTTTTCATTTAAAACTGAAAGAAAATAAAGATTTCTTTGCTTACAAAGTATTTCTCTTTTTCTTCTGTAGGGCCCATAAGGGGGCCACTCTCTTTACAACTGATAATGGTGGATTTGCAAAGTGTTGGAACATCTTGCAAACTTTGCAAGATAAGTACCTTAGATAAGACAGAAATGTAGGTTATATGGCCCCCATTACTGTAGAATTTGAGCCTCTCACAATCTTTAATGTATTTATCCTCAGAACACCCCTGTGAAGCACTATTATCCCCATTTTACAGTTGGCAATCAGAGGCAGAGAGAAACTATATGACTTAACCAAGGTCACACGCAAAGTCTTTGGTGGAGCAGGGCATGGAACCTGGGACTTGAGTCCCAGACCAGTACCATAACCACTCGACAACCCTGTCCTCATGTGTTCCATTCAAAGTGCCCCCAGATGCTTTTCACTCCACTCAGCACACTAGCACTGTTAGCAGTCAGTTTCCTTGTTGGCGGTCTATGTCCTAGATAATCCCACCAGCATCCACACAGTTTTAGGCTCCAGTCCTGAAAACGTATGCACGTGCTTAACATTAACCATGTATGTCATTACAATGATGTAAGTGGAACTACTCATGTGCTTCAAGTTAAGTACATGTATAAAGGTTTGCAGGGTCAGGGTCTTTATTAGCAAAGTCATTAATTATGTTCCTTAAGTAGAGTATATAAGAGCGGTTGTTTGCCTGCACAGTACAGGCTAAAAGCATTAAAGGAGTGGGAACCTGACATAAGCCTGCAGTTAAGTTTCTGGGTACTGTAGAGTTCATCACAGAGCACCATTTCATGACTCTAAATATTGTTGTACAGCTAGGTTGAGTATGTCATTCAAGATGACTAGGAACAACTTACTCTTATTTAAAGTTTGTTATATTGATTTCACCTATGTTTGTTACTAGTTGTAATCATTACTCATTATTAACAAATATCCTAATTATCAATCAGAATATTAAAAATCAGGGAATTTTGTTTTTAATGTAATATACAAAAATCAGTAGAAAAAACGAACAAGAGTTATCAATATTTTGTATTCAAAAGCATTGAAAAACATAGTGTGGACTAATTCTACATTTGTTCCTGGGAAATAAACCATATGATCTAACAAGTCCTTCTCAGTTCTAATATCTATGGCCCAGATAATTCCTCATGTGTGGGAGGAAAACACAAAACACAAAAGAGATAACTTACTTCAAAATTACTGCATCATTTTCACAGCTGTTTTTTTGTGGCATTATCCTGTTAAAAAGTCAGGGGTGGCAGCTTACTGCAAGGAATTGGGGATGGCATGCCAGCTGAGTGGTCATACAGGATGGGGTTTGGAAGAAATACAGGCCTGTATCCATAAATCCCTGAGCAGACAGGCAGAGCAGAAAAAAACCCCGCTCAGCATACTTGTTTCTTCTGGTAGCTGTCATTGCATTCCTATCCCATCTGTGAAATAGTCTGAGCAGCATTGACCTTCACAACTTTTTACCATGGACACCCACTGCCCAGGGGAAAATGGTGTCTCTAAGTATGGTCTAGCTGACCCTGAATGCATGGAGTACTGCTCGCTTGGAGGCATGGGACAATAGGTCATGTAATCATCATGCTCTTTCCCACTGGCCTCTGACTCACTCCTTCACACACTTTCATCCTTCCCTGTTGCTTAAGGGATGAAGGAGAATCTGTTCCTATGATCATGATACTTATGTTAATTTAAGTAAATAACATCTCATCATTGTCATATTGCTATTTTTGCTAAGCCACTCTAAGAACAAATAGATATAAACTGGCCATCAGGAAGTTTAGACTTGAAATTAGATGAAGGTTTCTAACCATCAGAGGAATGAAGTTTGGGAACAGCCTCCCAAGGGGAGCAGTGGGGGCAAAAGACATATCTGGCTTCAAGACTAAGCTTGATAAGTTTATGGAGGGGATGGTATGATGGGATAGCCTAATTTTGGCAATTAATTGATCTTTGATTACATTGCTCTACAGCCAAAATGCTTCTGAAATAAATGTAGTCAAACTTTACTAATTCTGGGTCACTGAGAACGAAAATGATGCTTAAAATTGTTGATTGGCTCTAGTTTTCAAGATATGCTATTGGGTCAGTATATATGATGCTTGATTTGGGAATGGTGGAGGATAAGTGAGTTATAAAGGGAAGGGATCTCAATTTAAACCAGAAATGACTAAAATACATCTTTGACTGGATCTATGAATAAATCTATGACTTGCTTTTTAGGCAAAACAATGAATGATGCAAACTGAAGCTGGTATTGCGTCATACATGATATGAATTGCATCATGTTATTCCTAGAAGTCATGGATGATGCAATCATAATGAAGCTTACATCACTCTGCTGAACAAATTGCCCTATATCAGCTCTAGAAATCATACTGTGTTGTGCTTTCTTATTTTTCAGTGTTTGATTTTGCAAAGGGACACATTTCTGTTTAGCCAAAGTGAGCAGAGATGCCTCATACTTGTGTGAACAGTGCAGATAACTTCTGCTATGTTTGTGGTGAAGTGACTTTTGCATCACAAAAGTGCAATATAACCACTAAGGCTTTCTTAACCAATCACCTTTATTTTGGCTGCAAAATTGGAGATCAGGACAAGAGGTGGGCCCCACACATATGCTGCCACACTTGTGCAACAAATCTTTGCCAGTGGTTGAACAGGAAAAGGAAATCTATGCCTTTTGCAGTGCCAATGATTTGGAGAGAGCCAACAGATCATACCAGCAATTGTTACTTCTGCATGGTGGCTCCACTTGGGAAAGGTGTGTCAAAGAAGAAAAAGTGGACTGTGCATTATCCAAACATTCCATCAGCTATACGCCCAGTACCCCACGGAGAAGGACTGCCGGTTCCTGATGCACCAGAATCATTCTCACTTGAGTCAGATGAGGAAGAGGAAGAGGATGAAACTTCTGGTCCTGAACCATCAATGTCACAGGACCCACATTTTCTCCCATCCTCCTCCTCTGAACCACACCTCATAACACAAGGTGAACTGAATGACCTTGTTAAGGATTTGGAACTACCCAAGAGTAAGGCAGAGCTGTTGGGCTCCAGACTACAGCAGTGGAATCTCCTGGCAGCTGATGTTAGGGTTTCCTTGTTCCGTGACCGTCAAAAGGATCTTCTCCCATTCTTCTTCATGGAAGGTGCTCTTGTAGCCTGCAACAACATCGATGGTGTGATGGCAGCCCTCAACATCGTTCACGATCCAGATGAGTGGAGACGGTTCATTGATTCATTGAAGATGAAGCTGTTTTACCGCATAATGGCAATGTTTTGCCATCAATTCCAGTTGATCATGCAGTCCATATGAAGGAAACCTATGACAACATGAAACAACTTTTGAGGTGCATAAACTATGACCAACATCAGTGGCAGCTTTGTGGCGATTTGAAGGTTGTTGCTCTCTTGCTTGGTCTGCAGACTGGATACACAAAGTACTGCTGTTTTCTCTGCGAATGGGATAGTCGTGCAAGGGATTCCCACTACATCAAGAAAGATTGGCCACTCCGACAGTCATTGGAGCCTGGGAGGAATAGGGTTCAGCATCCACCACTTGTTGAATCAAGGAAGATTTTGTTACCACCCTTACACATCAAGCTGGGTCTGATGAAGAACTTTGTCAAGGCCATTGACAAAACACAAGCAGCTTTCAAGTACCTCCGTGGAAAATTTCCAAGGTTAAGTGAAGCTAAGATAAAGGAAGGTGTCTTTGTTGGTCCTCAGATTCGTGAACTTCTTCAAGATGATACATTTCACCATGCACTGCATGGCAAGGAAAAGACTGCATGGAAAGCCGTCCAGTTAGTGGCAATAAATTCTCGGAAACAAGGCAGACAACTACAGGTTGTTGGTAGAAAACCTCCTCAAGGCATACAAAAGCCTTGGTTGCAACATGTCACTAAAGATACATTGTTTGCACTCTCATCTAGATTTTTTTCCACCGAACTGCAGAGCAGTGAGCGAGGAGCACGGCGAGCGATTTCACCAGGACATTGCAACAATGGAGAAACGCTATCAGGGCAAATGGAGCCCATCAATGCTTGCAGACTTGCTGGACAGTGACCAGAGATCCTCCATTTAATGAATACAAGAGACAAGCCAAGAAGCGCCGAGTAGACACTGAATAGGTCTAAACTATGTACATAATAGTTGTTTGCCTTTTGTTTCATAATAATTTTTATTTATATAACCCTTTTGCTGATTTGTAAAGTGTTACATAAACAACAGGACAGGTGAAATATTATCATGTAAAGCAACCATAAACACATGAAAAGACCTAGGTTTACAATTTATGATTAAAACTTTATCTATACAATATACATAGACATAAAATGTAAAAACTTAAATATCTTAGAAACAGTAGCCAGTTGTTTTAATTGTCATTTGAATTCAGCACATCAAAATACATAATAAATAGCACATTTTATCTCTGAAGCAGATGACTTCTCAAAAATTGCAGACCAGTGTTATTTGTGGTAAATATGCCCACTGGCCTGTGATGGGATGGGATCTGAATTAATACAGAGAATTCTCTCCTGGATGACTGGCTGGGGAATCTTTCCCACATGCTCAGGGTTTAGCTGATCGCCATATTTGGGGTCGGGAAGGAATTTTCTTCCAGGGTAGATTGGTAGAGGCCCTTGGGGGTTTTTCACCTTCCTCTGCAGCATGGGGTATGGATCACTTGCTGGAGGATTCTCTGCACCTTGAAGTCTTTAAACCATGATTTGAGGACTTCAGTAACTCAGACATAGGTTAGGGGTTTATTACAGGAGTGGGTGGGTGAGCTTCTGTGGCCTGCGTTGTGCAGGAGGTCAGACTAGATGATCATGATGGTCCCTTCTGACCTTAAAGTCTATGACTCAAGGATGTTGTTCATGCACTAAAGTGCTGAGAAACAAGCTCATCCACTCCTTTTTTAGCAATTATATAATTATATACTCGGGATTGTCAATTTGTTTCAGAATTTGCTGTTTCTTATACAAGAAAAAAAATATATATATAGATATGTAGGGAGAGGTGAGTGAAATGGGCCTGTGTAATCTGATTCCCATTTCTGTAATGGAGCAGATTTGAGGAATTACATAAGAACAGCTATATTGAGTCAGACCAATAGTCATTCTAGCCTTCTGTCTTCTATCAGTGGTCAGTGCCAGATGTTTCAGAAGGAATTAACAGAACAGGGCAATTTCAAGCGATCCATCCCCATTGTCAGATCCTAGTTTCAGGCAGTTGGAGGTTTAGGGACACCCAAAACATGAGGTTGCATCCTTGTCCATCTTGGCTAACAGCTATTCATGGATCTATCATCCAGGGATTTACCTTATTGTTTTCTGATCCCAGTTATGCTTTTGGCCTTCACAAAATCCCATGTCAACATGTTCTATAGGTTGATTGTGCATTGTGTGAAGAAGAACTTCCTTATGTTTGTTTAAAACCCACTGCCTATTAATTTCATTGGGTGACCCCTGGTTCTTGTGTTATGTGAAGGGGTAGATAACACTTCCCTATTTACTTTCTCCACACCATTCATGATTTTATAGACCTCAATTGTATTCTCCCCCTCCCCCACCACATTAGTCGTCTCTCTTTTCTATCATGAATAATCTCAGTCTTTTAAACCTCTCCTTGTATGGAAACTGTTCCATACCCGTAATCATTTTTGTTGCCCTGCTCTTCACCTTTCCCAATTCTAATAAAAAAAATAAAAATTAAGAGGAGGCCACCAGAACTGCACACAGTATTCAAGGTGTGGGCGTACCATGGATTTATAAAGTGGCATTATGATATTTCCTGTCTTATTTTCTATCCCTTTTCTAATGGTTCCTAACATTCTGTTACCCTTTTTTGACTGCTGCTGTACATTGAGTGGATGTTTTCAGATAACTTTATACAAGGACTCCAAAATCTGAGTGATAACACCTAATTTAGAACTCATCATTTTGTATGTATAGTTGAGATTATTTTTCAAATGTGTATTACTTTGTACTGATCAACACTGAATTTCCTCTGCCATTTTATTGCCTGGTCACCCAGTTGTGAGAACCTTTGTAACTCTTTGCAGCCAATTTTGGACTTAACTATTTTGAGTAATTTTGTATCATCTGCAAATTTTGCCAGTTCACTGTTCGCCCCTTTTCCCAGATCAGTTATGATGTTGAATGGCACAGGTCTCAGTACAGATCTTTAGGGGACAAAACTGCCAAAAAATATTTCCTGAGAAAACTGAGTTTTTACAACTATTTACTCCTTCTAACATTGTATTGCCAATACAGCTAAAAGAGGAGATGAAATCACATCGACGGCTTGCACATTAGTGCATTGTTCTCTGAATTCCAGCTGCAGAAACTCTAGCATGCATTGTAATTAGAAACACACCTTAACTTCACTTATAATATATTTCA
This sequence comes from Malaclemys terrapin pileata, assembly GCF_027887155.1. Classification (NCBI taxonomy): domain Eukaryota; kingdom Metazoa; phylum Chordata; order Testudines; family Emydidae; genus Malaclemys; species Malaclemys terrapin. The sequence goes on along the minus strand of NC_071507.1, from coordinate 115,206,245 downwards.
GTTGGTTCAGAGATACTGTTGCTGATGCCAGAAAGAACACAACTTGACTTTCAGATTCCAAGTTTGTATTGGTAGGGCTGGAAGTTATAAAATAATAAATAAAGCAAACCATTCTTTTTACCTGGAAACCAACCAAAGTTTCTATAGAGTCTCTGAAAGACAATAAACATGGACCCCCCCACAATGTTTCCTGCAGGGTCACTTTTCAGAGCACAACCACACTTTAAATCCACCCTCGAATCTCCTCATTTGCTTCACAATGCATTTTTTGGTAATCTTCTGACTGATACTTCAGGTAGCAACCTGAGCTCAGTGTGCCACAATGCAGTGAACAACTTCTTGCATAGATGATATATCACCATGCTACTGTTCAAGCTGGTCCATCAGCTAAAATATTTTACGGTTGATTTCATAGTTCACTAAAAGAGTTGCATTTTCACACAGTTAGGCTACAGATGAAAACATCATTGGGCTGTCAGAAACTATATTACTCAGTACTTCTAACCTAACTGGCTATGCCTTTGGTAAGCAATAAAAATCATTAACTGTGACTGCATAATTATGAATTATAACATCTCATTCATTGCATACACATATCGGTTAGCTCAGAGGACTTCAACTACCTTTCTGTATATGTATATTCATAATATGTGAAACTTTGGGCTATAGATCAGATTGTAACAAGAAGAAAGAGTCAACTAATAAGAAAAGAATAGATTTTCTTTTAATTCTGTCTTCCACAATTGCTGATTTATTATCTTGTGGGTGAGTGACAGAATTTGGGATGAATTATTGAGGAACGCAATTCCTACAGTATTTTTTTCTTTCACCCAATTTGTGCATCCTTTTTTCTTACAGGCACTGGGCTAGCGACTAAGCTTTCCCTTCCCAATTTATATAATCTACAGGAGTTCCCTACCTACTCCAGTCTTCCCTCTGTATAGCCATATCTGCACTTGGGAAATATTCTAAAAGTTTCACACTGTTAACGTGAGTTTAGCTGCACAGGTGTTAGCAGCTTCAGCACTCTAGGGTAGATTGTTAGCTAGCTGCTGCAGCCATTTTAAACACTATGTTTATTAAGACCTGCAGCAGGGTTACATGACATGGTGTAAAACAGCAACTGGCTGTAAGGGTGTCTACATCAGTTCTTCCAGCTTCCTAAAAATCAGTGGAGCTAAACCTTTGCTAGCAGCAGTAGAGACTGTTTAGAAAGTGTCCCTAGTGTAGAAAGGGTCATACTGGGTGACTCTCCTAAGGAACTGATTGTATTCTTCTAGGTATAATTCTGCTTCCTAGCATTGTTTTATGCACTAGTTCCATGAAGTTAGCTGAAGCTACTTGCAGAATCCTAAACTGTGATGGGATGATAAATGGCACACATATCCCTATTTTGGCACCCACCCACCTTGCCACAGAGTCCATCAACAGAAAGGGCTAGTTTTCTGTGGTTATGCAGGTGTTTGTGGATTACCTGGGACTTTTCACCAATATCATTGTGGGCTGTTCAAGAAAAGTGCATGACACTCACATCTTAAAGAACACAGGATGTTTCAAAAATCTGCAAGCAGGGACATTCTTTCCTGACTGGTGGATTACCACTGGCAATATTGAAATTGCAATAGTGATCCTTGAACTCCTGGCTCATGTACCCTTACACTGACCCCCTGCACAGCAACAAGGAAAGATTCAATACCAGCTCAGCAGGTGCGGGATGACAACTGAATGTGCTTTTTGTAGACTGAAGGGGTGCTGGCACTGTTTACTCACGAGATTGGATCTCAGTGAGAAAAACATCCCAATGATTATAGCTGCCTGTTGTGTCCTGCATAATATCTTTGAGGCAAAGGGGGGGAAAGCTGTCACCAAGGGTGGTGGTGGACTGGGTGTCTGCTGACTTTGGACAGCCAGACACAATGGATATTAGAATAGCCCAATGTGGAGCTATGTGGATGAGGGAGGCTTTGAAAGAGCATTTTATAAAGTCATTCACAGTAGTGTTGTCTGCTGCTTTCATGGTATGTCTGTCTTGTGTAATCTATATTATGTATTGGTGAGTCTTTGCCTACTGGTATCTATTCTGTTAGGCCAGAGCTTTGGGTGCTGCTACAATTTGTGTGGAGCTGGCTGTACATTAATAAATATGAGTGGGTGTTTTACTGAACTTATGAATTTAGTGGTGCTTGGTGTGCATTTATAAGCACTGTTTGCTTTCTTGAGTACTGCTATGCATTCAAGCATATTTGTTGGGAACTAATAAAGATCATTCCAGTCTCCAAAAATATAACTTTACTGAGAGGAAAAAACAGTGCAGAAAATCCAAGTGCCAAAAACACATATAATGTTATACACCTTTAATGGGGTAGGGGGAATTTAAAATTAAAAGGAAGTAAACATTTATGTCCACAATGTAAACAAATGTGTTGTGGCTACACATACACTGACCTGTGAGAGCCACGCTTGGTGTATGTGAAACTGTAGTTTTCCTTGCTGAATCCCAGTGTGCAGTGGTAGGGGTAAGAATGCCGCCTGTGATACCACATGGTACATTGAGAGGGGGGGTAGGGTGTAGGGCACACCAACCATGGAGTCCTCCAAGGACTGCAAAGGCATATTTGGACCTGTGGGCCAACCAGAGTCTGCAACATTTGGGTTTCTACCTGAGATGTCCTGGTGGATTTCCTGCTCTTTGTCCTGCTGGGCCTTTTTCCTACCTCTCTCTTTTGCCATGCTGTTGGTCATATTAGCTGTCCAAGCGCTTTGTTCATGGTCTGATGCAGCACTAGCTTGCAGGATCTTATAGAACAGGTCCTCATCTTTCTCCTACTTATCAAGGTCAGGCATTTTGTGGGCATGGAGAGGGCACCCCTCAAGGCCATCATGCCAGAAGCTGTTCATAAAAACAGACAGATGTACCACTAGCTTTACAGTCAAAAGGGAAAGATAAGTTTTAAATCTCCCTTCCCATATTCTCATAAGTACTTTTAATACGAGATACTTATTGGCACTTTAGCTTTGGAGCACCTTGGTACAACACTGCTCTCCAGAACCTGTTATGATGGACTGGCTGTACACTTGACAATTTTGGATATAGACCCACACATATAAATAGGCAATATCTTTTTATACCTTACCTGTTTACCAGTAAAAGGCATCTCCTGCTGGTTATCCAGGGAATTAGCTCTTCCAGCCTCCAGAGCACCCTCCGCAGGCCGGTGTCCTGCTTGTCACTGGGCCCAAGTCCCTCCTGGATCCCGGTGCCCCTTTCATGCTGGGGTGCTGCCCCCTGGCAGTACCCCCACAGATCTGGGTCTCCCCTCCCCAGGGAACCCCCCACCCTCTATCTCCATCTCGCCTCAGTCTATGGCCACTGCCAGTGATCACCTAGCCCCCGTTCCCTGGGGCAGACTGCAGTTTAAGTGCCACTCATCACTGGTAAAGGGGGTTTGGACCTGCTGCCTCTGCCTACCCTTGGGCTGCCCCTCTGCAACCCCAGTATCCTTTCCAGCCTTTAACAAAGCCTGCAGCCTGGGGAGTTTCCAGGCTGGAGCTCCCCCAGCTCCTCTAGCCTTCCCCCAGCCCATCTCCACTTTAGGTACTCTTTCCCAGCTCCCAGGCAGGCAGGAGGCCCTTCTCCCTCAAGAGCTAGAGGAAGAATCCTTTTAGCACCTGGCTTCACTGGCTTTTATAGGGCCAGCTGCAGTGTGATTGGGGCGTGGCCCAGCTGCGGCTGCTTCCCCAATCAGCGAGTCTTTGGCTCACAGCCTCAGCCCTCTCCTAGGGCTGATTTAAGCCTTTTAAGGCAGGACCGGGTGACCACCCCGCTATACCACCAATGAAGTAAATTCTAAATGGATTAAAAATTGGTGTAGGGCAGAAATTGGAGTGTATCTGATAAGGAACATGATAAGGGTGGAGAGACATACTGTAACATGTAGATTGTCATAAGGAAAGAATATTGAGCTTAGTTTCCTTTATATTATAGTTACTATAGTAACTTTAGGCATTTTATTTGACAGAGTATTCACAGTCATGGCATCCCATTATTTACTCATCCTGTTTCATGCTAATCACAGACTTATGCAAAGTTAAAGGTAGAGTGGAGCTGAATTCCCTTCCTTTTGTGATTTTAAGATAGACCCTATTTTTTAAACATCTTTTAACTATTATTCACAAGGTGGTATAGCAAAAAGGAAATTCAATTATGCACTATATTATTATACTAGTATAATATAAATGATATTAGGAGTTGCTTAAATCCATGTCCATTGTTAACATTTTCAAAAATGATATATAATGTTAGGGGGATTGTATGTGATAATATGCAGAGTTTTGGAGAATGAAGCAGTAGGATTATTCTAGCAATGTAAAAAAAACACATTGCTCAGCATACGAAGACCACAGTATATTGCTGAGATGAAAAATGTGTGACAGAAGACAACCACAATTGATTTAGGGGGTTATAGGGCCATAAAATAAGGAGAATAATAAACTAGACATGGTTTCTAGTTCTCAAGACAGAAAAGGAGACCAATGGGGATTTCATAGAAGTAGAAATGATTCTTGAAACAAGTTGCAAAAAAGACTAATAGCATGATATTCTGGGGTGTATTAAAAGGAGTATTGTATGTAAGGTTGTGTCTACACTATGAGCTAGAGGTGTGATTCCCCTGCTTGTGTACACATGCTCCCACTAGCTCTCATCAAGCTAGTGTGAATATAAATAACAGTGTAACTACAGTAATACCATTAGCAGCAACGGAGACACGACAAAGGCCTTGTCTACACTACGAGAGTAGTTCGATTTTACTTAAATCGAATTTTTGGAATCGATACTGCAAAGTCGAACGTGTGTGTCCACACTAAGGACAGTAATTCGACTTTGTGAGTCCACACTAACGGGGAAAGCGTCGACATTGGAAGTGGTGCACTGTGGTCAGCTATCCCACAGTTCCCGGAGTCCCCGCTGCCCATTGGAATTCTGGGTGGAGCCGCAAATGCCTTCTGGGTAAAAAAAATGTGTCCAGGGTGCTTTTGGGTAACTGTCGTCATCCGTCCATCACTCCCGCCCTCCCTCCCTGAAAGCGCCGGCGGGAAATCAGTTCGCGCACTTTTCTAGTCAGTGACAGCGCGGACGCCACAGCACTGCGAGCATGGAGCCTGCTGCAACCATCACTGCAGTTGTGGCCGCTCTCAACGCCTCGCAACTTATCATACACCTTTCCCTGAGGCAGATGCAGAAAAGTCAGGCGAGGAGGCTACGTCAACGCGGTGATGGCCTGAAGTCTGAGAGTAGCACAGACCTCTCAGAAAGCAGGGGACCCAGCGCCGAGAACATCACGGTGGCAATGGGTCATGTTGATGCCGTGGAAAGGAGATTCTGGGCACGGGAAACAAGCACTGAGTGGTGGGACCGCATAGTGCTGCAGGTCTGGGATGAATCCCAGTGGCTGCGAAACTTTCGCATGCGGAAGGGAACTTTCCTGGAACTTTGTGAGTTGCTGTCCCCTGCCCTGAAGCGCAATGACACCCGGATGCGAGCAGCCCTGACTGTCCAGAAGCGAGTGGCCATAGCCCTGTGGAAGCTTGCAACGCCAGACAGCTACCGGTCAGTCGCGAACCAGTTTGGGGTGGGCAAATCTACCGTGGGGGTTGTTGTGATGCAAGTAGCCAAGGCAATCGTTGATGTACTGCTGCCAAAGGTAGTGACCCTGGGAAACGTGGAGGCGATCATAGATGGCTTCGCAGCGATGGGATTCCCAAACTGCGGTGGGGCCATAGATGGAACTCACATCCCTATCCTGGCACCGGAACACCAGGCCAGCCAGTACATTAACAGAAAGGGCTACTTTTCCATGGTGCTGCAAGCACTGGTGGACCACAGGGGACGTTTTACCAACATCTACGTGGGATGGCCGGGCAAGGTTCATGACGCTCGTGTTTTCAGGAACTCTGGTCTGTTTAGACGGCTGCAGCAAGGTATTTACTTCCCGGACCACAAAATAACTCTTGGGGATGTGGAGATGCCTATAGTCATCCTCGGGGACCCAGCCTACCCGCTAATGCCCTGGCTCATGAAGCCCTATACTGGCGCCCTGGACACTGAAAAAGAACTCTTCAACTACCGGCTGAGCAAGTGCAGAATGGTGGTGGAGTGTGCTTTTGGCCGTCTCAAGGGGAGATGGAGAAGCTTACTGACTCACTGTGATCTCAGCGAAACCAATATCCCCATTGTTATTGCAGCTTGCTGTGTGCTCCACAATCTCTGTGAGAGCAAGGGGGAGACCTTTATGGCGGGGTGGGAGGTTGAGGAAAATAGCCTGGCTGCTGATTACTCACAGCCAGACAGCCGGGCGATTAGAAGAGACCAGCGGGAAGCGCTGTGCATCCGGAAGGCTTTGAAAGCAAAGTTCCTGAGTGAGCAGGGTAACCTGTGACTTTAAAGTTTGTGTATTGAGAAGCTAAACCTGCCCCCGTTTCTTTACCCAGTTAATGTTGACTATCCTATCCAGTTACATACCCCCTTCACCCCACTTCCAACACACGTTTCAAAATAAAAATAGTTCTACTTTGTTAAAGCACACCGTTTTCTTTAATACTGTATTCGCGGGAATTTTTTAAAACTGGGACGCAGACTGTGGTGCGGAGCGGGTGTACTGTAGTGGCGCGAATGCAGCTTCTAAACTCAAGGATTGACAGGCTCCGCTGCGGTGGGATGGTTGTTTCAACGGAGCCTGTCACCCCTCCTGATAGGGACTGTGTGTATGGGGGGGTCTATGTGACTTTGTGGCAGGGGGAGGACGGTTACAGATCCCCTGCTGTGTGGCTCTGTGATCCTGCCTAAGGACCGCCGCTTAAGATCTGTAACTGCCCTCCCCTGCCACAAAGTCACAGAGCAACCCACCCCCCACCACATAACATGAAAACAACCTCCCAGACTAACCAGGGTAACTAGTCACTGCATCACTGCACTATGTATGTGCCCTGCTGCTGTGCCTGCCCCCGACTATATACCCTGCCAAAGGTGACTGTCCTGTCGAATTACCAACCCCCTATCCCCCCCTCCTCCAAAAGAACATGATGGAAACAGTAGTTAACAGAAACGTATTTTTTATTATCAACCAAACATGGAACTGGGAAAGTGAAACTTGGACGGGGGCTTGTGTCAGGCGGGAAGGAAAGAACTTGTCAAATTTTGGGGAATGAGAGCCTTCTGCTGCTCGAGCTCTCTGCAGGGGTGGAGTGAGAGTTAGCAGGGACTCTGCCGCCTCTCCTTCTGTGCACTTTGGGTGAGGGGAGTATGGGACTTGGTGGCGGGGGAGGGCGGTTAGAGATGGACTGCAGCGGGGCTCTGTCCTCCTGCCTCCGTTCCTGCAGAACATCCACAAGGCGCCAGAGCGTGTCCGTTTGCTCCCTCATTAGTCCAAGCAGGGTTTGAGTCGCCTGCTGGTCTTCCTGACGCCACCTCTCCTCCCGATCCATGTTGGCTTGGTGCATTCGGGTCAAGTTCTCCCGCCACTGGGTCTGCTGTGCTGCCTGGGCTCTGGAGCAGGCTATAAGCTCCGAGAACATGTCCTCCCGTGTCCTCTTCTTCTTATGCCTAATCCGCGCTAGCCTCTGGGAGTGTGATGACAGGCTAGGTTGTGAGACAGTCGCAGATGGGGCTGTGGGAATGGGAAAAAGGGAGTGAATTCCTCAGAAAGATAAATGTAGTTGTGAACAAAGAACATAGTCTTTCTCTGTTAACAAGACCATGCACAGCACCTATCACATGCGCACTCAGCACAAGGTCGAATTCTCGGCCTTCGCATTCAGTGCCTGGGGTCTTCTACAGCACATTTGAGAAGCCTCTCAGGAGAACGGAATTTCTGTTGCAGGCAGACATGGTAAGCCGTAGACTTGTGGCAGCTTAAAACTTTAATTTTAGCAATGGCCTCATTTCACATTGAAATCAATGTCGGTCCCTGCTGCCAGCAATTCGGCAAGCAGGAAGTCTGCTCCTGTCCCACACCCTCGCGGCTGTCCCCGGGAACGATCCCTTTCGGCTGCCCCTCTCCCGCCTCCACCGCGTGGCTGCAAACCAGCGGTTACAGTTCTGTAAAGGAACGGCAAAGCAGTCCCAACACTAACATTCCCCTACCTCATTCAAAGCAGGTCATCATGAGCGACATCACCCTCAAGAGGATCTCTGACAGCGAGAAAGAGAGAATGCTCCGGGAAAGCCTGCAAAGACCAGGGCCGTATGCCGCCATGCTGTGCAGAGCAATGATTCCAGAGTACTTGATAGTCTCGTGGCGTGGCAACGTGTCCTACTACGGAGGACCCAATAAGGCCGCTCTCCCCAAGAACCTAATGCAGCGGATTTCCAATTACCTCCAGGAGAGCTTCCTCGAGATGTCACAGGAGGATTTCTGCTCCATCCCCGGACATATAGACCGCATTTTACTGTAGCTGCTGTAGCAGTGACTAACCAGTAGAGCGGCTTGGGCAGGACAATCATGCAAAACCGGACATTGCTAGATTTTTTTTCAATAGTTGCACTGCCCATGACTGAACCGTTAAGCTAATCAAACTAATCATGAGAAACCCATTTTTTAAATTGTTAATATTCCTGTTCTGTTACAAATAAATGTTTAGATTTTTACAACACTTACTGGCTGATCCTTCCCCAGATTCTGTGTCCGGGGTAACGGCTGGGGAGGGTTGGTAGGGGATCTCTGTAAGGGTGATGAAGAGATCCTGGCTGTCGGGGAAATCAGCGTTGTGAGCGCTGTCGACTGCCTCGTCCTCCTCATCTCCTTCCTCATCTTCCCCGTCCGCTAACATGTCCGAGGATCCAGCCGTGGACACTATCCCATCCTCAGAGTCCACGGTCACTGGTGGGGTAGTGGTGGCGGCCGCACCGAGGATGGAATGCAGTGCCTCGTAGAAACGGGATGTCTGGGGATGGGATCCGGACCGTCCGTTTGCCTCTTTGGTCTTCTGGTAGCCTTGTCTCAGCTCCTTGATTTTCACGCGGCACTGCGTTACATCCCGGCTGTATCCTCTCTCTGCCATGTCTTTAGAGATCTTCTCGTAGATCTTTGCATTCCGTCTTTTGGATCGCAGCTCGGAAAGCACGGACTCATCGCCCCACACAGCGATGAGATCCAAGACTTCCCGATCAGTCCATGCTGGGGCCCTCTTTCTATTCTGAGATTGCACGGCCATCACTGCTGGAGAGCTCTGCATCGTTGCCAGTGCTGCTGAGCTCGCCACGATGTCCAGACAGGAAATGAGATTCAAACTGGCCAGACAGGAAAAGGAATTCAAATTCAAATTTTCCCGGGGCTTTTCCTGTGTGGCAGTTCAGAGCATCCGAGCTCGTACTGCTGTCCAGAGCGTCAACAGAGTGGTGCACTGTGGGATAGCTCCCGGAGCTATTAGCGTCGATTTCCATCCACACCTAGCCTAATTCGACATGGCCATGTCGAATTTAGCGCTACTCCCCTCGTCGGGGAGGAGTACAGAAGTCGAATTAAAGAGACCTCTATGTCGAACTAAATACCTTCGCGGTGTGGACGGGTGCAGGGTTAATTCGATGTAACGGCGCTAACTTCGACATAAACGCCTAGTGTAGACCAGGCCTGAGTCATGCTGAGTACAAACCTGCCTGTGCTTCTACTCCTGCTACCAGTGCTCTTGCGGTTATACTGCTAGATGTAGCTGCTAAACTGTGGCTACACTGTAGATGTAGCCTAAGATGCAAGAGGTTATTGTCAGGCTGTACTTGGCCCTGGTGAGGCCTCAGTACCGTGTCCAGTTCTGGGCACCACACTTTAGCAAAGATTTGGACAAATTGGAGAGAGTCCAGCAGAGAGCAATGCAAATGAAAAAGAGTTTAGAAAACCTGACTTATGTGGAAAGGTTAAAAGAACTGGGCATGTTTAGTCTTGAGGTGATCATTTGTCCTCTATGTCCACTGAAGGTAGGACAAGAAATAATGGGGCTTAATCTGCAGGAAGGGAAATTTAGTTTATATATTAAGAAAAACACTCTAACTATCTGGGTAAGCTCTGGAGTAGGCTTTCAAGGGAGGTTGCAAGATCCCCATCCCTGGAGGTTTTTTAGAACAGGTTGGACAAACACATGTCAGGGATGATCTAGGATGGTTTACTTGGTCCTGCCTCAGCACAAGGGCCTGGACTGGATGACCTCTCGAGGTCTCTTCCAGCCCTACGTCTTTATGATGCAAGTATGCTGTTTGGGACAATAACTCAAACAAAAAGTCAAGGACCAAAGATGAACAATGGACTAAAGCATAAACCAAGTTAATCAATATTTTTTTTACAGCAAAGGTAGCTGAAATATGAAATAAACTTTCGGGATGCAATTTTGGCCCTTTTGAAATCAATGGCAAAATTCCCACTGACTTTGGTGGTGGCAGAATTTCTCTCACTATGTCAACAACAGAAGCTGGTGGCACAAATCAATTCAAAAAAATTTCAACAAGAAAAAGTCAAGCCACAGCCACCAGGTATATTTGTGGGTTTAAATATTAGGAAATGGGCTGTTTTCTGGATTTATAAAGGCATATTATTTTGTTCCCCATGATTTTAGGAAAAAATAGTTCAGTTAGACTATGCTTTTAACTTGATTTTGTCAGGTTCTATTTATAATCCATTAAATAGATGGGCCCAACCTAAACAGCTGAACACCACTGTCAGGAGGATTCAAAATGTGGATTAGGAGCCATATTTTTCAGCTCAGACCTGTCTCTTAAATCTTGAGTGTTGAAATCTGGATTCTGCCATAATGCATAAAGGTTTCAAATGACATTATTTCATAGACTCCAAGTACCTAATCCTGCTCCCATTGGCTTCAGTTTGTGCTGGATCAGGACCCAAGAGAATAAACTCAAAAACTGATTTATAAAAGCAGTCAAGTGCAACAATTTATAACTTTTTTATGATTACATTTTTTTATTCTTATATTTGAAAATTTGTTTTTCTATTTAAACCTGTCTAGTTTTGGGTTGCTTTTGTAATGGTTCGCAAACTTTTTGACAAACAGTTGTTTAACTTAAAGAAAACTCCAAGAATTCCTCTTCATGTGCTCATTCCTCTTCATCTGCTGTGTTCTGCTCCAAGGTAACTGTACACGGGATCAGTGAATATAGGACATTAAAGATGGTGTTATGGCACATCACTGATTCATTAAACAATATCATGCAGTTCATTATCAATACATAGAAACTACTTACATTGTTACTGAGGTTATTCTACCATTTTATTGTATGCCTGTTCTTACAATAACTTATCTGTGCTTAGGAGTTTTTCTTCTAGAGCTAGCTCCATGGGTCATTTAGTACATCTCCTTAGGCTCAAAGTCAGTTTCTCATAGACCATGGCCAGAATTCATTTCTTAGCACTTTTTTAAACTTAATTTTTTCTAATATTTTTCCATATCACAATTTTTCTTATTAACTCTGTTTCTAGTGCTGCTGCATCAGCTGCAATAGGCGTTTTCACACTTCATTTCTGCTTTGGCTGCATATTCTGGTTCAGCAATTTAAGTTGATTCCCATTCATCACTAAGACTGTGTTCTCCCTTCCTGAATGAATCCCCTCCTTACCTAATATACTAAATTACTGGAACCAATTTTGGCTGCCTTTTCGTGTTTCTTAAACTGAGCAGTGACTATGAAAATCACATTGCAGCTTTGCAGAGCATCAGGCCTAGCTGTCTAGTGTTTTGTACAGTCATGCCAGACTGGAGGGTTTACTGCTGTAAAATAAATTGTAATTGCAATTGTATTAAGCACCCACTACAAAAAAAACCAAAAAAGCAAAAAAAACATTTATTCAGTCAAGATGCATATGAATATTTTTCCTTGGGGCTTGTCTACAAGGTACATTTGTCCACACTAGAGGAGTGTGAATGTTGGTGCGTGCTGGACACTAACTAACCCGTGTGAACCTTGCTGGTACACACTAAAAGTTCTCTGGTGCATATTAATGTAGTACTGTTTGAAACTGGGCTACATTGATGCACACTATGGAACTTTTAGCGCATGGCAGCAGGAAGGATTGAAAGAATTGGGCATATTTAGGGTATGTCTACACTTACCATATAAAGCGCAAAAAGTCCCTTATTTGCGCTAAAACTGCAGGAGCGTTTACATTTGTGAATGACTTTTTGTGGTGAAACTCAAAAGTTTCACCGCAAAAAGAAAACCACCTTCACGAGAAGTGTACAGCTCTTACCGCTGTTCTTTTTGCGCTGCTGTGAAAGTGAAGACATGTTCTAGCAGTGGAAACACCTTTTGGCCTCCGGAGGATATCCCACAGTTCCAAAAGCGACCACTCTAGCCAGCATCTCCGCTGCTCTGACGCATGGACGTCCACCCCTCCCTCTGTAAGCCCCGGGAAATTTGAAACTCCCTTTCCCTTTGTTTGTAGATGTGGAGGGGAAAGCAGCCAGACAGCAGGAAGTTTTTAAAAAAACGCCATGGAAGAAACAAGAAAGTAATGGGGCTCCTGAGACATGAAGCAGGGCAGCACAGGGCATTGAGCAGGGACCCAGAATGCCTTCCGCTCACTCCCCCTTCCCACCAGACCTATTGAGAGAGCCGCACTGTGGGATAGCTGCCCTTCAGCGCTGCTCTCATCGGTGGAAGTGCTGCTAGTGTAAACACTCTCTGACGCCTGAGGAATTGACTAAGTACACAAACCAGCACTTTACTTTCACTGGTTCCCTATCACCGGTGAAACTTACAGCACAAAAACTCTGTACGTGTAGACATACCCTTAGCCTAGAGCAGTGTTTCCCAAACTTGGGACACCACTTGTTTAGGGAAAGCTCCTGGTGGGCTGGGCCAGTTTGTTTATCTGCCGCGTCCACAGGTCCGGCCGTGGCTCCCAGTGGCCGCGGTTCGCCGCTCCAGGCCAACGGGAGCTGCTGGAAGCAGCGCGGGCCAAGGGACGTTCTGGTTGCCACTTCCCGCACTAGAAGTAGCACCAGATCCTGCCAGAACAACAGATGCAAAACCTGCAGACATATCTACATTGCTGGGATGATTAATATCCACTACAACACAGCTTTCAAAATTCGTGGGTCCTAAACATGCCTAACACAACATGCGGTACCTCATCCAGTGCACTAAATGCCCCAATAACAACTGAGTAGGTGAAATCAGACAATCATTACACTTTCGAATGAACTCTCACAGAAAATGATAAAAGCCAAAACACCATATTACCCGAGGGTGGACACGTTTCACAAAATGTTCACTCAATTTCTAACCCCTCAGACCTTGTCCTCAAAGGAAAAATGCACAACACTTTTAAAAAACGAGCCTGAGAGCTTAAATTCATAACTTTGCTAGACACTAAAAATCATCAGCTTTATAAAGACAGTAGATTTATGGCTTACTACAATAATCAACCCGCTAACACTCCCCCCCCCCCCCCCCGCCGCCGTTTCCCTCCCTCTTTAACTACAGGGGTTTAACTGGCTACTTCACCTTGAATGATCCCTTAGAATATGCTAACTTCATATGCTAAACAATCTGTCCCACCTTGTATTTAGCTATGACGCTTTGAGTACCTTTCCCATACATGAAGAGCTCTGTGTAGCTCAAAAGCTTGTCTTTTTCACTAACAGAAGTTGGTCCAATAAAATATATTAACTCACCCACCTTGTCTCTCTAATATCCTGGGATCAACACAGCTACAACAACACTGCTAGTCTGACTTTATTCAGCTTGATACATGAGATTTACAGTGGCAGTATATGAGCTTTCAAAAAAAAATAGTTTGACTTATCTAAGAATGAAAATTGCACTAGTTTGAGATCTTGGCCTTGTGAACGTTCTAAAGCTAAATGTATCATGAACCATTAGAGCTGCTAATGGGTGTTGGGAAGCTGCTAATCTTTGCTTTCAATGGTAAACAGCAACTGAGCAATTGTTTCTAGCCCTAACAAACTGTGAGATACCATATCAAATCTTACAATCAGGTCTTTGTGATTACTATCTTCCTTTTATTCTTACCTCCTTTCCAAAACTATTTTGAGAATTATTAGTGATAGAAACCAAGACCCCAATCGTGCAAACACTTATATTTAAACACATGAGCAGTTTCATGATCTACTCACTTGCTTAAAATTAAGGATATATATGTTTGCAGCACTAGAGCTCAGTGCTGTAGCCATATAACACCTGAAATCTGGAAACTCAGGCCTTGGCTACACTTGCAAGTTAGAACGCATTATATCAGCCCCAGGCGCCCTAACTCCTGAAGTGTCCATACTGGCAAGACACATAGAGCACCTGGACTCTGCAGTTGGAGCACTCCTAATAATCCACCTCCACGAGAAGCATAAAGCTTGCTGCGCCCCAGCTGAAATGCCCAGATGTCAGCAGGACCGGTGCAAGGAAGTTTCGCGCCCTAGGCGAAACTTCCACCTTGCAACCCCCCCCCTCACCCAGCTAACCCAGCCCCCCACCCTGGGAGCCCGCCACCCCCCCCGCCTGAGGAGCCCCCCCCTGTAGCAGCTACCCCCCCTCTGCAGCTAACCCCACCCGGGGAGACCGCCTCCATGGCAGCTAACCCCGCCTGGGGAGACTCACCCCCCCATGGAAGCTAACCCCCCTCTGGGAGCCCCCCCTTTGTGGTAGCTAACCCCGCCCGGGGAGACCACCTCCACAGCAGCTAACTCCACCTGGGGAAACTCACCCCCCCCCACGGAAGCTAACCCCCCCCGAGAGCTCCCCCTCTGTGGTAGCTAACCCTGCCTGGGGAGACTCTCCCTCCCCCGCCCCCCGTGGCAGCTAATCCTGCCTGGGGAGACTCCCCACCCCCTGCGGAAGCTAAGTCCAACTGGGGAGCCCGCCCTCGGATCCGCCTCCTCCACTGAGCACACCAGCGCCGCTCTAATTCTCCTCCCCTCGCAGGCTTGCGGTGCCGATTGGAGGAGACTTAGAGCGGGGGCTGTGTGCTCAGCAGAGGAGGCAGAGTGGAGGTGATCTGGGGCGGGGAGCGGTTCCCCTGTGCGCCCCCCCGTTACTGCGGGCGGCCCTCCCTGCTGTCCCCCCCCCCAGCTCACCTCCATTCCACCTCCTTGCCTGAGCGGGCCGCCTAATTTGCCTAAATGTTTGCACCGGCCCTGGGTGTCAGTGTGAACGCTGTGTTGCATTACTGTGCTGTGACTGACCTCCGGATACGTCCCATAATCCCTTAAAGTCAAGTGGCCACTCTTCTCATTGTTTTGAACTGGGATATCCTCTTTCAAAGCTCCATTTCTGACAGCCGGCATGCTTATCTGCTCCGGGACAAAGCAAACCATTACTGTGGAATGCTGCTGCTGCCAAGGCGTGTGTGTGTGTGTGTGTGTGTGAGAAAGAGAGAGAAGTGGGGGTGGGGGCTGATGTTGGGGTTTCCCCCTTCCCTCTGCAGCAGTCTGAACTTACAAGGTAAGCGTGCTGACACACTCTCTGCCCCCCCAAAACATAGTCTCTCCCCCCATATACACACAACACACTCCCTGTCACGCTCCACCCACCCCCGATTTGAAAAGCACGCTGCAGCCACTTGCACACAGGGATAGCTACCACAATGCACGGCTCTCTGTGGCATTGCAAGAGCTGCTAATGTGGCCATGTCACTGTGCTTGCAGCTGACAGTGTGAACACACTGCAGCTTTTTCCCTGCTGTGGTCTCCGAGGGCCAGTTTAACTACGAGCACTCTACATCTGCAAGTGTATCCATGCCCTCAGTTAAAACATAGGACTGGAAACAACTCCCACGGAAGTCAGTAAATTAGATGAGGCCATTAATTACTAAGGCCCCAATCCTGTGAAGATTTATGTGCACATTTAACTTTACACACTGTGAGTAGTTCCATTGCTGTGCACGGTTGCTGTGCTGCTGCTACTACTCACAGTGTACAACATTAAGCATATGTGTAATGCTTCATGGGATCGGAATCCAACCCTTATAGCTATTAAGATATTTGCACTAGCGTCATGTCAGAATTGAAGAAGAGAAATTAAAACAAGCGGGAACTTCAGTATGGAAGGCCTGGAAAAATTCTTCCAAGATCAATAAACATTTCTAAGCACCAGTACTGGGGCCCAGTATTCAAAAAGAAAATATTTTTATCCGTGTTGTATTACTAAATATCTGAGCGAATTTTAAGAAATATGACTCACGTTAAATCATGTATGTGGTTTTGTTTACTGTTTACATTTCACTTAGCTTAGACAGTAAAACTAGAATGAGCAACTCCTAGCCAATTTCATTTTCTGCTTTTCATATATATTAGTACTGGCCTGTACTGTTTAGGATCCTGACAATCCAGGGAAATATTAATGTTAAAATAATAATAATAATAAAAAAATGAAATTGGAGGGAAGGGGAGAGAGAAATCATGAAAGCACCCGACCCGGCACCCGAGCCGCCGGCCGAGCCCCCCGGCCCGGCCCCGGGCCCCCCCGAGCACCGCCGGCGGAGCCCCCGAGCCCCCGGCCCGGCACCCGAGCCGCCGACCGCATGTCCGATTTTCCCGGACATGTCCGGCTTTTTGGGATTTCCCCCCGGACGGGGATTTGGAGCCCAAAAAGCCAGACATGTCTGGGAAAATCCGGACGTATGGTAACCCTAGAGGGGTCTTGGGCTTGGGTCTGGCCTGGAGCCGCTGCGGCCAGAGTCGGAGCTGGAGCCGCTGGGGCCGGCGCTGCTCGACCAGGGCCGGTGCTGGGCCGGGGCCAGGCCCGAGTCGCTCGGCCAGAACCGGGGCCCGAGCCGAGCTGGGCCGGAGCCGCTGGGACCGGGATTGGGGGTGCTCGGGCGCTGGCCGGAGCTGCTCGGCTGGGGCCGGGGCCAGTGCCCCGGGACCCGATCCGAGCTGGAGTCGCTAGGGTCAGGGGTGCTCGGCCGGGGCTGGCGCGCTCGGCTGGAACTAGGGCCGGTGCCCCAGGGCCCAAGCCGAGCTGAGCCGAGCTGGAGACGCTGGGGCCAAAGCCTCTTGGCTGGGGCCAGCTGGCCGCTGGAGGGAGCTGCTCGGCCGGGGGGGCCGGACTGGGCCGCGCCTCCTCATGCCCCCGCCGCCCCGCCACTGCCCCAGCCCCAGCTTACCTGCTGCCTCCCTGTTTCAGGCTTCCCGTGAACATTTGATTCGTGGGAAGTAGGGGAGGGGGAGGAGCAGGGGGGCGGAGTGTTCAGGGGAGGGGGCGGAGTTGGGGCGGGGACTTTGGGGAAGGGGCGGAGTTGGGTGGGGCCGGGGCAGAGTTGGGGCAGGGCCGGGGCCCCGTGGAGTGCAGTATCCTCCTTTTGTTTTATTAAAATATGGTAACCCTATGATAAGTAGAAGCTAATGAAGGACCTGATTCTGAAATAGCTGCAGAATTCAAAAAGAGGGCCCAGTAAATTGCCATTTAACTACATTCTAGAGAAACAAGTTATTAAATTCTATAAATCCTGTTGAGATTAAATGAATTATTTTGAGTATATGACATTATTAAGGGTTAGAATGTGACTGGAACTACACACCATCCCCCCACATACCTATGTGGGCACCTGGGAATTGGGTCCAGGCATGCAGGAATAAAATGGCACTGTATACCAACTTCCTCCCTTCTATCCAGAGCAGATGGATGGGACCTCGGCAGAGTCTTGTTCAGCAGCCAACCACTAGCTCTCCAGTACAAGGGGAAAGTAGGGAACAAATTATCCCTTAAAGGGGTGTCTCTGAGGCACAATGCCTCCTGGGGTTACTCCCAGGGTGATGTACCTTACTTACCACCCCTTGCTCAGGACTGTGTCTAAACACACAATCTAGCTTTGTGTGTTTTGGTTGTTTTTCTTTTCTGCAATGGAGATTACATAAAAAAGAAAGGCACTGCACTGTTTGTAATGACTCTGATGTCAATGAAGTGAGTTTTTCAAGTTAGAAATATCCCACCAATAATAGCAATTAGCTGATAACTCTACAACAAGTATTTTCATGCATACTCTAGTGCCTCCTTTGAAAGAAAACAATAGTTTCAAAATAAAGATAGCAACTAATGATAGCCATTGTTCTGTTGACGGCATCATTCTTGATTAGAGTTGTGTTTTTATCCTTTTGTTTTCACCCTTGTTCAGTGCAAAGGCATTTGAGCAGATTTGCTTAGCTTAACAAAGCTGACATTACATCACACTTGGCACATTAGGAAAATGGACAAAGAAGGGTTTGCTGGTGGCTCTGTCATTAGTGACAAATGCCATCCCACACAAAGAGAGAAATAGAGAGACCTCTGAATTATTAAACATCTGATCAGCAACTCCGCTGGGAATTTTGTTGGATCATAAATGCTGGTAGGTTGTCAGGGAAACAGGAATAATGTAACTGAATGCTCAGATTTGTTGTAAAACGGTTTCATCTTTCATATTTTTGGTTGCTAATAGCTGAGCTGGATTTGCAGACTAGCTGCAATGGAAAAAAATTAATATGCTTTTGGTTTAATACAGACAGCTGTCTAAATATGCACTCAGAATATGTGGGATTTCTATTTTAGTTTGCATGAAACTTATTTTTGCCTTTTTTCATACTATTAAATATTATACTAATCAAACGCTCCCAAATGTCAAGATTTCTAGATATTTTGGTGGTAATGCAAGCAATTAAGTGGTGCTGTGCTGATGACAATACTTGTGTTCCAGTCAACGTTCAGATTCGTCCAAATGAAACTGTTTCAGCATAACACTTCATTTTAGATGGCTTCGCTCATACAAATTATATCCACAAACCATATAGAGTTAATACATTCAGGGCAGCTACATACACTTACAAAAGCTGAGGCTCTGGCCCCTTGGAGCTAGATAAAACAATCATATGAAAGGGAAGGTAAGAGACATAGGCAAGAGAAAAAATGTATGTTCATCTGAGAAATGAGAAGGGACTGAAAATGTGTGAGCTGGAGAGCTAGGAAGACAGTTCTAGATTGCAGGAGCTGCAGAGGGGAAGACTCTCACACCAATAAAGACATAGAGGAAAGCAGCCTGTGGTATGTGGAAGGGGCCATGAAGAGGGGTACTTGGCTGTAGCACCCTCCAACCTTTCTCCATGCCAAGTTCATCACAGAGGAGATTTGCTGACCATCAGCTAGATGTAAAGCTCACTTATTTTCATGGGCATTTGTGAAGGGGGTGGTTGTTAATTTGGAAGGTGATTTGATAAAAGGAGCATGGCTTTACATTGAGGATCCCTTATCCTGAAGCCTTGTCTACATTCAGGAATAGCCCCAATTCACTCATTGGTGGCTAGCAAGCTGTAACTGCACAGGTGTTGACCTGTGTAGGTGAGGTTCAGTTGGGTTTGCAACCTTTGAGATAATCAGGGTTTATACTGATAATGAGAAGAGGTGAATTTTAATTAACTCAATGGTGCAAATCCCAGTTTGCCATTGTCTGCACTCATGGAATGTTACAGCTTCAATCATTGCTGGCCACAAAGGACGGCTGAGGCTATTCCTGTGTGCTAAAGGCTATATTACTCTCCAACCAGTATTATGAGTTTCTTGCTGGCAATTTTGTGCCTTATTATTCAACATGGAGGAGAAAACCAAGCTTGTCATCCATTCAGACCAAATGTCAATACTGTAATTTTATGGGAAGACCTATAAAGAACATCTATCCTATAGGAATCTTAGACTACAGTGTTACTGATTTGGGGGGAGGGAAATAATTCTGAATCTTTGGGTAACTCCTGCTGTTCCAACACTGAAGATGTGGTATTGGGACATTAAAAACTGTCTTAAGAGGTCCACATTAACCTAAGTTAACATTAACATGGTAGAAAAATACTATGCAATCTGGGGCCAATATAGAGCAGCCTTTGTCTTTTTCTGAGTTATCCTCAAAATAGGTTTAATTTTACTGATGTTTATGTCACTGATAACTGTTATATCACACTTAAAAACTCATGCACTTCAATCAAAAAATTGTACAATGAATATTTCAACCATCTCTAGTCATTAGGGTTTTTTTTTAAGTCCATATGCTAGGCTTTCCTTAGACTTCCAATCAGAACAACCTCATTGAAGATGGCAGACATTTTTTTCCTGAGAAGTGTCTGGACTTGAGCTGAGACAGATGTAGTAAGAGCTCAGGCTGTGTCTCGGTGTGACGGGAACCTTTTCTTTTATAGTCATACTTGCTATCAGAAAACATAAACCTTTTCTTTTGTAGTCATACTTACTTTGGATTGCTAGGCTAGGAGCGCATTGAGCAGCCAATGGACTGCTTCTGCTACTGAGCTTAAGCATCAGCCTGCAGATTCCTGCAGCCAATCATCAGCCTGCAGATTCCTGCAGCCAATCAGGGGCACGATCAATCAGACAGCTTCTATTGGGGCCAGCTGCACTCAGTGGATTGCCCAGAGACTTGCTCTGCTGCAGGTTGACCACTGTGACGTTTCCTCTAGATTCCTAACTTTTTCAGGTAAGTATCTGAGTTCAACACACTGATTTTGCTTGAGCCTTCTCCTGCAGTCACTAACTTTCTGCCCCCTTACCTATGGTATTTATGATTGAACATTCAATTAAACACATTAGTGCCAATTTTCGTTGAATGGGCAAATTTTAAGAAATGCACCAATGTATTTAGGAAGTCCCAAGATTGAGGCTGAGTAAACCAGAGCCAGTTAAATATGGGAAGGAAGTGGAGTCTGGAATCCAGAAGTATTTGGCATATGTAATGGAGGTGATTACTAATTTATAGCGATTACTGGTGCATTGCTTTGTGTGACTGCTGAAAAGGGTGACATAGATGTGCCATGTGTATATAAAAACCATTAAAACACTTATTTCTTTTTTGTGCCAGAGCTCCAAAATAGAGATATGGGAGTTTTAACAGTTTTATGAGTTATAATTTACATATTTATAAATTTAACTCAATAATGATGTAGTTATATCAGCTACAGTAATTAATTTTAGGTGCCTGGGACTGCAAAATATTCACACTTGATACATTTAACATCTTTTTTCTTATGACTAATTAGCAAAGTGACAGTGCTCACTTATTTCAGTTTTATGCAGGAAAGCAGTATTATGGAAAAAACGACATTTATCATTAATCTGTGTAGCTGAGAAGGAGGTGTTACTCCATTTTCTCCATTTTATAATCCTTCAAAAGTATACATTATGGTGTATTAATAATATATTATCTTTAGTTGATATTTTCATAATAGGCATTCCAAATTGCTATCCATATTCCCTTGATCCTTGGCATTACTACTGAGGTCAGGATTTCTGCACCCTTTGCTTAGCTGGGATTGAGGATGGATCAGAGGGTAAAGCATCCCTTTGAAGTTTTTGAGCTTAGCCACCATGGTATTCTTTTTGAAGGACTTCCCATTTCTATTAGAGTTCCCTAAAACACTTCTGTTTTTATTTAGGCAGCCAAATGAGTGATAGCAGTGAGAATCTGGTTCCTCATGTGTCTCCCTTGCTTTGTCACCTCCACAACGTTCTGTGAGTGTTGCACAGCAGTTGATGGCCTTTCCTATTAGAAGTTCTCTTTGCTTTAACATAAAATTAGATTTTGTCCTTATGGATACAATCTTTGTGTTTCTCTGGCCCCCATTGGCTTCGGTAGGCTTGGATTGGGCCCATTGTGCACATGGTCCACCACTTTAGGATTTTTCAATAATAGCAAAGGCATGAGAGATGCGATTCCTTCATACCTATCTTTTGCACAACAGATGCCCGAGGGTATTCTACAGGATATTGAATATATGTAATTAGCTAAATAACGACACAACTAGGCACAAAAAAGTAAAAAGATTGTTTCACTATGCCCACATAACAATGAGAAGTAAAATGCACATATCATTTTATAGCCAAGTTACTTGGCTTCACAAATTAAATGACAGGACAGACATTTCTTTTAGTCCAGTGGTTCTCAGTCTTTCCAGACTACTGTACCCATTTCAGGAGTCTGATTTGTCCTGCGTATCCCCAAGTTTCACTTCACTTAAAAACTACTTGCTTACAAAATCAGACATAAAAATACGAAAGTGTTACAGCCCACTATTACTGATAAATTGCTTACTTTTTCATGTTTGCCATATAATAAAATTAATCAACTGGAATATAAATATTGTACATTTCAGTGTATAGTATATAGAGCAGTATAAACAAGTCATTGTGTGTATGAAATTTTAGTTTGTATTCACTTTGCTAGTGCTTTTTGTGCAGCCTGTTGTAAAACTAGGCAAATATCTAGATGTAGAGTTAATGTACTCTCTGGAAGACCTCTGAGTACCTCCCCGGGGTGCACGTACACCTGGTTGAGAACCACTGTTTTAGTCCATAGAGAGCTAGACTAAATTCCATGATACAGGCTATGAACAATGAGATATGAAATCAAAGAAAATATATTGGGATCCTAATGGTTTATCACAAGCTTGGCTGAAAGATTCATATTGGTAACAAAATTCATTCTGTGGGCTGAGTCTGTTTGCCCATTCATGTTTGCCCTTGTCTGAATGATCACTGCAAACCTCAGGCATAAGAGCTTAATACTTAACTGATAGAGAATAGGGATGGTAACCTAGTAACCTTTGTTACTTCAGAGGCTTAAAAATGAGGCTAAGTGGTTCTTTCATGGCAATAGTGATTATAGTGTTTCATTTCATTCTTTCTAAATTACATTTAACTCACTTTTAAAAAATCAAAGTTAATATCATGCAGTTTTTAAAAGAACTAAACCTAATTCAGGGTTACTACTGCTATGCCCTTTCCTCCCAGGCCCTTTTAGTAAATATGCAATATATATAAATTAATATATAAAAGTGTTGTGATAATACATTGTGCACATACAGTTTGTTTTATATTTAATATGTTCATCCCACTGCAAGCAGTATGGATGGCAGAATCTGGCCAGTGAATGTTCCAGTTTATACAGATATCTAGTACATCCAGACAGCGTGAATTAAACTCACTGGTGTTCCCTCAGATAACCACTTTAATAAGATATTTCCCAGAGTTTGGAGTAGTATCCAAATCCCATTGAAGTCAACAGGATAATTTCAGTTGATTTCAGTGGGAACTGGAACAGGCCCTTGAAATGCTACACACTTTCTTTTCTGTAAGCCAGTTTTGGGAAATTTGCCATAGAGTTTTCACTCACAACTCCTGGCTACCTGTTGCCTGCTGGAGATTTCCTGCTCCTGGAAACGAAGTCATAGAGCAGGACAAGGATACATTTTTACAGAAATTATTATTTTTTTAATCCTCAACCTGTTTTTCCTGAGCCAGTCATAGTTTCCAAGGAAACAGGAAGGGATTAGGAACCTGAAACCAGTAACTGAATTTACTCCTTACCTTATTTTGTTGTACCATGTCTGGGATTTGGGAAAGTTACTAGACTGGGAGTACGAGAATGAAAACTCTCAGACAAAGATTATAGCTTTTTCATTTTGCTGGTTGCCCGCTGGTTATCTGATTTTTTTTTTAAGACAAATGTTTCTCTCTTCTATGTTACCGTTAAAACTAAATGATTTAACATAATCCAAATGAAGAAGTAACAGTCTAATCTGTTAAAGTATAACAACTCAATATTTTTGCTTCTGAGTCTTCACCTATTTTATTTATGAGTGAAGACCTATAAGTAAAAATAATGAGCTGTTGTTCCTTACAGATAAACAGAATAGTTGGTTCATAAATTGAAGTTAATCTATTTTTATAAGACATATTTTGGCCACTCCTGCAGTATCTATCTTATTTAGAAATGTTGAGGGTTTTTATTACTAAAGTATGTTTCTTAGGTAAGTAGTATTACATTTTCAGTGTTGGAAAAGCCATAAGCTTAATAGATTTTCATTAGAATATAATTCTAAGGGTGAGTAGAGATCTCCAAGAAAACTTTGCAGCAGGGACAAAACACTAATTCTTTTCCCCATGTATGTAGATAAACTTGCAGAAAGGAGTCTTTGCTCATGCCTAAATAATTCATTTTAAACTGAAAGGAATAATAGAAGCTGCTGATGGAGCATATAAAATTAAATACAGATGTTCACTAACATATTTAAGATATTGAACACAAGTAATTAATCTACCTTAGGTTGTAAAGAAAGAGAAGATAAACCATATGTAGAGACCAGTAGAAATGCTAAGACCACTAACCTGATTTAGCTTGTGAGACAAGTACTCTCATAAAACCTAGCAGAGCGTAAGGACAAGGAGGGGCATGAGAAGTATTCAGATTAAACCAGTGTGGCCTTTCATTTATGGAGAGTACAAATTCTTAAGGATGCATTTGCCCTTTTCTCATGCAAGAGTGGAATTGTGAGATCTAGATGAAACAATATTTTGGCAAGGTCATCCTAAAGCTGAAAGGTGCTACAACGAATCACTGAAGGAAGGAAATTATGATTAAAAGGTTGTCTTACAAGAGAGTTACTATATAAATTAATCTTATAAGACTTAGATAATGCTAATATGTTTCCATGTAATTTTAGATCTTAGTGGTCTCTTCTCTGGAAGGAGGAAAAAATGACTTAACTTTTTGTCTTAGTTTTTGAGTTAATCCTAATGTTCTAAATGCCAGTGCTCATTCCAGACTTTTTAATATGAAACTTCTGAGCTTAATGCATTTGATAACGTAGTCTCAATTCAAAACCCAGCAAACTGGATAAATGTTTTCAGCCAGGCAGGGAAGAAGGATCCCTCTGGTCCAGCATGTGGTTGCTACAAATGACGATGGATAATAGATACAAAACATTTCACTTCTGGGTCACTGGTTTGAATATTGCGCAGTCAGTAGTGACTGAAAGTGGTTAGCATATGATAGCTGTTGGTGAGTTTGCATGAAATAAGTTGATTGCCTCCCTCTGCTTTGTAGCTGGTACATGTACATGTCATAAAACTGACTGGTACCTTGTCATTGTGCAATTAGATTTTATATCAGGTTTTTTTACTGTTAAAATTATAGAAGGTAAGAAATGTCATGTCACATGTGGCCAGTTAGCATTTTGTGTAAACAAACGTTGCTTACAAAAAGTTTGATAATTCCTTGTTGCCTTTAAAGGAGTCAGCTTCAGGAACTGCTCACTTGGATGTACCAATACTGGAAACATTTTATGTACTTTTCAGCTACAAGTAACAGATATTCATCTAAATCTTAGACTGCATCTTTGCTGAAGTAATTATCTGGGTTATTTAATCTTGCAGTGCATAAAGAAATGTGTGTCGTACAGTAGGTATGTTTTTGTTGTTCATGCTGCATTAGGCAAATCTTTGTGAAATTAGTTTTTCCTAGAAACACATCAGTAATGGCAGTGCTTGAATGTGTCTTTGCCCTCGTCCCCCAAAACCAGATTAATTAAAAGTGGTTCTTTGTAGGAGCCTCTTGTGACTGTATGGGAATTTTTCCTTTTTTAACCTGATGAGCTTAATAAATATTTAAATTATCCCTTGTTAAAAATCAGAACCATAGAGCAAGTTATTCCTGTCACGGAAGCACTGAGAATTTTTTTGCAGCAGTATTTGAATGCAGTTCAAAGGAGATGATGCCATTGGGGCTTAAGGAAGCTGTAAAGTATATGGCTTTTGCCTCCTATCTAAACGTAACTTTCAAATGTATCAACTGGGGAACTTTAAAAAAATTGTTCTAAAGGTAAGTATTGTATGTAACTAGGTTGAAATTAAATCTAGCCTCTTGACATCAGAGCTGGGTTAACTAAGGTCCTGATGCAGTGCCTACTGGAGTAAATAGAAAGACTGCCATTGCTTTCAGTGGCTATTAGATCAGGCTCTAAACGATTTTGAAAATAGTCTTATGGATAAAATTACTGTACATAGTACTCAGTTCAAAGAGATTCCTCAACACTTTTGCTCTGAGCATCATTCATTGTGTTAATCTATGTCTAATGGACGTAGATTAGCTAGCATATCAGTCACTCTCTTAAGAGGCAGTTGATGTAAACTTATTGGCTGCAGACACAAGGATTTTAAACAAATATCTATCTTTGTTTAATTTAATTGGAGAAGGACATTTCTCTAATATCATAATCAGAGGAATTTAGCTGGGGATGTTCTTGAGTTAAGTCTCCCATACGTTTTCTAATGTCACACCAGAATTCTTTCAATTTGGGAAAGTCCTATATCATATGAATATCATTCCCTATGCTGCAGTGTTTTGCCTATACTTTTATCTGAATTTTGCATCTGTTATTTTTGTAAATCTGGTATATGCAAAATATTTTATCATAATTTTCCATTTGTACTTTTCGCATGCAAGAGCCTTGTACCGTTTTTAAAGGTTAGCGTTGTATTTTTCCACAGCCTTTGGAGAGATTTGGCTTACTTTTTTTCCCAACTTAACCTCATGTTATCAATATTGCCCTGCATTTCTTTAGAAAAATGGGTATTCAATATATCTGTTAGGCTTTTGATTTGTTTTTTTACAGGCAACCTGATTATTTCAAAACTTTTTTTTTCCAGTTAAACTGTGTCTCGGGATTATAATTTTGTAAATAACAGAAACCTGAAGATACAAACATGCGGTTTTTCTGATATATTGTGTATTATATAATTGTGTAAAAGATTTTAGCGGCTTTTTATGTAGATACAGGAATAAAAAAAATTAAGAGAAATGGAAGGAGGTACTGCTTGTTTCAGGCTAAAGTTCATCTGTTTGAAGAAACCTACAGCGGGTGGGATGAACGGATTAATATAAATAATGTATATAGTTTTACAACATTAAAGTACTTCCTGCAATCCATAACCCTCGTTGGCCTGTCTCCACTGTACTCTGTTAGCCCCTTAACCTGCAAGCTGATCTGTACAGGAAGATCCCTGCAACCATTCAGAGCCCCATTGATTTCTAGCTGAACTCAGTGCATGTGCAAAGGCCTAGCCACATGGATCAGTTTGCAGGATCAAGGTTTTAACTTCTGTATCCAACACCCTCTCTTGGAGTGCCAACAATTCTATTTATATTTTATAAAATAAAAACAGTAATTAAATATACTAACGTACTCACAAGTATATGTAAAGTATAGTAAGAGTATCGCCAATATACAAAAATATTCTGCCCTTCCTTTTCTGGGGCAATGCCCTTTTAAATCTTTTGGGACTCACGATAGCACTAATAGGTGTTATGGTGTTAATGGTATGAGCATCAACATCTAGTATCCGTCTTTAGAATTTTTCATTTTATACCATGAAAATGATTATGGATAAGGTTATGTTTTAGTCACGGGTACTTTTAGTAAAAGTCATGGACAGTTCACGGGCAGTAAACAAAAGTTCACAGCCCATGACCTGTCCATGACTTTTAATATATACCCCTAACTAAAACTTGGGTGGGGGGCTGCGGGTGCTCAGGGGGGAGACAGGGGGGCAGTCCAGAGGAAAAGTGGGTGCTGGGGGAGGCAGTCCGGGACCCCTGATGGTGCTTGGGTGTGGCGGGCCACAGCACATGGCCCAGGAATCCTGCTGGAGCTGGGGGAGGGCGGGCCGTGGCGCGGGGCCCGGGACCCCCACTGGTGCTGGAGGGGGGAAGTTTTGGCAGGGCTGGAAAGGGCTCCCTATCCGGCTCCACATATCCCTGCAGCTCCTAGGCGATGGGGCTCCATGCGCTGCTCCCGCCACAAGCTCCAGCTGCGCAGCTCCCATTGGCTGGGAACCGCAGCCAATAGGGACTGCAGGGTGGGGCCTGCAGGCGTGGGCAGAGCATGGAGCTCCCTGGCCCCTCCTCCGCCTAGGAGCTGCAGGGCCATACCAGTGGGAGCCAGGGAGTCCCCCACCCCACACCCTGCAACTCCCTGCCCCGGCCCCCTCCCACACACCGAAACTGCTAAATCTGTGACTTCGGTGACCTCCATGACAGACTCGCAGCCTTAATTATGGATACCAAAAAGATCATGGACAGAATCTCTGAATATACCCCTGCATATCAATTTGCTGGAAAAGGGCTTAAGTGATTGTGACCCAGGGACCTCTTTGTGCCAAATGGCAGAAGGCACAGGGGTACATAAGGGTTATAGGGATCCCCTGGGTCCAGTGTCTACATATGAAGTCCACCAAATAATATTATATAAAGGTCTCTAATGAAAGTCAGTCACATTTACCATCATAATCAGTGTGAGATGTACGTGCAGATAATATGAAAATATATTTATATATACAGAATAATGTTCTTAGGGCTTGAGTTGAAGGCAGATCACTCAAAGATAGTGCGCCTTGGACACTTATCTCTCTAGCTAACCATTGTGAATTGTGTGTCTATTAGTAAATTGAGTTAAATGCTAATGAAGAGCCTGAGGGCACATCATAAGAAAATTAACAGGAAGAGATAAACATCAGCAGAAGATCCCTATTTTCAGGAGGATATCAAAGTCCTTGTCTGGTATACCTGGGGATGCAGAGAGGTGCCCTCGCATCCTTCATCAAGGGGGGGCAACTTGCTAGTGGGCTTTGCCTCATGAAAGAAAAGTTGCAACCCTCCAGGCTGAAAAATGCTGTGAGAAGAACTTTGGAGTAAGCAGTACCTTATTAGACAAGACAGAATTTTGTTAGCTGAGTTTAGGCTCTAGAAGGTGTGTTATGATTTTGTTTTATATGTAACCCTTTGTTTTCATTATTTCTGTTTGCTGTCATAGGAATCTCTATTCTATGTTAAATAAACCTATACTTGCTTTCTCCATAAACAAAACTAAGTGCAGTGTGTTAAGCAGAGCAGTGTTCTGAGGCGAACTAGTAAACTGTGGTTCCTTTGGGAACAGCAGGTCTGGTAATTCTAGAAGTGTCTGGTGGATATGGGGCTGGTCGTGCCTGGGGGGATGCCTCTCCTGCAGCCACTCTAGGCTGCTTGGAGGACTCCTCTACTAGTCTTTTCCTGTGGGGGAGGGAGAGTGAGGGGGTGATGACAGCAGGGGGCCTCTGGCCCTAGTCCGGCCTGTCTCACTCAGCTTTAAGATTATTAACTAATTTTTGTATTTATGTTGCACTAGTGCCCAAAGGTCCCAGTGAAGATCAGGACCTCATGCTAGGCATTGTACAAGTAGGTAATGAAAGGTCCTTTCCTCAAAAGCTTATTATCTAAATAGGCAAGCCTTTCAACCAAATCTTCATAAACATATCACAAATGCCGTATGCCTTCATCAACAATCCTTAATCTTATGCTGTATTTTGCTGATTATAGATTAACCAGTTCAATGTTGCAGCTTTAAATCTTTCTTTATGTGTATTTCTTTTTCTAATGTATTGCAAACATGGCAATCGGTTGTCACGGCTGATGTTCCAATATTACTACGTGTATAAGTGGGGTACACTCATGGCTCGATTAGTGCTGAGCACTGTGGCCCTGATCTAGCAAATGTTCCTTAAGCACCTGCTTAACTCTGAGCTCATGAGTAGACCCATTGACTTCAATGGAGGGAACTCAGCAACTGCAGAAGTTGCTTAGCTCTTATTATGATCAAGTCCTGTCTGTATCAAAGACTATAAAGGCTTTTCCTTGTGACGTTTAAATCTATTAAAGATAACCTAGTAGTGCTCTTTTTTGCAGTGTAGAATACATGGTATCTAAATATAGGCAAATAATAAATCTGTATCATTAATCATTAATGGGGTAGTAGCAAAGCACAGGATCAGCATAATCCTCTTGGACATTGACGAGTTCGTACTGCCACTTTAAATAATGGCATACAAAGCAGCACTGCTACCGAATATAGATTTACTATAGTAAATGAGTTTGTGTTACTGTATATATTTTGCATTATATACCCTGTTATCAATAACAGTCCTCATGTCTCACAAAGGGCAGCACAAGCAGGAAAAGAATAATTGCCATTCTGCATGGAGTCAGTTTATTGATGAGGTGGACAGAAGTAATATTTTTAGCCTGCTGGCTGTCCTTCTGTAAGCAGTTTCCTGGAGCTGCCACTTCTCCTTTCTCTGGAAACTGTTATGGCTTTGTCTGCCTAAGGAAAATAATGAGATCCATCTATCAAATAGAGAACAAACAATAAACTCTATACCTTCCAATTAATTTGTTTTTCACCTCTGTTTACCACTGTGCATTCAGTTAACTATCCATCATATCATATGCATGTAAAGAAGTACATTTTTTAAAAGGTTAAATCCATTAACTCTTTTGCTAGGAAAATATAGTTGAATGCCCTCCAGCTAAATGAGAGACTTGCAAAAATCAATCCCTTTGGAGAGCCTGAAACCTATAGTATTTGGTGAAACCTACTGAAATAATACCATTCAAACATAAGGCCCAGTTCGACCACCCTTGCAATGGCCCGTACCTTTGTTTTACCAAAACTATCCATGGAGTAAGATACCCCTCAACATGAGTATGAGTGGCAGAATATGCCCCATTAGGTTGTTCTTGTGTTTATAGTGGCAAATAAACACCTTCTAAAGATGGTTCGAGACAATACCCCAGGTTCTAATGCTGTCCCTTACTCCCTACATTTTGGGGAAGTTCTATTCCTGATCTATAATTAGCCTGTTGGCCACAGCTCTACTTTACCCACTTTTAGTTTTTGATGCTTTCCTAAGGAAATTAAAATTTCCTTAAATTTGTGACTTTTCAAAAACAGTGCCAGATACTATCTGAAGAACCATACAATCCTATTGTGGTTGATGTGGTCATGTAAGTAACGGTGTAGAGAGAATGTCACCCTTTATTTTGATAGGGTAATCTTTATTTTTGTGGGCACAATTTGTACCTGTATTTTTTGCGTCCATAATCTTGGCATTTGGATGGCTGACTAATTTACACCTGCAGCTAGTTCACCCTGAGTCCTAAAATATAAGAGTATATACACGTCCCTTCTTTTGTCCCATGTGCTATTCAATCTCCTCATCTAACTCAGTGTAGTTCACGCCGAGAATACAAGAAATCCCTATGATGACAGGAAGAATTAAAAGGTTTCAAGACTGTAGTATGAAGAAAACGGCATCAAAATATGATGGGTAGAGAGGGTCAAGGAAATACAAGACAACCACAAAGAAAAAAAAATTACTTCCTATGGATTTTCTCTTTTTTATTGGATCTATTTTCAACTGCCCCTAAATAAAACATGTAGATGAGATTTTATGCACATGAATTGACATTTTGCACAGTTTCTGTTATATACGCAATATCTAATATGCAGTAGGTGTTTTAGCTCCAATTTGTTAGCAAGCCACTGTGTAGCCAAATACTTTTTGGGAGCTCACCCACAAATGCATCAGAGAGACATGTCCATTCATTTTGAATAAATGTGAGTTAGAGGGCCAGATGTATAATCTGGGATGACTTCCAGATTTATTTTTTTAAACAACTGATCTGTTCAATGTTGGCTACATTAAATAAGATCCTGCTGTCTGCAATAATACTACAATCAGTGGTAATATTGAAGATGTCCTAGGAGTTCAGGTATGAACAAACTTCACTAAAGGTTCAAATGTTTTATTGGTTCAATATATATCCAGGCTTCAGCCTTGGGAGTTACAAGCCTTTAAATATGAATGGAGGGTTTATTTTGGTGCTTTAATTTTATTATTGATGTCTTTATAATATACAGTGGGCCAGATTCTCATCTGGTGTAAGTTGTTGTAGCTTTTTTTGAGCAAATGCTCAGCTGCTGATCGGGTCCAGTATAGTGTATGCATTAGTTATAAAGCTTTTACTTGATTTTTTTTTTAAAAATCGTTAATAAGAGAATGTTCCTTGGCTTTCCTTGGCTTTTACCATTGTCCAGTTATGTCATACTGGTTTCTGGCTAGCTGTCTTTCCTTCTGTTCACCCAAATCAGACTGATGCCTCTACTCAAATCCTTTCCAGCAACAGCAATAATTATGTACAGCCATAAAAATGCTGCACCATGAAATTAATTTGTTCTGAATTTCAGCAAACTGTGGGCTAAGTCCAGACTAAGTCCTAAAGGAGAAAAATGCATTGATCTCAGTTGGAGTTAGGACTGCAGGTGTTGGATGATTATTAGGCATTTATATATACAGTGGTTACATTAAAACATTAAATTGCCATTTACAATCATTAATATTATTTTAATATTCACAGGATCCCCATGTTAAGTATGCTAATTAGACAAAGGGCAAAATCATAAAGATTTTAATGGCAACCATTATACCCAGAAAGGCCTGTGTGTGTGTGTGTGTGTTATATAGATATGTGTGTATTTAGATATATTGGCATACCTGGAGAACCCAGTTCCCAAATATGGGCACCTTAACATAATGTCTAAATCCTACTCTTTGGATGTCAAATCATCATTTAGGAGGGGTATTTGGAGGGGACCAAGTTTGGAAAAAAAAATAGGCCTACACAGTGGATACTGCAATTCTGATAAAATGGAGTACACAAAGGTGTTGGTGTGACGTCATTTGAAGGCTTGAGGCACCAAAACTGAGTTAGATGAGCAGATTGAGAAGCATAAGGGACATGTATACACTTTTGTATTTTAGGATTAGAGTCTCAGCTGGGAATAATTTAGAGGAGCTTCATTGAATTCAGTGGAAGCTATATCAGTTTACACCAGACGAGAATCTGGCCTTTAATTTTTAAAGACTCAGGGTCTCAGCGTGTTGAAATGTGAAAACATGGAATAAAGAGATTTCTGTAAAACCAAACTGCTTAGTATTAGTCAGGAAACCCTGAAACCAAAGTGGCTAACAGGCTGTTTCTCTCATTTTCTATTCTGAATGAACGCTGGATAATGTGCAACAGCGGCGTTGGAATCATTTGTATAGTGGGGGTGCTGAAAGCCACTACATGAAACCACAAACCCTATATAGGATGGAAACCACTTCAAGCCTGGGGGTGCTATCGCACCCCTAGCATTCCTAATTCCCGCACCTGGGATATGTAGTCAGATAGAGAAAAAGCAGGTTTTGCCTGAGCTAGACACAGCTGACTTCTCAGTTTCCAATACACTAAAGGGTTTTATTGGATATCTGTAAAGCTTTACTTATAGAAATATACATGTACCATTATAGAGGCAGACAGAACTTGCCTGCATTAGTCCAGCTCCACTGTATGATAATGAGATACAGTACCATTCAGATTATCTACCTGCTTAGCACTTAAAAAGCAATTGGTGCTGGTGTATTTTTGTTGTAGCTGTATTTTTTTTAAAAATGAGGGAAATAATTAATTTAAAAGAAAAAGTGTCAGTGAGAAATGCAATAAAATCTGCATTCCAGACAGCAATGTAGAAACAGTAATGGCGCTCCATACCCTCTACCTCTGCCCCCACTGCCCTGCCCCCTGGCACATTGAGTAGTTGGATATTTAAGGGGGGGAATTACTTCAGTGATTTTTCTCTGAGTAAGAACTGTAGGATTAGGCCCTACTAGTAAATTATGACATAGGCTTTGCCAAAATTTGTAATGCATAACACACATTCCAAATAGGATTTACATGATAGACTGGAACAATTCAGTCTCCCAGGTATTGTAAATAAAGCAGATTTTTTTAAAAGTGTTTTAAATATATACTTCTTTGATGGACTAGCATGGCTCACAAACTACTGCACATTTTAGGTGTTTAGAAGACAGTACTTCAAGCAGATTAAACATCCTTCAAGCTCCAAAAGAGACATACAGCCTTGCACTAATCCAGTAAAGAACTGAAGCAAATACCTCACTTTAGGCTCCTGAGGAGTCCCATCATCCCAGATTTTGGCTGTCAACTCACTTGTATCAGTGGGATTACTCGGGTACTTGAAGTTACACGGGCTTAAATTGCTTCACTGGATTGAAACCCATATATGGCATTAAAATATAGTATTTTTCCTTTTTGCCTTTAGGAATCAAACTCCTCCACATTTTGCGCATCTCACGCACACAAACTCCATATTTTTCCATAATTTTGTTGTCTCATGGATCAGGCAGAAATTTTCTTGGAACATTATAGTAGAAAGCTTTATTGCATGGTAGTGTTGGTAGGGAAATGGATCTGAAATTTAAAAATAAAGTACCCACATCTAATTCTCTTATCCTTTCCTGTTACTTTAGTTTGATCCTTGTGTGTTCTTGCTTAGTAGTTCTAGAGGGGTACTTTAAAGTAAATGATCTTCATGAACTATCTAGCCACTGCTGAATAATAGTAATAAACTTCTAAACCATAAGATTACATGTGGCATCTAGTACAAGATGGACTGTGAATTGTCTCAACAGCCAGCCTCTGAAGATGAAGACTAAAAATAGAAAAGAACAAATCACTAATCATGAGTATTCATATCCCCTTCAGATAATGTTATGGTGTACTAAGATTTTGGAGCTTCAGACTTTAATTGACTCACTGTCTTTCCTTAACTTTAAATTTATTTCTTAGAAAAAAAATCTTAATATGTTAGAGGAATAATCTTCAGTGACAAAGTTTTATAAAGATGGGGCCTGATTCTGATCTCATTCACATGGGTGCCACTAAAGTAGGGACCATAAAGAAATGTTGGATAGCCAGAAGCCTGACAGAAGGTTGGAGCCAAGTGGAGAGAAAGACCAACAAAAAGCCAAAGAATCAGATGAAAAGTTTTAGTAGGAGGAAAAGTTTTCCACAGTGTGTGAGAGGGAATAGAGCATGAGAAAATACAAATATGGGGAAAATGGGAACCAGATGAAGCAGAAGAGATGGCACAAACATATAGGTTCATGAGAAAACACCAGACATGTAGGAGAAAACTGCATTAAAATCATGCTTTATTTGTATACATGTCCTATGTTTCCATGCTCTCATCCCTGTGAGGTATTCTGGTTTAATAAGATATAATGTGTGTGTGTGTGTGTGTGTGTGTGTGTGTGTGTGTGTGTGTGTGTGTGTGTGTGTGTGTGTGTGTGTGTGTGTGTGTGTGTTTTAAGTGCACAATGTTGAGATCAAAGAGGCAACTAAGACTATGGCTTTGTCTATGTGAGAAAGTTGCATCAGTTTAAAATAATTAGTTTTTTCAACTGATTTAGTTAAGCTGGCGCAAACCCCTATGTGAACATTCTTTTTTCAGATAAAGAGTAGTTTATCTGGTATGGCTGAAACCTGTTTCCAGTCAGCTTAACCAAGACCAAAAGAACCCCTCTTACACCCAAATAAAAGTGTCCACAAAGGGATTTGTACTGGTTTAACTAAATAGATTCAAATTCACACCTTCCCTTTAACTAAGGCAACATTCTTATGTAGACAAGCCCTAATACAACTACCCCCCATATGAAATTGTCAAATGTCACCATGGGACAAGTTTTATAGCTGCAATCTCTTGATAAATTAAGCAATTACTTTTGGGACAGCTAGTTCTAGAGCAGTGGTTTACTGCTGCAATTACCTGCTGCATCTGCAGGTTCGGCCAATCATGGCTCCCACTGGCCGCGGTTCGCCACTCCAGGCCAATGGGGGCTGCAGGAAAGGCGGCCAGCACATCCCTCGGCCCGCGCCGCTTCCCGCAGCCCCCATTGGCCTGGAGCGGCAAACCGTGGCCAGTGGGAGCTGCGATCGGCCGAACCTGCAGACATGGCAGGTAAACAAACTGGCCCGGCCTGCCAGGCTTTCCCTGAACAAGTGGCAGACCAGCTTTGAGAACCACTGTTCAGAGGAGAGACTATTTTCAAATTAGTCCAAAGTAACACGCAGGAGTTAAAGTTAAAGTAACAAGAAGTAGCTAAAGTTGAGCCCTTAGTTAAAGTGACCATGATATAACTGAAAATCAACATTCTTGTGATTGTACCAAGTAATGCTTCTGTGGTGTTACACATTTAGAATGAGGGAATTAATAAAATGAGTAAGCTAGTGAAAAATGACCTGCAAGTGAATAAATTAAAATCCTCAGATTCAGTATGGAATACTGATACCTAAATAAGGGTACCATAATAAAGTCATGCATACTTCTAAACAAAAAAGGAAGCACAAATGGCAAGGTTCAAGAGGATATTTAAGGGTTTCCTTCAGAAATTTGAAATCAAGCCCAAAGTGAAGAAAATATAAACTATGGCAGATAAAGTGGAAATTCGGAGGACTAAATTAGAATTGGAAAAACAAATACTCAAAGACACAAAACAAATACAAGAGATTCTTTAAATATATCAAACAAGAAGCCTACAAGAGAATTTGAGGAGCCAGCAGACAACCAGGGAGTAATTAAGAAAGATAAGAATATTGCAGAGAAGCTAAATTTCCAATTTGCATCAGTCTCTACCACAGCAAATGTTATAGAAAGACCTTCTTGGAGTCGAGTCTCTTTTCAGCTAATAAAGCCGAGGTACTAACAGAGATTGAGGTATCAAAAAGAGAAAATGTTGGAACAAATAGATAAATTAAAAATCCTCAAGTCACCAGATTCAGATACTAGTACTTTCATATTCAGATGTAAAAGTTTGTTTTACATAACTGGTATGGCTCAGTGTAATTGAAGGGAAGCATATTTACCTATGCTGCACTAGAACTTCAGTACTGGAGACAAAAAAGAGTAAAGAAAAGCTTTAAAGCAAGTGAAATCAATATTTGTTGTAATTTATAGCAGAGAGGGGCCACAGTAACACTTTTTGTAGTTAAATTGCCCTAAACACAGTTCCTCTGCTGTAGTTCAGGCCTAGATTCTGAATTAAATGTAGAGATGTTACAATAGGGTTACCATATTTAAAAAATAAAAAAAGAGGACACTCCACGGGGCACTGGCCCCGCCCCTTTCCCAACCCCGGCCCTGCCCCAACTCCGCCCATTCCCCACCCATTCCCCAAAGTCCCCACCCTAACTCCCCCTCCTCCCTCCCAGCCACGCGAAAAGGGCTGCCCAAGCTCTACCGGCTTCACGGTTTGCCGGGCAGCCCCCAGACCCTGTGGCCCCGGCTGGCGCTTCCCCAGCGCAGCTGGAGCCCGGGAGGGGAAGTGCCCAGCTGGGGGCGCAGGGTCTGGAGGCTGCCCGGCAAACCTGTCAAGCCGGTAGCGCTCGGGCTTCGGGCAGCCCCTATGCCTCTGGACCCTGCGTCCCCGGCCGGGCACTTCCCCTCCCGGGCTCCGGCTGCTCTGCTCCTCCCCGGACTCAGACTTTGGCTCTGTTTAGGAGCCAAGCTGCCCGAGCCAGCACTACGGGCTTCGGGCAGCCCCCGTGCCTCCGGACCCCAGCCGCCGGTCGGGCACTTCCCTTCCCGGGCTCCAGCTGCTCTGCTCCGGTGGCGCAGGGTCCAGAAGCACGGGGGCTGCCCGAAGCCCGTAGCGCTGGCTCGGGCAGCTTGGCTCTTAAACAGAGCCGAAGTCTGAGTCAGGGGAGGAGCAGAGCAGCCACGGGAGAGGAAGTGCCCGGCCAGTATTTTTCCCGGACATGTTCCGCTTTTTGGCAATTCCCCCCGGACAGGAGTTTGATTGCCGAAAGGCCGGACATGTCCGGGAAAAAACGGATGTATGGTAACCCTATGTTACAATCAAAATAACTTCTCAATTATTAACTTTAATTTAAAAAAAGTTGTTTTCTTAAGGGAATCCAGAAATCAAATGCATTCTGTAGAGCTCTCAACCAGGGCCGGCTCTAGGCACCAGCAAAACAAGCTGGTGCTTGGGGCGGCATGGCTGGCACCAGAATGCCGCCCCTAAAAATGTGCCCCAGCCGCCCTAGCTCACCTCCGCTGCTGCTGCTACGGCGCGCAAAACACCTGATTCGCGCGCCGCTACTCGCCCTCCCTCCCAGGCTCTCAAACCTGGGGGGGGGGAGACTCCGAGTGGCCGCGGAGCGGGCGCCGCTTCTCCCCCTCTCTCCCTCCTAGGCTTGAGAGCCTAGGGGGAGGAGGCAGGGCTAGGGATTTGGGGAAGGGGCGGAGTTGAGGCGGGGCCGGGGGTGGAGTAATTAAAGAAGGGGGGGGCGGCCAAAATTGTTTTTGCTTTGGGCGGCAAAAATCCTAGAGCCGGCCCTGCTCTCAACCTTGCTGCTTTAGTTAACAGAAGCCAGTGCTCAAGCTATTCATATCAGGATTCAGGCTGCTGCTATCTGTCTCTCAACGTATTTAAGGGACATCATGTTAATATTTAAGCACCTTAGACATATTAGTGAATTTATCCTCACAACACCCCTGTTGAGATTCAGTGATCAAATACCCAGCTCACCCTGAAACCATTGTACATCCTAGGATGTGGGAAGCCC
The DNA here is from genome assembly GCF_027887155.1 of Malaclemys terrapin pileata. Lineage (NCBI taxonomy): Eukaryota > Metazoa > Chordata > Testudines > Emydidae > Malaclemys > Malaclemys terrapin. The sequence goes on along the minus strand of NC_071507.1, from coordinate 115,168,143 downwards.
AGAGCATTAATCCAATCCCATCCTGTGCTGGGGAACCATGCTGCTTCCTCTGTCTGCCAAACCTTCTGCATTTGCAGGGGTAGGGAGGGCTGGATTTTACCCAAAGGGTTTATCTTTCTCTGTTAAAAATATATGATACATAGGAACCAGTGGTTATTTGAAAAGAGATACTACTGACCATGGTTTTGAAGTTACCCTGGTGTCTTTGAGATATACTTTTTTTTCTGTACTGAGCAGGTGGAACTATCTAAGAACCCATCTCACAGAACCTTGCAGATGTGAAAGAGCTCCGACATTTTCATAATGATTATCATACTATAGTGTATTGAGAAATGAAATACTATACTTGAAGTAACTAACACACATCAGATTTTCATCCCAGGTTTCTGATTATGATTACAGGTGGTGCAAATGAACCCTGTTCCATTCCAGCTGCTCTCTACACATACTTTCATGCACTTAAGCCATAATCAGCATAACTGCATCTCCCTTCACTCTCAGAACTCACGGAAACACCTTTTTGATTAATGGGTTTTTCTATGATAGAGAAGTGCAGTTATAAACCATAGTTCCCTTTATTATAACAAAGGAGAAGAGTGTCTCTACATAGACATTACAAGTTGTACAGAAACCAAATTAGAAAATCTTTGGGCCAAATTCATATCAGGGATGAGTTTAGGAATGATGTTCAAAGATGAATGTGGTCCTTTGTGTGACAAATGATTTGCGTAAGCTTATTCTGTTTTATGCTTGGGTAATAGCAATAGGAATGAAGGTTTATTACTTTGTAAATCTCCAACATAGTTAGGCTTGGAAATATTATATTTTTATTGATAAAATAAAATTTCACTGTATACACGTAAACCAATGAAAAAACATTTCCATTGATAATAGTCAACATTTACAGAGGCAAATGAGAAAAATCCTTCTTGAGAACTTAAAGTTTGATTTAAGGATATTTACGTTGTATATTTTAACATGTGATGTCAACATTTGTGTTTTAACTAGGGCTCTCAATTAATTACCGTTAACTTACGCAATTAACTCAAAAAAATTAATCACAATTTAAAAAATGAATTGTGATTAATCACTGTTTTAATTGCACTGTTAAAGAATAGAATACCAATTGAAATTTATTAAATATTTTGGACATTACTCTACATTTTCAAATATATTGATTTCAATTACAACACAGAATACAAAGGGTATAGTACTCACTTTATATTATTTTTATGACAAATGTTTGCACTGTAAAAATGATAAAATAAATAGTATTTTTCAGTTCACCTCAGATAAGTAAGGTAGTGCAGTCTCTTTATCGTGAAAGCACAACTTACAAATGTAGATTTTTCTTTTGTTACACAACTGCTTTCAAAAACAAAACAATGTAAAAGTTTAGAGCCTACAAGTCCACTCAGTCCTACTTCTTTTTCAGCCAATCACTAAGAGAAACAAGTTTGTTTACATTTATGGGAGATAATGCTGCCCGCTTCTTATATACAGTGTCACCTTAAAGTGAACACATGGCACTTTTGTAGCTGGCATTGCAAGGGATTTATATGCAAGATATATTAAACATGCCCCTTCATGCTTTGGCCACCATTCCAGAGGACATGCTTCCATGCTGATGATGCTCATTAAAAAAACAATGCATTAATTAAATTTGTGACTGAACTCCTTGGGGGAGAATTGTAGGTCTCCTGCTTGGTCTTTTACCTGCATTCTGCGATATATTTCATGTTACAGCAGTCTCAGATGATGATCCAGCATGTTGTTCATTTTAAGAACACTTTCACTGCAGATTTGACAAAACGCAAAAAAGGTACCAATGTGAGATTTCTGAAGATAGCGACAGTACTCGACCCAAGATTTAAGAATCTGAAGTGCCTTCCAAAATCTGATTGGGACAGAGTGTGGAACATGCTTTCAGAAGTCTTAAAAGAGCAACACTCCAATGCGGAAACTACAGAACCCGAACCACCAAAAAAAGAAAATCAACCTTCTGCTGGTGACATCTGACTCAGATGATGAAAATGAACATGCATCAGTCCACAATGCTTTGGATCATTATCAAGCAGAACCTGTCATCAGTGTGGACACATGTCCTCTGGAATAGTGGTTGAAGCATAAAGGAACATATGAATCTTTAGCGCCTTTGGCACATAAATATCTTGCAACACCAGCTACAACAGTGCCATGTGAATGCCTGTTCTCATTTTCAGATGACATTGTAAACAAGAAGCGGGCAGCATTATTTCCTGTATATGTAAACAAACTTATTTGTCTGAGCAATTGACTGAACAAGAAGTAGGATGAGTGGACTTGTAGACTCTAAAGTTTTACATTGTTTTATTTTTGAATGCAGTTATTTTTTGTACATAAGTCTACATTTTTAAGTTCAACTTTCATGATAAAGAGATTGAACTACAGTACTTTTGGTAAGTGAATTGAAAAATACTATTTCTTTTATTTTTACAGGGAAAATATTTGTAAAAAAAATAAATATGAAGTGAGCATTGTACACTTTGTATTCTGTGTTGTAATTGAAATCAATATATTTGAAAATGTGGAAAACATCCAAAAATGTTTATATAAATAGTATTTTATTATTGTTTAACACACGATTAATCACGATTATTTTTTTAATTGCATGATTAATCACCATTAATTTTTTGAATCACTTGACAGCCCTAGTTTTAACAGTTATAAAACTTGAACTTTTTGAATCTGTGTCATTAATTATTGACTGATCCCTCATAATTTCTCCACAACTGTGAAAATTTAACACAATAAAAATGGAAAAAATGTTTTAAAATATACATAGATATCTGTCAAAATATATATAAAAGGGAATTCCGCCAAGCCTTAACATAGAGTTTTTCACAAATTGTTAACATTTTCCCATCTGTTCTAAACCCTGCTGAGAAAAAAGAACTCTCCCGGAAACTCTTTCGTGGCAAACCTGTCTAACTTTGCTTCTAATTCAATGAAGAAGTTGTTTTTACTAGGCAAATGAGGAACTGGGCAATTTTGTAAAACAAATCATGGACAAAGTTTTGGTACTGATTGTGACCTATTTTATTCTAATGGCCATCTAGTGCTACCAGTTTTCAGTTAATCTTTGATAACTCCCTACAACTAGTAATGCTAAGAAAGTAACAAGACATTTTCATTATTAGAATTATTCTTCAGTTTAAAGTTATTAATTTTGGGATTGGAACTGAGGGTCTGCTAAACAACCTTTTTTTACTCATAGAGGAATTATTGCAGACTACCTTTCGCACAGACAAAGCACAGGCTTTTAAACATTCATGAAACTCCTGGCCAAGCAGCAGCCTGTCTCTTCCTCAAATATATTTTCACAATTTGCTTTTGCTAATTTCTATGTTCTTTTTTGTCTTGCATTGTCAGTGGTTTCCTAGGAATTGAGTATTTTGTTGATTTTTGTCTTTCTGCACTGGGTAAATATTTTTGCTGAGATCTTGGCCCCTGATACAACCCTTAATGCTGTCCCAGGAATAAAGCTGCCCTAAATGAGGATCTGGGGCTTCATCTGTCATGGATGCCTCCTAAAAAAGCCCAAAGCTGAAATAGCAAGTTTACGCTACCCAGCACAGAGGGCTTGGCCAAAAGGCTGCTATGCTCCAGAGCACACCTTGGCCCCTGATCAGGACTGCAAAGATGCACAACTCCACACCCCTTTGTGTCTTGTATCAGGTGCCCTTTAGCTGGACTCAGCCGGCCTGCACGTTGTATTATCATAGTACATCACAACATAGTGGAGAAATGGTATAAAGCACTAAGATTTTGATCGGGTAGCATTTTATAGCTTATTGGCACTTATTTTTCACTGGTGCCAATGATAGTACTGCCCGTTTATCACAGTTGCTAACCGCATGAATGTGTGCAGCTCTTGGGACTGTTTTTTAATTAATTTCTGCTGAACCGAGGCTGAAGGCTCTCATAGCTTGTATTTTGGTGTGACCACATCAAAATGGCGGTATTATATTTTTGAATTGCACTGCAAGGGTGCTAGCTATGCCAGGAAAATAGATAATTAGGTGTTGATTATAATCTGGGATATGCAGGCACATGATAAATTACTTTAGTACTAAGTGTATATCCAAAGGCCTTAGCAAATTATAATAAATATATAAAATGTTCACAAGTTAATCACAAAATTTGATTATAGAAAATTACAATGTACAGGTTAATCACATTCATCAAAAATTTTGTGTTAAAATGCAGAGGTTCTGCTTGACTTTGCTATTGCAATTATGTTCCCAAATGATCAGCCGTATTACATAAATCCCATGTGCACATTTCAGAACAAAAATAGTATAGCTGAATGTAATGTTAAAGTGTATTTTTTCTTAAAAGATTTAAATACCAGAAATATTTGAAATTCATTTTCATTATAAATTGGAAATGAGATGACTTACAGGTAAGGAAAATGGTATTTTTCCCACATTGAGAAATAAATGCTTCCCAAATAACTTCCCAGAGCAGCTTCTTCAATATATCAGGCTATGCAGACCCTTCAGACGATATGACAGCTAAGTCAGTCACCTTGCACTGGGCACTTTCCATATGACAGGTTTCTGACTATTTTCTCAATTTGTTCTATTTCTTTGTTAGTGCCCCTGCTCCTTTCTGGGCTGCCCCCAGATCCCCTGTGTCTGGAATCAGAGATGAGTGCTTTAGGGCAGGAATGAGATCAGTGAGATAGGTGAGCAGAGTATGTGACACAGAAACAGAATGTACGGAAGTCATTTGTTCTCTTCCCACATCCCTGCACCCACCTCTGAGGACAAATGACAGCCCTTCCCTTTCTGAAGAATTTTTCTTTAGAAGCTCTGCCTTGAATCATTTCTCCTCCAAATCATTAGTCCCAATATTGTATTTGCTCCATTTTGCTGTTATGATCATCCACTTGGCCTGCATTCCTCCAGGATGGTGCTTACTCTTTAGCTTTACTCCATCTCTGACTCAGCAAACATCATAGACACACAAAGTCAGAAGCTGCTATTATTTACATTGTGGGTTTTTTTAATTTAAAAGAATGCATATATGGTGTAGCATATTGAGTGCTCTAGACTGTTTGATCCATCCGCTGAACGATTAGAAGAAGTGCAAACTATTGTATATTGAGATATACCTCTATCTCATAGAGCTGGAAGGGACCTCGAAAGGTCATTGAGTCCAGCCCCCTGCCTTCACTAGCAGGACCAAATAGTGATTTTTGCCCCAGATCCCTAAGTGGCCCCCTCAAGGATTGAACTCACAACCCTGGATTTAGCAGGCCAATGCTCAAACCACTGAGCTATCCCTCTCCCTATTATGTCATACCCCAACCCTGTCCTAACTACCTAAGGTGCTTATATGGTCCCCATCAACGTAGTTACCTGAGTGCCTCACAATCTTTTTTAAAAGCTAAGGGACTTTCTCAACGCCACGCAGAAAGTCTGGCAGTGCAGAGACTTGAACCAACATTTCCCAAGTCTTAGACTATCATCTGAACACTGGGTCATCCAGCCTTCCTGCAAGACAAAAAAGGAATACAGTCTCCAGCCTCATATAGTTCTTGGCCTTCCCACTGAGAATGCTGACACCCAGTCACCATATGCTGTGTACCATGTCTGTAGGTAGAGAAGAAGGGGATGAAGCCTTTAAAGAAAATCAACCTACAGACAACAAATCTAATGGGTAGTCTAGGGTCATTTTCTAGTTATGAACCACTCAGCATAGATGAAAGAACTAGTGTATTGAAAAAGTTGGAGCTCATGGCTTACATAGAGCTACGGTTAAGTGTTTTCATACCCCTGTTGTGTCTAGAGAAGGTGATAGTCATAGCAGGGAGGGGTGTACAGTAACTCCTCACTTAGTCGTCCCTGTTAACATTGTTTCGTTGTTACGTTGATGATCAATTAGGGAACATGCTCGTTTAAAGTTGTGCAATGCTCCCTTCTAACGTTGTTTGGCAGCTGCCTGCTTTGTCCACTGCTTGCAGGAAGAGCAGCCCGTTGCAGCTAGCTGGTGGGGGCTTGGAACCAGGGTGGACCGTCAGCCCCCCTATCAGCTCTCCCTATCAGCTCCCTAGACCCCTAAGTTCCCTGTGCAGCAGCTGCCCAGCAGGCTAGCAATTGCAGCTGTCCCTCCCCCCACTGCCATGTGTTGCTCCTGCCCTCTGCCTTGGAGCTGCTCCCCGAGACTCCTGCTTGCTGTGCGGGGGGGAGGGAAGGAAGAGGGGGGCTAATGTCAGGGTGTCCCCCTCCCCCCTGCTCTTGCACCCCGCTTACCCCATCATCCATAGAGCAAGGGGGGACACACCAGGGCTCAGGACGGAGCTCAGCAAGCTGATCTAATTAACAAGGCAGTGTACTTAAAGCAGGGCCGGCTCCAGGGTTTTGGCCGCCCCAAGCAGCCAAAAAAAAAAAAATAAGCCAAAAAAAGCCGTGATCGTGATCTGTGGCGGCAATTCGGTGGAAGGTCCTTTGCTCCCAGCGGGAGCGAGGGACCGTCTGACGAATTGCCGCCGAATACCTGGACGTGCTGCCCCTGTCCGGAGCGGCCGCCCCAAGCACCGGCCCTGACTTAAAGGGGAAATGCGCATATCTCCCTCCATTCCTGCTGCCTTGTAGAGTGAGAGAGTTAACCCTTGAGGGCTCAGCCAATTGCTAGTTCATAATTTAGCAGTAAGGGAAATATCCCACCTTCTGACTCCTCCACCTCAACCAAGCTTCACAATCATCATCACTGTGTACCAGTATTAAATTGTTTGTTTAAAACTTATACTGTGTGTGTATACACACATATAATATAAACTTTTGTATGGTGAAAAAAAATTCCCTGGACCCTAACCCCCTCATTTACATTAATTCTTATGGGGAAATTGGATTCGCTTAACATCGTTTCACTTAAAGTCACATTTTTCAGGAACATAACTACAACGTTAAGTGAGGCAAAGCATAGTTTAAAAGGTGACATGTCACGGTGCAAGGAAGGTGTGCCCAAAGTCTCTCCATAAGATGCATGTACGAAAAGTGTAAGTGTAGCTGAACCAGGCACGTTAAATCTATACTACTGATGGCCATTGATGCTATTTGTTAGGTGTGGCCAGGGAGAATGTTTTTTAATGCCAAGATAAGGAGAGCTCTATAGCAGGGAGGGACTCAGAGGGGTCAATCTGTAGGTATATAGATATACAGCATATATCCACCAGAAGAAAAATGATGGAAGCTGAAACACAAAATAAGATACTCCATGTGTTAGTGCACAGGTGGCTCAAGGGTACAGCTTGTTTCCAGATGGCCCTATACAACCCAGCACACATCAGGTCACCCAGAGAAAGTGTGCAATCAATGTTCATAGTGCTGGTCCTTACAGCAAGCTGCTATCCAAAGAGAGAGGACAGGGTTTGGGCAAGGGATACAGTCAGCTTGTGCCTTATAGAAAGTGAATTCTCCATAACAGAGGCCTGAAATCTGGTATGGGCAATCTCTGTAAAGACATCAACCCTGATGGCAGCTAACATATTCTGGAATCATGTTCTCGTAACAGCAGATGGCAGCGATTCGTCAGCTAGCCCCACATTTCTGTGACAGCACAAGAACATGCATCAGGCATACACCGTGAAGTCAGATCACACACGCATTATAATGGCTCTTGCACTTCTCAGTCTAGCAACCACTGTGACTTTCTCTCTCTCACCCTTAGGGCCTTGTCAGAACCAGTACTAGTTATCACAGTAATCACTTGAGCTGCTGAGGCTGCCACTCTGAGCAGTCGTATTTGCTTTTCTGATGGCTTCTTCAGCAACACAGTCCTTATCTGGGTGGGGAAAAGCGGAGGACTGGTGAGCTCCTCCCATAACTGGTTGTGCACAGGCCATTCACGCAGTTTTAAGGGGGACAGTTGCATGCTTCAAATTCAGCCTTATTTTGAATTAATCTTTTAATTCATGCAATCTTACTGATCCAAAGGGGAGAACTGGGGTTATGCTATGTAGCCAGTAGCAAAATTCTGGATTGACGTAACTAGGCTCACATTCTGTTTGTCTGTCTTTATCTCTGCCTAGAGAAAATTCCCCGGTTTTGTCACATAGCAACACCGTTAGACTCCGTAACTGATCCAGTTGAGTCTAAGTTTATCTGCAGTTTCATTCATTTTTCCAAATTCACTAGTTCAAAACCCGTAGTTTTGTAAATAAGGGATTTTCTTAGCTGAATATTTCCAGCTCGTAAATTTATAACTGTCCAGATTTCAAGAACAGCCTTCCCAACACCTACAGATTTATCCCGCCTGAATTGATACCGCATTGGAAAATTACAACATTGAAACTCCCAAGGAAAGGAATATGAACTGGGGCTAATTAACAAATGCTATGTTAAGCTACTAGTGCTGCCCTGATTGAATCTGACACTACAAAGCAAATTTCCACAGCTCATTACAATAGCATCTTTTATAGCTATATTTTTGTAATTCTTTTCCTCTATTTTTACAAAGGAGAGAGAAAATTAAAAAAAATATATAGTCACTTGATGCAGTGTATTGTGTGGCGGTTTAAACCCACAACTCCCATTAAAGGCAATGGGAATTTTGCAACTGAAACAATGCATAACACTTGGTAAATGTGCCCCCATAATATTGGGGTGTGTGTGTGTGTGTGATGTGGGACTTATAGCATGATTTTTGCAGCACAAAATGAATGCAACTGTGACATCTTGTCTGCCACATCCTGTATTTGGAGCTTGATTCTGCCTGGTGCTTAGCACTATGGCCCCCAATCCAGGAAAACACTTAAGCACGCACTTAACTTTAACTTTGGTAGAACCACTCATATGCTTAAAGTGAAGCAGTTTAAGCATGTGCTTAAATATTTTGCTAGATGGCGGCCAGAGCGCTCAGCATCTAGCAGGTCAAGTGCTTGGTGAGTTTCAAGGTTATTAAATGCCTCTGTTCAATCAAGCTTTGAGTTGAGCTCCAGACTGTTTTATTGGAAAGGATGTGCAGGTTTGCTTGTAGAGTTTTAAAGACCTGTCGTTTGTGAATTTTGTATTCTCCTAATGTAAGGCATGCAAGAGATGAGGTGCCAGGGCAACCATTAATAACATGCAAATAAATGAGTGAAACAGCAAGGATACATTTATGTCATAACTAAAATAAGGATTTCCATTGAACACGTGCAGAGACGTAGCATATATGCAGAAGCACACTCTCAACACACAAAGTCTGAATTTCTACAAGCTTTGGGTCTTGAATCTGAATTTGTTCTGTGTAGCTCCTTATTTTGTAGTTTAAACTAAGGCTGATATTGTGGTGTCACCAGTAGTAACAGCAGTACTAATAGTCTCTTTCCTTCAGATGTCAAGCCTTTGTATGGAATTTGCTAATAACGGGTAAAGTCCGTCAGATAATGGTGAGGTCACCCTCTTGATCATCGCATTTGGCATTAAGTACTAGTTTTCTTTTAACCAGTTAATGTAGATCAATGGTTTGCAACCTGTGCTCTGTGGACTGCTGGGAGTCCGCAGACTATGTCTAAATTTTCCAAAAGGGGTCGGCAAATGAAAAAAGGTTGAAAAACAGTGATTTAGATCCACAGGAAGATTCTCTGTTTTCTGACATCAATTCAACAGGACCCTTCAATTCAAGGTAGATTGCTTGAAGGGTTTAAACCTGTGAACGGCGTTATGCACATGCCTAAATTCCTTGTAAGATTGGGCTTTGCTGAGTGTATTGGGTAACTGAGTTAACTGATATTGGCTCATAACCTCAGAATCATATGTAGAAATCACATGCAAAAAAACTTTACATATGCAAAAAACATGAATACAGAAAATTGTGCCTGCAGTTTTAAAAACTGCTTTTTTAAAAAATTGGCTTAAATATTGCGAGATTCCATTCTTCAAATTTTGTGTAGCTAACAAAAGCCACCTTTAAGAAAACAAATGTGAGAAGCAACAGCAGCAAAAAGTGGATAGTAACTGCTTACAGCCTGTTGCCTGTCCCAAAAATGCCTTGCTGTGCAAGAGCCTTTCAAAATGTGAAGTAATGTAGTGAGATCAGCATGTCCTCCCTGTCACCAACTCAGTCCAGCCCCCCCCCGCTGGACACTGGCCAGGCTGTTGTGCTTGGACAATGCATGCTTCTAAGCCCACTGAGTCTGAGCAGAGTCCAGACACTGCCTATTGGCTTCTCAGTTCACTCCAGGGTACAGACTCACTGGCTCTCGGAAGTGGGACTCTGTGGTCAAGCTGCCATAGACCCCGAGACCAGTACTGAACCCCCCCAAAACTCCCCAGCAACTTAAATACACCCTCCCCAGAGCTCCACCATTGTGGGTACTCTGGTTTACAGTTTAACCTTTTGGGAACACATGAGAGTTACAGCAAGGAACTCAGAGACTTGGCAAAGTAACTTTTTAAACACAAGTATCAGAGGGGTAGCCGTGTTAGTCTGAATCTGTAAAAAGCAACAGAGGGTCCTGTGGCACCTTTGAGACTAACAGAAGTATTGGGAGCATAAGCTTTCGTGGGTAAGAACCTCACTTCTTCAGATGCAAGATGCTGCATCTGAAGAAGTGAGGTTCTTACCCACGAAAGCTTATGTTCCCAATACTTCTGTTAGTCTCAAAGGTGCATCTGAAGAAGTGGGCTGTAGTCCACAAAAGCTTATGCTCTAATAAATTTGTTAGTCTCTAAGGTGCCACCAGTACTCCTGTTCTTTTTGCGGATACAGACTAACACGGCTGCTACTCTGAAACAGGACCCTCTGTTGCTTTTTAAACACACACATACTTCATAGAGAAAGCATAAGAGACTGTCAGATCCACAGGAAAATAACCATACCTAAATGCAAAAGCCTGTGCCCTCACTAGGGTGACCAGGTGTCCAGTTTTTGTCCAGAACACCTGGTCAAAAAGGGATCTTGGTGGCCCTGGTCAGCACCGCTGACTGGGCCGTTGACTGTCCGGTTGGAAGCACCACACAGCAGGGTTGGCAGGCTCCCTGCTAGCCTCCGTACCGTGCAGCGCCCGGAAACAGCAGCATGTCCCCACTCCAGCTCCCCATGCTGCCTTCGCCCCAAGTGCTGCTCATGTGGCTTCCATTGGCTGGGAACCAACACCCCCACCCCAGCCTGGAGCCCCCTCCCATACCCCAAACACCTCATCTCTGGCCCCACCCCAGAACCCGCACCCCCAACTGGAGACCTCACCTCCTTTCACATCCCAACCCACTGCCTGAGCTTGGAGCTCCCTCCCGCACCCTGAACTCCTTATTTCTGGCCCCACCCCAGAGCCCATACCCCCTCCCACACCGCAAACCTGAGCCAGCCTGGTGAAAATGAGCGAGTGAGCGAGGGTGGGGAGAGCAAGCAACAAAGGGAGAAGGGGATGGAGTGAGCAGGGGAGGGGCCTCGGAGGAGGAGGGGTGGGACAGGGGGAGGAGTAAGGGTGTTCAGTTTTGTGAGAATAGCATGTTGGCAACCCTAGCCCTCGCCACTCCTAGAACACTTAGGATTTTTCCATCAGCCCTTCCACGGTCCTCAGACCCTCAAGTTCTCATGATCAGCCTTTAGGTTCTTCCTTTCTGCACCTGCAAGGTGTTCTGTTTAGCTTGCCTAGGTCTAGCAGTCAAAATATTCCACCTAGCTCAGAAAACATATCCCTTTGAGTTCCTGGAACCTCCCAGAGTCTGTTTCTTTTAAAAATGCCCTTTATAACATCTGGTTTCTGTTCCTGTGTTCTTCTGGTGATTTTTCACTGCTCCAACTCTGTATACAAGCTGGATGCACTGGTTTGCCCTAAGCTGGAGCTATCCCATTGTTCTAAGGTGCTCCCACTGGGAGGCTATATAGGTTAATGACTTTCCATTGTTCTGTCTAGGAGATACCTGACACAGTCCTTTGTCAACATCTCTTGAAATTTCAGTCTACAATACAGGTAAAGAGTAAATAGGGAAGGGATCCTACAGTCTTACAACCCAAATGGTGCTCAGAAAACAAAATATAGTTTGATATAGATACAGACGTATACTTCCCATTGGTTGGTGAAATTTGCAGCTCCAAAGACAAAAAATAGAAGTGTAGTTAAAAAAGTGCAGAGAGAAGTTTATTCAAAATAAAAGGCTAAAATTTCCAAGGGAGTTGGGACTCAGCACCTTTGAAATTGAAGTAATATATTGTGGCTAATTTATTGCTTTAGCTGTTTTATTCAGATACTGCAGCAGGAAAATTTGGCCTAGACTTCTTTTTTTTCCACTGAATATATTGCAACCTATTTTTCAATTAAAAAGAATGACTCTTGGGCAGGGTTGGTAAATTTCAGCATGAATTTTTATCGCAGAGTTATAAACCCCTGAATATAAGGGAGAGGATTGCAACAGCCTGACATGACCGTATCTCTGGAGTTGCAAACAGGAGCATTATAATAAAAGAAGCTAGCAATGTCTTTCATTGATTATGTTGTTTGATGAATGTAAAGTAATTTACTGAAATGCAATTAGCATTCGCAATTGCGTTACTATGGGGATTATTTTTAATGCTGCCTTTGAATTGAAAATCCATACATTTTCTGGTCATGAGCTATTTCTAATGAAGCTTTTTTTCTTTTTATTATTTTAAGGTTTCAGAACTATAATTTGAAGAACGCAGAAAGGAAATAAACCTGGTCTTGTCATTTTTAAGACGTGCTCAAGGGCAAATTGTACTAATTAATGCTCCTACTGATAATATAGATCTAAATAGGTATTGTGAAGGAATTTGTTTGTTTGACTTTTTATTAGAAGGCTATATATCTCTCTTGAAAAAAAAAAAGCTTCTGGGGATAGATATCTTAGCAACCTTGAAGTATTTTTTTTAAACCAATGAGTTAAGGGAGCTTATAGAGAAGAGAATAATAAGCAAACCAGTATGCTGAAACAATCCTATCTAAATGTGATGTCATTGTGTCAAAGTAACTATGTGGCAGGGATAAACAATAGAATTCCCAAAAATGTGCAAATACGAATGATTGGAAGGTTAGAATAAATCAAAGGGAGATAGATTTGTAGGCAGTTGATTTGTAGGCAGTTGATTTGGTGATAGGGATGGGTTGCAATTGGACAGGCACATGATTAATTTATTTTTCACGTATCTCAGTCAATGTACTACTTGGGTATTACCTCTGGATATACAGTGCATTTGAGTGTACGTATAATTATATAGAACATTATGTGATTATATATATATATATATATATATATAATTTTATTGAAAATGCAGTTTATGGTTTTTTTAAAAGCATACCACATCCCTTATTAAGCACTCAGTCTATTTCAAAAAGTTCATCAATATACAGTAAATAGCTCTCTAAAGGCTCCATTTTTATTTTCTTCCTTTGGAAAATAATAGGAAGCAATCATATTTTTCAACAAGCTACTTTGTATTAAACATCAAGTTCTGTTGTTCTCCTGGGTACTGTTAAATATATTGTCATAATGACTGGTTGAGTGTTTGAAAAATCAGTTGGTGAAATTATAGTGTCTAGATGCAATGGTGTGTGCACATATATGTATGCATGAGTGTATTTCAGATCTCTGGTGTTTCTTTAATATGAGTACTTCCATGAGAGAGTTTATGAACTTGGAAAGGTTATTACTTAAAGAATCAGGACGGCTTGGTGCAGAAAATCAAAAGAAAATAAAACCCTGAAACAAATCAAGCATTTATCTAATGAAGTAAATAACTTTGTCTGCATGAATAGGTTATTATTCTGTCTACTTGTTTAATCAGCTTGACAGCAGGAAACCAAGGTGATCTATTAGTGCTGCAGCATTCTCTTTGCCTTCAATGTCATGTAGTAATCCCCTTTATAACAGATCATGAAGGTTTGACATACTATTCTTTGGTAATTTCATTCCTTTTAATATAGTCTTCTGGAAATCTGTGTGAGCTATTGTCATTACTTAGTTGGACAAATTTGCATACACAAAGTGATAGACGATCAGGGGCTCCGCCCATCTGTTTTTATTAGATTAAAAAAAGTCTGATTAGGAACACATTTAATGAAGTCCTTAATTTACAGGCAGTCTTTTCATGGAATTTTGTTTTATGTTGATAGTCTTAACTAGCATAAGAGAGGTCAGGCACGTTACCCATTTCACATTAAGACATTCTGTGTCTATGTTATGTTTTTAACCATATGCTTTGCTTGTCATTTGTCACTGTGCCCCTGAATCAGAAAGCACATTCTATCAATAATATCTGTATTCAGAATTTTCTCGTCAGCGTTGGGGAAGAAACTGACCTATCTTTACAATCAAGGAAAATACTGATAGACAGATAGTGTGGATACTTTTAGATATGGTCAGAAGGTTAAACATTTATCTTTAGAGATTTCACTGGGGAGTGGGGCTAAAATGAGCTGAAAATGCAGACATAAAGTCAAGATACATTGACCTCGGAGTTTTAAGTCTGAAATCCCAAACATTCCTATTTGCTATGGTATTTTTTATTCCTATCACTGAATGAAAAATATGTGACATTTTTAATGGGTATACATTCACTGGTAGTCCAGCAATCATACTGCAAGATATGCATCATGAAGGAACAGACCTAGTTGGTATGGATTTAAAAAGATGTAAATGTTTTTACATGTACAACATTATAATGGATTAAATAAGGATTAAATAAGGACTGGGAATGGCTGAGCCATTACAAACATTGAATCTATCTCCCCTTGTAAGTATTCTCACACTTCTTATCAAACTGTCTGTACTGGGCTATCTTGATTATCACTTCAAAAGTTTTTTTTCTCTTACTTAATTGGCCTCTCAGAGTTGGTAAGACAACTCCCACCTGTTTATGCTCTCTGTATGTGTGTATATATATCTCCTCAATATATGTTCCATTCTATATGCATCTGAAGAAGTGGGCTGTAGTCCACGAAAGCTTATGCTCTAATAAATTTGTTAGTCTCTAAGGTGCCACAAGTACTCCTGTTCTTTTTGCGGATACAGACTAACACGGCTGCTACTCTGAAACCTAACATTATAATGAGTGTTTGGGCATACTGAATGTGTAGACAGACAAGAACTCCTCCTAGGCAATTATGTTTGATGTCAGGTCTGATGCCAGGGCAATTTTTTCTAGGATTTCAGAATATTCTTGGATTTTATCTGTATATGATGAAATATTCCCAGACAAAACCTATATCAAAATGGAAGTAAAGGCAAGACCACATATCTGTAATTAAAGGTAAAATACATTACAGGGATGTTGTACTTATCCCCAAACCAACTTTTACAAACACAGGAAATTCAGAGTTAAAGTTAAATTTAAAAGAAATCCAAACATTTTAAGAAATAGAAATGCATATTTAGAGCACCAAATAACCTTAACTTTGCCGTGCAATAACCCTGCATATGATTATGATTAAGGCATTTTAATGTTTTAGGTCTTGTATTAAATTAAATGTATTGCGAAAGATACACAACATTTCTTTTCTTTTTTCACTCTCAAACTATCAGTACAAGACAGATCTATGCTGTTATTTTTCATACCTGAAATTTTATGTTTCAGCAGAGATTGGTGTGTAAAATCTTTTTCAAATAAACTCAAAAGAAATTTCCTCTTTCACAAAAGATCACCATCTTCCATTATTCTCCGTGAGATTGTGGCAATAAACTCTCCTCAGGGAAGAGGGTAGACCCCTATGCTGTCAGGATGCAGAGAGGAACACTCAAAGGTAGATGGCTGCCCTTCCTAAAATGGCCAATTAATTAAGCCATATGGCCTCAGTCCCATTGAGAACAATAAGAGTTGGCAGCCATTTTGAAAGAGGTCAATTCAGTGTGGAATTGTCTTTAGTAGAAGTAGTAGAACTACAATGGGGGGAAATGGCCGGTGTCTTGCCGCCACTGCTGGCTCCCGTGTCCCTACTGGATCCCGGTGTACCTTTAACTGGGTACTGCCCCCGGCAGTACCCCAACAATTCTGGGTCTCTCCCTCCCAGGGAAACTCCCACCAACTATCCCCACTTCGCCTCAGAATATGGCTACTGCCAGTCACCATCTAGCCCCTGTTCACTGGGGCAGACTGCAGTGTAAATGCCATTCATCACTGGCAATGGGGGGTTTGGATCTGCTGCCTTTGCCTACACCGGGCAACCCCTCTGTAGCCCCATTACCTGTCCTGGCCTTTATCAAGGCCTGCAGCCTGGGGGTTCTCCAGCTAATATGATATAAAACCATCCGCTACACAGCCATGAATGGACGTAATCTCCATGAATTTATCTAGTTCTCTTTTAAACCCTGTTATAGTCCTAGCCTTCACAGGTTCCTCAGGCAAGGAGTTCCACAGGTTGACTGTGCGCTGTGTGAAGAAGAACTTCCTTTTATTTGTTTTAAACCTGCTGCCCATTAATTTCATTTGGTGGCCCCTACTTCTTATATTATTGGAACAAGTAAATAACTTTTCCTTATTCCCTTTCTCCACACCACTCATGATTTTATATACCTCTATCATATCCTCCCTTAGTCTCCTCTTTTCCAAGCTGAAAAGTCCTAGCCTCTTTAATCTCTCCTCATATGGAACCTGTTCATTTTAGTTGCCCTTCTCTGAACCTTTTCTAATGCCAGTATATCTTTTTTGAGATGAGGAGACCACATCTGTATGCAGTATTCAAGATATGGGGGTACCATGGATTTATATAAGGGCAATAAGATATTCTCCATCTTATTCTCTATCCCTTTTTGAATGATTCCTAACATCCTATTTCCGTTTTTGAATGCCGCTGCACACTGCGTGGACGTCTTCAGAGACCTATCCACAATGACTCCAAGATCTCTTTCCTGATTAGTTGTAGCTAAATTAGCCCCCATCATATTGTATGTATAGTTGGGGTTATTTTTTCCAATGTGCATTACTTTACATTTATCCACATTAAATTTCATTTGCCATTTTGTTGCCCAATCACTTAGTTTTGTGAGATCTTTTTGAAGTTCGTCACAGTCTGCTTTGGTCTTAACTATCTTGAGCAGTTTAGTATCATCTGCAAACTTTGCCACCTCACTTTTTACCCCTTTCTCCAGATCATTTATGAATAAGTTGAATAGGATTGGTCCTAGGACTGACCCTTAGGGAACACCACTAGTTACCCCTCTCCATGCTGAAAATTTACCATTTATTCCTACCCTTTATTCCCTATCTTTTAACCACTTCTCAATCCATGAAAGGATCTTCCCTCTTATCCCATGACAACTTAATTTACGTAAGAACCTTTGGTGAGGGACCTTGTCAAAGGCTTTTTGGAAATCTAAGTACACTATGTCCACTGGATCCCCTTTGTCCACATGTTTGTTGACCCCTTCGAAGAACTCTAATAGATTAGTAAGACATGATTTCATAGAATCATAGAATATCAGGGTTGGAAGGGACCTCAGGAGGTCATCTAGTCCAACCCCCTGCTCAAAGGATTAATCCCCAACTAAATTATCCCAGCCAGGATTTTGTCAAGCCTGACCTTAAAAACCTCTAGGGAAGGAGATTCCACCACCTCCCTAGGTAACCCATTACAGTGCTTCACCACCCTCCTAGTGAAAAAGTTTTTCCTAATATCCAACCTAAACCTCCCCCACTGCAATGTGAGACCATTGCTCCTTGTTCTGTCATCTGCTACCAGTGAGAACAGTCTAGATCCATCCTCCTTGGAACCCCTTTCAGGTAGTTGAAAGCAGCTATCAAATCTCCCCTCATTCTTCTCTTCTGAAGACTAAACAATCCCAGTTCCCTCAGCCTCTCCTCATAAGTCATGTGCTCCAGTCCCCTAATCATTTTTGTTGCCCTCCACTGGACTCTTTCCAATTTTTCCACATCCTTCTTGTAGTGTGGGGCCCAAAACTGGACACAGTACTCCAGATGAGGCCTCACCAATGTCGAATATAATATAGGGGAATGATCACATCCCTCGATCTGCTGGCAATGCCCCTACTTATACAGCCCAAAATGCTGTTAACCTTCTTCGCAATTTCCCTTTACAGAAACCATGTTAACTTTTGCCCAACAATTTATGTTCTTCTATGTGTCTGACAATTTTATTCTTTATTATTGTTTCAACTAATTTGCCTGGTACTGACGTTAGACTTACCGGTCTGTAATTGCCGGGATCACCTCTAGAGCCCTTTTTAAATATTGGTGTTACATTAGCTATCTTCCAGTCATTGGGTACCGAAGCTGATTTAAAGGACAGGTTACAAACCGTAGTTAATAGTTCCGCAATTTCACATTTGAGTTCTTTCAGAACTCTTGGGTGAATGCCATCTGGTCCCGGTGACTTGTTACTGTTAAGTTTATCAATTAATTCCAAAACCTCCTCTAGTGACACTTCAATCTGTGAAAATTCCTCAGATTTGTCACCTACAAAGGACTGCCCAGGTTTGGGAATCTCCCTAACATCCTCAGCCATGAAGACTGAAGCAAAGAATTCATTTAGTTTCTCCGCAATGTCTTTATCGTCTTTAAGTGCTCCTTTTTTATCTTGATCATCCAGCACCCCCTCCTCCTCCCCCCCCCCCCCCGGATATTTAGCAGGCTTCCTGCTTCTGATGTACTTAAAAAACATTTTGTTATTACCTTTTTGAGTTTTTGGCTAGCTGTTCTTCAAACTCCTTTTTGGCTTTTCATATTATATTTTTACACTTAATTTGGCAGTATTTATGCTCCTTTCTATTTACCTCACTAGGATTTTACTTCCACTTTTTAAAAGATGCCTTTTCATCTCACACTGCTTCTTTTACATGGTTGTTAAGCCACAGTGGCTCTTTTTTAGTTCTTTTACTGTGTTTTTTAATTTGGGGTATACATTTAAGTTGGGCCTCTATTATGGTGTCTTTGAAAAGTGTCCATGCAGCTTGCAGGGATTTCACTCTAGTCACTGTACCTTTTAATTTCTGTTTAACTAACCTCCTCATTTTTGCGTAGTCCCCCTTTCTGAAATTAAATGCCAGTGTTGGGCTGCTAAGATGTTCTTCCCACCAAAGGAATGTTAAATGTTATTATATTATGGTCACTATTTCCAAGCAGTCCTGTTATAGTTACCTCTTGTACCAGATCCTGTGCCTCACTCAGGACTAAATTGAGAATTGCCTCTTCCCTTGTAGGTTCCTGTACCAGCTGCTCCAAGAAGCAGTCATTTAAAGTATCAAGAAATTTTGTCTCTGCATTTCATCCTGAGGTGACATGTACCTAGTCAATATGGGGATAATTGAAATCCCCCACTATTATTGAGTTCTTTATTTTGATAGCCTCTCTAATCTCCCTTAGCATTTCATAGTCACTATCACTGTCCTGGTCAGGTGGTCGATAATAGATCCCTACTGTTATATTCTTATTAGAGCATGGAATTACTATCCATAGAGATTCTATGGAACATGTGGATTCATTTAAGATTTTTACTTCATTTGATTCTACATTTTCTTTCACATATAATGAAACTGAAAGCAGGTAAGTGCTGGGCAACCTTAGCCATAGGTGGCACTATCACCTCTGCCTATAATAATAGTGTATGTGTTACCACTGGTGGCTTAAGTCTGTGTTTTATTTGGTTTCTTTTTTGTTTGTTTGGCAATAAGTTCTTTGATAATGTGCATCTTCGTCTGTCTCATTTGTCTGCCTGGCGGTGGTCTGTCTGATATAATTTGTAAAATGAATTCAAATTTATAAAAGTATTGTATAATTTAGGGAAATGTTCACTATGTACAAGAAAGATTAACTTGGGGGTGTATTCTGGCAGCTGGAGCTGGTAAAACAGGCATTGACAGCCTGCCTTGCTCAATTTCCTTCCCTGAAGCAGAAGCTATGTAGATGCTGTCAACTTCTTTGAAGGGGCAGGTTTTTGTGCTGACTGAAGCCTTATTTTAGCAAGAAAGATGCAGTGAAAATCTGGAAGATCTGTTTGTCTGCTTTCTGCACCTGGTGTTTTAGATTTCCACTGGGTAAATTGCAACCTGTTTCTCCCCCCTACAGATTTTTCCTCTACTTTTCATAAAAGCTTAGCCTTTTAGTTTAAATAGTCAAACTGGAACCAACTTGCCAGTCTCAGGAAAAAACTTGCAGAGTCTAAAAAGTGTACATATCCACTAGAAAACAATCATGCCAATTAATCACTTACATTAAAATTCATGTTACTGGTAGTCATTGCTGTCTGGCTATACCGAAAGAAGGCAGGAGACATTTTACATGGGTTTAATTAGGCCATAACTTTATTATTAGATGTCTGGGACAACCTGACAGATAAAAATGTACAATGAAGGTAATTCCATGTTTATTCTGTAATTACCCTGGGGGCTTTTACCAGCTCCCCCTTTTTCCATCCAGGTCCCTCCAGCAAGCAAATCCATTGCTGGGACCTTACCACCACCCCCTCGTAGGAGGGCTAAGGTGAGCTATAAGAATGGGGGGTTGGCTCCCTGCTGTACCAATCATAGAAGTCCCCAACCACCCCTGGTTGGTTCCTTAAACAAACACCTCTTTTTAAGTCCTTTTCCAAGCCATTTATCCAGGCAATGTATCCCTTCCTTATGGAGTACCTGCACTGGACATCCACCCTACTCTTAAATAATGAGTTGCGACATACATGCCATGCATGAACAGAGCCCTTCCTGAACCTGCTGTGGGGAAGGTGAAAGAACCCCAACAGCACCCAAGCCAATCTGGAGATAAGGGAAAAATTCCTTCCCATGCCCCCCCCAAAAAGGGGCAGCTAGCATAATGTCCATGGCAGATCTTGACCAAACTTGGTATTTTACCACTTAAAGGGGAGGGAGAGTGGGTCCTGCTTCAGCCTGCTCCGTGTAAAGGGGAGGGGCTTCAGGTGCAGAGCTGCCCCCTTTAAACACTGCATTTCTAGGGGATGAGTCAGTGACCATGCTGACCCTTTTGCAGCAGTTTTCATCCTCCTCCTCCCCCCAACTATAAAGCATTGTTCCCTTCATTCAGCCAGCCAGCCAAATACCCCCATTCTTAAAGATGCAGAGCGGTCATTCTGATACTACTGTAAAAACAGTAGTCTGTAGTAAAAGACAGTATTTGCTAATAATTTAATTACCATTCTAAATATAGGGGAAGGCTGTGGTATCTCAGGTGTTAACTGCTGGCAACTGATAGTGTTTTAATGGGGCCATTGTAAAAATGTTGTTATATCTGGTCTGACCAAAGACCTCCTATACCTCACGCCTTGGTTTAGTACAACAAATGGTAAAACAGCCAGGAAAGGACATTAAAAATCCTGGCCATGAAAAATGCAAATATTTACTTTAACATGGAGCATAAAGTGATTCTTCTAGGTAAAGAAAATTCTTTCTTCCTGTTATTACATAGTTGCGGATATTATCTGAGGATCTCAAAGAACTTTACATAAAATAAGCCTCCCAAAACCCTGGTACTGTGCCCAGAGAACTCTGAAAGGGAAAAAGGGAAATATATTAGAATAAGTAAGTAATATGCCTGTACTGGATTCATTTGTGGGATGTGAAATTCTAAAAAGAGGACAGAGAGAGTTGGGAGTGGGATTCTCAGGTAATAACAGGAACAGAAGCTTTAGATGTGAAAATACTTTGAGAAAGGAAAATCTCCTTCCCCCAAAGGGTCCGAATGGATAAAAATAGTACAGCACATAACTGCTGGAGTATGAAAAATATGATATATTAGAGACACCAAAGAATGGTGGTATCTCTAATATATAAATGAGGAGAAGGAGTAAATGTCACTGGAACAGAATAGATAACTGTCTTTTGCTGCCACATAAATGCTGAGGTCATAAGGTGAAGCAGGAGACATTTCAGAACAGGTGGCATTGATCCTGTGATAACGGTCCATTACCATGATCTTATTTCTATGAAACTGATTGATACAGATGTAATCATTTCATCTGATAGCTGTGGGTGAAATTGAATAGTATTTACTCACTGTGTGCCTGCTGCTATATGGCATGCCCACTCAGAGCTCCCATTGGCATCACTGTATCATTATTAACATGCCAGGTTATAATCTGATGGGAGAACAGAGGTGGGGCATGCTTGACAGAGACAAACATATGTTCAGAAGTACATTTCTAAAAATGTAACATTCTATTTCTATGGAGAATCTAGTTGCTGCCTGAAATGTCATACTTTTAAAACCGTGTTATCAGCAAATCTTGGTCAGGTATCCAGCAGTCTAATAAACCATAAACATTGACACTACATAAGAATGTAAAACAGTGAATCTACAGGTTTTGTAAAAAAGCATGAATGATATAAATGAAAGGACATCCTCAGATGGTTAAATCAGTGTAGCTCTATTGGCTTCAGTAAACTACATTGATTTATACTTCCTGAGGATCTAGCCCTAAAATTGGCAGCAGTTTTGTTATTGTTTCAAGAGTTATATAAGCTAAACATTTTCTATTAACATGAGTCAGTAATGAGTAAAAAAATAAGGTACAAAAATCCAATAAATGGACTTCATTGAAACATTACGCATCAATATATTTTGACATTTTATATGCTTGTTAACTCAATTTAATAAATAATATACAGTATATCAATCATCCCAGCCTTCACACCACTTGGAATGTACACTAATTGTGATGTACAGGAGCACAGTTGTAAGACCAAACATATGTCATATAAATGTGAGCCAAAGAGCTCTGTAGCTATATAGGTCTTCAAAAATAGTCAATATGTGATAAACACTGGTACAAAGAGTAAGTTTTGATAAAGTTTTGAAGCACAAAAGTTCCCTCTAATCTTAAAGAGGTTTCATTTACTAATTTGCTTTATTCAAGTAATTGATGGCACATTTTACAAGAGAAAAGACACAGTTAAGTGTTTCTGTTAGTGCTCCTTTGAAATGGTTTTGTACTCTCAATCAACTTTCCTCCCTTGTCCTTAAAGGATTGCATAATAATAAAATATAGGGAAGCAGTGTGGTGTGCACAGGACTATGATCCTGGAACTCCTGATTTATAATCTCATCTTTGTCATCTGACTCTATGGATTGAATTCTAAACTAATTTACAACAGTGTAACCAGGAGGAATTCTGTTGATGTCAATGGGTAGAATCTTAGCCCCAGTGAGGCCAATGATGAAAGTTGGACTGGTGTAAAATCAGCGTAAATGAAGAGTATCAGAGGGGTAGCCGTAATCAGAGCCACTGTGTTGCCTGAGGAAGTCCTCTTGGCCTGATTCCCCATTTCCCTACATTTTGTGTAATCATACCCTCTTAGCAGAGATCTAAATGACAACGAAAGGTACAAGGCAGCGGAGAATCAGGCCCTGTGTGTTTTGCTTTCTCACATGTAAAATGGGGATAATACTTAGCAGCTGAACTGAGGCGTTGTACAGTGTGTTGGCAATGCAAAAAGTATGATTAATATTAACTACGGAAGAGGTGAATGGTTTTATTTAGCAATTTCATTCCCTGGCATATATGCAAAGGGGAATTTAATGTAAGCATATATATTAATTTAAAGCTAGTCCCCATCAAACCAATGGATGGATGCCAAGCTCTAGCTCAGTGGTTCTCAAACTTTTGTACTGGTGACCCCTTTTCACATAGCAAGCCTCTGAGTGCAACCCCCCTTTATAAATTAAAAACACATTTATATATATTTAACACCATTATAAATGCTGGAGGAAAAGCGGAGTTTGGGATGGAGGCTGACAGCTTATGACCCCCCACATAATAACCCCGCAACCCCATGAGGAGTCCCGACCCCCAGTTTGAGAACCCCTGCTCTAGCTGCTTGAGACGTCACAAACTTTATTGCACTTTCACAAAAGAAAGTGGAAGTTAAATCACAGCCTGAAGTTTTGAACCAGTCTGCTCGGTGAATTCTACGTGTGAATTTAGTATTCATGAAAATGAAAGACTAACAGCATTGACTTGAGTATAGTGCAAGTATTCTCTGTTCAAGCTTCCCCACTCATACGCTCAATGAAGCCCTGGCTGAACTCCATTGAAGTCAGTCGAATAGTGCTTGCTTATTGAAGAGCTGTATTTGGACTAATTGTATAGCCCTATCACTCCTTCAACACATCTCCCCCCCCCCCCCCAACTCTATAATGCGCACCGTATACCAGGGGAGAAAAAACTGTGGTTACAAGATAGCTTTTGTGTACAGTTTTTTTCCCCAATACACCATTTGACAAACTAACTTCTCTTTAGTGCAGTTACTGGAAATATACTTTGTTCCTGAAAAAATAAAATAAAATGAGTACATTGATTGTATCGCACAGTCCATATAGTGTACAGTTATACAGGGATTAGTTTGTATGATTTTACAAGGGGTGGTAGTAGTAGTAAAATACCTTGTAGGCTGATCTAGTCCCCAGGGAATTTTTTTTAAAAGACTTGACAATTGGAACATTGAGAAAGCAACAAAATAATTGCATTTGGTAAGTATTTTTGTGAACCTCAGGAAGAAGTCCTTTCTGACAGGGATTTTAGCAGTGTCTGGAGATATTCCCTTCCCTTCAGTTTTGATGGTGGAATTTTAACAAGGGAACTAGTGAGCAGCCCATCCAGCACATCATTGCCTGTGCCATTTCCCGCCTAACTCACACCTCTACTCTGATGGTGAATGAATACTCAATGAATATCCAAGAAGGACTATCAACAACTGAAAATTGTCCAACTTTTTTTTTTCAATTTGCCCTATCCGATAACAGGAATATTATTCAAGGGTTAGAGTAAACTCACTATAAGTGGCTTTGTTTTGCAAGGTTAGCATATGTGAAAACTATTGCCTCATACACTCATCTAGGAAGAAAGTTGTGCCAAACTGTATTATGGTTTACTGATGTGCACACATGGGGACTAAGAAAAGTGAACTCCTATTGACTTTGACTGAAGCTCGGATTTGAACTCTTGTCTCTGGTGGAGGAATGTATTGCATCACTTGCCTTCCCCCCCCCCCCCCCAAAAAAAAAAAAGAGGTGACTAGCATTTCTGGTAAATACCAGGCACAGGATCAAATGGGAACATCAAAGCTGAATCCCTTCAAATTTGGTGCGTGAATGAGGACTTGCATCTCTTTACCTGAGTCTGCCTCCGTGGATTTGAGTATAGGTCAGATCCGAAGTCAGGAGATCTATTTTCCAGGTCTATTTCATATACAATTATAATCTTTTGAGAAGAGTTTTTGAGATTGGATAAAATCAAATCTGAACCAAACCCTTATCCTTATTCTTCCTTCATTAGAAACCCTGAACTTGAACCTAAATGTAATCCAAATCCAGATCTGAATATAACTTCCTCAGCCCATTTCCCTCAGACATGTTTCCCAGAATGCTCTCTGCCTTGATGTTGTGACCTATCAGTGAAGCAGGGTGGGAAAGAGCCATTAGCCCGCTGGTCATCATAGTCACTGTGAAATGTATGTAGAGACAACATTTACGAGGTTATGTATCTGTACTGAAAATAATGTTCTTAAAGAGTTGGGATTAGGGCAGATCATCAGAAGGTGACATGCCTCAAGAATGTTCCTTTCAGGTAGGCGGTAAGATACTTATTTCCCCGTCTGGTCATATGTGTATTGTGCATTGTCCACATCACAATGGTTATCATACTGAGCCTGATGCTAATCAAGAGATTTATTTTCTCTGTGGCTTCCCCCTCTTGTCAGTTTCACAATCAGCAGGGGGAGGAGGAGAAGGGAGTGATCCTGTTTATTATAAAAGTGTATAAAAAAAGGACTGTCATGATATATCTAAGGGTACCTGGATCTTTCACCAAGGAGGCAAGGTGACAGCATGACATGTCTCATGAACGGAAGATCACAGCCAAGCCTGGCTGTAAAATGCTGGAAGGACTTTGGGTGAGCATTGCTCTATCAGACATGATAGTATCTAGTTAAGTAAGTCTAGGTTCTAGAATGTGAGTTATGGTTTTATTTTATATGTAACCATTTGTTACCAGTACTTCAGATTGGTATCACTTCAATCTCTATACTTTGTTAAATAAACTTTTACTAGTTTTCACTAGAACACATCTAAGTGCTGTGTGTTAAGCGGAGGGGTGATTTGAGGTGGAACTGGTAAGCTGGAGCGTACTGCTTCTTTGGAAGCAGCCAATCTGTGAATATTGTGAGTGTCCAGTGAAACAGGGGCTGGACATTGCAGGGAGATGCTGGGAGGGCTCAGGGATTGGAGTATGTCAATTGCTAATCTGGAGAGAGCGAGGGATCTGCATAGGCTGAGAGGGAAGTGCTTGTGTTGCCAATGGCTGGTGGAGTTGGGAAGCTGATCCATGGCAGGCCCAGATTAAGCTTCCTCATGCTAAGGGCAGGCAGTAGCGAGGTGCCTCATAGCTCTGGGTACCCCAGGGAAGCATCACAGGGATCACATGGATCAAAAATAGATGTTAATGGAGGATCCGATGCTAAACATAAAGTAGAACTAACAGAATTAGACTTAATGGAAAGCATAAATTGGTGGGTGGGTTGCATCACAGAGACCCTGTAAGTGAAGTACTTTCTCAGATTTCATCTCATCAATGGAAGAATTTATTGGAAGTAGCAGAGTTTTGAACTAGTATCCTAATGTGTTCTGTGTAGCTTTGTAAAAGACAGTTAAAAGCATATGAGGAAAAAGTAAAACACTACCTTCAAGGATTTTCTATTTGTAATACCCTTCAGTATATTTTTCTTCCTGGGTGTTATGATAAAATCAGAGCTTTCTGTTTTAGGAGGGGCAGATAAAATAAATATCCTACAGAGCATGTTTTCCCGTAGGACTGCAAATGAAAAATAAGCTAGCCAAGTTATTTTTAGGTGTCTGGGCTATCATGAGATTT
Source organism: Malaclemys terrapin pileata (assembly GCF_027887155.1). Classification (NCBI taxonomy): domain Eukaryota; kingdom Metazoa; phylum Chordata; order Testudines; family Emydidae; genus Malaclemys; species Malaclemys terrapin. Next base: position 115,141,328 of record NC_071507.1, on the reverse strand, counting down.
TCACAAGAAATCCCCATGAAGAACATCTTTCTGCAGCTCTGACCCATAATAAGCCAAGGAAAGCAAAAGCCGCTGAATACATTGTGTCATACTATAGAGTTGTTTTTGTGATAACTCATTTCTAGGCCATCATTTTACAAAAAAAGGTAGGAAAATAGATTATAATTGTGCAATATCAGAAGAACTTAATAGTTGTAGTTGTGCTTAAATTTCTGTTCTGTATGTGAATGGATAGGTATTGAAGACAGATTTTGTTATAGGCAAATACTAGTGTGTGCCAATCATATCATTGATTTAGTAGGGCGTTTCTGGGAATTAAATTGTTAATGTGGATGTAGGGGGTGATATTTATTAGAGTAACTGATATTTCTGCTTGAGCGCTATTCAGTGTGCTCCAATTTTATTTATGGAAGTCTGAGAATAAATTATTTTTGTATGTTTCTTTAATAATAACAACACCGTAAATACCATATTTAAGTACTGGACTGCATGTCTCAATGATGCAACAGACTTATTCAACTATAATACTACAGTCTACTTATTTAACCAGTATATATTAATTTTGTTTTATATTTAATTTAATTGAGCCTGTACCCATATTTTATATATATAGGACAGAGATAGGCAACCTATGGCACGCGTGCCAAAGGCGGCACGCGAGCTGATTTTCAGTGGCACTCACACTGTCCGGGTCCTGGCCACCAGTCCGGGGAGGTTCTGCATTTTAATTTAATTTTAAATGAAGCTTCTTGAACATTTTAAAAACCTTATATACTTTACATACAGCAATATGTTAGTTATATTTTATAGACTTATAGAAAGAGACCTTCTAAAAATGTTAAAATGTATTATGGGCACGCAAAACCTTAAATTAGAGTGAATAAATGAAGAGTTGGCACACCACTTCTGAAAGGTTGCCGACCCCTGATATAGGACTTTGTACAATATACACCCTTAGGCCCTGACCTGCAGACACATCAATACCTCTGAAGAAGTGGGTCATAGCCCACTACAGCTTATGCTCTAATAAATTTGTTAGTTTTTAAGGTGCCACAAGACTCCTTGTTGACTTTACACATTGTGAGTAGTCCCATTGCCCTAGCTAATTACCCAAGGTAAGCCCTTATAAAGAAACTCTGGTTCTTTCTGTTGCTATCAGGCTTTCGAGTTTGCAAATGCACTCACAACACTAGATATGTGGACTTGTTATAATAACACCTAAGTAAAAATAAAATATTATTTCACAGTTAAGGCTGCATATAATATGTTTATGGTAAAACATTTCCAGCCTTCTCTTGATGCATTCCAGGCACACCCACTTGCCAAACACTTGCACCACTTGATGGGCTATACAGGTAGGAGGTATTTGCCTGAGGTCCTACATGTCTGGCTTGATGAAGTGCCCCACAAACCTAGAACCATCTGAGGTTGAGTCCTGCTCCAAATGTACTGAGACAATGGATGGTGTCATGTAGAAATCTCCCATGATCCCATCATTACAAATTAAGTCTTAGTTTAATTTATAAAGGGCCAGATCTTGCAGCCTATACTCAATTAAAACTCCTCCTTTTTTTTAAAATGAGAATTTCTTGAAGTAAAGACTGAAGGATTTGGCTGGTAGGTAATTAAAATCTGGAGAAGTTGTACCTACTCGTGTCATCCTCTTCTTTAACCATAATTGTGTTTTGCTTAATACTTTGTCAATTTTAAGTATGTCTAAACATCAGACACAGTATGTAATTTATTTTATCTCTGGTTAAAAACAACAACATGTTGTTTCCTTTATAATGGTTCTCTTAGGCACCAAAGGCGTCTCTCTGTCTTTGGATGTTGCACTTTGCCCTCAGCAGCATACCGGGAAGGACTAACTAATGGTCGGTCTGTGAGTGCTGTTTGTATTTGTGGGTGTGCATGTATAGTATCCCTGTGCTACTGTACCTGGTTCTTGTTTTACTCTAGTCTCACTTATATAAATCTCCAATTTTAAAGCATGATTATGAACTATCAATATTTATTATCTTACTTTAAAGAGATTAACATAGACTCCAAAGGTGGGATCCAAAAGGAATGTAGACACTGTCAAGCCTCAAAGCTGCTGCTGACTAGACACCCCCGCCCCCTGTTCCTGCCACCTTGTCTGGTTCCTACCGTTTGTTCCTGCTCCCTCGTCCTGACACTAGTTATTGACTTTGCCTTTGACTCCTGGAGCAACTTCTACCTCTGACTCCAGTTTGACTCTTGGTTTTGCTTCTATCTCTGACTTGTTGGCATGGCTCCTGATCATGCCCCTAACTTTGCTCTGGGTTTTGACCATTACATGAGATTGCCCACATATGGGCCCTGGCAGGTGTTGAGTGTCACAGTATCTAGCTTTAAAGCAACCAGAAAATCGCAGGAACAATACAGATTTGCAAAGCCTGACTTAGGCACTCAGGCTTCCAACACAATGAACAGAGAGAGAGAGGTGCCTAAAAATGTGATCCACAAAAGCTGGCGCACTAGGCAGGGAGGTGTCTAAACGAGCCAATGGTAGATGCCAACTAGAGGGGTGTGTCCTAAGCCTCTCAGAATTAGATGCCTATGCCTGGGCTTTAGGGGGACATCTATCTCTGCTAGAAATACACAAATGGGAACCAGCCACCTGGAGTTAGGCAGCTTAGATGCCTAAGGCAATTTTTGTGAGAAAAAGTTTAGCACCTGCTTTGTTTCACCCAAGATGGCCTGTGGAGGAGGAGGTGGTAGAGCAGAGGGTCTGGGCCCAGGGTCTCCTGCCTCCCAGGTGGTGCCCTCACCACTGGACCACAGTCATTTTCTCTCTCTGGCCCAAGAACTATTTAAGTGTTCATCCACAGTGGAACAGACATTGGCCCAGAGAGAACAAGAAAACGATGCTGTAGAACAGTAGTTAGGACATCCACCTGGAAGGTGAGAGATCCTGAGTCCAGTCCTCTTGAGCCAATTACTCTTTCATTATTTATCCATAGTGGAATGGCTTCAACAGAGAGGCTAAAGGAGCCCTCACATGAGACTATTCCATAACCTCAGGGATTAGAGCACTCTTCTGAGAGTTGGGAAACCCCCTATTCAAATCCTTTCTCCCCCTCTGGCGGAGAAGGAGGAATTGAACCTGGGACTTCCACATCCTGGGTGTGTGTTCTAACCACTGCGGTAAAAGCCATCAGCTAGCTTCTACTGCCTCTTCTGGATGGATTTTGAATGGGGCATGCTCCGTGGCTGCCTACTTGGTCCTATCCTGCATGTAACTGAAGCAAAATGAGCACCTGTCTTCTCCTGGTTTGTGAATTACTCTGGGGTTTAGGTGGGAGATAGGTGCCAGGGTGTCTGGAAGTGAGCAGCAGTGTGCATTTCCCAAGGTCTAAACCTTAGGTTGCTAGGGAACTTTAGGTGCTGAGTGAGTTCAGATGTCTTTAGTTTTAGGCAGCACCCAAGCAGGAGTTTTGTGGATCACAGTGGTGCAGCACACAGGGACTTGGGTGCCTAACTCTGGAATGCCTAAATTGTTTTGTGGATCATACCTCAAATAACTAATGGAAGAATAATGGGAAGCATGAATTCCTAAGAGAAAATCTCCAACTGGAAACATAGGTGCTGGGACTAAGGGTGCTGCCACACCCCCTGGATTGAAGTAGTAATAACAACCCAAATACAGGGTTTCGCCTTGAGCATCCCCACTATAAATATTGTTCCAGCACCACTGACTGGAACATCTCACTTACCCTCTCTTGCAGCATATAGTAGGCATTTGTGTGAACTTGTGTATATAGAAAGTGTGTGTGAGAAAAATGTGACATTAAACAATGTGTTCGCCTTATGCTTAATAATCTAGTAAGAAATACAGTGTCATTGAATAAATACTTAGATTAACTGTACTGTACATACAGTGCCCAGCTCTTCTATGCAGAGGAGTATGAAATGCATGCTATTCACTGGTGGAAGGAGAATAGGTACTATTCAGGCAGAGTGCAACAAAAGTAGCACACTTTATTTGCTGAATGGCAAAGGAAGATTGCAAAGGCATCAGAGGTTTTCATATCTATGTCTATAATTGATGGAACCTCTGAAATGTTGTCAGCAAAATGCTTTTTTTCCATACTTATGCCTAATGTGATCTTTTCTATGCTTCTAACCCTATCATATTATATTGTAAAGAAGAGTTGCATGAATTTTGCCTATCCTAATAAGCCCTGCATGCAAATAATCTGGACCTTGAAGGTGGTGATCTCCAGAAATGCAAGTTAAAAGCAAATTTTAGATTACTGTTGTAGAACGTATTCACAAATAAAACTAAAGAAAAATAAGTCCATCACTCTTTGATTCTAGAGTGGGTGCTAGGCACTGTGCACACACAGAATAAGAGCCCAAGAGCCCCAAAGAGTTTACAATCCAAATAGACAAGACAGACAAAGGGCGGGAAGGATTAAACTGTGATCTGACCAGGGGACAACCGTTGGTGGGAGTGATGAGTGGAAAGACCTGCTATTTCATACTCAGCCACAAGGGAGCATACCGGGGTGAGTCTATTCTTCCACACAAGACCATTAAAGGGAGGGGGCGAAAAAAAAGGCAGAAGCCCTGTCAGCTGAATCGTTCCTCTTAGCGGAAGTATTCTCAAAAGAGTACTGTGAGAGATGCAGTCCTGGAGATAGCTTAAGTCACATTGCTTTCTGCTTTGCTACTGTCAGATGAACACTTATTAAAACATTCCTTTTTTAAAAACATTCTGATAGTGATGGAACTCAAGTCAATATGCTGCCCCAGATACCCACCTGTGGTCTGATCATCCCATCAATTGCACATGCAGTGTTGACAGTGGTTGGGCCCCAAGTGACTGAGCTAAGTAAAAAGCAACAGTTCCCAAATCTTTTGGGCAGGAGCTACCAGATTAAGCCCTTAGTTATACCAGCCACTGTACCCTGCATCCCAGTCACTTGTTTACCTCACACACTAACAGAGTTGTATAATACAATTCAACCTGTATTCATATAGGGTTAGCCTCTGTGCAGACGTGAAGGGCAAGGCAAGAAACTTACTCCCCTTTATATGACTGCCCGAGCTCCTGTCCACTAGTCCCTATGCTCTGGGCAGCAGAGTGACTTCTTGTTCCTGCCCTTTGCTAAGGAGCAGGATGCCAGAAAGGGTACTGGTAGCAGACAGGACTGTGGACTGCCCCATCCTATACACACTGGCCCCTGGAGCCATCATGGTAGGAGCAACAATGACACCCTCCCATATTGAAGAAAGACAATCTTTCCAGTGCTGTTCTGCACTGCCCCCTGCATAAAAATTAAAGGCACAACCTAGCCCAAAGTATGTACATGCTAACAATTTAGCTGCTCCAAACCACAGCCTTCTGGGAAAAAACCTATAGATTAAAGCTGCCCAAGCTGCACTATGAGTTAAAGTGCACACAGATGAATGAGAGACATCAAGGACATTGCACTAAGGCCCAGCATGGATTACTCATAATTAGGATAGAGAGTATGAGAGAATAGAATACTAATCACAAAAGCCTGAAGTGCCAAGCCTGATATGCATGTCAGTGATGGACAACTACTGTGTAGGGAACAGTTCTATAAAAAGCCACCAATAAGACTAACTTTGAGACCATGCTAATATCAACCTGTGGAGGAAGAGCTTTGCAGGCTTCACTATTGCAGGCCACATCTCCCCAGTGCGTCGTTCTGCTACTCCCAAATCTAAAGGCTGGTTGAATCTTTTTTGTAATACTGACATAAAGGAAGTAGGCCTCTTATAGCTGCTCTGACATCCATTTGAACACTTTTGTCAAAAACAGTAATCAAGAGATGAGGCAGTAATATAATAGGATCCCACTTCAGGAAAGCAGTAATTGCTTCCTCCTTCAACTGACAAAAGGATTTTTATTTGTTTATAAATTGTTTAATAAGGGAGGGAAACCCCTTGAGATGCAATCATCTTTCTTTCAAGTCAGTACTGGGAGCAACAAAGTCTGGGGCAATAGAACAAGCAATAAACTTAACCCTTACTGGCAACTTGCTAGCTATTTTCTTTTACTTACCAACAAGTCTGAATCTGTCCAGAGTAGAGAGTGAATGAGATCTTATGACTAAAGTGATAAGACAGTGTTCACCTTCAAAGCTACTGGGAAGTCAAGTTAGATAGAAGGAGATTGAAATTGAGATGATTTAATTAACCTTTGTTGGAATAACAAAACAGGTACTAAGCAGATCAGACTGCTTGTCTTCAGTTGGTGAAATCTTGAGGCTAATAATAGACTTTGTAAATGAAAAATAGTAACTGTCTTATACTGTATAGATCTCATTATATATTTTTTTCTTCAAGTATTATGTTGTTGTAGGGTTTACCCCACTCTCCCCTTCAGTCACTATTGACAGCCCAGTCAGTCATGTATATGTAAGGTTGGTGAGTTCAAGTTACTTTGAGTATCTTAATTTTTGCATTTTCTGATTCTGGAGTGTTTAGAAGTGTGCCCTTATATTCATGTAAGTTTTGTATTTTAATATGTTTTACATTTTTTGTTTGGAAGTCAAGAAATGCGCAGTCGGAAGCTTTGAAGAAATAGAACAAAATGGAAAATCTGTGCTTTTAAACATCTACTTTTTACAAGCTCAATAACTGTTGAGGCCTAACGCCCAGTCCTACAAGCAGACTCACACAGGCAGACCTCTGTGCTTATAGAATCATAGAACTGGAAGGGACCTCGAGAGGTCATCTAGTCCAGTCCCCTGCACTCATGGCAGAACTAAGTATTATCTAGACCATTCCTGACAGGTGTTTGTCTAACCTGCTCTTAAAAATCTCCAATGAAGGAGATTCCACAACCTCCCTTGGCAATTTATTCCAGTCCTTAACCATCCTGATTGTTAGGAAGTTTTTCCTAATGTCCAACTTAAACCTCCTTTGCTGTAATTTAAGCCCATTGCTTCTTGTCCTATCCTCAGAGGTTAAGAAAAACAGTTTTTCTCCCTCCTCCTTGTAATGAAGATATCCCATCTCCTAGAACGGACCTTGAAAGGTCATTGAGTCCAACCCCCTGCCTTCACTAGCAGGACCAAGTACTGATTTTGCCCCAGATCCCCTCTCAAGGATTGAACTCACAACCCTGTGTTTAGCAGGCCCATGCTCAAACCACTGAGCTATCCCTCCCCGCCTGTAACAACCTTTTACATACTTGAAAACTGTTATCATGTCCCCTCTCAGGCTGTCTACTCTGCCACCTTCAAAGCTGAAACTTTAGTCGTTCAGGGGTGTGAAAAAACACTCCCCTGAGCGACAAATGTTTTAGCACTAAAAAGCACCAACATAGACAGCACTTTATCGCCGGGAGCCGTGCTTCCGGCGATAAAGTTACCAACCCTCATTCGGGGTGGGGTTTTTTAATTCCTGGGAGAGCTCTCCCCCAGCAATAAAGCATGACTACACTGCCCACGTCACAGCACTGCTGCAGCCATGCTGTAACATGGGCCATGTCAACATACTCTCAGTCTTCTCTTTTCCAGACTATGTGGAATCCTACTGACTTTAGCAAACCTTCCTGAAGAAACAAAGGCCCAGATCTATTCTGAAGTCTGGCCTAGGAACTGTCACCTCTCCTCTTTCCTTCTTTCTTAAGGGTCTGTTTTTAACCCTGGAGATGTTGGGGGTGAGCAAGAGGAGTTACCTTTAATACTGCAAGGTTTTTTGTTCCAACATTCCTCTTCTCCCACAATAGGTCTCTGTTTTAGCAACCTAGCTCCTTTGAGATAAGTAGAAAAATGGCATAATCTGGGCTGGGGTTATTTCCATTTACATTCCAGTGACTAGAGGAAGTGGCTGATTCAATAACTGTAGAACTGCCGTCTCATCTAGAGACAACATATGTCACCTTCACATTTAGCTCCGTCTTCATTGCTCAAATTGGTAGCCAAATTATCCTTGTAACTGAGATCAAGTATAAAGAACCATGTGTTGCTGCCACATCACTGCATCAGACTTTTAACATTTGGCTATTAGTGACTCATCCTCATTTGTGAAAATAGGCATTCTCTCCTCTCCCCCTTCCCCACACCTTGCCTTTTTTCTGTTTCCTGTTTGTTTCCATCTCTATTTGTGTATTTCCCACTGTAATTCCCACTGTTAAAGGGGCTTAAGGCACAAACAACTAAAGAATAAACCCCAGCACCTTTCCTTTGTTACTCAGAATTTCTTTTGTTTTTTCGGATCTTGCTTTTCAAATCCGAATGTCTCTAATAGACTATGTCTATGCTGCCGTCTTTTAGAGCTTTAATTGGTATTACACCTCCTTGACCTAAAAGAACAAGAGCGCTTTTTCCAAAGCAAGCAAATTATACACTTCTGGTTCTGCAGCAACATTGCGCTCTTGAGCAACTCCTTTAAATGAGTTCTGTGTAGAAAGCACTTTTGAATTACAATATATTGAACTAATAAAGTCCACGTTAGTTATTATGGTACTTTTATGCCACTGTTAACAGAGCAGTGCTAATCCCATAATTAAAGTCAGTGTAGTACCATATTCATCTCCTGTGTGTATATTTAGATCTAAACCATTTCACCTCATTTCCGAAATACTGTAATTGGAGGAATTATTTTTACTCTATTATTTTTATGAGTTAAAACCCAGCTTTGGGTATATTATGAAAATTAGAGATAAAACAAAGTAAAAAAAAAACTTAATTAAAGATAAGGACAAAGATAAGTCAAACCACCCAGCGCAATTTCTAGGGAATGTCAAACAAACTCTTTATTTTTTTGTGCAGCATGGTTGGTTTTTGAGAGCACAGAGGAAATTCATGCTGGTCAGTGTTTCCCTCACCCTTCCAATTCTGTTTAATGAGAGGAGGAGGGGGAAAGTATTGGTTAATTTTAATGGTGCTTGGTGAATGTAGGGTTTGTGTTGAATAGTAGATAGAGAAGACTTACTTTAAACTCTGCATGGAGAGTGGCATGATTGAGAAAACAAACTAAACATTAGAATCTCTCTTAACAAGATTTTTAAATAGAAAAATGCTCTATTTGAAATTTCCATGTATTATTGCCTCTGTAAGAAGTTGGGCTCATGGAAGAAAGTTAAAGGTGGCTTTAGGCAGGACATCTTAATACTGGGGCGCACCGCCTGAAAACATAAACCCCACACATCTGCACACATTTCACCAGGACTTGTTGTCTAAAGTCCTGTTGGAAGCTTACTCAGCAATGCCTTGGCGGGAGGGGGCAATTAAACTGAAAAATGTAGATAAAGGAGGAAGTGCCATAGCTGCCTTTAGCATTTTTGGTTGCTCATGTGCAAAGGGCTGGCCTGAGGATTTTGAGGAGGTGCTAATGAAATGATTCTGTAGAATATATATACCCAACTTTAACTGCCTAGTTTCATATGGGGGTGTCTTGATCTGGTTTTGCCAATTCTCATGACTTGGTCATGTCTTTGCAATATTTGGTGATTTCTCCCCCAAAGTCCCACCTGCTACAATCAGTTTATTAACTGAGAATCTCAGTTTTTATTAACTTAAAAAATCAGTTTCTGACCCTCCTGGTTGTGAAAAAAAGCTTGAAAACATAAACCCCAAGAACTCCAGTACCAGAAAGTATATATAAAAAACCCAAAACATTTATTATTTTTAAATCTTGTCCTTTTTTAAAGCTAATTTCATGATTCCCAGGGCCTGACTCATGATTTTTTTTTTTTTAAACGTTGGGATTGGCAGTACTACTTTTCACACTCCCATCACCTTCCTGCATCAGAGGTGGAGGTCAACTTTCAAAACTGTCTCAGCAAGGAAGAATGTTAGGAACCTACTCTTTCTTTAGAACAAAAGCTGAGAGTCTCTTTTCTATTTCTATTTCCCTGAAAAAACAGGGTTCCTGGCCTTGGGCTTTACGGCCCCCAGGGCAGGCTCTAGGAAAGGCAAGGGAGTTGGCAACTGGAACCGGCACAAAAGCCAACAAAACCTACCTTTCAGTTGGCCAGTAGTGAGTCATTTATAATAGTGTTTGTGTCATCAGTGCAACCCTGGTAGAGGATATTACCCTCACTTCATTTTAATTAGGGGCTGACAGCTAAAAATAATCACCCTGTTTGTGAAAGGAGAGACAAGGTGAGATAGATACACAGACTCCCACAAGCTCAGAAAAATAGTAAGGTAGAATTCACTGAATAGCAATTGAATTAGAGATGGGGAAAATTAGTATTAGCTTCAGAGTGAGAGAGGGAGAAAAGCCCAAAAGTAATTCCACATTTTACTGGCATATACAACTGCTTCTCCTCCCACACGCTGAGCACTAATAGCTGCAGCACATCCCGACCAGAACTCTCAGACACACATAGGGGTCATACAGTTCCCTGGAGCTCTTTCCTATTGCAAACCATTAAGTGAGCAGAAGAAATACCACAAAGAACAGAGCTATAGTTCAGGCAGTAAACACATTATGTCTCCTGTTGTGACTGCATCTTCCTGTACCAGCTCAGGAACACTTTGAACTGGAAAATGGTTTATGTATCTTTGCTGAAATTAAGCACTTCTGAAAAATACATAAAGCCTTCGGCAGATATGAGAACAGTATTGCAAACTAGCATAAAAAGACAAAAAACATTGGGCAATGAAGTCCCTCAACAAGAATCTGTATGACTATTTCTTTTTGCTAGGTTTTGCCTAGTTTCAAACCTATTGAAATACCATGTGTGGAAAAGTTCTGCTCCACTAAATGTCGGGTTTACATTCTATTTAGGAGAGACTGTCAAAACAGGAGCAGAGAAGGCAAGCAGGGAAAAAATCAATGGGACACAGTAAAAAAAACAAATGTAGAGCTGTTGTGAAAAAGAGGAGGAGGGAGAACGATACTATCTAATAAAATAGTGTTGTCTTTTTTTCTTGACACTAGTATAACCTCTTCTGAGTTGTAGAAGGTGTTTGGGGCCTTGCAGATTGGTTTCCCTGCACAGGAGACATCAGTGACACAGCCTGTAACTTGTTTTATTTACTCACACACTCCACTCCTGGAACATAGGTGGTCAAACAGCATACAGGGCAACCTTTCCCCCGCCCAGGAATCTCAACACAAAATCAGTGCCAGGTTCTCAGGCAGTAACTCTGTCTCAAGAATTGACTCAAGTCAGAACAAACTCTCCTGCTGCTCATGCAGCTCCTTCTATCCAGAACGTTGTATATCATCACAAGATGTCTTCCGCAATTAAAAACTTGCTTGCATGCTAAGAAAAAGAATATGGAAGACTAGGTAACAACACCACCTGATGATGCCTAGATAGTAATAATAGTTATAGTACAATATATACTGGCTGCTTACTTGTGTCAGTGCAAATTTTCTTTCATCCCTAATATATATCAAAGGTAACTCTTAGGATCAGTTTTTGTTTTGTTTTCATTCGATTTACTTTTATCCCCTGGGGTGGGGTGTAGTTCAATTACAGGAGGTAACGAATACTCAGTACCTTGAATATTGAATACTTTTTGAACGGACACAATGATAAACCTAAAAACCCCCAAAGTTTACCTAGCTCTGTAAAATCTGGCTCTCGTCCTGCACTGTTAAGGTTATGTGCAACTCTACCTACCCGAATAGTCCCACTGGGGAATAAAGTTATGTGCATCGGTAAGTGTTTGCTGGATCAGGTCCTATAGTATTGGTTTGACCAGCCAGGTCTAAAAATAAAGGCTGGAATATTAAAAGTTGCTGAAAGGAGTTGAGTAAAAATTCTAGTCAAAACTATTGTGTATGCAGTAGCCCAGTACTTCCAGCTCCAAACACTCAAATCTTGAATCTATCCCCAGTTCCCCAAAAATCTGAGACTGGCTTAAAAATGATGATTTTAATGTTTTGGAGGGGTGGGGTGTCTTCTGCTTTCTGGTACTTCAAAGGGTGCTCAGGTTGTGATATCAAGCTTTTCTCCACAACCAGGATAGCTAGAGGCTTGCTACTTTTGTCTTTTTTGTTTGTTTGTTTGTTTGTTTGTTTGTTTGTTTGTTTTAATGACAGCTGAGATTCTCATGTAATCACTTGTCTCCAAGAGCTGGGACTTTAATTAAAACACCAAATATTGTGAGACTTGTGATAAAATTGTGAGAGTGGGCAACACTGCTTTGTTAATTATTAGCCACAAGTACCATATGTGAGAAGCCTGTTAATGGGTAATGTGCTGTTTGTGGTTTAAGCACATTTGTTTAAAAAAAAAAAAAAAATCCAGTGCCATTGATACTCTAATCTTCTTCAACAGTTGTTTCTGGAAGAGAAACTGTTCCTAATGCTCCATTCATTCTTTCTTCTTTAAATATACCACCAAAAAGCAAAATAAAGGCTCAGTACAAAGAGAACAAATACTTGATCTGCAGCACTTCTGTTCAGTTTCCAGCAAAGCTTTGTCCTGTTAGCTAGATACAATAGGGTTACCATATCTCAAAAATAAAAAAAGAGGACCCTCCACGGGCCCTAGCCCCGCCCATTTCCCCACCCTAGCCCCGCTCCAACCCCGCCCCAACCCCGCCCCTTCCCCACCCTAACTCCACCCCCTCCTCCCTTCCACTCCCAGCCAGGGGGAAAGGGCTGCCCCAGTGCTACCGGCTTCAGGGTTTGCCGGGCAGCCCCCAGACCCTGCGCCCCCAGCCGGCGCTTCCCCAGCGCAGCTGGAGCCTGGGAGGGGAAGCGCCCAGCCAGGGGCGCAGGGTCTGGAGGCTGCCCAGCAAACCGTGAAGTCGGTAGCGCTCGGGCTTTGGGCAGCCCCTATGCCTCTGGACCCTGCGCCCCCAGCCGGGCACTTCCCCTCCCGGGTTCCGGCGGCGCAGGGTCCGGAGGCACGGGGGCTGCCCGAAGCCGGTAGTGCTCGGGCAGCCCGGCTCTTAAACAGAGCCGAAGAGTCGGGGAGGAGCAGAGCTGCCATTTTCCCGGACATGTTTGGCTTTTTGGCAATTCCCCCTGGACGGGGGTTTGAGTGCCAAAAAGCCGGACATGTCCGGGAAAAAGAGGACGTATGGTAACCCTAGATACAAAACCTTTGTCCTGTAAGCTAACAATATTAAAAACATCATCTAAAACATGCCAAACACACAATTCACTAAAGGCATAAGCTATCATGGGATAAAAGGGAAGGTCCTTTCATGGATTGAGAACTGGTTAAAAGACAGGGAACAAAGGGTAGGAATTAATGGTAAATTCTCAGAATGGAGAGGGGTAACTAGTGGTGTTTCCCAAGGGTCAGTCCTCGGACCAATCCTATTCAACTTATTCATAAATGATCTGGAGAAAGGAGTAAACAGTGAGGTGGCAAAGTTTGCAGATGATACTAAACTGCTCAAGATAGTTAAGACCAAAGCAGACTGTGACGAACTTCAAAAAGATCTCACAAAACTAAGTGACTGGGCAACAAAATAGCAAATGAAATTTAATGTGGATAAATATAAAGTAATGCACATTGGAAAAAATAACCCCAACTATACATACAATATGATGGGGGCTAATTTAGCTACAAAGAGTCAGGAAAAAGATCTTGGAGTCATCGTGGACTGTTCTCTGAAGATATTCACGCAGTGTGCAGAGGCAGTCCAAAAAGCAAACAGGATGTTAGGAATCATTAAATAGGGGATAGAGAATAAGGAGGAGAATATATTATTGCCCTTATATAAATCGATGGTATGCCCACATCTCGAATACTGCGTACAGATGTGGTCTCCTCATCTCAAAAAAGATATACTGGCACTAGAAAAGATTCAGAAAAGGGCAACTAAAATGATTAGGGGTTTGGAACGGATCCCATATGAGGAGAGATTAAAGAGGCTAGGACTCTTCAGCTTGGAAAAGAGGAGACTAATGGGGGGGATACGATAGAGGTATATATAAAATCATGAATGATGTGGAGAAAGTGGATAAGGAAAAGTTATTTACTTATTCCCATAATACAAGAACTAGGAGTCACCAAATGAAATTAATAGGCAGCAGGTTTAAAACAAATACAAGGAAGTTCTTCTTCACGCAGTGCACAGTCAACTTGTGGAACTCCTTACCTGAGGAGGTCGTGAGGGCTTGGACTATAACAGCGTTTAAAAGAGAACTGGATAAATTCATGGTGGTTAAGTCCATTAATGGCTATTAGCCAGGATGCGTAAGGAATGGTGTCCCTAGCCTCTGTTTGTCAGAGGATGGAGATGGATGGCAGGAGAGAGATCACTTGATCATTGCCTGTTAGGTTCACTCCCTTTGGGGCACCTCTATCATTTAGCCCCACTTAGTCATCTCTTTCCAAGATGAACAGTCACAGTCTTTGTAATCGCTCCTCATATGGAACCTGTTCCATCCCCCAATCATGTTTGTTGCCCTTCTCTGTACCTTTTTCTAGTTGTAATATGTCTTCTTTTGAGATGGGGCAAAGAGAACTGCATGCAGTATTGAAGGTTTTATATGGAATTTATAGATTTATATGGAAGCATGATATTTTTCTGTCATTGTCTGTCCTCTTCCTAATGGTTCCTAATGTTGGCTTTTTTGACCATTGCTGCACATTAATCAGATGTTTTCAGAGAACTATCCACAATTATGCCAAGATCTTTCTTGAATGGTAATAACTAATTTAGGCCCCATCATTTTGTATGTATAGTTGCCCATTTAGTGAGATCTCTTTATAACTCTTTCCAGTCAGCTTTGCACTTAACTATCTTGAGTAATTTAGTATTATCAGCAAATTTTGCCACCTCACTGACCCCCTTTTCCACATCATTTATGAATATGGTGAACAGCACTGGTCCCAGTACAGATCCTTTGGGAATTTCACTATTTACTCCTCTCTCTGTGAAAATTAACCATTTATTCCCACCCTTTGTTTCCTATCTTTTAACCAGTGACTGATGCATCAGAGGGCCTTCCCTTTTGTCCTGTGACTGTTTATTTTGCTTAAGAGTCTTTAGTGGGGGGACCTTGTCAAAGGATTTCTGAAAGTCCAAGTACACTATATCCACTGGATCAACCTTGTCCACGTGCTTGTATATACCCTCAAAGAATGGAAAATCTCTAATTTTGCAATTGTGACTTTCCATTAAAAGCCTCTATTCCCAGTTGTTTGTAACTGCCAGATTTGACTGAGTTACAAGCCTGCACATTTGCACAGTTTTAGACTTTTGCTACTGAAATCTCTAAAATTCAGTCTTCACTGAGCATGCTTCCAACGCCCACTCAGCCTCCTGTGTGGCAGGCACACAGCTCTTGACAGAGGGATGCAGAAGCAGTAACCACCCCCCTGATTACAGGCTCAGCTGGGAACCAGAAGTAGACCATGAGTTTTCATCTCTGCTCTTCCACTAATTGTTCCATAGTTAAGGGCTGTAAAGTGCACAAAACTATTGTTATTGAGGAAGAACTCGTATCCCAACCGAAGGAGGCAGTCATGTATCATTTCTCCGTTTCCTCAATGAGGTAATTGAGAAGTTGTGCAAAATAACTTTTAGTATAGCTGGAAATAGAACCAGGTATCTAATATGGTAGACCCCCAATCTCATTAATTGAGCCACTCTGCCATTCAAAATGTGTGTGCTAAATCTGTGTGCTTGGCTATACAGACTAGACAATACTTCCTGTAGTATTTCATTAATACCTAGGGGTCCTGTTGTACATACAAAACAAAAAGATGGTTTATTTGCCCTCAAAGAGCTTGCAAAGTTAATATGAGACAAGAAACAAAAGATGGCCACAACAAACAACGGGTAGCGCAAGTTAACAACGAGCCCCTTCAGGGCCAGCAACAGAGCTCAGGATTCCTGATATATACATACCCTTGCTACCTGAGAGTGAGCCACTGGCAAAATGTGTCATGTCCCCCTGTAGTAGTTGAGCCACATATAGGATAACAGCCTACTACTTCTATAAATTGCTCCTATAAGATCCCCCTTGTGCCTTATTACTCTAATATGGAAGTAAGATCAGAGCTTTACGTGTTTTAAGAATAGATTTTTTTTCTTTCAAAGAGCAATATGGTTCTTAGTTAGGTTAGTGCAAATTTGTGGAGATATGTATTAAACTTTCTCAGTGAAGAGGACTCCAGGAGCAAGTTGCAAGTATAAAATGTGCAGCATTTCAGGGTTGGAAGAAAATAAAGAAATTTGTCATTTTGTATGGCCACCAATCCAGCACAGCACTTAAGCATGTGCTTAACTCTAAGCACGTGAGTGTCTCCATTAATCAGTGGATTAAGTACTGGTTAGCTGACAGGTCTCAATATGTAGTAGTCAGTGGGGAATAGGGCTACCATACGTCCAGATTTCCCCGGACATGTCCGGCTTTTCGGTCTATAAATAGCCATCTGGGGGGGATTTCTAAAAATCTAAAAATGTCCGGGATTTCCCCCAGGTCGGCTATTTATAGATTGAAAAGCGGCGGCCAAGCGTCGCTGGGCATCCAAAGCCCCTTCCCGGCTTCCCCCATCCCCTGCAGCCTTAGCACTCCTCCCGGTCCCACAGATGTCTTCCCCCTCCTCCCCTCCCCTGAACACTCCGCCCCCCTGCTCCTCCCCCTCCCCTGCTTCCCGCGAATCAGATGTTTGCGGGAAGTCCGAAAACAAGCAGGGGCAGGCATGCAGCAGCAAGTAAGCTGGGGGTGGGCGTGAGGAGGGCTCCGGGGAGGCAAGGCGTGGCGCGGCCCAGTCCGGCCTGGCTGAGCGGCTCCCTCCGGCCCTGGCTGAGTGGCTCCGGCCCCGGCCGGCCCCAGCGGCTCTGGCCCGGCTCAGGCCCCAGGGCGGCGGCCCTGTTTCCGGCCGAATGCGCCGGCGCAGCCCTGGCTGAGCACTTCTGGCCCGGCCCCAAGCCCTGCGACCCCGGCCGGAGCACAGCCCAATTCCTGGGCTCTTGCTAAAGCTGGCCCTGGTCAGGGGACAGGGGGGGGGGGTGGATGGGTCGGGAGTTGGGGGGGCTGTCAGGGGGGCAGAGGTGTGGAGAGGGGTCGAGGCAGGCAGGGAGCAGAGGGGGTTGGATGGGTTGGGAGTTCTGGGGGTCCTGACGGGGGGCGGGGAGCAGTTGGATAGGGTGTGGGAGTCCCGGGGGTCTGTTTGGGGGAGGGGGTGTGAATATGGGGTGGGGTGTGGATAAGGGTCAGGGCAGTCAGGGGACAGGTAGGGTCCTAGGGGAGCAGTTAGGGTGGGGGGTTCTCAGGCGGGGGCAGTCGGGACAAGAAGCAGGGAGGCTTAGATAGGGGGTAGGGTTTTAGGGGGCAGTTAGTGGCAGGGGTCCCAGGAGGGGGCAGTCAGGGGACAAGAAGCAGGGGGGGGTTGGAGGTTCTGAGGGGGGCAGTCAGGAGGTGGGAAGTGGGAGGGAGTGGATGGGGGTGGGGCAGGTGAGGGGCTAGAGCGGGCCTCCTCCCTCCCCAGTGTCCTCTTTTTTTGATTGTGGAAATATGGTAATCCTAGTGGGGAATCCTTCTTGAATGGGGGTATTTTCTAGTGAGGTTCCACAGGGATCAGGTCTAGGCCTCTGACAATAGTTAATATTTTTTATCAGCCATCTGAAGGAAATATAAAATCATTGCTGATAAAATTTGCAAATGACACAAAGATTAGCAGAGTGATAAACAATGATGAGGACAGGGCTGCCATACAGAGTGGTCTGGATCTCTTGGTAAGATGAGCCCAGTGAAACAAAATGTGTTTTAATATAGCTAAATGCAAAGTTATTGCTCGAGGAGCAAGGAATGCCGGCCACACCTGCAGAATGGGAGACTTTATCCTGGAAAGCTGTGATTCTGAAAGTTATAAACAAGTGGAAGTGAGCTCCCAATGCAGTGCTGTCACAAAAAGTACTAATGCGATCCTTGGATGTATGAACAGGGAGTGGTGAGTGGAAGTAGGGATGTGATTTTTTTTTTTTTTTTTTTTGTTCTGCCTCTGTAGAGAGCGATTCTGGAATACTGTGTCCACTGTCCAAATTTTTAAAAGGATGTTGAATAACTGGAAATGATGCAGAAAAGAGCCACAAAAATTACACGAGGACTGAAAATAAAAGCCTTATACAGTGAGAGATTTAAGGAGCTCTCTTTTGATCTTACCTAAATGAAGATCAAGTTATGACTTTATTATTGTGTATCCATACATTAATGGGAAGAAAATACCAGGTACTAAAAAAGCTCTCTAATCTAGTGGAAATAGGCATAACAAGACAGGCTGGAACTTAAAGCCTCACAAATTCAAATTAGAAATAAGGCACAAAATATTAACAGTGAGGGTAAATAATGAGCAGAACAAACTACCTAGGGAAGTGGTGGATTCTCCATCAAGACTGGATGCCATTCTAGAAGATAGGTTTTGGCTTGTGTTATGCAGGTCAGACTAGATGATCTGATGGTCCCATTGGGCCTAGAAATGTATCAGTCTCTTAGAACTCTAAACAGAGTTGCTGTACCAGACCTACCATAGTTACCAGGACACTTGCTGTAGGCCTGATTCAAAGCCCAGTGCAGTTAGTGAGAGTCTTTTCTTTGACTTCACTGGGCTTTGGACAGGTCCCAAGTCATACAGTTCTATTAAATAATAATGAAAGTAAAGATGGGATCATTTATGATAGCAATTAAGATAGGGTTACCATACATCCGGATTTTCCCGGACATGTCCGGCTTTTTGGGCCTCAAATCCCCGTCCAGGAGGAAATCCCAAAAAGCCGGACATGTCCGGGAAAATAGGGAGGGAGGGACCGGTGGTGCTCGGCCCGGGGCCGGCGGTGCGGAGCCAGGGGCTGGTGGTGCTCAGCCGGCGGTGCGGAGCTGGGGGGCCGGGGCCGGCGGTGCTTGACCAGGGGCCCAGCTGGGGCCGGCGGTGCGGAGCCGAGGGCCGGGCGGTGCTCGGCCGGGGGCGGGGCGTGCAGGGCCGGGCGGTGCTCGGCCCGGTGGCGGCGGTGCTCAGCCGGGGGCGGCGGTGCTCGGCCCAGGGGCCGGGCCGGGCCTGGCCCGGCCCAGCGGTGCTCAACCAGGGGCCCGGCGGTGCTCGGCCGGCGGTGTGGAGCCGGGGGCTGGGACCGGGCCGGGCGGTGCTTGGCTGGGGGCGGGCCGTGCAGGGCCGAGCGGTGCTCAGCCAGCAGTGTGGGGCCGGGCGGTGCTTGGCCCGGGGGCGGCGGTGCTCGGCCCAGGGGCCAGAGCCAGGGGTGCTGGGCTGGGATCAGGGGCCGGTGGTGCTCACCTGGGTGCTGGGGGCCAGCGTCCCAGGGCCTGAGCCAAGCCAGGCGGGAGACGCCGGGGCCAGAGCCTCTTGGCCTGGGTCGGCCAGCCGCCGGAGGGAGCTGCTCGGCCGGGGTGCCGGACTGGGCCATGCCCCCCGCCCCAGCTTGCCTGCTGCTTCAGGCGTCCCGCGAATCAAATATTCAAATATTCGCGGGAAGCAGGGGAGGGGGAGGGGCAGGGGGGGCAAAATGTCCAGGGGAGGGGGCGGAGTTGGGGCGGGGCCGAGAAGGGGCGGGGCTGGGGCAGGGGGGAGGGGCGGAGTTGGGGCGGGGCCGGGGCCCATGAAGTGTCCTCTTTTTGGACACTTAAAATATGGTAACCCTAAATTAAGAGTATATGAAATAAACTATGAATGGGAAAAAAACATTTTCAGTTTGCTAGATATTCTAGGTTTAGAAGCCACTTGCAAACTGATCTGATGTTTGCAGCTGATGTTCTTGAAGAAAATCATTCAGCACTGGCAAAGTCAATTCACTTTTATGCACTTAATGTTTCATTATAATTTCATTTGTTTTTATATACTTAGCTGGGCTCTTGTACTCATTCCCCTGAAACACTTTAGTGTAATGTTTATGGAAGTGAACATAACCTTGGGGACAGACTTCTAGCCATTTCTTTATCTTCTGAGAATACAAAATCCATATGGTGCTCTCTCCAAAAAGGAAAGCATTTCTGCTGCCTTAATGCCAAAGCAGTTGTCATTACATTTAAATAAAAGGTGAGCAGTTTGAGGAAAAATCTAATTATTCATTGTTGCTTGTATTTGTTGTACAAATTGAATATTTACAGTTTTATATAACAATGCAGAAAATCCAAGTTGTACATCTCTATCAATGAAAGTTATTATTGTCATCAATGTTGGCCATAAACTCCTGTGCAGAGCAAATACAGAACTAATTACTTCAAATTGATTGCATACAAGCTAACTAGTAAAAGTGTTGTCAAAATTATCACATGCAAAATCATGAGAAGAGTGTTGTACATTATGTGTACTACTGTTCAAGTAGCTGTCTTTAGTATATTCCAGTTTGAAATTACTGGAATCGAACAGTGTTTTAAAGGTTCTCTTGAAGAGGGGAAGTTTAATAAGATACTCCTTTATATATTTAATTCATAGTTCATGTTTGTATATATAGATAAATATCTGTGGAGTTGGGGCCTGAATTCCCTGTTTATCCTCAGTTTTTGCATGTTTAGATGACTCCAGTCCCATAGACACATGTGCAAACTGTAAATGTAATAATTGAACATATAACATGAAATTCAAATTCCCTGTTTGGTAGTATTGACTGGTAATACTTGAGCACATGTATGTTTGTGGCAAGCAGGCACAAAAGGGTTGTGAACATGATCAAATCAAATTTCGTATCAAATTCCAGCAAACATTTGTGGAAATGTTTTCCACTATTAGCTCAATCTTAGCCAAAACCAGCACTTCACTTGGTGCCCAGAAATGAATCGGAAAGTATTGCAGACTAGCTGTACTTAATCGAGGGTTAAATTTCCAAAGGAGCTCAGGGTCCAGAGTCAGGGCGCAGCACTGAACAGAGCTCCCCTACTGTTTTGGTACTTGAATAAGGACCAGATTTTCAAGTAGCTCCCATTGCGACACTTATGGCTGGAATTTCAAAAGAGGTCAACAGCCAACATGCTGAATTCTTTGGAAAATATGTCCCCAACTGTGGGAGCTTAGCTTTTCTGAATATCCTGGTCAAGAGTGTTTCCTGCAGGGAATTCGTTATAAGTAAGTGAACAGCATTCTATATGAGCTGAAGTTTCCAGGTGGTGTTCAGTTCCTGTGTGATTTTTCACTCGTACGGTTTCTTATATGTATTTAGCGGAGAGAAGTATTGTGGTATATGATGCATTCACAGATCTTTTCATTAGCAACTTCATGAGTGACAGGTAGCTCAGGTACCCTGTATGTGTGTATTAGGATTACACATCTCTTGAGAGGAATATGACTGGGACTAAACTAAGCAAGTATCTCAAAGAATTTTTAAATTGGACCTATTTTACATGAACATTAAATACTCAACTGCCAAGTGATGACACTCTTGAAATATCTCAAGTTTGAAACACCTAAATAAGATTGTATGTCAAAACAGAAAGTTTTATCTTGGTAGCAGGAGAGAGGTTTTGCCTTGCTTGCTCTCCTGAAAGCTATGTTAATAGCTCTTACATGTAAATTAAACATGATTGGATTGATTCTTAACATCTCAAATTTAACTGTGTAATTTAAATGGAATCCTTTATGTGTATTAATTTTAATAAATGACTGGGAAGTTTATTGGAGTGAGGAAGGCAATGTACTGTCTCTGAAGCCTCAGTGGCTAATCTAATTGCTATTAATAAACTGTAGTAATCTAAGTCCCCAAACCTGGGTTATTTAATCAAAGATAGAGATGTTAAAGAAATCACACACAAAGAGTTTTGCATTCTTCAATGGGGAGCGATCCCAGAATGGAAATTCCTCAGTGCCCCCGAGAACCTCTAAATGGAGGGTGTAAGTCAGTGTGTTGGGGAAATCTCTACTCTGTGTTCACTTGGTTACTTAGCCATATCCAGTATCATTTTATTTAAATTGGCATAGGTTGCTATGGGGGTAGATGATCCCTAGCCCCACAGAGTGGAAGGAGAGTGCAGGGAGCTATTCTTCTAACTTGCACCCCAGCACAGGGTCCAGGCACAATCTTGATCCATGTGGTCCATGCAGCAAGGACTGAGAGACTCCAGCATCACCAGGGGTGCTAAATACCTGAAAGGGGACACAACAAGGAGAGGGTCATGGTACACCTGCCCAGAATGATGTGGGTCGGAGATAGCCATCTACATCCTGCTAAAGGGTCACTCACTAATACACCTCTACCTCGATATAACGCGACCCGATATAACATAAATTTAGATATAACATGGTAAAGCACTGCTCCGGGGGGGCAGGGCTGTGCACTCCAGTGGATTAAAGCAAATTCGATATAACGCGGTTTCACCTATAACGCGGTAAGACTTTTTGGCTTCCGAGGACAGCGTTATATTGAGGTAGAGGTGTATATGGAGACTTCCTCCAGGAGCTACCTCCATGCAAAGCCTCTTCACGTCTCCCCATACCAAAAGTAGTATAAAGATACACACCAGCCCAGGATACAACCAGTGGCAACTTCTATTTAGCAGAGGTTGAAGGCTATAAACACTATTGCTTTGTTTTGATTTATACAGCCCATCACACCAGTCCCTTTGTTGCCTGTACAATCATTAAAAAATTATACACAACATCCAGTAATTAATGTCACTCATGCACTGTCCTGTTTAGGAAAAGAGCCTGCCTTAAAATGGTTATATAGGCACTCAGAATTTGTCTCTGGCATTTTTATTGCAGGACAGTGCTAATGCATTAGCTAGCATATTCAGATTGTACCTTGTAATGATTTCATAGGATTTTTTTTTTCTTAGCCAGTTATTCCACCTTTGCAATTCTCCTTATAAAAATAAATTGACCTATTGGCTTCCAGGAGGACAACTTCTATGCTCCTGAAAATAAAACCTTGCACCCTTCTCCTGACCACAGAAATGTTCTTGATGGCTCAGCTTGATCCAAGCCTATTCTAGTTAACGAAAAGACTCCCACTAACTTCAGTGAGTAGAGAACAGGCATTTATTGTACAATTGTAGAGTGCACTGACACCTTGTTTTGCACCTGAAAATTCACATGGACAGAATCTCTGGTCAGTCAAGTTCACTTTGCACTGCTAAGCAGACAGAGTTTGCCCCTGGAGATTTCCTGCTGTGCATAGGGCATCCCTGCTGTTACAAACCCAGCAAAGGTAGCTAACATGGCATAGCTTTGCCACCCATTTCTGCCATCCCTTATTCTGGAATCCCCACCCCCCAGCCTAGCATAAGGGGGAAGGAGAAGGCATGATAGGCAGGGTGATGGTCCACTATATACTGTTCTCCAGTGGTGCAAGTTAAAGCTGCCCTGTTGTAGCTTTAACACTAGGGCTGGGTGTCACGAAGAGAACTCCCAACCACTGCATCACTTCCATTGCTTGGTCACAGCCAAACCTGTGGATTTAAAAGGCCAGAAAGGGCCATGGTGGCGATTTAGTCTGACAGTAAGAGGCAGGAAGATTGTTTCTGTGCCAGATTGGGAACAATATTTAATTGACTGGTCTGAGACTCCAGAGGAATTCAGGGTACAAGCCTATTAGGACCAGCATTCATTAGATCTTAGTCACATGCTCAAATCACCAGATAATCTATCCTCTGTCCCATTTAGATCATATGTTTATGCAGGTTTGAAGCTGTGTTCAAAGCAGCACGTGATCTGCAACTGTGAGATGCTTTTTATGTATTCTCCCAGCTTCTTGAAAGCACTGTCTGAAACCAAATATTAAAGATATATATAAAATGAGAAAAATAGAGACAAATGTGGGAAAAAATCTTGCTAATATCAAAGTGGTGAGAAATAGTCCAGTGAATTAAATGAAGTTCAAGTCAATGTATTTAGTACAGAAATAAAAATATTTGATCTTCAGAATTGTAGTAGTTTGAGCCTTTTTTTTTTCCTTTCGGAGGGAATCTGGACACATGATGGTGTTCTTGCTCAGTAGTGCTGAATTGCATGAGAGATTACAAAAGTCAAACAGGGAGTCTTGTTTCTTATTAGAAAAAACAGACCTTTAGGGGTTGAATAGCTCTGGAACTTGGTAATAAGCTACAAAGCCTTTCATTTCAAGGTCACTGGTTCAACTACAACCCAGGCTGGTGGTAACCAAAATTTACCATCTAGTAGCTGGTAATCCAAGTAAACTGGTATTGTTGCCATAAACGTCACTACCAATTTCTGGCACTCTTGTTGGTAGACTCAGCAGCGAAACTGAGTGGGCTATGGAGGATGAACTGCCCTTACCCATTGGAGAAGGTAACTTGAAGTCAGTGAAGTGTGGGAAAGTTGGTGCTGCCATGGCTTGTGCTGTACTGTTTTCTAAGGAAATAAAAGATAGATAAATGCTGAAGGGAAGAGCTTAGTGGTCCAAACCTCAGGCTAGGAAAATGCAAACTCTTTTGATCCATAGAGATCTCATCCTGAGATAGAATAAGTGATTGTTGGGCAGTTTTCTTTGTGTGACTCTTACAGACAAGACCTTGAAAACTGCAATTCTCTCTGCTCTGTGTGGACACCAAATATCCCATGACAGATTTCATAAGTAAAGAGTTTTGTCTGGTGCACTTAGTTAAATGCCTCCCCTCTCACCCTGCATTGTTGTTTAATGGGCTGCACACCAGCTGGCTGCATTTCAATGCTGTACAGTTTGATAATCACTTTGCAGCAAACCTTCAGGATGAAAGGCACTGTATAAAAGCCAATTATTTATTTACTTATAGAAGATTTCATTCTCCAGGGCCATAAATCCAGCACCATTCCCTGGCACAAAATTAACTTTAGGAACCCCCACCACCGGCACACTTAGCAACAATCCACATCCTTGTTAGCGGAGAGGCTCTGGATTGAATTGGCATAGAGGCGAAACTGAACCAATGTAAGTGTTTTATTCATGTCAGCTTTGAAGGCATGTTAATGGGTTGTACCTGTTCTATGAATTGCTGTCAGTCTGGCACCTTTTATGAGCAGTAAGGGCCAAATGCTGACTTCATATAGATATCTGTACAGCACCCACTGAAGGAGTTACATGCATGCAGTCTAGAGGTGAATATGATTCTAAGGGTATATCTACATGGGAAATTGTTCCAGAATAGCTATTCCTGATTCACTTCATGCATGGGCACCAGGGCCGGCTCCAGCTTTTTTGCTGCCCCAAGCGGCGGAAAAAAAAACAAAAAACAAACAAACAAAACCACGGTTGAGCTCCCGCTGAAGTGCCGCCGAAGAGACGGAGTGAAGGACCCGCCGCCAAAATGCCACTGAAGACCCGGACGTGCCGTCCCAATACCGGACGGAGTGCCGCTCCTTTCTATTAGCCACCTGAGGTACCTGCTTCCTTCGCTGGTGCCTGGAGCCGGCCCTGGTGGGCACTCTTATTCCAGGATAAGAGTGCTTTCTTACGAATTAGCATAATCCACTTTTGGATCCATTTGCAAAGCGGATTAAGCTAATTCAGAATAAGGCACTTGTGTCCTGGAATAACTGTCCTCACAAGAAGCTAATCAGGAATAGTTCCACTTTAAATGTATGCCCTCCCTTAGCTTTCAAGCCCTAAATTCACTGTTAATAAAGTAAGCACAGGGTACTGCTTCATTTTTGTTATTGCTTAGGTTATTTCATATAGAGTTATGGTTTATTTTTCAGAAATTAATTGTGGCCTCTTGAACACTTTTTAAAAAGTGGCACAAAGCTTTCTTGCTTATTTCCAGGCCATTGATCAGTAACACACATGATGTTTTTGTTTTTGTTGGAGTTACAGCCTTTGGTGGTGTTACTTCTTTCAGCTCTCAGCTTTCTGCTGCCCAAATCTGTCTTATTACTTTCATGGCCTTTTCCCAGTAGAAACAATCAATAGAAAGTGTTTTTAGCAGTGTCACAGTACACTGGTTTATTGCAGCGTGGGCGCTGGATGGTATTCAGACAGTTGACCTCCCGTGCACTGTGATTTCAGTTAAATAGCAAGTATCATGTGGTGCTCCTTTAATATGTGTCCTCATTGTGACTGAACATGGAATTGGGCAAGGATAATATGCATACTTTAGATTCTGAGTGAAGACCTCTTCCACAAGACTTTATTTTATTCATTGTAACTTTAAATACCTCTTAAAGAACAATAGTTTACATTTATAAGGCGTTTTTCATCATTGTTTCTCATAACAGTACAATGTTTATGAAATTAGTACAAAAATAAAAAATATAAAAATTAGGGAGTTTGGGTGAAATCCTGATTTGCCCCCCACCTCCCCCCATCAGAGGTCAGTGGGAATTAATTTGACAGGAATGTTGCCACTTACTTCAGTGGGACTGAGGTTTCATTGCTTATCCCGAATCTCAGGTCTCTGGGTGTCAGTGTATACATACCTCAAAAACTTTATCATCATGCATGTACCAAAAATGAGGCTGCTGGATTTCAAGATATTATACAGTACAGGTTCCTACATACAGTATGACACTTGAAGTTAAAACTCAGTTGTACAAATTATATTTTTTATTTTTAAAAGGTAGGTAGGCTATGCTGAGTTCTTAATGCAAGACTCACCTCTTTCATATGCAGTTCCCTGAGTTTGAGATTACTTATACACATTAAGTTGCTCGCATGCCTAAGGGTATGTCTTCACTGCAAATAAAAACTCACGTCTAGCCCATGCAAGCTGATTCCGGTTTGCGGGGCTCAGGCTGGGAGTCTGTTTCATTGCTCTGTAGACTTCCAGGCTCAGGCTGTCACGGGCCAACCATGGGTGTCTAACTGCAGTGTAGACATACCCTTAGTGTTGCAGAACTGTTTTAGTTAACAGTTGTTGTTGTCACAGAATTGTATGTTGACTAGATGACAAATACCAGAAATAACAAATAACACTTGGCTTTTATGTAACAATTTACATAATCAAATATATGAATATTAACTAATTTCTGTTAAAATAATAATGTATTCATGCAATTCAGAGAATTGTTTGCATACAGGGCAGACAAATGGGAATTAGTATAAATTTAGGTAACTCTTTATGTCAGATTTGTTTTTAAATTCTCAGTAGAACTACTTGAATTTACAGTGAATACAGTTGCTCACATGCTTAAATGTTTGCAGGGTGGGCAAGCACCTTACAGACAAACAATGTACAGAGGATGGGAGGCAGACGGGTGCAGGAGTAGGTAGCAAAGTAAGTACTTTGTATGTATTAAAGTCTTTGCGCACAAGGAGAGTGCAGAATTGAGCAGCCATTTTTGATTCTCAACTTCTAGTGTGGTGTGATTGGGTGGACTAGGCCCAGAGGTCCCCCTGTTGGAGGCCTCAGGGTCCTGCCACACCTGTCCTGAGATAGAAGCAGTGGAGCTAAGTCCTCCAAGCGGCCTAGAGAGACTGTACATGAAAGAGGCCAATCAGGGGAGGTTGCAAGGGGTTAGCCAATCATAGGGTTGTAGGCTAGTATAAAAGGAGCTGCAGTGCAGACCAGAGTCAGTTCCTTCTGGAGCCAGAGGAGTACAGGTGGTGCTTCTGGCTGGTGAAAGGGACCTGTAGCACCAGGGGCAGTTCGGTGCTGGTGGGGAGTGAGGAAGAGTTCCTGGCTGGCTGTTGGGCCTGAACATAGAAGAGCCCTGAGGTAAGGGTGAATGTTTGGTGAAGGCTGGAGCTGTGAGGACATGGCCCAGAAAACTGAAAGCAGTTTTGTTAAAGGGACAAGGTGGCACATGACTGCTATTCTTAGGGTCCCTTGGCTGGGACCCAGAGTAATGGGCAGGCCTGGATCCCCCCGTAGGCCACTGGTGAAGTGGCTAACAATTGGACAGTGATAAATTCCCAGAAGGGGATCTGAACTATTTAGTGGCCCAGCTGAGGTCAGAAGGACCAAGAGAGTGTGAAACCATTGCCACCAGGGAGGAAGCCCTGAGGGTACAGCCCAATACCAAGGCTGGGACTCTTTAAAGACTGCAGACACACCCAACCAGAAGGGGCGCTCTTGAGAGGCGGGTGCCACACCATTACATGCAGATTGTAAAGACAGGATATGTGTTCTTTCCTTTCATGGAGATCTTTCTTTCTACTACAGAACTTGCTTTGTGTCTATCTGTACCTAGCCAGGTTTTTCTAACTACAATGATGAGTGACATATCTCACTTGAGAGTTTAATCTCTAGATCCTTCAATCCAACACGTTTTGCCAGGCCTAAATTGGATTACAAGAAAAATAAATTAAATTAAAAAACAAAACAAATACAAAATGCACTGTAAAACCTGAATATAATTTTTATTTTGTAAAGAAGATGTAGCTTGTCATTGAGCCATGAGGTAAAGCCTTATAAATCCTCGTGTTTTAGAGCTGGATTTTATTCTTGCTTAGATTAATCTAGGACTGAGGGCTACAGTGACATGTAATCCACGGGAGGAAACCAAATAGTAGTTATATGGAGCGTAAAGGAGGTTTCATGGTGGAAGAGAAGAAAACAAGTGAAAATGTTATAATGGAAAAAAAAAAGATGGTAGCAGAATGTTAACTTGTTGTTGGCCCTTTCTCTCGGATGGGGAGTTATTGTTTTTTTTAAATAACAAAACTTTTGTCCTTTTATTTGCTGCCTAGTGATGGATTGTTAGACTTTTCATTTAGATTCCAAAGCTTCAGTAAATTTATACTGTACAGATGTGAGGGAGCACAAGTACATCAAGGGGATGGGAATAAAACCCTAGCTAATGAGGTGGATAATTCATTGGTAAATATAGGAAATGGTTTATTGCATTTTGCCTACTTATTTATTGTCTATAGAGGCAAATAAAGGTCACCACTTGCTAATGGCACTGCAACCTCGGCCTCCCTGGTATCAAAATGTTTTCTGTGGAAGCAGGGTTTTAATAAATCTTTATGGTTTCATTTTAGCACCAGTCCATTTTCTTTCCATACTCTAGTGCTCAGTAATTTATTCATGACCTTTATCTGCTTTTAAGAAATGCAGATAGGGAATTATGGCTGTCCACACCATTGGAAGTGTCAAGGCAGGGATGCTTTGAGAAACTTCTAGGGATTTTAATAATGAGATCCATTTCTCAATCAGAATAAAACCGCTGAAAATGCTTCCAGTAAAGGGTAGGTTGTGTGTGTGTGTGTGTGTGTGTGACATATATGAGTGCACCTACACATATCAGATGTAATACATGCTCCCACGCAAAAACTTCATTAGGGTGAAGCTAATGCTGCAGGAGTAGAGGTCAAAGGCAGTCT
The DNA here is from genome assembly GCF_027887155.1 of Malaclemys terrapin pileata. NCBI lineage: Eukaryota > Metazoa > Chordata > Testudines > Emydidae > Malaclemys > Malaclemys terrapin. The sequence goes on along the minus strand of NC_071507.1, from coordinate 115,112,247 downwards.
CAGACATTAGACACCCAGAGACTATTAGCACTTCCTCCTGCATCCTTGAGCTCCTCCTAAATGTTCCCCAGCTGGATCCCCCTGCTCCTGGCAGTTCCCTCAAAAGATACCAGATGGCCCAGATGTCTTCATGCCCCCCCCAGCAGTTCCATGGTTCCCCACCAGTGACCCAATGACTGGGTGTGGGGCTGCCAGGACTAGAGGGTGCAGCTGGAGAAATCATGGAGAGAAGACTTAGTGCTTCCCTGCCTTGTCCACCAGACAAACCTCCCATGATTTATCAGAGGGCAAGTCTCAGTATTGCGAGCCACAGAAGTATTTTGGGTGGAGAAGAAAGGGAAGCTCTGGTGCTTCCCGCCTCCCCTTCCCTCCCCCCACAGCTTTCTCCTTTTGTAGAAGGAGAAGTTGTTCCTTAGGACCTCCCCCACAATCATCTGGTGGGAATGGGCAGGGAGACATGAGAAGAGAGAGGCTCTATGCAAAGGGCTATGGGAGTATAAGAGCATACAGAGGGTGGGAGATCGCTGAGGACCTGTGGGGGAAGGGAGCTTCCATTAGCCCAAATGGTAACAGTGATCAGGAGCAACTCAAGAGGTTGTAGTCTAGAAAACTTGAGCAAAAACAGTTCCACCACTTCTCAGAATGAGGGTATGGGGAAAAGGTATTGTTTTGCCATGTTGAAAAATGGAAATGAAATGAGAAATGAAAAACTCTAGCACCTCCATTCTTTGGAGCAGAAACTTGAAATGTTGGCAGAGGTGTGCCTTTTAAGTAAGGGATGTGCCTTTTGGGGTTTTTTTGGGGGGGGGGGGCTTGGGAGGGGCAGGGGTAAAGATACCCAAATGATAAGTTATAAGACTTGAAAAAATCTGAATTCACAAATGCTCAGACTTGTTTGAGTTTGGAAGCTAAATTTTCCAAATATGTCATCTTTAGCCATCAGCTTCCCAGCAGTCTGGAGGAGGAAAAACCTGACTCAAATGCAGAGGGGCCCAGATCTGAACCTGAGTGGGGAAGCGGTGGAGGGAGTAGATTGGGACACAGCCCTAGGGGAGATGGAGTGGGGAGCGATCGGGACTATCTGGGGAAGGAGACTGGAGCAATGAACCTGAGGGGGAGACTGGTATGAGGAGCTTGGGGACGGAAACTGGGACTGGGAGCTGAAGTTAGGGGAAGACTAGGATTCAGACAAAGAACCCAAACGGGGAGACTGGGAGAGTTTGCGTATAGTAGAACACACTCCCTTTCAAAATCTGGAATAGAACCCAAGCTTTCAGAGTCTCATCATTCCTTGGCTCTCATTAAATTACTGCAAAACTCACTGCTCTAGTCACTGGCCTGCATAAAAGATAACTCTATGCTCTCAGCAACAGAGGGTCCTGTGGCACCTTTGAGACTAACAGAAGTACTGGGAGCATAAGCTTTCGTGGGTAAGAACCTCAGTTCTTCAGATGCAAGAAGTGAGGTTCTTACCCATGAAAGCTTATGCTCCCAGTACTTCTGTTAGTCTCAAAGGTGCCACAGGATCCTCTGTTGCTTTTTACAGATTCAGACTAACACGGCTACCCCTCTAATACTTGACTCTATGCTCTCAGTTACTCCAGTGGGAATACTCTGCAGTGTGGGTCTTTAGGTTCCACCCTTACTGCTGGTCAATGCCAAACATTTTTAAGTGCTTGATTTTTTGCAACCTTAATGTTCTTGCAACATAGCTTTTTGGAAGTAATTATAACTCAAATGAAAGTTTATGACTCTGCAGTCATTTGCTGCTATCATATAGCCAGCAATCCCCAATGGCATTCCTGATTTTAAAATTATTATTTTTTTAAATGAGTCTTTCATCGAGTTTGGTGCTGTGTATTAATCTCTTCTAGGAAAGTTCAGTTTTATTTCTCTCTTGTTCTGTTTTTCTGCTTGCAAATAGCACAAAGAGTAGAATGGGTCTATATTTAGTATGTTATAATTCAGGTACCCCTTATTTAATTCAGTTCACACTGTCTAGAAAAAAATCCTACTTTGGCCCCAAATCTAACATCACAGTTTTGATGCCAGTATGGTTTGTGTGTGTAGTTTAAAGAAAAGTCCTAAACTTGTCCTATGATAGAAACACAGCTGCAACCTTAACTAGGGAGCGGCAGCTATCACTCCACTATTGTATAAGTAATCATTTATGTTCTGGTGCAGGTTAAAGTAACCTACATGTTCCCTTTCTTGCTTTCTTATCACCCTTTAAGAGATTTTTTTGGAATACTAGGATATTTTTTCTGTATAATAAAAGTCAGTATCATGCTTCAAGTAGAGAGTTTTATTATTTGATCAATGTAAGAGTCTGATATATTGGAACTGGGGATTAGCGTTCTCTCTCAGCAGTGTAAATTGGATAGTATACTGCAAAAAGAGACATTTATAGTAACCTCCTTTATTAGGCTGCTGTCCTGCCCACTCCCTAAACATTTACATCTTTTATCCACAGTTATAAAAGGTAAGTGGGGCTGGCTGCTCTGATAATTGCGCAGGATTGCATTTGCGCCTTTTATTTTTCACCAGAGATTTCGGTTCTCTTGAGGAAATCCTTTAATATTGTGACAGGTTATTGAATGGTGTCTGGCTTGCAAGGTGTAGAATGTGGTGCATCATCTCATTTACAGATTCATTTATCTTATTATGAAATGTGGTTAGATCTTTTAGAAGAAAATGGTACCACACCCCTTATGTTTTGTGATTTTGTATTACTTGTATATGTACAATATTCAACTGAATTCTAGACCGGGTTGGTCGAACAACTATTAAGGTTGCACAACACTTCCCATTATAAAACCCTATTCTGAGTTGCTCTCATTTTTACCAAACTTTTAACTGTTCAGGCTGAAATTTTCCATGCTGGTTGTCCTTCCACCCCCACTCACCCCCAGACAAAATGATTTAGCTGTTTCCAAGGCTAGGGAAAACACATTGTTTTGCCCATGTTCAGTTCTGTTAAACTTTTTCTGAGATGCTCTAGTGCTGCCATGCTTTGGAACAGGGATAAGAAACACATTAGGTAAGGAACCATGAGGGCAGAACTGGAGCAGATGGCCCAGGGGAGTGGGAACTGGGATTGGCTAGCAAGAAGACTGGGACAGGAGTAGGGCGGTAGGGGAACGTGGGACTGGCTGGGCAAGAAAACTGTCCCTGGGATGAGAACATTAAGGCACGTGGGGCTGGGATAAGGAAAAATAGTATGTGCTTATGTAATTGAAGACTATCATAATATGTATACACCAGGGGCCAAATTAAGATTGTACAGGCAACCTTAATTTTGGCATTTCCTAATTTTTGAGTCTTTGACTTTACAATTTTAATCTTTTAAAATAGTTTTGTGTTTGAATATAATATACATATACAGAGACATCTATATACTGTCACTTATGATACAACTATTAATTATATGATAATTTGATTTAATAAAATATTCCTATTAACTTTATTTTGCATTAGTATGTGGAGCATTAACCAGGCTTGTTGAATTGGGCTGGACTCTTTATACACACAGCAAATAACAATTGAGTTGGAGTGTTTACCACAGCCTTGGCTGGTTACATAGTCTTTGAGATAGTTGGTCTCTTCAACTGGTGACCATAGTGGGGGAGACTTATTTCTGTCTCCCTCTCACTTGTCTCTGAGTCTAGTCAACTATCTTTCTGTGGAGTCTCCTTTATCCTGGTGGGGTTGGCCTCCAGAGGTTCCCTGTCTCTCAGTTCTGTGATGATCTTTATAGGGTCTCTCTGGTGTTGTATCTGCTGACTCATACTGTCTTCTGTTCCTTTGGATCACTTATCCCTCTTCTGTAGTCACATCATATGTCCTGGGTACTATTGCTCCCCTCATGACTCCTTTAGTCCTTTCCTTCTGGTGTGTCTCTATCGGCTGGATCCTCACAGGAGACTGAATAAGACCTTCAGAGGGACCTAACAAAGCTAGGTGCCTGTGCAGCACAATGATGGATAACATTTTTTGTTGACAAAAGCAAGTTAATGGCTCTTGACAGAATAATTTAAGCTAAACATACACTTTGCTGGGTTCTACATTGTCAGTAAAGACCTGACATTGTTATGAACAGCTCAGTGACTGTCAGCAGTCAAAAAAGCAAACAATGTTGGAATGGTTTTAGTGGAATAGAAAATAATACTGAAAATATTAGTAATTATATATAAATAAGCACTCATCTGAAATACTATAGTCAGTTCTGACTACCTTGTCTCAAAAATGATAAAACAGAAATAGAGGCACAGAAAGCCTTCCATATGAAAACTTACTCAGAATGTTTATTTTAGAAAGGAGATGAAGAGGGGCATAAATAGACTTATACAAGAAGACAAAAACTTATGGAGAAGGTAAAGCATGTGCGTCTATTTACACTTCATCATAATACAAGAACAAGGGCTCATTGCATGAGAACTAAAGATACCAAACTTAAAACTAATAAAGAGAAATGCTTTTTTTTTTCCCCCCACACACAGTCAAATTCAACTATGGCACTCAGTTCCACAAGATATAGCTGAGGCCAAGAGCTCAATGCAATTATAAAAAAGAGTAGACATTTAAATGGACAACATCTTCTTTATATTAGTAAGTAACTTATCCTCTTGGCTGAGGGCATAAGCCAAATGCTGACTGCCTAGGGTTATGAAGAAACATCCCCCATGTCTCCTTGGTTGTCTGAGAATACGAATTTAAAGGGTTAAAATTGTAAAACAAGCACCAGGAAATTGTTTCTAAAATTGGATTGCACTTGGATGAAATGGCAGGGCATATTGTCCCTAATCCCACAAGGGTCTTCACATATACCTCATCATACAATTTAGTCCTTAGCACACAATGTAACTCCAACTGAAGTCCATGGGAGTCTTCCTCTTGACTTTAATGGACATTAGATCAAGCCTCAGTTCTTCAATGTGCTTAGCAGAATTTAGCAAAATTTTTTGTCAAATAATACATTTCTGAGAAATGCATTTTTGGGGCACCAAAATGATTCAGAAAATCTGATCAAATTAAGTGAGTAGCCAGAAACAACAATTTTTTGAAAACGCCAAACCATTTTGACACTTTTTTTATTTGAAATAACATTCTCAAAACAACATTTCAATTTGAAATAACATTTGAAACGTTGTTTCAATCCAAATATTTTTTTTTAGTTTCTTGTTTTACATTAAAAAAATTAAGTTTCTGTTCAAAACAAACCAATTTTTGGAGGATTGGCTACTGAACTGAAAAATCCACTCAGCTCCAGTGCTTAAAATGTGCTTAACTTTAAGCAGGTGAGTAATCTTATTGACTTCAATGGTACTCTTCATTAAACCTAAACTAGCCATGAGCTTTTAAGTGCTTAGAGAATTGGGACTGTGTTGAATGATAGCTGGTCTGCCAGAGATAACTAGGATGTAAAGGCAGGCCATAAAGGCTGTTGCAAACTGCAATATCAGTTTAACAGGCTTTGTGTGAGTTTCTCAAATAATTGGCGGTCTTGCTTAACAGTGTTCTAAACATGTTGGACTTCTGTCCTTTAAAAAATAACTTCTTTACAACTTAAACCTTTTATAGCTCAATTTGATTTAAAATTTATTAAAACCTAGTTCTACCTGAAAGAAATGTGGTGTGTGTAAATAAAAAAAGGCCCAGAAGCACTGTGTGCCAGGGGGAAAAAACAACCCTTGGGAATGATACAGAATTCAGCCCTTGCCAACCCACAAAAGCAAGTGATGAGTCAATGTTTTTGTTAACATGCTTCTTGAAAGACACACTTTATATAATGAACAATAAAATGTGGTTTTTCTGCTTACGCTGCCTGCCCTAACTATTATAACTCAACAATGGATTTTGTCTAATTATTCAAATAAGTGTATTTTCCTTTATGCTGTATTTTCACATGTGTGAAGCTATTTTTTAAAAAAAGTAGTAAGCTTTTCATGCCTTAAATTAAAAACATCACAGAATATGATAGGGCAGTTTGTAATTGTCAAAAGAACTAAATCTTCCTTTTAATTTTGCTGCCATTTAGATGATTTTATGGTGCAAATCAAATTAGTAGTGTTTGAAATAAGGACTGCTAAGGATAAGGATTTGGTTAGGCAGCATTTGTTAGGAAACAATATTTATTTTAATGGTAAATACTTATTGACTAATAGTATTGAGTCACATTTGCTTTCTCAGTGCTGCTCCTTTGCAGTGTTCCTCCCTATAGCTCCCCTCATGAGAATTATTCCTCGTGCGGGGGTGGGGGGGGCGGTCCTCAGCTGGCTCAGAGCTAACATGGCAATATCAATTCCAGCTCTGTTCATAGCTGTGGTATGGGCATGGTAGAGACAGGGAGGGAGTATGGTCTCCAAGGAGCCACTACCATAGTTAAGAGCAACTCCGAGGCTGCTCTAAACCACATCATGTTGTCTTGTTGATTACAGAGCTGCAGAGGCCATGAGCTTGTTACACCACTGTTACTCTAGTTTTATACTGGTGTAACTCCATTGGTTTTTTTTTTTTTTTAATGGATTGATGGCAGCATAAAACTAGAAAAATGAATACATTAATCAAATCCTATGTGACCAGCACACAGATGCATTTGGAAAGACTACGATTGATTTCAAGGTCCGTTTCTTTCTTTTGTGAAAATTGAGCATAAACACAGTACAAACAGGTTAATCTTTGGGCCCTCTTTAATGACAGTTTTAGAGGCTTTACTAATTGCCTGTAGATTGATATCATCGTAGCTTGTTGCTCCAAAACCACAGCCAAACCCAGCATTGTCACTCATCTTGAATAGTTCCTTAGGGGTACAGTATGTTGACAGTGGACAATGGTCTAGTGTAGGGGTAGGCAACCTGCAGCACGTGTGCCAAAGGCGGCACGCAAACTGATTTTCAGTGGCACTCACACTGCCTAGGTCCTGGCCACTGGTCCGGGGGGCTCTGCATTTTAATTTAATTTTAAATGAAGCTTCTTAAACATTTAAAAAACCTTATTTACTTTACGTATAACAATAGCTTCGTTATATGTTATAGACTTATAGAAAGAGACCTTCTAAAAATGTTAATGTATTACTGGCACGCGAAACCTTAAATTTGAGTGAATAAATGAAGACTCAGCACACCACTTCTGAAAGGTTGCCGACCCCTGGTCTAGTCTTTGCCTTGGTTTACCACATTCACATTTGGGGGTCACAGTTGCACACTCTATTATATTTAGATACCCTTGTCAGTGTGTTGCATTTGTTTGTGTGAGATTTTCCATGTGACACTGCAAGGTAGAGAGGAAAAAGACTTAGCACCACTAAATCTGAGATCGCCTGAAGAGCACTCTCTTCTCTTTCATACTTTATACAGGAATAAACACAGGAAGAGGCTGTACTCTGTACTGAACCAGATGTACATCATGCAAAAGTCTGATGTGCTTTTTATACTGTGTATGACCAGATCTATGGTAGCAGAACAAAGAAAGCCTTTTCTCCTCCATGTTAATGTGCATAAAGACTAATAACCAGTTAAGAGAAAGGAGATGTTGAATGGTGGAAACCCACTAACATTACACTGGTCTACAATTTTTGAGAAGTCGTCTGCTTCAGAGATAAAATGTGCTATTTATTATGTATTTTGATGTGCTGAATTCAAATATGACAATTAAAACAACTGATTGGCTACTGTTTCTAAGATATTTAAGTTTTTACATTTTATGTCTATGTATATTGTGTAGATAGTAGAGTTTTAATCATAAATTGTAAACCTAGGTCTTTTCATGTGTTTATGGTTGCGTTACATGATAATATTTCACCTGTCCTGTTTATGTAACACTTTAAAAATCAGCAAAAGGGTTATATAGATAAAATTTATTTTGAAACAAAAGGCAAAAAACTATTATGTACATAGTTTAGTCCTATTCAGTGTCTACTCAGCGCTTCTTGGCTTGTCTCTTGTATTCATTAACTGGAGCATCTCTTGTCACTGTCCAGCAATAGTCTGCAAGCATTGATGGGCTCCATTTGCCCTGATAGTGTTTCTCCATTCTTGCAGTGCCCTGGTGAAATCGCTCGCCGTGCTCGTCGCTCACTGCTCCGAAGTGAAAAGTGCTAGGAAAAAAATCTAGATGAGAGTGCAAAAAATGTATCTTTAGTGACATGTTGCAACCAAGGTTTTTGTATGCCTTGAGGAGGTTTTCCACCAAAAACCTGTAGTTGTCTGCCTTGTTGTTTCCAAGAAAATTTATTGCCACTAACTGGAAGGCTTTCCATGCCGTCTTTTCCTTGCCACGCAGTGCATGGTCAAATCCATCATCTCGAAGAAGTTCACGAATCTGAGGACCAACAAAGACACCTTCCTTTTTCTTAGCTTCACTTAACCTTGGAAATTTTCCACGGAGGTACTTGAAAGCTGCTTGTGTTTTGTCAATGGCCTTGACAAAGTTCTTCATCAGACCCAGCTGATGTGTAAGGGTGGTAACAAAATCTTCCTTGATTCAACAAGTGGTGGATGCTGAACACTTTTCCTCCCAGGCTCCAATGACTGTCAGAGTGGCCAGTCTTTCTTGATGTAGTGGGAATCTCTTGCACAACTATCCCATTCGCAGAGAAAACAGCAGTACTTTGTGTATCCAGTCTGCAGACCAAGCAAGAGAGCAACAACCTTCAAATCGCCACAAAGCTGCCACTGATGTTGGTCATAGTTTATGCACCTCAAAAGTTGTTTCATGTTGTCATAGGTTTCCTTCATATGGACTGCATGACCAACTGGAATTGATGGCAAAACATTGCCATTATGCAGTAAAACAGCTTTAAGACTCGTCTTCGATGAATCAATGAACAGTCTCCACTCATCTGGATCGTGAACGATGTTGAGGGCTGCCATCACACCATCGATGTTGTTGCAGGCTACAAGATGACCTTCCATGAAGAAGAATGGGACAAGATCCTTTTGACAGTCATGGAACATGGAAACCCTAACATCAGCTGCCAGGAGATTCCACTGCTGTAGTCTGGAGCCCAACAGCTCTGCCTTACTCTTGGGTAGTTCCAAATCCTTAACAAGGTCATTCAGTTCACCTTGTGTTATGAGGTGTGGTTCAGAGGAGGAGGATGGGAGAAAATGTAGGTCCTGTGACATTGATGGTTCAGGACCAGAAGTTTCATCCTCTTCCTCTTCCTCGTCTGACTCAAGTGAGAATGATTCTGGTGCATCAGGAACCGGCAGTCCTTCTCCGTGGGGTACTGGGCGTATAGCTGATGGAATGTTTGGATAATGCACAGTCCACTTTTTCTTCTTTGACACACCTTTCCCAACTGGAGGCACCATGCAGAAATAACAATTGCTGGTATGATCTGTTGGATCTCTCCAAATCATTGGCACTGCAAAAGGCATAGATTTCCTTTTCCTGTTCAACCACTGGTGAAGATTTGTTGCACAAGTGTCACAGGATATGTGTGGGGCCCACCTCTTGTCCTGATCTCCAATTTTGCAGCCAAAATAAAGGTGATAGGCTTTCTTAACCATAGTGGTTATACTGCGCTTTTGTGATGCAAAAGTCACTTCTCCATAAACATAGCAGAAGTTATCTGCACTGTTCACACAAGTACGAGGCGTCTCTGCTCACTTTGGCTAAACGGAAATGTGTCCCTTTGCAAAATCAAACACTGACAAATAAGAGAGCACGACACTGTATGATTTCTAGAGCTGATATAGGGCAATTTGTTCAGCAGAGTGCTGTAAGCTTCGTTATGATTGCATCATGCATGACTTCTAGGAATAACATGATGCAATTCATATCATGTATGACGCAATACCAGCTTCAGTTTGAATCATTCATTGTTTTGCCTAAAAAGCAAGTACTGTCCAAACCCAGTCATAGATTTATTCATAGATCCAGTCAAAGATGTATTTTAGTCATTTCTGGTTTAAGTTGAGATCCCTTCCCTTTATAACTCACTTATCCTCCGCCATTCCCAAGTCAAGGGCCGTATATACTGACCCAATAGCATATCTTGAAAACTAGAGCCAATCAACAATTTTAAGCATCATTTTCGTTCTCAGTGACCCAGAATTAGTAAAGTTTGACTACATTTATTTCAGAAGCATTTTGGCTGTAGAGCAGTGTTATCTGTTCCAGGCCAATTTAACATCTATTTTGTTTCTCTTGTAGCCCTGTTATTACCAATGTCTACTTAAGCATTTATAGAGATATACTTAAGCTAGAGCAATATCTGTCCTGCATGGGAGCTTTTCTTATATGCTTTCTTTTTACATATAACAGGAGTGTTACAAACACAGACAATTATTGAATTATTCTTACTTTGCAGACTAGTAAACCTATACTACAACCCTTGCAGAGATTGAGCACAGTCTGCTAAAAAATTACTGCTTTTCCTACTAGTCACTTTTTTTGCTGCCATAAAAATAAATAAGAAAACAGTTGCACCTTGTTGTGTATTTAAGTATTTTGGCAGATCAAGGCAGAATTATTGAACAGCCCTGCAAGTTCAATAACACACATACCTAAGATGTCAGCAACAATGAAGCAGACTTATGCACAATCAATGATCTTGTGAATTTTGATTTTTAGTTGAACAGAAATTTATCACAGATCCTTCACAATGACATTTTCAATATGTGTCCAGCACTCACTGTAAGTATTTCTCTGACTGGCCAAGGTGCTATGGGGGAAATGAGTAGAAAGCACCAGTGACTTTCTATGACTGAATGTTTTGTTTAATCTGTTCCTGAGACTTTTTTTTTTTCTTTTTTTTTGAAGAAGAACATGATATGTAAGTAGAGGTTTCCTTCAAAGTTGTAGACACACAACTGGAAACTCTCTAGTTTAAGATTTACTGCTTGTGACTATCAGAACTTATTCCCTTTAATGAATCTGCGTGGGAATCTTTTTCCTTATCTGTCATTATAATTCAGATTACATCATTTGTGCTACTCTGTGGGGAAAGGGAAATCTTCTACATCCTTTCAAATGGGGATTCCAAATTGTAAGGGGCAAGTTTTATTTCGGAGATCTTCATATATATCTCTAACTACTACTTTGATATGTGCTATCTACTTCACTGTATCTCAATAGAACATATCACCATGGTATTTAAGTCCCCTAACAGTAATTAAAACATTTGTTCTTTGCTGGTAAATGATGAGCTTCCTCCTCTCCTCACATGGTCAGAGAAGATCATTGCTTTGAGAGTTTCTATCTTGGGAAAGAAAAATCTTGCTTGCCACGTTGACACCTCATTTACTATGTGAATGCCTGGCTATAACCTATGCCTTACATTGTACTCCCTGGGTCAGAACAAAGCTCACTGATAAGACTCCCATTTATTTCATTGGGTGCGGGATGAAGCCTCAAATGCAGTGAGACATGGCTCATCCTAATCTGTCAGGTGTTTTTGTTCTGCAGCTGAGTGCCCTTCAAGAAGATGTACTCGGTCTCCCCAGCCACCAGAGATGTATCATTCTTAGCCCTATAATCCAGGCCTCCTCCAAAAACAAAGATCCCTTAACTAATGAGTGGATTTCAAAATGAAATCTGGGGCTTTAGCCAAAAAACTAATATGGCCAGAAATGCATCTGTGACTGAAATCCATCTTTGATCTCAGTTCTCTCTGACTTTCTTTCTTAGAGATGAAGACTTCACATGTCCACTTCTGATATGCAAAGTCTTTAACAGGCTGGGAAAATTTGCCCTGCCCTAACTAACCTATTCTGCATCTCCATAAAACTTCCAACAGCGATGAACACTTTACAAATGATTAAAGTCAGTGCTGGTGTGTTGCTCTGAAAATGTACCATATGTGGTGCAACCTAGATTAATAGTTCAGAATAGAGTCACAAAAAGGACACCATAAAAATGGTTCCCATTTCAAACGGAGATATGTGATCTTCATACTGACTTCTCTAACTGTAAGCAGGATTTTTAACAAATTCATATTTGCATAATCCATGACTTGGAAGGTATGGCCCTGATTCTGCACTTCCATTCATGTTTGACTTTAAGCACATGCATAAGTCTTTGCAGGATCAGTGCCTTTGTTATGCCTCAATAAACAGGATATTAAAATCCTTTTCTGTTGCCAAATATTTGCCAGTCTTTTTCCCTCTCAATATTTGTCTTATTTTTCTATCTAAAACTTAAGTGAAATGTATTCATTCAAAACTGAACAACTTTTTTCAATTACAGCATGTCAGTAAGTGATCCTGAGTAATAGCAGCAGACCTAGGAAAAAAAAACATCTGCAGTCTTTTAATCTGCTTCATAAGCACTCATATTTTGACAGGATTCTTGGGTATATTATTTTGAATACTTGTTCTGGATGAATAGAGGACTCTAACAGTACTTTGTTTATTGCGGATTTTAGAGGACATATTCTGTACCTTGTACACTACTACTCTTAAGACGCGCAGGAGCCCTAACGGATCTTCAGTATTCCCCAGAGAAATCCCTCAGTCAGAAGAGCAATGTAGGGCCAACATATGTGACCTTATGCTACCTCCTCTTCCAGAGCTGGGATAGGAGGGTGGTGGGGACAGAAGTGGGTGGATATGGAGTGGGAGACATGCACTACAATTTGCACTATAGCTTCTGGGTTGCAGAGTAATTCGTTAGCAGTAATACCGAGCCCTCAGTAATTTAGAGCATTCCCCAAGGGTGCTGTAATGCATCGTGAAGCCCACAATCCCAGAGGTCCAAAGGTATTTTACAGCCAGATGTGCCCCCACATCTCCTGGGTTGCGCCTTCTAACTCAAGTTAGCATTTGCTTTAGGAGTCTGCCTTAAGACAATTCCTAATCAACAAAGCACTTAAATATGTGCTTTAAAATTAAGCATGTACTTTGGTGCCTGCTAAATAAGCATGGACTGCTGAATTGGGACCTCTGTACTGTGCCCTCAATATTTTTTTTATCTTGCATTGCTTGTTACAACCTTTTGCAAAACTAGTCAAGTATCTCTTCTACCATTTTGATTCCTTTCCATGTCCATCTCATTACTCACTTCTGTTACTTATGGTGCTTGAAGATAGTATGTTTTTCTCCCCTAACTTTCTTGTTAGTACAACAGCAATGAAGATGTTAACAGCATATCCCAAATCACCTTTTTTTATTTAACCACTGCTGCAGACCCAGAGTGAATAGCATGATAGTGTTTTATATCAGGAGTGGAAATTTTAGAGGGTGATGGTGATTTATTTTAATTCTCACCAATAGAAGTAAATTTTTTTTCTTCCACCAAATGGGTATTTAGAAAACACAAATATTACCTCACCAAATAAAAATGAGATGGTAGGTCATATTTTGAGCCTAAATTACTACCTAATATGGCCCAGATTCTCTGCCAGGCACGGCATGGGAAAGGGCCTAACGGTTGAGGTTCCCTAATTTTGAGGTTGGACCTAGGTGCTAGTCTATGCTCTTTAGTGAAAGCTCAATAATAACTATCACGTGGTATACAGACTAGATTTTGGGCAAGTCTGTAGTTGAATGCAGGAATAAAATATTATAGAAATTCTATTTACCCTGTCTTAGGGTATGTCTACACTGCAGCTGGGAGCAGGGAAGACAGACTTGCACTAGTTCAAGCTGAGTTAGTGCATTTAAAATAACAGTACAAAAGTTTTTGTTAGGCACCAGCAGAGGTTTGGGCTAGCCACCTGAACTTCGACCCCTGGGGTTGGACAGGCTTGACAGCCTGAGCGGCCACCCATTCTGCTATTTTCAGCACGTTAGCTTGAGCCGAGCCAACATAAGTCTGTCCACCCGCACTGCAAGGCATGCTCCCAGCTGCAGTGTAGACATACACTTAGGCACTTATTACCATAATTTCTGAGCACTTCAAAATCTTTAATGTTTTCATTCCCCACCATATGTGATATAGTGGCCAAAAATCTAAACGTATATGGGGGGAAACCATTATAATTTTGATTACAGAAACTACTTTCTCCAACATGAAACATGTTTAAGAAAATCTGTCAAGAATCCCAAATTGTTTTTAAAGAATAGTGAGAATGTGAATCTTCTGAGTTTTGTTCATGATGTAGAAATTGGCACAATTATATGACCGAGTCCCATTTCTCACATGTAGCCCCCACACTTACTAATTATTATGCTAAAAACCCCTGTTCATGGTGCAATATCTACACATCAACTCCCCAGCAAGCATATAAGCATATACTGTATTATTCCTCTTATTCATTGACACATGCTGTCAAGGCTGCTTCCCCACTTTGAACTTTAGGGTACAAATGTGGGGGCCTGCATGAAAACTTCTAAGCTTAACTACCAGCTTAGATCTGGTCTGCTGCCACCACTCCCAAATGCTAATTCCCTTCCCTGGGTAGCCTTGAGAGACTCTTCACCAATTCCCTGGTGAATACAGATCCAAACCCCTTGGATCTTAAAACAAGGAGAAATTAACCATCCCCCTCCTTTCTCCCACCAACTCCTGGTGGATCAAGATCCAACCCCCTTGGATCTTAAAAACAAGGAAAAATCAATCAAGTTCTTAAAAAGAAGGCTTTTAATTAAAGAAAAAGGTAAAAATCATCTCTGTAAAATCAGGATGGAAAATAACTTAACAGGGTAATCAAACTTAAAGAGCCCAGAGGACCCCCCTCTAGCCTTAGGTTCAAAGTTACAGCAAATAGAGATAAACACTCTAGCAAAAAGGTACATTTACAGGTTGAGAGAACAAAGATAAAAACTAACACGCCTTGCCTGGCTGTTTACTTACAAGTTGGAAATATGAGAGACTTGTTCAGAGAGATTTGGAGAGCCTGGATTGATGTCTGGTCCCTCTCAGTCCCAAGAGTGAACAACCCCCAAAACAATGAGCACAAACAAAAGCCTCCCCCCCCCCAAGATTTGAAAGTATCTTGTCCCCTTATTGGTCCTTTGGGTCAGGTGTCAGCCAGGTTACCTGAGCTTCTTAACCCTTTACAGGTAAAAGGATTTTGGAGTCTCTGGCCAGGAGGGATTTTATAGTACTGTACACAGGAGGGCTGTTACCCTTCTCTTTATAGTTGACACACATGCATTTAGGTCTGACAACTGCACTATATATATTTCTGGGTTGCTATATAAACTGTGTATTGTGACATCATCTTTGTGCTGTCTGCAAGGATGCAGCCTTCTAAAATCACCCATCTATACTGCTGCATTTAGTGGGGATAGGAAGCACTGTGTCTGCATCATTAGCTGCTGCTATTTATCATTTATTACTTACTTTGATTTATAATACATAAATAGAGCCTATTCTGGGCTCTAGGCTCTTTTGACATAAATGAAAAATACCATCTCTTAAAAAGATTAAACTCCTCACCTCTAAATCAGACAATAATTAATCAAAATTAAATCAAAACCCAACCAGTGCTCCCTTCCCAACAACTACCAGCCCTTTTGCCCAGACTTTTGTGGATTGAGGAACATAGAAATGGGAGCTCAAAGCTGGGAGACCACTAGCATATCACTTCTATCAGAAGATAGAGAACCAAGCTATCCCCTGGTGCAAGCAGGCACTTTTCTCACCAAAGTCAGTGGAAGTTGTTTGGGAGTATCCAAACTGAATTTGGGGCAGAATCTTTAGTGGACTAAAAATTTAAATTCCTATGAAAGCAGATTCTGACAGGAAGTTTTGAGACCCGGAACATGCTCTGCAAGTCATCACTGACCCCTTCTAATGATAGAATAAAGAAGTACATAGAAGAGTGCCATAACATTTCTCAGGCAACTAGAAAAGAGGTGGCACCATTAATCCTCAGTTTGTTGTATATCATTACATTGGTGCTGAAGCAGTTTGCATCACAGATCACCTGACTGAAATTTATGCTGATAATATTGTCTTTCTCTTCTCTCCCTCCACCAGTACTCTACATCAATGGCCTTTTGGATAGTGGGAAGTACTTCCATAGCTCACACTTTGTCACATTGTTTGTTTTTTCTTGTTGAGCACTAAAAGTGCAAGTAAGTGTTACTGGATCTCTCAGTTTATTATGAACACTATCTGGCTAATGGTGCCTTAATATTACTAACCCCTGGAGGAAGCAAATCTTTTGGGTAGCGAAGGGGTAGTATATTTTTGAAGATATAGTAAAGCATGACTGTGGTTGTATCACTAAGTAAGCAGATCAAATATATCTAAACATCTACTCTCCAAAGAGTAACTGTGTCATTCATTGAAGTACTAGCCAGTACCAAATGTTCTGTCCTGGGAGCAAGAAGTTGAGGAAGATCCTCTGGTGGGCTCATGTTGTTGTTAAAACCTCACCTTCAAATTTTCCTCTACAGTACAACTTGGTTTAATTTATTTTTAGACCAGTTTATTTTGATTTTTTTCCTCTTTAGTTTCACACTTTGGGCCTGACCAAGAGCCCCTCTCCTCTGTGGTTAAACCCATGTGATGGGAGATGGGGGAGGAATCTCTTGTGAACCTCCTCATTAAGTTCCTTCTGTGTTTCATTAGGAGGCAAAGTTTGTGCTCTTTTTGTGGAACGGACAATGGGGCTGTGCCACAAAACCCTGTGGATCCATGGGAGGCAGAGGCCTAGTATCTCCACTGCAGCTCTGTGTCCTAGTGGGTCTTCCAGCCTGCTGCCCAGCTGTCTCACCTCATCAGTGTCTCGCAGGATCTGGCCTTTGGCCCTGCAGTCCTACTACACCCTGCCCCAGGAAAGGAGTAGCAAAGTTGGGTTATCCAGGACTGCCTAGAGAGGCAGCCCATTAGAGCCCAGCAGGATCAGATAAAAGGAACTGTAGGGGTCAGTTCCTGACTGGGACCAGAGGGGCAAGACAGGGTGTGTCTCTCTGACCAAAGGAGTTCGAGAGATAACTAGTTTGGTTCTGGCTGCATTTGCTTAAAGTTGGGGGAGAGAGTGGATCTGAGAACTTTATCTTCACCCCTCATCTCAGAGTTAAAGGTGCCAGGTGGGCAAAGGCCCAGGGAAGTAGCACCAATGAATTGAAGTGAGCAGTATGTGGCTGCTGTTGAACCCAGAGTAAGTGAGCAGGCCCAGGTTACTCCATCAGCAAAGTAGTGCAAACTTCAAGAAGGGGACAAGGATTTTTCAGAAGCCTGAGCAAAGGATGAGTTTAAAGGGTCCGGAGCCAGGGCTGAACACTGTGGTGAGGGTTGGCAGCTTGTTGAACTCTTTGCTAACTCAGAAGGGGTTCATTTTTGATTGTGTGACCCAGCTGAGGGCTGAGACGCTGAAGACCTGCCAAGTGAGGTCAACAACCTACAGGGGGTGCTAGGAGCAGGAACAAGCCTGCAGTAGTACCACATGCTGCAGGAGGCACTCAAGAGGTGATTGCCTCCTGTTACACACTCCTCTGCCAAGGAGATAATACAGGCCTAGGCTGTATTACTGTGACTTTTGTTCAGAATTTCCTCCAGGCCCAAGGAGGGACAATATATATCCCATCCAATCCCTCCTGTGAGAGTCTTTCCGTTGACTTCAGTGGGCTTTGCGTTAGGCCCATTATGGCACCTTTCAGCTCTAGAGGCTTGTTCAGTAAAACTACCGAATCTGGTTGTGAAGCTCCTCAGATCTTGTTAATCAGGAAATCCTGTTAATAGATTCAAGATGCTGGCTATAGACCAGACTGATCGAAAGGATTCCACTATATCCGTTATGACAGCATATTTTAAATCTGTGTGGGATTACTATATATTTAAGTATAATAAAATGGGTCCATTTTGCAATGATCTACATTTTCACATGTCTTCGGATAGTCTTAAATATAGATGATAAAATATGCTGTGGCTAACAATACTATACATAGGTCAAATTTGGAAAATAGCCAGTATCCAATAAATTAATATATATATGCAGCATGAGAAAAACACACAAAATTCATTGTTTGATATGCATACTTGAAATATAACATTTATCTACTTTATGAAATAAATATATGGAAATAATTTTTCAGTACAGTGGGTAGAACTCAGATAATGTCTCCAAATGTGTTTATATAAAACAATCTTCATATTTGTTTTTCCACTGGTTGAATAAAATACTAAATTTTGACTCAATCCTGTCTTTTTCCTATGGCATCTCCAAATCTTGCAAACTATTTTGCATTATAGGACCCCAGTACAGGAAGGTTGATGTTGCAGGCTTCTGCCTGTTGGTGGCACTCTCACAAAAGAGTCCCTAGTAGGTGTAGTGATGCATGTCTGGATGTAGAGGAGCAAAAATGGAGGTTGTCTCTTATCTTTTAAATTACTTTTTCATCTAAACATCAATAGATACCATACTACAGCTCATACATCACTCATTTGGCACTTCAGAAAAGCTATAATTGACCTAGGTTACCAAAAAAAAAATATCTCTAAAATCATAGGTCTTGCTAGAAAGATATCTGAGGAAGTTGCTAACTTTAAGATACAGTATGGATTTCAAAAGTTGTAAAGAAGAGAGGCCTAATGGACATGGGAATGATTTACTATATTTAGTAGAGTTTTTTGTATTCCAGAATTTAGAATTAAATTACACACAAATACCACAACAAATTATTCTTCTCCTGTGCCTCTGAAGTTTGGTCATTTCATGAGTAGATATTAGGAACGTCACAAAACATTATTACAGCTTTTTTTAAAGAATGTTCAAATTTGAGAATTTGATTACTACTGCAAGACTTGTCCTAATATTCCAGTCTGCAATTTGTGCTGCGTATAAATGATTGGCATATGTAGTAGAGGGTAAGATGGATAGCCCTGTTACCCTGTGCTTACTAATTAGCCAACATTGAATACAGTCTTGTCATGGGACAATAGTCCTCTCCATGAGGATGGGAGAGCAAATTATTTTGCTATTTAAATCAAAAGACTCAGGAAAAAAGAAGTCTGGCATTAGATACCACTACAAGAAAAATGAAAGCAACGTGTTCACAAAAGACTGTGGGATGTTTCATACTGTATTAGGAGTCTGGGATCTCTGACAACAGTAGATTTAAAGATCTGTACCAGTAGCTCTAACCTGAATGAACAATGATAAAGTGAAAAAGAAGAAAAGAGCATAAGCAGACAGTACTGCCAAGGTCCATTAGTTTGATTCTATATAATCAATTTTCTGCTAACATCTTGTTTAATGCTTACAACACTCAAGATTTTTTACTTCTGCTTTCTTTTAAAAAAAAAATATATTTATATTCACTGGTGGAAGAAAGTTAAGGGTTTGTTAAAAGATAAGTACTTTACCATAAATCTTGATTTTTCTATTGTCTTTCATTTGAAACACTCTAGCTAAAAATTGAATAAATGCCCTATAATTCTCCTAGCCAGTTTTGTACTGGGGCTCACATGTTTTGCACAAACTGCAGTTTTTAACACATAATTGAAGCTGCTGGTCTGGTATTTTGCAAAACAGTGGTACTGAGGGCTGATATTGAAAGTGTATTGTGAGACAAGTTTAGACATTCAAAACCAAATAACTTTTAATAGAAGTCATAGCAGTTAAGGGAAATTAGCTACTATCTATTATTGTTGGTGGTGATTTTGTTGGTGGTAGGAGTGTAGCAGTTCTATCAATTCCAGCTAGATGAAGCATCTTAAATAATTGAAAAGGAAAGAAAACAATAGTTTCACAATTATCCAGTTATAAATAATTATTTTCAAATGTTTGTCAGTCCCTACTACTCAGGTACTTCTCAACTGGTCCAAAATATCTGCTTACTTCCACACTGTACAGAGAAGAAAGAAAACAATTTTCTTGGTTATAGTATTAGTAGCTGCATTTAATTTTTGGTTGTTGTTTAGTATTATTCTGGACTGTTGACTTTGTTCACTTTTCATCTTTGAGTGTAAAGATTACAGCAGTAATCTCTGGGTATGTCACACAGGTCTTCTAGGTCTTCTGCCTTAGGTAAACCATCAAATGTTCACACTTGCCTGCCCAAACAAACAGCAGATGAGATTTTGCTGCCCTCTAATGTTTTACAACTTACGGATGCCACCTGCTCTGCTTGCATGAGGGTGCATACTATAATAAATTTAAGAATCCTAGTAATGTAGGGCTTGGAGGGTCCTCAAAGTCTCAAGTCCAGCCCCCGGAGCTGTGCTAGGACCAAGTAAACTTAGATCTCCCTGACAGGTGTTTGTCCAATCTGTTTTTTAAAAACCTCCATTGAATGGGATTCCACAATTTCCCTTGGAAGCCTATTCCAGAGTTTAACTTTCCTCATCATAGAATCATAGAAGATTGGGGTTGGAGGAGACTTCAAGAGGTCATCTAGTCCAACCCCCTGCTCAAAGCAGGACCAATCCCCAACTAAATCATCCCCCCCCAGCCAGGGCTTTGTCAAGCCTGACCTTAAAAACCTCTAAGGAAGGAGATTCCACCACCTCCCTAGGTAACCCATTCCAGTGCTTTACCACCCTCCCAGTGAAAAAGTTTTTCCTAATATCCAACCTAGACCTCCCCCACTGCAATTTGAGACTATTGTTCCTTATTCTGTCATCTGCCACTACTGAGAAGGAGCCGAGCTCCATCCTCTTTGGAACCCTCCTTCAGGTAGTTGAAGGCTGCTATCAAATCCCCCCTCATTCTTCTCTTCTGCAGACTAAACAAGCCCAGTTCCCTCAACCTCTCCTTGTAAGTCATTTGCCCCTGCCCCTTGATCATTTTTGTTGCCCTCCACTGGACTCTCTCCAATTTGTCCACATCCTTTCTGTAATAGGGGGCCCAAAACTGGACACAATACTCCAGATGGGGCCTCACCAGTGCCGAATAGAGGGGAATAATCACTCCCCTTAATCTGCTGGCAATGCTCCTACTAATGCAGCCCAATATGCCGTTGGCCTTCTTGACAACAAGGGCACGCTGCTGACTCATATCCAGCTTCTTATCCACTGTAATCCCCAGGTCCTTTTCTGCAGAACTGCCACTTAGCCAGTCGGTCCCCAGACTGTAGCGGTGCATGGGATTCTTCCATCCTAAGTGTAGGACTCTGCACTTGTCCTTGTTGAACCTCATCAGATTTCTTTTGGCCCAATCCTCCAATTTGTCTAGGTCACTCTGAACCTATCCCTACCCTCCAGCATATCTACTTTTCCCCCAACACCCCCCCAGCTTAGTGTCATCTGCGAACTTGCTGAGGGTGCAATCCATCCCATCATCCAGATCATTAATAAAGATGTTGAACAGGACCGACCCTTGGGGCACTCCGCTTGATACCAGCTGCCAACTAGACATCGAGCCATTGATTACTACCCATTGAGCCCAACAATCTAGCCAGCTTTCTATCCACCTTATAGTTCATTCATCCAATCCATACTTTTTTAACTTGCTGGCAAGAATACTGTGGAAGACCGTATCAAAAGCTTTGCTAAAGTCAAAGTATATAACGTCCACTGCTTTCCCCATATCCACAGAGCCAGTTTTCTCATCACAAATCAGCAAACTTATAATTAAAGTTTTTTTCCTAACATCTAACCTAAATCTCCCTTGCTGCTGATTAAGTCCATTACTACTTCTCCTACCTCCAGTGGACATGAACAATTGGCCACTGTCTTCATTATAACAGTCCTTAATATATTTAAAGACTGGTCTCAGGTTTTCCTTCAGTTTTCTTTTCTCAAGACTAAGCATGCTCTTTTTTTTTTTTTTTCACCTTTCCTCATAGGTCAGGTTTTCTAAACCTCTTATTTTTGTTGCTCTTGTCTTGATTCCAGTTTGTCATTCCTGAAGTGCCCAGATTTGGACACAACTCCAGTGGAGACCTCACCAGTGCCAAGCGGAGTGGGACAGTTACCTCCCATGTCTTACGTATGACATTCCTGTTAATATACCCCCAGAGTGATTAGCCTTTTTTGCAGCTGCTGAACATTGTTGACTCTCATTCAATTTGTGATCCACTGCAACCTCAGATTCTTTTCAGCAGCAGTCCCACCTAACCAATTATTTCCCATTTTGTAGTTGTGAATTTGATATTTTTCCTTCTTATGTGTAGTACTTTGCACTTATCTTAAATGAATTTCAGCTTGTTGAATTGTAATCAATTCTCCAATTTGTCAGGTTTTTTAAATTCTAATCCTGTTCTCCAAAGTGATTGCAACGCCTCCCAGCTTGGTGTTATCTGCAGATTTGATAAGCATTCTCTTCACTCCATTATTCAACTCAGTAATGAAAATATTGAATAGTACTGGACTCAGGATTGACCCCCCCCCCCCCCCCCGAACCCCACTATATATGTTCTCCTAGTTTGACCGAGAACCATTGATAACTACTCTTTGAATACAGTCTTTTAACCAATTGTGCACCCACGTTATAGTAATTTCATCTAGACCACATTTTCCTAATTTGTTTACAAGAATGTCATGTGGGATTATGTCAAAAATCTTACTAAAATTAAGATGTATCCTAATTGCTGTTCCCCACCCCCTTCCACTAGGCCAGTAACCCTGTCAAAGAAGAAAATTAGGTTGGTCTGGAATGCTTTGTCCTTGACAATTTCATGCCTGAAATTCTTTTTAACCCTATTATCCTCCAGGTGTTTAAAAATGGATTATTTAATGAGTTTAGTATCTTTCCAGGTATCAAAGTTAGGCTGGTCTAAATTCCTGGCTTCTCTTTATTCCTCTTTTTAAAGATAGGTACTATGTTTGCCCCTTTCCAGTCATCTGGGACCTCACCTCCATGAGTTCTCAAAGATAATAATAGCTGAAGCAATCTCAGAACCATTAGCAAGTTTAAGTGCCCTAGACTGAATTTCATCAGGCCTTGCTGACTTGAATACATCTAACTTATCTAAATATTCTTCAACCTGTTCTTTCCCCATTTTGGGTTGCATTCCTTCCCCCTTGCTAATATTAATTAAGAAGTATCTGGTCACCATTAACATTTATAATGAAGACTGACACAAAATAGGCATTAAACACTCTCTCAGCCTTCTTGATGTCATTACTGCTCCTTCCCTGCTAAGTAGAGGACGTGCACGTTCCTTCTTTCTCTTGCTCTTAATATACTTAAAGAACCTCTTGCTACGTATAACTCATTTTATGCCTTAGTCTTTCTGATTTTGTTCCTACATGCTTGTGCTGTTCTTTTGTACTCCTCCTTAGCAGCTTCTCTATTTCCATTTTTGGTAAAATTCCTTTTTGAGTTTCAGGTCATTAGAGAGCTGCTGATGCAACCCTATTGATCTCTTACAGTTTTTTCCTATCTTTCCTTTGTATCAGGATAGTTTGCAGCTGTGCTTTTAATATTGTCTCTTGAGAAATTGCCAGCTCTCCTGAACTCCTTTTTCCCTTAGATTTTCTTCCCATGGGATCTTACCTACCACTTCTGAGTTTGTTAAACTCTGCTTTGTTGAAGTCCATTGTTCTTATTCTGCTGCTCTCATTCTTTCCTTGGATTTCATCATCACTTTAATCCAAACTGTGTTCCAGCTTCAGATTCACAACCAATTCCTCCCTGTTGGGCAGAATCATGTCTAAAATGGCCGTTGCTCTGGTTACTTCCTCTGCTTTGGAACAAAAGGTTGTCCCCACTACATTCAAAGAACTTACTGGAAATTTTTTGTTTTGTCATATTATTTTTCCAACAGAGATCTGGGTCGTTAAAGTTCCCCATTAATAACACGTCTTGTGTTTTGGCTGTTTCTGTTATGTATTCTAGAAATGCCTCATCCACATCCTCTTCCTGATTTGACCACAACAATGACATCACCCATATCTTTCCCTTTTTATCTTTATCCAGAGACTCTCAACTGGTCTGCCTTCCACATCCTTGTGGATTGCAGAACAAGTGTTTGTATTCTTTATGTATAATACAACACCACCTCCCTGCCTGTTCTTTCTGAAGAAGCTATCCTTCTATACCAATATTCTGGTCACAAGACTTATCCTATCAAGTCTCTGTTGCCAATTAAGTCATAATTTAGATTATGTACTAATGCTTCCATTTATTCTGTTTATTCCACATACTCCTTGCATTTGTGTATAGACATCTAAGAAGTTGAGCTGATTCTCCCACTGATTTCCTTCTAGATGCTCTGAGTTAGACCACTATCACTTACAGTGTGAGACAGGAACAAGATTGATCCAAGGACTGCCAACTGAAGCACCTGAGCTATCTTGGCTGATACTTCCTTCAGTGGGAATGTGCAGACCAGGGCCAGCTCCAGGGTTTTGGCCGCCCCAAGCAGCCAAAAAAAAAAAAAATAAAAAAGCCGCAATCGTGATCTGCGGCGGCAATTCGGCGGGAGGTCCTTCACTCCGAGCGGGAGTGAGGGACCGTCCGCCGAATTGCCGCCGAATCGCTGGACCTGCCGCTCCTCTCCGGAGCGGCTGCCCCAAGCACCTGCTTGCCAGGCTGGTGCCTGGAGCCGGCCCTAGTGCAGACTTAGGGTCAAAATTGACCATAGAGCACCTCTGTGCCCATGTGAAGCCCTGTTGACTTCAGTGGATGGTGTGCCTTCATGCAATCATTTGCAGGATCTAGATTCAATTGCTTTCATTTGATATATGACTTGTTAATATCAGTTTTCCCTTTTCATATGTCACTAAAAAACAACTTAAACACCTAATGGGGGAGATTTTCAAAGGAACAAATGGCAGATAGTTGACTAACTATTTTGCCTCTGAGGCATACCTACTGGGGGAGATTTCCAATCACTGTGGTGCTAGAAGTGCTGTTGCAGAAGAGACAGAACCAAGATCCTGATTACTTCTGTTCATTTAAAGATGTCTAGGACCTGTTTTGGCATTTGGAATGTTAGTCATTAATCTTGGACAAATTCTAATGGAGGAGATGCTTTCTATCAACTTTTCCTTTGCAGAAGCAATTGAACATGATGATCTCTTTGCATTTCTGTTGCAAACTGCAACTGTGGAGTAGTGTTGGTTTTTATTATTAAATAGCTGCTGCATTTCACTCCACTGGAGACTACATTTTTAGTGGTGCCTGTAGTTTTCCTTTATATAGTTTATAAATTCAAATTTTGTGAAGTTCTTGAGAAACTTTGTATCACAAGGAGTTGTATTAATGTCTTTTTTTATTATTATTTTTGATATATCTGGATTTAGTAAGTTTCTTTATGGATCAAATCTCAACTGAACATATGTTACTTAATATTTTGTTTCCTTCATGAGGACTTTGCAGACAATAAACTTATGGGAGGGGGAAAGAACCCCTAAAATAAAATAAAGAAATCCGACAATGCCCACAACTATTCTTGAATTGGAAATTAAGGGAAAACTCCAAACAAAACACTTTTAGAGGGCTCCTGTTTCCTTGATGAAAGGATCACATA
This sequence comes from Malaclemys terrapin pileata, assembly GCF_027887155.1. Classification (NCBI taxonomy): domain Eukaryota; kingdom Metazoa; phylum Chordata; order Testudines; family Emydidae; genus Malaclemys; species Malaclemys terrapin. The sequence continues at coordinate 115,086,991 of NC_071507.1, read as the reverse complement.
CAACGACTAATAGGTGCTCCCCAGATGTTGAACATTTTAAAATCTCTATTACACTTTATAATACAGTGACCTTAATTACATTGCAATTACACTATAGTTATGTTTGATATGTCTCATTACTACCAAATTGACATAACTGGAAGGTTAACTGCATGATTTAGATTAATCAGGTGCAGCTACCATGTAGCTAAAGTACCTGTATTCTTTAAAAAAATGTATATTTATGGCAATTAAGGGTAATTAATAATAAAAAAGTAACCCCAGGGTAATCACATCGTAATTACATCATTCTGTTATGATATATACCAAAATTGCTTCATTGTTAACTGTTATTTGGTATAATTTTTTCAGAGCTACAATAGACATGTTGGACCAAATTCAGAAGTGATGTAAATGGTGTAAATTACACTAATTTACACCCATTTATATGAACTGTGTATCTTTCCTGATGACAAGCCTGGAAATCAAGGGGAAAGAACCAGTAAGAGTTTGTTGAATACCTTTTGGGGAAGAACATATTTTGACCAGGTCTACACTACAAAGTTTTGTTGGCATAGCTGTCGGTCGTGGCATGGGTGTGGGTACGGGGGGAGAATACACTGCTTAGCTGATAGAGCTATGCTGGCAAAACCCCCATGCAGATGCAACTGTGCCAACAGAAGAATTGCTATCTTGTTGGAAGCAATGACATGAAGAGAGTTGGTGTTACTATGCTGACAGAAAAATCCAATTGGCCTATGCTGCATCTACACTAGAGGGCTCTTGTATAAATTACAAAGCATTTGTAGTGTAGAGAAGGCTTCTAGCTTACACTTACGTACAGTCATCCATTGGTTTGGTTTTATATTTTTCTGCTTTTTCCATTCCACTCTGGAGTGTAACATACACCAACACCCATCCACTTATTTAGACCAGTTTCACACTGTTCCTGAATTTGGCCTTTATATGTAAGAGGGCTGACTAGATTGCCCTTGGGTCGGTATGAGAGAGAGAGATCATTTTGTCTTTTTTTCACCAGTTCAAAGCAAACACGGGCTTGTGATAACTTTATATTGTTGTCTAGAAGACTATTCAGGAGCCTAAGTGGATTGATTCAGTGTCTCAATCCAGTTCCCAATGAACAGGTGTCCACAATCACAAAACCCACCACTAAAACTGGCACTGATTAGTGCTTTGGTTGATAGTCTCTGCAGAGGAGTTTAGAATTAAATAGGAAAAGCTTCTGAACCACCCTCCCCCACATAGGAATTTCTCCTCCTGGACAGGGTTGAAGCAAACTAGCTGGGTGGTGAGGTGAAGTTTGCACTGCTGTGTCCATGCTATGCCACCTTTGTAAATAACAAGAGACTTCAGAACTGATGATCTGACACCTTTCACAAACGGCGAATGTATACTTTGAACAGCAGACTAAATAGCTGGGTTTTAACTTTTAAATAATTCTCTTTATGTTTGCAATGAGGTCTGATACTTGAGGTTGAATATGATCTACTGGTAAGTAAAGACTTGGTGAGAAGAAGAGACTACTAGTTAAAGCAGTAAGTCCTAGTTTTTAAAAAAATATCATATACAGCAATCTGCAGTAACCGTGTGGCATGAAGAATGCTCAATATTGGTTGCAGGACTCTGATGGTGAGAGCAAATGAAGTAGATGTTAGGATTACAGAAGACAGCAATGGATAAGGGGGGTTTTTAAAAAGGAGGGGATAGGAGACATTTTAAATTGATTCTTAGTCAGTAGTACACATAAAACATTCTTTATGTATGCACCAAACCCATATTTCTTGTGAACCTAGCAGAGAGTTTCATGTTTATCCCTCCATGTCAATTCATTTCAAGACACTGCAAACTTTTGAGTTCTACTTCAACTTTATTTCCCCATTTTTGTGGCAAGCATATCACGTTAGGAAGTCAAATTGGGGTAAGTGAATTAGCTAGTAATATTAGTTAAGTAAAATGAAACAATGTCTTCCAGGCATTGGTTCAAATTTACTGATTGCCTAAGCCTGCCTAACTCCATTGACTTCAATGTAATTGCACCTAGTTATAGTGGCAATAAATTTTGGTCCTCTTATTGAAAAGGCAAATCCATGTAGCTTCATTGAATCCCAACAGTTCTGACTTCAATGGAGTTATGCCAATTTATACCAGCAGAGCGTATGGCTTCAAACCTGCAGCCTCATACAACTGAAGGAATTATACGCCAACATCCTTGTTACTTACCATTTCATGTGGTTTAATAATGTTGTAAACTTGGGCTGTGTAATTCTTTCAGTTATATAAGGCCCCTGTTTTTTGACGTCACACACCCATACAGTATACTCCCATTTTTCTGAAACCCTATTAGCCAAACCTCTGCATCATATAAACCCCTTCCTTGTTCCCCTGCATGAGATACATGCCTTCAGCAGCATCTCATGCTGGTGGACAAGGAAGAGATTCAGATGATGTGGAGGCTTGGCTAATAGAGCAAAGACACCCTTCTCACCATGAGGAGGAGGACAAGCTCCTGGCCATGGGGGAGGCCACCCTGCTACTGAAGGGCTTCCACAGCAGTATAGTGACCCCTTTGCTGTCATGGGGGAGGAGCAAGCAGGGCCATGACAGCAGCACTGCAGAGGGTTTCCTGCATGGCTTCCGGTCCAGTGACAACCGATCCCAGCAGGTGGAAGGAGGCTGCGGTCCTGGTAGGGAAGAGCGGGGGTCTTGGCTCTGCCCTGCCAGAACTGCAGCCTCCCCGTCTCTACCTTGCTTCTGCAGGGACTGGGTGTCACCGACCCTTTGACAGCGCAGGGAGCCCTCTGCAGCACTGTTGTCACGGGAGTGAGCAGGGTGGAGCAGAGATCCCTGGCCAGGACTACAAGGAGGAGGACGATGAGCCCTCAGCTGCAGGGGAGGTCACCCTGCTGATGAACATCTCCTGCACTCTCAATTATCCAAACTCCTCATTGTTCAAATAAAATCTGTGTCCCCCATGCTGTTTGGATAATCGGGAGGGGTGTGTGTGTGTGTGTGTGTGTGTGTGTGTGTGTAATTGCACAGCTTCCTTGATTCAGTAGACTTTCACCCTTTACAGCAATAGAGAATCTGGCCAACAATAGTTTTTTATATGCAAGATGGAGAAAACATCCTCTAGGTGTTTGCAGTGTGGCTAGAATCAAAAGGGAGTGATCTGTGGAGTTGAGGAGTCGGAGTGCATTTAAGGACTATATTCTGATGAGTGAGAGTTAAGACATCATGTGAAATTGGTTGTGGATATTGTTGATTATTTAACTTTAGGTGATTATGTTGACAGGAAGTACACTTGAGTAAGCTAAACTGTAAATTAAAGAAGTTTTCTTGTGTGGGAATTTTACTAAATTCATTTTTTAAAATATCTCAGATTTGTGAATGCTCATATGTGACGTCTAGAAGAAGAGCACACCACACAAAGAGAATGAACCACATGTGAAAAGTTGTCACCTTGGTTTATGCACTATTGGAAGGCACTCATGCTACAGCATTGAGGGTAGTGTAAGAGCTACCTAGAATAGAAATGTCTCAAAGTGAGTGCCAGGTTCCAAAAAGAGATCACCAGAGAAAGCCATTGACTTAGATTCTTATTCCTAGATTAGTCACACAAAGTAAATGTTCTCCTTATTTTGACAAATCATAATGCTATGGACTTTATTTTTAGAATACCTCTGGCTTATTAAGCAATAAGACCCCTGTATTTCCTATCAGCAGTCATTCTGAGTATATGCACGCCAATGCTGGTGCCCAAGTGGCATTCATTAACAAAAGCTTTTGTTAATTTTTCGTAACAATAGAAATGTATTCTACACCTTATTTTGCTGTAGTCTAGATGATGATATTTTTAAGGACTGTTTCTCATCTTGAGGGGGAAAAAAGGAGGAAATTCAAACAGAAAAGGATGGCCTTTGGGGGCTTGTAACCATGGTAACTGGAAAGCCCACTTGGTATAATTTATTGTAATTTAAGAAAGCTAATACTGGTTTATTTTTTCCTTCACAAAATCATGGAATCTCTCATAGGGGAATCCATACTTAAACAGTGTGCTTCTGTTCAGTGCCTCAAATGCACAAAAAATATATTTTGGGGGAAATTATTTGATTTATCTGGGATATTTAAACACGTTTCTGCTTTCACTTTGCAGTGAGGTTAAAGTTTTTTCAGGTTGGTCTGTGGAATTAAGTTGGATCAAAGAGCTCTTGGTCTTCCAGTTCATCGATGACCAGAATGTGTGGGTTTGGGGGCACTGGATGATCTTAAGTTAAATTTGTCTTCTTTGTTGTAGATGTACATGTACTCCTTTCCCCTTCTGCATGCCAACATTGCAGTGATAACTTTCCACTCAGGGATGATTTTCTAAATAAACATTCCTTGGGCAGGGCATTTCTCATGGTTGGCATGATGGGGTGCACACATGCCACTTCCAGCTGTGCGAAGAAAGGGTGAAAATTAAAAGCAAGCACTTAAAGCAGCCCTTTTGCCCCAGACACAATCTGAGCTGCTGATTGGGAAGGCTGATTCCTCCAAATGAGGCAATTTGGGAGCAAGGAAACTCAACGTAAGCACTCTTAAGCTAACTCTCCTCAGGTTGGAAGGGAGAGTAGCCTCCTTCTAACTATACTTGAGGTTGGTAAACCTTGAAGAAAGCTTCTTAGTCTGTGGTTTAACTAACATAGGGACAAAAGGGCCCAGGTAGCTAGCCCCTAGGAAATAAAATGGATTCCCTGAAGCAAGAGCTGGGTTTTTGTTTTGTATTTCCTTCATCTCTGAAGATGGCAAGGATTTTGTTTGGGAAGTAGAGGATTGGTTTTGTTCCATATTTCCTACACAACCTGGGATTATGTCAAGTCTCCCTGTAATAAAGACCATTTGTGAATTGGGCAATGCCCCAAGGGCAGGGATATCATTTATTGTTAACCCTCGTTGGAGAGACCACCACCCACGTTTTTAAAATCCTTCTTGTGTGATGTCCCATTGATTGATTGTGGTGGAGAGATGGAGCCCCAAGTACTCCTCATTCACATTTTAGTCTCAGATTGCACACAATATAAATGCTAGAGTCAGCGTTTAAGGTCAGAAGGGACCACTAGATCCTCTGGTCTGACCTCCCATATATCACTGCCCACCACTCAGCATCTGCACACTAAACCCAACAACCTAAATAACACCAAAACATTACAGCCCACAGAAGATGAAACTATTAAGTGCCACAGGCAGAGAACTCTAATAGTACCTTTTACAGGTAAGTAATCCTTAATAGGAAACAGACTCCGTGCTAATTTAAGAAGTATTCCTTACATCCACATCAATAACTTAATCGCTTTGGGAGCTTCAATACTCACTTCAGCCCTAAGTATCACAGCTAATATTGGTAGCAAGATCTCAGTATGAAAACGGCTGCTATGTTAAAATCTGTCAACTTCTGAAATATCTGTAATGGCCCTAGGGGTATGTCTACACTGAAATTAAGTACTCATGGCTGGCCCATGCCAGCCAACTTGGGCTAAGGGACTGTTTAATTGCTATGTAGTCACTGGGGCTCAGGCTGGAGCGTGGGTCTAGGACCTTGTGGGGTGGAAGGTCCCAGAACTCGGGCTGATGCATCTGAAGAAGTGGGTTTTTTACCCACAAAAGCTTATGCCCAAATAAATCTGTATAGTCTTTAAGGTGCCACCGGACTCCTCATTGTTTTTATGGATACAGACTAACACGGCTACCCCCGATACAGAACTCGGGCTGCAGCCCCGAACGTCTACACAGCAGTTAAACAGCCTGTTAGCCTGAGCCCCATGAGCCTGAGTGAGCTAGCACGGACTAGCTGCGGGTGTCTAATTGCAGTGTAGACATACCCTAAAAGAGAAGTTCTCTCCTACAGAGTCTATGTTCTGTGAAGGGAGTGCCCATACACCTGTAAAGTGCAATACAATCCTCATCACTTTTAAGCACAGGGAGGCTCACATGTCTAAAAAGCAGCTAGATTTTTATTAACAAACAAAAGAAAACAAATAGATAGGATTAGGTTCTAATTTTGACTTCTCGGAGTATCTTCCACACACAGAATTCATTCCTGCTGCTCAGAATTCAGCCCTTTCCTTAGGAACTACTTCAGTAATGATTTTCTGAGCACTAATGGATTTTTCTAGTTTGGGTTCACCCTCTTATAGGACTCTTTCCCAACATGCTTTTCTGGTAACCATCACTTTAAATTGGCGAGAACAAATCACCTGTGGCTCTAAAATGGCCATTTTCTGCAGGTATACTTTTTCTCTTGTATTCAGTAAATTGTCTTGCTCCTTCCTGGCTTTTTGGTCCTCTTGTTCCCAAGGTTATACTCTTCTTAGGGAAGAGACTTTCTCCTATGGAAGTTACAATCTTGAGAGAGCTCAAATTTCCAGAAGGTCTAAGCTTAAGGCTGGCTCAGTAAATGGAGACCTAGAACTAGTGGTGGTATATGATATTGAATTAAAAACATATGCATGGGAGTGAAGACTTTGAAAGTTCAGCTTTAACTTTTGCATTCCTAACTTATTTTGCATTAATAATTATTTTTCCTGGAACGTAGCTCTTAAAAAAAAAAAAAAAATAGAGCGAGATGGAGAAATCTTCCTAGTCTCCTTTCTAATGAAATACTTTGTTTCTTTTTCCACCTTCCTTTGTTTTTATTCTATTACTTCCACCTCAGGTTTGATTCATTTAAAATGAAATTATTTTCCCCATTTCTGTTGTGAAATGGTGTCTATACCTATTATTTAACCTCCCTCCACAGGAATCCCCTTCGGTTCCTGGGTTTGGAAGGAAAGACTGCCGGCATACAAAAGCTCTGTTTTAAAAGAACAACAAAAAACCCTCCCCTAAGCAATGAAAGACTACCAGTTTTAGTTCCAAAAGACGACGTTTTATTTTCTGAACTGAATACTCAAAACATGAATCTTCTTCATAGCTGTGATGTGGAAGGATGCAATTTAAGGCTCTGATCCTGAAACAGACTCCACTTGGATGGCTATCTGTACTATGCAGAATCTGTTGCTAGATCTGATTTTGACTTCACAGGAATGGCCCAGTGGGTAGGGCACTAACCTGGAAACTGAGACTTCCTATATGACATTGGGCAAGTCACTTAGTGTCTCTGTGCCTCAATTCTCCCATCTGTAGAAAATCGGAACAATAATATTCCTGACCTCATGGAAATGTTGTGAGGATAAATATATTAAAGATTGGGAAACACTTTGAGATTTACTGATGAAAAGTGTTTATATAAGAACTAGGTAATAGTACCTAGCTATGTCTTTTACATACTATAATGATGAAATATTTTGAAGAAATAGTTGACAGTAGCTATTTAAACATCTGTGTCTATTGCCATTATGATGAGTTATTTTCAACAGTACTGGCTTGATGAGTGTAGGCCCAATATATTCTGAAAATTATATTGCATCCAGGTCTCAGTCACTATGTGATGTCAGGAAACGTTTTGCTGGATCTATATTTGGTGACTATAGGCAACCACCTATTTTACCTTTAATGTATAGCTCGCCCTGTTCTTCAGGGTGTTGTACCATAAGCATTTGAAATTTCAGGCTACTAGAAATTTCCTATCAAAGCTGCCATCTCCTTGTACAGCTGTAACAAACAATAGTCTGCCTTATTTCAACTTCATAAGTAAAAAGCTTCAAAAATATGAACTGTTTCAAAAGCTATTTTTCTTGCCAAGTAAGTAAAGGACAGGTAGGCACCCAGCCCCATTTGTGCCAATGAAAAATATCCCCTTCGAGGTATACAGCACTTAGTTTGCATAAAGGGCTCTACTAACATAGCAGTAAGCCACAATAGGTTGTGCAGTAGTAGTAGGATATTGATGCATACCTCTTTTGTATTATCAATGAACCACGTTGATCCATAGTCTACTGATACATACCCGGGTGTGGCTTATTGCAATAAGTAGAGTCATATGAAATAATGGAAAAAAGTTATTTGCAAATATTTTATTTGAAAATCTTCAAATAAATTGATACACATTCAGAAACTGATACTAATGCCTCTGATTGTATGGCCCAAATAACTTGTAAATACAAGATGCATACTATATACCAAAACAAGTTGCTATCTGATACAATTGAGTGATCACTGTGTCAGCTGCTTGGGCACTAGGTATTGTATTATTTTGACAGAAAAGCCCCAGAGAAATGAATGGGACTTGTTCAGGGAAAGTAATATTTAAAATTATTACAGATTATTTATTGGCATTCCACTGAGTAACAATAACATGGCTTGTGCAAGATCTTATCTGATAAAAATACAAGAATGGTATTCTTTTCATGGAAATATTCCCTAGAGGATACAATGTTCTAATTTCAAAACAAAACAGTGAAATTAAGTGCACAAAGCTATTTTAAAGTAACACAGTGACTGACTATTAGAAACTGCAGTTGAGTCTAAAGCAAGAGTAAGAACCCTTCTTCTTCTAAGGCTGCATCATGTGTCCTTTATCCTTTAATTTCCTTGGTTTTTTTTGATCCTTAGCATTGGAACTAAGGTTCCTTAGCTCAGATCCCACGCAAATCCTTAGTATTGTAGCTTTTTGTATTGAATGTATCATGACCTCAAATCACATCTCCACTATGTAAATGAAGTGTAAAAATGGCTTACAGCTCCTGCAAGGGGCACTGCTGCAGAGTAAGCTGCTCACTAAATTGCACTGAATAGAATGAATGAAATAAGAACATTCATGCTGTTACCTTCAGTGGATTAAACCTTTGGTACTCATTTCAAGTTAATCAAGACTTCAGACTGAAAATCAAAAACCTGACCTGAAGAAGAGCTCTGGGTAAGCTTGAAAAGTCGCCTCTCTCACGAACAGAAGTTGGTCCAATAAAATATATTATCTCAACCACCTTGCCTAACAAAAAAACATGCTCACGTGGTCTCAGTAGAAGGAAGCACAGAGGTGGCAAAAAAACTTTCTTTACTCTTAATAAATTCGCTGAATCTTTTAGATATGTTTGTAAGAAAATGTCACACCAAATTACTTTCTAATTGTGCATCAGGGTAGCCGTGTTAGTCTGTATCCACAAAAACAACAAGGAGTACGGTGGCACCTTAGAGACTAACAGATTTATTTGGGCATAAGCTTTCGTGGGTAAAAAATCCACTTCTTCAGATGCATGGAGTGATGCAGGCATTACAGGTCTGTCTCATCTTACGCTAGGGTTACGTTCCGTGGTCAGCGCGTAAAGCGAAAACCGGGTATAGTCAAAATTACATCAAGTTTAATGGCGGGCGGAATCGCCCGCACTACAGGAACAGTATTTAAATTGTTATTTTTCTCTTTTTTTGTTTTTGTTTTTGCCAACCGAGTAAAGCGGAATTTGCGCATGTTAAATGCGCGTAAGATGTGAAAGACCTGTATTATACTGACACATGAAGAGAAGTGAGTTACCTCACAAGTGGAGAACCAGTGTTGACAGAGCCAATTCAATCAGGGTGGATATAGTCCACTCCCAATAATTGATGAGGAGGTGTCAATTCCAGGAGAGGTAAAGTTGCCTTTGTAGTGAGCCAGCCTCTCCCAGTCCCTAATCAAACCCAAATTAATGGTGTTAAATTTGCAAATGAATTTTAGTTCTGCAGTTTCTCTTTGAAGTAATGGTCACATTCATAAACTTGTAATCCATTCTAAGAGACAGCGTGGCTTAGTGGAAGGGCTGCCACCCATCTGGTTGTCACCCAGACGGTCCTAGTTTTGGCTTGTGTGTCTGTGTGCCATTTGACAAGCCCTGATGTCTGGGGTTTTTTTATCGGGGGAAAGAGGCAGAGCAGGGGCATGGCCTTACGGGGAAGGAGCAGGGTCTTGAAAGGAAAAAGTGGGGTGGGGCCTCTGGGGTCTGGTTTCCAGCCATTAGAAAGGTGGCAGCCCTATTCAGTGGATAAGATTATATTAGAGACCCAGGTTTTGTTCCCTACACTGCAGGGTGTGATCTTGTACAGCTTCTCAGTTAACCTAGTTAAATGGGGGAATTACATCTGCTTCCTTTCTAAAGTGTAGGGTTCAGATCTTGTACAGAAATATAAGTAGTCATTAGAGATGGGACCAGACCTTGCTATTCTGGCTTTGAGCTCAGTATACTTTCCCCTAGGCCAATAGGGTATTTGCAATTCTCACTAACATACACATCTGCATGATATTGACATTTTCCTCACTGGGTAGGGCAGTGAAACAGAAACAGCAGGTTTTGGCTAAAGATCCAGTACCCTTGAGCCACTCAGTGCTAGGCATCATCTAGTTCTGAGGCTTTTTGTCTTTGCTTGTGCTAGGTGTAGTGTTCTGCTAAACAATTAGATAAATTCTTTAGGGAATATAAGGGTCACAATTGGCAAGACACATCACACATGCTACTTTCCCTCTCTTGCTCTGTCCCCTCTTTACTTTCACCCAGAGTCACTCCTTTTTCTCCTTTCATTCAGTTTTTTGTTCCTCTTCTTTTCTTCTCCATCTCTCACAGGCCTTGCAGATTTTGTGCTCCAAAACCAATTCACTTTTACTCAACTTGATGGTTCTGTCTGGCTCTGTCTGTATATTATTGTCATAGAAGTAGCTCTGTCTGTATATTATTGTCATAGAAATAGTCATGAGAGATGCAACAGAGGGTCCTGTGGCACCTTTAAGACTAACAGAAGTATTGGGAGCATAAGCTTTCGTGGGTAAGAACCTCACTTCTTCAGATGCAAGGGAACTGAAAGATGGGATCAAATAAACTGTCAGGATCTGTGGCAGGCCAAAATCCTCTGGAACTCTTGTCATCCTAGCATAAGTCACAATGTCATCTCCAGCAGAGGGTTTTTGACTCATGGGGTCTATCTTATTTTACTCTGACATTAGCAGTTTCAGTGTGAACGATCATGCCTCTTGGTTTATTTTCTGTGTGTGACAGAAAGGTGCTCTTGGGTTTATGGTATGGATTACATGTGGTCAAATAATGTTTAATTGAGTCTGTCCTCCACCCAGGCTGTTGATTAGCATTGATTAGGCAGGGATGTTTTTGGCTGTTTTTCCTGAAATAAGGGTATTGTGCCTTTAAGAAATTACACATTTAGTTCTTGATACAAAAATGTTGATGGCAAGGCTTCTGTTTACTTCAGTAGGCTTTGAATAGTCCCTTAGTGGAACAAGCCAAGCTCAGAGCCATCTTATGGGTGAGGCAGAGGCAACAGTTGAGCAAGTTACAAGTCAGGGCATGTGATTTGTATATATGACCAAAGCTTCCTTGTTATCCCCGTGGTCAGACAACCATAAGCAAACAACAAGCCATTAGGCATTCCTCCTTCCCAACTGAGGTTGTAATTTTGGAGAAGCCTCTTCAGATTCATCAGGAAATTCTTCCAAAATACTTTGTTTCCCAGAAATTTGCAAACTTGAGTTAATGAAGTAACTTCCTTCCTTTCACAATTAATATTTTTGATATTTGTATTGCATAATTCTTTTCAGGAAAAAACTCTCATCTGGCACTAAATGTGGAGACAAAAGCTTCTTTTGTCATTGTAAATCTTTACTGTTTTTATAGCAACACAATTGAGTGGAAATTTCATGCAAACGACAATTGCATGAGCTGAGACACAAGTTACCACACTATCTGCAGTTTAAATTCTAACCTTATCCGTTGTTTAGTGGCAACACTTGCTTGACCCATGAACTTTCTATTCACTGCTCACTGTTGTGTGGGCAATTTATTTAAATTACTTGATAACTGAATTCTTTCCAGACAATAAACAAGTGCCATTAAATATATTGTCTTGAACACATTTACTTTTTAAAGTGTTTTTGAAGCACTGAGCCCAGCAGAACTATGCACCTAACACCCATCTACAGCATTTACATGCCCTGCTGTAACGCTTGCTGGTGTGGCCAGAACTCATCAACCAACTGCAGATCCCCCCATTACTGAACTTAGCAAATGAGCTATACAGAACCAGAGCAGATGGACCTCTTCTTTTATGATTATGCATGTTATCTTATGAACCATTTTTATAGCTTGTGCTCCTTTAATTTGGCAGTTAAATATATATACTCATAAACAGACTAGCCATCTAGTTAAATTCATCTGCATTACTTAAGAGGTTAAAGGTATATTGCAAAAGCTTTACTGGGGTAGGGAGAAGCTTAGGCTAGATTCATTAACTTTAATGGAGCTACACATATTGACTTCTGCTGAGAATCTGGCCACTTGTTTGTAACCTTCCCAAAGAGCAAAAAGCATATAGTTGTTTAAAAATGTAATTAGCGCTGTCTTGCATTCTATTAGAACAGAATCTTCCGCTGCCGCTTGTGGTCCTGAACCACTGTCTCCCTAGACTTAGATATTGCCTTTAATAGTTTGCTCAATGGAACAGAAATTAAAATAAAAAACATAAGTTGAAATAATTATTCCATTGCATTTCTGCTGTCTCATAACTGTCTCAAAAGTAGAGCTGGTCTGGAATGTTTTGACAAAACTAGTTTTTTATTGGAAAATGCTGATTCATCAAAACTGAAACCTTTCACCAGAAAGGGTTGATTTTCAAAACATGCATTAAGAAGGCTTCTCAGGTTCAAGATGGGTTTCTGGAGAGAGAGACAGACAGACCAGCTAATAGCCTAGTAGTTAGAGCACTCGCATGGGATGTGCAAGACCCAGGTTTACCATCCCTGCTCTGTCTGAGTCAGAGCAGGGACTTCAATCAAGGTCTCCTGCATCTCATGATTACTATAACCCCAGAGCTATAAAGTCAGGCTTTGCCCCAATGAATATTTATTTATAGAAAGTGCAATGGCACCAACAGGAGAGTTTGAGACCCACCCCAGAAAAGCCAGATATTTGACACTTCCCCAGGATGTGGGAGACATGGGTTCAAATTCCTGGTCTGAATCAGGCAGAGCCAGGATTTGAATCTGGGTCTCTCACATCCCATGCAAGTGTCCCAAACATCAGACTATTCTATGGTAGAGCTCTCTTTCTCTCTTCCCACCTCACCTCCTCAACTGTCCCCAATTAAAAAATTGTGAAAGGTCTTGGTTTCATCCCAATGGCCAATGTTTTGAGATCTTGATTTTTATTTTTATTTTTTTCAGAATGGGGAAACCCTTTCCTCTCCAGCTCTACTTTTTCCTGAAATATATCCTGGTTTATTGTGATACTTTAAGACAAAATGAATGTTTGAGGGAAATTCAACACTGGTTGAGTCATTTTTATGCAATATTTTTTAAAAAGCATTTGTCATCTGAATTTTTAGAAGTAGACTTATTTTAATTCAAAGACATTTCAACTTCATAGTTGTTAATGGTTTTAGTCCTCACTGGCTCATGAAGAAAAATGAGACAAAAAATGAAACAGAATAATGAAAGTGAAATGTTGTGCAAAAGTACTTATTCTTCACATCTGATGGAGTTGATTGTCTACAAGTCCATATGTGAGGAAGAGATTTCTGCTAGGAGAAAGCTCTTTAATTCATCAGAAAAAGAGATAACGAGATCCAACAGTTGGGTTTTGTGCTAGCAGGGCTCTGGGCCAGCATGCAGGAGTGGGGCTTAGTAGTTCTATCAGCTCTCCAGTAGCTCCTGTAAGCACTGATTTACTCTGGTTCACTAGTCAATAAAAACTACCAGCACTTGATGACTGACTAAAACAGTCCCATATTTATAAAGCTAGCAAGGCAACAAGAAGGAGAATTTAAATACCTCTCTTCAGGATTCAAGGCTACTCGTTGAGTTTGTTTCAGTTTAATAGGTCCGTGCCTAGAAAAATGAAGACTTCTATTCTAGTGAAAGCTTTGTATTCTGATTTTTTTTTAAAGTCACAATATGTAGAAGTTTTATGAATCAAAGTTCAGGGTAGCTGCTGAAGGCTTGCGTTCCAACCATTTAGCCAGGTGGGTGACCATTTTACGCTGATAACCACTGATCTCCCTATTTTACTGGTCTATCTAGGTGTCTGTTGGTTTGACAGAACTTAGCATCTTGTCCCAGTTTGTTGCAACCCCTGCAGACTGGTCATCTGAAGGAGTCACCAGCCAGCTGAGCAGAAGGGCACCCCTAGAAAACTGGGCAGTTTTTCAGAATGGTTCCATCCTTCCTGTCTAGTTTACAAAACATATTTTTGTAAAACAGCTTCTGAGCTACTCCTAGCCCTTTTACACTGCTGCAGAAGTGGGAGAGATGGGTTGGCATCCTTTCCCCTGCTCCTAGCCACCAAATGCTTCCCACAGCCCTGTCTTTTCACCAAAACTCTCTACCACACACTCACCCATCACTTGCCCGCAACATGTGTCCTTATGTGTCTTCTCTGTCCCTGCTCCCTCCCCCCTTAATAAATCTGTTCATTCTATACCCAGGAAGCAGCACCAACCTTCCTAGAGCAACTTTTGACAGCTGTAAGACTCAAGAATACAAAATATAATCTATCTTGAAACAGCCACAATCCCTGTGGATAGAGGGAGGGAAAAAAGACTGTCTGTTTTAAATACCAAAAATCAATTTTAAAATAATATGAAGAGACAACTTAAACCAATAAAAGCCAAGTGAATTTGGAGTGTAAGTTTACTGTTTCAATCTTTAGTCACATAACTATACCTATGTATTGCAGTTGGCTCAGAACTATGCGTTCTATCCTGAAGGTCAGTAAGGTGATTTAAAGTCACAAAGGTAAACTGTTTATTTGTTCATTATTCATTTTTACTTTAATTTTTTTTGTTTTAATAAATTAAAGAAAAATTAATGTAGAATTAAAAATAAGTAGATGTCGCCATGGTAGTGATGTTGATTTAATCTATTTGCCATTCTGTTTTTGCATGCTCATATCTTATTGAAAAATCTTTTGGGCTGAAATTTTCTGTGATTTTTCTTTCAGCCCAATGGTGAAATTTTGTGGGGAGTCTGAGCAATGTGAACCCAACACACTTCAGTTATGAGAAAGATGAGGGAAAAGTTATGAGCTGGATAAGGGTTTTAAGTCCTTGCCCTCAGAAAATGCTTTTGCAAGTTTAGAATTTCCAGGGATCTTATTTTCTCCCTAGAGGATAAAAGTTCCTTACTTATCCTTCAAAGTGTGTCAGGGGTGTGGGTGTGGGTGTGTGGGGCGGGGGGAAGAGAAATAATAGGAGAGGAAGAAATGATAAAATTGAGTGCCAATTTGTTAGTCCTCCATTAGGACTTGTCTCCTGACTAACTATGTGTGCACACATTCACACAGGGCATGAAATTCAGGTTTGTACATTTGCAGTAAAAAGGCAATAAACCTTCCACCAGTATTAATTATGGGACTACAAATTGAGATAACGATATAATATAATAAGCTAAATTATTTAGGCGTTTGCTCCATGATGTTTTTGTATTGTGATTGCCCTGTGCAGTTCCACAGCTGTGTAAGGGTATGTCTACATTACAGCGCTACAACAGCATTTCCTTACATTATCCTATACCTCGTTTGCTAAGCCTGTCCATGTGGTAACCCTTTTAAAGATGATTCTAGGTGAATTTACAATAGGGAGGCCTTTCAGGATATTAGGGAAAATCTTTTGGGGCTTTCCACAAAAGGAGGCAATCTACACGTGGAAGAGTTCATTGCTTGTATAATGCCATCTCTTCATTGAATTTGGTCCATGAATGCTTGGATTAATAATTTTGGTTTTAGATATACACCTTCTGAGCTTAATTCTGCCTGTAGATTTACATAGACAACTTCAATTGACTTTTGTGGGAGTTAAAAAGATGTTTGGTATTAAGATACATAATTAAGAACATAACTGTAGTAATCCAAATCATGCATAATGTGGAGTGAGTTAGGATTATTATGAAAACTAACTTTTATATTTACATTTCTTGATGTTTGCATATTTAAAACAGTATATTTAATGTTACATTTATATGCATATTTGCTTGAATTAATATTATTAACTATATAGAAAACACCCAATGTTTTTAAAGTTCCTACTGACATTTGTTCAGTAGCTCTTAAATCCCAGTAATCAGTGTTAATTAATCTTTTGATCTACAAATTTCACTGGTGCAAGATCTTTCTGTGAGACTGCATTCATTCATCACATGCAGTATGTGTCAGTGAAACCACCATCCTTCACAGTATGAGCTGGGCAAACCATTCACAGTGAACAATTTACTCAGTGATTTTAGCCCCGTTTTTGGTTGGCAAATTAATGAAGTATGTTCATGAATATTTATGAAGGTTAGTGATTGAAAAGTATTCAACAAATCTGTTTTAGAGTTTTATACTGCCACCATAGTATCTGAGTACCATCTTTGTTTTAGGCAGATTTCATCCTCAGGGTCACTTGAGATATTTTCCTGTAATCATTTCCAGTGTTTGCTATTTGCACTGTAAGATTCACATGCTAAATCCCATGGTATCGATAGTATTCACAGATTCAAATTTGGATAATAGTAAAGAACTTGTTACTTGTGTTTCATCAAATCATACTTAGCTTGCTTAGGAACACAGTTATGTAGATTATAATTATAAACTATAATCTTTTAGTTTTCAAACATATGATCACGATAAATGTATTGATGTGGGAAATGGGTAGGGTGGCCAGACAGCAAGTGTGAAAAATTGGGACAGGAGGTGGGGTGTAAAAGGCGCCTATATAAGCCCCAAATATCAGGACTGTCCCTATAAAATCTGGACATCTGTTCATCCTAGAAGTGGGCCCTACTCTCGGGTCTAGTCTTTAGGCTCTAGTCATACAAAGACTTACATGCGTGACTTCAAGGTAAAATCAGGCAGTGAAACTACTCAGTTGCTTAACGTTAAACATGTGCATAGATATTTGCAGAACTGGTGCTTTACTTAACATCTTCATTAGTGATCTGGAAGGAGTAAACAGTATGTTAATGAAATTCACAGATAACAAATATGTGTAGGTGATGCAAACGCCAGGTATAAGGAGAGAAGTAATCCAAAGGTTGGAGGAATTAGTTTATAAGAGAAGATTTAAAAGAGCCAAGCCATACCTATTTAGCGAAGTGATAACTAACAGGAAAGTTTTATATTAAAGATATGAAAGATATTAAAATACAAAGATGGAGAGGACAAGTTTAGTGGGGTACAAAGTGGTATAATTACTGTGGGAGTACTGAGAGACAGTATCAAAAAAAAAAAAAGCTTCCTGACAGTGAGAGAGGCTAGGCTCTACAATAGCAATAGCCTTTCAAGGAAAGTAGTGGAAGCCTCATCTCTTCAGACTTTTAAAACTAGACTAGACAAAATATTAATAAAATATACTGTAGGGGGCAATTCTACACTGAAAGGGAGATGGCTTTTTTCCATCTGTAGCTCCAATCTGTAGCTCCAATAATTGTGACATTTTTGTATATTGTACTGGGTCTGTAGGTCCATCCATGATGTTATTGACATTCTTAATCCAGTAGATAACAAAAGTAGCTAGCGCAAATGTTCAGTTGCTATTTTCAGAGGCAAGTAATTTTCTAGTTCACTTTTTTTATTTTTAATTAGAAAACTCAATGGTCCATAAATTACAAGTGCCCTTGGATTTTTAAGGTTGGATTTAATTTTCTGGTTGAATATTCTGTTGAATATTCATTTTGATTGAATATTTGACTCAAACAAAATAGCTAATCCTGGAAACTAATAGAAAAGACCGAGAATTATGAAGGTAGAGACTAGAACTACAAAAGCATTTTTTTCTAAGACACAATACAAGAGACCAACTTGACTGTGGAAAACAAATAGGCTCAATTATGTGCTAGAAGAACTACTAAAAAATGCAAGTTGCGTTTTAATATGGCCAAATATAAAGTTATACATTCTAGGAAAAAAGCATGTAAGTTATGAGTCCTCCATCCTGTATCTTGTGAAGTAGTGACTCTGAAAAGGCTTATGGTAATAATCAGCTGAGCTTGAGCTCTAAGTGTGGCCAAAAGGACTAATGCAATCCTTATATGAATAAACAGGGGAATACTTGATATTTTACTTCTGTATTAGGCACTGGTATGACCACTGAAGGAATACTGTGGCAAGATCTGGTGTCCACAGAACAAGAAGGATGCTGATAATTGGAGAGGGCTCAGGGAAGAGAATGATTAAAGGGTTAGAAAACATGCCTGATGGTGATAAACTCAAGGAACTCAATCTGTTTCACTTAACAAAGAGAAGTTTACGGGTGACTTAATCATGATTTGTAAGTACCTACCGGGGGAACAGAAATGTTGATAATAGAGGGCTTTTCAATCTGACAAACGAAGAACCAGCAAAATCCAATGCCTGGAAGTTTGTCAGACGAGAACTAAGCTGCAGGTCATCATGACGGGGGAGAGGCCGGACCAAATTTGAATGAGTGGAGTTGCAACCTGGCACATGTGCCACTTGCTCAAATTTGGCCTGATCGCTCCTCCGTCATAATGATGGGGGTGTGACTGGGCCAAACATTAGCAGCACCATGACCCCGTGTGCCAGGTCATAGTGCCCAGCATGGATAGCCATGCCCAGCCCTGTGGGACAGGAGCTGCCACTGCAGAGTGATTACAAGTCAGGCTCGATCTGCAACACACCCCTCCCCAGGGCCTCCCACCTCTAGGGGGCAGGGACTGCCACGCCAACCATGTGGATAAAATGAAGTAACACAATTTATGAAAAATAAAATGAAAAATCATGAAAAAACCACAAGGCTTTAGCTTGACCCATTGATTTGAGTTTTGTCTGTAATTTTTTGCCAATTTCGCCCCAGGATTTTATGATAGAATGTTACATACTTGAATGAAGGTGACAAATAAAGCTGGTATATTAGGTCAGGTAAAATTGATTTGAAGTCTCTATTTTGAAGGTGTGCTTTTGAGACATGATTTTACTTCTCAGCTTTGTCGGAAAAGTCTCTTGGACAATATTGTGATGATAGAGGACGAAACTTTCATGCTCTAGGTTCAAGAACTGAAACACTATAATAGGTCAGCTTCATTCTCCAGAGTCTTTTGTCCATTTATTGGGATTCTGCCAGCCCTGCATAAAATAGGAACAATCCTTAATTGGCGTTGTATCATAGGGATCTTCCTGACCCCACTGTAGCTGATTTGAAGGTGCTATTTATCCTGCCTGTATTGTAAATAGTCACATACTGTTTTCAGATAGTTTTGTGCCCTTTCACTGGGAAGACTTCTATCCAACCAGAAGCTCTGCAGCACTGCAGTGTGCTATCCCAAGTTTTTTTATAAGGCAATATTGAATTCACAGTGGTCAACAGGAAATAGTATAGTTGTTAGCTTTAATGGCACCACTTCCTGCAGGAGCAACTTATTAGGCAAAGTGTGACAAGATATATTGTAAATGTAGCAATTCATTATTAACGTGTGGTAAGTCTAAAAATACCCCATTTAATAAGTACATCTTGTTAGTTGACACACAATTATGTTAATGCAGTAGAGCTGAAGAGTAATTTAAACGTAATTATCGTTTTAGAGCTTAAAAGATAAATGGTACAGAACATGGAACTTGTTCACATACAGTATGTCTGAAATATTGTATTATCTTTCAAAATACATTTCTGCAAAATGAAAAAAATAAAATAGTCATTTGTGAATTAAATACAGGTCTGATGCTCAGAGCGATAGTTCACTTCCAAGTTGAGACTTGCACCGTTATTAAAATCTGGGAAACAAATTCATGACTGAGATTCAGACAAATCGCATTAACATTTCTGGCTACAGTTTTGTCACTAAAAGATATATAGATTTAGATATAGATATATAAAATCTGCTTTATTGAATAACCTAATAAGTGTTTTTAGCCACTGATTTAATGAGATTCAGAACCCAAATATTTTTTTGAATCTAGGATTTCATATTCCACTTTTCAGCATAGATTTAAATTTCATTCATTTTCATAAAGGAAACTGTACATACTTAGTAAGCAACATGTATCATGATTAACTTTCCTTTGCTTCCTCAAGTAGCACAGTTATTGATTTGTTTTTATTGTTAAGTTGTGCAGATTGATCAGGGCCGGCTCCAGGCTTTTGGCCGCTCCAAGCAGCCAAACAAAACAACAACAATAAAAAGCCGCGATTGCGATCTGCGGTGGCAATTCGGCGGGAGGTCCTTCGCTTCGAGCAGGAGTGAGGGACCGTCCGCCAAATTGCCACCGAACAGCTGGATGTGCCACCTCTCTCTGAAGTGGCCTCCCCAAGCACCTGCTTGGTAAGCTGGTGCCTGGAGCCGGCCCTGAGATTGGTAGCAAAGAGTAGGTCTAAAATCTTGTGCAATATACAGTGGCATTGGAACAACTATTGTAGTGTGGGTGCTGGAAGCCATTGAACAAAACTGTATACCCTGTATATCGGGATGGGGAACCTTTTTTCTATGTGGGGCACTGACCCACAGAAAAAATCAGTCGTGGGCCACACAGCCCCGCGGGGGGGCACAGAGGCTCGGGACTTACCCCACTGTAGAGGGGTAAGCCGGCGGTCCCAGATCCAGCCTGGGGGAGGTGGGGACGTGGAGGCTCGAGGCTTCCCCTAGGCTCCAGGGTGGGGCCAGAAATGAGGAGTTCAGGGTTCAGGAGGGGGCTCTGGGCCGGAGCCAAGGGGTTTGGAGTGTTGGAGTGGGCTCAGGGCTGGGCCAGAGGGTTGGGGTGCAAGCTCTGGGAGTGTGTTCCGACCTGGGGTAGGGGGTTGGGGTGGAGGTGCACGGTCTGGAAGGGAGTTAGGGTGCAGAAGGAGGTTCTGACCTGGGGCAGGGGGTTTGGGTTGCAGACTCCAGCCAGATGGTGCAGTGGGGATAAGGCAGGTTCCATGCCTGTTGGGGCTCCACACTGCTCCCAGAAACAGATGCCATGTCTGGCCCCCAGGCGAAGAGGCCAGGGGTCTCTGTGCAGTGAGCGCTTCCTGTGCCTGCAGGTGCCACCCCCACAACTTCCATTGGCCACGGTTCCCGGCCAATGGGAGATGCGAAGCTGGTGCTGGGGGCAGGGGCAGTGCGCAGAGCTTCCTTGATCGCCCCTCCGCCTAGGGGCTGCAGGGACATGCCGGTCGCTTCTGGGAGCTTCGCAGAGCCGACCGTACTTTTAACAACCTGGCAACCCCAGCTTCCCTCTTCAGCAGGGCGAGCTGGTGCTCACGGCTCCAGCCCTGCTGGGGTGGCAAGGCTCAGGGCTTCCAGCCAGCGCTGTGGAGACTTGCCATGGGCCAGAAGAAATGAAGCAGCAGCTGGATCTGGTAGGTTCCCCACCCCTACTGTATATAATGGAAACCACTTCAAACCAGACGGTGCAACCCCCAGCACCCCCACCTCCAGCACCCCTGGCAATATAGGTCTAGGAAAAGTAAAAACAAAACCCAAATAAAATAATAATAATGGTACACTGTGTTAAATGGTGCACTAAACCTTTACTGTCATCTGTTTGGAGAAAATATTTAGGAGTCTTGCCCTTCTGCATGAATGTAATTGTTACAAGATGCATATTGATTTCTTACATTTTTTTTATCTTGTGCTTATCTAGTATTTTAAATTTCTATTGTTTTTAACAAAAATTTTAAATAATTTTTCTCAGATCACAAAATATGTAGGTTGTGAAATGTATCTGAGTTCAGTGGGGTATAATTCTTTACTTGGGTTATTTTCTGATGAATGAGTGCTTGATTTCTTAACCTTAGCGCCACATTAATATTAGCCTTTTTAATCATATAGCTATTAATCATATCTGGGGCATAAAGGTCACTTACATTATTCAGGCTGACCCCCTTTCTCCTCTCCCCGCCCCTCCCCCCCCCCCGCAGTACCACTCACTACATCATTCCCAGTAAGATTCTAACTAACCTGTTTTTGAATATCTGCTGTGATTGTCTTGCCCCTTAGGCATCGGTTTCCCTGGCCAATTATTCTTACTGTTGAGAATGTTTCCTTTCATATCAAGCCTAATTTTTTCCTTTCTGAGCTTCAGGCCATTGCTTCTTCCTTTCTCAGTACTATCCTTTTTCTTTCTCTTATATTATCTTGAATGTATTTATAGACTGCCATCATGATTTTTCCCTCTTCTAGACTGTAAATTTAAATTCCCTCATTCTTGCCTCATTTGTTTTCTCCACACTTAGTAAGACTTTTTGCTGCTCTTTTTTTTTCATGTTTCTCCGCATCCTCCTTAATCTAAGAACTAAAACTACACATGATGCTCCAAGAATGGTCAAATCCAAGCTATGTAGAGCAACCTTGTTTCTTTCCTGTTTTTTTTTATGTGATTCCCCTATGTGTACATATTCAAGAATAACATTTTTTCACAATGTCATCACACTGCAAACTCCTATTTACTGTAGCCGACTGGATACTATATCCACCCCTATTTCTTTACTGGAGTGGATATACTTGGAGCAGGCGCTCAACAATACAAACCCTGTGGTCTTGGTGAAGTAAGTAGGCAGCACCCAAACCAACTATCTGCCTCCCGGATCTGCTGCTCCCTGCAATGCTTTCCCCAGTTGCTAGGTACTGCAGCAAGAGCCCCCCTGTTTCTCTGCCTTCCCATCCTACCTCGTCTGTTATATCTGCTGTGCAGAGGTCTCCCATGCTCTGTAGAGAAACAGTTGGTTGGAATTATGTTGAACTGTATTATGAAAAATGATCAAGGAGTAAATAGACCTGCAGCAAGATCCTTAGCTCAGCTAAGACTGCTCTGAGCTTCTTTGGCCTCCCAAGCAGCTTGAAATCCAGCTTGATTGGCAAATAAAAGGTTCTCCTTAGTGTAGTGCCCTGTATAGCCAGGACATCGCTATGTACTGCGGATCCCTGACAGAATGGTCCTTGAACGTAAGTGGGATTTAATTAGGACATTGGCATTGTGCCAGTCATCTGCACGAGGAGGAATTTCACCTAGTGTCCATTTAAAAAAAAAGTACATGTATTTTATTACTTTACTAACATATTAGTTTTATATTGATGAATTTACATAGTCAAGTGCACATCCACCAACAAGAATAGCATACAAATGTCTAATATTCACAACAGGATTCTTGGGTGTAAACTCCTTACTGATTCTAATGTCATCCTAAAGTGTAAGTAAATGAAGCCTGGTAATGTTCTTCAACAGAGCCAGCTCTCCCATGTTGTTATGGAGGAGGGCAAGAAAGTGAACCAGCAAGCCAAGCAGTGCAAAACCAATTTAATAATCCTAATGGCTTAGTACTAGCTCATACAAATGATATAGCAACACTTAATAGATACAGATTAGCATTGTACATGAAATTTTGAATTGTGCCTGAGATTCAAACCTTGTCTTGATCTGCCAGCTGTATCTCTCTGTACCAAACTCATCTTTGTAATGTGTCCTTGAAAATTTAATAAAGATAATATTTTTTTAAAAAGTCAATCTTATACAACATCAAAAACTCTATATGAAAATATATTCAGGCTCAGAGGCTAGAGAACATATTGGATATTAGAATTTTTTTACACTGGATTAGTCACAAAAACCATACCAAGGTACAGCCTGGCAAAATACCAGTCTGTTCTAGATGCTGTTTGCAAGAGATTCTTGCCCTAGCCTCAAAAGGCCTGCTGACATTCCCTATTATTCTGTAATGCATTCTTATCATATCTTACATGTGATTACAATCTAGGATAAAGAACAAAATGTGCCCACAGTGTTGTTCTGCACTAACCAGGGCATTGTAGGGGGCAGGGTTACAATCTCTTATGAAAAATCCAGCATTGACCCTGAGATATAGAATACCATAGTAGGTTGGGTTTTGGGGGTGAAACCCTGGCCTCACTGAAGTTAATGACAGTTTTGCCACTGACTTCATTGTGGCCAGGATATCATCTATGACCTGTGTTGATATGCACCTTCCGATGTTCCTGGACTTTACCACTGTTAAATAGTCTCTAAAATGCAGAGTATAATGTTGATTATGTAATTTTGATATAGTTTTTTATTGTGGCATTAGTAGTGTTTAATAGAAATTTAAAACACCCGGTGTTTAAAAATAGTTTATAACAGTTTAGCAGATTATTCGCATATTGCAGCTGTCTTTCAGGTTTAATGTCCAAAGCTTAATTCTGCATTGTGATTCATATGGGAGGACCTGTATGGAGCCCCTTTGGCTTCAATGGGCTCCAGATGTGTGCAATAGCCTACCTGTTCAGATCGCAATTCAGGACTGTGTTCCAACTGTATATTTGTTCCTCTCTGATGCTTGCTAGAACAATGACTTAGGTCAACATTTTCAAAAGCGGAAACAGATTCTGAGTGCCTCTGTTTTGGGCTATCCAGCTTTGATGCTCCTAAAGTGACTCAAGCTATGTACCACCCAATCAGTGGCCATTTTTAAAATGTGTTGCCTGATGTCTAGTTACAAGCTTCATGAGATTCTTACTGTGATCTACTATTGAGAGATAAAGCCCAAATCAATAATGGACTGCTGGTTAAATATATCCTAATGAAAGGAATGTGATTTGTAACCTGTTGAAACATTAGCAAGAAAACACCATGGGAAAAAACACAATTCCTATTTTCCTGGGTTTTTGGTCATCATATATCTATAGATTGGTGTGGGAATTCAGAGCTGAGAATTGAGTCCATATGATATAATTGCAAATCATTAATCCCTCTTTTCACTGTGTAGTATTTTGTAGATCACTAAGAAGAGAGCTTTTTATTCTTTTCAACAGAACAGCATCTCTATTGGCCCCTTTTCAGATGATAGGTTAATTTTTTTGCAGATTGCAGGGAGAGCAGGGAGTGAACATCCAAACTGAGTGAATTACTAGTATTGTCATTCTTGCAGTTCTGCTAATTAGTGAACAAATTCTAGTCCTATAGAAATACAACATATAACTTATTCAGAAAATGTTACTTCAAAGGACCAATTGCAAATCCAAAAGCCTCATTTATAAAGGGAAAAAACCCAGTTACCTAATTGATATGCCATAGACTTCTTTTCATCTGAGATCTTCATGACCTCTATGGCTGCTCTGTGTTTTTTTTCCCCTGTTACATTAACACAGGGGTTCTCAAACTGAGTGTCAGGACCCCTCAGGGAGTCACAAGGCTATTAAATGGAGGGTCACAAGTTGTCAGCCTCCACCCCAAACCCTGTTTTGCCTCCAGCATTTATAAAGGTGTTTTATTTATATATATGTATATTTGTTTTATTTATATATAAATTTATAAGGGGGGGGTCGCACTCAGAGGCTTGCTGAGTAAAAATGTTTGAGGACCACTGCATTGCCACTTTAAAACTCTTCTTGACTAACTCATCTGAGACTTGACCTTTGTCACGGAGAGCTGTGTATTCTGGAAATCTTTTTTTCTTTTCCTTTCTTTCTCTCTCTTGAATGTAGAGGTATATAGTGGAGCCTATCTAGGATATTCATTGCTTCCCAGCTGATGTCACTGAGTTCACCTCCGCAATAGGACTGACTGAGGCTGCCCTAGGCATTCTTACTGAAATATGCTTTACATCATTGGCAGTTTCTTGATTTAGAACATAAGCATATTATGATCAGTGGAACTGGAGTCAGAAGGCCCATGATCCCTGGAGGGACTGTTATGGAGAGGTCCCCAGGAAAATGGGGAATGTGAGGAATTCATCTGGAAGCAATGCAGCTACATGAACAGAGCAGTGCATGGACAGGGTTTATTAAAGTTCCACTTTTTCAGCTTAATCTGCACTCAGCTTCACTTTTTACTAATTGAATCATAGGTATGATCATTGATTCATCTTGTCCAGTATTCTGCCTCCAGCAGTGGCCTATACTAGATATGGCCAAAGAAGGCAAAGTTCACCCATAATGCATCTGAGTAACTGTGTGATATTGAATCAGGTGGGAAGATTAGGTGCTTGATCACACAAGTTTCATTCTTGTGAATATTTTTTTAGCTAGTGTATCTGCAATTGTATCAAAGGGTGGCTGGCCCCTTTAAATGAAGTGGGTCCAGCTCCCCTTGTGCCAGCATACATGCATCTCATGTTGACCTGATTAAAAGCAGGGCAGCAGCTGGGCATAATAAATGATGTGAAGACAGTGTAATTGCAAAGAGGTCCCTGGAGGGAGTTCTCTGGAGAAAGCTGAGGGCAGGAAAGTAGTGGAGGGGCAAGCCTACTGACCTTTCCCAGACAGAGGTTTGGAAGCCAGGAAGATGGCTGGGATCTCTGTTGTGATATAAAGGAATCTGGAGTGAAGGAAGCCCAGTGTGTCAGAAGACACTGGAGCCGGGGCATGAGGTGATTTGTTGAGGCATGAGGCTTTTATTACTACTATTACTATATGCACTGTGTGTGAGATAAATGGACTTTCAAGGACTATTTGCACTAGGAGGAATAATGAACTCACCCCATGCAGGACTATTATGAGACCCAGGAGAACTTATGAACTTTAAGGACCCTGAGAGGAGAAACTGAGAGGAGTAACCCTAACATTATTACACCCAGCTGCAAGTGGGAGCTCGGAGTCAAGGGGGAAATCGTGACAATAGCTATACTTATTCATGTGTCCCTTTTTTTCCCTTTAAATCTCTCTAACTATATGCCTCAGAGCAATACTATCCCTCAGCAGTGAGTCCCATAGTTGGAAATAGAGAAGACACAGATTTGGCTCCAGGCTATGAGGAATGTTTTTTGGGGAGAGCCAAATGTATTATTTAGGGCTAGATTATAACTGACCTCTGCATGAGTGTGTAAGGTGGAAGAAACCATACAAACAGTCCATGTAAGGGCACATCAGAAGTGCAGTCCCAGTGCAAGGGGAAATGTTATCCACTGATTTCCTAAATATCAACAGCACATAGCATTTAAATTCCTTTTATGAAGGTGTCATTAAAGAGAAGAAAATGTCCAGTTTCAACTTTCTTTGGAAACCAGTTAGAGATATCAGACTTTATCTGTAACTAAACATCTTTCCTAATCTCACTAGAACAAATATGCTGTTAGCTATGGATCGGTTAACCTCTTTGTATAGGGAAACATTTCATGATTTCATATGGCTGCAATTGCTTTAAAAAAAATTGCAAAAAGAGACCTATAATTCCTAAGAATTGCATCACAGTATCGTGTATGGATTTTCTGATTGCAAGTTGAAAGTTGTGTTATGTTTACATACTAGTCAGCAGGTTTTGGGGGGAGAGTTAGTACTTAATCTTGTCATTTGGGGCCTTTAGGAAATAACACTACATCACGTTTTCAAATATCAGAGCCAGAGATTTTTTTTTAAACTGGATTTGGGGAGGTGGAAAGCAAGACTTAACTAATTAAAAGTGATTTGTTTTCATTATCTGGTTGAAGCATTGTATTCCAGATGCCCAAGATACCTCTGAGATGCAGGCAGAATTTTGTCACATCATCCAGGAAATCCTTATCAAAACACAGCTTGGTTCTCTGGTGGCACTGAGTGTTTGGTTTGATAAGTGGGTCTTATTTTGCTGTCTGCACACCGGTCCTTTGTAGCAGAGGGCATTTATTAAGGAAACAGATGGGGAAACATCAGTTATCTTTTGTGCCTTCTGTTTTCTATAAAGGCCAGAAAGACATGGAGAGCTCAACCGAAATAATTGAAGGCATCCTAGAATAAGTCAGGTATCAGGAGAGAGCAGATTTACTCAACTCCAGGACTGGTATGCTTGCTAATAAAGCAAAGTATTTTAATAACCTTTTTTACATTTGTGTTTTTTATAGGTAGGCTATCAAACTAGCTGAAGATTTGAAAAAAAAGTAGTGGGTTTTATTTTTAATGAGGTTGTCCCGAGTAAACTAGCTTACATTCACAGGGGCGGTCATGCTGAGGGTAAAAGCTAAACCTTGCTGAGTTGTGAACACAACAGTTATTTAAAGGGAAATGATCTGATTTTTCAGAGGTGCTGCTGAGCACCCAGCTGCAGCTTCCATTGACTTCAGCTGGCATAGTGACTGCTCAGTACTTGTTACAATTAGACCCAACAGCCTTAGAGCAAAATAACAAACACTGACAACATTTCAATCTGATAAATAGATGATTTTTGTTACTGGTGCCTAGTAATTATAATGTATAGGGAAACATTTCATGATTTCATATGACTGCAGTTGCTTTAAAAAAATTGTATAATGTGCCTAGTAATTCTATTTCGATTTTGGAATATTTTAGATTTGTTCAATAGCAAACCATTCAGTTTAGTAGGTCTAGATGATCAGTCTTGTCTGAGTTGTGTTTGTGGCTGCACAAGTTTTTTTTTTGAGGGGGGGGTTATATTATTGTGATGAGTAGTGATGAATGGAACCTCAAAAGGGTAAGGTCCTGTTACAGAAATTGCCATCCTAGAACCATTTAGAAATGTGGATAAAATATCTTAGTTTATATAACTTTTAAAAAGTGGAAGTCAAATCCTAGTGAGGTAAAGAGAAAGGAGCATAAACACTGCCAAATTAAGTGTAAAAATATAATAAGAAAAGCCAAAAAAGGAGTTTGAAGAACAGATCGACAAAAACTCACGAGGTAATAACAAAATGTTTTATAGGTATATCAGAAGCAGGAAGACTGCTAAACAACCAGTGGGGCCCCAGAACGATCGAGATACAAAAGGAGCGCTTAAAGATGATAAAGTCATTGCAGAGAAACTAAATGAATTCTTTGCTTCAGTCTTCATGGCTGAGGATGTTAGCGAGATTCCCAAACCTGAGCCGTCCTTTGTAGGTGACAAATCTGAGGAATTTTCACAGATTGAAGTGTCACTAGAGGAGGTTTTGGAATTAATTGATAAACTTAACAGTAACTAGTCTCCAGGACCAGATGGCATTCACCAAAGAGTTCTGAAAGAACTCAAATGTGAAATTGAGGAACTACTAACTATGGTTTGTAACCTGTCCTTTAAATCGGCTTCTGTACCCAATGACTGGAAGATAGCTAATGTTACACCAATATTTAAAAAGGGCTCTAGAGGTGATCCCGACAATTACAGACCGGTATGGCTAACGTCAGTACCGGGCAAATTAGTTGAAACAATAGTAAAGAATAAAATTGTCAGACACATAGAAGAACATAAATTCTTGGGCAAACTCAACATGGTTTCTGTAAAAGGAAATCATGTCTTACTAATCTATTAGAGTTCTTTGAAGGGATCAACAAACATGTGGACATAGTGTACTTAGATTTCCAGAAAGCCTTTGACAAGTTCCCTCACCAAAGGCTCTTAAGTAAATTAAGGTGTCGTGGGATAAAAGGGAAGATCCTTTCATGGATTGAGAACTGATTAAAAGACAGGGAACAAAGGGTAGCAATAAATGGTACATTTTCAGAATGGAGAGGAGTAACTAGTGGTGTTCCCCAAGGGTCAGTCCTAGGACCAATTCTATTCAACTTATTCATAAATGATCTGGAGAAAGGGGTAAAAAGTGAGGTGGCAAAGTTTGCAGATGATACTAAACTGCTCAAGATAGTTAAGACCAAAGCAGACTGTGAAGAACTTCAAAAAGATCTCACAAAACTAAGTGACTGGGCAACAAAACGGCAAATGAAATGTAATGTGGCTAAATGTAGAGTAATGCACGTTGGAAAAAATAACCCCAACTATACATACAATATGTTGGGGGTTCATTTAGCTACAACTAATCAGGAAAGAGATCTTTGAGTCATTCTGGATGGTTCTCTGAAGACATTCACGCAGTGTGCAGCAGCAGTCAAAAAAGCAAACAGGATGTTAGGAATCATTAAAAAAGGGATAGCCTCCATCTTATTCTCTATCTTATTGCCCTTATATAAATCCATGGTACGCCCACATCTTGAATACTGTGTACAGATGCGGTCCCCTCATCTCAAAAAAGATATACTGGCATTAGAAAAGGTTCAGAGAAGGGCAACTATAATGATTAGGGGTTTGAAACGGATCCCATATGAGGAGAGATTAAAGAGGCTAGGACTTTTCCGCTTGGAAAAGAGGAGACTAAGGTGGGATATGATAGAGGTATATAAAATCATGAGTGGTGTGGAGAAAGTGAATAAGAAAAAGTTATTTACTTGTTCCCATAATATAAGAAGTAGGGGCCACCAAATGAAATTAATGGGCAGCAGGTTTAAAACAAATAAAAGGAAGTTCTTTACACAGCGCACAGTCAACCTGTGGAACTCCTTATCTGAGGAGGTTGTGAAGGCTAGGACTATAACAGGGTTTAAAAGAGAAGTGGAGGTTAAGTCGATTAATGGCTAGTAGCCAGGATGGGTAAGGAATGGTGTCCCTAGCCTCTGTTTGTCAGAGGGTTGAGATGGATGGCAGGAGAGAGATCACTTGATCATTACCTGTTAGGTTCACTCCCTCTGGGGCACGTGGCATTGGCCGCGGTCGGTAGACAGGATACTGGGCTGGATGGACCTTTGATCTGACCCAGGATGGCCATTCTTTTGTATATAACTTATCCTATCCTACTTTTTGTGCTGCTAGACACTAGAAGCAGGGCCCAGGACTTCTGATAATCCTAGGTTGGGAACCACTGCTGTTTAATTTGCATTTAGTGAATGCTCAAACTGTGCATTGTGTCTCCGAAGAATGTGCCAGATGTGCTTTAAGCACAAACCCAGGACCATGAAAGAGAGGAGGGGGAGTCCTAAGAAGGCTGAAGGGGGCTGATAAAAGCCCAGAGAGTTTAAGTTGTGAAGGATCCCATGGACATAGGAGGAATTAAGGAGCACATTGGGACCTTTGTGACTGGGGTAGTAGAGAGGCCTGTCCCCGCTTCCCCCAGCAGCCTGCTGGACCCAGAACTGTGCATGGAGACTCTCCCCAACTCTGGGGGTAGGTAGTGCCTTCCCTCCTGCCTACCATGTGGCCTGGGAGAAAAATTGCTTAGAGGAGTCAGCTAGAGACTCCAGCTGGTAGGAACAGGAGCAGCGAACCAGGGACCTTTTTCACCTTCAACATAACTGGCCTGTGCTGATTCGCTATTTGCGCCAACCTTCCCCTCTCTCACTCCACATCTCCCCCTCTTATCCCCTGCCCTGTTCCCCTCCTCTTTTTTCCATTTAGTTGATCCCACTTTTAAGTAAATGCACCTCCCCCCCCTCAAAAAAGTGGGCATTTGCTATTATCACATTGTTCACTCTGCTTTTGTGTCTCCCCTTCCCCCAATTCTGCCTTGTCTATGAGACAGAAGCTCTTTGGGGGCAGGGACTGTCTTTTTGTTCTGTTTTGTACAGTAGCTAGCACAATGGGTGCTATGACTGGGGTCCCTAAGCACATGGTAATACTTGGAACTCAGAGCCTTTTTAAGGTCATTGTAAATGTTGGAATGAATTAATGCAAACATATTTTGATACAATTTGTTTTATTTCATATACTTTCAAAAATGGCTAAAGCCAGTATCCCTTAGGCTGTATCGTTATGTCATTCTCACCTTTTTCTGAGCCCTAGTATTTAGAGGTAAATACTGCTCTCTGGCCTGATGCTGACATAAAAAGATTAAGGGCCCAGGTTTTTAAAAACGAGTGCCTTTGCGTCTGACAAAGCGGGTATTCACCCATGAAAGCTTATGCTCCAATACTTCTGTTAGTCTGTACGGTGCCACAGGACTCTTTGTCGCTTTTTACAGATCCAGACTAACACGGCTACCCCTCTGATACTTGCCTAAAGTTAGGTTGCTAAGTCTAAATTTAGGCACATAAATAAGTGGCTTGTTTTTTGAGGTGTTTAGTACCCAGCCACTTCAAAATGCTAGACTTTTGGCTGGGTTTACGTAAAATAAAAGCCAGGAACTATTTGCCATATTATTTTTATTTTTTTGGTTAAGATCCCTGTCTTCTGAAGTCTTTGCTTGTTTTCTATTAGTATCATTCATTCTTCCCAAGAAATTAAATCAATCCATAACAGTGACATTTGTCATAATGTGTAGTTTAACTATATTTTTCTGATAGCAAATGGCTGTGCACTTTTTGCCAGATGTATTTTCTGTAGGCATTTCATTCTTTCTTTTTGTTACAAATCAAGTTAAAGACTGTGTATCCTGGGCTAGAGGTCTGTGACAATCTTATAATATAGTGACACACAAAAAAGCAGCCTCTCCAAAATAAGTAAATAGCCAGATATAACAATCAAATGAACATTCCAGTGAAACCACAGTCACAAAGAAGAACCCATATCATGCACCATAACCCATGCAAAGGCATTGGGATATACCTTGCAATGTACACTGAAAGATTTGGTCTACTTTGAACTAAATGGGGAGAGATTTTCAAAGCTGAGATGCACTTTTTCATGAACAATGCCCTGCCAACAGAGAGACCCTCACCCCCATTGTTTCTTTTATACTGAAGGGATTGCAGCTCTAGTGCCTCTGCTGACCACACCGGTAGCAGTATGGTACGGAGAGAGAAATGTTCACTCAAATGAGTAGTTCCCAAGCCAATTAGGGCTCTATAATTGAAAACCAGCTCCTCAAACTCCACCTGTAAATCAGTGTATAGCTAGTGCAGATTCTATAGCACCGGTATCTACTACCTAGATACATATACCCTTACTAAACTGCTGCCATGTGGTCCAGCAGCTTCAATCCTAGGGTAGATTTTTCTTTATTAAGGTGTAGTACTATGTAGAGCACATTGCAATAGTCTAATCTGAAAAGGAGTAAAAAGTAATGGATTATCATTGCTATCTGCATCTAACAGAAATGATTGCAAGTCCTGGCCAGAAAAAGATGGGACGAAAGCCTTCAACATTGCTACTACAATATTCCAAATAAATGAACACTTGAACCCCCCCCCAAACCAACATGGATTTTTTTTTTAAATTCTGATAAGTGCTCCTTTCCACTTCTCTCTAAACAATTCATCCACATGACTCTTGTCCCTTTTCATCCTTTGCCACTATTAATCCTCCAGTAGATCCCAACTACCTTTCCACTGGTTAACCTTCAAATGGCCCAGAGCAAATAGGCCTTCTCTATCCACAGCTCCCTCTTTCTTCACATCCAATCTACTTGTGATCCCATTGTGAGGTTCTGGCAGCCTCTCTGCTATGTGTTGGCTACTGATAAATTCAGAGCCTGCACACTTTTAAGAAAGCAGAGAACTCTCCAAAGCACGTTGTCTCAGAGTGTGCAAAATTTATAATGCTTGGAGCCAATAATGGATTACTAGATCCTCTGGCCCTAGTAAAGAGAACTTGACAGAGAAGGAGAGGGGTCTGTTGGAGGGTTGTGGGTTAACATTGGTGGAACCAATGAGATGCTACTGGGTGGAGCCAGGGGGCTATTGGAAGACACTGAAAGGGTGCTGGTGAGTGGAGGGTTTTAAAAAGTTCAGCTAGGCATGCAAACCTTCTGACACTTACTCATAGCTAATCATTACTTCTGATTCTGGACTGGCCTGTTGTTCCTTTAAAGTGCAGCTTGAGTTTCTTATGCTTAGCATAAGCTACACATCATTACCCTGTAGTACTGTACTTCTTCACCAGTGCAACTTTGTCTTCCATTATGTAACTTAATAACGTGTAGCTGTGTTGGCCACCATTCAGTGGATGACAGGTGGCTGATAAAGTATTCAGTGGAATTTTCCATCTGTCATTCCATTTTCTTTTTCTATCCAGGGCTTTCAGGGCATATATTTTCTCCTTAGCAGCGCACTTCGAACTACGAAAAGAATGTCTTTCTTGTGCCTCAACTTGCATGATGCTGCACTAATCTGACAGGTTTTAGTGATTTTTTTTTTCATTATAAGGTACATGTAATGATTTATTTATACTGTATTACTGGATTCTGGGTGTACACCCTGCAGCAGTAACAGATGTGTCACCTTCTGGTGCTCTGCCAACTAGTGTTCATCTGCTAAAAAGGCTAATTAAAAATTAAAGTATATTTAGGATGCTTTTAAGGCATCAGAAACACCATCACTTTGTTGTTATTAATGTACCTCATAGACTTACATTTTTCATGGCATACATTATAAAAGCTTGGTAATATAGTTAACTGACATATTAATTAGTGATAAATAGATAGCTGCCTGCTTCAAGTTATTGCAAATGAGGGGGAAATTGTTAAATAATCTTCTTTGGAAGCACTGAGTATTTGGGAGACAGTATGGTTCAGCACATAAGGCACTCAGCTGGACCTTAGGAGATCTCAGTTCTATTTCTGGCGTGGCTGCTGGCCTATTGGGTGACATTTCTTCACCTTTCACTTCCTCAATTTCCCCATCTGTAAAGTGGGGATAATGATATACTCCTTTTGTAAGGCACTGAGATCCATGCATGAACAGCACTATAGAAGAGCTATGTGGTGGTCGTGGTGTTGCCAGTTCCTGGCATCTTTCTCTTTTTAACTAGTGTATCTCCTACTATTGTTTTATATTCTCATTAAGTGCTTGCTTGTATTGTGCAATGTGAGATTTAGGTTGTACCATGTCCTTAGAGAAACCAGAGAAGCAGAGCAATCAAGGATGGGGGGTTGGTTAGCTCCAACATAAAGACACCCATCCCAGCACAGTGACCCAAAAGAAGAACTTGAACTAAAATCAGATCCAGAGTTCTGGGGTCTTTTGATCCAAGGTTTTTGATTAGGCTTATTTTTATTTCTAAACTATTGACTGTCTATTTCATTTTGCCCACCTCTTTGAGATCTGTCCATGTCTTAATTTCATCTAGTCAATCTCTTATTATCTATATGCATCCGAAGAAGTGGGCTGTAGTCCACGAAAGCTTATGCTCTAATAAATTTGTTAGTCTCTAAGGTGCCACAAGTACTCCTGTTCTTCTTCTTATTCAATAACTCTGGGCAATATTTTATTTTTATACTTTTTTTTAACTAGCTTTATCATTAAACATGAGCTTATACCACATATTCAAGTATGACCCAATTGAAACAGAAGGTGTATAAGGACTTTCAGGAAGTACAAAATGAGTAAGTGAATGAATCCTAATTTTCAGGGAGAACTCTCTTAATTCTTAGTCCTTCCCTTAAGCCATTAGGCAGCATCTCCGAGCAGGAGAATATTTTCTGATTCTTCCCTTAAAGGAATTTAAAGGGGCATCATTATTGAAATTATCATATTGATGTGGTATTTCATAAATAAGTTTAGCCTCTCTAATTTAAGGTTACAGTATGTTCAAATAGAACCCCAACCTACTAAATTCCTATGCTGCACACAGGGGAGACTACAATACTTCTTTTGAATCATGTCCTGTGGCTTGGATGCAAGTATACCGTATATCCTGCACTAATTACATATGGGCTGTTGGTATGCACAGTTTGTTTGTATCAGTGGTTTTTAACTGTTTTTTTAATTGTGGACCCCTAAATAATTTCAAATGGAGGTGCAGACCCCTTTGGAAGCCCTAGACATAGTCTGGGAACCCCAGGGGTCTGCAGACCACACGTTGAAAACCACAGCTTTATATGGTACCCGTTGTGAGATTGGAGTCATTTCACTGATCCTTGAATGGGAAAAAAGCTTTACGCTTTTTTTAATAGGTACATGGAATGTACATATGAGGACCAAACCTATAGGTCTCACAAAGGGAAAATTTCCATGGACTTTGCTAGTTTTGTCTGCATAAGGGCTATGTGGATGGGGTCTCTATGAACTATCTGTTTACATTCTGAACTTATTCTCTGCACTAAAACTCAATATCAGAAGGATCCACTGTATGTATATATTCATTTTTATAAAAGCAAAAGTAGATACCCATCTTGTCTTGCCATAATTTAATTTCACGGTAAAGTATACAAACTGCTATTCTCAATATAAAAAAAAATTGTGTACCAGAAGATAAATCCTTACACAGCAACAACAAACCCTTTCCAACCCTCACTCTCCTCCCTTTCCCATAATCTCCTCTTCCTCCAAATATCTGAGAGAGACACTGCAATTCGTAGCATACTTTAGTGAAATCTGGACTTTGGACTAAGATGACCAGATGTCCCAATTTTATAGGGACAGTCCCGATATTTGGGGCTTTTTCTTATATAGGCTCCCATTACCTCCCGCTCCCATCCCGATTTTTCACACTTGCTGTCTGGTCACCCTATTTTGGACACAAAGCCTACACAAGATCAGGAATCAAATTCCCAAGATTAGAACCCACAGGGAGAACAGCAGGGCAGCCTCTATACTACAGAGATTCCAGCTCAGGTGCCTACGCTGGTCTCAAAATATGGTCTAGGGAAAGAGGCTGTCTATCAGGTAACCAACTGCCAAGATTTAGAGTCTGTTGATCAACTTTTAGTAGGTAAAAACATATAGTGTAGAAGTTAAGAAATTTCAAAGTAACGTGTACAAAACTCTGCCTTCTCTCTTCCAGAATAACTAATTGTTAGTACTCTAGTATTCATTAGAATTTATAGGTCTCTTCCTTATGTTTGGTTAATAAGCTTTCTCCTTGAGTTCCATAATAATTGCACTGAATATTTTCTTACAAAAAATGATGATGAATTATGCATGCTGTCTCCCCCCACAGAACAAGTTGAAACCAGTTGATAGGAAAGTCATCTGATCAATTTTTATATCCCACCACAGTGATTATTGGTATGACCGTAGCCCACTTCCCTCCCTCCCAACTGCTTTTTGCAGGGAAGTGGGAGAAAATGCCAGGATAATTTTGAATGTTGGGTCCTGTAATTATTATTTTCTCTACTTTCCAGATGGAAATCGGTGTAATTTTCAAAATTTTTACCCAGAGAGATTGTGATTTGCCTAAATCCAGAGGCTGGTGTAGAGCCTGGAACAGAACCCAGTGCAATATTTAAAGCATAGACCATCTACCTTATATGATTACTAATGACATCCTCCTCAGATGTAAGAGGAGCATATACTTCTTAGACAGAAGATACACTGGTGATAGGAAAGTTAATGCCACCTCACAAACTAATCTATAATTCCACAAGCTGGCACTAGCATCAGATGTGAACCATGTTTTTAAATGAAATAACTCCTTGAAGGAATGCAGTAGTTGTTCCCTCAGCACATGAGGGTTTAAATTTCCTTGCTCAGCGATGTCTGGCTTTGGGGTTGGGACCTGAGCAGGAAGGTTGGCAGCGTATCAGAAGTAATGCTCGCAGTGTGGGAGGTTCTCACCTTAGAGGGTGGGACCAGGCAGAAGGCCTGGCAGCAACAGGCATTCTTACCATTCCTGAGGTGACCGTATGAAATTAATGTTAACATTACTGAAATAGCATGTCGGCAGGTGCGCTGCCAGCTTTTCCGCCGCGTTAGGCGGCAGAAGGTCCCACCCTGAAATGCCGCCTGTGGTTTACATGATTATTCGAGCAACTTACTAAGCACACTGACATAGATGAAGGAAACCCCCCTGCTCGCTCTTTATTGTTCTTTTGTGTATTTGTTTTTACCTCTGCTTTCTCTAGTGCTCTGTCACAATATTCCTGGTGTAGAACTGTCAGTAGCACTGTAAATTCAATGGGGATTGATCCTGTCTTAGAACAGCAGGGATGGAGAAGGCTGACTCTTCACCGCTTTAAGCTCTTTAGTGTAGCCATAGCCTTAGTCTCCGTCTTCTAGTCTAATCCTTGTTAAATGGGTCAAAACAATTGTAAACAACTCTCTTTCTACAGATCATGATTGGATAGATGATCACATTTTGTATAGCTCTAAGAGGTCACTGACTAACAAGTCAAAGCACTCTGAATGGATAGATTTAAGCAGCTAACCTAAAATTGTCAGCTCATTTTGTGGGAGGCACTTTAGAAGAGTTGGAGTCAGACCGTTTAATTTGCCTTTCATAGTCTGTCATGATTATTTCTTACAACAAAATATCCAGTGCAACAAATTAGTGTGTGCTGCTTTGGTCAGGCTGCATTCCAATTCCTGCCATGCCACTGCTGGCTGCCTTAAGCACTTCTTCCAGCACAATAATTATTGCCGAGTTTCTAGACTTCATCAAACCAGCAAGGTGATCACCCCCCTGGAACAGCTGGGGATATGAGGTATGGAAAAGTAAAAAGAAATTGCTGCAACTCTGTGCTATCATGCCAGCAAATGCCACTTGAATGATGGCAGCTATTGGCAGGGGAGGGTTCTGTTGGAGGAGAGCTTGCAGCAGTACTAGATTATAGCTTTTGCTGCTTCCAAGTGGAATTGCGATGGGCACCGAAGCAAATAAACCAAATTGGAGGGCAAGAAAAGTGGAGATTAGCAGGCAGATGCAATAGGGAAACTGTGAATTGTGACATTACAATGTTTACTTCATCGTATATGCTTGATTCTTTTATGAAGCAACAAACGTACACAATCAACAATATGGCATAAACTAAGGAGCTATATTAGACAGCCCCTTATTTTGTCCATAGCACTTTTCAGCAAACAGGTGTCATTCTTGTTCTTATATGACAAATTACTACTTAGTAATATTTTATTATATGAAGTGTAGCAGCAAAACCAAAGTGATAAATACATCTTGCCGTAGCTGGCTTTTTAAAAAGATTTAACCTTCAAAATAGGTTACCTGGAGTCGGTCACTGTGCTTGAGTGAATGTGTGTGTAAACAATGATGGGTTGATCCAGAGTTGGATGCTTAGCACTAGTGGGTGTTGTGTGTGCTCAGCAACCATCAGAATCAGGCCATAAGTTAGTGGAACATTGGGCCTGATTCTCCTCTCATTTATCTTGGTGTAAATCAGAGTAACATCACTGACACTAATGGAGTAACATGAGCATAAGGGCTTGTACACAGTAGCACTTACTTCAGTATAATGTAAGTCTCTCAGGGATGTGAAAAAGCCAGCCCTCCTGAGTGACATAAGTTACACCGACCTAAGCGCCGTTGTGGATGGCGCAATGTCAGCGGGAGAAGCTCTCCGGCTGATATAACTACCACCACTCGGAGGTGGAGTAATTATGCCGATGGAAGAGCAGGAGAATTGAGTGTGTGCAGGATCTTGTTTTGTTTAGGGTGTCTCTTTTTGTAATGTATGTGTTGCTATCTGTTTATATTAGAGAAGGCAGATTGAAGAAGTTCACCTTGCACTACAGCTGTACTACAGACTGTCATAAACCTCATCACCTTCTGGTTGGTCAGAATATTTTTATCAAAATTGCATTTTGGCAAAATAGGCTGTTGCTTTGAAGCAAAAATGTTTTTCTGAAACACATCAGTTTCCTCAAAACTTTCTCTCTCTAACCCAAAAACCTTCAGAGAGACAGTGGCCAGGAGAGTCAGACTCACGCTGTAGCGGAGTACTGGTTTGGGATGTGGGAAACTCAGCTTTAAGTCCCTGCCCTGCCTGATTTGGAGTGATCTGGGATGAAAAAAATCTCATCTGAATGAGGCAGAGAAGGGACTTAAACCTGGGTCTCCCTCATCCCAGGCCAGTACCATAATTACCAGTTTATGGAGTGTGTGATATTTGCAAAATCATTCAAAAGGTTTTGCGGGGTTTTCCGGTGCAGAATGAAAACAAATTTTGAAATCACAGAAGTTGCTGAAAAACAGAATTGTCATCATCTGATCAGCTCTAGACCACAGTTCCTGTAGGAGTTCATTCCACACTGACTGGCCTCTGAGGAAGCTCTGAACCCTGCACATATGAGTTTTATCTTTATGGTCCAAATTTCCATTGTGCCAGAGGAGCAGAGTTGTTGACTATGGCATTCATCCTGGCTCTTTAAGTGATCTTTTTAATATTCTGGGCTCAGCCCATTGAATGCCTTGAAGATAAAGCCTGAGATCTTGTGCTTGACTCATTGGTCTGTGGGGAGCCAGTGAAGAAAGCAAAGGATAGGTCTGTTTGCTGTAGCCCATGTTGCTGAGATGTGCTGCAGTGTTCTGTACTACTTGGAGTTCCCTAAGGGCTGATGGCTTCATGTCCAGGTAGTAGGCAAAGTTTAGCAGTTGCAAACTTTTCAGGAGATAACCAATATCCCATCTCTTTCTTCTACACTGGCAAAGTGATCAGCAAAGTTGAAAGATCTGTTTATAGATAATGCCAACGCTTGAAATCTAGTAAATACTTCACACTGTGTAATGATAATGAATATTCTAGCAGGAGTATATTAAAAAGAATTTTATAAGGTCAGATGAAGTCAGGCTTCTGCATATTCAAATTTGATGTGGAGTGAGTGACTATAAAGCAGTAAGCTCTCTGTGCTTATCAGTACCAGCATGGCTTAGCTATTTTTTTGACAATAGCTTTGAGTAAGCTTGGTATGGAAACACAGGTAAAACCACCTTTATGTGTGGAGACTGGCTATTTTCACCTGATATATTCCTTTGATACCATTCCGCATTGATTTTTACCTTCACTTCTCTCACTCCTGATGAGTTGTGAGCACTCTCTTCTAATGCATCTCAAAACTGATTGGCTGAGGATTCTTATAAAGCATTTGTTTCTAATCCTCTTCAAGCCACCTTTCCTTCCAAAAAGACTTAGTGGGTGAGGTGATTTTGTTGTTGTTGTTTTCATTGTAGGTAGGTAATTTTGTGCAGAGAATAGGCCAAATTCTGCTTTCAACTACACCAGTGTAAATGTAGGATAATTCAGTTATCTTCAGAGGAGTTAATCTGGATATACCTTGGGGTAAACGATAGGTTATAGATGTACTGTAGGTTTATATTGTGGAAATGAGAACATAATCTGGCCCTCTATGTGTAACTTGTGCACATCTTTGTGCATTAGAGAGTTTCTGTATTATTAAATATTGTAATAACATGGTAACAGTTTTGATATTCTTGATATGTGCTTGCACCTATCTGAATGCATAGTTCTGCCTGCATTCATACTTTTGCGCAATACCTTTTTTCCCTTCTGATTTAAAAAAAAAATATTAGAGGCCAGTATCAGCACTTCTTCCTTTCAGCTACTAGTTACAGTAACTCCTCGCTTAATGTTGTAGTTATGTTCCTGAAAAATGCAACTGTAATCGAAATGATGTTAAGCGAATCCAATTTCCCCATAAGAATTAATATAAATGGGGGGGGGTTAGGTTCCAGGGAAATGTTTTTCACCAGACAGAACACTATATATACACAGTATAAGTTTTAAACAAACAATTTAATACTGTACACAGCAATGATGATTGTGAAGCTTGGTTGAGGTGGTGAAGTCAGAGGGTAGAAGAGGGTGGGATATTTCCCAGGGAATGCCTTACTGCTAAATGATGAACTAGCACTCAGCTGAGCCCTCAAGGGTTAACACATTGTTATTAATGTAGCCTCACACTTTACAAGGAAGCACAAATGGAGGGAGGGGAGACAGCATGGCAGACAGAGAGAGACAGAGACACACACCCTATGTGTGAGAGAGAGATGTGCATTGCCCCTTTAAGTACGCTGACCTCACTCTAAGTACATTACCTTTTTAAGTTGAGACAGCAGCTGCTCTATGGAGATGGGGTAAGCAGGGGGCAGGAGCAGGGGGGAGGAGGACACCCTGACATTAGCCTCCCGTCCCTCTGCACAGGAATCAGGAGGCTCCCAGGAGCAGCTCCAAGGCAGAGGGCAGGAGTAGCACATGGCAGTGGGGAGAGAAACAGCTGAACTGCTGGCAATTGATAGCCTGCTGGTGGCTGCCGCACAGGGGACTTAGGGGAGCAGGGAGTTGATGGGAGGCGGCCGGTCCACCCTGGTTCCAAGCCCCACCTGCTAGTTCCAACGGGCTGCTCTTTCTGCAAGCAGTGGACAAAGCAGGTGGCTGCCAAAAAACGTTATAAGGGAGCATTGCGCAACTTTAAACGAGCATGTTCTCTAATTGATCAGCAATGTAACAAAGAAACAATGTTAACCGGGATGATTTTAAGTGAGGAGTTACTGTACATGGAAGTTGATGGGAGTTAGGTGCCTAACTCAGGTGCTTTTGAAAATCCCACTAGGTATTTATCTCCCTCTTAAAGTGCCCAAATGCCTTTATAAATCTGGCCCCATGGTCCTTAAAAATGGAAATCATTAGCACAGATGGAAAGACTCTATTCTGCAGTCAATGTTTTGTTGTTTTGAAATGTGTGGTGAAAAATATTAATGTGTGCATCTAAGCAAATATTGTAGGTATTTTGATGTATTCTGTCCTTTTTGTCTAATATGTTTTAACAAGATACTTTTTTTCCATTTGTCTGCCTTTAAATAATTCCTCCGCCCCCTAAAATAAACCCTCCTTTATCATGGTTGAGTGACTGAATCCTGCTCTGGGCAAAAAAGCAGGATATTTTTGTCTCATAACATGGTTTCATTTTTAAGGAATAAAATAAATTTCCTATCTTGAGATGACTTATCAGTTTGAGTCTGAGCCACTTATAGTATCTTTGCTGATTTCATCTATATCTTTTAGAACTTATAGAATACAAGCATGTCTTACTGAAATCATGCATAGCTTGCTATTGCATCTGTTTATGAACAGGAAATCAAATACTGTATAGTGACTAGTTCTCTTTAGAATAGAACTTCTAAGTTAATATTGTGTATAATAAGCCTGTAGCTTACAAGTTGTAGCAATGCAATAGTTAACTTGGGTAGAACATGATTTCCATAGAGTTGACTCTTCAAATTTTCTTGCAGAGATCCAAAATGGAGTGTTTGTGATACTTCTCTGAGTCTGTTTTCCTGTATGTCAGCCAGAAAAACATAGCTACTTTAACCCTTCAAATAAACCATCCCACAGAGAATATTGCTTCAAAATCCTTTTTCTAATCTAAATACCTCTATAGCATGTGCTTAAATCCATTCCATTTTAACCCAGTGGGACCTGTGCATTAAGTTACAATTTTAAGCATGCATTGAAGTGTTTTGCTGAATTGGGACTCTAAAACAGCAAAATTACTATGTTCAAGAATTTTTCCCCTCGTCACACATCATTGTTAATAAAATCAAATGTGTGTCAGTTGAGATTTCTTTCATTTAAAGTCACCCAGTGAAGGTGGGCAAACAATTTTTGTACAAAAATTAAATCAATGAGACACCCTCCGTCTATCTATGTAGAGGACATATTGATATTTGCGCTAGGTTTGATAATATCAAGTGTATCTAATTACTAGGGCTGTCAATGAATCGCAGTTAACTCATGAGATGTAACACAAAAAAATTAATCGTGATTAAAAAAATTAATGGTGATTAATCACACTTATAACAATAGAATACCAATTGAAATTTCTTAAATATTTTGGATGTTTTTCTATATTTTTAACATTGATTTCAATTACACCAAAGAATACAAAGTGCACAGTGCTCACTTTAGATTATTATTTTTATTACAAATATTTGCATTGTAAAAATGATAAATAAAATAAATAGTATTTTTCAGTTCACTTCATACAAGTACTGTAGTGCAATCTCTTTATCATGAAAGTGTAATGTACAAATGCAGATTTTTTTTGTTACATAACTACACTCAAAAACAAAACTGTAGAGCCCACAAGTCTACTCAGTCCTACTTCTTGTTCAGCCAATCGCTAAGACAAACAAGTTTGTTTACATTGACGGGAGATACTGCTGCCTGCTTCTAATTTACAATGTCACCTGAAAGTGAGAACAGGCGTTCGCATGGCACTTTTGTAGCCCGCTTTGCAAGGTATTTATGTGCCAGATATGCTAAACATTCGTATGCCTCTTCATGCTTCGGCCACCATTCCAGAGGACATGCTTCCATGCAGATGATGTTAAAAAAAAAAAAAAGTCAATTAAATTTGTGACTGGACTCCTTGGGGGGAGAACTGTATGTCTCATGCTCTGTTTTACCTGCATTCTGCATATATTTCATATGGATGATGACCCAGCACATGTTTGTTTTAAGAACACTTTCGCAGCAGATTTGACAAAATGCAAAGAAGGTGCTTATCCTGGCGAGCCGCGTGCTGAACATTGCCGACCCCTGAGCTAGAGTCTTAATTTTATGTCCCCAGGAATAATGATGACAGTTGCAATTTAGCTAACAATTCCATTCATTATATAAGTGAACCTAAAAAGAATCCAGTTCATTCTCCCTTTGCAGTCTCTCTTTTGCAGGGCAAAACTAGTGTTTAAAAGGTATTTTTTAATTATATTTGTTCAGAAGAGTTGGCAGCTAACACTCTGAACACAGACATTAATTCTGTGGATTGATCTCAAGCCTTTTTCTACAGTGTTTGATGTGGGTTCATTTTTATGGGTATTGTTTCTGTTTTCTGACTGGGTGAGTAGACAATCATTTTGTCTCAAAAACTCAGACCAACTAAAATTTTGGGTTCTGCAAATTCTAGTCTATATCCCTTTAAATTAGCTTCAGATGAATGTTTGTGCTATTAACAATTACTCCCTTGAATGTCAATGCAAAGTGAAATTCATTTAAAAATTTGACTGAACAGAGTAGGGGAGAAAAAAGCCCAGCTGTGTTCATAACTTCTGTTGCTTTTATACTGGTAATTATTATTATTTTTAATCTAGTCTCTTCCTTTCAGCAGCTCTTCTTTTTTCCCATACTATTTCAACTATATATATATGTATGGACTTGATTCTCTCTGTTACTTTAGTTCTTTCACTGGGGTAACCGCACTGAAGTCAATGGAGTTACATTGGAAAATCAGGCCCTATATCTGCATTTACAATCCAGAATTGTTTAAAACATATGCTTTTACTGTGCAAACCACAAAGGGAAGAAATTAAGGCCAACAGTCTCAAAACTGAATGCCTGGTAACACAATGCTCTTGCAGCTCCTGTTACGAAGGTGTGTCTAACTTTAGGCACCTAACTTTGAAAATGTTTGCTCTAAGTTTACAACAATCAGTGTCTTTTCAACAAAGCAATAAACTTTGCATTTTAATTTATTTTTGTGTAAAGTTCTGTTCTGCACACTCATCTGGGGTGTCTAAAAAAGAGTGTGTGTAAAGTTTCATCCCATCAGGTAACCTTAATTGTTTGTCAAAAGCAAAAAAATTTTAAAGCTAACAGTAGATGAAAGCAGTCAGATTTTTATTTATTTATTATATTTGTTTAGCACATCAGCCACAACTTGGACAACTAAAATCCATCTTTAGGCACCTAAATAAAGGAGGGCTAATTTTCAGAGGTGGTGAGCACTGTCACTAGTCACACACCCATGTCGTGCTCAGCAGCTCTCCAAAATACTAA
Organism: Malaclemys terrapin pileata; assembly: GCF_027887155.1. NCBI lineage: Eukaryota > Metazoa > Chordata > Testudines > Emydidae > Malaclemys > Malaclemys terrapin. The sequence goes on along the minus strand of NC_071507.1, from coordinate 115,042,012 downwards.
ACTTTTATTTAGATCTCTAAATGTTAATTAAGGGGCCCAAGTTTAGGCACTCACATTGGAATGCTTTGGCCTTACTTTCTAAGGATGATTAACACGGTCCGCTGTTTGGTACTCAGGCAGTAGAACCATTATAGCAAATTATGTAAAGTCCCCTTTCCGGTGACTTTGGATAAGACCATCAGCTGAAGGCAAGTATCACTCTGTGTAGCTGAGTTGGGGTCACAAAAGTGCTCTTTTTTGACCTCCCCTGGTCCCTAGGGCTGATCTCATAGACTCATGGACTTCAAGGCCAGAAGGAACCATCATGATCATCTGTGACATTCCATCCCCCAGGTGGTGCTTAGAGTACTCTAAAGACTCCTCTCAGTCTCATCTGTGTCAGCTGTTAGTGGCCCAAAAGGTGCATTACTCCAGTCCTTAACTGATGAATCTGAAATACTAAGCTTAGATCCATTTAAGTAGATGGCTGGGGCATTTATGAAAAACTGACTGCAGGATCTCAGATGGCTACATGTATAAAAACCTAGGTAGATGATAGCACTACCAGACAATGAAACAAATTTCTAATTGCTGGGCTGGCTGAGGGACTTTTGAGCTCTGCTCAAATTGTTTGATTTAATTTTTAATGATGTGTGATTTCAGGACTCAATCTTCATAACTGAATTCAACAACAAAAATTTCTTCATGGCATCCTGACACACACAACTATAATGGCACGAGTCTATCTGTCTCTGAACCTTGTCATCCATAGGCTTCCAGTTTAAAGAAAACAGTCCATATAATAACCTTAGAAAAATGACAGGATTAATAATGGAAAGAGAAATGAATGAAAATATGTTAAGTGAAGATTTACTATCGAATATACTCTTATTCAGTTTATAGCCTTGTAAGCAATTTTTGACAGAACTATTAGATCTGTCACAAAAAAACCCTTTGATATATGTTGATGCGATTTCTTTTTAGCCTTACAGTTACAGTGGGAATATTAAGTTCCCTACTTTTTTATAATTAACTACAGTACTGCTATTTTCTTCCATAATTGGTACACTTATCTGTGTGATTTCCTACTGTTTGAATGATTTGCCTCATCCACTCTATATTTTGTAACTGACTGACCCCCCATAGTTATTCAACTAGAAGTCTGCACAGTTTATTTTCTTTTTACAACTGCTTTGCCATTCTCATTTTACTGTTTTTTCAGCTGATGAAAATAAGAGCTCTCTGTTATGAATGAACATTTTCCCATTGTTAGACAGTTAATAATAATGCTTTAGGCAGGTATTTTGTTGATACTGTTACTGGATTTCACAAAGACCTGCACAGTGTCACAGATGGATCTCAGTTATATAAATTAATAGTTAAAGTAATTTTATAATGATACATTTGGAGGTTTAGGGGGACTGGGATTTTGTGAAACTTGCAAGACAGCTTGGTCTTTTAGTCACATCATTGCAATTACAATTAGCACGTTACGCCTTGCTTCTTTGGGAATTCTTCTGACATGTAGTGTTGCTGTGGTGTCTAATATTATGAACCAGGCTTGCAGAATCCTGGGTAACTTAAGAACAGTGATTGTCTAGCTTGGTCCATGACTCTCTTAAGCAAAATTCTAAGCAAAAATCAGGATGGGCTATCAATCTGATATACTGTATAGTGCTAACCTGTCTCCAGAGAGGAGGAATTACAGTGGTCATCATTAAATCTGGGATTTTAAAAGGAACATAAAACTCAGTGGGATTGGGATGCCAAACTCCCTTAGATTCCTTTAAAAATTCCAGGCTAAGAGGTCAGCATTTGTCAATAGACCACATATAGTTGCACTTTCCTGATATAAATTGGGGGAAAATGTGGTATCTGTTATCACTATGTGGCAGTGATTGGCAAATGCCATCCTTTTAATAGTGATGTATGTATTTGGTAACTTTTTAGCAAGGTCTGGCTGTATTTTGGGTCTTGAATGCCTTTGTGGACAGGGAAATACCTCCAATAAATTGTATCACCTAAAAAATTTCAGTGAACTAAAATTAATTATTCAGCTAGCATTTAATTTCAGACACAGATATTAACTTTTAAATTAAATAAAAGTGTTCCTGACAAAAACACCTAATTCAATTGATCCATTGTGTCTTATAAACTGAGTAACTATTCACCAACAGATTTTGGGGTAGGGGAGGAATTGCAACTTCATATAGGAGCAGCGGATTTAAAAGAAAAAATCCCAGTTCAATAAGGAATTCTCAGAATTCTCACTAGAATTCTTGCCTAGAAAAATAGGTTTGGTCAGGGAATTTTTTTCTCTGGAGGATGCATTTAATCTTATCAGTGTTTTTTGGATATGTAGTTTTGAACGTGCATCAGTGTACAGGCTGCATGTTAATTAAATGTAACTACACAAGTTAACACATTCTGCTGAATTCTGAAAGGTGTTCCTATTCAAACCAAACTGACGCTTTGATTTTCTTACTCTGGTCTAGCTACTTCAAGTGTTCTTGTTTGGCAAGGGTCACCAACTGCCCTAACTTGTCTGGAGATTAACATGATGTAAATATTTCTAAAAAAGAAGCTATCTTGAGGATTGTGTAGCTATTCGTATTTGCTGTGTAACTGACAGCAGTGGTGACATTATTAAGGTTTGTTGGGGCTATTCCCTGCCTATGATGTGTTTTATATTTGATTTGCGTATAGGTAAAGTTTTTAAAGTTTGTATCTGTGTGTAATATAAAAATAAAAAACCCAAAACATCAAACTACTTTAAAAGAATGTCAGGTTTGCAAAGTCAAGCACTCAAAAGTTAGGAAATGCCAGAATAAAGGTTGAGTGCTTACCTTAGTTCAACGCCTTTCTGCATATACATTAGGATACAGTCGTCCATGACATGATCACATAAAAAAGGAGGGCAGAAGTGGGGCGGGGAGGGGGTACGGAGGGAGGGAAAAGGTAAGCCAGGGTGTGTGTTTCTATAGCCCAGTCAAATAGAAGGCAGTAAGTATTTGGGAGTAGGGAGAACTACAGTGACAGAAGGGATAGATTAGGGGGAATACAGAATGAATCGGTTCTGCTGTGAAGGAGAAAGAGGGATGGAAGGAGATTGCAGGATGAGGCTTATTGATGGGAGAAAAGATGTTGAGGAGAGATATTATAACTAGAGCTGTGCAAATAACTGATAGTTCAGTTTGCTGGAAGTTTGGTGGGAGGACAAATAGAAAAAAATAACTTTTTTTGAGTCAAATGATTATTTTGTTTAGATTTGGGGCATTTTTAACCTTCTATTAATAAAAGCAAAGGGAATGAAGAGCTAGATTCATAAAACAGAGGCAGTGGTGTCCTCCTTTATCCCATAGCCAAGTTGTTAGGGTGTTCACCTGGGATGTGGTTCAAATCCCTTCTTTAGGCTAACCCTTGGGCTATAGGTTATTCTGGGGTGGGTTTCCCTCAGTGTCTCCTGTTGAAGCTGTTCCACTTTGGCCCAATGACTATTCAAGTGTTTCAGAAAGAGAGAGACTCTATAGCCTGGTGGTTAGAGCACTCACATGAGAGGGACATTCCCAGGTTCTGATCCATGCTCCAATGAATATTTAATTATTTATACCAAATGGGAACAGCTTCAGCAGGAGAGATTGAGTCCCACCCTAGAGTATCTAGTAATCTGGTGGTTAGGTCAGTGACCTGGGAAGGGGGAGACCTGGGTTTCTGTTCCCACTCCAAAGCAGGGATTCAGACCTGGGATTCCCACATCAAGGGTGAATGCCTGAACCACCAGACAACTGGATATTAGGGGTGTGGTGTGGTGGATTGAGAGAACAGAGGGCTGGCAAACACAAACTCCTGAGTTCTTGTGAATGGTGCCTATCCCTTGTGAACCTATCCTGAAAAATCTAAATGTTTCATTGTGATAGTGTCTGCATGAACCACTTCCACATTTCAAGGGGAAAAAGAATCATTTATTTATGTTTTGACTAAAACAATTTGCCAAAATCAGCACAGCTGTGGAAATCAGTTAACCAAATCAGTTGATCCAATATGCATTTTTTTAATTGAAAAAGTTTCAGCTGAAAATATTTCACTGAGCTCAGGTATTAAACCCACCACTGACTTTCAACACCACTGAAGAAGTACTTTACTAGCATTTACTAGTGTATATGACAAAATGATTTGTGCTGTTTCTGCATCAAACACAACATCACTGTGAACAGGGTCTGGTATCGCAGCAGAATCACCCATATAAATATTTTAGCTAACTGCATATAACTCAGTAGACTGTCAGTGAGAAATGCTGCTTTCACTAAAATCAAAGGGTGAAACATCACAAACTCATTTCATTATACTGCTTAGTGTACTAGATTCAAACTCGGGACAATTTTCTTGTTTGGGGGAGGGAACATGTCTTCATATCTATTTTTTTTCTGACCTGTTCTAATCTATGCATTCTGATGCTTTTAAATCCTAGGTTTGTGTGCTGGAGAGGCAGATATTTGACTTCCTTGGTTATCAGTGGGCACCAATCCTGTCAAATTTTGTGCACATTATTATAGTCATACTTGGCTTATTTGGAACCATCCAGTATAGACCTCGCTACATAACAGGAGTGAGTATCATTTATGTTTTTATTTTCTGAGCATCATAAAAATGGGAGAGATGGATGTGCAAACTTTACCCTTTTGCTTAGGAATTAAATATACATCTCACCCTTGTTTAACCTGCATATGTATTTATTGTACAACTGTAACATTGTTATGGTTCACCTACCATAATTAAATAACACCATGGAACAGCAGCTGAAAATCAATAATCTCACAAAATATATGAAAAATATGAATATAGCATAAGACTTAATAAGTTAACATTTGTAAAGTACTTTGGAATCCCCAAAGAAGAGATGATATAGAAGCACAAACTATTATACACCCTGGATTTTACCTGTTGATCATTGAATTACTGTAATTTGTATTGACTGTTTCTTATTAACCCATGTTGTTTAGAGAGCCAAAAATATGCCTGCTTCTTACAAACAAGACAGTATTGTGGGTGTGTGAGGAGAGGAAGGTAAGGAAGTGACAAGACAAGAGTATAAAAAGACAGTATGTGAATCTCTGGAGTTGACCTGATTTTTTTTCCCTTCATCCATCCTCCCTATAACCTATCTGCATACACACAAACAAATTGGGCTTTGTTGTACTCTCAAACACATTACAATTTTAACTAGATTTTAGATTTACATTTTTAGCATTTTGTTTTTAAAAAAGAAAGATCTAAAAAGTTTAAATCTCAAAAACATTGCTCAGAATGACTTTATCTAAAAATAAATCCATAATAAAAAAAATACTAATTCAACAGTACAGTGTAGATTTTTCACTGACACAAACGCAAATCAGGAAATCCCGGAGCTGCTGTTTCATCATCAACAGTAATTCAGCCTTCAGGCATATGCTTGTTTGTCTGATTTGTACTGGTCACTATGGGATGAACTGTGACTTTGCCATAAGCCTGTTTTGGAGTTAGTGTATTGTTGAGACGCTCCTGGATCAGCCCAAGAGTGAGATTGTAATTCGCCTTGCTGCTCCAGGGAGGGAAAGGAGTAAGTTGCGTTGAGTCTGTACCTGCCTCTGAAGAGCTGGCATCCCCTCTTACACTGTTACACAAGATGTGGGTAACTGGCCCATGAGATAAGGGGTCATGATGTTCTCCTTATGTCCTTGTAGTCCCTGAGCCATAGATTAGTCCTATGGTATTAATGTTAATGAATGAATATTAGTATGTGTAGGAGTGAAAATGTGCTTCTGAATATATGCAGTAGTGTTGTAGCCATGTCGGTCCCAGGATATTAGAGGAACAAGGTGGGAGAGGTAATCCCTTTTTTTATTGGACCAACTTCTGTTGGTGAGAGAGAGAGAGAAGCTTGGGTCTGAAGAAGAGCTTGAAAGCTTGTCTCTTTCACCAAGAGAAGTTGGTCCAATAAAATATGTTATCTCCTACACCTTTTATGTCTAGCCTGAGATCTATACGGCTTCAACAACACTGCAAACATCTTATATATATGGAAAGTGTGTGTGTAAATAATATACGCATGCACATAATTAACAGTATTGCCAACTCTCATGATTTTATCACAGGTTTCATATTTGGAGTTTTTCATCAAGTCTCACCTTCTGCAATCCTGTGCTTATGTGAGAATCACAGCTTTCTTTTTCTGCAAAACAGTCAGTTTCTAGTCCTTATGGTTGTAGGGGAAAAAAAGCTTGAAAACAGGACCCGAGTGCACCTTAAAGGCTAAGAAACCATAAGGCAAATAGAAAGAACGTAACACTTATTTTTTAGATTCTTATGATTTACATTTTCAGTCAGCTCTGAAGAAAAGAAAACACCCACTTTCACACCTGGAAACATTAAAAGGGAAATGGGATTTTATCAAAATTTTGCTTTTAAAAAAATATTACCTTTGGGCTCAAAACCACTCTAAGAAATTTAAGCACTTTTATTTTTTTTTTTTCTGAAAATGCCAGAACATAGGGGCTTATTCTTAAAAGGGCCACTTCAATAGGGAAAGGCAGAGTTTTCGGCTAGAACCATGACTATACCCGAAATCAGAATGAATTCAAATTCTAGTCATAAATAGACTTTAAACGCCTGGGCTGATGCCATTCCTGCCACTTTTTCCTGTTCATTGTCTCATACACCCTCTCTTAGAGCTGCCCCCGACTTTACTCTTTGTCATAAAGGGCCTTGTGACCTGGCATCCATTGTCTAGAACTGAAGTATGTGTTCCCACACATACAGCAGGTGCCTGATGCTGCTGCACCCCTGCAGTTGGACAGGGGTGGGCAGCAAGTAGCCTGATCGTCCCGAAGGGCATCTAACAAAGGGAAACACTCCCTCTGTCACTGCAACAGCTGCATAGAGACCACTTTCTCCTTAGTGCTGTTACAAGGAATCACACTAGGAATTAGAAGTTGCCCCAGCTATCAGAAAGTTGCTAGGAGACCACAAACTCATGAGGCATCTATTACCCTCCGGTCAGCCTGTCAGCTGAATGTAGTGGTATAATGCATGTTTCACTTCAGCTGCTGCTCTGTTTGGAGTGAGTGTGTCTGAGGATGGGAGTAGACTGATTCCTGCCCATCATGGTTTTCATGGGTCCATACCATGTATTCCATTGAAGCTAGGAGATGGAGGGAATTTCCATGTGAAAAATCAGAAGGTGGGTGCTCAGTTCCAGGAGAGCACAGTAAGGAGTAAGACAGCAGTCTTCTGGGCCTGGGGACTGTATCAATGAAGTTTGCTTATTTCCAGGGGTGTGGGTATGGATCTGTAAAACTCAGACTGCCAAGTGAATATGCAAGGGTTAGGACAGCCATCTTCTGTGAATGTACCCTGCATCATCCCTACTCCTCAGTCATATCAGTATCTGTAATATTTCTTGCTTCTACAACACTAATACATTTTAATTTTATATAACATTCTTCATAAAGAGTATTACACATTTTCTAGAGACAGTGAATCACAAGTTAAAGAGAACAGAAGGACTTTAAGGTGAGATTTAAAGAAACAAGTTAGTGTCTCAGAGGGATGTGGAAATGAGTTCCTCACAGATGTGACACAACAAGTGAATGAGTGACCTTGAACTCTGGAGAATCACAAGAAGCAGAGAGAGAGGGGGATAGGAGGCCAAAACTGGCATACTGGGGAACAGGTGAATATACTGTCAGAGATCTTGGGAGATATTTTAATTGAAATGGGAGATGGTAGAGGCAGACAGAGAAGGTGGTTACGGTAATAGTGCAGGAAAGAATAGTATGGTTGAAGTTTAGAGAGCAGATATTAGAGGTCTGTCAGCGTTCAGAAGTGACATGATGGAGATGTGAATGTGTTTTTAGCAGAGCCGTCAGTGGGGACAGGCAGTATGGATGTCTGGGGCTTCACCTAACCAAGGGGCCTGGGAAAGGTCTGATCAATCTCTTCCTCATCCTGGTGTGGGCCACACACAGAGGCTCAATCTCTTCCACTCCACTAAGGATACTTCCTGCAGAGCAGATTCAGAATGCACTGATGTGTGCAGTCACATTTCCTGCTCTACAGCTGGTTTGAAATGCAAGAAGTAGGAGAAAGCTGCTGAACACATTGATGCTGTGTGGCTCCTGCTCTGCAGAAAAGTTCAGCATCTGTATTCATCCTTTTTCCTCCCCTTCCAGGAGTTCTGAATATGAGGGGCGGGGGATGTAAATATTTGCACTAGGTTCTATTCCTGTCTCCTAACGAAGAAAGTGAAAACATTTAGGAAGACCCCCAGTCTGTAGGGATGATGTGGTGGTAAAATTGAACTCTGTGTTGCTCTTTTTGCCATGAGAAGAAGATGCAAGGAAGGTTAAAATGGAGTGATGTGAAGCAATGAAGGAGAGTTTGGGGATGGGAAATGCGTAGAGGGGAATTTAAGGAGAGAGGCCACTGGGTGTCAGTCTCGCGTCATCTCGGGTGGCAGATGTTAGCTGCCACTTTGGAGCGTTTGTCCTGTTGGTGTTGTTGAACCCGATTCTTCTAGACTAGAGCTTGTTCCAAGGTATGTAAATCCTGGATGTGTGCCTGATAGAAAAGACCAAGATAAAGGAGAATTTTGGCAGCATTTTGGAGGTGATAACTGGCAGCCTTTCAGACAAGGGAGGGGGAGGATTTACAGGGGGAGGGCAGGGAAATGGATTAAAGCGGTGGTTCTCAAACGTTTTTTTCCGTGGACCACTTGAAAATTGCTGAAGGTCTCGGGGGACCACTTAATGATCTTTCCAAATATTGTTTGTACCGTTAGCTAACTATTGTAAAGCGCTTTGGATAAAAGCACAATATAAACAAACTTAATAATAATTAATGTTTTTTTGTTCTTCAAATAAAAGCACACAACTCATATTTTAAGATCGGTAGTCTTACCTTTCTAATGCGATGGATGTGCCCTCTTTCCCCTGCCATAGCAGCCCTTGAGCTGGGGCTGGGAAGGAGGGGGGTCTCCTCTGCTTCGGCAGCCACCGAGCTGGGCTGGGAAGGAGTGGGGTCTCTCCCTCTCTCCCCCACCACAGCAGCTACAGAGCTGAGTCTGGGAAGGAGGGGCGGGGTCTCTCCTCCGCCACAGCAGTCACAGAGCTGAGGCTGGGAAGTGGGGGGGTCTCTCCCCCGCCACAGTAGCCACAGAGCTGAGGCTGGGAAGGAGGGGGGGGTCTCTCCTTGGAAGCTGCAGCCCTGGAGCTGGGGAAAGTCACCTCTTTCTCTGCCCGCCGCAGCCCTGAACATTCTAAATTCCCCCCACCCCCTCTTCTCACCCCACCTAGCCCCTATTCCTCCCAAGGCCACCACCTCACTTTGCATGTGAATCTTCTCCAGGGCCCAGGCACCTAATGAGGTGAGCCACGCCTGTGCGGCTCCACTCATTAGGTGGATGGCCCTTCATTCTCTTGTGTGCAGCCGCCCAGGTGCGCACCTTACAAGGAACTTTCTGCGGACCACCAGGACCACAGTTTGAGAATCTCTGGATTAAAAGTTTGAATAAGATTGCTGATCTTGGGAGTCAAGAAAAGATCTGATATAAGAGACATGAGACAAAAAGACCTTTTTAACCAGAAGAGGGATTTCGGTTTTTTAAGCCTGCAGTAGTAGGGAACTATAATGTGACTAAGCAGATTTTTAAAATTACATTTTACCAAATTTTAAAATTAATAATAGATATAGATTGTATGTGATACAAACATACAAAGAGGATAAGAAACAATGTAATGTTGCCATAGTTTAATGTATTCTATTATGTCCCTCTATTAGGGATAACAATAAGAAAAAATAATAATAGAAAACATTAATGAAGACTCATATAGACCTCTGAAAGTACTAAAGAACATAAAATGCTGGAGAGAAAGAGCAAAGATCTCAATTTACCACAACACAAATTTGCAGTCAGTTAAAGGAGGATGAATCTTATATAGTTTAATACTTGGCCGCATTAAGTCTTGGAGAAAAGGACAGATTATCATTGGTACATTACTTAACATGTAATTGCTGATATATATTAAAAGAGCAAGAGAGAGGCAATTACCTTATGTCTGAGCTTCTTGCAGCATCATCAGTCTGCCGGACCATTAGGCCCCAGAGAGTATAGCTGAGCTAATCCATGCCTCCTTTAAAGCAAAGAATTGCCAATTGCCTCAAGCCTTGCAGGTAGACCAACTCAATGCCATATAGTGAATTTATCCGGGAATCTGCCAAGATTTCAGGAAATATTTCAATAATATGTTGAGCTACACGTGGCAACTTAGTACCCACTGTACTCTTAAAAATGTTCATGGTGATGCATAAAAATGTGCAGAAGCTCATCTATAACATGCATCTATCAGGATATTGTCAAATAGTTCAGCTACAAATCAGCACTCCCACAGAAATGCTTAAACATAAGCCAGTAACAAATAGGAATAATAGTGAATCTCAAGAGTTCTGGATCACCCTGTTCTCTGCTACCTTTTTCACTTTGAAATTTAGGTTCTGGGTATTCAGTGAGTTAGGAGTCATCAGTATTGGTTTTGGTAAAATCATTTCAGTGATTTTTTTTTTTACTTCCAAATATCTTATAACAGAAGATAACACAATGGATTGCCAGTGCTTTTCCCAAGAAAAGCTATTTACTCACAGTATGAGAAAAGCTTCATATTTTCAGCATTTTCTAGTAACATTTTTTGTGAGGTTAAGTCTTGCCTTATTGACCCCATTCAATTTGCTTTCCAGAGATTTGTTTTCTTTAAAATAAGGCAGTACATGTCTTCAAACCCTGCACAGGAATTATCCAAGAAAGATATTTCTGCTCTTACATTCTGTATACCTTTGGGGAAGGATACTCTTTTATGATCAGTGTAACTAAGAGAAGGCTGAAAGGGAATGAAGTCCCTTACATGTTCTGACCAGGCTGTGAAGCTTGATATTCTTGAGGTTCAGGAACCTCGTATCCTAGCCAGAGGCACTCACTTAAGTGGTGGCTCCTTGAGAAGTTCTTGTCTAGATTACGATCCTTTAAGGCAAAACTTTCAGCAGTTCATTTTACTATTTATGGTATGCTGCAGCACTAAATCATAACATGAGTTAAGGGCATTACAGCCTCAGAGAATCAGCTGGTTCATATATTGCAAGTACAGGTAAACAAATTGTATGTATAAAGAACCATTGGCTCACACAGTTTACCAGTTTGAAAGCACAAATGCTAATTTGTGTTTGGAAATAATAGGCTTTTGCACACACAATTCGAAGCCCCTGTTGCTGTTGGTAACACAGTTATGGAAGTGTAGGACCTGAACATTTTTTAAACATATTGCCTAAGAACAGATAATTATTTTCTTGAACTTCTCATTATTTGAAATTATTTTCCATAAATATTTGCTGTTTGCTTTGTAGAGGAGCAATGTCTTCTGACACTTGCTATTTATTTTGTTAGTCTTGATTGGAAACATAAGTTATATGTTCTCCCCCCCGCACTCCCCCCCCCCTTACAAGGAAGACCCATTTGGGTGTAGAAGTTCGGGAGCAGCATTGTACCTAACAGATGTCATAAAATCTAATGAGAGGGATTATTTGAGTGGAAAGTCCCATACAATAGAATGTATATAGCTACAAATCCCAGATTATAAGAATACAAATATACTAATAGATTTATACTGCTAACTTTTTCACCAGAAAGATGATATTGAGTGTGCAAAGGAGAGCAAGATCAGAGGCAACAAATCTGTACTAATGGGCGACTTTAACTACCTGCCGGCTGATCAAATGTCATGTCAGGGCAAGGTTTAGAGAAGCAAATTTTCAATATTTTAAGAAATTGCTTCTTGGAACAGTTAGTTCAAAATCAAACAAGAGCAGAGGCTACCTTCAACTTAGTTCAAAGTAATGCACAGGAGTTGGTTCAAAAAGTAACTGTACTGAGTCAAGAACTAATAGCGACTACTGTATGATTAAGTTCACCACCCTGTGGAGTGGGATCTTACCAAATACTGTCGCTGACACTAAACTTCAGAAGTAGGGATTTTTAAAAAATAATGAGGAATCTAGTTAAAATGACCCTAAAGTCAAAAGTGAAGAATAAGCATAGGGCAACTTAATCATAGCACAATAGAGACCCAGAAAGCATGTATATCGCTAAATGGAAAAGGAGACAGAGGGAAGGGGAAACAGCATGATTACATGCAGGGGTGCCAAAAGGGGTGGTGGATTCAGAAGGATGAAGTGACTCCCCCCAACACCTTTGGTAAAATGTTGTCTCCTGGCTGGTAGTGCTTCTGCAGCCTCCGAGGCAGTGCATTGCTGAGCCCACGGGTCTCCTCCCCCTCTGCATAGAGAATGTCAGTGGTGGAGTTTGGTGCTGGTGCTGTGGGGGCGGGGAGTGGTAACCTGAGAAATGGTATTGCCACTGCCAAGCCTTTTTTACTCTGCAGGCCTCACCCTGGAACCCGAGCTCTGTTGCTGTCTCCCAGTTACACCTGAGGTGGTGTGGGGTGATGTGAGGCTGGCTCAGTACAAGGTGTCTGGCTGGAGTGAAGGGCCAGCCTGGCTGCAGACTGCACTAGCACAAAATGGAACATGGCGTAGAAAAGCACCAACCCCACCCAGCAATTCAACTTCATGGCTCAGGATCAAATCTGGAAGGGCCTGTCCCCTCCCTGCACCCTTTCCCCTGGGTGTCTACATCAATCTCCTCCATCTACCACTGATACTATTTGATAAAATTTTGGGAAACATTTGGTAATTTTTTTAAACATCACCCTGATATGCTTGCTTTAGGCCTCAATCGGTGCCCCAGGTGACATGGCAAGGTGCTAGAGGGTACTGGAGCCAAACACGTATCCTTATGGAAATTCAAAGTTGGTGGAGCCATTAAACAGGAACATAAACTGTGGCAATTCACATATAAGATGGAATTCATGTCAGCTGAAAGGGAATTTAAAGAGTAAACAGGCCAAATGCATGAAAATAAACAAGAAATACTGAGTGTATTAGAAACAGCAAGACTGAGAATGGGTGAAGCTGCATGAGGGGAATTCTATTACCATTTATGGTATGCTGCAGTACCAAATCATAACATGAGCTAAGGGTACTAAAGCCTCAGAGAATCAGCCTCAACCCAGAATTAATTCTGAGTTTCATTTTCTTTATGCCAAACAAATTGACGCTAAGGGCACGTCCACACAGTGATGGCACAGTGGGGCAGGAGAGTTACTGTTAATGGGGCAAGAAACAAAGCAGCTCTGCTGCAGCAGCGGATTGCCCAGTATCTCCACGAGTGTTCTGGAGATCTCTGAGGGAGATTCCTGTGAAGTGAGGGAGTCAATCAACAGCCTGTTCCGCTGCTCAGAATAGGCATGCAGTGGGAGACAAGCCTGATTCCTGTAACCCTCCTGCCCCCAACAACTCACTTCAGCAATTCCCAAAATCAGATCCACTCACCAGGGGTCTCCTGTCCTGTTTGCACTTTGCCAAGATCTGACAGCTGTGACTGGGTAGGCTCCTACAGGGTAGAAAAGAGCTCCTGGCTGCATGCAGCTCTGGCCTCACAGTCATCCTCTGCCTCTGGGTCCCCCTCCTCCTGGTTCGGTCCACTCTCGACTGGCACGCAAGCCAACGAAGTATCCACAGGTGCCTTAGCAGTGCAGGTAGGGTCACCACTGTTGTGGAAAAATGACCACGTGTTGTGTTTGAATCAGAATCACCTGAGGCCTTTTTATTTTCATGCATGCATGGGGGGTACCAGTAAACTAGCAATCCCCCTGATTACAGAATCTTGCACAGCTTATATAGCATAAAACCACAATTACATGATACATACTGTCTTATCAGCATTATTGCCATATTTGGAATACACTCTCCATAAAAGGAATATAGCTTAACAAGCTTTCCTGTTTTTCACAGTCTGCCTTATTGCGGTTTCTAAGCTTTCCTGTTTTTCACAGTCTGTCCTACTGCGATTTCCAGACTTCCCCCAAACTGTCAATACAGTACTATGAATCACAGGTCTTATAATTATAGATAGTTCTGCTTTTATACTTTTTCTCTATTCTGCCTCTAAAAACCTTTCACCTACAATAGACTTAACTAATGTTCAGGTCTGAACCAAAGTTCAGGCCCGAGCCAACTAAAGTTTAGGCCCTAGCAAACTTTTTCCTCCACAATTCCCCCCTTTGGCGCTTCCAGCGCCACCCTTGGCCTAAACTTCCACATTCATGAGCCCTCTAATTTCTGTCTTTTCCTTTTCTCTTATCTCATCCCAACTTTTATCATAAACCTCATTAACAATCATTAAGGCTACCTGCTCCCTCGCAATAGGCTTAGCAGAAAAATTACAGGCACAGCAATATCCCTTGCAACAGCAATAACAAAAACCTAATCCTAAAACAAGCAATCCCAATACAATAGTCAATCCACCTATAGCAACAACATGGTGTGGTTCGTATATAATTTTGGTCACTGCACACAACATGTCTTGACTAGCGCACAAGGAAGACAGTCGATAGGCTGTCTGAAAGACACCTTTTTCTATTTGACACATATTTTCAAGGACATGAATTTGTCCCTATAAATCAGAAATTTTCTGGACCTCGGGTATCAATGAAAGCAGATTTTGGAAACAGTCTGGTACCAGGGTTGTCCAGCTAAAGGGCATTTTATACCTGAGAGTTGATTGCAAATTTTTATCCAAAGGCTAATAAATAACATGGCTGCCTACAGTCATAGTGAGGTTAAAATGGGCGTTGTGTACAATATGGGCCTTAACAAATACACAGCTGTTATTAACCTGGAAGATCATGACTTCTGTCAGGAGGTTTCCCAGTCCCTTACCTTCCCAACAAACATTGTTATGGACAGTGACAACTTTCCCTGGCTTGAGTTTACATATACATTGGATCTGTGAGGGTTCCAATGGCCAGAGTGTCCATTGGTTTCCTAATCCAATCCAAATATTGGGTGTTATTTCAGGGGCACCGACCATGAATCGGCTAGGCATACCAGATGGCTTGATTTCCCAAATGTCTCAGTGAATCACCCAGTCCCAGATGCATCCTCCTCATGGACCAGGCAGGATTCAGTATGTGGGAGCCCACATCCCTCAAACCGGTCCATATGTTTGGAATGAGCACTGTGAATATCCACACCTTCACCCGGAGAACCTCCAAGTATGCCTCCATGGCCACAGATCAGATGGTACTCCTGAGGTGTCTGTGAGGGCAGTGGGCCAAGCCTGGTGTTCGAGGTCACTTCGAATGGTTGCTAATTGATCATTCAGAAAATCCTGGATCTCTGAACATGCTGTATCCCACCGCAATGCCTCCCCAGCACCAGTGATGTTCCATACCATCTCTGCCGGAAGTCTCTGGGTTAAGGAACCAAGGGCAGAAATGACATGTAATTCACCTACCCCGGCTTGCACCTGGGTTAGTTGTGCCCCTGTAATAAGTCCTGAGGCCTTTTCTAATTGGCCCAATTTTTCTGCATGCTGTTGGTTTTTATAGATATTCCAAATTGTAGCTACACCATTAGCTCCATCCCACAGATGTCCAGTCAAATCTCTTTTTCGTTTGGGGAAAGCTCATGCCCGTAGTTGAGCTATTCGGAGAGCAGCCCCCCTTGAACAGTTATAATATTTAGAAGTAATTTGGAAACTAGACAAAGGTAACATAAATCTTATGGTTCCCAGGGTGGCATTGATTATGGTCCATCGATTTCCATATATATCCCTTTTAGGGTTAGTCTTATACCACATTTGCTGACTGAACACCTTCACATATTTTTGGAAATCGTTAACTCTAAAAACATAGGGTGGGGCATACTGCAATAGGGTACAGGTTACATCAATGGTCACGGGGATTGTGTGAATACAATTAAAATTTCTTGAGGTTGAACAGAGCCTTTGGGTATATATTTGACCCCCTTTTAACTGGGTGACTAAATAACAAAAGGGACCTTTCCCTGTTGAGGTGTTACAAACCCCGGGGATGTCCATCATGTCTACTTTGCTATAGAACCCATCAATTGCAATTACAAATTCTTGGGGTTCACTGGTAGAGATATCATATACTTTTTTCTCCACTGATCTACTTGTTTTCCATTCAATTGTTCACTTATATGGGATATCCTGAACCTTAAAAATAATTTATTTTTCTAAACAATATTTAAATAAATCACTAAAGTGTGAAGGCCTTGGCCATTGGTCTTATCAAATCTATGGCACTGTCTGTATTTGGATGTGTTACAGGGGTAATAGTGTAATGGAGGAGATGGCAGGGGCAGTGGCAACAAGGTGCCTTTGGTACTTGTCATTTAAAATCCAATTAGGGAGGGCAATACATGCTGAAGGACTTATCCAAAACACAGGGCGCAGCCTGTAGAATAAACCCCAAAATCCAATCAATACCACATTCCCAAGCGTGGGTCCCACAAGTTTCTTTCTGCCAGTGTATAATTCTTTGTTTCTTTACTAGGGTCAGTTCTTAATATCTTTTGTAGTCAGGAATCCCTGGACTTTGGTGATTTCAATGGAGTGAGTGTTCCTTTTTCTCTTTTCCTGAAACAGTCGTGGTTCAGCATCATACAGGGGAGAGGTTACTAGCACATCACCCTGTAATGGTGTTGCTTCTTCTAGAAAAATCCAAAGGCACAGTAGGTCTGTCAGTGGACAAGGGAGACGTTACTAGCACTTCACCTTGTCCTTTTTCCCTGCTGTTCAGAAGGCACAGCAGAGCTAGAAAGAGAAATAGGCTTATCAGTCAGAGAGCCCTCCCAAGGTGGAGGGGTCTTTTTACAGTGAGAAGCATGGGTCCAGGCAGGCAGTCCTTGGCACTTCACAGCGGTGTTGGTGGTTAACAGGACTTGGAAAGGACCTTTCCAGCATGGAGCCAAAGCAGTCTTTCCTTGATGGACTTTACGTAGACTCAGTCTTCTGGTTTCAATGAATGGCAGGGCTGCTAGGGTCTTTGGATAGCACTTCTTTACCTATGAGAAAAAACCTAACACATTTCATTAATGCTTGGCAGTATTTTGCAGATTTTTTTTTTACAGCTGCTTGGGCACATTCAAGCCCCCCCTTTTCTTGGTTGTCAGCCAAGTCTGAGCTATAGCAGTGTCCTTGAATGGGGCCAGCGTCTTATCTTTGGACTGAGCTTGCTAGCTATTTTTTTTTCAGTTAATTCGTTCTGTTCTTCTTCCTTTCCCCCTTCTTGGCTTTTTAACCTACAAGGGAAACTTCCAGTCCTCACTCATACACCTTTTCCCAACAATGAACACATACACATTGCCATTATACAGTACATTAATCTTATTATTCAATGTATGCCACATATACCCTTCCAGTAAAATAACTTTATTACAGAGCTATGGAGCAACAAACCAGGACAAGCACACCCACTTTTGAGGAGTCCACTTGGTACAACCTCTGATGTCCAATAGCTTTCCTCCCTTCCCAGCCCTCTTGGCTAGAAATCTGAGGTAGCCAGAAGGATCCCATGTGCAATATAGGGAGTGGGTTAACCTTTCATGTCCTTGCTTCCAAAGACTGTTGGTATGCAAATTTTAACAACTTTTTTTTTTTCAATTAAAAAATCTGGCCAATGAAGTTTCTTTTTCTTACTTAAGCAAATGTAATAGACTTTAGTATATCACATTTTCCTGATTTATCCAAACACTTTGTATTCCAAGTTGAATAAAACAAGTATCTGCTTTTTTTTTTTTTATTTAACTCTTCTATTTAATTTTGAACTAGACTGTCCTATGAAAATATTAAACACAACAATTCTGGCCACAAGACAAACACCACAAGACAGGACACAGAACACAAAAATAATTCCTATTGTACCAGTAAATGCATGGTATACTGAATGCTATTTAGCTGGCATTTGTTTTTCTCTGATGTCTGAAAGACAAAAGAATAGAAGCCCACCCCTTCTGGGTAGTCAGTCATTGCTTAAAATATTTCCTTTATATATAAATACTCTTGTTGATTTCAGGCAAAACAAATGAATTACCCCATATTTCCTTGTAATTGTTTCATAGGCAGCCCAGATTTCAGTGGCTTCTACATTATCAGTTAAGATAATTTGCATTAATACAGTTTAGGCCCTAGCAAACTTTTTCCTCCACACCACCAAGTATCCCGTCCAGTTTTTTGTAGAACCGGCAGCTCGTGGGCACAGCACTGGAGTGGCAGTTTGCCTCCCGGGCCTTGTGGTAGGCATTCTGCAACTCCTTTACTTTTACCCTACACTGCAATGTGTCCCAGTCATGGCCCCTTTCTATCATGCATCGTGAAATCTGTTTGTAGGTATCATAATTCCTACGGCTGGAGTGCAGCTGGAACTGCACAGCCTCCTCTCCCCAAATACTGATGAGGTCCAGCAGCTCGGCATTGCTCTAAGCGCGGGATCACCTGGTAAATGGAGCAGGCGTGCCCACCTGGAAAGATGCGGTGAGACCACTGCACGAATCACCGAGCAAACAGGAAGGGGACTTTCAAATTTGCAAAGGAATTTATAGGGCAGGGATGATGGTTGATCACCTGAGGGCAGGACAGTAGAGTTCAAACCGATGACCAGAGAGGTGAGAACAGGCACTGTGGGACACCTCCCAGAGGCCAATCGCAATGCTGTAATCACCACGTGTCTACACTGGCATCACAGCGCTGTAGCCCTGGCACAGAAAGCTCTACGCCTCTCGTCGAGGGTCCTCTTTTTTTATTTATGAGATATGGTAACCCTACTTTTACGGTAGAGTAATTATTGCACAGGAGCACTTTCATGTAACTCCTTCTTTGTCATGAATATCAGCATGCATTCTCCTTGGCATCAGTTGTTCTAAGTCTTCATGATCATCAGCGTTCCTTATGTAAAAGAATTCCTACTGAGTAGTTTTGGTTGAGGAGGCCTGTTGATTGCCCAGCTGTCTCCTTGCTAAAGAGATTAGTTTTTCTGGTCATCTTTGACTTAATCATGCCTGCAGGTCTCATCAGTGATTTGTGAAATACCTGCATATTTATAATCCCTGGCACCACAGCATGTTATCACTGCTGTAGAGCTGAATGGTTTCTTGTTTAAATTCTTATCAGTAATCCACTACATCCAAATGGGGCAGGGTGTTTTTTTCATTTATTTCCTTTGCATATTATTGCCTTTGACTGCTGGACACTACATCGCTAAATGACCACTGTAAAGTTTGCTGTATTTATTATTTTATTTTCAGAGAAATATTCACTTTTGATACATGCAGTGAAAAATTGGTATGTGCATGTGTGACAACGTCCTTTGGAATTGAAAGAAATTTTACTTCTCAGCACAGTTACTCTGGCCCTAAAAAGTACACTTTGTAATATAGTATTATTTTATTGTTGCATAAAAATGTTACATTTTAGTGTACTACAGGTTTAAATGTTCTTCAGTTTTCATTTAAAGGAACAGTGTTAATAGTTTATTTTTACAGTAGCTCCAATTTTAAAACTTTTAAGCAGAGAAAAAGAGTGTGTGTAAGTTAGCTAGTAAACCCCATTGTCATCGCTGTACAGATGTAATTAATCCAAGTTATGAGTACAAGAACTGATAAATGCATGCATACATGCCCTCTCATAAAACTTCTGGGATTATAGAGAGAACAATAAGAGAGAGAAGTGCACAAGTCCTCTAATGGTAGAAAAATGATACAGTGTACTCTTTTCCACCAATTTAGAACTCGTGAGCTGCTTCTTTCATCTGACAAAAAAGCCACAGAGATAATCCATATTTAGATTATATGGAGCCTTTGATTTTGGCTTCTCTTTCTGGTGACTTTTCTCTGTACCTTGCAGGAAACCCTAGCAGAGTCTCAAATTTTGCCAGCATGGGGCCTGAGATAAGCCTCTGGCAAAAAAGACCCCGATTGAAGGAGTTACTTGCTGTATATTATTGCAGAATGTGTCTGTATTGCGTGCAGAGAAACAGAAAAAAGGAACTAAGTATCTTCAGTTCTCTCTGCTTGCCTGGGCCGTAGAACCTGATTTTAATACTGTTTTGAACAAAGCCTAAGGGGAAAAAAAAATTCCTACTTGCAAAACTGTTTGGCTAAGGAGTGATAGATGGGACATATTTAAAAATGAACGCAGCCTAAATCCCTTCCACGCACAGCTAGATCACTCTGAAGTGATCACCTTTTGTCTCCAACCTTTTTTCCACTGAAAAATGCAGATTCAGGTTGACCAAAACATTCCACACTTTTGTCAAATTTGCTGAATTTTTCAGCTGGACCCTCCCTCCCTTCCCCCCAAAAATCCTCTGAAAAAATTAAAATGTTTCAATTTTGTTTGATTTGAAACTTCTTACTTCAAAATTTACTTCAATTTTATTTTTAAAATGTTAACTCACAAGAAACAAAATGTTTTTATTTGGGTCAAATGAAATATTTCATTCAACCTGAACCAATTTTGATTTTTTTTCAGTTTGCCAAAAAAAATTAATTTTTGGGAGACAATTTTAAAAAATCAGCATGGCCAGCAAATCAAAACCTTACTTATTTGTACAGCTCTGCTCTAAAACACAAGGGGATAAAATCAGTCTAAGGAAAATTGTGAAAACTCTTTTCTCTTTAATCTAAAGACCTGTCCTACCTTCTTAATCTCACCTGGGGTCTCATGACACAGATACTTCCCAAGAGACCCTGGAATTTAAAGATTGGAAAAGCTCTAATCAGGCAGTTAAAAAGAGCCTCCAGGCTCTCTGGGTCACTGGGTCTTGAAAACTTAATCTAATTGGCCTGCACTCAGCAATTATGGTGATGGGTACTCTAGAAAAGCCTAAAACAGACAGATATATGTTCAAGCCTCTTCTTCAACAATAGTTATGTTTGGAGCTTATTTTCATTTATTGAAAATTCATTTTAGCCTCATTTTCTAAGCGTATTTTAACTTTCCACTACAATAAATCCCCTTAAAGACACTTAGTTAATATTTCACGTAGGTATAAATTTAAAAAATAAGTTATTGGAAGATGACAAATTATAATTTGCATCATCTAATGAAGTGCAGCATTGATTTCCAGTAAATTTTATGCATCACCTGTTCAGTACTTGAAGCTTTCTGTTATTTTCACAGTTTAAAGCTTTAATTATGAGATATTTGTAACAGGTTTAATTAGTGCAAAATTCAGCTACATTCATCCTTTGTAAATGCTTTTATCTCATTTCAGTGAAGAGTATGCAAATAAAAAAAAGCCATTGAGAACGTCTGTCCCTCATCCTCTTCACAAAAAGATAGATGGCTTTCCATGGGGTCTTCACTGAGTACAGTTCCAGTTTAGAACTGCTAGTAGTATATAGTGAATATGCATTTTTATTCTAATTCAAGCTGGAGAGTTCCCTAACAGCTGGAAAGGTGCCAAAATATGATGTTCCTCCACATTCTCCTTCTCTTCCTTTAGATTACCTCCTCTGACACATTGCTGTAAATGACAAAAGGGTTCTACTCTAAATATTTTTAACAAAAAACCTTTTATGTTGAAATAATGTCAGATTGTCACTCTGTAGCTTAAACCTTATCAGAAGCATAGAGCAATGAACAGCTTGGTGGATTATGTGGTTCTCAGACATATAATGTAAGAGATCAGGGTGAAGATCTATGTCTTTTGGTTCGGCGTCCTACACTGCTGCAGGAAGTATTGAAATTTTCTCATAATGGCCATCTAGGGATAACTAAAAGTCATGCAAGGATTTAAGTTATGTTTCTACTGCCCTGGTATGATTTAGGACTAGGTGTTCACCTGTAACCTATGTAATCAAAGGATGTTCCTTTTACCTACAGAAATAGCTTCAATCCTTGTTACTACGCTTATGGATTTATGTGTCATGGTAAAAGTGCCCAAATGCCCACAAATCCACAGGGAAAATAGTATATATTGGTTATGGGTGGTTGTTTTACAAAATGACCTGAAGCTGTGCCAATGACTGGCCAGGTCATGACTCAGCCTTTCCTCTCAGGTGTGGCTTATGTATAGGATACCCTAGACACTGTTCACTGTCCAGGGGAGAAACTCGGAATCACAGCTACTTGACAGTGTATTGAAATGCTTAAAAACCCACAGGATATGCACTTCTATGTGTCTTCCACAAGAGATGAGCTTGTTGAGTTTCTTAAGCACACTCTTTGGTAACTGCTCAGATGCAGTAAATAATCAGGAAGATGACTGAGGCCTGTGGCTACAAACAGAATTGTATGCCAAAAGCAATATTATAGAGGAAAACCTAGTACTGTACTTTGTCAGACCATTTATTTCAGTTACTCCTCAGATAATAACTGACTCTTGTGCTGACCTGCAGCAGAAGCTATGTGCTCTCTAGGATGGGTAAATTCTTGTAATGGCCTAGGCTGAACTGAAAAATATTATGATACTAAGGGGCAAAGAAATGTGTTGAACTCCTGCAATCTGACCAGCAAACATGACTACATAACCCAACTCCTGCTTAATTGCCTCTTACAGAAGTTGCAGTGTGGCAGGCTGCAGATTCACAGACTGCTCTGTAACACATACCCATAATGTTCCATCTTTTCTACTGCTTTTTCTTATCTTTTTCTACTCCCTGACTTTGTACTTCTCCATACTCAGGGAGATTAGAGAGGCTATAAAAATACAAAAACTCAATAATAATGGGGGAATTCAACTGGTGAGGCCACACCTGGAGTATTGCATCCAGTTTTGGTCCCCCCACTACAGAAGGGATGTGGACAAATTGGAGAGAGTCCAGCGGAGGGCAATGAAAATTATTAGGGGCTGGGGCACATGACTTACAAGGAGAGGCGGGGGGAACTGGGATTATTTAGTCTGCAGAAGAGAATAGCGAGGGGGGGATTTGATAGCAGCCTTCAGCTACCTAAAGGGGAGTTCCAAAGAGGATGGAGCTAGGCTGTTCTCAGTGGTGGCAGATGACAGAACAAGAAGCAATGGTCTCAAGTTGCAGTGAGGGAGGTGTAGGCTGGATATTAGGAAACATATTTCACTAGGAGGGTGGTGAAGACCTGGAATGGGTTACCTAGGGAGGTGGTGGAAGCTCTATCCTTAAAGGTTTTTAAGGCCAGGCTTGACAAAGCCCTGGCTGTGATGATTTAGTTGGTGTTTGTACTGCCTTGAGCAGGGGATTGGACTGGATAACCTCCTGAGGTCTCTTCCAACCCTAGTATTCTATGAACTATCCCCATATTGACTGGGTACATGTCACCACGGGAAGGGATGCAGAGATAAAGTTTCTTGACACTTTAAATAACTGCTTCTTGGAGCAGCTAGTCCTGGAACCCACAAGAGGAGAGGCAATTCTTGATTTAGTCCTAAGGTAAGCACAGGATCTGGTCCAAGAGATGAATATAGGTGGACTGCTTTGTAATAGTGCCCATAATATAATTAAATGTAACATCCCTGTGGCAGGGAAAACACCACAGCAGCCCAACACAGTCGCATTAAATGTCAGAAAGGGGGACTACACAAAAATGTGGAAGTTAGTTAAACAGAAATTAAAAGGTACAGTGCCAAAAGTGAAATCCCTGCAACCTGCATGGAAAATTTTTAAAGACACCATAATAGAGGTTCAACTTAAATGTATACCACACATTAAAAAACATTGTAAGATAATCAAAAAAGTGTGACTGTGGCTAAACAACAAAGTAAGAGAAGCAGTGAGAGGCAGAAAAGGCATCCTTAAATCCTAGTGAGGAAAATAGAAAGGAGCATAAACTCTGGCAAATGAAGTGTAAAAATATAATTAGGAAGGCCAAAATAGAATTTGAAGAACAGCTAGCCAAAGACTCAAAAAAGTAATAGCAAATTTTTTTTTAAAGTACATCAGAAGCAGGAAGCCTGCTAAACAACCAGTGAGGCCACTGAATGATTGAGATTCTCAAGGAGCACTCAAGGATAACACCATTGCGGAGAAACTAAATGAATTTTTTGCATCAGTTTTTACAGCTGAGGATGTGAGGGAGATTCCCAAACCTGAGCCATTCTTTTTACGTGACAGATCTGAGGAACCAGATTGAGGTGTCACTAGAGGAGGTTTTGGAACAAACTGATAAATTAAAGAGTAACAGGTCACCAGGACCAGATGGTATTTACCCAAGAGTTCTGAAGGAACTCAAATATGAAATTGCAGACTACGAACTGTAGTCTGTAACCTATCATTTAAATCAGCTTCCGTACCAAATGACTGGAGGATAGCTGATGTGAAACCAAGTTTAAAAAGCGTTCTAGAGGTGATCCCGGCAATTACAGGTTGGTAAGCCTGACTTCAGTACCAGGCAAACTGGTTGAAACTATAGTAAAAAACAGACTTGTCAGACACATAGATGAACATAATTTATTGGGGAAGATCAACATGGTTTTTGCAAAGGGAAATAATGCCTCACCAATCTACTAAAATTCTCTGAGGGGGTCAACAAACATGTGGACAAGGGGGATCCAGTGGATATAGTGTGCTTAGATTTTCAGAAAGCCTTTGACAAGGTCCCTCACCAAAGCCTCAAAGGTAAGCTCTCATGGGACAAGAGGGAAGGTCCTCTCATGGATCAGTAACTGGTTAAAAGGTAGGGGGAAAGGGTAGGAATAAATGGTCAATTTTTAGAATGGAGAGAGTAAATAGTGGGGTCTGTACTAGGACCAGTCCTACTCAACATATTCATAAATGATCTGGAAAAAAGGGGTAAACAGTAAGTTGGCAAAATTTGCAGATGATACAAAACTATTCAAGATATTTAAGTCCAAAGCAGACTGTGAAGAGCTACAAAGGGATCTCACAAAACTGGATGACTAAGCAACAAAATGGCAGACGAAATTTAGTGTTGATAAATGCAAAGTAATGCACATTGGAAAACATAATCCCAACTATACATATAAAATGATGGAGTATAAATTAGCTGTTACCACTCAAGAAAGAGATCTTGAAGTCATTGTGGATAGTTTTCTAAAAACATCCACTGAATGTGTAGCAGCAGTCTAAAAAGCTAACACAGGGATGGGAATCATTAGGAAAGGGATAGATAATATCATATTGCCTCTATATAAATCCATGATATGCCCACATCTTGAATACTGCATACAGATGTGGTCACCCCATCTAAAAAAAGATATATTGGAAAAGGTTCAGAAAAGGGCAACAGAATGATTAGGGGTATGGAACAGCTTCCGTATGAGGAAAGATTAACAAGATTGGGACTTTTCTGCTTGGAAAAGAGCTGACTAAAGGGAGATATGATAGATGCCTATAAAATCATGACTGGTGTGGAGAAAGTAAATAAGGAAGTATTTACTTCTTCTCATAACACAAGAACTAGGGGTCACCAAATGAAATTAATAGACAGTGGGTTTAAAACAAACAAAAGGAAGTATTTCTTCACACAACTCACAGTCAACCCGTGGAACTCTTTGCGAGAGGATGATGTGAAGGCCAAGACTATAAGATGGTTCAAAAAAGAACTAGATAAATTCATGGAGGATAGGTCCATCGATGGCTATTAGCCAGGATGGGTAGGGATGGTGTCTCTAGCCTCTGTTTGCCAGAAGCTGGGGATGGATCACTTGATGATTATCTGTTCTGTTCATTCCCTCTGGGGCACCTGGTATTGGCCACTGTCAGAAGACAGGATACTGGGCTAGATGGACCTTTGGTATGACACAGTATGGCTTTTCTTATGTTCATTCTCTTCTAGTCTCTGCCACTGCCCCATATCCACTAACATTACAAATGTCTAAAATGACCACTACATTGCATCCACTTCTGGCTGAAATTTGTTTGATCACTTTTTTCGTGATTTAAATTAATTTGAATTCTTATCATGACCAAAAAATAATGAAGGGAAACAAAGAAGCCAGATCAAAATAGTTTCATCATTGTCATGGAAATTCCCAAAGGGATGTGACCTCCCTGCAGATCGAGCACCACCCATAGCTACATCTGCCTAGGTCCGTAAGGTGATCTGCCTGGATATTCAATTAATGTCCATCAGTGGCAATCTTCTCATGCCACCAAAGCTTTTGGCACCCACATGATTGCCGTCCATGTAGCGGTATTCCTTAGTACACACACTTTGGAATTTCTTGGTCTTCCATTCTAATGTCCATACCAGTATAGTTGATCCAGTGATGACAGAAGCAGCTGCTCAGTTTGACTTTGAGTATCCTTATTTCTGATCTTGTCCTACCACTTAATATGGAGCAGCTGCTGAAGTTGATGTGAATCAAAAAAATCAATCACATATTTTTCAGCCTTCCTCAGCACCCACATTTCACTTCCATATGGTAGAGTTTGTATAACTGTGATTCTATAGAGCCACAGCTTTGTGAGCAGCTTGATGTCACAGCGTCCACACAGAGTGCCCTTAATGGTCTGAAACATGATGGCAGTTGTTGCTACACAAGTGTCCATGTCTTTTGAGTGCCCTCCAGCACTGCCCAAATATTTGACAGTTGCCACCTACTTGATGTCCTTTCTAGACTGACTAATGTCGAGCTTATTGTAATACTGGAGATAGAGACTGCTTGATGGTAATGGCCAGGGACTTTCTTTTACCAGAATTAATAACCAGACCGATGCATGCTGCTTCTTGTCCGACCAGATTGTCCATCAGCTGCAGCAATTCACCAAACTGAGTCACCAAGACAATGTCATTGGCATATTTGAGATTCATTGCATCGGTGGGGAGATCATTTCAAGATGGCCCTCAAAAAGCTATCCCCCTCTAAGTGGGAGGGATAGCTCAGTGGTTTGAGCATTGGCCTGCTCAACCTGGGGTTGTGAGTTCAATCCTTGAGGGGGCCACTTAGGGATCTGGGGCAAAATCAGTACTTGGTCCTGCTAGTGAAGACAGAGGGCTGGACTCAATGATCTTTCAGGGTCCCATCCAGTTCTATGAGATAGGTATATCTCCATATATTTATTAATTGTCCACCACCTGCCTTCATGCAAGAAGAGATCTGGAGCACGGTCCATAAGCTATAGTCTGGGAAGGCACCAGAGGTTTGTAATACAACCCCTGAAGACAGGTAAGAGTATTGTGCATAGGCTGTTACAGACCTTTTGGCATACCAGTGTCATATATGATGACAGGAAGAAGGTTGTTTTTCTGACTGTTCAAAAATTGTGATAAGGTTATATGTATAGAAGTATTACACCGGGGTCAGCAATGTTTGGCACGCGGTAAGCACCCTGGCGGGCCGGGCCAGTTTATTTACCTGCTGACGTGGCAGGTTCGGCCGATCGTGACCCCCACTGGTTGCAGTTCGCCGTCCCGGGCTAATGGGGGCAGCGGGAAGCTGCAGCCAGCACATCCCTCACTCGTGCTGCTTCTCGCCGCCCCCATTGGCCCGGGACGGCGAACTGCAACCAGTGGGGGCCGCGATCGGCCGAACCTGCCGTGTCAGCAGGTAAATAAACTGGCCTGGCCCGCCAGGGTGCTTATCCTGGCAAGCCACGTGCCAAACGTTGCCGACCCCTGTATTACACTGTTGATGTTCCTTGGGAAGTCTTTGCTTCAGTGTTAACATCTCAAATTAACGATGCACTTTGTGGCAAAGGGATACTTAGTGTGGCTTTAGACCTGGTTATTCCACTGTCAACCTGATCTAGATCTCGAAACACCAAAACCCAGTTTTCAACTTGGCAACTGGGTTTTTAACTTATTTGACTAGCTCTAGTTATTCCAATTGCATGATCAGTTATTCAAGTAAGGATGGGCTATGTCATGTAATTGCTTTATATCTGTCTGTAGGGTAACCTGCTAGAACAGTAGTCCCTTTCTATCCTTTTTGTGAAAGTAATGTATAAGTTCTTCTTCTCAGTGATGTGACTGCTTCCTTTCTTTTCTGAGTTTCAATGTCACTGAGGTCATGCTTCAGGAAAGATGCATGGAAAATCACATACAACAGCACTATCCCATTCATTTACCAGTCACTACTTTTGTTAGTGAGAGATGCTGAAGATGGTTTTTAGTCATATTCTAAATGTGGCTCTGCTGCCTTCCAACCAGAACCTTATGTGAACACCTTCCCTGTAAATCATCTTGTCACAAAGCTCTATTTCAGAACTTTAGAGATGTTTCTTCCTTACCCTCTGTACTAATCTTTTTCATTTTTAATATTTTCATTATAATTTTCAACTCCCTGAATCTCAGCAGAAAAAGGGACGCAATTTTTTTTTCAAGCTTTGCCTGTCTTTGTGAGTGCCATTACCAAGGAAGAAACATTTTCCAGGTGACACTGAAAATAAAGATAAACAACATGTATGATAGTAAAATGCAGCACTAAAGATGTTCCAAAATGTACATTGCTCACTGTTTCAATCATTTAGCTGTCAACTGCGCTATTTATTTGGAGATTGTTTTATGGGTTATTATCTATGCTCAGGCTTTGATGATAATGCCACACACATTCATGTGGGATAAACTGAACCATAAATAAGGAATAATCTTACATTTAAAATAATAAAGATCACAGTGAAGCAACATCTTATGTCTGTGAACTCAGCAGATATGGTGTGAATTATAAATATCTACAAGTACACTTTACACATTCCCTGATATCAACATAAATTTTGTTTCTAAACAACTTGAGTACAATACTTTTTGTTGTTTCACAAGTAAATGTTACAGTTCCCTCTATGTCAGCCTGGGATACTAAAGGCATTGCTGCTGTGTTTGGTCTCTGGCTACATTCAATACTTTTGTTGGCTAGAATCCTCTATTCTTGTTCCATGAAACTCTCAACAGCAGTTCTCTTTGATTGCAGAGTCACCTTCCTGTGAGTGCAGAGATAATCAACTTGAGGCATCTCTGCTGCTGAATTCACCCAATAAGCCCACTTAAGGCTTCTCAGATGTTTCTGCTCTGAGACCAAGGGAAACTTTGCTCGCCCTCCCTCACAGGGTAAAACAGGGATTAACATTCAGTTATACTAGGAGTCTACTGTGATGGGTTGACCAGCCATCCAGAAAAATGTAGTGCTTGTTAGAAATGGCTACAGAGCTCATTTAGTTACTTATATTAAAACCTTGGTAATGGACTGATCATCACTCACTGGAAGAATTACAAGAACAGGAGAGGCTGAAAAGATAACCTGGAATATAATACAAGTATTTGGGTCATATGCACCTCAAATGGTCTTTTGAGTCATCCTGTCCTTTAGCTGTTGCTTATTCATATCACATTTTCCCTGCTCCTGTCATCTGCTGCTAAGCATACTGATCAACCTTGATTTAGGCATTATGCTTTCATTAAAAGCATAGCACCCTCTAACTCATGCATAAGCAAGGACAATTATTGTTTAGTAAGCAACCATGTTTTCTTTCCATAAATGTTTCAGTATGGAAATAAATCTAAAAAAAGAAAATCATGAGTTTGAAGGTAGCTTCACTTATGCTAATATTCATCATTTGCTGTCAGATAACTTGGGCATTTCTAGCACAAGCTTACAGTATTCACATCTTTTTTAAAAAAAAAATATAATAAGTTATAAGGAAAGAAGGACTGATTCTAGGTGGTAGCACTGGGAACTTCAGATGTCTTGTGTAATATTAATAGTGCATCGTCCTAAAGAGCAAGTGCCTGTTCAGCACGTGTGTCAGTGTATGCTGTTTAGATCCTGCTTTTCCCCATTCTCCAGATTTAATTTAGGTGCAACAAGAATAAGCAATCTTCCTCCTGTTTTAAATTAAATGACAGGAAATAGCTGTGCATAGATTTAAAATGTCGTCTGATATACAAGCAGAAGTAGAGGAGCTGAAATTGTTTGGTATCCTTCACTGCGTATTGTGTTCCTCTGGCCATGGGAGGGGCTTCCAGATCCACACCACTTTAAATACATAGACCGAATTCTGTACTTGGGTACTTGCCTACAATTCTTATTGCATTCAGTGGGAATTATTGGTCTGTTTCTAAGAGAAACACTGAATCCTATTGAGTGTTCACCCAGTAATGAACCCCCTGTCTAGTGCTGTCTTGTTTCTTCATGCTGCTATGTGCCAGTGGACACAAACTGAATGGGCTTAATAGTCATACTCTAACCTAAATTCACACAGTATTTTCATCATAATTGGGGTTATTATTTGAAGCACACTTATGTTTGTGTTGGGTCATAACAGACAGTTTGAAAGTTTCTATAATAAAGAAAATATAACAGCTGTCTGAACACTCCATTAAGTCATAAAAATCTTTGAGATCCAAAGTTAAAGAGCTCTGTAAAAGCAAGGTGTTTTTATTATGATCTTCATTGTCCCTAAGATGTATGTACAGCATTTCAGAAATATGCCAATATGAGCTTTCTAACCCACTTCCCTTTGCAGTACTCGTGAACATCACATATGAATGTTATTTAGAACAATAGCTCTTGAACATACTAGTTAGGAACCCGGTAGTTCAAAAAGTATATATAACATAATAAACCTTTCTCTACACAAGCTACTAATACAATGTTATTCTTGGTATTTATGACCAAGATTTTCAAACCTATTTTTTCCCCCTTCATTGGGAGCTGTGTTTGCTCAGCATACCTGTAATTCAGGCCACTTTTCTTTGGATGCCTAAATATGGATTCAGTAGCCTAATTGTAGTCACCCAATTTTGCAAATTTTAACCTGTTTTTTTATTTTTATAGTGACAGTGCCCGAAAGTCCAAAACAGGAGTGGGATCCCAGTGTGCTAAACTGCGTGCAGACTCAATTCATCATCCCAAAGGGCTTACAAATATAATAATTAATATGGAGCCACTTATGTTGTGTTTACATCTGTCATTCTCATTGTGCTTTATAACTGTTGAGTCAGCATTGCTATCCCTATTTCACAGATGGGGAAAAAGAGTCAAAGAGGTTAATGATTTACCCAGTTCACATGGATGTTTTGACACATAATCTGGAAGTGGTCCTTTATGATGCACATTTTAATGCTGTTTTCTTTTGTGTTAAAAGGCTCTTTCATGGTCATGCTATCTGTTCTGACTCTGTCTATTCAGTTGGCATTATAATCCTTTCCTGATTGCTCTTTTTAAAATATACAGTTTAATATCCTCGTCAAAATATAGAAACAGTATTATAGTCTACAGATCTATAAATTTAAGCTGAAACACAGACAATAAAGGTCACACATAGTTAAAACCTTGTATATACTACCCAGGCCTACAAATGATATTTAGGTGCATCTTTGTATTTTTAAGCTTCTGTGTAGGAATTTAGATGTTCCTAGCATATTCAAAAATCCTAGTTTCAAATCCTTGCATGTAAGAATGGCTGGAGAGTGAGTGCCACTACAAATCTAAGTGTACAGATTTAAATCTTCAATGAAAACCCAAAGTGCAATTGCAGTCAGGTTCATGCTACACTTACGGAAGCTTACAAATAAGAAAAAATAACTTGCCTAAAAAGTTGTAAAGCTACAGAGGAATGATTTGATTCACACAATGCCTTAAAATGCCTCCGTGGGGCTGAATTGGCAGAGAACATGCTCTCTCTCGAGGCAAGATCACATAGTGGGAAATTTCCCACTAAAGCTACAATAGTTACAGTAGGGTACAGAAAAACCTGCCAATGTTACTAACTTTAAATAGCTATATTAAGTTTCCCTATCTGCAATAGTCCCTTGTACTTGCTGTGGTAAATACCTTGAATAATGCAAATATTGAGGTTAGCTAAGTGGAAATTTTATTTTAAAATATTCAAGTTACTTTAATTAAAGTGCCACCACTGAAATCCTTTTTGGACCTTGAGGAAAAATTATCCTTTATAGATGTCACAAAGCCAATAATGATGTCATGAAATGGTAAGAAGATATCTTAGAACACAGTCTATAGTTTGAATTCTATTATCCTTTAAAAAGCCACAGCAGCTTAATGGGGGGTACCTATAGTATAGACACCATACCTATGACAGTTTCTAGATTTAATATAAATAGACCTCTACCCCGATATAATGCGACCCGATATAATACAAATTTGGATATAATGCAGTAAAGCAGTGCTCCGGGGGGGCAGGGCTGTGCACTCTTGCGGATCAAAGCAAGTTCAATATAACACGGTTTCACCTATAATGTGATAAGATTTTTTGGCTCCTGAGGACAGCATTACATCGAGGTAGAGGTGTATTCGGCCTGCAGAGGTCTGAGGAAGGCAGGATGACACTGGGGCATCTCCTGCAGCAGTGACAGCTACTATATTCTTGGAGGGGGTACAGCATGCATTCTCTGCAGCATTGGCCCTCCTTGTACCAACTAGTATGGAATCAGGGGGACTGAGTAAGGCCTCAAACTACACAAGCATTCACCCTTCAGCGGGTGAAATCCTGAGTCCATTGATATCTGGTAGTTTTGCAATTGGCTTCAATGGAGCTAAGCTACACTGGTGACTCTGATTTTTCCCCCTCCTCACCCCACAACACACTCCTTGCACTCAAGATGGTAAGCACCTGGATTGTGCTGCCACTTGCTCAGCCTGGGGATACGGTTTCTTGAACTCCAGTCTTTCCCGTACAAGGGTAACCAGAATCTGGCCCTTTACTTTCACTAGAAGAAGGGGGAAGAAATCCCATTATGCAACACAGAAGCTTTTAGGCAAGAAGCTTATTGAACACAATGTGGATTTACTGTAGAATTACTCAAGGAGAACCAGCCACCATACAAGTTGTCCTTTAGATTTACAGCTCTGATAACATGCCCTACATGAACTTCACATGGCAGGATAATATTATGTCAGTTCTCTGAAGTATAGAGTGAACTCATCTAGATAAATGGATCAGCCAGACAACGATATACATATAAAGAGAAGCCAATTGTTTCTTTCCTTAAGAATTATGCCTTTTCAAATGTCATCCTTTGGATATATAAGCAGAAATAGAATTATCAGTCATCTACAATAAATGGCATCCATGTAAGTGTTTAATTTGGTCCATTAGAGCAGACAGTTGCAATCTGAACGCAGATCAGACAGCTGCATGTATAAAAATGCCAAACATGTTTAGAGTATTTCCTACAGTTTTCTCTTAATTTTAGCACAGGTACACAGTGACTGATATTTCATATTAAAAATGTGTTCCTATATAATGATCTCAGACTTTCATTTTTTTTAAAGTAACAAGAAAATACAAAGTCAAACATCAGAAATGGCCATAAACACCAAATAATTATGAGAAAGATGAATAATTCAGCAGTTCTGAGGAGGCACTCAAATGATCTTTTAAAATAAGAGGCCAAGATGGTGTATGAAATACATATCTTAGAGCAGTTAATGTGCCAAAAACGTTGAGTAGCTCAGTAATGTAGGTGCAGTGTATCACCCCTTCAAAAGGGAGGCAGCCCCTGATGTTGGAACAATTTAGTCAGGATTGTGGTGGATTCTCTAGTGCTGACAATTTTTAAATCAAAACTGAATGTTTTTCTAAAAGATAAGTGCAAGGAATTATTTAGGGGAAGTTCTCCTGTAGGTCAAACTAGCTGATCACAGCAGTCCCTTCTGCCTTGGAATCTGTGAATCTATGAATAATACATAAGCAGTGTTGGTGCAATGAATTTCTCCATCTACAAAGCAAAATATAATGTGCACTTAATTTTAGCATTGGTATCCTTTTATTTCTTAGGGGTATTAACATTTGCCATTGTCAGAGACCTACTGAGTTTGGATCCAAACACTAGATCCTGTGTGCTTCTAAGCCCATTGAGTCTGAGCAGCAGCCAGACACCAGCTCTGGCCTCTCAGGCTCACTCCTAGGCTAGCAGATACAAACTTCCTGGCTGGTATCCCTTCTTGGAAGTGTGACTCTGTGCTCCAGCTTCCCAAGGCACCAAGATCAGTGCTGGAGCCTAATCTCCCAATCATTGTAAGCACTCCCTCCCGAGAGCTCTACCCTTATGGGTATTTCAGTTTACAGTTTAGTCTCCAAGGCCTGGCAAAGGAACTTCTTAAAAATACACACTTAACTCAGAGAAAACATGGAGACTTACAGATCCATGCAAATAACAAAACCTGCCTGTAAAAATCCTCCTTCAAGTGTCCTCACTGCTCCTAGAATACTTTGGGTTTTGGTCAGTCCTTTCAGGGTTGACCCTCCTTTCCTTCTGCCCAGCCTTCAGGTTCTCTCTCCCTGCACCTGCAATAAATTATCTGTAGCTTGTTCAGTTCCGGTGGGCAAAGGTTCCCTCTAGCACAGGAATCATGTAGCTTTAACAG
This sequence comes from Malaclemys terrapin pileata, assembly GCF_027887155.1. Lineage (NCBI taxonomy): Eukaryota > Metazoa > Chordata > Testudines > Emydidae > Malaclemys > Malaclemys terrapin. Next base: position 115,007,825 of record NC_071507.1, on the reverse strand, counting down.
CAAGGTAATGCCTCTCCCCCTCTCCTCCTTTTTCTTCAGGGGAATTTCCATTGCTCTAACCTCACCCCGCCCCCCCTGCAGTCAACCTTGGATAACCAATTTCCTTTAGTTTGGCCAATCTCTTTCGTATACTCATTGTTCTTTGAATCACTTCTTTATTTGACTTGTCGCACAGGGTGTGTGATGCATGGCATGGTCCCTGTCAGCAAACAGCTGACTCACTACGAGCTGAAGGTTGGAATTGTATATAGAGGTCATAAAATCAATCAGAATTCATAAGTCATTCATAAATAGTTTCCCCAAACCTTCAGAGGCAAGCTAGTGACTATGCTGGAAAATAAAGTCCTGATGATGAGTGATCCTGAGCAATCCATTCAAGGACTCCCATGAATTTAAGTGAGCCTTCGGAGTGAACCGCACCTTGCTGGATCAGACCCTACATTTCAATGAGCTACATATCACTACATCTGGATGTTCCTATTACTTGAAATGCATACTGTTGCACTATGTGTCTATGTCTGCACAACACTAAATCATATACCCAATATTACATTTCATGTTTTTATACTTCCAGCAACTATCAATTTTTAATCCAGACTATTTTAGGCTTTGTCTTCATTGAAAAAAAGCGTATTATTATGTATTTATTTTTTATGTATCAGAGGGGTAGCCGTGTTAGTCTGAATCTGTAAAAAGCAACAGAGGGTCCTGTGGCACCTTTTAAGACTAACAGAAGTATTGGGAGCTTAAGCTTTCGTGGGTAAGAGCCTCACTTCTTCAGATGCAAGAAGTGAGGTTCTGAAGAGGCATCTGAAGAAGTGAGGTTCTTACCCACGAAAGCTTATGCTCCCAATACTTCTGTTAGTCTTAAAAGGTGCCACAGGACCCTCTGTTGCTTTATTTTTTATGTTATTATTGTGAGATAACTAATGTGTGTTAGTTATCCTGATGTAAAATCTTTGTGGAGACAGGCAGTGTAGTTTTTACCAGGAGGTAGCTAGATGAGGTCAACAATATATCCTAGTCTTTAGTTGACATTGCCTAGCTTAACTCACAGGAAAACTACAGCTTGGGTTCTGAAAACAGAAAATCTTCGTTTCTGTTTTTTTGGGGGGTTTTTTTATTGAAAAACCAGAAAGTTTCTAAAGAAATTAAAAAAGAAAAAGTCAGTTTGGAGTGTGGGAGAATACCCAGCCCTGTCGTGGGAATAGCTGAGATACGAGCCTTTTGCCCATTTGATGGGTAGTGATGTGGAGGCCTCATGCTGAGGCAGAGCTGATGCTAAGCATCAGTGAAGTATGTGGACACTTGTGGCACACTTTTGCCCATGGCTCCCCTTCTGCTATACCAGGTGCTAGGGCTACAACTGGCTGCAATATAGAAAGTGTTCCTTTTTTAATTTAAAAGATGGAAGGGTGCAGCTTCCTCGGGATAATGGGTAGGAACTTCATTATGGGGATGGAGGAGAGAGCTGAAGAAACTGGCAACCCTTCTCTCTCACCTTCACTTCTTCCTCTTCCTCACTTCCCCAACTGCACATGCATGTCCTTTATGTATCTGAGACATCAGCACAATACTGCGGGAACATCTGGCACTGAAAGGCAAGAAAAGGGAAATAACATCTGAGGCAGGGCAGGGGGAAAAGGTGTCCAGATCTGTAATTTCTTGTTCTTTTCTTTTTAGTTTATCTTACTTTGGAGGGCTGCTTCATAACTGAATAGCCATGAATATGTCAAAAGTTTTCTTGAGGGGGTGCCTGCATTCCATGGATTATTAATTTGTGTGTGTCAAAACACAAGCTCAAAGAAAATTTTTACTAAAAAACAGAAGTTTTAATTTGGATGTGTCACCGGGATACTTTCTGCAAGTTATAGTTCAGGTGCCTCATACTCTCATCCTCTATTGGCTGGGTTCCCCAGATGGACAAAGGTTTGTAACAATTATGGGGTTAATGGGGAAACAGTCACAGCTTTAGTGTTACATTTTTGTAGCAGTAAAAGTCAAAATCTAAATATTAAAAGCACACTAAATCCATCCAGAACTAGAGTTAACTTTCAGCTATACTGCTACTTAGTTGCACAAAATATTACAGGTGTACCTGGCTTTAGACAGTGTTGTCTCCTAACTGAGTAGGAGCTTCTGGAAAGAATCACACAGGTGCTGTATATAGATTTAAATTAAGATTCCAGAGGCTGTGTGATAGTGGTTAGCCTCAGAATGAATCTGCCACAGTAATTTGCAAGCCATAGCAGGCTATGAACTTCAGTGGGTTTCATGGGCATGGTGGCATAATGAATGTCCTTCACTTTCTTTAGGATCATTCTGAGATGCCATCTCTGGAGAATGTGTATCCAAAAAATTCTAACATGGGTTTATCTTACATTTGTCTGCGTTTAATGTGAGATTCTGTTCCTACAGTCATTCAAAACCAGCTGCTACTCGAGTGTCATGTTCTTCAGATGTGGTGCCAAATACTAATTTCTCATCATTCATATTAAGAACTCCAGAGATTCCAACTAGTAGCTCACGTATGGTCTTTTGAAATATTTCTGTGGCTGAAGAAATGCCAAAACTGAGTTGTTTATAGTGCATAAATCCAAGTGTGTCATGAAAGTTTTTATGTACCTTGACTTCAGGTAAAGCTCAAGTTGGTAGTATCCTTCTGTGAGGTCAAATTTGGGGAAGAATTTAGCTACATTCAGATCTGCAATAATCTCATCTATAGTGGGGTGGATGTGTCGCTTACATTTGATAGCCCCATTGGGTAAACACATATCCATGCAGATTTTGATCTTGCCTGTTTGTTTTGGTTTCTGGGCCACTACTATAGGTGATACCAATGGGGTGGGGCCTTCCCCTTGCTCGGTGACTTCAAGCTCTTCCAGGTGTGCTCATTCTTCTTCCACCAGCTTTCTGACATGAAAAGGACCATGTCATTAGTTGAGCTCCACATTTGAAGCATTTTACATTTGTCATTTTTGTGGCTGGACCCTGAGTTTTCCAGAGTTGGTTTCCATCTTGATAACTACACACTCAATTCCTGATTGAGTTCCTAGTGTGCAGTACATGTGCTGTGTCTGTATTTGTTGCCAGGTTGTCTTGCTCTATTTGTTGAGCGTGTGTTTCCGACATCTTGTTTGCTCGAACAGTGGCCATCCAGTATTCTGATGAGTCATTTGGGGGTCTTGGAGAATTTGTCTTCTCAGTTTAGCTGACAAACATCCTTGTTTTATCTGCCCTCTTATCTTGTGATCCACTTTCATTAACTCACATGAAATCACAACGTGATGTAGGTACGCATGATACTCATGCATGCTTTTCCTCTCTCACTGACGTGCTTGCTGAAACATATATTGATCATAGTCAGTGTTTTTGTGATTTAAAGTACTTTGCAAGTGTAGGTAGAGTCATCTTTCTCCATCACAAGAAATAGATTTTCTAACCTTTTAAGCCAATGTTCCCATCTGGGTCCCAGAGTGTAATAAGATTCATGGACAGAAAGCTCAGGGAAGTTCAAGAACATTTTTTTTCCAAGTTAAGACTACTGTACTGCAAAGCATACTTTGTGGCCGTGGAATATGAGGTAGACCCTTGATAGATTTGTCACAAAACTTTGGTTAGCAATGTTGTGTGTACGCTTGTTTGTTTATTATTTTTGTTATTTAACTTAAGATGGACATGTTCAGGCTTTCTGATTCTCTACAGAAGATATGCCGTACACTTCCAATCTGATAGCGCAAAGTACAGTTGCTAAAAAGTGCCAATTACAGCATGGCACGAGTGTGGCTTCTGCAACTTCAGGTAGGGAGACTTTGTTTCTGAGGGCAGCATTGTACAATCTAAAAATTCAACAGCTACAAAGTTCATACTTTGTTTTTTGTTTGTTTTGTTGTTGTTGGTCCTCATTGCCAGTGTTGTTTCCTAACTGAGTAGGAGCTTCTGGAAAGAATATATGTGCTGTATACCATTTTAATTAACATTCCATAGACCACTTGTTTAATCCTGCAGCTCAGAGAATACAGCATGCAGCTTCTTGACCATAGCAACTGGACTCTCCAGTAAAAACCTAAAACATGAAATGGACTAAAAATACTAAAAGTGCTCTCTGCAGGCTATTCATTTGGATTGAGTTGCTTCTGCCAAGCCAACTGATGAATAGTGTATTCCAAGATAGGACTTACATTTGCTATAGAAAATTCATATGGAAGAGTTTCTATTTATATACCTGAAACTCTAAAAGAAAAACCCGGCATGAATCACAGAATGAATTCTCCATAAACACTACACATGAGTTTCTCTTCCTGTAAGGTTCCTGGGGGGAATGGTAGGAAAATGGAGAGGGATACCGTTAACAGTTTCACTGTTTGACATTTTGATAGACAAATTATTTATATTTATGGAAGAAAGAAAGCTATTAATCCATCTCCCATAAATGGCTCACAGTCAATAGTTGTGCGTATCCTGTGGTAACACTGTTGGAAGTGGAAGTCTTTTAAAATCCATAAAGGCTGACAATTGTAACTGAAATGCTTTTCCTCCTTTCAGTAACCTAATGAATGAACTATACTTTAAAAACATATCTGAGTAAACAGCTATATTTTGGCTTATCATTTAGTTTAAAATGTTCTCCCAGTTCTAAGTTTTATCCTGCCAATTTGTCTGATACCATATTACCTTCCAGAATAGGCATTTGTCCAAAGCTTTATATCAGCTTTTAACAAATTAGGAGATTTTTGTTGGAGCTAAATTATGTATACTCTGTTATATTTTAGTAATAAATTACCAAGATTTAGTCACTCTTAGCACATATAAACCAAGGCATAGTTGAACACTTTGGCCAACTGTTAATCAAAAGTTTAAGGGCTCAATTCAGTGCAATATTTATTACAGAACGAGAATATTCTGTTGTAGATTGGGACCTCACCACACTTAAGAAGTTTGGACTATGGTTGATGTGCAAAAAAAGAAGACTTAAAAAAAGGGGGTGAGAATTAGTGCTAATGGAAGCTCTGGCTGGGGATGGGAATGGTAAGGTGTAAATTTTCCATGTAATTCACCCAGTGCAAGTGCTTATTCTACAAATCTCCTTCTGCACCTTTAGATTGACAATTGTGGTGAGTTATGAGAGGTTTTTTGAAGCAGAAAAAATGTATTGCTAGTAAAGCCCCAAATCCTTAAGATACTTTTATATGTGCTTTAACTTTGCACATATCTGTGTTTCCACTGAAGTCAATGGGACTACTTATGACCATCAAGTTAAGCACATGCATGTTTGCTGAATTGAAGCCAAAGATGCTGACACAAATTGAAAGTGAATCAATGGAAATCTTGATCCCAGCCTAAATTAAGATGACCAAATGATTTATCCTATAACCGAAACCCTTTAAAGTGGTAACAGCTTTAGTTCATATAAAGAATTATGGAGATCTTAATTTAGATTTGGATAGAGCCATGTTTTCATTGATGGAAAACATTTTGAAGAAGACCCATCAAATAAATATAACTGGACAACCTTAAAAAAATATACAAATAATTATACAAAATTTTAATAAAATTCCTTTGCTCCTTGTGTATTCACTTCCAGAGAGTATTTGGACAAATGAGCTTTAGAATCATGAATGCTCAGAAGTGGGGTCAGGTTTGAGGGGAGAAAAACTCTAATCTTGCATGCTTGAATATTTCCCAAAAGTAAATTCAAATTGTATATGCAATTGTAATATTCACAGTTCTCTGTGTCTGTTAGTTATATAAGTGACACAACCAGGTATACAAACAATCCAATATGATTTATGGAACTAGCCAGAACAGTACAAATATTTAATGTAATATATTCAGTACAAACAACCTACAAGTCTTCATTATTCTCTATTGCGTCTAATTTCAAATAGTAATTTTCTCAAATGTATTTGCTTTTTGTTGATAATTTATGAAGAAAAAAGACAGGAAAATAGTCCTGTAAACTACTTAATATAGATGTCTTGGCCAGCTCTACCCGAAAAATATTGTAGCTCTCCATTGCATTCACCTCTTCTCTCATTTTCCTAATACATTCTAAAAACTTGTTTCAAATGAAAACATAAAATAAAAGCTGAATCGTGTGTGGGTTTAGATCCTAACTTTTTTTTATAATACATTCAAAGAGATGTCTTTAAACCATGTCAGATGTTTATTAGAGTAGAAACTTGCTTTTTACAAACACAGATCATATGAGTGATCAGTTATATGAACTATTTTTCCCAACTGAAGAAAAAAAATCACATAACAAAAGTAATATCGATGAAGAACAAGTCAACATCTCCCTACATGTTCTGATGCCTTCAGTGCATTGAAAATCGCTTTGCAGTGATTTGAAAGACAAGAAGAAAATCAATGCAGTGCACCATACTACAATTTATGCAGTATAATGTATTTTGAAATATTACATTTGATGAACTTTTCAATTTTTTTATGAAGTCTTCAATCCCCATTTAGTGTAAAATGGGGATTCTGTCATCACTGTAAAGTATTAAGGTCTTGTTTTCAAAATTTGGTGTCTGCATAAATGCAGTTTTGCCTATACATTTTTGTGTACTATCACCTGCACCATTTGGAAAATTACAGACTTTCATATCTTTTTGCTGTGTATAAGGCTTGTTGGCAGAATCCTGAAAAACTGATGTATCTCCCAGATAATAGTGCATAGATTGGGAAGTTATTGGGAAATCCTCAGCAAGGAAAAGTTGACTTATTATCCAGAATCAGCCCTAGAGACACTTCTTTACCAATTTGTTTCCCTTTCCAACAATATGAGAAATTAGATACCACATGAGTTCCTGAGGCTTGTCTATACAGCAAGTTACTATGCAACACCAGGGTGTGAATCAACAGCACACTAGCTTGCCACACATTAATGTCCGATATGGATTCTGATATATAGCACACTGAAAGTCCCAAAGTGCCATTTGGCTTACTACTAGTAATAGCAAGCTGATAGATTCACACCTTGGTTTGTCATGCAGTAACTTGCTGTTTAGACAAACTTTCAAACTATGTCATATGCAGCCATCACACACAGTTACCCCGAGTACCTGGCAATATGATTTTAAATACAACAGTCCTTGTCGGCAATTCTCCGCTGGTGTAAATCTACTTTAACTCTATTGACTTCACTGGAACTATGCTGAAATATACCAGCTGAGAATCTGAGACTGCCCAGTCAAACATAATATTAGTTAACCTGTTTACAGCAGGATGCATTTTCCCACTGTAGAGAAGTTTAAAAAAAGAAAAAAAAATGCATCACAGCCTGAAAATAAGCAGTACTAATAGGAATTATATATGATGTATAGGATTAGAGGCTGTCAGATATAGTTAGCACTTGCTTATCCAACACCTGATTACTTGCTTCTTCAAATTCTGACATTTCAGGTGTAGAACTAATAGGTTACCCTGTTTGCTGTTTATTTCAAGTAAAATTAATCCTCATGAAAGATGGCAGGTTGATGGCTGTAGAAAATAAAGTCATGTATTTATCCACTGATCAGCTACCAACTTACCTTAATCATCAGTACGGCAGGCGCCGCCATACCCTCCTGCCAATGTACCTCAACTCTGGCCCACAGGTGAGAGAGTAGTTTTAGACTCCATGTGCAATATTTATGTATGTAAATTTTCCATGACCAAGTATTTCAATCTTTGGCACATCTGCCACATCTAATCTAATCAAAGTGGGTATTTTACAGCACTCATTACTGTAGTGCCATAGTGCTTAACAAATATTTATTAAGTAATTAAAATCTAAAAGTACAACGAGAAAATAGTAACATCTTGCTTTGTCCTCTTTCTTCCAATATCATTTATTGTATTAGCAGTTGTACTTTTTTTCTAATTTCCCCTCCTTCTTCTTGTTCTGTACATATTTTAGAGGAAGCTTTTGTAGCCCCCATCACTATCACATCTAAGCACAACACAGGTAGTTCAGACTTGCTAGGTGATTCCAATTAAGTCCATAGTGGATTTAATGGAGCAATCTTCGTTTCACTTTTCCTTTCCTAGGTGATAGTTTGTTTTTGTGGGGAAAACATAGCAAATGGATTGTTCTTCACTAGTCCATTCTGTTCAGCAAACCAACTAATCGTTAGGCATGTGTTCTTAAATTCCATTGATTTCAATGATATTTAAATTCATGCTTAAAGTTTAGCATGTATTTAAGTATTTTGCTGAATAAGCATGTGCTTATGTGCTTTGCTGAACTGAGGCCTCAGTCCTTAAAGTGTGATCATTTTGTCATTGGGCCAAGGTACTCCATAGCATAGCTAAGACTGGCTTCCAAGAAAGCCATTGTTGATGACTGTTCCATTATTCCTGTTAACTGCAGTTGATGCAGTAAAGTCCTGGTCATGGTGGCTCTTAAAATATCTCAGGCCCTGTCTCCTGAATGCTTTGAAGATCATTGTTTCAAGACCAGGATTTTAGAGTTTAATCTGGAATTCAGTGGCAAACCTATTAAAAGTCTGCAGCACCAGGTTGATTTTTCCATTGCCTTCTCACTTAGCATGTGGAATGTCACACTTGACTTCAGCTGGAGCTTCTTAAATGCCATCATAGTCACACCCAGAAATAATGTGGTGCGCTCGTGCACAGTATAAACGTATTTGTAAGGAATTACATTATTCAGCGGCAACTCCTTGAACAGACCATTAATAAATGGGGACTTTATAGAGCAATCATCTAAAATTCTAATGTTATGTCTCTGTTTTTTAAAAAAAAGTAATAGTTGAAATGTGTGGCAGAATTAATTATTAATTAATTTGTGTGCCAAAGAGAAAAAAAAATAAAAGAAAGAAAAGTGACTGGCTGGCTAGGATGTGAAAAGCAGAAGCAGCAGAGCTTTTATTGTGAAAGTAGGCACTGCCATCATAGATACAGAGTAAGCTAGGTCTAAAATCAGCTAAGATGCTCATAGAAGATCACCTGTATTTAGTACTGTTACAAGAAGTGAATTCTTCAAGACAGTAATTCAAACTGAAAAGGAAGAAGCTAAGTGTGTGGACAAAACAATGGATGGAGACAAGTGCAGGTCCATAAATGGATTTTTCCATCCCTAAAAAAAAAAAAAAAAAAAAATTGTCCATATCCTGAATTGGACTGAAAAGCCAAAGTCTCAATTTTTGGTGAACTGATTTTGTTTTTAATAAAATAAAATAAATAATTTGTTTTAGTTCAATCAAAATCTTTTGATTCAATACATTCAAAATATTTTTCTTTCTCATTTTTAATGTAAAATAACATACGTTTCCCAATGAGAAGTCAGTGCAAACTGCAAAATTAAAACATTTCATTCTGAAATTGTCCAAATGGAACATTTCAATATTATTAAAATGTTTTCTCAAACTTTTCCAAAACGAAAACTTTGTCAAACTGACATGTTCCTGGAGGAAGTTCTGGTTTTGACAAATCCTCATCTTCTGACTATAAAAAAAAAAGTCATTGAAAAATTCCTGACCAGCTATATTGAAGACTCTGGTTGGAAACAGTCCAGCACTTGCACAGAGATGGAATAACTCCTCAAGTCTGTCTATAATTCCTTAGATTCTTTGAGAGAATAAATGCACTGAAAAAGAAGTCTGGGTTTTAGTCTGCATACTGTACTTTCGGGCTACAAAGGACACCGTGTCTTGAAATTCTTTGCCTTGAGTTATCTTTTGGAAGTGTGCAACAATTGTTCCAGATGGAATTGAAGTAACAATGAACAGATTGTAATGTTCTTCAGAAAGCAACCCAGACCAGGAGGACTTTTGAGCCCTTCTGCAGAGAAAGCTTTAAACTTTCTGTCAGGAGCTATGACAAAGCAATACTAATTTGGTGATTCAAATTTGTGAGATATATAGAAAAATCATTCACCACCTTTTCTGACTCCTATGCTCACAAATGAATCAATAAAGCCATCAAAGCCTCCCAGACAGTTGGCCAGAAAGCGACAGGAGTTTAAAGATAAGGCTATAGATGTATATTTTTTCAAAAGGAAATTGCAAGAAGAAAATAAGCAGATATCATTTATGGAAAAAGTAGTAGGTTACAATGCCAGAGAAAGTATTAAAGGCTGCTTATCTGATTTGTCTCTGGAGAGCAACACAAGGCAGAAAATCTTATACTACGAGGGAAACTCTTATTATGCCAGAAGCAACTGACATATGTAAAGGTATTCTTGGAGCACAGCAGAAGCGGGTGAGAACAGACTAGAAACTATTTCTGTAGTATGTCTGAAAACCGAATCAAAGACATGACTTCCGTTGTAAAGCCTCAGCTCTTGGACAAAAGTGGTGGTAGGTTCGTATTTCAGTTTACTGGATCTTCAGACGCTGTTGGGCTGGGATGACTACATGTGCTATATTTATTTGTACCATTTTCAATACCTGATTGAATGAGGAACTGATTTCTTACCAAGATATCCCTATAAATAAGAGAGGATCTGACATTTGAAGAGGTTTGGATAACGTTTTTTTTCAAAATACCTTAGAGCAGGAGGAAACACGTTGATGCAGTAGGATTTGCACTGATGAAATAATGATCACAGGAAAAAAAAAGGTGTTTTCCCCCCTTTTCTCAACTCTAAGGTAAAACTTAGCATTAAAACTAAAAATGTACTCTGCTTTTCATAATGCAGCTAGCACAGTCATGTATGTAAACCCTCCATGGTTTTTATCCCATTATTATCTCACCACTGTGCACTTTTGGCTTATTAGTATTGTGGTGACTTCTCTTTCAGGGAGAGTGGGCTGAACATACCTGAGAACATTGTCCTTGTAGGGCTACTTGAGTTAAACAAAAGGCTTCTCCAGTGGAGCCTTATTTGCTGACTCTGCAGCTCTCCCAGTCTCTGCTGGCTTGGGGAGGTGGATGAGCATGGATTGACTACATGGGGATCAAATCACCACATTGTTCAATACTCATTACCTCTCTATCTGCATCATGGGATTTTTCTTTGCTTTATCTAGGGCTTTTAATCTCTGAATTAAAGTTTTCCAAATTATATTGGCTATGACAAAGAGTCATCCTTTTAAATGTGTTGTTTCTCTTAGTGCTTGTGCTACCATAAGGACAGCCTTTGTCAGTGAGAGGGTAATTCCATCTTGAGCACTTTGGCAGGTGGGCTTTTATGAGGGGTGAATTTCAAGAACTTGAGATGATCGTTCGTTGGCCTCAGAGTAGTATGAGTTCTAAAAATGTTGCAGAAGATCTAGTTCTGGTCTGCATTGTTTCAAATGTGAAGATTATTGAACTAGCTCTCCCTACTAAAAGCCCTCCCATGTTTTGTAGTGTTAACTAATGTGGTGACCTTCCTGGTCATTACCAGATCAACAAATATGTCTTAATAATGAGGCTGTTTGCATGAGTATCCCAAGAAAACTGACAGACGCCTCCATCCCTTGTGATATATTGGAATTTGCCTAGATAAAACAGTTATTTGGGTGATAATCTTGCTGCAGCAGAGAGATGGACTGAATAATCAATATGTTTTTTGCTTTCTTCTAATTTTGGGGATTCTCTATAAAGTAAAATTTAATCACAATTGTTACTTTTGTGGCATCCTGTTAATTACATCCCTGTGTCCCATGCTTTTAGCACAGTAACATTTTGTATTTTATATATCCACATTAGGGTCCCTGTGCTCTCTTTTCACCCTACAGCATGAAGGGGAGTAAAGGAGTCAGACTAATAGTGTAAAGGGCCCATATATCCATGAAAGTGGGGAATAGTGCTAATGTGTGGCATATTACCCCCCTTTCTTTGAGTCCATATGAGCCTGAGCCTCCATGCTAATTCCACATTGTTGGAGATAGGTGCAGTTTCACGGGGCCTACTGGAAGTGGAGAGGAAGGAGTTGAAGAGCAGCCACCTTATGCAACACACTTTCCTCTAAAATTATGGATATCTACGGGCAGGTTTATTGGGAAGGGATTCTGGGGTGAAGCTAATGGCAACATAGATCTGCAAGAGTGATGCATCATGGGACCTAACCTATAGCTCAGACATCCAAGGTCTCTTCCCTTCCAGGGGAGAATCTAGCTGGAGATTCACTCTGGAGGATCCTCATTGTCTGGAATCATGACCTGCAGAGGAGCCAGTATCTGGACAATCTAACATGTGTAGCTGGCTTGTCATAGGCTGCCTAATTGGCTACACTGCCAGATTGGTTGGAAATGTCAACAGGCCAGCTCTTAAGCCCAGCAACAGAAGCAGTTCAGTGGCTGCTCAAAGCATTTTCCCATAACTGTGATAGCCCCTGCACCTGCTTTTACCCAGCCCAGCTCTTGCCTCAATCCACGAAACCCTGTTCTGACCCTTGGCTCCAATTCCTGACTTTGATTCTGGCATCTGGCCTCTAACCACTAGGCACAACTGTGAATGTTCCAGTCAATGACACTCAGACACTCACTTCTTGCAGGTTTATCCATGTGAGGGAAGGATGTAGCCCTAGATTCCCTCAAGTACCTTTTCTGCTACTAACCTGTAGGATGCCTCTCAGCTGATAGTGTCATATTAAAGGCCAGAAGCAGTTTCCTAAAATCTAAGCAAATTATTTCCATTTGTTTATCATGTTAATTATTTGATTACTTCTCTAGTTGATCTGAACAAGGATAAAGTGAGACACCTATAATAGGTTAAATGCAGAGACTCCATTTTTATTAAGTAGCTATTAAATCAACATGGGTGGATAGCACCCCAACAACCATACAGCAGGGAATTTCTAGAGCAGATTTCAATGGTCAAAGATATAACAGAAACCATAAGGTAGGAGCGTGATCTCATCCCTTTAAACCAGCTAGGAAGCTTGTCAGGATGGCCAGAGTCCCTAGCCCCCACTCCACACCCAGGGAAAGGTGTAAATATGAAGGAGCCTGAAGCTGTGCAAGACATTGAGACCAGAGCTTTCACTAAACCAAACTAGTTCTCAGGACTAGTCCCAGAGAGAGTCCCCAGCTGCAGTTAGAGGTCCACATCTGCAATCTGCACTTGATTCCTGCTATAGGGGAGGCCAGTAATTAGCTCACGCCTTGTTGGGCAGATAAAGCTGAACCAATGCATCCTTTACTTCTTGGTGGCAGTACTTATAGATCATTCACAGACCTCGGTGCATCCGGAACAGCAGCAGTAGGGTAGACAGGAATGCATCCTACTTTGCAGCATTTGCAGCTGTGGGTGCCGCAGCAAGCACTTCCATAGTTTCATCTGCTACTCTACCTTTTCCTTCCAACATACTTGCAGCAGCAAAATGGGTGCTAGACTGAATGTGCCCAGGTATAGGGAGGAGGTTCCTATTAAAAGCTCCCACTTAAAGTCTGGGAGCCACATAATTCCAAGGCAGTTAATGGCACCCTGGGAGTCTGAGGTGGCCAAAGTTACCAGCACACATGCTGCCCTGCCCATCACTGGGGTGCTGCTGGCTCCCAGTGATTGAAATAAGTGCAGCACCCCTCTGCCAGAGCAGGTGCTCCTAGCTGAGCCAGTTAAGGGGGTTGGGCTGCATCGGGCTATAAAGGGTCAGAGGGAGTTCAGTGAGGACAGAGTGAAGTTGCAGGGAGAGGAGTTGGGGCTGAGTAAGAAGACCCAGCTGAAAGTTTTGTCTTTTTGGAGAAGGCCGGCAAGGCCTTGCACCTTCTCTGGCTGCTCAGGCAGCAGGAAGGGACAGTACCTCACAGATAAGGGGTTGTGCCCAGCTTAAGGCTGGGTGGAAGATTTGTTTTTGTGGTTACTTTTTGACTGGCTGACCACGACCATGTGGAGTTTTGTTTATGGAGCCCTGAAGAAGGGGGAAATAGAGGCAGGGCATTGCAGATGCATCCCTGGCCAAAAGGGGATGTTTGGTGTTGCCCACTGTGTTGCACTCCAGAACAGAAGTAGCATCATCTCCCCAGAACTCCAGCAAGTATGGGACAGATGAGGACCATGTGAAGGGACTTAGGGGAGAACTCTAAGCTCCTGGCCCCAGCAGCAACATCTCCAGATACCTGGCTCAATTGAATCCCCAACCTGGCTGGCAAAGTGAGCATTTGTTTAAGTACTAAGGTGAGTGCTGATACTCCTAAAGTCAAGCTTTCCAATTTTGTCCCATCCTATCACTAGTTAATATTTTCCTAGTTCTAGAGCCTACCTTATGCAACAAAGCTATAGTTTTTCTGTATTTCCATATGTCCATTTCAAAATACACATTACATCACTTTTCTACAGTATCTGAGAGGCTGTAAATATATGCCAGTGGTTCCTTTATCTCTCTTGCCATTTCATTAGTGTTCTTTAATAGAAATCTATCTGGACTAGAAGTTTTCTTAATTTTTAGACTTTCTAATTTTTTGCTCACCAATTCTGGCCAGACACTGATGTCCTTTATACTCCCACCTGTTTATGCTCTCTGTATGTGTGTATATATATCTCCTCATTATATGTTCCATTCTATATGCATCCAAAGAAGTGGGCTGTAGTCCACGAAAGCTTATGCTCTAATAAATTTGTTAGTCTCTAAGGTGCCACAAGTACTCCTGTTCTTCTTTTTGATGTCCTTTAGTTGTTTTTTTTCTCTTTCCTCTTGGGATTTTCTGTTTCTGGCATCCGTCGCCGTGTATCTTTGTGACATCTAAATTTTATCATTGACTTTCTCTTCTGTCAATAAATTAACCTTTCCAGCTCTTAAAGGCATTACTATATCCTTCAATAACCTCTTGTAGTTTATGTATCTGACCTTTATTTATTTATTTAACCTCTTGTATAATTTTCCTTTCACCCTTTACTTTTCTTTAATATTTTTTTCTTAAATGAATTCTGTATTATTTCTTATTTTCTTTTTTCTGTTTTACAAATGACCTATCTAACCTGAGTACAGCTGCTTCTGTAGGCTAGCAGAGGAGTTTGCAAACTATTAAGTGTTGCAAAGTGCTGACCATTGAAAAACAGTCTTGCAGGGCATAGAACAAGATCTGGTAAATCCCCTTACCTTACCAAGGTGTTGTGAAGATACATTCATTAATGTTTATGAAGCTCTTCGATACTACAGTGATGAGCACTGTAGAAAAGCCCATGAGAGAATTAATTATTCTGTATTCAGTATAGAGTTTGGATGGCATTCAATACATAAATCATTGGGGCCACATTGAATGATGACGATAAAGAGACAGTGAATAGCTATCTGTTCGTTGAGCAGCATATAGTATAGTATGTGATTGGTCATTAAAAACTGGAGAGGTATTGACATTTCCTAACTTTTAAGTCCATGTCTTTGCTACCCTAACTTTCTTTTAACACAGTTTTTTGTATGTGACACATTAGTATACTGGTATGCGGTGGTGTGAGGGAGTCCTCCTTGACTCCTCCAATTCACCTTGAAGCATGAGTTTTAATTTAATGTAAGCATGAATTTCATCTTGCATAGCAACAAATGTTTTGAATGGTCACAAAATTAGTCAGCTATTTTAAAAATCTAACAGTATTTTCCTGGGGGACCTCCTACAGAGCTGATCTCCACACTGCAAAGAGGAGTAACTCCTTTTAGAGATTCTAACTTCACTGCCCATTATTTCATGGGATGTCTCCTTGTTTTTGCAATATAGGGTATAAAAAGAGAGACCTGCTACGTTTTTATTATATATATATATATATATGTATATGTATGTATGTATGTAATTTGAATAACTCAGAAAGGCCCCTCAAAAAAACTCATCTCCTTTCTAATCAAAGGTACCAGACAGTACAATTGCTTGTCATAAAACTGCCATCACAGTCTCTCTGGTTTGGCACTTCTAGGTGCAGTGACAAATCTGTCTGGCTCAGTTGTACTCTGAATTTGTGTGGCAATCTGGGCTCGTTGAGGCAAAACTGAACTTAGCTCTCTTGTCAATGTGTGAAAGCTACTGCTCCTTTCATTATTAATATCATCAAATATTATCTTGACATATGGATATATTCCCATTCCATTTAAAGTGTCAGCTGTTTATTTCCTCACTCAGTTGACCTTTCCTATTTCCTTATACTTTGTTGCGCTATCATCCTTTCTACAATCTGCTTTTTTTCTTAAAAATGCTAGGAAAGGGTGGGTGTCATTCTGAGTGTTTATCAACATAAATGTGTCTGATTTTCCCTTCGTGCTATATATGGGGTCATAGTATTAAGAAAAACCCTTGTTAAAACCCATAATAATCTTTTGTTGCAGGCCTGGTTTAGGTCTTGCTATTCATATACTTAAATATTTCAGCTGTATTTGTTATGGCCTCTAATGATCCTCTATATATAGGCTAAACATGATTTTATTCAGGGTACATGGCCAATTTCAATATATATATATATATATCAGATATCTTGTAAGAAATTTCTTAAGTTTAAGGCCCTACTTATGAATTTCAACAACTTCTTTTTGAGTCCAGTTTTTGAGGGATTACATGATCTCTCTGGACTCCAACTTGATGAGATAATGCTTTACTACTATTTGATGACAGTACTGTGTGGTGGTGGGAAACTAGGTCCAGAGGCCCCCTGCTGGAGGCCTTGTGGCCCTGCATCACCCTGTCCCAGAATAGAGCAGAGAGAATTCCTTCAGGCAGCCTAGAGTGGCTGAGATGAGCAGCCAATCAGAGGGACTGATGGAGCAGCCAATATGGGGCCTGAAGGGCCCTATATAAGACAAGCAGCAGAGCAACAAAGTTCAATTGCTAAGTGGAGTTTGAGGAGTGAAGAATGGATGCCTGTCTGGCAGGAAGAGCAGCAGGACCAGCAGCAGGTCAGTGCAGGCAGTCTGAAGCCCAGGGGGACTGAGCACAGAACCTGACCAGGCCAACGAGGGTACCAAGATGGGCACTGCTGGTCTGGTTGAAGACTGAGCCCAGGGAGCCTGCTGAAATACCACCAGCTGTGGGTACTGAGATGGGCCTGTGCTGGTTGGTTGAAGAAGACAGTGCCTCCGGAAGAAGCCCTAGAGCTACGGCCCCATACCAGTGCTGAGATAAGAAGTTGGACTGTATACCCCAGAAGGGGGGACAGTGTATGTGGCTCGACCGGAGGGCTGAGTTACTGAAGATCTGCCAAGAGACCCATTAGATGGGAGGGGGTGCTCATGAGAAATGGGTGCCACCCCAGTGTAAGAACTAAAACCAAAAGCAGGCTCACACTCAACCAACCAAAGGGGGCTGTCTGTGAGAAGTGGGTGCTGCCCCCAAAAAAGAGAGTAATTGCAGGTATATCATCCAGAGAAAATTGGGGCACTCGTGAGAGGTGGGTGCTGACCCGGTTACAAGTACCTAGAGTAGTTTAACTTGTATTAACTTCTATCTTGAGTAGAACTGTTGGTGACTTTGTAAGGATTTTTCTTGCTTTTTATACAGCTTGTGTGAATAGAAAAGGGGATTGGGAAGAGTTTTCTTCCCAACTCTAATACTGAATCAGTCTGTGACAATTAAGCAAGTCTCTTTTAACTTACCTGTCACTCAATTTACCCACATAAAACATGTCTAATAATATTTATCTCAGAAATGTGTATCATAATTTAATTATTTGTAAAGACCTTAAAATGTAGGACTTGGTCAATCAATGTCTTTACTCCAGTTTTGTGCTAATTATTATAGATTTTAATGAAGTTAGAGCTGCATAAAACTGGAATAACTCACTGGTGAATCTGGCCCATGAAATATAGCCATGCCATGAAGGGAAAATATTTTAAAAATTATCATTAAAAAGTTTCTTCTAACTTTGGACCACAAACACTAAAGTGATTGTCATAATCATATAGTGATTGCAAATTATATGATCTGATCTGCAAAAGGCAGAGTTAGGGTTGTTTGAATGTCTTATTTGTGTGTTTACATACCCTATCATGTTTGGATTTCCTTTAAGAGTAGCTCTTTCCTGACTTTGTAATGCTTGGTTTGGGATAATTGCAACATTTCTAAAATAGGTTTACCCTTATATTAATGATATGTACTCTCAGCCTTAACTCCATTTTAATTTAGGTTGTTTTTTATAGTATAGTTTGTTCTGTAGTGCCATTGTTCATGTAGTCTTACCTGTGGGCAATGCATCTCTCTTGCTCTCTTTGTATCCTTTGACTCATTAGCATTATGCGGTTTTCTGCAATGCAGCATGTCTCTGAGTATCCATGACCATAAACAATGTATCTTTTTTTCTCTAGAGGAGTTTTAAAAATTGTTTTGGCACATAGGTTTATTTCAGCAGGTGTGATAGTATGTTGAGAGATATGGTGTATTGGTTCTCTGAGGCAGTGCTGAAACACCAACTTCCTGCAAAAGAGATGCAGGGTTATGCAGGCTAACCACATAAAACCATTATTTGGCACCTATGCCCTAGTACAACAATCCAACTAACTGATGAGTGGGCACCATGCCATCTGAGCAGATGTGCTTGAATGAGCCAAAAGAGAATGTATGTGCATCAAGTGTGGATGTTGATGGCAGGCTTCCCAGCCAGTGATGTCTTAACAACTAAATGTCCTGAGTTCTTACATTTGTAGTTAAAGGGATGCCAGCCTTACTTGGGATTAACTTTCAAAGTGTAAAAATAAAAAGTTGTAAAGAACTTTTGAACGGGTCATATTAGACAAGAAGTGAAGATAGAGACAAAACATAATGGAGTTTCTACCTGCTAACTTCTCTGAGGACCAGAATGTGCTAATGCCAGCTCCTTTACTGCATCCTGAATACTGCAGAACTATGGCTAAATCATGGGAAATGGTGCATAAGCACTCTTCTGGTTTAATGAAACCTTGACAAATTTGTTCAGAAGAAGTATGGTTGTAGGTATGTACTCTTGCTACATGTGTACACAGTCAAGTATTGATTAATAAAAAAAAATACTTGTAGTACATTGCATTCTTTAAATATGTGCAATCCGTTTTTATTAACGATACATATATATTTTCTGATTTCAGTGCAAAATGTACATTTTCAAATGCTACATTGTTTGTTTCAAGAATTTAATTATGCCTATTTTGATTTTTTGTTTGTATCTTTTACGCCTACTGCATGAAGGAATTTTTTATTTTATTGGTGTTACAGCTATCATTAATAGTTCAATGATTTTGCAGATATTTAAAGAAATTGTAATGCTATACTGAACCACATTGATTTGTCAAACCCCTCATTTACTGAAGTTTAGTTGTGTCCCTCTAAAACTGCACTACGCTCCTGTAGTCTCAGCCTTCTAGGGCAATGAACAGAATTCTGGCCAGCTCTGCAGACCAGTTGGCTTTAAACCTGTGGTGGGAAACCTGCGACCCATCAGGGAAATCCGCTGTCGGGCCACCAGACAGGTTTTTTTTTTTTTTTTTTACATTTGCACAGTTGGCCACAGCTCCCAGTGGCCGCAGGTTGCCCACCACTGCCTTAAACAGTTGTGTTAGCTGAAGCCCCTTTAAATCTGGACAGTTTTCAAAGTCACCATAATCATTCTCTTTGCTGTTCTCTGGAGGATGAAGTGCAGCAATTTTAGCTGTCTGATCCTTTTCAAAACAGCCAACATCTCTCAAATCAGGGCTGCCAGCCAGCAGGCTTTGGAGCTCTTTGTGTTCTATCCCCCACCCCTGGAATGTAAACTTTTCAAAGTATCTTAGCTAGCTCTCACTGACTTACAAAACCTGGATTTTCCAAACTTTTTGGGTGGCCTTGATAACTTAAGAAAACTGCTATTGTACAGAACTGTGTATAGAACAGGGATCGGCAACCTTTGGCATGTGGCCCACCAAGGTAAGCACCCTGGTGGGCCAGGCCAGTTTGTTTACCTGCCGCTCTGCAGGTTTGGCCAATTGTGGCTCCCACTGGCCACGGTTCGCCGCTCGAGGCCATTGGGGGCTGCAGGAAGTGGCGGCCAGCACATCCCTCAGCCCGCGCAGCTTCCCGCAGGCCAGTGGGAGCTACGATCGGCCGAACCTGCAGCTGCAGCAGGTAAACAAACCGGCCCGGCCCGCCAGGGTGCTTACCCTGGCGGGCCACGTGCCAAAGGTTGCCGATCCCTGGTATAGAATGAGGAAAGACTCTGTACTTCCTCTTCCCACCCCCCATCCCACCCACAAGTGCTGGAACTAGGGATGCTGTGGTTGCTGTCCTCCCCCTGGCTTGAAGTAGTAATAACAACCCAAATACATGGTTTCCACCTTCAGCACCCCAAAATAAAAATGGTGAAGAGAATTCCTTCTATATGAAGTTATTAGAACATGTTTTTAAGACCAGACTGCCTAGCCTAGGTAAAGGTGATAATCAGATCTGTCCTAGACAAAGGAATGTGGGTTTACCTCAGCTTACATATGAGCAGTAAACAAGCCATTGAGCTAAACTGGAAGGGATTTTCCTGCATCTGACCTCAAGAGACCTTCCTGACTTGTAAGACAAAAACATCCTTTTGGGGATATAAGGAACAGAGAGAGACTCCAACTGTATCCTTTGTTTTAGGAGACAAAGAAACCAAGCAATTTGATCTCCGTGATGGGTGCTGGCTAACAAAAGCTGGAAATGAGTTGGTGAGAAACTATCTTGAAGAAAAACTGTATCTTGCCAGATTAAGTTTTAGTCTTTTAGTTGCGTGGTTTGCTTGTAACCAGATCTACCTACATCCCTATTACTTAGTATCTCTTAATCCATGATTCTTTTCTTAATAGACTTGTTTTGCTTTCATATAAACCATCAGTGCTGTGTACGTTCAGTAATGTGTGCACTTCTAGAAAGCTGACAGGCTGGAGTATTTTACTGTCTCTCTACAGGCAGTGATCTTAACCCTTTCTCTGTGAGAGTCCAGAGAGAGGGATTGGTCCCAACAGTAGGATGAATTCAGGGCTGGAAGCATACTAAGGTCAGCCTGCAAGGAGTAACCAGATTGGGCAAAGCCAGGATGAAGCATGCGGGCTGCTGACAGGCCAGAGCCCTGGCCCAAAGTGGCTCAGCCAAAAGACAGCCAGTATTACAAGGCAGACAGCAACCAAACTTACTGGCCTGGGTGAACCCCAAAATATCACAATTGAATCAGCAACGACAGTGCATAAGGTCTTAGGGGAAAAATAATTTATTCATGTATACATTGGAGGAGAATGATTCCCTAAATAGTTACTCAAATATCCAACAATCCTAAGACACTAGGACACTATTATGATAGGTATCAATATAAGAATCTACATAAATGTCAGAGCTCTATTCCTAGCTAAGAGTGTACTGGTATATCTTTTTCTTTCTGTTAAAAATTAATACTGGAAGATTTTTGGATCTCATTACTTGTATATTTTATCAGAATGTTTAAATTGGTACAGCTGCTAAAAGCTCTATTCATATAAAACTCCATGACTGAATCATAATCATGATTCTTGTTTCTAAATTTCTTTGAAACAAGCCCTAGGCACTAGGAATGTGGTCTATTTTTCTCCCTGGTAATATTCCTAAATCTGGCTGCAAAACAAAATAAAAAGATCATCCACTTTCTATGTTTCTTTCTCCATTTAAAAACTCTTATGTGAAAAAAACACATTTGCAAAAATTTAGTATGTCATGATTTCAATTCCATTAAATCTGTATACCTTTTCAAGCATTGGGATTTAATTGAAAACCAATCCCTTCAGCTGTTTCTATGAAGATTATTCTTCTGTACGTTTTGCAAAGTTTAGTAAGCACTCAAGAAATAGGAAGTGCACTCTTATTAACATAATATGCACCCAACTCAGAGGAAGTCTGCTTAGCTTTCTGTAAATATCTATCTGGATGTGTTGGAGGCTTATACAGTTTATTAACATAGCCACTCACATGATCTGTATCATGATATCTAAAGATACATGTTACCTGCCATATTGATATGCTAAAAAACTGGCAAAACAATGATTCAGACACCTATTCTATACAGGGATGGTTATTGTAAGAAAGATGGGTATAAAACAAACCATTAAGCAAATGCTTAACTAATTACCTGTACCATCTTTCAGTTTTTATAGAATTTACTAAATAGTCTTAATGACAGCACCTAATAGTATAGGATATAAGAAGGCAAAAATGGTATTGGGCTATGATTTGGCCTCATAAATTTTAAAAAATGATGGCTATATAACAGGGGTCGGCAACCTTTCAGAAGTGATGTGCCGAGTCTTCATTTATTCACTCTAATGTAAGGTTTCGCGTGCCAGTAATACATTTTAACGTTTTTAGAAGGTCTCTTTCTATAAGTCTATAATATATAACTAAACTATTGTTGTATGTAAAGTAAATAAAGTTTTTTAAATGTTTAAGAAGCTTCATTTAAAATTAAATTAAAATGCAGAGCCCCCCGGACCGGTGGCCAGGACCCGGGCAGTCCGAGTGCCACTGAAAATCAGCTTGTGTGCCGCCTTTGGCACGCGTGCCATAGATTGCCTACCCCTGTTATATAACCATTTAAATTTTTAGAATCAAATTACAGACACAATAGAAAATAATACGTGTACTCAATTACTGTCTTGGGAAGGTGACTTTGTTTATATTTTTGACTAAATGTCCCTCAGAATAGGGCCTGGCTTGTGCCAATTAGTTATCAGTTCTGGTGTTGCTGCTAACATAATGGAGAAAAAACACTCCAAAGCTAGATTACAAAACATTTTGTTAAATTACTTGCATTCCAAGTCACCAAGGTCTCCTTCCCAATAGAACTGTGGTAGCCAACCCTTTTAACCTATTTGTCAGTGAATATTAGCCCAGGATCTAACTAATATGTCTAACTGCCTAAAATAAACTCCTACATTTATGAAGCCAATGTAGACTGAGTGCAGTACAAGAAACTTGCATACTTAGTTTCATTTTTTTGTCTGTATAAGGACATAAAATGAACTTGAAAGACAGTATGAAACTATTATGGTAGACACACGTACCATTCTACAATCTTAGTTAACGGTAACTTGTAGTACTCTTGGTTGGAACCTGTTCCAAAACAAAGGTACACAGTAACTCTGAGACAACCTTTACAGAACATACACAAGCATGTAAACTTCTTTATTTATTAGGCACTCAGTTTCAAGAAGTGGTCAGCTGGCTGATCTGGTTCATTACCCAAAAGAAAGTCACTGTGTTACTTATCACACACCAGTTCAGCCGCAGCTTTCAGCTCAGTTTCTGCTCACAATAAGAGATGACACTGCAAACACAGAAGGATCGAAGGATGGACATGACTATAGGCTTTTCCCAATACAATAGTGGGTGATCCAAATTGGTGGAAAATAGAAAGAGTTAAAGGTGCCTATCCAAAAAAGGTACTTGATGTAACCCAGAATTCTTGCAGGTGGCTGGTTTAGGACTGGTTGTCTTCCTTCCAGGTTTAGCTTTTGAGAAGCAGTGTGCTGAAGGAGACAGGCACTTTATCTTATTTCTGCTTCATAGAATTGGAAGGGACCTCAGAAGGTCATCTAGTCCAACCCCCTGCTCAAAGAAGAACCAATCCCTAGACATATTTTTACCCCCGTTTCCTAAATGGTCCCCTCAAGGATTGAACTCCTAACCCTGGGTTTAGCAGGCCAATGCTCAAACCACTGAGCTATCCCCCCCTTTGATTGTCCAGCTTGATTCCTCTTCTTGGAGGTGCTGGCATAGAGCAATCAGATGCCATACACTTCTTCCAAAGATTCATATGTCCCATCAAAATGAGAGTCATCCTCTCTGACTATCCAGTCAGAGAATGATACATGAGGTTTTGAATTCTTACAATTGAGGCTGGAGTTTTCCAGTCTCTCTGTGTAACACACAAACTGGTGTGACAGGACATAAGACATGTTAGGCCATAACTGTTGGTACTACCATCTTGATACATATGTTGAATACTAGTTGGTTTACTCCAGTCAGCAATTTACCTCCACAAGTTGCTTTCCCTGGACCCCTTTGTGGTGTACCACTTGGCCAATTTTGCAGTTATGTTTGCTCAACTTGCAGTTTCTCCAACAATACTCTTCTAGCTGCTGAAATGTCCATTTTAAAGTTCATATAATTTATAAAGGCCCTCCATATTCTTGATGCTCTTTAAACTTGTTTTCACAATCCATTATACAATGCAAAGTCACTTCAAAAACTGTTGTTCTCCAGCAGGCTGGAACAGCTGTATAAATCTTCCATTTCTGTTCTCCGTGTTTTAACAACAATGGTAGGGCCTATGTATAATGGGGCTGAGTCCATGCATTATTAACCAGACAGTTACATTTCTGATTATTCCACTCTGTGGTCAGTTGTCCTTATAAACATATTACTTGGTTTACTGCCTCTTTCAGCACAGTGTATTTTACTAATTTGATAGGAGATTGCAAATATTAGATTGACTTCTTCACTATTACTTAAAGTAAAAAAAAATCTATATGAGTGCAACTTTTCTTTCCTACAGCACTGGCCATGAGGTAAATGCTTTCACTAAAGTTTGCAATATCTTGCCAAAAGTTGCATCTCTTGGATTTAACTTCCCTTTTATAGATATTTTAATTATCATATTAGAATTCTTCAAGTTCCCCATTTTACTACTATATCTGGCATGTCATATATCAAAGATTGGTATTTATTGGATTTTTTTTTTCATTCAGAGACCAGGAAAAATGGGAAGTCTCCCTAGCTACACCAGTAGTACACTCTTGTGAAAGGTTGTAACATTCTGAGTTTCCTCTGATTCTTGAACAAATCTAGTCGTTTGACTGTAGGTTTTTGTTCTCTCAACTAGGGTGACCAGACAGCAAGTGTGAAAAATCGGGACGGGGGTGGGGGGTAATAGAAGGCTATAAAAGAAAAAGACCCAGAAATCGGGACATCTGGTTACCCTACTCTCAACCCTCAGTTCTATGTTTTCTAAAAGGTTTTGATGTTTGAGCAATTCTTGTCAGAACTCATGATTTTGGGGGCCTTAGTTTCTACATTACACAATCTTTTCTAATAGTATGGTGACTTAATAGCAGTCAATAATTGTTGCTTATTCACCTTATCTTGATTTCCACATCTTCTCTTGTTAAGGTAACTAATAGATCAGGGTGGGAAATTGTTTTCCTGCCTTGCAGATATTTGCAAGAATTAAAAATTGTCCCATCTTGAATTGGGACAAAAAGTTAAAATGTTAAAACTATTCACAAACTGAATAATAAAATAAAAAATATTTTGGGTAAGTCAAAATATTTTGTTGTGATAAATTGAATTTAATTTGAATTTTGATTTTCTTTTTCATTAACCTTTCTTAGGCTCATTAGCTTAAATTTTTGAAACAAAAAGTAATTTTGAACCAGGAAATGAATTTTTCATGGAGAAAATGTCAAAATTAAACATTTCAATAAATCTTAAACTTTTAACATGACATTTTTTTCAAGTTGGGAAAGTTGTCCAGCCTGACCCTGTTTTGTGACCAGTTTTAGTTTTGGTCAAATCAGCATTTTGACAAAAAAAATTGTGACCACCCCAATAGTGAAGAACACAACTATCTTAACTTAACTTTACCTACTCAACTTGCATAAAAATTCCCTTTTCCCCCCATCATAGACTGCACATTTTATGGAAGTGATGTACAAAATTTTCTGAAATACTTTTTCAAATATTCCTGTGACGAGTACACTTTATACAAAATAATATCTACACTAGTCATCTTCATGTAGGACAACTCCCATGATTGCAGTACCAGCATTGAGGGTTATAGCCTGTTCTGAAAGTATAGATATGGGGGGGAAAAGGAGGAGGTGTTGTGCTATATGTCAAGAATGTATACACTTGGTCCAAGGGGAAGTGAGTAACAGGCCTCCTGAGAGTCTCTGGGTGAGGATAATAAGGGAAAAGAACAGTAGTGATGTTATGGTAGGGTCTATTATAGACCACCAAATCAGCAAAGGAAATGGATGAGCCATTCTGAAAGGAGGAAACAAGATTAGCTAACACACATGGACTAGTATTAATGGGGAATTTTAACTTCCCTGATATCTGTGGGAAGACTGTTACAGCAAAACATAATACATTCTGAAAATTCTTAGTACGTGTAGCGGACAATTTTCTGATTCAGAAAGTTGAGGAAACAACTAAGGGGTTGTCTATTTTGGATCTGGTTTTGACCAACAGGGATGAATTAGTTGTGAATGTGAAGGTAGTCAGGAACTTGGGAGGAAGTGATCATGATCTGGTAGAATTCAATATCCTATGGAAAGGAAGGCATGAGAACTGCAGTACAAGGACACTGGAGGTCAGAAAGGCAGATTTCAACTGACTCAGAAATAGTAGACCAGGTCCCATGGAAAGACCAATTAGGAAGAAAAGGAATTGAAGGGGACTGGCAGTTCTTAAAAAATGTAATATTTGAGGTTCAACATCAAGCTATTCCAATGCAGAGGAAAGATAAGAGTCACAGGAGACCAATGTGGCTGCACAAGTTGCTTTTTAGTAACTAAAAACCAAAAGGGTTACATACAGGAAATGAAAGGAGAGGCATGTCACCAAGGAAGTATACATGGAAATAGCACAACTATGCAGGGACAAAATCCGGAAAGCTAAGGCAAAGAATGAGTTACAGCTTGCAAGGAATGTTAGGGACAACAGGATGCAGATCTTCAAATATGTCAGATAAAAAAGAACTATCAAGGAACCATGTGGGTCTGCTACTCAGTGGAGAAGGTGAACTGGTAATGGAAGATGTTAGGAAGACAGAGTTGCTCCATGCCTACTTTGCTTCAGTCTTCTCACAAAAAATAACATGTGACCAGATGACTAGCAAAGTTACCATAGACTATAAAGGGAAGGGATACAGATTGGGATAAGTAAAGAACTCATCAGAGATATTCTGACTAAAATGAATGAATTCAAATCAGCAGGGCAGGATGCTATTCACCTCAAGGGATTAGCTGAAGAAATATCAGAGCCACTGGCGATAATATTTACAAACTCATGGATGACAGGCAAGGTCCTGGAAAACTGGAGAAGACCTAATGTAGTTCCCATCTTTGAAAGTGGTGGGTGGGGAGAAGGGGCCAAGGAACTATAGACCAGTCAGTGTGACTTCAGTATCTGGAAAGCTACTAGAGAAATGTATAAAACATTTAATTTGCAAGTACCTGGAGGATGAAGGGGTAAATCACTAGCAGCCAGAATGGATTTACCAAGAACAAATCATTCCAAACCAGCCTGATTTCCTCCTTTGACAGAGTAATTGATTTGGTGGATAGGGGAAGTGTGGTGGACATAATATACCTGGACTTAATCAAGGCTTTTAACACAGCCCCACATGATATTCTCATAAGTAAGCTGGAGAAATGTGGGCTCAACAGAACTACCATTAAGTGGGTATATAATTGGTTAAACAACTGCAAACAAAGAGTAATTAATAGAACAACGTCAGATTGGAAGGAGGTCTCAAGTGGGTTTTCACAGGAATCTGTTCTGGGTCCAGTGTTGTTTAACTTCTTTATTACTGACCTGGATGTAGGTATAGAGAGCATACTGATCAAATTTGCAGATGACACAAAGCTAGGGAGGGTGCCAAGAAATTTGGGTATAGAGCTGAAATTCAGAGGGATCTTGATAAATTGGACAACTGGGCAACAAAATGAAATTCAACAAAGACCAATGTAAGATGCTACACTTAGGGAAGAAAAACCAGATGACAAATACAAAATGGAGGAAACCTGTCTTGGCAACAGCACTGCTGAGAAGGATCTGGGAGTTGTGCTGGATCACAACCTCAATGTGAGTCAGCAATGTGATGCTGTTGCAAAAAAGAAAATGCAATTTTAGATTGCATTAACAGAGGCATAGCATGCAAGTCATGCTAGGTGATATTGCCGAGTAGAGCAGTACTGGTTTAGGCCTCAGCTGGAGTACTGTGTCCAATTTTGGTCACCAATGTATAGAAAGGATGTAGAGAAACTGGAAAGGATCCAGAGTTGATCAACAAAGATGACCAAAGGAGTGGAATGCCAGCCCTATGAGCAAAGGCTGAAGGAACTGGGTATGTTTAGTTTGGAAAAGAGGAGATTAAGGGGGGATATGATAGCAGTCTTCAGATAATTGAAAGGCTGCTATTAAAAAAATGGAGAAAAGTTGTTCTCTTTTACCATAGAGGGCAGGACAAGAGGCAATGGGTTCAAACTACAGCAAAGCAGATTTAGATTAAATCTCTGGAAAAACTTCCTTAGGACAGTGGAACAGACTCCATTGGGAGGTTGTGGTAGCTTCTTCAGTGGAGATTTTTGAAAGGAGGCTGGATAGCCATCTGTCTTGGATGGGTTAGACAGAACAAATCTTGCATCTTGACAGGGGTTAGGCTAGATTTGTGGTCCCTACTAACCCTATCATTCTATTTGCTAAACTTGTGCATTCTTGCAGCTAAGAGTCATTGCATTGGATCATCAAGTGGTGGCTTGAAAACTATGCTAGATTATGCTAGTTGAGGAGTGTGCAGCTGGAGGGGATTTTATTTCCATATAAACTGTCTTGATTGTACACCCCTATTTGACACCTACCACCCCACACTGGAATCTATATGGAGTATCCTTAAACACCTACAACCCATACTTGATGGGGACCACATCCTGTAAGAAATCTTTCCTGAACCCCCTCTTCTGGCCTTCAAACAGTCCCCCCTCTCCCGACTCTCCAAGCTCATCATCAGAAGCAAGATCTCCACAGATCAGGACACACCAACTCAAAGTGGCACCAGACCCCGCCAGAACCACAGATGCAGAATCTGCAGATATATCTTCACTGCTACAATGATCAACACTCCCCACAGCACACCTTTCAAGTTCCATGGGTCCTACACATGCCTATCACAACATATGGTGTACTTCCAGTTCACTAAATGCTCCAATAACAACTATGTAGGTGAAAGTAGACCAGGGATCGGCAACCTGCGGGAAGCACATCCCTCAGCCCGTGTCGCTTCCCGCAGCCCCCATTGGCCTAGAATGGTGAACCGCGGCCAGTGGGAGCTGCGATCGCCCGAACCTGCGGACACTACAGGTAAACAAACCATCTCAAGCCGCCAGCAGATTTCCCTGATGAGCTGCACGCCAAAGGTTGCTGATCCCTGAACTAGACAGTCACTACACACTTGGATGAACTGTCACAGAAAGGGTGTCTTTTATCACTTATTAGCAGTGGGCAAACTTTTTTTTTTTTTTCACAAAATGATCACTCTGACCTCTCAGTCCTCATTCTCAAAGTAAGTGTGCACCAACACCTTAAAAAAAGAAGTCTGGGAACTTAAATTCATAACATTGCTAGATGCTAAAAATCATGGACTGAACAGAGATGCTGGATCTATGGCTTATTGCAACAATCTGTAATCCACTAACAGCATCCCCTCCAGCTGCCTCCCCTGCTTTCCTTTCCCCGCTATGACTGGAGCAGTATTGACATGCCACTTCACCTTGAAATATGTGTTAACCAGTTATGCTAAACAATCTATTCCACCTTGTATTTAGCTGTGGCACTGAGTGCATATCCCAGACTTGAAGAAGAGCTCTGTGGAGACTTGAAATCCTGTCTCTCTCACTCTGACATTGGTCCAATAAAAGATATTACCTCACCCACCTTGTTTCTCTAATATCCTGGGACCAACATGGCTATAATAACACTGCATAGTGCTGACCTAGTCCATCTAGAGAGTCATATATGAACATAAATATTGTCTCTTAATATGAAGGCAGAGTGAATTGTATTGATCAATGTCTCTCAAGGTTTCATGGAAGCCCTACTAACCATAGATAGGTTTGGCTAATAGGTTTCTGGGTGATAGTTCTAAGTGTTTGATAGACTCTCTTGCAGAGCTGCAGTGGTAAGCTGAGAGTGGAGATGAAGGACTAGAAAATGTATGCAGGAGTCAGACATCTGGTATGAACCAGATGCTGTACCAGCACTCCTCTGAAGATTTAATTCTCCAGAATCCCAGATTTCATTTCATTTTTTCGGGGGGGGGAAGGGCAGAGAGTCTTTTACTCTTATGGTTGTGACTAAAACCTAAAAAATGTTAACTGAGTGTAAACAATGCAGGGATATCCATGTGAGTGTGCAGAGAGCTTCGGGCAATAATTCTGAGAAGTCTGTACTGCTCCATTCAACTCAATAAGATGCCAACTCAGATGTCACTTTATTATATTAATGTCAATAATGTCATTTAAATTATTTCATTCCTCAGAAGAGATGAGAGGGAGGATAACACTCTTGCTCAGTTTACTATGAAGTCTCATTTTGGTGCCATAAGTTGGCAGTGTTTGGATGAGCTCTATTATTATTTTTTCTTTCACAATCAACATGGAGCTAAAATCAGAGTCCAGTAGAGCTCAGAGAACATACATGATCACATTCTAAACATCTGCACAACTTATAGTGAGTGTCTTCTCATTTTGGAAAGTCACATGGGAAGAGCTGATTTTATGGGTGGAGCTTGGAAGAGTACCGTCATCTATTGCCTCTTCCCCATCTGACTGCTGAGTACTGCAGATGCTATAGCATATGTTTTCAGCTTACTTGAGAGTAATTTGCAATTTTAAAAATGTAAAAATATAATAAACCAATCTTTTGAACACACAGAGCATCAGAATTTAATGTTGCTTTTTCAATTATAGAGGCAAAAGAACATAAGAACGGCCATACTGGGTCAGACCAAAGGTCCATCAAGCCCAGTATCCTGCCCTCTGACAGTGGCCAATGGCAGGTGCCCCAAAGGGAATGAACAGACAGGTTATCATCAAATGATCCATGCCCTGTCACCCAATCCCAGCTTCTGGCAAACAGAGTCTAGGGACACCATTCCTGCCCATCCTGCCTAATAGCCATTGATGGACCTATCCTCCATGAATCTATCTAGCTCCCTTTTGAATCCCATTATAGTATTGGCCTTCACAACACCCTCTGGCAAGGAGTTCCAGAGGTTGACAGTACGTTGCGTGAAAAAATACTTTCTTGTGTTTGTTTTAAACCTGCTACCTATTAATTTCATTTGGTGGCCCCTTGTTCTTGTATTATGCGAAGGAGTAAATAACACTTCCTTATTTACTTTCTCTATACCACTCATGATTTTATAGATCTCTATCATATCTCAGCTTAGTTGCCTCTTTTCCAAGCTGAAAAGTCCCAGTCTTATTAATCTCTCCTCATACGGAAGCCATTCTATACCCCTAATCATTTTTGTTGCCCTTTTCTGAACCTTTTCCGATTCCAATTTATCTTTTTTGAGATGGGGTGACCACATCGGCATGCATTATTCAAGGCATCATAACAATTTCTGAGGAACACATGCTCTTTGTCTGAGGATTTTCAAAATGATATTCAAAAGATCAGTCTCCAAACTTGTTTTCACTTAAAAGGTATGTGGAAGTTTCTTTCCATATGGGGAGGTAACATGGCAAGGACATTGGACCCAGGGAGTCCAGAGACTGGGCTTCTATTGATAACTTTGCCACTGAGTATGGAACTAAAACAAGTCATTTAATCTCTCTATGCTTAACTCTCCTTGTCTGTAAAATGTAAGTAATTTTCTTCTTAACAGATGCAGAGCTCGTCAAGCCAATATGTTGCAGCCTCATCAGTGAAGTGCAGAGCCCACATACCAAATCTGGTCAGAGGGCATCAGATCTGGTCAGAGAGCAGTTGTCAGTGATGTGAGACATTATCTGTCTTTGGCCACAGCCGCATGTGGGATCCTCTCAATGGCCCCAGATGTGAAAGCTGGCTACATATTGGCCCTGGCCCATTTGAAATCAATTCAGAAGGGCCCATGAGCATGTGGTAAATCTAAGTCAGATAACCATGTTTGGGTCAATTTTAACAGATTGGTTTCTGACATCAGCTGCAGACCATTCTTTATGCCACATTGACGTTTCAGAGAAATCTGAGCAGGGCAAGTGAGCCCACAACTGTGGTAAAGACTGACTTAGACTACAGAGTACATATGTACTTCTCATGAACAAAATAATGAATTGGAGATAATCCAGGGACAAGGAACAGGGAGGCTTAGGTAGGGGGTGGGGTTCTGGAGGGCAGTTAGAAGCAGTGGTCCAGGAGGGGTAGTCAGGGGACAAGGAGCGAGGGGTGTGTGTGTTTGGGAGTTCGGGGGGGGAGGGGGGCTGCCAGGGGGCAGGGGTGGGGAGAGGGATAGCAGCAGTCAGGGGACAGGGAGCAGAGGGGTTTAGATGGGTCGGGAATTCGGGGGGGGCTGTCAGGGGGTGGGGAGTGGTTGGATGCGGCGTGGGGGGTCTGTCTGGGGGTGGGGGTGTGGATAAGGGTTGGGGCAGTCAGGGGGCAGGTAGGGGTAGGGTACTAGGGGGTCAGTTAGGATGGGGGGAGGGTACCAGGAGGGGGCAGTCAGGGGACAAGGAGCAGGGGGAGGGTTGGGAGTTCTGAGGGGGGCGGGAAGTGGGAGGGAGTGGAAGGGGCAGGGGCGGGGCTAGGGCAGGATGGGGGTGGGGCTCCTCCCATCCACTTTTTTGCTTGCTGAAATATGATAACCTTAAGAGTGGCATATTGATGATTCCATTACAGTTTATGCCTTGTTTATGCAACTCTTTTCACTGAAGGAAAGAATTTTGATTGGCTTCATGGATTGGTGCCTATGTTCCTCACAAATTAGCAATAACTGTAATCAGCATGTAAATCTTCCACTTTAGCCTTCCAGCTATATTTCTTTTCAGTATATATTTTCACAGTAGCAAGATGGCAATTCTCTCCTGGTTGTAGGTATTGCCCCCTGGTGACATCTTCTGTCTGGTAGTAGTCAAAGGTGTGCTCGTTGAGATTCTTGGCTTGTTGGTTTCTGAATGTTGTATCTTTGTGGTGGTCGCTGTCAGATAGTGCAGCTCCTTAGAACTCCCAGACAGGGGGAAAAACCAGACAACTCTGGCTCCTTGAAGATTTCTTATAAAATGTTTCTAATTAGCTACATATAATAGACAGCACCAGAGGGATTTGTTCCTTGTTGCAG
The DNA here is from genome assembly GCF_027887155.1 of Malaclemys terrapin pileata. NCBI lineage: Eukaryota > Metazoa > Chordata > Testudines > Emydidae > Malaclemys > Malaclemys terrapin. The sequence goes on along the minus strand of NC_071507.1, from coordinate 114,974,933 downwards.
ACCTTCAGTGTCAAATTTCCAAAATGATTAGCTGAAGCTCATGCGACAAAAAGCGGCATTTATGATTGAATGTGATCCAGAGATAAGAGATGTGCCAGATCTGAAGCAGTTGAAATAACTGCCAGTGGGGAATGGGAGCATCCTTGTTTTTTGAGATAATTATGCTCAATACTCATCTCCAAATGTTCAGGTAGCAAACACTTAACATGACATTTTCACAAGTAGGGGGTCTTTAAAATAATTTGAAAGCTTTTTGTTGTGGTCGTCCATTAATAGCAGATGTTTGTTTTTAAAAATTCTAAAATTCAGATGTTGGCATTTTGAATGATTGTGACTGGACAGTTGAAAAAAAAAGTTATGTTTTTATTTTAAACATAAGATGCTCTGCTACCACAAACAAATCCAAAGTGGCTTACTGCATTGTATTGATCCATCACTGTGTGCTTACTTTACAAGGTATATTTTAAATCAGCAATTGCATGAAAGCAACATGGAAACAGAATTCAGAATCTTCAGCTCAGTCAGACTACCTCCACAAGAGTGCATGTGTAAATAATATAAAAAATAAAATAAGAAGGTTACGTTTGTGAAGCCTTAATTTTGCCCTCTTCTTGCTTTGGCATATCTGACCTTTGGTATTGGATAGTAACAGTGCTGTACAGTGAAGCAGCCTGCAATAGACTGAATTGCTCAGTACACCATCACTCAACAGGTGCCTTCTTATTGGCTTAAGGTTGGATTTTTAAAAACACCAACATGACTTAGTCCCATTGACTTCCAGTAGGTATTGTGCTAAGTCACGAAGGTGCTTTTGAAAATCCCATCCTTAGAGAATGGACTTGTATTATCTATAAATCAGAAATCAGCTTGCTCATAAAGCGTAATCTAAACCTTAAATCTAAACATTTATTTAGTCTGCTAGATTAAAGCTTTATTTGCTATCATTTTAAGCAAAGGGTGCCTATCCAGGAGTCTGGCTGGCTGACAATGATTTAATTATCGGTAATGTAAAACTTAATAGCTAAATGTATGTCTTGATATGGTCACATACAAGAATTTTCAAATAAAGTTAGAACAAGATTATGGAGGCCGATGCTTCAAGTAGAAAGTGGCATGACAGACCATATGCAAATCATGAAATATCACATTGAGAAGTACAAGCAAAGCACCACAGGACTCAGTATTAGATTTAACAATTTAAATTTTAGACAGGAAGGTGTAAACAATAGATAAATGACAGTACATTCCTAATACCAAATTAGGAAGACAGATTGTAGCAGGAATGAGAGAGAGATTGCAAAAGGATCTTGAGAATTTAGAGGAGTAGGCAGAACTTAACTGAATGAGATTTACTTTAGATAAAAGACAGATGATGCACTTATAGCAAATTAATATCAAGACCTATAAAAGGTGAAAATGCTAGTTAAAAAGCAGTAAAGTGGGGAAAGATCTGGGAGTGATACATTAATTCAATCTAAACGTTTCACAGTGGAATGCTGTCAAAAAGTAGAAAATGTTCTGTTGGACCATATAAAAACTGAGTATCATACGAAATGGAAGTACTGTAGTTCTTTTTTTCATACAACTGTGGTAAAGACTGACTTAGACTACAGAGTACATATGAACAAAATAATGAATTGGAGATAATCCAGTGAAATACAAAAAATATAAAAATATTAAGCATATGAAACAAAGTCAGATTAAAGGAATATAATGTATATGGCTTGGGGAAAAGGAAACAAAACAAAGGGGAATGTGATCATTTTGTGAATTCTTGATCGGCAGAGGACATGGGTGGCATAACAAGGGGAAATGGCCTTGAACTAAAACTGGTGTGGGGGTGGGGGGATAGTTGGTTTATGAAACAACTCTCACATATGTAATATCATGGGCCCATAGAATAAAAATACCAAACACACACAATTAAATCAGCAGTAACTAGCAAATAGGAATAAGTCATTAGAAAATCATTTGCAGATGTTAAGGTTTATTAGACATTGGAATAATTTATCAAGGGAATTTTTTGAGGCACTAACACTAGGCATGATAGACAACAGGTCAGAAATTAGCGTAGAAGATCTTCAGTATGGTAGAGAGGTGGCATATTAAAACCTAGAATGTATGATGTCTCCATTAATGCAAAAATGTCACCATATATGTAAATGTGGATAGAAGGGCAGAAGGAAAGTGTACCTCTTTACCCTCACAAAATATGCATATTAGAAAATAGATAACACAAACCATTGAACAGGTTTTGCTCAAGCTTTTCTACCTCCACTGTCCAGTATAATTCAGATGAAACTCAGATGAAAATGAACATTTTCAATGTTGTATTAAAATGAACTCTGTGAACAGGATGCCAAATAGTTTTGTGTAATGGTTTGAAATGCCATAAAATATATTTACAGTGAAGCAGTTAGAATTCCCTCTGGATTCCTCACCAACATGGTAAAACAACTAAAGAAGAAACATCTTCCAGATATTCCATCTCAGGTGTGGTATAGAGTCAAGTACATGCTGGGATAGGATTTGGGAATTTAGTGAGTGCCATTTGAATAAGCATATAGTGCAGATGCAGGCACTAAAACACGCTTAGGTAATGCCAAAATGTGTCTCATTGCTTTGATACTAAGATTCTCCCATAACTAGTAATGCAACAAAATCAAAATGAATTTGAACATTAAATTTCAGGACCATCGCCTCTCCTGGGATACAGAATTTCTAATGTGAATAAGCACTAAGCAGCTCTCACCAGTTTGTGGCTAGGGAAAAGGAGACATTTCTTCTTGCTTTTATTTGCAAAATGTTTTCACTCAGCTCCACTGTATTTATAGTCTCTCTCTTTTGTGTCTGTCTGAGACTTGGACAAACAGTTTAAGCTTTATTTAAGTTTAACTCATCTGATTGCAGAATTAATAATGTATTATTTCTCTCTTCTTCTCCTGCAGTATGCTGTCTGGCTAGTCTTCTGGGTCACATGGAATGTGTTTGTTATCTGCTTCTACTTGGAGGCTGGGGATCTTTCAAAGGTAATTTACCATCTGATATGTCTAAGCCATCAGTACATTATTAACATGCCCCCATTCAGAGGCTAAGTCTTCTGCTACTTATCCTCTTGGCATCATTTAAATGAGGTTTGCATGATGAAAATTCCGCATATGCCATATATCTTACCATTCCACATCCCAGACAACTGAGATATTTGTGGTTTTGATATCAACTATACTTTTAAAGGAAAACTCACTTTCTTCTGGTAGTAATTCAGTGCAAATGCCACCTTTGGGAGAGATACTAATCAGATTTTATAAATACAAAGGGAGATTTTCGCAATTGCTGTCTCAAGGGTAAACATGTTCTTTTTGTATCATTTAACTTGCTTATTGCTTTGCTGAATTATTTCCAGGGGCCTATACTGCAATGTAATAATGGTAAAACAAGGTATCACTGGTTAAATTAAAATGTAAAGTGAGATGCCAGGATAGACTGGATTGTGGAATCAACCTCAGTTTGTTACTCAGAATCCTAGATGACCCAAGAAAAAATTCACAGAAAAGAAGGCATTTTTCACTCTTATTTCACTGTGTAAGTGCTGCCTCTCAAAGCACTCCCCAGAATATAAGTTCAGTGTACTGTTCAACTGTATCTTGTATTCCCATGCGTGCTGCTCCTGCAAAAGCCTGGATGAAATCCTAGGCTATGTCTACACATAAGACACTGCAGCGGCACAACTGTAGCGCTGCAACTGTGCGCCATTGTATTTCTTCAGTATTGTAAGTTTTCAGTTAAAACCAGCCCCTCGTCCTGTTGAAGTCAATGGTAAAATTCACTTTGACTTCAATAGTACCAAAGTTCACTCTCTGTGCTGCTTAACTTATTTTTAAGAGGGGAAGATATGTCATGCTTTCTGCCTTTGTAACTTTAGATAGACCAACTCTATTAAAGAGCTGGGCAACGATGTAATAAATACAATGACCTTCCGGACAATATTTTTTGTTAAATTACAAATGCTTTGTACAGTGTGAAGTGAACTATAACAGATGTTATAACAAGCTAGTTATGCTTCTGGCATCATGTACAAACTAGTATTTTATTTATTTTAAACTCATCCTCCTTAGACCTGCTGCATACATTGGCTAGTCTCTGGGTGTGAATGAAAATGTGGGGTGCTTGTTGTAGGCTGATTTGAGAAGGAATTGATCTGTTTTTTCATTGCATTTTAATGGCTAAAAATCATTTAAGAACATGAAAGTGCTGTTTTGAGTAGAGATGGGCCAGAGCTGAGATTTCCCCCCCACAAACGTTTGGGGGTGTTCACCTCAAGGTTGTTCCCCTCCCCACAGAACTGGGTGTCTTGTTCAGGCCTATAAAGCGGATGCATCTGAAAAGTTCATTTTGGTTCCAATGATATGCTCTATACTTAGAATGGGGGGAAAAAACAGTGTATTCCCATCACCTAAATTAGGTTTCAAGCTACTTGTCTCATCTCCTGGGGCTGGGCAGCAGGGCATTACCTCACATCTAAGCATTCAGAAATTCCTTCACACTGAATGGTTTTAGTGGAGAGAGAAGGCAGAGAAACATTCATGGATCTGGCCCATGATGGAATATCGCAAGGCTTTGGAGAGGATGGTTCCATTTAACCCTAAATAAATGTGGTACCTAAAACACCACTATTTACAAAAACTAAGCACATACTTTGACACATCTATAGAACAATAGTCTAGGACATGCTGGGACAAATTCATCCTTGTTGTAACACATTGTGTGCATCTTCAGGCCAGCAGAGGGGTTAAACAGTGGATCACGGCTAGCATTGTGCCTCATACATCTAGCTATCCTCGTACGTCTTGCATTGAATTCTCTTTATTACATGTATTTTTTAACTGAGAATAAATACGACATCAAAGATTTAATGATACTCAGGAGTATTGAATCCTGTTAGGAAAGGCATGTGGAATCTTATAAAGATATAGCACTGAACTGACTCTAAATAGAGTATAAAAAGTAACCTTTAGGGGAGCACGGCATTAGCCTATATCTTCCACTAGGGACTCTGCTGAGGTCATAAACAATGAGCGAGGAACTTGCACAGCATAGTTTTAGGAATTCCTAAATTAAAATTACAGCTTAATAATAGTTCATCTGGGGATAGTTTATTTTATATGTATGATATATAGCTTTCTACCAAATAAAATAAAATCAAAGTTTTTTTGGAAAGTTTTGAAACTTGCTTCTGTTCTTTGGACATCCATTTTCTTATCACCTAGTAATTTAAAGGAGACAACATATTTCAAGCTGTTAATATATCATACTAATGGTTTACTAGCTTTTTTCTTTCTAAATTAGTTTTCAAGGGCAGAGGTCATGGTATTTTTATAACTGTGCCTTATTAGCAAAAGGGCCCTGTAAAGACACTGACATTGTTAGAGCTATGAGATTATCCCCTGTTTAACAGAGCGAAGGAGCTAAAGGATTACCAGTGAACAGCCATGTGGAGCTGTTCACATTCTATGCCAATATGGGGAATGTCTGTCCATACAGTGGAGAGCGGTATTGCACTTTGAGTATTTTCTGTCCTTGTGCGTTTTTTGTAAATGCCTTTGCTGACAACCTAGCTTCCATAACTATCCAGAATAATTATGATTTATTTGTTCATTTCCAAAAAGAAGCAAGTTTGGTGGTGGTGGGGATGTTTTTTAAAGCTACTTGGTTGTTGTATGGGTTTATGGATTGCCATCTGGAATGCCCACTTCACAGTACATTCTGTTACACAGTAACCCTTTTAAGTAATATTTCACTGGTCTTCATGTTTTTTCCTTGGCCATATGGAGATCCTCTTAGTAAGGTACATACACAATATAAGTGGGAGTTTGTAGGCATCTTTAAGAGAAACAGACAAGATTACTACTTAAAATGTATTCGTTTTTGTCCCAAGGGTGGAGACAACCCACAGCATACAGAAGGTGTAAACTCCCTTGGGTTAATATATGCATATGCTGTGCCCTTGTAATAAGCATACTGTCAAAAATCAAAGAAAATGTATTTATCCTTTACAAGACAAAAGTAGGATGAGTTTCCATTGCATTTTAATTTTGCATTTACCACTTTAAAAAGGTCAAGAAATATTTCCAGGTGTCACCCGAGTGAGGTGATTCTGCAACTTTGTAATGGAGCACAAGAGCAATTAAATGTAGGGCCGTATTCAGTACTGCTTATTCGTTATTCAGGCAAAACTCCCTGAGGTTTCTATGGGAGTTTTGCCTGAACAATGGCTGCTAAATAAAACCCCTCAATAAAGAAGTGCTGCAAATGCTTATATAACACAGTCGGTTCCAGGAACATGAAAGCTTCCACTAAAGACATCTGCAGATGCTGTAAATTCCACAAGCTGAATAGCTGAGGAATAAGAAGTTTACAAGCCAAAGGCCTGCAAATGTTTTTTTAGTTTAAAAATGATAAGATATTGACTAAAAAAAAAAAGTGTTGATGCACTATTTAACTTGTACAATTAAAATCACAACAGCAGCATTAATTTAGACATGTTGTACAAATTAGGGTTACCATATGTCCGGTTTTTCCCGGACATGTCTGGCTTTTTGGTAATCAAACCCCCGTCCGGGGGGAATTGCCAAAAAGCCAAACATGTCCAGGAAAATACCGGCCGGGCACTTCCCCTCCCGTGGCTGCTCTGCTTCTTCCCTGACTCTTTGGCTCTGTTTAAGAGCCAAGCTGCCCGAGTGCTCTGGCTTCGGGCAGCCCCCTTGCCTCCAGACCCCAGCCGCCGGCCGGGCACTTCCCCTCCCGGGCTCCAGCTGCTCTGCTCCAGCAGCGTAGGGTCCGGAGGCATGGGGGCTGCATGAAGCCAGAGCGCTCGGGCACCTCGGCTCTTAAACAGAGCCGAAGAGTCAGGGGAGGAGCACAGCAGCCAGAGCCCGGGAGGGGAAGTGCCCGGCCAGGGGCGCAAGGTCCGGAGGCACGGGGGCTGCCCGAAGCCCGAACGCTACTGGCTTCATGGTTTGCCGGGCAGCCTCCAGACCCTGTGCCGCCCCGGCAAGGCACTTCCCCTCCCGGGCTCCAGCTGTGCTGGGGAAGGGCCGGCCAGGGGCGCAGGGGCTGGGAGCTGCCCGGCAAACCGTGAAGCCGGTAGCGCTTGGGCAGCCCTTTTCGCATGGCTGGGAGGGAGGAGGGGGAGTTAGGGCGGGGACTTTGGAGAAAGGGTGGGGAATGGGTGGAGTTGGGGCGGGGCTGAGGGTGGGAAATGGGCGGGGCCAGGGCCCCGTGGAGTGTCCTCTTTTTTTTATTTTTTAAATATGGTAACCATAACACAAATAAGGCAAAAGTCTATTTAGTCACCTCTGTGTAATTGTGGAGTATGACTGCACTGACTTCAGTGGAGTTTCTCCAGAATTGTATGAAGCTGGCTGAGTTCTGCTGATGTTCTACTTTTTGATCTTTGTTGGTTGTTACTGTGTAGGTTAACTTATTTGCATTTGTGTTGCATTTCCTGGCATCTTCCTTTTTTTAACTTAGCAACTGTAATATTGCATTAATGAACTGTAGGTTTGCTTTCTTTCTCTCTCTCTCTTTCTAACATTACACACAAAAATACATTAAAAGAATGTTATATTTGCAAAGCCAAGCCCTAAAAAGTTTAGGAAATTCCAGAATTTAGGTTGCCTGTGCAAACTGAATTCAGCCCCCTTGTGCATATGAATTATGATATGGTCTTTAGTTACATGATCACATACTATTATTTTCCAGAGGACACTTACCACATTCAGTGTACAGGATGGATCTACTCTGAGGATGAATCAGAGATGTACAGTAAAGCAGGCTATTGTCTATAAGACTCCTGCCTCATTTGTTGCTGAATTTGGAATGTGTGTAATGAATGAAGCATGAAAGAAATGAATGGATGGTGCTAGTCAGTAACTTAGTTTCGTCTCATTGTTCACTGTGTGGCTCCAAGCCATATTTACTTCACACTATTTGCACTTTGCTGAGAATACTGAATGATTATTAATATTACCCTAGCAGCTAGGAGCTCTAGTCATGGCTCTGGTGCTCTTTCCTATAATAGCTGAGTGATTCACAAACTTTAATGCAGGGCCGGCTCCAGGCACCAGCTTAACAAGCAGTTGCTTGGGGTGGCCAAGGGAGAGGGGCGGCACGTGTGGCAATTCGGGGGCGGCAGGTCCCTCACTCCCTCTAGGAGCGAAGGACCTGCCGCCGAACTGTCGTTGCCGATTGCGGCTTTTTTTTTTTTTTCCCCAGTTGCCGCCGCCGGTCGCGATTGCGGCTTTTTTTTTGCTTCGGGCAGCAGAAATGCTGGAGCCGGCCCTGCTTTAATGCATTTATTTTGAGAACAGTTCTAGGAAGTAAGGTGGTATTACAAATCCCATTGTACAGATGGGGAATTGAAGTGATCAAAAGTGTCCGCTAACTTTGGATTTCCCATTTGAGAAGCCTAGGGGCTGATTTTCAGAGTACTTAGCACTTTATAGGTTCAAAGCCCACTGACTTCAGTTGTAGCTGTGAGTGCTCAGCACTTCTACAAATCAAACCCAAGGGTCTCCGAAAGTGAGGAACACACGGTTAGTGGCCACTTGTGAAGTTTGGTTTAAGTGACTTGCCCAGGATCACATAGGAATTCAGTAGCAGAGGCAAGATAGAATTGGGTTCTCCAGGATCAGCATTCAAGTGCCTTAACCATGAGGTTGTATTTCACATCTTGGATGGGATTATTCTGTAGATGGCATAGACCCTTTGTCCCTGCCCCCTCTAGGCTGTTGCTGTTCCAGTCTTCCCCCCTCACATTCCACATACTATCCTGGCTCTTCATCCCTGTCCCAATCTCCATGCCCAGTCTTTGCCTTGGAGTTCTCCATATCGTTCCCAGTCTTTCTCCACCCCATCCAAGCTCTGACTCTTCCCTTCCCCTTGGCTCCTCATTCCAGTCTACTGCCTCTTCTTTCTGTCCCCACACCAGTTTCTTGCCCCTCTACATTCAGGTCAGGGTGCTTTCTCCCCCATGTGGCCTGGGTGCATTCAGGGGGAGCATGGGAGAAAAGGAGACAAAATATCTCTGTGTGTGGGGTGTGTGTGTGTTCTGCTGCCCAGTGCCATACAGTGAGGAGCAAAGAAACGTCCAATTCAGATCAAATCTTTAGAAAATTTACTTACCAAACTCTAACAAGTCTCTACTGAGCATGTGTAAACTGATTTTTTTTTTCCAAATTTGCCCAATTTTGGTATCTTTTAATAGGACGTCCCTGTTACCAGAGTGACTTTCTGCCAGATTTCAAGTTCCTGCTTCAAAGCAGGTGGGCACTACAGCTTATCAACTAAATGGTTGTAAGAATTTTTTAATATGGGGAAACAGCGTTTTCCCCCAGCCTCCTTGGTCTCATTCTTGGAAATGACTGAAATGTTTATAATGTATCCAAAAAAAATCAGCCTGAGATAGAGCTCCAGTATGTAAAATTTCACAACAAATACTTTATTTTGGCAAAACAATAAGCAACCAAAAGCAGGGTCTTATAATGAAGGGTGTTGGGCAGCTTTACTAACTACATGTGGTTCTGCCTGTGTTGCCTATCATTTGTGGTAGAATAGACAGCTATTTAACCAGCTACCAATAAAGTGTTGAGTAGTAAGCAGTGTGTTAAAGAAAATCAAACCCTGTTTGCCTTGGCTAGTCACAAGGGACATACAGGTTGTGAGGTGTTAAATGCTTTGACCCCAGGACTGTAAATTATGATAGCACAGAAGTTTTCAAGGCCAGTGGAACTGAAGGGTTTCTTTCTTTCTGCCTTTCTTGCACCCTGGATCAAGTCATTCTGTCATTTTTGTTTATCAATCAATCAATCAATCCAAAAGATGGCTAGAGAGGGTAAAATTTTGTCAGCAGCTTCCATTATTTTTTGTTCTACGTTTTTGAGAAAATAAGCTTATACTATGTAATTCTTTAACTTCCTTGGCTGCTGCATATCCTTTCTGGTCAAGGAATACAATGGCAGATGCAATCGGGATCAATGTTGAATGGAAAAGGAACATAGATATTCAACCTCTGAAATGGAAACCTTGAAACCACATGTATTGATATTGTTCTGAATTTAGAATAAACATGCATCAGTTGAGAGCAGCAAGAGCTGCTGTGTGCTGAGCAGTTGTGAAAATCAAACTACTTCATTTATATTCCTAAATAGGAACTGAGCTCATTGGCAACCCAGCCACAATTGTGGGTATGCAGACCTGCCATGTGTAATGCATCTACTATGGCACTCACATACTCTCCGCCCTACTGAGATGCCTCTCTTCAGCTGGGCTACACGAATTGCTGCTTCTGGCTACTGGAGCACAGTAGCATCTAATTTCTTCTTGTTGCTCCTCCTACTGGATCCCTGTGGAAGGATCAGCAGAGAGGAGGTGTAGACGGCAGCAGCCAAAGGGGAAAGAGATAAGGAAGGGGTCCAGTACTGTTGCCTGGCTCACTTTGCTTCCTTTGGCCACCCATCCCTCCCCAACATGAGATTTTCCCACCAGCTCTCTCCAGCCCTGTAGTTTTATTCCTCTAGCTTCCCCCAAAGCCTTCCTTTCCTCAGTTTACACACCAAATACCCAGCCCTCACCTTTCACCCCCAAAAGCCCTCCAGCTACACATGCCCAATTTTCCTCCTACTTCCCCATCCAGGCCCCTGCTTCCCACCCAGCACCCACCTAAGCCAGAATCCCCTAGACACCTGTCAGAAATTCCAGACTCCCTCCATCATCCTCACATCTAGCCAGGTACCTCCCAAACACCCTAACACTGTCCATCACCCACTCATCTGCACAGCTCAGACACCCTCTGGTACTCACCCACTTGTGTAACGTAACAGTCTTCCACCTTTTCTAGCTGAAGCTGCCAAGTTTCTACATATCCTGCCCTTGAACTTGCTTGGGGACAGGGTGTGTCAAGCCACTAGCTGAAGTTTATGGGCATATGCAAATATATATAACTTATATAGACTGTCAGACATGGCGCTCAAGAAAACTCAGCAGCTGAGCACTTTTCAAAATGTGTTCCTAAATCTCAAGCAGTTAATATGCTGGAATTCAGTAATGACACTTAAAATAAAATAAACTCAATTCAATTGAAAACATGGAAAAAAGATGTGGAGGAGAGAAGAGGAGAAGAAAAAGAGATAAAAAACAAGACTTTAAATTCATCGCTAGTATAATTCTGTAGTAGCAAAAGAATGAGTTTGGCATGAGGGCTGCATTTGCACCAGGGACAAAGTGACCCTATATTTCCTATCTGTGACAGTAATAACTATATTGTTTTAGTTTCACATTTACTAATTTTCATAAGAGAGTGATGGTTATCAGTTGAATGTCACTGCTGCACATACTCTAATGAGACAACCTGCAGGATGTTTAATTTTGAACATATTACCTTCCTTGGATGTTGTTTTAACAGATGTCCCGTTACGATAACAGAGAAATTAAATTAGTTTTCCATTCAAAGCATCTGGTTAACTTTGTAGGTAAATGCCTTTGAGCACTAAATCTGACCAGGGTTTTTGGATAAATAGCTATCAGAATGTTTTAAGTAAATGACTTTACTTTTTCACTTCTATTACTTAGAGCAGATTTGACATGCTTGATCATATATCTAACAGATGAAAATTGAAAATATGCTGGCAACCAGCAGTGTTAGGTTATTTTGAGAGTAGTTTCATGGGTAGATACTATTCAGCATGCTTATGGTTCAAGTTAAATTAGTTTGCAGCAATTTTTTAACCTCAAGATCTCAACCAGTGAGAATGGAACTGATTACAAAATAAAACTGTTTTTCTTTAGATTCAGTATATGGTTGAAAGCATTTATAAAAACTTGCATTTTTTCTTCTTCATAGGACTGGTAATGCACATGGCAATAGGAAGTGATTCAAAGGTGCAAAAAATACAAAATATGATTGTACAAACTCTGACCGGCATAGAATGTGGCCACATTATTGTAATCATAGCTTATATTTTATGCTAAAATTTAATGTAAACACGTGTGTGTGTGTGTGTAACACACACACTCTCCCCAGTAATCCCTTTACTATAATAATTATAGTTCTACGTAAAGGAAAACACGAAAATAGCATTTTAAGGGAAAATTGTGGTGATTAATTGTAGTAATAAAGTTGTAATTACCATCTAATATGTATATTAATCTAGGGTTATGTTTAAAAATGATTCAGTTTGGGGTTTATTGGAAACTGTTACAGTTGTAAGGGGTTTCCTGATCCTGCTGGCAGGCTAGGGAGTTCTGAGGGAAGGCATGTGATCTGGGTCCTCTATGGAATCTTTGCAAAGTGGAGCAAGATGGGTTGAGTTGTGCGCTTCTGCCATAGGGAGCAGCCTACTATGTCTCTCTTTTTCAAAGCTATACCTCACAGCAGCACACTGTATAATATGTATGCATGTACATTTGATAATATGTATATACAAGCAATGCAACGTAATGGAGATTTCTTCAGGTTTTTTCAAACACTCCACTCTAGACACTGTAGCAAAAGAGCAGTTTTTAGATGTCACATTATTTATTTATTTTATTGCAGTATCACATAAAGGTCCCGATCAGATATCGGGGCTCCATTGGGCTAGGTGCTCTATGAACATATAATAACAAAAATACTCCTTGCCCCAAACAGTTCACAATCTTAGCATATGAGGAGACAGAACAGGAGGAGGAAACAAACAAACGGGAAATGCAGGAGAGGAAGGGGGACGGGGCTGGAAGATGACACTGAAAATATCTTCAAAGCTATGATGTCTTTTAATGAACTACCATTTACCCCCATGCTTACCAGCAGGAAATCCAATCTGATAAGACAGAAAATGCAGTTCAAAATTTTGATGAGGAAAGTTCTATTATTGATTTTTTATATATATATATTTTAAAGAACATTTTGTTACCTCACAACAATGATGAAAATACATTCCACTTTTCCACTGCATTCAAATCAGTTGTATTTCTCTTGTCTCAAACTCAAGGCATCAGACTGTTGTGATGGCCTCTTCTTGTTTGATTAATTAGTCTTTTTGCTTACATATTGGCCTTAGTGATTTACTGTTCTTTCTAGCTATGGATGAAATTACTGTAATATACTTTTTTCACATTTCCCTTTTCTTTGAATGTAAATGAAGAATTATGCTTCCAATTACAACACACCAAAGAAATCACTTTATAATCCATGTGGAGTTGAGGATGGGGTGAGACTTTTAAATAACATTGAGCCAATATACATTCTTAGGAGGTTGATACTGAGAGGATTTCCCAAAGGAAACAGTTTTTGAGCTCACATATACTAAATAATCCAGGAGTTACTGCAACATGAAGCTGGTGTGAGATCAAAATTACACCTATTCTGTGGAGTATTTTGCCAGAAACACCATTTCAGTTATAAAAGAAAACAATCTACTTAGCACTGGGATTCTCCAGGGTGGAGATAAAGTGAGTATTCAAGCTTACTTTTTCACTGCTCTTACTTTGGTGTTGCCCAGTGCAAGTCAGTCCCTCAGAATAGTTCAAGCAGCTTGAGGGGCCAAAAATGCAGCCAAGGATCAATACAGCCTCATCCTGACCATGTTTTTCTCTCCTGCTACACAATGGCAGTAGAGAGGCATTGAAGTGTAAGAGTCCCTATGTCTGCTCTACGCCACAAGAGTATTGCAATGCTTTACATTGGGATGAACCTCCTTGGGAGCAGTTATACTGGCAGTAAGGCCAAATTACACTGGCAGTGTGATGCAAAGCAGCTGCATGGTATAAGAATTTTAGGTTCATAACCCATAACTACTACTACTAGACTGCTTAATTTAATACAAATATTAATATAGGTTATTCTCTTGTAGCTTGTCAATAAGAGCACTGTATTAGTTTCTAATGCTACCATTAAAAGGCAGCAGTCTATGGTATATTCCTATGTGAATTAATTCACTTTAGCATCTAGGATTCCTGAGAAACTCGGTGATGCATTTTTATTAAGTGTTCCTGATAAACGAGGCAAATTTCATCCCTAATTTATCTCCATCGACTTCAGTATTATGCCAAATTGAATCTGGTACACTCAGTGTTTTGTGCTGGTGTTCCCACATACATATGATGAAAGACTGTTGAAAGGAACAGATGTGAACTTTTTTTCTAAAAATCCACTAAACCCCACAATTACCTTTGTGAATTTATTTCCTCAGTCCAGGCTGAGCCTAGTGCTAGTGCTTCAAAACCTGCTGCTGCTATTTCAATTATCTTAATTTTAAGGGGCATCCTATCTATTCCGGAGTAGACTGCAGTACTATGGCATTATATCCCACTTATCAGACTACCACAAACACTTGTTTGGAAAGAAATTGGCTTCTGTATTTGAAGGGTTGGACCGACTTGATTAAGTAACCTTATGAATTGAACAAAAGTGTGGTTTATTGTGGGTTTCATTCTAAAAGCCTGGTGTTCAGCAGGCAATAGCATAACTCAGGGTATTTTTCTTTTATTCTAGAATAGTTGGCTAATTAAGCAAAAATGTAACCTGCTGTGTCTGACAGTCTCACTGATATTTGCAAACGACCAATGAGGCCGTTTTAAAGAAAAGAATAGAAAAACACCTATTTATATATTAGAAGGTTAATAGATGTTCAGCCAATCCAATATTTCTGAAGAAGCGCCCTCTTTTTCACATACTCCATACTTTAATGTTTGTGCTGGTGTTTGTAGCTAGAAGGTGAGTGCCATTTGTTCTCAGTGTACTGCATCATTAAATGTAGAGGCATCTCCCTGCCTCATTCAGGGGATGCCGTTTTGTGTGTCAGTTCAGTTCTCTCTGTCAAGGGGACTTTAAATATGTAGTTTCTCTGTTTTAGTCACTTTGAAGTAAATAGTTTAAATTGACAAATATATATTGCATTGGATGTATTAGAAAACACAACAATGTACATGTTTTTTTTTTTCATGTTGTACCTCTTAACTGCCATTATCCATTGTAGCCATATGTGCCGGGCTTTAGGGGGCCTAATTCCAAGTCCGAGGGAGGTTTCTATCACAATTTGGGATTCCCAGCCATTCACTGGGCCAGAGAGAGAGAGTAACTCCATAGCCCAGTAGTGGGCATGCCTGTGGATATGGAAGAACCAGGTTCCAGTCCCTGCCCCTTTCAGGCTGAGTGGGGTTTTGAACACTGGGCTATAGAGTATAAGGGCAGTGCTGCCCACTGGTGGATTTTTAGGCATCTAGTGGACATCATCAGAGGAAACTTTGCCACCTACAGTGTTAGGTGGCAGCTGAGCAGTAGTTTCCAAGATATACATTTTGGATTTAGGTGCCCAAAGTGCCAATAGGGTGCTTAAATTCCTTTGGTAGTTGGCTTATGCCTTGTAGTATGAGTTTATATCCTATCAACATTTTTCATTTGAACTAATATAACTGCATCCTTGTAAAAGGCTAATCCTTTTTCTTTAATGTTAAATTTTTAGCCTCTGTATCATCTTGTAGCTATGAGTTCTACATAATACAAATATTATAAAAATAAAAAAATCTTTTTTATCAATTATACATTTGTTGTCCTTCAATTTCATTAGGTATGCCCTTGTTCTTGTATTATACATTACTGTCCTTATGCTATAATTCATTATTCTGTGCATCTATATCATGTCCCTCCTTATTTCTGTTTTCTCTAAACTAAACAGTCCCTATTATGCTCACTGGTATTCTTTATTAACGAAAAGCTGATTGAGTCTCTTTATTTCTTTGGAGTGTCACGCTAGAAAATGTTAGTGTCACATCACTGATTTCAACCCAAAGTAAGAACATACAATGTATATCTATTCATATGACATTAGCAGCTTTTCTGGGGGTGATACTGTACATTTTTATGGCTAAGGTGGTTAAAGGGAATCAAAGCACTAGCTCGTATATAAAATTACAATTTTAGTTATGCTGTCTGCCTTCTTGAGTTTTAATTTTTAATAAAGGAAATTTTATGAGATTTGATATCATCAGACAGCTGTTTACAACAAAGGTTAGGGGAGTGCTCACTAACTGACTATATGATACTATATAATTTTTGTTCATTAGCACACGTAGCCTGCTATAGGAATGAGAACATAATGAGAATTGCATGACCCTTGGGTTTTCACACAAAGAGGTAGTGTAAAGGATGAAACTGAAGTAATTGGGACTTGTTTCAAGAAACATTTCCTTTCCATAGAGTGGACTCAAGCATTCATAACAGGTTATTGAGATTTAATCGTAGTATTACACTTCTGCAAGGCACCTTCAAGAAACTGCAGTTCATATCCCAATTTAGGTCTCCAAGTGGGAATGGATGGGGTGGTCTCCAACTTCTTCATAGGGGACAGCATGACTCTGCTGAGCAGAGATAATCTCCCTATTGAAATAGTCACTCAGGATGAAGTTCACTGGCAGAATTTATGTGGGGAATTTGTTCTATTCCCTGCACCCCTGCTTTAGTCAGTTCTGTCAGTCCTTTTTACAAGCACTAAAATTCATCCAGTAAAAAGAATTTATATGAAGCCTTACTACTGACTGTTTTTTCCAGTGCACTGGTATTTTTACATAGATATCATTATGTGCTGTATAAGACGACAATTCCCTTTTGTCCACTGACATTGTAAAAAGTATCAGTTTTTATGGTTGTAAATATCAAATAGTGATTATTTTTAGTGTTTTCACTGCATACAGGAAGAGGGCATAATGCTACCTGTGTTTGCAACACTTTGCATAATTTCATATAATTTCCTGAAAAATGTATTTGCAGCCCACATATGATGAGAAGTGGCCCTTGAACTAATGTGCTTCAATTGTGAGAAAGGGACATCTTCATTTATAATAGATTCAACAGTGAAGTAAAGAAAATGTGGCAGTGATAGCTTTTTATAAAGTTTCAGAAAAAATGCTGCATGTTTTCAATCACAGGTTGTACAGTATGTAAGATACTACCCCCCCTCCCCCTTATTATTTATAGGCTTTTATTTCAGAGTAGTTCAGTGGTACTGAACATCAAATACCCTGAAAATCTTCCTAGTATAGCCATGAAAAAACATCCCAGGTTTGAAAAACCTTATACAGAAAGTCATGCTAAAATGCAAATGAATAGCAAGCACCAATATTTTCACTTTTCTGATGATGGAGTGATTGAATTTCAAGAAGTATGGAGATTTTAAAAACCTGCATAAAATAAGTGCACGCTTGGAAACAAAGAGCAGTGTTGAATACTGTGACTGTAAATTTTTGGTGCTGTGTAAGGCTCTCATAACGAGAAATATGTAAAGGACTACATAAAACATTCAAAACAGAAAAAAATGTGGTTTGTAGATTCTTCATACTAAACAGTGCATTTACACAATCTACAAAATAATGTGTCTTTATAGCTATCACTATTCTGTTGCATATTCTGGTGATAGTTATAATACAATGTTAAAAAAAGAAAAAGCAAACTGCTAAATATTTAAGCATTTCAGCAAATGTTTTATTTAATATTTTTGAAATTATATATTGTAGAAATGTGTGCTTTCTAGGCTTCTACATGTAAAGCCACATGGCACTATTTTTAGTTTAAGCACTTTTGGAAGATGATTTGAGTTGTTATCTAGAGCTAAAAATTGTTTATGAGCAAATTACATATTTATGTCATTGTCAAATAATAAGAGCTATAGCTAATAGTTTAAATTGCCTTGCAGATTTTGCACCTGTATTAGGATGATGCTAAACCTACCTGCAGTAAAAACAGTCTATTTGTCTTTCTGATTTTTTGTTTTGTTTTTCTTAAATCCATGCTGCCATTCATGGTGAAGGTAAATGGAAACCTAGGGTAAAATCTATGTATCCTGAAAATAAATTAGTTTTGCCGTTGACTTCAATAGGGCCAGGATTTGAACTAGAGTCTTTTAAGGGCTCCTCAAAGTGTCATCTCTTTTCCCTCACAGCATGAATATGCCTCAAAACACTGCATATAAGAAAATACTTAAGTTTCATTGATATGGAAATCATGTTATGGAGCATGCCTCATGCAAACAGTAAGTGACTAAACCAACATCCCCTTAAGGCATGCACACCTAATTTCCTTTCCTGCCAAAATGTTGTTAAACTAGATTTAGAAAAAATACTTACTTGGTATGAGTGATAGTATAGAATGAATTCAGGTTTTGATAAATTGCTTATTTCTGATCTTCATAATGTAGCAGGCTTTGAATATAACAGATGTGTCAATGTTTAGTGGACCAAAATCCTCACTGAGACTTTTTTAATACTTTAAAAACTGGCCTCACCGAGATTAGCCATATATTTATCTGCAGAAAAGAGAGATGATCGTGTCACTGCACTAGAACTCAGGAGATCTGGGTTCAGTTTCCAGCTCTGACACAGACTTTCTCTGTGTCCTGGGGCAAGGTACTTAATCTCTGTCTCTGTTTCCATTTCTGAAAAATGAGGACGACTGTCTCCCTGCATCACAAGGATGTTCAGGCTATATCCATTTATATTTGCAAGGTGCTCAGCTGATACAAAATCATAGAATCATAGAATATCAGGGTTGGAAGGGACCTCAGGAGGTCATCTAGTCCAACCCCCTGCTCAAAGCAGGACCAATTCCCCACTAAATCATTCCAGTCAGGGCTTTGTCAAGCCTGACCTTAAAATCCTCTAAGGAAGGAGATTCCACCACCTCCCTAGGTAACCATTCCAGTGCTTCACCACCCTCCTAGTGAAAAGCTTTTTCCTAATATCCAACCTAGACCTCCCCCACTGCAACCTGAGACCATTACTCCTTGTTCTGTCATCTGCCACCACTGAGAACAGTCTAGATCCATCCTCTTTGGAACTCCCTTTCAGGTAGAAATAAGGACCTTAATCAGAGAATTCACCCAGCATGACTCTGTTGTTACTATTTGTATTACAGTTACACCTAGGACCCTCAGTCATGGACCAGGACCTCATTGTGTGAGGTGCTGTACAAACACAGAACAAAAAGAGCTTACAGAATCTTTTTGTAGCAAGAAATGTGTTTAGTAAATTAAACCTTTTATTTATTTTTTCTTGCCATAAATTGTTTGTAAACTGACTGTGGTGATCATAATTGGATATTCAAAATGATCTGTGTTTCATAAGGACAAATTATAGCTGATGGGTTGCTCACCATGAATAGTGTTCATCTGAAGTTCTTTATTTCCGTACACTGTGTGAATGTTGGTCACTTTAGTCCCATAGTATTTTTTTCCATTCTGGGTGAGTGTAACTGCAATAAAAGGGAGAGGTGACCAAAGGAATAGGCATTTGGTTCTTTCAGGGAGATCGTGGGAGTAGTTTGCGGTGTTAGAAGGAGCCAGGATATCAAAATAAGGACATTTGATTTTAATCTTTCTCTTTGTGTCACTTGAATTAGGACTTGCCTGAAACAGCCACATTTTTCAATCAGCGATATAATATTGTAGGATGGGGCAGATTTCATTTCCTATCACTGTGTATGTGTAATATACTAGAAGATTGTATAGGTCTCTTGTCATCCATTCACAATGGCCACTGACAAATACCAATTGGATGTGTTATCCATAATTAGAAAGGATGCGACTGGGTCCTTGTAGTGATCTCTGTATCAGCCCCCTGGCCAGGGATTTGGAGAAGAGAGCTGTAATTAAGTCCCTTTTATATTAATTAAGGAATGTTTTATTTGTAACTGCCTTTTACTTGCTTATCAGTAGTATTTATGATTTACTTATCAGCTGTGGATGCAGGGAACAAGAGGGAGCAATGGGCAGTATTTAGGGCCAGCTCTACCATTTTTGCCACCCCCCCCCCCAAAAAAAGGCTCCCGAACTGCCAAAGCAAAAAAAAAAAAAAAAAAAAAACCCTCAAAGCCGCTCGGACTGTACCACCCCAAGAATGGACGGAATGCCGCCCCTTAGCATGTGCCGCTTAGCTTCCTCCGCTGGTGCCTGGAGCTTGTGTGATGGCAAGTCTTGTGATAGTTGGTGTTTTCCTTAAAGACCCATGTCTTGGAGTCACCTTCCTCGAGGATTGGTTTTAGGATTTATAACAAGTAGGGGAAGGAATTTAAAAGTTGTATGTTTAACTGGGTATGTAATTTAATTGCTCTTTATGGCAGTTGACAAGTATAGGGAAGAGGCTGAAAGGAACCAGCTTCAAAGAAAATGTGAGCAGAAGACCTAGAATATAGTTGGTGAACCCTGTTATGGTGTATGGAGAAAGGTTGACTTTAAGTCTTTGAAGACTCTGATAATCCTCATAAACACTCTAATTCTTCCTTGATTTAGAGGTGAGCCAAATACTAAGGGTTGAACTGAAGGAAAACAACCCTGAATATTGGTCATATGGTGTGAAGTCATTTATCACTAGAGTGGATCTAAGTAAATGTCTGTGTGGTTTTGGGAGGGTTGCTTTAATGCCGTATCCACCCAATTAAAGATCAAGTTGCAGCCTGCAGCTTTAAATGCATTCCTGTGTTTTATTCTTTATGCCCCCTGATGAAATGATGGTAAATCTGAACCATTGTTTCGTTTGGAAAATATGCCATTTAGGACTTCAGTGGCTACTGTTTAAATGTCATTCATGTCTCTCTTAATATATATTTATTTTGGGGCCTGGATGAGCTGTCTATCACTGATTTAAAACCGGTATAATTATTCCAGGGATTCCTGAAACCAAATGTACTGCCATAAATTATGGAGATTAACTGCAAACTTTACTACAATGGGATTAAAAGACTATTTATGTACTGAAAGTTTATGTTTGACACATATTAAAGAGTCAGATTTTACCTTATGAAAGTTAAGTGTCCCAGACAAAAGCTTCTGGGAGTTTCATTCTGACTAAATTTATGAGTGAGGAAACTTGAAAGTTCATTTCTACAACATAAAATGAGACATAGCCTGGTAGTTTTAAGGTTCTTGAGAAGAAGTGTATGATTTATATTTAGATATCACTTTTCATTTGGAAGGATTGCAAAGTACTGTACACACTATATATACAGGAATGACTTCACCCATCACTGAAATTTAGCAGTTGGTTAAGACTGCACCACAATATTACATAGCAATACAGTACAGGAAGTGAAGAAGAATATATTATTCAGTAGGAGGAATTTAGGTAGGCAAAATGTAATTAATTCATTTTGGAATTAACCAGGATACCAGGGTTGACACCTCTAGTCTAACGAAGGGTACCATGGGACCTTTAACAACCACAAGCGCTCAGACTTTGGATTTATGTCTCGTCTGAAAGACAGGTTCTAAGAAACTCTCTAATGTGAATTTTTTTATAGCGAAGTGCTTTTTTACAGAAAATATTTAATTGTAAGCAGTGCTTCACTACAGCAAAAGGAAATCTACCTGTCAAAATAACCCTTCCTCTTCATTTTGGGGGTATTGGCAAAATCCAGCAGCCATGGAAGGCCATATATCTTCTTAATGGGAAATAGCTGTGTAGCAAGACCGATACTACTCTTCACTCTCTATTTGGTGCAGATGCAGCAAGACAGGGAGACAGGGATTTCTTTTCACCATTTCCCTCCATGAGATTGTACCAATGTCCTTTATTCCTCTCTCTTGTGATCTGCAAGAGCACAGTCCGATAACCAGCAAACAGGGTGTTAACTTCCGATTGGCTTCCCTTTCCCCTTCTAGGGCTATCCAGGGGAAAATAATGAAGGGCAGCTGGAGAGTGCAGGTCAATCAGATTTCCCAACAGGAAAGAACAAAGAACTCTGAGTGGCTGCTTGTGAGAAAGGCCACCAGCTGTCTTGGAGTAAGGAAGATTCTTTCTATCCATCTGTCCATCCACACAGAGTGTCAGGACTGTGCTGGTAGCCAAGACTTTGGTTTCTCTGTTTTATTTTCAACCAATATGTCATGTTTTGATTGGCTACTTAGAATTGTAAGAGTGGAAGGGGCTTCGAGAGGTCATCTAGTCCAGTCCCCTGCACTCATGGCAGGACTAAATTAGACCATCCCTGACAGATGTTTGTCCAACCTGCTCTTAAAAATCTCCAATAATGGATATTCCTTAACCTCCCTAGGCAATTTATTCCAGTGCTTAACCACCCTGACAGTTAGGTTGGGCATTAGGAAAAACTTCCTAAACCACCCTTGTTGCAATTTAAGTCCATTGATTCTTGTCCTATCCTCAGAGGTTAAGGAGAATAATTTTTCTCCCTCCTCTTTGTAACAACCGTTTATGTACTTGAAAACTGTTATCATGTCCCCTCTCAGACTTCTCATCTCCAGACTAAACAACCCCAATTTTTTCAATCTTCTCTCCTTTATTATTTTTGTTGCTCTTTGACTTTCTTCATTTTGTACACATCTTTCCATAAATGTGGCACCCAGAACTGGACACAATACTCCAACTCAGGCCTAATCAGCATGGAGTAGAGAAGAATTACTACTTGTGTTTTGCTTACAACACTCCTGCTAATATATTCCAGAATGATTTTTTGCTTTTTTTTCCCGCAAGTGTTACACTGTTGACTAATATTTAGCTTGTGATCCACTGTGACCCTACATCCCTTTCTGCAGTACTCCTTCCTATGCAGTCATTTCCCATTTTGTATGTGTGCAAGTGATTGTTCCTTCCTAAGTGGAGTACTTATTGAATTTCATCCCATTTACTTCAGTCATTTCTCCATTTGTGCAGATCATTTTTAATTTTAATCCTAACCTCCAAAGTACTTGCAAACCTCCCAGCTTGGTATCATTAGCAAACTTTATAAGTGTGCTCTCTATGCCATTGTCTAAGTCATTGATGAAGATATTGAACAGAACCAGATGCAGAACTGATCCCTGCAGGACTCTCTCAATATGCCCTTTCAGTATCAAAAGCCTTACTAAAGTCAAGATATACCACATCTAGCCCTTTCCTTCATCCACAAGGCTTGTTATCTTGTCAAAGAAAGCTATTACTTTGGTTTGATACGATTTGCTCTTGACAGATCCATACTGATTGTTGCTTATCACCTTATTATCTTCCATGTGTTTACAAATTGATTGCTTAATTATTTTCTCCATTATCTTTCTGGGTACTGAAGTTAAACTGACTGGTCTGTAATTTCCTGGGTTGTTTATATTTCCCTTTTTATAGATTGGCACTATATTTGCCCTTTTCCTCTGGACTCTCTCCCGTCTTCCATGACTTTTCAAAGATAATTGCTAATGACTCAAATATTGCCTCAGTCAGCTTCTTCAGCATTCTAGGATCTATTTCATCAGACCCTGGTGACTTGAAGACCTCTAACTTGTCTAAGTAATTTAACTTGTTCTTTCCCTATTTTAGCCTCTGATCCAACCTCATTTTCACTGGCATTCACTATGTTATAATCCAATCACTACTAATCTTTTTGGTGAAGAACGAAGCACAAAAGTCATTTAGCACTTCTGCCATTTCCATATGTTCTGTTATTGTTCCCTGCTCCCCTCTCCCATTGAGTAATGGGCCAACTCTGTCCTTGATCTTCCTATTGCTTCTGATGTATTTGTAGAATGTTTTCTTGTTACCCTTTGTCATTAGCTAGTTTGATAATGTTTTGTGCCTTGGACTTTTTAGTTTTATCTCTACATACTTGTGTTATTTGTTTATATTCATCCTTTGTAATTTGACTTAGGTTCCACTCTTTGTAGGACTCTTTTTTGAGTTTCAGATCATTGAAGATCTCCTGGGTAAGCCAGTGTGTGTTTTGCCATGCTTCCTATCTTTCCTACTCATTGGGCTAGTTTGCTTTTGCGCCCTTAATAATGTCTCTTTCAAGTCCAATCCATGAAAACTTACTTATTGTAAATGTTGTTTTCTGAAAACCCTGAGGAATAAAAAAAACTCAGGGACAAATACAGTTGGCCTGCAAAATTATTTTGGGGTATTTTATTTGCTTGGTTTTGCTTTGCTTTTCTAACTGGTGAATCACTCTGACAACCCATAACTCCTTTCTTCTGCTCCATTAGAGCAGAGAAGACAACAGATATGATAATCCTCTTGGATTGAAATGTTGTACACTTTGGTGGTGGGTGTTAAAAGCTGCATTTCAAGGGGATTAGCACAGTGAAACTTCATTGAAAGAGTGAAAGTTCTATATGTGCATGGAAAGAATTCAGGACTTCATTTGATCTACTGCACTCTCAGTATAGTGTCACTGTAAAAGCTCAATGAACAATAGTTGTATTGGTTTAATCAATATCTGTTTTTAAACCAATTTTATTATTCTAGTGCAAACCCTTCTGTGTGCACCATTAGTTCGGTTTACCACTGGCTTACATCGCCTTGTCTGAACTTTGGTGTGTAGATAAGAGCAAACTGAGTTTACTTTACAAAAATTTATCATATGGTGTATTTGGGAGAGAGGAAGTTTCAAGTAGTTTCAATGAACTATTTCCTCCAGGTGAAGATTTGTGGTAATCATCATCATTTATGATGGCAGAAGATAAAACGACTCATCCTCTGCTGATTTAGGCTATAACATTTAAAAGCTGCCGTGTTTGGAAGAACTGCCTACATCTTAACTATAATTGTTAATCATTTGTTGAACCAACCCCAGTCACTTGTTCATTTTAATCATTTCAATGCCATTAGTCCAGTTCATGAAAACTTACTTACTAAATCTTTGAGTAAGAAAGAAAACTAAGGGAAAATCTTGTGTTTATCATCCAAATTTATTGCAATGAAAATGATGGTCACTTTTTCTAATACTTTAGGCATTCTACCTCTTCATTTACTTTATTGACTGCAATGTGATTAAAAGGATATGCTTGAAATTATAAATTATAATTGATTATTAGTATGGTTTATTTACTTAAGTTATTCTCTCCCCACCCCCATCTTGCCAGTTTATGATCTAAGTAATGCAGTTGCCTAACTCTCCTGCAACCCTCATAGGAATGAAAAGGCAAATGTCTTACTGTAATACTGTATCTAATCAATATATGATTTAAAGAACAATGTGGAAAGAGGAAAGTGCAGTTCTTGTCTGGTTTTTGACATGTAGCACTCAAACTAATCAGAAAGCTACTGGAACAAATTAATTGATGGGCAATTTATATTTTGTTTATTTCCCCCACCTTTTTTTCATTTATAAATGAAATCGCTAATGCCCAGGCAGGAGACCAAATTGAAATAAATACAAACAAAACCCCATATCCATGACTAAATATCCCTGGGTGTCGGACAACTCCATAAATCTGAGACGCTAAATTAATGAGGTTTGTTAGGATTTCCTTTTCCCTCCTCACCAAGACTGTTACCCTGTATAGAAATACTGTCCTTCATTCAGTGCTCTGCCAGAGATGGACTACTTTATTTTTAAAATTTTTGAGAGACTTTCATTGAACACAATTGTACATAATTTGAAATACAGTTGTACATAATTTGTAAAAGAATGGCCAATGGGCTGATGTCATTGAATAGGTTGTGCTCGCTTACACTGGCAGAGAATATGGCCTTATAGTCATCATTTTGATAGCTAGACCCAGCCTGATTTCATTAAATTTCAGTAATTAGGCACAATACTGCATCCATTTAATTTTTTTTTTTTTTTGCGGGGTGGGGAAAGGGGAGCTTATATGATTATCCATTATGTTCCATTTTGTAGTTGCTGCCTTTCTTTCTTTACTGATACACCTCTACCCCGATATAACACGACCCGATATAACATGAATTTGGATATAACGTGGTAAAGCAGTGCTCCAGGGAGCGGGGCTGCATGCTCCAGCGGATCAAGTTCGATATAACATGGTTTCACCTATAACACGGTAAGATTTTTTGGCTCCTGAGGACATGAGGGTAGAGGTGTATGTCATTATGGACAAAGAAATGCAGCCAGTTGCATGAAATCTGCTGATGTCTGGTGCAGAACTAGGAGAGAAGGGCTTAGAATGATGACTTGGTCAGCCCACATGCAGAATGATTGCTGAAACGTATAAAAGATGCCTTCCTCTAACAAGTTCTTTTTAAAAAAAAATATTTCTGATGGCCCTCAGAATATAGAGCTCCAAACAGTTCCTATAACTGAATGTAAGAGAAATCTCTGATTATTATCATCTCCATTGTAATGCAGAAAAGTATAACTATCAAAGGCAGAATTCACAAAACACTGAAGTTGAGAATACGTTTTGCCTTGACAGTAAATGCACAGCTAAAATGGTAGGTAACACATTTAAAATACATATAAAGCTATAAGGGGAGAATCTTAACAAATTACAATACTTTTACTCATGCACATGTCATTTTTCATTATTTGAAAAGAGAAGCCAAAATGATGACTAATTAGATAAGGAATTTAACAGTATAATATTGTCATACTTTTATTTAGCCATCACACAAAAAGCCATTAAAAAGTACATTTACGACACTTGGCTTAGAATAGATTACCTCATGGCTTTGTTGCAGCTATGCAGTACAAAATGTATTTATGATGGCAGAAGATAAAACGACTCATCCTCTGCTGATTTAGGCTATAACATTTAAAAGCTGCCGTGTTTGGAAGAACTGCCTACATCTTAACTATAATTGTTAATCATTTGTTGAAATGCTAGAAATCTTCTTGACATATGCAAAAATAAGAATAGTAAAACATTTGCAGATTAATACTGCAATAATAAAAAAAACCTCTAAATATTGTTAGAGGTCTGATTTGATATTTAATATCAACAAATCTACTTTGCACGGGATGTAAGGATTTAGGACCTTAGTCAAAAAATAATGCATGTGGTAATAAAAATCCACAGTATTGCAAAGTTCTTTGCAGTTCAATTCATGAATACATTTCCATGTAGATGAAATATTATGTGACTTTTCACTCACAGATTAGTGCTCCTAAAAGTGCTGTGAAATTTTTTTACTGAGGATGATATCCTATAGACAATTCTCGGTCTTAATCACTAATTTCAAAAAAGCCCCAGAGTATCCAGTATATTATTATTCAATCTCTTCTTTAAAAAGCTCTCTACTAGGTGACAATTCTTTCACATTTCTTAATTGGTTGCATAAGACTGGTTTCTCAGTAACTCAAGTAATGTTCGTTTTATTGGTTTTTTTTCAGATTACTTAAGAAAGTAATCTTAATGAGTCATGCTGGGTGGTGGGGGTGGTGCTGGAGGCTTAGACTAATCTAACTTAAAAACTACTACCTACTCGACCTATTTTTGTTTTTTTTACAGACCAATATTTCCTTCATCTCGGTAGGGTTGCCAATTTTGACTGGGGGTTTCATCGCATGATATAACCTTTAATTCAAGATTAATCTTTTAATTCCTGGACAGTCCAGGACAATCCTGGAGGCTTGGCAACTCTACAGGAAGGAAAGCTCAGGAAGTTACTTTCTTGCTTTTCCTAGGGAAAGTGTAATGTTCTCTCTCCAGGGGCTTGGTAAAACCTTGCTGCTCCAAGAAAACAGGAACAGCTCAGAGTGGTTCTACTCTGAATAGCAGCTATATAAAAAGGAATGCACTTAGTCAACAGATTTGCTCCCTTTGTGCAAATAGAGAGACCTCTGCTGACTTTTTATGACAAAAATAAGTTTGTATTTCTTTTTACTGCCTTTGTATTTCAAAGGCAACATAAATGTGAATGAATGAACATGACTCTCTAGTCTTTCTTGCATATAATCAAAAGATTTATTTACTAAATTACACTTGTGCAAACCTTTTAAGGCAATTCAGAGATGTCACTGAAGACATAATCTGAAGATATTGGGAGTCAGACATTGCAATGGTGGACATGATTTGTCCCTCAAAACCATTGTTACTGGCGATGATAGTGAAGGAGAGCCCAGGCTGACCTTCAGATCGTAGGTTGAATTTTCATGGGAGGCGCTCTCTCTCTCTCTTTTTTTAACTTGTAAACTGATAGCTTCTAATCTAGAAATAATTCAGACAATAAAAATGGAACCCTGCTTTGCTATTTTAGTGTCCCTTTTCACAGTAGAATGACACTTCAAGACCTGTACTTGCAGTAGATTTCTCCACTTTTCAGATGCTACTAACTACTCTGCTAGCCTGATTTGATTAATTTATTATGATTGAAATCCTCCTTGTGTTAGGAATTCTGAGCTGAAACTCCTGAAGATGCACGTGAGTAGTCCCACTGGGTTAAATTCGACTACTTGTACACAAAAAAATACTCTTGCCAAAGTCTCTAATTACCTCTTCCTAACAAATCTCAGAATCAGTACTCCATTCTCATCCTTCTTGATGTATTATTCATCTTCAATTCAATCAACATACTATTCTTCCTGAAATCTTTTCCTCCCTTAGCTTCAGTGATTCTGTCCTCGCCTGGATCTCCTCTGACCTCTCTAATTGCTCCTTCAACATATCCTTCGGAGGATACTCCTCATCAGCCCTCCAACTTTCTGGTGGGGTTCCACAGGGCTCTGTCCTTGGTCCCTTTCTCTTGTCTCTCTCTCTAACTTATCTCATCTGCAAATACAAATTACACTCCTATCTCTATGCCCGACAACTCTGATCTACCTACCTGCTTGTGTCTAAACTAAAATCTTGACCTGTCTCTCTGACCTTTCCTTGTGGCTCTCTACCAGGAGGCAGTGCTGTAAGGTGTAGGACCTGAAGCTCAACCTGGTTGAAACACATCTGTTAATCTTTCTCCTCAAATCCTCCCTGCTACCTCCATTCTTGATCACTGTTGACAACACCACCACCCTGCCTGTCACTCGGGCCAGTAACCTGTGTGTCATCTTTAACTGATAAACCTGCCTAGGTCCTCACATCCAGGTTAAGTCTCAATCTTGCAGAATCTTTCTACATTATATTTCTAAGATCTGACAGCTCAACTGTCCATGAACACAACTAAAACTCTTTTCCAGGTTCTCATCATTTTGATTACTGACACATCCTTCTTGCTGTCCTTGAAAAATGTAATCTTGTCCCACTCATATTCATTCTTATGGGGAAATTGGATTCACTTAACATCATTTTGCTTAAAATAGCATTTTTCAGGAACATAACAACAACGTTTAAGCGAGAAGTTACCGTGCTACTACTAGTGCTACTACTATTACTTCTACTACTACTTAATAATAATAATAATAATAATAATAATAATACAAAATTATTCACTTGAGAGTTTGAGGGAATGGCCTTAATTTTTCACCTTTCATGCATTTTTTTTTTATGGAAGGCGCTGATTTGGCCACATTAGTTTTGGAATTATTAGACATTAATGAAATAAAAAGGAAGATTGTATCTCAATCACTTATTTGATATTAACATAATCTTTATTTGGAAATCTCAGAAGCCAGTATGGTTTTCAATAGAAAATGTTGAACCTCAGGATAAAATATTGGATTACTAGAGATTTAAACATTAGATAATTAGTCACTTTTCTTTCATTTATAGAACTTATATGTCAGCATGTCAGAGTAAGTTTAAAATGAGGATAGCTTCAATAGTTATGAAAAGCTTATATAAATATTTATATTTATTTAGTGTGATTGTGGGGAAGTATTGAAAGAAGAAATAAAATAAGAGTAATCACAGGAAGTTGTAATCTTGACAGTTTTGACATGCAGAGTTGGATTGAAAGAAGAAAGTAGGAAGTATTGGAAATTAGAAAGATGTTACAAAATAAATTATATAATTTATTTTAAAATTCTTTGTTTTTTTTTAACTTTGCAAATAACAGTTGTTAAACCATAAATTTAAATAACCCAGTTTTTTTAAAAAGAATATTGCATGTACTTTCACTGATTTCCAGGGTTTTCTAATGGGAAAGTCACTTCTTTCAAGCCAATATTGCATCTTCAAGTAGGGCCTCTGCTGGACAATATCTTTAAAATGACAGATCCCACTGAGGGAGAAAACACTCCGATGCATTGTATGGAGATAAAACAGTGAAAGGGATTTTTGCTATGAGAATTTCTCCCTTATACTTGTGGTATATTCTTATGTAGATAATTACATATTTAGTTGTCTAATATATAGATTCCTGTATTTTAAGGCTACAAGAATTTTTATCATCATCTACTCTGTTGTACTGCATATTCCAGGTTTTTTACTTTCATTAAGTAATTCCTGCATCAAGTCTATATCTTCTGGTAGAGCTACAGAGTAGCATAGCATATATTTTGGAAAGACAGAAATTCTTGATTTAAAGATTTCAAAAGCTAGAGAATCCATCATATCCTACATTTATTATTCCAATGGTTAGGTATCTTCACTGAATTTGCACCTTTCTTCTCTTTTGAATTTGTCTAGCTTCAGATTCTAGTCACTGGCTCTTGTTATGCCTTTTTTTGATAGATTGAAAAAATTACTACTACCAGAAATCTTCTGCCCATTCTTACAGACCATCATCAACTTCCCTCTTCATATTTTTTTTAATAAACAAAAAAAATGATGTTCTTAAGTCTTTCCTCATAAGGCAGGTTTTCTAGATATCATATAATTCAGAACCCTTTTCCCGTTTTCAACACTAGATATAGAATTCCAGTAACCGTCTCACTAATGTTGTATACAGTGGTATACCACTCTCACTCTATATTCCCTGCTTATATATTGAAAGGTTGTATTTGCTCTCTTAGCCACCAAATTGCACTAAAAGATCCAGCTGATTGTTCACTATGGACAAATCAGTTTTTGAGTAACTGTTTTCCAAAATATAGTTCTCCATCCTATAAATGGAATCTGCGTTCTTGATTCTTGGGTACAAGACCTTAAATTTAACTGTATTAAAATGCATGTTGTTCATGTAAGCCTGGATTACCACATGATCCAGATTACTCCGTAGAACTGCCTGGTACTTATTATTATTTACCACTCCATCAATTTTTGTGCCATGTGCAAATTTTTCCAGTAACAATTTTATAATTTAGTTCAGATAAATCACAAAGATATTGGGCCAAGAACAGACCCCAGCAAAATCCCCCTAGAAACATCTCCATTAGATCACAATTCTCCATTTACTACAGCTTTTTGAGATCTATCACTTACCAGGTTTTAATCCAATTTAATATGTGCTATGTTGATTGTTTACTGCTAATTTTATAATAAAAATGTGTGGTCAAATGCCTTACTGAAGTCTATTATGTCAGTACGGCTACCTTTGTGAACCAAACGTTTACGCTAATTAAAGAACGATATCAGGTTTGTTTGACAGAACCTATTTTCCATAAATTGGCATTAATTTTGCTATCATCCTTTAATTCTTCACCGATTTGAATCCAATCAGCATTTTCTATTGCTTTGCCTGGGAATGGTGTCAACCTAACTGGCCTATAGTTACCTGTATCGTCCATTTACCTTTTTAAAAATATTGGCACAAATGAATAACTACTGGTGATTTCCATTAAGCCTATACTTTTTACCATAACTTTAGATACATATGCAGAGCTAAACGTCCAACCTTGAAAGCCAGTTAGTACTGGGAGGCTGTAAAATGAACTAAATCTATGAGTCTCTCAGGAAGTCTCTGTTCAAGCTGGTTGGGAATTTTTTTGACTAAAATGGTTTTCCGTTAGAAAAATGCTCATTTGTCAAAAACAAAACTTTTCAAAGAAACGTATCAGTTTAAACAAATATTGTCCAGTAGGTTTTTTAGGTCCAGAATGGATTTTTTGGTAAAAAAAAAATGAGAGAGAGAGAGAGAGAGAGAGACAGACAGACAGACACCACCACCAATCCCCCACCCCCCCCAAGAATAGCCAACAGGCCCATTGATTAGGGTGCTCACCAGGGGTGTGAGGAAACCCTTATTCAAGTCCCCACTTTGCCTGATTCAAAGTGGAGACTTAAAGCTGGGTATCCCACATCCCAGGTGAATGCCCTAACTAACCACCAGGTCATGGAGTCAGTCTCTCTAGCCTGATGAATATTTAATTACACAAAATGGAACAGCTCCAACAGAGCTAACTGAGAGAGAGACTAGCCTGGTGGTTAGGACACTCTCCTGTCTGATCTGCACAGGAACTTGAACGTGGTTGCCTACATCCCAGTTGAATGTCCTAGCTGGGCTATTGGCTGTGCCTATCCAAGCTGGGCTATTGACTATTCTGTGGTGGGTCTTTTTTTTTTTAATGAAAGTTTTCTGAAGGTGTAGGTTTTGTTCTGCATTGGAATGGGGAAAAATGATGAAATATTTTCCTATCGCAGGCAACCCCATCATATAATCCCATCATGAAACTCCATCTTAAAACTAATTTTATTATTTGCCCCCTCTACGCCTACTGAAATGCTGTTCCAGAACCTCACGTTTAAGACTTCTTCCAATTTCTAGCCTAAGTTTATTCATGGACAGTTAATACCATGTTTATATCTTGTACTCCAGCAACACTAGTCCTATGGAGCTCCAGTCACAATTCAAGGCTGCTGTCCCTGTACAACCCTTAAGGGAAAACAGTGGGCAAATTGTGCCCCGTTGTGTCAGGGAGGAGGAATGGAATCCATGTTATGTAGCATTTGTCTTGGTGCATAGATGGTTTGTGGACATATGAGGGACTTTATTAACAGATATGTACATATATAAGGTGGCATATTAAAGGCTGATGTTGGAGCTTTAACCCTAAGGCTGCATCTACACGTGGAGGTAGGATTGTGATTCCCAGCTCTCAGTGAGCTAATGCGCTAAAAATAGAACTGTAGCCATGGCAGCATGGGCAGTGGCAAGTGGTGGTGGTGGCAGCACAGGCTAGCTGCCCTGAGTACAAAACCACTTGGGACCAGAGGTACATACTCAGGGCAAGTAGCTCATGCTGCCGCTCACCGCTGCCCATGCTTTCACAGCTACACTACTATTTTTAGTGCACTAGCTTTATCAGAGCTAGCCCAAGTAGGTCTACATGAGCTGGGAATTACACCCCTAGCTCCAAGAGTAGACATACCCTCAGCCTCCTGACTCTTGTTGGACAGTTACATTTTCTGGGCCAGATCCTCATTTGGAGTCATCCAGTATAGCTTTATTGAATTCAGTAGTGCTTCACTGATTTACAACTCCAGAGAATCTGGCTTTCAGTTTCAAAATTGCATTAACATAGTATTTTGCTTTTAATATAACAATGAAAGATTCAATAATTATATGGCATTACCCACAACATTTCGGAAGTCTTTAAAGGTAAGTGTTCTCTATTCATCTGGAGTGTTTCCAATTTGTGACAGTTGAATACATCAAAAGGTGCCCTGTATAATCTCACTGAATGGTAAAACACAGAAAAGCGAGTACAATCAGAACAAAAGTGCTTCAGAAATCATGTCTAATGTTTTCATGCCTGCTATTGCCCACTCAGTGGCACACCTTCAGGAAACAAAGCTTAATTTCTCCAATTTGCAAATCCAGCCTTCTCTTGTGTAATAAGTGTGGTAGGCAAAATTACAGGGATTAATTTTGGTTCTTAGTATTGTTACTCCAGCCAGTATGAAATGGAAATATCTTGATAAAATTCCAGATGTACTTAGTTGCCATCTCAATCTCAACAACAAACTGAAGGAAAAAGTGTTCTTGCAAGGTGGTGGCAGGAATATTAAACTGATGTTTTAATTGTGAGGTGTCATTGAAGTTCACTGAAGAGCATAGTGCCCTCTGTAGACATGAACTGAAAGTATTGTACAGGAACCATGATTTCTGTGTTGAAAGGATGAGGTGGAAACAGAATCTACATTTATAACAAGTAAACACAAAATAAATGTATAGGGATGGGGTAAACAGATTTTTGGGTGGGTTAAGTGTAATCTGCACTTTAAGTAAATTCTGGTTTTCTAGCTGCAGATACAAAAGGAAGGAATAACCCATTCTTCTTTGTGAGATGACCTGAGATTCCTTCACCCCAGACTACAAAAATATTGTTTTCATGTGTAAAGATAGAAGGGGCTATATGAAATATTGTCCATACTAATTATATTTTTCTCCCTCTCAACACAATTTACCCTCTCTTTCTCTTCACTGTATTTATTATAACCATTCCGTAGTTCTTAGCAACCTCTCGATTGCACATCTTTCTCCTTTTCCCCCACTCAATGTTTAGTTGTTACTGTATTGACTAGGGAGATGTTCAAAGGAAGTTTTGTTCCTCCCATACCCCCTCAAGTGTATGAATGGGTAAAAATGTGGTAGTGGTACTTAAATAATGCTTACATTGGCCTTATGTGTCACTGTAGGTCTCTGTGCCGCACACTAGCTATACTGTGAACAAAAGCAAACCAATGACCATGCTACAGTACTGGCCTGGGGTGAATGCATATCTTTCAGTAAAATTTTAAAATTAAATTATTTGACTTTTGCAAGAAAACAGAAGTCTGGTATGTGGCACCTGCAGTAACTGCTTGTGCTTGCACATATTGATTTATAAAGTTTTAGTTTTTATCTTTTGAAAAAGAGCCAGGTGAGACTTCTTTGTTGGCATTTGGACTTGTGTAAAAACAATATGGTGATATCTTAGATTTTCATATAGCACCCTTTACACCACAAGATATTTTACAAAGCCTCTTTGGTCTTGAAGTCTCCTGAGATCATTTCAGGAAATTTCCAGTGCTTATTTGCTTCAGGAAATAAGAGGATAGTTGTTGTTTTTTCCCTTGGGCTGTTTCTTCTTCCAGATTTGATGAAATCAGGATGCAAAAAACAAATTCCTCTTTTGAACAAAGAAAAATATTTGTGGTTGGTTCCACTTTCTGGCAAAGGTGGAGGGTGGTTTTTATTTCATGGGAATTGGTTTGTATATCCCTTGAAACAAGGGAATGTTTAGTCCAAGAATACTGCTTTTGTTTAATAAATGCAATTTCTAGTCATTTCTCTCCCCACAAATGTCCAGAAATCATCTGGTCCTGGGGTTTGAGTATTTTGAAATCAGATTTAAACTGATAAATTTTCTAAGTTATGATGTATTGCATAACCTAGCACAGATTGTACAGGATGGGTTGGTTACTACCTTCAAACATTTGGTAATTTGTGCTAATCAATCCAACTGCCACAGCAGCTGCCTCTGGATGCAAAAAGTTGGTTAGCCTAGTAGTAATCAACATACTGTGCAACATCTTGAAGAAGTTTTGGCTAAATAATTATGAAATGCCTAAGTCACTGATTCTCAACTTTTTAAAATAAGAATTATCAACAATGTCATTTATTGTGTTTGACCTCTAGTAGCCTATCACTAAATATATGTTAATCAATTAGTAGAGTTCCCCTGTTAGGTGGGTCTCAGCTGGAAGGAATTGATTATGAGGCTTACCCTATCCTTCTTCACCAATTGGTGCCAGTTTTGTTGTGGACAGAAACTGGAATGGACTCTTGGAAGTAGCTGAGTCCTATCTAGTGTCTGGCCTTGGTGAGTGCGTGGTCTGCACATTAATGCAGCTGAGACCCAAATTGACAGTTTCATGTTCAAAGGCCACTTCTTTATTAGGTGAGCCAAAGATAGTCTCCTCTTGGTGAAGATAATAGGAACAGTACGAACTCCTCTCAGCTGAAAGTCCCTGTTCTGTACTTAATATAAATTTTCACTGTAAGTGCCATTAAAAACTGGCTGTGTAAGTGCTGTGTGTCTGAGTGATCCAAAGATGCCTCAGTCCTTATTTTTAAGGTAGTATTTAACTATCAAAGTTAGAAGGATAAAGTTTAATAGCAAACAGCCTCTAAACAGAGACATATGATCAGATGATGATGATCATGTTTGTTGTTGTTTTATATTGCCACTCAGCTTCACTTGCCACTGTGTCATTGAACTATGCTATAGTTTTAGACCAGTGGAGTTCTAAGTGCTTGTTTACAAAGGAAAGCTATACCAGTTTAAGGTAGACTGT
Organism: Malaclemys terrapin pileata; assembly: GCF_027887155.1. Taxonomy (NCBI): domain Eukaryota; kingdom Metazoa; phylum Chordata; order Testudines; family Emydidae; genus Malaclemys; species Malaclemys terrapin. The sequence continues at coordinate 114,939,150 of NC_071507.1, read as the reverse complement.
GCATTTAAACTATAAAGCCGTATAGGTGTACATTAAATTCAAAGCTAGCTCGTGTTTGTCTATGCTTGCTCCAGCCACACCTTTGATAGCAGAATAGAGTTACCCATAGTTAAAACTGAATAATTGTTAACTGTGTGGACACTCTCATTCTGGCATAAGAGTGGCTTTTTTGGTTTAGCTTAACCTCCATTCACACCTTAGCTTAAAATGGTATAACTTTCCCATGTAGACAACCACTTATTATAGAGGTGGGAAGTCCCTTGGTTTCTGTCCATCAAACAGAACTAACCTACACATTGTCTCAAGCTGGGCAGGTTGGCATGATTCAGACCAACTTAGAGGTTAGTAGTTATTTTACTTCCACTTCAGATGATTCAGCACATAGATCTTCATTGGAATGTGCCTTTTCAGTTAGTATATTTCTGTTGTAAATAAAATACAATGACCAGTGGGGCCATGCACAACTTTAATCTTTCCAACAATGGCATTGCTCACAGGCATTTTGTATTGCAACTGTGAAAGTCTAAGATAGCTTTAAATTTCAATTTAAAGCTATGTCTGCACTGGCACTACACACAATTCTCTGATCTTACTGGGTTCTTTTGTCTCAATGGGTAGGGTTAGCTACACAGCAAATTTAGATTTGGTGGGAGGAGAGATATCTCAAGGCTGATCTTGTATAAACAAAGTGCATTGAAATGCAAAACCAAACCACTGGTTCCAAAATTGTGAACTTCAACCAAAATTTCATCTAGTATGTGGAGTGTAATAGGATATTACTTAGAAGACAAGTGTAACTCTAACCCACTGTAAGTCTCACTTATGCATAATATTTCTGCCAGAGTTTTACCTATGTATTTCTAGAATTCCAATTACCATGGTATATCTGAAAATCACCCCCTGTGGGTCTTAAATTGGGCCACGCAAAGTTAGAGACCACTTTTGAAAATCTGTCATTGCACCACTTCTATATAGTAGCGCCTTGCAGTAGCAATACAATTTATATTAGCTACACAAATATTCAACACAATTCTGTATTTTACTAGTGCAATGTCAGCCGGTCTGACTTGACAGAAAAAGAGGGGAGTAGGATATGAAGACTGAAACAGGCATAACAGGCCAGAATGCATTTCCTGGTGAAACTAGAAAATATTATTGAGGCTATTTGTCACTTGTTTAATACCTAGATACACTCTCTTTGGAATCTGGGGCTGTGGTGAGACAAACCAAAGAGAGAAATCCATTGTACAATAAATAAATAAAATAAGGATTTTTAAAAAGTTCTTTATTTGCTGACAATATTAAAATTAACTCAGGTACTCCCTTGGTTTTATAAACACTAAAACTATACATTTTAAAGATATTTCTCATGGACTGACAAATGGAATGAGCAATTAACTTTGTCTTCCCCTATGGATACCATATCAGGATTAGGGGCCAGATATATAGTTTCCTTGAGACCTCTGTTAATCAAAGTGTAGTTGCAGTCAACTTATTTATGAGCAATTATTTAAGAAATGTTAGTTTGGTGACAGGTTAAACAAAATGTGCATTATTTATGTATATCTAAAAACCATAAACCAAATTTTGCATTTAATGGGAAAATCTGCAATTTTGAAAAATAAATAATTCCAAAATAGAGCAAAATCAAAATATTTCAAAAATTTCCAGTGAAATTAAATAAAAAATAAAATGGGTTCATCTAACATCAGTCAAATTTTAATCCTATATATATTGAATTTGAAAAATCATTTTGAAACAAAAATGGCAAAACTGGACATAGTATCAAAACATATTGTGTTTTTTTTTTCAAAACAATATTTCATTGATCAAAATGCAGTATCTAATATAATTGTGTGCATTCCAACAGATGTTGAAGGAAAGCTGGTCAGAAATTTTTCATTTTTTTTTAATAAAATGTTTCATCAAAACATTTTGAAAGTGTTGGTTTTGATGAAAACAGCACTCTTAGCAGAAGAACATTTAGGTGAAAAATTTCTGACCAGCTCTACTCCCAGCAACTATTTGATTGCACGCAAGATAATGAACATCTGCCATCGTAGGTGCTGGGGATGCTGCCATGCCCCCTGGCTTGAAGTAGTAGTAACCCAAATACCTAGTTTCCACCTTGAGCATCCCCACAATAAAAATTGTTCCAGCACCCTGTCTGCCATGTGTGTCAAATACAGACCATAGCAAAGTATTTTGTAACAAACATTCCTCCTCCCCAAAAGAGAAACAAACCCAAATTCTAAGATTATAGCAAAACCCCACAAACATTTAGCTCCTACAGTTAAAGGCTTTGGCATTGTAATAAATAGCTGGGATTTAGAGAAAGTACAAAGAAATGGGAAATTCATCTTGGATTAAATATTCAGTGTCGGTACAGAAAGAAAGTAGAAAACTCCTCTGAATGCAAGACAAGTTTCATTTAACTTCGGTATAGTTTTTGACCCATTAATAATAGCATTACAGCAAAGGAGGTGAAGAAATGCATTAACAAAATGCATACATGAGTAGAAACTCTCTAGGAAAGAGTTAAGCATAAGGGATCATAACAGTAGTAGCAGATCAATAATCTGATCTGTGCTCAGGATGTTTTAGAAATTGAAACCGCACCCAGTTTAACAGTACAATATTATGTTTTACATATATTCATAGTTATATTGTCAAAGGGACCTGCAAAGAAAAAAAGTCTTCTGTGCTCTAATTTTACTTATTTTTGTTATATGCACTAGGCATGGTTATATATATATTTTCCTATTTGTTTTTCTTACCTTAGAAATTAAGGAGTTTTATAACCAGGTACACCTTATGCATAACAGGCAGTTTATTATGATATCACGTATTCTAAGGAGTTGATGTCTAGTGAAATGAGAGAGGGAGTATGTTTTTGTCACTCTGGGTTTTGTTAATGCTTTGTTAACTCAAGCGCCCTAGCTGCAATTGAAAGAAAAGATGAAAGATAAAGAATGGCCACTTTTGGTCCTTCTTTTGAGGGATAACAGAACTCACAACAGTTCTGAAGGAAGACCTGAATTGGCATTCCTGATATTTAAAATATAAAGCAACTGGGATAAAAATGTGTACACACACACACACATACCAATAAACCACCACCAACAAAATGTGTACACACAAAACAAAAGCCAACAACCTTCAAGCTTTGTTTATGCTTCGATGAGACAAAAAAAAGACACACACCATTCCCCTCTCCCCCCCCTTTTTTTACCTTTATACTGTCGGGTTAAAGACAGTTGTTCTTTTCATATAAGACAGGAGGGTGTCAGCTCTTTCTTTTGTCTGAATGGAGGATCACACGCAGGAAGACTTCATTTGGACCTTAGCTCTAGCAAGAAGTGTTTTTGAAAAGTATTTTTAACAACAACAACAAAAGGCTATTTTAGGTTCCAGTCCTACACAGAGCACCATTGACTTTGCAGAGCTCCTTGCAAGGCTCAGGCCAAAGGGTAGGTTTTGGGTTCTATACAGTAGAAGAAAACCATATTTGAGACCAAGTGTTCTTGAAAATGGTATGAGTTTAGCTGGTGCCCTGAAAGGGTTATTGCCGTTCTAAATTTTTTTGCTGTTACTTTTGCCATCTTTGTTCAAGGTGAAGACAATCTGTGCATGTACTGTGAGTAAAACATCTGAGAGAGACTAGCCTAGACTCAGTTTCTCTCTCAGACCCCAAGTCAGCAAAACATTTAAGTACATGCTCACGCCCATCCATATTCAGGAAGGCACTTAGGCACTGACTTACCTTTAAGCATGTACTTAAGTGCTGTCCTCAGTAGGGATACTTTCCTGAATCTGAGCCTTAATAAACAGTTAATTAATGAACAGTTAATAAACAACCCTTACCAGAAAGCTCAAACTTTTCTTAGCCACTGAAGGCTGGGGCATTTTATTAATTGAATATTTTAATAAAAGGATTTTATTTGGGGAGTATTATTTTTTACCCCATAACATAAATAGGGAAAGAAGATTGTTTTTGTGATGGTTCTGCTTCTTCTGTGTAGTATTTTTCCAGATTTCCTGTTGAGAGTCACAAAGTAAATCCTGGTAAATAAAGAACATTACAGCTACTATTTCTATAGGCCCAAACTTGAAAAAAAAAATCTGGGTTAGTGGTCTGACAGTATTAAGGACTGGAACAGATGTGTGTGGCTTTTAGAGACTGAATCAAACCAATATATATAATAAGAATAAATCTCTTTAATTATATGCTGAGATCGAATGTTGCCTCATTCATGGGTATTTTTAAATTAGGAAAATGCTATTTTATAGTCTTCAATTTGTACGAAGTGTTGCTTGCTTTTTTTAGGTATATTATTCCCCAGTTCATGACACTTAAATTTGAACATCATAATAGTTCCATCCAATTTTTTAATTAACTTTTCCTCATAATTCTCAATAAGTTTCTACTGCAATCATGGAGGAATATGGGATTCCTCCAGAGACCAGTATGATGTCTGTAAATTCCCATCGAAATTACCTAAAGTGACTGTGTAGACTAGTGGATAAGGTCTTTTGTACTCCAAAGCTATTAAATTCAAATCCTGCTGGATTTTTCATTAGTGCAATTATACATGAATTCTTACCAATTTTCTAAAGGGAAAAAATAGTTCAGATACAAACATTTCACATTTGAAATAATCCAACTTAGAGAAATGGTAGGTTCAGACTTATAAAAATGTAATAATTTTTAAAAAATTTAAAAGTGTCAACCACTTACAACCATACTCAGTGTGAAACAAATAGGTCTAATTTGTTCTTCTTTGTCCAATTCATAGTTCCAATATGTGGGTTTATTAACCTTAAGAAAGGGGACCAGGTTATCCCTAACTGACTGTTTAAATTACTTATCCTTTCCTAATATGATGGTTTTTCTACATAGCACATCCTTATAGATTAATATATTTTTAAGGCTAGAAGGGACTATTATGATGATCTATTCTGGCCTCCTACATAACACAGGCCATAGAATTTCCTATGCCAGGCTCCCAACTTCTGGTTGAGATGGAGTATATCTTTTAGAAAGACATCCAATCTTGATTTTTAAGTGATACAGAATTCGTCCCAACCTTTGGTTAATCATTTCAGTGTTCTATTATCCTCACTGTTTTTAAAGACAAAAGTTTATTTTTAGTCTAAATTTGTCTAGCTTTGGTTACCAGCCATTGGATCTCCATTTGCCTCTTTTCTGCTAGATCAAAGAGCCTTCTACTATCAGAAGTCTCTTCCCCATGTAGATAGTTGTAGACCATAATCAAGTCACCTCTTATGTTTCTCTTGGATTAACTAGATTGAGTTTCTTTAGCCTCTCACTGTAAATCATGTTTTCCAGACCTCAAATCATTCTTGCAGCTCTTTTCTGAACCCTTTCCAATTTTTCAATGTCCTTTTCAAAATGTGGACACCAGAACTGGAGACAGTATTCCAGTACAGAGTAGGGTTGCCAACTTTATAATCACACAAAACCGAACACCCTTGCCCCAATCCCTGCCCTACCCTTGCCCTGAGGCCCCACCCCTTCTCCAAGTGCCCACCCCCGCTCACTCCGTCGCTCGCTCTAACCTACCCTCACTCACTCACTGATTTTCACTGGGCAGGTGGTGTGGGAGGGGTGAGGGCTCCAGCTGAGAGTGCAGGCTCTGGGGTAGGGCAAGAAATGAGGGATTAAGGGTGTGGCAGGTGGCTCAGGGCTGGGGCGGGGGGTTGGGGTGCAGGGGATGAGGCCCCTAGTATATAGCAGAATGATTTCTCCCCTCTAATTTATCCAATATATTTATATTCTGATAGTACTCAGAGTCCCTAGTCAGAAAAGAGCTGTGTCATGTTGGCCTTTTCTGCAACTTGACTTCAGTAGATTATTTATGAGGGATGCAGAAGGGGATAGGCGTCTTCTCCCAACTCTTGCAGGGTAGGGCAGAGAGCAACAGTGTATTTATCTGCTTCAACTTTCAGCTCTGTTCTGGGGCGGGCAGGAGAGGCAAAAGGAAGGAACAATAAAACTAGAAGTGACGCTGTCTGCAGGGCCGTGCTCAATGCTTGGCAAGCAACTTTTGAGTTGACATTACTCCAGTGTTGACTTGATTAAATATATGTCCGGGAGACAATTTACTGATTTAAAATTATTAAAGTTCCAGAATTAATTTAAGAATTGTATGTACCAAAAGTAGTAATTTTGTTAAAAACCTGCCAAATGCTTAGTTGATTAAGGGCACTTGCAAATTGTTTTATTTTGTAATAATTGCCTCTTTTATTTACAGAACTGAATATTTCAATACTCTTATGAAATAAGAGTAATTTGTGGTATGTGTATTGTAAATTGTCATTTTTGCAAAGTGGAAAAAATAAAAGCTTGTTGATTTCTAAAGTTGGTAGTCATAGTGCTGAGTTTGATTTTCTGCTTTCAGAGTTTATTTTTAAAACATAACATGAACATAAAAATCTGCTGTTCAGAATAAGAAGTTTGGAATGGAGGGTTTAAACATCCTATTCATAGTGATCATTCATATGCCATAAATTTCCATCCTTCTCCACCTATCTGTCAGCTTCTCAAAAGGGAAGATATTTTATAGAAGTTCTTTAAAAAGCCAGAGCTATAATTAAGGCTTTTGGAATTTAGCTTCAAATAGCAAAACAAATAACATATCTGGAACTGAATTCGCCACTGCATTTACACTGGTTTTACCTTGGAGTAAATCTGTTGAAGTTTGTGGAATTACACTTACATAAAACTGATGCATTAATATAAACTTTTATGTAGCACAATAAAGAATCAGGCCCTCTGACTTCACAGGTATCATTTGATTTTTCTGGATCTTTCCCATTTGTCTAAATGACGTATTATAAAGGCACCTAATCATCCCAATTATGTTTCATCTAATATCACTGCATTATCTTCCCAATAAGTTTTCAATAGCTTGCTGTGCTATTGTGTAGTACTTTTCATTGAGAATTATCCCAAAGCACTCTACAGATTTTGTGTGTGAGAGAGCAACAGAGAATGCTCTTTCACTCACCACTGGAAAGCACTGACTTTGGAGTGGCATGTGTGAGCTGTTTCCAACCAGCCATTTTTAGGATGGGATTTTGAGAATTACCTTCCTCTATTTGAAATGGCAGGCAAAATTTGGGTTGCTGGACAGTTATAGACAAAATAGGAATTTTGCAACTGCTAGCATTGCAAAAAGTGCCATTGATACTTCAATAACAAGTGTTGAGGGCATTGATTGTATGTGTCCTCTAGAAGCTGGCATACCCAGCAACATAACAGTTCACTGATGCCATGCTATGGCATTGGTTTACTACTGAATTAGAAGGAAGAGTGCCAACTGCTGAATCACCAATGCTACTTTCTGTAGCACCTGGGATTTTCCTTGGAGACCTCCCAGCCAATTGTTATTCAGGCTAGAGCCTGCTTAGCGTATGAGATCTGACAAGATCACAATCTGAAGAGGCACAGATAGTGAGGCATTCCCATTAATACAAGCATCCACAGACAAATGCACAGTTCTCATTGCATATCTGCTCCCAAGAAAACTATATGAAATTGGTATTTGATGCAGATATAAATATTTAAGATGAATATGGTTCCACAGCAAATATGTATTGACAATATATCCTAATTTACTTATGACTTTGGAGTCTTGGTAAAAAATTACAGTGTGGTGACAGGTAAGTGTGTGTGTGTAAATATGTGTATCCTTTCTCTCGCATTAGGACAGTAGAGCATTTGAGGACTTGAAAATGCTCTCTTATCCTTTTTAGGTGACAGGCTGCTCCAATTCCTGTTTCTGTGCACTTTCATTGTCTCTATCGGTTGCACTAAATTTCCCTTCCTTTCTAACAGTTGTTTTGGTACCACCTATTCCACCATCCCCATCTTAGGCTTTCCAAAATCTCCTTAGATTTTCCTTTGCTTCACATATTTCATTTTCTCTTTGCATAAGTCATTTTGTAAGTTTTCCCTACACCAAGCTGCCTTTTGTTTGCAGCTGAATTACAGTACATTGGCTCAGTTATTTCATTGTCAGTTTCATTTATCACAATCTGTGATACTCACAAAGCACCTACAGTTCACCTACAGCTGCAAAGGTGACTGCATTGATACCATTCACCTGTCCTTTTTTCCCCACCCTGATATCTTTGTTGGCCCTTATGGGTATCTTTTCACTTGCCGTGACCTTGTGCTAACTGTTCATATTTCTATCAAGCATACAGATGAAGGGATCAGAACAAAATCAGCCTGGCTAAGTTATGACTAGAAATATTATTCCTCTGACTCATTTTAAGGAGGGGGGCTGGGAAAAGTATAAGAGAGAGAGAGAGAGACATCCTCTGCCTCAAGTGTGTGTGGTATCCATAAATAAATACAAGGAGGGATGATTAGTCATCCCAAGAAACAAAACCTTCAAATAAAATGGTCACAAATTTCTCAAGACAGACATTTTTGCTTGCAGCTGTGTCATAGCCATCATCTCAGTCCCCCTGCAATTTTGATATCATTTTACTCTACAAAAGCACTGCAATTAGCATCTCTAAACATAGCCAGCTCAGAACTTGCTGTTTGGAAATTGTATAAATTAGAGTTATTGTATAAAAGATTCCATCTTAAGAATCCATGAAGCTCAGGTTATTAGCAAGACCCACACGCTTCTAAAAGATGCCTGAACCATGATGGAAAATTCATGCCACTTAAGTGACTTGGCTATAATCTCTTTCCCTTTCAACACCCCTTAAAACTCTCCACATGAAAACTGCAGCAGCCTTATGACAATTCTGGGCTGAATATTTTCTGGATGTTTGCTCTTTGCTTTAAAAAAAGAAGCCTATGGGTAATATACAGTGTCAGCACATTTGGAATAAGCTAAAGGCAGAAAAATTCTTTGGAAATATAATAATATTCTCTCATTAAATATCAAACCTTTCCAATGCTGGAGGACTGTATATATGCTCATATATAAAATTAGCATGGTATATTATTTTCTATAGACATCTTGGTCTTTTATAAATGCAGATCATGCTAGGATGGGAGAAATCCATTTCAGCTTGTATCTGTTCTCCTTTTGGATAACACTTGTCCCCTACTATATTATTTCACACCTTTTTAAAAAAAAAACTGCTTACTTTCATTGCTGCTAAGTCTAAACTTGGTCGTTTTATTCCATATAGTAACTATTATCTATGTGGAGAAATTCCACCTAGCCACCTAGACTCCTTTACCCTCCAGAACTTTTATAATAAGATAACATATTTTTTTTTATGTTTGCAGTGTTGTAGCTGTGTTGATCCTGGGTTATTAGAGAGACAAGGTGGGTAAGGTAATATTTTATTGGACCAACGTCTGCTGGAGAAAGAAGTTGTTCCAATAAAAGATATTACCTTGCCCACCTTGTCTTTAATAAATTATTTTATAACTGATTGAGCAGAACGGCTCACTGCATTTTAACTATAACCTTTATTAGTCCCTTTTACAGTTTTAGAAAAATTCCCTTTAACATAATTGGTGCCTCTGTTTTTATTTTTGCTAGTATTTGATTTGTTTCCTATACACTTGTGCTGTTAAGGACTGGCCTATAGACCAAAAAGAGTTTTATCCACCACTTTCCAATATCCTTCCTTGATTTAGGGTTTTGTAATGTATTATCCTGAAGTGTTGATTGCCTTTTCATGTGTTTATCACTAGTCTTAATATCAAGTTTTTCTATATATTTCATGGGGTTGCCATTTAGGACCATGATCTTAGTATCTCCAAATCATTCTTAATTTATTGCTGTTTTTCTTTTAATTGCATAGTTCCCAGGTTTGTCTCAGCAAATTTTTTCTTCAGAGTGTGTGCACATTCTTTCCGTTCTCTGATATCTAACCTGTGCAAAATTAGCCCCATGGTCCATGCCATCACCAGAGCCAACGGGATAGGCAAGGATCAATTGTCTAATGATATGGACCATACAGTAAAAAAAAGTGGATGGAATAAAATTTAAATGGTGTTTAAAAAAGGGTGGTGGTGGGAAGGGGGGACTTCAGCTTCTCAGGTCAGTGTTTAGTGTTTGTAGCAGTGGGTCCAAAATCTGACGCCAGGGGAAAAGCCTGAGTCCTTCCAGGAAGACAGGCCGTGGTGCCAATATTCAGCCATTTGAGGATGATTAAGCAAGACACACACTCATCCGCTGGGTTATGAGCATAACATTTACAGTACACTTTAACCTGTGTCTTTCATATGATAGCATGTATTCATGAGAGGTTAGAATGGTGGCCTACTGAATCAGGCTCTTGCCTCTGGAGATCTGGTTTAAATCTAGTTTCAGGTGATAAGCCAAATTATTGTGATTGTTGGTAGTTCATTTAATCCATCTTTCTATATCATAGTGGGTTTAATTATTTCTAAATAGATGGGTCACAGGAGTTAAGTTTGATCTACAGTTATCTCCTTTGAACTTTCTTTTGTAGCTTTGCTGCAGTGTCTAGTTAGACTTTTAACATTTTTCCTAGTATTTTATCTAATTTTTTCCTACTGTAGTTTAAGATACATGCCGTAGTCTCCTGGACTAATGAGAACTGAGCTTTCACATCTACTTATGTAAGCAGAAGTGTAATCCATGTCAAGAGTATTGCATTTATAGTCTTGAAAAAGGAACCCAGGCAATAGCAAAATTGATTGGGGAGATATGGCAACACAGTGTTATGAGTGAGCATCACTCTGTAGATATCATTTCCGCATGTCACCATTCCATGGCATGTCACCTGCACTGCAGGCCCTCCATCCATAGAGGATCAGGAAGCTATTGCTCAGCTGTCTTTTTATGTAGCCACTTGTGGGGGGAATCCTAGAAACGCATCCCGGGAGCACTGGATAAAACATAGGCTGATCACTTCCCCATATGATCAGCCTAGCCCACCTTCTATGACCCAACTCTGGGAGCACAGACAGAGGAGTTTGGGGTCAGCTTTGTTGAACTTGGGTAACAAACTTGAACCTGAACACACCTCTAAGTATAAGCAATTGACATGTCTCCCCTCCGTCTTTGCTCCTTAACGTGTTCAATCAGCTTAATCTTCTCTTTACAGATTTGAATTTCAGGCCCATTTATTATTTGTGTTTGTTTTATCACCATACTTAATAGAGCATTCAGTGTGAGAAGAAAAATTGTGGTATCCAATTCATAGTCTTTACTGGATATTGTTTCTATATCATAGAACTACTCAATTTTTATACAGTTGTCAACCTTATCAGAGGAGCTAAGGCCTAGAATAGAAGGAATAGTGGCAGAGATGTGTGGCAAGCTTGTAGGCAAGCTTGCCTATAAATGCTCAGTGAAATTTACACGAGACTGAGGTGATGTGTAGAGAGCCTTTTGTGGAGACAAAAGTAAAATTGCCTAGTTTACATGATTCCAGCTTAGTGTAACACTAAGATAGATAAAGATAAAGATCTATCTATATATGAACATATATGGCCATCGTCCCCATAGTATCTCAACTCTACCCAATTTAATAACAAGAACAGCAACAATTAGTGCAGTTTCTTTTCCTGATAAGGTTATGCTGGACATCAATACATTTTTGTCATGAAACTTTAATTGGCAATAACAGAAAAATTAACATTCAAAATGACAAATGAAATATGAGCTTACAAAGAGCTGAATACACATCAGTGGTAGGTTCACAGGGGTCATGGCCTAGAATATTCCTGTCTAAAGCCTAGTAAAAGCTAGTCTGTCAGTATTTTCTTTCTGTCACCAAGACACACATATATAGTGTGTGTCTGTGTATATGTATGTATAGTGGAACTCAGATTACCGTTTTTATGGGAATGCTTAGCCCTTGTGAGGGGCAGTGCTCTTCAACAACAAGATTGAGTATAAGTCTTATTTCCTATCACCAGCCCCTATGACTTCATATAACATTCCAGAATTCTGATAAACTGTCATGGAGAAAAATGATAAAGTGATTTATACTCAATTTTGCTGGAAGGGAGAAATGCAGGGGTTGTCATTCTGGGTCTTCAGAACAAATGAGTTACAGTTTACGAGGCAACTCAATAAGGCTATCATTTCCCATCAGCTCCCATCACTGACAGTCACAGATTTACTAGATGGGGAAAAGGAAAATGGCTGCATTTTGGTGCCCAGTCAGTCGACACTATTACTCTATCAACCAGACTTGTATAGACAAGAGGCTACCATGAATATTTGATAGAAGCTTCTTCCCAGAAATGCTTGTGGAATGCAGTAAAGTCCTTCTTTTATTTGCTAAGAAATGCTCCCTCTCTGTCTGCTTGGATCCCTTTGAAATTGGCCATTTGTAAACCACAAAGGTTTCTCTGATTGTGTGCGCGTGTTTATTCAGCAATCTGTTTGTGCCACACTACTTATTTATAGCCCTTTCAGAATGAAACAAAAGAATCCTCAATCTGCTGGGATTTCATATACAATACATTTGTCATTATCAATCTAACAGAATAGCAATATGCACATAGCCACAGAGCCACCTGTGTGCCCAGAGGAAATAGACTTTGATCTGCTATGCTTACAAATTGTTGGAAATGTGTATGTTCCACTTTCAGGCAGAAAAAGGCTTATGTCATGACCGAAGTACTTATTCTCTGCATCTTCTCATTAAGGCAGATCAACATAACTGGCTTCTACATTATCCTAGCTTTCAGTTATGCAGAACTTTTCTGGCAATCTTTGGCTTCTGTTCAAAGAGAGACTGAATATGATGCCTGCATTTTTCAAGGATGCTTGCATGCCATGATGCAACTGAAATCCAAATTGCCTCTGTGATACTCATCTGTTAAAGTATATTAAAAAATAAATCCTAATGGTGAGGTTTTCTTATGTAGATTTCAGCTTTAAAAATTCTCTGAAGCTGGGTGTAGGGGTCTATTCTTTCCTTGAAACCTAAAGTTGATTCCTCTTTACTTTTATGACATCCTTCTCTCACCAATGTTGACACACAGGGTGGAAACCAGTCTCTACCATCCGTCTCTGTCTTTAGCTGCTGCTTCCATCTCTCTGGTTTTGAGGTCAACTGTTCTGCCCTCCTTGCTAAGGGTTCTTGTTAAGGTTTCTCTTGGGCACCCTTATTTCCTCACACCAGTTGTGTTTTGGCATCCAGAGTACATGACCCAAATATATCGAACGTTTTCTTCTGATTTTGATGGAGATGAGCTGCTGGTTGATAATCGCTGAGATCTCTCCATCCAGTGAGTCTCTCCATCCAGTGTCCAGAATCTTTTGTAGACACTTACTTTCAAAGGCATCTAGCTTTCAGTTTAGCATGTTAATAGCTCTCCAGCTCTTGCAGCCATATGTTGGCACTGAAATTTTGGTTGAGTTGAAAATTGTCAGTTGTGTTTTGGTACTGCATGTCTTTAATTTCTATACGTTGTTAGGTTTAGGGAATGCTGTGGGAACCTTTTCTTTCCTTAATGTCCCTTCTTTATTGAGGACTGAGGTTTGAGGATAATGGAAATGTATGTGTAGATGGGCAGAATAATGGTCCTTAAGGAGTAGATTAAAATCCTAAAATTCAGCCTAAGTAGGGAGCAGTAAATAACTGCATTGCTCCACATGCAGGGCAGAAACCAGCGTGGGACTCCAAGTTGTTATAAACTGATTCTGGCTTCCCCTCCCTCATCCCCCCATGTCAGTCCTGTGCACAGGCTGGTGCATTTGAGAAGGAGACTCCATCTTTCCCCTGCCCCTGACTCACACACCACCCACCTGCATGGGAAGAATAGCAGCAGCCTGGTGTCAGCTACTGTCTCCTTCCCACATACACAGGCTCTGGTGATGCAGATAGACCATGCTGTGACATAAAGGGACTTCATACATCCCTGATGCCTCTGCATGGGCATGCAGGAGGACTCACAATCTGGACCAAAGAGAATATCAAAAATGAAACCCAATATTTCTAAACTGCACTGCATCCTTGTATCAAAAGGATTATTTTATTATTACTTTTGCCATCTGATCACTTGACTTCTAGTGATGTTGTTTGCAGTGTTGTTGTTGTTATAGCTGTGTTCATCCCAGGATATGAGAGACAAGGTGGGTGAGGTACTGTCTTTTATTGGACCAATTTCTGTTCATGGAAGAGAGACAAGCTTTTGATCTTCACAGAGCTCTTCTCCAGAACAGATGCAAGACCTGCAGACATATTTCTGCTGTCATGATGATCAACACCCCCCACAATAGACATTTCAAGATTCATGGGTTGTACACATGCCTATCACAGGATGTAATGTACCTCATCCAGTGCATTAGTTGCCCCAACAAAAACTAGGTGGAGGAAACGGTCAATGACTACGCTCTTGAATGAACTCGCACAGAAAAATGATAACAGACAAACAAACCATATTATCCATGGACAATTAAGGACAGATACTCTGAGTCACACTGATGTGCCTCACTCCATGTGAAATCCCATTGAAGCTATGGGTATGAAGCCCTATTCAGTGTGAGTAAGAATATCACAATTTGGCTCAAAATTCCCTGTTGACTTTGAATATTTTCTGGAATATTGGGCAAACCATTTAGAAAGTCAGTAGCTCCTAATAAATGTTAAAAAGAAAAAGAAAAAACTGCAGAGTCACACCTTCCTCACCCCAATACAGTGGAGAATCTGGTTCCTGCACAGCTGTGATGTGATTATGGATGTCTTGTGGCTTCGCCCACTCAGAATAAAAAACAAACACATTTAAATGAGAGAAAAATAGGAGTCATAAAGTATAGCTATGTATATATAATTCTTAAAGGAAAAGCTGTCTACATACAAGAAAATGGAGCTTAGACACTATGGTGAAAACCACTTTGGAAATAAATCTAAGATACTGTAACTAGATTAGAAAAAATGTATCTGAACTTCAGGGTGTGTAAAATTGGTCTGGGTACGTTGCAGCAAGCTGCCTTTATCATAGTATATTCAACACCTCTACTATTTATCCTGGTTGGAATCACAGTAACCAAACTTTTCTGAACCACAAAAAAGGGATCCATTTGAGTTTTAATGAAAGTTCAAGTTGCTTTTTATTTCCTCTAGATCTGAGCCGGACCAAAAATTTTGGATCCAGATCTGTTTCCCAGCATTTGGGATTGTTTGGGTCTGTAATTTGATCCGAGTCCATTTCTAATTTTATCCAGACTGGTTCACCAATCCCTACAAAGAGGCCAGTCTGCTCTGTGACGTAAGTTCACCATCAGTTCATCTCTATGCTAGCTGATTATTTTCCTTATGTCTTCCCTCTCTATCTTTCACAGCCATTGTTGAGAAACCTATAATTTGTGCAGAAGTTTCAAAAAAGCTCGAATTTTATACTTGACACAACTCAGATTTCAGCAGTATGAGAGGAGTAGGGGCTCAGTAGCATGATGCTTAAATGAACTCGACCTTTTTTTCTTCTGAGGCTCCCGGTTCAAATATGGGTCAAGTTACACGTGAAAATGAATTTTCAGTTTCAGTCCATAGCTCACATTTGAAATCTGTTCATGTCACAGAGTCACTCTGTAGTTTGGCACGAGTAACCGTCGGAAAAGACCAGGACTGGAATAACAAGACAGAATAAATGTACAACTTCAATGCTGGACAGCTTCCACAGCCTGCTTGCCCATGCTTTCTGCACCAGTTCTTCATTTTTTATTAGCATTCTGTTCTCAAAGGTCATATCCTTCTCTCCGCTTTTTGTTCTGGAGGAGATAAAATGATCATAAAACCTGCTTCTTTTTGGCCACAAGTCTGTTGAAAGAAAAGGGATTGAAGCCAACACAGCAGCATCCTGTCTGTGCTTACAGTAGCCCCTCTGTCCAAATGTTACATATTGGAGTTGTCTGCTAGGTGGTGGAGCAATTCTCTGTGCATCCTTGGTGACTGCTGTGTATAAGAAAGTGCTTACTCTGCCAACATTATCCCATACTGGGAGACTCCCAAATAAACACTATCATACTTCCTGCTTTTTGTGGGGCAGGGAGGTGTTACTAAGAAGCCCCTAGCCACAGAAATCCAAGGGATATGTGATAAGCCGGGAGAAGAGATTGATGCCTAGAGAGTGTTGACTTCACTGGACACCTGCGTGAATGCCCCAGCCAACCCATGGGATTTCCCTTTACATCATGGGGCACCCATGGAGTTAGAGCACTGTGCTACTGCCTGCTAGGCTAGGAGGAAGCCAGGTATCCCACAAGCCAGGGAGACTGCCACCTGTGGAGCCAGGGTTTTTCAGCAGCATAACAGACAGCTATCCAGGAATCCAAGGTTGCTACCAGCAGGAGAGCCAGTAGCTCAGGGAGTCAGAGATTCTGACAGCCAGGGATCTGGTCACCTGGGGATCCTTCATTCCCCAGCAACCCACCAGGCAGTCAGGCCAGGAGCCAGGGAACCTGCCTGGTCTCTGCTGAAAGTTTAGATACAGTTGACACGTTCTGTCAAATCTGTGTGTTCCAATAGAAAACTTTTCTGTTAGAAAATTTTTGACCAGTTCTGCATCACGGCAAGATGTTTTTTAAAAATGTGATGAGAAACCACATCCCTGTCAAAAACCCTTTCTAAGTGGAAACCCGTCAGTTTCATTGGCAGCAATGTCTGATCATTGTTGATTGTCACACAGAAATTGCAACAATCCAATTTCAGTAAGCTGTATTCTACAGTACTTTCTTCATCTGCATAAACATACAGACATTTACAGTAAAAAAAAATGTAGGAAACCTCTCTTTCTGCAAAATTACTTGCACATCGTAGCTTGAATGACTTGCGTTCTTACTTGCATTTAGGAGTAATCTGTTAACTTTAATTTGAGGTATTCTTCCAGGTCTTATTTTTTTAGACATCCTTGTGTAAAATAGTTGTTGTCATCATTCTAGTGTTTCTCCATCTTCCAAATACCTTGGCTTATATTGATATATACTGTAGTAACTGTCCTATCATCAGGTTCTTCAGAGAACTCATCTAAAGCATGCTTGTGGCCCTTAAATACAGAACACAGACTAGGTTTCGCTATTTGCCTGCAAAGCTGTGGATTCTTTTATGGCATTTATTGCTTCACTCTTACAAAGTTTAAAATATGCAATACTAGAGTTGTGCAGGAACCAGATTTTCCATTTTGCAGGAAATTCTTTGGTTTTGACATTTGTTTTTGCTCTGATTTGGGATGAAAAGAAAGAATTTTGAAAATTCTTGTTAAATGAAAGTAAAAGAAAATTGTCAATTGAAATGTTTTCTTTCAAGAAAATATAAATATTTCATTTTGATTTTGACTTTATTTTATATTACTTGTAATACAAAATTTATTTTGTAGTGAAAAGTCATTTAGATAAACAAAAATTGAAAAGTTTTATTGAAATTTTATTTCAATTTTTAAAAAATATTTAAAATGATCTCAATACAAAATTTCATTAAAATTCTGTGGAACAGTTCAATGTTGACAAATTGGCATTTTCCTGATGGATAAAACGTTCCATCAGAAAACTTTTGACCAGCTCTCCATCTTACCTTTGTGCATATCTGACAATATCGTGGGATGTTATAGAACTTCACAGTAGTCTCCTGAGCTCTTCTGAGTTCTTCATCTTCTGTTTGCATCTTGCCAGCTAAAGCTTTGAAGAAACTACAGAGAGGGAAGAGAATGCAGACATTTGTAATGAATTTCTTACACAATTTCTTTCTACCCACTATTTAATTATGCACACTTTCTGTTGATGTATTCCAGCTGGATTTACCTAACTTTGTAGCTCATGATCAGGGTCCATGTTCTGAACTTGTGTAGTTTCTTTGTGATGTGTTTGTTTTTTCTAAAGATTTTCATGTTAGCTTTGCTGTGTCTATGATCTTCTTCTATCCACTTCTTTTTTTCTTTGTCCTCTAGCTTTGCTTCTCTATCACAGTATTATCATACTTTCTTAATGTTGTATTCATCTCTCATCACAGATTATTTATTCATTTCCTTTTCCTTTATAGTCTTTGATATGTTCTCTGATGGGTAATTAACGCTTACCCAATAACTTTATTTTTTTTATTTTATATATATATAATTTTATTCCTGTTACTTTTCTCAATACGGGATAAAACTTCACTACTAGCAGTTGATGTGCTATTAGTGCAACAGTATTAGGAAGATACAGTATGACTGTTTGAAATGCTTGATTTCTATTAGTTAAGATTGGAATATAATTCATTTGGTTATATTTGCATTAGTTTCCCAGGAGCAATCAGAAGGCCTGATTCACCACTGCATTACTCTAGTTGATTTCAGTGGATTCACTGTGGTGTGAAATTGGAGTAACACAATGGTAAATTGGTCCCAGAGTTTGTATTCTGAGCCTCTTAGATTTTTTTTCCATTAAATTATTATTATGGATTGGATTAAAACCTAGTTGAAACTGCTGGGTATGAATGTATCTTTCATTTAAGATAGCTGTGAGAGACATTTAAGGAGCCCCATTTAAAACAAGGCATAACGGAGTCTGCCTGGAAACTAGCAACCTGTGGGTGGGGTGTACACTGGGTATCATTTGACCAGGTGTGTGTGTGTGTAAGATGAGCTGAAGTGCAGTCAAAACCTGAAAAAGCACAATGAGAGAGACTGGGACAGAGACAGAAGCAGAGAAAGAAGGCTAAGCAACATCCTGAAAGCATGGTATGCCCCTGTGAGAAGTCGAAAAAGAGACTTTAGGTCGGGGATTCTGACTGAGAGAAGTTTGGGCCTGTGAGATAGGACACTGTCTCCTAATATTTCAGTTCCTCCTGAAACCAAGAATATGGGATTTTGTACGTTCTTTGTAAATAAACAAGATTGCATAAGTGATTCCAAACTCCATCTTCAATTTCTCTTCCTAACTGGAACTATTCACAAGACCTGGAATTTTTGGCTAGCTGTTTGATCAAAAGGGATAACAATAGAGTTTAAGCTAGTGTATGGTGTGGTCCAGTGGCTTAGTGTACTAACCTTTCATTTCTCACAGACTTGTGTTCAACTCCTACCTCTGGTCACAAGTAAAAATGAGATTTGTGATATTATCGTAGTACCTATCTGACCATATGACACAAGAGACCGTACAATCTGATACATTTGGCAAGTCTCTGCACAAGAGAGATCCAGGACTTGAAATATGGTTTCCACTTTACATTCAAAGACCAAATAATGCTTGTGTCCTCACTTCTTCTATTAGTCTACACTCCTTTCTTCCTGATGGCATCATGATAAAGTCTCCTCCTTTTTCCAGGGAGAGATTTGAGACCAGATTTTCTTTTCTGTTGCACTCTTGTGAATCAGCACTAACTCCAGTTAAGATTGTGGATTCCAAGTTCCAAGATTTACTCAAGTGCAAGTGATCTCAGAATCTGGCTTTTTATTTCTGTCTTCCCTCTCTTCCATCTTGGCTTCTTGTTGAGTTCAACTCTCCTTACTGCTAAGAGGAGCTACTAATCAGACATGCTTCACTAGTAGACCCAACAGTGTATGATCCAGGTGAGAATATGAGCAGCAATTGTTAAAGCATCAACCTTTTGAGGGTTTTTTTTTTTTTTTTTTTTTTAAAGAGAGTGAGAGAGAGACTTTATAGATCAGACATAGAGGACGAAAAACTGGGACCTCATCTCTAAAACCTGGGCAGGTGATAACCATTACTAGAATAGCAATTGTTGCAAGTTAGGAGTGATTTATATTAGCAGAGCAGTAGAGTTTCTTCCTGCACTTTTCCTAGTCTAAACCAGCTGTTAGTTCATGTACCCTACATTTGCTTTCAGATTTTAACTCCAAAATATTCTGAAACTGCATCCAGAAAAGTGTGTTTGAGGGACTGGAATTTCTTCTTAGAGCAGGCTACAGTAGAAAATGCAAACTATCTAGAACAAAGTGGCAGAAGGAAGGAAGGAAGAGACCTAAAACTTAATGTGTGGTGGTCCATAGTCTTAAGAACTGAATCTCTGAGACCATTCTGTGTTGATTGAAATAGCTTTCCAACTCAGGGTGAACAAAAAACAATCTCCATTACAAAAACACGAAACTGTAACAAAGTGTTTTCCGACTCTGTGCTAATATTCTCCATTCAGTGCACACACATGCTCTTACTGGGAGTTACACACATGCACTGAGGGGAGATTTTATTTCATAGACTGCATAGATGTATCTATTTCTCTTGCATCAAGAACTCCAGCACTTGAAATGCTGAATACTCCGATGTATATTTAAGGTAATCAAAAACTATTATTCTTCTACATGATAGCAAAGGATGAGAGAAATATAATTAGTGATGCAGAACATCATTTTTTTTATGTTGTAAATATTTGTTCATTAACAGCAAGGAAGACTATTTTTAACCAAATAGGAAAAGGACGTAATTGTTTTAAAGGTTTTTGCAAGTTATTTTTTAGAAGAGATTGATAAACAGATCTAATACATTTGCACAAGTCAGTTCCTAAATTTTGTATTCAATCTTTTATGTAATTTAAAGCTATATGATAAGAACATATATTTTAAATCACTTCATCTGTAGCTTTAATCAAAAGCACTGTACTTTCCCCAATGACCCTTTCTGCTTGAATTAAATTGCTCTCCTGCCTGAGGGAGTATGAGAACTTTAGACCTATATACTTCAGATTACTTAAGGCTTGTAAATCTGCCACCTAGGAAGACAATGTAAGAGTCAGTAATGATGCATAAAAAATAGCCTTAAACCAGCTGTGAAGCAGTACAGGAGAGGGCTAAAATATGCATCAGCAACAGCAGAAGTGGAAAAATCAATGGTATCTCTCAATGCAAACTCAACTTCCCTATGTAGCAATTTAACGTGATTGTGCAAGGTCCCTCTACATGAAATCACTTATCTATATTCATTGCAAGGAGATCCATCTGCACATAAGTAGGACCTTAAATAGTTCCTTTTTTTTTTTTTTTTTTAAGTATTAGAGCAGAAGCACTTTGTGATAACTCAAAGGTCTTAGGCAACTTAAGGTCTATTTCCAGTTCTTCCACAGATTTGATATGTAAGCTTTGCCAAGATACAAAAAATCAAACTTTAACAAACTCAGAGAACTGGTAGGTAAGGTCCCATGGAAAGAAAATAAAGGAGTTCCGGAGAGCTGTAACTTTCTCAAGGAGACAATACTAAAGGCACAACCACAAACTATCTAGATACAAAGGAAAGATAGGAAGAACAGTAAGCAGCCAAAATATGGCTTCATCAGGAGTGCTTTAATTACCTGAAATTCAAAGAGAAATCTTACAAAGAGTGGAACCATAAACAAATTGCTAAGGAAGATTAGAAAAGAATAGCACAAGCATGGAGAGACAAAATCGGAAAGGCTAAGGCACAAAATGAATTACACCTATCAAGGAACATATTAAGACAATAAGAAGAGGTTCTTTAAATACATTAGGAGCAAAAAGTGTAGGTCCTCTACTTAATGGGGAAGGCGAGCTAATAACTGATGACATCACAAAGGCTGAGGTGTTTAATGCATATTTAGCTTTAGTCTTCACTAAAAAGGTTAATGGGGACCAGATACACGACACAATTAATATTAACAAGGGGAAAGCCAAAATAGGGAAAGAACAAGTTAAAGAATGTTTAAATAAAGTAAATGTATTCATGTCATCAGGGCCTGATGAAATTCATCATAGAGTACTTAAGGAACTAGCTGAACAATCTCAGAACCATTAGCAATTATTTATGAGAACTCATTGAGGACGGGTGAGGTCCCAGATGGCTGGAGAAGGGCAAGCATATAACCTATTTTAAAAGGGGGAACAAAAAGGACCCAGGCTGAATGGCCTATAATTCCCTAACTTCAATACCTGTTGAATAATTTGTTCCAATATTTGTCAATGAATGTGTAAGCATCTGGAGAATAATTGGATCATAAGGAATAGCTAATGTGGATTTGTCAAGAAGAAACCATGCCAAATCAACCTAATTTCCTTCTTTGATGGGATTACTAGTCTAATGGATGGGGCAAAACAATAGTTGTGATATATCTTGATTTTAGTAAGGCTTTTGACACAGTCGTACATGACATTCTCATAAGCAAAGTAGGGAAATGTGGTCTAGATGAAATTACTGTGTGGGTGTACAGACCGTACTCAGAGAGTAGTTATCAATGGTTTACTGTGTAAGTGGAGGGTGTATCTAGTAGGGGTCAGTCCTGCATCAGGTACTAGTTAATATTTTCATTAATGACTTGGGTAATCAATGGAGAGTACACTTCTAATATTTGTGGATGACACAAAGCTGGGAGGGAATTGCAAGCACTTTGGAGGACAAGATTAGAATTCAAAATGACCTTGACAAATTAGAGCATTTATCTGAATCAAGAACATGAAATTCAGTAAAGACAAGTGCAAAGTATTTCACTTAAGAAGGAAAAATCAAATGCAGAACTACAAAATGGGAAATAACTGGCTAGGTGGTAGTACTGCTGAAAAAAATCTGGGTATTATAGTGAATAACAAATTGAATATGAGCCAACAATGTGATGCAGTTATAAAAAAAAGGCTATTAACACAAGAGTTGTATATAGGGCATGGGAAGTAATTTTCCCATTCTACTTGGCACTAGTGAGGCCTCAGTTCAGCTGTGTCCAATTCTGATCATCACAATTGAGGAAAGATGTGGACAAATTGGAGAGACTCCAGAGGCGAGCAACAGAAATGAGAAAAGGTTTAGAAAACCTGACCTATAAGGAAAGGTTGAAAAAAATGGGCTTGTTTAGTTTTGAGGAAAGAGGACTGAGGGGCACCTGATGATAGTGTTCAAATATGGTAAGAGCTGTTATAAAGAGGGCTGTGATCAGTTGTTTTCCATGTCCACTGGAGTTAGGACAAAAAGTAATGGGCTTAATCTGCAGCAACGAAGATTTAGATTAGGTATTAAGACAAACTTTCTAATTATAAGGGTAGTTAAACCTTGGAATAGACTTCCAAGGGAGTTAGTAGAATCCCCATCCCTGAAGGTTTTTAACCACAGGTTAGACAAGCACCTGTGCAGCATGGACTAGGTATACTTGGTTCTGCCTCAGCACAGGGGACTGGACTTGATGACCTCTTGAGGTCCCTTTCAGCCCTACATTTCTGTGATTCTATGATATTCAAAATGAATATCTAGACTTAAGTTCTTAAATCCACATTTAGTCACTTTAATGACATGATTTTCAAAACAGCTGAGTGGAACTGATCAGATTTTTTTTTCTCTCCCCATGGAACAATTTATTTTTCACTGAAATTTTCAGTGGAAAATGTTGACTTTTCACTGAAAAACTGAAAATGTTTTGGTTTTCAGCAAACTGTTGCCAGCTGAAAATATTCGAGTTTAGGTTTTTGAACAAAGACTTTTTGTGAAAAGAAAGCCCTTTCTGGGAGCATTTTCATTTAGTTGAAAACCCAATTTTACCTAGAAATAAACTTTTGACAAACTTTTTGATCAGCTCCAAAGCCTACTGAAGCGGAACAAATAATACATTTTTCAATTCAGTGGCTGAACTGAGAAATCTGTTAACAAAAATCACTCGTTCAAACCAATATGAAACATTTGGCTCGTTTTTGAGTGTGTTTTGTCCTTTTAAAAATAATTAAATCTAGTACAATTTCTAAATTATTTGTCAGTTTGAAAGGAAAGATTGAAATGTTTAATTTGAAAATGTTGAAAGAAAACATTTTGACTTTTTCAGAATTTTTTTTTTTTTGCCTAAAACTGCATTTTTTGTGAATAAATTATTTACCTAAAAATTTGCATCCTACCCTAATGCTGAGCAATCAGTAGCTTCACTGGTTAGGTTTGCTAGCTGTTGTGAGTGTGTACATTCATAGAGAACATGCATGTAGTATCAAAATTAATGACAGACTATTTTGATTTTTATGCTTTCCAAATTCTTGCAAATTGCAGTACGTTGCCTGCTCACAAGAACAGAACAGAGAGGAAGACAGGAAGGGATGGTATGACATGCACATTTGTACATACAAATAGAAAAGAGAGCAGGTAGTTTTTAGGCTAACTGAACCCTTGACTGGGTCTCTTCAACAATATAGTGACAAAATAGCTATTCTACAATGAAAACTAATAGAATAGAAAGACGGGCCTTTTTAACCAAATTAAGGCTCATAACTTCATACTCTGTCACAAAATTAATTGTGTATATAAAGTGAAGGCTGCAGTAATGGCATAGTAGATGAAGAACTATCCTCTCATGGCTAGGGTCACTTTAAATGTAACCTGAGGTTTTCACCACAATTAGTTTAGTGTTATTACCTGTTAGGCAGCAGACCTCTCCTCTCATTAGAATTAATAAAAAGCATATAATTTATCACAATTAGGCTTAATTGGTCATTCTCCGCTTCTGTTCAGCAGAAGCCCAGAAATGAGACTACAGCATGGACATGACTCCTTTCTCAACATCCTAAAAGGTGATTTCCTTCAAGTCACCGCCAAGTTCATTGATAGGTATTGAGAGAATTTCACTTAAAAATACTAAGGCTATGAATAAAGGGTTGAATTCTGCACCAGTACCTTTCACATACCTCACCACATTTCTCCTCAAAATATATATGTTGCAAGCAATTTCAGATAGCAGTCAGGTAACTCCTGTCAGAATGTGTCTCAATGTAAGCAACTATCAGATGAGCATCAGTAAGTGTAACATGCTGTACATTAGAATAATAGAATATCAGGGTTGGAAGGGACCTCAGGAGGTCATCTAGTCCAACCCTCTGCTCAAAGTAGGGCCAATCCCCAGACAGATTTTTGCCCTAAATCGCCCCCTCAAGGATTGAACTCACAAGCCTGGGTTTAGCAGGCCAATGCTCAAACCACTGAGCTATCCCTCCTTCACATACATAAATAAATGGATATTGAAGTATGATGTTGAATGCCAGGATGGCAAACCCTTGCACAGTGAGAAAAGAGAAAGAAAAGCTCTACAGTGTCTTGAATATTGCAAAAAAGTCTTTCCACCATTCAGAATATATTTTGGAAAGGCTGTAACACCATTCAAGGTTGGTTTGTTTTTCTTTTTTATTCTTTTGGAATGTTTGAAATCCTGTCCTGCAACATTGCTAGAGGTGTTCAAGTGCTGTAGGTAAAGCAAATGCAATACCATTGACGTCAAAATAGTTGTATGTAACAGAGGGCAACCTTTCCAAAAAGTTGTGTTTAGTTTTCACCGGTAGCTATTGTAGCCAAAGCTCAGCTTCACTAACCAATGTGAGATAGCTTTGGGAGCATTCAGAGTACTAACGTGAAGACAAGCACTGCAAGCACATGGTGTGGCTTGTATGCTTGCCACCTTGGTGCTTTTGCCTTCTGGAAAAATGTCATTGTGCTATGATGCTATGAAGTGTGACACTGCATTAGTCTATAGTATTTCAGGTGTCCTACACAATGTGAAATACCTTTGTCAAAACTGAGGTTGTCCCTTTAGGGAGGGAAGAAAAGACAGGTAGAGAAGCAAACTTCAATTTGATCCCTCTCCTGGGTAGAATCCTATCTTCTACATTTCATAAGCTGATACATGCGGCTGTTCTAGCCAGAAGGAATCCTGCGGTAGAATGGGAAATGTGGTGAACACATGACTTAGCCTAGAATGCCCGTGTCAGGTCACAGTTATAATGGGGGTCACCTGGGAAAGAACAATTATTTCATAACTGATGTACAGCGAGACTGTAGAACTGCCAAAAGGCAGCTATTGGCTGCTTCATGATATAGTAAATTTAACACGGGGTGACTTCACTGTTGCATAACCTCCCCCTCTGCCAACTCAGTTGTATTTTGTACTAATGGTATCTAAATTCAGAGACTGTAACATCTTGCTGCTCTTTATCCATAATAAGTAGTACAGTAGAAACTTGAAGTTATGAACACCTTGGAAATGGAGATTGTTCGTTACTGTGAAATGTTCATAACTTTGAACAAAACTTTATGGTTGTTCTTTCTACAATTTACAACTGAACATTGACTTACTATAGCTTTGAAACTTTACTATGCAGAAGAAAAATGCTGCATTTAACCATCTTAATTTAAATGAAACAAGCACAGAAACAGTTTTCTTCCCTTGTTAAATCTTTTTAAAACTTCTCCCGTAATTTTTTAGTAGTTTGCATTTAACACAGTACTGTATTATATTTGCACTGTTTTTTGGGGTTTTTTTTTTTTTTTGGTCTCTGATGCTGCCTGATTGCATACTTCTGGTTCCAAATGAGGTGTGTGGTTGACCAATCAGTTCGTAACTCTGGTGTTTATAACTCTGAGGTTCTACTGCAGGGGTAGGCAACCTATGGCATGCGTGCCGAAGGCGGCACGCGAGCTGATTTTCAGTGGCACTCACACTGCCCGGGTCCTGGCCACCGGTCGGGGAAGCTCTGCATTTTAATTTAATTTTAAATGAAGCTTCTTAAACATTTTAAAAACCTTATTTACTTTACATACCACAATAATTTAGTTATATATTATAGACTTATAGAAAGAGACTTCTGAAAACGTTAAAATGTATTACTGGCACGTGGAACCTTAAACTAGAGTGAATAAATGAAGACTGGGCACACCACTTCTGAAAGGTTGCCAACCCCTGTTCTACTTTATCTAAACTACAAAGACCCCAGTACTATTTCAAATCGAAGTAATTTTTGTTTACAGTGTCCAAAATGTTGGTGTTACTGCTGGTGTTCCAGTCTCTTCACCAGTCGTTAATCTGAAATAAATCATTCATGTGGTTAGTTTGTTTTAGGCTTTAAATATAACATCTACTACTCCATATGACTTTTTCTTCTAGTACATTTCCAACATTGCTTATTTCAGTTACTGTATGTCCATTTGTTCACTAAGTCATTGAGACAGTTTGAAAGAACATACCTGAGCCTTTGAGAACACTAAAAATAGATGCGGATGTAAGGATCTTAGCCACATGCTGTGCTAGACACAAAGGATTTTGTTCCAAAATATACTGTTGTTTCATAAACTGAAGGGAAAGCATCTTTTTCAGAGCACATGAATGTAAAGTAATACAATATTGGGGGAAATGTATTTTTGAAGAATCAATATTTTACCCATTCACTTGAGATATAAGATCCATGTCTTTGAATGTGCTCGTTGTGACCTGTAATCAATAGAAAATTTAAACAGCAGTCTCTTCAGTGCAGTAACAGCGTACGTTTATACATCATCTTTCCCCAAAGCTGATCTGTGATCTTTCAGCATATCAAACAAACTAGTTATGGCTAATTCTAGTGTGGTGAAGGCCAAAATGAAATACACAGAAGGCTTCCTATTACAAAAATATACTGCTAAGTATATGCTGATTCAAATCTTAGACCCAATTTGGGCATGAAATGAACATGAAAAACTGGCATTGTCTAGTTATGTTACTTCAAATGAGTTAAAAAGAAACCCTTAGGCTTCAGTGTTATTCATATTCATATCAATTATATCAAGAATAAATATTTTCCTTTTTAGAATGCCAAATTTTGGGGATAAATGCCTGGATTACACATATTCTCCCTCAACTACCCAACAGTTGATTCTGTTCATTTTATTGAATTGCTTTTGCAAGAAAGTCACAGTGCTGTTTGATATGTGTAATTTCTATTTACCTCGTGGAGGAATACATATTTTAACCCACCAAATAGTAGTATTCCTTTAATACAGCTGTTTTTGAAAAGATTTCCAAAGAAACTGTTTTCCATCCTTTTAAAACCGAGTTATTACTGAATCTTGAGTTACTGTGGATTAACTTTTCCAATAGACTTCTGGTAGCCGCACATTGTCAGGTCAGGTATTGTAGTAATACAGATTAGTTAAAATTCTCCATCTATCCCACAACAAGGGATAGATGGAGAATATTCTCCACAGGAAGTAAGCCACAAATAATTTAAATCAGTAGTTCACTTCTATGTGCTACTGATGTGATCCTTAAAACTATGATTATGAAACAACCTCAATTTAATTTGTGGCATAGATGATAAAAGTGTTGTTTTGTAGGAGCTGAGCTGAAGAACGCCAGATGGATTATCTTAACCAAATGGATTGATTTCCAATTGTAACTGAAAAGCTGAAATTCCAATTAAGTAGGCCGATTTTAACTTATTGTTTTTCCGACTGAGTGGGGGAAAGGGGAAAAGCCAGCTGAAATTCTCTCATTTATAATAAATGTAGTTAATTTTTCAATGCCATTAGAGTCAAAAGCGGTAAACTTTTTGTACAAATTGTTTAAACATGCCATTGGAATTGCTGCAGGGGGCTCTGACTAATTATCCTACATTAAACCATGCTAAAGTAACACAAAAATATTTTTTTTGTTTGCTATGAAAACTAAAAAGTGTGGGCCAAAACAACTAGAAAAAGTACTTTAAGCCATACAATTTGTCTTTAGAAAGTAGTAGTTTTTTCACAGTATGCAAAATGAATGTACAATTTTCTTCTTGTTAAATTCACTGTTTTTTAAGAGATGCCATAATCACCATGACCAGAATCTGAAAAGATTGATTTTAAGAATACATAAACTACAAACTATTCCTTAAGAAAGAAAATGGGGTGAACTTACTGTATCACTTTTCAATTTTCATACTGTCCTTGAATATATAAGTAATTATGCAGGTTTGTTAAATTAAAACAGAACCCAGATAGGCATTTTGTCAACTAGTATGTGAGTAGAAAACAGATCTAAGGATCTCCTAGCTAAGCCTCCAGGTGCCATTTTGTAGTTCCAATATTTGTATGTCTGAGATCATTCAGATACATGTAAGTCAGAAAATATTTGTAAAATATTTGAAAGGTTTTATTAATATACAGACAGATATTTGGCACTAATTTTTATCCCTTCACCTCTGAAGTCTTAATTACTATAAGTCCAATTTCACAAGCTTCATAGTGAGAGAAAAATTATAACGTTTTGGAAACCCAAAAAAATAACAAAAATAGTTTATTTTCCTTTATAGAATAATAATGTGATTTCCTAAATTGTAAACTTTTTGGGGCAAGGATAATGGGTGAAAACCTGGCTCCACTGAAATCAATAGTAAAGTTCTCCCACCTTTGAAATGCAAATATTTGCCCTCCCACCCACATGAGTTCACCACAACCCCAACCACAGGCAACTCCACAGCCCCCATTCTCCCTTCAGTAGAGAAGTTATAGTTTCTAGAGAGATTTCACATATAGATAAGATTAATAACATCGTTTTCTTACCTTGGTCATGTTTCTCTCCAAGCTGCTTTGTTTGTGTCCCTCTTCATTGAGATTATTTTTCCCAAACTGCATTGATTTTATATTTTAACTATATACTTGAATGTGAACATTTTGGAGCTTTATACATAAAAAAAATCCATTGAGTCTATTTCTTGAATTTATATATGCGGTTTGATTTTGATGTTTCCAGCAATTTCTTATTTTTAACAGCAATATTGTAGCATCTTTAGCTGGACACAGAAACTTTTAACATTAGATTAAAAAAAAAAACTGGCAGATTAAATTCTTTTTATGGCAACTGACAAATCCATAAAAACACACAGCCAGGCCAGTCAAATACGGGCCAGGTGGTAGCCCTAGTGGAGCCAGGATTTCACTCCATATATATGTGTGTGATTTTACAGCACCAGCACAATAGAGTCCAGGTACTGACGGGGAAATCCAGATGCCACTGCTATATGAATATTATAGAATAATAATTTTATGGGACAATAATTTTTAAGATCCCATATATCAAGACTCTTCAAGAACAGATGAAAATGCTGCCCATTCAAATCTCCCCTTTCTAATGAGATCTCTTCCATTTCCAACCATGAAGGGTCACAAGTGTAAGCCCTGAAGCCTTAGAGAAAAGGGAGCTCATTACTGTCATCCTGTTGGTGAAATGGGTGAAGAGTGGCCCAGAGCTGCTTAAGATGGGCAGGGGCTCCACTGGCGAGGGAACTCTCTGCCAGTTTCTGTTGCAAAGCAAGAGAAGTTAACTGAATTGAGCAGGCCTTGTTTGCATTTCATTATTTTGATGGTTTGGGGCATTTGCTTAAGATTCAGTTTGGGGGCAATAAAATGTAATTGACCTTGTTTGGAAATACAAGGATAAAACATCCTGTTGACTTGGGCTACACGGACTGTGACTGCTGTCGGGTGCGATTGGGTGGATCCTGGACAGAGCTAAAGTAGGGGGAAAGAGGGTAAGTGCCAACTGCTGGGAATATGTCTCTGGTGGTGAGAACTCTGTCAGGACTCCTAGATACCATTGATTCCTTCCTAAGAGCTTAGCTGAGAATGCTGAACAGTCAACATTGTACAGTGCAGAGCGGAGGTAGCAGCAGCACCTTGGTGACAACAGATGGCACAGAGCAACAGTGGTTGCAGCTCTGAGGTAGCTGATGATACAGAGAGGTGGCAGCAGCTTCTCCCAAGTGAAGGACAGCTCAGAGCAGCACTGGCACCTTTGAGGGAATGGATGGTGCAGAGTGCCAGTAGAGCTTTGTCTGAAAGGCAGGTTTGTCTGAAAGCAAAGAGAGAGCAGCAACCTACTTAAGGTGCAGGCCTCCCTACCCAGCAATTATCCCCAAAAGCAGCCCAGGCAGTGGTGACCGGCTAGAATAATTGGCCTGCTCCAAGCCAGGACTGTGTGTGGGAGCTGGCAAGGAGGGAAGTAGCCAGGACACATCAGCCACTCGCAATGGCCAAAAGAACACTGATGTTTGGACCTCTGTTAAGACATCCCGGGAGTGGGAGTCTTACATCGTAGAATTTGTTAATTGCTGGTTTTCCAAATTCATTCTGTTGTTTTCCTCCTCCCCCCCCCCCCCCAATGAATTTCTTTGTTGCAAACCCTGGACTCAGAGCTTGCAAGTGGGGAAGAATTACCAGGGTGGTGTTTATAGTTTCTGGGTGGGGGCTCGAGACATAATTAAGACTTCAAGAAAGCCCTTAGAAAAATCAAACTGGTCATCTTTGCTGCCGAGGACACCTGGCAGAAGGGTTACAAAAGGTATAAACCTCTCCCTGCTCCAGGACTCAGTGTTGTCTTTACTGGCTCTTGAACTCTTAGCTTTGCAGAGGGGAAAGAAGGAAACGCTTTGTTGGAAGGCAGTTCTCAAAAATAAAAATGGCAACCATTTGACACTGCTCAGAGGTGTGATATTGTTACTATATGTTACGATTATTCCTGGAGGAAACAGATCAGTAGGCAGAGTGCAAGTGAAGTCTTCAAAACTGCATATATAATTTGTATTTAGACACACTGGTGATCGTTCCTATAAAAAAAATCAATAAGTAAATGCTAAGAAACACAGAATTTATTAGAAAGCAACAGAGGGTCCTGTGGCACCTTTAAGACTAACAGAAATATTGGGAGCATAAGCTTTCGTGGGTAAGAACCTCACTTCTTCAGATGCAAGAAGTGAGGTTCTTACCCACAAAAGCTTATGCTCCCAATACTTCTGTTAGTCTTAAAGGTGCCACAGGACCCTCTGTTGCTTTTTACAGATTCAGACTAACAGGCTACCCCTCTAAGAATTTATTGAATATCTCTGCAGTTTGTCACATGGCTATCACCACCTTGTATGGGGGGTGGGGGTGTAATATGAGGCAAATAATGTAATTCCTGTACACAGAACTAGAGATGCAGATTGTAAAATTTGTTTAGAGTTTAATTGGGTTTAGCTATATGAATTTAGCCAGTGGGATTGTGGATATTTACATAAAGCAGAATTTTGGTTTTTAAACCTACATGCTGGCTTCTGCATGAGGGATATGCTGCTTGATCAATGCTTCACCTTGTAGTTTGTTTTGCTGATTTGAAATGTAATTAGTAAATCTGTAATAAAACATGACAAGAAAACAAAAGCTGCTAGTAGTTTGAATCCTCAAAGCACATTGTTTAAAAATACCATGCTTCATTGCCACATGAAGGCCAAACATAACTTTGATTTATGAGTAGAACAGGATGATTTGGCCATTCAGTTTAGTTCCTTAGAGTAACCTCAGAGGAAGGCAGAATGGCAAAATGTCATTTTTTACTCCTGTTATGGTAAATAAAAATTACCTGTGTGACTTTGATGTGACATTGAAACACGGTATTTTTTATGGTGTGCTAAGGTGATTTGAACTGCAGTGAAGAATTGTCAGTTTTCTTAAAGGGACCTTCCTACTAGCTTAAACTGTAAACACCTGAAAAATACAACAATTTTTCCCAGTGTAAAACTGACTTTTTAGATTTGGCTGTGGGCAGTTACTTTTAACTGTAGTTACCTTGAAGTATCAAAAGGGAAATCTGGTGTGTGTTTGTGTATAGTATGATTTCAGTAAAGCAGAAAACATTGCTACTTATAAAGATGAAGTATGTTCAATATAAGTGAAAAATTTATGGTAAATCCTTGAACAATTCTTCAGCATCATCATGCATAGCTTCATGCTGAACCTATTGAGCCAGAAATGTGAGAAAATGAAGTGACTGAAGCCTGTCAGAAAAGAAAAACAGCCAGCAAAGCGATGATATAGAGCCATGGATGGCAAAATTGAATCTGCTATCTTCACTGCACTGATTAAAGACTATTACCATTCTGCTGGATGAAAACCATGGTAGAGATGAGCACAATAAAAAACGGCTGGCCATTAGCAACTATGGAGGATTCTGAACCAAGGAACTAATTTCTTCCATTATAATTCAACCTAGTAATGTAAAATATCTCATGAAGAATTGTCATTAGGTGTGTGTTTGTTTTAAGTTGCTGCATATTTCGGTATTTAGTAGATGTTAACAACCTGTTAAGGAATGATCAGTTTGGAGGATGAACTCCTGGCCTCATTGACATCAATGGGAGTTTTGCCATTGACTTCAGTAGGGCCAGGGTTTCACCCTCAAAATGCTTTTAGATCTTAGAATGAAAGATTTGTGTTCTCTAATATGACCTACTCTACTCCTGGTATTTCTAAGGCAATTATCAGTGCAGTATCTAAGCACCAGAAAACAATTAAAGATAGCATTGCACATGACCATAATGTCATAATTTATGTGGGGGTGGTGTTCTTCTATCTTCTCCTCCTCTCCCTTCTTTTACAGGGTGCTTATGATTTGTTGTTAATTATTAGAAATACATGGCTGCCTGACACTGACTGTGTCTGGCATCACCTTCTCTCATGCCTTACCACTAATGACTCATAAACTTTGCCCAACATAGCACCATATTGTCTGTCAACTTGAAGAGTGCAACTATTTTGCATAAAATTGAGTGTGTTGTAGCTGTTCTCATAGTTAACATTAATTTGCAGCCCTGTAGACTCTACAGTTCCCAACATGCTGTGCTCATGCTTGATCAAAGTTGAGTGATTCTATACAGGTCATATCTGTATATTAAGAATGAGGATGTCTATCTACCCTATTTCACTTGAGCTGCACTTGGATTTGAGTCACACTCCAAATACTACTCTGACAGATTTCAGAATCTTACTACCCGCTGTTCAGTCAAATATGAACTATTCAGTTACACAAAATTATTTACACTCTAGTTGCTTTGAATTTGGGGCAATCCATGCTTAAATGTAATTTGAGCAACAGGTATTCCCTGCTTTAACTATTATTGCATGAAATTAGTGTTTGTGTGGCAGTCTTCTCTTCTGTTTAAGAAGTAATGTAGCTTTTTATCTGGTTATTTGACTTACACTATCTTCTCAGTTGTGGAGTTAATTTCAAACAAAAAGATGAGCTGATGTCTTGAATGTATCAGAAAATAATAATTTGTAAGACAATTTGTGGTCTCTGTTGAAGCATTAATAGTTTTAGTTCCTTACAATGAAAGGTTCCCTCTTAACGTCATTGAGTATATTGTAAATGACAAACTGCAACTTGTATACACAAGGTGTGAAATAAATGTACAAATGGCCAGAAAAGATGTTTTAAGAGGCACGAAGGTCAAAATTCACTAGGACTTTGACATTAGATTAGGTGAGATTCAGCAAAGGAATAAACATTTATATGGATAATAGATAATGGCACATCCAGTTACATTCAACGGGATAAAACTATATAAGGGGTATTATAAACTGTCATGCTTTTGAGTATAAGGCAATAGCTAGTTGCCTGAGGTTTGGAAAAAGCTTCTACTATAGACAAGTTTTTCCATAATTTTCTATTACTGGATTTTTTTTCAATCTCCCTTGATGCATCTGGCACTGTTTGTTCTTAAAGAAAAACTTTGGACTTGATAGGTCGGATCCACTATGGCCATTCCTATTTTCTTATGATGACATAATCAGCTGTACACTATAGTAAGTAATTATTAAAAAGCATGAGTAAGTCTATTTGATAAAGAAAAATTAGACAAAGAAAATTATGTATGTGATTAATTTTCCTGATAGCTTTACTGAAATAATTATCTGTAATTAGATGATAATTAAGATCCTATCAGGCATAGAAGAAATTTAGAGGAGCATTTCTTGCACTCTGCAGGTTGCTACAAAGCAACACCTCGCTGATGGCTGTGCAACTGGACCCAGACCAAAAGAAAACCTCTATTCTAGCACCTGTCTTGCATGGAGGTAGAAAAATAGAGTGTGCCCCAGCAACTGAAGTTAAAATTAAATAGTGCTCTCTTGATTCATCAGTTACTTGAGCTTGCCTTTATTTTAAATTAATTGGGGGAAATTAATTCATCATCCTCTTTGTCTCTGTCTGGAATGAAACTGAGATCTCTTGTTAGTGTTCTTCATCCCTCAAAAATCATGATCATGAAACAAAAAAACATGATTAAGACATAGGGGAAATTACCATGACATTTGGATTATAATAGGTATGTTTGTAATGGACATCAATACATGTTGAAT
This sequence comes from Malaclemys terrapin pileata, assembly GCF_027887155.1. Classification (NCBI taxonomy): domain Eukaryota; kingdom Metazoa; phylum Chordata; order Testudines; family Emydidae; genus Malaclemys; species Malaclemys terrapin. The sequence continues at coordinate 114,904,366 of NC_071507.1, read as the reverse complement.
GTGTACTACATCAACTAACAGAACAGGTGAAAACACAGAAGACATATGGATGCCCCCATCAGTCTCTGGACTTTGTGTGTGATTGTACAGCATGAGCACAATAAACATATGGAGTGAAATGCTGGCCTCACTAGGGTTTCCACCTGGCCGGTATTTGACTGGCCTGGCTGGGTGTTTTTATGGATTTGCCAGAAAAAGAATTTAATCTGCCTGTTTTTTGTCTTGTTTTTTTACATGGGTCTAAAAATCTGCCTTATCACAATACACTGGGATATCTAATATTAAAAGTTTCTGTGTCGTTACCGTTAAAAATAAGAAATGGCTGGAAACAGCAAAATCAAACTGCAAATATAAATTCAAGAAATAGACTCAATGGATTTTCTTTATGTATAAACCTCCAAACTGTTCACATTCAAGTATATAGTTAAAATTTAGAATCAATTAAGTTTGGGGAAAAATAATCTCAGTGAAGATGGACACACAGAAGACATTTGATAAAGCCTCAAAGCCTGCCATTTTGAGCCTGCAATTTTGAGTTAGTGGAAGGAATGGCAAAGGCAACTTATTGTGTAGTGTTGCAAATGGAGGCATGGTTGCTTCAAATGAGATCAACCAGCAGAAGTATAATTATATAATTTTGATAAAAAGCAACAGAGGGTCCTGTGGCACCTTTGAGACTAACAGAAGTAAAGGGAGCATAAGCTTTCGTGGGTAAGAACCTCACTTCTTCAGATGCAAGTCAGTGAAGAAGTGAGGTTCTTACCCATGAAAGCTTACGCTCCCTATACTTCTGTTAGTCTCAAAGGTGCCACAGGACCCTCTGTTGCTTTTTACAGATTCTGACTAACACGGCTACCCCTCTGATACATAATTTTGATAAGTGTTTGAGGTCTTTCTTCATTCAGAGGATGAGTTGAAAGCACCTCAGGCAGATACTCTGTTACTCTGGTGTAAATGCAGACTAACTGCATTGAATTAAAGGATCTATGCCAGCGTGACTAAGAGTCCTGTCTGGCTTCTGATCTCTAGTTGGTTGAATTTTCACTTTTTTCATTTTTTGGGAAAGAAAACAGGAATTTCTGTGTTTATTGGAGAAGAGAAGGTAAATGTTACTATAATGATAAATGAAGCTAAATCTTTAAATAATAGGGTTAAACAATGTAGTCCAGTAACCATTTGAAATTGTTTTCCTTTATTATTTAGAAATTATTATATCATTCCAGCTGAATTTACCAATCCTTACTTTAAGCTTTTAACATGGAGCAAAGGTGTGTCAAACAAACTTATGAAAATTCAGATATCAGGCTTCTTGGCAAAGCAGATCTACTATTGTTGCACATTTGCAGTTTATATTGGGTACACCTGAATGTAATGAGATGCAAGTGATTAGCCTACTAGTTTGAAAAGCAAAACAAAATACTGAAGTCAGTACTATCCCTTCAAAGTAGTTATTCTAGCCCTGTAATTTTGCAGTGTCTCATACATGGCAAATGGCCACCAAAAGTAGAGAGCATTTGAGTCCTTTTCTGTTCCTGCCACATAAGGTAATCATGCTTTATCAACTCAAGGCTTAATTTTGGAAAAACAGGCTTCCTGAGGATCTTCCTTGAAACAAGAGCACTCAGAAGCTTCAGCTAACACAGAATATGGCTGCCTGCCCTGTGAGCAGGTTAGAGTATCAAGCATAATACAGTTGTGCTCTGTACTTTCCAATGGCTGCCAGTTAACTTCTAGGAGAAATTTAGGGTGCTGGTATAAAGCCCTTCAATGGTCTAGGTCCTAATTATCTGAGAGATTGCTTTTCACTTTGTGTCCAGACACCTGTGCTTATTTATCTGTCCCCAGGGTAGTGTAGAAAGAAGTCAGAATCAGCGGGTATTTGTAGTGGTAGGCTTGTACTTCTGGAATTTACCCCTGCTGGAAATACGTGTGAGGTTTGTCTACTTTTAGAGCATGATATATGCCACAATTTCGATCAGGTTTTCTACTAACTGTGGGCTTTGGCATCCCCGGCATTTAAACTAGTTCCCTATTTGCGATCCTTAGGTCCTTCCAACGAGTTGGTTGACTTGCTGTAAGTGATCACACAGGACAATGTATGATCCCAATTTTAGGGAAAATGTCACTTTACTCCAGATTTAAATCCTATAATGTTCTCATTGAAGCCATGGTGATGAGTCTTATAAATGCATAATAGTAAGAGAACAAAAATAATGAGCTGGAAGCCGGAGGTAATGCAAAGGCACAGCCCGGTTCCCTCTAGTGAAACCCATGGCAGGGGAAAGGAACAACACACGGACTGAACAAAACAGTGACAATTCTAAGAGTTTCCTGTCCTGTTTAGCAGATGATCCAGTCTTTAGTGTGAATTGAAACACTTGGCACTGGGCCTTGAAGTCAGTGCTCAAGCCTATTCCTACCACTGTCATAACCAAAGGAACCTTAACTTGGCAGAGGCTAGTATGCCTACACATCAGTGGAGATAGCACCATGGTGGGTGTGCACAGTAGTGGTACAGCGAGTGAGAAAAGATCTTAGTAGAAGAATATTTTCCATATCTTGCACTAAGCAACGGTGAGCTCAATCATGTGAGATACCGAGCGCCTTCAACTCTCAATAAATTCACTGGGAGTTGAGGGCCTGAGCACCTTGTAGGTTTAAGCCCTTTATGTATAAAAACTGTTAACATTTCCTGACATTTCTTAAACATTTTGTTAATACACCTCTACTCTGATATAACGCAACCAGATATAACACAAATTCAGATATAACGCGGTAAAGCGGCGCTCTGGGGGGGCGGGGCTGCCCACTCCGGTGGATCGAAGCAAGTTCAATACAATGCAGTTTGACCTATAACGCGGTAAAATTTTTTGGCTCCCGAGGAAAGCGTTATATCAGGGTAGAGGTGTATACAGATTGGTTGATTTATTTTACTTAAAACTTTGATTGAACCAATCTATACATTTTAACACAAAAGGCCAAATAGGCTGGCAAAGTTGAGGATTTTTTTTAACCTAACACTGGTATATGTTAAAAGTTGAGTCATTTCATATTTGAAATTAAATGTAAATGCTGCAGAAATGATAGGATATCCTCAAAGAAACATTTTCAATAAAAGCAGTTACACATTCAGCTACTGCAGCAAAATCCTAAATCCATCAAAAATCTAACTGCTATTACTATATGACAGAACAGTGAGAAACTGATGGACCATATTTGCAATAACGTAGCTGGGCTGAAGGTATTTTTCCACCTCTCTCTCTGCATTAATAATGACAGGTGGTTCTGAAGATAATTTTAACCAGATTATGATGAGCTGTAGTTCAGATTCAAAGACATTTTTTTGCAGCTCTCTTGCTTAGTATGTGACTAAACACACTTTTAAATGCAATTCTTCAAAAAAAAAGTATTTGAAGATTTATGCGTATGAGAACTGATGAGGTGCTTGCCTTTTTGAAAATAATTCTTTGAAAAACTTAAAAAGCACATATTTCAAAAAGGTATCTTTGACTTTCATGTGAAGATACATATTTTGATATAAAAATGTTTGTAAATGGAATTTCCAATTTGCAGATTTCTCCCTCTTACCAAAAAGTGAGTACAAACTAAATGAGGAACAAAAAGAATCCGGTGCTACTTTTAGTCCTTGCAAATGAACAGTGACTGCTAATTGCAAGGTAGTATTTCTTTTAAGAAGCAAAGAACTGACTGTACTCAGTTTACCGCTCTGCCTAGTGCTGAGATTTGTAAGGCTTTCTTCAAAGCTTACTCTCGAGCAAGATTTGAGTTTCCCAGATCCTTTTCTTTCACAGTTTCATCTTCAGTGTTGTGTGTGCGCATATGAACACATGCATGCAGATTTGTACAAGTGTGTGCATGCTTGATCATGTGTCTGCCCATTTACTAAAATAGCTGTATTGTAACAAAAATGGGAAAACTATTAAACATACCATTTATGCTATAAATTATAATTTAGACAGAAAAGGGAGTCTCTGAAAAATGATTAACAGCCCCTCATAGAATCATAGAAATGTAGGACTGGAAGGGTCTTTGATAGCTCCTCTGGCACTGAGGCAGAAGTATTATCTCGAGACCATCCCTGACAGGTGTTTGTCTAATCCAGTCTTAAAAACTGATGGAGATTCCACAATCTCCCTGGGTAATTTATTCCAGTGCTTAACTGCCCTTACAGTTAAGAAGTTTTTCCTAACGTCTAACCTAAATCTCCCTTGCTGTAATATAAACCCATTACGTCTTGTCCTGTCTTCGTTGGTTAAGGAGAACAATTACCACACTTTTCTTTATACCAACCTTTTATGTACTTGACTTTTCTCATGTCCCCCCTTCCCCTCCTTAGTTTTCTCTTCTCCAGATTAAACAAACCAATTTTTTTCAATACTTCCTTCTAGGTCGTGTTTTCTAGACCTTTAATTAGTTTTATTGCTCTCCTCTGGACTTTCTCCAATTTGTCCACATTTTTCCTGAAGTATGATGCCCAGAACTGTACACAGTACTCCAGTTGAGGCCTTATCAGTGTTTGGTAGAATGGAAGAATTACTTCTCATGTCTCGCTTACAACATTTCTGTTAATACGTCCCAGAATGTTGTTGTTTGTTTGTTTGTTTTTGCAGTTGACTCATATTTAGTTTGTAGTCCACGATAACCCCCAGATTCTTTTCTGTAGTAGGAATACTAACAGAACAGGTGTCTGGTTGGACATTTGGTTTCAGTATAGTATTTTCTGCTAGTGTTTGTTTTCTGTGTCTGAGTATTAAAGCTGCACTTTGTTTTGTCAGCTAATATCCCTGTTTAAAAGTATACATAAGTGCAAATACATTAGTGTATGAATACAGTGTGCTCTGTGTATGTGTGAATTTCTTTGTTTCTTATCAAGGAAATAATCCAGTCCTGGAATGTATAGTATCCCAACTGCTTGTAAAGCAAAAATATGTTTATGCCCCATCACACTCTCCAGTCTTCATGTTAAATTATGCCATGCTATTCTTCCAACTCAGCCATAAGAATTTTCTCCAAATTAACATATGACACACAAACTTAGTTTGGAAGCTCATTTTTCTCCCTTAAAAATGTGGAATTATTTGTATTAAATTATTAGTATGTAAAAAATATAGAAGCTAATGGTTTTAGACATGATTTGGTAGTCCTATACTGTGACTCAGAAATGTAGATTTTGTTTAAAAAACTATGGAATTTGGTAAAGTGGTTCAAAAAATAGTCTAACCCTGTTCATTGTTTTGAATACAAAATTAAATAGATACTGAATTTTAAAACTTAAATAACATACACATATAATGACTTTTTCCAATAAACTTTAAGACATTTCTTAGGTTTGTTTCTAAATATGGATTTAGCATATAAATTGTAACTTCTTCCTGGTAGCCATTACAGACAGTTGAGTAAAATATTTCTTTTATTAGGGAGATTATAATTATATATTTAACTGTTCTCTCTAGCAATTTATGGAATACTGAGTAAATAATTCCCATTTTTAAAAAATCCACTATTATGAATGTTTATAATAAAACTTCTCACAAATATAATACTTTTTCTCTTCAAAGAATTTTGCAAATGTTAACTAACTAATCTCCAAATTACCCCTGTGTTTTAAGTACAGGTCTGTCGCATCTTATGCACATTTAACATGCGCGAATTCAGCTTTACGTGGTCGGCAAAAACAAAACAAAAGAGAAAAATTACAATTTAAATACTGTTCCTGTAGTGTGGGCGATTCCGCCCGCCATTACACTCAATGTAATTTTGACTATACGCAGTTTTCGCTTTACGCGCTGACCACAGAACATAACCCCAGCATAAGATGAGACGGACCTGAGTAGCTCTCTGTGAGCTGAAGGGTGAAAACATTTTGTATTTTACAGATGGGAAAAGTGAAGCAGATAAGTTAATTTACTTGCCACATTTCATTCCGTTTGTTCCCTGAAACTACTGATCACTCTACATACCCCCTAGTTCTTGTCTCTCAGCCCCAATCTTGATTCCATTTTACAAACAGTTAATAATCCCTCTGACCCTCTTAAAAGCCGCACTTTAATCTCTCTGTTCCTGAATTAATTAACCTCACTGTGGCATCGTGTATGGAATTCCATCTTGGTCCTGATTAGACTGAGGGAGGTTACTGTTCAAGGATAATGATGGAGGGATTGTAGTAGTAGCCTGGAGCCAGGAAAGAGGGAAAAATTTGAAGTGAGAGTCAAAGAAAGTTGCAAGTTTCAGAGTAAGTGGGCTGTAGTCCACGAAAGCTTATGCTCTAATAAATTTGTTAGTCTCTAAGGTGCCACAAGTACTCCTGTTCTTCTTTTTTAAAGAAAGTTGCAGTGTCATATAGGGTGATTTTGTTAGGGGTAGTGGTATCCAGGACATCAGCTGGAGTCTGAGGGAAGTGGGTTCAGTTAGAGTAGCTGCCTCAATACCAGATGAGAGGTTGAGTACAGTTGATATTGAGAGGAAGAGGGGGAATTCCAATGGAGGGGAAAATGTGTGTAGTCCTGGGAGGATTGGATGGTGTGAGAAGTTATGATGAATAGGATTAGAGAGGGAAAGGCTGTGCAGGGCGCTGAAGAGAGGGATAGACCACAGGGATCAAAAGTAGGCATGAGTGAAGGAGCTACGAGTCTGTAAGGCTGGTAGGAGGTAGTGGGATGGAGTCCATAAAAAGAAGCAGGGTGGATCAGGGAAGAAAAAAAGGAGATGGAGCAGGCCCTGGATGTGAAGTCAAAGGCAGTTGTCTGCAGCACTGGCTGCAGATTTGACAGGAGCAGTGACATGACTCGAGACATAAGCAATTATTTTTCAAATTTTAAAAAGTTATCAAGGTGGGTTTTTTTTTAAGTATTTGATATCAAGGGACATTGTCACTGATGTTGAATGTTTAAAAGAAAAAGTAGAGAGGCTTAAATGGTTGGTCATTAATTAACGTTCTTCAACCCATCACCACCGAATAATAACATGAGTAGATGACAAAAGTATCAGCCAAGTTTTTTTTTTTTACTTTCCTTAAATGTTCAAGGTTTAATTGGACTACTATTCACTATAGCATTAGTTTTGTACTTTGTTCAGTTTATACTCTTTACAACTAAATGAACATTTATAGAGGCATTATATATATTTTGCTCCCTTTTCTGACACCAGTGTCCTGTTCTGACACCAGCATCACTCATCATCTGAGCAATAGTAAATATCTGGGGCATTGCAGGTTGGCTTCTCAGTGAAGCAGAAATCAGTGATGGAGAGTCTGGGTATTAAGTGTAACTTGTTACATTTTGGGTATGTCTATACTTACGCGCTGGTTCGGCGGCAGGCAGTCGAACTTCTGGGTTCGATTTATCGCGTCTTGTCTGGACGCGATAAATCGAACCCAGAAGTGCTCGCCGTCGACTCCGGTAATCCTGCTCGGCGAGAGGAGTACGCGGAGTCGACGGGGGAGCCTGCCTGCCGCGTCTGGACCGTGGTAAGTTCGAACTAAGGTTATTCACATAGCTGAAGTTGCGTACCTTAGTTCGAATTGGGGGGTTAGTGTAGACCAGGCCTCAGAGACATAACAAATCCTGGAACAGAGATGGTCAAAGACCATACAGGCAGTTTCTTCCAGGAATCTCAGCTCAATACTATGTACACTTTCCAGGGAGTAACTCGGTCTCAAGAATGGACTCTAATCAGAGTCCAAGGCAGCTCCCTCTTCAAGGACCACTGCCTCTATGCAGAATCTCACATAACCAAAACTAAGAACAATCCAGCATATCTTCGTAACATGTCTTCTGAACACTTGCTTGAACACAAAGAAAAATAACTTGGAAGACTATGTGTAGCAGCGCTGTGTAATGTAAGCAATATTTATGGTAATGAATAGTTAATACTCTCTCAGGACTTTGAAGTACTATATTCTCCTAAGTGACCAACATTAGAACACAGCAACTAGTTCAATTCAGGCCTTATAATTATGAAGTTGTGGTTGACAGAGTACACCATTATTTCTTAAATAATGTCTGCAAGGAGAAAAAGTCACATGATTTCTCATTTTAGTGTTACTGTACTTCCTGATTCGCCTATCAAACTACACTCCCACCAAGCCACCATACATGCATTCAGTTTGCTTTTGCCTCATCCTTTTTTTTCCTCTCCCATGTGTGTGGGCATGCATGTAAAATATCTTTTCTGTTGATTATATTTTTAGTTGACAGCAGATACATTTTCAAGATTTTTTTTACTAATACAACATAAAAGATTTGATGGACTACAGAACAATCTATGGAACAAGTGCTGAAGATCAGTTTATATTAATAAATGCAGGACTTAGGTGCCATTTTCAGTTAAACTACACCCTAATTAGCTAGCCTGCTTAAACTATGATTAAAAGCTGTAGTTTAAACAAGACCCAACCATGGGCTATCACCACATTAAACCTTGAACTTATACAAAGCTTTAATTCAGTGATGGGGACACAGTTTCTGTTTATTCACTGGCTTGTAACAGTGTTGTAACTAGGTTCCTTGACTCAGTTATAGAAGAAGTGTGGTCAGGTCTTTAGGCTAGGCCTGGATAGGCTGAAATGTTTGCGCTTCACAAAGTGAATTTAATCAAGCAGACTGTGAAATGTTCCTGAAAAAAAGTTTACTCACAAACCAGTTTTCTGTCAAAAGAGCACATGGTTAAAATACAGCTCTTTTTCAGAACTAATTGCTGTATTTTTAAGATAACTCCTGAACAGTATTATAAATTGATGCATCAAATAACAGGCCTTGTCTACATGAGATTGTTACACCACTTCAACTAAAGAAGTGATATTAAACCAATTTAGGTAAAGCAGTGATCAAGACTTTAAACCAGAGTTTTTTCAGTTTAGTTTGTCATTTAAGACTCTGTTTAAGCTAAACTGAAATAAGCCACACTTAAATTGACATAAATGCCACAAAAGGGTTTGCACCAGTTTAACTAAATGAGGTTAAGAAATTATTTAAGTTAAACCAGTGCAACTTCCTGGTGTAAACAAAGCACAAAAGACATAACTGAAGTCCTCAGAGCCTAAACTGATAAAAGGCAGTTGAAAAAACATGCACAGTATTCACTCTTGGCAGAAGAATGGAAAAGGAGCCACACATGACAGATGCTTGTTCACATAACCTTGTGTATTGCTGGAAAGCACTCAAAAACCAAGGTGAAGGGTGGGGCATCAAATTCTGAATTAAAGACAATAGAGCTGCAGGTGTTAGCACTGTAAATAAATCATTTGTTAGAGAATGTAAAGAGGTCTCATGTACAGCTCTCTGAAAAGTGAGCAGATATATCAGACGGAGAAATGCAAGGACAAACTGGATATGACCACCTTTTGGTTTTACATGGGCCAGATCCTCAGCATGTATAAATCAATAGAGCTCCATTGAAACCACTGAAGGTATCTCAGTTTACTCCAGCTAAGGATCTAGCCCGAGGGGAGTTTAGAACTATAAACCTGATTCTCTTCTCACATAGGCCTCAAATCAGTACAACATTCTTTTTTAGGAAAGTACTTAAGCAGATGCTTATCTTTAAGCACATATTTCAGTCCCAATTAATTCCTGAATAGGGATGGATTTAATCATGTGCGTAAGTGCTTTTCTCAATTGCACTATTATAACTCTACTAATTTCAGTGGAGTTGTCTTGATTTATAGTGGTATAAATTAAAAGGAAATTGGAATTTATAAATTCAAATTACCAGGTACCTGAGCCCTGTAGGTAGGTGGAGATTGAGGTTCCCAAAAGTTTTATCCTCTGTGGATGAAGAGGCTTCACAGCCAGCAAAACCAGTGCAATTCTCCTGCACACTCGGGGGACAGAATTCCAGTAGACTCTGCATGGGGTGCAGGTTGCTTAGTGCAGAGTTCAACTCTTCAGGGCCTCTTGTGCTGCATCATGTAGTGAGTAGAGGCAGGGACGAGGGTGAATGGGATAACGGTGGGGCTTGGGGCAGAGGTTCCACCATGAGAATTTGGGGGAGGAAAATATCAGTTTATAAAAGCTATTTCAGCCAATGCAAACTGGTCTGCAATCATTTCAATTGGGAACGGTGGCATCAATTTTAAGATTATGAAGTAATTTTGTTTGATGTCCCAACTAAATGCAAAAAAAGTCAAGAAGTGGCAAGTTTTCTTGCATGGTCATTTTGTTTCTTGAATGTTTTTTCTTGAAACCCAGCTGGATGTTGACATCGAACTTGACCTCCTCTTACAGTATTTGTTCCACTTGCGCATATAAAATGTTGCCAGAATGCAATTATTTAAAAATAAATAAGTAGCAACTTGAATGCAGATAAAGATACCAAATCCAGTTAAGAGGGACTTTTTTTTTTCCAAATCTGAAAGCAGGCATTATCCTTCTTCAGTAGAGAAGCACAGCTGTGCAGTACAGAGATACTAATACATTCTGCATTAAGTAGATTGTAGGGGGAAACAGACACTTCTTTTGGATACAATTCAAATGTTTGGCAGCATCTTCTAGCTTCTGAGGTCACTCACTTTACTTCATTACAACAGACAGACATTGTTCATACCTTGTTGTATGTCAATCAAGTATAAGTGAGGTATTTTCATGCTATTGGTATGTAGTTTAATGAGAAGCATTTCATTTCAGAAATTTAAAATTTTAAGTGACCAGATGGCTAACTGCCAAATACAAATTACCACGTGTGTGCTTTTAAAAGGAAAAAAATATCCAACCAGTTCAGTAACAGCTTCTTACTGCCCAGTATAGTACAGTGTGTAAATATAATTGCAAGCTAAATCCTGCTCTCATTTTAACCACTGTAAATCTGGAGTAACTCCATAGAAGCCAAAAGCTTTATTCTAGAATTACAGTTTTAATTAAGATTAGAATGTAGGCTCTGCTGTATAGATACGTTAAGGATGGACTTAAAATATTGCATTTATAAAAATAAATACAAGCAAAATTGCAAATTGGGGAAAGAATAAGATTTCAAGAGCATTGAACATTTTTAGGAAATTAGACAACAAAAAATCTTTTAACATTTCAAGACTTTTGGGCATCTTTGTTCTCATTCTTCTGATTGCTCATTTCTATAGTTTTCAGCCAATTTTTTCAAACCTGGTTGCCAAAGGTTAGGTTCTTAAATCCATATTGATGTGCCTAAATAGAAATAGCTTACATTTCAAAGTTGCAAAACACCTTCAGCTCTTACAGACTCAGCACCTCTCATTAGACAGCTATCCAAATAAGAATAAAACATAGTAACTCTGTCTGGGATAAACATTTATACGAGATATAAATCCTCATGTTCAAGGCATAGCTTACAGACTTTCAGAAGAAACTTTCTCCTTGGAAATATTACTGACTAATTTTCCATTATGGGGATATTATACCTTCCTCTGAAACATCTGAGTTATGATCTTGACCCCATGGAAGTTGATGGGTTGGAGAGATGGGGTGTGTAATGGCAGTCCCTCCATTTACTGTGTTCTCCTCCAAGGAGCAGGTATCATTACAACCCTCTCGAAAAATTTTACCCAAGGTTTCTTCCGAGTTTCATATTAACCAAACTATTCACCTTCCAGTTTTCTTTCCTAAGCCACATCAGTTTACATAGTGTTAGAGAGCATTAGCCTTTACTTGACAGAATCAGGTCATTCATAAAGACCCCTTCGACTCTTTGTTTCTATTGCAGATAGGTCTGCCTCCACTCAGAGACTTTCTAAATGGATCTCTGGATGCATTATTGCCTGTTATGGTTCTGCTAAGATTTCACATTCTAATAGATCACAATCTACATCCATAGCCCTACTCTAGAACGCTCAGTTGCTGAAATCTGCAAGGCCTGGTCTACACTAACCCCCCAATTCAAACTAAGGTACGCAACTTCAGCTACGTGAATAACGTAGCTGAAGTCGACGTACCTTAGTTCGAACTTACCGTGGTCCAGACGCGGCAGGCAGGCTCCCCTGTCGACTCCGCGTACTCCTCTCGCCGAGCAGGATTACCGGAGTCGACGGCAAGCACTTCTGGGTTTGATTTATTGTGTCCAGACAAGACGCGATAAATCGAACCCAGAAGTTCGATTGCCTGCCGCCGAACCAGTGCGTAAGTATAGACAAGCCCCAAGGCTGCCACATGGGTCTTGGTGCATATATTTTCCACCCATTATGCTTTGGTTCACTCTGCCACATCAGATGCTGCAGTAAGCCACGCAGTTCTTTCTTCTGTGAAGGACTCTGGTCCAAAACTCCCAATTCCTTAAGGGGTTACTGCTAGAGAGTCACCTGAAGTGGAGCACTGACAGGGACACTACTCAAAGAAGAAGGGGAGGTTACTCACCTTGTGCAGTAACTGGAGTTCTTCAAGATGTGTGTCCCTGTGGGTGCTTCACTCCCCATCTTCCTCCCCTCTGTTTAGAGTTTCCTCTGTGGGACTTTGAAGAGAAGAAGGAACTGAGGGCAATTTACCCATACAGCCCTATATAGGGCACATGCATGGGCTGAACAGGCATGCTACTAAAAATATCCAACCAAAGGCACAGGGTGCACGCACACCTGAAGTGGAGAGCCCACAGGGGTGCACATCTAAAAGAACTTGAGTAACCTCTCCTTATCCTAGTTACTCCCTTGTTTGACGCACAGCTGGTTCTCAGAGGTTTTCCTCAGAAAACTGTCTCTTCTACTATGCAGTCTGTACCATCTTCATCATGTTCCCATATTTCACTCCAATCTTCAGATATTGGTTGGTTCTTCATCACTTTTGAGAGATAATGACTGACTGCCTGACTGAAAAGGGATGACTGATGAATAAAAAGCCAGGAGTGGCTTTTGCTGGCAAGGTCTCAAAACTTCAGTTATTTCTACATATCATAGTATTTGGGCTCATTTCTTCCACTTATTTTGGCTTAAAACATTAGTAGTGTTTTGTAAGTAAGAGTAATAGACCACCTCCCTAAGTGGCATTGACCATGGCCCCATATACTGATGTCAACACAGTGTGAATGTAGACACTGCATTACCTCTGTTGACCCTAAAAGTCCTCCAGCAGCTGACCCACAATGTCTGACATGGATTGCTCTGGCCACAGTTGTGAACTCCACTGCCCAGGGGTCACAGAGACTGGAATCTTCCCTCCTCTTTTAAAACCTCACGAGTGAGTTGGAAACATGCCAGGAAAGGGAGAGGGGGCTCCAGCTCGCTCGGCCCCTGTCCTTGGCAGCTGGGCCCGTGCATCCTGCTGCCGCCACCTCCCCAGCGGGCTCTCTCTCAGGCAGCTGCTGCACTGAACAGAGCAATGACCTGGAGCGACCATCTTCAGCCAGTGTGAGAAGTGGCTCCCTGTCACTCCCCACCCAGGCCCAGCTGCCAGGGAGAATGGCCAAATGTGCCTGGGGGGAGGGGAGGCATCGCGGGAGAAGGACAGAGCCCTCCTCCATAGGTAACTCTGGTAACCATTTGTAGCTACTCTGTGAAAACCACCAACGATCATGAATTGGTTCTGCTATGTCTGACAGCAATCTGTCCCCCAGGAAATTGTGTTCCTGGTGGCTCTTCTCTGCAAATATCAGAGGATCGTGCATCCTGTGGTTGCAATACTCATGACAATAATGCATAGCTGTATACGTTCCATGCTTCTGTCAGAGATGGAGGACAGTAGCAAGTCCCATGCATATTTGTGGGATTTTAAAAATAGGAACAAAACTTATGGAATAGACATAGCATTATAGAATGGAGAAAGTCATTCCTGTGCGACTTGCTTCTGCCCCACCATGAATTGCCAAAACTTCCCAAAAGACAGTGAGATGGATGATGGCGAGTTGTACACTGGGATACCTACCCATGGTGCATCACAGTGTGCATCAAAACAAGCACTTCTGGTGAGTATGCACAGCAGTAACACAAGGAGCCAAGTATGTACGTGCACCAGCGATATACTGACTGCAGAGACTTTATGCCAATGTAATTTGCATTAGAACAAGTTTGTAGTGTAGACATGCCCTTAGTGACCTTACTCCCAGGTTTGTCTACATGGGGACACTCAAGAAATTTAAGGAGAATCAATTAAAGTTGTGAAGTCAATGCACATAAGTTAAAGCATGCTCTCATTTAGGAGTAAAATGGTCTTAGCTCACTTACAGCAAACCATGATCATTTCACTTCTGGATGAAACCATCCACATGGGATTTAACATATTTAACTGAGGGGCATTGACTTTACACCTTACGTTGATTTGCCTTAACTTTCCTGTGTGTCCCTGTGTAGACGTGCCCTTAAATGGGTCCCCCATTTTTCAGAGGTTTCTTTGCATGGATCTGCTCTTTTAAAAATAGAATGGGAACCCATTGTGGTTGCATAACCTCTGATTCAACTGCCCACTGAAACTCAGAGGGCTTATTTTACATCACAAAACATCCTTATGGTTATCATTTAGTCAGTCAGATTAGGAACCAAATTCCAGGTCTTGTTCTCTCAAGACACTTTTCATGAGGACAAGGTGGGGATAAAGATTCTGCTATTCACTTCCAAGATAAGCTTAGAATTACACCTTTGTTCAAATCTTTGAAGTGATGTAAAGAGTAAAGTGTATGTTTATTACATGAATACTTTATCAAAAAGGCAGACTTCTCTGAGGGGCAGTGGCATGTTCAATGAGACCACAATTGTAGAGCTATATCTCTAAATATATCTAAGTAGCTATATCTTCTCTAATTACCTAACTTTTGTCAAATGTTTTCATCCTTATTTTATAATTATATGAGGTTCTACTGCTTGAAAAATGCATATAGTGTTCATTTGTAATCTATCCTCCTGCTGACAAATGAGTAAACCCAACTTACCTGGTTTGATATAGAGGAGCTCACAGAGACCAATTTTTCAAGTAGGAAAAAAAATTCTTTACATTTGTTGCTTTTTTCTTTTTTACACATTTGAAGGCTTGAGAATTCTGCATTTTCCTATGTACCTTAATCTCAAAATAACCACAGTAACTTCATACACTAAACATACAATACATATTAATACAATTAATGCAGGCTAGTAACCCTTTGGGGCAGGTTTCATACTGAAGCAAATTTAAAGTGGCTGAGTTATAAACCCCTCAAAAAATTAAATTTGTAATGAGACCGCTGACAGACCCTTAATAAAAGGAGTAGAGCTAGTATGAGCTGAGCCATTATAACTTTTGGTAAATGAAAACTGATTATTTATATCACATTTTAATGGGTGTATTCCTTTAGAGAAAAAATCCATTTTTCTAATTCTCTTTATTTCTAAAATTGAAACAAATACACAACAACATGGCTTCAAAATATCTAACGTTAAGTTGATTTATTAATTTTTGCTGCCTCCATTTTTTGTATGTGTGTGTATGTGTATTCTCTTATATATACACAACACAATACACACACATAATACAGGACCTGTATCCATAAGCCTAACTGATTGCTCTGTGTACATTAGCTCTGCTTAGCGAACTACAAGACAAAGTGTTTGCCCTTAACTTCCATGGGATTTTTTTCCTCTCGTATAGTAAATCTTTCAGAATGGTCTATGTTATAAAGCTGTCTGTACGAGAAAGCTAGTAGAGTAGGTCCTTGCTCTCATCAGGAATATAGATCTCATTTTATAAATAGTTTCATTAAAACTTACACCTCAGCCATAAAGCCTCAGATGTCGGGCTTCCAGTATTCATTATCCTTATGGGGGAAAAGAAGTGTCCTTGTTCTAACCTGAAACCATTAGGATAGGGTATTGTAAATATTTGACTGTCAAAAATGTGTTATTTGCCTGTCAAGCTGTGGACTAATCTTGAACAAAAGTGATAACTATTTTTGAAGCATGACAGATCTTAAATACTGTAAATGTTTCCACAAAACAGGCTTCGGTACATTGGGATAAGATATATAGGCACATTTGTAGGCAGATATATAAGATCAAAAGTTTTGTTTATTTAACTCCAGTCTTTGTTTTCCTTCTTCTCTTGCTTATTACAGTTGTGGACACTGTAGTTTTGAACACTATCAGCCATTAGAAGAAGAGCAATAAAAATGATGAATGGGCTTGAAGGACTGATTTATGAGGAAAAACTAAAAGAGCTAAATGCATGGTACTTGTCTAAATTATGACTAATGAAAAATATGCTAAACGTCATAAGTATTTTAAGAGTGCAAACACCAAGGAGAGAGCAGAATGGCTTAGGGGTAGTTCAAACAAAAATAACTAGGCGTGACTGGATGTAAACAAGCAAAGGAAGATTGAAGCTGAATATCATACTTTTCCTAATACTAAAATCTATTACAATAAGAAATAATCTCCCAAAGGAAGTGATAGAACCTCAGTAACTTGAGCCATTTAAAATTGACTGGATAAAGCACATCACCATTATATTCTAGGGTAGGGGTTCTCAACCTTTTTCTTTCTGAGGCCCCCCTCAACATGATATAAAAACTCCATGGCCCACCTGTGCCACAACAACTGTTTTTTCTGCATATAAAAGCCAGGGCCGGCATTAGGGAATAGCAAACAGGGCAGTTGCCTAGGGCCCCACACCACAGAGGGCCTCCATGAAGCTACATTGCTCAGGCTTCGATTTCAATCCCGGATGATGGGTCTCAGGGCTCCGGGTTTCAGACCCATGCAGTGGAGCTTCAGCTTTCTGCTCTGGGCCCCAGAGAGTCTAATGCTGGCCCTGCTTGGCAGACCCCCTGAAGCCGTCTCACAGCCCCCCAGGGGGCCCCAATCCCTGGTTGAGAACCACTGCTCTAGGGAACCATTCTTCATTTTAATAATAACACTTCTAATAGAAGTTTTTATGTAAGGATCTCAAAGCGCTTTACATGCAATACATAATTTAAATTATGTGACACTTTTTGGGCCGGTCAGTATTATTTGGATATGGACATTTGGTTGACAACCAGCTGGTCAACTTAACAAACACCAAGTGTCATTCACTCTAAAGCCCATATCACCCATTAAGCTTGACAACTTGGAATGTGATGCATTAATAAAACTGGTACAGGAAGGCCAGCTCCCAAGTATCTGAGAAGGGTAAATTTAGAGAAGGGAGAGGGAAGTTACTTTGGTATCACATTGAAGCTATTCTCCCAGGTAATTTCATTTACATGGCTACATGTATGGATGTACATGGATTTCTTATAGTGTATTTCCCCCACTCCATCAATCCCGAGCCTCATTTGCCCATTAGCCTGCTCAGTCTCACCAAACCTGGCCCAGGTTGAGCTGCACAAGCTGCAATCAGGAGGTGAGGAATAGGCCCAGCAAAGAGGTCATGCAACCCCTAATGGGATCAGGATGAAGGGGTTCCTAACTTAAGGGAGGGAGAGACATGCTCCCATCACTATCACTCCTCCTGTAGGCAGCCACCATTTCATTTGCATGTTTACTCTATCCACCAGAGGCCTCGCTTTCTCTTGTGATAGTCTATTGAACACATACCAGGGAAAGCACTCATAGCTACAGAAAGTCTACTTAGAGCCCCAGTTAAGCAGCCACCAACAGAAGAAAAGTCTGTAGAGATATATGTCAAAGTCTACATTGACCTTGTCCTGGCAGCAATTCCAGCATCTACCAGCTGACTTCAGCAAATTAGAGATGAACAACTAAAGGGTGAGACTTGCCTTAACTTATTCAACTTTGCCAAAGAGGATGAGTCCATCGGGTGGTTAACATAGGCTAACCAAATCCTGCCACAGATTAACAAGAGCAGTGGTTCTCAACCAAGGGTACACATACTCCTGGGGTTACGCAGAGATCCTCCAGTGGTTACATCGACTCATCTAGATATTTGACTGGTTTACATCAGGCTACCTAAAAAGCACGAATGAAGTCAGTACAAACTAAAATTTCATATAGACAAAATGAGAAAGTAAGCAGTTTTTCAGTAATAGTAATCATTTGTATTTTTCTGTCTGATTTTGTAAGCAAGTCCTTTGTTTCTTAGGACAAAAGATATATCATAAACCTTCCCTTTGTGGTTCTTAACTTCATTTTCTATGGCCTTTATACTTTTCTCTTTTAGCTTATATTTCTGACAAGCAATGGAGGAATTATTATGCAGCAATGAACTCTGCAGTAGTATCAATAAAAGAATGCAAAAGAGAATGATCCCCCCCATCTTCCTGAATTTCAGAAACTATTTTCGAGTGACATTTGTTTATATTCCATTGTTAATTGCAGCACCAGATAATATAGTAGTATTTTTGTAGGATACAATAGCAAGTACAGAGGCTGCACTTTATATAATTTGTGTTCGAGAAAAGTATGACTAATGCAGTGCACACCAGAAAGAAATCTGTCCTGAGTTACTATGCATGAGTCACAGAAGCCATATTATTGTATTTAGAATAATAATAAGACAAGAAATAATAGACTCCTAAAATGTAATGAGGTAGTTTAGTTAAAAAGTATACTGCCTGTTTGTGTCAACCTACAAGCCAATGAAATGTGTGCTTGTTTTACTTTCTTTCTTTTCTTTTTTTAGCCATGTGCAATGGGGCTATCAATTGCCATAATTAAATTTAGACCATAACCTTAACTAGGTAATATGAAGTATTCACACCTTTGTTTACATAATAATATTGTCTGTATAACACAGGAATGATAGTGGTGAAAGAAAACAAGTGAGACAACTCCAACATATACTGTGTGTATGTGTGTTATAGGGAACTTCAATGCTATTCACCAAGTTCATTTGTTTTAAAGATGCTGTGTACAAGGCCAATCCAATCCCAAATATCCATGTAGAAATGCTTAGGATATGCTGATATGGAGAATGGGAGATTGGTTCTACTCACATAAATAAAAGAGCAGGTTATAAACATATGGCTTGTGTTTGTACCTGCTGAAAGGTGCATACCTTAAACTAGCAGCATTTGTTTTACTTCTTTGTATTTGAATAATCATTTCTTAAAAAAAAAAACAACAACAACAACTTACAAGATGAAAGCAAGGGAGAGCCAAGAAATTGAGGGAACACATTTTTTACTTTATTAGATGGTAATGGTGTCTGCTCAGCATGAATTCTGCCATTTTAGAACAAGGCATATACTGGAGTAAACCCAGCCCTGTGGGCAGGGACACAGGATACCACCGGTGTTGTTTAATCCTGAGATTTAAATGTGGAGGAAAATACAGGTCTAGAAAGCAGTCAAGTTTCAGTGGACCCCATAGAATCCACTATAAAGGAAACAGGTTTCTTAGATCAGGCTAGCTAATGAGGGTTATTCCTTTATCCTCCATAAACTGGGGGATTATAGGACAGCATGAGAAGTCATTAAGCAATGGTTCTTTGCCCCAGCAGGAAGAGAGATGGATATTCCATCATATAATTTTCCTCAGTGATCCTTGATTTTTTTTAATCAGATATGTAGCTTTTTTAATCAAGTATGTGTGTGGGGTTTTTTTAACATCTCATTTGTCTGTTAATGACTCCACTATACACAGAGGACAATATAAATTAATTGTCCTAGAATTCCAATTGCAGACTGCCTTCTTTACCGCTCTTGTCCCTAGATTCAGTTTTGCCTCAGCCAGCTTACATTAACACCCATTATCTGAAATGTAGCAGTGGGGAAAAAAACTTGCATTTTTCTTAAAGGTTTTCTGAAAGTATTTTTAGTTAGACCATTAATTATATCTTCACATGAATCTAAAAAAGTCACCTTGACACTGCGGTTGTGTTCTTGTCAATGGACATACCAAAGTTTAATGTGACGATTTTTGTTTGGTATCCTCTGCACTTTGTTTTGTACATCAGGTACACAGAAACTGATTTTCATCATGTAGCAGAAAGTGAAGTGCATTAGCATTAGGCAAAATACCCTACTGATGCTTATATCCTTGAAGGAAAATACTTGAACTGTAGCCAGGATCTTGGGTAATTAATTTCAGTGGTCAAAAACCATGATTGCTGTCAAAGACGCTCAGCTTCTGAATTATGCCCATGTGTTTTTATCCACCACAAAGATAATGCTTGGGTTGCTAGGGAACTTACTTGAGTTTAACAAAGGGTAATGCAGGCATTTCTTCTGCTTCTCAATGATGTGTGTGCCAAAAGCTTTATTTCTTTAGGAGCAAGAGTATTTCTTGGTTGCAATAATTAGACTAGTGCATGTTCTGGGATAATCTCTGCATATAAATATTTTCGTGTGTTCTGACACGATAGAGGATAAAGATGGACCCCAAATAAAGTCCAAAATATGACCATCCCTGGGTTCACAATCTGGAATAGAATCTGGTTCCAAATTTTTCAAATGGTCTGTATCTTTATGATGGGCTGAACCCAAACCAGCTGACTGAGGCAGCCCCGGTGCTTTGCAGTGTTTGAAATCGAGATCCAAATGTTACTACCTGTGTCCTCTAGCACAGAACTTTGCAAACAGTATATGACTCCACCTCATCCTATAAATATATCACTGCCATTTTTTTTAAAAACAAAAAAGGATAATATTCCTGTCCTAGGCTTAAAACCTATAGGGAAAAAATCATTGTCTGTTAATTCTATGGGTGTCATTCTGTGCTGCACTTTTTGGATGCACACAGCATAGTAAGGAGAGGAGGCTAAAATGGCTTAAAGCTACCCTTGTGCATTCCTGATTAGGAGCTGCTCTGGGAGCCTGAGCAGCCCTTGGTAGTGATTAGACAGCCCTGAGTGCTAAATGACAGGATCCTTCCTTGGCTGGCGAGAATGTGTTTGGTGCTAAGTGCTATGAGCTCACTCCCCCCCCACACACACACACACCTTTGACACCACCCCTACACCAGGGCTTAGATGACGGACCTCTGAATACAGCTTGTGGCTGTCTACCACAGTTCCTGCACTGGGGGAATTCTCCCTTGGCTAGCATTTTTAGAGCCTCTTGGTGGTGCTTTGGTCCCTTTATGTGTTATAAAGGAGCCATAGCAAGAGTGGTAATCTCACTATATAGGTTGTTAAAATAATTTCTATAGAAACGTACTAAATTTTAATAGAATCCTATTTGTTTTATCCATTGTACATTTGATAGAAACTTTCCACAAATGCTCTATCTTCAGTATAATCATGGTAGCACAACCACATTTACCTACAATTTTCTTCTTTCTATAAGGTTGCCAGTTTTGGTTGGCTGTATTCCTGGAGGTATCATCACATTAATTAAAGATTAATCTTTTAATTCCTGGAGACTCCAGGACAATCTTGGAGGCTTGGCAACCCTATCTTTCTATTATTAACACTATTTTTTCCAGGGGTGTGTAGATTAATTTGAAAATTAAAACCTTACTTTATAATAGTGTGTTAATGGTTCTATGCTGTCTTTACTAGCATTCTTTCCATTTCGTAGTACATTGATCACTGCGAGCGGATTTTCTTTGGCAACAATGAGAAATGAAGCCTATCACTGCACTGAGGAGACACTTTACCATTATTCAGATCATATATAAGGAATCGAGAGTGGAGGCTTGATGCTCTTCAGTGGAGTGATTTATTTCCATTTCTTGCTGACAAAATAATAATGCCATAAGTTTAAAATAACAAGGTAAAGTGAAGAAAATGAAAGCAAGTCTCTTGGTTTTCAGTCTATTACTAGAATCTTCACAGCCAGACTCTAAAATTACAGACATTCAGGATACCAATAGGGTTTCTGAGTCTGATAGCAGATTTCATGTTTGAGCTTAAGTATCTTTTTAGGTGGGAAAGTGACTGTACATATGGTATTGAAGGGTTCCATTTTTATTCCTCTCCTAGACTTCAATCAAAATTACTCAGTTTACCAGTCAGACTGATTTTTCTAGCTGCCCTGAAAATTCTGTATAGAATCTGAAAGTCAGCTGTGTTCTTCCTGTCTCTTCTGGGTACACGCTAATGCCAAGCCAATGTTCTGGCCAACAGTGGCTCCATACACATTCTTTCTAGACAGATTATTCCTGTATATAATTTGTCAGAGTGGAATGGGAGAAGGATCTACATCATCAGCAAACGCTTGGAGGTGTATATACTATTTAAACCTGTAAATGTAAACTTGAAAAGTTAAAAGGGAAGTGATGAGAACATTATGGTTCTTCTTTGAGTAGTGTCCCTGTAAGTGCTCCATGGTAGGTGTATCTGCATCCCTGCACTTCTGATTGGCGATTAGCAGTATGTTCACAGATTCTTTATCTCTTTAGAAGTCTTTCTTTTAGATATCCTTAACATTTTTGTTCATCTTTTCTTCTCAGTATTAAAGATATAGAATTTCTTTTTTCCTATCCTCCACCTAATTCCATTGTGATGGATGCAGTGAATTCCTGTGGCTGCCAACATCACTCAAAATCCACCTCTTACGATAGGGACTGGAAAAGGCTTGACTTGTTTGGAAGGAAGGCTCTTCTGCAACCTTGCAATTCAGAATTGCAAGCTACCAGATCCTAATGGCTAAATATAACCAGATGAACTGCATTAAACTCAACACCTTTATCGACCACCTTCTGGAGTCACAATGGGAACAATTTCAGGCCATCATATAAGAAGGACAGTTAGTGGTGAGAACAGAACTCCAGACCACACTAGATGGCATGGATACAGTGGCCCACTCGATTTCAACAGCAATCATGATGCGACACACATTGTGGTTGCATCTTTCAGGGCTGCTGAAGGAGGTAGAGACAATAGTCAAGGATCTCCCTGTCGAAGGCTCCAACTTCTTTATGGATAAGACCGATGCATCACTCCACACACTCAAAGACTCCAGGGCCATGCTACGGTCACTGGGGATCTATACACCCCGACAGAAAAGGAAATTTAGCCATCAGTCTTCCCATAAGTCACCTTGGCCCCAATACCCACCACAGTGCTGCTATGAGCCACAGCAGAAAAAGTCCCCATTTCAGAGCATAAACCATCAGGACCTCAATCCTCAATATCACAGCCTTCCACTTTGAAACAACAGTATTGATGCCTTGGTCAAGGTCCAAGAGACCATTGTGACATCAGCTGCAACTTTCCAACCTCTTGCATCCCTTTGCCTTGCTCTGTTCACATCCATCACCTTGCTCTGTTCCTTCAAAATTGGGAACACGTAACCGACAGATGGGTCCTAAAGATTATCTCCATTGGGCATTGTATCCATTTCACCTTCCTCCCCTCCTACCCATCCTCCATGTCCCTCTTCAGGTACCCTTCTTAAGAGAGGCTGTTAAGACAGGGTAAAGGTCACCTCATATGCCTGGGAGCCAAAGAGCCCGTTCCCATACATCTCAGAGGCAAAGGTTTTTATTCCTGATTATGTCCTAATCCCCAAGAAAAAGAGAGGTTGGAGACCCATACTGGACCTCAGAGACCTGAACAAATACATGAAGGCTCAAAAATTCAAGACTGTCACACTAGCAGTGATTATCCCATCTCTGGAACAGGGAGACTGATTCTCGGCCCTCAACTTCCAGGATGCATATTTCCACATATCCACTCTACCATCCCACAGATGATTCCTCAGATTTACCCTAGGTCAGGACCATTATCAGTACAGAGTACTCCCCTATGGCCTCTCATTGGCTCACAGAGTATTCTCCAAGGTCCTCTCTGTAGTAGCGACTCATCTGCACACCCTGGAGATCATGATTTACTCATACTTGGATGACTGTCTCCTCAGGACCAACTCCTTCGAAGACACCCTACAGGCCACCTACGGAACTATGGACATGTTCACGAAGCTGGGGCTACAAATCAATGTCCAAAAATTGACCTTAACTCCGGTATAGTGCTTGGAGTTTATAGGGGCTGATCTGGACTCACTGCAAGTGAAAGCATTCCTCCTGCTACACGGATTTCGCAGCCTGACCATGCTCATAGAGACAATTCAAGCCAGCCCACAAATGTCAGCCACCCATTGCCTCCAGCTTCTGGGACACATAGCAGCAGGCATATTTGTAATATCTCATGCCAGACTATTCATGAGCACATACCTCAGCCCCCGCTTCCCGCAGCCCCCGTTGGCCTGGACTGGCGAACCACGGCCAGTGGGAGCTGCGATCGGCCAAAGCTGTGGACACTGCAGGTAAACAAACCATCCCGGCCTGCCAGCAGATTTCCTTGATGGGCCGTGTGCCAAAGGTTGCCGATCCCTCCAGTAGAAAATCGGCTACCCGATGCATTTACCTGCAAAAGTGGATTAGGTTTCAGGTTTGGTGCAATTCCAGACACTATGCCCCGGGATCTTCCACCCTTCCCATTATGTTAGACTACCTGCTACATCTCAAGAGGTCAGGGCTATCCCGCCGTTCGGTCAAAGTGCACCTTGCGGCCATAACGGCTTTCCATCAGCAAGTAGAGGGATACTCAATTTTCACCCACCCGACTACAAAGAGATTCCTCAAGTGCATAGTGAACCTCTATTCCCCCCCGCTCTCCCCCCCCCCCCCCCCAGCCTTTTATCTGAACAAGATGAAGGCCTTTAGGAAGTTTTTCCTCTCCATTGAAGAAAGGTCAAAAAGCAAAATCAGCCCAGAGACTCTCCAAATGGGTCTAAAACTATATCAACCACTGCTATCATGTTTGCAAGGTGTTACCTCCATTCAGAATCAGCACAAACATTTCCACCTCTGTCATCTTTTTCAAGAGTGTTCCTGTCTCGGAAATCTGTAGGGAAGCCACTTGGGCTTCTGTGCATACCTTCATAGAACACTATGTGATTACCGGAGACTCTGCTTCC
Organism: Malaclemys terrapin pileata; assembly: GCF_027887155.1. NCBI lineage: Eukaryota > Metazoa > Chordata > Testudines > Emydidae > Malaclemys > Malaclemys terrapin. Next base: position 114,879,688 of record NC_071507.1, on the reverse strand, counting down.
GACGCCATCTTCAGCTCAGCAGTATTGTCATCCATAATAGACTTGACTTTGAAGCCCCAACCTCCCATTGGAGGTACTGCTCGGGGGTCACCTACAGTGGAGCACTCATAGGGACACTACTCAAAGAAGAAGAGGAAGTTACACACCTTGTGCAGTAATTATGATTCTTTGGGATATGTGTCCCTATGGGTGTTCTACAACCCACCCTCCTTCCCTCTGCTTTGGAGTTCTCAATGGGGGCTCTGCGGTAGCGAAGCACTAGTTAGCCTTGAGGCAGAGCGTGGGGGGGACAGCACATGTGCAGGCCCACCAGACACTGCTACCAAATATCTCCTATCAGAAGCACAGGGACGTAGATGCACCTAGAGTGGAACACCCATAGGGACACACATCTAAAAGAACCATTGTTACTGCACAAGGTGAGTAAGTTCCTCTTTGTGCTTTGTGTATTAGGAAATAATAAGAGAAGTACAGAGCTGGCTAAGTGTCTAGGAAAATGGATGCAGCCATTGGTGATCAGAGCCCTGGGTGTGGCTGGTGGGTGCAACCAACAGTCATTAGAAGTCAAAGAAATGGGATTCGGTGGAGTTATGAACTCTTAGGGGAGACATGGTTTGTTAAAATCCAATAACTTTAGAGGGTGAGCAGGGCATTTGATACCATGGGTCTATGTAATGTATGCTAAGTCACGTTGTTATTCAGTCTTCACAGTGAATTCAGGAATGTCCTTGTCATTCTAGCTGTACAACACCAGTGTATGGATGTATCCAACCCAATGTGCCTAGAGCTGAAGGAAGTGAAAGGAAACAAGTGATTGAGTGGTCTGAAATAATGAAAATTGATCATTCATTTAAAGTTAAATGTAAATATTGTCAAGAGTTGTTAAGTAAGGAGACAGAAAGGATTTGTGCCATTTCAAAATACAAAAAATTGGTTCCTTTGACTCCTTCAAGTTCAAATGTGCCATTGATTGAAACGTGTCTATTGAAAGCTCAGAAAATTTGATGAGTCTGATGATCCTGTAAATGAGACATTTTTATGTCATCATCATCATCATCTCTGAAACATAGTCGCAATGATAATTTATGTTCCTGTTCCTGACCTTCAGCAGCGTTTCAATATCTGCTACTTTCAGGAGCAGCCTTTGTTCATTTTCAACACCCCAAAAATGACAAAGATCAACCTCTGTTTATGCCATAAAAAACCACTAAAAAGCAAAAGCTTAACAAGAAGGTTTTAACATTTTGGTCAAGTTATACTAACCCCGTCACCTACAAGATAGTACAAAATGGACTGAAGCTCTTTTCCATGGATGTATTTACTAGTCCAGACTGATTTAATCTCATAGGTCTGCTATTAAATGCTGCAAGTGGAGAAATATGGGGAAAATTAAAGGAAGCAGTAAAAGTATCAACAGTTATATTTGTAGATTTCAAGGACAGAAGGGGCAATTGTGATTATCTGGTCTGACTTCCTGTACAGACCATAGAACTTCCCCAAAATAATAAGAGCAGCTCTTTCTCAATAATTCCTAGAGTAATGATCCAAAAATGACTGCCATCATGTGTACAGGGAAGAATGAGTTCTCACTTAATTTGTTCTGAGTGGTGGAGGGGGGCTGTAGAATACTATATCCAAGATGGTCAAGATACAATTTCTAAACAAAATCTGTTTGTGAAAGAAGTTTGCAGGGCGACACCCTTGAGCACACCTCCTTGTGGCATGGTGTGGCTTTGCTGCCGGTTGTCTACTTTATTAGATGCATAAATACCAAGGCCAGAAGGAACCATTGTGATCATCTAGTCCAGTGGCGCCCAAGCTTTTCCTGTCGTGCCCCCCCCCTTACCAGTAATAGAATCTGATGGTGCCCCCACTTCCCCCATTACAGCACAGTTCGCTCAGCAGAGGCACTTGGTCTCAAGGTGGAGCTGGAGGCTGAACTGGGGATGGGGGAGGAGCTGGGGCTAGAGGTGGAGCTGGCTTGGGGGTGAAGAGAGAATGAGAGCAGAGCTGGGCTGGCAGCAGAGCAGAGGGTGGAGTGGAGCTGTGGTTTGGGCTGGAGCTGGGCTGGGGGCGGAGCAAGCCCGCCTTCCCCCCGCGCTGAACGTTCCTCCACGCCCCACTAGAGGGGCACACCTCATAGTTTGCAGATACCTGATCTCCGCTGACCTGCTGTATAACAAAGGCCATAGAGCTTCCCAAAATAATTCCTAGATCACATTTTTCTCTCCCTCTTGTGTTCTTGCAATGATTTACTTAGACCCAGGAGCTGTGAACAAGAACCCCCCTTTATGGGGTCTCATTATTTAGCTCCTTTTCCAAAGAAAACCTCTCTTTGTTAACCTCTCAAGTCAACCCTCCCTTAGGATCTGGGTCAATGCTGACAACCATCCTCTCCCAAGCTCAGGAGTGCCCAGCCCTCCTCCCCAGTTTGGGTTATCATTTGAAGTGTCTCACTCTTCTTAAGCCAGGAGTCCTCTCTAGATATCTTCCTGAAACAAGGTTATGCTTCAGGCCAATGGTAGCCCTCAGTCAGCTCTTTCCCAGATAGCCCCTTTTTACTCACTACTTTCATCTGTCAGATTGGAAAAGTTCACAGGCCACAGTCCACCTCTTGCTAGGATCTCAGACAGCTCCTCTGTCTAGGGAGCATCTCCCTGCAACTCAGCCCTGATGGCTTTTTTTTCTAGCCCACATGCTCATTATTCAATTAACTGGCTAGATGGATTTGTTCCTTTAAATTAACTCATGGGTAATCTGGGCCTGGTATCCCCTTAAAGGGGCCAGCAACCACGTAACAGAAGCTTTGTTGCTTTGTTTGTAAACATGACGGAATATTGGGAAATTAGAAATCACAGAAGACAGGACAATTGAATTCAGAATTTTGTCAATATTGAAAAGACCTGCAGACCTGGCCAGCCATCAACTCAATAAGCATATTTATATTAGTTTGGTCATAATAGAGTAGGTTCTGAAAAGGCAAATAATTTGGCAAAAGTCTGTCAGTATCTAAGGGGTAGAAACAGAGTGGCAGCCCTAGCCTAGTTTGTCAGAATGGGAAGTCAATTATTTTGTTCTTCTGTTTTACTTGCAGAATGGAAAGCTTTTAATTTAGGTTGTATCTGTTTTTTTCTATTTGAGGAACAAATATGTTTATAAATCCAAATTACCAACTTTACAGTATTACTAACCAGATATATGTAAATGTTTTCTTTTAGTTAGTCTTGTTTAGCACTGTCTTCAAATGCAAAGTAGAAAAATGTTAGTGTTGAAATGTATATATAAAACACATGCATTATTTCTTATATTTTTAGTATTAGTAATAAGAGGTAGAATAATTTGACTGAAAAGGTTTCTTCTGCAATGTAATATCATTTTGAGGCATTACAAAACCAATTTTGCACTTAGCAGATGTTATGTGAAAGAAAAACACAATTCTTTGTTGAAAAATACTTCAACTATAATTGAGATGGAAGAAATGTCATTCAGACATGGCTAATAATACATGTTGTGCACTATGCTCCAATGCTACAAATCATCCCTTTCATCAAAGCATTTAGCATGTACGTAAATTCCATTAAAGAGATTTACTGAAGAGGGATGGACTTAGGCTGTGATGGATACAAACCTTCCACTTTGGCAGCAGCTCAATTGCTCTGCTTCAGTCTTCGGCGGCAATTCGGCGGCGAGTCCTTCACTCCTTGTCTTCCTCTTCGGCTGCACTTCGGCGGCAGCTCAATCGGGTTTTTATTTTTTCTCTCTCTTTTTTTTTTTTCGCCGCTTGGGGCGGCAAGAAAGCTGGAGCCGGCCCTTGTTGCAGAGAAGGGTTACTAGGATGATCAGAGGAATGGAAAAACCTACCTTATGAGAGGAGACTCAAAAAGCTTGGCTTGTTTAGCCTCGCCAAATAAAGGCTGAGGGGAGATATGATTACTCTCTATAAATACATCAGAGGGACAAATACCAGAGAGGGAGAAAAGTTGTTTAAATTAAGCACCAAAGTTGACACAAGAACAAATGGATATAAAATGGCCATCAACAAGTTTAGACCTGAGATTAGACGAAGGTTTCTAATTGTCAGAGGAGTGAAGTTCTGGAACAGCCTTCCAAGGGGAGCAGTGGGGGCAAAAAACCTAAGGCTTCAAGACTGAGCTTAATAACTTTACGAAAGGGATGGTGTGATGAAACTGCCTACAATGGCATGTAGGCAATCTGCAACTGTTAGTAGCAAATATTGACAACGGCCGACGATAGACCACTAGATGGGGAGGGCTTTGAGTTACTACAGAGAATTCTTTCCCAGGTGTCTGGTGTTGGGTCTTGCCAAAATGTTCAGGGTTCAATTGATTGCCATATTTTGGGTTGGGAAGGAATTTTCCTCTGGGTCAGATTGCCCGAGACCCTGGGTTTTATTTGCCTTCCTCTGCAGATTGGGCACAGGTCACAGGTCACTTGCAGGAATAAATTAGTGTAAATGGTGGAGTCTCAGTAACTTGAAGTCTTTAAATTATGATTTAAGGACCTCAATATTTCATGCGGTGGTTATGGGTCTATTACAGGAGTGGGTGGGTGAGGTTCTGTGGCCTGCAGTGTGCTGGAGGTCAGACTAGTTGATCATGATGGTCCCTTCTGACCTTAAAGTCTATGAGTCTCTATGAGTCTAATATGATATTAGTTACTGCATATATGCATTAATGTTATCATTCTTTCTCAACACTGATAAGTTTGTTTGCTTTTTGATCAAATGGTTTCTAGAGTTACACCCTACCATTTGCTTACATTTTGTAATTACATATTCTTATGAAATATTTTATACGAAGTGCTACTCACAGTAACTAACACATATACATCTTTCAAAACATAGTATAAAAGAAAATACTATAGAACATTAAAGAGAAATAGAGCTTATAAAGCTGCATTTTAGAGGCTGTATAAACACATTTGGAGGTAATAAACATCTCTTTAGCCACAAAACCATGTTTACCTTCATGACATTTGCTTATCCTAGGGGATAATGTAGAAGTCTCTTGGGATTCCTTTGGATAGCTTGAATATTTCACATAATTACATAAACAAAAATATATGCATGTGAGGTACTTCTCTTCAAGTCCCTTACGCATGAAAGTAATGATAAATATATTTGTAAGCCTCAGTAAAGGCACAAACAAGCTTAATGACCTAATATTAAAAAGATATAGTTTATTAATATCATTTTTGCATCCATTTTGAGTTATCTCTGCTACAGTATACGTACCCTAAGTTATTATGAAAAAAACAATGAAAGTGACTATTAAAAAATCATAGTCAAATGTACAAAGTACACAAACGGGGTGTGTATGTGTGTCAGGGGAGGGGGGGAGGATATAACTCCTTTTCAGTTGTAGGCATTACTTGTATAGAATGATAGAACCATAGAGTTAGAAGGGACAGCAAGAGTCATCTAGTTTAACCTCCTGACAAGATGCAGGATTAGGTGTGTCTAAATCATCCAAGACAGATGGCTATCCAGTATCCTTTTGAAAACCTCTTTCTGAAGTTCTTACAGTTAAGCAGTTTTTCCTGAGATTTGATCTACATTTGCTATGGTGTAGTTTAAACCCATTGCCTTTTGTCCTGTCCTCTGTGGCAAGACAGAACAACTTTTCTCCATCTTTTTTATGGCAGTCTTTCAAGTATTTGAAGACCTTTATCATGTCCCCTTTAATCTCCTCTTTTCCAAACTAAAATACCCAGTTCAGAAGGTAAAAAATTTTCAGACAGAAATAGGATTTTTAAGTAGATAGTCTCTCTTAATTCTGCACTAGGCTGATGCTAACCAGAATTTACGGTTTGTCATTACATTTATTCTGCATATTCCATGCTAATTTTAGCTGAAGTGTTTTTCCACTAGTAGGATAATGCACTGAGTTTACCACTGGCACCTAATCACAGTAGCTCTTGACAGACTCTCTAACCTATCCTCCTTCATGGGATTACACAGCTCTTTCCTTTCCTTCCTTTGTGTTGCAGTGAAAGCATTACACTGATGCCTCAGGTGCAGTATTTGTTGCTAAAAATAACACACCAACAAGAAAACAAATGTGTAAATTGCATTTGGCCAGACATCATATTTAATATTTTTCTTAAACTGTATTATTACCTCCTACTTGCTGCAACATGTTTTTATCAGAACAGATAACATACCATCATGATTTTTCATGAGGAAGAAAGGGATTTTAATGAAAATGCCACTTTTAATAAGAAAACTCAGTATTATGCAGTCTTGGTTTTTGTAGCTGAGATATTAATATCTAGCACTTTTTTTCTATAGAATTCAATAACTAAGATGGAGAAAGGAAGATCTGGAGAGTTAAATGAGCTATGCTATACTAAATATATAAGAAGGTCATTGAAAGCAACAATGGAACTGCCTTAAAGACTTTCTTACAGTAGATTTAAAGCCCCTTGTGGTCTAAAAAGATTTTTACATGGTTTTCTCAGTTAAGTAAAACGTAAGTCCTCCTTACTGTCTAATATTCTTGCTTACCTCAAAAGGTGCACGTGATGGTGAATCTTTATTTGCGAGGTGGGTGTAGTGAAGGAAACAGTGGTCCTGAGTACAAGACAAATTATGAGTTAGCTTAAGGTGTCGCTTCTTTGCAACACCATTTTGTATATGTGTAAGAATGGTGGCTACGTGGGGCTATATTTCAGATATATCTAGACACTGCAATTGGAGCAGAATTCAATGGTCAGCTTGTGAAGCATTTTTTGAGACTGCATTTAACTTGTGCTCCATAATCTGCAGTAGCAGCCTATTTGTTTCTACATGCTTGGTGGATTTTAAGATGTTGGTATAAAGCCCTAAATAGCTTATGATCTACCCATCTAAGGCCCCAATCCTGCAAACCTGTATGTACATGCTTAACTTTGTGTGTGTGAATAGTGCCATTAACTTTGATGGACTACTCACATGCATAAAGTTAAAAACTTGCTTAAGTGTTTGCAGGATATAGGCCTACAAGACTGATAGTCTGCCACAGTTGCACTCAGTGGAGACACCTGAACTTAAACCCCATTGGTGTAAAAGAGTGGGGCTTCTGGTAAAGCGTTGTCTATTCTTTAGTGCCCAATTCCTTAGTGATTATTGATTGTTGATTTCCAAAGTTAATTACTGATTAAATAGCTGGGGGATTGTAGGTTTCTAGTCCCAGAATCAGGTGCAACAGAATAAAAATTATCCAGTTTAATATCTGGTTGAGAACCCTGGTTTGCACAATGAAGACACTCACATGGAGGGCAAAGCAAAAGTCTAAGCAATTTTGTTAGCAGAATTAGTAAAGACAAAAAACTTCTGAACCACATAAAGATATAGCAAAAATGCAAAGTTAATGTTATCTCTTGTACTATTCCTCATACATATGTTCATATACTCACACCCTTCCTTAGGGATCTAATGGTAAGAAATAAAGGCCCTGCTCAGTCCTTGGCATGCCAGACAAGTCCAATGGTCCAGATCTCCCTCTTACATCATGGTTTGACCTATTACATTGCTCTACAGTGAAAATGCTTCTGAAATAAATGTAGTCAAACTTTACTAATTCTGGGTCACTGAGAATGAAAATGATGCTTAAAATTGTTGATTGGCTCTAGTTTTCAAGATACGCTATTGGGTCAGTATATACGACCCTTGACTTGGGAATGGCAGAGGATAAGTGAGTTATAAAGGGAAGGGATCTCAATTTAAACCAGAAATGACTAAAATACATCTTTGGATCTATGAATAAATCTATGACTGGGTTTGGACAGTACTTGCTTTTAGGCAAAACAATGAATGATGCAATCTGAAGCTGGTATTGCGTCATACATGATATGAATTGCATCATGTTATTCCTAGAAGTCATGCATGATGCAATCATAACGAAACTTACATCACTCTGCTGAACAAATTGCCCTATATCAGCTCTAGAAATCATACAGTGTCGTGCTTTCTTATTTGTCAGTGTCTGATTTTGCAAAGAGACACATTTCTGTTTAGCCAAAGTGAGCAGAGTACCTCGTACTTGTGTGAACAGTGCAGATAACTTCTGCTATGTTTGTGGTGAAGTGACTTTTGCATCACAAAAGCGCAGTATAACCACTATGGTTAAGAAAGCCTATCACCTTTATTTTGGCTGCAAAATTGGAGATCAGGACAAGAGGTGGGCCCCACACATATGCTGCAACACTTGTGCAACAAATCTTCACCAGTGGTTGAACAGGAAAAGGAAATCTATGCCTTTTGCAGTGCCAATGATTTGGAGAGAGCCAACAGATCATACCAGCAATTGTTATTTCTGCATGGTGCCTCCAGTTGGGAAAGGTGTGTCAAAGAAGAAAAAGTGGACTGTGCATTATCCAAACATTCCATCAGCTATACGCCCAGTACCCCACGGAGAAGGACTGCCGGTTCCTGATGCACCAAAATCATTCTCACTTGAGTCAGATGAGGAAGAGGAAGAGGATGAAACTTCTGGTCCTGAACCATCAATGTCACAGGACCTACATTTTCTCCTCCTCCTCTGAACCACACCTCATAACACAAGGTGAACTGAATGACCTTGTCAGGGATTTGGAACTACCCAAGAGTAAGGCAGAGCTGTTGGGCTCCAGACTACAGCAGTGGAATCTCCTGGCAGGTGATGTTAGGGTTTCCATGTTCCGTGACCGTCAAAAGGATCTTGTCCCATTCTTCTTCATGGAAGGTGAACTTGTAGCCTGCAACAACATCGATGGTGTGATGGCAGCCCTCAACATCGTTCACGATCCAGATGAGTGGAGACAGTTCATTGATTCATTGAAGACGAGTCTTAAAGCTGCTTTACTGCATAATGGCAATGTTTTGCCATCAATTCCAGTTGATCATGCACTCCATATGAAGGAAACCTATGACAACATGAAACAACTTTTGAGGTGCATAAACTATGACCAACATTAGTGGCAGCTTTGTGGCGATTTGAAGGTTGTTGCTCTCTTGCTTGGTCTGCAGACTGGATACACAAAGTACTGCTGTTTTCTCTGCGAATGGGATAGTCGTGCAAGAGATTCCCACTAGATCAAGAAAGATTGGCCACTCCGACAGTCATTGGAGCCTGGGAGGAAAAGTGTTCAGCATCCACCACTTGTTGAATCAAGGAAGATTTTGTTACCACCCTTACACATCAAGCTGGGTCTGATGAAGAACGTTGTCAAGGCCATTGACAAAACACAAGCAGCTTTCAAGTACCTCCATGGAAAATTTCCAAGGTTAAGTGAAGCTAAGATAAAGGAAGGTGTCTTTGTTGGTCCTCAGATTCGTGAACTTCTTCAAGATGATGCATTTGACCATGCACTGCGTGGCAAGGAAAAGACAGCATGAAAAGCCTTCCAGTTAGTGGCAATAAATTTTCTCGGAAACAACAAGGCAGACAACTACAGGTTGTTGGTGGAAAACCTCCTCAAGGCATACAAAAGCCTTGGTTGCAACATGTCACTAAAGATACATTTTTTGCACTCTCATCTAAATTTTTTTCAACCGAACTGCAGAGCAGTGAGCGACGAGCACGGCGAGCGATTTCACCAGGACATTGCAATAATGGAGAAACGCTATCAGGGCAAATGGAGCCCATCAATGCTTGCAAACTATTGCTGGACAGTGGCAAGAGATGCTCCATTTAATGAATACAAGAGACAAGCCAAGAAGCGCTGAGTAGACACTGAATAGGACTAAACTATGTACATAATAGTTTTTTGCCTTTTGTTTCATAATAAATTTTATTTATATTAACCTTTTGCTGATTTTTAAAGTGTTACATAAACAGGACAAGTGAAATATTATCATGTAAAACAACCATAAACACATGAAAATACCTAAGTTTACAATTTATGATTAAAACTCTACTATCTACACAATATACATAGACATAAAATGTAAAAACTTAAATATCTTAGAAACAGTAGCCAATCAGTTGTTTTAATTGTCATATTTGAATTCAGCACATCAAAATACATAATAAATAGTACATTTTATCTCTGAAGCAGACGACTTCTCAAAAATTGTAGACCAGTGTTATGGGGCTTAGGGGCTGTCATGAATATTCATACAAATGCTCAGCCTCCCTTGCCCGTATCTAACTTCCTCATCCTAATAATGTTGGGATGTCCTTCTCCTATAGGCTAGACTATTAATGATTTTAGCTTATTATCATATACGTTAATTCATGGCCAAGGCAAGTTCACAATTAATTATTTGCCAACCTTTTATTCTAAAATATCCAAACCTAGTACCAGTTCAATGTTCCTGGAGTTACCTGGTATCATTTTGTACAAACTCCCTCCTTAAACACACTGTTCCCAGTTTCCCGAAACTCAGGATGACTGTTGGGCCATTTCTATGCCAAAGTTCATGGTCTCAAAGTCTTATGCTAACTGATTTTGCTCCATAGCAGCTTGAATTTATTAACCTCCAGGGATGGCAGCAAATCCCACCACTTCTCCCTGGCCTGCAATGAGATTAGCTTTGGAGTGGCTGGATGGGGAATCTGATGGTAATTCTGTTAGTGGGGTTGATTACATTTATGCTATCTGAATGTAATTTCTGAAATCTGTTTATTTCTAAAAGTTTGTAAAGGATGACCAATACTTGGGATGGCCACTCTTCTGTTTGCTCTAGTTTTCATTCTGTAGTTTATTCTATTATTTGTTTTAAATAATAAATAAATGGTGAACTGCTTAAAGAGATTTCAGGTCACCTTAAAGAAGTGTTGAAATTTATAAGATGAAATCTGGCCACACTGAAGTCAGAGGGAGTTTAGCCATTGATTTCAGTGGGGCTAGAATTTCACTATTAGCCTTCAGATCTGACCAGCTTTGGTAGTAATCCCAACTGTAAACCTTTGTCTTCAGAGGAATGCTGTATAATTTCTTGTGTTTCAACAAACATATTTTGAAATATAAACATAAAGAGGATATGTACCTTATTGTGAGCCAAAACTTGAGTTTTTCAGTAAAAGCAAGTTTTCCTCTTTCCCCTGCTTTTTCGAGAAGGGGGGAAGTGAGGGCGGCAATGTGTGTACTGTGAAGAGAGTTGAATGAGGAAATTGCTGTTTTTTGCTTCATTGTTTAAATTAGTTTCTATTTTTAATTTATTTCAAAGACACCTAAAACATTTGCATAGGCACATTTTCATGTTTCCTAGAAATATACATCAATAGACAACCAAATCCCTTAAATTAAGCATGTAAATGTTGATTATCTCCAAAATTATGTCACTTAATCTCAGGATATTGATATAACTTTCTTGAAAGTTTGAAGTAAAAGTCTTCTTTGTCATAAGTGTTTGAAGTAGTGAATAATGACCCTTTTCTGCAGTTGAGTGGCTGCTGTTTACTTTTTTATTCAGAGCCCAGTTGCTTCAAAACAGAGACACTGACAAAGTTCAAGCTTTCCAAATATAGCACATGGGTGATGTCATCTCCTGCACTGGCTAATGAAGAAATTATACAAATAAAGAATAATTGTTCCCTTTATTTGTTATAACAGATTTATATTTATGACAAAGTAGCCAATGGAAAAAAATAAAATGATTCTCCTGATGCTTATATCTAAAATTGTGACATATTGAGACACACTGAAAGTCTAGAGTTTAAATTAAGCTCTTCGAGGAAGGGAAGAAAGTACCTGATCAGTGGAGCTCAAAGCCCAGCAGAAGCAGAGTTCCTGCTATGTTCCCTCTGATTGTTGAAGCACAGCAGCACAGGCATCTTCCCCAGAGGCTCACCTCCTAACACTAGTCTGAGGGAAATTCTGTGCTGGAAGCCTAGCCACCCTTCCTAGTGGATGCTGCTAGCCTCTAAGTCAATCTCTCTTCCCCTTTTTTGGTATGTACATGTACCTGTCACAGCTGGGCACCAGGAAAAATCTGGGACCCCAAAATACTTTGACTTGAAATCAAATAGTGTTCACTTCACATAGCACCGCTTTGCCTTCCCCTCAGATAGACAGTATCTGGCCTATATGGCTTCCTGCATTAGTTCAGCACCCCCCAACAGACTTCAGTTGTGGTTTCCTCAGTCATCCTCCTAGTCTTCTAAAAGAGTCAATAGGGTTGGTACTTCCTCAGTCTTCCACAGCTAATGCTGCATTTATGTGTTTTGCATAAAAATTATAGTAATTAATTCAGGAATCTTGACTTCATAGAATCATAGAATATCAGGGTTGGAAGGGACCTCAGGAGGTCATCTAGTCCAACCCCCTGCTCAGAGCAGGACCAATCCCCAGACAGATTTTTGCCCCAGATCCCTAAATGGACCCCTCAAGGATTGAACTCACAACGCTGGGTTTAGCAGGCCAATGCTCAAACCATTGGCTGGTTGTTTTTTTTTAATATGTGAAGGACACCATGTTGGCCAATACTCCAGAAATTGAATTGGTAACCGCCAGAGCTTAAAACATGAACTGCTACAGCTTGAGCTAAAAAGCCAGGGCTCTGTAGCTAGGCACTATAACAACTCATATCCTCTGTGAACTGGCACAGAGGGGGACCTATAGGATGACCAGGTGTCCAGTTTTCACCCAGTCAAAAAGGGATCCTGGTGGCTCCCGTCAGCACCGCTGACTGAGCCGTTGACTGTCTGGTTGGCAGCACTGCACAGCGGGGCTGGCAGGTTCCCTGCTAGCCTCCGCGGTGCGCGGCTCCCGGGAATCAGCCAGCATGTCCCCTCTCTGGCTCCTACACAGAGGCACGGCCAGGCAGCTCTGTGTGCTATCCCGTCTGCAGGTGCTGTCCCCGCAGCTCCCATTGGCTGTGGTTCCCATCCAATGGGAGTTGCGGGGGCGGCACTAGGGACGGGGGCAGCGTACGGAGCCGCCTCGCCATGCCTCCGCATAGGAGCCGGGGGAGGGAGGGGGGGAGGGCATGCCACTGCTGCTGGGAGCTGTTTGAGGTAAGCAGTGCCTGGAGCCTGGACCTCTCATCCCCTCCCACGCTCCAGCCCTCATTCCCCTCCCACCCTGTGAACCCCTCGATCCCAGCCCAGAGCACCCTCCTGCACTCCAAGCCCTTCATCTCCAGCCCCACCCCAGAGTCCGCACTCCCAGCTGGAGCCCTCATCCCCCCGCATGCCTCAACCCCCTGCCCAAGCCCTGAACCCCCTCCCACCCTCCAAACCCCTGAATCCCAGTCTGGAGCACCCTCCTACACTCCCTCATCCCTAGCCCCACCCCAGAGTTGGGAACCCCAGCCAGAGCCCTTAACTGCCCCCGCACTCCAACCTCCTGCCCTATCCCAGAGCCCCCCCCCCCAAACTCTGAACCCCTCAGCCCAAGCCCAGAGCCCTCTCTTGCACTCTAGCCCGGAGCCCTCTCTTGCACCACTAGCCAGAACCCTCACCCCCCCTCGGATCCCAGTCCACTGCCTCAGCCTGGAGCCCCCTCCCACACTCTGAACTCCTCATTTCTGGCCCCACACTGGAGCCCTCACCCCCAGCTGGAGCCTCACCGCCTCCTGCACCCCAAACCTCTGAGCCTGTCCGATGAAAATGAGCAAGTGAGTGTGGGTGGTGAGAGCGAGCAACGGGGGGGGAGGGGATGGAGTGAGTGGGGGGCAGGGCCTCAGAGGAGGGGCAGGACAGGGGGTGGGGCAAGGGTGTTCAGTTTTGTGTGAGTAGAAAGTTGGCAACCCTAGGGACCTATAACACACTCTTCAGTGGGTTACATATACGTACTTGCATACACACAATGGGTGCTTTAACATCATGCAAAAAGTGTTCAACAACTTGCTGAATCAGGCCCTTACTTAAAGTGTTGTTTAGTTTAATTATATATTATAAGAGTTCATGGTATGCTAGTAAATGTTCTATAGCAGTATTTCCCAAACTTGGGACACCGCTTGTTTAGGGAAAACCCCTAGTGGGCCAGGCCGGGTTGTTTACCTGCCACGTCCGCAGGTCCGGCAGATCGAGGTTCCCACTGGCCGCAGTTCGCCGCTCCAGGCCAATGGGAGCTGCTGGAAGTGGCGCGTGCTGAAGGACGTACTGGCCGCCGCTTCCAGCAGCTCCCATTGGCCTGGAGCAGTGAACCGCGGCACTGGGAGCTGCGATCAGCCGGACCTGCGGCGTGGCAGGTAAACAACCCAGCCCGGCCCGCCAGGGGCTTTCACTAAACAAGCGGCATCCCAATACCACAAAATGATCCTAAATCTGCTGAAAATTGAGGAAAGGCCACTGTTTGTTTTTGCTTGATGTGAATTAGTGAAGTGTATCAGGGAGCTTCTACTTTTGTACAAATATTAATTCGTACATCTAGCCAAATATTCCACTTGGATGTATCTGAAGCTCCTGCTCAAGTCACTGGAAACCCTTTATTGACCAAATGAGGGGAGTAATTGGCCCGCAGTGTTTATTCGTTTACCTTTCAGTGTCTGGAACTATTGGTTTTGAAATAAAATATTGTACAAGGATGGACTGCTGGAGAATTTATTTTGGGGCTACTGTTAAGTTGGTTCTATTTTGTAGCCTCGTACTCTCAGAAGCATCCTTTTAAATTCTCCTATAAATGGAACTGGGTCAGAAAGACCATTTTTCCTATGCTATCTTTCACTTCTGCATACCCAATAATGTGCCTGCCTCAGAGCAGCCTACACTTCAGTTGCTAATAGCCTCCACAAGGCTACACCTTCTCTTCCTCTATTACAAAAACAATTTCTGTTTTGTAAGTAAAGGATGGATTAAACACCTGTTTGAAATGAAGTGCATCTACTGGTAATTTCTTACTCTGAAAGCAAGTTCCGTAACTGATTCTTAGGCTTGCACAAAGTCTCTCCAATATAAATTGACATTGATTACATAAATGACTCTGGACCAGGCATGCTTGCAGACAGTAATAATAATAGGCTCTGCTAATGCTGCTTAAGACTGAATCACAAAGCACACCCTTGAGGGAATAAAGCAAGAGAATTCAAAATTAGCTGAAGTACTGAGCTGATCACTTGTTAAATAATTATCATTTACTTACTTGTTTGACTGAACCGCACCCCACTCTCCCTCCCCCGTTGGACACATTTACTCTCTCCCTTAGCTCGAATAAGAATTATACTTCTGTGCTTAGATACTTATACACCATGTGCTGCAGTATTCAGGCAAAACATCCATGATGTTGATACAATATTTATACAGCTGGATTCAGTGAGATGCAGCATCTCCTTCTTCTAAGTTAACAAGCTTCTGTCAGCTGCTGGATAGGGTAAAATAAAAGACATGTAACTATAGAACAAAACCCTCCACAGAATATGTCTATGGCACTCTAGAGGCTCATATAATTCACAACCTCATTTAATGCCACAGCATCCCAAACACAGTGCAGAATGTAGATACAAGTATTTCTACTTAACTTATTTAATCCTAAACAGTTGGAAACATTCTATTTTTGTCTTAACTCAGGAAGCAGCAGCAAAACAATCAGCTCAATGTCCACTGTCAGACCTAAATGAGCTATCTGTTTCCCTGTTTGCAAACTTCTGCCTATAAGACCCTTGACTTCAGTGGAAGCGGGACTGGTTTTATGTAGCTTGGATGAAGCTGTCTAAGCAATGGACAAGCAGAGATTAATATACAGTACTTCCTCCAGTCAGTTATGTTATGTTCATTATTTTTGCCCAGAAAGCAACAACTTAAGTACCTTGCTTAAAATCCATTAATTTACAAAGCAGAATAAATTATATAAATGAGCACCATATGACTGAGCCACTGCATAAATGTTGGCATATGGTATTACACTAAAATTGATAATAGATTTTTAATATATACATATAGAGTTGTGCCTACTATTTGAACCACAACAAAAGTCTTTGGTAATCTAAATTTCATACCCAGAGATAGTGCTGTACTATCACAAATTATGACATCTCATTTTCCTAATGTTTCCTTAGTGTTCTACTAGCATTTAGCTCTCTTCAATATGGAAATTTTTGCAACTCATCTCTTAAAAAACCCAATACGTATGAAAAATGAGTATATGTAACCCACATATGAACTCTGTATAAGTAATGTCTGATTTACGCATTGGATTTAGCTCATATATTGACTCATCTATGAATTAATATGAAAGTGTCCCTTTGATATATAGACAAGTTTCAGAGTAACAGCCGTGTTAGTCTGTATCCGCAAAAAGAAGAACAGGAGTACTTGTGGCACCTTAGAGACTAACAAATTTATTAGAGCATAAGCTTTCGTGGACTACAGCCCACTTCTTCGGATGCATATAGAATGGAACATATAATGAGGAGATATATATACACACATACAGAGAGCATAAACAGGTGGGAGTTGTCTTACCAACTCTGAGAGGCCAATTAATTAAGAGAAAAAAAAAAAAAAAAAAAAAAACTTTTGAAGTGATAATCAAGCTAGCCGAGTACAGACAGTGTGATAAGAAGTGTGAGAGTACTTACAAGGGGAGATAGAGTCAACGTTTGTCTAGACACAATCAACTCCGGTTTGAATAAGGACTGGGAATGGCTGAGCCATTACAAACGTTGATTCTATCTCCCCTTGTAAGTACTCTCACACTTCTTATCACACTGTCTGTACTCGGCTAGCTTGATTATCACTTCAAAAGTTTTTTTTTTTTTCTCTTAATTAATTGGCCTCTCAGAGTTGGTAAGACAACTCCCACCTGTTTATGCTCTCTGTATGTGTGTATATATATCTCCTCATTATATGTTCCATTCCATATGCATCCGAAGAAGTGGGCTGTAGTCCACGAAAGCTTATGCTCTAATAAATTTGTTAGTCTCTAAGGTGCCACAAGTACTCCTGTTCTTCTTTGATATATAGGACAATCCAATATGTAGGATTGTATGGTGTAATATATAGTATACTCCTGTTTATCCAAAACCCTGTTATCCGAACCTCCGCATTATCCAAATCCCTTCTTTGTCCCCTTTGTGTCTCATGCAAGGTAGAGGGAACACTGCAGTCCTGGCAGGGCAGAGCAGAGTTGTGGCCGGGGTCTCCCTCCACCAGGATTGAGAGGAGGAGGAGCTCCCAGCTGTGAAGAAAGCTACCCTGCTGCTGAATGGCTCCTGCCCTCTCGATTTATCTGAACTCCCGATTAGCCAAATAAAATCCATGTCCCCCATGCGATGCAGATAACCAGGAATATACTGTACATGCAAATGAAACACACATTTCAGTGTTACCAACTCTTGCTACTTTATCACAAGTCTCACAATATTTGATTTTTTTCTTAAAGTCCCATCTCCAGGAGGCATGTAATTATATTTGAATCCCAGTTTCATTTAAAAGAAAGAAAGTTTCCAACCCTCTCAGTTGCAGAGAGCAGCTGGAAAATGCTAATCATAACTCTTAAAGGTTCAAATACCAGAAGGCAAATCAGACCCCAAATGTTTTAAATCTCATGATTTTAAAGCCAATCTCATGATTTTTGAAGCCTGCCCTTGAATGTGACGGGTTGGCAATACAGTTGTGCTTCCCACAGAGGTCTAGGTCAGGCCAGCATTCCATTCCAATCCAGTCCAGCAGCAGTCTTCTGGGAGTGGAGTAGAGAAATGTGATAATTGGCCTTAACACCTCCCTCCCACACACAGTACAGTAACTCTGCTCCATCTTGCTAGTGCTACCTGCTGAGACTACAAATCCCAAAAACACCTCTGTGGTTCCCTAGCAACTCTGCAAGTTTTTCTACGTATTTGTAGCTGCAATGGGTAGTGCTAGCAATGGGGACTAGACTATGTTGTTCCACACTGTTCCTAGTTGGGGGTGGGGAGAAGCCTACTTCTTCTGCACATGCTCTCAGAAGACCCATATTGTAATGTGTAGGAGGAGTAGAAGAGTGGTGGACGGTTATTTCTGAGCATTTCCTGCCATTTGGGTTTGGGTGGCAGATGCATAATTTGATATAGACCAATTCAGGGAAATTGTGACTTTGGCATCTGGATCCAACTCCCAAGCCAAACATGACTGCATCTGCCCTTCTCTAATTTTAATAAATAAATGGCATGCCTATTTTTTATAGCTGTGAATAATAGAATCACAGAAAAGTAGGGCTGGAAGGGACATTGAGAGGATATCAAGTCTAACCCCTGTGCTGAGGCAGGACCTAGTAAGCCTAGACCATCCCTGACAGGTGTTTGTTTAACCTATTCTTAATAACCTCTATGATGGGGTTTCCACAACCACCCTGGAAAATTATTCCAGAGCTCAACTACCCTTATAGTTAGAAAGCTTTTCCTAATATCTAACCTAAATCTTCCTTGCTGCTCCTTAAGCTTACTACTTCTTTTCCTACCTTCAGTGGACATGGAGAACAATTGAACTCCTTCCTCTTTATAACAGCCCTTAACATATTTGAAGACTGTTATCAGATCTCCCTTCAGTCTTCTTCTCTCAAAACTAAACATGCCCAGTTTTCTTAATCTTTCCTAATAGGTCAGGTTTTCTAAACCTTTTATCATTTTTGTTGCTTTCCTCTGAACTCTCTCCAATTTATCCACATTTTTCCTAAAGTGTGGTGCCCAGAACTAGACACAGCACTCCAGCTGAGACCTCACCAGTGCCAAGAACAGGGGAACAAATACCTCCCATGTCTTATATATGACACTCCTGTTAATACACCCCAGAATTATATTACCCTTTATCACAACTGCATCACATTGTTGACTCGTATTCAATTTGTGATCCACTATAATCCCCAGATCCTTTTAAGCACTACTACCACATAGCCAGTTATTCCCCATTTTGTAGTTATGCATTTCATTTTTCCTTCCTAAGTGAAATACTTTTCACTTGTCTTTATTGAATTTCATCTCGTTGAATTCAGATCAGTTCTCCAGTTTGTCAAGGTCATTTTGAATTCTAATTCTTCCAAAGTGATTGCAACCCCTGCTGGCTTGGTGTCATCTGCAAATTTGATAAGCATAGTCTCCACTCCATTATTCAAGTCCTTAAAGAAAATATTGAATAATACCCAGTGCAGGACTGACTCCTGCGGGATCCCACTAGATATGCCCTCCCAGTTTGACAGAGAACCATTGATAACTACGGTTTGAGTATGGTCTTTCAGTCAGTTGTGCATCCACTTTATAATAATTTCATCCAGGCCACATTTCCCTAGTTTGCTTATGAGAATGTCATGTGGGACTATGTCAAAAGCCTTGCTAAAATCAAGATAATCACATCCACTGCTTTACCACATCCATTAGGCCAATAATCCTGTCAAAAGAGTAAGTTAGGTTGGTTTGCCAGGATTTGTTCTTGACAAATCCATGCTGGATATTCCTTTTTGTCAAGTCCTATCTCTTTAAATATTTGGACTCTGCTCACTCAGAGAAAGAGCCTCACTTTGGTTTCAGTTTTTCAGTCAGAACAATAAAGTCTCCACAAGAGACTGCTCTATTTCCATTAGCTCTCTCTGTCTGGGTATATCTCCTTCTCTGTTGGATTCAGATGTAACACTTATAACCTAGGGTTACCATATTTTGTGCCTCCAAATGGAGGACACTCCACGGGGCCGCGGCCCCGCCCCCAGCCCCGCCCACGCCCACGCCCCAACTCCGCCCCCTCCCCAAAGTCTCCGCCCCCTCCCCTGCTTCCCGCGAACATTTAATTCGCGGGAAGCCTGAAGCAGGTAAAGGGGTGGGGGTGGGGGTGGGGGGAGGAGGTGCGGCCCAAGCTGGCCCCCCCGGTGGCTCCAGCCTGGGTCGCCTCGGGCCCTGGGGTGTCGGCCCCGGCCCACCACCCCCGGCCTGCCCAGCACTGCCGGCCCCCGGCGGCCCGGCGCACCCCCCGGCCCCGCGACCCCGGACCGGCTCCCGGACCGGCCCCCCGGCCTGGAGCACCCCCGCGGCTCCGCATCCCGGCACACCCCCGCGGCCCTGCGGACCCCCCAGCGGCCCGGCCCGGCGCACCCTCCAGCGGCCCGGCCCTGCGGCCCGGCGCGACCCCGGACCGGCTCCGCGGCCCAGCGCACCCCCCGGCGGCCCGGCCCCGCGGGCCCGGCCCGGCTCCCGGCACCGTGCCCCCTGCTCCCCGCCCGGCCCCGCGCCCAGCCCGGCCCGGCACTGCGACCCCGGCCCAGCACCGCGCGCCCGGCCCGGCACCATGCCCCCGGCCCGGCCCCGCACCGGCCCCGGCCAAAGAGGCCCCAGCCGAGCCCTCCCGATTTTCCCGGACATGCCCGGCTTTTGGGGATTTCCCCCCGGACGGGGATTTGAGCCCCCAAAAGCCGGACATGTCCGGGAAAATCCGGACGTATGGTAACCCTATATAACCAACCCTATTATCTTTTAGATCAGGGTAGGCAACCTATGGCATGCAAGCTGATTTTCAGTGGCACTCTGCTGCTGGCCTGCGGTCCCGGCCACCGGCCCCACTCAGCCCACTGCCAGCCTAGATGTATGGAACCCCGGGTCGGCAGCGGGCTGAGCGGGGCTGGCGGTGGGGACCCCGGCTGGCAGGGGCCAGCGGACAGAACCCCAGACTGGCAGGGTGCTGAGCGGCTCAGCCTGCTGCCAGTCTAGGGTTCCGTCCTCCAGCCCCCACTGCCTGTCTGGGGTACCGACCGCCGGCCCCTGCCAGCTGGGGTCCCAGCCGCTGGCTCCGCTCAGCCCGCTGCCAGTCTGGGGTTCTGTCCACCAGCTCCTGTAAATGTAAAATTTATTACTGGCATGTGAAACCTTAAATTACAGTGAATAAATGAAAACTTGGCACACCACTTCTGAAAGGTTGCCAACCCCTGTTTTAGATGCTTACAAATTGCTTAATAATGTGTCCCAGTATCTTTCCAGGTATCAGAGTTAGGCTGACTGTTTATAATTCCCTGGGTCCCCTTT
The DNA here is from genome assembly GCF_027887155.1 of Malaclemys terrapin pileata. NCBI lineage: Eukaryota > Metazoa > Chordata > Testudines > Emydidae > Malaclemys > Malaclemys terrapin. The sequence continues at coordinate 114,858,843 of NC_071507.1, read as the reverse complement.
GTTCCCCTTTTTAAGGGTGGATACTATGTTTGCCCTTCACCAGTCATTAGAGACCTCACCCGTCTTCCATTAATTGTCAAAGATAATTGCTAAAGGTTCTAAGATTGCTTCTCCCACTTCCTTAAGTACCCTAGGATGAATGTCATCAGGCCCTGCTGACTTGAATCCATCTAACTTATCTAAATAGTTTTTAATCTGTTCTTTCGCTTGTGTTCCTTCCCCTTTGCTGTTATATTAATTGTGTTGCATATCTGGACACCATTAACCTTTTTAGTGAAGACCAAAGCAAAATAGCCATTAAATACCTCAGCCTTCTTGATGTCATCAGTTATTAGCTCTCCTTCTCCACTACGCAGAGGATCTACAGTTTCCTTTGTCTTTGTCTTTCTCCTAATGTATTTTTAAAAGTATGTAAATAATAGTTTGCGATCATTTCTAGTGGAGTACTTCAGGGATCTGTTTTTGGCCAAATGCTCTTCAGTATCTTTATCAGTGATCTCGAAAAAAATATAAAAGCATTGCTGCTAAAACTTGCAGATGACAGAAAAATTGATGCATTTTTAAATAATGATGGGGACAAGTCAGCTCTACATATCAACCTGGATTGCTTGGTAAAGTGAACTTATTGAACAACAGGTGTTTGAACATAGCCAAATGAAAGCTCATAACCAAGGAACAAAGAATGTAGGTCATACTTAGTGTCCTGGGATGCAGTGATAGTGGAAAAGACCTTGGGATCATGTTAGATAACCATGGGATTTGAACTTCCAGTGGGATATTGTAGCTAAGGGGGCAACCAGGATCCTTCAATGTATAAATAGAGGAATATCAAGTAGGAGTAAGGAGGTGGCATTACTTACGTATATGGAATTACTGAGACCACCACTGGAATATTATGTCCAGTTCCGTTGTCCACACTTTAAAAAGTATGTTGAATAACTGAAAGGGTTCAGAAAAGATCTACAACAGTGATCCAAGATCTGGTGAACTAGCTGTATAGTGGGAAACTTAAGAAGCTCAACCTGGTTTATCCAGGAGAAAGTTAAGAGATGACCTGTTCATGGTCTATGAGTACCCGCAGTTAAAAGAGATTGCTGATGGTATATGGTTCTTTTATCTAATAGAAAAAGGCATACTGAGATCCAATAGTCAGAAGCTGAAGCTAGACAAATTGAAGGGGCATATTTATAACAGTGAAGGTGATTAACCAACTTACCTAGGAATGGGGTGGATTCTGCATCATTTGCAGTCTTTAAATTAAGACTGGATATCTTTCTAAGAGAGAGATGCTGTAGTTTAGATAGAAGTAATGGGCTTGATGCAGTAATTCTCTGCCCTGTGTAATGTAGGAGGTCAGGCTAAATCAGAGGTGGGCAAACTACGGCCCATGGGCCACATCCAGCCTGTGGGACTGTCCTGCCCGGCCCTTGAGCTCCCGGCTGGGGAGGCTAGCCCCTGGCCCCTCCCTTGCTGTCCCCTGTCCCCCACAGCCTGAGCTTACTGTGTGTGCTCTGGGCGGCGGGGGTGCGAGAGCCTCTGGCATGCCCTGGTGCTCTAGACTGTGCAGCGGCGTGGCTGCAGTGTGGCTGGCGGGGAGCAGGGGTGTTGGATAAGGGGCAGGGGATCCTGGGGGGCAGTCAGGGGACCGGTAGTGGTTGGATAGTTGTGGGAGTCCCAGGGGGCCTGTCGGGCAGGGGTATGGATAGGGGTCGGGGCAGTCAGGGGACGGGAGCAGGGGGGTTGGATAGGAGGTGGGGTCCCAGGGGGTGTGGTTAGGGGTGGGGGGTCCCGGGAGGCGGCGGTCAGGGGACAAGGAGCAGGGGCTGTTGGGGGGAAGTGTGGGGGGGTGGATAGGGGGTGGGGACCAGGCTGTTTGGGGAGTCACAGCCTTGTCTACCCAACCCTCCATACAGTTTTGGAACCTCAATGTGGCCCTCAGGCCAAAAGGTTTGCCCACCCCTGGGCTAAATAATCATAATAATCCCTTCTGGCTTTAAAATCTATGAAGGTCCAATATGTGAACCTAGGCTGCTTTTATTTTATTTTATTTTTATTTAGTTATTTATTTGAGGTGCTGTACACCTTCCATTCCCCCTGACCTCAATAGATGCACTCAGCACTTTGCAGGCTCCCTCTTGTTCTTTATAGGCTACTGAACAAAGTAATAAATGAAAGAATTTTCTTCCACGAAAGAAGCCTGGATTATCTGGACCAATAGCGGTGTTTTTCGGTGGCTTTAATGATATTTATGGAAATGTGAATGTTCCCTCAGTCCCACCTAAACCCCTGAATCAGAGTTCATTGTGCACTGTCAGGTCTGGTTTGTGACCATCTGCCACTCAAACAAGAAATAATTACATTTACATATGCAAACCCAATCATAATAAGTAACCTAGGACTCAAAAGCAAGGTCATTGTATTAAACTGATTACTTTTATCTAACTATCCTTAGAACAAGCGAGAGGACAGACTTATATGGGCTTTCATAGCCACCAAAACAGCTCTAAAATTAGAGATGGAAGCCACAGAGTTCAATGGTGATTTGCATCTGTGGTTCTTGAGCCAGATTCAGATTGTTCCCATTAGTTTCAGTGGTACTACTTGTGCAATTAGACATTACTGAACATGAGTAACAGAGGCAGAATTGTTCCTTTAGATAGCAATTGAGAACAGAAGCGATAAAAGAAAATGGAACAAATCAGTAAGGCAAATTAGATTTGGCCCACAATGGGCTAACTTCTGTCCTCAGTTGCATGAACAACACTCCCTTTGATTTTAATGGGAAGAACAAATCTGCTACGGAGACCAGAATTTGGGGCAAAAAAGTACTCTTTTTATCAGATTTTCCAGGAATTTAGAAGTTGGGGGGGGGGAATAAGATAACATAGCAAACAAATTAATAGGACTTGTTTGATATCATTTTTTTTACACTGAGCATAAAGAAATCTGATTTTGAATCTTTAACTGAGCCCTTTAGCACAGCAGTGGTCTCTGGTATATGACATTTTGACTTGCATTTAATTGATAAAAGAGACTCAAGTATAAAACTTCAAAAGTGCATTTCATCATAAATGTTAGTAAATGATTTAATTATAAGGAAATGGTACCATTTTCATGTTATCTTTATAAACTTAGAATAATTAGTCATGCTGTCCTTTTTGCATTTGATATTTTTTTAGAGTTGAAAGACCCATACAGTAAGCAATCTGGTTCACAGCAAGGTGTTCAACTTGACATTTTAAAGAGCATGGATATTTGTGTCCTCTGTCTCTTCAGCTGCATGCATGACGATTAAAATATTTCTGCTGTATTTTATATCTTTCCCTCTTAGCATTGCTGCTCTTTGTGTCTCATAAAACATACAATTTAAGTGAATTGTAAACAACCTTTTTTCCAAAGCAGTCCTACTTAATACCTTGAAACAATTTGTCTGTTGTAATTTAATACAGGTACACTTGGGAAAAGTCACCCTACAACTTGGATGTGTCTCTTCACATAAGTGTGGTGGGATAAGGACGGGCATGTCTCTGTGAGTGTGTGGTTTTGTGTGATATTTACTGTATACACACAGTTTAATTTAGAGCTGAGTGAATACAGGAAAAAAAAAGTATTTGCAGCTATTCCTGTGACTTTATCTGCTGATACACTTCATTGGCACTCACAACCCCTTTTATTCACAAATGTTAGAGTGAGCGAAATTTTATTCACAAGAATGTTCATGCAAAGCAAAATGATCATGAATACTAGAAAGAATAAATGTTTACTATAGTGCTTGCAGTGGAAGAGAGCTCATGGTCATTTTAAAAGACTTTTTTCATCATTCCCACAATAGATTCATCAAATAATTGTGAATATTCATGGATAATTCACGAACAGAAAAGGCACTCTTCCTTTTTATAAGGCTTAGGGCATCCAGTCTGGGAAAAGAAGCAATGCCAAGTGATTTAGGTGGCTAATCATACAATATGAATAATAAATTGCAAATACTGATATTGATCAGTTTATAAATAAACCAATCACGCAAATGATTGCAAATAGCATACAAATTCATGAAAATCACAGCCTGTTTATGAATAATTTGCAAAAGGGCTAAATTTATTGACTAAACTATCCCGTAGTTTGTAAAGACAGAATAAATGTTTGGATTTTTAAAAAATTATGAGTTGTACTGCTTGGACGCATTAAATATTTTAAATAATCAGGAATCAATAGACAGAGAGTCAGTAAGACTGGGCAACATGCTGACAGTTCATTAAAAGGAGTATTTGAATAGTGGGGGTAGAAATGACCATGACTATAGCTGTGCAAATAATGGACTGTTTAAAGCAACAGAGGGTCCTGTGGCACCTTTAAGACTAACAGAAGTATTGGGACCATAAGCTTTCATGGGTAAGAACCTCACTTCTTCTTGTTTGTTTTCCTGGCAATAATAAGGGTAGACGGGGCAGGGGGGAGCCTCCTTCACTTTAAGAAACAAAAAAATTTGAAAGTTTTGGAAAATCAAAAAGTAAAAAAAAAATGTTTTGGATCAAAGCATTTTGTAACATTCCTGAATTAAAAAACAAAATAAAATTTTGAAACAAAAGAAGGTATGTTCAAGCAAAAATATCAAAATATTTTGTTTTTAAATATCCAGTTGCAATGTTTTATCTTTTCTGGTGGTGCATGTTTTTGTGCTTTTTATTTTATTTTATTTTATTTTATTTTATTTTTTATTTATTGACAACAGTATTTCAAGAAAACCAACGTGAATTTGCAAAATGTTTTCATTTTGCCAAATCTGCATTTTTTCACCAAAAAAGGTTTAAGTTGAAAATTTTCACTCAGCTCAAGTCATAGCTCCAGCTACATAAAATAGTCAACTTGATGGCTCAGTGTTGATGCACATGAGTTCAAAACAGTTTGAGGTACCATAGCAGAACTTGAGCTCATACCATCTTGGGGGGAGGGATAGCTCAGTGGTTTGAGCATTGGCCTGCTAAACCCAGGGTTGTGAGTTCAATCCTTGAGGGGGCCACTTAGGGATCTGGGGAAAAATCAGTATTTGGTCCTGCTAGCAAAGGCAGGGAGCTGGACTTGATGACCTTTCAAGGTCCCTTCCAGCTCTAGGAGATAGGATATCTCCATTTAAAAGAAAAAAAAACTGCTGATACTACAGTATAGCAATGCATTCTTAGAGATGCCATCATTCAATTAGATTTTAAAACTTGGTTTCTTCTGTCCAACTCTGGTAGCTGCCCAGGTAGAAATTTAAAATTTAAAATATCATGCCTCTTCTTTAGAAAAGGTCACCTAAGTTATCTGGCCAGACTTCTCTCTTTGAAACTAGAACTTAAGACTGCATGAGAGTTATCATCACATGTAATATTCCTGCCCTGTAGGTCTGCATTGTCACTGCAGCATTTCTATCTAATTTACTATTTATAAAATGCTTTAAAAAACCATTACTAGACAATGAAAATAGGGTGTGTGAATAATGGGATAATTTAATAAGGTGCAAAACTTGTGCTAAGGCAAAAAAATTAAAATGGGAGGTGAAGCAGGGTAGTATACAAAAATTTCAAATAACAAATATGATTTTTGTTTTAAAGAAGTTTCTGTTAAAGATGAGTGAAAAATGCAAGGGTCAGATGGAGAAGGTCATTAAAGCAGAAATGAAAGTAGAATAGACACTAAATCAATCAAACTGTATAGAAAGTTCATACCCTAAGATATAGGGAGAATAAATAGAAAAGACAATATACATAGTTCCTGAAATATTACAAGAACTTTATTTGGGTCCCTGCTGATTAATATGCAAGATATGGGATGCAGAACAAATATGCAGTCTACATCAAACACTAGTTGTGCCTAGATTGAAAATAATAACGTTCCAAAGAATGATGATTTCATGCAGGATCGGTGGCACCACTTCCCAACTGGTTAATATGAAGTATGAGAAGCGAAAAAGAAATGTTAGCAGCAGGCTAAAAATCTCTCATTTATTCTTGGGACTGGTGGGAACAGGGAACCCAAAGAGTGGGTGATACATTGATGTTGGTGGTTTTTCTCTGTTTGGCAGCTAGTAAACCCGAAAGAGATCAGAACAATCATTCTTATTGGAAATGAGTTTGGACACAATAGGTCTGTTAGTCAGTGGTGCTGGAACAATTTTTATAGTGGGGGGTGCTGAAGGCGGAAACCATGTATTTAAGTTGTTATTACTACTTTAAGCCAGGGGGTGCAGCAGCACCTATTCCAGCACCTATGCTGTAAGTTTCTCCATCTCAGTGCTCTAGTGTTCTCTCAAGTGGTTATTGAGGTACTTGTCCATCTTTTCATCATAAATGACTGCCCATTTCCTGCAAAGAATACAATAGACTAGCTTATTGGAAATGTAAGTAAAGTGTTATGTGATATGGAAAAATCACTTCCTGACAAATGAAGATGTCTGCCAGAAGTCCCATAAAATACACAGAGAGCTCAAAGGAGTTTTGAACCAGTGACAAGCTTTTATAAGTTTCTTCCTGTTAATCTTGGGGGGGGGGAATTGATCCATTTTGAATAATAGGATACTTACCTCTATTCTTACTACTTAACCATCTGTGGGAAAGGGGGATGATTTTAGCAAGCCCCTTCACTAGAAAATTGCCCGATGAAAATATTCTTTGTGGGGGCTGCGCCCACCCTACACTCACCCTGGTGTATCATCTCTTATCCCAGAGGGTTTGGTCAGCTTCCCCACTCCAACCTATTGCCTCCCACCACTCACAAATTCAGAGCTTGCCACAGCATCATTTGATGCATGCATCTGTGCGCAGGCGGGGCCCTCCCCAGCGACACCCTGCCCCATCATTCCTCCCTTCCTGGCCCTGGTGCCACTGGACATGGGGCTTCAGGATGCCCCCCCAGGACTCTCCTCCCCCAACCTTCACAATCACCTCAGGATCCTCCCTTCCCCTGGAACTCTCCACCATCCCCCACAATCACCTCAGGTTTCTCTTTCTCCTCCCCATCACCAGCTAGGGCTAGAGTGTGCTCAGCCTCCCACCCTCCCCACTTCCCAATATATCTCTGTCTGGCAGCACCAACATCCAAGCAGGGCCCTCTCCAAGTGATGCCCAGCCCCATCCCCTCCCTGGTCCTGGCACCGACAGACAGAGATAGATTTGGGATGGGGGGCTGAGTCCACTCTAGCCACCTGCTGCCTATGCCCATTGCTAACAACTTTCAAGGTGACAAAGAGTCCTGTGGCACCTTATAGACTAACAGATGTATTGGAGCATAAGCTTTCATGGGTGAATTTCCACTTCCTCGGACTCATGTCTGTTAGTCTGTAAGGTGCCACAGGACTCTTTGTCGCCTTTTACAGATCCAGACTAACACGGCTACGCCTCTGATAACTTTCAAGGTGTAATTCAAGTGTACACATCTGTACATGTTAACATAAAGATTCTGCAGTTAGAAGTACATCCATTGATGATGTACAGGAATCCAGCTTCCAGCCCTCAGTTCACCCTCTACACTAACATTTTGGCTTTGTGAGGAGGAAGGAAGGTCTTGTGGTTAAAGGACAAGACTGAGAGTCTGGATTCTTAGTTCTATCCTTGGCTCAGTCTGCCACAAACTTCCTGTGAAACTTAATTTCTTTGCTTCAGTTTACTCACCTGTAGAAGGGGAATAATAATCCTTATCACCCTCACAGGGTTCTTCTGAGACTAAATTAATTGATGTTAGCAAATTCTATCTGATTATCTTGATATGTTTTACAATGTAAGTGCACAGTATTTTATCTTTTATCTTTTTAATGATTGGCTGTCTGGCTCCTGTTCTTGTCCCCAGGTAGAAAGAACCTGTACCAGCTGCAATAGCTAAGTTTTTCTTGTCCTTTGTTTTTCTTTTCCTTTTATCTTAGTGAACAAAGTCAGTGTCTTTTGAGATAGCAGTGACCACTGACTAGAAGGTAAGCTGCTATGATGCTTCAGTGCAATCCTCTTGGTTTAGGACTGGCACTATTTAAAGTCTGTTTCCAGGGCGCACTACCTCAGCTATAGGATACAGTTGCTAGTCACTGAATTCTGCCCATGCATGGTAACACAGCATTAAGGGAAAGACCCCTGCAGGCTGCTGAGGTAGGTCTCACAGGCAGTTTGACCTAGTTGGAGACAAGAAGTCAGTGCAGCTGATCTACTACATGGCAGCCCTTGCAGGAGGGAGTCCAACCTGGTTTTCCTGGTTCTCTCTCTCTCTCTCTCTCTTGGTCTCCTCTTCATTTCCCTCCTTCTTCCTCTCTCCCCCTCTCCTGAGACAGAGGGCAGTTGTGGGGCTTGCAGCACTTCCATCCAGCATTGTCACCTCATGGCAGTCATTAGAAAGTATACAGACATTCCTATCCACTCTGCCTAGACTCCCTGTGGCTGTAGGGATCTTAAGCCATATATATGTGTGTATATATATATATACACACACATATATATGGCCAAACAGCCAAGTTATCCAGGATGCAATGTGAAACAACATGAGATATTGTAATTCTTGCCATAGATAGATACCTACTTTCTTTGCGGATGCACAAGCTGGTAGAAATCTGAGGGCAGTGTTATGTGCTGTTTGGGGACATACTTTGTTATGTTTCAATTTGTGTCTTAAATTGTAGCCTTAACTCTGAACTTCTTGGCTTTCAGACATTTAAAACTATGATATTCTACTGTTTTATTTTGCTTTGTTTATGAGTACATATTTATAACTGTAACTGCATGAGTCTGTACTTACAACCACAACTCCATCTTATGGGTTTTTTCCCCCTCCCTTATGGTTTCAGGCCATTAGGTCTTAACTGGTGCCAACTATGGATGATTGTCTCTCAGACCGGAATCCTAGGTATCTGCAGTGCAAAAAATTACCACATACATTCATGTGCGTAAAAGGACAGAGTAGTTGGGAATTCACTTCTCACATGAAGATTTTGGTATATCTTTACACTCTCACACTGTGTTTGAAAGTAAGGAGGCCACATAAACTTCAGAGTGCATGTTTTCTTCATGCCAACCACCTCCCTCACTATTTTAATGTTACCTAGAGAACTGTTAAATAAAGGCAATGGACTGCTTTCATCCCCCGCCCTTATTTTAGATTTCCATATTTTTCCCTTTTAAACTAGTTTCCTTCTAAAGGATATGGTGTTAATAATTCTTTTTATATTCACTTTTTCCACAGAACAGTATGAAATTAAGGATATGAGGTGGGTACTATACAGTACATTACAACTGTAGGTTCCCAGTTCAAGCTGTTACATTTGGAGATAACAAAATGCATTTATCTGCTGTGGCATTTTAGATAGCTCCACAACCTGCTGCGTATTCTAATGAAACCTGTATCACTACCAATTAGACACCTGCAGTAGAAGTGGGCTATGTAAATGCCTTGCCCCCGAATGTTATTTTCCCTCTCTCATTAAGCTTTCAAACTAAATTACATCACAGTTAATGGCTAGAGACTTCCCCCTCAAATTCCAAAGTGTTGCATGGAATTTAGCCAGACATCTCCCACTGATTTTAATGGGAGTTGTGTGGCTGCAAGTCTTTTGAAAATGTATTTGCATTGCTTCCTACATGAATAACCTAGACCCTTAAAATAAATAAATAAAATATTTTGGTAGGCTTGGCAGTACTGTGGATTATTGCTTAAGCTTTTCACCTCAGGAGGCCCTTGAATTCAAATGTGACTTGATATGAATTGCATGTGATGTGAACAAATGTTTTTGGCTACATACAAACAGTATAAAATACACAGCAGGTAACTGACTTATGGGGCAATATTTCCATAAGGGGCTCTGGTTAGATCATAAACCATAAGAACAAAGCAGGCGTGATTTCTGTAGTCACCACAAGCCCAAGTTAGAATGATAGCTTCATAATTCACAGTTACCTGTTGGATATAATACATGGTTCTGAGTACCATCTCCAAGCCCTACACAGGATACACATCCCTCCTTCCTCTTCCAATGCTGTATTAACCCCTTCATCCTCTCTGGGATGCTGCCCCTCTCCCATGCTTCCCTAGTCTATGCCAGATGCTGTCTCCCCCACACTCTGTTTTGATTGACTCCTGTTGTAGTTGCTTTCCTCTCCTTCTCCAGTGTGCTGTCTGTTCTGTACCTTGGCAGGAGCAGTGAGCATTTCCCCCAGTCTTTCAATTACACATGCAAACATAGTTCTGCACACAAGCTGTGTTCATACATCAAAACTGGCTGAGGAGGTACCTAAACAATTTGTGCTCAGAAGTGAGTTTTCATAAAAGTTGTACCATCCCAACTGTAAAATTGATAGAATGTACTTTATTATCATATCCATCTAAATGTGAAATTTTTGCGTTGTTGATCAGACTTTTTTTTATTTTTTATCTTGAAGAAAAATTTCAGTGAGAGCAATACAAAAACAGCATTTCCTTTGCACAGAAAACAATGGTAATTAATGTCACTTTATCAGTTTTCACATTTTTAAATTCCAAGAGATAGGAGGGACAGGGTGGTTCAAATATTTATCTTCCTTTCCTAAATCTAGTTTTAAAACAGGTTTTCAATTGGATAAAAACAGAAAACAAAGCAATCTTACAAAACCCCACAACTTATTTGGAACTAATTTATGGCATCATGATATATTGAACAAACACTTCCATAACAACAGCCATCTCTAAAAAGAATAATGTAGATTTATAATGTAATTAGACTATGTAATACGATTTGTTTTCAGTATCAAACTGTGTTGTCTTCTCAAAATATTCTTGTAGATTTGTATATTACTATAAAATGTACTATTCTTTCCAGAAGAAGAGACTGAAAGAACACTCCTTGCCCTAAATTTGTTTGTAGGTTATCATATTTATTTCACACTGGCAATTAGCAGCACACAATAGTTTAATCACAGGTTGTTGCAGCATTGAAAATGTAGAATATAATTTTTAAAACCCTTAATTCTGTTGCAACTAAGACGTGTGTTTGTTTATACTTAGGGTACGTCTTCACTACCCGCCGGATCGGCGGGTAGTAATCGATCTATCGGGGATTGATATATCGCGTCTCGTTAAGACGCGATCTGTTGATCCCCGAACGCACTCCCCGTCGACTCCGGAACTCCACCGGAGCGAGCGATGGTAGCGCAGTTGACGGGGGAGCTGCGGCCGTCGATCCCGCGCCGTGTGGAGCCCCAGGTAATTCGATCTTAGATACTTCTATTTCAGCTATGCTATTCGCGTAGCTGAAGTTGCATACCTTTAGATTGATTCCCGCCCCCCAGTGTAGACCAGCCCTTACATATGCAAGCACATACATATCAATGTAGTATGTTACTATTCTTATAAATAGGTTGTATGACTACTTCTGTCTGTCTAAAAGGTTACCCTTGGATAGCAAGGAATTTGTATTTGTTAAAAACAAATGTTGCTGGTGGCAGTGTTCATTTGAGTTGGCAATAAGGCTGTAAATATCTGTAAAGTGAGCTACCTTCAATACAGAGAGACTTACATAAAGGGCAAAATGTGAAAAGGCTGTAAAATGACTCACTAAACAGAAGTCAAGTATCAGAGGGGTAGCCGTGTTAGTCTGAATCTGTAAAAAGCAACAGAGGGTCCTGTGGCACCTTTAAGACTAACAGAAGTATTGGGAGCATAAGCTTTCGTGGGTAAGAACCTCACCAAGCATTCTCAAAACTACGATACCCACACAAGGAAATAAAGAAACAAATCAACAGAGCCAGACGTGTACCCAGAAGCCTCCTGCTATAAGACAGGCCCAAAAAAGAAACCAACAGAACTCCACTGGCCATCACCTACAGTCCTCAGCTTAAACCTCTCCAACGCATCATCAGTGATCTACAACCCATCCTGGACAATGATCCCTCACTGTCACACCTTGGGAGGCAGGCCAGTCCTCACCCACAGACAACCCGCCAACCTTAAGCACCGCACCATAACAACTCTAACTCCGGAACCAACCCATGCAACAAACCTCGATGCCAACTCTGCCCACATATCTACCCCAGCAACACCATCACAGGACCTAACCAGATCAGCTACAACATTACCGGCTCATTCACCTGCACGTCCACCAATGTTATATATGCCATCATGTGCCAGCTATGCCCCTCTGCTATTGGTACATTGGCCAAACTGCACAGGAAACTATGCAAGAGGATAAATGGACACAAGTCAGATATCAGGAATGGCAATATACAAAAACCTGTAGGAGAACACTTCAACCTCCCTGGCCACACAATAGCAGATGTAAATGTAGCCATCTTACAGCAAAAAAACTTCAGGACCAGACTCCAAAGAGAAACTGCTGAGCTCCTGTTCATTTGCAAATTTGACATCATCAGATCAGGATTAAACAAAGACTGTAAATGGCTATCCAACTACAGAAGCAGTTTCTCCTCCGTTGGTGTTCACACCTCAACTGCTAGCAGAGCACCTCACCCTCCCTGATTGAACTAACCTCGTTATCTCCATACTGATGTATACCTGCCTCTGGAAATTTCCATTACTTGCATCTGAAGAAGTGAGGTTCTTACCCACGAAAGCTTCCCAATACTTTTGTTAGTCTTAAAGGTGCCACAGGACCCTCTGTTGCTTTTCACTAAACAGAGTAAAACTTTGGTGTTTGTTTTCTGATGGGGACTGCAGTTCTTTTATTACTTTGCAATGACACTTACCTAGGTGACAGAAAACCTGTGGTTTTGCTTTATTTCCTGTCTTTCACAAACAAAAAGCAAAGAGTGCATAAAGTACGCAATAATCCAAGGCCTTAAAACAAACAAAAATTATGAATTTTAAACAGAAACACTCTGTTTATTATTGACCCACTTATTAGGAGTGTTTCCTGTCAGTTTAGGATTCCTTAGAGTCATAAATAGACACCGGTCTGTAACTGAGATTCATTATTACTGATTAAAGAACACTCCTGCCATTAATTCATTGACAAAGAGTATGTAGTCTTTTTCTACTTGTTTGCCGTGTAACCTATGGAAAAAGATTTGAAAAGTTCAAAATGCTAATCTGGGTGGATTGATTTACACTTCACTGTACCTGGTCTACACTGGCGCTGGCATGTAGGGTACACATGTAGCTCCATGCTGCAGTGAAAGGCTCCGGTGGAGGGAAGTGGTGGGGAAAGGCTCCTACAAAGGGGAACTGCCAGAGCCTTTCCCCACTGACTCCCTTCTGCCAGAGCCTTTCCCCACTGCCGGAGTCTTTCACTGCAGCAGGGAAAGGTTCCAGAAGCAGGACACTACACTGATAAAAGTACCAGTGTACACATGGGAGACACTGCTTGGATATGTAGAGAGCACTGTAGGGTATTATATACCCTAAGAGTTCAAGCACGTAGGGCACTTTACTCTACTTGCCTAAGCCATGCCTCGCCATGCATCCTGCTACCAGTGCTATCTGGGTGTGCCATATCTGTACTCTACACAACGTCATAAGTGTAGACTTACCCTAAATATTTTGTCCTGTTTTATTACTTTTCATTCTAACAATTCTAAAGAAGTTTTCAGAATTTAAGGGCCTGATCTAAAACCCACTGAAGTGGAATGGAGAGACTTGCTTTAATTCAGGCTCTAAGGGCTGGGATTTTCAAAGAAGCTTAAGGGACTTAGGTGCCCAGCTCCCATTCAAAAACCTATTCTGTGCCTTTCCCTAACAACAGTTTCAGCCTCTTGGAGCTGTTAGCATCAGGTGTGTCAGTGTTGCCAACTCTCTCAATTTTATCACAGGTCTCATGATATTTGATGTCTTGTTAAAACACTAGCTGCTGGAATCAAGACACAGCAGGAGAAGCTCTTGGAGTCGTGAATATGTGAAAATCTCAGTTTTCATTTTTAAAAAAAGCAAATTTCTGGTTGCCTAGAAAAACTTGAAAACATGCAATGACTGTGCCCTAAAGGCTCAGAAACTGGAAGCCAATGAAACATAATGTAAACGTTTTATTATTTTTTTTAAATCTCAGGATTTCTGAACACCTGACTCATGATTTTTGCATGCTTGAGATTGGCAATACTGGCGCTGCTCCAATTTAGCCAGGAATCTGATCCTTCTCATTGCAGCCCCAGAATTAAGATGTGCAAACTATGCCACTATTGCACAATTACTTTTAGGCATCCTGATATACAGAACAAAGAGAAAGGAGAAAGATAGTCACAACTCCTCTTGGTGTCTTTGCAGTGTGTGTGGATATACAGTGATCATCCTGTGACAGTTTCTTGTTAGTGAAAGCCTTTTCGACTCTATAAATAAGCCTTCCCATACTTGGTCTAGAAAGTACTCTAGAAAGTATAGATTAATAGCACAGGGAATGTTCACTTTGTTGGTAATGTTACATAATGACCACTTATTAAGAAGGGCTTGCTGCTTATGCCACACAAGCAGTACTACTTTATCAGATTTCTTTTTTTGATGGAACAACTGAAAGGTTGCTTTGACAATGTGCTATTGATCTGGAAGAATCACAATCAATAAGTATTATAGCTACTCAGTGACTGGGTTATTAGAAAAATAAATTAGGAATTATCCTGCTGGCAAATAACCATTATTTCACATGGTGGATTGAAAAATTGTTCATGTGTCATGGCATATTGTTCATTTGCAGAAAAAGATAGTCCTTTTCTAATGTTATAAATTTCATTTATTGATTGCAGACCATGATTAAGTGGTTTCTGTGGAAACATTGCTGCTCTGAGTTTTCTCTTTTAAATTAAGAATCTGTTGTACTTCACCACAATTTATCATAAAAAACTGTGTGCATGTGTATGTATTAGCAAGTCTTTCTCTTCTTCTCTTTCAGCATAACTGACTCGGTGACCTCTCTGATTTAAAAAATATATTTTTTTGTCTTTTTCCAGCTTATCTCTGTGTTCAGGTATAGTGAACATATATTGCTTCTTATTGTGGCTTATGCTACAGGCCGTTCTGATATTTGCATCGGCACATCATGTGCATTTTGAACTAAAGAAGTGACAGCTTATCTCCATGTTGAAAGCTGGGTTTGTACTGGTATTATTCTGCAAACTCTTGCTTTGGACTACCTTGTAATCTGTTAAGAAGTTTTATATTGAGGAAAGAAAAAGGGATATTAACTCCATGAGAGAGAAAATAATTGGCACAAAGTAACATCCCCATATAACATTATATGCAGGTGGAGACTCATGCCTTCAGGCCCAGTACAGTGGAAAATACGCTGAGCTAACTATTGATTGAATATAAGGAAATAAGTCCTTTTCAAGGGGATTTTGCTTTGTTGAGGGCTAGTCAAGAATTGATAGGGGCTGATAAGACAACTGCTCACCCATAAAGAAACTGAAAGGATAAAAAGGAGGTTGGAGTGGGAAAAGAACCATTCTCTAGAAGTTTTTGAGATGTTCCATAGCTCTGAATCACAACTTATTTTCAATGTGTTGACATTTTTTGAGGCATTCATACACAATGCTGATGGGCATGATATAAAAACCTAGACAGAGATATTGTGTTAATCTATTTATAAACTTCTGGAGTCTGTTGTTTTATTATATGATGTAGCTATATGAAAAGGGCTCATTTCCAGTAAAATTCATGTGTATTCATCATGGCAGAATAACATTATTAGCTGAACTCCCTTTAGTCAGATGACTAGCTGTTTTCATACAAAGAATATATATTGCAAGGATTCCATGGTCGGAAAGAAAGTTCATCAGAATGTGTTCGCTAGTGGCATTTACACTCTTCTGCCTCTCTCTTCTTGTCTATCAATTAAATGGTTTCTGAAGGAAATTACACTAGCAATGATATAACGCAGCAAAAGGATCATAATAGATCAGATGAATGTGTGTTAACAAGGATGAGGCTAGAAGTCCATGTTTTACAAACAAACAGAATCACACAATCCATATTCTGCTTTAGTCACGGGGTTATTTTTAATGCAAAATGACTTAAAATTCAATAACTAAAATGTAAAAGTTAAGAAGCCAGGTCAACACAAATCAATGTTTTAGTTGAACAACAAAAAACAGAGTTGAATACTGATACTAACTGCTGTACATATTGACTGTCTCAGCCTAGTTTTGGAATCATACCAGGACAAAAAGGTTGGTAAAATGTGCAGGCCAATTACCGCTCAGATTATTTAATAAACCATAAAAATTAAACCATATTATTAAACCATAAAAATATTAGAAAATTGAATGCAAAATCTAGTGTTAATGCAATGTTAAGTTAAATTGTGCCTCTCTAGGGGACAATGTCAAGGCGCCCTGTCTCTTGCAGTGCAGAAGGAGCACATCCCAACCCTCTGCGTAAGGCCATATGGCTCACTCCCTTCTCTCTTTGCCATGCTTAGGGAATCTGGTGCTGGCAGCGGACCTAGACTTAAGTGTGCAATATAGTTAGGAGAGTGGACTATAAATGTCTATAAGGACTATAAATGGGTGAGGAGAGAGGAACAGGGGGAGTCCACTTATTCCTTCTCCTTCCCCTTTGCAAACCAGTTTATGACTGGGCACAGTCAACCCCTAAAGTTACAGGATGATCCACTATTTGAATGACATTACATCCCAGTACTGCCCTCCCTGGCCTTTTCAGTGTTGGAGAAGCTTTGCCTGAACCATCAGGGGACAGAATACCTCTTTAAGGGTTGCCTACCTGTATTTTTCCTTCCTTATGGCCACTCAGACTTCTCATGGGTTTAAGAAGGGAAGAAGGGGAGCTTTTTGGTTAGTTGGCTGCACAGAAGGATGTAGCATAAGTCTATTGGTTCCTGCACACCCAAGAAGAGGGCTTTTAAGCCTTTCCCACTGCCAATCTGAGACCAGGAGCAAACATTCCTATCCGCCACTTGGGATAAGCATAAAACCAGATTTTGGGACCTTTCTGTGGTCATCACACAAGTTGCCTTTGGGGGATCGGAAGGAATTTTCTCTTATTGCCTGATTGATCTGGGTGGATGGGGTGTGAATTTTGCCTTCCCCCCGCAGCAGTGCAGGGACCTAATGGGTGTGGGATGTTGGAAAATTCATTTTGTCACAACTTGGCAGGTGCCCAGTACAGGTAAACATTCAATAGGGGTGTCTGGTTCCCTGGTAAACCAGAACAGAAAGCAAATTAGGAGAAGGCATCTCCTGCAGAAGGTGGGAAACAGAGTTGGAGATCATAATGTCTAATATAGCAAGGAGAAAACTCACTCTTCCCCACCCACTTAACCCTCATATGAAGGAGGGCATTGGGGTCTCAGCAAAGGTGCAGGCCTGAGGGGAGCCCTCTCCCAGATAGTACAGAGAGATGGGGAGCTGATGGCCTGCACTGGATGAGATATTGGCAGATAGTTCCCCAGATGTATTATTTAATAAAATTGTGGATTAGTTAAATCACATTCCTGTGGTCTTATCTTCCTGTGATGTCTGGGACAATGTTAACTTGGGTGCATTGTACAGATGAAATATTTTCTATTTCTCTCCACTTATTAACAGACCTCAACATATTACTCTGTGGTACTAATGCATACCATAAAATATGTTGCCAAAGCTTTGAGTCTTTAGCCTCAGAAATTTAACATTGCATTAATTCTAGTTTTTGCATTTAGTAGGTAATATCTTGCTACGCAATGCAAAAATAATGAAATAAAATTTAATTTATGGCTGTCTTCTGCAGAATCAGCACCATTTTATAAGTTAGGTTTACTTTTTACTGTAATAATTTTAAAATGAGTTTAGAGTTCAGAAAAAGTCCAGGCTTTCAGCACTAGAAATTGTGGTTTTTAATCTACAGAATAAATATGGCAAAGGTGATATCCACACACTACCCTATCTAATGTACCTCATTAATTATAAGAACATACAACCTCCAGATGGTGAGAGGCCATTCATATTTTATGCTGATCTACTCATTGGCCTTTCCCAAAGACTTCCACAAAACTCCTTCTCTTCCTCCTGTGATATATCCCATGAACTAGGGCTGCATGTGCTAGTGTAGAAACTGGATGAGGGACTGAAGAAAATAGTAATTTGCTTACCACATTCTTGTAAGTAAAAGCAAGAAATGAGGCAGAGCCATAGACAAACATCTTAAAGGCACTTGCCTGAAAATGTTCTGCTCTATTTGTGAAACATATACAGAATCCTGTATTTGAACAATACACCACATGTTCAGTAGGTGATAATTTAAAAGGTTATGTCTGGGGTAGGTACTAGGGAGGGAAGAGGGCAAGGAAAAGGGGCTAAGGCGTATTTTAGGGAACTCTGGATATCTGCCTGTTTGAAATATTTTACATACTTGCCTTTCTGTGTAATCTGGTCCATATATAAAAAGGCAAATGTTTTGCTATCCAGAAATATTTGTATGAGTTATGGGGATGCATCATCTCTGAATGATTTACCAGCATCCAGAAAAGGGGTTGAACTTTATCAGAGGCAGGACGTCATTTTAGCCCTCCTTTCCATTTGATAACAGAATATTAGCAAGGGTCTCCAGAGGTGCCTCTTCTGCCACATAATTACCATGTCTGCTATCCAGGATAACAGTTAATAATGGCTTTTTTTGATGAGAACACCTATTCTCTTAGACCTGCAGTATGACTAGTTCATGTTTCACAGGCCACCAAGCTGATACCAGAAAACTCTTGTTCACTATCTAATGAGTTTATTTCTTCAGTGGATCATGCCTTACAATCTGCTGTGGGAATGGGTATAATACAAGCACCAAATTCACAGAAGGTGGCACAGGAGAGGTAGCATCCCTTCTCCACTCCCCACCGGTTGACAGGATGTGCAAAATCAGCACATTCCCAACCCACCCCGCCCATACCTGCCACATTGTGAGCTGTGATGCCCCTTACTAGAACTCCCAGCAAAGGAGAATCTATAACCGTTTTCTATTTCTGTGTCTCCCTCCATCTCCACTGGACTTTATTCTTGGGGCCCTCTGACAGTGTACATTAAGAGATGGATATAGTCTTGGTGAGAACATTTATAGTTAGATATTGTTGTAAGAAGAATCATTACTGGGGACAGCATTTTGCTTCCTTCAAGCAGATAGAAATTTACTGCTAGCCTATACCAGCATAACATTACTATTTCCTGCCTCCCTCTCAGCTATTCCTCATATTCCTCATCCCTGGTTGTCCACTTAACCACCCATCTCTCCAGGGAAAGAGTAAGGCCGTGCATAGCTCTGCTTACTTCTTTATCTATATACTTATACAGCTTTCATCACCAGAATGCCTCATAATCATGAATGGATTTTCTTCACGACACAGCTGCAAGGTAAGGAAGCAATATCTCCCCTTTTACAGATGGGGAACTGAGACAGAGTAAATAAGTGATTTACCTAAGGTCACATGGGAAGTCTGTGTCTAAGTCTGGAATTAAAGCCATGTTTCTTCAGTCTCAGACCAGTGCCCCTATCCACTAGATGATCCTTCCTACCTAGCCCTGGGCCCAAGTTCTAGGTAGCTCATGTATGGTTATATAGTTATTCTTAATTCCTTGAATTCCCTTACATAGGCAAGCCTATATAACATGGTAGGAAATGGATGGTCATTCTTCTGAGAAAATGCAATAAGCTCGTTTCATGCACTATGATCTGGTGATCCAAATACCAGCGAACACCTAAAGGAGATGTTTGCATATGTTAAGTGTCAACAGGGTGCCTGAAGCTGTCCAAGACACTAAATATAGACAAACCTTACTTTGCATTGGCTGAAGTTAGGTTTCTTCTTCGAGTGATTCTACAAGTGCATTCCACTCTGTATGTGCACAGCCCAAGTGCAGCTGTCAGTATATTTTTTGGTACTAAAACTGCAAAGTTTGGCTGTTAGTTCCATCAGGGTCCACCTGGCAGCTATCTTGACCTACCCTCTGGTAGGTAATCACTCTATCTTTTCTGATAGAATATCAGTAAGATTTTTGGAAAGATTATACCTGAGGTACAAGATCCTGTTCCCCCATTGGATCTAAACTTGGTATTGTCAAAGCTTATGGGTCCTTTTGAGCCTTTTGCAATCTGCTGTTTAGTGCATCTTTCAATGAAGGTAGCATTTTTGGTGGCCATCACTTCTACTAGGAGGGTAGGTGAGTTGGGGTCCTTGATGTCTGGCCCTCCTTACACTCTTTTATTAAAATACAAAGTTTATCTACATCCTCATCCAAAGTTTGCCTCAAAAATGGCATCTAGCTTCCACATCAACCAAGTGATTTATGTACCTTAGTTCTTTCCGAAATCACACTTGAATAAAGATGAAGAAAGGCTGCACACTCTGGATGTCAGGAAAGTTTTGGCATTCTATCTGAACAAGTCCAGGTAGCTTCTTCCCAGGTCTTTGTGATGATCACAGACAGGATTGAAGGGACTCCCTGTTTCTTCTCAGAGAATGCCATCTTGCATAGCCTTGTGTATTCGCGTATTGCATTTGCTACAATTTAGCTAGTTTTAGAGTAGCAGCCATGTCAGTCTGTATCCGCAAAAAGAACAGAAGTACTTGTGGTACCTTAGAGACTAACAATTCAAGTTCAGCCCCCATCTAAAACCTCTCCAGCACATCATCAAAGATCTACAACCTATCCTGAAAGATGATCCTTCACTCTCACAGATCTTGGGAAACAGACCAGTCCTTGCTTACAGAGAGCCCCCCAACCTGAAGCTAATACTCACCAGCAACCACACACCACACAACAAAAATACTAACTGAGGAACCTATCCTTGCAACAAAGCCTGATGCCAACTCTGTCCAAATATCTGTTCAAGTGACACCATCAGAGGACCTAATCACATCAGCCACGTCATTGTTCACCTGCACATCTACCATTGTGATATATGCCATCATGTGCCAGCAATGCCCCTCTGCCATGTACATTGGCCAAACCGGACAGTCTCTACGCAAAAGAATAAATGGACACAAATCTGACATCAGGAATCATAACATTCAAAAACCAGTAGGAGAACACTTTAACCTCTCTGGTCACTCAGTAACCGACTTAAAGGTGACAATTTTGCAACAGAAAAGCTTCAAAAACAGACTCCAATGAGAAACTGCTGAACTTGAATTAATATGCAAACTAGATACCATTAACTTAGGCTTGAATAGAGACTGGGAATGGCTGAGTCATTACACACATTGAATCTATTTCCCCATGTTAAGTATCCTCACACCTCTTGTCAACTGTCTGAAATGGGCCATCTTGATTATCACTACAAAAGTTTTTTTTTCTCCTGCTGATAATTGCTCATCTTAATTAATTAGCCTCTTAGAGTTGATATGGCTACTTCCACCTTTACATGTTCTGTATGTATATATATATCTCCTTACTATATGTTTCATTCTATGCATCTGAAGAAGTGGGTTGTAGTCCACGAAAGCTTATGCTCAAATAAATTTGTTAGTCTCTAAGGTGCCACAAGTACTCCTGTTCTATTAATTTGGCTAGTGTTATCCTGCCGAGCAGAGTAACAGTCCATTCAATAGCGGCTTCTGCTGCTTTCCTGACTAAAAGTCCTATTCTAGACATTTGTAAGGTGGCAACTGAGTCTTCGGTGCATGTTTGCTCCCCATTATGCCATCACTCAGCAAGTGAGAGATGATGTCAGATTTGGAAGAGCTTTCCTTCAGTCCTTGTTCAGATAGGCTCTAATCCCACCACAAGTTTTCATGGATTGTGAGTCATCAAGAGTAGAATGCGCATGTGCAATCACTCAAAGAAGGAAAAACAGTTACTAACCTGTTCCATAACTGTTGTTCTTTGAGGTGTGTTGCATGTGTCCATTGTGTGACCTGCCCTCCTAATCCTCTGTATCAGAGTTTTTCCGGCAAGAAAGAACAGAACGGAGTTTGGAGAAGCTCCACCCTTTATACCTGCATGCAGTGGCATGTGGCAGCAGAGGGAGCTCAAGCTGCCCCGATGGGTTCCACTGAGGGAAAAATTTCTGCCAACTGTGCTTGGGATGTGCATGTACCAAGAGTGGAATGGACATGTGCAACACATCTTGAAGAACAACAGCTACAAAACAGGTTAGTAAAGGGTTCTTTTCTGTATAAGGCATACAAATATTATTAATCATAATCTCATTTGTCCCATAAGGATGCTATCCCTGAGAACTGTATATAGAGGTTCCCTAAAAATATAGAAAGGCCAGATCCCCAGTTGGTGTAAATGGTGATAGTCCATTGCATCCATGGGCTCCAGTTTATACTAGCTCTGAATCTGGCCCTAAAAGGGAACTACAACCTTCCTGTAACTATTATATAATCTGTACTTGTGATTAGAATGAACAGTGAAATCGATACAAGTTCTTGTATTTACAAGCTAGCCAGATACTTAGTCAATATGGTTCTTTTCTATGAGTAATAAGGACAATCAGTGAAGCAGGCTTATTGTTTCTTTGATCATTACTCCTTTCTTTCATGTTATTTCCAGCCAAAAAGCAACAGCTGACCTTTGAGAAATGCCAGGAAAACATAACTTTCTCCTTGCCATTCTACTTTGCAGGCATCAGGTACATCCTTACTCTGAGCACTGTTTAGCATAAGCTATTCTAAGATAGATCCTTCTGGTGTATTTCTCGCTGTGCTTTCGGGGACATGGTATTCCTTTCC
The DNA here is from genome assembly GCF_027887155.1 of Malaclemys terrapin pileata. Taxonomy (NCBI): domain Eukaryota; kingdom Metazoa; phylum Chordata; order Testudines; family Emydidae; genus Malaclemys; species Malaclemys terrapin. The sequence goes on along the minus strand of NC_071507.1, from coordinate 114,836,258 downwards.
TGACCTTCTCTAAATGCTATATGTTTCTGTGGGTGTTTCATTATTGCACAGAATTGTGCCATCTCTTTGGCTCCCACAGTTGCACTTCCTTAGAGTGGGGGAGTGACAACAAGTGGGCACCAGGCAAACATCTCTCGCAGGCTGATTCTGCTGCAATTTATGTATTTTACTGTAAAGGAAGCAAAAAAATAAGATTTTTTAAAAATTATGTTCTCCTTCAAGAACACTGGGATGTGTTCTTTTTTGCCTCAGTCATCCAGAGTTTCTTATTATATAATATAAATATTTTTATTTTATTATACCAAGAGAAAATTATGAAATTAAATATTTTATTTTTCAAAGTTCTACACAAATGTTTCACTCAAGTCTGACTCTCTGATCATACACATTAGTTAGAGTTTTCTACCAAAGAACAGCTTGTCAAATATACATGAATGTCATTCACTCATTTTCCCAGTCTTTAAAATCTATTTGCATTATATAACAATTAATAATGGGCCAGATTCATCCCTTGTGTAACTCATTAAGTTCAGCAGAGTTACATCAAAGACAAATAACTTTTCCCCTAGTTTGGAGGATACACACTAAAGCCTATATCCTTCAAACCAGGGGAAAGTTATTTTTGTTTATATAAAGCAATATTATTTTATAAAAATCCCCACAACTTTGGATAAATTTATTTTCAAAAGATATAATGATCCCTGATAACATCAGTGGCGGTGCCACCAACCTCTCCTCATTCAATCTCCTCCTAAATGTCCACTTCTACACAAGCTCTACAAGGAATTAACCAACTGCTGTAAATATGGCTAGGTTGAGAGTCAGATAGAGGAGAAGCTGGGAATACTGTATATCAGTGCTTAATTTGGGCCAGAGCTTGCCAGAGGTGAGCTCCGGCACCTTTAGGCATGGCGGTTCATAGCCCCGGCACCTCTGGGCTTGAAGCATCAGTTGTGAATGTAAAAAACTGGCTTGAGCACCTAATTATTTGAGCCCGGCACCTCTGGGCTTGATGCATGAGGTATGAACATAAAAAAATGGCTTGATCCCCGGCATCTAATTATTTGAGCCCCAGCGCCTCTTTCATTACAAATTAAGCACTGATGTATATAAAAAAAGACAAGATGAACATAGTCATTACTCTGAGCTCAGGATATATATATTGTGTTCCTTTCCTCCATCCTTGTGTTTGTGCATCTTCTTATAATGTAAGCTTGGGGCAAGTACCATCTTCCTATTTATCTGTACCATGCCTACCACATTTTTGGCACTGCAGTATTATAATACTTGGCATTTCTGAGAGTTGCTTATGTTAGAAATACAGTTTCCATCTTGCATTCTTTGAAGAAGACAGATAAGAAAGCAAATTCTTGTAAAATCCAAGCTAGTACATGACAACTGCCTAAAATGCATAAGATACTGTAACTGCTTGGATATTTTCAGAGGCCATTTCAGTGTCCCTTTCCCAGCAAATCATACAGGAAAATGCTAATAAAGTGCTAGATCACGAGTTTATGATTCACCTGAGCAGTGCATTGCTGCTCTGCCCCTGAAGCAGCCTGGGAGCGAGAGTGTAACTTAGTGATCATATCCCTCCTACTCTCCCAGCTGCTCCTGGAAGGAAATAAACTGTTCTGTGTCTATATGCAGCACAGCATATGTCTGCTGACATGCTGATGCAGTTATGTTTGCCTGGCATGTTGGGTGAACAGGGCAGAGCCAAAACTCTGCCTCTTCACAGCCCCTTCTCATATATTCTGCCCACAACTGTGCATGAAGGGAATGTAATGGCTCTGTGGAGCCTGCTTCCTCTCCCATGTTGAGTGGTGTTAGCTGTCCAAAGGTAATAAAGAGGTGCCTTATGCTCCCTTACTACCTTGTGCAGCTGCTGTAGCAGGACCACAGTCTGGCCTAAAATATATAATGTACTGATATATTTCAAATATCTCCTCTCTCTCTCTCTCAGAGGAGGTATTTAATTATGCCTTAAAATAAAGAGAACCATGATTGTGGGTAATTGAAAATAAAAGATTTGTGCAAATTCCAATTGCAATAACAAGAAGCTGTTTCAGTTAAGGGTTATGCATCAATTGTGCCAAATATAGAGTCTTAGAGATGGAAGAGACCTAGTAAATTACCTTATCCACACTCCTGCTGGCACATGACTGTTCCCTGCTCTGTTTTCTCCAATTCTTTTTATAATGTAGTTTGAATCAAATACAAGGACTGGGCATTCCACTACTTCATTTGCACAGTCCACCAGAGGATTTGACAATACACCTTTGTAATATGGGGTAGACACTTCATCTGTAGGCTACAAAATCACTGAGTATTGACTGATATGAGAAGCCTCTTGGTTTTTTACCTTCAGTCATGTATGGTGGCCAGTACACCATCGTAATTTATTGGCACAATAGTTTTGATAGCCTTAGCCATTGGTGGTATAGTGGATGGGGAAGTGATGTTAACGTTCCTCTCCAAAAATCCTTTTATAGCAAGCTATGGAATTATACTAGAACATTATTTAAACTTAATAGCATTCCATTGAGATTTTGTTTAGTTCTCTATCTTTCAAGGATCAGAAATGATGCACATTGTCCTATGAACAAGATATTGCACATTGTACTTCAAGGGAGATAGTCTGGGGTTTAGTGTCTGGCTGGAGAGACTATTAATGTCTTGCTTGGGAAAATAGTAAAGATACAAAACAACATGCAGATTGACCATGTGTTGCTTACTGTATGCATCATTTGGGGCCTGACCCATAAAACATGGAAAGATTGCCATTGCCCTCAATGGGCTTCGGATTAGGTGTTCTGTGAAGAAGCCTGACTATAGGAAAAAGGGGAGCAGAGAGTAGAAGATAGAAAATATGCAAGTAAAGAAAGAGAATGGGCTACCCAACATGGGTTTTCTGCTGTTTAACAAAGCTAGGATTTAATTTACAAAAAGCAACAAGCGGTTGTCTTTTTGAATGGGATATTGAAACTCAGCAGGGTTTGGTGTAATAAGCAATTCATTGTTTGAATTAGGAAGGTATGTAGGACTATGTGTACTAAATGAATTAACAAAATACCCAAAGAAATCTAAGATTTCTACACTGTTTGCATGCATAACAACAGAGCGTTTCAGCAGATCTGCTGTCACTTGCATTTGTCTGTTTACAGTGAACAGTACAGTGATAACACTAGTGACCTGAAATAATTGCCATTTAAGTACACTTTGGATGAAAGTTCATTTTATTGCTGATAGATGCCTTGAGCTCATATTGTTGCAGTGACAGCAGCCTCAAACTTTTTTCTTTGTTTGGAGTAGAGGAAGGAACAGGAGCAGGTGCAAAATGACAGATCTGTGAATTCCCTCCCCTCTGTCTACCTTCTCTTTCCTTGCCCAAGGCATGAATCAACAGCTCCAGCTAGAAGGAAGAAATGAATTATTTTTTGTGTGGGATATGAAAAGGAACACTGCCTAGCTAGCAACCTGTTAAGCTGGTATGGCTAGATCCTATTTATGGCTCCCTGCTGTGTCAAAGATCAGGCCTCAGGAGACCTGGTCTGCAGTGGACTGACTTTCCAAATGGAATGGAGCCCAGTGAGTTCAAAATCACTCAGCAACAAATGATTTATTCAACACTTCTTCTAAGATCTAGCTCCACCCAGAGCATCCTATGAAATATTGTGGACAGGATTGCAAGCTACAGGAGTTTATTTGAAAGGCAGGTTTATTTAAAGCAAACCTACTGCCCTCTATTTGCTGGAGAAAAGAGGGTTTTTTTAATCCTTTATTTAGTAAATAAGATGATCTCAAACCTGTATAAATTATAGAGTTCTGTACTGTGAAGGGGATTTATGCATATAACACAATTAATGGTCATCTATCTGTATAAATCCCTGATTTGTCAATAAGAAAAGTGATACCTTAAAATATCAAATATACAAATTAAATATATTAGATGATTAAGATTGTATGTGGTCTATTCAGGAAGGCACCCTAAATATAATTGATATTTTGGTTTCCAAATAATACAAGATCACTTAATTCATTCTTGTCAGACAAGAATAAATTTGTGCAGCAAAGTTAGCATGAGCACTCATAGATACAATTCACAGGGAACCATGAATTAATTCTGCAGTCAATAGCTCAAGTACATGTCTGTTTTGCCATAACTGACTATGCATATGTTATGATAAAATAGTATATCTGTGAACGAATATGCATTCATTACACTCCTGCTATTAAGACACTTGTATTTGAATAAGCTTTCTCTAAAGTTTTCCTTTAAAATGCATGCATATCCATATGATACAGCTTCTGGAAGAAGGGTGTTTATTCAGGAAGAGGGTAAAAAGAAGGAGAACAATCATTGTTTTGTTCAAATAATATCCCAAGACACATAAAAGATGTCTTGGAGTTTGCAAGTTGTGGATCCAAATTCAACATTTCAGAGAGCACCTTGCAGCTGAGAATAAATTTCTCTTTACATCTGACTATGACTGTGAATCAGAAAGGGTAAGAGACCCTGTTGATAACTTTGGGTCTGAGCCTTCTCCCACTGAAGTCAGTGGCAAAACTCTTATTGACTTCAGTACAAAGAGAATTGGGCACATTGTGATTTTCTTGTGATTTCGTCACTGATCTGCATGTCTCTCTCTTCCACCTCACATCTTGTCTTTTAGATTGTAAGTTCTTTGAGGCAGGGACTGTCATTTAGCATATCTTTGTGCAGTGCCTAGCACAAGGCGCCCCACCCTGCTTGTGACATTTAGGCTCTATGACAATATAAAAGTTCAACAACAGCAACAACTATATCTTCCCGTTTTCTAGGCTTTTAGATAGTCTTATATATGAACAGTTTGAAATCTACAGTCTTAATTTTAACATGTTCTTGCATTATGGTCATGCCACATTGTTTTAACGAAGTGCTTTGCATGACATCTGCAAAAAGTGTAGAATGTCTATCAGCTCTAGTATAACTGGTGTAATTTTGTACTACTTCATTTTATGTTAGATGAGAGATATTAAGTAAAAGTGAACCAGTCTACCTCAGAGCTGAGTGATGGAAAGGGTGGTTGAGCAGACATAACCGATACCAAGAGGCCCTTGCCTGACGATAGGAGAGATGGGAAAGAGGCTTGTAGGCACAACTGCAGAATGGTCAGGAAAATCTGAGAAGGCGAGGCCAGGCAAATGTGGAAGGGGGAGAGGGAAGAAGTTGTTAATTATACATAAATCTAAATAACAGAGAGAATGAAAACTTTACACAACCAAATGCTTTAAGGTTATTTATTGTTGGTATAATTTTTTCACACAAATTCACAACACATTTGTGTGACTTTTGACTTCTGCATCAAAGCTGATCTTGCAGAGCTAGCATCTGCTTTGATTTTTATTCTATTCACCTTCTTAAATTGTGTGCCACCATCTCATCAAGCCCATCTCAGAAGTTCATGGATATTTTGTCTACTGCGCTGGGCCCAAAAGTGGTGAGAGATTTTATAAATACATATACTAAATGAGATAAAGAATTCATTAAAGTTCATAGAATCAGAGAAAACAACTAAAACTCTTGTTGGGAGTTATATTTCTCCTGCTGGAAGTTAGGACACCATTTTATTTTTAACTTTACATTTTATTAAGAACTTTATAGCAGTAAAATATATAGTAAATTATTTTGTAGTTTGTATTTATCCCACCATAAATCTCTCTTCCCTTGAGAAAATTTTCAAGGTCAGTCTTATGTACATGGGATCTAAGGTGGAAAATCTTTGGGTGCACCTGCTAAATCTACAAAATCTACTTTGAAACTAGCAAACAGGTTTAAAACCTATTTGTGCAGATAGTGTAGTGACCACTTCCCTAGAGGTGTCCATTGACAACTGAGTTTTGTGCTTACTGTCATAGCACCTCAGGACTGAGTCCTCTTGAATTAACTCCTTCAGTTTCTCAGACTCGTTAATATTTGCATCCCCTTGTCCACTAGACTTTCTTCACAGTAATGCTCGGATTCCTGGTTTTAGAAGCTAGATTAAGACACACATTTCCTACATGACCATTCCAAGGAATCTTTGTACCCCTTTTTTGTCTGTTATGGAAGGCATGTTGGTGTTGGCCTTCCCCTTACTGTGATCAACCTGCACACCTGGCTGAGTTAACTTATCTTTCAGGTATGTTATTTCCATTACATAGAATGTACTTGTTTGTTTAATTTTATCCCAGCAGTTCTGGTCCTTTCAAAGCTGCTTGAAGCCTCTGTTCATGCTCTTCTACTGTTTTTTTCCCAGATCAAAATGTCATCTATGTAAATGTTATTACCCTCTGTACAATCAAAAAATATTGTATTTTGCCAGTGAAACACCTTGGGTGCCAAACACAATTCAGATGATAGTCTGTGGAAACAGTGTCTCCCAAAAGAGGTGTGGAATGTGCACAAACATGTGCTCTGTTTTTCTAAGGACTCTCCCAGAACCCTGCTGTGACACATCAAGTGTAGAAAAATATTTGGCATCAGCCAAATTGTTCCCTTGTAGGTAGTGGAAAGTGTTCCCTTTTTACATCCTTATTCTGTTATTTTGGGTCCATACATAAGTGAAGGGGTTCCATCTTTGTTTTCCTACAATGACTGAGAGTACCCCTTCTGTTGGTTTTCCTACTCACTCTGATTCCCAAAATAATGAGCTTATCCAACTCCTTTGAGGGGAATTTTCCTAGGGGTGGGAATTGTGGGATTCTGTACTCTAACAAGAGCTTTCCTATGGAAGACATCCCCAAACTCTTCCTCCCTCGTTTGGTCCCCTACCCATCCAAAAAGTACCCCCCCCTTGATAAGACAAAGGGCTTGACACACTTGTGCCCAGTGTCCAACTTAAACATTTATTAAATGTCCCATTTGCTCTCATCATCATGCCCAAATCATCATCTGCTACAATGTTGTCCGTGGCTCCTATAATAATTCCTCTGTGCTACTGGTGTAGTCATCATCCTTTTTGTCTATATTGTGCACAGGCTGTTGGTGTTTGCAAACTCTTGCAAGGAGATGTCATCCATTTAATTTCTTGCATCTTTTCTGATATACGGGGCATTGTCATGGCTTGTGCTGGTTGCTGCAATGTGTGCAGTTCCATGTTCTATTTTTAGTGGACTTCAGCTTTGAATTCTAGATGCCTTTCTGCCTCAGGTACCTTTTCTTGTGGCATTTTGGATCCTCTCTCAGATCTACAGTGTCAGAGAACCCTTCACACTCCATAAGCTTCATTCTGCACTGGGTGATTTCTTTTTGCTTTGGCAAATTCTAATTACTTTGTGAAGGGTTAATTCTGGTCTCTTAGTAATCTCTCTCTTAGTTTTTTGTTCCAGATCCCAATCAGTATCTTATCAGGGACTCAGATCAGTCACAAACTCTTCTATGATTTCCTCTTCTTCTTATACTCTGTTTAAAAACATCTCTCTGATTAGTTTCAGAGTAACAGCCGTGTTAGTCTGTATCTGCAAAAAGAAGAACAGGAGTACTTGTGGCACCTTAGAGACTAACAAATTTATTAGAGCATAAGCTTTCGTGGACTACAGCAAGTGGGCTGTAGTCCACGAAAGCTTATGCTCTAATAAATTTGTTAGTCTCTAAGGTGCCACAAGTACTCCTGTTCTTCTTTTTATCTCTCTGATTGTTTATTTTTACATGGGGTGCAGTACTGTTCAAATTTTTGTAATATAGTTTGTTAGTCGCCACTGCTAGAGTTAACTGAAACTATTAAACGCATCAAGTGCTTCAGAACAAGCTATTGTCAAAAACAAGGCAACCTTGCTTACAGATACAGAGTGAAGTGTTGTTTAAACTTTCTCTCGTTTTCCACATTTCCTGAGTGCTGGCTCTGATGGGGCTTTTAACTTGCTCTATTCTTCCACTCAGGGTCTTTTCTCAGTTCCTTTTTACTCTTGGTACCATATGGTGTTTAGTGAGTACTCAGTGCTTAAGGAGCTTGTGAGAGATCTCCTTTATTCTGTGCCTTATTTCAGCTAGCTGTGCATGACAACAAGAGCTTCACAGCACCCTGCCCAGACTCTGTCTGGGAAGCTCAGCCCTTAAAGGCACAGGCCCCAATCCCACAAACTCTTATACATATAAAATGCCTGTTTGATTTCCTGTTGGGGAGAGTGCTCTGCACCTAGCAAAGCACCATCCTACTACATCAAGCACTAGATTAAAAAACAGATATTTTCAGGCACAATTTAGGCTTTTGCATCCTGGTATTTGGCTCTAAGAAGCCATTTCTGATGGTTCATCTGTCATAGAGGGAGCTACCTGGAAGTCAGAGAAAAACATTGATTGAAATCCATAGTGCAGAGGGCTAACACAAGCCTCATGCATCATTTAAGTCCAAATTAAGCTTTCAAATATAGGCTCTAAGTGGTGCACAGGGATGAGTTTCGTTCTTTGTATCTAAATTTTCTATTTTCTTAAAATGACCATGGTTTAATGAGTGAAACTTTTGGCAAGTGTAAAGATGAGGCATAAACTTCTACAGAGAAAAATAAACTTGATCTGATACCTCCCCTGAAGAGGGCTCCGAGAATAGACTACCCTGAAATATACCTCTCACTGAGCAAACTCGTTCTGAAACCTTGACTTGTTTGTTTTGTTTTGTTTTCCATTTGTTTTGCACTCCAAAATTAGAAACAGGACATCTGGAAGCTGACGCCGATCAAGCCCTTTATCATCAGATGTCATATCAATGTTTTCATGTTACATTTTGACAAAATGGATAATTTCCAATGCACATAAATATGCACTGCAACCCATGTTCATAAAATTAGATAGTCTTATGCAATTTTACAAGAAAAATATATTTAATTATCTTGCCTCTTCTAGCGAATGTATTAAGCTGAATTGCCGTAAAATGTATTTAATGGTATTTTGAAAGATACTAACAGTGGGGGGAAAAAGATTTACATTTAAATCATATCCCAATCAACCTTAAGGGTGCTGTTTACACAGTAAGGGTTTAAAATGTTAGCTCATTAAATATGCACAATGTTTTGCATTGCAGAAAGGATGTGGATTGTACTTTTGATTTCCAAGCAAATTAAGCCTGCTGTCAGAAAGCATACTGTAGCAGGATACAGTGGGCTCTGCGGAAACCAATTTAAACAATTTATGCCGGTGCTTAAAAGTTTTGTGAATTGGATTGCAGATAAATTCTCTCTGACAAGCATAGCTACTTCTTAAAAGAACAGGCAAAAACCTTCTCTCTCAGATTCGAGTGAATGGGATTTTTCATTTTCTTCCTGATTGCAAACACCACTGGCCATCATGTACAGCCCCCAGCTAAAACCTCTCCAGCGGTCTACAACCCTATCCTGGAAAATGATCCCCCACTCTCACAGGCCTTGGGAGGCAGGCGAACCCTGGCTTACAGACAGCCCCACAACCTGAAGCAAATACTCACCAGCAACTACACACTACACCACAGAAACACTAACCCAGGAACCAATCCCTGGAACAAACCCTGTTGCCTTCTCTGTCCCCATACCTACTCTAGAGGCACCATCATAGGGCCCAACCACACCAGCCACACCACAGGGGCTCATTCATCTGCACATCTACCAATGTGATATATGCCATCATGTGCCAGCAATGCCCCTCTGCCATGTACATTGGCTAAACCGGACAGTCTCTATGTAAAAAGATAAATGGACACAAATCAGACATCAGGAATGGTAACATACAGAAGCCAGTAGGAGAACACTTCAATCTCCCTGACAAGTTTCAGAGTAACAGCCGTGTTAGTCTGTATCCGCAAAAAGAAGAACAGGAGTACTTGTGGCACCTTAGAGACTAACAAATTTATTAGAGCATAAGCTTTCGTGGACTACAGCCCATATGCATCCGAAGAAGTGGGCTGTAGTCCACGAAAGCTTATGCTCTAATAAATTTGTTAGTCTCTAAGGTGCCACAAGTACTCCTGTTCTTCTTTCAATCTCCCTGGACACTCAATACCAGATTTAAAAGTAGCCATACTTCAACAAAAAAACTTCAAAAACAGACTTCAAAGAGAAACTGCAGAGCTACTATTCATTTGAAAATTTAACATCATCAATTTGGGCTTGAATGGGGACTGAGGCTCACTACAAAAGCAATTTTCCCTTTCTTGGTATTGACACCTCCTCATCAATTATTGGGAGTGGCCCATATCCACCCTGATTGAATTGGCCTTCAACATTAGTTCTCCACTTGTAACTCCCTTCTCTTCATGTGCCAATATATATTTATGCCTGTATCTGTAATTTTCACTCCATGCATCTGAAGAAGTGGGGTTTTTTACCCATGAAAGTTTATGCCCAAATACATTTGTTAGTCTTTAAGGTGCCACAGGACTCCTTGTTTTTGTGGATACAGACTAACACGGCTATCCCTCTGATATTTGAAAAGCTAAGGGCATTTCTTTAAACACAAATGTGCATGGTACTTCTGCCTCTAAAAGGAGCATATTCCTGAACACTGACTGATCAGCTCTCTGACAATGCTGATGACTCATTTGTGGGGATAGCTATGAATGATGAAGCTGATGTCATGAAAGAGCCATGATAGTCAACTAACAAGCTTATCAAATGCTTAAGCTTATTACATATGTAATAAAAGCCACAGCAAATGATCTATGATTACTAAAATTATGTACTAATGTTTTATTAAATAACAAACTATAGTATTTATTAGTAATAATAATAGTGCATCTATACCTGTCATGTAGCCCATACCAAAGCAAATAGCTGCTTTGTTGTCTTTATGAAAATACGCAAAAACTGCTGGTAGTTAGTCTAAAAATGAAGTGACTTGCTGTAATTCTTTTATGGTTCTTTCTCATAAAGTATTTTAGGGAATTTATACTGTCATAATATTTGTACTATCAATATAATATTAAATACTACCTTCAGTATTGAAGAAATTGGGTTTTATTGTGCAATACCCAGCAATATTTTCTGCCATCTTCCCTTTGGATAGCAATTGCAGTGACTCCAATTTCTACCCATAAAGACTATTTTTTCAACAGTAACACCTGTCTCCTAAGAGACCTCAGTCAGACACTTGTGTTAGCATCTCTCAAGTTGCCTCTGAATGTATGTGTCATGCAATTAGGCTGCTGATGGGCTGCCATGACAAACTGGATACTATTTGCTTTGGATGTACTTTTGATTTTGATGATGTACTTAAGTTTTTCTGTTTGTAAATACTGTCTTCTGAGATCTGTACATTTTTTATTATTATTATTTGAACAAAAAATACCCATAGCAACACCTTTACTTTATGAATCAGGAGGATCAGTTATAGCATGTTGCATTTGTTCCTATGTGAGCATTATATTTAACAATATCTACTATACTATGGAGTAATTTCTGGACCAAAGAAGAGAATTAGTTCCTGTTTTTTCTGACTTGAAGGACTAAAGGAGCTTTTCTCTAATTCTGAGTATATTAGTGATCATATACAGCTGAGATGGAATAGGATGGCATTGCAGTTTTTCATTTGGTACACGAAATGCTTTTATATTCCTGAAATATATAGGCAAACCTATTCTTAAAAATTAAGATGTTTATACTGTAGTGTGGTTAAAGGAGTATTTTGAACTCATCTTAATATAACTGGAGTTGCAGCCAACTAGATTTTATATTCCAGTCACTTTGTCATATTACTTAGCTTAAGTCTTCATTTTACTTTAATGTACTTGCAGACAACTTCTACTTTCATTTAAATCAATGGCAAAATTCTTATTATTTCCAATGGGAGCAGAACTAGGACATATGGTTAAGACTCTAAATCCCAAAATACAACACCCCTGATGTGTGTTATTGCTGAGATACACTTATGTATCTGTTTTAATTGGAGGCTTAAGTTTGAACTCATTTAGTAATGTATAAATAGCCAAAGACTTTTGGCCTGTGACAGCAAAAATTGTTCTTGGCTATTCAGGAAATGCACGAATAATCATTTTGCAGGAGGTCAGTCTATTCAGGGCAAGTTCATGCTGCTGTGGAAGCCAAACCCTCTGCATCGAAACAGCCCACTTTTTTTTTCAGTTTACCCTCTCTGTTTTAGGAGATAAAAGCTTTGTCTACATAGTCTGCTACTAAGCCTATGTTGGTATAGCTATGCCAGCATCGCCACCAGTGTAGATGCAGCATAGAATCAATCATAGAATATCAGGGTTGGAAAGGACCTCAGGTGGTCATCTAGTACAACCCCCTGCTCAAGGCATATGCCAACGGAAGGAGTTTCTCTGCAGGTGTGGGAACACCACCCCAAACAAAGTTAGCTGTGCTGACAGTAACGCTTTTCTGTTGGCATAGCTGTGCCTACACTGGGGTTTTGTCAGCATAACTATGCCAATAGGAGGTGTGGTTTTTGACACCCCTACCGACATAACTATGCCAGTATACGTTTTAAGTGTAGACCATGCCAAAGATATTACATACATAAAATTATTAGTATATCATTTGAGGTTGAGGTTTGCCCTCTGCTACTTCTGAATTGCTCGGGGGCCTAAACAAACTTATCTCCACCAAGCAATAACCATATTATTATGATGAAGGCTTTTTAGTGTTTGTGGTTCCAGATTAAATAGATTTTTAAAGCCACATTATGCTTTCCTCTTTTTTGGGTGTTGCTATAGGGCAGAGCTAAGGTTGTATGAGTGCCCTAACTGTGCATTCATACATTAACATATCTGCCTTTCTTTTAAGGTTACCTTTAACTCTGAATTTCCTGAGTTTCTAATGTTTGGTTTGGGATAATTACAATATCCCTGTTATGTAATTTATCCTAAATTATTTATATATTGTTACCCCTTTAGACTCCTGCAGCTAGTCAAAATCAGGGAGTTGCAAATTGTTCCAGTTTGGAGGAGAAACTGATGATAGGTTATTTTCTTTGATGCAATCTTCTCTCAGCTTCTCTAAGGGTCACGTAGCTTGTCCTCATGCATGCGCACATTCTCTCCCCCTCCTTCCCCCCGGGTCAAAACAATACATGTGAAGCCCTCCACTCAGCTCATTGAAATTTCTTGACAGTTTTGCATTTGCTTCTGTTTGGGGCAGAGACATATGCCTGTGTTTTGGGTTTGGAGACTATTATTTCAGTCACTTCTTTACATTCATCCTGACTTAGAGGTGATGGTTATGCCCCACCCTTAACGAGGTATATTCCACATCAGTTTTGCTTATTGCAGTTTTATATGAACATGTATTATGAATAAAGGTGGTATCAGTTGCAAACAACATCTACAATTAGCAAGTTAAGACAATAAAATCGGAAGTGAACAACTAGAACATGAAAATGTAAAATCTGATTTAAATAATAAAAATCAACATTGTTTATTTTAAATCATAATTTATATGCAGCCTGTCTTGCACCCCAAATTCCCCTTCCGAGCCTCTCTTTCATACCCCCATGCATGCACACTTTCTGCTTTCTTCCTCCCTTCTGCCATTACTATTGAGGTTTACTTAGTGTTGTCAATTTTGATTTGACATATTCCTGGAGGTTTCATCATGTGACACAAACTCTGATTAAAGATTGATCTTTAATTCCTGGAGATTCCAGGACAATCCTGAAGGTTGGCAACCCTAGATTTAATTGTAATTTCTCAGAAAGTTAATTCTGTAGTCAAAGAACAAATGCTGTAATTTGGGGAAGAATGATGCTGTATTTTTCATACATAACAAAAAGGTTCAATCCCTTCTTTAAGTCCAAAAACTCAACTTAACTTTAACTTTTGGAGTCACAGTTCATCCATCCATAATAAATAGTAGTGTTTGATAAATACAGATTAATCCAGTGGAGGCATAGATATAGGATATACATTGACTACAATATCATATATTATCAGAACATACAGATGAATTTGTGTGAGAGGTTCCTAGGACACTGGACATACTGCTTGGAATAATATTATTTAACAGATCATCCTAAAAAACCTGAAGATTAAACTATTTCTCTTATCTAAAGAATGGCCTTTGTACTGTATGCTAGGCAAAATGGTAGAAAAGATTTCAACCAGCAACTGTAACTGCTTATTTAAATATTAATAGTGCTCCACAAAGTCATTATAACTAAAAGAAAAGAATGCTTTTAAGCATTTCATATTCATCAGTTCATGAAAATACGTAACAAATTATGACACATCTAATAAAGATGAAAAGAGATGTGAATCCTTGTGAATGTTTAATACAAATAATAAAGAACATGAATAAAATTTAATTATATCAATAAATATTTAAAATTACTTTCTAAGCTACATTTTATTTTTATTTGAAACATCTTTATGTGGAACACTTAAGAGAACTCTAAATAAAACGACGCCAGTTGTTCTCACAAGAGGAAATTAAAGTTGCTGTATTTGTTATCCTGGTAAATATTTCCATTTTATATATTCTTTAGAAATGTCAGCAGTCTTTAGACCTATTACATTTAATCCTTTTCTCCATACAGAGAGGCAAATAATTACTACTTTGAAAACCCATCATAAAATCTTTATCATTTAAAAATAACTTTGCATTTCATAAGACTGTTAGCATTGTACAATTTAAGCTTATTATTACATTTTTGCAAGTTCAATATTGCATTTGTTCAACTTCCCTTCATGGCTAGCATCATTCTTCACAGCACATCATCCAGACTATGATCTATGTGTTTAACTCTGTCGTGGTCATAGGGCTAGCATTACCTTTGTCCCCTTTCTCGTCTCTCTGAGTTCACCCCCTCAAGTGTTAGTCTTCTCACTCTTACCTGTCTCTGGGTGATTATTCATTCTAAGACTAAGACCTGGTGACATTACCCTCTCCAACTATTGTCACCCTGCAGGTTTGACTGGCTACCTGTGTTTCTTCCTTCAGGTGCTTGTGACCAGTGATATAGTAATGAGCAGCTTTGTTAAAACAAATATGTTTCTTAGCCGATGGAACAAAGCTTTGGAGAACAGTTTCTAGAACAGCAAACAACCTACACATGTGTCTGTCTGTCTGACCTAAAGTGTTATCATCCCATGATGGTGACCTAGGCAAGCCTAGTTTCTCCAGATACCCCCCCACACACACATACACACACACCATGGGTTATTTCTGTGTCTCCATCTGGTTTCAAGGTGGTTTCCTCCTTGCATCCCTGAGAAAGTGTCCTTCTAAACGTGCCAGGAGTCTTTGTTAGCAGTGTTGGAAGGCTTGGACCCTTCTTGTCAAACCAGTCCCATAGGCTCAGCAGGGACCAAGCCAAGTCTGAATTAATAGTTCTGGCATTATCCTTTAAGGATTTTTAAGAGCCAACTGATAGGTGTCCATCTTGAGCCACCATCTCCTTTTTTGCCTGACAGATTCCTAATGGCAAATAATTAAAGCAAGATATGGAAACACTATCCCAATAACTAAGCCAACATATAGTATTAATAAATTATTACAAGCACTGCATATTCATCACAATCTCCACATAGTTAACTTGTAAAATATTTATTTGCTGAATAGTGCTTTGTACAGTTGTGTGTATTTTTGTAATGAAAGCCCCATTCTGTGAGCTCCACATCAGTCAATGCTAATGCAGATTCTGTGCCTCCACATGCTTCCAGTGGTAGCCACGCTGCACCTTGACAGCTGTTCAACAACAACCCCTTTCCAGGAGCAGAACCTGTGACTGTGAAAACTTCTCCCCCCAAAGAGATGTTGCCTGCCCAATGTCCCAGCAGGGTACAAGCAAAGTTCTTCCTAACCTAGTGCTGTTGGGAAAATTGAGTGGGCCATACAGATATAAGCGAGAATCCCTTATTGGCCAATTGGTGAAAGATTCTCAAAGATCCATTTGCAATCATGAAAGACACAGAGCTACCCGCACATCAGCCCCCTACAGAGAGACAGCTGGAGAGAATCTATGACCTTCCCTTTCTCCTGCAGGAATTCTGCGGGGTCACTTTAGGCTTTCAGTGAAATGCACTGACCACCCCAACTGATGCAAAAGGATTAGAATCTATGGAAAGCTGCTAAAGCAGTAGGTGTTACATTTAGATGAACTTCCTGTTCCCAACACCACTCTGAACAATCCTATGGCTCCTAAGCACATAGCAAGAGTAGGTCTCCTCTGCAATCCCTTGTCCTTGAACCTCAGTTTAGTGCAGAGCAGATTTAGGCTTCAATAAAAGGACATTGCTTTCCTTACTGCTGCATTCCCTGGTTCCAGGATTTGACCTTTAATGCTGAATGCATTAAAGATAAAATTCCCATAAGAACCTTGATTCTAAACTTTCTGGATTTTGTGTTCTTAAATCTCAACCTTACCATAGTATGTGTGTAAGGACTAAGGAAAGACTTCAGGATTTGTCCAATGGCTTTTAGTCTTTCATAGAAAGAGGACTGCATTCATCCCTGATGTAATTCCACTGAAGTCAATGATGAATTTGGCTCAAAGAATGCAATTTGTCTCTGTGCCATACAACGGTCATAAAAGGGGAATCCCTATCTAAGGCAAGCTTGGCGTGAGTTCACACATGCATTATGTGTTAACAATTCTGCTTGATGGCACTAATGCTATTGCTTATGTGAGATGTACAAAATGACAGTAATATAATTAAAAATGCTGGCTCCAAGTTGCAAAGCATATAATTATAAAATAGAGTAGTAAAAGTAAAGTCACATAAATTCAGGCTTGAAATCTGACTTTGATTCACTGCTAATAACAATACAAAGTGTTCTGCACTTTAAAGGAGAATGGAGTAGCTCTTCAGTACAATAAATTTCAATTCTGTTCTTTAATCTAATCCAGCAACACAAAAACACAATTAAAATACCTTTGTTAACAGAATAGCCTCTGAGATAGTTTTGTTTTTTCCTCTTTTGTGCCTGCGTCTGTTTAGATTTTTAGGGTTAGTTTGATTTTCAGCAGATCAGAAATTTGTGTTACCGTGGATCAGAAATTCATCATTTGACATTCTGATTTGTTTTGAGATACCTGTGTCACAGGCCCTTGGGTTGGCTGCCATTACCCTGTTCCAGTCCCCTAAGTGTATCACTTTCAAGTGACAAACCAATTCCTCTACTTCTGTTTGGGGTGTGACCCCACAATACAACCACTCTCTAACTGGATCTCCAGGTTACATACAACCCCCATCCCAGTTGCCAGCCATATTACCTTGCAGGTCCAGTGAGCTTGTCACGTGCAAGAATTTTCCTTTGGGAATCTGTGGGCAGTAACAGTACACAATAACACAGAAGCAGCTTCTTCACAGAATGATTTATTTTTCCAAAGGTTCCAGCATAGCAGCTGTGTTAGTCTGTATCCACTCAAAAAAACAGGAGTACTTGTGGCACCTTAGAGACTAACAAATTTATTTGAGCATAAGCTTTCGTGGGCTACAGCCCACTTCTTCGGATGCATAGAGTGGAACATATATTGAGGAGATATATATATACACACATACAGAGAGCATGAAAAGGTGGGAGTTGTCTTACCAACTCTGAGAGGCCAATTAAGTAAGAGAAAAAAACTTCTGAAGTGATAATCAAGATAGCCCAGTACAGACAGTTTGATAAGAAGTGTGAGAATACTTACAAGGGGAGATAGAGTCAATGTTTGTAATGGCTCAGGCATTCCCAGTCCCTATTCAAGCCTAAGTTGATTGTGTCTAGTTGATATGCAAACTAGACACAATCAACTTAGGCTTGAATAGGGACTGGGAATGCCTGAGCCATTACAAACATTGACTCTATCTCCCCTTGTAAGTATTCTCACACTTCTTATCAAACTGTCTGTACTGGGCTATCTTGATTATCACTTCAGAAGTTTTTTTCTCTTACTTAATTGGCCTCTCAGAGTTGGTAAGACAACTCCCACCTTTTCATGCTCTCTGTATGTGTGTATATATATCTCCTCAATATATGTTCCACTCTATGCATCCGAAGAAGTGGGCTGTAGCCCACGAAAGCTTATGCTCAAATAAATTTGTTAGTTTCTAAGGTGCCACAAGTACTCCTGTTCTTTTTCCAAAGGTGCACAGCACTCTCAGAAATGGATTTAAAACAGTAAAGAGACCAATCTGCATACTGTCAGACTGAAGCTTGCCATTCCCCTCAAGACTTTAGGTAGACATGACCTAGAGTTGGTGCTCCCTGTTCTCTTGTGGACTAAGCTACACACTGCTTGTGGCAGCGTCTCCCTGTCAGTTTTCACTGATGCTCTGTGGGCAGCCTCAGTTAACTCACTCACACACCTCTCTCCCTTTTGTAGGCCAGGGATCCTGCAGTCTTTTAGCATCTTCCTTTGATCCTAGGCTTTGCCTTGGGAAAAGTCAACCATTCTAGCTGGGAAGGAGCCAGATAGTGGGTATTCCCCAATTAACACCTTCCCCACGGTTTCCTCCAGTATTCTTAGATGTGCCATTGTTTTGCCTGTCCTGCTTGGTGCCTCTAACTAACAACCCCTTTTAATCTAACTCCATCACAAGTAACCTCTCATAAACAGACATGTACATATTATTTAAAAAAGAGGTATTTCCCTGTTTTCCACAACTTGGGTCCTCCTTGGTAACCAGGAGAAAATATGAAGAAGTACGCTAGTAATCTGTCCAGGTAAGTGTCTGTTCTATAATAGTAAATTGCATATTTTATTTTACTTCAGTGGATTTGGGGAAGATTGGAATCTAGGAGAGGGATACTCCTTACAAAATATAGTCATGCTATGGAAGACCAGCACATTAGTATTTAGTAATTTAATTTATTTCTATGTATGGAATGCAACATTCAGACACATCTGTAACTATATCACAAAAAGAGATTTCAACAAACACCCTCAAAGTAAGTAATAAAACATTTTAAAGATCTAATATTAAATGTAATTTTTTAGAGAACATAAGAATCTTGCCTTTCTCTTGCTAGAATATTCAGTAATGAGGGTGATATTGAATTCTCTTCTCTCCCCTTCCCCCTCCCTCCCCAGACACACACAAAAGAAAATAAACTCAGTGTTAAACAGAATGACTATGTAAGTTCTGGCATTTGAATTTTAAATGTGAATCTCTCAGCGGTCAGATGGCTATGCCCATACTCACATTGAATAATACCTTATTGCACAAAAATAATGGTATCACAGTTTGGCCCAGTATTATTAGATGGCCACTATAGAGTATCAGGGGGTAGCCGTGTTAGTCTGTATCTACAAAAACAACAAGGAGTCTGGTGGCACCTTAAAGACTAACAGATTTATTTGGGCATAAGCTTTCGTGGGTAAAAACCTCACTTCTTCGGTGCCAAAGAAGTGAGGTTTTTACCGACGAAAGCTTATGCCCAAATAAATCTGTTAGTCTTTAAAGTGCCACCAGACTCCTTGTTGTCACTATAGAGTAGTTTTGCTATGTGTTGATGAAAATGTAGCAAACAACGTAAATTTAATTAGCTCCATAGTTTCACTTTCTATTTCTCTTGCTGAGTAAATTTTTGCAAACTGTAAGTGTAGTGAGCTGAAGAATAGTTATGTGCAATCTGATGCTGAAAGATCACACATAAACTGAGATGACATGAAAGCAATCTGTTCAACAGTTAGAATCACCTGCTGAGTGTCCCTTTATTGGAATACAGAAGATAAGAAGCATCCAGGGATTGAGACTGAGAGGAACTGCAGGATTCAGAAACCAAATGATGTACAGACTGAGACTTTGAAGAAAACTGAGTAAACTCTTTAACTGAAAATCAAATTGCCCGGGCTGGGTTTTGTCTAGAGATTGACCCAAATTAAAATCACAGGTTTAATCCCTCCCAAATTTTGAAGGCAGAAGGTATTTGAAATACAAACTCAGTTCCTAGACTGATCTTTGCAAATGTCTCTTCATTATAATAGGACAAATTAAAATTCTGGATCTCAGCGCTTGTGAACTTTGGGATATTTGAACTCTGCATCTAGATCCAAATTTGGCATCTTGAATTCATCTCTAGTTGTGTCCTAATTTGGCATCAGGGAATTGAGTTAATGCTTTCCTGAAACTCAGAGAACGGATGTGTGTCAGTCAGGATAAATGATGATATCTGCATAAGAGATGGTGTATCCTAGGGTAAAATATCTTGATCTGGAACACTATTACTGCTTATTCCTTTTACTTCTTTTTATGTTCATCTTTCACAATGATTAAAGCCCAGGTATAAAGCACAGCATTCCTTGAGCACATTTGCTTTTATTAAACAAAGATAAGTGTCCTCTACTGGAAATTCCTAAACCTAAAAGAAATAAGTTCATAGCCAAATTCTCAGTGATATCATTCCACTGAAGGCAATTTAGTTATGTTAGCAGAGAATTTGGCCCTATATCACTATAGGACTGCAAAGATGCCATCAAGATTAAAGCAATAAAATGAATAAAAACAAACAAAAACTCTGCCTCTTTTTTCCTCCATCCATAGAAGGTCTATAGAAGTTCTTATTAAGCTATATATCCCTAGTCAAAACTGATATTGGAGTTCTGTTTTTCCTTTCAAAGAATCAATAACCACTTCCAGAGTATTGCACTTCAGGATGCTTTTCAGAGACAGGGAGCACCTTCTCACCAGTACAGTACCTCTTGAAGGAGCTGTGCCTTTATACTGCTATCACATGTATTATGTGGCTACACAGGACAACTGAGATCAATAAATTGGCAGAACTGCCAGTGCAAACCATTCTGCAGAAAGATTACGGTATAACAGTATGAAAAATGCACTGATAACTTTCCAGATTTTTGACGGACACGGTGGAAATGCTGTTATCTGTCAGTGGACCAGATAGCTTGCTTAAGGCAAGATTACTGCAAAGTGACAAATAGAAGAAAACTTGCAAGAAATCAAATTCCTTTGCACAAAAGAACCCCAAACAGCAATTTAGAGCAACCAGGATTTTTTAAATCTATTCATTCTTAATTTTAGATAAGAAAAAAGACCAATGAAAACAAATAAACCACTTGTGACTCAGGATGTGCACCCATACAGGGCTTTAACAGAAACTAGAGAGACCCCATTTTGTGCCCGTAGGCAATCTACTCAAACCTTGGGTCTAGGCACACTTACACTGTCTAGCAGCGGAGTAGAGCGCAGTGGGAAATAGGTAAAGCCTTGGCTCTACCCCCAGTAGTGCTTGTGCAAGGGGTGGAGCTGTAATTTGGTCAGCAGTCAATTACTAACCCTTTGAAGCTAAGGGGAAAGCAGGAAAGAGATTGTGCCTCTCTGAGCCATCATTCTTTCCCTGAGATGCTCCTGGGGTGGTGCAGCACCTGTAGACTGTATCCTAGGGAGCCAGTCTAGTTTATAGAGATACCGAACAAATATGTTCAATAACATAAACTGCGGTAAAAACTCTACAACCGAATCTAATTCCACAATAGTTACAGCAAAATAACATTCGAAAATTTCCAACTAACCAACCCAAAAGCAATACTCAGACCGGAAGAGATAAGCTACATATCTGAATGGGAAAAGACCCTGGGAATCATGTTTCACTGAGGAGACTGTGCCACACCAGACATTAGCCATAACAGGCTTCTTAAAATTGGACATTTGTCATCAAAAATAAAAATGCAAGTAAAATTGAAAGTTAACAGCAATAATCCCAAAAGTGTGAGGTGAGGTTTCCCATATGTCTTCCACACATACAGTTGCCCAGACAGAAGTCATCACTTTTCTTAAGAGATTTAGTCTCTTATTGGTTACATTTTCATTTTTAACCATTGACAATAAACTATTACTCTAAAGGCTTAAATCAGGGAGAGACAGGGTTTTCTCTGTCATCGGAATGAACATTTTAGAACAGAAAGTTAAGAAATATACAATGAAATATACACAATAGGCCACCATAGTGACTGTTTTAATGTATCTCACATGTTTCTAGTAAGCTTGGTTTGCCCTTTAAATAAAGACCACTTCTACTAGACAACTGCTTGCTGAAAATCCAATTACTATTGTTGTTGTTCTTAATATTACAGTAGTACAATAAGGTCCCAATCAAAACTGGGACCACATTGTTCTAGATGGTGTCCAAACATGCACTGTCTAAATACATGGAACAGTTTAAAATCTAATTTTAAAAAAGTTTTTTTTAATGACAGATTTTGCTGTGGTTATCTTGACAGTGAGCTGTTGAATCTTTTAAAGGAAATGTTAGCAGCTCAATTGCTTTGGGCAATTAAAACCAGTCTGGACAAAACAGTAAAAAAAATAGTGAACAGTCCTTCATTGGCATGGAGATGCATTGAATGACATAATAGGTCTTCTAATAAAAATCAACAGAATTTAGCAGGAGGACTCAGAAGCAGTTGTAGTGCTTGAAACTACTTTTAAGTTGGTTTTTGAAACTCACTAGTGCATGGAATAAGTAGCCTAGAAAGTCCATTCTTTCACACTTGATTTCTTTATATTTGTGACTAGAAAATACTCCTATCCCTTTATTACTTAGGCTCTGATTTTTGTCTCATGCTGGTATAAATCAGGAGTAACTTTCCTGAGGTCTGTGGATTTACTCAGTTGTGTAAAACCAGAATGGCAGAAGAATCAGGCCCTCACGCTGCCTGACTTACATGAAGAGTAACAGACTAAAAAGAGAACAGGAATGTATGGATGACATAAGCAAGGAGAGGCATAAAAACATGTCTATACAGCCAAGAATAAGGGTGTTGTGCTAATTAGGAATGTGGACTAGAGAAGTTGGAGATGGTACTGTAGACTGCAGCATAGTACAAAATGATAAAAATTGAACTTTTCTTTATGGCAATAGAAATTCAATTTCTAAACTAGACCTAAAAGTTGTATGAGCCTTGAATAATAATAAATAGTTCAAGTAAATCAGAGGAATAATATTCTGTTGCCTGCACAATGAAACTATACAACACAAGACAAACCAATTAAACAAGTATGAAGTCTTCATAATATCTAAATTGTGTTTTACTGTCACAGTTTGGATACTTGTTGCACAAACAGGATTTGATTATTCAATTAATGCATTCAAAAAAAAAAAAACCCTCCAAAAAACAACACATACTGTTGAACATTACAAAACAATTAGCCTATAAATTTATTCAGCAAGCGTCTTAAAAACAAATCCATTCCAGAATGGCTGGAAGCCTGGAAGTGACATTTATAACACATGCAAGAAGTAGTTAACATAATGTAGTAAAAGAGAAGATCAACCCTTTTACATATTTTGTTATTACATTTATATTTGGTTTATGATTTCCTTTTAATGTCTTACCTAGTCTCTTGTCTCTTAAAAGCCTGTTTACTATTTTTTGCACATCCCAATTAGATACCAAGTTACCAGTTGCATGTTCAAACATCACTAAGGCCAGGTCTACACACAGTTTTAGTACCAGTATAACTATTTTGGTTAGTTTTTTACTGATATAATTATACTGATATAATCCACAGTTCCCAATTCCTGTTCAGGAGTAAGTTTTACCAAAATAAGCATTTTTTTTTTTTAGAATAACTGTATCCACACTGGGGAGTGTTGGTTGTATCATTTTAATTATAGTGATGTAGTTAAAACTGTATAACTTTGGTATATAGACAGGGTCTAAGAATATAAAGCTAGATTTTGCCATTTTGGCATACTCTGTAGTAAGAAGCAGAGTTAAATCACACCCAAGAGGAGCACTGAGAATGCAACTGAGAGCAGAACTTGGCCCTTGGATTTGGAAGGTTTGATTTTTGTTCTCATAAGCACTATTTGACCTAAAATGACTAACTCCTGAATAACACCAATGTGGGTGTGTTCAGAATTGGACCCTAAAGAGGCAAGAGAGAAATGATGATGATTGATGACCCATTAAGGTGGGTTACTGTGCTAATGTGACAAGATACTGTCCTGACCATAAATAATCCTGATAACAATTCAGTGATTTTGAATGGATGTTTTACTTATATACCTTGTCAAAAATATAAAATCAAACCAGCCTTATCATACTTCATAGATTTTAAGGCCAGAAGGGATCATCTAGTCTGACCTGCATAATTCAGACCTTGAAAATTAATACATGTATTGGCAAGGATCCATCACGGAGGACTAAAATATTCTTAAAAACAAAAAAAAAGTCCTCCCCTTATTTTTTATGTTTGATCTGTGCCAGACACTCAGTGATGACTGAATGATTACTGACTCCAAGGAAGCAGAAATAGAATCGTTCCTATGAAATAGTAATAAATATGGCTTTTGATTAATCTCAGTTAATCAAACAATTCAAAAAAAATAATCACGATTAATAGCAGTTTAAATCATACTGTTAAACAACAGAATACAAATTGAAATTTATTAAATATTTTTGGATGTTTTTCTACATTTTCAAATATATTGCTTCAAATTGCAACACAGTTGACTGTGCTCACTTTATATTATTTTTGATTACAAATATTTGTCACGTGAAAGTGATAGGAGGCGTTCGCATGGCACTTTTGAAGCCGACATTGCAGGTATTTATGTGTCAGTTTTCCTAATAATTCGTATGCCCCTTCGTGCTTCACCCACAATTCCAGAGGATATGCTTCCACGCTGATGATGGTCATTAAAAAAATCATGCATTAATTAAATTTGTGACTGATCTCCTTGGGTGAGAACCATATGTCTCCTACTCTTTTACCCCCATTCTGCCATATATTTCATGTTATAGTAGTCTTGGATGATGACCCAGCACATGTTATTCATTTTAAGAACACTTTCACTGCAGATTTGACAAAACACAAAGAATGTGAGATTTCTAAAGATAGCTACAGCACTCAAAAATCTGAGAGGGACTAGGTGTAGAGCATGCTTTCAGAAGTCTTAAAACAGCAACACTCTGATATGGAAACTTCAGAACCTGAACCACCAAAAAAGGAAATCAACTTTCTGCTGGTGGCATCTGACTCGGATGATGAAAACGAACTTGCTTCAGTCAGCACTGCTTTGTATGGTTATTGAGCAGAACCTGTTATCAGCATGGATGCATGTCCTCTGGAATGGTGGTTGAAGCATGAAGGGATGTATGAATCTTTAGTGCATCTGGCACATAAATATCTTGCGACGCCGGCTACAACAGTGCCATGTGAATGCCTGTTCTCACTTTTAGGTGATATTGTAAATAAGAAGCTGGCAGCATTATCTCCTGTAAATGTAAACAAACATGTTTGTCTGAGCGATTGGCTGAACAAGAAGTGGGACTGAGTGGACTTGTAGGCTCTAAAGTTTTACATTGTTTTGTTTTTGAATGCAGTTATGTCACAAAAAAATCTACATTTGTAAGTTGCACTTGCACGATAAAGAGATTGCACTGCAGTACTTGTATTAGGAGAATTGAAAAATATTATTTCTTTTGTTTCTTTTTTACAGTGCTAATATTTGTAATCAAAAGTAATAATATAACGTGAGCACTGTACACTTTGTATTCTGTGTTGTAATTGAAATCAATATATTTGAAAATGTAGAAAACATACAAAAATATTTAAATAAATGGTATTCTGTTATTGTTTAACAGTGCGATTAATCGTGTGATTAATCGAGATTCATTTTTTTAATCTCTTGACAGCCCTAGTAATAAGGTATAAAATCCTAGTCAGCCATAATAGTCAATCCTTCCTTTCTTTTCATGTCTCCAATTAAACCCATCTAGCATGGATTGACTGAACTTGGCATTACTGTATCCAGATTCTAACAATAAGAAATTTGGGGGGAAAACAGCCATCCTGCATTTGGTAAAGATAGAGATTTTTTAAAAAACATTTATACATATCTTTATCTTTAAACAGGTTAGTTAAAACTTCCCTGGTGAAGAATTATCGGGAAAGTCCAATTTAAAATTGTCCTTTTCTTCCATTATTTTCTCCAAGAGCTTACTGGGATTCTTATTTCTTGAATTACCAAGCCAACTATTTTATTGTTGTTTTTTCCAGTTATAGAGTTTGACTTTGGTATGAAAATTTCAGTCACTTCAGGTGCTCCAGAAAGTTTTCTAAGAGACCATGCTGAAAAAATTATCAGTTGCTGTTGTAGCTATTGAGGTGACATACACTTTATTTTTGGTGTGTAATTTTGTTTCATGTCGTACCAGCTAAAGTCACGCAAAGGGTTTCAATATATGTGACGTGAGATGTGAATTTTACAACAGTTTTTTCTTTGTAATTAGCAGGAAAAACATGTGGCTTCACATTAGCTTTCATAGTAAGGAAAAGACCAGAGTTGTTCTCTGATAACTCTTAAACAATCTATTTTGTTATGTTTTTTTTTTCTTCTTAACACAAACTTGTACTAGTGGATGAGGAACACTCATCCTTTGACCATTTTTCAATATTTCTTTTTGTTGCACAGCGTTAGCCACAGATATAGAAATTAAAATAATGAATTAAGCTCAAAATACTGATAATGCACAAGTGTACAGAATCCCGCAGTTGCATGTAAAGCCATAGCCCCTCACCTCTCAAATCTGTTTTGTTCCTGCTGCTGTTGTCAGCTGACTACTCACTTGATGAGCAGTGAGATGACATTGTTAAAGATGAAAGCCTATTCCTGAAATTGGATTAATATTGGGTTCCTCTGCACTTTCAGGCAACCTTACAATTTCTAAGATTGAGTCCTTGCTCTGCTTCTCCAGAACAGAAAATACTTTTTGATTTTCAGGTATTCTCCTCCATATACATCTTTCGATTTTCACAAAAATTCAAGCCAAAAATAGAAGAAAATGTTTTACCTTTTCATAAAATGCATCCCGAGGGAAATATATACTATACACTATACTACAGGCTTTTGACTCCCTCCAGTGGTCCACCGCATCAGCTTGGTGGTATTGTTCATCCAGAGTTCAGCTCCAACTGCTGACATTTTCTGAAAACCTGGTTTTCATTTCAGCCATCTTGGATTGTGGATCTCACTTCTAACCAAACCTTATGAAAATTAATGGAAATCTCTGCAATAGTCTCAGTACGAGGGAAACGTCGGTACCGTCAATTCCACTTCCACTGGTTGTTGTCAGGGGCACAGTTGGCTCCCAGCTTGGTCACTAGGAAACCCAGCAAGTTCAGCAGGACCCAATGAGCCTCCTTCAAATGGTTGAGCTTTTTGATTGGGCAGGGAAGGCAGAGATTTGCTACCTTAGCCTTCCAGCTGCAACAGCAGCAGCTCAGTGGCTGCTCAATGTGTACCATGCCCACAGCTGCGCTTACCCGGTTCTCACTTCTGCTTCCTGCTCATGCCATTACTCCAGCCTGCATCCAGTCCTTGCTCCAAGCCCTGCCGTGGTCACAACTCTGTTCCTGCTCCAGCCCCAGCCTGTAACTGCTTGTTCTGATTTCTGACTCCTGGCTACTTTCCTGACTACAACTCTGACTTACCCTTCAGCTTAGGCTTTGGCTTCTGACTCCCATCTCTGACCCCTGGCTATATCTCTGATTACAAGTCTGGCTTACCCTTTTAGCTCAGGCGTTGGCATCTGACTCTGGTTCTGTCCTTTAGTTTGTCCCCTCAACCCTGATTCTGGCTTCATCTTTGGACCAGTGCCTGATGCCCGGATCTATGCTCGTCATTACCTGAACTGCCACCGCAACCACCAGGCGAGGTCCTGCTCCAATCACTAGGTTGGCCGCCATGCTTCAGCAGCTAGACAGTGGTATCCAACATAAGTCCTCATTTGAGATAGGACTCCTCATCTCCTTGAAAAAATGTGTAGCAGGTTTCATTTCTTGGTTCTTCTAGCACAGGGGCGGGAAAACTATGGCCCGGGGGTCGAATCCAGCCCTTCAGACATTTTAATCCAGCCCTTGAGCTTCCATCAGGGAGTGGGGTTGGGGGCTTGCCCCGCGCTGTGTGTGCATGCTCCCAGAAGCAGCGGCATGTCCCCGCTCCGGCTCCTACACGTAGAGGCAGCCAGGGGGCTCCGCATGCTGCCCCTGCCCCGCCAATGGGAGGGAGCCTGCGATGCCTGCGGACAGGGCAGTGCACAGAACTGCCTGGCCAGAGCCTGCAGAGCCTGCACCTCTGACCCCCTCCCACACCCCAACCCCCTTCCCCAGCCCTGATCCTCCTCCCACCCTCCAAACCCCTCGGTCCCAGCCCAGAGCAGTCTCCTGCACCCCTAACCCCTCATCCCCAGCCCCATCCCAGAACCTGCATCCCCAGCCGGAGCCCTCCCCCACACCCAAACCCTCTGCCCCAGCCCTGATCCCCCTCCCACCCTCCAAACCCCTCTGTCCCAGTCCAGAGCAGTCTCCTGCACTCCCAACCCCCCAGCCCCATTCCCATCCCAGAGCCTGCATCCCCAGCCGGAGCCCTCACCCTCCCACACGTACCCCAACCCCCTGCCCCAGCCCGGAGCCCCTTCCTGCACCCTAAACTCCTCATTTCTCTCCCCACCCCAGAGCCTGCACCCCTCACCCCCTCCCACACCTCAACCCCCAATTTTATGAGCATTCATGACCTCCCATACAATTTCCATGCCTAGATGTGGCCCTCGGGCCAAAAAGTTTGCCCACCCGTGTTCTAGCAAGATATATCCAGAAACTTTTTGAATTATCAGGTTCTGCTTCTACAAAGAGGAGAAAATAAAAAGTTGTTGGTTTCTCAGGTTTGGGGCATATAGTCATTCAGCTCATAATGATCTGTGGTCATGAGGTAGGAATTCTTTTACCTAAAATGTTGTTTGACCTGACCTGAGAAAAATGTGCTTTGTTTACTATTGTTATTGCAGTAATTCAGAAAGGCCCCAATCAGGATCAGGGCCCTGTTGCTGTACAAGCATGTAAGAAGACATGGTCCACCCCTAAGAAACTTACAGTCTAATAAAATACAAGTGATATATAGAGGGAGGAAGAGAGAGATACCATCAAATATGTACAATTTTTATATTCTATCCTTCTTAAAATATTTTTTTAAAATGTCATTCCACCACTCATAGTTTAGATGCTGATGTTTCTCTTGCATATAACTGTGGACTGAAAAGCCAAAATAACAAAAGTTACATCTGGCATTTAGTAAAACTGAAAGATATCACATTCAAAATTAATAAAAGGAAATATTTTGTCACATAGTGGATAATTAAACTGTGGAACTCATTGCCACAAGATATCCTGGAGGCCAATAGTTTAGCAGAATTTCAAAGGGATTTAGACATTTATATAGATTACAAAACTATACCGACTTGTTATAATAAATAATCCAAAAGTTTTGGAAGGTATATAAAGCAAAATGGCTCAGGGCCTCATCATACCTCTAACTACTTGGGGTTAGAACAGGGGTGGGCAAAATACGGCCCGCAGGCCACATCCAGCCCATCTAACATTTCTGTCCAGCCTGCCATGACTAACATTTCTGTCCAGCTTCCTCTGCCCCTTCACGATCTCCGAGTCTGGGCTGCTAAAAGTCCTGCAGCATAGCGGGGTGCTCAGGCAGGTTGCCTGCCTGCCATGGTCCCATGCCGCTCCCGGAAGCAGCCGGCTGCTGCTGGCACATCTCTGCGTGCCCCTGCCACAGACAGAAGCAACTGTTAAAACAGTTTCAGATAGTTAAGGGGAGAATGAGATTGTGAGGAAATGTAATTCCCAAAATAGCAATGGCATTTTTTAGGACATCTGTAAAATTACAAGATGTTGTTTACTCTATCACAAATCCTCAATAATATTATCTTGCACAGAGTCAATTTAAAGGTGAAGAGTGAAAATAAGCCTTTTCTGAAAGTAAAGGTAATCTTTATTGTAGGACAGGAGAGATCTGACAGTTTAATATGCTTGGGTTGCATTCTACTAAAACAAACCACTAACTGGTCAGTAAACTGATTTTGAATTCCCAGTCCTGGTGAACAGAGAATTTTCACATGATTATAGTAATAAAAATATGTCAGTTTTACCCCCATCCCTTTCCTACTTTCCTCCATCCTATTTCCCCTTATGCTCGTTGATATCAAATATGCATCTGGACAATTTATTGGCTTTTGATGAGCAATTTTGAGTTCCAGCATGAAGTCATAATGTATATTGTCGCAGAATAGACACTCTAGAAAACCATCAAGAAACATGCTGAATAAGGTGCATAAGTGACCTTAAGGAATTTAATTGATGTCTGACCCCCATCAGATTAGCACTTTAGAAAAGAAATCAGTTGTTTGGACATTGAATGTGAAGACATCCCTGTTTGAAATGGGAGCACAAAGTCAATGCCACTCCACACAAATGTTTCTTAAAGAAGTTGTAAGGAAGGATATTTATTTATGGCAGTTTTATTTAGTTTGATATCTAATATCCACATGAGACCAAGGAAAGAAAGGATGGATTTAAAGGCACAAAGGAAGATCTTATCCCTTAATATAAAGCTGAATTAAACCTTTCCTGTTAACTCTAATATGGCACTTCCATTTTCAAAAATATTTCTGTTTTTCTAATTAAGAAACTGTGAGGTGAAACGGGCCAAATTTCAGCTGTGACAAATTAGCTTTGGTAAGAAACACTACAGGGAATAGACAGAGAGATATAGCTATGTGTTTTAACAGGCCAGCAGCAGTCTCTCTCGAGAAAATAGCATCACTGAGATGAGACAGAGAAGCAATTAGTAACTAGAGCTGGGTGATATTTTTCAAAGTAATAGTTTATTTGCCGAAAAATGCCATTTCTGTCAACCCAAAACTATTTGTGAATTTGACATAAAATTGCTAAATAGATTCAGCCCCCAAAATAATGACGGGCTAGATTCACAAGGGAACTTAGGTGCCATTCACAAAATGGATGGAAGTGGTGCCTGTCTAACCTTTAGACCAGTGGTTGGGGTACTAATCTGGGATGTGGGAAACCAAGTTCAAATCTCCTGAAATAGGAAGTTGAACCTAGTTCTCCCTCTGTGTAGGTGAGTGCTATGACTAGTAGGCTGTAAAGTACTGTGGGGTGGGTTTCCCTCAATCTCTCTTGTTAACGCCATTCCACTTTGTATACATAGTTGTTGGAGCAGTGATTCAAACTTGACTGTCCCCCCAACCAAGTGCCGAAAGGCAGCAGACTAGAGCCTTGTCTACACTACGAGAGTAGTTCGATTTTACTTAAATCGAATTTTTGGAATCGATATTGCAAAGTCGAACGTGTGTGTCCACACTAAGGACAGTAATTCGACTTTGTGAGTCCACACTAACGGGGAAAGCGTCGACATTGGAAGTGGTGCACTGTGGTCAGCTATCCCACAGTTCCCGGAGTCCCCGCTGCCCATTGGAATTCTGGGTGGAGCCGCAAATGCCTTCTGGGTAAAAAAAATGTGTCCAGGGTGCTTTTGGGTAACTGTCGTCATCCGTCCATCACTCCCGCCCTCCCTCCCTGAAAGCGCCGGCGGGAAATCAGTTCGCGCACTTTTCTAGTCAGTGACAGCGCGGACGCCACAGCACTGCGAGCATGGAGCCTGCTGCAACCATCACTGCAGTTGTGGCCGCTCTCAACGCCTCGCAACTTATCATACACCTTTCCCTGAGGCAGATGCAGAAAAGTCAGGCGAGGAGGCTACGTCAACGCGGTGATGGCCTGAAGTCTGAGAGTAGCACAGACCTCTCAGAAAGCAGGGGACCCAGCGCCGAGAACATCACGGTGGCAATGGGTCATGTTGATGCCGTGGAAAGGAGATTCTGGGCACGGGAAACAAGCACTGAGTGGTGGGACCGCATAGTGCTGCAGGTCTGGGATGAATCCCAGTGGCTGCGAAACTTTCGCATGCGGAAGGGAACTTTCCTGGAACTTTGTGAGTTGCTGTCCCCTGCCCTGAAGCGCAATGACACCCGGATGCGAGCAGCCCTGACTGTCCAGAAGCGAGTGGCCATAGCCCTGTGGAAGCTTGCAACGCCAGACAGCTACCGGTCAGTCGCGAACCAGTTTGGGGTGGGCAAATCTACCGTGGGGGTTGTTGTGATGCAAGTAGCCAAGGCAATCGTTGATGTACTGCTGCCAAAGGTAGTGACCCTGGGAAACGTGGAGGCCATCATAGATGGCTTCGCAGCGATGGGATTCCCAAACTGCGGTGGGGCCATAGATGGAACTCACATCCCTATCCTGGCACCGGAACACCAGGCCAGCCAGTACATTAACAGAAAGGGATACTTTTCCATGGTGCTGCAAGCACTGGTGGACCACAGGGGACGTTTTACCAACATCTACGTGGGATGGCCGGGCAAGGTTCATGACGCTCGTGTTTTCAGGAACTCTGGTCTGTTTAGACGGCTGCAGCAAGGTATTTACTTCCCGGACCACAAAATAACTCTTGGGGATGTGGAGATGCCTATAGTCATCCTCGGGGACACAGCCTACCCGCTAATGCCCTGGCTCATGAAGCCCTATACTGGCGCCCTGGACACTGAAAAAGAACTCTTCAACTACCGGCTGAGCAAGTGCAGAATGGTGGTGGAGTGTGCTTTTGGACGTCTCAAGGGGAGATGGAGAAGCTTACTGACTCGCTGTGATCTCAGCGAAACCAATATCCCCATTGTTATTGCAGCTTGCTGTGTGCTCCACAATCTCTGTGAGAGCAAGGGGGAGACCTTTATGGCGGGGTGGGAGGTTGAGGAAAATAGCCTGGCTGCTGATTACTCACAGCCAGACAGCCGGGCGATTAGAAGAGACCAGCGGGAAGCGCTGTGCATCCGGAAGGCTTTGAAAGCAAAGTTCCTGAGTGAGCAGGGTAACCTGTGACTTTAAAGTTTGTGTATTGAGAAGCTAAACCTGCCCCCGTTTCTTTACCCAGTTAATGTTGACTATCCTATCCAGTTACATACCCCCTTCACCCCACTTCCAACACACGTTTCAAAATAAAAATAGTTCTACTTTGTTAAAGCACACCGTTTTCTTTAATACTGTATTCGCGGGAATTT
Source organism: Malaclemys terrapin pileata (assembly GCF_027887155.1). NCBI lineage: Eukaryota > Metazoa > Chordata > Testudines > Emydidae > Malaclemys > Malaclemys terrapin. The sequence goes on along the minus strand of NC_071507.1, from coordinate 114,803,437 downwards.
TTTAAAACTGGGACGCAGACTGTGGTGCGGAGCGGGTGTACTGTAGTGGCGCGAATGCAGCTTCTAAACTCAAGGATTGACAGGCTCCGCTGCGGTGGGATGGTTGTTTCAACGGAGCCTGTCACCCCTCCTGATAGGGACTGTGTGTATGGGGGGGTCTATGTGACTTTGTGGCAGGGGGAGGACGGTTACAGATCCCCTGCTGTGTGGCTCTGTGATCCTGCCTAAGGACCGCCGCTTAAGATCTGTAACTGCCCTCCCCTGCCACAAAGTCACAGAGCAACCCACCCCCCACCACATAACATGAAAACAACCTCCCAGACTAACCAGGGTAACTAGTCACTGCATCACTGCACTATGTATGTGCCCTGCTGCTGTGCCTGCCCCCAACTATATACCCTGCCAAAGGTGACTGTCCTGTCGAATTACCAACCCCCTATTCCCCCCTCCTCCAAAAGAACATGATGGAAACAGTAGTTAACAGAAACGTATTTTTTATTATCAACCAAACATGGAACTGGGAAAGTGAAACTTGGACGGGGGCTTGTGTCAGGCGGGAAGGAAAGAACTTGTCAAATTTTGGGGAATGAGAGCCTTCTGCTGCTCGAGCTCTCTGCAGGGGTGGAGTGAGAGTTAGCAGGGACTCTGCCGCCTCTCCTTCTGTGCACTTTGGGTGAGGGGAGTATGGGACTTGGTGGCGGGGGAGGGCGGTTAGAGATGGACTGCAGCGGGGCTCTGTCCTCCTGCCTCCGTTCCTGCAGAACATCCACAAGGCGCCGGAGCGTGTCCGTTTGCTCCCTCATTAGTCCAAGCAGGGTTTGAGTCGCCTGCTGGTCTTCCTGACGCCACCTCTCCTCCCGATCCATGTTGGCTTGGTGCATTCGGGTCAAGTTCTCCCGCCACTGGGTCTGCTGTGCTGCCTGGGCTCTGGAGCAGGCTATAAGCTCCGAGAACATGTCCTCCCGTGTCCTCTTCTTCTTATGCCTAATCCGCGCTAGCCTCTGGGAGTGTGATGACAGGCTAGGTTGTGAGACAGTCGCAGATGGGGCTGTGGGAATGGGAAAAAGGGAGTGAATTCCTCAGAAAGATAAATGTAGTTGTGAACAAAGAACATAGTCTTTCTCTGTGAACAAGACCATGCACAGCACCTATCACATGCGCACTCAGCACAAGGTCGAATTCTCGGCCTTCGCATTCAGTGCCTGGGGTCTTCTACAGCACATTTGAGAAGCCTCTCAGGAGAACGGAATTTCTGTTGCAGGCAGACATGGTAAGCCGTAGACTTGTGGCAGCTTAAAACTTTAATATTAGCAATGGCCTCATTTCACATTGAAATCAATGTCGGTCCCTGCTGCCAGCAATTCGGCAAGCAGGAAGTCTGCTCCTGTCCCACACCCTCGCGGCTGTCCCCAGGAACGATCCCTTTCGGCTGCCCCTCTCCCGCCTCCACCGCGTGGCTGCAAACCAGCGGTTACAGTTCTGTAAAGGAACGGCAAAGCAGTCCCAACACTAACATTCCCCTACCTCATTCAAAGCAGGTCATCATGAGCGACATCACCCTCATGAGGATCTCTGACAGCGAGAAAGAGCGAATGCTCCGGGAAAGCCTCCAAAGACCAGGGCCGTATGCCGCCATGCTGTGCAGAGCAATGATTCCAGAGTACTTGCTTGTCTCGTGGCGTGGCAACGTGTCCTACTACGGAGGACCCAATAAGGCCGCTCTCCCCAAGAACCTAATGCAGCGGATTTCCAATTACCTCCAGGAGAGCTTCCTCGAGATGTCACAGGAGGATTTCTGCTCCATCCCCGGACATATAGACCGCATTTTACTGTAGCTGCTGTAGCAGTGACTAACCAGTAGAGCGGCTTGGGCAGGACAATCATGCAAAACCGGACATTGCTAGATTTTTTTTCAATAGTTGCACTGCCCATGACTGAACCGTTAAGCTAATCAAACTAATCATGAGAAACCCATTTTTTAAATTGTTAATATTCCTGTTCTGTTACAAATAAATGTTTAGATTTTTACAACACTTACTGGCTGATCCTTCCCCAGATTCTGTGTCCGGGGTAACGGCTGGGGAGGGTTGGTAGGGGATCTCTGTAAGGGTGATGAAGAGATCCTGGCTGTCGGGGAAATCAGCGTTGTGAGCGCTGTCGACTGCCTCGTCCTCCTCATCTCCTTCCTCATCTTCCCCGTCCGCTAACATGTCCGAGGATCCAGCCGTGGACACTATCCCATCCTCAGAGTCCACGGTCACTGGTGGGGTAGTGGTGGCGGCCGCACCGAGGATAGAATGCAGTGCCTCGTAGAAACGGGATGTCTGGGGATGGGATCCGGAGCGTCCGTTTGCCTCTTTGGTCTTCTGGTAGCCTTGTCTCAGCTCCTTGATTTTCACGCGGCACTGCGTTACATCCCGGCTGTATCCTCTCTCTGCCATGTCTTTAGAGATCTTCTCGTAGATCTTTGCATTCCGTCTTTTGGATCGCAGCTCGGAAAGCACGGACTCATCGCCCCACACAGCGATGAGATCCAAGACTTCCCGATCAGTCCATGCTGGGGCCCTCTTTCTATTCTGAGATTGCACGGCCATCACTGCTGGAGAGCTCTGCATCGTTGCCAGTGCTGCTGAGCTCGCCACGATGTCCAGACAGGAAATGAGATTCAAACTGGCCAGACAGGAAAAGGAATTCAAATTCAAATTTTCCCGGGGCTTTTCCTGTGTGGCAGTTCAGAGCATCCGAGCTCGTACTGCTGTCCAGAGCGTCAACAGAGTGGTGCACTGTGGGATAGCTTCCGGAGCTATTAGCGTCGATTTCCATCCACACCTAGCCTAATTCGACATGGCCATGTCGAATTTAGCGCTACTCCCCTCGTCGGGGAGGAGTACAGAAGTCGAATTAAAGAGACCTCTATGTCGAACTAAATACCTTCGCGGTGTGGACGGGTGCAGGGTTAATTCGATGTAACGGCGCTAACTTCGACATAAACGCCTAGTGTAGACCAGGCCTCATTCTCTCTTGCTCTTGCTTTCTGAACCAATGACTATTCATGTATTTTATACAATGTGCAACAGGAGAGATTAAAAGAGACCCACTGCAGGATAGTTGATAGCCTGGTGGTTAGGAGCACTCACCTGGGAGGAGGAGACCCAACTTCCTGCTCTAATTACTGGTACAAGTTTGAACAGCTGCAACAGGAGAGACCTAGCCCAAAATAGCCTGAAGCCTGATGGTTAGGGCAGCTGGATTCAAATTCATGTTTCAGAGCAAGGATTTGAACCTGGGTCTTCCACATCCCAGGTGAGTGCCCTACTCTCCCAAAGACATGGTCCCCAACAGTACCTCCTTCCTTGTGCCTATTGTTCATGGAGGCTCACTCCAGCTGAACAAAATTATGAAATTCTACATAAGGAGATTCTAGTCCCCAAAGGAGCCTTCGAAGAGTGGAAGGTGCTTGGTACCTAGTACAGGTTTACATGGATCATAAAAACTTAGAATACATTCACCGAGCCAAAGCACTGAACCAGAGGCTGCCTTGTTGGATTCTGTTCTTCATGTGCTTCACTGTCACCATCATGTACCACCTGGGAGCCCAGAACAAGGCCACTGATGCCTTGTCCCAAAAAGGGGACTATTTTGCCACCCAGGATCCACCCTGACACTGAGTGCCCATGTGTTCTTAAGTCCTGGTGCCACAATTCCCCAACACCTCATGTCACTGATCTGCTCAGCTACAGTGATGGATCCTCCTCCCAATGAACTTGAGGCACCAAGCTAGGGGAAAAACAAGGTCCAGGATGGCTGGCTTTACATCAAGGGCCACTGGTATGTTCCTCTGGGACCCTATCGGTTAGAGGTTCTATGGCTCTGTCGTGACTCCTGATTGGCTCCTCACCCTATATAAACCCATTGAGCATTCCAGGAAATGTCCAGGCAACAGTGTGGCTCTTCTATAGCTTCCATGATCATTCCAACTCTTGAACACCTGGCTTTGATCTTGACTTGATTTTGACTTCACCTCCTGGATCCAGTACTATTCCCATTTTCATTAATGACCTGGATAATGGAGAGGAGAGTATGCTTATATAATTTGCAGATGACACCAAGGGGAGGGGTCGCAAGTACTTTGGAGGACAGGATTAGAATTCAAAATGACCTTGACAAATTGGAGAATTGGTCTAAAATCAACAGGATGAAATACAGTAAAGAGAAATGCAAAGTACTGCACTCAAGAAGTAAAAATCAAATGCTCAATTACAAAATGGGCAATAACTAGCTAGGCAGTAGTACTGCTGAAAAGGATGTGGGGGTTATAGTGACTCACAAATTTAATTTGAGCCAATGATGTGATGCAGTTGTGAAAAGGGCTAATATTATTCTGGGATGTATTAATAGGAGTATCATTTGCAAGAACCAGGAGGTATTTTTTCCACTCTATTTGAGGCCTCCAGTTTGGAATTCCCAAATTTAGGAAAGATGTGGACAAATTGGAGACTGTCCAGAGGTAGATTACAAATATGATGAAAAAGAGGAAGTTTCTCCATGTCTCACCGAAGGTAGGACAAGAAGTAATGGGCTTAATTTGCAGCAAGGGAGATTTCAGTTAGATATTCAGAAAATCTTTCTAACTATAAGGATAGTTAAGTACTGGAATAAACTTTCAAGGAAGGTTGTGGAATCCCTGTCATTGGAAATTTTTAAGAACAGGTTAGTCAAATACCTGTCAGGGATGGCCTGGGTATACTTGGTACAGTCTCCGCACAGTGGCAAGGACTACTAGATGACCTCTCAAGGTCCTTTCCATCCCAAACTTTTGATGATTCTATGTTTTGTTTGTTCCTATGGATATTCCTGCCCATCCCCCCCACACACACACACTTCCTCCAAAGAGTGAAAAAAGGTAGATCTATAAACCTAGACAGTTTGAAGCAGATCAGAAATCTGGGATCAGTCTTCTTTGCATTCTTAAAGAAAACCTTTTAATTGATGATTATCAGCATAAAAGATTGAATTACTCCTGTTACTTTCTCCAATTTTCATATCTTGTTGAATGTTTGGTATACTTGTAAGCTTCATAATGAAATCAGATTGCGAAAGTGGATCATTCTGTTGAGAAACAAAGCGATGCACTCTTAATTTAGCAAAAAGGAAGGTGGGTCTTTAAATGGCAGCTGTGGCCTATTCATCTGCATCTGTAAATGAAGGACACTCAGGAGGTAGACAATAATCCTTTTAATTCAAGCAAAAAGGTACTTTTTCATCTTTGTTCTGTTATCCCTTTTCTTACTACTAGAAATAAATGGTTGTTATAGAGCTGGGATTGGCAGATATGTCCATATATACAGTGCTGGCCTGAGGTGTGGAGCTAGAGTAGGAATGGATTTTCTGGAACCCCCTGCTATTTATTTTGCATCTATGGCTCTTGGTGAATTCTTGGTCTTAATTCAGGGGCTCATTCTGACTTCTGTTTGAAAAGAGAAAGCAAGAAAAAATAAGTATCTCTGTGCATTATGATCTCCTTCCAATTCTACTAAAGTCAATTAAAAGACTTCTGTTGTCTTCAGAGAGTCTTGGATCAAGACCTTTAAGGGCAGCATAATGTACAAAATGTATTATTCTTAGTGTTTGAACTGAATAAGGTTTTCAAATTGGCTCTCCTATCAAGCATAGTTCATGTTTAACCCAGGCCTCTGCCAAATATGGGTTTCTAAACTCATTCCACATTCTGACTCTCTAACCTGGAATGGGCTTCCTACACTTTTTTACTGAACAGAATAGGGACTAATCTTGTAAAAAAGATATTAGCTGTTTTTGACCTGAGCAGCCCAACAAAATTCAGGACCCTTGGGATGTTCCAGTGGGGAGTAAAAAATCAATGATGGAGTCTGGTACTTTCTTTGATGCAATCTTGTTTATTTACAAGAAATGTACAAAGTCCTGCTTATTTGAATGCAGCAGGACCCAAAAGCAGGGGATAGCTTCTTTGCTTACTTTCAGACTACTTTCAGGCAGCATCTCTGACCCAGAACCTGCACTCAAGGTCATGCTCTGCTTATAAGGTGCCGCCTGGCTTTCTTGCTCTCCCTCCGAGTCTCTCTCAGTTTCTTGTCTGCTCCTTCCTTTTTACACACCCGCACCCACCCCCACCCACACACTAACCTCTCTTCCGAACAATACCCAGTGAAACTGTGCAGACTCCATGATGCCTTTTTTTTAATGCATGGGCCCTTAACTGTACCTTACAACAATCTTACGTTCACATTAGTTTCACAGGGTTTTAACTCAATCCATAACCAGGTTTAACCCAGCTCTTAACAATATAATAATAATAATAATACTTTGCACTTATGTTGCAGCTTCTATCCAAACAATCTCAAAGCAATTTCTGAACATTAATTAATTTGGTTTTCATCACTTTGAAGTAGTAAATTATTGCGATTTCTTTTACAGATTGGGAAACTGAGACACATATTGAATGACTTTACGGTGACCAGATGTCCTGATATTATCATCTTTGTCTTATATAGGATGCTATTACCCCCACATCCCAATTTTTCACACTTGCTATTTGGTCACCCTAAGTGCCTTTAATGGTCAGACAAGAAGGCTGTGGCAGTTGGGTATAGACTCCCTGTTTCCTGAATCAATCCTAATATCTAACAAAATCATCCTATATCCTTCATACTTACCTCTGGATAAGAAATAAATAATTTTCATCCAAAACTACATGATCCTGTTTAGCCAACAAGTTTGTGTTTTTGAAATATAAATATTTGTCTCCATTTCTTGTACCCTGTTTGTGACTGCTGCAGTTATGGATTATAGCCCTCTGTAGCAAATGACACATTTCATATAATCCAGGAAGACCATGTACCTGAAACTGAAATATTTTTCATTCAGAGTTTAATCATGATGTGATATGTCCCTTATGGTATGTCTACACAGCCATCAGAGGAGTGACTGCAGCACACGTACCTGAGCTAGCTTTGATCCAGCTAGCTTGAATTACAGTAGCAGTGAAACTGCAGCACAGGCTAGCCAATCATGTGCCTACCCAGGGTCCCGGGTAGACTTAGATGCACCATGCTGCTACCCATGCTGCTGAAGCATCACTGCTGTAGTTATTCAAGCAAGTTAGATCAAAGTTAGCTCAGGTATGTCTACATGCTTCAGTCCCACCTCTGAATGCACTGTAGATATACCCAATGGCAGAGGCTGGTTTTTCAAAGGGGGACTGGAAAGCAAGTCCGCCCCACACTCACCTGGCAGTGGCAGTTCCTGTCCAGTGATGCTGGACTTGGCTCCTCGCTCTGGGCATTCCAACCTGGCTCACAGGGTCACAGCACTATTGAGATACGTTCTGGGCACCCCGCCATCATGACAGAGGGGTGGCCAGACCAAATTTGAGTGAGTAGCATTGTGACCTGGTTCATAGGGCTTCAATGCCTCACAACCCCATGTGTTCTGTTGCAATTCCTGGAGTGGGTAGCCAGGAACAACACCACAGGATAGGAGCTGCCGCTGCCAGGTGCATGCAGAGTGGGATGTGTCTCCAGTACCGTGTGAAAATTCCTATCATACACCTCCTTTTCAGCTCTTACATGCCACCTTTGCTGTGGTTAGTGATGGATGCAATGTTTAGGTGGAGTATCCAAAAGTTTGAATGCTTTTCTGAACCTCTTCCTCATATTGTTAGTCCTATCTGCATGCTGCAGTGCAGCTATCCTAACATAATTATAGCCATTAAAATACATTATATATATTTCTCCAAGTTTTGCAACCTAAAATGATGGCACTTTAATTCTTATAAATGATAAATTCTGTCTAAGGAAAATCAGTTTTTGGCACTGAGTCTGTGTTGTGCCTGCTAAAATATGGGAAAATATGGATTCACCTCTGTTTACTGAGTAAGTCAACTTCCCACTTTGTTACCTTCAGGTCACTATCTCATTCAAATATGGAATGAAGTAGTCTCTCCACAGCACCCTTAAACTCAGACTGCTCCAAGGGTCTATGGCTGATCCTGCTGCCATCATTTTTTGATGGGGGAGTTGAATTTGTATTTAGTTTTTAACACATGAACAACTTTATCTTTCAAGTCATTGCTCAGGACAGAATATGAACGTCTGCGAATAGTGCTGAGTTCCTGGGGTAAATTAGGGTTGTAATTGGTGTCCAGAAAAACCCCACTGAACTGCAGAAGGCTTCACTGTACTAATCAGGTTCCTCTCTGTCGTAGCACTGGAGCTGTAAAGGCTGATAGTGCTCAGTGACTTCATGATGTGCATGATGATGATTCATCTGAATCAGCTCAGAATTTCATGGCTGCCATGACAACCATGGCACTTTTTCAAGTTGTTTATTAGCTCAACCCATAGGGCTGAGCATAATATTTAGGATTTGATTAAATGATAGAGAACTAGAGATTATACTACTGCCATGATCAGGACAAACTGGAGAAATGGTCTGAAACTAAACAGGATGAAAAGCAATAAGGACAAATGCGAAGTACTCCACTTAGGAGTATCAGAGGGGTAGCCGTGTTAGTCTGAATCTGTAAAAAGCAACAGAGGGTCCTGTGGCACCTTAGAGACTAACAGAAGTATTGGGAGCATAAGCTTTCGTGGGTAAGAACCTCACTTCTTCAGATGCAAGTAATGGAAATCTCTAGAGGCAGGTATAAATCAGTGTGGAGATAACGAGGTTAGTTCAATCAGGGAGGGTGAGGTGCTCTGCTAGCAGTTGAGGTGTGAACACCAAGGGAGGAGAAACTGCTTCTGTAGTTGGATAGCCATTCACAGTCTTTGTTTAATCCTGATCTGATGGTGTCAAATTTGCAAATGAACTGGAGCTAAGCAGTTTCTCTTTGGAGTCTGGTCCTGAAGTTTTTTTGCTGTAAGATGGCTACCTTTACATCTGCTATTGTGTGACCAGGGAGGTTGAAGTGTTCTCCTACAGGTTTTTGTATATTGCCATTCCTGATATCTGACTTGTGTCCATTTATCCTCTTGCGTAGTGACTGTCCAGTTTGGCCAATGTACATAGCAGAGGGGCATTGCTGGCATATGATGGCATATATAACATTGGTGGACGTGCAGGTGAATGAGCCGGTGATGTTGTAGCTGATCTGGTTAGGTCCTGTGATGGTGTTGCTGGTGTAGATATGTGGGCAGAGTTGGCATCGAGGTTTGTTGCATGGGTTGGTTCCGGAGTTAGAGTTGTTATGGTGCAGTGCGTGGTTGCTGGTGAGAATATGCTTAAGGTTGGCAGGTTGTCTGTGGGCGAGGACTGGCCTGCCTCCCAAGGTCTGTGAAAGTGAGGGATCATTGTCCAGGATGGGTTGTAGATCACTGATGATGCGTTGGAGAGGTTTAAGCTGAGGACTGTAGGTGATGGCCAGTGGAGTTCTGTTAGTTTCTCTTCTGGGCCTGTCTTGTAGCAGGAGGCTTCTAGGTACACGTCTGGCTCTGTTGATTTGTTTCTTTATTTCCTTGTGTGGGTATCGTAGTTTTGAGAATGCTTGGTGGAGATCTTGTAGGTGTTGGTCTCTGTCTGAGGGGTTGGAGCAGATGCGATTGTACCTCAGTGCTTGGCTGTAAATGATGGATCGTGTGGTGTGACCAGGGTGGAAGCTGGAGGCATGAAGGTAGGCGTAGCGGTCAGTGGGTTTTCGGTATAGGGTGGTGTTAATGTGGCCATCGCTTATTTGTACGGTGGTCCACTTAGGAAGGAACAATCAGTTGAATGCATACAAAATGGGAAACTCCTGCCTCGGAAGGAGTACTGCAGAAAGGGATCTGGTGTCATAGTGGATCACAAGCTAAATATGAGTCAACTGTGTAACACTGTTACCAAAAAAAAAACCCACCAAACATCATTCTGTTTAGCAGAAGTGTTGTAAGCAAGACACAAGAAGTAATTCTTCCGCTCTACTCCATGCTGATAAGGTGTCAACTGGAGTATTGTGTCCAGTTCTCGGTACCACATTTCAGGAAAGATGTGGACAAATTGGAAAAAGTCAAAAGAAGAGCAAAAAAATGATTAAAGGTCTAGAAAACATTATCTATGAGGGAAGATTGAAAAAAACTGGTTTGTTTAGGCTGGAGAAGAGAAGATTGAGCATGATAACCATTTTCAAGTATATAAAAGGCTGTTACAAGGAGGAAGGAGAAAAAATGTTCTTGCTAACCTCTGAGGATAGGACAAGAAGCAATGGGCTTAAACTGCAGCAAAGGCGGTTTAGGTTGGACATTAGGTAAAACATCCTAACTGTCATGGTGGTTAAGCACTGGAATAAATTGCCTGGGGAGGTTGCGGAATCTCCATCACTGGAGATTTTTAAGAGTAGATTAGACAAATGCCTGTCTGTTAGGGATGGTCTAGATAATACTTAATACTGCCGTGAGTGCAGGGGACTGGATGAGAAGAGCTCTCGAGGTCCCTTCCAGTCTTATGATTATTTGTTTTTATGGACCACTCATTGTCTCCTGTTGAGATGCTCCTGTCTCAAAGGACCTATTTTCATGGCCAGCTCAAAGAAACTTGTGGAGCTGGTTAGCTTCCAATTAGTGTTGAGGAACTAAGCTATTCAATACCCCTCCACACACATGCACACACATTTTTTAGTATTTTTGTAAAAAAAAATTGACAATTTTTGTGTCAAATTAAAATTTTCCCACAAAAATGTCTTTTACAGGGGAAAAAAGCAATTTTTCATTCAAAAATGTTTTATGTATTGATTTATTTTTTTACCAGCTTCAGTTACTAAGCTGGAGATAGTAGCCAGAGAAGTTGCTGGATATTAGTTTGGCACCTCTGATTGGGTAATGAATCTGTCATTCGCATCTCATGCTTAAAATCGTGGTGTCTTAACAGATCATGATCTTCTGCTATTTGTTCAGGTAGAGGATGTGTTTTTCCATTTCTGCTATGCAAGGTGTGTGTAACTTTCTTTTTCTCATGCAGACTTTATTCTAGTTACCCATGCCTTTCCAATGGAGAGTAGATTTCTGTAATGTACATACATGAGTCTACTTGTTGATATTAATCAGAAACTAACACTGGTGCGGATATGGCTGTCTACTTGTTACATGGTGCACTATGCAGAGTATACGATACACAGTGCTTCAGAATTTGCAGTAGCAGCTAAGGCTTAAGGGCTTGATTTTGGGGGAACACTATGATTGTTGCTTCACTCATATGTTGATTATTGTTGGGATATTGGACAGCACTAGCAGTCATAAAGAAAGAAAACTAAGGTATAATGGACAACTCTTTAGTAAGGAGTTTGTGTCTATGATGTGCACTTGCATATTTTGTAAAAAGAACCTAGGGCACTAGATAAGTGTCTTTAAAATTTTAATTTGCTTAAAGAAATAAACATCTTTATGTGTATCCATTCCTGGATCTAGAGTAATCCTGTTCATCTCCTTCAGAGATATCCAGAACGATTGTTTTACTACAAAATAAGACATTTTATTTTACAGTGCTCTACAACTCTCTTACATCTTCTCTTAGACCTCTGTAATGGGGAAAATATTGCAATGGGAAAAGTCAATGCTGATTTAATTTTAAGAATCATTATATCTAATGTAATTTCATCATTTGCAAGTTTCTATAAGTTTCCCAAAGTGAAAGACCACTTGTAGTATGAGAGAGGTTACCGGATGAAATCTTCTGTCAATAGTATGTAAAACCAGTTGGATATAGTGAAGATTTTGGGCCTAGACCTGCTGTTAGATAAAGAGAGCTCAGAGATAGAGGTCCTACCAATTTGGGATTGTAATGGACCTCTTTGATTCTAATATATGAATCACAGACTTCCTGATATATTCCAGCAGAAATCTCTGAAACAAGCCTCAAGGACCATGAACGGATTGATCATTTATCTGAAATAATGTTATTTCTCTGGTTATTCTGTTTGTTCAACCGCTGACAAAAGCATTGTTCGCTGTCCAACGTGTCTTCTCAACCTCAAAAATACTTTCTTTTGCTCTACCATATGGGCCTTTTATTAAATACTTTGCTATTATATTAAATAGAAAACTGCAAACCCACTGTCTTCCAAAGTCGTCTTGGCAAATATTATTATAGCTATCAGTATCTTCTTTTTCTGTACGGAGTACAATACATTTTGCAATCAAAGTGAGGAGATGGCAAAATATTGATTCATTTTAAGTAAGGAGAGAGAAATAGTTATTTGTCTAGTTATGCAGAGTTTTGCCCTCTTTGAATCTATTCATAAGAGAAACCTGAGAAAAATGTCCTGTGATAAATGTAAAGACAGAACAAGTCCTTTGAAACAAACACAAAAAACACCAAACTGAAGAAGGCATTCATTAGAATAAGGAAAATGGTATTATCCTTGGGGTGATTCTGCCTCTCTACTTCACTTCAGAATTTTTGCCTAGAATCTATCCAGACCAGCTCTTGTCTGGTTTTCCACCACAGTACCTATCCATATAGAAACCCCTTTCAATGTGTTTTACAATGTACTACAATATTTCATACTTCTACTATCTCTGTGCCCAGTTCAGCAAAGTACTTGAGCACATGACTAACTTTAAGCCTGAGCAATCCCATTGAATTCAACAGAATTAAGCATATGCTTAGTTAGGTATGGTCTTAAGTAACTTGCAGATTTGGGGCCTCTATGTAAAACAGATGTTTAGATATATAAATATCATTTTATTTGGCTTCAAATAATATTTTTGTTGCTTTGGTGTCCACCTAATCTAATGAAGACAGTTCCTTTGGCTCTGCAGGCAAAATGTTCAGAAATTTTAAATTAAAATCTAGCATCATGAATCTTTGTTTCTATGGTAACAAAGTGTGTGAAGCATGCTTTTTACATGGATAATGTACAGACACATATATACACACACTTAAATTTGCATGGAATTCAACTTTTAATTAATATTAGGTTAACAAACAGACATAACTGTAACTGAGAGCAATGCAAATAATAATTACTGCACCTCTTCACTTACAAGTCATAAATGGGATGCAACCATGAGAAAAACTATGTTGATTCTTAAAAGGTTATTTCTCTTAAACCATAAATGGAGTAATTAGTTAATTATTCTAGCTCAAGGGAAGACCTCCGTCCATAATTATGTATACAATTCAGTGTATCTATTGTGGAAGGGTGAAGAGCTTAGTGGACTCTTGGATTTTAGTCTTTGGGTTCAGAGTTTTAGACTTTCTAAACATCATGTTTAGACCATTAGTAGTACAAAGCGTTTAACAATAGCTGCTGGCAATGGATTTTGTTGCAATAAAAATACATTCTCATTTGAAGTTTGAAAAGAAAATCAAATTGGACTCCGATTCTGGAAAGCACTTAAGCACATATTTAAAGTTAAATTTTGAAGTTAATGGGACTTAAGCAACTGCTTTCCTGAACTGGGGCCTTGATGGAGAGAGAAAGGAAAGTTATTCCAGTAGCAGGAGCTGCAAAGGAAAAGGATCTTACACCACAATAAGTGTAAGTGAAATCACACTGAGGTAAGTGGAGTGAGCAGAAGAGGAAGCTGAGGAAGTCTGAGTGATAGGCTTGATGCCAGTCCACAAAGGCTTTATAAATGAGGATGGGAATTTTAAAGTTGGTGTTTTTTTTGTTAGATACATTTCCATTAAAGATACATTTTGAATAAAATTAAAAAATCATTTGCTTTTTCATTTAAAATAAATATATCCTTCAGTTATGTGAAAAATGGTTCCTAATCAATATATAGGAAGAAACAATAAAGTTAAGATATTATAGCTGACAAAAATACCCCCAAATAGCCAAAATGGGAGAAGGTGGAGAACAAAAATGACTATTTACCTGATATATTTCTAAAAATTAAATTAAACTTCAGTGTATTGCTGCTGAAGGTCAAAAGAGAAAATCTAGATGCCAAGATGTAGAGGTACAGTAATTATGCTAATACTAATGATAATAAAATGTAAACTCTGTACCAGTCATACAGTAAGTGCTTTTCTTTTGCAGCATTAAAGTGCAATTCAAGAAACCTGCTATATTTATTGATTGGTATAAGAGGCTGTAGCAAAAGCTTAAAACTCTAGAAACCTGCTTTGAGAATAACATGTAACTGTCAGTGAATTGAGTTTGATGCCCTTAGTTCCTACTGAACAATGCCTTGCTTTTGAAAAGAATCACATGTAATTTGATACAATTGTCAGGTGTGATCAAGAGAGACTGAGAATTTCATTTACATACCATAGGAACTGAAGCCCCCTAGCCACTTTACAAAGAGTTGAGCATGTTGAGAACAGTGTGCTGAGAAGTATTTTGTGGTTTCACTGAGCGCATATAGACAGTGTATCAAAAAAGAGGGCTTCAGATTTCAGCAATGCAGTCCCCAAACACCAATAAGCACACATGTTAATGTAAAAATTTTTTAAATGATGGCAGAATTAATGTACCTGGTTCATTCATAATTATTTTTAGTAAATATAAAATTCCCAACCAAAAGGATGGTTTGTATTTAAGTACAGTTTATGTATTTATAGAAGTTTCCTAAAAAAATTCCATGCATCTGCTAACATAGTTCTAATGTGCTCTCCACACACAGGCTGCCCAATGCATTGATAAGAACACTGAAAATTAGTAGGCACAAAAATGTTGAGATTGTTTGATTAGAATGCATAGTTGCCCTGGGACTATTAAGTGAAAAATTTTCTAGTGTTAAAAGAAAAAAAGTGTTATTCTGATAATCTTTCAATTCTGCAGCCTGTCATCCAATAAAGCAGCACAAATAAGTCTTTCTATCAAACAGCTATAACTACTCTGTCAAGCTTGACTTCTTAAACCTGTCAAGTAGTCATTCCTTTTCCTTCTCAAAATGTCGAACTTTGAAGCTTTCTAACCTTCTTTCCTAATGGAAGTTTCAACAAAATACAGAGAAAAAAATCCTATTTTAGAAATTTCTCACTTGAAAACAAATTCCACCTTGTGTTAATATGGGTATCTCAGTTTAGCTCGGTCAGTTTACTTCCTTGGAGGACAGACTTACCCTAAGTTCTGGCCCATTGCTCTCAAGAATTAGTAGTGCTACAATATTTTGTTGATCTAACAGTCCAAAAAATAAATAAATAGATAAGCAGCATCTTTTATCTTGTAACTGGGATTTGTAATTGAAAGGATCTCTCTCTGTATTACTACTCCAGATGGTAATTCAGACATGAAACCTACCCCATGTTATCATTTATATCATCATTTATGGGATCAGCAAAAGTTATTTCCTTGTTTAATTGGTTATTGTTATATGTAGGATTGGAAACAAGAAGTCAGGTTAAAGTTAGCTAACACTGTCCATTATAACCCCCCCTGCTTTCAGTTGCTTATAACTTTGCCAAAGTTTAAGTATTCCAGCTAAAATTGTTTATGCTTCCTCTCTGCTCCAGGCTGATTTAAAAAAAAAGTTTCAGTGAAAACAATTTAACAATTTTCAAGGACAAGGATGGGGGGAAAAGGGTATTTTTCCAATGTTAAAATACTTCTCTAGCCATTTCTTTGATGAGTTCTAACACGTCCATGCTTTGGAACAGGAATTTGAAATTGGGCAGGAAGATGATCTTAGAATAAGAAATGTGCATTTTGCTGTCTCCATGACAATCCACTGGAATTTAGCCAAACTAAAAATCACTATTGGCACCTACTAAGTAGAGCCTGTTAGAAGCTTGTTGCTAAATTTTCTGAGCATTCCCTATGCACTGATCATGCTCCAGGCCCACAAAGTTCACTGTTTGCCAACTTCACTGAGTTCACTCATAGCACCACGAGCTAACTACAAGATGGGTGCAAAGATAAAGTTCTGAAAAAGTTGTGAGCAGGATGTAACAGCAGCAGCCACACAGAGACCTTTGGCCTAAAAGAAGGCATACTGGGTTGGGAGACCTCCTTGCATGCTTGTCTAGCTCATCCACTAATGGGTGTTCATTTTGTGCCTTTCACAGCCCTTATTATTGAGGCCAGGGTCATACCCCTACTTAGGAGGAAGGCAAAGATTATTTGTCTATTTTACAAATAACTGAGAGGATACACAAGGTCACTTCTGTCCGAGTTGGGAATGGAATCTAAAATGGCAAGTTTCATGTACATTGCCACAGTACTATTCAAGACAAATGTGAAAAATGTGTTTGCTTAACTATAGTTTCTGTAATGGCTAGACTACTCTCCCCCCCTCCCCCAGAGCTAGGAATAAAACCCAGAATTTCTGATCTTCAATAATTTTCTATCTAGTAAATAGTCATGCAAGCCACTTGCAAAGTATGTGTTGCACACACTGGTGGTTGGTCCACATAGATAATAGCCTTCTACTGCTACGAGCTACTCCTTTAGCTCAAGTGGTGGAGGCCTGTGCTGTCAGTCTAAAAGCCCTTGGTTTCAACCCTGCTAATTACCCATGTGATTATATGGATTACACATTATTGAATTTGTTTATTCAGTTTTCTTTTTGGAAAAAAAAACATAGAAAAGAACATTGTAAAGTCAAGCACTCAAAAGTTAGGAAATGCCAGAATTAATGTGTCTTGGCAACCTTAATTCAGCCCCCTTTTGCATATTGTGACAGATTAGTATTTGTCTATATCAATTTGCAAACTCCATTTTGTTTTGTGAATGCCATTTTGCCTTTTTACCATCCTGTCCCCTTTACTTTTGCACCGTAGCCTACATCTTAAGCTGGGACCTCATGGAGATGTCTAGGGTTACCATATCTAACAAATAAAAAAAGAGGACCCTCCATGGGCCCTGGCCCCGCCCATTTCCCCACCCCCCCCAGCCCAGCCCCAACTCCACCCCTTCCCCACCCTAACTCCGCCCCCTCCTCCCTCCCACTCCCAGCCACGCGGAAAGGGCTGCCCGAGCGCTACCGGCTTCACGGTTTGCCGGGCAGCCCCCAGACTCTGCGCCCCCGGCTGGCGCTTCCCCAGCGCAGCTGGAGCCCTGGAGGGGAAGCGCCCAGCTGGGGGCGCAGGTTCTGGAGGCTGCCCGACAAACCGTGAAGCCGGTAGCGCTTGGGCTTCAGGCAGCCCCCTTGCCTCCGGACCCTGCACCCCCAGCCGGGCACTTCCCCTCCTGGGTTCCGGCGGCGCAGGGTCTGGAGGCATGGGGGCTGCCCGAAGCCGGTAGCCCTCGGCTCTTAAACAGAGCCGAAGAGTCGGGGAGAAGCAGAGCCGCCGCGGCTGGAGGCTCTGCTCCTCCCCTGACTCTTCGGCTCTGTTTAAGAGCCGGGCTGCCCAAGCGCTACCGGCTTCGGGCAGCCCCCATGCCTCCGGACCCTGCACCCCCGGCCGGGCACTTCCCCTCCCGGGTTCCGGCAGCACAGGGTCCGGAGGCATGGGGGCTGCCCAAAGCCCATAGCGCTCAGCTCTTAAACAGAGCCGAAGAGTCGGGGAGGAGCAGAGCCGCTGCGGCCGGAGGCTCTGCTCCTCCCCTGACTCTTCGGCTCTGTTTAAGAGCCGAGCTGCCCCAGCGCTACCGGCTTTCGGCAGCCCCTATGCCTCCGGACCCTGCGCCGCCGGAGCCCGGGAGGGGAAGTGCCCGGCCGGCGGCTGGGGTCCGGAGGCAAGGGGCTGCCTGAAGCCCATAGCGCTCGGGCAGCTCGGCTCTTAAACAGAGCCGAAGAGTCAGGGGAGGAGCAGAGCTGCCGTGGGAGGGGAAGTGCCTGGCCGGCATTTTCCCAGACATGTTCGGCTTTTTGGCAATTCCCCCCGGACGGGTATGGTAACCCTACAGATGTCAGAATCCTTTCAGCTTGCAGAGACACTAACAATGAGAATGCCAATAAGAATCTTGATGGTCCTCGATTCCAAATGGGTCCACATAGGGCAATAGGCTGTCTACAGTCCAAGGGGATCCCCTTTTCACAGTTTATACCGTGGGGAAGAGGTATTAAGCAACTGAACACCTGGTGGTGGTTTTGAAGCTGCTTAGGGGGCACTTGATAGAGGAGGCCAGAATTCTATTTAAGGGCCAGATCTTCTTCAGCCAGAGTTCTCTCACCAACCATCCATCAGCTGATAAGATGACTCAGCAGGAGGAGGAGGGTTCAAGAGGGTCCTGGGACCCTCTAAGACCCTGAAAGTTTACTAACCAAAACCCAAGAGGCCTTTGAAAGGTAGTGTAGGAACCAGGGTCATGCCTAATGGTTAGAGTCAGGAATCTGGCAGCAAAGTCAGATTCAGAGTCAGAAGTCAAGTCAAGGGTCAAAGCTGGAGTCAGCGTCAGTGGTAGGGCATAGGATCAGCGACCTGGAGCAAGGCAGGAAAGCAGTGACCAGGAACAGACAGTGGTCCAAGATAAAGAAGACAGGAACAGGCAGATGGCAGGGCTGAGGAATGAGACAAGTAGACAGGGTACATAGCAACAGCCAGCCAAGGGTTCACCAAATTCCTCAGACAACTTCCTGTGCCTCTTTCTTGTTTAAGTAGAGCATTCCAGCTCATTGATGGGGCTGGATGTCTCTCCCAGTCAGGAGCTTTGTGGGTGGAGACCTCTATGAGCTAGAGTTTTACTTATTGCATTCTCCACTGGTTCAGGTAAGCTGCTGAGCACTGCCTGGGGACCTGAGGGCCCAGGTTCAAGGCCTGCGATCAACTACAGTTGACAGCACTAGAAGGGAGGGTTTTGCAGGCCGGCATTTGCTATTTTTGCCTAGATCTGTAACTCTTCTGCTTGGTCTATGAGTAAAGTGTCTAATATAGAAGTTCCTTTGCAGAATCCTTTGGATTAACTGTCACAATATCCTCAAAGTGTTGAGTGGTAAACCAGACTACCCATGAACATAGGTACTGGGGAAGGTAGGCTTTTGGGGAGGCTTGGGGCATCAGCACTGGTCTTTGGGCCTAGAACATCTGTACCTTAGGGGGTATTACACAGGGGGTTTATGCCCAGGAAGTGTGCCAGAGAGGTTGAGCATCTGGACACTGTTCAGACCCAAAAGACTTAAAGGAATGTGGGATACAAAGGTTTGGGTCCAATACAGCAATCTGACCACAATGGGGAGCTCAGCCAAGGCCACAACATATATGCATTATGACATAGTCTTTAATTACATGATCACATGCTATTTTCTCTATATGATCTGTGTCTCACTCGTTGCACAGGATTAACAGTAACAGAACTCTATTCCTGGCTCTGCCATAGACATCTCATATGATGTTGGGCAAGATTATCCTCTTGCATACAATCAAGTGAGCCAAGCTGCACAGGCAACCTTAATTCTAGGATTTCCTAACAGTCGAGTGCTTTACTTTGCAACCTTAATGTTCTTTTTAACACAGTGTTTTTGTATGTGATTGTTATTTATGCCACAATGCAGTTGTGCCAAGGTGCTCCACAGACTAACCAAATGGTAGATCCCTCCCCTGCTAAGTTTTCTACTTGGTTTAGACGACGTATCGGCAACCTTTGGCATGCGACCAGCACATCCCCGGCCTGCGCCGCTTCCCGCAGCCCCAACTGGCCTGGAGCGGTGAACCGAGGCCAGTGGGAGCCACGACAGGCCGAACCTGCGGACGCGGCCGGTAAACAAACCGGCCCGGCCTGCCAGAGTGCTTACCCTGGCAAGCCACATGCCAAAGGTTGCTGATCCCTGGTTTAGACAAACAGGTGGTTCTAAAAAAACTCATCAGTTTTGCCTAAAATAGAGACCTCCGTATCTTCAGTACTCCTTTCTAGTTTCTATTTCCTTGTATGATTGAAAATAACTTGGCTCCGACTATTGAGATCATGTAACAGATTATCTATTTCTGGTTAACTAATACTTCATTACATCATGAAATTAGCAGCTTTTGAGAACCCCCACTTGATATGACAACAGATGAAAATAAACAAATGGAAACAAAGGGGAGGAGGGTTACAGTAGTTCAAAATCATTCAGTGAGCTCAATGTCAAGTAGGTATTTAATTCTTTCCTCTGATGCAAGATGAGGTGGAAGTTGGTGATATTTACATTAACACATTTTTTAGAATGTGAGTTAAAAGAAATGAATGTTCTGGTCACAGCTCTTCTACTTCTACTTTTTACTGATTTCTACCCTCGTCTTTGAGGTTCTGCAGTCACAAGATGGCCTACAGTGTGTTCCAATAGATGCCGTGGAATACGGTATACCATAGGAAAAAATAATAAATTTCTAAACATTAAGTAATAAAATTAGATTATAAAGATCAAGAGTCCAATTAGCCACAGTGCATTTTCAAATTGTGATGCCACCAGGGAATAGCCTGGATTCTGCTCCCACCAATTTTATGCTAGACTTCAGCTGAGTTACTCCTGGTGAATACCCTACATGTCAGAGCAGAATCAGGCTCACTATTTCTCATGCCTGGAAGCTTGAAAATCAAAATAATACTTTTTTGATTCCTCTCCCCCCCCCCCCCCCCACGCTACTCAATACTGTCATAATGTGGCAGGTTTGCA
This sequence comes from Malaclemys terrapin pileata, assembly GCF_027887155.1. Taxonomy (NCBI): domain Eukaryota; kingdom Metazoa; phylum Chordata; order Testudines; family Emydidae; genus Malaclemys; species Malaclemys terrapin. Next base: position 114,783,002 of record NC_071507.1, on the reverse strand, counting down.
TTTCCCCTAGGATCTTACATCACAGTAGATATGAAATAAAACCACACCATATTTTCCTGCATGTTTTACATCTATCACAATGAGGCTAAGTTATGATTGAAAACTTTGGGCATTACAACAATACATGTGATAAAGAGTAATAATAATCACTAGGACTGCCATTTTGGATTGACTTCGCACAGTCATTTGTGACATTTCCCTATCCTTTTTATTCAAACAAACATGTCTTTGTGAGATTCAAAAGGGGCCATGAAGACACTGTCCTCAGAGAAGAGAATCCAAACTGGTGAATGAAAACAAGCTACACCATCTGTTTGTGAATGTAACAGTTTTATCTTTTACTTTAAGGCAAATATCATCTTAGTGCAGGCATCATTCAAATTGGCTCTTTAAAGCATAATCTAATCTTTTAAGAAAACTACTATATGCACTCAGTTGCAGACTCCATTTTGAATTCAGTCTGTTTGAGTTGACACACAGCTTTCAAAGTTTTCAGCAAAGTCACCTATCCTGGGTATGACCGCACATCAACATGATGCAGGTATGTTCAAATGTGCTGTCAAAACTGATGTGTTTATTATTTTAAAACCATCAGCAAGGACTCAATCCACAAGAGCTGTGTGCAGATTCCTGTGGTTTGGCCATTTCATTTTCAAATGATTCTTTAACAGGGTTTGTTTGGTATTAATTGCATATCAGTGTACATGACATCACTGCATACAGGAAAAGTCTGGTAATTTCCAAAGGCATCAGAGTTGCTGAATTTTACAATAACACTTAGTTTGAAAAAGAATATAGTAAACTATAAAAGGCAAATTCAACGCCATTTTACAGTTGCAATGAGACATCTCAAGACATGGTTAACATATAGCAATATGTATATTTAAAAACAAAAACAAAACCCTACCAAGTCAACACACTACAATGCACACAGCTCTCCTGCTAGGAAGAGAACGAACTACGTGTGACAGGGGTTAATCAGATTACTTAATGCACTATGAGAAAGGGATCAGATACTACAGAGGGTAGTATAAGAATTTATATAGACTAGACTAGGTACTGCTTAATGACACCCCATCTACAGTAGACAGGCTGAAAATACTCAGTCTAATTCTACTCAGATATATGGGTGTAGTTCAATAAGTGGGAGTTTTGCCTGAGAAAGGATTCAGGATTAGTCATTTAAGGCCATATACAAAGCCCTGGTAAATGAACTTTGCATCAGGCTTCTACAGCTGTTGAGGGAAGAGTAACATAATACTCCCAGCTACCAAATCATGAAGTGACATTGCAACTGCTCTGCAGTTGCTTCTTCAACCTCAGGTTTGTAGCAGCTTTCATGGAAATTGTGCCCAGTTCCCATCTGAGCGGAGTGGGGTTGGTCAATGAAGCCACATATTTATAAAAACAACAAGGAGTCCTTGTGGCACCATAAAGAATAACAAATTTATTTGGGCATAAGCTTTCGTGGGCTAAAACCCACTTCATCAGATGCATGGAGTCTCTAAGATGCCACAAGGACTCCTGATTGTTTTTGCTGATACAGACTAACATGGCTACCGCTCTGAAACCTGACACATATTTATGGATCCATTGACCATGCCCAGAGCTAGGCTCTGTACTAGGACAGATTTCGCCCCTGCAAAGCACAATTCTGTGGCATGCATAAAGTGCAAGCTACTCCTGTATGTGCTCTCAGCAGCCTTCTTCATTCAGTCCCTCTCCTGTAGAGTAGTGTCTGAACAAATATATAATATAATTTCAGGTTGACCTGAAACATTTCATTTGAGTTTATCTTCTTAAATATAAAAATAAAGTTAAATTTGAAACAAAGTCTTTTAGAATTGAAAAATCTACTATTGCTACCACTCAGGGAGCTGCATCAGTGGTGAATTTCATTTGTGTTGGGTAGATGAGCCCTTACTCAGCTTCTCCCTACAGATTGACATTAAAACCCACTAATAACACTTCAAAGCACCAAGATACAAATGGAAAACTGAGGAACAGCACAGAGCTAACTGCAAAGCAGCCTCTCTGGTTTTCAAAATGAAGTTTGGCTGCTTGTAGTGAAATACAAGACAGACACAACATTTCATATAGTAACAGGAGCCACAGATGGCAAAAAAATGATTAAACTATCAGACCACTTACACCAAGTCTCTGGAGCCAGTGCAGAATGATTCCCAATATTATAGTGCTTTGTAGGAGAATTTTCATTTATAGTGAACTTCTAAAAGCTATTTGAATATAATGGTTAGCTGTTTGAATTCCCTTTGCAGGGTGTTCCTTTTCTCTAATCTTAGCTTTTCTCAGACATTAGTGTTCTTTTTCAGATCATTTGCTACAGAAAGAGAGTTGCCTTTGCAGATTAGCACATCCTTCCCAGATTTCTAGGAAAAAGTCTTTCCAACATGATGAAAAGACAATGGCAAATCAAATACAGTACGTTTGGAAGATGTTCCATATGGGATTTAATTCCATTTTTCTGTAGGACAGTTTTCTAAGACCTTGTTCAAAATGACATCTTTCTGACTGAGTTGCTCAGGGTCAGCACACTGTCTGCTTAAAGTTAATGTAGTTCATCTTTTAACTTTGTCTGCATTGAATCACTGGTCGTTGGAGAGTATTGAAAATTGAGATGTGATTTAAATATGGGTCTTAATGGAATAATAATTTGGTGTTGCTTCAGCAGTGGCTGAACCATGACATCACTCCCAGAATTCCCCTGAGTGCACATAGGTGAAGATTTTGTTGTTTGTACAGCGGTAGCAACTGGGAGCCTCTTTGTGCTTGGTGCTGTATAAACGCACAACCAAAAGATGGTTCTGATGCTGAGAAGTTTACATTCTTAAGTAGGAGATCTTATGGATAGAGTTGGGTGAAAAACTGATTTTTCAGTTGGGTGGCACTTCTGAACAATCAAAAACAAATTTCAGTTCAGGTCAAACTGAATTTGATTTTTTTCTGAATTGAAAAAGTCCATTTCAAATTTGTTCAAGAGCAAAGATTTGAACTTGGGTCTCCTATGTCCCCAGTAAGTTCCTAAACCACCAGGCTAAAGTTTGTAAGGGAAAGGCAGTATAACTACCATCTCTTTCTTGAGCTGTTTTGTAAATGACCGAAAGTAGATGTTTCAAATTCATTAATAGTTTCAGATAGACCGAAACTGCATTTTTTTTTTGTCAGATAAACTATTCATCCAAAAAATTTCACCAGCTTTCTACTTGTGAGTTCACCAAAAATAAGATTGTGGGTTTAGTATCTGATGTGACCAACTATCTCTAAATACCAGTTCACATGAACATTCAACAGCCTGTAAAATTTAAGTTTAGATTACAGGAGATTTTATGGCTGAAGCACATGACTGAGAATCAGAATACCTCAGACATTTCTGACACTGCCACAAGTTTCCTTGTGTGATCCTGGGCAAGCCACTTCTGTTCTCTTCAGGTTCTTACATTGCCAACCATCCTAATGGTATCCGTGTGCCTAATCTCTTTGGCCCTGAATTTCCAAATCTGTATAATAGGGATGATAATAATATTTACTTGTCTCGGGGGGCAGGGAGATGATCTTATGCTCAATGTATTAATTGCGGCCCTGTGGAGAATGGAAGTTCCATTTCACAAAGTATTTTGAAATTTCACTTCATTCCGAATGAAAACAAAATCCCCAAAATTGGTTTCTGATCAATTGAAATGTTTTGTTTTGGTTTTGACTTTAAATTTTGTATTATAACATATACTATCATACAAAATAAAAAAATTCAAAACAGAATCATTTCAAAATGAAAAATTGATTTGAAACATTCCATTACCAAAACTTTTTTCTCCCATTTTTTTCTCTGAGATTCCAGTAAATTTGATCTGATTTTGTGAAGCGTTCAATTTTAAGAGAACTGCATATTCCAGTGGAATATGGTTCTAAGTTTCTCCCACCAGCTTTAGTATTAATGTTTGCTATGTGCTTTGTTATCTTTGCATGAAAAGTGCTACAGAAATGCAGTGTTATTGTCAATGTTTTTTTTCAAAGTGAAGCAACTTCTTCAAATTACAGGAGCATATAAAATCATCTGGAACCACCAAACTATTTCTTTTAATATTATTGTGCCTCTGTAATGCAAAAATGGTAAAAACGAGAAAAGGTGAATTTGGTTAAAAACAATAATTAATTTCAAGGGCTGGGTTAAACAATTTTGACCTTTGTTGTAGTAAGAGAACAAAAGCATTAAAAAGATGATTTTGGATTTTATGGTTTCAAATGCTTTTACGTGATCCTGTAATCAAGAAGGGCTGCTACAGTTTTTGTTGTTGTATCTGTCTGAAAATAGCTTAATTTAAAATTAGTTTTCACATTTAGATGTCACTGGGATAGAATCCACTAAATTCAACACCTGAAAAATATTCTTCTTTTGTAATCTGCCAAATAAATGAGTTACCTTTGCAACAAAATGTCATGTTTTGTAAGAACCACAGAATTCTATTAACCTGCTTTGAAGAAGTTTTCTGCCAGATGCTTGGCCTGTAAATGAGTTATGGTAAAATGTGAGACAGTTATTTGTAAATAATCAATAATAGGTGAGGATAGTTTAAATTGGGAAGCCTTGCAATCTTTCTTCTTTTATCCCAGAAAGAGACCACTACCAGTCTGATCAGCAATCAAGATGCTGTGAGCATCATATATCCTTTAGATGATTAAATGTGAATGTACCCGTGTGCAAGATCTGATTCCATATATTAATACAAACCGCTTTAGTGCATTGATTTTCTGCTTGCTGATGTGATTTTTGGCCTCTCTGTATAAATTTAAAGGATTTCATTCAGACTCTGAGGCATTTTGAAACAATTTCTATAAGGACAGGATAGGACATGTACAATTAGTCCTGGGTGGGAGCAGGAGGAATCCATTTCAAATGAATGAGCCCCACTCAAGCTATGCACATATTGCATGGAAACCCTGACAGGTAGTACTCACTGAACACGAACTCCCATGTTTTCCAGTAAGTTAATGTACATCACATTTTTCCTGCACAACTTTCAAATTAAAGTGTATATTCTTCCATGTAAGTGGCTAAGATGGGCAGCCATATAGTAGGATTTAGGTCAGGCATTTTTATGTTAGCTGTCATGGGATAACACGGTACTTGCTTTTCCTCTAATAAGGGCAAACCTGCATGCACAGGTTAAATGAGTTCTTGCTTTTCATCCTGCAAATGCACACCAATGAAACAGGGATACTGTTAATACCAAGTGAAATCTCATCAGAGGCCATTTTCTTGTGGCCACAAAACCAGGTTTATATAATATTGTGCTGAGTCCCAATGTACTTTGTTGCATTATTACATTAACTGTGATTCTTGTCTGCCCCTACTGGGTATGATACTAAGCTGCTTAGTCAAGTAAAATTCCCATTGAAGTCAGTAGGACTTTTCCCACAGTACAGACTGAAAGATCAGTCTCATTTTAACCACTGCTATCAACACTGGAGGTGGGACATTTTTTTTCCGGCGAATAGTAAATTTGTCCAAAGTGCATATTTCAACACACGGAAACTATTTATGAGTTTTCTGAATAATTTCAGCCCCAACTTTTTTTTTTTTCACTGAGGTACCATTCTTTTGGCTAAGAACATTCAGTGCAGGCTTGGCAAGCGATACCAACAGTTTTTCACCACCAGTTACAGAGGCAGAACATTGGGAGCCTCAAACCCATTCAATCTCATTTGATAGGAACTGCAGTATTGCACCTCTTGAAGCAAGGGTCAGGCACAGATCCGCTCAACTCTCCTCTAGACTATCTATGGATCCAGAAAGTGTGTTGTGAAGAGATCAGTTAATGAGGTGGATGGTGGAATATCCTGCTCAAGTCATCAACAGAAAGATACCACAAAAGCAGGCATTGATGACCTGGGGGGGAGGGGCATAACGATCACATGACCCTCCCCAAAATGCTGGGCGGGGGGCAAGGCCAGCAGCCAGGGAGATGAATGGGGCAGGGCCAGAGCCTCTCTTCTTCTGGCCTCCTCCTCTGGCCATGCAAAACAAAACCATCACTGTTTACATGGCTATTGCAGGCAGTGTGGCCAGAGGCTGCCTGGGAGAGAGCATTAGTGGCTCCACATGCCAGGAGAACTGGAGCAGAGCGCCCCCACCCCCCCGCCTCCCTCCACACACACACCTGGTAATGTGCGATAGGGAGGAGATGGGGAGAACCCAGGGTCACCCAGGCTCTGGGTGGGGCAGGGAAAAGTCACGTGGAGGGTCATGTGGGGGGTTTGAGTCATGTGAGGGAGTCACATGGGGGGTGGGGATAAGTCATGTGGCGGTCACATGGGGAGGTCACGTGCCCCCCCTTTAGCTGGTGCCCCCTTTGTGTCCCTCCCACTAATCGCTCACGCGAGGTGTGTTTACTGATGCAGTGCAAAGCGTCGGACAGAGTTCCACATGCCACCATCAGGAACTAAAGGGTGGAATTTGAATACCTACACAGGGAGAAGATATCTGATACTAGAAGGCTTTTAATCTGGCCTGGGGAGAACCAAGGCCTGGAAGTTAAAGTGAACAAAGATAAAACTGAAAATAAGACATACGCATTTAACAGTGACCGTAATAAACCATAGCAGCAGATTAACAAGGGATGTGGTCACATAGAATCTTTAAATCAAGACTGGATAGCTTTCCCAAGGAGCTGTTCTAGTTCAACCACAAGTTATTGGGCTAGATGCAGGAATTTAGATTAGAAGTTCATAAATGCCCCTTCCAGCCCTAACATCTATAAATCACATCAAATATGGAGATATTTTTACTAAGTAAATATTTTCAGACCAAGTCTAGTCTTGTATTCCACTAGAGCTTTACAAATAATAAAGTAACAGATAATCAGATTCCCGCTAATGCTTTAATTTGTGTGGAATTCCATGTACAGGATAGAAAGAAAAATTAAGGCTGATGTACTATCTTGGCATATAGGTAGGTCTCCATGCAGAATTACTCGTCAAATAGGGAAGATTAACCAATCATTTGGTGAGCATGAACATTCATGATCCTGGGGTACTGCAGAGACTAATAAGATTTCAAAACTGTGTGTATATATAAAATGTAAAACAAATAATTTTGTGTGCAGTTTCTTAGTGTTTCCTTTGCATGACCAGTTAATCATTTTGCAACTGCAGTTGCAAACCCTGGGAACGGCAAATTGGCAATTGGCCTTTTCAGGCATTTGTGTGTTTTGCCTGCATCACTTATATTTAGGCCGTGATTCAACAATATACTAAAGTTTGTGCTTAAAATTACACATACGTGATGAATTGAGTCATAACACTTAGTGGTGAATTTTCATTGAACTGTATGAATTAGCACATGCTCCAAGCAACTGTTCACATACAATAATTTATCACGCATAAATGCTGAGAATGTACTCCTCTGTAAATTTGCTCCTCTGCATTATTAGTCTTTGTGGTTTATTTGGTTGGAAGATGAACTTCTGGGCCAAATGCTTATGTGTTTACATCTGACACTCATAATGTAACTGCAGTTTGATAATATATTAAACTGAAATGCCATCTGTAATTTTCCTGGTGGCATGGAATGTAAACAAAATAGTCCTGGTATATCGAACATTCCTTTTTTGAACTTCCAATGAAATGATATTAAAAGATGTCTCAAACAAACTGTATGAAGACATTTATGGCAACAGTGTTTAAAAGGAATAATATTTTTTCTGAAGGTAACATGGTACAATACAAAGTGGGTTGTCAAACATGTCAACAGTTGTAGTAGAAAGGGATAACTCGTAAAAGCTTAGAGAAAGTACAGTAGTCATGCTGTAGATTTTAAGGACGATGGGTTTAGGATCCTTTGTGTAGGATTGATGCAGTAAAGTTTCAGAAAATATAAGCACTGTGTTAATGACCATGATTCTACTTGAAATGTTGCCTTATAATTACACTTACTGCTATCAACCCATTCTTCACTGTAACCTGAAAATATAAAACATTCAAATGTAGGATACTGCTTCTTGCGCAGACTATAAGTTTAAAAAGCATTGCATTCATGCTATATGATAAAGGAAATGCAAAAGGGCTTAATCCAAAATCCATTCAAATGCATGGAAAGACTCCTGTTGACTTCAGTGTGTTTTGGATCAGGTCCTTGTGCAGTTTTGTTATTTTTGTAATATAGGGAATGCAGATTCATGCTTTCCTTTGTTCTTTTTAAAGGAAACCTCTAGTTATATAAAACAAATTGTAATCATTGCATCTTACTTAAATAGAATAAAGCAGGGAGGTATTAGAGGGCTTTCCCTTCATCATCCTCTCCCCTAGTTCTTGTCACGCAGACAGAAAGCAGAAGACCAGAAGTCCATAGTGCAGGCAATGGGATGTTTATTGGGGTTAGTTCCAAGCAAGCATATCCATAGCTTCAGAGTAGCAGCCGTGTTAGTCTGTATCCGCAAAAAGCTCTACACACCGGCAGAGTCTGTTTCCCAGTGTTCCTTTCCCAGCTCTGACGCTGCAGAGCGTTTACCCCGTGTTCCGCTTCCCAGCTCTAATGCCGCAGAGCCTTGCCCTTTGTTCCCCTTCCCAGCTTTGATGCCACAGAGCCTTGCCTGTGTCCCCATTCCCATCTCCTCCTCCTTAGCAGGCCCAAATATATATGCAATGCACACCCACAGTCCCACCCCTTACAATTTATGGTCATGTTCCATTTTACGGGTCATGAGTCTAAGGTCTTCGTCTCACCTCTTTTGTATCCCATGAGAGGGGTGAGGAGTGAGGTTGTGCTACGGTCAGGGACAGGTATTTCTTTGGCCTTTTAGTGTTTTATACCTTCACCCAATCCCCCTTTGCCCCTCCCAACTGGTTGCTTGACCTTGCCTTGAGACGGGTTGAGGCAAGCTCCAGTAACACTTAAGCTGCTTTTATCTGTTCCCATTATACTAACAAACCCATCTAGCTAGGGAGAAGCAACACACATGGTGTCTTTGTTCACATGTATTAGTATAAGATATAAGAGTATCACAAGGTCAAACATAAAATTCTATCTCAGCCTGACAAACAAGCCTATATACTAACAGGAGGCAGTTTGGTCTACTGGACTAAGCACAATGCTGAAAAGAGGAACTCCTCAGTTCCTCTGTGTGGCCAATGTCAAATCACGATAACTTCTCTCTGTTTCCCCGTCTATAACAAGGGGTAATAATACTTCCTACCGCCACTACTTACCTACTTCAGCTATTAATTTAATGTGCTTTGAAAAAATAAAGAGGTGAATGTCTTTGTTATTAAATCACTAAACAAAATAATTAAACTGTCTAAATAGAATTAAAAAGAATAATTAGCAATTAAACAGGATGCTGTTATCTACAGTGTGGGAGTGATAGGAGTAGGACTTTGAGAAGGCAGAACCCATTTGAATTCAAAGGAAAGCAGGAACAGTGAAAACTATTACAAAGTTCCGTTCAAACTGTAATTCTCCATTCATGAAAAGGTGACTAAAATATTTTTAAATTAGCCATTTACTCATATTAAATGATAGAATTTATGGTGGTAAAAGTCCTTTCTTTCCTATGTTATCAAATGAGTTTTGCATTCTCTCCATATTACTCTACAAGATCAGAAAGATGCTCCTGCTACAAAATATCCCTAAAATGGCAGCCTTGGTAGTGAGTCAACTGCCACCATTCACAGTTATGGAGACAATAAAACAGTTACAGAATTTAAAAACATTATCTTTAATCTGTATTCATTGAGCCAAATGCCCCCCATAGATGTGTGTGTTCACATCTCATTGGAAGTCAAATCAGAATTATGTCCATATATTAGAGAGCAGAATTTTTGACCCTTATTTCAGATATATGTATTTTGCTAAGGTTGTATAGCTAAATATGGCAATTTTCCTTTAAATACATTGCAAGGGTTTTTTTTCAAAAGAAGAAAATCAGGGGAAATGTGTCCTGCAACCCTGCAACAAAAAATGACATCTAGCTCAATTAATTCTTCCACCTTTAAAATTATGACAACTGATCCCTTCAAGGGCAAAATATAGGCTTGATTCTCCAAATACTTATGTACATGCTTAACTTTATGCTTTAGTAGTCCCACTGAAATCAGTGAGACTACTCCTAATGTGTAAAGTCATGCATATTTTGAGTGTTTGCAGAATCAGGGCCTATACGCTCCAGTGAGGTCCTTACTCTGACACAAACTTCCTTGTGTGACCTTTGGCATGTCACTTAGCATTTCCGGCCTCATTTCCCATGTGTAAAATTCACAACCATAACTGAGCTTCCCCATTTGGACACTCATCAAGGTGCTGTGTTTGGGTCCTGATACACAGGACAATGTATGTTGAGTTTCTTGTGTCAGAGTATGTTCCATCGCTGTCTCTTTTTTTGGCCTTGCTGGTATACTTCCTGAGCATAGCTTCTAGCTCTTACCCCTTTATAGACATTGGACCTTGTGGTCCCGGTGCCCTAGACCCTCAGGACCAGTGCTTACTCCTCAAGGCAACCCAGTAGCTTAAACATACCCTTTCCCAGAGCAGTACCCTGGAGTGCATTCTGGGTTATGGTTTACCTCTCCAGGGACTTATGATGGTTGAAGAACATAACACACAGGCTTTTCTAAGGGTTTCAACTCAATTAATCTTAGCTTTAGATAGCACAACAGATATACAGATCTAGGTAAAAAACAATAAAACATCTATGTACCATTCCTTGCCTCAGTTTCATCACCAATCTTGAATCTTCTTTGAGATTTGGTCAGAGTCCTCTAGGGTGTCCCTCCTGCACATGGATTGTCTTCCAAATTGTGGCGAGAGAGAGAGAGTATTTGTGTCTGTCTGTGCTATCTTTGTTTGTCTTCTCCTGCTCTTCCCTCCACCCCGTGCCCTTCATGACCAGTGAAATACAGAACAGTGCAGCTGTGTTTAAGCAACTTGGCTGTCTTGAGGGGTCAGGGCACCTGGACCACAAGGTCCAATGTCTATTAAGGGATAATAGATAGAAGCTATTCTCAGGAAGTGTGCCAAAGAAAGATATAGATAGATATCTATATCTATAAACTTACAGTTCCTTTTGTTAGGTAATCAAAGACCCTCACCAGGTGATCTGTTTCTTAGTTACCAGCCCACCTGGGCAGAACCAGTTTTCTTGTTAGGTCACCTTCTTTAGCATATCCGTTGTATTGCCCAGGTAGATCTATTCAAATGTCAGTGAATCTTAATAGTCTATTCATCTAATCCAGATATGCAGGTGTGCTTCCCCTGTCTTCTTAGCACAATGAGTATGAAGCTAGAACACAATAAAGACTGTCATTATGATCCAGACAGTTCATAAAATCAAAATGGAATTCGTAAATTGTACATAGATTCCCTTAATCATCACATGGGGATAAGATGATGTCCCTACCTCATACATGTATTGTTAGGATAAATACACTAATTCATAAATCATCATGAAGCTATCAAATGCTATGTTACTGGGAGCCATACAAGTACCTGAGATAAACTACTTGCAGGATTTGGCCATATATGTGAATTAACTGCATTGTATGAGTTTCACTCTCCGATACCCTTCACTGAATAAATATATGAGTATGTCTCAAACTGTATACAGGGTCCAGAGAAGAGCAACAAGAATGATTAAAGGTCTTGAGAACATGACCTATGAAGGAAGGCTGAAAGAATTGGGTTTGTTTAGTTTGGAAAAGAGAAGACTGAGAGTGGACATGATAGCAGTTTTCAAGTATATTAAAGGTTGTTATGAGGAGGAGGGAGAAAACTTGTTCACCTTAGCCTCTAAGGATAGAACAAGAAGCAATGGGCTTAAACTGCAGCAAGGGAGATCTAGGTTGGACATTAGGAAAAAGTTCCTAACTGTCAGGGTGGTTAAACACTGGAATAAACTGCCTAGGGAGATTGTGGAATCTCCATCTCTGGAGATATTTAAGAGTAGGTTAGATAAATGTCTATCCAGGATGGTCTAGACAGTATTTGGTCCTGCCATGAGGGCAGGGGACTGGACTTGATGACCTCTCGAGGTCCCTTCCAGTCCTAGAATCTATGAATCTATAAGGGGGAGCGGTGTTTTGACAAGTTAGATTATTAATAAAGATGTAGTGGTACTGTATTGTCTCCATATTCAAATTGTCTGTGGAAAATTCAAATGACCTGCTTTATGCAGACACCAATCTGCTGAACTCTCACCAAGAATTAGGAACTGCAGAGGAGTTATCCAGTTTGCAATAAATGTTTTAAAAGGCTTTTCCACTTGTTGTGTCATCATTAGAAATGTAAAAAAACTCAAATGAATCACAGAAACAATGTTTCTTTCCACGGATTTGGTGATTACTGATCACGCAGAAGCCGATCCTGAAGTCAGAAAATGAATCATTGAGGAGAGTGGAAGCTGAGCAATTAGGTATGTGCCCTACATGTTTTCAGATCTGGCAGGTCTCTAATCAAAAAATCTTCAGCCAGTTGACCTGCTCATTAGCATTGCATTAAAAATGCTACAAAACAAAAATAAAACCTTACAGCCCTTAAACAAAAAAAGTAGCTTAGTGAAACCTGTATGAGGCAACCATTCAAGGGAGTGACAAGAAGGGACTCTCCTGAAAGATGTAGGGGAAAATTTTCAAAAAAGCTTTTGTGACTTAGGGAGCTAAGTCTAATTTTCAAAATTGATTCAGATGCTTTGTAAAACTTTATCCATGATGTTTAAAAAATGTAGATGAGAATTTTAGTTGAGCAGCTCTAGGGAGTCCCATGAAAGATAAAGAATATTTATGTTAGCAAAATTTCTAATGATTTTTAAACCTCTTAATACACAAATATTTCAATACTTTTAATGTTTTAAAGACATAAAATAACAAAGACCTTGTTATATATAAATATTCATTTGTAGCCTGAACCTTGATATGTCTGCCAGTTACTCTAGACATTAGTCACATAAAAACATAACATTTAACTGCTGCTTTTACATACTTTGGCTATTAACATCCTCCAAGGTTGCCAGTTATGGCAGAGTTGAAAATCTGGACCAACCATTGCAATGTCCATGTGTTTCCTTCACTAACCCTTGAGCATCAGGACTTGATTTTCCTTTGCCTTGTATTCTGACATACTGCCAAGCAGAGGTGCCTTGTAACAGGTTGTGCTTCCCCCCCCCACCCCCCAGCGCCTCCTGCTGGTAGTGCCGGGAATTAGCTCTGTCTAGCTCTGGAGTGCCCTCTGCAGGTGGTGTCTCACCCGTTGTCTGCTCTGCTGTTTCCTCTGTCTGTGGGGCCCCATGTCGCTCCCAGACTGTGGCATCCTCTTCAGGGTATGGCCCTCTGGCTCTGCCCCAACTCCATTGTCTCCCCACATTCCAGGGGAACTGGCAGTCCAGTCCTTCACCCAGCTTCTCGCCGCAGTGGCGAGCTAGAGCCTGTAGTCTAGCCCTTTGCTCAGGGTGAGCTGCAGTACTTTGGCTCAAGCCTGCACCCAAGTGCTGCAAATAGTCAATTAGGCTAGACTCTGGTTCAGAGAGGGGCAGTAAACAAAGTGTCTCAGCTCCGCCTGTACTCAGGTGGGACTGCAAATAGTTAACAAGCCCAGGCAGGAAGTCTCTCAGCTTGGGCTTGTACCCAAAGTCATTTACCTCAGGCTTTCTTTCTGCTAGCCTGAGGGAGGGGGAGACTGTCACCCACTGCTTGGGTGGCAGGGGTGATGCAAGCTCTCCCACTCCACTGCGTCCCGGCCCAGGGCCCTAAGGGTGGTGGAGGGGTCTGTCACTGGGTCAGCAGAGATCCAAGCTGCAACACACTGACTCACCCTCTGCCAGCGTTGCAGCCAGACAGGGGTCTACTACCTCTGGGCCACTTCCACACTTCCCCTCCAAAGGTACCTGCTGGTCCATTGAGGTAAGGTGATCTGCCGGGGCCTCAGTAGCCAGTAGAAGCTCTGCCAGGGTTGGGCCAGACAGTGGTCTGGGACAGCCGTCTGTCTTCTGTGGGGTCAGGTCGTCCAGGAGTCCGGGTGGTCCAGCCCAGTCGTCTGTTTCCCCCAGGGTCAGGTCAGTCCAGGGTCCAGGCAGTCTGGGACAGTTGTCTGCACTCTGCAGGCCTGCTGCTGTCTCCCAGTGTGAGAGCTCAGGGGCAGCGTCTGTCCCCTCCACTGGCTGGCCACCCACTGAGCTTTTGGGTCCCACCTTTATACTCCTAGTCCTGCTCATTAGCATCTAGGGGCAGAGCTACGGGGTAGAGCTCCACCCATGAGGGGGTGGAGCCACCCTCTTCGTCTGTGTCTGGGGAGGGCCAGTCCACCTCACTACATGCCTGAGATGAAGCTCTGTTGGTATAAGAGAAAGGGAATGGATGACAGGGCATTATCCATTAGGGCCTGTTATATTAATTTAGATCAGGGATCGGCAACTTTTGGCATGCGGCCCATCAGGGAAATCCGCTGGCAGGCCAGGATGGTTTGTTTACCTGCAGTGTCCGCAGGTTCAGTCAATTGCAGCTCCCACTGGCTTTGGTTTGCCATTCAAGGCTAATGGGGGCTGCGGGAAGTGGCGCGGGCTGAGGAATATGCGATCGGCCAAACCTGCGGACACTGCAGGTAAAGAAACCGGCCCAGCCCATCAGCGGATTTCCCTGATGGGCTGCATGCCAAAGATTGCTGATCCCTGATTTAGATGGAGCATCTGGGTCTAAAGAGTCAAACATAACCCAGCCATTGTCCAACATTAAACAGCTTAAAACAAGTGTTTGGTATACAGAAACCTCGGCCTGCTTAGTACCATGGCAAACACATCATCATCAATATTTTAAGCTTTTATAAAAGATACAGAAAAGAAGGGGGAACAAAAATGGTTAAAGCATTTGATATGTAAAGTTTTAAATAAGGCTTTCATTTTAAACCATATCCTATGTGTCCTTTTGCTGGAGAAAATCTTTAGAAAGGAAAAATAAGTCCTTGTCTGACAGTATTTTAGATGGTATTAAAGATGGTAATAGCTGTCCTTTGCAGGAAAGAGAAGTTAGTTGAAATGGGCTAGAGCTGTTTTTGTTGCTATTGTTGTTAAAGTCCAATCCTGTTTCCTAGAAGACAAATACACACAAAAGGGAAGATAAAAGAAAAGCAAAAATAGAAAATGCAGCTTCTGTCACTGGTGTTTAATTTCACTTGCAACCCCTCTGATGGAAAAACACAGTTCCAGCACACAGACTTATCAGCCACTTCAAAACCTGGCAAATTTGTATGAGCATCGGGCTTTTAGAGCATTACATTTAGCTGCCTCTTTCTGGTCTTCTGGTCACAGGCTTACTGCAGTGTTGCAAAATATGCAGTCTTGGCTGGCTAAGTGAGACAGAAGGAAGAAGGATATGAAAGAGAAGAAATGAGGTTGGGAAGGAAAAGAACACAGGAGGAGAGGTGTGACAAAGTCTCACATCTGAGGTGATATTCAGGGTTTAATTGGAACTGGTGAAGGTAGTGATGTCATCTGGCTCCCTCTCTTTGGCACTGTCTGATTAGGACATCTTACAGGATTTGGATGATGAAGGACCAGGATCCCTGTAGACAATGTGGGTGCTCCGGTGTGGTTGTGGGCAGCTATGATGCTGAAGCTTTTTCCTTCCCCTTCTCTCCTCTTTCAGCCAGCCAGCATTGCAGGAGTCAGCTTTTCCCCACTGCTAATTTGTTTAAGGCGGGTGTTTTTAAGAACCCCAAAAGGGAGAGTTGGCTAAAATAGCCCCTTTCTTTATTATTTTGTTTACTAATTAGGCCTAACTTCTAACACACCAATTTTTATTCATTTATTTATGATTCTACACTGTTCTTGTTTACCAGCATGATCATAGCACAGTCCATGTATTACTTACAAGTCCTTTTGGTTTGTGCTAATTTAGTTTTTTTGTTCTGTTTTTAGACCTTCAACCTTCAATTCTTTAGGTGGGACTGTACCAGACTTGTATCCTCTGCAGATCAGGCTCAGAAGGGGACTTATAACACACTCACCAGTGGGTTACATACTTCCGCTGATCAAAGGAAACTTGTCCCAAGAATCTAAAACCCATGGAAGCTCAAATCCCAGAAGAGCCCCTGCTTATGTGTTGGTCAACACACCAAAACTTGAACTGGGGACCTCCAGAGCTAAAAGCATAAGATGCTACAACTGGAGCTAAAGCTCTCTAGCTGAGAACTATAACAGATTCACATCCTCTGTGGACTGGGTTACACTTAACTTTAAACATATGAGGATTCCCGTTGACTTCAGTGAGGCTATTCACATGTTTAACATTAAGCCTGTGCTGTGCTGTGTTTGCAGCATTCTGACTACTATGAGCTTCTATAAGGTAAATGAAATGCTTAAAAGCTAGTGCTCTAAGAAAGATCCTTTAAACAAAAAGAAGAAGTTGAACTGCCATAGTATTGTATTAGAAAGACGAGGTGGGGGAGATAATATCTTTATTGGACCAAATTCTGTTTATGAAAGAGACAAGCTTTTGAGCTAACACAGCCTCTGAACAGCATTAGGACAAAGTACATTACAACTGAAAGAAGCACAGTGACATCAAACACACTAATGCTATATGAGTGAATCACCAAAAGTATTAACTAATTGCATAACAAAGCTTCTTTAGCTCATACCGTCTCAGCCCCTTTGCACTGAATCATTCTCTCTAAAAAGCATAAACTCTGAGAAATTTGAAAGGATGGACAGAATTAAAAGAATTGATTTTGTGCCTTACTTACCACCTCCTGTTTTCTGAATAATGTTCAACAACAAGAAAAAGTTCTTCCCCGTTTCTGCTGTGAGTTACATGATCGCTGATTAATTTTGCATGTTTCATAGAATTGTGCTCCAAGAAATAACTATTACATTAAATTCTGAGCTGAATATTGATGTGGCATTAACAGCCTTTACAAATAAAGCTAAGGGTTTAGATGACATGGCAAGCTAGGCTGGGTCATAGCACTCTAAGCCTTTTAGCACTGTGTATGGTCAAGTCAAATGTATTAGTTTCTAATGAAATAACTGGCTCAAAAGCTTGGAGGAGTTTTTACTGAATAAAAATAAATGAGCACAGCCTCTCAAAGCCAGAAAAATCTAGTTTAAATCCTGTGAAAGAAAATTAGAAATAACCTGATAGAGGGATCAAAAGATGTTTGGGAATTATAGCCATAGTAACAATGAATTTTATGATCTTGGCGCACCAGAGAAGGCAGGTTTGGAGTCGTTGCATTTTAAGAGATGAGAAAAATTTAATTCATCTATATGAATATGTTTGCTGTGAGAACATGTGTAGTGTGAGTATTATCACCACAAGTATGCATCAGCTGTGGGCAGCCAATCAACGAAGCTTATACAGAGTATGCAAACGTTATATTAAACGCAAACAGGTCCATTAAAAGAACATTATAAAGGTTGAAAAGCCTTGCACTTGCACTCAAAAATTAGGGAATGCCATAATTAAGGTTGCCTGTGCAACCATAATGCAACACACTTGTACATCTGTATTATGGTACAGTCTTTAATTATGTTATTTTTACGCAGGACCCCTGCCCAAGTCAGTGCACAAGATAGATAGTGATCACATAGTGTTGCCCCACGCCTTATTTACTGCATATTTTTCAAACCCTGCTCTGAAGTCAGAACTATTCATTTCTTCATGGACTTTTCTATGACACTCATCACTCCAGTATCTGAGTGCATCACAAAAGCTTTATTTTCACAACAATCCTGCGAGGTGAGTGGGTGTTGCTATCCCCATTTTACAGATAGGGAGCTAAGGCATAGAATAATTAAGGTCAAAAGTATCCAGTAATTTTGGATGCCCAATATGAGACCCCGAGCACCTGATTTTCAGGGCACAGATCTCAAGATTTTTGTTACAGCTGTGAGTGTTCAGCACTTCTGCAAATCAGAACCCAGGGTCTCAGATTGGGCGCCCAGAAAATGAGGAATACACAGTTAGTGATCACCTGTGAAAGGTTTGATTTAAGTGTTTTTTTTTCATAGAGTTTTAGGCCAAATGGGACAATTGGATCATCTAGTCTAACCTCCTATATATTAGAGGCCATTATGTTTGTCATTCACCCCTGTATTGAACTTAGTAACTCTTGTGTTGACTAATAACTTGTGTTCAGCTAAAGCATATGTTTCAGAAAGATATCCAGTCTTGATATGAAGTTCCCTTGGAGTTTGTTCCAATGTTTAATCACTCTCACTCCCTCACTATTAAATTCAAATTTATAATTTGAATTTGTCTGACTTCAGCTTCCAGCCATTGGTTCTTCTTATGCTTTTCTCCAGTGGCTTAAAGAGCCCTTTAATAAGTGACTTTTCTCCTCATGAAGATATTTATACATTTTAATCAAGTTACCTCTTAGTCTTCTTTTTGGTAAACTAAACAGATTGAGCTCTTTGTGTCTCTCACTGTAAGGCATTTTCCCCAGCCTTTGAATCATTTTTGTGGCTCTTTTCTGCACCCTTTCCAATTTTTCAGCATTTTTAAAATGTGGACACCAGAACTGTACACAGTATTCCAGTATCGATCCCACCAGTGCCATATACAGAGGTGAAAACACATTCCAACTCCTACTCACTACTCCCCTGTTTGTACATCCGAGAATCACATTAGCCCTTTTTGCCACAGCATTGCACTGAGAGGTCATGTTCAGTTGTTTGTCCACTATCATCCCTAAATCCCCTTTTTAGAGTCACTGCTTTCCAAGACACAGCCCCCATTCTGTAGGTATGGCCTGCATTCTTTGTTCGTAAATATATGGCCTTGTATTTGTTGGTATTAAAACACATTTTGTTGGAAAAAGCCCAGCTTACCATGCAATTTGAAATACTCTGTATAACTGCTCTGTGCACCTTATTATTTACCATTCCACCATTTACGTGTCATCGGCAAATTCTATCATCGTTCTTTGTTGATTGAATACAATATCACTTTTTCTGTTATTTTCCTCAGGATTGATGATATGCCAACCAGCTTGTCATGCCCTTTCCCCTCCAACCCCCTTGTGCCAGTCCTGTTTCTTCCCCACCCCAGGCTCATCATCTTAGTCCCATTCTCCTCACCTAACCAGTTACACAGTCTCCAGTCCACAGGCTTCTCATCCCAGTTGCAGTCTCCTTGCCAAACCAGTCCTAGCCTCTCCCTCTGGAGTCTCCATCCCAGTCGTAGCCTCCCCGCAACCCAGTCTCCTTGCCCAGCCATTCCTAATTTCTGTCTCCCGTTCCTCATCCATCTGTTTCTCCCACCCATGTTGCCTGTCCTTACTGGCTCCCAATCCCAATCTTCCTCTGCAGGGTCCTCATCCAATCTCAATCTCCCACCACCAACACTGTCCGCTCCCTGGCTGCTTGTGCCAGTCTTTGCCTTACCAGTGCCAGTTCTCCTCTTCATTCTGGTTCCCCTTTAGATTTGTCTCCCCTTCTTCTTGCTCCACTGCTTCCCAGCCATCTTGCCCTGCCAGTCCCAGTCTCTCCTGGGCTCCTCATCTGATCTCAAACCCCCACCCAATGGCTACCAATTCTTCCTTTTTCTCCCCACTTCAGGTTCCAGTCTCCCCTCACCTGTTTCCCAGTCCCAGTCTTCTTGTTCAATCAATCCCAGTCTCTCCCTGGCTCCTAGTGCCCAACCAGTCCCACTCACCCACCGACTACAATGCTCAGTCCCATTCTTCCACATCCTTACTAGCTTCCAGGCCCAGTTCCCCTCTCCCAGGCTCCTTGAGCCAATCTGTTCTTGCTGTCTCCTGGTTCAGTGTTTGTCCCTTCCTCTTTCAAATCAGCTTCTTCCTCCTCTTTGTTGTCTGTGTGCCATGGGGCAGGGACATTGAAAGTCCAAGAGTGACAGGCTTCCTACTCTTACTTCCAGTGCCCCGCCCCGATATACCCAGAGAAGTCCATGGAAACAATTACAGGAAATGTTCTGCTTGACACTAGGCTGGATTATGACCAGTACAGATGGAGTCTTGGAGGAATTCAGCTATGACTCCCTAGCAAATCTCTTCTAAGAAAGTGTGAACGGATTTTTAAAAGGTTTATAATTTGACCAAATTTGGGTGCATTTTCATAGGGATGTCAAAGGTTCCATCCATGACACAAGGGCCACCACCCTGCCAAATGTCAAGTCCCTGCTCCAAAGAAGGAGGTGAGAGAACTTCTGAAAGAAAGGGCCATTAGAATTTTTAACACGGGCAAAACAGTATAGTTTCCTGTGCAGGCTTGTCTCTTTCACCAACCGAAGTGGGTGCAAAAAAAGACATTACCTCAGCCACCTTGTCTCGCTAATATCTTGGGACCAATATGGCTACAACACGGCAAAGCATATAGTTTCCTGGCTTTATTCTTGAAAACGGTTGAACCATTTTAGCTGAAATTTTCCAAAAATGTTCAGTGTGAGGCAGACCCTCCATGTGGAAAATTTCAATCTGAATGGTTGAAGTTTGGCAAAGGTCTAAACAACTGAAAACAGGATGTCAGGCAACCTTGATAACAGGCAGTGCTACCAGCCCATAATACTGGTTTTCTATCAGTCAGGAAAGATGTGGGCTCAAAGAGTGGGTAATTTCCTTGTTTGGAGAGAAATGATTGGACACAGACTTAACATAAGAACAGCCATGCTGGGTCAGACCAAAGGTCCGCCTAATCCAGTATCCTGTCTTCCAACAGCGGCCAATGCCAGTGCCCCAGAGGGAATGAACAGAACAGTATCAAGTGATCCATCCCTTGTTGCCCATTCCCAGCTTCTGGCAAACAGAAGCTAGGGGCACCATCCCTGCCCATCCTGGCTAATAGCCATTGATAGACCTATCATCCATGAACTTATCTAGTTCTTTTTTTGAACGCTGTTATAGTTTTGGCCTTCACAACATCCTCTGGCAAGGGATTCCACAGGTTGACTGTATGTTACGTGAAGAAATATTTCCTTTTGTTTGTTTTAAACCTGCTGCCTATTAATTTCATTTGGGACCCCTAGTTCTTGTGTTATGAGAAGGAGTAAATAACACTTCCTTATTTACTTTCTTTACACCAGTATTTGGTCCAGTAATGCCTATATGCTGTTGTTTTAGCAAGGATGAATAAAAACAGGCAAAGCAGTAGCAAAGCTTACATAGATTTAGCAACACTTCCAGAATGCCACCATTCTTTTCGTATCTTCACTGAGCTACAGGTTCATCTCAGTGTGTGTCTGAGTTTAATTTTTGACTTTGAGATGTCTGGTTGTTGTATTGCTGCTGTTGTCAGTAGGATATGATCATACTTTAAGAGACTACCCTTATAATGTTTGCAGACGATACCAAAGTGGGTGGGATTGTAAGTGCTTTTGAGGATAGGATTAAAATTCAAAATGATCTGGACAAACTGAAGAAATGGTCTGACATAAACAGGATGAAATTCAGTAAGGACAAATGCAAAGTACTCCACTTAGGAAGGAACAATTAATTGCACACATGCAAAATGGGAAATGACTGCCTAGGAAAGAGTACTGCAGAAAGGGATCTGGGATTATAGTAGATCACAAGCTAAATATGAATCGAGTAACACTGTTGCAAAAAAAAGCAAATGCTTTTAGCAGGACTGTTGTAAGCAAGACATAAGTAATTCTTCCACTGTACTCCATGCTAAGTCATCAGCTAGAAAATTGTGTCCACTTCTGGGTGCCACATTTTACGAAAGATGTGGAGAAACTGGAAAAAGTCCAGAGGAGAGCAACAAAAAAGATTTAAGGTCTAGAAAACATGACCTATGAGGAAAGATTGAAAAAAATTGGTTTGTTTAGTCTGGAGAAGAGAAGACTGAGGGGAGACATGATAACAATTTTCAAGTACATAAAAGATTGTTACAAGGAGGCGGGTGAAAGATGTTCTTGTTAACCTCTGAGGATAGAACAAGAAGCAATCAGCTAAAATTGCAGCAAGGGAGGTTTAGACTGAACATTAAGAAAAACTTAGTAACTGTAAGGCTAGTTAAAAACTGAAACAAATTGGCTAGGGAGGTTGTAGAATCTCTGTCCTTGAAGGTTTTTAAGAACACGTTAGACAAACCTATCAGGAACAGTCTAGGTATTACTTACTTCTGCCTTGAGTGCAGGGGACTGAACTAGATGACCGCTTGAGGACCTGTCCAGTCCTACCCTTTTATAATTCTCTCTCTCTCTCTCTCTCTCCATTGTGGCTTATTGAAATACAAAATCCCTAGAGTTACCCCATTGGCAAAAGGTGTTGGATCAATTATTCCATCTAGAATTTTGGACAGAGTGAATGAGGATTCCCAGGATATAAGTTTGTATTCTGAGATCAAGCCCTCTTCCTCAGGCCAGGCCAAGGAAGGATGAAGTTTACTAATTTAAGGCCCAATGGTGGACAAACCACTGTGGCTGCACAGGAGGTTTTTGAAAGAATAAGACCCCTTTGTTTCCCTCTGTGGCTCCCACATCTCCATTGCAGGTGTGGGGAGAGGAAAGCAGAAGCTGCATGTCCATTACTTCCACTTCTATAGATGGGTGGGGATGGTGAGGAATGGGCACAGATTTGGTTCTGATCCTCACCTTCCAACACTGG
Organism: Malaclemys terrapin pileata; assembly: GCF_027887155.1. Classification (NCBI taxonomy): domain Eukaryota; kingdom Metazoa; phylum Chordata; order Testudines; family Emydidae; genus Malaclemys; species Malaclemys terrapin. The sequence goes on along the minus strand of NC_071507.1, from coordinate 114,760,435 downwards.
ACAGGCAACTGAGCCATTTTAGAGAGGGTAGTAATCTGCTACAGGTGAGTCACAATTTCTTCCTTGGATGGTTCAGTCATGAACCCACCCTTACACAAGGATGCTTCCTACAGCATAAGCTAGCCCTTACTGAAATTACCATAATGCCTAGTTGTAATTTAGTTATGAGAATGAATAGAAGATCAATGGGATTTGGCAAGAGATTAGAAAATTAAAGTGTTCATTGGACCAACTGCAGAACGGTTATCAAAGAAAATTCAAGAGTCTGGATTAATTAAAAATAAAAGCAGAAAATTAAAAAGAAATGCAGTTTTCTGGGTAGAGAGAATTTCACAAGAGGAACTGGCCTTTTTAAAATAAATATTGTATGTGCAGTATTTATATATTGCTGTTGAATTAAGGGTTGGAGGGCAAAGACCCCATTGTGACTATTAGATATATTTGAACAAGTTTAATTCATCTTTGTCAATGATTTTGACTTTGAGATGTCTGGTTCTTGTACTTCTGCTGTTATCAATGATGTGTGTACATTAGGATAGTCAGTGGGATATGCTCATACTTTAATAAAGCTTTCTTTTTTAAATCAGGCTGGAAGGTCATTTATACAAACAGGAGAAATTTTGTATCCAAGGCATTTATTAATGTCCTCAGACATTAATAAATTAACCAAGGTAAGAAAAAAAGGTTCTAACTTTTAAGAGATTTCCTTAAAATTTGACATTATCAAGTATTAATATATTCCTGTTTTTATTGATCTAATTGTGATGCCTTGAACATTATATTAACATCTGGGAGTTTGCTAATGAGCATTTTGGATAAGTCTATACTCTTCTGGAATATTAAACTAAGGAGAGGGAGTTCATTATCTTCACTGAGAAATGGAAATGTGTTTCTAATCTAAGAAATTAATCAATTGTAGAGAGCGATTTTTGTCTGGGATTTAAAAAAAATATATAAATAACATGTAAAAAGATTAAATTTTACATGATTCCCTGCCGCTCACCCTTTTTTATCTATTTTAGTAAAAACCCTAATGCAGCAAATGAAAATTTTGCAGGCATGCTTTTGGAAGAATCCTTTTGTTTTCATTTAAGGAAAATGAATATGTTCCTGTCTTTTCTTGCTTCATGCAGATTAAGAACAGGGCATGGAGATTTGAGGGTTATGTGGGGATGGTGTTTACTTGTGAATAGCTTGAATTAAATTTTAAAGAAAAATATCTGATTTATACAGTTCTAAATAAAGCATTTTCTTTCAGAAAGTCATAAGCAAGTGAAAAGAGAATTATGATGAGAGTTCCAACCTAACCTTAATTTATAGCTAAGTACAACATAACTGTAGTGGCTGTTACTACTACCAGGTATCACATATGAAATCTGAAATTTACAAATGTGTGTGTGTGTATTGAATGGGCTATGAAGTCAACAGGAGTCTTTCAACTGATGTAGGTTTTTGGATCAGGTCTCGCTCATGAATATTAGGTTAGACATTAACAGTCTGATAAGGAGTGAAAGCTGAGTTTTAGTTTTTGCTGCTGGAAACCCTAAGCTGGCATTAGTGGTATTTGGCTACTGAGTGGTAACCTATTGCAGACTTGTTTTTCCTAAGTTCTGTTGAATGAACTACATCCATAATCCTCTTTTCCTGACAGTTGTATCATGGAATGTTTGCATTCACTTCAGTTATATTTTCTTCCTAATTCAAGACCACTTCTAGAACTAAATTTTATAACATATAAATTCTGCTCATTGAAATCCCTTCTAGAAACAGATATTATAATGATATGACACATAACAGCACTGGCAACAGTCTGAGTTTTATTTACTGGATGTGACCATCTGATATGGGTCAGTGTTCCAAGAGGTTAATAGCCTTGTCAAATGAGCAGGGTCAGTCTCCACTGACTTTGTTGGTAGCTCATCCTGTCTTTTGGCATTCCACCCTTATATCGTTCTCCCAGAGATTTTTATTCTTAATTACATGGGAGACACCACACAGAATTTGCAGTCATGTTATATATGTGGGTAAATAGGTCAAGCACGGTAATTTACAGAACACCATGCCAGATTTTAACAAGAGAAGCCTATTTATTTACATACAGTCACACGTTCCATAGTTTTGCTGTGAATAGTGAAAAAATCAGAGTTTAGCAAATTAATCTTCATACCTAACTCCATAAAAGATGTCCACTGAATATCACCCACTCATAAAAGGCCCCATCTCATCTGAGTGAGAGGTTTACAATCTTTAGTTTGGGATCTATCACAGATTTAGGTCTATCTTATTACAGATCATTTCCATATTTATTCAAACTGTCTCTTCTGGATCAGCAGAATAATAATCCTCTCTGAAAGTAATAACTAGATTTTAATAGGAAATGTGAAATATGGATATTTACTTTGGTTCAACATTTATTAGTAATATCATAATCTCAGTTTCACTGAATTTATAACTAGAGAGCCAATGAAAATGTTTATTAGTACCAACAAACACTGTAAGTAAAGAATGTTTTAGACTGTTATAAAGAATCTCTTCAGTACAGCTCTTGCATATAAAACAAAAGTCATGAACAATGATCTGCTCAATATCAGGAAGATATGCCCTATTTTAGTTCAGAGTTTAATATAAAAGATATATAACCCGATAAAGAAATGTTATGAGGCTTAATTGTTGATATTTCTAAAGTACTTTGACTATGAAAGGAATGGAGATGTAGCATCTATGTATAAGTGTGCATGTACCATGAGCAATTATTTACAGTTACTGCTGGGAGGAAAGGCTATAAAGCAAAGACTTGAGTTTGGCTGGGAGAGGGTACCAACAAGTCGAATGGCACAAGAACCAGGAAACTAAGATGTGGGGTCAGTTTGAATTGGAAATTAGAACGAGGCAAGAATGAAGAACATCAACTGAGACTGGGAAAGTAGGAAAGTGAGAGACTTTGGTTCAGCCAGAGAAAGTTAAAGGATGAGCATGCTGTTACCTTTCTCACAAACTAAAATATAAATGGCAGCTATGTTCACAACAGTAATTGCCAACAAAAATAACGAGATATAAATGCAGCCACTTTCGTTTGCAGACAGATTTTAGTTTTAAGATTCTAAAATAGAGGTAATAGTATTACATTAAAATATTCCTTCAACCTCTGAGAGGGTCTTTTTAACCTTTTGAATAAAAGGTATACCAAACATACACTCTCCAAGATCATGTCATTTCTTTAATTTCTGGCCAAAGACATTTCTGATTCCAGAGTAAAGGTTTCGATTGGTGTTATTATATTTTGCCAAGTGACTTCAAGACCAATGCAAATCCTGGGAGAAGCTGATCATCTACAACTTCCACTGACTTCATGATCTGGTGAAAAAAAATATTCTGTCACCCTATTCTTGAACCCTTACCTCGTCCATTTTTATGTCCTTACAAAACCATTCATATGGGTCTTTCAAGTTTGGTTACATTCTTTCCAACATCTCTCCTTGTCTCATATCTGAAAGCTTTATTTCATGCATAGCATGTTGTTTGCCTTCATGCTAGTAAAATTTTCAGCTAACGAAGTTTGACTGAAGGTCTGAATTAGTTGACACTTATAATCCAGGACCCATGATTTGTTTCACCTTGATCTTTTAACTGGGACAAGTTGACATTGACACTCAACCTACTGTCTGAAAAATTCCCACATGTTTTCAATTTCCATGTTGTCTAGTAGTTCTACTCAAACTGTAGTTTTCGGTCTACAAGCAAATTCATACTTTCAGAATTATGTAAGAAATGGTCACCTGCAAGTCAGACTAGATTCCTTGGCTTTTCCATGGTTAATTAAATCCAGTCTGTCATGATAAATTTGTCCCCGCAGTAAGTTGTCATTATTAATAACAATATGTCTTGGTTGTCTTCCTCTCCCATAATTCCAGTAAAAATCATGTGGTTGTTTAGAGTGAGATTGTGAAAACAGCAAAACAGTAAAGGTCAGCAGTAGAGCTGGTCAGAAATTTTCTGATGGAACATTTTTTCCATCAGAAAATGTCAATTCATGAAAATCAAAACATTCTGTAGGAATGATTTTGACAAAATGCCAATGGAAACCAGGCAGGTTAACAACATAATCCTGCCTGATATTGGAAATCTGCTCTGGGCCCTTGGCAGCCCAGGCTTCCAGTTCCTTGACCCCAGCTGCCAAGTTCCCAGTGTCATGGGTCCTTGGAAGCCTGGGCTTCCAGGATCCACAGCTTCCCATCAGCCCACCAGGTGGAGGGGTTCCAGAGTGCCCAAGCTGCCCAGCTCCCTCCCTGGCAGACTGCTGGAACTCTGAGCACCTCAGGGAGCTTTGAAAGTAATGTCATTTCAAAATAAAAATTTGAAATTCCCAGTGGAACTACTTATGATTAAGGCTATAATTTTGTCACAGAGGTCACAGAATCCATGACTTCCACAGACCTCCGTGACTTCAGCCCATGGCAGCTGGGAACAGCGGGGACAGCAGGGACCCCCTCGAACTCTGAGCTGCCACAGGCAGCAGGGGGACCCTGCAGCTCCTGGCCGCTGCGGGCGGCGGGAAACCCTGCAACTCCCTGGAGCTCTGAGCCCCCATGGGTGATGGGGGCCCCTGCTGCTCCAAGCCAGAGCCCCCACAGCTGCCCAGCCATGGTGGGTGGTGTGGGAACCCTACTGCTCCCCATTTTGTCACACATATTTTTAGTAAAAGTCACGGACAGACCATGGGCAATAAAGAAAAATTCATGAAAGCCCATGACCTGTCCGTGACTTTTACTAAAATATGTGTGACAAAATCTTAGTCCTACTTAGGATAATAAACACTATGTGTTCTAAGGATCAGGCCTTAGAAAGAGAGAACGTGTATGAAAAGCCTAACACATCAGTCCTGCAAGGATTTAGGCACAGACTTACCTTTATGCACTGTGTTAAGTTTGAACTATTCCCAATGCATAAGGTTTGAAAATCCTTGCAAGATCAAGTTGATAGTGTATAAAAAACATATTGGACTGCTTTAACAGTGAAAATTACATGGGTGTAAATAAATGATAAAGTATTACAAGATGCTACATGTGTAGCTAAGGTTGCAAAAATGTATAATTTTTATTTTTAAATAGTATATGACCATGTAATTAAAGACAGTGTTGAAATGCGTAGGCACAAGAGGGTAGGCACAGATGGTGTGTGCAAGCATAAGTTTGACATTTCCTGACTTTTGAGTGCTGAACCATGCAGTTTTGATTTCCTCCTCACATAGGGCCTGATTGTGCCATCAATTAATATTAATGGGTATGTATGCTTAAAAATAAATGGTACAATATAGTTCACCTTTTTAGCTGGAATGTTGTGAGTGCAAAAGGGGATTAGTGCTATATTCCTTGTGCACTTTAAACTCCCTTTGAAGTCAGTAGAGCTCCACTGACTTATACCATCAGAGGAGCTGGTCCAGTATTGGGAATTCAAGGAAGTTTTAATTATTTTAATTCTTTCGTACCAGAAAGATAAAAATAGATGGGGTCACTCTAGTAAGTAATTTATTAGTAAGAGTTTTACACAACACAGGCCTTAAGTGTTTTATTGCTAGTACTTCATAATAAAGTAGTTATATAGATATTATAGTCATGAATTACTAGAGATGACCTTTGATTTATTGGGTATATATATATATAATCTATTTTTATCTTTCTTCAAAGCCTATATTTAATAAATCAGATATTTAATATTTATTTCTTGACAAGGAAATTAACTGTATATCCTAGAGTTCACAAGTCCCAGTGTATTACAATATTCTTAACACTATGAAGTCAAATGTCTTTGATTTTTCCCCAGCTGGTATTTTTTTGCGTATACCAGCATTGCAATTCAAAGTAATAAAAGCATCGATCTTCTATCTCTGACACCATAGTTCCTCTAATTCTGTGAAAGCACTCAACACAAACAAACAAAAATGCAGTATAAGAAGCCCCTAGAGACAATTCAACAAGATTTTGCATTTCCCAGGGCCAAATCAGCTGTTGAAAACTTAATTTAAGACACTGATTCCAGACACTACAGTTAGAATGGTAAATCTACTGTCTGTCAGTTTCTTAAATAAAGATTTCAATCACTGATTCAGTCTACAGAGAAAGAGAGCTCCATTCTAGCTGCCTCTCTGGCGAGCTCTGCTTATTAAAGTTCATCACTGTGTTTCACTTTAGTGTTGACAGGAAACTGGAGCATCTTTGGATTCAGAGATGGAAAATGAAGAGAGGTTTTGGTGGGTGGAGTTTTAGCTAGCATAGATGAAAACTTGGCAAACAGAAAACACTGGCTGAGCAGTGTGATTATACAACTCAGGTTGAATTAATACAAGTGGAACAAAACATTTTAAGACAAATTCCCCAAACTGTGGGCCACATTCTGTCTCATTTCTGGCCTGTTTGTGACACCTGAGTGGCAGAAAGGAGCTGGGACCTTGCCCCATCTGAACAGTTGATATTCTTTGTAGCCTCTCAGCTGGGGTGAAGCCAGTTCCTACGCATCCTGCCCCTCTTCCATCCTATTGTAGGGAACATGTCAGGGGTATCAGGGCTGAGAGAAGGTGAGGTGAAATTCAGCTCCATTTTACCAATTCACAGTTATCCTGGTGTCTCCAGGTATACCTTCACTGAAGAGTTAACCCACCTGGTACTGCACCTGCAAGTTTCTCTTCCTCTCCTGACATGAGGGTGAAGCAAGCTACCAAGAAGAAAGCCACTTGGGGAGACATGGGTTTTAAACCAGAATTTTGGACAGAATGATAAAGGGAAGCAAGACTGAGACTGGGTATTTTGGTCATTGTTAAAGTGTGTGGCAGCAGTTAATCCAGCCCATTTCCCATCAGGATACCACCCAGTACACAAGGCATAACTTATTCTTATCACATGTACACTATGCTGCAAAGAGGATTTCTTTTTAAATCCACACCCCAGTGTTAACATGACCAAACTACATGTAAAAGCACACTGTAGACCATCCTCAGTAAAGAAAAAGTATATATAAAAACATTGATGCGGGAACTCAAAAAGTTCAACATTTGTATGCCTATCAAACCTATGAGCAACACTACCATGACACATGGATCTCCATCCCAACTCCAGCTCCTCCTCCATTCTCCTCTGATGTCTTCCTGTGGGGGAGGACAAAGTACTTCCTGGCGTGGTGGAAAACTCTCCTCTCCAGTGTCTTTGACAGCCCAGCAAATGCAAGTATAAACTATTATGAAATTGGAGTCATGACAAGAAAGGTTGATTTGGTTTAGGGTTCCTGGGTGGAGAAAGAGTGGGATCCCCAGCATTATAACTGTTGTGAAGTAAGCCTGTGTACATCAGAACTGAAAGGTGATTTCCCTCTTCACAACATTGTCAGATGAAGGGGAGCATCAATACATGAATGTCATGAGATGATTCAAGACAATATACTCCTTTCACCTATCTACAATGTAACCCTCATCATTCTGTCAGTGAAGCTGACAATTCACGTGAACTGCATCATTAAAGAATAGTTGATCGAGGAATTAATTTCTTACAGGAGTATATATGGAAATAGGGAGTGGAGGGGTGTGAGAGAAAAACGGATTCTAATCTCTGATAAATGGCACCATGAGTTTCTATTCATCTTGTAAAAGCATTTGCTTTGCATTTGTGCTTAAGGGAGGGAGCTACTTTTACAAGATAATACCTGAGATCAAAATGCATGTGTATATGAAATTTAAATATGTGTTCTCAATCCGAATATATTATTTTAGTTTACATTTTTAAATTAGTTTTTATTTTAGTTTACATTTTTTAATTATTTGTTTTAATTAATTTAATTTTAATTCAATGACCTCAGTCCATAACTGTCTCTAGTAATCTAATACCACACCTATCAGTTTCCTGGCTGTGTCTGTTATTTCTTCTATGTGACACACTAAGTTCTCCATGTCATATAGCTGATTACAGTATTCATGTGGTGATGAATATTAGGCTTGCAAAAGAGTGGTTGCTTTTATTTATTATGGGGCAGATTCTGCCACCCTTGTATTTTGTAATCCCTTATTCTCCAAAGTAGTCCCCTGGATTTCACTGTGACTATGCACAGAGTACTGAACAAGTCAATATGTGGAAGGATGACAGAATCTTGCTCTCTGCACCAGTTCCTCAGCTGGTGCAAACTGGAATTGTTTCATTGGCTTCAGTGGACATGTTCTCATTTAAACCAGCAGAGGATCTGGCTCACTAGGTTAATTACATTCCTTAATATGTACTTTTGAAAATTAATGGAAAATGTACACACATTGTATGCAACATCATGTGTTACATGCTTTAAGCTGACCATGAATTATCATAGTCTCAGGAGGTTAAAGAGTATTAAAGTGACCATAAATATTTGTTTGGGTTGTCATGCATTAGCCACAACTCAAAAGATTATTATAATTTGCTAATGTCAGCTTCTTTGAGGTCATATTTATGTCTCCTATGAACTTTTGTTTTTTGTTTTTTTCAAACATATGCTTTAGTCTTTGTGAACAGTGCCTGCAGTGTAGGAGGAATTGTGAATCTCATTTGTTGTGAAAACATTTCAAATGTTTTTCCAAATGTAACCAGAAAAGCACACAAATGCAGGAAGCAGCCAATACACGTCCTCCTTATTTCACACTGCCGTCTAAAATATGCTTATATCTTAAATCCGTAGTCAGATGAGAGCGAAGACTCAAATAGTAGATAAATCAAATTACTTTTAATAAAACTAAAGCTGTGATCATTACTAAGTGACATAGTATAGCACCACAAAAAGAAAGAGCAGGTTCATTTACTGTTAAATTAATTACTGCATGTAAAGTGAAATGAGTTTGATATATCAAGTCTCAATATAGCCTTAGGCACTGTGCTAAACTTCAACACCTCCAAGGACAAGAATAAACTTTTTATGGACTAAAGTTTGTCAGAGTCATTTAACATATCCTAACAACTATTGCCTTGTTGATTTAAAAAATAAAATGAAGCTTTTATAGAGCAACCTGAAGAAGACAGTTATACTTTTCAGAATTTATAGGGTAGGTATAACTGTGTCCCTAGCCTCTGTTTGCCAGAAGCTGGGAATGGGCGACAGGGGATGGATCACTTGATGATTACCTGCTCTATTCATTCCCTCTGGGGAATCTGATAGGATAATGGGCTAGATGGACCTTTGGTCTGACCCAGTATGCCTGTTCTTACATTCTTATGTTCTTATGGTATGTTCCTATCCATGTCTTCATGGCCAGCAGCCTGATCAGAGTTGTTCTGGGTTCCATGCTACTTCTCCATTCCTATAATGATTTCTCAGTGTGACCTGCCCCCCTACAGCTCATTCCCAGCTCATAAAATGGGTTTGGTGGCAGGATATGTCAGAAGTATGTGCAAAGGAAGGAATGGGAATACTTGGCAGAGGTAGATGAGACTGATCAAAAACAGTATTAGCTCCTGTAACAGGACTGCTTCTTACTATGAACCTCACCTTGTTACACACCCTCCCCTTTTGGAACTTTGTCCACACCAGTGTATGTTCTATTGGAGAGCACCACTCCAGCTGAAACTTACAAGTGGTTGAAATTGCTCTAAAACAATTAGATGCATGACTACCCCCAACAAGATTGTCTCTGGATTCAGACACTGGGCAGTTAGATCTCGCAACCTCTGGGTTGCTATATAGGGTCCGGCTCCCCATGGACATGGCTGTGTGTGGAATTTATGCCAGTATGCTTCAGCCATGAACCGTGTGCGGTATAAGCTCGACTGCATCACTCAAGTTTCTATAAGCAGTTTTAGCCTCTCAAGTCAGAAATGGCATCACCCTGGCACCCTGGAGTCATCCCAGGCAACCTGCTCAAAGATGCAGAGAAAGGCCTCATCAACATCTTCCAGGCCCAACTTTGCCAGTGCCAGGCTCGGCCTGCCCTGTCCCAATCCTCCCAGAGATTCGGGGCCCATCTGCCCTGTTGCTGCAGAAACTGCTCCTGCTGCTGACATTAGGACTCCTGCCACTGCTGCTGGGTGACCAGCTGTACCTCCTGCTGCTTTTGTTGGCTTTGCAAAAGCAACAGGAGAAAGATCTGAGTCTTTTGCTGCTGCTCTACTAATAGGCAGATAATTTCCTCCATTTCTTCTTACAGTTACCTCTTCTATATCAACTCTCCTCCTCGGTTGGAGGGGGGTTTGGGATCCTCTGACTATGCCAATTTGTAACAGAACTGCTGCTTACTGAGCAGCCCCTCCTGGCCAGGTTGTTCCTGCAAGCTCCCCACCTCTGATTTTCCTCTTGTTCAGGGACCTTCAAAAAATAAGAGGCTATCTCTAGTTAACAATACCCCTGCCTTGGGGTATTTTAATACCAGAGCCAGTTTACAACAACCTAGGGTGACCATCTTTTCAAAAGACAAAAGCTGCTCTGGCCCTTCCTAGCCCCCCACTCCTCTTCCTCCTGAGGCCCCACCCCTTGGTCAGGCTGGAAGCCAGAGCTGAGCCGTGGTAAGAGCCACCCAGGGAGCCCAGGCTACGGTGGAGCGCCCCAGACCCTCCAACGGCCCTGGGGCTGGGGGGATGGGGTGCCAACGTCCCTGTTGGAAAGGTGAGTTCGGGTTCCCTGGGTGGCTCTTACTATTGCCTGGCTCTGGCTTCTGACCTACCCAGGGGATGGGGCCTTGAGGGGGAGAAGAGGAACAGGGTGTGGGGTCTTGTGGAAAGGGGGGGATTAAGGCCCACCTGAGCCTCTCCCCCCCACCACCACCACCATCGGGAAGAGGCTGGTGCCGCCCCTGAGTCTCAGGCAGTCATGGAGTGATGCTCTAGGGAATCCGGGACAAATGCTGTACCAGAGTCATTCAGCCTAGGGCCAGGACTTAAACTCTGCATTTCAGGACTGCCCCACCCAATATGGGACAGGTGGTCACCCTAAAACAACCCAGAGTCCCAAACTAAAGTCTCTTCCAACAAGACCAAAAAAAAAGTCCATGGTTAGCTCTGGCATTTTCTCTCGCCTCCAGGGCTCTTCCAAGCCTGTATGGAGCCTATTTAAGGAGCCCCTTGAAGGGGGAAATGGAGGCAGGGTACTGCAGAGCTACACCTGGTGCACAGGGGGTGCTGCAGGATTGGCATGCCCACTTATAATGTTATTGGAAATTAGGAAAAAACAAATATCCGTCAGTTTACAATTACACATTTTTAACAGCATTTAATAATATTTAACTGACGGTTTAAAACCAATGTGTATTCCACTCTGCTGAGCAGATAGAGAATGAATTCCATGACAAAACTCTTGATTAATTGGGTTTTTTCCATGAATATTCTTTGTTAACCCAGACAGCTCACTATTGAACATAACTCCTCTCTAACAAACTTAAGACTTAGGGTTAGATTGTGCGTTTAAGATCAGCCTCTAAGTAGCTCCTTGCTTTGAAGGGTAGAAATTTGCTACTGTGCAATACGGCAGCAAGTAACAACAACTCTCTGCTGGTTCAGCCGAGTTGGTCAGCAAGTGTAGGAGATGGGCTTGCCTACACAGGGAGTTATCCTGGAATAGCAATTCCTGTTCCATTATTTCTGATTAACTCCATGTGTGGATGCTCCTATTTCATAATAAATCGGCACTTATTCCAAATTAGCTTAATTCACACTTGAAGGATTAACAGCAGCCACATGTAGTTAATCAGAAATAGCCAATCTGCTTTACATTCACACCCTACCTTATTCTGGATTAAACTTTCATGTGTAGACAAGCCCTAAGGCTCCACCAGTTCTTCATCCCCTCTACTCACCCACTCCTGGGGCAGTGGGAATAAGCCGGGGCACAAAACTTCTTTACTTCTACATGTCCAGACCCAAGGTCTAGGCAAGCTATATAAGGGTTTAAGGGTTTAACCTTGCCTTACCCCCATTGGGAGCCCTAAAGACCTGGAATTGTCTGTTCTCCTTGTGCCACTCCAACCAGTGCAAAGGGACCATAAAGCAGGCAGACCTCACCAAATAGCCATATATTCCCATATATGGGGAGAATTTCCAGGTGGTGGAGAGCTGTAATAGCAGCTCTGTGACACTCTTTTGCAGCCCACCAGTGCTGGAGGCATAGTTGGAGAAAAGATTTTATGTTGGGCTAAAACTAGAACTCTGGATTGGATAGAGCTGATCAAACAGAGTGCTTTTGGCACGGTGTATAAATAATATTTTAGCTAAGATAGCAAATCAATCACTCTAGAAGGGGAAAATTTTAAAATATTTTCTTTTGGGTCTCAATATTTTTTTCTCCTTGGCTTAAACTTTTCCATCTGCAGCCTCAGCAGCCAACTAGCTTTGTCCTGGTTGGTAGAGGAAGCTAGACCCAATCTTTTGGATGTTGTCCAAATGTAATAAATCCATGTCCTTAGTGTTTTATTTAGAATTAGGAGGTTATTTCTGTTTGTCTCAATGAATTCTAAGCACTATTGATCTACATATTTGCCTGGATAAACCAAGACAAGAAATATAGCAACTATCCTGAAAATAAAGTACAACTAAACTGTTTTTAAAAACCCTTCTACACTGCACATGAGAAACATTAATACTACTATAAGCCAATGGACTCATACAGTTTTAATTATTAGTAAACAACCAACACCCTGGAAGTCTTTCCAAAATGAAGAGAAACATGTGAAAGAGCTGCAAGAGAAGATTGAATGTAGAATGTAGAATAACTTTGATGTGGGAAGAACGATGGTGGAGACTAGGAGCATTGGATGGTGTCCTGATTCTTTCTCTATTAAGTGCTGTTTTCATTTAAGAAAAAAGAAATGCACAAAGCCCAATTATCAGCCTAAATTAGGCCACCTGGTTTCACATTTTCACACTGAAACAGGAACATAGCTCCCTAAAATAGGTATCTGGACACCTAGTAGTTGATTTGAGCATCCAAATATAGAACTGGGTACTTAAGTAAGGTGTCCAAGTTTGAAAATACTTCTCCACAGAATTTACAGTATCCTATATTTTGCTACTGATGAGCTAAGGAGATACCAAAAGACAAAGGTTCTATCCTGCAGTCATGTACCGGGTGTCAATCATGAGTAATTCCATTTAAATCAGTGGTGTTATACCATGATAAAACTGGTATGAGTAGAATCAGGCCCACTGTACAGCTGCATCAACAAAACTTCTAGGTTCCCATAGCACAAACTGTGAGATATTACAGTATTTCCTTGTAATATTTTTTAGTGGGGAACTATGCAGATCATTTGCTGAGCATATTGCTAAGCCTATAGTGAAGCTGAACTCTCCCACAATAATAGTTGTGCTACTTGACTGATGGCATTGAATATGCTGGAGTTAAATCTTGTTATGAGTTTTCCTCCAACAGACCAGAAATCTTAGCCATGTTGAATGTACTTGTTCTATTAAAAGGTAGAACTAAGATGTTAGTTGAGATTGCACTAATCATAGCTCAAAAGGCTTCAGGACAGTGTGGATGGGAGTGGACAAAACATTAGTATTCTGCTGTACTAAGTGACAAAACCATTCAGTGTTCTGAAATTTTGGAGGATTTTGTAATTTCTTTAGTAATTTCAAAGGGGCTCAGTCATCCCCATATTTCTTAATATCTTTTCATGTGATTTAGTGGGCAACTTGGAAGAATACCATCCCTAGAACTCACTTTAGATGAATTTGGGGAACTTCTTAACACATTGGTGAAACATCCCGATGAACGTGCTTCTGATGTCTGATTTATCAATCAGCAATTAGATGGCCATGCAATGGTCCTGATTCTTCTCTCTTGCACTAATGAAAATCAGGAATAATACCAATGAAAATAACACATTTATACTGATGTAAAACTGGTTGTGTGAGAGGAGATTCAGGGCCAGTATGTTAGGGTTATCTGACCCCCAAATATCAAAGAAATCAAATCAAAAAAAGGGACCCAAAGATCCATGTGCAAGAGAAAGGAGTGACAGAGATCAATCAATATGCAACAGGAGAAATGAAAGTGTGCAATTAGAAATCCATGATCTTTATACAGGAGTAAGGCAATGGTGTCATTATATAGTTACTGTATATGAATGTGAAACTTTTTGATGTGATTACTTCATTCTTATATATTTCTGGTTAATAACCTTTACAGTTCCAATTTTAAAAATATAAATCAGTCATATTCCATAAAAAATACAACCATTTGAATTTCTGTGCCTATTACTAATTTTGAGACATTCAAGGATGACAGAAAAGGTCTGCCTACGGGAACGGATGCCAGGCTGCTTTACATTGTTTTGCCCCACTGGTGAATACAGATGTTTCTTTAGAGAGAAAAAGGTCTGCTTGCATGATGAAAATGATACTGCCAGATGAGAACTAGTAGATGTGGGAAAGTGAGATAACAGGAGAAAAAGCTGCCTGGAGAGGCCTCTGTGCATCCAAAACACCCAGAACTATAGAAGCTTTTAGAGGTTGATTTTTATCAGTGAAATTGCATGTGATAATTCAGTCTCCAAGCAGCTTGCTCTTGATAGTGTGTGTTTGAAAAATGAAACAAGTGGGGTTGCACTGCTGTATTTGACAAAACTTGTATTGAAACATTGCAGGCTTGCACAGATTTCAGCAATTCCTAATTAGAACAATGAAAGCATCTGGTTTCCCATGACATGATGACCAGATTAACTGAAGCTGATAAGGGAGGTAGAAATTATATCTCCCTGTACCAGCAAACTTTGTTGCTCCCTATGAGGCAGCTGCCCTGAAGTGCAACTACTTGCTGCCTTCTCTTGAGGTCTTCTCTAGAATGAGCTGCTCTAACCAGTGCCAGAACTCCATAGGGGAACCTTTGTAATGGAAAAGTTGACTCACTATAACCCCTGACCATCTCTGTCCACGCGCTGGCCTTTTACTGTCCCCTAGTGCAAGAGAGGTTGTGACCATTTTCTGACAATGCAATGTACTCCTTTGGTGGACAGTCTACTGCAGGGACCTTTCACTAATGTCATCTTCAGCATAAATTGTTATGCACTGAGGGGTTAATCTAGAGCCCAATGTTTTAAACTAGTCACATAACTATCAGTGATCAGTATGGTTTAGAGAATACTAGGATAAACTGAAATTATAATTTCATAGACAGATTCCTCTCAAAAACATCTGAGTTTAGAATGCCTCTCTGGAATCTCCAGACTATAGCTTTGTTACGTAATCCTCGCATGTCCACATCAAATATCTTTTGTCATTTCAAGAATGACAACAAAGATACCTTTCCAAATATTATTTCCCAGTTTCTCTTTCTTGATGCGTAAACAAAATCTAGTTTAATTTTCCTTAACAGGTTTTGTAAATATCACCAGGATTTACAAAAGCTTCACAGTAATCATCAATAAAGCTTGTACAGATGTATTTGTGTCATAAGAGGAAGCAACTGTTTGATGAATTAGGATAATAAAATCTTCCTTGACATACAGGCTGTGAACAATACCCTATCGGCATGCCCGGCATGTATCAACATTCCTGTTAAGTTCCTCAGCTTCAAGGCTTATCAGGCTACTTCTCAGCATTTCCCTGAATAACATCTGAACCTCAGATGTTGAAAAGAACACATACAGGAAATACACAAGAGGATAAAAAAAAAATCCCTTGCTGCTTCTATAGACTTTTTCTATGTCCACTAAAACTGTATTCAAACAGTGTGCATAGTAATGTGTGTAAATAGTGAGAGGAGTTTTTCATGAAGAGGTCTGAGTGCTCCTGCATAATGGATGTTAGTGATGGACGCATCCATCCTCAAACTGACTTACACAGTTTTTCAAAGAGATTCCAGAGCTCACCAGTTTTGTCATTAGAACTTTTCACACACACAGTGGTCCTTCGCCACCCACCAACTATGGATACTTGTCTCATCTGCCTGTAGATGGAATGACATACACTTAAGGGCCAGATCCTCAGCTGGTGTAAATTGTCAAAGGCTCTTTGGACTTGAAGCCCATGCACCTATGATAATTTACATCAGCTGCAGATCTGCCCCTTAGTCTTACTTTGCACACTGGTTTACTAACTAGTTCACTTTGTGTTGTGGGAGACATAATGGACCCTTCGGCTGATTCTGAGCCCACTTGTACCAGTTTTATATGGTAATTCCCTTGAATTCAAAAGAGTTACTCCTTTTACTCCTCTTACAACAGTTAGAGCTCAAAATCAGGCCTATTATATTCAGATTTGTGTTGGGACATATGGATGTATTTGCTGAAACCAGGATCCTGTTTGGCTTATCACCTCTTTTTGCTTCTTATAATAAATTTCTCTTAGTTGTTGACTCAGCTTTGCAGTTTTAAAATCTTATTAATATTCAGCACTTTTTAGCACCTTACACTCAAAGTTGGGGTTCTGTTTTGGTTTTTTGAAACAAATTACAATTACTGAAGTCTTCCAACACTTCTCTGTGATAGGTATCACCCCCACTTTACAGATGAGGAAAACAAACAATGCAGAAGTTCAGTGATTTGCTCAGGGTCGCAAAGCAAGTCTTTGGCAGAGCCAGAAGTTAAGCCCAGTTCTGCTCACACCCGCTGTGGTGTTCTGCACTTGCTCAAGCTTTCTTTTTTTATTTTTTTACTGATGGCCCCAAAAAGTCTATCCTTGTCTAAAGCAATTTTATTTCATACTAATCACAGCTTTCAAATAAAATGTCAAAAACTATTATTTTGAAAAAAAACTGTTAAGCGTAATAGAGAATCATTCCTGTGAAACTTTAGGAGCTAGGTTTAGCAATTGAAGAAGGTTGGAATGTGCAATGTTTTATTGGAATATGTAATTATGCAAATTTTAATGTGTAATTATATTGTCTATGCCATTTGGATTTTACTTGCACTTCTCATTTATATGTCTGCGGATCAATGCAACCAGGTGTAAGTGAACATAATTCCATTGAAATCAATGGAGTTGTGTCCACTTACACAAGGGTTGAATTTTGCCCCTCTATGACCAGCCCCTCTTGCTCTTTTTTTAAAACTTCCAGCTTTATACACAGTAAAACATTATTCCATATCTGTTTCTTGATTTTTTTGTATTATTTTTCAGAGTTCGTTTTGCACTTCTTATTTTTATTTTCTTTAAAATGTTGGTTGATCGTGATACTTCTGAGTTCACTGTGAGCTATAAAACAGAATGAAACAATTAATCCTATTCATTCTTACTGCTGCTCTGATAAGAGAGTAGAAAGGTTAAGAATTTCTCATGGTAGCTACAGTGACTTAAAGAGGAAAAACTCTTCTGAAAAAATGTGATGAAATTTGATTTCACTCATACCAGTATAAATCCATTAACTTTACTTCAGCAGAGATATTGGTGGGGTGAGATCTTCACCTTTGTTCCAGTCTCTTTATGCCAGGTAGGGGGGACTTCCAATTTTCTTGTGAGGAAAAGGCAATCAAAGAACTCTTACTCAGGCAGATGTTCTGGGCACATAAAGACGATTCATCATTCCAGATGTTGTTTTACAATGCTTGGGACAGCTGAGGTATTGAGAAAAATTGGTTTCCTTTTGGAGTAATTTTAATATAAAGTGTTAGGATTCTCTACTTCATTGTATTACTTCTGCCTCTGTTGTTTCTATATTCAAATATTCCCCCACACACTAGATTTTATTTAATACTTTGATACAGTAGATTTACAACTTTGATACACTAGATTTACACTAAAATACACTAGATTTTCAACTCTGTTTATTTCAATATGGGTTATGGGTCGAAACATGTGGGTATGTCTACACTGTAGCTGGGAAGGCGCTTCCTGGTGTGGTAGACAGATGCATGCTACCTGTGCTCCTGTTAGCATGCTAAAAATAGCAGGTTATCCAGAGTAGCATGGGTAGCAGTTTGGGCTAGCCTCCTAAATACAAACCCGCCCAGACCCCCTGGGTACATACTCGGGCAATGAGCCTGAGTTGCTGCCCGTGCTACCCCAGTTACACTGCTATTTTCAGTGCACTCGTTCAAGCAGAGCTAGTGCATCTATCTACCAGTGCTGTGAAACATGCTCCCAGCTGCAATATAGATGTACAGTATATAAAACCAGAATCTTTGTCTTGTACATCTCTATTTCCAGGGCAGCATCCTCATTATACATGCTTAACATATGTGCAAAATAAGGGTAGCTTTCTTTGCTATGAGTGTTCTTAGTGTTACGAAGTTTGTCTTAAAATGTCTGCCAAATTGAACCCCAGTATTCAGTTCATTGGACCTGAATATATCTAGGTTTGGCAGCTTTGACTATTTGCCCAAATGTTCACATGGAGCCTGATTATCCAAACACTTGCCACTAGGCATAGAAGTTACTATTACGAGTAACCCCATTCACATTAATAGCACTAGCCATACCTGCAAGGCCTTTATGGGATTTCATGGTATTTATTATCAGAGGGGTAGCCGTGTTAGTCTGAATCTGTAAAAAGCAACGGAGGGTCCTGTGGCACCTTTGAGACTAACAGAAGACTAAATTCTGTTAGTCTCAAAGGTGCCACAGGACCCTCTGTTGCTTTTTATGGTATTTATTGATTGCAAAAATATTTACAGCTGGCTCTGCTATCTGGTAGTCGGGTAGGTACATGCAGATTAATAATTGATTTTAAGACATACTCAGCAGCAACATCACTGCCTTAGGGCAGGACTGCAATTTTTTAATATATGTTCAGCCGCACAATGGTGGCAAATGCAAACCCAGATTAATCTATCAGTCATGAAATTATGCACAAATTATCTGGATTGAATTATCTTTGGTTGAGTTAGTACAAAGAAGGAGCCTATGACTTAAATGCAATAGGAAAGTGAGTATTTTTGAGGGAAGAGGAAAATACACACAGTATCTGCAGAATGGGGTGATTATATTCAATTCACATTGGCAAACCTGGTTAAATAGTGACTTTTAAATCTTTGAGGGTCTTAAATATTAATGTTATCAACAGGCTGAAAAAATTTAAATTACTCTGGATGACTTATAGGAGAGCTTGGTTCTGAAAAGATGTTTCTAATGGCAGTTTTTCTTTGCATGACTGAGCACATGTGCAGATTGACACTTTACACAAAGGTTACATTTATAAAGGTTACTAAACGGTTAATCAATTGTTATAAAGTCCAGCAGCCAGTAGGTTGCTTATAATAATCTATAACACCTTTGACTGATGTCCTTACCACCATCTACAACACATACAATTCCTGGTTGTGATATGTTTATTACATCTAATAATCATTTATTGACCCATTATAAACTATTTATAAACGTAGCCTTAAAGTGTGACTGATTAAATATTCCTTCGCACCATCTGGGGTGTACCAGCTGTGAGGAACTCACAGGATGCCTTCCTGCCTGCCTTTCTGACTCTAGCTATGTCCCATTGCCTTTGGACAGGGCAATGGATAATTGCTGCTTCCTTGAAAATTGATACAAAGTTAGAGGGCTGAGACTATTCATCACAAAAGAATTCAGAAGTGGTTGCTACATATAACAGGCAAATCCTGTCTTCCTCTTCTTCCATGACTGCAGAGGGTCCCCTATGCAGTGTAACTGGTGTGGCTCTGCTTCACGGGTGGGTAGGAAAGGATATAGGGAGAACTTGCAGTGGGACTGCACTTCCTCAATTCCATGAAGACCAGCTCCTGGGATCTACCTTGTAGGTCTTGGAGGATCAGGGCAGGGATGGACTGGAAGAAGCTGGGATGGGGTTGTGGATCTGCCATTGTGCATGTCCATCAGCCATTGTGACTTCCATTTCAGCATAGGCACAGTAGCGTTAGGAGCAACTATAGCCTCAGGGCTACAGTAACAGCCTGGAGCAAATCTTGTGTTGGAAGATGACTTTTCTCCACTTCCCACATGACCAACACCCCCATGCCAACTCCCAATTACTTGAGTGTGCTACAGGGGACAAGATTTCTCCAATTTTCAGGAGTAAATGAAGTTCTTTTACTGCACTTGCCTTCTTTATGCCTACTGTGAGATGTCTAGAGAAGTGCTTGGGGTGATATTAGCACTGACACACCCAAGAACACCTCAATGCCAACTGCAAGGGAGGTTACAAGAATATCCTGATCCTGGCACGTACATTCTACTTCACCAAAGAGAGTCATGTGAGGTCTCTAATAAACACTTCTGTCACATTGATTCTAATAATAGTTGCAAAATGTACATATGAATGATGTTTAAGGAGTCATGTATATATACTGAAAATATGTTTTAAAGTCTGTCACCAACCAAAGATAAAAACAGGTTTCTTCCCGACAGTAGGTAGGCTGTTTCTCTCTCTATCAAAATATAAATTAAGCATTGTAAGCCAACACAGTGGTAGCCCCTGTTACATAGAGAGTCAACTGGAAAGGAGCACACAGGGAAAAAACAAGCCATGGGGTTTACCCTGGCTGTGTGCAAAGACTGGATTTGGGGGCGGGGAACATATGTGAGAGGTAGAGAGGGCACTCCCTTGTCCTGCACCTAGGAACTAATCTGGCAGTACCATTACATTAATGAAAACAGGATCACAACCAGCCCTGGTTGAAACACTGCAGAAGACATTTGGAGTCAAATAATCTTCTTTACATAGAACATTAACATGTTACACTTTCTAAAGACTAAGCTTATTATACTTTAGTTTTATATGTAGCTTTTATTTCTCTTATCCTTACTCATTATCTCTGCAATTTTGATCTCTGATAATAAACTTATGATTGTTTTTACTAGAAATATATCTCAGTGCTGCGGTATTAAGTGCTGAGTCTGAGCTGAACCAAATAAGCTGGTGTGTACACTGTCCCCTTGGGGACAGCAGAGCTGATATTTCTGTAAGTGTTCAGTGAAGAAAGGGCTGGACACTACAGGGGAATGCTTACAAGGGAATACCTCCTCAGGGACTGGGGTACACCTCTTGTTCACCTGCAAGGCTAAGCAAGGACTAGCATATCCCAGAGAAGACTGCTTGGGTGGCTAACAGAGCTGACACCCAGTTAAGTGCAAGCAAATCTGCTTCTTGCTGGGGCCAGGAAAGTAATAAGGTGACTCAAAATCCTGGGTACCCCAAGACCCATCAAAGTACCATTCCAGAATTATAGCCTTCCCTTTTTCTTTTGCAGGAAACGGATCTTATTCTGACCTTTAATATCTCAATGCACCGTTCTTGGTGGATGGAGAATGGCCCAGGCTGTACAGTAACATCTGTGACTCCAGCCCCAGAATGGGCACCAGAGGATCATCGTTACATCACTGTCTCAGGGTGTTTGCTTGAATACCAGTATATAGAAGTGGCTCACAGCTCCCTTCAGATCTTCCTTGCAGTAAGTGTTCACAATCAACCTCCCTTCCAGCACTTTTTCTATAATTTATCTTACAGTGAAGGCTGACCTGCCTCACCAGTCCAAAACTGGGACTTCTTATGATCCATCTAACCACTCAGAAAAAAATTTTTTTTAGCTACCTATATTTTTGTAAACTCATTCTCCAAAATGGCTTTTCTTGCTTAAACTTTGGGGTGGGGGGAGGGGAGGAGAATAAGCTTGAAGTAGAGAGCAAGCATGGAAAAACTTTAACTATAGATGCTGCTGCCAGCTTTGCCTATAATAATAATGATTGTTTCTATTGCAGCAGTATTTAGAGAGTATGATTGAGTCCCCATTGAGTTTAGCATGCACAAATGGGTAAAACAAAGATAGTACCTGCTCAAGCAAGGTCACAGTCTTGGATTATGACAAGATGCAACTTGTGGATTAACAGACAAATAGGCTTGAGGTGGAGGGAACAAAGTAATAATAAAGACAGGTGTATTTGCATAAATATATAATCACAGGATAGTGTTCAGGCCCAAAGTCTGTAGCTCAGGCTCATCTCAACTCAATTTTGTGGATAATGAGTGATGAGCGAAAGAACAAAGAAAAAATATAGTTCAGTGTAGGTTCTGTTCCCATTCAGAAAAACATGGTGTGTTGTACGTCAGATCTTTTAGGGATGTCAATGTCTGAACACAGCTGTATTTCTAGATAAGGCCTCCCTTTTCATGCCACAGAAAAAGTACAGAATGACAATGTGTTGAAATCCCAGCATAGTTTAGCCATGGTTAGGCCTTTTATTACTGCTTATGTTACCATAGCTGTCGTTATTATAGGTACCCATTCACAAAGCAAAAATTGGGGTCAGTTTTCCAGACCATCATATTGGGTTGCATAACACATAGTTTAAATGTTTTCTTATAAATAATGACCACTGTTCTGCATGTAAATATGGTTTCAGTAATAGAACCACTGAGTGACATGCAACACAAAGTTAGACAAGCAGAGTTTTCTTCTCTTTTCAACAAACTAATCTCTAAGACTTTTGGGGGCCATCAGTAAAAAAATAAAAAAAGAAAGCTTGAGCAAGTGCAGAACACCACAGTGGGTGTGAGCAGAACTGGGTTTAACTTCTGGCTCTGCCAAAGACTTGCTTTGCGACCCTGAGCAAATCACTGAACTTCTGCATTGTTTGTTTTCCTCATCTGTAAAATGGAGGTGATACCTATCACAGAGAAGTGCTGGAAGACTTCAGTAATTGTAATTTGTTTCAAAAAACCAAAACAGAACCCCAACTTTGAGTGGAAGGTGTAAAAAGTGCTGAATATTAACAAGATTACTGGAAAGAAGTTAATCTTTCCTTTCAATTCTCTTTTATGGGCACTTAAGTGGATCTTGGACTTTAACTGTAAAATCATAAATTGCAACCTACAAATTGGTTGTTTAAATTTGTTTGTTTTTTCCCCCGTGTGTTCGTGGCCAGTATCAAGTTAATGTTGATCTTAGCTTTTTCAGGGACAGTAGCATCACTGGTTGCTCTTGAAGGGGTTCCTTGCAGATAAATGTCCCAAAAAGGAGTAAGGACATAATTCTGATTGGAACCAGGGGGGAAAGTAACTTAAAGGACTTACCAGTATCCTGGAGTCCTGAGCGGGAGCGTGGCCTCAACCAGAAGAAGCGGGGCCTTTCATGATTTAAAGGCCCTGGGGCTCTGGCTGTGGCTGGGAGCCCCAGGGCCTTTAAATCACCCCGGAGCAGCAGCAGCAGGGCTCAGGTGGTGATTTAAAGGGCCCGTGTCTCCCTGCAGCTGCAGGAGCCCCAGGGCTCCGGCAGCGATTTAAAGGGCCAAAGGCTCCGGCCGCTGCAGGGAGCGCCCGGCCCTTTAAAGCGCCACCAGAGCTCCGGCAGCGGGGCTCGGGTGGCGCTTTAAAGGGCCCGGGGCTCCCCGCAGGGGTCGGTACCCTGGGCCCTTTAAATCACCATCGGAGAAGCCGATCCAGTCTGGCACAGCTTACCGGCTCTTGCCAGAACGCCGTACTGGACCATACCGGCTTACTTTCACCTCTGATTGGAGCTGACTTTTATGATTCTTTGAAAGTGACATAACATATTCAATGCATTTTCTATGACTTTTTACTAGTCTTGCAAAGTGTGCAGCTAAAGAAAGTTGTGCAGTTCATATGTGTACGACTTCGTGAAAAGAGTACTTAAGATACATTATGCATAGGCAGAAGTGAGAGTTCTTGGCCCCATCCTTTTACACATTAAATAGAGGGGTTTAGAGGGAACTGTTGTATTTTTGCAAAGGAAACTCTGCTGATGCGCTACAAGAACTCCATAGCACTTAAGGTTCCCAGGGGAAGAGATCTCTCCTGAGAACTTCCTAAGCTGTGTTGGACAAAGTGTTTTGGTGGCATCTAGCCAAACAGTGCCAGATTATGGAATTTATATGTGCTATTACAAATATTATGTGAGTCATCTGTAATTAAACATTCTAAAGAGTTTTTTCCTTTTCAGTTCTAAAATACCTTGAGAACATTAAAGAGTCTGACCTACACTCTTAAAAGTCAAGAGATTCACCCCTGTGCAGAGGACCAGCCACAGGCCTGGGCACCACTGATATCCCACATACCTTCAATATAGGTCATAAGAATAGCACTGGGGGACGTAAGTGATGCCCAGATCTTGGGCTGGCTTCCACAGAGGATAGGATTTCATTCAATACAAATAAACATCAAGGCCTATTTCCTAACATACAGCTGGTAACTTTGAAGAAGCAACAGAACTGTTCTGATGACTGTTGTTTGCAATATTCTGAGCTACTGAAAGCAAGTAGCCTTGTAAAAACCTCCAAATTACGAACAGATATCAGAGAGGTACCAAATGCACGGATATGCCTTCATAGAACAAGGACTATCCTGATTTTTGTATTGGGTGCTTATCTACCATGGTGTTAGAAATGCCTAAGATAGTCACTTTGTGCCCATTTATAGTTGCCTGATAGCCATGTTGATTTTTTTATTACTTATTTTGCTCAGCTGTTGATTGATTTTATGTTGACAGATGTTGCTTTTGAAAGGAGCGCTTGTGATTTCACCCGGATATTGTGGAGGTCTCATGTGAACTTGCTATGCTTGGCTTGCCTCTCTGAAACTGTGCAGTCTCAAAGATCCCATTGCCACACCTATTGTGCTTGTCAGCTTTTCTTCAGTGCTTCATTGAAAATAAAAGAAATCGGGAGCTAAGCCTCAATTGTCAGCTATGTTTCTGGTTTGGTTCTTTTCAAGCCAAGCTTGGCCTACATTTTATCACTTTCTTTCTGTGCTGTTCATCATCTCACCTCTTCCCCTCCTCCACACCCTCACCTCACTCCCACTCCCAACCCCACACCCGGTCATGTGAAAAGAAAGAAAGGAATCTATTTCATTTTTAGTTCTGCAGCCTGCAGCGCTGCAAAATAAACAAACATTTTTCAGCCACCACCTGCAGCATGCTGCTGTACTTAGCAGAGCAGAACTGCTAAGGATGTGATTTGTTCTGTTTAGTATGAAGCCCTGAGCTTTGGGAAAAGATGTGAGGGAAGAACAGGAGTACTTGTGGCACCTTAGAGACTAACAAATTTATTAGAGCAGAAATTTCTACAAAACCATCCCACACATTCCCAGCTAATACTGCAGTTGAAACTGCTAACTTGGAACCTTAGTTTCATTATGTCTCACAAAGCAACAGAGTTTTTATTGGAATACAGTGTCCACTTACTGATATCAATGAGGTATTTTGGTATGTTACTCAGCTTTTACTCACTACTTACTCAGACAAACTCTATTTACAAGTGTGAGAGGGGGTGAGCCTTCGTGCCTGGCAGTTGCAGTCCATGGTGGCAGCCCCATCTAGTGGTTATGGGGCTGGGGAACCCAGGCCTTCCCACTCCACAGGGTTCTGACCCAGAGGCCCTCTGGAGCATTGTAATGCAGGAGTCCACTACCTGAGATCCAGCTAATGTGCTCCCCTGGGCCTCTTCATACTGCTCTGCCCCTTGCCTTGGGTGATGGTTGTTCCTGGCTACCTGATCCATGGATCTCAGCAGGGTAGGGAGCCTTGACTCTGTGCAGCCAACCTCCACCTAGGAATGCCTAGGAATGCCTTCTTGGCCTAATGCCTCTGTAGCAGTGAGTGCTGCCCCGGTGTGTTCCTGCGTTCTTAACTCTCCAGTGTATGGTTTATCCACCCCATCACAATAAGCTATGCCAATGTACACCACGTGAGAGTCTGGCCCAACTACTAAGTAGAACACTAAGTAAAAACAGAGTAAAATACAGAAAGATTCAACCTGATATTTTCAAAATACCATCTACTTGTGAAATATTTACTTTTTACTTGGCTCCATTGACTTTCTCTGAAATGCAAGTACTCTATTTGGTAGAGATTTTTGCATTATTTGTCTCTTTCTTTTGTTCTTCCTCAATTCCATTATCTGTCTGTTTCTGCAAATATGAGCAACTTGCTGGAGAATTCTGCTTGTAGAGCTTTCACCTGCCTCCCATTTACCAAATGGTCCTTAGCAACTTTTTGGTTTGGTTCCTATTTGTCTATTCATCTGTGTTGGTTTCATGGTCAGCAAACACGTAGTGGGCTGATCAATGATTCACTCTTTCTCTGGCTCCTCTGTATGACCAGACTGAGCTATTGTGGTGATGGAGTAGCTTAGACACTCAGCGTGCTCCATACTTTAAAATGTCCTCATTCACTTAATGGCTATTGATTTTGGCCCTGTACATCAAAGTCATCATTTCATGTTCAGACCTCCTGAGTTATCGGGGATGAATATAATTAAATTACAAACTAATCTCTGGAGATGGTTGTCCCAGGTAAAGGATGAGGTCATTGGTGGAAATATAGTGTGAGGATGTCTGGTTTACTACTGGTCTGTGGATTAGATCATTGTCGTGGATATTATCCACAGACGAGATACTGGGTGAAATCTTAGCCCCATTGACTTCAATGGGAGTTATGCCATTGACTTCAATGGAGCCAGGGTTTCACCCACTGCATGGGCAGTGGCTGTGCTTACTTTCCCACTGTGGGCAACAGCATAATCTGTGGCAGGGTGTTTTCTTCACCTCAGCACTTCTCCCTCGGGCAGCGGGGGGCCTGGAGTAAATCAGTCTGACTCTGGAGGGTTTTTCTCTTATCTCTGTTTTTTTCTTTCCCTACTTACATGGTGGGCCCCAGGGTGGGCCGAAGTTGTTCTCTTAATTAAAACAAAATAAAAAAAAAACCCAAACCCACACGCACAGTGAAAACAGAAATACTTTTCCCTGACCCTCTCTGGGGCGTTACCTTGCTATGCTGGCTTCTAGTTGCCAGTACTTACCCAAGCAGGTGTTAACTTAGTTTCTTTCCCTATAGTGAGGGGAGACAGACTTCCACCCAGAGAAGCCCTTCCTTCCTGCTGCCACTACCCCTGCTGCAGCTTGTCTCTCTTCGCTCTCTTTCTCACTCTCTCACCAGAAGAGGGGTTTTTTTAAAGGTCACTGGCAGCTCTTAACTGGCCTCAGGTGTCTCCAGTTAACCTCAGGTAACCGTTTTTTCAGCTCATAGCGAACAGGGCCTTCACCATTCTAGGGCTGATACATCTGCCCTCCTCCAGTCTCTCAGATCTGCCAGGATTGACTTTGTCATAGATCGAATCCTGACCTGGAAGGTTCACATTATGAAACGAATTCAGTCTTCTTTCCATTTGAGCCTTGAGCCTCTCTGCTAATACTAACAAGAGTGACCACATGGATGTTGATTCTTAGGTTGTGGACAGCTGTCCACTCTCATTGAACCAATACCACTGTCTAATTTACTTATTTTACTTTTATATAGACAGCATCACTCATTAGCTGAGCTATCTCCTCTCTTTCCTATAAGGTGGGTGACTGCAAAGCATGAGTTTCTGATTATCTCCAAGAAACACGTGTGGAACAATAAAGTCCAATCAGAATTTGAAATCTAAGTTTAAAGACGTGTGACTATTTCACCTACTGTGAGAGTCTGGGCCCTGTTGGACAGCGCCCTCTTCCGGCTGCCCTGAAGCTTGCTCTAGCTGAGCCAGCACCCTCCCTGCGGGAATTCTGCCTGGAACCTTCTCACCTAGTGCAGGAAAGGTAGTTTCCAGCAGGGTCGGTTGCTGTGGTTTCTTTGTTTATGTCAAGACTCCTCAACAAACAAGAGCAAAACTTCCCCAAGTCAGTCCCTCAGCTCCCCACCTACCCACCCCAGAAGTTCCTCAACCCAAAATTTGTGGCTCTTACCTCAGAGCCTTTTGATAATAGGACTTCCCACGGTCTCCCTTCTGTCCATTTTTGGTTTCCGGAAGCAGTTCCTCCCAGCAATCGCTTCAGCCTCTGGCAGGTATTGCAGCTCCTCCTTTTATGAAGATCAGCCAGTTAAACCGCAAGTCTTTTCCCAATGGGTGGGGCTAATCAGCCAGCTGCTTGCCTCTGACCTCAGTCAAATGGCATCCGTTATACCTGCACACCTACATACAAATATAAGATCTCTTGCGTTAAATAGAACTTGTCCAGAAATTGGGGCAAATTCAGATCTAGAGAAGCCTAGCACTCCCACTTTTGACTTCATTGGGAATTGCATGCATTTAGGCCCTGATCCAGCAAAGCAGGTAAGCATGTGCTTAAGTCCCACTGAAGTTAATAGAATTCAATCATGTGCTTAAAGTTAAGCATGTGCATAATTGTTTTGCTAAACCAGAGCCTTAAAGCACATCTGAATTTGGCCCTCATTGTTTAAAGAGGAAGGATGTTTTTGTAGTTAAGGCACTGGATGGAGATTCTGCCTCAAGATTTGCTACAACAGACTTTTTGCATGTCCTTGGGCAAGTCACTTCATCTCTCTGGCTCGGTTCCCCATCTGTAAAGGAAAGAAAATATTTTCTGTGTATCTCTTATCTGTTTGGTAAGTAGACTGTACGTTTTTCAGAGTGGGGAATGTCTCTTACAATCTCTGTGTTTGTACAGCATCTAGCACAGGGGGACCTTTAAGTAACACAAATAGTGACAATAATTACATTTCACATAGCAGTGGAGTCCAGACTCACTATGTACAACTTCTATCAGTCTATAGTCTACTGTCTGATTAGCCATTACCTGCCTTCATTCCCAAAAGGCTGTTCCTTCAAAAGTACACAATTAAAATCCTTGTGTAGATCAAAACTTTGAAAATATGCAAAACAAAGATCAGTCATGCAAATAAGTGTGGAAGAATTACATATCTAGTTGCCAACACAGGATTTGGACTATTTATTATGCTTGTCTTTTACTTCTGCACTTTCACACTCACAAGTCTATTGATTTTAGTGCAACTAAGTGCCTGAGTTATGGGAATATGATTAATGCGAAGGCATCACCTTAGGCAATTTGGTTTTTACTTATACAGACACCCTGGAAAAGATGAACTGTGTAACATGTACCACTAAATATGATTCAGTAATATTACTCCAGTAGAACAAGTGAATAGGCATTTCTTCATATACTGTAAATACATTATTGCTGGTAACTTAACGATCAAATAAATAAAACCATAAGAAAATTAGTGTATGTAAATATTGAACAATACTATAATAATCTTGTTAATAGTATATTGTATGTTGTATATTGTTTGCAATTTTTTTTATTCCTTCCTGTATTAATACAAGAAAACATGCATTATAAGAACTACCATTAGACCATAATTAAAAATTATTTCATGGTTTAGAAAACTATAATCAATACTTACTAATCCAGGTTGCTTACAGTAAATCCCTACCACTCAGAAATCTGCATAGCCTTTTTAGTTTACATGATCTTTCAAGCTATGATATTGTCAAATTGATTTAAACTGGCATGAAATGTAATTGTGTTAAGAGTAGAGAGGAAGGAGGGCCCAATGGTTAGCATGCTAGTTTAGCACAGGGGAGATCCAGGTGCTACAGACTTCCTTTGTGACTTTGCGCAAGTCATTTAGTGCAGATATAAGTACTTAAGTCACACAGGTGCTGGGAGGTGTGATTCCCAGCTTAGATAGGCATACATGCACTAGCTCTGCTTCAGCGAGTGTGCTTAAAAATAGCTGTGTGACTCTGGTGGCTTGGGCCAGTCGCTTGAATACAATCCTGCTTAACCCTCTGGGTACATACTCAGGTGGCCATCATAGCCATACTGTGATTTTAATACACTGAGCAGAGCTACTGCCTGTATGTCTGCCCAGGCTAGGAATCATACTTCCCAGCTGCTGTGTAGAAATATGCTTAGTCTCTATGTGCCTCAGTTCCCCATATGTGAAATGGGGATAATAGCTCTTCCGTACCCATAGGGCTATTGAGAGGCAGTTAGATACAGTGTTGATTGGGGCCATATAAGTACTTAAATACCTAAGATAGACTAGCATTGCTATAGTTTGCTAAAATATATAACGAGGGGATTTTCAACATGCCCCCCCTCAATGATTAGCAATCAAAACATATTGCTGATGGCCATCAGATAAGAAATGTGAATAATCCGATGCCATGGTCTGGAGTTATTAATCTGTTTCGGTGCATTGTGGCATTTACTCTCAGGGGATGAAGACCACGCTGATTTAATAACCAACCTGGTTTAGAGGAAGTGAAAAACAGCTATAAAAATAAAAATATAAAAAAATCATCTAACAAATGAAAGAAAGGGGAAGTTGATAGAAATAAATGTAAATCAGAAGCTAGATATTGTAGAAAATGTATAAGAGAAGCAAAAGAACACATGGCGCAATCTCTGGCCAGCAGAGTTATGGACCATAAGAAGGACTTTTTAAAGTATATTTCGATCAAAAAGAATCCTAACAATGGTATTGGTCTGTTACTAGATGGAAATGGTAGAATTATCAATAATCCTAAAGAAAAGGCACAAGTGTTCAATAAATATTTCTTTTCTGTATTTGGGGGGGAAACAGATGATGTAGTCCTGTCATACATGATTATGAAACACTTCAATTTATATAGTAATTCTGGAGGATGTTAAAGAGCAGCTACTAAAGTTAGACATTCTTGAATCAGCGGGCCCAGATAACTTGCATCCAAGAGTTTAAAAGAGCTTTCTGAGGAGCTCACTAGCCCATTGATATTGATTTTCACTAACTCCTGGAACAATGACGAAGCAAATGTTGTGGCAATATTTAAAAGGGGTAAATGGGATGATCCAAGTAATTACAGGCTGTCAGTTTGACATCAATCCTGGGAAAACAATGAATCAGCTGATGTGTGACTTAAAGAAAGATAATATAATTAATGCCAATCAACATGGTTTATGGAAAGTAGATCTTGTAAAACTAACTTTTTTTATTAGATTGCAGGTTTGGTTGTAAATGTACTAGTGTTGATGTCATATATTTAAACTCTTATAAGGCATTTGACTTGGTACACCTGTACCCCGATATAACGCTGTCCTCGGGAGCCAAAAAATCTTACCGCGTTATAGGTAAAACCATGTTATATTGAACTTGCTTTGATCCACCGGAGTGCGCAGCCCCTCTCCTCTCCCACCTCCCCACCCCCCCCGCGGAGTGCTGCTTTACCGCGTTATATCCGAATTCGTGTTATATCAGGTCGCGTTAGATCGGGGTAGAGGTGTACTGCACAACATTTTGCTTAAAAAACTAGAATGATACAAAATTAACAAGACGTGTAAAATGAATCAACAAGTGGATAACTGACAGGTCTCAAATGTAACTGTAAATGGGGAAATGTGATTGAGCAGATGTGTTTCTAGTGGGATCTCACAGTGATTGGCTCTTGGTCCTATGTTATTTAATATTTTTATTAATGACCTGGAAGAAAACATAAAATCATCACTGATAAAGTTGGGAGAAAACACGAAGATTGGGGGAGTGGTAAATAATGAAGAGGACAAGTCACTGATACAGAGTGATCTGCATTGCTCGGTAAGCTGGGTGCAAGCAAACAATTTGCATTTTAATACAGCCAAGTGTAAAGTCATATATCTAGGAACAAAATATATAGACCTTATTTACAGGATCATGGACCCTATCTTCGGAAGTGACTCTAAAAAAAGACATGGGGGTCCTGGTAGGTAATCAGCTTAACCTAAGTTCCCAGTGCAATGCTGTGGCCAAAAAGGCTAATGCAATCTCCAGATGTATAAACAAAGAATCTTGAGTAGGAGTTAGGAAGGTTATATTACCTCTGCATGCAGCACAGGTATGACTGCTAGTAGATTATACAGTCCAGTTCTAGTATTACAATTCAAGAATGGCATTCATATATTAGAGAGGGTTCAGAGAAGAGCCACAAGAATGAATGAAGGACTGAGAGACTCATGGAGTTCAGTCTGTTCACCTTAACAAAGAGAACATTAAGTGGTACCTTGATCACAGTCTGTAAGTACCTACACGGGGAATAAACATTTGATAATGAGATCTTCAGTCTAAAATTGCTGGACCAGCTTTTCTTTTGTGGCTGCAGACACTATTCAATATCCAGAAAATTCAGCAGCAAAAGTCGGACTGAGAATTAAAATTCTTCTGGTCGGCAATTTTGAACACCCTGCGGGCTTCCGCACCCTAATGGGTGACCACCCAGTTAAGATTCTCAGTGATTTCACCTACCTTGGCTCTGTTGTCAATAACATGAGTGGCATTGAGAAAGAACTTGAAGTCACAATGCAAAATACTTATGGGGTGCCTCATTAAGAATGTCATTCGCAAACTGAATACTCTGATACGTAGAGAGATGAAGCTGAGGATATATAATGTGTAAGGAACATAGGCCATATCTGGATTTAAGCCTGAGTGACTTTGGTTGGCCAAAATGTTTAATAAAAGTTAGCATTGCAAAGAGATGCTTGAAGCAGCTTTTTGTGTGTAGGCAAAGGGTTAGTAGGATAAAATGTTATATACGTGTCCTAGTCGCTATCCCACTTCATAGGATATGTTCCCAGTGTCATAATTAACTAGATGTCATGACAAAGTATGAAAATGAGCAAATACATTACCTTGAATAAGTCCTGAATTATATTTAAACAATCCAGACATTTCAATGTGGGGGTAAAACAGAAACTTGTCTCACAGCCCTTTATCACATGGCACCTTCTTGCATTCTGTTTTCAAGAGACATCTGTTCACAGTTAGTAATGAATTGGGTTACGACATGTCCAACCTAGTGTGGAACCTTCAATGAACCTTCAAGACAAAGATGTCAAATCGTTGGTCCCCGATGACCTATACCAACATGCTGGAACCCCTACATAGACAAAAGTGTCCCTAAGGGTGCAGTAGAGAGATCACTGATCCCTACAAAAGATGCCAACCAAGCAGAGAAAATGGAGGGAGGGAACTCTCTAGCGCCAGCAAGATAGCTGAAGTTATATTCTGCTCCATTCTCTGGACTGGCCACCCAGAGAAGGAGTGAAGAATGCCTACAGACTAAGCCAAGCCTGAGGTGCCACCAAGAGCGAGAGTGAAGATCAAACCCCACTGCATGTGAAAGCACAGATCATGTCTTATGATCTATGAAGATACCAGTGAATATCAGCTTAAATTCAAGCTAAGACCAATCATGTGAGTTAGAAACTTTGAATAGAGAATCCTACTATAAAGCAGTTTGAATCACTCCAATGCTCCCGTGTGTGTGTGTTTGTGTATTACTAACTTTTCCACAAAATAGACACTAAACCCTCATGTCTGTTATTGAAACAGTGAGAGATCCCTGATTAAACCAGTGTCATTCTAAAGCGGCTATAAGTCTGCAGGTTTAGAAATCATTTTGTGTTTGTGCCAGACTATCGGAAAATTACAGGCATTGAGCAACATGGGGTGGGAAATATATTAGACAAACCCAAGCTCAGTATAATCTATGAGCAGTAAAGCTTATGGGAGAGAGGTAGTCAAAAGGGAAGCTACTGGGAAATCGTTTAAAGAGGTTTACATCCTTAAAATCAAGGCAAAGTTACAGCTGTTGCTTTCAGCAGATTTTAAGTTAAATTAATCAAGTTAAAGGAAAAGGGACTCTCCCATCAACCTTTCTGTAAAACCTTAAGAAGGATTGTTTTTCTTAATTTGTTCAATGTGATTTAATTACTAATTGCAGTAATTGGTGAGCCAGTTCCAACCATTGGCATTGATTGTATTTCAGTTTTAATATTACTTTGACCAATGTCAGGTTTCAGAGTAGCAGCCGTGTTAGTCTTTATCCGCAAAAAGAAGAACAGGAGTACTTGTGGCATCTTAGAGACTAACAAATTTATTAGAGCATAAGCTTTCGTGGACTACAGCCCACTTCTTCGGATGCATATAGAATGGAACATATATTGAGGAGATATATATACACACATACAGAGAGCATAAACAGGTGGGAGTTGTCTTACCAACTCTGAGAGGCCAATTAATTAAGAGAAAAAAAAAAAACTTTTGAAGTGATAATCAAGCTAGCCCAGTACAGATAGATAGATCTATCTCCCCTTGTAAGTATTCTCACACTTCTTATCAAACTGTCTGTACTGGGCTAGCTTGATTATCACTTCAAAAGTTTTTTTTTTTTTCCTCTTAATTAATTGGCCTCTCAGAGTTGGTAAGACAACTCCCACCTGTTTATGCTCTCTGTATGTGTGTATATATATATATCCTCAATATTTATTCCACTCTATATGCATCCGAAGAAGTGGGCTGTAGTCCACGAAAGCTTATGCTCTAATAAATTTGTTAGTCTCTAAGGTGCCACAAGTACTCCTGTTCTTCTTTTGACCAATGTAATATGCTCTTATAAATTAAGTCAGGAGAACTATGCCACCTAGCTTAAATTTAAAACAAATATAGCTGCCTGCTTAATCTTTTTAATAAATTTCTAAAAGACACACTGATCTGGTCTATTTCCCAAAACTTCAGTGCAGACAAAGAAACCTACATAGGCGAGAAAGGTAAAATCCATAACATTCCTGAGCCCATTATAGATTTCAGTAAGTTAGAATATAGTCCTATTATTCCTACAATGCTTCAGTGGTCAGTATTCTGACTTACGGGACTGAAACATGGCCCCTCTTTGGCTACATCTACACTATGAGCTCATGTACACATACTTGTGCAGGCTCTCATCCATCTAGCATGAGTATAAATAGCAGTGTAGCCAGTGCAGTATGAGTAGTGGTAGCAGAGGAAGCTGGTTTCAGGAGGGTTTGTATTGAGCATGGCTCAGCAATGCCCCCACTACTACTACCCATGCTACCGCAGCTACGCTATTTACGTTTGCACTAGCTTGATGTGAGCTAGCGCGAGTGTGTGTACATGAGCATGGGACACATACCCCTAGTTTGTAGTGTGATGTAGCCTCAGTCAAGTTGGAAAAAAGTTGGACATCATTCAGATGAGCCATCTCTGAATTATCGAAAATGTCAAATAATTAGGGCTGTCATGCAATTAAAAAAATTAATTGCAATTAATCACGCAATTAAAACAATTAATTGTGATTAATCGCACTGTTAAACAACAGTAGAATACCATTTATTTACATATTTTGGATGTTTTCTACATTTTCAAATATATTGATTTCAGTTACCACACAGAATACAAAGTGTACACTGCTCACTTTATATTTATTTTTGATCAAGTATTTGCACTATAAAAAAACAAAAGAAATAGCATTTTGCAATTCACCTAATACAAGTCTGTAGTGCAATCTCTTTATCATGAAAGTTGAACTTGCAAATGTAGAATTATGTACACAATAAACTGCATTAAAAAAAATTAAAAATTTTAGAGCCTACAAGTCCACTCAGCCCTACTTCAGCCAATCACTCAGACAAACAAGTTTGTTTACATTTGCAGGAGATAATGTTGCCCGCTTCTTGTTTACAATGTCACCTGAAAGTGAGAACAGGCATTCTCGTGACACTGTCATAGCCGGTGTCACAAGATATTTACGTGCCAGATGAGCTAAAGACTCATATGTCCCTTCGTGCTTCAACCACCATTCCAGGGGACATGTGTCCATGCTGATGATGGGTTCTGCTCAATAACAATCCAAAGCAGTGCGGACTGACGCATGTTCATTTTCATTATGAGTCAGAGCCACCAGCAGAAGGTTTATTTTCTTCTTTGGTGGTTCGGGTTCTGTAGTTTCCGCATCGGAGTGTTGCTCTTTTAAGACTTCTGAAAGCATGCTCCACACTCTGTCCCAATCAGATTTTGGAAGGCACTTGAGATTCTTAAATCTTGGGTTGAGTGCTGTAGCTATCCTTAGAAATTTCACATTGGTACTTTCTTTGCGTTTTGTCAAATCTGCAGTGAAAGTGTTCTTAAAATGAACCACATGTGCTGGATCATCATTTAAGTCTGCTATTACATGAAATACATGGCAGACTGCAGGTAAAACAGAGCACGGGACATACAATTTTCCCCCAAGGAGTTCAGTCACAAATTTAATTAACGCATTATTTTTTAACGAGCGTCATCAGCATGGAAACATGTCCTCTGGAATGGTGGCCAAAGCACAATGGGGCAAAAGAAAGTTTAGCATATCTGACACGCACTGCCAGGTTTATAATGGTACCAGTAGCCACCATCTTCTAGGCTCTTCATAGTATATTAAAGGGGCTTTGAATTCAAATGAAAGATCACAATCTCTAAGGAAATAATACTGTTTGACATAGGTTTTGAACACTTTTAACAGTCAAGTACATGAGTATGTAATTCCTATTTTTAGAATAAAATATAAATTGAATCTTTTTAAATAACACTTCTCTTACAAAGACAAGATCAAAGAACCCACCCATAGCCTAATAGGGAAACTTGGGTGAGCTCAGAAGAGAGGAAACTGAGGAGAAAGGAAATTTGGAAGAGTAAAAAATGAGGGGGAATTATGTTAGGAAGGAAGAGTGTGTCCAGAGGGCAGGATGTTGTGAGTAACTTTGTGCTTGTGTAGAAGGACTGTTACAAACTGTGAGTGCCAGTCTAAAGCTATACAAAGTGAACATCTGAAGAAGTTTCTCACAAGGTGCTTTCAAAGTGCCTGATGCCTCTTGTTGTGCTTGTGTAGTCATAGGGATATAATTTTTATAGGAAAATGAGCCAGAACTTCTCGTAATCAACTTTTGACTCTTTGAACCTGATGGTAAAGAATAACGTTATTTGATTAGCGTGGAGTTCTGTTCTAGGTCAATACAGTTTTCTGTTTAAAAAATCTAACTAGTATAGATTGGTACTTGAGAAAGACTAGTCTTTACTGCATAACTGGGTACAATTAGTACAATGGAAGGAGGGTATAAACCATTGCTAATTTAATAAGTGTCATGCTGTGTTAGCAGAGGAGTGACATCAGGTTCAGGTTTCTTTGACCCTGCCTCAGAGCACAGTATATTGCTGTTTCTCTATTTGACAATAATGTTAGGGCACATGTCATTAGTATTTTGAAGGAGTAAAATAGAGAGATTTCTCTATGCCTGCATATGTTATCTGTTGACTCCCTTTATCAGATTCCACCTGCTTTCTTTTGCCCGTGTTTGTCGGAAACTCAATTGCACATATCAAAGCTTATACAGTACTTGCATAAATTGCTTTCTAAAAAGCAGGGAGCTTTATATGTAAAATTGTACTTGTTCGTTTACATAAAGGATTCTCTTCTAAATAAATTTCATTCACATGAAGTGAGTTCCATGTTAGTTGCATGGGAAAATTGTGCAGTCAAGTCAGCTTTAGGATTATTTGTATGTCCAGGATTTACAGCACCAGATTTATTTTCCTAATATTAGCACATGGTGATCCAGACAGGATCAATTGTTCCCCCCCACCACCCCCCGAAGCATATGAATTAGCCTTTCAGTAGAGTAGTCTGAGGATACAGCTGCCTTTCATGGATGAGAAGTGGTAGCATCAGCATGAGCAGACCGTGACCAGGCAGTTCTTGGGAGCATGCTGGGACTCACTAGCTCTCTCATACTAGTGAAGGCAAATGGTGGAACTTGTTCCCACTGAGAATCAGGCTGGTCCCAACTCTTTATACTGTCAGAGTTCAATGTGAGACTCATCTCTTTGCGGCATGCAGGTGTTTTCCAAATAGTTGGGTGGGGACCAGCCAACTCCACTTGGATTCTGACCCTCCTTGTAAGACATTCTGAGGGAGAACCTCTTTGATGGCTATTCTCCCATTTTGGATATTCCTTACATGTGAAAATGTATGTAAGAGAATCCAGATGATATAATGATGGGTGCTTTAGAAATGCATACAATAATAATAATGATTACTAAGGAATGCAAGCTGTTTATACTCTAAGGTCTTCCATTATAATATATGGTCAAACAACAAGTAATTCCTCTTCCCATTGGAAACACACATTCCAGGATGCAGTTCACCAAACTCTTCCCAGAGATTATTTTGAAGGTACAGAAAACACACCACAGTTGCTATTTAGAAAGAAAATCCTGAGGTGCAGATATGTAAATACCTGCAGTACATAACTATCTTATTGTACCCAGTATTCTTACTAACTTATATTGCATAGTCCCCTGCTAGGGCATTTAGTCAGTACCTGACTGAGGTTTGGTCTATACTACATACTTACTTCGGTATAAATACATAAGTAAGGGGGGAAGGGATAGCTCAGTGGTTTGAGCATTGGCCTGCTAAACCCAGAGTTATAAGTTCAATCCTTGAGGGAGCCACTTAGGGATCTGGGGCAAAAATTAGTAGTTGGTCCTGCTAGTGAAGGGGGCTGGACTCAATGACCTTTCAGGGTCCCTTCCAGCTCTATGAGATAGAGGTATATCTCCATATATATATATATATATATATATATATACACACATTCCTCAGGAGTGTGAAAAATCTACACCTCTGAGTGACATAGCTACCATTAGACCATAATTAGACCAACATAGCTACCGCCTCTCACAGAGGTGGGGTTATTAAGCTGACTGAAGATCTCTCATCCATTGGCTTAGAGCATCTTCACCAGGCGCGCTACAGTAGTGCAGCTGTGCCAACATAAATTTGTAATGTAGACCTGCCCAGAGTGTAGTGCATTCACTTCAGTGTGCTATTGTTATGGCTTCCATGTTGGCCAACGTGTCAGGGATTGAACTGGTGATATCCAGAGCTAAAAGCATGAACTGCTCTAGATTGAACTAAATAGCCAGTGCTTTAGCTGTGATTGTTACAGATTCCCATCCTCTCTGGATTGGGCACAGACCTGTAACACACATTCACCAGTGCATTACACACTATTATGGCTGGTGTTTTAGACCATGTTTTCAAAGTTGTGTGCAAACATGTATGTGCAACAATTGGAGTTACAGCTAGCAAGGGATGTGAAAGGTAACAACAAGGGTTTCTACAGGTATGTTAACAACAACAAGAAGGTCAGGGAAAGTGTGGGACACTTACTGAATGGGGGAGGCAACCTAGTGACAGATGATGTGGAAAATGCTGAAGTACTCAATGCTTTTTTTGCCTCGGTCTTCACAGACAAGGTCAGCTCCCAGACTACTGCACTGGACAGCACAGTATGGGGAAGAGATGAGCATCCCTCAGTGGTGAAAGAACAGGTGAAGGACTATTTTAAAAAGCTGGACATGCATAAGTCCATGGATTCAGATTCAATGCATCCGAGGGTGCTGAGGGAATTGGCTGATGTGATTGCAGAGCCATTGACCATTATCTTTGAAAACTTGTGGCAATCGGGGGAGGTCCCGAATGATTGGAAAAGGCAAATATAGTGCCCATCTTTTAAAAAGGGAAGAAGGAGAATCCAGGGAACTACAGACCAGTCCCTAGAAAAATCATGGAACAGGGCCTCAAGGAATCCATTTTGAAGCACTTGGAGGAGAGGAAGGCGATCAGGAACAGTCAACCAAGGGCAAGACATGCCTGACCAACCTGATTGCCTTCTATGATGAGATAACTGGGTCTGTGGATATGGGGAAAGCGGTGGACATGATATATCTTGACTTTAACAAAGCTTTTGATACCATCTCCCATGGCAAGTTAAAAAAGTATGGATTGGATTAATGGACTATCAGGTGGATAGAAAGCTGGCTAGATTATCTGGCTCCATGGGTAGTGATCAACGGCTTGATGTCTGGTTGGCAGCTGGTATCAAGTAGAGTGCCCCAGGGGTCGGTCCGGGGGATGGTTTTGTTCAACATCTTCATTAATGATCTGGATGATAGGATGAATTACATCGTCAGCATGTTCATGGATGACACTAAGTTGGAGGGAGCAGTAGATATGCTGGAGGGTAGGGATAGGGTCCAGAGTGACCTAGACAAATTGGAGGATTAGGCCAAAAGAAATCTGATGAGGTTCAACAAGGACAAGTACAGGGTCCTGCACTTAGGACGGAAGAATCCCATGTGCCGGGGACTGACTGACTAAGCGGCAGTTCTACAGAAAAGGACCTGGGGATTACAGTGGACGAGAAGCTGGATATGAGTCAACAGTGTGCCCTTGTTGCCAAGAAGGCTAACAGCATATTGGGCTGCATTAATAGAAGCGTTGCCAGCAGACCAAGAGAAGTGATTATTCCCCACTATTCAGCACTGGTGAGGCCACACCTGGAGTACTGCGTCCAGTTTTGGGTCCCCCACTACAGAAAGGATGTGGATGAATTGGAGAGAGTCCAGTGGAGGGCAATGAAAATGATTAGGGGGCTGGGGCACATGACTTATGAGGCGAGGCTGAGGGAACTGGGCTTATTTAGTCTGCAGAAGAGAAGAGTGAGGGGGGATTTGATATCAGCCTTCAACTACCTGAAGGGGGGTTCCAAAGAGGATGGAGCTCGGCTGTTCTCAGTGGTGGCAGATGACAGAACAAGGAGCAATGATCTCAAGTTGCAGTGGGGGAGGTCTAGGTTGGATATTAGGAAAAAGCTATTTCATTAGGAGGGTAGTGAAGCACTGGAATGGGTTACCTAGGGAGGTGGTGGAATTTCCATCCTTAGAGGCTTTTAAGGCCCGACTTGACAAAGCCCTGGCTAGGATGATTTAGTTGGGTTGGTCCTGCTTTGAGCAGGGGGTTGGACTAGATGACCTCCTGAGGTCTCTTCCAACCCTAATCTATGATTCTTTGTGCTACTCTGCATTTCATTGCTGTGGCATCTGCAAAAACGTTAACTGAGCACACAAAAGGACACTTAGGCATACACCTGGGTATTTGCTTTGAATTATCCCTTATGTATCTGTAATTATGAACACAAAATGGTGCACGCACAATTTTTAAAAACTGGTTTGCTGAATTAATAGAAGGCAAAAAAAAAGTTATTTCTCTCAGCAGCTGCAACTTGGCCTTATTGAAGGTACCATATCAGGTAGATTTCCACTCTCACAAGTATATTGATTTTAGTGGAACTAAGCACTTGAGCATAGAAAATTCTACATATGCATATAAGAAAATGGAAGCTGAGAACTATGACTTTGATGACTTTTATGACTTCTGACTTCTGTGAGTGTGTAAAACATCAGTCAACATCACATTATGAATTTTTAGCTTTTTTTTTCATTTTATGGTGCCTTTTAAAATACTGTAAATGTACTATTCATGAATTATTAAAGCAGGCCATGGAGGTGGAGTGGGAAAAGTGGTCACGTTATTTTGGTCCTGGGAGGGTCCTTCATATGCTAAGAAATTCTTCCTTGAAAGGAAGGGCCAATCGAAGAAGCCTGCAAAAATTCAATGTCCTCCTTGAGATATAGTTTTAGTGCTGGGGTACAGGACAGACATCTGGGTATTCAGAGACTATCTCCACTCTCAAAAGATCTGAGTGATCACCCACTGCAAAGCCCTCATGTGATCACCCAGAGCATGAGTATGAGTTGCAGGAGACTGCTGATGCAAACCAAGGTGTCTTTTCTATATCCTTGATAAAATAAAAAAGTTGGGTGATGTAGGAGGATGACACCACTCTATAGAAGGCAACTGATGAGGAGTGAGTCTGCCATGCTGTAGTCAAGCATCAGGTGAAAAAAACTTGTTAGCTATAGAAGACAAATCCCATTTCTACATATATGTAGTGTAGGACACAATCTATGCACTGTCGTAAATACTCCTGTGTTTGCAAGGAAATCGATGATTTAAGGACTTTTCCTTCTCTAGCTTCTATGATGCTTCAATTCTATTATTCTATACTAGAGAGGAATCTGTGATATTTTTTGGCATGAGTGTTTTGGAACTCTCACCTGATGCCAAGATTTCAACTGACAGGTAATAGTGAAAATGTCATTGTTCCACCCAAATAAAAAGAATGACCTTTCCATAAAAGCACAGGTAATCTGTTCTTAGCACATACTTTGAGAGGATGTCAGCCTACTCTCAATCACTTCCTCAGCAGATGATACCTACAAAGCCCACTGGAAATGGTTTGGCTAGACAGCACATTTGTGTGCTGCTGATATATTGTTTGGGCTTTCAAGATGTGCTCTTTAGCAGCACCATTCAGTTAAACTGCAGAACCATTTAGATATCACAGTTCTTCAATTCCCAACCTCTGTAAATTGATTGGCACAAAGGGATTCATATTTCCAAAGCCAATAAGGCAGATTCCTTTTTCCAGCAGACATGATTTTTTTTTTATCTGCAACCTTGAGCATTGCTAACTTAACCTCCACTCAGTTCTAAATGTGGAAAAGGAAATGGTTACATTTTAATGAACACAAATTAATAATGGAGTGCCTGGACTTTTTTTTTATTATTATTATTTTTGTGTGCAGGCTTTATTTGGTTCTGGAGCAGATGATTCCTGTGTGATTTGTCACTGCCAGAAAATGACATTTGCCAATTCTTAGGGGCATTTAGCTATTGACAGTGTGGGTTGCTATACATGGGAGTCTTATATTGACATAATAGAATTTTTTTTTCTTTAAATGCATTTACAGAGAGTAATGAAATGGTCACATCTGGACTCTTCCCCAGAGGTTCTAGTCAATAAAATATTAATAGCTGTCATTTCCAGCAACGGCAATACGACAATAGCACAATGGAGGAATCTCTAACATTCCCTGCACCCATAGGGCTCCCTAATTAATTAACCAGCTATCCTTCTTCCTTACCCACCCGTGAAGATCAGGGACAGTAAAACCTGTGGATGAAATGTGAATTAATAGGGAAATTGGTTTCTCTGTCTGTCACCTTGTACTTGTCACATATTTCTTCAGGAAGGTTTTCTGTATTTGAGAAATCAAAGGGTCATATGATAAGTGATAGTAACTGTCCTTCAGT
Organism: Malaclemys terrapin pileata; assembly: GCF_027887155.1. Lineage (NCBI taxonomy): Eukaryota > Metazoa > Chordata > Testudines > Emydidae > Malaclemys > Malaclemys terrapin. The sequence continues at coordinate 114,717,929 of NC_071507.1, read as the reverse complement.
CCTCACTCAGACAAAACTACCATTGAAAGCTAATGGGAGTTTAGCTCAAATAAGGACTGCTGAATTGGACCATGGAATTATAGAGTAATACCTGCAGGAAACCCACATACTGAAATTCAGTTTATACTATGCAGTCTTAACTTGTGCACTCAACATTTTGCCAGCTGTTTCAGGCTCCTAGTAAATACATGTACTGCATATTCTAATGTCTCAGAGAGAATATGAGGAGGATGTCATGTTCTTGTTTCAAGCGATTCTGTGCTCCCCTCTCTGCACAGCTAGTGGGTATGTCCTAATAGTCACTTATGCATAAGAGGAAATAATTCAGTTTAATGAAACTCCAAATATCAGTCACTTTGTAAAAGACCATTGCATGCTTTTATCAGTTAAAGGCCCCCAAACGCTGTATAAATAAGAGAAAATTTTTAAGCAAACTGGACCCAGCATCAATAAATTATCATAGACTGATTACTAGACTTTTATCCAGTCAACGTTATAATCCCCCAGTGAACCGTTGTATTGTCAGTGTGTCTGCTTCAAAACATGTCTTCCCTAGAAAGCATTCCTTCATTCAGCTTCTGCTGCTGGAAGCAGGCAACAGCTTGAAGCTAGCAGCTGCTCCTGAACAAAGCAGGTAGAGATGCAAGAAAGGCTGCTGAATCCATAACAATAAGCACATCATGATATAATTACAGTAAATCTCCAGAGTGGCCCATGCGCACAGAATGCCATATGTTTTTGGTTGAGGAAGTGTGCAATACTGAAGGCATAGTTTAATATAGGAATGTTCCATAGTACTCCTGCTAGCATTAAACTGATTTTTTTATCCAGAAAAGTAGCATATATACTTGTTGGCAGAACTGAAGATAATATTTGCAGGATCAGCTAACTATGCTGGTAGATATAATTAATACTAACAAAAATTCTGAAGGACACGAACAGGTAGAAGGAAGGTTTCTGTTTCTTTGCAGTGTAACTGTACATATTCTAATAGGCAGTACATCCATTTAACCTCTCTTTGATAAGGTGTTCTTTGAACAGTGCATGTAATAGCTGTTCCATTTTTAAAATGTCTTCATTTGACTTTGACCAGGTTAATAGGATTTACTGCTTCTGCAGTCTGCCCATACAAAACAGATTGTCAGTATGGACAATACCTTCTGGTCTGTCAAGGATTAATAAACTATATTCTCTGTCCCTGCTTCAGGAAATGATTTATTCTCCAGAAGATTTAGACACAAACGGGTGTGAGTCTCATCTGAGCTGGCACTGCTTAGTAGCCACTTGGTATTTTCTCTATCAGCTGGTGATGTCTGCCCCATTTTCAGATGACACACCCTGATTCTCCTTTCGAGAACTGTGCAGAAATTTTGCTGTAGTCAGATGCTGACTGTCTAAAATAGATCTCCCAGATATCTTTCAAAGATGGCCTGTACTCTTGAAAATATTTTCAGTTACAAACAGCACAAATCAATTTGGTCTTCAGAAGCATTCATCTCTTAAATCATTGTTTTATGCTTTGTATGAACTTGGTTTTTATGTTCCAATGACTCTGTGTTCTGTAAAGAAGTTCCTGAAATCTTTGTGTGCCATAAGAAAATGATTTGTTCCTTGGTTGCTAGCTGTTTCTTGCCATGATTACTTCCTGCTGCAATGATCAGAATATAATGCTGCAGCAAAATTTGCAGCGATTCAAATGGAGTAAAATGAACATATATTATTGTTCTCTAAAGATGCAGATCCTAATTCCAACTATTATCCAGATACCAAGTGAGTGAACACGCACACACAAACACACACACACACTTTATGATTTGTTAAGGTCTAAGCAAGAGTGGGGCCCAAGTTGCTATCATAGGGAGGGGAACAGGGATTCTGATATAACTGCCATTTGACTGCTCCTGCCAAAAGAGGCGAGCACAGAAGCACATAATCCCAGGAACCACAGGGCCTCTAGTGGTCATTCTGAACCTAAAGTCAACCTGCATGCATGTGCTCTCCCTCATCCCACACCCCACGCCCTTTATTTAATTTTACTATATTAAAATATGAGGAATACCTAAAATCCTACCACAGCATATTGCAGTCTCCATCCTGAAGTGCTCCCTCTGGGCCAGATATTCTGCTGGTGTGCACTTAAAACTGTCTTAATCCTTTTTAAAAAGTGATGCTTTACAAATATGTGACAGATGCTCACTCTTAGAAGGAACAAGCTGGAGATGGCTGCTGGAATTTTAAAAATCCCCACATCATCACCCTGAGTATTTCTCCAGATGATTGCAATTCCAGACTAATTAAATGAGGCCTATCCATTGTCCATAAACTCATAACATCTCAGATTTTTTATCTAGACCACTTAGCACTGATAGAAACGCACCAAAACTAGATATGAGCCCAAACCCCGGAACAGAATGGCCATACTGGGTCAGACCAATGGTCCACCTAGCCCAGTATCCTGTCTTCAAGGCCAGATGCTTCAGAGGACTAGACAGAACAGAACAATTATCGAGTGATCCATCCCCAGTCATCCAGTCCCAGCTTCTGGAAGTTGAAGGTTTAGGGACACCCAGAGCATGGGGTTGCCTCCTGACCATTTTAGCTCCTGATGGACATGTAATAATACAGCACATAATCAAACAATATAGTAAATAAGAATAATATAGTGTTTTTGCTTTAAAAGTGGTGATGTAGCACCTGATGTAAAAGGTTCTAGGGCACATTTAAGTAAATTTGTGGGTGAATTAGTGTTTATGAAAATGAGGAATTTAATGGCAATAACATGAATCAAATGAATTTCCCCATAGGGACTTTCCCCTTGATAATTGCTGTGTATTCTAATCCCCTGCTATTCTAGTCCTTGGGCTCTGATTGGGAAGACACCTGCTGAATTATACCAAGTTTGTGGGGTTTTCCCTTACAATATTAATTTTCATTGAGTTTTTCATAATTATAAACAAATGAAACTAACTTCAACCATACAAATTAGGGGCCAGAGTTCTGCTGATATACACCAGCTGCAAAATTGACTTGGTAAAATTATCATTATACACTAGAGAATTTGTTGACTGTATTTACTGTAATGTTTCCACATTTATTGAACAGCACTGTGCTTTTCATGTGAGCCAGTTAGCAAACAGCAGTGTGTTGTTTACTTACCTGTATTTAAAACACGGTACACAATGCAAATTTATTATAAAATACAGCTCCTAGAAGTAAACTTGGATATCCTTGAACAATCTCCGCATGCAATAGTACTAGAGCTGTACTACATTTATTTTGTTTACTGACTATAACTTCACTAAAGCTATAGAGATAAGCAAGCTAAGGTGTGTCAGTGTCTTGCAATTTGGAATGTCATGTGGTAATATTTTGTTATCTCCGACTCCATTATAATTGCATATGTGACCAAGGCAAGTGATTGGAAGTGCAGTGGATGCACAGAGACAGATGGATTAAGACTGTTGTAATTGTAGTTTTACTTGATTTTAATTTTAACAGGCTCCAGGTGATTTCTATTTTTTACAGCGTCACTCATCTCAGTAAATCCCAGCAGGCCTAGAAACGGGGGAGAGACGCATTCTGATTTTTATATGAACCCGTTTGCATTGTGAGCACTTAGGAGAGTTCTGCTGTGAAAAAGCAATTAGCTTTTTTAGTCTAGGGTGCCATTTAGAATATTCAGGCTCATGTGTTTCATCATAAAATTGACCTTTTTAATTTTTTATGGCTGAGATTCTCTACTAAAAGAGTTAGCATAAAAAAAAATACAGCCCTAGAGAAAATACTGAAGGCACATGTAGAATTTATTAAAGGAGGTCTGGCCCTCAAGTGTTACAGATAGCAACTCTATCTGAATACAATAAATGTGAAGCATGTGGTACTATGTGCTTAATTTTTAAATAATTGGTGTCATTAAGTAACATAATGACACTAGTTATATATGAAACATAGGCAAGCAATGTGCAGTTTTGCATTTACAGTTTCGGTCACTTTTTGCTCAGTGTAATTGCTTTCCTCTCTAGAAAACAGGTCTGCCTCTTGTTACCTTTGAATGCCATTCCCATGTGCTAATCATCCTAATGTGTTAGGATTTTAACCATACCACTTCCCCAGCACACACACTCTCATACTCATATTACTAATACATTTTCCTAATAAAACTCCAGAGTATTTTTATGTGAGAAACACTGTCATTCAGGTTTATTTTGCTTCAGGACAGGTAAAGGACTACATGGAGACTTATGTCCAAGCTACCAGATCAAATCCAGAAGGGGTAAAAATAATAGCTTTGGTACCCACCACCTTTCCCCTGCCCTCCTGACTACTATAGGTCCAAAGAGCCATCAGAAAATCTTAGTGACACATAGATTTGAGTGTACCTGTGGGTACCAGAGTGTCAATGGCTGTGGATAACAAATGGTTGCAGTGTTATACTAATCCATCAATATTTGCCCTGCAGCTCAGTGGTAATTTCCCTCAGGGAGTTGTGGAAGCCTCCTGTACCCCTCTGTCTTTGGGAGTGGACAGTCTGTCCCGCACATTGAAGGCTGATAGCACCCTTATCTCTACTTGGAGGCAGTGATGACGTGACTATGTTTCATGTCCCTGACATCACTCTTAGCATTGGTCTAATAACCACTGTTCTTCACCACCAGGCCCTTTTCCATAGTAGATTATCTCTTTAGACAAATTGTGGAGAATAAGTGAAGAGCTGGAAGAAGGCAAAATATAAGCAGCAAAATGAGAAATAAAGAAAAGGGAAACAATTCATCCTTGAGCTTAATTAAGTTAAATGAATGTAGGCCCTCTTTGACCAGGGCTGAATTTGGCCCGGATCTTTGAGCTCAGTCCATCACCTGTTGAAGTCAGTGGAAAGAGTCCATTGACATCAATGGGCATTGGTCAGCCCCTTTGATTCTTGTCCTCACCTTCCAATAGCCTCTTTCTCCCCTGACCACCTGCCAGAGCTCTGCTTGCCCCAAAGAAGATGGCATTTTGAATTAGCTGTTTGAAAGCAGCACTATGTAGATCTCCCTGCAGAGTTAAACTGATGGTGCAAACAACTCTTACATTGGCCATTATAGCCCTGTAACCTGAAGATAACCTAATTCTCATTCATAATTAACAAAGCAATCACAATACAGAAAAAAAAGCCAAAGTATTTCAACATTGTGAGTGTAATTTTCCAAACCGAGTAATTTTAAAACTATATATAATATGGTCCATAAAGGTTCATCTGGCTTGCTGCCTCACTCACATAATAACAGTTTTACCTAAAAAATGAATTAAAATGTAACCTCTGAGGTCTCAATAGAAATTATCTTGAGCTGATGTGCTGTAGACAGTAAATATGGTATGTAAAGAAATGGCCATTATTTGTGCCATTCTATTGAGTATATTTAAATTCAGATTCAACTTTTGCAGTATGTATCTTAAATCACAGATATCCTACAAATGCATCTTTATATAGGAATTGATCTATCAGAACAGTCAGAGGTCCATATACTCTAGTATCCTATCCTCTGAGAGTGGCCAATGGAAAATGTTTCAGATTAAGGCATAATGTAACCCAATCCCCATAATGCACTTAATTGGACAATATTATACTTTTGTTTTGCTGATTATCTGGGGATTAGTTTATGCTTTGAAATATGAGACTAGGTAGCTCTTGTTATTTTGTCCCAGCTAATTTAATTACAGTTGCTACTCTTATTCATGCAAATGAATAATTCTTTTAGATAAACTTATCAAATTATTTAATAGCCTGCAGGTTCATTTTATATTTCCTGTCTTTTATACAGTTGTTTCCTCCACATCCTTTCCTTACTTTAAAACTCCTTCCCATCTCCAAGGTTCATAATCTTTGTGTAATCTATCACTTTTCTTTTGTTCTCCCCTTTTCACCATGTCCACTCTGTCTTTAAGTTCTGTTGCATCTTCCTCTTGTTCCCTACCACCCCCACTGCTAAATCCCTGGTCTACCACTGGATTATTTCTTGCCTTTATTATGGGTAGTCTTTCTTCTGTCTAGGCTGTCTACCTTTCACCCCTCTAGTCCAAAATGCAGTTGCTAAAGTCATATTCCTCTCAAACCCTACTCTTTGAATCCCTTCATTGGCTTCATATTTCTTGCTGCATCACACTGAAATTTCCTATTCTGACCCTAAAGGCCCTACAGACTCTTGACTGCATCTACTTCTCTGTACTCCTTATCTTTCCTTTGGCTTCCTGTGCTCTTCCCAATCCTTTTGCCTTGTGCCTCTTCATCTCCTTTTCCTGCTAAAGGCTTCATGACATCTATTATGCGCTCTCTACCCATGGAACTGTCTCCTTTCCCTCATCCACTAAGCACCCTTTCTGTGTTCCAAATCCCTCCTTAAAACTCACCTCTTCCCTTGTTCTTATCATAAATCCTCCCTCTCCTGGATGGTTGTCCTGTGCTTTCTCTAGAGTTTGTCTTTGTCCAGTCTTATTTAGGCTATAACCCCTTGGGGGCAGTGGATGTGCCTGTATCTGTGTGGTAAAGCACAGAATAAATTCACAGCACTTTGTAAATGTTTTTAGGTAGTAGTGAGAGTACAGTTATTTGATTGATAAATCAATTTGGAGAAATACTTTCGATGATTAATGATTCTGTCATATCATCTAGGTCACATGCTAATTGTTTTCAAGGTTCTGACAAATATAACAGCAATTAATTATACTAGCCATAGCCTGCTTACTGCGTATAGCTGAAACAGAAGTTTTACTTTCATTTCAATGGCAAGGAGTTTCAAAAACAGTTTATTTACTTTCTTTCCACTCCCTGCCCATCAGCTGCAATAATAAGAAATATTTATGTTGGGGATTTTGCTCATTAATAGTTTATTTAAGTTTAAGCTCCTTCAATCCACACTGCAGAGAAAAGAACACAGGCAAACATGGAGGTTTTTCCAAGCAGACAACAAAAGAAAGTACCGAACTTACAAAACTAATTTTCATCTAAGTATGGTAGATTGCAGCTCCCGGAGGCAAAGTCCTTGATATCAGAAAACCAATTTCTGGCAGATTGAAGGGGTTATTCCCCTTTGGTTTTCCGACATCAGACAGGAGATGGGAATGGAAGACCCTCTCTCAGGGGGCTGGAGACGTCACAAAAAAACAGATGGGACCTGACAGGCTCTTTCCAGAAGATGGAGTCTTTGAAGCAGGAAGCAGGGATGCCTGAGTGACTACTGAGAGGCACCTGCTTTTAAACTGGGAGAGTCAAGGACTCTGCTGACAGCAGGCAGCATTCACTCACATGCTACCAACTGTTGTGTTTATTATAGGACGGTGGTTAACCCTATACAACACCAGTTACCTCAACTTAATTCCGAGAAGAATTTTTTTGTGTTGTTTGGTTTGCTTTTCCAGTTCTCTAGCTCTAGGGACTTTGTTGTGTAAAGAAATACCCTTTGGTCAGCTCCAGGGTATATTATATTATCATTTACGTATCATCTGAAAGCAACTGCAAACTTCGCATCTACCCACTCCTTCCTGCTTCTTACAACCCCTTTACAACTAGGGACTGGAAGACTATTAAAAAAGAAATCAAGTTGGGAAAATGCTTGAAATGTAAGTAGTTAAGGCCCAGCTCATGGCTACCTCTGAAATTCTAATTTCATATCTTGAAAAACTAATTGAGTGTGCACAAACCGCCACACACCGTGTCTGTGGGAACTCAAAGCAATTTGAATCTCTCTTGGCCACCCCAAAGTGTTAATTGTGTGGGGTGGGATGCTTACAAGCAGGTACTGCTCCTTATCATCTGCAGGGTAAATGCATGCTTTTAAGCCATGTGGAGAATATTTTGTGCAGGGAGGAAGGAAATACTGAAAAGGAAAGAAGAGGCACAGTTTGTTTTTGTGTGGACTGTATGTACAACTCATTCATATACAATGAAACCGCATTTATCCAATCTAATTGGGACCAGGGCCAGATCAGATAATCAGGAGAATGGGCAGGGCACAGGCTCAGTTCCGTTAATACGGGAGCCAGATAACGGAGGCTCGGATAAACAGGGTTCTACTGTATCTCTATTTTGAATAAATGATTATTGGGATCAATGGCAAAGAAAATTTCACTCTCTGTTTTACTCTTTTTGTCCTTACAATATCACAGGATTTGGATGAAATAGGGGATTGTGTTGCACACTTCTCTTTTTTGTAGAGTTCCACTTGGAGCCTGAGCAAACTACCCAATTTCCATGTAAACAATACCTAGAAACTAGTTAATGTGGAAGGCAGAGCAAGAATGGTGTTATGGGTAAGCAGATAAGCAGCTGGTCTGTTGAGGACACCGCCTCTCGTGCTGACAAAAATTGTCTCATTGCTTCCTTGTGCTCCCTCATCTGTCTATCTGTATCCATCTGTTGTCTTGTCTTATACTTCAGATTGCAAGCTCTTAAAGTCACGGACCATCTTCTTCTTCTGTGTTTGTACAGAGCCTAGCACAATGGGCTCCTGATCCATGACTAGAGTTCCTAGGTGTTACTGCAATACAAATAAATAATACAAATGGTAAGTGTGTATGTTCCTCAAGGAAATTTACTGTGAGGGTTGTTTCTAGTGATAGAGCACTGAGGCTGATTTACCTGATCTTGGAATGTGAAGATCTAGAGTGTTTTCTCCTTGGACTGTTACCTTAGACTAATAGCTCTTCGGGCATCACAAATGGAAGAATTAAGAGTGCCAATATCAGCAGACTATGATGAATTTTTCCATGTATGTGTGTTGTTGTGTGTATCTGAAACGCAAGTATTGGAGTGGACCAGATTTATGGTGTTTTGGAGCATGTATATGTGCTGCTGCTTTGTGGAAGAGGAATGCTATATAATGGTGACAGAGAAGGGGTCTAGAATGAAGGGATGTGTGAACATCCTCACCAGATCTGTTGTCCAACCCAACTAACTGTCCAGGGGAGATGATTCATATAACATTGCTGCAGGAAAAGAGATGGCACTGGTGATTGCAGTGTCTCTAAGGTGCAGCACAGAACTCTCAGCCCCAGGGAAGAGGAGACCTAACATGGCTTTTGTAGTAAAGTGGTCATCAAAGAATTAATTGGGTTACTCAGCGTATTATGGGTTGGATCCATGCTCTACCCATTCCTCACTTTCTGTTTAGTTAGTGTGTGTTTTCCTTCTCGGCTCTTTGAGCTCTGGTCAAGTGTAGTTGAACAAAGCAGCATGTTCCCAGCCTGCAGTATTGTAAGTAAAGTGTGTTTCTTCTGCACTGAGTGGACCCTTTTACAAAATTGGCAATGAGGACAAATATAAGAAAGGTACCTTATAGGAAAATTGAGGAGTTTAATGCAGAAAATTAGAATTGGCAGCAATATATTGGAAGATTGGGCCATTTTCTTGCAAATGAGATTATAGATAAGGACAGCCAGAATTTCCTCAGTGTCTGTGACAGTAAAATCTACTCCCTGTTAAGGAGTTTGTTATAATCTCAGACACCAGGAAATAAAAGTTTAAAAGTCTGCAAAATATCTTAACAGAGCACTACAAACCAAAGCTTAGCATTATTGTAGAATGTTTCAAGAATGAGGTGGCAAGATGAACTGTAGCTGTGTATGTGGCAGAGCTAAAACGACTAACAGAATAGTGCTCATTTGGAAATGTCCTAGAGGACATGGTGTGGGACAGGTGGTATTAATTGCTTGTGATATTAATAATAAGAGAATTCAAAGACTATTGCTGTCAGAGGGGAACTTAACCTGGCCCAAAGCAGTAGAAATTAGCAACCGCAATGGAATCAGCAGTGAAAAACTTACAAGATTTGCATTTAGAATGCAGGAACAATCAAACTGATTTAAAAAGGGAAAAAAAGAGAATCTCAGGAACTACAGCCTCACCTCAGTCCCTGGAAAAATTATGGAACAGGGCCTCAAGGAATCCATTTTGAAGCACTTGGAGGAGAGGAAGGTGATCAGGAACAGTCAACCAACAGCAAGTCATGCCTGACCAACCTGATTGCCTTCTATGATGAGATAATTGGCTCTGTGGATATGGGGAAAGTGGTGGACGTGATTTATCTTGACTTTAACAAAGCTTTTGATATGGTCTTCCACAGTATTCTTGCCAGCAAGTTAAAAAAGTCCGGATTGGATGAATGGACTATAAGATGGATAAAAGCTGGCTAGATCGTCAAGCTCAACGGGTAGTGATCAATGGCTCGATGTCTAGTTGGCAGCCGGTATTTACTGGAGTGTCCCAGGGGTCGGTGCTGCGGCCAGTTTTGTTCAATATTTTCATTAATTATCGGGATGATGGGATGGATTGCACCCTCAGCAAGTTCGTGGGTGACACTAAGCTGGGGGGAGAGGCAGATATGCTGGAGGGTAGGGATAAGGTCCAGAGTGACCTACACAACTTGGAGGATTGGGCCAAAAGAAAGCTGATGAGGTTCAACAAGGACAAGTGCAGAGTCCTGCACTTAGGACGGAAGAATCCCATGCACTGCTACAGCCTGGGGACCGACTGGCTAGAGCGGTTCTGCAGAAAAGGACCCGGGGATTACAGTGGACAAGAAACTGGATATGAGTCAACAGTGTGCCTCAGCATTTCCACACATGAAAACTTTGGCTCAGCACTATGGACTTAAAAAAAAGAATGAAGGGATATCACCAACATCAGGACACCAGCAGACCCCAGCACAGGCACCCCTTCACCTATGGGAATGGCCAGGATACCCATGATTCCTCGTACATATGGACTTTGCCAGCCCACATATGGCAAAAATGTTTCTAATCAGAGTGGATGCACATTCAAAATGGTTAGAAGTGCATGTAATGACTCCACCACCTCCACTTCTAACTGTGAAAAGCTCTGATGGACATTTGTCCGGCATGGACTGCCAGCAATACTTCTCGCAGAGAGTAGACCAAATTTTACAAGCACCCAGTTTAAAGTATTTCTGAGAAATTTTCTCCTATCATCCACTTTTCAATGGCTTAGCAGAGAATGCTGTGAGGATTTCTGAAGACAGGATGAAGAAGTTGATTAATTGGAGCTTGGAAAAGAAGTTGGCTCAATTTCTTTTGAAATACAGAGCCACTCTTTAAACTACAATGCGCATGACCCCAACCCAGCTGTTGACAGGAAGGAAGGTGAGGGACATATTTGGACTTAATCTATCCCAGCACAGAATCAGAATGTGATTGACTCTATCTCCCCTTGTAAGTATTCTCACACTTCTTATCAAACTGTCTGTACTGGGCTATCTTGATTATCACTTCAAAAGTTTTTTTGTCTTACTTAATTGGCCTCTCAGAGTTGGTAAGACAACTCCCACCTGTTTATGCTCTCTGTATGTGAGTATATATATCTCCTCAATATATGTTCCATTCTATGCATCTGAAGAAGTGTGCTGTAGCCCACGAAAGCTTATGCTCAAATAAATTTGTTAGACTCTAAGGTGGCACAAGTACTCCTGTTCTTTTTGCGGATACAAACTAACACGGCTGCTACTCTGAAACCTGTCAGAAGGTGGGAATATCTATGGAACTGCTGGATCAGGAGACTGGGGGAAATGGGTCTCTATCCCTGGAGGAAGCCTCTGGTTATTTTGAAGACTACATCCAGGCTGTAAATTAGGAGGAGAGGGATGTAATAAAATGGTCATCAAGGAGATAACTGGGTTACTTAGAATATTATGGGTTGGGGCCATGCTCCAACCCTCCCTTATTTCTGGTTTAGTTAGCCTTCTCTGTTTGTTAATGTGTTGAATAAAGCAGCACGTTCCCAGGCTGCAGTACTGTACACAATGTGTGTTTCTTGTCCACTGAGAGGTTCCTTGTACAAAAGCTTTAAGCTGCCTTTGTATCCTACCTGGGCTGCACCGAGGACTGAAATAGCCCTCAGTATAACTTAGACAGCTGTAGAAGTAAATTATGGCAACCTCCCAGGGTTTGCCATATGGGCCACAGCGCTCCCAGAATTACTGCAACACAGCAGGTGGTAGCCCCATCTTGGGTACACCCCCACACCTATAGGAATGGCCAGAATACCCACGGACTTGCAAGGGGGTCCTTGGAAAGCAGCTTTATGGCTGCCTTCTGCAGTGCCTGCACCAGGGAACCCTACCCCAGCTGGCTTGAGGGATTTTAGAGCCATTTTATGCTGCTCTAGCTGGCCCTTTAATCCAGTGTAAAGAGCCAATGTAGGGATGAGGATCTCACCCTTGGTCTCTGTTCCTGACTTTGCTCGTGACTCACTATATGATCTTGGACAAGTCACTTAACCAGTTTATGCCCATCTCTAAAAGATGATATAATATCACTTACCTATCTCACAGGGGTATTGTGAAAATCAATTGCCTGAAAACAGCTTTGAGATCTTGCAGTGAAAGGCACTGTACCATGTCAGGGCTAAGTACAATTATTATTTACTGTAATATCAGTAACATATGCTCAGATATCTGCCACCAAAACCCAAGTGGTTTAAATTAACTTTAAATACACAGCACATTAAAATCTGCCAAAACAACAGTATGCGAATATGGATTCCTGATGCACACTCTGGGACACTCGCAGTCAAGTGAGTCGTGCCGTGCCGCACAAGTCTCGTGACAAAGGAAGATCTGCATGTGTACATCAAGTTTTAATGAATCATTCTTTAGACCTCTACTATCAATTTCTTTTTATGCACTTCATTCATCACTTTTAAAAATTAGACCAATTCAGTAACGTAATTTCAATGTATAATTGAATTTGCTAGTTACTCTCAGGCTTTACAAGTTAATCAAATGACATAGTCTTAAGTAAGTTTTCAGTGCTTCGTACAGGCTATGCGGGTGGCCAATCAGCCCATTAGGAACAGAAAACTTATACATCAGGCTCATTCAGGTTTCTTACTAATTAAACTTGTTCTCTTTACAAATAATAGAATAAATGCTTTTTTCCTTCCAAGATAAAAATTAATAACACAAGGCTATGAGGAAGGATGAATAAAGTGTAATCCCAGTTAGAAGATTGGAAATGACAAGTAAATGAAAAATGCTAAGTGAGGTGGAAGAGAAATGTGTAATTGAGCAGCACCAGAACCATATGTCAGATGCCTTCATAGAAAGCGACAGGAAAAGAAAATCTTAGCTGCAGCTCTATAAAAACACCAAAGTGAGTGCTTCTCTCTCTCTCTCTTATCTTGATGTAGTGGACTCATCAGGGAGATCTTACCTGATCTAACATTTGACAAGTTAGGGTATGTCTACACTACGGGATTAATCCGAATTTAGATAATTCGGATTTGAGAAACAGGTTGTATAAAGTCGAAATGAGTGCGGCCACACTAGCACAGTAATTCGGTGGTGTGCGTCCAAGTACCGGGGCTAGCGTCGATTTCTGCACCGTTGCACTGTGGGTAGCAATTCCATAGCTATCCCATAGTTCCCGCAGTCTCCTGCGCCCATTGGGATTGTGGGTTAAGGTCCCAGTGCCTGATGGGACAAAAAACATCGTCGCAGGTGGTTCTGGGTACAGCCTCACTCCCTCCCTCCCTCCCTCCCTGCATGAAAGCAACGGACGGCAGACAACCATTTTCGCGCCTTTTTTCCTGGGTGGGTGAACACTGCAGACTCCATACCACGGCAAGCATGGAGCCCGCTGAGGTCAAGACAGCACTCATGAATATTGCAAACACCTCGCGCGTTCTTGTGGAGTTTATGCTCAGCCAGGACCAGAAAAACGAGGCGAGGAGGCAGCGGCGGCGGCAGCGCAGCGACAAGCATGATGAGGACATGGACACGGACACGGACACAGAATTCAGTGAAACCACAGGCCCCGGTGCTTTGGAGATCATGTTGTTAATGGGGCAGATTCTATCCATGGAACGCCGATTCTGGGCAAGGGAAACAAGCACAGACTGGTGGGACCGCATAGTGTTGCAGGTCTGGGACGATTCCCAGTGGCTGCGGAACTTTCGCATGCGTAAGGGCACTTTCATGGAACTTTGTGACTTGCTTTCCCCTGCCCTGAAATGCCAGAATACCAAGATGAGAGCAGCCCTCACAGTTGAGAAGCGCGTGGCGATAGCCCTGTGGAAGCTTGCAACGCCAGACAGCTACCGGTCAGTCGGGAATCAATTTGGAGTGGGCAAATCTACGGTGGGGGCTGCTGTGATGCAAGTAGCCAAAGCAATCACTCAGGTGCTGCTACGAAAGTTAGTGACTCTGGGAAATGTGCAGGCTATAGTGGATGGTTTTGCTGCAATGGGATTCCCTAACTGTGGTGGGGCACTAGACGGAACCCATATCCCTATCTTGGCACCGGAGCACCAAGCCACCGAGTACATAAACCGCAAGGGGTACTTTTCAATGGTGCTGCAAGCACTTGTGGATCACAAAGGACGTTTCACCAACATCAACGCGGGCTGGGCGGGAAGGGTTCATGACGCTCGCGTCTTCAGGAACACTACTCTGTTTAAAGGGCTGCAGCAAGGGACTTACTTTCCGGACCAGAAAATAACCGTTGGGGATGTTGAAATGCCCATAGTTATTCTTGGGGACCCAGCCTACCCCTTAATGCCATGGCTTATGAAGCCATACACAGGCAGCCTGGACAGGAGTCAGGAGCTGTTTAACTACAGGCTAAGCAAGTGCAGAATGGTGGTAGAATGTGCATTTGGCCGTTTAAAAGGTCGCTGGCGTTCATTATTGACTCGCTCTGACCTCAGCCAAAGAAATCTCCCCATTGTTATTTCTGCTTGCTGTGTGCTCCACAATCTCTGTGAAAGTAAGGGGGAGACCTTTATGGCGGGGTGGGAGGCTGAGGCAAATCGCCTGGCTGCTGATTACGCGCAGCCAGACACCAGGGCGATTAGAAGATCACACCATGAAGCGCTGTGCATCAGAGAAGCTTTGAAAACCAGTTTCATGGCTGGCCAGGCTACCGTGTGAAATATCTGTTTGTTTCTCCTTCATGAAAACCCTCCCCCTTTACTGACTGATTTTCTGTAAGGAACCCACCCTGCCCCTTCCCCCAGCTTTCTTTCAAACCAAATAAAGTCACTATCATTTAAAAATCATTTATTCTTTATTAATAGATTAGAAAAAGAGGGAGGGAATCCGGGTGGTATTTGGGAGGAGGATTGCTGGGAAGGAAAAAGCCACAAAGAAAAGGTTAAAAAAATGACAGCCTTTTGCTTGGGCTGTCTACTGGGGTGGAATGGGAAGGTGTACGGAGCCTCCCCCCCCGCGTTCTTACACGTCTGGGTGAGGAGGATACGGAACATGGGGAGGGGGGAGGGTGGAACAGGGGCTGAAGCGGCAGTCTGTTTTCCAGCAGCCGTTCCTGAACCTCCACCAGACGCCGGAGCAGCCCCAGCATTGCATCCTTCATCCTCTGGTCTTCCTGCCGCCATCTCTCATCTCGATCGTCTCTCCTCTCCTCACGTTGGTCCCTCCTCTCCTCACGTTGGTCCCTCCTCTCCTCACGTTCACTGACTTCTTTCCTATACTTTGAAACTGTTTCCTTCCACTCATTCAGATGAGCTCTGTCACTCCTGCTGGATTGCATAATTTCAGAAAACATGTCCTCCCGCGTCTTCTTCTTACGACGCCTTATCTGTGATAACCTTCGGGATGGAGGAGGGAGGCTTGAGGAATTTGCAGCTGCTGTAGGGAGGGGAAAAAAGAGAGAATTGTTTTAAAAGCTACATTTTGCAGAACAATGCTTATACTCTTTCACGGTGACCAACACTGTTCACATTACATAGCACATGTGATTTCTGTGCAAGGTCGCATTTTGCCTCTTAATGCTGAGTGCTTGTGGCTTTGCTGCTAGAGATCACAGGTCTGGGCAACAGAATTCGGCTTGCATGCGGCCATGGTAAGCCATTGTTTTACAGCTTCTGCACCCTCCTTTCCCACATACCAAGCATAGCCTGTAGAGTGCTGCAGAAGCCTGGCCAATCTCAGCCAGTTGGGGGGGGGGCAGTGTGGGGGGGCTTGTCTGGGCCCCTTCAGGCAAGTAGAGTGCTGCGGTTTTTCTGTTAACATTCAGCAGCACCAGAAAACAAACTAACCCCCCCCCCGCCATGAATTCTCTGGGATGATCACGGTACCCCTCCCCCCACCGCATGGCTGGTATCAGGGAAGATCCCTGCAGGCACCAAACTACCCCCCCCCCGCCGCCGCCGCCCCCCCTCGCCATGAATTCTCTGGGATGATCACGGTACCCTCCCCCCACCGCGTGGCTGGTAACAGGGAAGAACCCTGCTAGCCAAACGCGGAAAACTTCAGGGCCAATTTCCCATCTGCGCTTGGCTAACTGCAGGGAAGGATTTATTTTCCGCCACAGGCAAACAGCCCAGTAGGAACGGCCACCTCTGTCCCCTTAATTAAGTTCCCGTATTTCAACCAGGTTACCAGGAGTGATATCACTCTCCTGAGGATTACACAACAAGATAAAGAACGGATGTTGCTTGAATGCCAGCAAACACCGGGACCATACGCTGCTAGGCTTTGTCAGGCAATGATACCAGATTACTTGCTGCAAGCATGGCGTGGTCAAGTGTCCTACCATGGAGGAGGGAATAAGGATGCACTGCCCAGAAACCTTCTGGCAAGGCTTTCGGAGTACCTCCAGGAGAGCTTCATGGAGATGTCCCTGGAGGATTTCCGCTCCATCCCCAGACACGTTAACAGACTTTTCCAGTAGCTACAGACTTTTCCAGTAGCTGAACTGACCGCGAATGCAAAGTCAGGCAAAGTAATCATTAAAAACCGTTTGCTTTTAAAACAAGTTTTATATTTTAAAAGGTAAACTCACCTGAGGTCCCTTCCATGGGGTCAGAGTCTTGGGTACTGGCTTGGGAGGCTTGGGAGGGTACTTCAGTCAGGGTGAGAAAAAGATCCTGACTGTTGGGGAGAATGGAGTGCTGTGTGCTCTCTGCAAGCTCATCCTCCTCCTCCTCCTCCTCTACCCCATCGGCAGAATCCTCAGGCGTCGAGACTATCCCCGACCCAGAATCCACGAACAAAGGTGGGGTAGTGGTGGCAGCCCCCCCTAGAATTGCATGCAGCTCGGCGTAGTAGCGGCATGTCCGCGGCTCTGACCCGGAGCGACCGTTTGCCTCCTTTGTTTTTTGATAGGCTTGTCTGAGCTCCTTGACCTTCACGCGGCACTGCTCAGAGTCCCTATTGTGGCCTCTCTCCATCATGCCCTTGGAAATTTTTTCAAAAGTTTTTGCATTTCGTCTTTTAGAACGAAGTTCTGCAAGCACTGAATCCTCTCCCCATACAGCGATCAGATCCAGTACCTCCCTCACGGTCCATGCTGGTGCTCTTTTTCGATTATCAGCCTGCATGGTTACCTGTGCTGATGAGGTATCTGTGGTCACCTGTGCTCTCCATGCTGGGCAAACAGGAAATGAAGTTCAAATGTTCGCGGGGCTTTTCCTGTCTACCTGGCCAGTGCATCCGAGTTCGGATTGCTGTCCAGAGCGGTCACAATGATGCACTGTGGGATAGCTCCCGGAGGCCAATACCATCGAATTGCGGCCACACTAACCCTAATTCGAATTGCTAAAATCGATTTTGGCGCTACTCCGCTCGTTGGGGTGGAGTACAGAAATCGATTTAAAGGGCCCTTTACATCGAATTAAATGGCGTCGTTGTGTGGACGGTTACAGGGTTAATTCGAATTAAAGCTGATAAATCCGAATTAAAGTCGTAGTGTAGACCAGGCCTTAGTATCTGCCTTGATGTGTTCTGACATCCAGTCAGTCTTCCTCTTCTTTCTTGCCAGGGCTAGAAAGCCATTCAAATTAAGCTACAACAAGGTAACAAAAGTAAATTAGGCTGAGACTACATAAATCTTCTGTTAGAATGATTTAAATATATTGGAAGGTTGGCTGTTTAAAGGCGTAATATGTTTGAATTGTTGCTTTTCTCAAATTTCTAGGCTTTGTGTCAGATATGATTCCAAAAGCCTGGTAAGCAAATAATAGATGTGTGTCATGCCCTGAATGGAATCAAAGAGAAGGTTAGCTTTTCTTGCAAACACAAATGGAACACAAGGATCTTAAAGCTCATACCGTTCAGTTATGTATATGTCTGTGGAACCTTTTCAAAGGGGTTGCTACTGTTGGCAGGCCATTTCATTAATAAATCTCCACGTGGTTTTTAATCTGGCTCAGATTATAATTGAAGTTAATAGACCCAGTTAATCTCCGGTATAATTCCATTGATTCCAGAGGAGTTACACCTGTGATGAATTTGGCCCAGTAAATTTTATTAATCTCAGCCTAGTTTCTTGTGTGGCCCAATTTGCAAATCCCGCTCAGGAGAGTAGTGTGAAAGAAGCTTCTGCAGTATATGCCTATCATACAGAACCAGTATATGCATATCATATAGCACCAGATCCTCAATGGGAGTTAGACACCTAAATACCTTTGAAGATCTGGGTCTGAGCTCTTAATGGTGTCAGCCTCTGACTTTCATTAACATTAAAAATCCCCAGTTCAGCTGAAAACATTAAACACTTTAGATTCATCCCAAATGATGCGTTTTTTCCCTCTCTCCATCTCTTGCATAGCATCCACCAGCTCCCCAGCCCATGTCCCCGCCTCCCGGGTAAGCTGCCCAGGGAAGGTGGAGGGTCTGGGGCTCCCCACAGCAGTCCGGGCTCCCTAGGCAACTCTTGCCAGGGCCCGGTTCTGGCTTCCGACTGCATCAGGGGGCGGGGCCTCGGGGGAGAGGAGGAGCAGGGGGCGGGGCCATTTAGCAAGAGAGGGCTATGGGCCACCTCAGCCCTCCCCACCAGGAATGAGTTGGTGCCGCCCCTGAGCCTCAGGCAACCGAGAAGCGGCACCACAGGGAATCGGGACAAATGCTGTCCTGGCATCATGAGCCAGGGACTGGGACTTGAACTTTCCATTTCAGGACTATCCCACCTAGTTCAGGTCAGGTAGTCACCCTACCTGAGTGACAGAGCAGTGCCACCAAAAGCCAGAGTGCAGGCACAGTTCTGGTAGCAGAAAAGTCCTTTGGACTGTGTAGTTTATGCCATTTGGGGAACTGGTATGAGCTATACCAGGAAAAGAACTCTAGAAGCTATGTCTCCGGAAGGCGGAATTGCCAGTGTGGCCCTACCAGTATATCTATACTGGCAAACCCTCTCTGGTGTAGACAAGGCCTCAGTGTTAGGTACTATAGATAACTGTATCTGATGAAGTGGGCATTCACCCACAAAAGCTTATGCTCCAATACTTCTGTTAGTCTGAAAGGTGCCACAGACCCTCTGTTGCTTTTTACAGATTCAGACTAACACGGCTACCCCTCTGATACTTGTATCCATTTTAACTCCCTCCTTAAGACTCACCTCTTCTGTGAAGCCTACTAAAATGATCCTGCTAACTCTGACTAGACAAGTGATCATCCCTCTTCCCCTTCCTTCTTTTCTTACTTCCTTACTGTTGTTAACCCCCATATTCCTTTCAATTCCCCCCCCCCTTTAGCCAATTAAAAACAGCAAAAAAACAACACCACAACTTGTAACTAACAAAACTGGGCCAACCATTACCATGTTCATTAGATTGCATGTTATATCCCTTCCCCCAATCTGCCAGATCCCTGGGTCAGATGCTGTATCGTTATCTGCTTTGTACAGTACCCTGCACAATGGGGCCCTAATCCTCACTGTGGTCATAGGATGGTATCATAATAAAAATTGTATCAGTAATAATAGCTGGTCTTCGCGGGCATATGTGCTATCCTGTTCTTTGACTATTCCATTTAAATCATATGATGGACCTGGGGCACATGTCAGTCAGGGTGCACATTGTCCCCCATGTAATGCTAACATTTTAAGTAACTGAAAATTAATATAGTGTCACTGACTGTTAAATGAGTGTATTTCACTACATTGAAGGAAGGAGAACAATAGCAAATCAATGTACTGTTAATTATGTGTGTTCATGTATCTTTCTCTCTCTAGCTTTATACTGAATATATATTTTATAATTAAGATAGTGGTCTCTTTTGATTCATTGGATGCTAGCATATTGAAACATATTATAATTCTTTATTCCTCTTTTTCCATTAAGCAATTAAAAAGAAAAAGATTACATTTTAATTCCTCTGTTTATTTAATAGCTATTTCAAAATCTTTCAGAATAATTAGTGCTCCTGGTACTATTGATTTCACATAGCCCACTATAGAAGAAACAGACTTAAATAGATCTATTTATATTTTTCCAGTTCATTGACAATGAAAACCTCAGAAAGATGGTGATAATTGTATCTTTAAATGCCAGTCTGCAAGAGAGTGAAGGCATTGGCTGTATGAAAACCAATTTAATTCTCCATGCATATGAGGGCATCTGAAACAGTACTTCGTGTCAGAGCTTCAATTAACAAGATTCAGAAAATAACAATAATTTTTTTAAAAGATCTAAAATATACATCTCAGTCTAAATTTTTTAATGGAATTACACTTTTAAAAGTGTGTCTGATCAGACTCTTACCTTCCAGAGAACTGGCACATTTCCAGATTTGTACTTGAAGATTTATTGTACTTCCACCCTCTTTTCTATTGCCAAGCACTGTCTGCTTTCAGCAATTAATACAAATGTTATGGCTTTTGATTTGCATCACTGCAGCACATGAACTCAATTACTTTTCATCTGTAGCTTTGAAATGGGATAAACCTCTTTGTGATGAAGTTTCGTATTGCACTGGTAGGAATTACTGGACCGTGAACGCTCACCATTAAAGTCAGCCATGAAGAGCGCCTTCCTTTTGTTTTAGTTTAATGTGATTCCACTCACTGATATGTTCCACTGTGGCAGGAGGTCATAGAGGCAAATACCATAACTGGATTTTAAAATGTCTTGTTAATTTTCTTACCAATAACATACATAGTTTTGCATGCTAAAATAGGAGTAAGCAAGTTTCATGCTTCAGGGCATAAGATGATCACCACAGGGGGTCAAGAATGAATTTTCTTTCTATATACAGAAGGCCATTATTTGTATACCTCTAAGGTATTGAGTATTGGCTGCTGCTGGCGGCAGGATAAGAAGCTGGGATTCCAATCAGGACTGTAGAAAGTTATTTACAAGATACCTCTTTTCACAGTTTCTGGTCCAAAAGAAAAACAAAGACAAAGGGAAATGACAAAGACTAAGGGAGAAAGAAAGGGCCAAACCATCAGTTGTTTCTGAGAAGTGCTCAAATGGTGCTGAGTTAAAAAAGGAGAAGCGCAAACGTATCTTATGTGCGCATGAACACACACACACAGGCAGAATCCTAGGCTGTCTGGGTGCTGAGCCAGTTCCCGGTAAAAATTAGAGCAATGTGTCTGCACACAGAGTTCAGTAGTCCTGGGCAAAGTTCCAATTTGGCAGTAAGTCTTGGGTGCTCCTGGTCATCTTTGGCGCCAGTAAACTTTCCCCAACAAACCCTTCTGGTGCCCTCTTCTTCAGCCATCTGCTAAGCCACACAGAGCGACAACCTCCCCCACTTAACGAGCTACAGCCTCCTCCCTTATTCCCAATGCAAAGTCACAAGCCCCTGTACTCACAGCCCCATGAAGCTTTGGGCAAGAGTAATACTGGGTCCAGCTCCAATCTGTCCTCATCAGGCTATTCCTCCATGGCATAGTGCTCCTGGCTCTTGTCATGGGGTGTCCCCGATCGGCCGCTCTGTACCTTCCAGGCTTCAGCCAGGTTTTTGTTCTGCTTCTCTCTGTAAGGGCCTGTTTGCTGCAGCCCTTCAGTCTGGAGCTCCAGCTACACACCCTCTTGCTCTCCCCTTACCCTCTCTGCTCCCCTTTCCACCAAACAGCACTTCCTCCTTTTGGAACAATCAGTACTTCCCCCCTCAAAATAAAGATAAAAAGGGGTCATGCTCTCTAAACCCCAAAGGGGTGACAATAGTATGGTCAGCAGCAGTGCTTCCACATTGCCCTACCGATGTACCTCAACCCTAGACTAGCAGGACCTCCTTTAGTATTTAGTCACCGTGTCCCTTTTGCTTCTCTATTGATACTGCCAATAAGGTTACCAATTATAGTGCCGATTGTAAGGTGGTTTTTGAGATGTGGTTTTGTAATTACAATCCACTGGGACCACCAGAACAAGAAGGTCTGGTTTCAGGAGTTCTAAGCATCCACAACTCCTGCTGAAAACCAGGCCCTGGGTTTTGGTGACATCTTTCCTTGGAAACAGTGCCTTGCTAACCAGGAGGATTTACTTATTTCCTCTCTTGTCAAGTGGCCATGCTAAGGAAACTTGGTGACTGTGTAGGAAAAATGGATTTTTGTACATGTGGGGTCTTCTAATAGTTGAAGCACAAATAGTCTCTCTAGCCCTGGGATGCCTTTTACCAGTTCCACATTATTGTTAGTAGTATTTGTTGTTTGAAAAATATTTGCAGTTCAGTTGAAGATTTAATGACTCTGTTGATTGTGGCTCCCATAACATTGTTTGGCTGCTGAAAAGTTCAGTTTAGTATTGTAGAGCAATATGATGTAGCACCATTGACAGCAAAGGAGCTACACCAATATATACCAGCTGAAGGATCTGGCCCTTGCTTTCTTATAAAGGCTGTGGTATACATCTCATCAGCATGGCTGCCAATTGCAAGTTTCTGTCTCTTACTAAAGGACTGGGGAACTCTTGTAGCCATACCATGATATACAGGCTCATTTTACCTCTTTCAGTTGTATGACAATATTCTTAAAGCCTCACTAAACCTTTCTAGTCAGAGAATCTGCAGGCTGGCTTTCTTGTTGAATAGGTAAATGCTTGTGTACATAGGAATTGTAAACACAGTGCAGGACTGATCCTGTAAGCAAACGATCCTTTAAGATGACTACACTGACTTGGGAAGAAGAACCAGAACACTGAGGAGAAATAATAATTATGTAACACTTAAAACAAGATAATTTCTCAAGAACGTGTATTTATAATGACTGAGTTATGCAAGTCAGTCCTGCATATAGCCTCTATTCAAGTAACGTAAGGCTGCAAACATAATGCCTGATTCTGCAGTTCTTACTCATGGGAGTAAATGAAACTACTGTCATAAGGAAGGGCTAAGACTGAGCCCAACCATTATATAGCTTGTCTAAATTGGAATAGCTGGGTCAAACAGGCTAAGTAAGACTCATTCCCAGGGAATTCAGACTTTCAATTCTACACAAATTTCAAAATCCCCAGGTTGCTAGACAGTCAGGTCTTAATGTCCAAGGAAGTGTGAATAGGAGCCCAACTGTGAAAACATTTTTATCATAGGTTGGAGCTGACATTTATAACAGCAGTAAAGCAATTGTTGGGGTTTAATAGCATGATGCATTCTCAGTTACAGTTATACGCACACATCAACCAATGATAGTCTCTTCTGTCAGCCAGTATCATCCAATCTAGGATAGCAGGCAAGAGACAATGATGTGTCATCTTGTCACAGTTAAAAATAATCCTGTGAAAGTGAGAGCATCACACAGTTTGTCAAGTATACTTAATTGAGTTAAAGACGCCAAACAACCGATCAAATGACCAGGGTATCATAGTGACATAATAAGCAACAATAGATGACAGCATGGATTAGAGAGAAACTTAAATGATAGGTAAATAATGTGAATTACGAGCTTGTAAATACATCAGGGGATTCTGGCAGTGTCATAATAAAGCACAAGTGCATAGTTCACCTCGTTTAAAATGGCATCACAACATCCACTTGTGTTCATAGCCTTGTTCACAGTTTTCCTAGTTTTGTATTTGTTATGATATATAAATTAAATTACAGATTTAAAATGAGCCTTTTTGTTTGTGGTTTTTAACAATTTGAATACATTTGGTGGATGGTACCACTTTTTTGATTTACAACTGGGATGTTTTACTGCCTTTTTTTTTTTTTGTAGTTCTTGTTTTTTAATGAGACACATAACACACAATAGTTGATCTTGGATTAGCTGTATTTTTCAGATTTAGGAAGTGTTTATTATGATTTTTAAATCTCTCTGTGACTGATTCTGTTCTCTTCCTCACCTTGAGTAGTCCCCTACTCCTTGAGTAGATCCCGTAAGGGGTCAGTCTCTATGATTTTTAAAGAAAATCCGCTTTAAATTTGCACCTCAGGTGTGGTGCTTTGTGAGATCTGAGGCCAAAGCACATGCAACACTGGTACCCCCCCAGCCAAAAAAAAAAAAAAGAAGGCTTTCAGGGAAATGCAGAGATGATATATAAATAGGGCTGTTGATTAATCATGGATAACTCATGCAATTAACTCAAAAATTAATCACGATTAAAAAAATTAATTGCGATTAATCACAATTTTAATCACACTGTTTAACAATAGAATGCCAATTGAAATTTATTAAATATTTTGGATGTTTTTCTACATTTTCATATATATTGTATACTGTGTTGTAATTGAAATCAAAGTATCAATTATTTTATAATACAAATACTTGTACTATAGAAAAGATAAACAAAAGAAATAGTATATTTCAGTTCACCTCATACAACTACTGTAGTGCAATCTCTTTGTTGTGAAAGTGCAATTTACAAATGTAGATTTTTTGTTACATAACTGCATTCAAAAACAAAACAATGTAAAACTTCAGCGCCTACAAGTCCACTCAGTCCTACTTCCCAATCACTAAGATAAATAAGTTTGTTTACATTTACAGGAGATAATGCTGCCCTCTTCTTATTTACAATGTCACCAGAAAATGAGAACAGGCATTTGCAAGGCACTTTTGTAGCCAGCATTGCATGGTATTTATGTGCCAGATATGCTAAACATTCGTATGCCCCCTTATGCTTCAGCCACCATTCCAGAGGACATGCTTCCATGCTGATGACGCTTGTTAAAAATATAATGCATTAATTAAATTTGTGACTGAATTCCTGGGGGATGGGGGGAATTGTATGTTCCCTGCTCTGTTTTACCCACATTCTGCCATATATTTCATGTTATAGCAGTCTCGGATGATGACCCAGCACAAGTTCGTTTTAAGAACACTTTCACAGCAGATTTGACAAAATGCAAAGAAGGTACCAAAGTGAGATTTCTAAGGATAGATACAGCACTCAACCCAGGGTTTAAGAATCTAAGTGTCTTCCAAAATCTGAGAGGGACGAGATGTGGAGAATGCTTTCAGATGTCTTAAAGGAGCAACACTCTAATACGTAAACTACAGAACCCGAACCACCAAAAAAAAAAATCAATCTTCTGCTGGTGGCAGCTGACTCAGATAATGAAAATGAACATGCATTGGTCTGCACTTCTTTGGATTGTCATCGAGCAGAACCCATCAGCAGCATGGACACATGCCCCATGGAATGGTGGTTGAAGGGACATATGAATCTTTAGCGCATCTGGCACGTAAATATCTTGTGATGCCAGTTACAACAGTGCCATGAGAACACCTCTCACTTTCAGGTGACATTGTAAACAAGAAGCGGGCAGCATTATCACTTGTTTGTCCGAGCGATTGGCTGAACTAGAAGTAGGACTGAGTGGACTTGCAGGCACTAAAATTTACCTTGTTTCATTTTTGAATGCAGTTTTTTTGTACATTTTCTATATTACTAAGTTCAACTTTCATGATAAAGAGATTGCACTACAATATTTGTATTAGGTGAAATGAAAAATACTATTTCTTTTGTTTTTTTACAGTGCAAATACTTGTAATCAAAAATAAATATAAAGTGAGCACTGTACCCTTTGTATTCTGTGTTGTAATTGAAATCAATCTATTTGAAAAATGTAGAAAACGTCCAAAATATTTAAATAAATTGTATTGTATTATAGTTTAACAGTGCAATAAATCATGTGATTAATTGTGATACATTTTTTATCGCGTGATTAATTGCGATTAATTTTTAATCGCTTGACAGCCCTATATATAAACTTTCCTGTAAATTCATCTTTTGTCACAAACATTTCACATGTAAAAAAGAGAAGTCAAGATAGAAAAAAAAAAGCAATCTGTATCAAGAGGTGATATCTAGAAGACCAGATCCTAATGTAGAATTGTGGACAGGATACAAGTTTATTATAAATCGTCATTGGGTCTGGTCCACCTCATTAACAAGGATCCTAAAAAACTTTATTTTACAAAGTGTCTTAAAATAGATATAACATTTGTTTGTTAGTTTGTCATTTTTAACATTTGTTGAAAAGAAAAATCACCCCAGTGCTGACATCTTACCTTGTAATTCAGCATACAGCAATTTTTTTTCATGTTAAGTTATAAACATCTGAATATATAAGACTATCAAAGGAAACATTGGCAGAGTACTACAAAGTACCACTAAAATTTAGGATTGATTCAGAAAACAGATGGGAATGCTGTTATATATTTTTCAGGGAACACTGCACTGCTTAACATCCTCATTATATATGTTACAATGCAGAAAATAACCAATTAACAGATGAGGGAAGAACAGGTTCATGCTGCCTTTAACCAGAAAAGTAATTATCACTTGCAGAAATTACCACCAGCATATTTTTCCATATCTAAATCCAGGGGTGGGGTGAGGGTGCAGAGAGCAGAACTTCAACGTAACAGTAATGAACTGATTTGCTGCTGCTCCTCCCACACCCATGTGTTATTACTGTTCACTAACTCTCCATTGGACTCAAAACAATGTTAAGACAAATCTGGTACATTCAGCAGCACAGTAGGCATACTTCTACTTGGATATGTCTACTGCAAAATTCAGCAAAAGCTAACGCAAGGCAAGTATATGATTGCCACCTTAGCAAACTGTTAGTTTTCTGTAAAGGGGAACAATTGTAAAATGACATTAATAAATAGAGCCCTGCATGGATACAAAATTTGTATCCACATCCAATCCACAATCCGCAAAAATGATCCCCGGATATAAAGCAGATATCCGCAGATTTGCATGGCTTTACATATAAAATTTGGATCCTTATCCATCTGGGATCCGCAAACATGGTCCGAGGATATAAAGTGGATATCTGAAGATTTGCAGGGCTTTATTAATAAAGGCCCCAGTCCTGCAATCAGGTTGTGCAGACACCTTGATGTTAAAGCAGCTCCACGTGGGTGTCCATGCAGATCGGATGGCAAGATTGGAGCCTAAATAGTTTTACCACCAGCTCATGGAACCTATGATAGGAATATACAGTCTTTCAAATCATTCAGTCTAGCCTGTTTGCTGACAGAAAGCTATCATCTGATGGCTGTTCGGTGACATATATGGAATGCCTTTGTTAGTCTCAGTCTAATGTCCAATGGTCGTGTGTCCATATCTCCAAGCCACCACAAGAACTGGCACTAACTGGTACCTTTGTAGGCCATCTCTTCAAAGCACTGAATGGTCCTGGAGACACCTAAAAGTGGTCTTTATAAGCCATGTTGGGCACAGTGCAGTGTAAGGAAGTTTCTGCTGCTGGTGCCTATCCTTAGCATAAACAGATTTTTCTAGCCCTGGCAAATTTGTAACTTTGATGAACAATAAATTCACTCCCAAAAATACAAATTATACTTTTCGTGACAGTACTCTTATTCAGAGCAGAAATAAATAACCAGGGAGATTCTTCTATTGCTAGCATCTGCCCAAGGAGGTGGATGGTTGCTAATGAGCTTTGTAAATAAGCCAGCTTTCAGTGACATTAAAGAAAACAAGTGTTTTATATCTTTTTTTATTGCAAAGAAAACGGCAACAAATGGCTTCCACCAGATAAGTAGCAATAGACAGTTTCACTGGTTCATTTCATAACAGATAATAAAGAGAAAGCAATCCAAAGTTTCTTAGTCACTTCCAAGTGCTCTGACCTTTCAAGTCATTGAGCTACTAAATCAGCTAGATATTGTTTGGGTTAACTATCAGAATCCTGGTCTCCCCCAAAATAATGTTTTTTCTATTGGATTCTTAGCTTAGTGCATGCAAAACTGAAAACTACTGTTTCAGCAAATGAAATCGCTTTGCCTTTGTAACCAGGCTGAGGTTGAAAAGGGAAAGTACCTTCTGATTATTGCCAGGCAAACAATGGATTTTTTTTGTTCACTGGCAATTCTGAAAAATAAAAATAAAAATGTTTTCAATCAAACAAAAAACAAATGTTTTTGAAACTTCTGGCACAAAAGTTGAAAAAATTGGATTAACAAAACTCTTTATTTTGACAAAATCAATATGTTTTGTTTTGATTTTGTCTATTTTAAATATTTTTTATTAATTTTAACAAAATTAAAAGAAACTTTAAACAAAAAGTCACTTCAACCAAAAAACTCAAAATATATAATTTTGAAAATGTTGAAACAAAATATTTTGATATTTTCCAAAATTTTAATTAGGGTTTTTTTGACCAAAACACTGAAGATGTTTCATATAAAAAATTTGCCCAGATCTACCTTTGATCTTCAAACAAGATGTCCTTTTTGGAAGAGGATTTATGTTTCTAACATAAATCATGAAATATAGTCTGGAACTTTGACAGTTGCACTACTTCTCAGTTTAGTTGGCCCATGTTACAAGCTGGAATAGTCACAAGGGAGTAGGCGGTATAAAACCAGGGGAATTCTTCTATCAAAGGGGAGCCCTGAGCTATCCCTTTACATTCCCTTTGTACTGTTTAAGCAACTCAAAGGAAATTTAATCTGGACTAGTGTCTGTACTAATTTTTCTCACTTTCAATATGAATAGGGTTTTTAACATGAAAGTACAACTTTTTTGGTGTGATATTCCCTGAAAGTAGGTTTGTCATTACTTCATCATGCAGAATTCCCAAATCCTCATATTCCTGGGCCTTATTTTGGTTTCCATTAATCCTAAAGAAAACTCAAGAGCAAATTGAAGAATAATTACACATATTTCTAACATAATTGTTTGTAGCTTTTGTACTTTTAAGTCCAGTGCATCTCTAACTCATAACATGGTCCCCACTGTTTTGTTCACTTATTTAACAGGCTTTCAGTTCTGGTTTCTATCTCTCATATTTTTTTCTAAAGCCTTTTATTTGCCACATAATTATCTCTTTTCTTCTCTTCTTGTCTCTTCTCCTTATGTGTTAGAACCACAAAACCTAAGGCATACATGAATGTGAATCATATCAATAAAATTATTAATTTTATAATTTCAAGTAAAGAGGTCTAAATATAATGCAATTCCTCTCTCTAGGAGAAATGCAGAGGAAGTAATAATCCTGGACAACAGATTGTGAACATCTGTCAAGCAAGGAAGCAAATCATATAATCACATCAACACATAAATCAATGGTAGCTGGTTTACAATAGATGAAAATAGGATGAGACATTACAGTCACTGGTGACAGAAGGACATAGGCTGTCAAAACAAAGATATGCTGTCTTCTGTATGAACTTGGTTCATCTTTTTGCACAGACTTAGGACAGACTTCTATTTTGTTCTCTGTTCACGTTAACTATAAAAAGTTTTTAAAAAGAAGAAGTTAACAGGATTTAGGAAACTATTGGTATTCTATTACTGATACACTGATAAAGAGATGGAGGATTTTTTCCAATGGTTTGGTAAGACATAAGTTATTGGGAATTGTGAGAAATTATTTTTTGTTTTGTTCAAACAAGAGGAATGACATTCAAATGTCTCCGGGATGTTGAAACATTATAGGGAAACTAATGCTAACTGAATCACAAACAATATTGGCTGTAAAAATTCAAACACTATAGTTGAGGAACAACTTTATGTGATGTATTTTGTTTCTTAAACTGATCACAACTAGGGTACTTTTACCAAATAAAAGTCTAAATACACAGATATCATGCAACTATTGACATACATTCACACTCATTGGTAGTAATTAATATTACTATTTACTAAGTTAGTTTTGGTAGCACAACCAATGGGCTACATGCTTTCCTTGCCCCAAGGAGCTCAATATTTAATAACAGACAGTCAAAGACTAGGGGAAAGATTAAGATGGTACTTGCCATAATATCTCCACATGACTTGCAGCTTCACCACTACTAAAAGGAATAACCAGACACCCCAAATCAGCTGATCGGTGGCACTGCCAAACAGCTGAGGGAGGGGCTTGGGAGAGAGTGGAGAGCAGCGAGCAGAGGGCGGACAGGGGCCTCAGGTAGGGGGGCGGAGCAGGAGCAGGAAGAAGCAGAGCAAAAGCGTGGCTTTGGGGGAGGGGACACAGTGGGAGTGAGAAGAGACAGAGTGAGGGTGGGGTTTTGGGGTAGGGGCCGGAGCATGGATGGGGCCTTAGGGGAGGAGACAGAATGCGAGTGAGAAGAGGCAGAGTGAGGGCGGGGACTTGGGGAAGGGGCAAAGTAGAGGAAGGGCTTCAGGGTGGAGCAGGGGTGGAGCGTCCTGGGGGAAAAATAAAAGTCAGTGCCTGTGCAACCACATCATCCATTTATGGAGGGCCATGAGATTATTTAGCACTGAACTTCCTGAAATAATTTAGAGCAATAGTAAGTCTAATATAAAGCTGAAGCATCATTGATCTCTCTCCTAGGTTTACAAAAGTTACAGGGGAATACATTGGTGAGTACAGTGGAACGTTCAGCCTGACAGCCAATCTCATGCTATGTCTTTAATCTCAGAACTGCCTAGATGTAATCCGTCAAAAAGCATGAAGTTGAAATCTTTCCTGAGAAGCAACTGTAAGATAGTAAAGTTCAATTTGGTTCAATATCCTTCAGGCTACAGTAGGCCTTTTGCTCCTTCTGATAAAGTATGAGTATCTCTCCCAATTAACTAAGTTTTCAACATGAATGAAAAATGCCAAAGGCCTGAACATTGATGTGAGCCCCCAACCAATTCACAACTGATGAAGCATATCTGAATGATTCCAGACTAAATTGTCTGAGATTTAATTGTCCTCGGGATCCCAAATACTATAGGAGAAAGAAAAAGATGCATTTATCCAGTTCAATATACTGCAAAATATTCCCTAACAGCAAACAGATTTGGCAGTGTTCCAACACTAGAAATTTTAATCAGCCCTAGATGAAAATCCAAGATTATGTATTGCCATATATATTATAATGTGTATTTCTATTGGAGGACAATATATTTAAGAGATGGAGTAATTCAGTTAGTCTATAAACCATTAAAACAACCAGTTCTGTTTTCTGTGTCCTGATCAAATGCTCCAACTAATTATAATGATCAGTGACTCAATGATGTTTCGGGGCAATTTACTCTTAAAAACTATTTTGCAAACACAGAAATTATTTTTGTACCCCATGAAAAGGAAACATTAACTTGTATTATCATGGCTGTTATTATTAATTATTATTAATTATTATTATTATTATTATTATATGCATAGAAACAGCAGAGGTCTAGGTTCTTTACAGATAGGTAATAAGACTTGGTCCTTGTCCCAAGGACTTTAAAAATCTACCCAGGGAGAGGCTGGGATGTGACAAAAATTTGTGTTTCTGAATGGTATATTCCTTTGTTCTCTTCATTGGGTTTGTTCTGGATATTTTAGCATTATTTAGCATTGGTGTAGAAAAGAGACAGAGAGGGAAGGACTACATTTATAGATCTTTTGGAAGAAGTGCATTCTAAGAAGGGAGTTGAAGCATAACAAGTTGGAGGTATGGGTAGACCTGGTCAGAGAAGAGGTCCTGCATGTAGGGGTTCATGTGGAAGAAGGAAGAAGATTTATAGGATACATCTCATCCAAAAAGCTCAGGTATGCTGTGTAACACTGTGGCAAGAATATCATATGAAGTAGCAGGGTCAAGAAGAATGTTACCTTTCTGTTGTATGCAATGCTGAGTATTAATTTGGCTGGTAAGGACCTGATTCCAATGCTAGAAAATGAAGAGAAGCGGGATGAAAAAACAAAGTAAGGTATCTAGGTTTGATCTAAAGCCAGTTGAAGTCAATGGAAGTCCTTGACTTGCAGAACCAATATGTTGTGATTCATCAGATTCTGCATAGTGAAGCATGTTCTTAATTAGATTAAGAAACCAATTATACGGCTGTACTCTGGCCTGAAATAGCCCCTACCATGTTGGGCTTACCGAGGTGCACTTCATCATCCTCAGTGTTCAGCAAACAGGATTAGAGAGAAGAATGAGCTTCCTGTGCCTTCTCCTTCCGTTGTGTTCTCACACGCAAGCAGCTAGATGTGGGCCATATATTTTAAGGTACTACTGTAGTTCAACACTTATTCCAGCTCTGATAGAGCTGTGTTTAGCACTAGAATGTTGGTTTTAAATGTACTACATGGGAAATATGGCCAAGGAATTTATGTATATAGCTGTTCTGCACTGCTTTAAACATTACTCCCTAAGGGCTCAACTCACTAAACTGTTGTTTGTTCTTTATGTGTCTTTTACCCTTAAAAAAAAATCCCAACACTGCTAGTGTGATTATCAAGTAGGGTGGCCAGATGTTCAAACCCACCAAGAAAGACTGCTCCTAAAATATTTCACGCCTACAGGTATTGTGAAAAATATTGAATTGCCATTTTCTATCGCCTTCACATAGCACAAAGCACAGGGAAACAGTGGTAAAGTAACAAGCGGGGAAATCGGGAGAGCAAGCAAGGGCAGGTATCGAAAAATCTGACGTGTCATTTTCATTATCGTTTTGATGATGTAATTGATTTGACTCCAAAATGGAAGCTAGAGAATTGTATTTTAATATGCAATATTATATTAAATATATAAGCTGCTTCTGATGTTACTCAGTGCTTTATGGAAATATGAGGGGTGTTTTGCAAATATAGTCTAAGTGATTAATACCACCAATATGAATGCAGTATAAATCATGTCAGACCTTCCAATCTAGTACCTGACAAAAAGCCAGTGTGTATTAGTTCTGACTTGTTGCCCAGTGCTGTTCAACTTTGACCTGAGTCTCAATGTACCAAAGGAATTAAACTTATCTGGAAAACAATGATCCATGTAATATGTCTATAAAGAAGTATATAGAAATGGAAGGACTTTCAAGACAGCAGATGCTTGTTTTGCAGTTCAGTGTCTACACTAGCAAAAGTTGTCTGCTCCTGGAGGGCAATTTTATTCTTGTTAGTTGTGTTTTTAACTCAACTTCTTCACCACCCTTTAATTATTTCCCATTTTACTACAAGATACATGTTGAGTATTGCTGCATTATAGTCATTCTGGCCCAGTGTAGATTTAGGCCTTGAAGTGGTAGTTATCCATCACTAAACTTCCTTTCCCAGAGTTTTACCTTTGAAGACTTTTTCTTAATTATTTTATTAGGAAAGATTTTTTTTTCTGTGCTTTGGGGTTTCTTCCAAGAAAGCATTTGCAGTCATAATTAAGAAATGTGTTAAGCCTTCTGTCAATTAGCTTAATTGATGTAAAAAGCTGATTGGGTCCTGGGAGGGTTGGCTTTCCCCAGCTGAACCTTATCAAAGAGCAGCTTAGCACAAAAGGAGGAAGAAGCCAAAACATATAAGACAGCCAGAAAAGCTAACAAAGCTTCAACAGAAGGTGAAAATCAAAACTCACATGCACAGACTACTGTGTGGGTGTTTTAAAAAGTACTCAAGCATTTTAAAAATGTTTTCATTCTAGTGCATGGCAGAAGCATAGTTTAAAAATAAGTGTATAACTGAAGAAAAGAAATCTGTGTTGGTATAAAAGATTTATCTGGAAAGACTATCAGAATCTGTGAAGAAGAAAGGTTTTCCAAAAAGAGATGCTCAGTGAGCTCTGATAATCTGGAGAAAGAGCTTGGTTTCTGCTGGAAAGTCTCCTTGTGAATTCCAGAGGTTAGGGAGATCATGGGATACCAGATGACCTTTATCTGAATGTATTATGTGACTTGGAGTCTTGTATGTAATCTAGTGAAAGCCAGCCCATGATGAACACATGAATGCCAAAAGTGGGATAAGAAAAAGCATTTGAATATTTGGATCACCACTTGCACAATGGAAAATTCTATTAATATTTAAGCTGCTGTCTGGGCTAATGATAGATATGATGTGCACATGAGCATAGTCACTCAAGGTATATCTGCACTGCAAAAAAAAAAGACCAATGGCACTGAGTGTCAGAGCCCAGGTCAGCTGACTCTGGCTCACACTATGGGGCTAAAAATAGCAGTGTAGACATTTGGGCTTGGACTGGAGCCCGACCTTTGAGCCCCTTCCCAGGTTTCAGAGTCCAGGCCCCAGCCCAAGCCCAAATGACTACACTGCTAGTTTTGGCCCCGTAACATGAGCCCCAATCAGTTGACCAGGGCATTGCGACACACTGCCATGGGTTTTTGATTTTTTTTTTGGCAGTGTAGAGGTACCCTCAGATACATAATGAAATGACTAATCTAAAATATTTCAAGGATGCTCCAACATTTAGTAAACAGAACTCTTACTCTACAAGGTCTAATGGAGCAAGCACCACAGGACTCGGGGTCAGGTGGTACTCAGTTTCAGTTTTGCTGATGGAGAAGAGGGGCTCATTCATCACCTGTACCTGAGGTTACACTGTAGCTCAGTCTCTGACCCAGGATTATAACCTAGTCCTCTTAAATTTCAGTCCTCAGGCTACTTTGATAGACCTCAGTGCCCTCCCAGCAAGTTCACTTTATTGTATCTCAGCCTCTCCATCTTTAAAAAGGAGATAATAATGATTACCTATTTCACTGAGAGATCCACACTATCACCTTCTTAGTTGAGTTGAAGTTGGAACTTGATTTATTGGCCTTCTCTTTTTGGCTTGAGGATGTATGTGGGAATGACCGTTCACTTTCTACAAACATTTGGATGCAGACCACTAACACTACGTACATGATCACATCCAGTACCCAGCCTTATGGAAGGAAATCCGGACAGAAAGAATAAGGGTTAATACTGCAGCAGTATCCCGCAAAATGATAAACCATGCATGTGTGGCTTCCAAAAATCACATGCTGCATGGAACGGGCTGCACAAGCTCAGGGAGTGGCTACTCCTGACTGGTTCCTTGCTGACCCCTGTGTTTGGGGCTAACGTGGCAATTGTGGTGTGGTGTAGGGAAAGATGAGACAGTCTAGGATTCATGAATTTTTTCATATATTTTTCTTATCTGAATCGTTTTCCTGGCTCTTTGATTTGATCTGAGAATTGTTTGAAATAACTACAGTATTTTTTTCTGATTTGCAAATGGGTCAGACAGGGACTTGTTCATTACTCAGTAAGACCTGGACTTAGGAAAAATAACTGGGTTATTAGAGTGGTCAGAAAATGGTAAATTGCAACTTTTTGGTGAAAAATTGGAAACCAAACATTTTCAACTGAAAATAGAAAAATTCAGCTGCAAACTCAAAATTTTTCATCTGGATATGCTGCCACGGTGTCTCATGGGAGTTGTAGTTTTGGTGCCTCATGATCCCTCTGAACTTCTGTCTCCACATGCGTAAAACAGCGAAAATGCTTATTTACCTGCCCCACAAAGGGGCTATATGAATTAAATAGTTAAAATATATTCAGTTGACTTTATGCACTTTGAAAAGGTGCTATGTCAGTATTATGAAGCGCCCCAACAGTTTGTTGGAGCAGAAAGTAGCACTGTACAAGGGAGAATAAACAACCTAACAATGTCCTAACTCTGCTGCCACAGTCTGAAAGAGGGTGGCTTTTTCTCTGTATATATAAACCGAGGAGCTGTGGGAGAGATTGATGAGAGGGGATGTCCGGCAGAAATATTTTCTAAAGAAAGCGAAGATGATTTAAACAGCTTGTATTGTAGAGCACATTGTGAGTTAAAAAGCAAGTCAGATCTGAAGACCGAACTGTACTGCAACTACAGGTGGTAGAAGAAATGTTAGTTAGCATGATATTATATATTGCAGGGGTGGCCATACTTACTGACCCTCCAAGCCACATACAATCTTCAGAAATTTGAGAGCCTCAAGACACACACAACCTGCCGAGTGTGGGGCGACACCTGCTGGGGTGTGGGGTTTCTGCCCTCCTCCTATCCCCTGCAGGCTAAAGCCCAAAGATCCCTCTCCCTGCAGGGCAGAAGCCCCTACCCCCGCCACAGGGAAGAAGCCATGAGCTTCCCTCCCCAGTCTAATAGGCAGAGAATGGGAGATGTGGGGGCTCTGCTGTATTAACACAGAACAAAACGATAGTCCCTGCCCCAAAGAGCTTCTGTGATTTCTGTGCTGGAGAGGCAACGTTTTAAGCAGCTCTAATGTAAATCATTAGGGATCTTGGCAGTCAAGGCAAATGTAGATTAGTGTGTGCTGAGTTAAAGCTATGGAACTGAAGGAATTTATAGGCAGTAATAAACACTAATAGTGTAACAGCATGTGAGCAGGGCTGGCTCTGGGCACCAGCAAACCAAGCAGGTGCTTGGGGCGGCACATTTTCAGGGGCAGCATTCCAGCCAGCCTTTTTTTTTTTTTTGGCGCTTGGGCGGCAAAAGCCGAGAGCCGGCCCTGGCAGCACGTCCTGCACCAGGGGCGCCCTGGGGCCGCTGCCCTGGGGCCGCTGCAGTTCGCGTCGGGCGGGCTCCGAGAGCGGGACACTCGGGCTGGGGGCTGCCCCTTGGGGCACACGCAGGGCGGCCGCCCCCCAGCGCTGCAGCCGGGGCTGGGCGAAGCAGTCTGAGCCGCCCAGGAACTGCGGCAGGGCGGCCAGGAGCAGCAGCAGCAGCAGCGGGGCCATAGAGGGCGGGGAGCTGCCGTGCGGGGCCCGTGTCCTGCTCTCCAGGGCTCTGATCCCTTTGGGGCTGCGCTGCCCCAGCTCCTCAGCCCCCTACTGGGGCAGTTCCCCAGCTCTGCCCTCCTGGGTCCCGGCCAGTCCTGGAGGCGGGAGACCCGGCTAGAGGGATCCTGAGCTGAGGCGCGGCCCGGGAGCCCCGCTGCTTACCCCGACCCTGCCAGTGCCGAACCGGCTGTAGGCAAGGGGGGAGCAGGCGGAGTCAGCACTAGTGGGGGGAAGCCCAGCGCTAGTGCAGCAGGGAGTGCGGGTGGGGTGGGGTGGGGTGGGGTGGGGGAGAGAGCCCAGGGTTGGGACGGCAGTGGGTGAGAGTGTGGGTGGGGGGGAAAGCCCAGGGCTGGGGTGGGGGGCAACTAAAAATTTTTTTGCTTGGGGCGGCAAAAAACCTAGAGCCGGTCCTGCATATGAGACAAGTGTAACCAGTATTCAGTCTATGCACTAAATCTAATGATCCCAAAGAAAAGGGCAAAGATATGCGAAGTCCTACTGGTCAGTACACTTCCCCAGCTGCAAAACATTGTGTACGCATTAGCTTCACATAGTTGAATAAGAACTTTTGAAAATTACATTACACATAAGAAAAGGGATAAATCCCCAAAGAGACCCTAGACAAAGGTTGAAATGTAGTCAGTGGTCAGAGACACACATTCAGCTATTATATGTGGCTGACTCTGGGCCCAGCTGTGCAGCTATTACTCACACTGAGTTGTAGTCACATTCAGAAGTCCCGTTAATTTTAGTGGGATGACCCATGTAAGGTAAGTACTACGTTGAAAGTGAGCAAGGATTTACAAAATTAGACCATCTGACAATACCTGACATACTATATAGTGTCTGCCACTCGCTGGTAGTTGGAAAGTTTAAACCGTTGTCCCGAGAGTGTCTCTGCTATAGCTCGTGTACTACTACACAGCTCCTTGAAGGTATTTTACCTCACTAAGCTGTAAGGCTTCCAGACTCTGCTGTTCAGGCACTATATCTCCTCCACCTCCCCAGGCAGTATATCTCCTCCACCTCTACTTCATCAGAGGCAAAATTTATACAATTTACTGCTCTTAAAATTTATACAATTTCCTATCTTCTTAATGCGCATCTCATGCATTCTATACTACTAGATGGTAAGAGAGTTCTCTAACCCTGGGTGCAGCCCAGGCAGATGTTCAGCCTTCAGATTTCTTGCATGCTTAATTTCTAAAAGAAATGCCTGTCTGGGTGGTTATATGATGTTCTGTGGAGAGTAGCTGTATTTGCCTCAAGGACCTTCCTGCAGAGTTTTAAAATACTAATTTTGGAAGTTTTTGCCTCTATCCACTTCATGTCAACTCCCAACTCTCTATATTATAGATACCTAAGGCGTATTATGTCCCTTACAAAGATAAATGAAAGGAAAGTGCGGGAAGGATAGGACAATGGTTTTCCCTCAAGCTCTTCTCTTGTCCTTTCTCCCTCCCATATTACATTCCTTGTATCCTGTGTGTTTTATTATAGAAGACATACACTACGATTTTCTTTCTTGTCTGTATTTTTCTTTTTCTCTGGCTCCAAATCTGATTTTGTTTTAAATGAGGGGCTGAAGACAAAGAGAGCTCTCATGTATTTCCTTATTTCCAAACACAGGATGAAATTCAGCTCTGGTGTATGTTGATGGAACTCCCTTGCAAGTCTCTGGGTCAAACTCTGCAGTAACATAGACAGTGGTGGTATAAGTTACGCATTGGGTGAAATGCGTGTAATAGCTCATTGTATTACACTACTGCCAACATTCACTGGCTCTGCAAAATTAAAGTAACTTCCACACAGAGGAACCAGCAAAAAGAATCAGAGGTCAGTCTGGGGGAGGGAAGATGGTGCACAGCTGTAGTCTGAGTGAGTAGGAGACTTTAACCACCACAGCTGTTCTACCAGCTTCACAACCTGTTCCTCGCTGAAGGAAACTGCCCCATTTTTCACACATGATGGCTCCATTTTCGACAAATATTGATATACATTAAATTGTGACAGCTCAGCATGGTACCCACCATCTGAGAATAAGCACCAGATCCCACAGTCCTTACACACCCCAATCTCACATCAACATGAGTGGTTATTCTGGGAATGCTAAGACTCCAAAGTTCAGATCTGGTTCCCTACATTATACTGCAAGTGTTTTACTGAAGTATACATTCTGTTGTCCCCAGGACTCTAGAGAAATGGGATATAAGCAAAGGTTGTCACAGCATGCAAAAATTTAATTAAATTCATTATTTAGTATTAAAATAGATGTGTTGCATAAAACATAGCTGTAAATCTGGGAAAGAGCAAATGCCCACATCCTCTCTGTAAATGATGCCCCTAGCAACCCCAACAATGGTGATAATGGACTGTCGAACTGACAATTAAAATGTGAACTCTACCCCATCTTCTCCTCCCTCTATCCCTGCTTCTGTTGTTGCAACCAGGAAGAAACAAAAGAGAATCTGGACAGGCATCATTCACCTTCACAATTCAGGAGGCAAGAAAAGTGGCTAGAACAATGCAGAGCAAATTAAACTCTAGGGCAACAAAGATCTGGTTTTCATTACAACCACGCACATGGGTAACAAAGACTGTAACACCAAGAAAGAACACTTGTCTATATAAAAGAGTTCGGTATTAACACTAGTTCCATATTAGCCATGGCACCCACCATCTGTATATTACTATATATTCATTCCTGACCCAAATAGAACCACACTAAGCTTCATGTCTCCACTGGCTTTATGTTGTGTTCACTGCCTGGTAGGTTTAAACCCTCCACGGTAGATACTCCATGCTGACACTCAAGCTCAAACTCAGCTGTGGGTACCTGAGTTGTGTCTGCAAATCATGCACAGTTAAAGCATGAGAAGTGGAGCCATTGGATGAAATGATGCCCTTGGACACAATAATGGAAGGTTTCCACAAGCAACAGGTGAGCACCCAGACTTTCCAGGCACCGAAATAGGCACCTACGTTTGAAAATGTGTTGCTTTCATTGCAAAAGCAACAGCAAGCCTTTGGGGGAGTGGTCCCCTATCTATAAAAGAAAAAAACTCCCACCTAAAATAAGCCAGACTGCACCTGGTAAAATATCCTACAACACCTTATTTCCAGGGCTGGCGCAACCCATTAGGTGACCTAGGCAGTTGCCTAGGGCGCTAACATTTGGGGGGCAGTGACTGCGGCAGCCGGATCTTCGACCGCCCCAGTCATCGGTGGTATTTCGGGGGTGGGACCTTCCGCCGCCTAGGGCAGCAAAAAAGCTGGTGGCGCTCCTGCTTGGTTCTATCATCATTTAAAAGGGCTGAACGTCTCTCTGAAGATCTTCCTGAAGGTGCATCTGCAGACTCATTCCACTTTTAGTCAGGGTAAGGAAAGTTTCTTGGTAATGTGGGGAAAAATCCTCTTTTAGAGGGACTGGCTTTTTTATGCCTTCTTGTCTCTACAGCACAGTCCATTACTGTGTGAAGGATACAGCTTTTCCAAATGCACAGCAGTGTGATGACAGATCAGCTATTATGATATGTAACCACAGACCAACCGTCATAAAATTCTCTCTTTAGAACAAAATTGTATTCAACACAATGAAAACCCTAACAAGGATGTGCTTTCTGACAGTTTGGCTTTTCATGCTATTTCAATGCTGAGATTTTTTTCATACTTGTATTACTAACTGAACCCTGGAGTAAAATGCCTACTTCTGTGATTAGAGATCAGCAATGTGGAGTGCTGTGGATTCAAAATGTACAGGAACTGCCAAAGTTGTCAACAATTTTGAAGAAATCTGAGAAGCACAAACAAAATTAAGAGTGACTGGAAGAAAAAAGTAGAAAAATTAAAGGCCCAGTTTACCCTCTGTGTTAGTCCAGTTTTCAACCAGTAAATTTCACTGAAGTCTGTGGAAATGAACAGGTGGAAAACTGCAGTAACACAGTGGTGAATCAGCAGGGCCGGCTGCAGGCACCAGCCAAGCAAGCTGGTGCTTGGGCCGGCAGCTTGTAGGAGGCGTCATTCCACCCAATCCTAGGGTGGCACGGCCGCTTTTTTTTGTTTGTTTGTTTTTGTTCCACTCCGGCCGCCCTGTAGGGGGCAGCGGCGTGGAGGACGGGAGCGCCCTGCAGCAAGCCAGGCAGGACAGCCCACGTCCTTCCCCCAGCCGACTGGAGCTGCGTGGCAGCGCCCCGCTGAAGCCCTGGCCATCCCCCTTCTCTCTCTCCCCCCGCTCCCTCCTCCTGCCCCCGCTAGCCGGGGCACATCTGCAGGGCAGGGAGTCCCCCTGCACCCTGGCTCCAGCCGCGCCACAGGTTTTTTTTTTTGCTTGGGGCGGCCAGAAAGCCAGAGCCAGCCCTGTGAATCAGACCCTAAATACAATATTGCCAATTCTCATATTTGGTGCATTTCTTAAATCCGCAGCTCTGAAATCATGTTAGTTGGGAATTTTCTGATGAAACTGGGTTTTATTTGAAAATATCAGTTTGTCAAACCCAAAATGTTTCATAGAAGCCTGAGTTTAATGAACTTTCCATGAACCACAAGCAGGTGCTGTGAGAGCCCAGGATTCCAGGCTGTGGGAAGATGAGGTCCTGAAACATAGACCTATGTACAGCATTATCCCACTGTGCGCTTAGTAACTGAAACTGGCTCGGAAATTAATCAAGCATGTTGAGGAAAACATAATGGATGGTGGCTGTGTGAATGCTATGCCACAATTGATATTAATGATACAAGAAAAGGCTGGGCTAAACTGAAACAAAAGGAACTGGTTACTGAGGTAGTACGAATTCAGGACATGGCCTGTGCTATAGGTTATCATAATTTTTCCATAGCTGGCAATATTTGCCTTACAAGTGATGCTGGGTTCTGCATGCCTGTTACCAGTACCATTCGAATAGGAACCCAGGCTTTCTGGCCAATGAGCGAAGGCAGCACTGTCACTGAAACGATCATCCCACGTGAACACTTGCAAGACTTACTGATTGAACTGTTCCGTCCCGTCTCCCCCCGCCCCGTGGAATGCTTGCAATTAGATATACACGATTTGGTGGCAAGAACTAAAGAATCCCTAATACCAATAACTCAATTGATCCAGCAACAGGTGAATGAAATAGAAAATACCCAAAGAGAGGTGGAAACACCCTGGTGGGCAGTTCCGGAGGATGTGACCTTATATCCAGTGGTCTGAACCCTTAGCGTAATCCTAATAGGGATCCAGGCCCTAACAGTTGTTGTTCTCATGGGAATGGGCTGCTATATGTTACATCAAATCAAGAAAGCTAAGCTACAGCGTCGAGTGAAGAAGGGGATGGAAATGGCAATCAATACTGCTGTGGTTCAAGCAAATAATCATTTCAAGGAGTAAGATGTAAAGCACATATTGCTCAGTATATAAGCCCCCTTCATATATCATATAGGATCATTTATCATCCATATAGCAATGATGATAGTCATTTATGTTAATATAGTCATGTTATCTAGATAGTTTAGATATCTGTCTTTCTTAACGAAGCCCTTAGTATGGACTAACAAATACCAGCAAAGGCTGTCTCATACCATTCAGTGAAGTTAACAATACACAAGCACAGACCCCACATCTCAGTCAAGGTCCTGGGCCTAACATTCCCAGGCCCACCATAAGGGACTAAAAAAATAATAATTGGATAAAATCTGTCTATCTGTCGTATGAGGGAATGTGCAGACTAAGGGACGGATGGGGCATGAATGTATGGATGGCAAAATAAGGTAACCACATAACAGTGTTTAGCCCACTGAGTTATCTTTAGTCCATGCATT
Source organism: Malaclemys terrapin pileata (assembly GCF_027887155.1). Classification (NCBI taxonomy): domain Eukaryota; kingdom Metazoa; phylum Chordata; order Testudines; family Emydidae; genus Malaclemys; species Malaclemys terrapin. The sequence continues at coordinate 114,675,507 of NC_071507.1, read as the reverse complement.
ATGCTTTTCCAGGATGATGGGTAAACATCCTTCCCATAAAAAGACGACAAATGGGGGAATGTGGGAAGATCAGGCCCTGAAACATAAACCCTTGTATCAGTGACCCGGTATGAGGCCTAAGGCCTGAACTAAAGTAATGGCCAAGACTTTGCTAACATAAAGCAAAGTTAAGCTGTTAGCCAGAGATAGGCCCTGCTCACAGAAGCTGGCAAAGAAAGGGCTGAGGTTGCAAAATTATATATACCTAAAAGGTACTGGACACTAGAGATACCAGAACACTCCGATATTTGCACGTTCCACACACATAACAAGGAACAGGCTGACCCATCCTAAAGACAGGGGCAAACGGGTAATATGATGGATAGAGTTGTTTTGTTCGAACCAACATGTACAAGGTGAGAGGCAGCACCTTGCTACATAGAGGGGTTGCACCTCAATACATCAGGAATGATGTGTAACTTGTTTGTACCTGTGTATAAGAATGCATCCCTGGGGCGGTGTGTCTGTCCAGCCTACGGGTCAGTGGAGTGTCCCGCCACTGACTGAGGTGTGTCCATTGTCAGGGGGCACATATTTGCAGTATGTCCTTTAGTGTCTGCTGGAAACTGTTACTGTGCTTTGTGTGGCAAAGTACCTTCTTCTCCTCAACAGGCTCAGTCCTTTTTAGCCTTGGAGACACAGGCTTGGGCAAAGCAAATCCTCATAGGTAGCACAGGGTCTGGCTATTCCTTCCCTCAGTCAGTCCCTTGTGCTTGTTTTTCTTTCCTTCTGGGGACAGAGTGCAGCCTTCCTTGCTGGAAAGGTTCAGAGCCTTGCTGCACCTAGCTTACTTGCAGCTTCCCTGCTTCTCTCACTCTCTCTCTCCCACTTCCACGCTGAGGAGGGTTTAAAAAGGTCTCAAGCAGTTGGAGCCAGTTGAACCTAATTAGTTCCCTGGTAACCCCTTTTCCAGCTGCACCTTATTTCCCCGTGGTTATCTCTCCTCAATGGATTGGGAGAGGCCGTTTAACCCCCTTGGACTAATTATCGACTCCCCCCCTTTTGTAGCCATTTGTCCTGGGTTTACCACATTTGTTTGACAATAAACCTGGCTAGGACTTTTCAGCTTGGAAAAGAGGAACTAAGGGGGGATATGATAGAGGTATATAAAATCATGGGTAGTGTGGAGAAAGTGAATAAGGAAAAGTTATTTACTTGTTCCCATAATATAAGAACTAGAGGCCACCAAATGAAATTAATGGGCAGCAGGTTTAAAACAAATAAAAGGAAGTTCTTCACACAGCTTACAGTCAACCTGTGGAACTCCTTGCCTGAGGAGGTTGTGAAGGCTAGGACTATAACGGGTTTAAAAGAGAACTAGATAAATTCATAGAGATTAAGTCCATTAATGGCTATTAGCCAGGATGGGTAAGGAATGGTGTCCCTAGCCTCTGTCTGTAAGAGGGTGGAGATGAATAGCAGGAGAGAGATCACTTGATCATTACCTGTTAGGTTCACTCCCTCTGGGGCACCTGGCATTGGCCACTGTTGGAAGACAGGATACTGGGCTGGATGGACCTTTGGTCTGACCCAGTACGGCCATTCTTATATTCTTATGTTGTTCTTATGGCCAGGTGCCTTCGTATCTTATCGGAGTCTGTGGTCATTGGGGGTTCTCTCGGAGTCTGCTATGCCAGCGATCTGCAGAGCCAGGGCAGCACACAGAGGGAACACACGCACGCAGCCGACTGTTATCATCACTGACCAGAGCAGAACACCACACCAGTGGCATCTGACAATACTGGATACCAAGCTCTGAGCAGCCCTGCCATATGAATGGGCCCAGGGACTCCACAGCTTCCAGGATCCTTGCTGCAGAGCCTGAAGCCTGGAACCTTGGGTGATCTCAGAGTTTCTAGGGTCTGTAGCTTCTGAACAGCCCCACCATGCAGATTGCCCCAGCCCACAACCAGGGTTTCCAGATTCCCTGGGCACCTGGCTGCCTGACTCCTCAGCTTTGTGAGCCAGCTGCCCCAAAAGTGAGGTAGCCGAGGGAGCCAGTTGGTCTGGTAGTCTGGAAGCCCTGAGGTCCCTGGCTTGGGCGTTCTGCATGTCAAGGTTGTCCTGGAGTTATGGACCCTGGAAGTCCTGATAGCTTGGGAATGAAACTGACTTGATTCTAAAGAAATTTGAGTGTAAATACCAAAAAGAAGCACAGGAGTTACTTAGGGCAGGTCTTCACTACGGGGGGAGAGGGGGTCGATTTAAGATATGCAAATTCAGCTACATGAATAGCGTAGCTGAATTCGACGTATCGCAGCCGACTTACCCCGCTGTAGGGACGGCGGCAAAATCGACCTCTGTGGCTTCCCATCGACGGCGCTTACTCCCACCTCCGCTGGTGGAGTAAGAGCGTCGATTCGGGGATCGATTGTTGCGTCCCGACGGGACATGATAAATCGATCCCCAAGTGGTCAATTTCTACCCGCCGATTCAGGCGGGTAGTGTAGACCTAGCCTTGGGTACAACAGGGTATAACTAATGCTGTGCAAAAACTGCTAATATAAATTACCATGTGTTTTGGCCATTTCTGGTAGTTTTGGCCTCCCATGATTGCAGGGAATCACTGCAGGAAAATAAATCCTGTCAGGCTCCACCTCCTGTCATGGAAGAAGTTGGCTGAAATTCCACAAGGGAAACTTTCTGCAGATTTCTGGCTTCTATAGGTATTTCAGTGAAAGAAGGCAATTGGGAGTTAGCAAATTATGCCCTTGGCTTCCCCCTTAAGAATTTCCTTTTTTTGCTTTCTTAAATCAGCTCTTGCAAATTTGTTAGGCATGGGGTAAAATTTTCAAAAGCTTCTAAGTGACTCAAGACCCTAAATCAGCTTCCAAAGTGGATTATTGAGTTTGCAAAAACTGTCAAGTTAATTCAGAAGAATTGTCTTGTGTGGAGGAAGGGAATTTTAATTAAAATACAACAACAAAAGTTAGCATGAAAAAAACCCCAAACCTGCATAGACAAGCCGTAGCTTGAACTGGCTTTAAATGAGACAGGCTTCTAAGAGTCTAAGTCACTTCTGAAAACAGGACTTGTGTGCTTTTGAAAATGTTATCCATGATCTCCTCTTTCAGAATCAATGTGGATAAGCTGCTGGAGTCTTAACTCTCCAAGGCATTTTTTTCCCTCCTCTTTTTCTGGTCAGTGTTGTCTCTGTCATCTTCCCTATCTCTGATGTTGCTCTTACTGGTTTAAAGTTTCCTGGATCTTCCCCATCTCCTGTGTATATTTTGTTTTCCCTTCTTTGACCTTTGATGCGGATGTTACTTTTTTTTCTGGCTCACTGGTCCCTGTTTTCTGAGTGGTTTTATCAGCTGAAGATTCTTCTGTCTGTGTCTTTTATGCCACTGCCTAGTGGAATTATGGGATTATAGTCTGTTGGAGGATTTTCAGTTTTAATTTTAACCCAATCTCTTCAATACCTTTATTGATATATTCCTGATTTTCTTCTTTTCCTCTTGGAAATTTAAGCCTGTTTCTTTAACCTATCCTCTGCGTACCTTGTGAACATGAAACCAAAGATTCAATTTCATTTTGAGGGACTGATTCACCTCTGAAGTCAGTAATTGCACATTTTACCTCTAAAAGTCCTGCCGTCTCTTTCACTGATCTCGTGTTCTTTTAAGTGTTTGAACTGTCTCTTATTTATCTTAACCTCTAATGCAATCTTCCTTGCAAACTCTAAATTAATTTTTCTTATATTTTGTGCAACCTTAAGTTCCTTCAGTAGTGCTTCTGATCCTCCATTATACCTGATGTTTTATGTTTTAGCATTCATGCTATAGACTTACATTATTTCAGATTAGTAATTTATTGACTTCTTCATGCTTATTTGTTGTAAATTTCCAGGAAACATGAACCTTGTTAACCATTCACAAGGTAGAATTAGCTCTTTACTCCACTAAACATGATCAGAAATCCAGCCAGATCCATTAGTTTATGAAAGCGTAGTTCATCTGTGACAAGAACAACCTTCAGAACAATAAGGTGCTTCATCTCAAATCTTAAACCAAGGTATATATTAATGGTTATCTTCAGAATTACAATATGCTTCCCAGAGACATGGATGGCATTTAACAAAGCAATAAAACATAATGGGGATGGAGTTATTAAGAGGTGATCTTTCCCATTAGCAGTTAAGAGTTTCATGGTGCTGTACAACTGGTTGTATAGGATTATTCAGAAATGTGATTATTTAATGAAGATTGTCTTGAGTTACCTTATAGATGTACAATTTGGCTACCACTTTATATTCATTGCCCTTGAATCTGCTGATGTAAACAATTTAAATTTAATGGGACAACTATTGTGTATGATGTTTATAAAAGGTAAAGTTTTCAAAAGCACCTTAGACCCATTTTAAAAAGTGACTTTGGCACCAAAGTCTCATTAAAAGTCAGTTGGAGGTAGGATCCTAAGTGCTAAAGCCACTTTTGAAAATGGGATTTAGGCTCCCAAGTCACTTAACCACTTTTGAAATGTTAATGGAATGTGCCTAATTCTGCTCTGACTCTAGCGTAAAGCTGGAGGAATTCCATTGAAATCCATGGAGCTACTCCAATTTTATATCTGAATAAGTGAGAGCAGAATTTGGTCCAATGGCTCTTTGAGTTCCTGAGAAATACATAACCTATAAATGTGAGTCCTGTAGGCAGAGTGCCCACATAGTTGCCTCAGTTATCTCTGGTGCCTTGTCACAAAGGAAGGCAGAGCATCGAAGTGACTGGAAAGGTATGCTAACTAGCCCAGAGGATAAACATGAGAACTTTTTTAGCATGCGATTCTCAGTTTTGATCTCAGAGATTCCCTTCTCACCTCTGCATCAGTAAGGTACATCTGTACTAGTTATCTGATGCTTCCCAAGATGTCTGTGAAGAGTGACACTTTATTGGAAGTTTTAGACTTCCGAATAATGTTATGTATTATTTTAGAGCTCCCTACAGTCCATTGAGATCTTCTTAGAACACATGGAAAGATTTGGTCCCTGCCCCAAAGGACTTGCAACCCACATTTTCAGTGTGACACAACAGTCAGGGTGTCAAACAGGAGAGGGCAGGGGAAGACGAGGATGGCAATAATCTGATAATTCAGTTCTTCATTTCAAGGCATGTGCACAGCTTGGTAGTTCTCTCAATGTATGTATATGTTTAAGTATATGGTAATGTTGGAGATGAAGATAATTATAGCTGGGGATCATTAGTGACTCACTAACTGTTGGCATGATAATCATGCAAGCATTCAGTGTGACTAACCACCACCCTGCCTTCTGCCCTATTTAGGTTGGATGAAATTGAGTGTCCTAATAATTGGGAGGAATATGTATCTATAAAGAGAGGTAGAGTTTTAGTACTTCTTACATGTTAATTATATACTAACTAATAATTAAAGGTGTTTATTGAGGATTAACAAGCAGGCTAAATAAATATTCATTACATAGCTCTTAAACCTCAATATTCTTTTAATGCCAAAATTAGACAGTATGATCTCTCATAGGTATTTATATGGCCTCAAATCACCACCTCACAGTCTTCATTGTATTTTTCCTCACAACTCCCCTGTGAGGTAGGGAAATTCTAATATCCCCATATTATAGATAAGGAACTGAGGAACAAAGAGGTAAAGTGACTTGCCCAGTGTCACACAGGATGTTTGCAGGAATTGATCCCAGATCTCCCACAGCCAAATCTGGCTCCCTAAACACTGACCATCCTTCCTCTCATACTTAGATATCCATGAAAGATGAAAACCATTATATCTATTTATCTGTCATCTCTGTGGCCTGATATATCGATTGTGTATTAATTATAAACTAGAATCTTGTGGTTACCGGTTAGCAGTTTAGTCATTAGAGCATACTCTTATAATCTGGTTAACTGCGTATACTAAGGCTTTTGGGCCTTATGCCTTATTTACCTAAAACTATTGTATTACAGGCTTGATTTACTGTGTTAACTTATGCCTATGACTTACCTAGCAAATACCTATACCTATTGGCTATATCTCCAAAATGTCTGGGTATCTATACATATGTCTCTTTTTCCTCTGCACTGGCAGTGCTCTTTATGCCTCCTTGTTACCCAAATACTGTTTCAAATTTTTGCAGATAGATCTCAGGTGACTTGTACAAAATCTGAGACTGTAAATGCGAGTAAGGCTGACCTGTAACAATGGAGCATTCTGCTCCTCTCAATTTCGGAGACAAATTCAGTCATAATGAATTTCCCTAATCTGTTATACCCTTATCACTCCCCTTGGCATATTTAAAGATATTAACAGCTCTTTCTCCCACTTTTGATGGAAACATAAAGAGAGAGAGAGAAAATCTCATGAGTTGTGTTGTGTCTTGGCTTTACTCAATGTTTAGTGTGATCATGCAGCTGCACAGCTCATCTATCTTCATAGATGGTTATATGACTTGGACCTCATTGCATGGTGCCATATTGCATCCTCTTATGTCTTGCCAATTAAATTATCATCTCTTCCTTTTATTCTGCCAAGACAATAGAACCAGGCAAAATAAGGTTGCACTTTCCAATTTCAGTGTTGAAATTTTTATCCAGGACATCAAAACATGTGAGAACCATCTCTCCTCTCACTGTCATTAAGGCATAACCCTAGTTTTCATTCTTCAAAGATCCAGGTTGTGTGTTTATGTCTATATGCATCCGAAGCAGTGGGCTGTAGTCCACAAAAGCTTATGCTCTAATAAATTTGTTAGTCTCTAAGGTGCCACAAGTACTCCTGTTCTTCTTTTTGCGGATACAGACTAACACGGCTGTTACTCTGAAACTTGTCAATGGCACTAAACTTTATCTGCCAAAGACCTACTTTGTCACTGAATGGAGTCTGTCACTGAATTAAAAAAGAATGAGGTGAGAATCTTTTGGAATACAAAAATGCATGAAACAAAGTTACATCAAAGCATTAATAAATTACTATTTCTATTCATACAATACTAAAATGTATTCATTAATAACTGTATAACATAGGATAATTAGTTTTCATATAGCACTTTCCATCCAAAATCTCAACGCAATTGGCATACTTTGATGAATTAAACTTTACACCAGCACTATGAGATAAGGAATATTGTCTCCATTTTATAGGTAGTGGAAATGAGACCAGGAAAATTGTATGCGCTGTTGCTGTAGCCTTGTTGGTCTGAGGTTATTAGAGAGACAAGCTGGATGAGGTAATACCTTTTATTGGACCAACTTCTGTTGGTAAGAGAGCATTCGAGCTTACACACAGCTATTCTTCAGGTCTGGGAAGTGTACTCTGAGTGTCATAGCTAAATACAAGTGGAACAGATTGTTTAGCATAAGTAGTTAACACATATTTCAAGGGACCATTCAAGGTGAAGTGGCCTGTTAACACTTCTCCGATCATAGGGAGGAAAGGAGAAAAAAAGGCTGTGGGAGTGGAGGAGACTGTTAGTGGGTTATATATGGTTGTAATAAGCTATAAATCCAGTGTCTCTATTCAGTCCATGATTTTTAGTTTCTAGCAAAGTTATGAAGTTAAACTCCCAGGCTGGTCTTTTGAAGGTGTTATGAAGGTTTCCTTTGAGGATGAGGACTGAGAGGTCAGATAGAGTACTTATTTTGTGAAAAGTGTTCACTCACAGGTGATATGGTGTTTTTGTCCGTAATCATTTTGCTGTGTGAGTTCACCTGAGAGCATAAAGATTGTCTCATTGCACCCACATAGTTGTTATTGGGGCATTTAGTGCAGTGGATAAAGTACACCATATGTTGTGATAGGCATGTGTATCATTGGCTTCATGGTGCAATTGTCCAGAAATTCTTCTTCAAGGTGGCTCATGATGAGGTTAGCATATTGGGGAGCCATCCTAGTTCTGTTCCCATGGTTTGGTCAAAGTGTTTGTTGTTGAATGTAAAATTGTTATAGGTGAGGATGAAATAGATGAGTTGGGCAATGAGTTTGGGGTGGATATTGGACTGTTGACCATTGTCTTGTAAATATTTTGCACAGACAGTGATGCCATAAAAAATTGACTGTGAAATCCTTAACAAACATCACATCCACAAAAAAGGTAGCTATACAGTCACTGAAATCCAACCACCAGATAGTGATCAAACCATCAGGAAAAGGGGTGCCATCATAGTCCTCAAACAAGATGACTATGTTGATGAGCTCAACCAACAACTCTCCAATACCACATACTATAAAGGACTCAAAGAAGATTCCGCACCACAATTTACAGAGGAGTTTAAGGCTACCATAAAATCCTTTCCCAAACAACTCCAAGAGAAACTCTAGAATCTCAACCCCCACAAACCTATTCCAGGGACCTTCTACATTTTTCCTCAGATACACAGACAAGGGAGCCCAGGCAGACCCATCATACATCGCCATCGTACTCTTACTGAAGGAATATTGGGACTCCTAGAAACTATCCTCAAATCACTCATCGCACAAAGTGCCAGCTTCCTCCAGGACAATAACGACTTCCTCCACAAACTCTGCAACATTAACAATCTCTCTCAGAATACCATCCTTGCCACCATGGATGTCACTTCCCTATACACCAACACCCCTCACAATGACAACATGGCTGCTTGTCTCAAATATTTCCAAGATAATGGACAATATTCAGATATCCACCCCAAACACATCGCCAAACTCATCCATTTTGTCCTCTCCCATAACAGTTTTACATTCAGCAACAAAAACTTTGTCCAAACCGTGGGAACAGCCATGGGTACTAAGGTGGCTCCCCAATATGCTAACCTCTTCATGAGCCACCTTGAAGAAGAATTTCTGGACAATTGCACATGGAATCACATGCCTATCACAACATGTGGTATACTTCATCCAGTGAATTAAATGCCCCAATATCAACTATGTGGATGAAATAATACAATCATTATGCTCTCAGATGAACTCACACAGAAAAATGGTCCCTTGAAATATGTGTTAACTACTTATGCTAAACAATCTGTTCCACCTTATATTCAGCTGTGACACTCGGAGTACATTTCCCAGACCTGAAGAGGAGCTCTGTGTAAGCTCGAAAGCTTGTCTCTCTCACTAACAGAAGTAGGTCCAAGAAAAGACCTTGTCTCATATAGAGAAGTTAACAGTTAAATTGCTTACTGCTTGGAAGTCTGCAGTAGGAGATAGAGTGGTTCTGCATCACCATAGCAAGAGCTCCCAGAGACATTGTGCATTTGTATGTCACAATATCTTAAGGGGCAAAGAAGGAGCACAGCCACTATATCACCATGAGGAGCTGGGTGCAGGGTGTGCTGTTGGCCAGTGCAGAGGGAACAGAGATATGGGCTTTCTTCCCTTCCCAACCATCTCTGTGCAGTCTGGTGCCAGCAATGCAACTGGACTGAAACTGTCCTTCCACACACTAGTGCACAAAGGCAGCTAAATTGCCTTCACAGTCTTTCCCTCATGCACATGCAGAGACTAGTCATCACAGCCTGGCTCTAAACAAGTTGCCTCAGAAAGTCTGTGGCAAAACTGGGAAAAGAACAAAAATCTTCTGACTTTCTATGCTATGCTTTAAACTCAGCCTTGTCTGGAGCTCCCTGACATCAGTCAGCCATCACGAGTGATAAAGACTAACATGTGCCTTGTGTTTTAGACCATGTCTACATGTATAAGCTTACAGGGAGTCCTCCCCCCTGTTTCCCCAGGATAGGCTGCACCCCAAACCCCACATCCCCAGCCCCACCCCAGAGCCTGCACCTCCCCGCACCCTAGCCCCCTGCCCCACCCTTGACAGGGCCGGCTCCAGGCACCAGCCGACCAAGCACATGCTTGGGGCGGCACCTTAGAAGGGGCGGCCAGTGGCGGGGGGGCGCTCGCGGTGGTTTTGGTTTTTTGCTTTTTGTTCGGCAGGGCGGCGCTCGAGGGGTTTTTTTTTGTTTCAGCCGGGCAGCACGGGGAGTGTTTGGGTGGGGCGGGGCGGCGCTGGTGGGGGGGCGGAGGTTTGGGCGGCCTGGCGAGGCACTTGGGGCGGGGGTTTGGGCAGCCCGGCGCGGCCCAGCACTCCAGGGGTTTGGCCGGCCCAGCGTGGTGTTTGGGGGTGGGTGGGGGTTTTGGCGGCCCGGCGCAGAGCTGGGGGGGGGGGGGGTTGGGCGACCCGGCGCGGCACTGGGGGGGGGGGGGTTGAGCGGCCCGGCGCTCCGGGGGTTTGGGCGGCCCGACGCGGCACTGGGGGGGAGGGGGAGTGTTACGGTGGGGCAGCGCTCTTCTTTTTTGCCTGGGGCAGCAAAAAAGTTAGAGCCGGCCCTGACCCTTGAGCCCCCTCCCACATTCCAAATCCCTTGGCTCCATCCCCGCCACACATCACCTCCATATTGGTGCATATAACAAAATTAATTCTGCACATGGATGTAAAAAATTAGAGGGAACATTGCTCATGGGGGAGTTTTTTCACACCCCTGAGCGACAAAAGTTTTGCTGACATATGTGCTAGTGTAGACATGGCATTAGTCACTCATGTTTCCCCTCAGGGCAAATGCTACAGCAGCATACTGAGCAATGTTTTACTCAAAGCTAAGAAGAGAACTGCATTCAGGGCTGTTGAGAGCCACATGCAGCTTGAGAGCTTCTGAATGAGTATCACTGATTTAATGGACAGCAGAGAAGGGACTCACTCAATTGAAACATTTAGCATTAAATTGGTCTCTGATGTTTGTCGACAGTCTGAGTTCTAATTGTGACTTCCCTGGATGATCCTGGCTGGCACAGTCCCAGATATTGCATTATATTAACAAGGCTCATAAACTGTCAGATATAACTCGTCCACTTAACTCACTAGAATGATGCATAGATTCTAAGGATACAGCCTTTCCGAGAATTGTCTTTCTATCATTTGTCATTCCCCCAAAATGATTCAAGACATAGGGAATTACTGGAAACTTCAGCTAAAGTTTTTTTTTTATAACGCATATTTCTGAGGCATCTATATCCTCTTTTGAGGATTTATACCTAGTGGTGCTCTTTTGCTCCAGGCTGTGATGGGGACACACAACTTTAAACTCATCCCGTTCATTACTAATGACTATGCAGCATACAAAGTAAACAGTAAAGTGATTTCCCCTCTACCCTACCACACACACACATTTGTGACAGAAGGCATGTGTGATGAAAGTTACCCCTGGCTGTGGGTTTTTTTGAATTGTCCTTTTCTTTGGAATTCCTGCAGGGTAATCTCTTTTCACACAAGCCAGACCACCCGATATGATATTCCTTTAAAATTTCTAGTGGCTTTCTTTGCAGGGAAGGTTTCATAAGGTGCTGTAGTGTTGGCTTTTTTAAGCCTGCTTAGCCTATTTTGTTGAACTGAAACAGTAGCATTGCTATGTCTATTTCAATATAAATCACACAGGTAGCAAAAGCCTGATCCCTGCAATAGTCTAACGCTAGAAAAAAAGCAGTGAAACGTGAGCTGTGTTCAGTTGTTGTAAATGTTAGGTACCAGAGAAAGAGCTTTTACTGAGCATGTCCTTGAAGTCCTGTGGGACTTAGAGTAATTTTATATTGTGCTTATAGGGCCAAATCCTCATGGCAGGTCAAGTGTCTGGGATGTGCACTGGGCAGATGCACAGGTAATAGGAAGGAGGAATTCTGTGGAGTTGCTCTGTGCAGGTTGCTTCAGTCTGTTTACTAAAGTAGTCCCCCATGTCCCTGCCAAAGAGCAAAAGACTTGAGTATCTGTATAGGGTAGGGTTGCCAGGTGTCCGGTTTTTGATTGGAACACCTGGTTGAAAAGAGACCCTGGTGGCTCCGGTCAGCACTGCTCACTGGGCTGTTAAAAGTCCGGTTGGCAGGTCTATCCAGCTCCATGTGGCTCCCAGGAAGCAGCGACAGGTCCCTCTGGCTCCTAGGCATAGGGGCAGCCCTGGGGGTTCTGCATGCTGCCCCTGCCCTGAGCACCGGCTCTGCAGCTCCCAATGGCCGCAATTCCCAGACAATGGTTGCTGCGGATATGGCTCTTGGGGTGGGGGCAGTATGCGGAGCCACCTGGTTGCACCTCCACCTACGAGCTGGAGGGACATTTCACCACTTCTGGGAGCCACCTGAGGTAAGCACTGCCTGGAGCCCGCACCTCTCACCCCATCCCACACCCAACCCCAGGCCTGAGCCCCCTCCTGCACTCCCTCCTGCACCCTCATCCCCGGCCCCACCCCAGAGCCCATACTCCCAGACGGAGCCCTCACCCCCTCCCGCACTCCAACCCCCAGCTGGAGCCCCTTCCCATACCCTGAACCCCTCATTTATGGCCCCACCCTGGAGCCCAATCCCCCTTAGCCCTGATCCTGCACCCCTCTCCAGAACCCCAACCCCTCGTCCCCAGCCTGGAGCCCCCCCCACACACCCTGAGCCCCTCATTTCTGTCCCCAACCCAGAGCCCATGCCCCCAGCAAAAGCCCTCACCCCCCTGCACCCCAACCCCCTGCACCAGCCCGGTGACAATGAGCCAGTGAGTGAGAATGGGGGAGAGTGAGCAACGGAGGAAGAGGGGTGGAGTGAGCAGGGGCGGGGCCTCAGGGAAAGGGCAGGCAGGGATGTTCAGTTTTGTGCAGTTAGAATGTTGGCAACCCTAGTACAGGGACCAGATTCTCTGGCCCCACTCCTCTTCCTGCCCCATCCCCATCTGCCTTATGCACTTTGCCAGGTGGGCTCCTTGTCTCCATTCCTGCCTCTCCATCTTGTGCACAAGCTTGCTACCAGTGGCTTCTCTGTGACCATGGAGATCAGATTAGCCCCTTTGTGAGCTAACCACCTGCCCTTTGTTAACTTTGTTGTTTATGCACTTATAGATTTCTGATCAATATGGCCCTCGGTTATTACCCTGATTCCTGCTTCCTTCACAAATTATCGTTCTTGTCTTTTAATAATCAATTGATATTCACTGAAGAATAAATTAAATCCTTATTTGACGAGCACAGTTTAAAGTGTGATCAATAGTCTTTTATATGGATGGAAAGACATCCTGTATTTGGTTTTCTTTTTGTGATGGAAAACTTGGCCATTCAGACTGCTGAACAGCAGCTTCAGCTGAGCCGTGCACTTCACATACAGTGCATCAATCTGCCTTGCCACAACAGCCATCGCTAGCCAATCACAGCAGCACTTTGATCAGAGCCACACTGAGCTGTTACACCTTGACCACCCACCAGGAAGCTAGTGTAATATTGAGGCTGTCATTCCCAAGACTGTAACTGCCCTCGAAGCCTTCAAATGCACTGCAGTTCATCAGAATTAAAATAAATAGCATCACGGGAAAGGAGTCAATCTTTGCAGGAAAGTTTCTCTCACCTCCTCTGAAACATTCTGTCTCTTGGTGTAGGTGTGATAGCATTGTTCTAATTTAATCCAATATGTCACTGTAAAGAACAGTGAATTACCTCTGCTTCTACAACACCCTTTCCTTCCACATTGTTTTCAGATTAGCTTGCAAAATCTTTGTGAGCTGGCAAACCAACACAGCACTTTTCTTCTTATCCTGCATTTCTTTTCCTCCGAATGCTGCATCTTTGGGAGTATAAATACAGCTCTAAGAACCCATTGTTCACATTCAGATCTCCCAGCCTCACTTGCTATGTGGACACCTGTACATGAAGATGTTTTCATTCAGCCAAGGTACTTGCACGCATTTGTTTACCAAAGGTTTTTAGTGTTCTCTTGTATCATCAAAATATTTCCCCCTATACAATCTGCACAATCCTCAGTAATGCAAATTTTTTCCCCTGGTCCCCTAAATGAATGCCTAGCATTTATAATCAGCTGTTTCATCTCATCCAGGTCGATTTTAAATGCTAGGCATTCATTTGGTGGGCTGTGAGCAGTCTGTGGGTTTGTTAGATCTGTAGCATAAAGAACCAATTTTTCTTTTCCTAATCCTAGAGCTGTCTAGAAAAGGTGACACACAGTAAGACATACCGATAAGAAAAGTTACAGCTGCCCAAGGCAGTCAGATACCAAAGCCAGATGATTAAACCATTCTGTAGCATTCCCAGAAGACCAGCGGGGAATGTCTAAATGCCTAGTGTTATAAAACCTTCAGAGCAAAACATAAGAATGGCCATTCTGGGGCAAACCAATGTTTCATCTAGCCCAGTATCCTGTCTTCTGACAGTGGCCAGTGCCAGATGCTTCACTCAGAGGGAGTGAACAGATCAGGGCAATTTATCGAGTGGACTGTTATAAAGTGGACTGTTGTCCAATTCCAGCTTCTAGCAGTCAAAGGTTTAGGGACACTTAGAGCCCTAAATAGTCAAGCAGGTGTTTACAAAAAATGGTTAAGTGGAGTTAGTTTCTCAAAAAGAAAAAAAGAAAAAGTGGACATTGGTTTGCTAACTTAGGTAGTTCTCTGTTCAAGTGACAATAAGGCCTTGATCCTAAGATGTTCCCATATCTACCAAATGCAGCTCAGATAGGGAGCTGTGTTTGGCTCTTCAGTACTGTCATCTATCAGATGGGGATTGCCATAGGTCAGCATATTCTGGCCATGCCCCCTCCTGCCAAGAAAAATCCCCCCTGTGCTCTCTTTGTGCAGCAGAGACGGTGCAAAAGGAGTAGAGTGGAACTCAGGATTGAGCCTGATAGCAGTAAAATACTCTGTTGTTTGGGCTTACATCAGGTACAATGAACAATACCCAGTTTCAGTTCATACAGGTTTGCAGCCTCTAAATTTTACTTGTAGACTCAGGTTTGAAAAAACTTGAAAACAAAGTGAAACTCAGTCCAAACCACAGCATTTCCCAGTGCTTCAAATTGAAACCATGTAAAGGTACCAAAATGCACATGCTTGGAGTTAAAACCATGAATTCCCTTCTGCCTCCCCCCCCCCCCCCCGCCCCCAAATACCTACACATATGGAAGATTTGTGTAAAGTTTAGCATAGGTTTGCCCAAAAGTTAGCATAGGTAAAGTTAAAGGTTTGTAACAAAACTTCAAAACAAGTATTACCTGGTTTCTGCTGTTGTTAAGAACGGTTTGCACAGCTCTCAAGTGACAGATATCAGTCCTTTGATTTTCGGTGTCCCTGCAGTGTCTCCTCTGGGCATTGGGTAAGAAGGCTAGCCAGGGAAGAAGCTAAGAGAACAGCTGCCCTAAACAATACAGATGTGGAAGAGCCCAGCAGCATTTCAAATAAAAATGTTCTAGCTTGTTCTTGGTGCTGATCTTGAGATTTTTATGCAAGGAAGAAATTAGAAACACCAGCCAGAAAATAAAGACAGACCTGCCCCAAGCAACTTCTAAATTACCGCTATAAAGGAGATAAGATGCACTGGACAAAACAAAATATAAAAATTGAATGTAACTTCTTAGTATCCTCTGTATTTCCCAATATGTACAGGTTTCTGTAGCTATCATTTAGGTTATATTGTTCCCATAAGGGGAAAAAAGCAACCTCTAAGATTTTTTTTAATTAAAAGGCAAACTGATGCTTACTATGTAGGTTAAGATACAAGCTTTTCTCAAGTTTTTCAGTGCCATGCTTGGAAAATGGAAACTGGATGGCTCCAGTGACTGGGCAACAAAATGGTAGATGAAATTCAATGATGATAAATGCAAAGTAATGGACATTGGAAAACATAATCCCAACTATATATAAAAAATGATGGCGTCTAAATTAGTTGTTGCCACTCAAGAAAGAGATCTTGGAATCATTGTGGATAGTTCTCTGAAAACATCCACTCAACGTGCAGCGGCAGTCAAAAAAGCTAACAGAATGTTGGGAATCATTAGGAAAGGGATAGATAAGAAGACAGAAAATATCATATTGCCTCTGCATGCAGATCTGGTCACCCCCCTCAAAAAAGATATATTGGAATTGGAAAAGTACAGAAAAGGGCAACAACAATAATTAGAGGTATGGAACAGCTTTTGTATGAGGAGAGATTAATAAAATGGGACTTTTCAGCTTAAAAAAGAGACAACACGGCATATGTGATACAGGTCTATAAAAACATGACGGGTGTGGAGAAAGTAAATAAGGAAGTGTTATTTACTTCTTCTCATAACACAAGAACTAGGGGGTCACCAAATGAAAGTAATAGGCAGCAGACTTCAAACAAACAAAAGGAAGTATTTCCTCACACCGTGCACAGTCAACCTGTGGAATTCTTTGCTAGAGGATGTTGTGAAGACCAAGACTTTAACAGGATTAAAAAAAGAACTAGATAAATTCATGGAGAATAGGTCCATCAATGGCTATTAACAAGGATGGGCTGGGATGCAAAACCATGCTCTGAAGTGTCCCTAGCCTTTGTTTGCCAGAATTTGGCAATGGGCAATATGGGATGGATCACTCGATTATTGCCTGCTCTGTTCATTCCCTCTGAAGCACCTGGCATTGACCACTGTCTGAAGACAGAATACTGGGCTAGGTGGACCGTTGCTCTGACACAGTATGGTTGTTCTTAAATTCTCCAGTAGTTTAACACAGCTTCTACAAGATCAGTTATTCTGGCTATCAGTCAGGACCAAGAGACTTGAATCACATCAACTAAATATCTGCTTTATATAGCATAGCATTTGTTAATTCCACAGCCAAAGAGTTCAGTGTCAGTGCAAACTGCATTCTCCAGAAGGGTTTTGGCCCAGTAAGTTAATACTTTTAAAATGCACCTGCCTACTGTTTCAATAAGGAGTAGTTAAACTTGTAAGCAGAATGAGAACTCTCAAAAAATCAGGATAATAATTGTACATATAAACATAAATAAAGCTGCATCTCTGGAGAATAGTCTCTGTACTGTGTTACTTCAGTGTCATAATAAACTCTAGCAGTGATCTGCTGTCTACAATACCATAACACTTCAGGCAAACAAAATATAATTTGGAAAGGTTAGTACATGGGGCAGCTTCAAAACCCCCATAACACTAATCTAATTCTACAGCTATTGATAGAAAGGTCTCTGTCTCCTTTGTTCTACTAAGTAATGGGTATGATTTTCTTGAGAAATCAATATACTGCAAGTTTTCTTGATGGTAATTTACCAACCCTCATCTTCAATTGGGTCATAATATTATGTACATATATTAAACTGCCAAAAATCTATTTCAAAGAAACACTGACCCTTAATCGCTACGGCGTTACGCGGAATCTAACCACAAAGATCCCAGTAAAGTTAGTGGAAGATACATAGCTAAATGGCAGGTGACTGAAAATTTAGGTACAATGGTTTGACTTATATGGTTCTCATAAAAGCAATAAAATCCAGAATTAACAGTGGCACTCTAAGCCTGATCCTATAGCATTGGACCCAGCCTTCTGTTCCAAACCCAGTCCCCTTTTGTTTTCTCTTCAGAGATCTTCAACTTCTGAGTGATCCTTTCAAACCCCTATGTGCTACAAAACTTAGGCTTGGCATGAGAAGTTAAAATACAATACTTAGCTGCCTCTGTGAATGCTGCTCTGTTTTTCAGCCCAAAGACACAATGCATTTGTGTTGGATTGACCTTTCTTCTGACAAAGAGCAGTTATAGAAGGAGATAAGAATTATTTACTTTCAGTGAGGATAGGACCTTGTGCTAGTTCCAGAACCCTTAAATCACTCATCTTCATATTTATAATGTTCTCTTCTTCAGCCCCGTGTGCAAAACTTACCCTCTTCTAATTTTGTTTTCCTTGGTGTCGTTCTTTGGTTCAGCTAACTGGCTTAATAAAGATTCCTCTTTACAATTGCTATAGTAAAAAAAAAAAACTGAACAGGAATGATGAGTTTTCCAAAAAAGCCTTTTCCCAAGCCTGCTGCCATTTGCAGTGAATGAAAACATTTTGTCTCAATCAAAGGGGGGGAGGAAAAATAACTAGACAGGATTTTGATCAATGTTGATTTAGATTTAGTGTGATCACAGCACTTGGCAACCTTGGCAACTCCAGAAGTGCACTCTGATCAAGCTCAGGGTTAACTTATAGCCTCACAAACACCTTAAGAGTATACTTCTGGGTTACAGTGGTAAATAATTTGTCAGTTTTTCTTAAAGAGATTTTTTTAACTTTGTGTAGACATGAGAGGGGTGTACCCATCAAACAGAATATAAACTAGGGTTACCATATTTCAGCAAGCAAAAAAGAGGACGGGAGGAGCCCCGCCCTAGCCCCGCCCCTGCCCCTCCCACTTCCCGCCCCCCCAGAACCCCCAACCCTCCCCCCGTTCCTTGTCCCCTGACTGCCCCCTCCTGCGACCCCTGCCCCTAACTGCCCCCCAGGACTCCACTCCCTATCTAAGCCTCCCTGCCTCTTGTCCCCTGACTGCCCCAACCCTTATCCACACCCCCACCCCCAGACAGACCCCTGGGACTCCCACGCCCCATCCAACCACTCCCCACCCCCTGACAGCCCCCCCCCCAGAACTCCCAACCCATCTAAACCCCTCTGCTCCCTGTCCCCTGACTGCTCCGATCCCTCTCCCCACTCCTGCCCCCTGACAGCCCCCCCCAGAACTCCCAGCTCCCCACCCCCCCGCTCCTTGTCCCCTGACTGCCCCCTCCTGGGACCCCTGCTCCTAACTGCCCTCCAGAACCCCACCCCCTACCTAAGACTCCCTGTTCCTTGTCCCCTAACTGCCCCCTCCTAAGACCCCCCCCAACTGCCCCCCAGGACCCTACCCCCTACCTGTACCCTGACTGCCCAAAACTTTCTCCACTCCCCCCAAAAAGCCCCCCCCCCCCGTTTCTTGACTGCCCCCTCCAGAACCTCCCTGGCCCTCTTACCCTGCTGCTCAGAACAGGGTGTTGGGCTCTGTGCGAGCCGAGCCGGACACATGGCTGCGCTCCCCAGCACAACAAAACCCGGTCCCTGGCCCTGCACAGTGCTGCCGGACTGGGCTGCAAGGGAGCTGCCGGCTCAGAATGCAGGGCGGATCCGGCTCCTCTACAGCTGCTCCAGAGTCCAGCCCGGGACTTTCCTGCAGCCCTCCCAGCTGCTCGCTCTGCTCTGCCGGGGGAGGGGGGGAATCCCGGACATTTTGAGTGTTTTACAAATTCCCCCCGGACGCTATTTTTAGAACAAAAAGGAGGACATGTCTGGGTAAATCCGGACGAATGGTAACCCTAATATAAACAATCTGAAGTAATCTTTGAAAACTTGTAGTTCCTCTTGGGGTTGTGTTGCTGGGTTGGGTTTTTCTTTGTTGGTTTAAGGTTTGGGGGAGAAGAAGTGGGTACAGTAACTCCTCACTTAAAGTCATCCCGGTTAACGTTGTTTTGTTGTTACATTGTTACATTGCTGATCAATTAGGGAGCATGCTGGTTTAAAGTTGTGAAATGCTCCCTTTTAAGCCGCCAGCTTTGTCCACTGCTTGCAGAAAGAGCAGCCCGTTGCAGCTAGCTGGTGAGGGCTTGGAACCAGGGTGGACCAGCAGCCCCCCATCAGCTCCTCCTATCAGCTCCCCGCTCCCCTAAGTTCCCTGTGCAGCAGCTGCCCAGCAGACTAGCAATTGCAGCTGTCCCTCCCCCCACTGCCATGTGCTGCTCCTGCCCTCTGCCTTGGAACTGCTCCCTGAGACTCCTGCTTGCTGTGCAGGGGGGAGGGAAGGAAGAGGGGGCTAATATCAGGGTGTCCCCCTCCCCTCTGCTCCTGCATCCCGCTTACCCCATCTTCCATAGAGCAGGGGGGGGACACCAGGGTTCAGGAGCAGGGCCGGCTCTTGGATTTTTGCCACCCCATAACCGGGGAATTTGGGATCCAGAGCTGATCTTTGGTGCTTTGGGCCCATTTCTTCTAATCCCTAGCCTCTGTTTGTCAGAGGGTGGAGATGGATGGCAGGAGAGAGATCACTTGATCACTACCTGTTAGGTTCACTCCCTCTGGGGCACCTGGCATTGGCCACTGTCGGCAGACAGGTTACTGGGCTGGATGCACCTTTGGTCTGATCCACTATGGCCTTTCTTATGTTCTTATGTTTACAGTGTCTATAACGGAAGTAGCAGTGACCAGAATGCACTCAAAGTAACAAGAATTTCCATGGCAGCTTTCCTAGCTGTGAAGTGTTTCTCTAAGATCGAGTCAGGGTCCTTCTCTCCACAGCACCCAAGGGCTCATTCACTATCTTCTCATAACAAAATTTTCCCATCTGAATGAAAAGTTCTATTTTATATAGGTTTTGATACCACACTTATCAGAATAGCATCTGAACACCTTCCAGTAGTGCATTAGGTGACATGACTAACATCTGTCATAAGTTTGTTCTCTGATACTCTCCCCAGGGAGGGGAGTGTGTGCAGTGGAGTGTTTTGGAATTTATTTTATTATATATACACACATTGTTATATCTTTATGGTAGAGAAGGCAAGGTCAAAGAAATGTGCCTTGCACTTGGAACACAAGGTGGTGAGGTTTGTGATGGTCTTTAGTTCCTGAGGGAGTTCATTTCATAGGCTTGGGCTGGCCTCTGAGAAATACAGATGAGCTTTATCCTTATTGTAGAAAGTGCTGTGCCAATATGCCTGAGGAGCGAAGTTTTCAACCATGCCTTCAACCTGGAGCTTTAGACGATCTTTTATGCTACATCTACACTTGTGCACTTCCCTGCATACTTTTCCATGTATTGTTAGCACATGTACCTTGTACCCACACCAAGTGTCCACATATGCTGAGTTGGACACAGGTACATGCTGTGCACAGGCATATGCCCACGTCCACACTACCCCTTTTTGGTACATAATGACAGTGCTACCACAGAGTCCTGTGCATCACAGAAGACAACTGGGAATTGCCTTGCTGTGTGTTGCTGGTACTGTACACCATCTTCACACATTTGGTAATAGCAGCTCTCGGTCATCTCTCCCTTCTTCCAAATTGTGTTGGAGACATGCAGCAAGTGTGTATGATGATATGGTTCTGCTCCTGCTACCTCTCACTGGACAAATGTTCATGCAGCACAGTATCGGACACTGGACAGAATCAGTCCAGAAAAAATTGAGACACTAAAGACAACTGACCCAGAGGAGGAATGAACATCCACTGTAGTGCTAAGGAACAGATGTGTTGAGTGCAGGGATTGCAAAAGCATGCCCATGGATGGACCACTGCTTCTGGTCCTGGAGAACCAGCACAGTGTGGTGGGACCACATCATCTTGGAAATCTGGGATGATGACCAGTGGCTGCAGAACTTCAGAATGAAGAAGACCTTCATGGAGTTGTGTGAGCAGTCTTCAGCAGCCCACCAGTGCCAGACCATTCGATTTTGGAAACCCATGTCAGTGCAGAAGCAGGTGGCTATCATCCTTTAAAAGCTGGCAGCACCTGACAGCTACCAGTCAGTTGTAAACCAGTTCAGAATTGGGAAGTCAACTGTCAAAGTGGTGTTGTACAGGTTTTCCAGGCTATCAACACTGTGATGTACCCAAGGGTGGTTGCCATAATCCAAGTCCCTGAAATTATTGTGGAATTTCAGAGGATGGGGTTTCTAAACTGTGTGGCAGCCATTGATGGAACACACATCCCTATACTTTGCCCACCAAAAGGGGCCAGTAAATATGTGAACCACAAAGGTTAGTATTCAGGGTTCTCCAAGGTTAAGTGGACTACAAGGGTCAGTTCATGAACATGAATGTTGGACAAACGGGAAAGATTCTAGATGCCAGGGTGTTCGGGAGTTCAGGGTTGTAGTGAAGTGGGGAAGAAGGGACTTTCTTCCCCACAAGTGATGTGATTATGTTCAATTTTTCTGTGCCAACATTTATTTTGGAGGATCCCGAATACCCATTCCTACCATGGCTCATGAAGCCATACCCTGACAGTGCCTACTCAAATAAAAGGGAGTTCAAGTAAAGATTATCTGCAGAATGGTGACAGAGTGAACCTTTGGGCAGCTGAAAGCCTGTTGGTGATGCTTCTGGATCCATCTGGATACCAGTGTGGCCAGTGCAGTTCTGATTATTGTAGTGTGTTGTGCCTTGCACAACATCTGAGAGGCTAAAGGGGAATACAGCGAGTGGGCCCAAGACACATCTGTTTCTAAAAGCCTGTACATGCAGCCAGATCACACTCATGTACAGAGCTCCTGGTTCCCAGCAGGCCAGGGAAATTCATGATGCTGTGTGCTTTTACATCATGGAACAGCGAGGAGCCAGAAAGTAACTTGAGGCTGTGCCAAGGGACACTACTGTGATGCTATGGTGCTGCTGGAAAAGCTCAATGCAGCTTTGCCAAATATTTCTCTTGTGAGATACCTCCATGGGTTTCAATCCCCTGCAGCCAATGTTAATGTACTAACTGAAAGCAGACAATTGAGTGGTGGGGCCCTCAAGGTTAACCCTTTTGGTTTTTTGCTGAGGCGAGTTTCAACACACTTTAAGGGCATTATCAAGCAATGTTTTTGTTATGTGTTATCTGCTGTATTTCGGGCTGCTTTATGGGGAGCATTGTTAACGTAATATTAAAAAAAGTTCTGTAAGGTGTAGGGAGGGACTTCACACATTCCTTCCTCACAGTGTTTTCTGACACTGTTGCTCAGACCACTTATCAGTTCTATGTACAATTACTCCCATGGCATGTGTACTCCAATGGCATGCCTACTCCCATCATTTCCAGTGGTGACTGTTTGATGGGGATGGGGGCAGTGGGGTTGTGAAAGCATCACTCCGTGTCAGATATCTTCAGTGTTAATTTAGTTTTGTTTCCCTTGCCCATATTGTCACTTAAATCATTAACGAAGCCTTAAAGACGTTTCAATCAACGTGTGTTCTGTTTTTCATTCTGGTGCTTTGGATAGCAACAGCTATTTCACAGCTTACTTCATTGTCATGAATACTTTAAAAAATAAAGTTAGCAAATTCATGGCCGGTGTGTGTGGGGGGGGGGAGGGATGAAATTGTTTGCACTTCCATAGCACCAGACTTTTCAGAAACCCCATCCCAGACCTTTGGGAAGTATCACATTGATGGTACTCTGAAAACAAGGTGCACACACAAGTGGAGCTGAAACTGCTTGTGACAGGGACAAATGAAACAAAAAATAAAGGTCAAATTCCTTGAGAAGTGATCAAACATTAATGTCTGTGGACATGTCTCCTCACCCTTCCCATCCCCCTCACCCTGACAGTGCAGGGGACGACTGTGGAATACTGTGCAGGAGAACAAACAGGGATGCCTCCTGCATGAGGTTTGGGGGCCGAACACAGGCTGGGCTATAGGGACTAGATTGGGCTCTCCTCCTGAATGCCCTGGGGGGGTTCCCCAGCAAGGGGGTTCAGGTACCTACTGAGGATCTTGTGCAGCCGGGAGTCTGAGGATTGGGGGGATTCACTACCTCAGCAGCAGCCTGGTGTCAGCTGGAGGAGTAGAGAAGGAAGTGGTGCTTGTTCCTGGACAGGAGTAGGTACAGTGGCGGGTGGGTCCTGAAAACATTCCTCCACCAGCTGGACTAGGGCTGCATGAGTGCATGATCCCATGCTTGATGCACACACTCCCATTACCTGTGCTGTCTTTCCATTTGCAGAAGTGCCTTATCCTGCCTAAGAGCCCATGCCTCCCTTTGCCTAAGAAAGTCGAACTGCTCCTGGCTCCTTCTATCTATGCCAAGAAGCAGATTTTCCAGGGTTCTTCATCTTCCTCTGCTATCTTTGCAGTGCAACTCCTGCCTTACCATTGCAATGATTTCCCTGCCAGCATCGGAATGTCCTGCCACATCAAAGACAAGGGTAGCATTTACCTAAATGTACCTAAATCCCCCCACATAAGGCAACTGTTCTGTGAAAGGCCCCAATCTTAATACTGTGAAAGGCCCCAATCTTAATAATTTTTAGCATCCCATGAATGCAACTGTTATAGCCTCCTTCCTTCAAACTACTTTTGCAGCCCATGAGGAAGGAACTGAGGATAAAAATGGTAAGATACCTGCATTACTTTTATTAAACTGTTGTAATGTTTACAGAGCATCAAGGGGACCAGTTTGAGTCTGATTTGCTTCCTTCAGAGGTAACGTTACCAGTCACCTTTTTCTTCTTTGAAGGCTTGGCCATCACTTGGAGAACATAGCTGTTTTGAAGGTATTGGAATGGAAAAGAGACATGGCTTTCCAGTACTGTGAAGAACACCCAGTCACCTATGCTGAGAGATGTTTCTGCTAATGGTGACCCTCTACATATTGCTGAGTGAAGGGTTTTGGTGAGCTACCACGGTGTATCAAGCACATTCACCCTTCTGTTAAACCTAAAAAAACAGCTTGAATTTCTGCTACATCCAAAATTTGCTGAATTTTTCCTACAGAACTGGGTGGCAATTCAGGAGAAAATTGACTGTATTCTATGCTAGCATGGAATAGGAACAGAGAACCACAGAAGACATCCACCAACCCTCTAATTCCTCCTGCATCGCCAGAACATTCAGCCCCTGTGTCCAGCAAACAGCATTGAAAGGTATAGGGAGATAGAGTGTGACTCCAGAAGTGTATGATCTTCCCTGAACTTTTTGATTAACACCACAAGCCAGGCGCCTCTCCGCTGCTAAGAAATATGGCATTGTGTTGTTGCAGCCACCAGAGTGGATGCTTCACCCACCCCTGTTTCTCCTAGCTTCTGCCTAGTGGCTTAGCACAAGAAGAAGAGAGACACCAGAGACAGGGACAGTACAAAACATTTGAAATGGGCATCGGCCAAATGGACCATTCTGACTTTCTTTGGATAGCCAAATAGTTCCCTTTCCCTTCCTGGACCTAGGGGCATCCATACACAAGCTACCAACCACCCCCACCCACTTCTGCATGGCTCCCTTTCATAAGGGGAAGGAAAGATGGAGGTGGGGGTGGAGAGGGGTGGTGTTGGGTCTCTGCACAACCATAACTGTCACGAAACTATTATTTTCCCACACAGGCCCTTTAAAACCTGCCCTTTCCCTCTCACCTTCCCTCCCTCCCTTTCCGCCTCTGTCACGCAGCCTCGGGACTATTGGTGTCAGTGCTGCCTGAGAAATGTGCAGATACAGGGACTCAGTGACTGCTTGTTAATAACTTCTTGTAGCTTCTGCTAAATGTTTCACAGTGTTTCATGGGCTTTCAATGAAATCATTGAATTACAGTTGTGTGTTGCTCTAGAACCATATCGGGGTGGGGTGAGGGCCAGGGTGAAGCATTTACCATCAGAGCAAGAAGGGATATTGCTGGTGATAGTTGCAGGAGCCATTGTAAAACTTACCAGTGTCGGATTCTGGTTCCTACAGCAGCACTGGGTCCTCAGGCTCCTCAGGTGGGCTTCCTCAGCCAGAGCCGCCGGGTGGAGGTGCAAAATCACATGCTCCTCTTTCTCGTGGGACTTCCTCCGACATCCCTGCTGCATCTTCACGCAGGCCCTCCATGGCATCCCCTCATATGATGAGACTGGGTGAGGTTGAGGAGGGAGATGTGAGGCAATTCAGGGTCCATGCTTGCAGCCCTGGAGAGCACCTAGTCTTGCTCATCATAGCACAGGCATGTGCTAGGTCCCTTCCCGGAGTAACTAGTGGAGTCCTTCACCCTCCAGTACAGGAGCCTGAGGTGCTTCGTATGCTCCCAGCACTGCGATGGAATCTGATGAATGCCTGCCTCCTCAAGCCTCTGCAAAATCTCCCAGTACACAGGAATGTTTCTGCCTATGTGGAAAAAGTCATGGAGGATGGTTTACTCTGATCACACATTGATTAGGATGAGGATGTGCTCCAGAGACTAGGCAACTGCTCTCAGACCTTGATCCAGGATTGCCAGTACAGATCAATGGAGTTCAGCAGAAAACTGTTTGGAAGTGCTCAGTGCAGATTGCTACTACTGCTGGCAAGGGGGCAGGAGGCAGGGACCTTTATACTTTTGGGCAAAGGTCAGGCAACAAAGGGATCAGTGCATTGTGGGAATGGCCCTCAAGGATTATTGATCCCTGTAACCTGGTATATATGCCCCTTGCCCTCGTTCACACTGTACAGTCGAATGGGTACAGGGCTATGCAACATTGGCGGTGTGTAAATACCCACGCCCCTAATGCATGCTAGCTTTTGTGCACTGGACTGTACTTCAGGAACGTGCTTCAAGGTTTCAGATGTGAACAAGAGGGAGGTTATGGCACAACAATGCACTTGTAGCTGCAGTCAGAAGTGTAGATTTGCCCTTGGAGATATTGGGCCCAGACCATTTAGCACCTTGAAGATATGAACCAAGACCTTGAATTTGACTCCTTATTCTATGGGAAGCCAGTGTAGAGAGCACAGGACAGGTTTGACACTGATGTTCACGGTAGCCTGTGCTGCTGAGGATACATGCTGTAGCATTCTGTACTAGTTGGAGTTTCCTAAGGGGTGGTGGCTTCATGCCCAGGTATATTGCATTGGTAACTCTTCACTTGTTTAGAGACACCATGCCATAACCGTGTGAAAACAACTAAGGTCTACTTTGCTAAATGATATTTATTCAGTGCAGTCCATCTGTGCTCTGTGAACCTTCAGTGCCTCAGCTTTCCATGGATACCCTTTATTGTTGACAGAATGCATCTCCCTTTGAAAACAGCAGTTGAATGTCCATCACTGTATCTGAGCCAATACATTATTGTGAAAAATAGCTGTGAAGTTAAAATTAAAACAAAGGTTGATATACGTGCATCAAGAAAAGAGCTAGAGAAACATGAGAGAAAGAGAGGTTTGTTTTATGAATCCTGATTATCTCGCGGGAGACAAACTTCCATTTGTGTTCAGAGCAGAACGATTTCTAGCTTAAAGGCACTGTTTTAATCAGCAAGCTCATCTGATGAAATGCTGTAGGATTTACTTATATATTAAAGGAGTTCCCCAGATATTTAAGAGATGCGACTGGATGCAATTAAAAGATCAGTAGTAAGCATAATTTGTGATACAGTTTGTTTGCTTCACTTTGTAAGAGAAGTTTCGTTAATAACATGAATTTGTGGCATTTTAGCAAGAAGTGAAATACCAAACTATTGTCAAAATGTCTTTATCACTGTGACTGCCTACCAGAGACGCAACTAACTAGGATCTGATGATCTGTAAAAAGAGAACAGAGAAACTATTAAACTGAGGCTCACATTCAAGAGTGGAATCATTTATGAATGTTTCTGGGCCTAATTCTTTGCTGAATTATACTCCATGTGACATCATTGAAGTCAATGGGGTTACACAGGATTATGTCAGTGGAGTAATTTAGTCCTCTATCTTTATGCCAAGTTACCAAAGGAAATAGTGAACCAATAAAATAGAGATGAAATGCTGCTGTTAACAGAAGATGCCACTGTTCTTGGTACAATAGGTTCTTTGTGTCCAACAGCGAATTTTCATGCCTCCCTGGTGTCAAATCCTCCCAGCAGAGCTATAGGTCAGATATGAAATAAATGACTGAAATGATCATTTAGCTCTGTTGTAACATAGAAATATAGCCTCTATTGATGTTTTTTGTGCTCCCAGTAGAGATTGAACTATCCTCCACACACCATCTGCATTGGTTGCAAGTGATCTCCAAATGGAGACTTGATCTGGCCAAAAAAAGGTTTTTTGTTATCATTTGTTTGTTTTTTAAGTCTTCTGCATGACAAATCTAGACTCTAGTATCTCAAAACTGACGATGATGTTATGCAAAAGCGTTAGACCAAACGATCACTTTTCAGCACAAAAAAAATTAAAGAGCCTAGACTCAGTTGACTCCATATCATCTTTATGTAGACCTTAATGATGAGCTAGAAGAGGTAGTAGTCTGTTAACATTATGTAAAGGAAAACTTCTCAGATATCCTATGTGACGGACAGCCTTGAAGAGCACATAAGATGCTGCAAAGAGCTTTCACGTGGAATCTAACTTCTCAGAGACAACCTACTGGACTTGAACCAGTAGAAGGACTAATAGAGGAATTACATTATATTTGGCCTATGGTATGTGTGATGTTTAACATTTTTGGAAAATATTATCTGGGGTAATCCATTGGTGACTCTGGTCTTCCAGCACAAATATATATGTTCTTTGAATGATATTGTTTCCATTTAAGATTATATTCTGTACACATTCTTACAAGGGGGATCTAAGGAACAAAATCTATGTTTGCCAACTGCTGTAAGAGACACTGACATAAACATATCCATAAATCTATCCTCCAATGTAGGACTAACTATTTCTTGGATCTGAGAGGGCGGTCCAGACACACAAACCCCTTCCACAGTCACAACTACAGGACTCATTTCCAAGTGGCAGATGAAGGAATACTCAATGAGACAAATCTCAAGCTCATTGGACTAGATCCTAGGCCTTCAGTTTTTTCACTGAAAAGTTTTTTTGGTTTGTTTCTTTGTTTCATTGTTATTCTCTCCCCTCCTCCCCCCTCCCCCCCATGGGGTTTCATTCAAAAATAGTATTTCTGACAAAAAAAAAAATTCAAAACAGTTGCCAAAAATCAAAAACATTCAGTTTTTGTTTTTCAGTTGTTTAACAAAAATGCACATTTGTATGGGAAATTTTTGACTAAAGCAATTTTCCTTTCATATTTCTTGGAATGTTTTGCAGGGGGAAAAAATAATTTCCTGACTAGTTCTAATAGAGTCACAGAAAATAAGAGAAATCCACTCACTAAAGGACATAAAGAACTATAATAAAGAATTGGCAATGCCTCAGCAAAGAGTCTAGGAAGTTTTTGGGTTTGGTGTTTTAAACCAATTTTTGTATTGGCTTTATATCTAATACTATTACATTTTGTTTCAGCTGGCAGGGTTCATCTATGCCTGTTATGTTGTGAAATGTATTACTGAAGAAGAGGACAG
This sequence comes from Malaclemys terrapin pileata, assembly GCF_027887155.1. Classification (NCBI taxonomy): domain Eukaryota; kingdom Metazoa; phylum Chordata; order Testudines; family Emydidae; genus Malaclemys; species Malaclemys terrapin. The sequence goes on along the minus strand of NC_071507.1, from coordinate 114,646,752 downwards.
CTGTAAGTACTAAAGCTCTATTAATACTAGATGAATTCTTTGTGATATTCTTAACTCTCCTGACACTCTCTGAGCTTCATCCTAAATACTTTGTTATAGGGTCGTCGGGAGCATGCCTTCGGTCCCACACACTTGATCTATTAGTAAATGTTTAGCAAATCAAGGAAGTGATTAAATGCAACTTTTTAAAAAATTCTTTAGTATTCTGAAAGCATGATTTACAGCTTTTTTTTCTCAGCAACATGTTGTTAAAGCAAAACAAATCAACTCCCCTCTCTCCTAGAATTTGTAAACAACACTTTTTTTAAGACTGTTATTAACTATTGTGAAAATAATTGGCTACTGATGGGGGTACATCTCTTCTGTGTTGACTGCAAGGGATTGTAACAGCACTTCTGGCAAGAACTGGCTTTAGATCATTGCAGGAATTTCATTTAAGAGAGGTGAAGCTGTGTTCCTGTTTAGGTCCTGCTGCTCCAGTGTACAATTAAAAGTAGTGGAAATGTTTAAAAAATATCTTTAGGTTTCTCTTACTTACTTGTGTCAATAAAAACCTGTTGAGGAGAATTTACTGTGAATAGAAGCTATGGATCCAAGTAATCTCATTTATTATTTATTTTAACTTTGATTTTTTTTAAAAAAAGAGGCACAGCAGTATTTCAGTGCAGTTTGGGATTGAAATGCTTCAGAAACAAATATCCGGACTGCATGTAACTTTGATAAAATATACATGAATCCTAGAGACAGATTTTTCCAACAGGAAGCTTACAGGCTTTTACTTGATTGGGAGCGATAATAAACCTGGTGGGGTTTCCTTTGTATGTTTTGCTGTGTGGAAAATAGCTGGAACCCTATAATCTATTAGTTTTGCAGTGCCACTGTGAGCCATCATGGAGATTTAGCATTTAAGTAAACCTCATTTCCAACGTCCTAGAGAAGAGATTCATTTCAGCCTTCTCTTGTTTTTGTGGAGGTAGGAGTGGAATATTAGTAAAAAGGGCTCTGAGCATGTTTGGTGTGAAGGCCTACCCATGAATGTAGTGCCATGTCATGAAATGATGTAGGCATAAGCTCTTTGTCCTGTTGTCTAATTCGATAAGTTGGGTAGCAACAGAGCTAGAGGAGAATTAGACCACCCCAAAATGTAATCATATTTAAAACAATTCTGCCTCCTCTTCTAAGAGAGTACATTCATTTTCAGTTTTCTGTAATGCTGCTGGGCCAAATCGAAGTAAAAACTGAGTAAAGACATCAAGATTTGGCTCACTGAACAGGTGAAGAATTAATTAAAAACTCAAAAGATTTCTCCTGTGGTTTGTAAAATGGTATTTCCGTCTCAAAACATGTATAGCTAATATTATACAATTTTCCATTCACTGTTGTGAGAGCTACCCAGAGAAAAAGATGTTCATGCTTTTCAGGAGATTTTCTTGTAGATTTCTTGCCTATTTTGGTTCTCTTATAATTTTGCTAGTGTACTATATACCATCGGCCTGATCCTCCAAGTAGGTGCAGCAGCTTTGCACCACACCAGCAGTGGAATCTGACTAAAGAGTCAGCTTATCCAGTTCTGGGAGCATCACCACAGTGCAGGGATGGCCCCAGATACATAAAGCCAGCACTGAGGCTTCTCCACCACCATTCCACCTGGAGCCAGTTTATGGAGCGAGGCCGGAGAAATGGGAGTGTGGTTGAGATGCCCCTAGACTACAGTGATCCCCAGCTATGGTTTTAGTCTTTTCATCCTATTAACAGACGTCATAAAGCAAAGCAACTTGAGGAAAGTTCTCCCTTATACTATGGGATCAGTCCTATATACTATGGCCCTGGTTTAGGGGAGTACAAAAGTGAGTTTTTCTCTGCCTTTGCATGGCACCCTGACTTATAACATGTGCTCCTTAGCTGGGCAAGAATTTGGACCCCCTACATCCACCTTTATTCATGTTTATTTTCTGATTTCTGAATTACCAGTTAACTGTGTTTTCTAGTCATTCTCCTCCCTTTCCCTGCACATACATCTTTTACGGCTCCCTGTCAGGACAGTTAAGTGTCTGCTGTTGTGATTTCATATCTCCTGGTGTTTATATTCTACACACAGATTCTGTGTGTAACTTCTTCAAAATATTCTGGGCCAGATCATCTCATGTGCAGCAAGCCAGAGTGAAAAGGGAATGCTTTCAGGAGAAGGGAATTTTATCCCCAAGGGAACTCCATGGTCATCACTGTAGCCTAAGCCCCTGCAAAAGCTGCAACTCCCATTTATGTGGTTGTTTCAGACTGTTGATCTGAGTCACTGCATGGCACACAGGGATTATAAATCTGACCCCAGTTGTGCTGGTTCCCTGATACTTACTTACCCCATATATCAGAACTACTTTGGTTCTGCTATATCTGCCAGTTCCTACATGCCCAAAAGGGGAAGGAGGAATTGCATCTTTATATAGATCTATATCTTCTTCCTGTTGGCTGTTTCTTATTTATTTATTATATTCAGGTGGTGCCTAAAGAGTACAATCAAGACCAAGGCCCTATTGTGCTGGCTCTTGTATAAACATTGTCCTTGCCCCAAAACACTCACAGACCAAATTGATTTTTAAAAAACAAGCCACAGACAAAGGGTAAGGAAATGAGATGCAACCGTGACAGTCTTTTGGGGCGCCCAGAACCGTAGGCCCCTCTGCCACAGCAAGAGAGAGCTCTGCTGGAGCTTAAATTTTGTGGCAGCTCCAGTCTGCCTGCCTCACCAGCAAACTCCTCGAGACTCTGCCAGTCTATCTTGCCTTGCAGCTAACATTCAGTGAACCCCAGTTCCCTAGAGATGTCTCTCTGCAGTGTCCCGTTCCTCTTGCTGGACTCTTACAGAAATTACCAAGTCCGCTGTCTCTGAAGAGACAGAACACACACCGGGCTGTTGGCTCCACTGAGGCTGCAAACCTTACTTAGTATACCAGTAGTGAGATGAATTTATAAACCAGGAATAAGTTTATTAATAAAGAACAGAGATTTCAGTGATACTATGCAGAGATAATAGAAACAGAAAATGGTTAAGAATAAAACAAAATACAACATATTTTCTAGTGTGTAAAATTTTACAGATTACAATCCTGGTCTCAGGCACTTTCTCACCTACAGTCAGTTCTCAGCATCCTTAACCCACATGCTTGGGGGAATCCACCTTTTCACAGATTCCAAGAGTGCTGGTCCCTTTGGGAGTCCCTTTTTTCCCCTTTGGCAGTCCAGAAATCCTTTGAAATATATCCCTTGAAAAGTAAGTCCAGACAAAGTTCCTCTGCCCTTCTGCTTGCTCTCTGGGGTGTTGGTGGCTTCTTCACCCTCTGGTCAATTTTCTTTCTCAACTGGCTTGATCACTTTGTTTTCCTTAAATGCAAATGTACTTCTATTGTACTTTGCTTGCAATCTACCCAAGTGGTTTTCTCTTCACTGGTTCACTTGATCTATGCAGACAGATAAATCCACAATCCCTTTTCTGGGGCAGGCTTCTTTATCAGCTGCCTCCACAACATATTTTAAGACCATATTTCTAGAACCCATATATAACTCTTTATACACATGCTGTACATGCATCACACAGTGACATTAATGAGCAGAGTGTCACCAGTTTTTATGTGATACCTTACAAGACACTGTTTGGCTGAATATTCTGACAACAATCTGTTGGCATAAAGGGGTCTTAGGGTCACAGCAACATGAAAGCCAAGTGATCAAGCTTATGATGGGTGCCTGATTTACTTAACCTAGAGCGTTTGACCTAACGCTCAGGTCTTTTCAGGCTTCTCAGGTCCTCACAGTTATGTCCATAATCTCAGGCTTTTGGTTGACCCCTGCCATCAGTGGTGAAACAAGCATGAAAGTGGTGCCAGATAAAAGCAGAGGAATAATAGAAGAAATAATGGGGGAAGGAAATTAGGTGTAGGGAGAAAGTGGAGCATAAGGTGGGCATTGTAGCCAAAAGGAAAAGCTCTGGCTTTTAACTTGCCTAATGCAGGCCAGTATAATGGGCACACTTCTTGTTAATTCCATGTTCTTTTTTATTTGTGGTGTGATGGGAATAGGGGCTGTGGTGAGGCGAAGTGTTAGGAGGGACTGAGAGCATGGGAAAAAGGAAGGAAGGGAAGGAGAATTTGGGGGGAGAAACATCCAGGGCAGGAGGAGTAAGGCTGGCAGCAGGGAGACAGTAGGAGAGTAGGGTGGAAGGCGATGGGGGACAAACAACCAATCAGCAGACAGAAAAGAATGGCCAGCATTCTAATGGTAATAAACACCCTGCTGTCATCCCCAATGTCCAAGGGCTGTGAAGGTGCCTCACCCCCTCCCTTCCTAATGCTACTCTTGGCTGTGGCTGAATAAGCCCCTGTTGCTTCTGTGGGACCTGCTCTGCCTCCTGTTTCATGTGCCCAAGTAGGGAGGGAGACTTGAAACTTGGAAGCCTGGTGCTTCTGAGAGGGATTCCCCTGAAGATCTAGATCTCGGAAGAGGGGAGGGCCTGAGTCCCCCAGCTGGGCCTCCCATTACTCCTCTCCATCATTTGCCCTATTGCCATTGGTATGACTCAGTGATTGTCATTCTAACTTCATTAGCATTATTAGTGCAGCAATTAAAAAAATAAACCAGGAAAATGTTGACAGCTATCATTGCTTGGCTGCATTCAACAGCTGTAAACTTACCAGAGCTTCTCATTTGTTTCCTGAAATCTTATTAGGGCTACAATTTTAAAAGATTACAAACTATTTTTAATACTTTGAAATGTTCATTTAATGGGCTTTTGCTCACTAGCAGTTTGGCTCCCTGCTATAAGCTGTTAGCTGCCTTCCGTAAAGTAAATTCAACATATTTTCAAAAATGTTATTAAATATTCAGATACTTAGTGAGAAAAACAGGAATGGCATCAATAAAACAACATCCTCCTGGGATTTTTATACTGCAGGAAATTAAACAAGGAACTTGGCTGCTTAGCTGGAATGCACCCGCACCAACTTTCAACAGACTCAACCTCTCCTCTGCTGGTGGACGAGGAGTGGTAAGGGGGTCAGTGGAGCCCAAAGGTGGGCAGCACTGACTAGGGAGGAGGTGCAGCTGAGACAGCAGGGGGATGTGCCAGTGCAGTGCATCCCCACCTAGCACCATCCATCACCGGGGCACCTGTGCAGCCACAGTTACAAACTAAAGTTGACCTCTTCCTTTGTAACATACCCTCAAAGAAGACAGCAGTAGAACTATTATCTGTCCTGGAGCACAGGGAGGTCTGCTTTGCATCACCCGGTACTAGCCGGGGTGAATCTAAAATATGGCAACTGTGGCTTCTCACCTTACTGTGCCACATCACTGCCTGTTAAGAACTTGTTCCCTCTTTTGTTATTTCAAGGTGAAATGCAAAGCAAAAATGACAGCTTTCCATGCTGAATATCCATCAAGCCAGACTTTTAGGGATATTTGGCACAGAAATAAGTTCTAAGTAACCTTTTTTAATTTCTTTACTCCCCTCAGTGAAAACCTCTTGGTACTTCCTGATTCACTGAAGATATCGCAGAATACAATGTCACAGATACTACAACCCCCATAAATCAATGATATTTGTAATGTTAAAGAATGAGGTGCTCTGGGATACCAGCCATGAACTGATAAGTGCCATGATGATTTCACAAGGATGGGAAAAGAGAATTTTATTTGGTTAGTTTTAAGAGATGTGATCTTCTGGCGAATGCACAGGATTGGGAGCCAGCACTCCCGTGTTCTATTTTTGGCTCTGATATAGACTTTTTTGTGACCTTGGGCAAGTCATTTAACCTGTCCATACCTGTTTCCCATATTTAAAATAGGGATAATAATAATAAATGTGCTTGGGGTGCTAGGCAATATCATAAAAACAGTTTCTCATTCATTAATAAAAAGAACACCCCAGCATAATTACAGACCAGGTGAGTAAAGACAAAACAATAATAATACTAACATACGTCTCAGGTGTGTTGGCAGGCCTTCATAACTTTGAGCTCTTTGGATGAAAGGGCATATAGAAGTCCAAGCTGTTATTGTATATTACTTTATTTCTGTGCCGAATGCCTCCCACAGTATGATTAGTGAGGCATTATTGAGAATTAGTACTGTGCCTTAGTCTCTGCTTAAAAAGCTCTGAAAGTACAGTACAAAGAATCAGAAACATGTAATAAATGTTAAATTGCAAATCTGTCGCTCTTCCTCCTTGCTTCTCTCTGATGTGTGAATTGGGAGTTTTGAGGCTAAGAGGATAGAAAAAGTCTCCACTAGAACTGTGCCTTCTCCAATAGGACTGTTTATCTCAGTATTCATATTTGTGTTTATATGTTTTGCCTCAGGAAGCCATTTCTCAGGTCAGAGTAATGCAAAAGAAATCTACCACCTAAGAACTGAAATATCCTGGGAAGCCTGACTCCTGCATTATTTTGGCCCCATGAATGGCTCTTTGAGGCATTAAAAAAACTCTCAATAAATGCTATAAATCAATGCTATAAACCAATGCTTGAAACACAAATATGAGACCCCCCCCCCGCACATGCATGCACCTGTTTTCCCACCTGTTCAACAAGCTATTTGTGCCTTGTATGAGCAGACTGAGGCTGGGAGGCTAAAGATATATTTGAAATTTGTCGAAGTGCTTTGGCCCAACTGCACTCCCAAATTTACAGCCACTGACTGGCTAGAATCTTTTCCGTGTACTTGTTTCATTTAGTGCTGTGACTGCTACATAAAGCAAGCGAAGCCAAAGAGGGAGAGGGGGAAAGCAATGGGATGTTTTTCCGCTGTCAGGATGCTGATGCAAACACACACAGAATGGAGCTTCTGAAATCCCGTGACACTGTCTGACATATTTCATCCTACAACAAGCTGGCTTGGGAAACCAAACTACCACCACAAGCAATGAGCATGTAGGAAACTTACTGGGAAGTCTATACAGCATCAGCCTTTTGAAAGTAACAATAGCTGATTCCCACTTCATTACTTTCAGTTGTGTTCTAGCCTTAGAAGTGGCCTCTAATAAAAACAGAGAGGGTTGGCTTTTACCGTCTCATTCCCCCAGCAGCGAGATGTAAACACTCTGAATCCCAAAAGGTTTGGCCACTTGTTCTAAAGTACACATTGAAAACATCTAGGAAGCAGCCTTAACTGCCAGAGGGGGAGTATATAAATAGCAGATAGAAAAACAAAAACTAGTTGTGTTTGACATGTAAATTGAACTACACTATCCAGGTGTTTACAGGACCTACACAGACATTATGCTGCCTTAGGTATGATCAGCTGGCACTGTGCTGCAGAGAGAGAAACAAAGTGAAAGCTCAGAGGAGGGGCAGTTTGTTTAAATAATAGCAAGTAATTAGGCTGAAGACAAAATCAGCGATGGCATTTTATAATTACAATTAATTTAAAGGTTAATTTACTTTGGTGCTAAAATCTTATTTAAAACATTTACCAGGAAAGGAAATTAGGATGTTACTATCAAGATGCACAGAGTGCTTCTGGGAATCCATGCCTATTATCACTAGAAAATTAGGTTAGGTTCAAAGTGGGAATTTCAATTCATTTTAGTGTATAATAGATGGTGGTCAGGACCTTGAGTCAGAAGGGTTGGTTAGAGTAGACTGTAAGATTTGCATTTTCTTTGTTTTTGGGATTAATTGCAAATGCTTCCAACAAAAGGGCTGGGTTTATATGTGAACAAGCTTGACATGAAAGGAAAATTGGCTATGGATTGCTGCCTTCATAACTAATGAAGTTGATGTTAAAGGAGTCCCTAAGAGACTGGGATGTGGCGTGAAACAAAATATATAAATAAATAAAATAATGTGGGGGGAACCTGGTGCTGTCTCTGGCTTCATAGATGTTAATTTCCCTTCTTCCTCACTGTCTTGCCTGCCCCTCCCCCCACATCCCTCACTGCCTCCTATGGGGATTGTCAAGCTCGAGTTTCAAAAATATCTAAATAACATAACATTAGTGCTTGAAGGAAGTAACATTTCCATTTTGGTGGCTCATCACGATGGAATACTGTTTAATAAAATCAATGAATTACAGTAGCCAAGGGGATATATCTGCCTTACATTATTGTATTTTTTTCATTCATCATCCATTGCTGAATCTTATTAAATTAAAAGTGTTTTTAAATAAGGCTGCTTAAAATATTATATTGATTCCACTAGTATAAAAAGCCACCTTAGAAGCAAATTGCACTGGAAAAGATGCAGGGAGCATGCAAAGTAAATCTCCTTTCTATAAAGAGAGATTAATTTTACACCCAAACCCTTTCAAAAATCTTACTCTGCTACTCTCAGATGTAATTGTCCTTGGAGGAGAAACTCAAGAAAGGAGATCAAGATAATAATGCCCTACACACCTTTATCAAGTCCATAATAGAAATGGGTTAGTAACAAAGGAGTTTTGCAGTTCTGACTAGACACTCAGGTTAACCATTCATGATATACAGATTTACATCTTACTGGACGCTGTACAGTATTTCTCTAATAGCAAATAGTTTGACATCTAGTCTTAATTCAAACTGCTGTGTTTAAAGAGACTTTGAGTTGTGTCTACATTGGCTGGACTACCTACTGAGAATGCACATATATGATTAACTCAATGCAATGTATAGTTTGTCACCACTGCTCCAAACAAGTTCAACTGAAAAGCATTGTCACTCATTTGTCTGGCACTCTTTAAAGCAGGTTTGATATGAACAGCTAACCTCCAAAATCCTTTGTTTGGGGGTCCAAAGCTATTGAGCTGTACTTTTCAAGGTGTGTCTGCTCACTTGCACAGTCTGGCATTCTTGTATTCCGTCCAATTTAGTGTTTTCCCCATTGTAGGAGTCAAACTGGATTTTGTGTAGTGTCCTGGGTGTTCCTAGACCTATCTGACACATATCTTTGTGCTACATTTTCTCTAGTCTATTAGTCTAGTTCATTAGTCTAGTCTATTTCACCCCCTAAAGGTTTCCGTATTTCTTATTACTTTTGCCTTTTCCTTTTAAATTTTTGGATGGCTCTTCATTAACCTTGCCTCGTTAGTCTTCACACATTCAGGGCCCAGTTCTCCTCTTTGTTATGCTTATTAATTCTTATTATGCTTGTTTATTTGTATTGTATCATTTCTCATTTGCTATTGATATGTCAGTTCCTGCTCCGATTGTCCCATGATGCCAGCCTCCATCTTCCACCTTTGTGATTTCTGCCTGCTGCCTCTCACACTTGGGAAGCACTTCCCATAAACATCCACAAAATTAACTCGTTATCCTCCTTCTAAACCCTTCTTAAAACTCTCCTCTGCAGTCAGGCCTACAAAAAACTTGACATCCGTTACACTATTGATGTGCAGAGACCACAGCCCATCATGCTGACCAATATTGTTACTCTCCCGTGTGGCTTTATCCATCTCTTGTCTCTTGGCTTATATTTAGATTGTAAGATCTTTGGGGCAGGGACTGTCTTTTTTTGTTCCATGTTTATGCAGTGCCTGGCACAATGGAGCCCTGGGCCAGGACTGGGGCTCCTAGGTTCTACAATAATACAAATAATAAATAATAATTGTGGTAGCATGGCCCCAGTCTGCGCTTTCCTTATCACCAGCTTAGCCCTTGTGATGAGATGGCCTATAGCAAATTCCGCCTAAGAATTCCTTTTATTAGTGCCCTGATGATCCTATTTAACCTGCATTACCTCTAGATGGCACTGGGCAAAACTTATGGAATCCTTAGCTAATTTAGAAATATTTTATCAATTTAAAAATATCTCAAGGACACTTTGGAAATGTTCACATGCACAAAAATTGGAGAGCAAATGGAAATTGTTCTAGAAGGCCCAGGCCTGTCTGAGATATACTTAAAGAGAAAACATAAAATATATTTTTAAAATTATTTTAGTGGGAGTGGAGACATTTAACAGAATGGAGGAAGGAGCTTGATTGGGATGTGATAACACAAAATTCTGACAATCTGATTTTGCTGATTTTAGCTTATACCAGATGGAGTGAGGGAAGAGCTGGCCAGGGATCAGCAGGGCTCAGAGAGGGCCCCGCAGGGAATTGTCTCAAAGAACAAATTAAGTGGTATAAGGATCTGCTGGAAAACCTGGAAATTCATGAGCTACCAGAAGGGACTGCCAAAGAACGGTTTCCATTGCTGTGAAAGGGAATGAAATTGCAATTATGAGAGCACATCAAAACCAGAGCAGAGAAATATGGCTAGAGGATTTCCTTCTGCTAACCCTTTGGAACTCTTACATAGTTTCAATCTATTGCTATAATGTCTCACTGGTAATGGCACAGCTTCACAAACTGGCAGATACGCTCTTTGTCCCTGCCACTTTTCTGCTATCCTCTTCTGTGGGTCTTAATTGCGATATCCACAAGACAAAGCCTATGGCATTCGATTAGCATTGTAAGAAAACTTTTTTGAAGATTTGTATTAGAGCAAACCTCTGCCTATCTGCTGAACAGTGCATAACAGCCACGCTCACAGCATACAAAGGGTAAGGCTAGGGTAGGGTTGGCAGGCAGTGAGTATCACGCCATCACAAGACAGCCTAGCAGAAGGCCAGATGGCAATGGTAGCCTGCAAGAGCATGAAGCTCTTCCTCCTAGCTTATAGATTTTCTATTTATTTTTTAAGCCAGACTTCTGGTTTTCTGCTTTAATTTCAAATTTAATAAAATTGGCCCTAATTTCACGCCATTAATCATTTGTAAATTGTGTCAAGATTTGTAAAATTCAGCATTTTTGCACAGCTCTTAACTACATCCGGTAGTCTAGTCTAGTCCAGATAGGTTCTTATACCACCCTCATCACCGTGGTAGCTGAGAGCCTTCCAATAGTGCATTGAGTAACGTGACTGACATTTGTCATGTGTGGTCCATTCTCTCGCAGCCTCTCTCCAGGGGGAGAATTGTGTGTACAGTGGAATATTTTGTTTTGATAAGAATGATTTTTTGTAACATGTATGGCTATTTTCCAACCCACTGGTCCCCGCTCCTCCTCTCAAGAGTCTGTATCCTTTCATATTTAATCTGTACTGAATTTTACATCCCTACTAAATTTGATGAACGCCATAATGTCAGTGTTATTTCTATAGGCTCATGCTCCTAACTATGCTTGTTAAACTTCTTGGGTCAGATCCTAAGCTGGTATAAATTGCCATAGCTCTACTGAAGCCATTTGTATTATTTGCTGGAGGGGGATGTCCGGTCACCTGAGTTTTCTTTTAATATTCTTCCCTTTTTTCTGCATGGACATCATTTTGCTACATTATACCACATTATTTCCTGCCTACTTCTCTATCTGATTATGTCTTTGTTCCTCCCTGCTGGTCTTGGTAGAAACTCCTCACTCTTTTATATAAACGGGGCCCCTTCTGTTCAGATATACACATCCCAGCTTAATAGGCTCTTTGCACACCAACAAATGTCCAACAACTGAAGTTGAATACCGAATTCAGACTTACGATCCCATCCTACAGACTGAGACAAATTCAAAGCTCCTATTGACTTCAATGGGAGTTTTGACTATGTGCCAGGATTGCAAGATCAGGTCTTTAGTGGGTGTATTAATAGAAAATATGTCCATTATTTTGAGCCATAACCAATTTTAATTACATGACTTCCCCAGTTATGTCCTAGAAAGAGTTTATGGTGCTTTTGTAAACCTGACCTTAAAACCAAGGAGCAGGTTAGTATCAGCAAGGCAAGAAAGAGATTCAGACTCACAAATGAAAGTGAGCTATTCATTGTTAAATGTTCCATTACCAGATTTCAGGCAAGCCTCTCAGTATATCTCATCTGTTGATATGGTATGTGAGTAGGATTGTGTGTGTGTGTGTTTATGAAGGCAAAACATGATTAAAGACCTGAGTTTGGTAATGATGGTATACAAGATAAAAGTAAAATATAGTAGGCAAAAATGTGTTTGATGGATATGGTTAGGAATTGAAACATCTGTAATGATTCAGCTAATGAGGCTTATTTTATTCATCTCATGTTACTGCTGCCAGGAGTGTATCTGTAGTATGACACTTTTAGTGACCTTTCAGGCACAGCCAGGATAAAATGCCCAGCAGAAAGGGCAGCATTTTGCATACTTTGAGGAACTAACTCAAAATCCATAGGGAGCTTTTAGCACAGTCTGGGCACCACAGGCTTTGCAGAGCTAACTGAGATGCTGCCACAATGAAGAAAATGTGCTGCAAAGAAATTATAGGCATTCTCTGCATCAGAGTTAATATCATACTACCCACCATTCCTAGTTCACTTGCAGCACTGTTGTTGTACGTAAGGAGCCATTGTATCCCTTTAACAAGGTCACAATCATATTCTCTCCCCTACTGTCATCTGGATATACAAGTGGGGAGCCTGTACTGTCTGGTTAAAACAGAGCTGTCTCTATAGGCCCATCTTGTTTATATCACTTTGTAATCTGGCCTGTTTACACACTGAGTTTCCTTTGTGCAACAAAGCAAAAGACAGGGACACACTGCCATGCAGAGATAATAGCACTCATTTTTTTCCTGAGCCCACACAAACTCCTTTTATTGCTGGGAATTTGTTTCTGAACATTTTGGTTTAGCTTTCTGGGAAAGAACCTAGAAAGTCCCTCAAGATATTTCTTCTTGTGGCTTCAAAACAAAGCATCCCTGCCTGTGACAGAGTCATTTTGTCATTACTTACAGAGTACAACTTTATGTTACAACATACATCTGAACACACACACATACTATATAGAGGGACAGGTCCCCCCAGCTGACTTAAATTGGCATAGATCTGTTGAAGCCAGTGGAGCTATGCTGATTTATAACAGTGGACAATCTAGCCCAGACAGCTTGTTTTCTGAATTCTTTGTTCAGAAGGTGAAGGCTGAAAAAGAGAACATTTATACAAAAAGCAATTCACTACAAGACATACCAGCAAAGGCCTGTGTCACCCTTATCTGTGAATGTATCTGTGTTTGAATAAGAGCTCATTCGTGTCCTCCTTAAATCTCAATCCTGTGTTTATTACACATGTCTCTTCCCATGGAAATAATTATGTCACAAAGTTAGCATTGTGACTGTATACTCCAGGAGGAGGAATATATTCACTGTGCAAGGGCTGCATCTAGGAACCTCATTTGTAGTGTACCGAGTGAATGGCTGCAGTATACGGAGCTGATGTAAGGGAAGTGCAGATGTGTGCCTTAACAGGTGTAAGTAGGAAGTCACATGTACATAAGGGGCACTATATATAAATTGGAGGGGCTAGCATAGAAGACCGGGCAGTGTGAACATAGAGCTCTGTAATCCACACTAAAATCCATTCAGTTATAGTCTTTGTTACTCCTTTTTGCAGTACAAATGGTCTTAATTATGGACCGGATGGGGCTAGCTCTGCTCATGCTGAATAGCACCTCACTGAATAAGTAGTGCCTTTAATTACAGTGGGATTACTTACATTCTAGTCTATACTGCTTCTTATTCTACCCCCCATCACCATAGTATCCAAGTGCATTAAACAATGCAACTAACATCTGTGGCATGTAGTTCATCCTCTCTCTCATCCTCTCACCCAAAGAAGAATTGTGAATGCAGTGGAGTGTTTTGTTTTGATAGGGATTTGGGTGTTGGCGTGGGGTGTGGGGGAAGTTGTTGCTTTGATTTGTTTTTTAATGTACATACTATTATGTGTTTATGTTGGAGAAGGCAAAACGAAGAAGTTTGCCTTGCTCTTGAAGTGGAAAATGGTGAGGTTTGAGATGGTCCTTAGTTCTTGGAGGAGTTCATTCCACTGTCTTGGACAAACCCCCAAGAAACTTCTGTCCCTTGTACAGATGAGCTTTACCCTTATGGATGAAAGCACCATTGTGCCAGAGGAGCAAAGTTGTCGACCAAGGCCTTTTTCCAGTGCTTTAGGTGATCTTTTAGATACACTGGGCTAGACCAGGGATCGGCAACCTTTGGCACACGGCTCGTCAGAGAAATCTGCTGGCGGGACGGGACGGTTTGTTTACCTGCAGCATCCGCAGGTTCGGACCAATCGCCGCTCCCACTGGCCGCGGTTCACCGCTCCAGGCCAATGGGGGCTGTGGGAAGCGACGTGGGCCAAGGGCTATGCTGACTGCCACTTCCCGCAGCCCCCATTGGCCTGGGACGGCGAACCGCAGCACTACGAAAAGGATAGTTTAGAGTTTTGGGAAAGTGGATATGTGTATGTTTAAGTATGATTATATGTTAGTGTTTATCCTAGAGTGAAAGCTCTTCGTAATGATGTGTTGTGAGATGCAGTATTTAAGTTGTCCACTATGAAAGATCTCAAATACAGATTTGTGAATTATAAAAGGAATGACAGATGAACTCTAATTTTATTATTGCATTCATATCAGAAGGGACTTTCCTATATTAGAGAGTAATTTGCTACTTTCTGGTGCATACAGATACCTTCAGAATCACAGTTTGCTCAAGGACATCCCAGTACTTAGGGGAAATACAGTTCCAGATCTGAACTTTGCAGCTTTGCCATCTCTCTTGCTAAGTAACATCAAGGTGGTGTCCACTAGAGCTAGGTGAAACTTTTCGGCTGAAATTTATTTGGGTCAAACCATTTCATGAATTCATGTAGATTTTGATGAATTGTTTCAATTGAAACGAAAAAAAATTGAAAATGCCAAAATAGTTCATCTAAATGTCAAATCTCTCTGATTTTTCAGGCTAGAGTCACAAGAGGATTTAGCCTCCATTAACAAAACGACAATGATGGGAAGTGCCCCCTTTTTACCTAATAGCCCAATGGTTAGGGCACTCACCCTGGATGTGGGAGACGCAGGTTCAAATCCCCACTCTGGAGCAGGGTCTAATCACCAGGCTATAAGCTATTCTGGGGTGGGTATCTCTCAATCTCTCCTGTTGAAGTAGATGCAGCTATTTATGCTGCTCTAGTGTACAATATGTAGGTTAGAATATTTCATGGAGATAGCATCCAAATATATATGAGGGCTACAGTTAAGTAAGACACAAAGACCTCATATTTCACCATTTAAAAGAAAGCGCTTGAGTATGGGAAACTGGGAGTCTCTGACTCGGATGTGACTGTATTGTCCCAGAAATGATATAAAATAAATAAACATGGGTAAGCAGTGGTGTGAGTTGGAAAATAGCTCCCACTTATAGACCTCCACTGTATTTGGAGTATCCTTAGATCTGTGAAGTCCCATCTCCAATGCTCAGATAAATTGTTCTAAGGCTGGGTCTACACTACCCGCCTGAATCGGCGGGTAGAAATCGACCTCTCGGGGATCGATTTATCGTGTCCCGTTGGGACGCGACAATCGATCCCCGAATCGATGCTCTTACTCCACCAGCGGAGGTGGGAGTAAGCGCCGTCGACGGGAAGCCGCAGAGGTCGATTTTGCCACCGTCCCTACAGCGGGGTAAGTCAGCTGCGATACGTCGAATTCAGCTACTCTATTCATGTAGCTGAATTTGCGTATCTTAAATCGACCCCCTCCCCCGTAGTGTAGATGTAGAGTCTCAGTCTCTGCATTTCAACCCAAATGTCAAAGCAGGGAATCAGAGCAACTTCTGTCTCTCAAACAGAATAGGATCAATATGCTTTCTCTGCTAGAACACTGAACCAGAGTATGTCAGCGAGCTTGACACAATAATCACAGTCAGTTGCATTGCATCCATGCCAATAAATAAATGGTTTGCAGCATTTGTAATATCCAGATAAAATGTAATTTTATACTCCAATAAGGTGGTCTGCTTGAGAAAAAAGTGATGCATAATTCTCTCTGGTGTAGATGGATTTTATAAATCCCTCATTGTCTGTCTCTGTAGACACTGCCTCTCCTCTCCCATTTACCCCCCCCACCCTCTATACAGTTAGTCACTCTAATTTTAGTAGAAGATTATTAGGGGGTCTGTCCAAAGTAATCTGTGTGGAAGCTTGTTCTTGAATGATAGTGCCTATCTCTTCTGAAAAGATGTTGCTAATGAAAGCAATTTTCCCCTCTTTCAGTTGATTTCATAGGTGGATTTGACTCTTACGGCTATCAAGGCCCACAGAAGACATCTCATTTACAGCTACAGCCCATGTATATGTAAGTACTTAACTTCTGAGATATTCTATGGAGTGCTAGGCAGATATTAAAGGATTATTAAACTGAAAGATTACGTGTCTTAAAAATTCAGGATAGGCAGAAGCCTTTCTTGATAGACTGAATTCAAGTTCTGCACTTAACCACTAACATTATCCTTCTTTGCAACATAATGATTTCTTGTGGTGGGGTACCATGTGTCATATTTGTTTTAATAAGACTGATGTCCTGACATGGATTTTACTAACCCTCCCTCAGGCAGACTGAGACTTGGTCTATACTACAGTCTACATCAAACTCCTGGTGTAGACAGTGCTATGTCGACAGGAGGATTTCTCCCGTCGACATAGCTACCACCTCTCAGGGAGGTGGATTAACTATGCCAATGGGAGAAGCTCTCCTGCTGGTGTAGGTAGCATCTTCACTAAGTGCTACAGTGCACCAGTGCAGTGCTATATGTGTAGACAAGTCCTGAGTAAAATCTGACTAAGGATTTGGCCTGGTGATTTTAGCTAAGTTTATCAGAGGTTTAGAAACATATTATGCAGCAAACATAGTTAGCATTTCTCTCATTAGAGCATCTATTCTTTGAAGTGTCCCTCTACTTTCTTTGCTCTCCTCACTTCTGTTTTCTTTATTTTACTGGCATGTTGCTTTTGAAATCAGTTTATGGTATATTTTGACTATACTGTGCGAGTGACAGTTCCCTCCACTGCCTAGAAATACAAGCTGATACATTTTGGGGTTGAGTGGAAAAGAAAATGTCAGCAAAAGCAAAAGACTGGAGCAGATTTTCACTGAAGTCCTTGCTCAGCCTTAGACTGCAACATGGCAATGATTTACAAACATCACCTGTATTAGTGCCAAGCAGAAAGCAAGTCACAGATTCATTACTGCCCAGGTGAATCTTGCCTCATTGCAGTGCAAAGGTGTAACTTTGGGGTTTTGTTTAATATCACAAGCTCATTAGGTGAAAGTATGGCACGTGATGACTTGCAAGAGGGCATCATTTCCTTTGTCCCTTTTCTCTTCCAATCATTTGTACTGAAGGAGAGAACTAAACATAACTAGGCAACATCAATTCAACCCTAGTACCCATTCAAACTGTAATGGAAACATTTAACTAAATCTTGTAATTACTTTTTTAAAAGGAAATCTGCTGATGAACGAGCAGCCATTATTATTTATGTGGGTCTGGTATTTACTTCTTTAATTACTGGTTGTGGACCTCATACTGGGAGGATGCTCAGAACTTGGCCCTTTGTGATGCATGCTAGTTTCTGGGGGGATTTTAACAGACTTAAATTACAATAGTGCATAGCTCCCATTCCAGCCCAGCTTCAGCTTCCCATCTGTATGTGCTCAAATAAAGATTTTTCACCTGCACTTTGGGCATCATGTTGTACATTTAGAAAATGTTATTTCCTTCCTTGTACTCTGTGTGGCTCATGGGTACTTAGAACAATTCTAATCCTATTTCTTCCTCAGTGTACTATACATTGTCATCAACATATGGAGCCCTCTAGCTGAGATATTATCCCATTCTCTTTATGCTCTCAGTGTTTCTTCTTCAAGAGTAGTTGATTGCATTTACAGAGCCTGCTAACACTGAGTGGAAGGAACACTGGAGCTATAGAAAAGAGAAGCCAATATAAATTTTAAAGCATGTAGCTGAGACAAAGAAAGATATGATGAATCTTTAAAACTGAATTCTATTTTATGGCAGTACTGCTTTCTTGCTGGAATGTAGGTGATTTCTTTGCACTAAAAGACAGAAATCAGTATGTAAGTTGATGTTGTTTCCAATAAACCCAGAGAAGGCATATTGTCATGTCCCAGTGACAGTCAAACAAAGACATGTAATGTTTCCCTCTCATCGTACAGTATTTGATCAAGGTTCTATAGAATTTCTACCCGCAATGTTTAACCATCTTTGACAGCATGTGGCAACAGCCTTATACTGCATACTGCAGAGGCGGGCCAGGAGCACACACATGTGTATCCTGGAGCAATGCCTTGCCTTCAGCTCTGTTAACGTGGGCAGATCATTAGATAGTGGAGTGACAAATTCAAATTTCAGTTTAATCAAATTGCAGTTTGACTAGCTCGTAGCACTTTTTAAGATAATACTTAGTGGAAATCGCATCCCTGAAATGATAACAGAAGACTACATTAGGTTGCTTTAAAGCGTTATTTGTATCTTTCGTTTCCCCGTGGCTCTTGTCTACTGGAGAACAGCAATATTAACCCCATAGGATTCAAAGGAAAAGTAATTTTAAAATAGCTAGACTTCACACTACTGTGTGTGGCCAAGAAGATTTCTTTGTTTTACAAACAATCAACACCCCTCAGGACCCCTGTGAAGTAGGTAAAGGATATGTACATATTGCTAAATATGCTGTCAGCGAAATACAACCATCTCTGGGTTGGAATGTAACAGCTGTTTAACAGTGCACAGAAACACGACACAACGGTGCAGGAAGAAACATGAAAAAGAATAGTGAGTTCAGTTTAAACTGCAGGGGAGTATTTAGATAGTCTGAAAGTAATTGCTCAACTCAGAATGTGGTTTGCCAGTGAGGATTACTATGCAGATCAAATTCTGACTTGGGCAATTACATCCCCCTTGCCTAAACAAAAATCAGGCACAAACCATGGGCTCATTATTGACCACAAGTGATCAAGACCTAAATTTTGTAACTTATATGAAAACATCACAGTTCCCCTTAACACCATGTTGGGTTCTAGGCTCAGCACTGAACTAGAGGAAAGAGCACCATCTATTGAATCAGCAACACCACTTCCAGCAGCATTGAGCACTTCCTTGGAGGTCCCCTATCCATCCCAGTGCTGCTTAGTTTCTGAAATCTTCCAGGATCACAGCACAAGGCGGTATGTTTTCTGGACATATATGGTTAATCAAATCCCACTCTTCAAAGTATGTATAATTTCATCACTTGCAGGAATTAGCTAAATACATTGGACTAGATTAATCCATTTTGAGGAAATCTTCAGGTTGTGCAGAGCTGCCTTAGAAACTCCGACACCATCCACCTTCCTGGCCTCCAGTTGCAAGGAAGATTCCTAGTAGAGAGGGAGTATGGTTTGGGCATTCCTACATGCAGTGCTCCCAGGCTGCTGAAATAAACCCTTGGACCTATGGACAGCCTGACCAAAATTAAAGCATCTTTAAGGCTGCTCTAATTTATGCCAGGCATAAAGGGTGCATAAAGGTGACTTAAAGCCACCTATGCAGTCTCCTTTCTCCATTCTTGCACTGAATGCAGCTCAGCTGGACCTGAGGATATGCACCATTGTGTCTATGCAGAGAGAGAAGAGAGGTGGCCTTCCTCTGTAGTACTAGCAAAAAGAAGAACAGGAGTACTTGTGGCACCTTAGAGACTAACAAATTTATTAGAGCATAAGCTTTCGTGGACTATGCTTATGCTCTAATAAATTTGTTAGTCTCTAAGGTGCCACAAGTACTCCTGTTCTTCTTTTTGCGGATACAGACTAACACGGCTGCTACTCTGAAACCTGTAGTACTAGGTATCAGAGGCAGATATTTGTTTATTTATGTTGTAGTAGCACCTATTGGCTCCAGTCAGGGTGAGGGTACAATTCTGTTAGGTACTGTGCAAAAGCAAAGGAGGACATACTTTCTTCTCTGACAATATAAATGTTCAGGGATCTAATCTGAGTATGGCCGCTCCTGTGTGGAGCTCATAAAGCTTGTTGAATTGTGGATTACAGCACGGATTTCGATATTGAGTGCAGAGATTCATCCCCACATCTTAGTTACATCTGTGCAGTTCCAAGGTATTTGTTAGCCTTCACCAGCAAGTTGTTCACAGGAACTGATTAATTTTGTGGATTATGATGGGAGAATTCCATCAACCTGAATTTTTATTTGTATTCTAAATATCTATTATGTTTATTATTTAAATGCCAGCAATGTGCTCCGCACGGCACAAGACTCAAAAGACAGGCAGTTGTGTACAAATCATTTTCCTTTCCTTCCTTCCTAGTCATACTCATTTACAAACTGTCTGACCATAGAAATAGGCTATAAAAGCTGCCCGAAAACATGCAGTTTAAATAAAACCAAACAGAGCTGGTATCCATATACACCTCTATCCCGATATAACGCTGTCCTCGGGAGCCAAAAAATCTTACCGCGTTATAGGTGAAACCCCGTTATATCGAACTTGCTTTGATCTGCCGGAGCACGCAGCGCTGCTTTACCGCGTTATATCTGAGTTCATGTTATATCAGGTCGCGTTATATTGGGGTAGAGGTGTACGTCATTCCCAGGCTAACACAGCTGATACCCCACAAAGCAGCTTCATGGCATTCTGTGTTGAAGATGCCAGTGCCCACTTTCAGACAATAGGACAGGAGTGTGCTCACGGGCTTTGCATGATAAGACGAGGGAAATGAATAGTCCAAAAATGGAAGAACTGGCATGGAAGGCAAACTGCACAGTAGGAGTTGCTCGGTGGCACTGGAATTAGTGCCAGTGAAATCCAAAAAAATGAGGGCTGTCGATTAATCGCAGTTAACTCACGCGATTAACTCAAAAAAATTCATCATGATTAAAAAAAATAATCATGATTAATTGCAGTTTTAATCGCACTGTTAAACAATAGAATACCAATTGAAATTTATTAAATATTTTGGATGTTTTTCTACATTTTCATATACACCTCTACCCCGATATAACGCGACTCGATATAACACGAATTCGGCTATAACGCGGTAAAGCAGTGCTCCGGGGTGGGGGGGGCTGCGCACTCCGGTGGATCAAAGCAAGTTTGATATAACGCGGTTTCACCTATAACACGGTAAGATTTTTTGGCTCCCAAGGACAGCGTTATATCGAGGTAGAGGTGTATATTTTATTGTGCTGAAATTGAAATCAAAGTGTATATTATTTTTGGTTACAAAGAAATAGTATTTTTCAATTCACCTCGTACAAGTACTGTAGTGCAATCTCTTTGCCATGAAAGTGCAACTTACAAATGTAGATTTTTTTTGTTACATAACTGCACTCCAAAACTAAACAATGTAAAACTTCAGAGCCTACAAGTCCATTCAGTCCTACTTCTTGTTCAGCCAATCGCTAAGACAAACAAGTTTGTTTACATTTACAGGAGACAATGCTACCCTCTTCTTATTTACAATGTCACCAGAAAATGAGAACAGGCATTTGCATGGCACTTTTATAGCTGTTATTGCAAGGTATTTACATGTCAAATATGCTAAACATTCGTATGCCCCTTCATGCTTCGGCCACGATTCCAGAGGACATGCTTCCATGCTGATGATGCTTGTTACAAAAATAATGCGTTAATTACATTTGTGACTGAACTCCTTGGGGGAGAATTGTATGTCCCTTGCTCTGTTTTACCCGCATTCTGCCATATATTTCATGTTATAGCAGTCTCGGATGATGACCCAGCACATGTTCATTTTAAGAAGACTTTCACTGCAGACTTCACAAAATGCAAAGAAGGTACCAATGTGAGATTTTTAAAGATAGCTACAGCACTCGACCCAAGGTTTAAGAATCTAAGTGTTTTCCAAAATCTGAGAGGGACGAGGCGTGAAGCATGCTTTCAGAAGTCTTAAAAGAACATCACTCCAATGCAGAAACTACAGAAACCGAACCACCAAAAAAGAAAATCACCTTCTGCTGGTGGCACTGATTCATAATGAAAATGAACATGCATCAGTCCGCACTGCTTTGGATTGTTATTGAGCAGAACCCATCATCAGCATGGACACATGTCCCCTGGAATGGTGGTTGAAGCACGAAGGGACATATGAGTCTTTAGTGCATCTGGCATGTAAATATCTTGAGATGCCGGCTATGAGTGTCATGAGAACACCTGTTCTCACTTTCAAGTGACTTTGTGAACAAGAAGCAGGCAGCATTATCTCCTGCAAATGTAAACAAACTTGTTCGTCTGAGCGATTAGCTGAACAAGAAGTAGGACTGAGTGGACTGCAGGCTCTAAAATTTTACATTGTTTTATTTTTGAATGCAGTTTTTTGTACATAATTCTACATTTGTAAGTTTAACTTTCATGATAAAGAGATTGCACTACAGTACTTGTATTAGGTGAATTGCAAAATACTATTTCTTTTGTTTTTTTACAGTGCAAATACTTGTAATCAAAAATAAATATACAGTGAGCACTGTACACTTGGTATTGTGTGTTGTAATTGAAATCAATATATTTGAAAATATAGAAAACATTCAAAAATATTTAAATAAATGGTATTCTATTATTGTTTAACAGTGCGATTAATCGCGATTAATTTTTTTAATCGCTTGACAGCCCTAAAAAAAATACTTTGAGTTTTGGAACATGGTTCTGCACTGTGTGATCATTGCCCTGGGAGAACGTCGGAGGGCGGGCAATGCAAATAGAAAGTAAATAGAAAGAGATTTTCCCTATGTTGTTCACAATAAACATGTTTGTTCAAGAAAAGAAGAGATGAAACAAAAAAAATCCCTGTCTGATGCTGAAGCCTAATGCACTGGAGAAATTGTTCCTTGAGTAAAGATTTCCTTGTCATTCTATTAGGTCTGTGAGCCTGAGTTATCTGTCATGTATATGCTACACAGAAATATTTGTAGGCTTTGCTTTTTGGTTACATGCAGTTTATTTTATGGAGGGACCTGAGCTCTGAAATTCAGATCAGGAATCCAAATGTCCCCAAAGAATGAGGAGGTTTGGATACAGTGACCCGGTTTGGTCCATCTCTAGTTTGGTTGTTTGGCCTCCTTCTCTGTTTCCAATTTCCTCTGCCTGCTGAAATTGCATAATCACTCTGACTGTATTGGTCTCCTAGCCTAATGCTGCAGCTACATGTCCGGGTGACTGAATACTAATTTCACATACATTAGATCAAAGAACTAAAGTTCATTGTGCCATTTTGCCATTCACATTGTCTGAAGAGCAGATGTAAGCAAGGCATAGGTCTAATCAGCAGAATAGGGCCCCTGATATGTAGCAGGCCTCATAATGCCCAATTCATCACAGTGATATGAATATGATATGATATGATTGTCTCTTTCAGCTGAAATACCTTAATTAGGACTTATATTTGAGTAATTTAAACAATACGAGCAAAGTTTCACTCAAGTAAACTACCATTGAACACCTGTATAGCAACTGGTACCAGTACAAGTTTAGTCATAGGACTCTTACTAAAGTCAGCTGGAGCTGTGCAGCTAAAACCTTGCACAATTACTTTGCTGAGGTAGCCACAGGTGACTTAACTATGCAGCTGCTTTTCAGCCATTCTGTTCTATGTACCAAACCATTTTTTTTTTCTAAAGGCATCTGCATTTTGCTGGATTACTATTGTTCAGGTCATCCTCCAGGTTACACATGGTCAGCAGCCTCAGAGGATTACATAATTAAATACTGCTCCTACCCAGAATCAAGGTTTTGAGAACCTGCATCAAATACCTTGATAATATTTTAAAAGATGCTCGAGATTATTTGAGCAAATCACTTGCCTGTCCTTTCTTTCTGTGCACACATGTATGCAATCTGTCTGACCATACAAACGGGGTATTAAGGCAGAGGAAGTGATCTCTGTTTCCAGGAGGTTGTTTTGGAAAGGCTAGTTGCACATGTTTCCAGTCTAGTGGGTGCCTGAAGTGAAGGGAGGTGATGCATCAATCCATCCGTTAGTTGGTTACAAATATCGTTTTTTCCCTTGTCTCTCTTTTAGGTCAAAATGAACAAGGTGACTTCTGTGTGGGGGCTGAAGGACCTTTCAAAAAACTTGTTTCAGGATGGCCCCCTGTGTTCTACAAACAGCAAAAAAACAACCTTTGTGTTTAAAAAAAAAAAAGAATGAGCATACGCTGAGACAGAGAAACAAAAGGTGCATTCGACCTCTCTTTCCAACAAATACAGACAGAGATGCACATTACCCCCTTCTTGGATTTCCTGAATACACAAAAACAACTGCCAGGCCTTTGGAAGGTTCAAAAGGAGAAGCATTGGTGCCATCTGCTGGCTATTACCTGTGTTTACTACCTTCATTCCTACTTATTTGAGTTATGAAATGATTTCATCCAATTCAGTTCTTTCTGAGACCACTTGCACCAAGTCTCCTTAGTCATTATAATATTTAAAAAATACCATGATGACCTTGTAACAGAAGCCAATAGACAGCAAGTTGTTTGCCCTAAAGGCTGTACAAGTACATACTTGCCTTAACCCAACTAAGTTGCACATCAGAGAAACTCAGTGCAGGCTTACTGAAGCGACTTCCTTTAGATTCAACCTGCTGCTGTTAATTCTGAAAGATTTTTTTTCGTGTCAGGGAATAAGGCTCTGTTGCTCAGCAGCTCCAGAGTGACCACGTACGAAAACTGCCAGCTAACAGAAAAGTGCTTTACTAATGAGCCTCCACAATGGTCAAGAAAACAAACAGTTTATAATGCTTAAAAGAGAAATAGATCTCTGGGGTTGGGAAAGGGGTAAAGGGAATCCCTCATTAAACCAATAACTGAACCTACTGGAAATAAACAACAGTGTTTCATAACCCCACTGTTTTTATTTATCACACTGTAGGTGCTTTTATAACTAACTCTAAATATGTCTTTTACTAACTACAGAGACATCTGCAGATTTCTAGCAACAGAGGCCAACTGAATATGTATTAGCTACGTTTACTCTTTTATATCTAATTTCAATTGAAAATCCTATGTAAGTGAGCATTCTTTTTTCTAATTGCACCGGAAGGGATCTAACTTCTTTTGTTTGTTTTGGTTGGCATAGAGCGGGGAGGGACTAGCTGCATTGGTGAAATATTGGAGAACTTTTTGTGGTATATTTGGGGATTCGTTGTGTGTTAGAATGTGTATTTTATCTTCCTGTAAAATTGTGGCTGAAAAAAACTGTGCTGTTATGTAGTTGGCAACAAGATGCCTTTGGGGATTTTACTAGTAGGTCAATGTGTTTATGACATATTCTGAACTCATAGGAACATTTGTTTTGTTCTGAATTTGATCTGTATTTTCAAGCACTTAGGCAGCTTTCATTAGAAAAAAAAAGATTTTGCTCAGGCTTTTCAGGAACTTGAATTGTCATTCCTTCTTTGTTCAGAAACCGCCCAGACAAATGCACACACCTGCCACACATACCTGACAGCCACGTGTGCTTGAGGGCATGAGTGTTCAGTGCTTGGAAAGGTGCAAGTCGTCACAAAGCGACTCTTTTCCTAGCTTGCCAAACCTTCACAGTCTCTGTGGCTTATAGGTACTGTTGCCCTGTGCACTAACTCTACTTATCCATTGCTATAGAAATTGGCGCCCTTCGCTGTGTATGCATGAATGTAATGTGTCACAAACAATAAATCTGGACAATGACAGTGGAACAAGCATTCCCCACTAAAAATAAGATACAAGACAGGTTTAGGAACTATACTTACATTAATTCTGTAAGATTTTCTATATATGTGTGTGTGTATGTGTGCATGTATGTATGTATGTATATATAATACACACCTACATATATTGAGGGAAGATGCATAATGTTGTGGCTTGAACATGGGGCTAAGAGCCAGGAATTCCTGAGTTCCTGATAAGCTATGTGACCATAGACAAGTCACTTAAGCCCTGGACCAGCAAATCCCTTAAAAACATGCTTAACGTCTTTGGCTGAATTGGTGTCTTCTTCAAAAAATTTCCTATGTGGGCGCCTAAATTTAGACCCCCTAAATCTATATTTAGTAGAGCTGGCTGGAAATGGAATTTCCATTCTATGGGAAATTCCGACAGTTCAAACTTTTTTCATTTGGAATAAAAAAAGCTGAAATTTCTTGCAAAAAAAATATCTGACAAATTTTACGTTGAGGCCATTGAAACAAGGTGTTGCTGTTGAATCATTTCGTTTTGATCATGTTGATTTATTTCCTTTAGACTTTTATATTTGATTAAAAATTAAATGTTTATATATGCATATAAATTAAATATAAAAGTCCAGATGAAACTAATCAAAATGTCTAAACAAAACGAGAAAGTCAAAACAATTCATTTTCACTTCTTCCTGTCAAAAATATTGTTCCAATTAAACATTTTGATTTTAACACAACTGCATTTTTCGTTTACATTTTTTTTTGACCAGCTCAAGTATTTAGGCACCTAAATAGTGGCCTGATTTTCAAGGATAATGAGCAGTCATGGCTTGCATTGACTTTCCATTCACATTGAATGGGAGCTATTAGTGCTCTGCCCTTTGAAAGTCAAGCAATTTATTTCGGTGCCTCAGCATGGATTTAGGAGCCTAACTTTAGGCATCCAAGTTAGAAAAGTTTGTCCTTAACATCTCTCTGTTTCAGTTCCCCCAACTATAAAATGTGAATAATAATAACTACCTCACATAGTGATTGTGAGGATTAATTAATGTTTGTGCAGTGCTTAGAATTACTATGTAAGTGCTAAGTATTATAAATAATGTGTGTATATTTATATATTGCATATGTACACACATATGTATACATACACTCAAGTATATAGAGATATATACACATATATAAAGTAGGCATTCATATTCCTGCTTAAGTTGCAGTGAAAGCACTAGTATTTCAGGACTGTTGACTACTACACTAAAGGATGATGTTTTGGAAGCAGTTTGGAGCACAGTAGTGTGAGAATATCTGGAATGACATTTTTGATTTGTACAGCTGTATCCGCCTCAAAATCCAGTAAAGAATGTTATTTTTCTAGGCTGGGTTTTTGTTATAAAGCTAAATATTCAGAAGGCAAGAGTTACAATCCAAATGTGTCTTTTTTCTTTTTTGCGTTTGTTAATTCTGAATGTATTTTTAACAAAAGTGATTTTTTTTTTACTTACTAGTGTAATTTGCATTAAAAAAAATGGAAAAAATATAGGTTTCCAAGCTATTCCTGGCCCCCTGCTACTATTCACAACTTGCAAGAAACTTAGAATTACAGTTCCTGGCTGAGCAGCAATACAGAATGAGGACTCCATTTAAATTTACAAGATTCCCATCCTAATCTGTGCAATACATGGATGTGTCAGTGCTGAAAAGAAAGTGCCAGGTCATGACATCATTTTAACTGAGTCATAGGTAACACGTATTTTCATTATCTCCTGACACTAAAAGGATTCTTTTACAAGGCTGGCTGAAATAGACGCATTGTCATTTAGAAAATGTCTTTTTATTTTGTCTACTCATCAGGAATTTTAAGTCTATGACAGGTTTACAGTTACCAACAGTGCTAAGTACTGTATTAAGTAATCCTTGTTAAGAGGGAGCTATGTAATATGGATTTTTCCACTGCAGTTCATTTTTTAAAATGCTGCTTCATTTGCCCATACAGTGAAATAACACAATAAAATGAAAATATGTCTTAAGCAACCACTTCAAGGGACTCACAAAAACTGGTTACTTTAGACTACGTGCTTAATAAAGGTGGCCCGGAATTCTATTCAGTATGTTTAGGGATACTTCAGGGTGGTTTCTTAAGATAGGTGATTGCTTAGGAAGAGTGGCCTTCTGTATGGGTATTTTAATCCTTTCATTATTATTGTTCATGCATAGGTAGTGTGTACATGATACATTTCAGACATGTGAGAGGACAAGATCTGTGTCCCAGAATGCTGGTTATGGTACTCAGCTATTGTGTAGCATTTTGGAAGGGGTTGGGCCAGACTATAAACTACAAATGTTATACACGGTGATTCCTGGTTGTATCTAAATGGAGCTTATCTATTAACTCTGAAGCTGATGCTTTTAATCTTTTTAAATACTGATGGCCGCCCCGCAAAAACAGTGAAGCACCCCCTCTCACACACACAACCTTTAATATACCTTCAGAATGCTATACAACATTCAGTGTAAAATCAAACCTGAAGTCCTGGACCATTTTTATTTTCCAGAAAGAATGAATTGTCTGTATTTTTCTTCTTAAACTTTATTAATCAGAAAACAAGTTTGTTCTTGTGAAGATGTGTAGTGAGTTTAAACCTGGCTGAAGGCGACTCATGCATTCATCAGGTTTGTATTCTAGTCATTCCCTTACTATTACAGCCCCCTTGTATTGTATATGGATTATGGACTTCTCTGAATCGACATTGAGCCGAAACCAGATTTTATTAAAAGAACACCGCTGGTTAGATATGCTGCAGGCAGCAATGTATCAATTGCTCCATTACAACTTGAGAATAATGTAGATTGGATGCTGGCTACACACTCCAGAAAAGAGTATGTGCTTTTAAATGTATCCCGCTCTTGTGACAAATGCACTTTAGACTGACATAATCTATTTATACACAGAGCAGGTATCATACTGACTGAGTGCTGGCTATCCTTATCCTCAGACTTCCAATAAGAGTACCAATTAGTCCACTAGACCCTGGACTGAAACCACCAATGTGACTGAACCTGGACTGAGGCCATCAGTTCATGGCAAAAGAGTGTTCCTGTTCTTCTGTCAGGTGCTCTCAGCTGTTTGGTTGCATCATAGTATGGAGCATGGATCATATCAGCATGTATTGTAACTTGGAGAACAATGGCACACAATTAATGCCAGATTAGATGACAATTAGCCACATGGCTAATTCAGTGAATAACGTAGCTGGAGTCGACATAGCTTAAGTAGACTTACTGTGGTGTCTTCACTGCACTGCATCGATGGGAAATGCTCTCTGGTCGACTTACCTTACTCTTCTCGAGGAGCTGGAGTACCGGAGTCGACCAGAGAGCACTCTGCTGTCATTGATTGCAGCAGCATCAATCTCCCCGGTAGTGAAGACACGCCCTAAGTTATGTACAAACAAAATATTTTTCTGCAAACAGTGGGAAAAAAACAAAGATATTACACAAAAGGACGAGCTCCTGGTAGCATAGTACATATGTTCCTTACACATCTCTTGCCACTAATTGCCTTTCCAGAAACCCAGAAGTGTGTTTTTTTAATATACATTCTTTCTTTAGCAGGCCCTTTATCTGGCATCTTTATGGACCTGGTCCAAAACTAACTGAAGTCATAGAATCTTTCCACTGTCATCAGTGGGCTTTGGATCAGGCCCTACTAAACATGCCACTTTTTTTGCATATTAAACAGCTCAGCCCTGATGTCTCCATGGTCTCATTCACTGCACTTCCACATTCACCTGTCCCCTGCTTGGTCCTCACATGATGCCTAATGGGCCACCATCTTCCTCTAGGGAAGCCTAGCTTGGGAAACAATGGGAGTAGCATCCATCTTGCTGAGGGAAGTCTTTGGCTTCCGTCCCACTGACATTAATGGGGGGGGGAAGGGGTGGCAGCCATTTTGGATAAGGGCAAAGCTTCAAGCAATTGAAGACAGAAATCAATGAGACCCCTTTTAAAAAACAAATATCATGAGACTCGCAATAAAATTGCAAGAGTTGACAACACTGCAATCACAATGACATTCAAGGACTTTCTTTTTCTCTTAAGCTAATCCTTGTAGAAATCCTTTTCAAATGTGTAATATCTGCTAAAAGCTATAGTTCGGTGACTACAAAGAGCTCATAAATATCAACGGTTACAAGAGGAACGATTCTGGGAAAATGTATTTGTGAACAAGTTCACGGAATCAGACTCGAATTTCAATCTGATAACATGTATGCCTCTTTTCACTCTCTCTCTTTCGCTCTCTCAAACTTTCAAGTGACTGGTTTATGTTTGTACAAATGTGTAGGAAGGCACTTTTATTCATGGTTATACAAGTATTCATGTGCAATTCAGCATATTTACATGTGATTATTGATATTCATGCAATTTCATGTATTTGCACCAGAAGTGCTGGGACCCCTCCTCTGTACATACTGACTTTGTGTGTTTGGTAGTGAAGACGTCCTAAAATTACCTTTGGAATTGCTCTCCGTTTCTCCCTACTACTCCCTAATTGCTAAATAGGCCTTGGACCTGTGGGGCCATGGCCATGACTCAGTCACTTTTTGGCCAGGCCAAACCTGAATTGCACTTGTGATAAATGGGGGGAGGTTAGTTCCCTTTTGGGGACACCCAGCCAGTCAGTAGCTATAGAATCCTCCTTAGGAGCTGTACCCTAATTGCCCTACCTGTACAGGATTAAGAGCAGCTTAACCTGAGTTGGCACCTGACCAGGGAACCAATAGGGAGGCTGTACCTTTTCAAATTGGAAAAACTGCTGGGTGTGGGGGGGCTGTTTCTTTGTCTCTCACGCTGGAGAGAGGGGAAGGCAGCAACAAACTGTAAGCTTTAAGCCAGGTATGGGAAATCATCATACCTAGAAACTTCTCATTTGGAACCCCAGATATGTAAGTAGCACAGGAAGAGTTAAGAGAGAGATGCGATTAGGAAACTTTTTTGGTTGTTCTGGTTTGTGGATTTCTCTGTGCTAACTCCAGGTGCTTTTGTTTTGCTTGTTACCTTTAAGCTGAACTCCAAGAAAGTTATTTTTGGTGTTTAATCCCTAAAGCCTGAGTTTTCAGGTGTGTTTCTTTCTTTTTTAATAAAATGTACCTTTTTTTAAAGAATCCTTTGATTCCAAAGTCCTTAGACAAGGGGTTGGTCTGTGCTCACATTGCTAAGGCAAGTGGTTGGTATTTTATTCTCACGCCTCCCCAGAAAAGGGTGTGAAGAGGCTTGGGGGAATATTTTGGGGGGATAAGGATTCCAAGTGACCCTTCCCTGAATATTTGTGAAAATCACTTGGTGGTGGCAGCAATATCTGTCCAAGGCAGAAAACTGTGCCTTGGAAGAGTTTTAACCTAAGCTGGTAGAAGATAAGCTTAGGGGTCTTTCATGTAGGTCCCCACATCTGTAACCCAGAGTTCAGATTTGGGCGGGCACTGCAACCCCACACACCAAGTTGCAATGCCACTCACTCAGATTTGGATGGGGTGTGGGTGTAGGGGCTCTGGGATTAGGGAGGTCAGGCTGCTGGTTGCGGGGGAGGGGGGGAGCCTGAGAGGATAGGAGGAGGGTCAGGCATGGTGGGAAATCTTTGCCCCCCTCCCCTCACACACACTTTAAATAGAGGTCCTCTTCCAGAGAGCTTCAAAGCCTCAGTGATTTTTTTCAGACATGCATTCTGCTTATAAAGGTTAGGACATCCAATCACATACAAAAAAATCATACCGTGTGACTCAGGTAATAATCACAGAAACTGAATTCCACACACTCTGTGAAATTCCCATATTGTTAGTAGCATGCCTTAATTATTATATTTATTATTTGTATTATGACATCAACTAGGAATCCTAGACATGGACCAGAACTACATTGTCCTAGGCGCTGCACAAACACAGAAAAAGACAGTTCCTGCCCCAAAGTGCTTAGAGTCTAATCAATCTAGGCACAGTAGAAATAGCAAAACGCAATAGCTGTGTTTGTAGCTGTGATACAAAAAGTAGATGTAACACAGTAGGGAGAGAATTTTGGGGTGCAATAAAGTAGATTATAACCATAAAGTTATATTGTTAATTTGTATAAATGTGCACACCTTGATAGTTCAGTAATATTTTAATATAGTTCTTGGTTCACTGGGGCAAAAATACTTTTGCTTGTTCGGGTTATTTATTTTCATATTGGCTATGTTGTGGTATGAGGCCACAGGATTTGATTTAATTAGATTCATATAAATTCATAGATTATAGGACTGGAAGGGACCTCGAGAGGTCATCGAGTCCAGTCCCCTGCCCGCATGGCAGGACCAAATACTGTCTAGACCATCCCTGATAGACATTTATCTAACCTACTCTTAAATATCTCCAGAGACGGAGATTCCACAACCTCCCTAGGCAATTTGTTCCAGTGTTTAACCACCCTGACAGTTAGGAACTTTTTCCTAATGTCCAACCTAGACCTCCCTTGCTGCAGTTTAAACCCATTGTTTCTGGTTCTATCCTTAGAGGCTAAGGTGAACAAGTTCTCTCCCTCCTCCTTATGACACCCTATTAGATACCTGAAAACTGCTATCATGTCCCCTCTCAGTCTTCTCTTTTCCAAACTAAACAAACCCAGTTCTTTCAGCCTTCCTTCATAGGTCATGTTCTCAAGACCTTTAATCATTCTTGTTGCTCTTCTTTGGACCCTTTCCAATTTCTCCACATCTTTTTTAAAATGCGGCGCCCAGAACTGGACACAATACTCCAGCTGAGGCCTAACCAGAGCAGAGTAGAGCGGAAGAATGACTTCTCGTGTCTTGCTCACAACACACCTGTTAATGCATCCCAGAATCATGTTTGCTTTTTTTGCAACAGCATCACACTGTTGACTCATATTTAGCTTGTGGTCCACTATAACCCCTAGATCCCTTTCTGCCGTACTCCTTCCTAGACAGTCTTTTCCCATTCTGTATGTGTGAAATTGATTTTTCCTTCCTAAGTGGAGCACTTTGCATTTGTCTTTGATAAACTTCATCCTGTTTACCTCAGCCCATTTCTCCAATTTGTCCAGATCATTTTGAATTCTGACCCTGTCCTCCAAAGTAGTTGCAATCCCTCCCAGTTTGGTATCATCCGCAAACTTAATAAGCGTACTTTCTATGCCAATATCTAAGTCGTTGATGAAGATATTGAACAGAGCCGGTCCCAAAACAGACCCCTGCGGAACCCCACTCGTTACGCCTTTCCAGCAGGATTGGGAACCATTAATAACAACTCTCTGAGTACGGTTATCCAGCCAGTTATGCACCCACCTTATAGTAGCCCCATCTAATTTGTATTTGCCTAGTTTATCGATAAGAATATCATGCGAGACCGTATCAAATGCCTTACTAAAGTCTAGGTATACCACATCCACCGCTTCACCCTTATCCACAAGGCTCGTTATCCTATCAAAGGAAGCTATCAGATTGGTTTGACATGATTTGTTCTTCACAAATCCATGCTGGCTGTTCCCTATCACCTTACCACCTTCCAAGTGTTTGCAGATGATTTCCTTAATTACTTGCTCCATTATCTTCCCTGGCACAGAAGTTAAACTAACTGGTCTGTAGTTACCTGGGTTGTTTTTATTTCCCTTTTTATAGATGGGCACTATATTTGCCCTTTTCCAGTCTTCTGGAATCTCTCCTGTCTCCCATGACTTTCCAAAGATAATAGCTAGAGGCTCAGATACCTCCTCTATTAGCTCCTTGAGTATTCTAGGATGCATTTCATCAGGCCCGGGTGACTTGCAGGCATCTAACTTTTCTAAGTGATTTTTAACTTGTTCTTTTTTTATTTTATCCGCTAAACCTACCCCCTTCCCATTAGCATTCACTATGTTAGGCATTCCTTCAGACTTCTCGGTGAAGACCGAAACAAAGAAGTCATTAAGCATCTCTGCCATTTCCAAGTTTCCTGTTACTGTTTCTCCCTCTTCACTAGATTGGAGTTTAGTAGTTTTGCATGCATTGGTGTGTTTTTACTATCATGTCAGCCGCATAGGTACTTGGTTATGGTAGTTAAATCAAAATATATTAATAATGAAATGGTCAAAGCTTTACAGAAAACAAATAATTTTTGGAAAATCTTCACTGGTGTGTAGATAATTACCAACCAGAAACTGGGCCAAATGTGATGTCATAAGGGATTTAGCCAGCTCTAGGTAGATGAAAGAGCTGTTTGCCTTAGAGATGTGTCTATGTATTGTAGGTCACTTTTTAAAACTGGAATAATATGAATTTCATTGTCAGAGGAGATAATTATTGTGCCTTCTGGGTGAATTTCAACCCTGCTGCAGGAGAAGGCCTATACAAGTATAGTTCATGCTGGCCCTTTGTTGAGGAGTGATTTCACCCTAAGAGTTTACTTCCTAGATGTAGTGAATCATCCCAGATTAATCAAAGTGCACTAGGTGCACTTGCACAGAGGCCCCGATCTCAGGAGGGCCCCTGACCAGATGGCTGGTTTTTAACCAGCCTCGCCAGTTTTCCTTCTGCACTGCTGGTTGCAATGTGACTGTGGGGGAGGTTCACGTGTAACATGTAAGTGACAAGTTGAAAGAAACCCCAACCCATTCCAACCATTGCTGCATGGGGCCACTACAGCCTGCAGGTCCCATGGTTTCTGGGAGTGCTGCTGGAGCAATACCCAGGTCTCGTTCTGTGAGCTTGCCCTCAATGCCCAATGTAGCAGCTCCTGCTCCACTTGGCACCAAAAAGCAGGATGAACCCAAGGCTTGCCAGCAAGGAGGGCTAAAGAGCTGGACTGGATTTGGGGAGGCAGGGGCTTCTGATACCTTGGGAAGGGATGGTGGGGGGCTCCCTGGACTGACGCTCCTGGGAAGACATGGTTTTAGGTGTCATGAGCCAGGGAAAGGCAGGGGTCAGGTTGATGTTGAGGGGAAAAGGCCTCAGAGAGGAAGAGGAGGGGCAATCTGGAGGGGGGGGTTGCCTTCGAGGGGAAGAGGATGGTGGTGATGGGGCAGGGTGAGGAACACCTCAGAGGGGAAGAGGAAGGTTGGGCTGGTGGTGGGTGGCAGTGACTGGAAGGGGAAGAGGGGAGGTCAGGCTGGTGTGGGGGAGCAGCACCTTGGAGGGGAAAGGGAGTCAGGCTGGTGGGGGGGAGTAGTACTTGGAAGGGGAGGACGGGGATCAGGCTGTTGGTAGGGATGGTGCCTAGAAGGGGAAGAGGGGGGTCCTGTTGGCATGAGGAGCAATACCTGGGAGGGGAAGGGGAATCAGGCTGGTGGGGGGAACAGCACCTGGGAGGGGAAGGGGAGTCAGGCTGATGGGGGGGAGCAGTACTTGGGAGGGGAAGACGGGGGTCAGGCTGATGGGGGGGAGCAGTACCTGGGAGGGAAAAGGGGGGGGTCAGGCTTGTGGGGAGAGCAGTACTTGGGAGGAGAAGGGGGGGTCAAGCTGTTGGTAGGGATGGTACCCAGAAGGGGAAGAGAGGGAGTGAGGCTGGTGGGGGGGAGCAGTACCTGGGAGGGGAAAGGGGGGTTCAGGGTGGTGGAGGCAGGCATTGTTAGGTTTTCTACCTCTCAGCGGTTACAACCTAGTTTGATCCAACCATTCCTGACTGGGGAGCGAGAAAGCCAAACTTCAATGAGTGGGATTGCAGCCTGGTATGCTGTGTTTCAGTGCTGCTCAGCTTTGGTGCCCTAGAGCTGGACTGCTTCTTGGCATTTTCCCAGACAGCCATAGCAATCAGAGCCACGTAAGAGCAGGGGGGGGCTTCTCGGGTCCCTTTTCAGGGTTCAGCTGGTCTTTGACATGTTTTGCCTCATTAGTGTTACTATCACGAGCCATCAGAGCCACAGCATCCTCTTCAGTGTCCCAGTAGCAAGCCATCATGCCACCCAAGTCCACCTTTCTTCCCAGGGGAAAAAGAACTAGCTTTCCTGCTCATTCAGCTGCTGAAGCCCAGTCTCACAATCAGTGTCTCGGAATCAGTCTCTTATTTGTATTGATTCAAATCAATCTTGTGGCCAGAGCCAGCTGAGACTCAGTGCCTCTTTCCCTTAAGAGCTGGTAAAGTTACTTCCTTCGCCCTGCCCGTTTTTCAATAGGCAGCGCCTTTCTGGTTCAGGAGGCTCCGGTATCCAATACTCTAATGTACTTGCTTTTTTCTGGTGTGTATCGTCTCCAGCAAATTCCACTTTCATCGGGAACCTTTTCACC
This sequence comes from Malaclemys terrapin pileata, assembly GCF_027887155.1. Lineage (NCBI taxonomy): Eukaryota > Metazoa > Chordata > Testudines > Emydidae > Malaclemys > Malaclemys terrapin. The sequence goes on along the minus strand of NC_071507.1, from coordinate 114,611,030 downwards.
TGTAGCTGGGGAGCCAGCTGGGCAGTGTCGAGTTCAGTTCTAAGTCTCATTTCATAAATACACTCAGGTGATTAGCCTACTTAGCAAATGCTTCACAGAGCAAAAGCAGAAAGAGAGAGTGGGTGTTTGTTGTTGTTTTTTTAATTCAAATCGCCACGTGTTTAAATTCAATATTTTAGATCAATTAATATTAATATATTTCATATTAGATTTTTAAAAGCCATCTCCAATCTAATAATAACTAAAAATGGAGATGTTCTCATATTTATACACTGTCTATCACATGCTCTGTCTCATTTAAGGAAGGTGGGGGAGCCCCCAATTTGCTTTATTCCAATCTTGGAGGGTACAGAAAACAAAAGTTTCAGCTAATGACATCTCAGTAAACTAACAGATTCCTATACAATACATGTTTAGATATATATATTAACATCCTACGCAACCTTTTATCCTGATATGGGTTTAAAGCAGCAGCTATGAAAGAACAACAACAACAAAAGACTGCAAATTGATGTGTCACAAAAAGGATGATGGATTGATTCAATTAATCAGTAAGTCATTTCTAAGAGTTCTGCAGGGAATTATTTACCAAAGCCATACCTTGTTTATTCTCTTCTCTGGAGGGCATGCATGCTGTCATTTTTCTTCATTATTCTTCCTGTTTCATACATCAACTTTTGGTGTATATTCTCATCATGATGTGTGGGAAGCTGCACATGTAAATCTCCCCCCCACACACACTTACTAATTGAAAGCTTTGCACTGACCACTTCCACTAGTACAACCTGCAAGCATTGTTTAGTGCCTTTCCAACAGTGAGAAACATTAAGCAGTAGTGTCAAAACGAGAGTTTCTTTTTTATTTAATCTTTGTTTTTACTGTCTGATTCATATACAATAGATTTAGACCCCAGCAAAGCACTTAAGTGTGTGCTTAATTTTAAGCATGTGAATAATCCTATTGAAGCCAATGGGACTATTCATGTGCTTAAAGTTAAATGCATATTTAAGCACTTTGCTGGATTGAGGGGGAAAATTGGATCAAAATACCGACTCAACCATTATTACTATTTTAAATACTGCCATAGGAGTGCATACTCGGCCCTACCCAACCTTGGCACTGGAAAAAGATGCTAATGTTTAGGTGTTTGTGGTATTTCAAGGGTTAAATACACCTCTACCATGATATAATGCTGACCTCGGGAGCCAAAAAATCTTACCGCGTTATAGGTGAAACTGCGTTATATCAAACTTGCTTTGATCCACCGGAGTACGCAGCCCCGCTCCCCAGAGTGCTGCTTTACTGCGTTATATTCGAATTCGTGTTATATCAGGTCGCGTTATATCGGGGTAGAGGTGTATAAGGAAATGATCCCTGCAGTGACAAGGCATATACTGTAAAATGAGATCAAAAACACAAAGAAGGAATAGTTGGTGTGTGTGTGTGTGTGTGTGTGTAAATAAACACATGCACACACATATATACAGTGGACATGCTTTAAAAGCTCATTCCAGTTTTAGAGGTGTAACTGGTTCTAGCAGTAGCTCTGATTTAAAATATAGGGAATATCACTAGAACTGGTAATGCCTCCAAAACCAGAATGAATGTTTTAAGTGTGTCTACTATACATGTATCTGAGTTATGGGTGAGATTATAAAAAGTACTCACATTGGCCAAACTTTGCTCCATTGAAGTAGGTCCACTGGGTTACAGTTAGGCCATAGACTTCAATGGAGCCTTGAAAATTTATACTAGCTGAGTCTTTACCCTGGAGTGTTTTTGAAAACTCCACCCTAGTTACATTTATACACACATACATTATATGTGGTGGTAACATCTCTGTTATGAAGGCAGCTGGGACACTAAGGGCATTAGCCAGCTGAGTTTGCCAGGAGACAAAAGAAGGGAGGTATTTTTTCTTCAACCTGCAGGTACTCTGCAAGGAAGAACCCACAATGAAAGGAAAATGGTGGTGTGCCAACACCACTGCTAGCTCTTTGTGGGGGCCTGGGACAGACAGATATCCTGACCCTGGCGACTTCCACCCAGGCCTGGTCTTGACTTGCTGGGGACATGACTGGCATGTCACCACTGATAAAAGCCAGGCAGAGGGAACAACTCAGTGTGAGACTTGTCCGCTGATGGAGTCTCTCAGGAAGCAAGTAAGAGAACTGCAGGAAGAAGTGGCTCATCTGCATAGCATCCAGGAGCACAAGGGCTTCATTAACAGGATGCACATGGAGATGGCTGGGATGGAGGATGCTACCCAACTAGAGAACCTAAGTGGGACTGGAGGTGGAAGGAGAACCAGCTGCTCTGTGAAGAGGACACTGCCTGCTGGCCTCCTCGAGCAGTAGACAGTGCTCCACCCACCATCTGGTCCCCTATCCATCCAGGTCAAGAACCAGCATGCTGTACTGGAAACAGGAGGAAAAAAGCAGACCCCAATGGCTGAGGAGGAGAAGTCACCTTCCTTGAAGGCTGGGAGGCTCACAGCAACCAAACCAAAGAGGAGGAGGCTGAGGGTGCTAGTAATCAGGGACATCCTGTTGAGGGGAATGGAGATATCCATCTGCCAAGCTGACCTGATATCCCAGTAGGGTGCTGCTTGCTTGGAGCCTGACTCCAAGACATTATGGAAAGGTTGCTGATGATCATCCAGCCCTCTGACCACTATCTCATGCTCTTCATCCACGTCGGCACTAGTGATACTGCCAGGATGACCCTGAGCAGATCAGCAGTGATTATAGGGCTCTGGGAACCAGGGTGGAGTCAGGGATGCAGGTTGTGTTCTTCTCTATCCTCTCGGTTGAGGGTAAGGGCCCCGGAAGTGATACACACATCCTGGTGATGAGTGCCTGTTGTAGAGTGACCAGACAGCAAATGTGAAAAATCAGAACACTTTTTTTACAGGGGGGCTATGGTTGCATATATAAATCAAAGCCCCTAATATCAGGACATCTGTTCACCCTAGCATGGCTGCGTAAGTGGTGTTGACAGGAGGGCTTTAGCTTCCTCATCCACGGGATGTTGTTCTGTGAAGGAGGACTGCTAGGAAGAGATGGGATCCACCTGATAAAAAACAGGAAGAGCATCATGGAAGACATGTGTCAAGTATCAGGGGGTTAGTCTGTATCTACAAAAACAACAAGGAGTCTGGTGGCACCTTAAAGACTAACAGATTTATTTGGGCATAAGCTTTCGTGGGTAAAAACCTCACTTCTTCAGATGCATCTTCAGATGTTTTTTACTCTATGCATCTGAAGAAGTGAGGGTTTTTACCCACGAAAGCTTATGCCCAAATAAATCTGCTAGTCCTTAAGGTGCCACCAGACTTCTTGTTGTTTATGGAAGACAGGTGACGTCCTAGCATACTGGAGAAGGGAAATCATACTGCCTATCTTTAAAAAGCGGAACAAAGTGGACACATGGAATTATAGACCAATCAACCTAACTTTAATATTTGGAAAGATACCGGAGCAAATTATTAAACAATCACTTACAGGATAATAGGGTGATATCCAACATGAATTTGTGAAGAATAAATCATGTCAAACCAATCTAATTTCCTTCTTTGACAGGGTTACTAGCCTAGCAGATGTGGAAAATGCAGGAGACATGATATATCTTGATTTTAGTAAGGCTTTTTACACTGTGCCACATGATATACTCATAAGCAAACTAGGGAAATGTGGTCTAAATGTAATTACTATAAAGTGGAGGCACAAGGGCTTGAAAAACTGTATTCAAAGAGTAGTGGTTCACTGTCAGACTGGAAGGATGTATCTAGTGGGGTCCCCTAGGAGTCTGTCCCGGGTCCAATACTATTCAATATTTTCATTAATGACCTGAATAATGGTGTGCAAATTACGCTTATAAAATTTGTGGATAACTCCCAAGCTGGGAGGGGTTGCAAGCTGTTTGGAGGACAAGATTAGTATTCAAAAGGATTTGATAAATTGGAGATCTGATCTGAAATCAACAAGATTAAATTCACTAAAGATAAGTGTAAAGTAATATACTTAGGAAGGAAAAATTAAATGCACAATTACAAAATGGGAAATAACTGGCTAGATGGTAGTACAACTCGAAAAGGATCTGGGAGTTATAGTGGATCACAAACTGAATATGAGTTAACAATGTGATGCAGTTGCAAAAAAGGCTAATATCATTCTGGGATGTATTAATAGGAGTGTCATATGTAAGACAGGGACAGTAATTGTTCTGCTCTATTTGGTATCAATGAGGCCTCAGCTAAAGTGCAGCTTTGGGTGCCATACTTTTAAGAAAGATCTGGATTCTCTCCAATTTTTCTACAGGAGAGCAATAAAAATTATAAAAAAATGTTTAGAAAGCTTGACCTATGTGGAAAAGTTAAAAATATAGGTATGTTTAGACTTGAGAAACAAAGATTTGAAGGGGGAACCTGATAACAGTCTTCAAGTATGTTAAGGGCTTGTATAAAGAGGTCAATGATCAGTTGTTCTCCATGTCCACTGAAGGTAAGGACAATGAGTAATCATCTTAAACTGCAGTAAGGGAGCTGTAGATTTGCTATTAGGAATAATTTTTTAACTGTAAGGATAATTAAGCACTTGAATAGGCTTCCAACGGTGATTGTAGAATCCCCCTCACTGGGGGTTTTTAAGAACAGGTTAGACAAACACCTATCAAGGATGGTCTAGATTTAATTGGTCGTGTCTCAATATGGAAGACTGGACTAAGTGACCTCTTGAGGTCCCGTCCAGCCATACATTTCTATGATTCTGTGATAATTTGCAGAGTCATGCGACATACTGCCTTTACCATGCATCTCTGAGCGCCTCACTTGCTCTCTAACCACAAATTTCTCTCTCTCGGGATTACTTCTAACACTGCAAACCTTTGAGTAGATTCAAACAGTGGCTGGTTTGGGGGTTGTTTGTTTTTAAATCAACCTCCCTTAAAATGTTTGCTTTTTCCCTCAAATTTGGAAATTCTTACTAACCATACACTGGCTTGAAGCCCAGGATAGACAATAATAGCTCGTACACCAATGACAGGTTTATAGTCTGGTATTTCACAATATATATTGCTGGAAACAGCTGTATCCCCATGGAAAGGGAATATTCCTGAATTCTCAATAGCACACGTACCTCTTTCTTTTAATCCTGGATGAGTCTAAGAATTGAACCTTGTCATCACAGCGTTATTGTGTAAAGAAAAGCTATTTTGGCTAATATTGTCAAGATTTCTAAAATGTATTGTCATTTTGCTCTTTTCTGAATCCTTCACGATTGGATTCAGGGACTGATATCCTGACTCCACTGAAATCAATGGGAGTTTTGCCACAGATTGCAACGGGGTCAGGACTTCAGCCTTGGTAACTGAGCACACCTGAAAACCTGGTTTTACAAGTACAGGAATACAAAAATGAGCCCCAATATTTTTAAAAAAACTCTAACATTTCTGAAATGAAAAAGGGGGGGGCTGTTTGCTATATACAGAAGATATGGAGTGGTGTTATATTTTATTAACAGTCGTTTAGACTGACTTGCTGACCTTGCTCATTGCCACACTCATGCCAATAAAACATTTATACCATCCCATTCCTTTGTGTGTTTCATTTCATATGACTAAAATCTCTCAGTGGTGGATTAGCAGTGAAGACTGCAGACAAAGTGAGTTTTAAGGAGCATTTGAATGAAGGTTGCATGGTTATTTGATGGATGATATAATAGGTTGAAGCCTTTGAACAACCTCCTCAACATTTGCCTTTTTTAAATAAATGTTAAATATTAATTTTAGTCTTACACTACTAATCTAAATATTTTGTATCATTCTGGCTTCCTGCTGAATTAACTAAAGTGCTAAAGACTTGCTAAGTCTTCTAGTGAGCAAACTGCTTTACAAGCAGGGAAATGTTTAAATCTAGATGGCAACATGAGGTGCCACAGCAAAGGGTGGCCCAACAAAGTCCTATATTTCCCAAAAGCACCAATTAAACTGGAGCTATTCCTGTGTACAAATGTCTCTCTGCTAATTAAACAATCTTGTGATGTAAAACAATCTTCACACAGGGCGGGCTAGATGAGATCCCACTATATAATTTCCCTTTAAAGCTCATTTTGCCATCTGTGTGAGTGTTGTGCCTCAGGGGGACAGGGGATATCAGACCCTTTCTTGATGGGTGCACCATAAAAACCTCGATAGATAGATAGAAAGTGTCTGAATGGTCTCAATTAGAACAGACACTAATGGTGCACCAAAGCTCTGTGACAGATGGAGCTTGAGAAGAAAGCAACCATTTACTTTCCCACTATAATCCAGGTCTGTTTCTTACATGCCAGCTCGTCCAGTGAATCAGGAACACAGCCATGTTTCTAAACTTGTCTTCCATGCCAGGCCATGTGAGACTTTTGCTACATGACAATCTCATCCCTGGTGGGTTTTTAAATAAATTAAACTGAAATCTTTAAAAGCATGTTCTATGCATTTGAAACTAACCAGGGTTGCCATGTCCTTGATTACGTAGGTAACATTCTAGTATTCTACACGTGATCAGACCAACATGGAGCTCAATGGAACGACCCCACAATACAGCAGCTGAGGAGCTAGCATTCCAAGTGTAGGAAGTTGCAAGGAGCATGGACCGTGCTCCAAATTTTTGATATTAGGAAAGCATTGGATAGGGCTCTTTAAAAAAAAAATCTTTAGGTAGGGGAAATTTAATGATGATCTGGACTCGTGAATTTATTCTAACCTCCCATAGGTATTTGAACACATCTCTAGTCACCTGCATAATTACTTAGTGTTTTTATTACTCCTCATTTGAGTGGAGGAACATGATTAGATAACTGAAATGTAGGATAGTCCATGGGCAGACAGCCATTACAAGGCTGTAATTCAATTGAGCAGTTCTGATAATATAATAAACTGCAAGAGCAAAGCTCAGTAAGACTCAAGTCATCAGAACCCAAGACAGACTTACAGCCTAAGTAATGGCTGTTGGCCCATATATTGTTATTTGTAATACAATCAATGCCGCTTTTAAAACAAGATTAATTTATTTGAAAAAATAAAATTTGCAATGCATCAGAGACACTGGGAAGTCAGTTTACAGTGCCCATGGCATAATCTTATACAGTGAATGGCATCAGTGCATGAATCTACTGACCAAAAATGTGAACCTGAATAAAGGTTAGTGATGTTTTGTAAATTACAAGGCTATAATGCTCCTCACAGCAATAGTTTTGTATTCATTTGTGTAGGCATCTCTTCCTCTATAAATACTATCTGAAATCATTTGTAGTTGGTTAACTTAAAATATATTTTGTCAAGAGCTAAAACTTTCTTGCAGTTGGTTTACTTTTATGGATCCCATTTTCAAATGTGACTTGGACACTGAGGCCTAGATATTTAAAGGTATTTATGCGTTGCTGCACTCAGCGTTACAGCAAATAACTGATTCAGGAGCCCTTATCTCATTTACAACATTTAAGGGCCTAAATCCCATTGACTGTCAGTGGGATTTTGGCTTCTACCTGCCTACATCTCTGTTGAAAATGAGATCTAGTCTCCTAAATCAGTTAGGCACTGTAACCCTGAGCACAGCAACACCAACATACCTTTACCTGGGTCTTAATGCACAGGTCCTCAAAGGTATTTAAGCGCATAACTTCCATTGAAATCAATGGGAGATAGGTTCCTAAATACCTTTCAGGATCTGGGAGTAGAAGCCTAAGTCTCACTGCAAATCAGTGGGCCTTATGTTCCTAAGGATCACATTTTTAAAGGTAAAGATGCAGACAGACACCTAGTGGGATTTTCAAAAGCACCTAGAAACCTAAATCCTGTCGATTTCAAAATGAGTTAGGTGCTTTTGGTACATCTAGGTGCTTTCAAAATGAGTTAGGTGCATCTAGTTGCTTTTGAAAATCTGAATCAGTGCCTATTTGCATTGTTAGTTGCCTAAATAACTGTAAAAATCTAGCCCTAAGTGATTAAATTATTTTTGAAAATGGGACTTGGGCTCTGTAGTGAGACAGTGTCCTACCTCCAGACTTGAGAGCGAGGGACCACTACACTCATCCTAGTGGGTGGAACCAAACCTGCCCTGCCCCTCCCCTCTCCCCTGCCAGAAGTACCAGGGTGGGACAGGAAGTATAAAGGGAGGGCTTTGCTGCTCAGTTGAGCAAGATCCAAGGAAGGAGACAAACGTCTCCACTCTGCTGCAGAACTCTGGAACTGAACCTGTGCTGTGCAGCACCCTGCCCAGGGAGGAGAGTGACCCTGGAGAGGAGTTGCTGGGACAGCCTGCTGCTGTATACCCAGAGGAGCCAGAGGACCCATGGACTACACACTGCCCCACCCAGACTGTGGTAGGAAGTAGCCCAGGGAAACCAGACTGTAGTCCAGTTTTGTTGCCAGAGTTGGTTGGACCCTCCCCGCTTACCCAGTAGCAGACCACTCCGCCACCGTTAGGGCCCTGGACTGGGATGCGGTGCAGTTGGGTGGGCCTGCATCCCACTATCCGCTGCCACCCCCGGATCTGCTGCCTCCCCCTGTAGTTGCCTGTGGTCTGCCCAAATTGAGAAGTCAGATCTTTTGTTGCTCCGCCCTGTCTGAGGGTCGGGACGAGCTAGAGGCTTACTGGTTGTCAGCCCAAGCCAGAAGCCTGTGGGCTAAAGCCGGCTCTGCTCTGCCCTACCCACAGGGTTAGAGTGCCAGACTGAGGCCTGGTCTACACTACGAGTTTTGGTCGAATTTAGCAGCATTAAATCGAATTAAGCCTGGACACGTCCACACGACGAAGCCCTTTTTTTCGACTTAAAGGGCCCTTTAAACCAGTTTCTTTACTCCACCTCCGACAAGGGGATTAGCGCTAAAATCGGCCTTTGCGAGTCGGATTTGGGGTAGTGTGGATGGAATTCGACGTTATTGGCCTCCGGGAGCTATCCCACAGTGCTGCACTGTGACCGCTCTGGACAGCACTCTCAACTCAGATGCACTGACCAGGTAGACAGGAAAAGCCCCGCGAACTTTTGAATTTCATTTCCTGTTTGCCCAGCATGGAGAACACAGGTGACCATGCAGAGCTCATCAGCACAGGTAACCATGATGGAGTCCCAGGCTCTCAAAAGAGCTCCAGCATGGACAGAACGGAAGGTACGAGATCTGCTCACCATATGGGGAGATGAATCAATGCTAGCTGAACTCTGTAGCAGTAAACGAAATGGCAAAATATTAGAAAAAGTCTCAAAGGCCATGAAGGACAGAGGCCATAACAGGGACGCACAGCAGTGCCGCATGAAAATTAAGGAGCTAAGGCAAGCCTACCACAAAGCCAGAGAGGCAAATGGAAGGTCCGGGGCAGAGCCGCAAACATGCCGCTTCTACGCAGAGCTGCATGCCATGCTAGGGGGTGCAGCCACCACTACCCCAACCGTGTGCTTTGACTCCATCAATGGAGAATCACGCAACAGGGAAGCGGGTTCGGGGTACAAGGAAGATGATGATGAAGACAATGAAGATAGCTCACAGCAAGGAAGCGGAGAAACCGGTTTCCCCAACAGCCAGGATATGTTTATCACCCTGGACCTGGAACCAGTAACCTCCGAACTCACCCAAGGCATGCTCCCAGACCCTGAGGGCACACAAGGGACCTCTGGTGAGTGTACCTTTGTAAATATTACACATGGTTTAAAAGCAAGTGTGTTTAATGATTAATGATTAATTTGCCCTGGCAATCGCGGCCAGTACAACTACTGGAAAAGTCTGTTAACATGTATGGGGATGGAGCGGAAATCCTCCAGGGACATCTCCAGAAAGCTCTCCTTCATGTACTCCCAAAGCCTTTGCAAAAGGTTTCTGGGGAGAGCTGCCTTATCCCGTCCGCAATGGTAGGACACTTTACCACGCCAGGCCAGTAACACGTTGTCTGGAATCATTGCATAACAAAGCATGGCAGCGTATGGTCCCGGTGTTTGCTGGCATGCAGACAACATCCATTCCTTATCTCCCTTTGTTATCCTCAGGAGAGTGATATCATTCACGGTCACCTGGTTGAAATGGGGTGATTTTATTAAGAGGACATTCAGAGGTGCCAGTTCCTGCTCGGCTGAACAGAAATGTTCCCCGCTGTTAGCCACGCGGTAGGGGGAGGGGTGAAGTGATCATCCCAGAGAATTGTGGAGGGCGGGGGGGTAGTTGGGTTTGTGCTGCATGTTAACCCGGAAACCGCAGCCCTCCTTTTACATTGCAAACCCATTTTAAATGGCCAACCCAACGGGTCCTTGGTATGGGAAATGAGGGCGCTACTGTTTGAAACCATTCCCACATGTTAAGAAGGTTAAAAAAGCCAAAAGACTGTGGCTTACCATGGCTGCCTGCAAGCCGAAATCTGTTGCTTGGCACTGCATGAGTGATCTCTCACACCAAACTAGCAGGCCCTCAATATAAGAGGAAAAATGTGACCTTGTAACGAAAGCACATGTGCTGTGTAATGTGAACAGCAAAATTTAACGTGAAAGAGTGTACCCATTGTTCTCTAAAATGTGTCTTTTTTAACCACCTCTCCCCTCCACCAGCTGTTTCTGCTTCACAGAGGCTAGTGAAGATTAGAAGGAGAAAATGGCGGACTCGGGATGATATGTTCTCAGAGCTCCAGATGTCCTCCCACGCTGACAGAGCTCAGCAGAATGCGTGGAGCAGTCAATGTCAGAGTGCAAAAAAGCACAATATGAACGAGAGGAGAGGTGGCGGACTGAATCGCGGGCTGAAGAGAGCAAGTGGCAGGCTGAAGATGATAGGTGGCGTCAGCTTGCTGACAGAAAGCAAGAGTAGATGCTCCAGCTGCTGGAGCATCAAACTGATATGCTCCATCGTATGGTTGAGCTGCAGGAAAGGCATCAGGAGCAGAGACCGCCGCTACAGCCCCTGTGTAACCAACAGCCCTCCTCCCCAAGTTCCGCAGCCTTCTCACCCAGACGCCCAAGAACGCGGTGGGGGGGCCTCCGGCCACCCAGCCACTCCACCCCAGATGATTGCCCAAGCATCAGAAGGCTGGCCTTCAATAAGAGTTCAAGTTTTAAAGTTTTAAAGTTTTAAACTGCAGTGTGTCCTTGTCCTTCCCTCCTCCCCCACCCGGCGCTTCCCTCCTCCCTCACCCTATCCTTGTCCTTGTCCTTCCCTCCTCCCCCTCCCGGGCTACCTTGGCAGTTATCCCCCTACTTGTGTGATGAATTAATAAAGAATGCATGAATGTGAAGTAACAATGACTTTATTGCCTCTGCAAGCGGTGCTCGAAGCGGGGAGGGGAGGGTGGTTAGCTTACAGGGAAGTAGAGTGAACCGGGGTGGGGCGGGAGGGTTCATCAAGGAGAAACCAACAGAAGTTTCACACCGTAGCCTGGCCAGTCACAAAACTCATTTTCAAAGCTTCTCTGATGCGCACCGCGCCCTGCTGTGCTCTTCTAACTGCCCTGGTGTCTGGCTGCACGTAATCAGCGGCCAAGTGATTTGCCTCAACCTCCCACCCCACCATAAATGTCTCCCCCTTACTCTCACAGATATTGTGGAGCGCACAGCAAGCAACAATAACAATTGGAATATTGGCTTCGCTGAGGTCTATCCGAGTCAGTAAACTGCGCCAGCACGCTTTTAAATATCCAAATGCACATTCCACCACCATTCGGCACTTGCTCAGCCTGTAGTTGAACAGGTCCTAACTCCTGTCCAGGCTGCCTATGTACGGCTTCATGAGCCATGGCATTAAGGGGTAGGCTGGGTCCCCAAGGATAACGATAGGCATTTCAACATCCCCAACGGTTATTTTCTGGTCCGGGAAGAAAGTCCCTTCCTCCAGCTTTTGAAACAGACCAGAGTTCCCGAAGATGCGAGCATCATGTACCTTTCCCGGCCATCCCACGTTGATGTTAGTGAAACATCCCTTGTGATCCACCAGGGCTTGCAGCAGCATTGAAAAGTACCCCTTGCGGTTTATGTACTCGGTGGCTTGGTGCTCCGGTGACAAGATAGGGATATGGGTTCCGTCTATCGCCCCACCACAGTTTGGGAATCCCATTGCAGCAAAGCCATCCACTATGACGTGCACATTTCCCAGAGTCACTACCCTTGATATCAGCAGGTCTTTGATTGTGTTGGCTACTTGGATCACAGCAGCCCCCACAGTAGATTTGCCCACTCCAAATTGTTTCCCGACTGACCGGTAGCTGTCTGGCGTTGCAAGCTTCCACAGGGCTATCGCCACTCACTTCTCAACTGTGAAGACTGCTTTCATCCTGGTATTCTGGCGCTTCAGGGCAGGGGAAAGCAAGTCACAAAGTTCCATGAAAGTGCCCTTACGTATGCGAAAGTTTTGCAGACACTGGAAATCGTCCCACACCTGCAACACGATGCGGTCCCACCAGTCTGTGCTTGTTTCCTGGGCCCAGAATTGGCGTTCCACGCCATGAACCTGCCCCAGTAACACCATGATTTGCACATTGCTGGGGCCTGTACTTAGTGAGAGGTCTATGTCCATGTCAATTTCCTCATCACTCTCGTCGCTGCGCTGCAATCGCTGCAATTGCCTCCTCGCCTGGTTTTGCTTTGGCATGTTCTGACTCTGCATATACTCCAGGACAATGTGCGTGGTGTTCATAGTGCTCATAATTGCCGCGGTGATCTGAGCGGGCTCCATGATCCCAGTGCTATGGCGTCTGGGCTGAAAAAAGGCGCAAAACTATTGTCTGACGGAGGGAGGGAGGGAGGGAGAGAGGGAGGGGTGAGTGATGACATGGCTTACAGGGAATTAAAATCAACAAAGGTGGCTGTGCATCAGGGAGAATCACAAACAACTGTCACACAGAATGGCCCCCCCCAAAGATTGAACTCAAAACCCTGGGTTTAGCAGGCCGTTGATTTCATGGAGGGAGGGGGAAGCAAATGAATACAGAACAAATCTGGTCCATCTATTTGTTACATCTTAAGCTGGCAGCAGACAGTGTAGCATGACTGATAGCCCTCGGCATCGTCTGGGTGCTTGGCAGAAAATGCTGTACTACGACTGCTAGCCATCATCGTCAAGATGGTTCAATAGGCCAGGAGACAAAACATGTCTGCCCAGGTGCCTCTGATTGAACTCACTGAGGAGTACGACGATGACGGATATCAATTGTAATACACCATTCACTGCTAACAGGCAAGGAGCTGCTGCTGTGTAGCAATGCAGCCCCACGTCTGCCAGCACCCAGATAGCCGATGACGGCTACCAGTCATACTGCACCATCTACTGCCAAAAGGCAATTAGCTGCTGCTGTGTAGCAATGCAGTACCAAGTCTGCCGACACCCAGATGACATATGGTGACGGTGAGCTGAGCTGAGCGGGCTCCATGCTTGCCGTGGTATGTTGTCTGCACAGGTAACCCAGGTAAAAAGGCGCAAATCAATTGTCTGTCGTTGCTCTGACGGAGGGGGAGGGGCCTCACGACATGTACCCAGAACCCCCCGCGACACTGTTTTTGCATCATCAGGCATTGGGATCTCAACACAGAATTCCAATGGGCGGCGGAGACTGCGGGAACTGTGGGCTAGCTACCCATAGTGCAACGCTCCGGAAGTTGATGCTAGCCTCGGTACTGGGGATGTGGTCCACCGACTTAATGCACTTAGAGCATTTTATGTGGGGACACACACAATCGACTGTATAAAACCGATTTCTATAAAGCCGGCTTCTATAAATTCGACCTAATTTCGTAGTGTAGACATACCCTGAGTGTTTGCTGGCTGCCTCAGCCCAAAGGCTTAGGCCAAAGCCTGCTCCTTGCTCTGCCCCACCCACAGGGCCAGAGCCTTAGATTTTTAATTACTGCCAGCCCAGCCAAGGGGCTTTGGGCTAAAGACTGCTCAGTGCTCCGCCAGCCTGAGGGAGGGTCAGCACCTCAAACTGTTTCTGCTTGTTTGCTTTGCTAGGCTGCAACTATAGACTGCTTATGACTCAGCTCCACCAGCAAGACCCGAGCTTGAATGCTGTTGCCTGATACAACGAGGCGACGTGGCCTCCCTCCCCACTTGAGCGTGAGGGACCACTACAGCCTCCTAAGTCACTTTGAGTATGTCTATGCGGCAATGAAAAACCTGCAACACCAAGTCTCAGAGCCTGGGTCAGCTGACTCAGGCCTGCAGGGCTCAGGCTGTATGGCTAAAAATAGCAGTGTAGACATTTTGGCTCAGGCTGGAGCCTGGGCTCCGAGACCCTCCCATCTTACAGGGGTATCAGAGCCCAGGCTCCAGCCTGAGCCTGAACGTCTACACTGCAATTTTATAGCCCCACAGCCCAAGCCCTGTGAGCCTGAGTCAGCTGACCCAGGCCAGCTGCAGCTGTGCTGAGGATCTTTTATTGCAGGGTAGACGTGCTCTTAGATGCCTTTGAAATTTTTACCTTTTGTTCCTAGACCCTCAGGACTGGTACATTGTACAAGTCAATATACATTAATTAATTAATCCCGGCAAGCTTTAGCATTCCAAGCGTATTAAAATCATCTGTCCTTAACAAGGGTGAGAGGCTTTTTTGCCCAAATGACCATTAAGTGGCAGATAAATGCATTTTTTTAAATAGCTCTCTCAAGTGTCATTTAACAGCTCTGCCTTTAAAAGACTTCGGTAGCCACCTGCAAACTTCTCCTATATGTCAAAGTGGAAAATGAATGAGGTGACAAAACCAGGAAAGCCAGGGAGGGGCTAGTGCCCCCATAATGGAAATATTGTGAGGGCTCTGCATCCACTTGAACTTGTGTATGCCCTGGGGCGTGGGGGGGGGGGGTGTCAAAGGGAGAGAGGGATCCAGAGGGGCTGAAGAGGTTGCCAGGATTGGGCCAGGGAGCAAATCCCAGAGGGGCTGTAAGGGCCAGGAACTCCCAGGACCCTCCTGGGGGAGGGATAGCTCAGTGGTTTGAGCACTAACCCTGCTAAACCCAGGGTTGTAAATTCAATCCTTAAGGGGGCCATTTAAGGATCGGGGGAAAAAGCTGTCTGGGGATTGGTCCTGCTTTGTGCAGGGGGTTGGACTAGATGACCTCCTGAGGTCCCTTCCGACCCTGATATTCTATGATTCTAAAATCTATTGCAGGCTTACAGCATTTATGGTTTTGTATCAGACTGTATGAAAGTAGTTCGGAAACACCTGGGGCCCAGATGGGAAAAATGGCATGAGCTAGCAGCTCTCTCGAAACAAGCACACTGATATCAGACTAACAATGCAACTGCTGACAGTTTTTTGACATATTTAGCATGCCAGAGGTTTGGACAATGGGCGCAGAAACTACCACTCAGTCTGCTTCACTTGAGGAATTAAGTGTGGAACAAACCCCTACAATACAGCAGGGCGTGTGTTATAATAGTTACACTCCACAGGGACTCAATACACCCACTTGTTTCATATGCTTTGGATATGAGATATGGAATGGGAATCTTCCTACTGGAACAACTGTTATTACTTAGAGAGGTAAAGTCTTCCTCTGGGTGTCATGCCTGTGTACACACTGGAAGATTGGGAACATAGCCCATTTATGTTTAATAGAAATATGCCTGCTCTATACGAGATAAACAGGGCTTGACTGGCAGTTTAAAGAGACTTTCAAGTGATAATTCATTTATGCCCACTTTAAGGCTCCTTTATACTGCTAGAGAGGAGTCAAGGGAGCTTAGCATAAATGACAATCAGGCCCAGAATATTTAACTGAGAGTTACCAATCCACCGAGGGGCATGGCTCAGCATTCATGTCGTGCTCCCTCTCAGTACCTGGCCCAAGCCAAGAAAGCTATGAGCCAACCAGCAGACCAAATTCAGTGATGAATCCTGTTCAAATGCCACCTAAGGCACATTGTGCATATGGTAAGAAGACCAATCCACTCTTCCAACTCAAAAATCTATTTAAATATTTACCAGCCAATGCATGTACGGACAAAATCGGAAAGGCTCAGCAAGAAACATAAAAGGCAACAAGAAAAGATTCTTTAAATACATTAGGAGGAAGAGAAAGATGAAGAAAAGTGTAGGTCCTCTACTTAGCGGGGAAGGAGAGCTAATAATTGATGACATCAAGAAAGCTGAGGTGTTTAATGCCTATTTTGCTTCAGTCTTCACTAAAATGGTCAACGGTGAGCGGATATTCAGCACAATTAATGTTAACAAAAAGCAGGAAGGAACACAAGTCAAAATAGGGAATGAACAGGTTAAAGAATATTTTGATAAGTTAGATGTATTCAAGTCAGCAGGGCCTGATGAAATTCATCCTAGCATACTTAAGGAAGTAGCTGGAGCAATCTTGGGAATGTTAGTGATGATCTTTGAGAACTCATGAAGGATAGGTGAAGTCCCAGAGGATTGGAGAAGGGCAAATAGATACTGAAAGAAATGATAAAATAATCAATTTGTAAGCACCTAGAGGACAATAGGGTTATACAAAATGGCCAGCATGCATTGTCAAGAACAAATCATGTCAAATCAACCTAATTTCCTTTTTGACAGGTTATCTGGTCTAGAGGACAGGGGAAGGGGAAGCAGTAGACATGATATATCTTGATTTTAGCAAGGCTTTTGATGCAGTCCCACATAGGAAATGTGGGCTAGATGAAATTACTATGAGGTGGGCACACAACCGGTTGAAAGACTGTACTCAAAGTGTACTTATCGATGGTTTACTGTGAAACAGGGAGGATGTATCTAGTGGGGTTCTGCAGGGTGTCAGGTTCTGGGTCTAGTACTATTCGATATTTGCATTAATGACTCAGATAATGGAGTAGAAAGTATGCTTATAAAATTTGAAGATGGCATCAAGTTGGGAGGGGTAGCAAGCACTTTGGAGGACAGGATTAGAAATCAAAATGGCCTGGATAAATTGAAGAACTGGTCTGAAATCAACTAGATTAAATTAACTAAAGACAAGTGCAAAGTAGTACACTTAGGAAGGAAAAAAATCAAATGCACAAATACAAAATGCGGAATAACTGGCTAGAAAGTAGTACTGCACACAAAAAAAGATCTAGGGGTTACAGTGGATCACAAAAAGAATATAAGACAACAATGTGATACAGTTGCAAAAAAGGGTAATATTATTCTGGGTTGTATGAAGAGGAATGTCATATGTCAGATACGGGAGATAATTGCCCCACTCTGCTTGGCACTGGTGAGGCTTCTGATCAAAAACTGTGTCCAGTTCTGGGCACCCCACTTTAGGAAAGATGTGGATAAATTGGCGAGAGTCCAGAGGAGAGCAACAAAAATAATAAAAGGTTTAGAAAACCTGACCTATGAGGAAAGATTTAAAAAACTGGCATGTTTAGTGTTGAGAGGAGAAGAAGACTGAGGGGGAACCTGATAACAGTCTTCAAATATGTTAAGGGCTGCTATAAAGAAGATGGTGATCAGTTGTTCTCCGTGTCCACTGAAGGTAGGACAGAAAATAATGGGCTTAATCTGTAGCAAGGGAGATTTAGGTTAGATATTAGGAAAAACTATAAGGATAGCTAAGCTCTGGAATAGGCTTCCAAGCGAGGTTGTGAAATCCCTGTCAGTGGAGTTTTTAAAAAGTATGTTGGGCAAACACCTGGTCTAGGTTTACATGGCCCTGCCACAGCACAGGGGGCTGGACTTGATGATTTCTAAAGGTCCCTTCCAGACCTACATTTCTCTGATTATACGATCCTATCATGTGTAGCCTTTTATTTTATTAAAGAGAATTTAGGAATGTTGAATTATACCTCTGTGGATTCGGCTCTGGTGGCTACAGTTTCAAGCTTTACAGAGTAAAAGTCAACTCTGCTACCTGCTTCAGATTTAGAATCTCTAGGATCACATAAAGAACAAGAATAGTGCCTACACATACACATTCACAAGTACAAGGTCTACTCTGTTTTACAAGTTTTATTAAAGTCAGAATTAAAGTTAGGATTATCCATGTATATAAAAATCCTATAAAGACCTATGCACAAGTTACAAATATACTTATACTCGCACAGGGTTGTGCGCAGGGATTTAAATGTGACTACTTTTGGAGGAGCAGTTTAAACATTGCTCCCCCATCCAGTGCCCCCAGGCCCTACTGCCTCCCCCACCCACCAGGCCCCCGCTGCCTACCTATACGCCCCACAGTGCCCCAGGGCGCCACTGCCTCCACCCTCCATTGTCATGAGCTCCCTTCTGTGCACCCCAGGTGGACTCCAAACACTTATTAGAGGCTGCCGGCAAGGAAGGGACGGGATTCAGCCAGCTTCCCCACACCCCCTCTGCCAGCCCAGCTTTCCTGCTCCGGGTGCCGTCTAGTGGTGTTCAGTGGGAGCACTAGCTGCAGTGCCTTTCCCAGGCACGTCCCTTCAGCTGCACTCAGCCAGACTCCCACCCTGCAGAGAGCAGGAAGGACAGGCTCAGAGGAGGGAATCCCAGGATGGAGAGCCAGGGCGGAAGCTGGGGGTGGGGGTGGAGATGATTATTGGAGAGGCCGTGCCCCTGCTTACCCCCTTCCCCCCGTGCATGCCCCTGTACTCACATCCTTAACGCTATGAGGGTCTGATGGATACCTTGCCAATGAATCATCAATAGAGGGATGGTTGCTGCTGAAGTTTTCCCATAGGGAACTCATTTTACCCAATCTGGGAGCCCTCTTTTGGCTTGTGATTCTGACTATACCTAATACTCTGCGCATGTGCATGAAGGTGTCCACCCTGTTTTTCCTTATTTATAGGGTCCTACCAAATTTTCCGTCCATTTTGGTCGATTTCACAGCCATAGGATTTTAAAAATCGTAAATTTCATGATTTCAGCTACTTAAATCTGAAATCTCACAGTGTTGTAATTATAAGGGTCCTGGCCCAAAAAGAAGTTGGGGGGCGGGAGGGTTTTGCAAGGTTATCATAGGAGGAGTTGCAGTACTGTTACCCTTACTTCTGCACAGCTGCAGGCTGTGGTGTTGCCTTCAGAGCTGGGCAGCTGGGGAACGGTGACTGCTGACTGGGAGCCCAGCTCTGAAGGCTGAGCCGCCGCCAGCAGCGGCGCAGAAGTAAGGATGGCATAGTATGGGGTTGCCACCCTTACTTCTGCACTGCTGCCTGCAAAGCTGGGCCCTCACTCATTCTCTGGCTACCCAGTTCTGAAGGCAGCAGCACAGAAGTAAGGGTGGGATGGGATGGTATTGCCACCATGACTTCTGCACTGCTGCTAGCAGCGGTGCTGCCTTCAGAGCTGGGTACCCGTCCAACAGCTGCCACTATCTGGCCGCCCAGCTCTGAATGCAGCGTAGAAGTAAAGGTGACAATACCACGACCCCCCCTAAAATAATCTTGTGATCTCCCTGCAACTTCCTTTTGGGTCAGGCCCCCCCAATTTCAGAAATGCTGGTTTCCCAGCAATCTGTATAGTATAGGGTAAAAGCACACAAAAGACAAGATTTCACAGGGGGAAACCAGATTTCAGGGTCCGTGACGTGTTTTTCATGGTCGTGAATTTGGTAGGGCCCTACTTATTTGTATTGTCCCCCAAGAATATTTGAGTGCCTCATTTCTCATAGATTGTTTATAGTTCCTTTTATGCTCATTAGCATTCATGCACATAGTGCACCCTACGGTTAGGGCATGTGTTAGAAAAATGTGACTATCAGCTATCTTGTAATCAAAAATTAATCTTGCAGTTAATTTTTCACAATACTACCCATTGGCACAGCTTTTCCCATATTTTTGTGGCATCGGGGCATTCTTTGGTCACTTATGTCAAGCACTTCTTAAGTTTATGGCCTAGTATGGCTAAGCTGACTTCTTACAGGCCTCAGCCTGTAGTCTTTGCGTTTCAGCCCTACTTTTTTAGATACCTAATGCATAGTTATTGCGTCTGATCACTGATCAATCTTATACTTCTATAATCCTAACATCACACAGCACACAGTAAATGGATGCTAAGATAAAATAATTGGCTACAAATGTTGTCACTCTTGTATTTCCTCTCCTTTTCCTCCCTCCACTTGACTGTTTATGGCCCTTCCTTGCTTAGTCATGTTAAATATAGAGTGTGTACTCTTTGGGGCCAGTATTGTGCCTTTGCTTGGGTTTTCAGGGTTAAAACATGCTCTGTGTTGATGAAATTCATTCTCCATGCTAGTGAAGAAAAAAATATACTATTCTTGTGGACAAAAAGACTTCCAAAGGGCCATAAGTTGGTGAAATCAAAACCAAATTCACCAGAACACACAAAGGCACTTCTTCTTGAGGAGGACTTTGTCCCTACCAAGTTTCAATTTCCTACACCAGGCCATTTTGAATGTAGAGTTCTTCAACACTACAACTGACTCACACTCCAAAACAGAACGGCTATTATAGACACCTGGCACTTAAGCAGGCTCCTCCACCAATTCAAATAACAGTGGTTCAATGCTCTACCGGAGAGGAGGCCTATGAAACCAGATTCCAAGTCCTGTCATGATCTCTAGTAAATTGCTTTGAAAACATTAGCTGGCAAACTCATCTTTGAAATTCACTGGTTGCTGTTAGAGAGATTTAATGGCAAGAAAATAACTCAGAATTCCTCTTTAACTGCTGTAATGCAGTCTGTACAGCTGATTACTAGGTTGTCATTTTTAATGAAGTTGAAAACATGCTGACAACTCAGTAATGTTTTCTTTTCAGCTCTACAAATGCTGCAGCAACAGATTACAGCCGAATTGGAAGTGCTTAACAAGAGCATTACAAAAAGGAAAGAACAATTGGATGTGGGGGGAAGAGAGTGAAAAACATGAAAATAAATTAAATTAATGAAAAGGAAGGAGGAAAGAGAAGCCAATCCAGTACTCTTTATTACTCTAAAATTTAGAACTACAATAGCAGAAAAACAATTCAGTAATGAATTCCCTTTATGGTTTCATGTACCAATTTGTAAACTGTCTCTCTACTTCCATTATTCTCTCCCTGGGGGCAGGAAATGGATGTATGAACGACTCCAAACTATGAGTGTTAAATAGAACAAAGCATCACACATTTCACATGAGGTATTTTGTGTAAATGTACCATTCTTCTGAGTTTAGGAATAACCTACAGTATTCTAATTAAATTTGTTTTTAATTTTGTGTGTGTTTTGAAGTGCTAAAAGACCGGCTCTAGGTCAAAGACACTCACTAAAACAATCACAAACATCAGCTGTTATTTGCGTTTTAAAAATTGAAAACAAAACTTAGACCCTTTTGTGGTGCAGTGAAGGTATTTTAAACATAAATGGCTGATTAGAGAAGTTCATTGCAGGATTGCCAATTAAGTATGATATTTACACAACATTATTCTGCACAGAAAATTGCAGTGCTTTTGGGGGAAGAAATTGTTCTAATTATTGTAGATCCCTATTCATCTAAGGTATAAATTTGCACGCTATACCCCAACTGTACCCTACACAAAGCCAGAGTAAACAGACCACATGAAAGGGTGATGGAGAGTGAATCCACCACCAAAGTTGTGGGAAGAGTACAGGACGGAGGGCAACTCTATGGCCTCTACGGTAAGCCCTGGCTGGAAAAGGGACAACAAACCGTGTACAGCCTCTATCTGAGAGTCTGTGGTCCCTGGATCCATGTAATTGCAGACCAAGTCATACACCTCCCACCACATTGCCTGGTTGCTCCCACACCTCCATAAAGTCATGGTGGACTATTTAGAACAGGGGTAGGCAACCTATGGCATGCGTGCCAAAGGTGGCACGCGAGCTGATTTTCAGTGGCACTCACACTGCCCAGGTCCTGGCCACCGGTCTTGGGGGGCTCTGCATTTTAATTTAATTTTAAATGAAGCTTCTTAAACATTTAAAAACCTTATTTACTTTATATACCACAATAGTTTAGTATCAGAGGGGTAGCCATGTTAGTCTGGACATGCGTCTGACGAAGTGGGTATTCACACACGAAAGCTTATGCTCCAATACGTCTGTTAGTCTATAAGGTGCCACAGGCCTCTTTGTCGCTTTTCACAATAATTTCATGGCCAGTGCTACCACTTAGACAAACTAGGCGGTTGGCTAGGGCGCCAAGATTTGAGGGTGCCAAAAAGAGGTGCCCCAAATTTTTTTACAGCGTTCTCTGAGCGCGCAGTCGCCGCTCTATTTCTCCCGCCTCCCAGGCTTGCAGGGCCAATCAGCTGTTTGGCGCTGCAAGTCTGGGAGGGGAGGAGAATTAGAGTGGGGGCGGCGTGCTCGGGGAGGAGGCAGAGCAGAGGTGAGCTGGGGTGGGGAGCTGCCGCACAGCTCCCTGGGCCAGGGGGGTGGGGAGCTGCCATGGGGGTGCCTCAGGGCAGCGGGGGGAGCTGCCGCAGGGCTCCCCACACCAGCTCACCTCTGCTGCACTCCCTCTCCGAGCACGCCGTTGCTGCTCCACTTCTCCCGCCTCCCAAGCTTGCGGCGCCAATCAGCTGTTTGGTACCGCAAGCCTGGGAGGGGAGGAGAATTAGAGTGGGAGCGGTGTGCTCGGGGAGGAGGTGGAGCAGAGGTGAGGTGGGCTGAGGAGCTGCTGCACGGCTCCCCGGGCGGGGAGCTGCCGCGGGGGGTGGGCAGGGAGCTGCCGCAGGGCTGGAGGGGAGGTGTAAGGTGGAAGTTTCGCCTAGGGCGCGAAACTTCCTTGCACCGGCCCTGAATAGTTTAGTTATATATTATAGACTTATAGAAAGAGACCTTCTAAAAAAGTTAAAATGTATTACTGACATGCGAAACCTTAAATCAGAGTGAATAAATGAAGACTCGGCACACCACTTCTGAAAGGTTGCCGACCCCTGATTTAGAACTAGCACATAGACCAGCTCCACCATGCACATGGGGTGAAATCTTGGCCCTGTTGAAGTCAATGACAAAACTTCCATTGACTTCAATGGAGCCAGGCTTTTGCCCTTGTGATGAGAAATTCCCATTCCACAGCCATGCACCCACTGTGCAGTGGAACTGCCGGAGTTGTGCTGAGCTGAGGATCTCTGAGGGCTGTTACATGATTATTCTCTCCCTCCCCCTGAACGTGGACCTAGTCCTAATGTTCTTACTCAGGAAAACTCTTATAGCAGGCATTGGGAGTTTTGCCTGGGCAAGGACTTAAGGACAAAGCATACCCCGCTTCTGTGGACACAAGGCCCAAAACACAGCAGCACCACAGCAGCTGATCTGAGGGCATCTACACCCTCGTCTCCTTGTCCCCCCTCCTGTGACCAGGCTGGCGGAGGAGAAGGGCAAGGTCCACTGACTTCATGAATTATATGTATCCATTGACTGAAAGTTAATATAGGGGGAGCATAGTGGGCCTTGGCCTCAAGAGCTGTGGTAAGGCTCATGAAGTTACTGCAGGGTCTGCTACAGTTTGGGGGAATGTCATGGGATGTATAGAGCCCATGCAGGCCCAGCAACCAAGGAGTTAATGCCAGCACTGATTGGCAGCCTCAGAGCAACTGAGAAACAGAGAGGTGGAGCCGCTGACAGAGGAGCAAGCAGGCCAGAGAAAGAAGGACCTGCCAACAAGCTGGCGAGAAGCTGCCTCAGGGTGACAACAACCCAGAGAAGGGACAACGAGAGCCTCAGGCTGCAAAACCTACAGAACCAAGGGAGGTAGGAAGGAGCTCAGGGCACAGCAGGAGGACTGATTCTGGTTTCCTGGGTTAAGGGCCCTAAGCTGAAACCCAGTGGAGTGGAAAGAACGAGGAGTACTTGTGGCCCCTTAGAGACTAACAAATTTATTTGGGCATAAGCTTTTGTGGGCTAAAATCCACTTCATCAAATGCATGCAGTGCAAAATACAGTAGGAAGATATATATATATACAGAGAACATGAAAAAAATGGGGGTTGCCATACCAACTCTAACAAGACTAATCAATTAAGGTGGGCTATTATCAGCAGGAGAAAAAAACTTTTGTAGTGATAACCAGGATGGCCCATTTCAAACATTTCAAACAGTTAACAAGAAGGTGTGAGTAACAGTAGGGGGAAAATTAGCATGGGGAAATCGTTTTTAGTTTGTGTAATGACCCATCCACTCCCAGTCTTTATTCAAGCCTAATTTAATGGTATCCAGTTTGCAAATTAATTCTGGTTCTGCAGTTTCTCATTGAAGTCTGTTTTTGAAGTTTTTTTTGTTGAAGAATTGCGACTTTTAGGTCTGTAGTTGAGTGTCCAGGGAGGCTGAAGTGTTCTCCGACTGGTTTTTGAATGTTATAATTCTTGACATCTGATTTGTGTCCATTTATTCTTTTGCGTAGAGACTGTCCGGTTTGGCCAATGTACATGGCAGAGGGGCATTGCTGGCACATGATGGCATATATCACATTGGTAGATAAGCAGGTGAACGAGTCCCTGATGGTGTGGCTGATGTGATTAGCTCCTATGATGGTGTCCCTTGGATAGATATGTGGACAGAGTTGGCAACGGGCTTTGTCGCAAGGATAGATTCCTGGGTTAGTGTTTTTGTTGTGCGGTTGCTGGTATTTGCTTGAGGTTGGGGGAGCTGTCTGTAAGCGAGGACTGGCCTGTCACCCAAGATCTGTGAGAGTGAGGGATCGTCCTTCAAGATAGGTTGTAGATCCTTGATGATGCGCTGGAGAGGTTTTAGTTGGGGGCTGAAGGTGATGGCTAGTGGTGTTCTGTTATTTTCTTTGTTGGGCCTGTCCTGTAGTAGGTGACTTCTGGGTATTCTTCTGGCTATGTCAATCTGTTTCCTCAATTCAGCAGGTGGGTATTGTCATTTTAAGAACGCTTGATAGAGATCTTGTAGGTGTTTGTCTCTGTCTGAGGGATTGGAGCAAATGCGGTTGTATCTTAGAGCTTGGCTGTAGACAATGGATCGTGTGATGTGGTCTAGATGAAAGCTGGAGGCATGTAGGTAAGTATAGCAGTCAGTAGGTTTCCGGTATAGGTTGGTGACTATCGCTTATTAGCACTGTAATGTCCAGGAAGTGGATCTCTTGTGTAGACTGGTCCAGGCTGAGGTTGATGGTGGGATGGAGTGTGTGAGCCTTTCCTACCTACCCCTTAACAGAGATTTAAGTACTAAGGGGGAGTGGGGGTGGAATTCCAGGGCCCTTGAGCACAAGGATCAGACAACCCCCTGCCAAACATAAGGTGAAGCCAATACACCCCAGTGGGACAGAAATTAATGTCCTTGGATCCAGAATAGGACTATAGAGACTCATCAGACAAGAAGGGTGGACTGCCTGCCCCACTAATCTAAGCAGACTGTGCAAAACGCTGTCTGACCAAGGGGAGGTGCTGATGCACTGGGGCACCAGCCCACAGGGAGAGAATTGTGTCCTGCATCAACCCTTCATGGATTACCCATCCAAACTTATTTGCACAGACTTCACATAGGAGATGGGGATTTCACCAAGTGAGGGGCCTGACCCTAAGTGGTACTGAGCAGGTGCGAAGCCCTTGTCAGGAGGTGCTCAGCACTGTTCAGGACGGGTCCTACATGTGTAGACTTAAAATCTACAAATAATGCCAATTTTTATTCTGAAACTCTCTTTGAAAATGAGTTGCTTCTTCATTTACCTACTACTTTCTGAGTTCAGGGTACTGAGCGTTCTCTCCAGCAGTTGATAACATCAGCAGCAATGACAACATGATTATGTTTTCCTGTACACAAAGTGCAACCATGTACTGTCAGCCCAAATGACTTTTATTTTATATATTTTTAAAAACAATGGTAAAGGACTACAGTATAGTCTGTACATCAGAGCCCAGTGTGTGTGTCTCTTTTGTCCAGGTTGCAGTGACTCAAAAACAAAATGGCTACTGACCCTGTACACAGGCAGAGCTCCTAGACGTATGGAGCAATATGCAGTTTCCTGGCCACATATACAACATGAACCATGGTAGGAATGCTGTATTAGATGGTTGCTGTATCATCAGCTACTGTACAGCAAATACTGAATTCAGTTCTTGGCAGATGTAGTACAATAAGTAAAGGAGAAATTGATTATTTATACTTTCTATTAAAATGTTCTAGACTACACATTCAATGTGGTTGAAATAGCATTTTAAACAATGGAAGTTTTTTTTAAAGCTTTGCAATGCACATCAGAAAAATGGAAAATGTTATAAAAAACCAGGAACAAAATTTCTAATTTCAGGCAGAAATGCAAGAAAAGAGTGTGGATGTTGCTTGACTAGTGCAGTCTGTGTAAAAGTAAACAGCAATTGCTTTGCTGTAGTATAAGTATTCCATTTTAAAAATGCTGAAAGTGAATTTACAGAAGAAAGCTAAATGTTCTTCTTCAATCCAAGCAATCTAGTAGGTAAATTAGAATGCAGAGTGTGTGTGAAGTTCTGTTATGTTGCTATTTGCCATATGAATCTTACACATTCTTACTACCAGCCCTGTAAATTACCACTTTAAAACCTACATCACTGTTAAATGCCCCTTTAATTCCCAAAAGACATAGTACAGTCACCTTACTTCATATTTTTAGTATGTTTTTATTATTTAGTCTCCTGGAGCTTGATTCACAAAATAAATTCTGGATCCTTATCTATAAACTTATTTCGCAGAAGCAGCACAGAATGCTGTTTCCATGCTTACTAATCAATTTTATGTACAATTCATTCAAACCTTTTTTCTCCTCAGTTTTCTAACTGGGTCTTCCCACAGAAGGAGGCCTGAGGCCAGTTCAGAGTTGGAGCCGCTCAGTCCCTTACTGTCACTACTAATGCAGAGCCAGCTTGTGCTGCCTCTGACTTAAAAAAGGAAGAACTTTCCTGGAATTGCAGATTTATTGCTATTAGAGAAAGAAAGATTTATTTGGGTCATCCAGTACTGCTGACTGTAAAGGCAGGATTGTTTGATGGTTTCCAAATGTGTATTTCCTAGTGCTTTGTCCAGTCTTCTGTTTTCCAGCAATTTCTGTTCCTCCCCCACTTCCTTTACAGACTATTCCACAACCTAATATGTCCCATCATCAGGAGACTTTTTTTCCTTCTGTTCAGTCCAACATTTCCCTCTCTTAATTTCATCTCTTCTCCCTTAGTTAAACTAGGGTTACCACATTTCAACAATCAAAAAAGAGGACGGGAGGAGTCCCGCCCTAGCCCCGCCCCTGTCCTGCCCTAGCCCTGCCCCTGCCCCTTCCACTCCCTCCCACTTCCTGCCCCCTCTGAACCTCCAACCCTCCCCCCCACGCCTTGTCCCCTGACTGCCCCCTCCTGAGACCTTCCCCACATCCTAACTGGCCCCCTAGGACTCTACCCCCTATCTGTCCCCTGACTGCCCCAACCCTTATCCACACCCCCACCCCCAGACAGACCCCTGGGACTCCCACGCCCCATCCAACCACTCCCCACCCCCTGACAGCCCCCCCCCAAAACTCCCAACCCATCTAAACCCCTCTGCTCCCTGTCCCCTGACTGTTCCGATCCCTCTCCCCACTCCTGCCCCCTGACAGCCCCCCCCAGAACTCCCAAACACCCCCCCCCCCGCTCCTTGTCCCCTGACTGCCCCTTCCTGGGACCCCTGCTCCTAACTGCCCTCTAGAACCCCACCCCCTACCTAAGCCTCCCTGTGCCTTGTCCCCTAACTGCCCCCTCCTGAGATCCCCCCCACCTGTACTCTGACTGCCCAAAACCTTACACCCCCAACTCCCAGACAGCCCCCCCCGAACTCCTGACCCATCCAACCCTGCTCCCTGTCTCTTGACTACCCTCCCCCCCAGAACCTCCCTGCCGCTTCTCTGACCCCCGGTCCCCTTACTGTGCTGCAGAGCAGCGCGCTCGGCAGCGGGGGAGTGGAGCAGGGTCGGAGCTCCAGACTGCCGGAGGCCGAGGCGACGGCCGGCAATCTGTGAATGCAGGGCGGGGGGAGGGAGGGAGAGGAGGGGAGTGGTCTCAAGTTGCAGGGGAGAGGAGGGGGGAAGTGAAGGAAGGGCTCTGGCTGCCGGAGCCCCGTGCGAGTGGCACCATCCGGCCGGCTGCCCTGTAAGCCCCACACGCTCTGCATCGGGGGTGGGGGAAGTCCGGACATTGACAAATTCCCCCCGGACTCTATTTTTAACTGAAAAAAGCCGGACATGTCCGGGGGAATCCGGACGAATGGTAACCCTAGTTAAACTTCCCTTGTACCACGCTAAATAATCCTCTTCTTTGTCACTGTTTATACCCCCACTGTGGTGGGCAAATCCCCAGCTTAGTCAGGAAGGAGTTAGGGTTCCTCTGAGCATTCTCAGCCTCAGATTGGTACAGCTGTGAGGTCTGCCAAGCCTGGAGTTGGGCAGGTCCTTAAAGGGAGGATCCCTGCTCAGTGCAGGATGACTCTCTGAAGGAGCAGGACTGAAACTCAGATCTCCCTAGTGCATGGAGTTGGCAAACTATGGCCTCTGGGCCACATCCAGCCCGTGGGACCGTCCTGCCCAGCCCCTGAGCTCCTGGCCCGGGAGGCTGGCCCCGGCCCCTCCCCTGCTGTTCCCCCTCACCCACAGCCTCAGCTCGCTTGCTCCTCCGCTGGCGCAATGCTCTGGGTGGCGGGTTTGTGAGCTCCTGGGGCAGCGCAGCTGCAGAGCCCGGCCTGACCCAGTCTCTGTGCTGCGTGGTGGCGGCAGCGTGGCCTGGCTCCAGCCGGGCGGTGCGGCTGTAGCGCCGCTAGCCACCGGTGCTCCAGGCAGCGCGGTAAGGGGGCAGGGAGCAGGGTGGGATTGGTAGAGGGCAGGGGAGTTCGGGGTGGTGGTCAGGGGGTGGAGGTGTGGATGGGGTCAGGGCGCTCGGGGGGGAATAGTGGGTTGAATGGGGAAAGGGGTCCCCGGGGATAGTCAGGAAGGAGGGGGTGGCAGGGGGCAGTCAGGGCAGGGGTTCTGGGGGCAGTCAGGGGACAGGGAGCAAGGGTGTGTGGATGGGGCAGGGGTCCCAGAGGGGCCATCAGGGAACGGGGGGGGTTGGATGGGGCAGGAATCCTGGGGGCGGGGGGCAGATAGGAGGTGGGGGGCGGGCCACGACCCCCTCCCCTAACCAGCCCTCCATACAGTTTACGAAACCCAATGCGGCCCTCAGGCCAAAAAGTTTGCCTGACCCTGCCCAAGTGCCTGCAAGGAGGGGCTGCTGACTCGGAAAACTGAGAGCCTTGACTGCCCAGGCTGTCTCAGAAGGAAGAACTGTAATGGAATGCTGAATTGTGTTATACTGTGTAACCCCTACTGGCGCTGTGTGTAAAAGACCTTATTTAAGTAACCTCAGCCAAACTTGGCAGAGCATTAAAGGGTATTATAGCTTATGTCTACACTGCAATTAAAAACCTGCAGCTGGCCCATGCCAGTCATGAGTGACGGGTGAAGCTTACCCTGGGGGAGGCTAGCTCCCTGTCCTGCCTCTTCTGCCTGCATCCCTGCCCACACTCTGACCCCGCTCTGCCCCAGGCCCCACCCCTACTGCATCCCCCTGCTCTGCCCCCTCCCCACTTTACCCCCCATAGGCCACTGCCACTCGCCACATCACTCCTCTCCTCCCCCGCGAGGCCCCACCACTCCCCTCATCCCTCCTCGCCTCCATCCTCCTCCCCATCGGGGGCAGGGGGCTGAGGAGGGACGCGGCGAGCGGCAGGCGGTGGGGCCTCTCAGGAAGGGGGGTGAGGGAGAGGAGGGACGTGGCGAGCGGCTGGGACTTCTGGAGGGGGAGGGGGAGTGGAGGAGAGGAGGGATTCACCAGGCAGACGCAGGCAGCGGGGACCTCGGGGAAGGGGCGGAGCAGGGAGGGGAAGAGGAGGAGTGCAGGCGGGGCCACCACGTCCCAGGTGTCTGGTAGCAGGTCAGTGGCAGCTGTACCATGGGAGGCTTAGCCTCCTCTGGCCTGTTATACCTGCCGCCCATGTCTTCAGTGGATTTTGGATTAGATTCTTGGTCCCTTTTGTGTTACTTCTTTCCCTTCACTGGTGTTGCCATCCAGTCCCAGTGTCTATAAATATTGTTAATGTATTGTTTGCCTTCTATTTCAAACTTTAACAAAGATGTTAAATGGTGTCAGTCCTCATGGTATCCAACAAGAAATCCTCTTCCAATATGATACATTTACACTGACTATTACCAATCACTTATGGTATTTCAGTCAGTTTTCAATCTATATGACAGTTTTCCTGTCCAAGCCAATTTGAATTAGTTTTTAATTTAAAATGTTGTAAGACATTGTAATAAATGCTGTACTGAAATTCAAATATATGACATCTATTCCTTTCCCTTCGCTCACTAATACTACAAGTCTATTAAAGCAATTAAATTTTGTCTAGCAAAATTTATTCTCTATAAACTCAAGCTGCTTATTGCTAATGCTTCCTTTAAATGCTAGGGTGATGCAAAAGAGGAATCCCAGATCCAATGAATCTCTGTAACCAGGAGCTGTGAGCGCACTACACCAATTTATCCCCAGGCCCTGGAGAAAGGGCAGACTGGAGGTGAACTCAGATTGCCCCACTACACAGTGAATATGTCTTGCCTCTTGGGAAATTTGGAGGACTTCAGCCGACTAGAAGTTCCTTCAGGAGCTGTGCTGCTATGGAGGTTAACCAGGTTAGAAGGCAGTGTAGATGTGTGGTTCATCCAAAATCAGTGGAATAAGGGGACAAAATCCTGGCCCAAAACACTGGTGAGTGCCAAAATACCCTGGTATTTAGAAGCCTAATCAAAGGGTTTCAGAGGTTTAAGACTCTTCAATTTGTATATAACATCGCCACAAAAATAGTTTAAGAAGTTAGTGATTAGCCTCTGATTAGCTTACTCATTTGTATAGGTGTAAATCACTTGGAATATAATATTGTATGTATTACTTGTTGTCTTGCATTACCACCTAGGAGTCCTAGTCATGGACCAGGAACTATTGTGCTAGGTGCTGTACAACAGTGGTTCTCAAAGCCGGTCCACCGCTTGTTCAGGGAAAGCCCGTGGCAGGCCGGGCCAGTTTGTTTACCTGTTGCGTCCGCAGGTTCGGCCGATCGCGGCTCCCCGTTCCAAGCCAATGGGGGAGGCGGGAAGCGGTGGCCAGCACATCCCGTGGCCCGCGTCACTTCCAGCAGCTCCCATTGGCCTGGAGCGGCGAATCACAGCCAGTGGGAGTCGCGATCGTCCAAACCTGTGGACGCAGCAGGTAAACAAACTGGCCCAACCCGCCATGGGCTTTCCCTGAACAAGCGGCGGACCGGCTTTGAGAACCACTGCTGTACACCGCCGCACCCCAACCCTCTGCCCTAGCCCTGATCCCCCTCCCACACCCCAAACCCCTCATCCCCAGCCCAACCCCAGAGACCCTCACCCTCAGCCAGAGCCCTCATCTCCCCCACACACCCCCACATTGTGCAAAATAGGGAAATTGTTAAACACTTACTGTTTCCAGTCCATTTTTACATTATTTTAAAAAATATATATCGGCTTACAAGGCAGGTGTGTGTGTGTGGTGGGGGAGGGCAGGACTTGGACCCCTTCTGGGCACCACCAAAAATTATACAAACCTGCAGCCCCTGAACTCAAGCAAAGTCTGATTTTAATGTGTTTGCAGCTTGAGTCAAACATACTTCACAGTTCCACCTGCCTAAGGCTAACCAGGGTCTTTATGAGCATGGTGAGCTTGTTGTTGCTCTTTACAAACAAGGGAACCTAGAATTTTGTGGTAGAATCCATTAAATATCATCTAATACTGTACAAACCACATGGTACCTGTGAAGGTTCCCTCCCCACTCTGAACTTTAGGGTACAGATGTGGGGACCCGCATGAAAGACCCCCTAAGCTTATTTCTACCAGCTTAGGTTAAATTTTAATACTCTGCCATCACCAAGTGCTTTAACAAGAAACAGGGAAAGGACCACTTGGAGTTCCTCATCCCCCAAAATATCCCCCCAAACCCTTACACCCCTTTTCCTGGGTAGGCTTAAGAAATATCCCCCCAAGCCCCTACACCCCTTTCCCTGGGAAGGCTTGGTAATCCCCTCACCAATAGTCCTGGTGAACACAGATCCAAACCCTTGGATCTTAAAACAATGAAAAATCAATTAGGTTCTTAAAAGAAGAATTTTATTAGAAGAAAAGGTAAAAATCATCTCTGTAAAATCAGGATGAAAAATAACTTTACAGGGTAATCAGATTCAAAGAGCCCAGAGGAACCCCCTCTAGCCTTAGGTTCAAAGTTACAGCAAACAGAGGTAAACCCTCTAGCAAAAGGAACATTTACAAGTTAAGAAAACAAAGATAAAACTAACATTCTTTGCCTGGCTGTTACTTACAAGTTTGAAATATGACAGACTTGTGCAGAAAGATTTGGAGAACATGGATTGATGTCCGGTCCCTCTTAGTCCCACCAAAACAAAGAGCACTCAAACAAAAGCCTCCCAGCAGTCTTATGAGCCCTGGGGACCTATTGCTCCCCAAACAGAATGAAACTATGGAGTGACATGGGTTTGTCACTATAGACCAATCCAAAGGGATGGGAAGAGATTCCTGTGTTATAGCCTTAGGCACACTGGCTGCTACATACAATTTTGGGGACTTGATTCAGGATAGAATAGTCTGCAACATTGGGTCATCACCTGCGGGAGTGGCTGCTCCGGGAAGGTGATCTCTTGTTAGACAGATGCTGAGACGTAGGGTGTGCAGTGGAAGCCTCAAGACAGAGGATGAAAACTCTAGGAAGCACAGCACCCCTAGATATACATGCAGTGAGACAAAAAAAATGGCCAAGTTTCTCTCCCCACAGTGTGATGCATTTAGTGTGGGGGACAGCATGAGCAGGTAAAGGAGAAGTGCCCTGCACTAGCTCAGCATTGAAAGGAATGTGGCAAGTTGAACTATTTTAGCAGGGTGTGCAAGAGCAAAGTCCCCGAAAGCTTCTGAGGAAAAAACTGTAGAATGTTGACAGTTTCTGTTGAAGTTTCCACTGTCAGTCTCAATCACATAGGATTTGGGTGCTGAATTCTTTTTTCTGTCTGACAGCTTTATGTCCATCCTTTTTCTCCATCCAGTTTGAGACACATGGTCCCCAATTTCTAGACCCAGAAGATCACTAACGTCTCTTGTAAAAGTGTTTGTAAGCTTTTTTTTTTTTTTTTCTGATTTGGCTACTCTCTTCTTGTCTGGCCACTTTGGAGTTAGGTACTTTTCTGAGTTGCACTGGACAGGAGTAGCTGCTTTTGGTGTTGATCTGTAGCTCAGAAGAGCAAGGAATGGATCTTCCTGCTGTAGGATGTTCCTGGCTGTCTGTACAACTCTTTCAGACACATTACTCCATTCTCTTGTGAGTAATGTGGGCTGCTAGTAATATGATCAAAATCACGTGTCATTCAGAATAACTCATATTCTGCTGCAGTGAATTGTTGTCCATCGTGCTGTTGTGATATATTAAATGAGCAAAAGTGCACTTCAGTTTCTCAATAACATTGCAACACGCTATGTCTTTCAAGTATTTCTATATATCTGGAAAAATAGTCCACTATGACTAGGTAATGATGTCCTCTTAATTTGCATATGAGGAGTCTAGAGACTCAGGACATCATGGTGGAAGTGAATCCAAGACTGACTTTTTTCCTGCTAACACAGGTTTAATACCTCCCTGCTGTATGCCCCCTAGAGGCTCTGTCTTTTCACAACTAACACTACATTCCCCCTTCTGAAGAAAGGTGATAAACATAGGCACAGACCCTGGAGCACCCATAGGAAAAAAATAGTGGATGCTCAGCACCCACCAGGATAATCAGATGTGGCAGCTGCAAATCAGCTCTTGTGCATGTGGGGCTCCATCAACCTTTGGCGGGTGGCCGGATTAGCTGTTTCCAACCAATCAGGTGTAGCGCGCAGCCGCCTATCAACTGTCTTGGCAGGGAGCCAGCAAATGAGCTTTTGCCACATGTGGCTGCAGTTCCTAGCCCGGCTCCCACTGCTGGTAAAAGTGGTCCCTTTCTAGGGCAGAGGGAGCAGAATGCCATTTACGGAGGGCAGAGGGGGCGTCTGCTCCTCCCTGAGTTTCCTATCACAGAGTGCAAACAGGAAAATGAACTGCTGCTCCCTGCTGTCACCAGAGGTACCCGAAGCTCTTAGCTGTGAGCTGAGCAAGAAGTTAATATGGCTCTTCCCAGAGGAGCTGGATCAGCAGCTCCTCCGTCCCCCTCGGCTCTGGGCTATGGGAAATTTAAATTCCACTTTGTGTGGGCAGCTGCCGCTCCGTGGCTGAGAGCAGGAAAGCTGTCTGCATTGCTCTGTCCACCCCCCACCCCTTCGCACACAGAGGGAGTCTTTAATGAGGTTCTCAAATGCCCCCTCAGGCTGGGTTGCTGAGAGCCTGTGCACCTTAGAAACCCCCCTGCCAGCCCCCCAGCCAGAAGCAGTGCTAGCAGCCCTGGACCAGAGGGGCACTCAAAGCACTTCAGGTAGGTAAATAGCTCCCACCCAGTTGATAGGATGAGACCCAGGAGAGAGCAGGTTCTGGCTAGTCTTGGCCCAGAGAAGGTACCTGATGAGTGCTGGTCTCCTTAAGTCTCTCCTACAAAGCTCATGGGTTTTATTTTCAGTGCTGCCCTTCGACATTTCAGTTGCTCTTGATGGAAATCTGAGAAGTAGAGCTATGTACAATAACTTCCTCTATAAGAAAATAAAAATGTTTTCTTTCTTGAATTAATCTATGGATCTTGGGGACTTTTTTAACAACTCGAGTGCTCTTAATTCTACCTGGTTGTTATAGCCTTAGAACAGGTCTCTTTACTAACTTCCTTAATATTTGAATATGTCCTTGAAAATGACATCATTTAGAGGGCAAATTTTCTTAACATTTAAGACGTAAAGTGTCATATTGCCTTTTCAGTAAGGCACAGTTAAGAATCATCCAGTTGAATCACTGTAGAATAGGGGTTCCCAAACTTGGTTTGTGGCTTGTTCAGGGTAAGCCCCTGGCGAGCCATGAGACGCTTTGTTTACCTGACCGTCCGCAGGTACGGCCGCTTGCAGTTCCCAATGGCCGCGGTTCAATGTTCCTGGCCAATGGGAGCTGCGAGAAGTGGCGCGGGCCCTAGACCACCGCTTCCCGCAGCTTCCATTGGCCAGGAACAGTGATCCGCAGCCACTGGGAGCTGCGAGCGGCCGTACCTGTATACACTCAGGTAAACAAAGCGTCTCGTGGCTCGCCAGGGGCTTACCCTGAACAAGCCACAAACCAAGTTTGGGAACCCCTGCTGTAGATACATACTCAGGATTTCTGTATTACATTATAAAACTGAACTGTTTCCAGAGCTAAAACAGGCTTTTAGATCAGTCATTTGTAAATGCAAGTTCAATTTTTAAATTTGATTATATGTTTTGAATCTTTACATCTTTAATACCTTGAACTGGAGTGTGTTTTAATTTATGATGGCAAAATATCAAATGCATTGTATAAATAGATTACAGTATTTAAGATTTTATTTCTACTTACTGAGTAACTTAATAGGAAAAGAAAGCACACTGCCATAGGAAAAGGTGATAACATTTGTATCTACTGGAAATACACCTTCAGGTGTCTTAGAGCTGATAGGAAACAAACAAAAGAAAGTATTTCTTCACACAACGCATAGTCGATCTGTGGAATTCATTGCCAGGGGCTGTTGTGAAGGCTAAAACCTTAATACTTCCATTGCCACTAGCATTACACAGGCAATAATGGATTTAGAGTAGGAGGCAGGGAAGTATTAGCCCCATTTGGAAGGTGGGATCTAGGGCATCCAGAGGTGAACTGACTTTTCTAAGGCTAAGCAGAGAATCTGTGGCTGAGGAGAGAATCAAACGCAGAACCCCAGGCCTGTGCCATAACCACTAGGCAACCCTTCCTACCCTGAAGAGGGGAAAGCTTCTGTGCTGTTTTCAGTGAGTGGGTGGGGGTGGCCACTAAACAGAGCCACCAGGTGGGGGAGCAGAGACAAAGTGGGGGTGGGAGTCTTGGGGGCAGAGTGAGGTTGGGGCCTCAGGGGAGGGAGCAGAGCCATGTAGGGACCTGCTGGCAAAGCCAAAAGTCAGCGCCTATAGTGATAAACCTTTATGCAAACTTTTCATTAAACAGCAACATAGAACTAAATAAAATGTCAATGCAAACAAAAATAAACAACTCTAGGAAGGACAGGGTAGACCACCCAAATTTTTAGACTTGGGTCAGGGATTTATTCTGGACTTTTATGACATTTGGCTATTAGTCCTCTGACTTTCTTGGCTTTTCAAGATCGTAAGTAATCCTCCAGGCATTCAGAAGGCATCTTTCTCTAGCTGGATACCTCCTTGCAGGGAAAGGTTCTGAAGGTCATGCTGGCAGTTCTATATTCACGGGTTCTGTTTTGGGGTAGGGATGAGAGTGTATCGAAGATTCCTGGGGTGACGCCACAAGATGACACTGGTTCCAGCAGATGATTCCTGCTGGTACACTACTAAAGTAGGATTGGGAGGTTCTGGCACATCCCTGCACTGTCCCCTTTTGTTGAGACTCTTTCAGACAAATGTGATCTGGATTCAATACTCTCAAGGATTCGACTTTATGTCACCTGTCAAAGTTCCTCTTCTGGTTAGTTTTATATTGGTGTAGCAGGGCAGTCACCCCGCTCCCTGGCTAAGCGGGGTTAAAAGCAGCCCTGGAGAGGGCTGGAGCTAAAAAAAAGGCTAAGCTAATTGGGGAAACAGCCACAGCTAGGGCCACGCCCCAATCAGGCCACAGCTGGCCCTATAAAAGGGCTGTGAGCCAGCAGCTGAGGCAGTCTCCCTCTAGCTGTGGAGAGAGAAGGATTTGGCTGCCTGGGAGCTGAGCAGCATGCAGGGCGGGGACAGGCAAAGGAGCTCCAGCCTGGCAATTCCCCAGGTAGGTACTGGGGTTGCAGAGGTGCAGCCCAGGATTAGGAAAGGCAGCAGGTTCAAACCCCCCTTGCTGATTATGAGTGGTTTATGGACTGCAGTCTGCCCCAGTGAGCAGGGGCTAGATGATGACTGGTAGTAGCCACTGAGGCAAGGTGGGGATAGAGGGTTGGGGGTTCCCCAGGGAGGGGAGACCCAGACACTGGGGGGGTCCTGCAGAGAGCAGACCCCTGAGGTAAGGGACACTGGGGTCTAGGAGGGACATGGGGGCCTGAGGCAAGCGGGACATTGGCCAGCAGAGGCTGCTCTGGAGCTGGAGAGCTACTTCCCAGGATGACCAGCAGGAGGAGTCATGCTGGTGAGTCCTCCCCTGGTACAATTGGTCTTCCTTGAAGTCAAGCCAACCAGGGTTTAGTTGGGAAGGGATGGTCGGGTGAGTGGACTGTAGCTTCTTCCCATCAACAGTTCTGCAGAGCTGAAGCCATTTACCAGAGGTATTGACTGGTGTGCTAGTTGGGCAAGATGAGAATCTGAGGATTTAGAAAGGAGCTGTGATATTTTCTTCTGGAAGTGTGCATTCATTCTCTTATAAGGTGATTCTGGAATCACTGTTACATCAGCACCCTGCAGAGTCCCATTGCCCCTGCACCTGGAACCCCGCAATGGGCCCCTGTACATCCAGATCCCCCACTGAGCTGCCCATACCCAGATTACCTCATACAGAACCCTCTCATCCCACACTTGGATCCTCCCACACTAAGCTCCTCCACACTTGGATCTTGCTGGGCTGAGCCTGCCTGTCCAAACCTGGTGTGCCTGGCATGGAGGGGGAAGGGCCCCAAGGTGTTTCTGGGGCAGGCCTGGTCCTTGTGCTATGTCAGGGTCAGCTGCAGCTTCACCACCGAGTCCCTGTCTTGGGGGTGTTGGGTGCTGGAGGGTGATCTCCCACATCCATGCAGCCAGTGGCCTGTGCTCCCCACTGCCATGCTGGAGCCTCCACATTTATTTATTGACCAATAAAATTTGAAGAATTTTAAAATATTGTGTGCAGAATTTTTAATTTTTTTGGCGCAGAATTCCCTGAGGAGTAAACACCATATCACCTGTGGGTGAACAATTTTCACAAAGTGATCACTCTATATCTGACCTATCCTTCCTTATCCTCAAAGGAAACCTGCACAACACTTTCAAAAGATGAGCCTGGGAGCTTAAATTCATAATTTTTCTAGACACTAAAAATCATTGTCTTAATAGAGACACTGGATTTATGGCTTATTACTAGGGCACTACCAAATTCATGGCCATGAAAAACACATCAGACTGTGAAATCTGGTCTTCCCCCATGATATCTGGTCTTTTGTTGCTTTTACCCTATACTATACAGATATCATGGGGGAGACCAGCATTTCTCAAATTGGGGATTCTGACCCAAAAGGGAGTTGTGGGGGGGGTCGCAAGGTTATTTTAGGGGGTACAGTATTGCCACACTTACTTCTGCACTGCCTTCAGAGCTGGGCAGCCGGAGAGCGGCAGTGTTTGGCTGGGCACCCAGCTCTGAAGGCAGCACCCTACCAGCAGCAGCACAGAAGTAAGGATGGCAATACCATACCATGCCACCCTTACTTCTGTGCTGCTGCCCTCAGAGCTGGGTGGCCGGAGAGTGGCCGCTGCTGACTGAGGGCCCAGCTCTGCAGGCAGCAGTGCAGAAGTAAAGGTGGCAATGCCATGCCATCCTTACTTCTGTGCTGCTGCTGGCGGCAGTTCTACCTTCAGAGATGAACTCCCAGACAGCAGCCACTGCTCTCCAGCTGCCCGGCTCTGAAGACAGCACCTCCACCGCCAGCAGCACAGAATTTTGAGTAGCAGTACCACAATCCCCCCTACAATAACCTTGTGACACCCTCCCCAACTCCTTTTTGGGTCAGGATCCCTACAAGTACAATACCGTGAAATTTCAGATTTAAATAGCTAAAATCATGACATTTACAATTTTAAAAATCCTGTGACCATGAAATTGACAAAAATGGACTGTGAATTTGGTAGGACTCTACTTATTACAACAATCTGTAACCCACTCAACACTCTTTTGTCCTATGACTACAGGATTTTAACAGGCCACTTCACCTTGAATCATCGCTTATGACAGGGGTTGGCAACCTTCGGCACGTGGCTCGCCAGGGTAAGCACCCTGGCGGGCCGGACCAGTTTATTTACCTGCTGACGCGGCAGGTTCAGCCGATCGCAGCCCCCACTGGCCACGGTTTGCCGTCCCGGGCCAATGGGGGCGGCGGGAAGCTGCAGCTAGCACATCCCTCGGCCCGCGCCACTTCTCGCTGCCCCCATTGGCCCGGAACGGCGAACCGCGGCCAGTGGGGGCCGCGATCGGCCGAACGTGCCGCGTCAGCAAGTAAATAAACTGGCCTGGCCCGCTAGGGTGCTTACCCTGGCGAGCCGCGTGCTGAACATTGCCGACCCCTGGCTTAGGATATGTGCTAACTACTTATGCTAAACTATGTCTACAGTGCCTATCTTACAGCAGCACTGCTGTGCTACTACAGACATCGCTGTAAGGTACGCAGTGTAGCTGCTCTTTGTCAGCAGGAGAGAGCTTTCCTGCTGACAAAATAAAAGCACCCGCAATGAGGGACAGTAGCTTTGTTGGTGGGAGAGCATCAAAAGTTTTACCAACAAAAGTGCAGTGGAGGCATAGTCTTAGTTGTGACACTTTTAGTACCTTTCCAAGATGTGAAGAAGAGCTCTGTGGAGGTCAAAAGCTTGTCTCTCTCACCAAGAGAAGTCGCTCCAATAAAGTTATTACCGCCCCCACCTTTTCTCTATAATAACCTGGGACCATCACGGCTATAGCAACATCGCATACATGAGGGGGAAAACACACATTTTTACTAAAGCCTCATTTAATTGCTATGCACTTCTTTCCTCTGTATTAATATTAACCAGGATATTTATGTGCAAACGGAAGCATTATCCTTTATACTCATGAGTTAGTATTAGACTTAGTGGGGGAAAAAATATGGGAAATGGATCTTTGTGTGTGTGTGTGTGAAATTGTTTTCAAAATTTTCAGGCTTTTCAATGCAATTGGGGGAAACAGTGTCCTTTGATTTATTATTTTTGCTTTCCTCTCCCCACTTGTTCCTTCCCCTTCTCCCCACTTTTCAGTCACAAAATGCAAAAAGCTGGAGGGAAAGGAAAAGAGAGAAGGAAAACAAACAAAGAGGAGGAAATAGAAATAAATTTTCAAAACTGAAAAATGTTCATGAAAAATGTTGAATAAATGACAAATCACTGGTTTTTGAAACATGCAAAATAAGAATTTGGAAATTTTTTTAATTGCAAAAAACATTTCCTTATTCTAGTTATTACACTATTCTGATCTGCTCCTGTGTTCCTCCTGTCTAATCTATTCAGACCAGCAACATGTCTGCATAAATGGGCTTAGCATTGGAGTTCCATAGGGAACAGAATCCTAA
Organism: Malaclemys terrapin pileata; assembly: GCF_027887155.1. Lineage (NCBI taxonomy): Eukaryota > Metazoa > Chordata > Testudines > Emydidae > Malaclemys > Malaclemys terrapin. The sequence continues at coordinate 114,570,754 of NC_071507.1, read as the reverse complement.
ACCCCCATCATGTCATGTATCACTAGCAGTGCTGCTCATTGGCCACTAACTGTCTTGGTTTGCTATAGTCATCACAGCACCTATGCACCTGTAAGAAGGGTCTGACTGAGCTCTCCCCTGACATCTAGTGGTGAGCTGGGGGAGAAGGACTTCAGGAATAATGTATCTGCATAAACACACCTACTCTGCCCAGATGTGCAGCATGATAGAGCTGCTTTTCCAAAGTGGTCAGTTTTGACTGGGGTTGGGTTACAAATCATTTTGGTATTGAGTGCAGGAGTAATAGACTATTATGTTTGTTATATTAGTCAAGGGCAGCAGACCTGTACTTAGCCTGCCCTGATTGAGGTGGGTCACCCTAAACTGAACCTCACTCCCTGGGGTGGGGAATAGGTATGCCAAATCCCTATGAAGGGGAGAGAGGTACTCTAATGTGGGGGTATAGGCTCTCTTTAGGGCATCCTAGACACTATTTGATCCTTCTCTCTTTAAAGACAGAGCTGATTAGACTCAATTGAAAGTCCTTGTTTTGTTCTGTAATCATTAGTGCTGAAATCATTCATAACTAGCTGCTGAACCTTAAACCTGGTGTGGGACAGTCATGCAGTGAAAGACTCTATAGCCTGCATTGGCAGTGCGGTTTCCCACTACCTGCTGAAATCACCACAAACTGGATTAAGTGGTAGAACCTTAGAACATGTCACAGTGGAGCCACATTGGTAGCAGAGCAATGGAGGCAGCAGTAGCAGAGTGAATAACATCAATTGTGACCCAGCTGCAGCAACTGAGGCATTGCTTGATGCCTTACCCCCTTTCCCCAGGATGGGAGGTGAACTCACGTGAACACATCTCTGAACTCTGGTCCTCACTGACCAAGGACAGCAACTGTGAGTGGGATGCACCGGAGGGAAAGGGGAGTGGTACGTTAAAGGAACATTTGTTTGTCAGAGGGGTAGCCGTGTTAGTCTGAATCTGTAAAAAGCAACAGAGGGTCCTGTGGCACCTTTGAGACTAACAGTTTGTTTGTCAGACTTTCACACTGCAAGGTGAGAACCTGAGGCAAAGGACACTGCCCAACATATTCTGTGGTGGGTGTTTGCTCATGGGCATATGCTTTCTAATTGTGATTGTGTGTTTTCCAAAATTAATGCTTGGTTTCTTCCCCTCTTTATTACAAGCTTTCTTTGCTATATACAGACTCACTCCTTGTGAGGGAAAGTATTGCCTCTTGGAGGCTCCTGGGGTGGTGGTTAATTTTTCCAAATTACTGGGTGGGGACCTGAGCGGGTTCTGTTTTGTACGGTTAATAGGAACCCCTAGATGTTGCACCTAGCCCTTCTCACTGCCACCTACACCTTGCAGAAGAGTTACACACCCTACATGGGGGGTTATAGTCTGTTAATGAATACAGCCACAAATCTAGTAGCCACACCTCTGACTGTGCCCCAGAAAACCACTACCCAGCCTCTGAATTAGGGGTCGGCAACCAAAGGCGGCATGTAGGCCTAGTTTTTCAGTTTAAAAAAGACATTTCTAGCAAGAATTGTATATAAACAAGTTTCTGGTTGACCTGTTCTAAATTCTAGTACAAATGGGGTTATACAGTCTCAAAGTTACTCAGAGCTGCTCACAAATGTCCGGGTTATTTGAATTACAAAGTGTGTAACTGACCTACAAGAGGAAACCTGGTATTTTAATACAAGAATCTCTCTCCAGTACATGCTGTTCTGGAGGAAATGTGCAGTAAAAATATGTACTTGTGTTAGCACTCATATATAGCTTGATCAACAGTCTTTAGTTCATTTTGGAAAAATATATTATATTCAGTAATCTATAAATAAAAGTTTGCAGCTCAGTTGATGGAGCTGGTAGCACGATGTATTAAGATTGCCCAACACACACCATTACAAAAATTCTGTTTTCAATTGCTTGTCTTCGCCAAACTTTAATTTTATGGCTTCAAATGTTCCATTCTGGGTGTCTGCCTCAGGCTGAATTTTATTTATTTACTAGTAGATGAAAGCCCATGCTGTCCCATGGGTGTGGCAGTTGGGTCAAGTAATCCATCATCAGTGCAATCTCCTGCATACAACCAATGAAACTTTTGCATGCAAATTAGCTGTAGAATATGGGTGGTGATTGGTTGAGTTATCTCTGATATCACAATGGTCTACGAATCTTGGTGTGGCATAGATGTATGCCTTACTGTAACTGTGCATCATATTGGTATGACTTGTAAAGTCAAAATGGTCAAGAACTTGAAAATTGGACATTAACAGATTGCAAAACCCAGTAACAAATCAACCTGGTGATCTTCTGAACAAATAGAGCTTTCAACCATACTTGTAGCTGTTTCCATGACTTCACACTGACTCAACAAACATTCTAGGTTTCAGAGTGACACAGACAAGTGACATTCCTGGAACCATATTCTATAGAATTTTTTTTTTTATTTTGGTCTAAAGTTTCGGCAAAAATGGCTCAAACAAAATTAGGGGGAAATATGTTTTGTCAGTGTTAGAAAAATTCTTCCAACCATTTCACTGAGAAGCTCCAGCACTGCCTTTGGATCAGGGATTTGAAACTGGGCAAGGGCAATGATCTGGTGTTGGGGAGCTGCCTTTTGCTGTCCCTGTGAAATTAGCTCAAATTTCACTACATTTTAAGCCTCTGAAAAAGCTTGGTTCTCACATGCTCAAGTGTGTTTGGAGTTTGGCAGCTACATTTTCTGAAGTTTTTTTTTTTTTTTTTTTTTTGTACTGGACATGCTGTTGGTGTTGGTCCTGCTTTGAGCAGAGGGTTGGACTAGATGACCTCCTGAGGTCTCTTCCAGCCCTGATATTCTATGCATGCAGAGGGCTGAGAAATGTGGGAGAGGGACAGGAGAAGAGAGAGCTGCAGGTGCCAGAAGGGTGGGGGAAGCAAAGGGGGACAAGGACTGGGGCTGAAGGCTGCGGGGGTGGTTGAGAGGAGAAGGTGGGGCAGGAGCCAGGGATGAATGTTCCTTTCCAACTGCTCAGAGGGAGTGGGGAGAGGAGCTGGTGGAGGGGGGGAAAGAAACAGAGGGACAGACAAACTAGGAATACAGAAATAGAAAGGTTTATAGTCTTTAGAGCACACTCTCCTACAGAACCTGGAATTGAGCCTAGGAGTCCCTAGTGTGTATATTTGTCATGGAAGTTGGAAGGTGTGTAATGAAGGAGGCAGGAGATTGCAGGAAGAGGAAGGATTGTCTCATGGTTAAGGCAGTTGAAGGCTGCCTTGGAGAACTGGCTTTGATCCTTGCCTCCACCACAGAGTTTCTGTGTGATGCTGGACAAGTCATTTAAATCAAAATGACTATTAATGGTGGGTGCCATTTTCTGGATACCAAACATGAGACAACGGGGGGTCAGATTTGCAGAAGTGCTGAGTGCTCCCAACAGCAGATTGGAGCTGTGCTTTGAACATACAAAGTGCTATAAAATGCTAAATACAGTATTTTGGAAAAATAAGCCCTGGATGTCTCAAATGGAGCACTGAAAATTAGTGGATACTTTTGGCCTTAATCTCCAAGTGCCTCTGTCCCCCAGCTGTAAAATGGGGATAACAGTACCCCCTATTCTCAGGTGTGAAGATTATTTCATTACTGTTTGTGAAGCACTCAGATACTATGGTGAAAGCACCATAGAAAAACCAATGAGGACACTGATAATTCTGTATTCAAAGCAGGTTTTGAATGTTGTGTCTGGGGCCACACACTGACAGAGGAGAAAAAAATAAATATTGAATAGCAGCTCACTTATGGATTGAGATAGTTAAACTAACTGCCATTGGTACCTCTGGAAATCTGACCCCCTACAACAGGGGTCAGCAACCTTTCAGAAGTGGTGTGCCAAATCTTCATTTATTGACTCTAATTTAAGGTTTCGCGTGCCAGTAATACAGAAAGAGACCTTCTAAAAGTGTTAAAAGGAAAGTCTATATTATATAACTAAACTATTGTATGTAAAGTAAATAAGGTTTTAAAAATGTTTAAGAAGCTTCATTTAAAATTAAATTAAAATGCAGAGCCCCCCGGACCGGTGGCCAGGACCCGGGTAGTGTGAGTACCACTGAAAATCTGCTTGCGTGCCACCTTTGGCATGCATGCCATAGGTTGCCTACCCCTGCCCTACAGTCACATCTGGACCTAAACATCCCCAGAGTTTGTAACTGAGCCTTTGATTTGACCTCTTATTCAAATGTTATTACCCTAGATGGTGAAATAACTCTGTATCTGACAACTGTCAAAGGAGATAAACTTTGAAATAAACTCCATGCTGGCTAGGACACCCTGTAAAGGATAGTATATTTTCTAACTCACATGTTTTTCCTGAACATTACTGCTGCCCAGCATGCTCTTTTTATGCTTCAGATTCTCAGTGTATACAGGTACTTGCTCATGCTCTCTTTTTCCCTCAACAACAAGCTGAATGTTTCATGGAGTTTTAATAACCTAGTAACTACATTTAGGGTGATCTTCAACTTCCACCCAAGAAAGGATGGTTTTGTGGTTAAGGCACTCGACTGGAACTTGAGAACTTCTGTCAGTTCCTGGCTCTACCATACACTTCCTGTGTGATCTTGGAGTGAAATCCTAGCCCTATTGAAGTCAATAGCAAAATTCCCATTGACTTCAGTACAGCCTGTCTCTCCCTTGTAGCCTCTCAGAGCCAGATTTTCAAAAGAATTTAATGATGCAGATAGGTGTCTAGTGTGATTTTTATTTTTTTCCAAAAGCACTACCATTGGGAGTTAGGCACCCAACCTACTTAGGTCCTTTTGGAAATTCCACTATGCACCTATCTGCACCTTTAGGAGCCTAAATTCTTTTGAAAAAATGGTCCCCTGTGCCTTATCTCCATATCTGTAAAACAACATAGTGATGAGGATAAACTCATTCATGCCTATGAGATGCTCAGATCTAACAGTGATCGTCATTTAAGCAACTGCAATTAACGAATATTATGGTGCTGAGCTGGTTCTTAAATTTCTTGTGCTTACAATACATAAACAGAAGAGGGAGCTCTAAGACCAGCATGGTTTTTCAATTAATAAACTGTATTGATGGACCAGATCTGGAAAAATGGAATACGTGGATAAACAAAGGGAAAAAAAAAAAAAAACCTTATCAGCCAATACTTTTAGGTACTGTTCCCATAGCATCAGTTTATTTGTTTTCATTTATAGCAAAGAGGGAAGTAGGGTCATACTGGTCAATGCACTCTCTGGTTTATCAATGGGGTATCACAACTTCAGAAATACTTCATTTTAATTTTTTTAGTGGTGTATTAAGATTCTCTACTACCTTGCAGTGAAATTGATGAAACATTGTAAGATGGAGGCAAATGTTGCCAGATCCGAATGGCTTTGTTTTACACTATCTTTGCACAGGTGTCAATAACTACCAAAGGGGTAAGACAATGGAGAATAAGGGTCCAGGAACAGATAGGACAGGTCAGAATGAAAGAATGGGAATTGGAGAGCATTCAGTAGAACCTTAAACTCATTGAATACTGAAACTTAGTTTACAAGTAAGAGAATTTCCCTCACTTAATTCTTCTGTTACCATAACTTTGACATGTACGTGGGCCTGTACAAGTTGCTTCTCTTAAAGATTTAAACTTAATTTATAAATCATGCAGCGGCAGAGGTTATTTCCTCCCCATGACTTTTGGATAGGTATTACTGAACTGGTTATTGTGGTTTGATTACTTGATTAGACTCCTAGCTAATTTGGGTCACGTGAGTATTTATCAAGTCTGTATAACAGTTCTGTGAATCCATTCTGTCTTCATAAAAATTGGCTGTAATGAACTGTTCCTGCGATAGGACATACACATCCCACACCAAACAGGTTAAAAGACTGGGACCAATGTGGGAAAAATCTACCTAAAACAACAAATTACCCAAACTACAAATGTTGGAGGGAAGCCCTTCTATCTGTAGATGGCTATAAAAAGGAAATAAAAATTAGTCTAATTTATGTCAGAGTAGTTTTCTAAAAGAGATGCATACTACTTCACAGGACTTGAAGCAGGAAGAAGGTTTGGGTTATCTAGGAAAATCAAAGGCTGCTACTAAGAAAGCATGAAAGAACTAAGAAAATAATCCAATGCAGCTGACTTTATTCTTTGTCTTGATTCTTAGCCCTACTTGTCCCTGTACAAGCCAAAGACTGACTGACCATTCACTCCCATGATGACCTGGGACTACTTGAAGGACCATCCTGAAGCAAGGGACTGACCAGCTTGTTTACTGTTGTAGCAATAGAGTGCTCCTGGCATATTCCTGGACCATATTTCATAAACCTGCTGGATTAAATAATGTCTGATGGTATAAGATAGACACTTGTTGTTGTTGTTTTTTTCTATGTTGGAGATGCTTGAATGAGTAAAGCAGTGCCCCTCTGCCCCCGAGTCTCCCCCGCTCTCCTGGGGCAGCAGCAGTGCTGTGACTCCCAGTGTGCGGCTCCCGGCGACCCTGATGCCCGGCCGCGGGCTCCTGGGCACCATGTTGGCTCCGTAGCGCGCTGTGTGTGTGGTGTGTGTGTGTGTCCGTCCCCTCGGCTGCCATCAGAGGCAGCGCAGGGGAAGCTGGTTGTATGTAGGCCTCAGGGCCAGGGCAGGACACGTGGTGACAGTGGGGCTGGCTGCCACCCTCCCCCACCCCCCCTGCCAGTGGGAATGCCCAGAAACTCCCACACACACTCTGGGGAGCGGAAGGGGTAGAGCGCGGTTTGAGGGGAAGGGGCAGTTGTGGGGCAAGTCCAGGTGCAACAGGGGAGCTAACAGTGACTCTGTGGGGGGGGGGGGGAGGTAGGAGAAGCTGGGTGGGGTGGGAGTTATGTGGGGGTGGGGGGACAGAGGGAGGGAGGGGAGTCTGGGTTGAAGGTGGGGATTGGCTCTGTGGGGAGGGCGGCAGTAGAAGAGAGGGGAGGGACGTGACAGCCCTGGGGTGAAAATGGAGGGTGGGCAATAGCAGGGCAATTGAGGAGAGCTCTTATGTGAAGATGGGGGTTAATTGTGTGGCAGAGGACAGAAGGTGGGATGGGGGAGGGGAAGAGCCCAGGTGTGAAGATTGGGGGATGGGTTTGAGGCTGGATTGTGGTGGTAAAGTGTGTGTGCATGTGTGTCTCCGTGGCCCTTTCTCCCTGCAAAAGACAGGCACCAACAATTTTCCTCCCCACACTTCACCCCAGTAACTTTTCTGTTTCACTTGAAGTCATGAGGGGTGGTGAGGCAAAGGGAGAAATAGGCTAAAGAAACTAACTTTAAAAAAAAAAGATTTTTAAACATGATTGTACGAAAGTAGAAAATCCAGCTTTCAAAAAAATGTATTTACAAAACATTACTTTGGGTGGAGGAGGAGGTGGTGGGGAGATGCAGATGCAACTCCACTGATTGCCACATCCGGGCTTAATATGGCCCATAAATGTGCCAATTAGGCACTTGTGTTCAGGTCCCCAAGCAGGTCCTGAGTGTTTAAACAAAAAAGACAAAACTAACAACCCTTTCCCACACAAGTAAACCAAATTTAAGAGTATTCTGAATATATTGATGGTAGCCCAGTTTGTTCTCTATAGGCTAAGTGGAGGTCTCAGTCAAGTGTGGCTTCAAATATCTTATTTTGTTTTTGAATAAATGTTTTCATCCCCATCCCAGCAGTACTGGGTTTACTATGGCACCAATGGTGCTATTACGCTGGGCCCACACTAGGAAGGGGCTCATAACGACTACATGGGGGCCCACAAATATGTTTGGCGCCAGGCCCACAAAAGGTTAATCTAGCCCTGCAGACAGGTAGTGTGTCTATATATTGTGTGAATGCAGCCCATGTAACATACACAGTTGCGTATGCAGCCACAATGGTAAATAGGTTGAGAACTACTGAAGTAAAGTGTTTACCTCTGGCCTGGTGCATTGCTTGTCTGGGGCCTTGGGCAGTAAACTGAGACGCTCTCAGGAAATTTGATTTAAATGATTGTCTAATGGCTATGTCTACACTTAAAATGCTACAGTGGCACTTCAGCACTTCAGTGTAGACACTATCTATGCTGACAGGAGGGGTTCTCCTGTCACTGTTGTTAATCCACCTTAATTCCTGAGAGATGGTAGCTAGGTTGATGGAAGAGTTCTTTCCACTGTCTATACCAGGGGTTAGGTTGGCTTAACTACCTCATTCAGGGGGTGTGGATTTTTCACACCCCTGACCAGCATAGTTGATTCAGCCTAACTTTTTAGTGTAGACCTGACCCACTTTTAGCTGCATTTCAAATTCACCAGTTTAGGTCATTATCCTGAAGAAAGATGCAAACACTCAGTGGCAGAGGCATCTAAGTATTAGAGAGAAGCTACATTTTCAGTGTTGATAAACTTAAATTAAGGATCTACTCCCATGTAAATCATAAGGCATTTTGCCATTGACTTCAGTAGAAACAGGATCAGGCCCTTTATGCAAAGTCAGTGACTATCTTCTTATTACAAGATTGGGTTGTCTTCTAACTGCCAATACTAAACTTGTCAGCAACGTTTCATAGTGACAATTATGGTGTCTTTCTGGAAAGCCTGGAGTGTCGTGTGGGATGGCATAACTGCGGGGTTACACTGGCATTTTATTTTTCCTATGCTGTGTACTCTGTTTTACTTAGGTACAGTTTGTTCAACTACACTTAGGGTTCGTCTTCACTACCCACAGTATCGGCGGGTAGCCATCGATTTATCTGGGATCGATATATCGCGTCGCGTTAAGACGCGATATATCAATCCCCAAAAGCGCTCACCATCGACTCCAGAACTTCACCAGAGCGAATGGCGGTAGCACAGTCAACGGGGGAGCCGCAGCCATCGATCCCGCGCTGTCTGGACCCTAGGTAATTCGATCCAAGATACTTCGACTTCAATAATGCGTAGCTGAAGTTGCATATCTTGGATCAATTTCCCTGCCCCCAGTGTAGAGCAGCCCTAAATTTTCATGGGCGGTGTCCCAGGTTTCCGGTTCAGGGGGCCATGCTCCACAATATTGCTATATTTCTATTACATTAAGCCAGTTTGATTTCTTTAAAAAAGAACAGGAGTACTTGTGGCACCTTAGAGACTAACAAATTTATTAGAGCATAAGCTTTCGTGGACTACAGCCCACTTCTTCGGATGCATATAGAATGGAACATATAATGAGGAGATATATATACACACATACAGAGAGCATAAACAGGTGGGAGTTGTCTTACTAACTCTGAGAGGCCAATTAATTAAGAGGAAAAAAAAAAAAAAAAAAAAAAACTTTTGAAGTGATAATCAAGCTAGCCGAGTATCTCGGGGCCTCTCCTTTTGTCCCTCCAGACCCATGAATATGATACAGTTCTGCGGTGACCTAGAATCCTACTTTCGACGTCTCCGACTCAAAGAATATTTCCAACATACCTCTGAACAGCATACTAACCCACAGAATCCTCCCTACCAGCACTACAAAAAAAAGGATTCTGCATGGACTCCTCCGGACGGTCGAAACAACAGACTGGATTTCTACATAGATTGCTTCCGTCGACGTGCAAAGGCTGAAATTGTGGAAAAGCAACATCACTTGCCACATAACCTCAGCCATGCTGAACACAACGCCATCTACAGCCTCAAACAACCCTGACATCATAATCAAAAAGGCTGACAAAGGAGGTGCTGTCGTCATCATGAATAAATTGGAATATGACCAGGAGGCTGCTAGACAGCTCTCTAACACCACATTCTACAGGCCATTATCCTCTGATCCCACTGAGGATTACCTAAAGAAACTACACCATCTGCTAAAAAAACTCCCTGACAAAGCACAGGAACAAATCCGTACAGACACATGCCTAGAACCCCGACCAGGGGTATTCTATTTGCTACCCAAGATCCATAAACCTGGATATCCTGGACGCCCCATCATCTCAGGCATTGGCACCCTAACATCAGGCTTGTCTGGTTATGTAGACTCTGTCCTAAGACCCTACGCTACCAGCACTCCCAGCTATCTTCGAGACACCACTGACTTCCTGAGGAAACTACAATCCATCGGTGATCTTCCAGAAAACACCATCCTGGCCACTATGGACGTAGAAGCCCTCTACACCAATATTCCACACAAAGATGGACTACAAGCTATCAGGAACAGTATCCCTGATAATGTCACAGCTAACCTGGTGGCTGAACTTTGTGATTTTGTCCTCACCCACAACTATTTCACATTTGGGGACAATATATACCTTCAAGTCAGCGGCACTGCTATGGGTACCCGCATGGCCCCACAATATGCCAACATTTTTATGGCTGACTTAGAACAACGCTTCCTTAGCTCTCGTCCCCTAACGCCCCTACTCTACTTGCGCTACATTGATGACATCTTCATCATCTGGACCCATGGAAAAGAAGCCCTTGAGGAATTTCACCATGATTTCAATAATTTCCATCCCACCATCATCCTCAGCCTAGATCAATCCACACAAGCGGTCCATTTCCTGGACACTACTGTGCTAATAAGCGATGGTCACATCAATACCACCCTATACCGGAAACCTACTGACCGCTACACTTACCTACATGCCTCCAGCTTCCATCCAGGACACACCACACGATCCATTGTCTACAGCCAAGCTCTAAGATATAACCGCATTTGCTCCAATCCCTCGGATAGAGACAAGCACCTACAAGATCTCTATCAAGCATTCTTAAAACTACAATACCCACCTGCTGAAGTGAAAAAACAGATTGACAGAGCCAGACGAGTACCCAGAAGTCACCTCCTACAAGACAGGCCCAACAAAGAAAATAACAGAACACCACTAGCTGTCACCTTCAGCCCCCAACTAAAACCTCTCCAGCGCATCATCAGAGATCTACAACCTATCCTGAAAGATGATCCTTTACTCTCACAGATCTTGGGAGACAGACCTGTCCTCGCTTACAGACAACCCCCCAACCTAAAGCAAATACTCACCAGCAACCACACATCACTGAACAAAACCACTAACCCAGGAACCTATCCTTGTAACAAACCCCGATGCCAAGTCTGTCCACATATCTATTCAAGTGACATCATCATAGGACCTAATCACATCAGCCATACCATCAGGGGCTCGTTCACCTGCACATCTACCAATGTGATCTATGCCATCATGTGCCAGCAATGCCCCTCTGCCATGTACATTGGCCAAACCGGACAGTCTCTACGCAAAAGAATTAATGGACACAAATCTGACATCAGGAATCAAAATACTCAAAAACCAGTGGGAGAACACTTTAACCTGTCTGGTCATTCAGTGACAGACCTGCGGGTGGCTATATTACAACAGAAAAACTTCAAAAACAGACTCCAAAGAGAGACTGCAGAGCTAGAATTGATATGCAAACTAGACACAATCAACTCCGGTTTGAATAAGGACTGGGAATGGCTGAGCCATTACAAACGTTGACTATCTCCCCTTGTAAGTACTCTCACACTTCTTATCACACTGTCTGTACTCGGCTAGCTTGATTATCACTTCAAAAGTTTTTTTTTTTTTTTTTTCTCTTAATTAATTGGCCTCTCAGAGTTGGTAAGACAACTCCCACCTGTTTATGCTCTCTGTATGTGTGTATATATATCTCCTCATTATATGTTCCATTCTATATGCATCCGAAGAAGTGGGCTGTAGTCCACGAAAGCTTATGCTCTAATAAATTTGTTAGTCTCTAAGGTGCCACAAGTACTCCTGTTCTTCTTTTTGCGGATACAGACTAACACGGCTGTTACTCTGAAACTTTTGATTTCTTTATCTCCTAGATCCATAGCACCCAGATCTATTTTTTGAAAACTGACAATATTCATTTTTAGTATATAGAATTTCTTTGATATCCCACTAACATTATATCAGAAAAAAAGGTGAAAATGTCTTGTCCCTAAATGTTACTCAGTAGCTTTAATACTGCCCCTTCATGGTTTATGTTCCTTTGATTTGTATAGTAGCAAGATGTTGAGGGCTGTACAGAAATGTAAATTCATTCCTAAACGTCTTTTAGGCTTTCACCATTAGAGTGAGGTTTTTTGGTTGATACTGAGAGGGATGGATACCTTGTTGCTCCTTTGCAAAACTAAAGGCAAGGTAAGGAAACTGTTTCTATGCTTGTTTCATTTAAATTCAGATAGTTAAAAGCAGCATTTTTCTTCTGCATACTAAACTTTCAAAGCTGTATAAGTCAATGTTCAGTTGTAAACTTTTGAAACAACCGCCATAACATTTGTTCAGAGTTATGAACAACCTTCATTCCTGAGGTGTACGTAACTCTGAGGTTCTACTGTATAGTCAAATAGTTGTTTACAACTTTTGGATTACAAAACAATTTTTTAAAACCTTTTATACTGTATATTTAAGCAAAAACTATTATGTCTGGGGCCAAATTCATCCCTGATATAACTCCATTACTACTTTTAATCTGGGATGATTTTAGATCTTGGAATCCATTATCAATCTAGATTATTTTACTGTTATAATTGTAGTGGGTAAACAACGTTTCTCTGAAATGTTCCTATTCTGAACATTATGTTCCTTCCTTGATAGATATCAGACTAGAACACTTTTTACCTGGCAATGATGAAAACTAAAAGGTAAACAGCAATGCACTCTCTCCCCGTATACCATATACTTGGCACACATCCAGGTATTTTCATTGCAAACTGGATTATTCCACTTATTCTCTGTTTAGAATTCCTTTTTAAATGAGATACAGATCAGTGTCACTGTACATACTATTATAGTACCAGAGACAGCATTCACACTGAACAAGAAATCAAATATATGCTTTATAGCAGAAAATTCAAACTACATTCATCAGAGTCTCTGCCAATGGTTTTGGCAAAACCAGCTATTTCCTCCTCAATCTCTACATTCTGTGTCATTGAATAAACTTCAGAGGGAGCCAACCTTTTTGAAGTTTTAAAGTCACTGGGGACTCCCAATGACGTTAATACTCTTGGAATGTTACTCAACCAGTTATACCAAATGGAATTGTTTACTTTATCCCTGGAGGTAGCTGCTGCTTTCAAAAAAGAGAAATCTTTTAAAACCACTGCAACAAAAGTCATTAAGACTTTACACTTGGGTATGCTTTTGAGGATACTAAATTGAATATGTAAATAGAAAATCAAGAGTGAAGGAAAATGATTAGGGGTGAGGGTATATTGAAAAAAGAATTGAAGCCCATCAAAATATTAGACTATCAAGAACTCCATCTTGCTGAATTCTCCTTTAAAAAACATACGGTGAAGTAAATTATATTACAAATGCTCTAGCTGGAAAAAAATGTTTGAACCCACCAGCCCAGTGCAAAGCCACAGGCAAACAAGTCACTTATGTTTCATTAGCAGAGGGAGACACTAAGGCCTTGTCTACAGTACTAAGTTTAGTCGACATAAGGCACCTTATGTCGATCTAACTACGGAGGTGTACACACTACAATGCAGCTAGTTACATAGGTATGTGCCCCTTCCCTTTTAAAGCCCCAGGAAGTTTTGAAATTGTTCTTACTGTTTGCCCAGCATGGACAGCTAACATAACTACTGCCCAGTTAACTGTGCCAGCTCCACGCAGCAAACGTGCTCCTGCCTGAAGTGCACCAGAGGTGGTGGATCTCCTGGGTCTATGGGGAGAGGAGACCGTGCAGCTACAGCTCTGTTCCAGCAGCAGGAACTTTGACATCTGTGGGAGCATGGTGGAGAAGGGCTACAACAGGGGGACACAACGGTGCTGTGTAAAAATCACAGAGCTGCAGCAGATGTACCAGAAGGCAAGAGAGGCACGTAGTCACTCTGGTGCAGAGCCGCAGACATGCAGCTTCTACAAGGAGCTCCATGCCATCCTCAGCAGCAGCCCCACCTCCACTGTTAAGTGCCCCATGGATACTTGGGGCAAGATGGAGTCACAGGGCACCAGAGTGAATCCTGAGGATGACTGCTGGATGAGGAAGTCTAGGAGAAAGCACATGGGGGACAGGCAACAGGGAGATCCAGTGGCATGATGAGCCAGGACCTCTTTTTTACTCCTGAGCTTCTAATCACTCCCAGCAGTTCAGCTGTGCTGAGCCTGATGCAGGAGAGGGAACCTCTGGTAAGTGCTCATGTTGCTCCAATACTGCATGGACATCATATCTGCTCATGTATTACTTTATTAATCAGGCTAGAAAAGGTAATGAAATAACTAATGCAGGTACAGTTGCTATCTGCTCCTTATTCCCCTGTACAGCTAGGCACAGGGGACACATCAGGATGTCCCATGAATCCTCCATAGAGATCTCTAGGAAACTTTCCTAGGGGTAATCTTTAATCCTCTGCCAAAGGTTTCTTGGGAGGGATGCCTTGTTTCTTCCCTGGCAGTAGGACACTTTCCCATGCCAGCAATATGTTCAGCAGGCACCATTCGGGCAAGCAGCATGCAGACCTGGTCTGCAGCCACACACAGGCAAGAGCTGCTCCCTTGCAGCCTCGGTTACCCATGGAGTAAGATATCCGCTACAGTCACTCCCACTTGTGGAAAATGGTGCAAGTATTCAGTACAATAGTCCTATCCACTTGTACTGATACACCAGAGTTACTCCCTCTTATTGTCCCATCTTCCCCCTCCCCCTACAAGCCGTACTCACTGGGGCTACCACCCTGCTCTATGTCTCCCAAAGGAAAGTGAAAAAGTTGTGCTTGTAATTTGGCTCAAGGAGTGTAAGTGCCCTGACAATGGAACCTCTGTCCATTGTTTCTTTAGCAGCTTCATTATCCATGGGAGCAAGGGGTAGATTGGGTTTCCCAGGTTCACTATGGGCATTTCTAAACCCCCCAATGGTAATCCTCTGGTCGGGAAAGAAAGTCCTTGCTTGCATCTTTCTATTCAGGCTTGTGTTCCTAAAGATGCGTGTATCAGGCACCTTCCCTTAGCAGCCCAGGGTGATGTCGGTGAAAGTCAAGATCCCACTGATCCACCAGCGCTTGCAATACCATAGAAAAGTAGCCCTTTCTGTTGATGTACTCTGTGGCAAGGTGGTCTGGCAACAAAATAGGGATATGTGTGCCATCCTGTCCCTCACCACAATTAGGGAATGCCATCGCTCCAAAACCATCCACTGTGACATGCACATTGGCCAGAGTTACAGTCCTTCACAGCAGGAGGCAATTAATGGCCCTACACATTTGCATCACAGCAACCCCCATGGTGGATTTCCCAACTCCAAACTGATTTGCAATTGATCAGTAACAGTCTGGCATTGCAAGCTTCCACACAGCGATCGCCTCTCACTTCTCCGCTGCCAATGCAGTTCTCATTTTAGTGTCTCTGCGCTTTAGGATTGGGGTGAGATCTGCACAAAGTTCCAGGAAGGTGGCCTTGCACATCTGAAAGTTCTGCAGCCACTGCTCATCATCCTATACCTGCATAATGATGCAATCGCACCACTCAGTGCTTCTTTCTCGAGCCCAGAACTGATGGTCCACCATGTGCAGCTGACCGTGAATGCCAACAGCAATCTTGACTTGGTTCTTTCCATGGCATGCAGCAAGGCAGATACCAAGGCATTGTCATCAGAGTTGCAGCTCATGAAATACTGCAGGATCAGGTGCATTGTGTTCATAACACTCTTCACAGTAGTGGAGAGCAGTCCAGGATCCATGCTTGTTGACAGAGATGGCAGATGTGCAGGTTACAGGGGCTATTGAAAAGTGGCACAAAATGTATTAGGATGCTCATTGAATGATGTGATGGGGAAAACTACAACACAGGATGCTCAACCTGCCCTCATGAGGCAATGCAAAACCTTCCCCAAACACCCCGCAGTAGATGGTGGCGAGTTGCACCATGGGATAGCTATGCAGAATGCACTGCTCTCCATGTTGATGTAAGAGCTGCTACTGTGGACACACTCTGCCGACATAAGGAGCATAGTGTGGACGTGCAACAGTGGTTTAATTACAGAGGTGGCTGTATGTCAACGTAACTTAAGTCAGCATAACTCTGTAGTGTAGACAAAGCCTAAGGAACTGTGTTCAGTGCTTGTTGCTGTACCACAGGAATCGTGTCGGACTAGGATAACAAGAGTCTCTAGCCAACAGCTTATAGACTTTGTGCCCTGAGCCTGCAAAGGGCCTTATGCAGTGAACCACTTCAGGAAAGCACTTTAGTACATGCTTAATTCAAGAGAAATGTATACGTCCCACTGACCTCAATAGCATGTATTTAAAGCCCATTGTTTGAATATGATTTAAGCATGTGTGTAAAGGTAACCACATGCTTAAGTGCTTTTATGAATGTAAACACTTTCCTGCATAGGGACCTTAAACCATTTCACTCTCCCATTGATGGTATCTAGAGTCAAGGCAGGAATAATTTCCAATAATCTGGGGCAAAACAACATAATAATTTAAGCCAGTGAAGAGTGATGGAGGCCAGGGTGTTCTATGTTGGAATTTTAGAGGACCCCCCCCTTCCTTTCCCTCAGCAGAAATTGAAATCCAAAATCCTCATTAGGCTGACACAATGTCCTTAAGGATTTCTTTATTGTTATCTTATTACATTATTTCTACTTTATTTTATTTCCCTCTTAATATTAGATAGTACTTATCTAACAACTGGGGTTGCTGGATCAAGACTGCATGAAACTCTCTTAAAAAATTGATGGTCACACAAAGAAGCAGTAAAAGATGTGAAAATTATATTTAACAGTTTCTCTGAGTATATATTTAAAAGAAAAATCTATGTAACTTTAAGCCTGTAATCCTAGGTGCTCCCAGTTCTCTCACTCTAAGATATAGGCTTTGTAGCCTGCAAATGGAAGCTAATCCAGTAATAGTTACCTACTGTCTAGGGAAGAATTTCTGTAAACTTTTCTAGTTTAAATTGACTCATCACCTTCTGCTCTCTGTGTCCCAAAATCACATCCTCATGTAGGTGTGTTGAAGCCTTCTGTTTGGTAATCAATTCCATCATTTCAATTCTTGTAGCTAAGGTTTATCCTAAACTCTCACAGTTTCCATTCAAGAAAAACAAGTGTGTGGTTTCTAAGGGCTGGTCTGTACTGGGAACTTACAGCAGCATAGCTGTGTCTCTCAGGACTGTGGAAAAAATCACACGCCTGAGAGATGCAGCTATGCTAACCTAACCCCTGTGTAGACAGTTCTTGGTTGACGGAAGAATTCTTCCATTGACCTAGCTACTGTCTCTTGAGCAGGTGGATTACGTAAGCCAATGGGAGCACCCCTCCTGTCAGCTAGGTAGTGTGTACACTGAAGCACTACAGTGGTGCAGTTCGCCACTAAAGCGGTTTGATGTAGAAAAAGTCAACTGTTATATATTGTATAAAAGATATTACCTCACCCACCTTGTAACTGTTATATATAACTTAAAAGCTTTATCTAAAACCTGAGGGTGTACCTGTGTATATAAACTATAATGCTGTATAATAGAGGCTTTCAAAGTTTTTCAGAGTGTGAACCACATTTTAATACAAACATTTTCCCTGGACCACATGGCTTACCATTCGCCATGACATAACATCCCTGTGCCAACTACAGCAATTTCCTACACGGAAATGTAACTTTCAGAAAGCATATAAAGTATTCTTTGCTCGTTTTAGTTGAGAACCTCCTCTATATAATACCTCCTCTGATGTTAATGGCCTGTGATATATGGGAGGTCAAACTAGATGATTTAATGGTCCTTTCTGGCTTAAACTCTGTGAATCTGTGTGCTCTGAGCTAGCCAGGAACCCTCCTCCTGCTGCTGCTGTAGCAATGCTAAATGCTGGACCAGTGGTGGTGGCAGGCAGGCAGGGGCCCAGCTGCTGCTCATGTTCCAGACAGGGGAGCCATTGCTTCCATGATCCAGCAGTATGTCGAAGAACTGCCAGGTGTAAAGTCAGTGTACTGGGCCTGAGAGTTGTGTTTTTCTACCCTTTCAGCTGGGCAGTCCTTTATTCAAAGTCAAACACTTTCATGATGTCCTTACTTTAGGGAAGAGTAAAAAGTGTATAGCACAACTACTGAATTTGACCTCACAAACTTTGAAGCTTTGGGCCACCCCAAAGTTAAAATAGAAATTTTATTTTCTTTGCTGTAAAATTGTAATAACATTTTCAATGCCTGGAAAAGCTGATTGTCTTTTGTGACCCCCCCACCCCCAGGGGTTGCAACCCCCTGTTTAAGAAATGCTGCCTTAGAGGATTCTGCACAGGAAAAACACCTTTTGTTTTCAAGCTTGTGTGCCTTAATTTTGTATGGTACCACTACGTGATCACTGTAGTGTTTAATATGTTATATAGAAACATAAGCTGGACAGCAGCTGGATGGGAACGGTGGGTGCTGGGAATTGAACATATTTCTGGTTGTGCTACAGAACTGACCCTACTCTTTCCTGCAGTGCTGGGTGGAGGAGGGATTGGTATGCTTTCCAAGAGACTACCCCTGCTACTTTTGGAACAGAGCAAGGGGGATGCACTGACATTTGCTTCCTTTTGATGGTTCTGGCATCCACAGGGCATTCTGGGGGGTGTATTCTACAGTGCCAGCACTATGAAAGTGAGGTGGCCTCTGTCTTTCAATATATGCACCTATAGGTAGCTTGGGTGGGGCCGGGGGAAAGAGAAAAAAGGAATAATCACTTTGCCATTTTCAAAGATCTAGGTCTCTCATGAACAATACACACACACACCATTTTTAGTTTGTTTTTAAAGCTACCCTTTCTTGGCAGTGAGGGGCTCCCTGAAAGATTTCCCTGTACCTCTCTGGACTAGTCTGACCCTACACAAGGGGATGTAACAGAGTAAAGAGGATACCATGTGTGAAGAATATAAATCAGGACAGACGCTCACAATTTTAGGAAGAGCTGGTAGAGACCTGCTACATTTCGGTTACTTAACACTTTTAATTATAAAAGATTCTTGCAAAAAAAATGTTCTTGTGTTCGAACATCTCTACTGATTTCAGAAAGCCCAGAGATGTGCTGCTTCTTCATACCATGCAATTCCGTTCAGGTTTAGCTGAGTTGTAAACTGTTGATATAGCCATTCCCATCCATCAAGCGTGTTGACAGCAAATGTTGGATATCGTATCAAAATAATAACTGTAGAAAATTCATGTTAAGAGCTAAGCCCACATTGCCAACGCCACAGCTGCAACCCACACACTTAACCGGAAACCCAAATGAGACACCCCAATTGCTGCTAGAGCAGCTGTACTGGGAGTAGAATGAAAGGGAAGAAAGCCGGGCTGAGCCCTTTCTGACTGGAACCTCCTGGTACCCCCACACGTCTCTCATGTTGGGCATTCAGAAAATGAAAACCAAACAATTAGTGACCGCCAGTGAAAAGTTTGGTTTAAGTGACTTGATTAGCATCATATAGGAAGAATGTGGAAAAGGCAATAATAGAACCAAATTCTCCTGTCTTCTTGCACTCCCCAGTCTCATTCAGTATCCACCTTCCAACTTCTGCAACAAACGGTGTTTTTATTAAAATAATTTTTGGCAGGAATTTTTTGGTATATTAAAATTTTCTGTTTTTCAACAAAAAATGAAAATTCAAAACAGTTGGTTTTTGGGTTTTGTTTCTGGTATTTTTTTCTCCTTTCCACATTTTATTCCCTCTTTCTTTTTGCCATTTTCCACTCAAATACGGAGTGGGGAGAAAGAAAAAAGAGAAGTGTGAGAGAAATGAAAATGGTTTTATTTTTTTCTTGACATATTCTACCATTTTTTACCAGTTCTCTGGAGAACACAAAACAAATTAGATACGTAGATCTTTTCTTGAGGAAGGGCTTGAGATTTGGTGACAAAGTAGAAGGAGGGAGCAACCACCCGCTTTCATATTTACTTTATTGTAACAAAGCAAGGAAAAATCAAAAGTGAATTCTCCATCAGAGAGCACACAGCATATTTCCTCTCTACTGGCTGCAGCAGCTCAACACAAAACGGCAGCTGAGTTTGCAGTAGGGAGGGTGTCTTTTCTTTAGATAAAGGTTCAACACACAGACACAAATTATCAATAGCTACATTATATCCTTATGACTATTTTGCTCGTAACGATCATGTATTTGGGGCCTGAACATGCAGTCAGTGTATATGAACAGCTCTCCCAGATTTCATTGGGAATCATTCATATGCACTAGTTGTTGCTCTTGATTTTTCATCTTGTCCTCTAACTGAGAGCACAGCCAACACAAACTAGGATAGCAAGTTGTGATTACTGCTCCTCAGAACTGCCCACAACTTATTAGTTTTGCTACCGTGCTTCTCCCACACCTTGCCCTGAACCATTTGTTTGTCTCATCTACTTATGTTTTCTCTTTTGGGTTGTAAGCTTCTTAAGGCAAAGATGGTTATTTTCTGTATGTTTGTACAGTGCCTAGCACAATGAGCCCTGACCTGGTTGATTTCTAGGTGCTAACACAATATTGTAGGTTGGATGTAGCATCATTGAAACTGGTGAGTGTATCAGTTGCCTTTCATTTGAGATAAACATAAGAAACAATAAGGGCCTCAAACAAAAGCACAGGCACATGTGAGTCTGCTTAGGAAATAAAACTA
Source organism: Malaclemys terrapin pileata (assembly GCF_027887155.1). Classification (NCBI taxonomy): domain Eukaryota; kingdom Metazoa; phylum Chordata; order Testudines; family Emydidae; genus Malaclemys; species Malaclemys terrapin. Next base: position 114,550,167 of record NC_071507.1, on the reverse strand, counting down.
TGTGGATGGGCATTGAGGGGGGGTGTTGAGATGAGGGTGGTGTCTCTGTGTGGGAAAGGAGATTTCCCTCTTCCTGAAGAGGGGAGTTTATTTCAATATGCCTATTTCTTGTCCATCACATAAACTAAAGATAGACCTGAGCCATAAGTTTGAATCCAGATCTGGACTTGCTTATCACTGGACAGAAAAATTCCATGTGTGTGAGAGATTTGGTCCTTAATTGACTGACATGTTCACTACCACACTTTTCAGTTGAGTCCTCAGCCAGGAGTGACAAAGTTATCAACTCTGGGGAAAGGAATTAGATCTGGTGGGTGGAGACTTGTACGTAGGAAAATTCACTGGGAGGTGAATGGGCACTGTTAGACTCAAAACTGGCTTTTAATATATTGTAGCTAATATAATGTAGGAATGATCAGCCCCAGTACTATACATACCAAGCAAGTCTAAAGGTACAGCAACACCGCACTAATCCTAGGGCAATGTGTCGAGTGCATACACTACATATCCCCCTAGCATTGGTATAAATAGCAGTGTAGATAGTGAGGTGCTGCTTTGGTGAGTAGACTAAAGACAGGCCTGAACCTTGTGGTATGTATCCTACATGGCTTTCTACAACACCCAAGCAGTGCCTCTCCTGAAGCAGGGAAAGGCCCTGGCAATGCGGAGGCAGCAGGGAAAGGCTCCAACAGCTTCCCCCTGACAGAATCTTTCCCCAGCACAGTGAGCCTTTCTCCCCACTGCCTTCCCCCTGCCAGAGCCTTTCACTGAGACATTAGCTACATGCTGAAGCATTGGTTCAGCTTGCACATACCCTACACACTGCCGCCTGTGGTGTGTAGCATAGATGTATCCTGAAAGGGAGCCCCATACTCCCCTTTGTTTTGTTTTCCTAAGGCAGCTGCTCAAGTTGCGTTAGGATCTGAAATGGCAGTACCCTCTTCTCTGCAGTGAAGCCTCCTGCTCCCTCTCTCCTCAACAGCGATCAAAAAGCTCATGTCACTTCTTTATTTTGATGCAGAGCTTAAAGATAATCAGCTGGAGAGCAGAAAGAGTGTGGCCACCACAAGTGAAATTTACAAAGCAAGAATGTGCCACAGACCACAACATCATTAGGTAATATATTGTATGGAGTCAGGAATGAGAATAATGTCCCCAGAATCTCTGCTTTCAAGAACAGAAGAGGAAAATTCAGAAACAAAGACATCTGTATTGACACTTCCCATCACAGAAATGGTGATTCAGGAAGTAGGTATGTTGAGGGGTGAGGGCAGGGAGTCTAAAAAAATAAATGAATAGACAACTTACAGTACTTGTTTTCCCTCTAAATTCTCTACAACAGGATTTCCTTCTCACATCATGTGGAGCCATGTAAATATGGCCCCTTTGGCTCAGTGGCAGGAATCATTTCCTCTCTAATGCTTACAGGGAAGGGAAACCAAAAGAGAGGTCAGGATCTTGGGGATTTGAATCAGCAGATAGCACTGACTCAGGAAAAGGAAAAAGATTATGGAGAAAATGTTGTTGCTGCTCTGTAATCCTCTTCTATCGCACACACACTCCTCCCCCCACCCTGAATCATAGGGATTTATAAATTTTAAAAAAATCTTTATTTTACATTTCTAATTGATGCGCAATGCAGAAATTAACAACATATCTCAAAATGTCCGTGTATCAAGCTAGTAAGTAGAAATTCAGTACCTACCTGTAGATTGATATAAAAAAGTTCCCTTTCTGAGTTTGCCCACTCAAGGTATATAAAAGATTATGGGCCCAATTGTTCCCACTCTCAGAACAAAACAAAAACATGGAAAAGGAAAAAAGGTCTTAAAAAAGAGACAACTACCCTGACACAGTCCTACAGGCATTCCCCACCTTCCATTTCCCTCTCTGTTCTTGTTTTTTTAAATAAAATCTTCAAAACAAAACCAAGAAATTACAGTCTAAATCTGGATGAATCACAGATACAAAAAGAAAACATCCCACCCTCCAAACTCTTTGTCCCCTTCTCCCATTCCACTGACCTCATTCTTTTTTTCCCCTCCACCATTGCCGGTTACCCACTGCACAAATAGTTTGAACTAGAGTTTCAGATACATTGTTCTGTGCCTGAAGACAGGCCAAACAGCAACTCTGCCATAGGCAATATAAAACCCAATATGTTAACAACTACCAGTCTCAAGGAAAATATGCGGCAAATGTCTGTCTTTCCTTATCAAGGCAGATGCTGAGTCCTCTGGTGTCTGAAAGAGTCCAAAAGGCAATTGTCTTGCATAAGTGTGGCAATGGAACAGTGGGACTCTCAGTTTTGAAGCCAACAAATCCCAAATGCAGACATTAAGGGAGCAGAATAATAAAAAGTGCTCCATTGTCTCCCCTGATCCAGATTAGGCTTCTCAAGGACAGCCTTTATCTTCAGTGTACTTCCCTCATTAGCCTATATTCTAACATGCAATTTACTATGAAATACCCACCACCAAATAGCGCTATACTTACAGGGAACTCTATTTCAAAGGTACAACAAAGCCTCCCTGAGACAATCTTCTGTATGGCTAAATTGTGTTCTGAAAAAATATTCCTTAAGCACCCTCTGATATAGCACTCTTCTAACCTGTGAATTTACTGTGCTGGGATGCTGTTGCATGAATCTGCCATCTTACAACAACTTATATGTAAGAAGGAGTCTGCCTGGCTGTTGCAGGGGGGAAAAAATCCTTTTTAGGGTCTTTTTCCCACTAGTTACTCCATGTCTTCCTCTGTGACATTTTCCAGTAATACTGGAAAATGAGTGGCCGCCAGTTGTGTGAATCCTATGAAAATTAAGAAAACAAAAACACCACCAGTTAGAAAGCTTCAGCACATACCATCCCCAAACCCCCTTCTTTAACTGGCAGGCAGATCATGCTTCTATTTACTACGTTACATTTATTGCCCCAGAGCATCTGAAAAAAATAATTTTGTCAATCTGATGCACAGTTTTCCAGGGAGAGGATACACATATGCCACATAAATACAAAGGAATTTTTTAATTAACATCACCCTTTCTGTCATCTCTTCCAGCTCATCACCTTAACCTGGCACAAGGCAAACCGTTTCTCCAAATTCAACTCACCTACTGAATCACTGATGATAGCTCACACCCAAATAACAGAAATCAACTGACAAACCCCTTCCCAGCTCCAGTTCTACAACCCTCTCCACTGAAAAAATCAAAAGTATAAAACAGTACCCTACTTCATCGTAAGAATCAGGTCCTGTGGACCAAAAAGATGGGACCCTTCAAGCTTCCAAAATATCATGCCTAGAACATAGTTTTGTTTCCTGGCTAGATCCAAATCCTGCCCCTCCAAAAACTGAAAGATCATCTGCCTTTGGCACACGCTCAGGATGGAGCACACATTCCAAGTTGCAATGTTCAGTATCATCTATAGTCGTGACAGGTCCAAGTCGTGACAGATACATGCACTCCACACCTAGTTGTCAGCTTTCTCACTGCTACTAAACTTCTCTGACTTACCATCTCTTGCTCACTCCTTTTCTTTAACCATTTTTTCCTTGTTGGCTGATCCATTATGCTCTTGGTTTTCCTAAATCCCCAGCTCCTAATCCCAACTCTGATAGTTCTTTCTGAAGTTGCTCAGACCCACTAATCCTGAGTTCCTTTTCCCCCAATTAATGCGCTTGCAGTGCATCCACAGGCTCCTTTCTCGTCTCTCCCTTGTTTCCAAAAGTGCTTAACGCGGAAAACCTGTTATCCATTTCAACTGTGAAAATGCTGTGTGGTTTGGACAGTTGTAGGCCACCCTCAGTTACCATAACTCCAGCAGTTTCATTGGATCCTCTCTTTCCCTGTCTGAATTCAAGAAATTCCTCTGCTCCTGAAGTTGAGCACATCAAAACCTGCTCCCCAACTATAGGGTCTTCCAAACGCATCACTGGCCAATCCCTCCCTGGGGACTGGGATTCCTGCATAACCAACTGCACTTGCAGATGTTCTTTCCCCGCCCCTAACCATCTCTGATAGTCTCCCCCACATTACTAGGGCTCATGTCCACATCTGTGTCATCCTGGCTCTCAATGATTCCCACTCTTTCGCCCAAAAGTGGAGCAACCTTGCCACTCAAAATAGGCTTTCATAAATCTTTGCAGGACTCCTCGGAATCCTCTGACCCTCTGCCTCAGGGAAAGAGGAAGGGTCCTTGAGAGGCTGGGTATTATGCCCCTATTGTGCCACCAGGCACTGCCTATAAACATGACCACTGTCCCTACCAACTTCAGTTTTGTGAGTAAAAGAAACAAAGCACATATACTTCCTCACACCACAGCCCAGACTAAAATGCTCTGTAGAGCCACAGAGCAAACAAGTGCATGGCTACTCTGGATAACGACAGTAACCCTGCTCAGAACCTAAATAAAATATATTGAGGACATATTGTTGGAAAAGTTCAATGGTGCCTTTAATTTCACCATTTCAAACCCTAAATCAATCATAAACTTTAACTGGAGGCTGCAACTCTTTAGCGTAACGTGGAACACAATGCAGAACATCCACTTCCGGTATGTTTTCATTTTGCAAGAAAATAGTCACAGTCTTAAGGGCAGTTGGAACAAAGAAATAGCTATGGTTTCATCCCAGTCTTAGTTCTCTTCCTAATTCCAAGCTGCCCCCAGAAAAATTTTACCTCACCAATGAGAGTAAATGTTAACATCGAATTCTCTGCTGCCCAATGGATGTATCACAGGTTTCAATTATACAGGAAAGAATCCAAAAGATTTTAACAAGAGCACACCAACAGCAAAAAAGTCCATTGTGGGACATTTGTCCATGTTCTCCGTGTAGTGCAGTCAAATCTAGGAAATGCTTCCATTATGAGGAGTCTTGCCCCGAAGCCTGATCCTGGCCAGCTGTGACTGCTGCATAGTATCTCCCTACACAGCTCATCAGGGACTCATAGTATCTCCCTACACAGCTCAACAGATACCTCAGTGCCTTCCTTATTTTCATTGTTCCTCAGTTTCCCTCATGTGTTCCCTGCTCAGTACTGAGGCTTCCCTTTGTGTTCCTGGGAGTCTCAGGGTCAAGAAAAACAAAATACCCCATTTCAGATTCTTAAGGGCTACTTTTCCCTCTGGTCAACAATACCCTTAATAATGCCCTGAGGGGAATAAAGCAAATGGAGTTATTACACATATGCACCAAGTTTCTAATGTGCCAGGGATGCCCCCCCCAGCTCTGCCCCAGGCCTCATCTCTGCTCCACCTCAGCCCTGCCTCTTCCAACCCCATTCCGTCCCCTCCTCCAAGCACATCTGGCCCTCGCTCCTCCCACCAGTGCCTCCTGCAAGCCTTGGAACAGCTGATTGTGGCGGGCAGGAGGAGCTGGTGGGGAGAGGGAGGCACTGACGAGTGGGGCCGCTGGGAGGTGGGAGGTGCTGGGGGGAAAGGGAGGGGGAGGCACTGATAGGGGGCTGCCGTGGGCTTCTCCAGCCCTGGAGCACCCACAGAGTCGGCACCTAGGAAGAACCCAGTACTACTCCCCTCTTCACTCACAGGGGAAAGGGAAGCTGCAGTTGTGGCAGCTAAACAGCCCTTTAACTCTACATTTCTGATACAGCCTGACTGTGGCAAAACTCCTCGAGACCATATGCATAGCTTGAAATGGAGGACAGGCTCTACGTTCCATTTCCCAGAGTAAAGGGACTTAGTTCTGTGACTGCTAAAAGCAAATATCTCCAACAGTCAGTGATGGGACACTAGATGGGGAGGCTCTGAGTTTCTCCAGAGAATTATTTCCCAGGTGTCTGGCTGGTGGGTCTTGCCCACATGCTCAGGGTCTAACTGATCAACATATTTGGAGTCAGGAAGGAATTTTCCCCCAGGTTAGATTGCCGGAGACCCTGGGGTGGGGGTGGGGGAGGGTTGCTTTTCTATGAAACAGGGGCATGGGTCACATGCAGGTTTAAACTAGTGTAAATGATGAATTATCTGTAACCTGACATCTTTAAATCATGATTTGAAGACTTCAGTAACTCAACCAGAGGTTAGGGGCCTATTTCAGGAATGGGTGGGGAAGGTTCTGTGGCCCGCAATGTGCAGGAGGTCAAACTAGATGATCATGATGGTACCTTCTGACCTTTAAAGTCTATGAGTTCCACCCCCTCCATACCCTGGTCTCCTTCTGGCAGCTGCTCCCCAACAGCAGGAGGCCACAAAGCAAACTCTTTTTCCTTTTCAATATGTACTCCGATTTTCTGTGCCTTCTCCCCCAAATCCACGCACAGTTCCCAAGTCAGCTCTCCCATAGCTACTTTCAGCCAGGAGGCATATGACAGAGTGCTGAGAGCCAGTACCTATTGAGTTCTGAGAGGTGAGGGAGCGCAAGCCCACCCACATCTGAAGGCCCTTCCCCCAGGTTGATCTAGTGCTCGGATCACGTAAGCATTAATATGTTCCCCCAGAAAAAAAGGCCTGATGAAGGAGTGGAGAACTTAGTTAAATAATAAGACTTGTGTGGGGAGGCTGATGAGCTAAGAAGTTAATTAGCCCATTAGCTGAGAGGGAAGTTAAATAGCACTGGAAGGAAGTCTAGAGGAAATAAGATCTCAGGGTGGTAAGAGCTCTTCCTCAAGAAAGAGCTGAGGACTAGAGAAAACTATAAATAGAGTTGCTGCATGGCATTTTGATGGTTGTTTGGGCGAGGTAATATAAATAAAACACGTGGAGGTGCTAACAAACAGAAAGCATCCAAGGCTGTTTGGGTGGGATCTCAACAGAGGAGTGGAGCCTGCCCTGTTACAAGGCACAACCCCCAGCAGCACCACAGGAATAGGGCTCAGAACATCAGCTGACAGCACTTCAGGATCCACCAGGCCATGCACAGTAACTTCTGTATCAGTCTCCAAACAGACAGACTTTTCCACCATCACATCCAAAAATACTTCCTTCAGTCCCACTATCTGAGATGGCAGCCACCTTGGCAGGAAGATGAAGTGAGAAATCTTTTTCTCTCACATGCCCACTCCCACACACTGGGTAATGTGGGGATGGTAGCCTAGTGGGAAGTGGATAGGGCTGCTTAGACTAGATGTTCGTGTGAAATATAGGCCTGCACACATACAGTATACATATCCCATACAAAGCCGAGGTGAAGTTTTCTTTTTATTTGACCTCCAACTGTTCTTTCCCTTGACAGCATGTCTGGTTCCTATGTCCTGTTGCCATTGGCTCCTCCAATGTAGTTGCGCATTGCAATCATGGTGTTACTACCACCATGGGGTAAGTTAATATTTTTAAAGAAAGTTTTAGAAATCCAATCTATTTTTTATTACTGTTCAAACTTTCAGACCTAGTCTACACACAGTGCTTGTATCGTTTAACTTCTTCAGCTAGGGGTGTTTATTTTTTTTCTATCAAAATAGCTAAATTGGTACAACCCTTTAGTAGACCGTGTTATACCAGTATAAAGGTACTTTATTACCATAAAGCTTATTCCTCTTCCCTATGAGAATAGCTATACTAACATAAGGCTGCTAGAAGTGCTTCCATACTAAGGGGTTAGTGGTACATACATACATAGTGGTATAGTTAAAGCAGTGCAATTTTTGTGTGTAGACAAGGCTTTGGTCAACTATATCTTTCTGAACTTCACTATTGTCAGACTCTTTCATCTTTTCAGCCCACTGCTGAGTGTATTCTTCATTTTCAGCAGTCTACGGAGACTTGAGCCTTGTCTATACACACAAGTTGTACTGCTTTAACTATATATGCTTATAGCAGTGTAGCTTATTCCTGTATGGGAGGGGAATAGGCTATATGCCACTTTTCTACTGGTATAATTACATCCCACATTAGGCATTGTACTGGTATAAACAGTTTGGTTAAAAACTCCCCTAACCAAAATAGTTATGCTGGTACAAAATTTGTATGTAGACCAAGATTTGATCATTTCTCTCTGACTAGCTGTTAATGGGCTACTTGCAGAAGTACCTCTGATTCTCCCCCACAGCTTTAATTTGTCACTCAGTGCATTGGCAGAGCTGTGGCTACTGCCCATGCTAATTACACTCTCAAAAAGTATGCCTAGTTTCCTTTCACTAGGACCTTGTCTAAACATACAAGTTGAACCAACTTAACTGTTTTTCTTAGGCCTGGCCTAAACATACAAGTTGCACTGATTTAACTAAAGGTGTGATTTCACAGAATTTAATGCCAGAAGGGACTATTGGATCATCTAATCCAGGGGTAGGCAACCTATGGTACGCATGCCAAAGGCAGCACACAAGCTGATTTTCAGTGGCACTCACACTGCCCAGGTCCTGGCCACTGGTCCGGGGGGCTCTGCAATTTAATTTAATTTTAAATGAAGCTTCTTAAACATTTACAAAACCTTATTTACTTTACATACAACAATAGTTTAGTTATATATTATAGACTTATAGAAAGAGACCTTCTAAAAAGGTTAAAATGTATTACTGGCACGCAAAACCTTAAACTAGAGTGAATAAATGAAGACTCGGCACACCACTTCTGAAAGGTTGCCGACCCCTGATCTAATCTGACCTCCTGTACATCATAAGCCAATACATTCCACCCATTTACACCTGTCTTGAACCCAATAACATGTGTTTCACTAAAGCATAACTTGTGTCTGTCTAAAACATATCTTCCAGGGAGACATCCAGTCTTGATATGAAGACACCAACAGGTAGAGAATCCACCACTTCTATTGTGAGTTTGTTCTAATGGTTAATTATCCTCACTGTTAAAAATGTGTGCCTTATTTCTAATGTGAATTTTTTTGGCTTCAGCTCCCAGCCACTGGTTTTTGCTACACCTTCCTCTGCTAGATTAAAGAGCCGTTAATTTACTAGTACCTGATATTTTCCTCCCATGAAGGTACTTATACACTGTAAACAAGTCACCTCTCAGTGGTCTTTTGGGTAAATTAACCGTATTGAGTTCTGTAAGTCTCTCACTGTAAGATATTTTTTCCAGCCACTGAATCCCTTTTGTGGCTCTGGGATGGCCCCTCTCCAATTTTGCAACATCCTCTTTAAAATGTGAACACTAGAACTGGATGCGGTATTCCAGTAGTGGTCTCACCAATGTTGTATACAGGGTTAAAATTTCCTCCTTTCACCTCCTCACTATTCTCCTGGTATTTTCATCCAAGGATTGTATTAGGGCTTTTCGCCATAGCATTATACTGGGAGCTCATGTTGAGTTGCTTATCTACTACTGTGACCCCTAAAACCTTTTCAGAGTCACTGCTTTCCAGGATACAGTCCCTCATTCTGTAGGTATGGCCTGCATCCCTTGTTCCTAGATGTATAACTTTGCATTTGGCAGTATTAAAACACATTTTGTGTGTATGTGCTCAGCCTACCAAGTGATCCAGGTCACTCTTTGACTGCCCATTTACCATTCTGCCTATCTTTGTGTCATCTGCAAATTTTATCATTAGTGATTTTATATTTACTTCCAGATCAGCAATGAAAATGTTGAAGTGTTGCACCCCATACTAATCCCTGGGGAACCCTACAAGAAACACCTCCATTCAATGATTTCCCATTGACAGCTACTTCTTGAAAGCTATCAATTAGCTAGTTCATAATCCATGTAGTATGTGCTTTATTGATATTATATAGTGCTAATTTTTTAATCAGAAAGTCATGCAGTTCTATGTCTTATGAAAGTCTACTATATCTATACATGTGTATGTGGTCTTTTGAGCCTAAGTTGGTAGGAGCAGGGAGCAACATCATTTAATGTAGGTGTGGAGAGACTGCACTGGAGGAACAGTAGTGAGTAGGTACACGTGATGTTAATCTATGGCAACTTTGTGGACACTCTTACAGAGATTTAAACCTAGTTTATATTGATTGAACTGGCACTAACACAAAGCTGAATCAGTTTAACTAAACGGAATTAGCATCATACCGTTAGTTAAATCAGTGCAACTTCTGTGTATAGATAAGCCCGTACTTAAATATAACCATAACCCTATATTTTTATTTTGAGGCATCATCATCAAACACACATAGGGCCGGTCCCGCCAGTCAAAGTGACTACAGCTGATGGCAACGGACCAGGCATTGTACAGTGAAGTTCCTAGATCTGGCTCAGCCCTGCGAATCCAGGGGCAGTGCCAGGGGCAGGGCACGTACCCCTTCACGCGTTGATGGAGAGTTTGAGAGCACAGTGTGCTGGGGTGTTTTTGGCTATCCTGGGAATGTGACCAAAGAGCATGCATCTCTGCTTGAGAATATAATAGTGATTGAAGGAAAGCCAGATCTCTGCAAGATTCACAAAGTCAAACCACCTTATGCTCAGGATTTGGTGCTGACAGCATATATGGAATGCTTCTGGGTTTTCCATGTCTGCCTGTAAGAAGGTTCAGGTTTCTGACCCATATAGCGATATAGGTAGTACACAGGTTTGATAGATCCTGAACTCTGCCTCAGTGCAGAGATGTTTTTGCATCATAGGCGAGACATGGACTCATACAGGAGGCGGTGAGACCTAGTCGTCGAAGAACATCTAGTTTATTTTTGAGAGAACCCTAGATAAATCTGTTCTTAGTTTAAAAAAAAAAAAAAGTTCCCAGTGCTACTCAGCGAATTAATGGCCTGGTTAGCAGTGTCAGCACATAGTAGCATACAGTTGTATCACATCTGAAATACTTAGCCAGCACATTCCCACCATTAAATCTTTTTAGGTGTGAAAAGTGCATAGAAAATAAGAATTTAAAACAAAAGATAAATCCGACTACAAACACATGATTGTGTGTTTCTCATTTGCTATATTCTGTATTCTTTCTTTGTTCTACTGCTCCCTATTTTTTCCCTAGGGCAAGGGATCTATTGGGCACATTCAGAGGTGCAAACATATATCTTCAATATCTCTTGTTCTTTTTTTATTTTTCCTCTTCAGATTCCATCAATGCCCTAACATTGTGGAAACTGAACAACTGTTTCTCTGGAAGAGTTTTACATTAATGTTACTGTCAAAATGACTACAGAAATCACTACTGTCCTTGCAGTACAATCTCTCCCCATCTACATTAATTGCTTTGCTCACTATCCCTATCCCTATGATCAAAAGCCAACATTTGAGTCTTGTGCTTGGATTCCACATGTTGCAGGCTGTCTGGGTCACTTTTTAGTACTTAAAATTTTTGTTCTCTATTAATACAGGATATTTTCATTCAGTAAGTATTGGAAAAATACTTTATTGGAATGATTTTTTTTAAAGGATGGCCAGGGCAGTATGCAAAAATGCATGTGCAGCTACATGCATAATTATCGCTGTTGCAAGTACAAATGGACAGTTGTTTAACTCCCCATTTTCATATGCATAAATGTCTGATTTGTATGTGCAATTACAGGAGCTACACACACAAACAGGGTGTAATTTGCACATAGATTTTTGTTTGGACTTTAGCACCTGACCATTTGAGAACCAGACTTTCAACTGCTGACAAAACACTGCATCATCTTGCTTAAGAAAAAAAAATGATTTTTAGTAATTTATTTTAACTTTGTTCCCTGTTGATTGTTGTTGTCATGTGCAATGACAGAGTGTGTCATTATTTAAAGTCTTAGCAGCACTTACAAGAGATGAACCATCTGTCATTGTGTGCATTTTGCATCATATGCTGGATACGTAATGCATCAGACAAACTGTTAAACACGTGGTCAGGACCATTTGCTTCCTGTTCACTAATTGTTCTTGATTTCTGCTAGGCTCCATCAAAAGCAGAACTATCTATAGAATAATCAATAAACAGTTGTTCTGCTTTTGCCGAGTCACAAATTATTAAGACTGAAAGAAATTCCTTTGGGCTGGGGGGAGGGGGTTGCTTTTGTTTGTTTGCGTTTTTCTTCATTTACCATTGGTTTTTGAGACTCTCTTGGAAAAATGTCGTGCCTCTCCAGTAAAGCCTCTCTCTCAGTTTGAGAAACACTGCAGAACTGTACAAGAGTCCTAATCATCTCACACATTGCAGTGCCAAAGCCTACAAAGGTCTTCTCTGAAGAGCGACCATGTAAAACTATCATCCTCTTACTCATTGTTTACAGTGTTGTTATAGCCATGTTGGTCCCTGAAGAAGAGCATGGTGTAGCTCAAAAACTTGTCTCTTTCCCCAACAGAAGCTAGTCCAATAAAAGATATTACCTCATCCACCTTGTCTCTCACATCCTCTTACTCAGCAGAATGATTTCCTGTGTATAGTCAGTCACGTGTTTTTACTTCAGTGACTGATATAAGGTGTGTGTGGGACGGGGAGGTGAATTATGACATTTTACTCGTTAGCCCTGGAAAGCGAACATAGTTATGGGAAAGTGAGCTGGATTATAATCTGGCTTGTGCAGCAGCAATTCAATTGTTAATTAAATTCTTTTATTGGCCCAATTCTGCTCTTAGTAGGCTGTGAAAAATTCTATTGCTCAGAAGTCTGACAAGTAGAAGTGTTACATAGGCAAGTGAAAATGTTGCATTTCCACCTTCTGTACGAGGACTGGGGGGGAGAGGGGGAGTTGAGGGTTGGTTGACTTTCATGTTTTTATGCTATTACCCTAGAGTATGGTTTAATTCCTTACAACATGCATTATTATTTAGTAGTGGTCTGGGACCAACTGGAAGGTTTTCCAGACTGTCCCATGCCCAGTGAAATTAACAAGGTAAGAGTGTGGGGTGTGTGAAAACATATGTATAATAAAAGTAAATTTATATAAAATTATAAAGAGGGCTATGTCCATCTCTCCCTCAACCTAACCATTATTAATTATCTAATTTCTTTTGGGAGCATAAGCTTTCGTGGGTAAGAACCTCACTTCTTACCCACGAAGCTTATGCTCCCAAAAGAAATCATGCTCACTTCTTACCCAGGAAGAAGTGAGGTTCTTACCCACGAAAGCTTATGCTCCCAGTACTTCTGTTAGTCTTAAAGGTGCCACAGGACCCTCTGTTGCTTTTTACAGATTCAGACTAACACAGCTACCCCTCTGATACTAATTTCTTTTAGGTACCATAGTAGCATTATGTCCTGAGGTGGTAGTGGTTATATATTATTTGTATTCCAGTAGTATCTAGAGATCTCAGCCAAGATCAGGGCCTCATTGTACTAAGTGCTGTATGTGTATAAACAATCTCTGTCCCAAAATAGCTTACAGTACAAATAGAGAAGACAGGCAAAGAGTAAGAGGGGAAACAGAGTCACAGAGAGGTAGAGTGACTTGTCCAAGGTCACAGAGCAAGTCATCATTAGGCTGAGATTAGAAACCAGGTCACCCAACTCCCAGTCAAGTGCACTATCCAGTAGGCTACACTACCTATCTCTAATATATTTGTTAAAGTAATATAGTGGCCCTTTGCAGAAATAATAAATCTCAATGGGGTCAATCATCAAGTAAAATGAGCTTTTGTTCATGACAGCAGATTTAGTTCAGTGACAGACATGAGCATAAGAAGTCTCCAAAATCATTCTGAAATTTTCCTTTAAGAAATAAAGAACTATAATTAAGCATCTAATTTGAGTGGCTTTATGTATTTCCACCATCTGATCAAGTTAAGTACATAATTTAATTATATTCAAAAATCCTTCTAAATTATTAACATTGTAACAACCCTCAAGCACCAAATTATAAAAGTATAATTTGATAATCCTGTAATATGGGTAGACATTTGTTTTAACAAATGTTCAGCTGCTTTTCAAGTTTCCAGAGAGGAATGGAAAGATAGCAATAGGTAATTTACATGTCAGAGAATTACATGTTATATTTTTGAATATATAGCTGCTTAGTCTTACTTTGACAAAACAATCTATTTGTGTATTACTAGGAATAGCTGATTAATGTAATAATCGCTATAAAAATGTATTTGCTCCTTAGCACAATTTATTTGTACCGGACCATTTGTCACGTAATTCTATGGAGAGCTTTTATTTTAAAGATCGGTTCAAGAGCAGCAATGTTACCAGCAATGGTATAAAAATGAGGGATTCCCTCTTTGGGAGAATCTAGAAATAGTGGTAAGGTTTAGAATGTTTTCATACTTCTATAACAGTTATTTTCAATGGATCATAACTTCAGATTCCCAAAAAAGAATCTAACAAAACACATGTTGTGGATATAGGCATTCCATTCATGATTAACATTCATTAGCAAAATTATATAGGTATGCATTTCCTTTTGAATGATTACATGGGAAACTAATCATTTTTGGATGCAGGAAACATCCCTTGATTTTGTTATGGATTATGGACTGTCAAAAGGATCTTGAAATAACAATAACTGTGCTCCTTGGAGTAGGGTTATCTGTGTAATTCCCTGTGCTTGGAATATGCATGTGCCCTCAGCATAAAGTTGTAGTGATGGATGGGGTTAGCCTTGTGGGGCCAGATTTGTAAAGGTATTTATGTGCCTAAAGATGCAGATAGGAACCTAAGGCGATTTTCAAAACTAACCTACTCATTTATTTCAATTTAAAAATTGATCTTTAAAAATCTGGTCTGTGATCCCCTGAAGATCCAAACACTTACTGCAGTTTTGTATTAGGAAACACTGAATCTATTTTATCCATTTATCCATCCATCCACTTTATCTATTTTAAAATCAGTGGTTTAGATGAATGTGTGACTGGATTGAACAGCAGTTAGAAAAACTAAAAGAAGCAATCCATACTTTTCAGCAACTGGAGAATCTCCAGTTTAGCAGTTATAAAATAAAGGGCTAACTCAGAGACCAACAGAAATTATAGAGAACAAAATCAATGCCTAAAAACATTTAATTCTTAGGCCTGGTCTACACTACGAGGTTATATCGAATTTAGCAGCGTTAACTCGAATTAACCTTGCATCCGTCCACACAACGAAGCTATTTATTTTGACATAGAGGTCTCTTTAAATCGATTTCTGTACTCCTCCCCGACGAGGGGAGTAGTGCTAAATTCGACATGGCCATGTTGAATTAGGGTAGGTGTGGATGGAATTCGACGCTAATAGCTCCAGGAGCTATCCCACAGTGCACCACTCCGTTGACGCTCTGGACAGCAGTCCGAGCTTGGATGCTCTGACCAGCCACACAGGAAAAGCCCCGGGAAAATTTGAATTCCTTTTCCTGTCTGGCCAGTTTGAATCTCATTTCCTGTTTGGACATCGTGGCGAGCTCAGCAGCACTGGCAACGATGCAGAGCTCTCCAGCAAAGGTGACCATGCAATCGCTGAATAGAAAGAGGGCCCCAGCATGGACTGATTGGGAAGTCTTGGATCTGATTGCTGTGTGGGGCGATGAGTCCGTGCTTTCGGAGCTGCGATCAAAAAAACGGAATGCGAAGATCTATGAGAAGATCTCAAAAGCCATGACGGAGAGAGGATACAGCCGGGATGCAATGCAGTGCCGCGTGAAAATCTAGGAGCTGAAACAAGGGTACCAGAAGACCAAAGAGTCAAACGGACGCTCTGGATCCCAGCCCCAGACATGCCGTTTCTACGAGGCACTGCATTGCATTCTAGGTGCGGCCACCACCACTACCCCACCACTGTCCGTGGACTCTGATGATAGGGTATTGTCGAAAGCCGCTTCCTCGGAGATGTTCGCAGATGGGGAAGATGAGGAAGGAGATGAGGAGGACGAGGCAGTTGACAGCACTTTCAACACTGATTTCCCTGACAGCCAGGAGCTCTTCATCACCCTCACAGAGATCCCCTACCAACCCTCCCAAAGCGGTAACCCGGACCGTGAATCAGGGGAAGGATCAGTAGGTAAGTTTTTTAAACATTTATTTTGAACAGAATAGGAATGGTATCTTAACAATGGGTTTTTCATGATTAGTTTGCCCTAGGAGCTTTAGTTTTTAGTCCTTGCCAGTGCAGCTACTGGAAAATTCTGTCAATATGTCCGGGGATAGAGCAGAAATCCTCCTGGGACATCTCCACAGAGGTCTCCTGGAGGTAT
Organism: Malaclemys terrapin pileata; assembly: GCF_027887155.1. NCBI lineage: Eukaryota > Metazoa > Chordata > Testudines > Emydidae > Malaclemys > Malaclemys terrapin. The sequence continues at coordinate 114,534,211 of NC_071507.1, read as the reverse complement.
TGTGAAAGCCTTTGCATCAGGTTCCTGGGGAGAGCGGCCTTATTGCGTCCTCCATGGTAAGAAACTTTTCCGCGTCAGGCTAGCAGCAAGTACTCCGGGATCATTGCCTTGCAAAGCATGGCGGCATACGGCCCTTGTGCTTGCTGGCATTCACGCAGCATGCAGTCTTTCTCTGTCTCCGAAATCCTCATCAGAGTGATATCACTCATGGTGACCTGCTTTGAATTAGGGGAATGTTAGTATTGGGACTGATTGCCTGTTCCTTTACATAACTGTAACCGGACGTTTACAGCCACGTGGCGGAGGTGTGACAGGGGCAGCATGCAGGGATCTTTCCCGGGGACAGCCGCGAGGGGGGTGGGACAGGGGCAGAGTTCATGCTGGCCGGATTGCCAACAGCAGGAACTGGCCAACGCTAGGAGCATTGCTTGGAACATGAAAGGAGGGCACTGCTATAAATTAAGCTTTAAGCAGCCAAAAGTGTACGGTTTACCATGTCCGCCTGCTTGCCGAATTCCGTTGTCCGGCCCCAGTTGTGTGATCTGTACAGCAAGACCCCAGGCACTCAATGGGAAGGCCGAAAATTTGACCTTGTACTGAGTGCGCATGTGATAGGTGCTGTGCATGGTCTTGTTCACAGAGAAAGACTATATTCATTGTTCGCAAAACTGTATCTTTGTGAGGAATTCACTCCCTTTTTCCCATCCCACAGCTGCGAGTGTCTCCCGAGCTACACCGGCATCCCCCTCCCAGAGGCTGGCACAGATCAGGCGACAAAAGAGAAGGACACGGGACGAGATGTTCTCAGAACTTATGGGCTGCTCCCAAGCCGAGGCGGCACAGCAGACCCAGTGGAGGGAGAACATGTCGCAATACCAGCGATCACACAGCGAATGGGAGGACAGGTGGCGGCAGGAAGACCAGCAGGCGACTCAAACGCTGCTTGGACTAATGAGGGAGCAAACGGACACACTCCGGCGCCTTGTAGATGTTCTGCAGGACCGGAGGCAGGAGGACAGAGCCCCACTGCAGTCTATCTCTAACCGCCCTCCCCCGCCACAAAGTCCCATCCCTCCCTCACCCAAAGTCCCAAGAAGGAGGGGCAGCAGGGGCCGTGAAAACAGTCACTCCACCCCTGCAGACTGATCAAATTGCAGAAGGCTCTCATTCCCAAAGATTTGATACGTCCTTTCCTTCCCTCCAAATGCACCTCACCCAATCCCCCGTCCCAGTTTCATCCCCTAACTGTGTAGTTGTTAATAAAAAATACGTTTCTGTTAATTACTGTTTCCGTCATGTTCTTTTAGAGGAGAGTGTGTTTGAAGGGGGGAAGGGGGTTGGTAATTGGAGAGGACAGTCACCTTTACCAGGGTACAGATACGGGGGCAGGTTCAGCAGAAGGTCACACACACATTGCAGTCACTGGGCACCCTGGTCAGTCTGGGAGGTGGTTTTCATGTTCTGTGTGTGTGTGTGGGGGGGCTATGTGAGTTTGTGGCGGGGGAGGGCGGTTACTGATCTTATGCAGCGGTCCTTAGCCTGGATGACAGAGCCAGGCAGCAGGGAATCTGTAACTGACCCTCCCCGCCACAAAGTCACATAGCCCCCACACACAGAGTCCCGAAAAGGAGGGGTGGCAGGCTCCATTGAAACAACCAGTCCACCACTGCTGACCGCTCTAGGAGCAGGAACCTGTCATTCCTCGAGTTTAGAAGCATCCTTTGCATCACTACGCCTGCTCCCCACCACAGTCTGCGTCCCAGTTTCAACACTTTACCACGAAATCCTTAATAAAGAAAATGGTGTTAATGAACAAAGTTTCATTTATTTTATTTTTAAAGGTGTGTTGGAAGGGGGGGGAAGGGGGTTGGTAACTGGAGAGGATAGTCAACATTAACTGGGTAAAGAAACGGGGGCAGGTTCACCTTCTGTTTAAACAAACGTAATAGTCACAGGTTACCCTGCTCACTGAGGAACCTAGCTTTCAAAGCTTCCCGGATGCACAGCGCGTCCCGCTGGACTCTTCTAATCGCCCGGCTGTCTGGCTGGGCGTAATCAGCAGCCAGGCGATTTGCCTCAACCTCCCACCCCACCATAAACGTCTCCCCCTTGCTCTCACAGAGATTGTGGAGCACACAGCAAGCAGCAATAACAATGGGGATATTGGTTTTGCTGAGATCAGAGTGAGTCAGTAAGCTTCTCCATCTCCCCTTCAGACGTCCAAAAGCACACTCCACCACCATTCTGCACTTGCTCAGCCGGTAGTTGAAGAGTTCTTTTTCACTGTCCAGGGTGCCTGTATAGGGCTTCATGAGCCAGAGCATTAGCGAGTAGGCTGGGTCCCCGAGGATCACTATAGGCATCTCCACATCCCCAACAGTTATTTTGTGGTCCGGGAAGTAAATACCTTCCTGCAGCCATCTAAACAGACCAGAGTTCCTGAAAACGCGAGCGTCATGAACCTTGCCTGGCCATCCGACGTTGATGTTGGTAAAATGTCCCCTGTGGTCCACCAGTGCTTGCAGCACCGTTGAAAAGTAGCCCTTTCGGTTAATGTACTGGCTGGCCTGGTGGTCCGGTCCCAGGATAGGGATGTGAGTTCCATCTATAGCCCCACCGCAGTTTGGGAATCCTATCACAGTGAAGCCATCTATGGTCACCTGCACGTTTCCCAGTGTCACTACCTTTGAGAGCAGTAGCTCAACGATTGCGTTGGCTACTTGCATCATAGCAACTCCCACGGTAGATTTGCCCACTCCAAATTGGTTCGCGACTGATCGGTAGCTGTCTGGCGTTGCAAGCTTCCAGAGGGCTATGGCCACTCGCTTCTGGACAGTCAGGGCTGCTCGCATCTGGGTGTCCTTGCGCTTCAGGGCAGGGGACAGCAACTCACAAAGTTCCAGGAAAGTTCCCTTACGCATCCGAAAGTTTCGCAGCCACTGTGATTCATCCTAGACCTGCAGCACTATGCGGTCCCACCAGTCCGTGCTTGTTTCCCAGGCCCAGAATCGCCGTTCCACAGCATCAACATGACCCATTGCCACCATGATGTCCACGGTGCGGGGTCCCGTGCTTTGTGAGAGGTCTGTGCCCCTCTCAGACTTAATGTCCTCACTGCGCTGCCGTAGCCTCCTCGCCCGATTTCTCAGCATCTGCCTCTGAAAAAGGTGCATGATAAGGCGCGAGGTGTTGACAACGGCCATAACTGCAGCGATGATCGCAGCGGGCTCCATGCTCGCGGTGCTGTGGCATCCGTGCTGTCAATCACCAGAAAAGTGCACGAACTGATTGCCCGCCGGCGCTTTCACGGAGGAAGGGCGGGAGTGAGGGTTGAATGAACGACAGTTACCCAAAACCACCCTCGACACATTTTTTGCCCCAGCAGGCATTGGGGGCTCGACCCAGAATTCCAATGGGCAGCGGGGACTGCGGGAACTGTGGGATAGCTGCCCACATTGCACCGCTTCCAATGTCGACGCTTGCCCCGTTAGTGTGGACTCACGAAGTCGAATTACTGTCCTTAGTGTGGATACACACGTTCGACTTTGTAATATCAGTTCCACAAATTTGCTTTAAGTAAAATCAAACTACTCTCATAGTGTAGACATACCCTTAGAGTTTCTATTAGAAAAGAGAGAAGAGACTTTATTTTAGGGTGGTATGGGATGTTTTTTTCAGTGCATTTTTTGTCAGTCTCAGGATCGAGTTGCATATTTGATCGTCTCTTTAATACATAACCTTGAAGCTGATAGGGATATGTTTGGGCAAGCTCTTTAAACACAACTATCTTTAGCTGCGTTTTAATCCCCAACTCTGAGTTTAAACTCCAAAAATCATAGAATTGTACACGGCAGCACTATTGGGCACACTGGAACCCTACAATTAGCTGAATGTCTACAGAGCTTAATTCAATCAAACTGTTCTGTGTATGTGGTGGAGTTAACTCTTAAACTATGGGCCCCAATGTTTAGAAGGATGGTAATGGTGCCCAAATGAGAGAGACGGGGAGAGTGGAGAGGATTAGAGTAGAAAAAAAGTATAGCGTTTTCATTATGTTAAGCTCATGGTGAGACATTAGGAGATACCAGAGAGACTAGCTGAAAAATGGGATTGGATTGAGCAAAGCAGGTCAAGAATGGAAAAATAAATTTGTGAGCCATTAGTGTAAAGATGACAGCCGCAGCTATGTTTGAAAGTGCAAGCCAAGGATGGAGTCTTGTGGTACTATCATGAAGAGGAGGAAATGGGAGGGGGACCCATAGAAAGAGATAGTTAAGAAATACACAGAGGGTTAGGTGGAGAACCAGGAGAGTTTGGTGTCACAAAAATTAAGGGAGGACAAGATTTTGAGAAGGTAATTATGATTGACCATATCAAAATCAGCAGAAGTGTTAAAAAGGATGAATATTAAGTATAGGCTCTGAGATTTGGCCATAAAGAGATAAGTAGAGATCTCAATGAAAGCTGTTTTCAGTGGAGTCAAGAGGGGTAGATCCTGGGGAGATAGATTAAGAAGGGTCATCCAAATTTTTCAGAAGAATATTTCATCCCACAATCCTGTGTATGGTTTGTAAACATGTAGGATCCAGCATTTTCACTGATTATTTGGGCCATGCTTAGTTCTCAATGACATTGCACTAATATCATTAGAGTTACCTTGTAATTTCAGGGTAGTATCGATGATGGCACCTGCATAGAGACTACTAGAAGCTAAAAAGATGGTGCTCTGTGGCATTGGTTGAGATCTTTTTAGGATTCGGGTCAAAATGATGCATTTTGAAGACTGGTTTAATAGATAGAAATCACCATCCCATGATCAAAGAATCCAAAGCCTTCTCTCCAACACCACTTGCATAGCCATTTGTTGACTTCCACGATTCGACGGTCTCTACCAGGGCCTTTTCCTTCCACGGGGAGGATGGATGAGAACACCACTTGCGCCTCAAACTCCTTTATCATTCTTCCCAGAGCCACATAGTCTGCAGTGATCCACTCAAGGTCATTCTTGGTAGTGTCATTGGTGCCCATGTGGAGAAGCAGGAAGGGATAGCGATCCGAGGGCTTGATGAGTCTCAGCAGTCTCTCCATCACATTGTGAATCCTAGCTCCTGGCAAGCAGCACACGTCTTGGTTTTCCCGGTTGGGACGGCAGATAGATGACTCAGTCCCCCTGAGGAGGGAGCCCATGACCACCACCGCCTCCTTCTCTTGGGAGCAATGGTCATGGAACCCCCATCTCTAGGACAGTGCATCTCATGCCTTCCAATCGGTGGAGTCTCCTTCTGCTCCCTTCCCTCAGATGTATCATCTAGTCCACCCTCCACATTAGTACCTGTGAAGAGAACATGAAAATGGTTGCTCACCTGTATCTGTATTGCTGGTACATGGACGCTCCTCTTTCTTCTTCTGGAGGTCACATGCTGCCAAATTTCTTCACCGTCCTTCTGTCCCCGTTGCGCAGCCTGCTCTGATTCTTCAGAATGTTGTGCCTGTAGAAGCATATCCTTACGTCTGTCCAGGAAATCTTCATTTTCTCTTATGCAATGCAGGGTTGATACTTGTTTCTCCAGACCTTGAACTTTCTCTTCCAATATGGAGACCAGCTTGCACTTTGTACAGCTCCCAGTCTACTGCACTGGGCAGCACAGCATGGAGAGGAGGTGACCAGTCCTCTGTGGAGAAAGAAGTGGTTCAGGACTATTTAGAAAAGCTGGACGAGCACAAGTCCATGGGGCCAGATGTGCTGCATCCGAGGGTCCTAAAGGAGTTGGCGGATGTGATTGCAGAGCCATTGGCCATTATCTTTGAAAACTCATGGCGATCGGGGGAGGTCCCCGATGACTGGAAAAAGGCTAATGTAGTGCCCATCTTTTAAAAAGCGAAGAAGGAGGATCCGGGGAACTACAGGCTAGTCAGCCTCACCTCAGTCCTTGGAAAAATCATGGAGCAGGTCCTCAAGGAATCAATTCTGAAGCACTTAGAGGAGAAGAAAATGATCAGGAACATTCAGCATGGATTCACCAAGGGCAAGTCATGCCTGACTAACCTAATTGCCTTCTATGATGAAATAACTGGCTCTGTGGATGAGGGGAAAGCAGTGGACGTGTTATTCCTTGACTTTAGCAAAGCGTTTGATACGGTCTTCCACAGTGTTCTTGCCAACAAGTTAAAGACGTATGGGCTGGATGAATGGACTATAAGATGGATAGAAAGCTGGCTAGATCATCGGGCTCAATGGGTAGTGATCAATGGCTCCATGTCTAGTTGGCAGCTGGTATCAAGCGGAGTGCCCCAAGGGTCGGTCCTGGGGCCAGTTTTGTTCAATAACTTCATTAATGATCTGGAAGATGGCGTTGACTGCACCCTCAGCAAGTTTGCAGATGACACCAAACTGGGAGGAGTGGTAGATATGCTGGAGGGTAAGGATAGGATACAGAGGGAGCTAGACAAATTAGAGGGTTGGGCCAAAAGAAATCTGATGAGGTTCAACAAGGACAAGTGCAGAGTCCTGCACTTAGGACGGAAGAATCCCATGCACTGCTACAAATTAGGGACCAAATGGCTAGGCAGTAGGTCTGCAGAAAAGGACCTAGGGGTTACAGTGGACGAGAAGCTGGATATGAGTCAACAGTGTGCCCTTGTTGCCAAGAAGGCTAACGGCATTTGGGCTGTATAAGTAGGGGCATTGCCAGCAGATCGAGGGACATGATCATTCCCCTCTATTCGACGTTGGTGAGGCCTCATCTGGAGTACTGTGTCCAGTTTTGGGCCCCACACTACAAGAAGGATGTGGAAAGATTGGAGAGAGTCCAGCGGAGGGCAACAAAAATGATTAGGAGGCTGGAGCACATAATTTATGAGGAGAGGCTGAGGGAACTGGGATTGTTTAGTCTGCAGAAGAGAAGAATGAGGGGGGATTTGATAGCTGCTTTCAACTACCTGAAAGAGGGTTCCAAAGAGGATGGATCTAGACTGTTCTCAGTGGTACCAGATGACAGAACAAGGAGTAATGGTCTCAAGCTGCAGTGGGGGAGGTTTAGGTTGGATATTAGGAAAACCTTTTTCACTAGGAGGGTGATGAAGCATTGGAATGGGTTACCTAGGGAAGTGGTGGAATCTCCTTCCTTAGAGGTTTTTAAGGTCAAGCTTGACAAAGCCCTGGCTGGGATGATTTAGTTGGGGATTGGTTCTGCTTTGAGCAGGGGGTTGGACTAGATGACCTCCTGAGGTCCCTTCCACCCCTGAAAGTCTATGATTCTATGTTGAAAGTGTCTTGGCTGTTGAATATATTTGCTCTGATGCAAAGTAGCGATAATGAAAAGTGAGAGTATAACTCAAGTGTGGATAAGAAATACTGTGTGTTTTTGTGTGTGGTGTTTGTATGATAAATCATATGGAAAAAGTTATTCCTCTATGGTGACAAATCAAAATCAGTTTTACAGTTTCTATTTCAAAAACCAAGAAACAAACATTCAATGAAGGCTACTGCACAAAATAATTAGTATTCTGTGAAGTATTTCACAATTTAATTATTTGTTTTATCTACTTTATCACCCATTTATTTTCAGTATAAAGACTAACATCACTGGAAGTAGAGAGAATCTCAGCTGAAGTGAGTTCTACACCCTATGGTTAAACACAGCAGGGTGAGGAGCTGGCCGGGGTCCCCCCACACCAGCCGATAAACTTTACGTGCCTACTCGCGCAACCCTGAGACGCTCTCCCCCGCCGCTGCTGGGGTCCGGAGCCCCGCGCCTCTCGCTCCAGTGGCTCCTTCCCCACGGGGCGGCGGGATGTGCCGTATGTGCCTGAGGCCCTGGGGGGGGACGGCCGGGCAGCGGCCACGGCGCAGCTGGGGCCTGCTAATTCCCCTGGCACCTGCAAAACAGCTTTTTTTTTTTTGCCCTCCCCCCCCGCCTCCCGCGTCCCGATATTTCCTGTCAGTGATCTGGTCACCCTATACATGTACCAGTGGGGGGTGCCTGACCCCCACATCACATCAAGGATCTTTCTAGCAGCTGGAAGGAAGTATAAAAAAGAGGGACAGTGACATTATCACTTGGCCTCTCTCTCCTCCACACCCCCTATCTCAACGCCTGGAAGCTCGCTTGGAAGACAAAGACTTTGACTTGGGAGATTGGTCCAAGCTGGAAGGGAGTCCAGTCTCTGTACTGTGAACTATGAACTGCCAGTAACATCTACTATGGTGAGAGACAGCTTGATTCAAATCCTGCTTAATCTGTTAAAGTTAGAATTTAGACTGTTTTTATTTTTATTTCTTAAGTAACCAATTTTGATTTCTATACCTGCTACTTATAATCACTTAAAATCTTTCTGTAGTTAATAAATCTGTTTTATATTTGGTTGAAGTGCTTGGGGAATCTTAGCTCTGATTACAAAGGGTACGTCTTCACTACCCGCCGTATCGGCGGGTAGCAATCGATTTATCCGGGATCGATATATCACGTCTCGTTAAGATGCAATATATCGATCCCCCAATGCGCTCACCGTCGACTCCGGAACTCCACCAGAGCGAGCGGCGGTAGCGCAGTCGACGGGGGAGCCACGGCCGTTGATCCCGCACCATGTGGACCCCAGGTAATTCGATCCAAGATACTTCGACTTCAGCTACGCTATTTGCGTAGCAGAAGTTGTGTATCTTGGATCGATCCCCCCCCCCCCCCCCAGTGTAGACCAGCCCAAAGGCTGATGCGTGTCCACTTTCCATTGAAGAAGTGGTGATCTAATTGATGAACTTGCACTTTCCAAGGGAGTCTTGAGCAGTGTAAGATGGTATATTTCTGGGGTGCAAGGCTGGGGGTTGGGGTGATTGGCTGGTGCCTCTTTCTGTATGATTCATGAGTGGCTTGGGAAGCATTCATGCAATTTAGGAGGGTGTGGGGCTCTATATGCTGGTGGCTGAGTGATCACAGTGCCTAGAGTGGTTTTGCTACTTGTCACTGGTGTAGCATTGGGTGAGACAACCCAGGCTGGAGCATTAAGGTGGCACAGTGGTCCCACAGTTCCAGGTAGTACCCTGGGGATCCTGTCACATTAGAGACCCCAGAACAGGGAGGGCCAATGCACCATGGCCCTCCCATTTTTGAAAGTAGATGGGCCAGGCCCATCCGCTTTTCACCATGGGCCCGGCCTCGTGCCCCTCCTGTTCCCTCCGACGCCCCAATCCTGGCCAGCTTGGAAGCTGGAGCTTGGCCCAGGTCAGAGCGGCCTGGGGTGTGGAGGGTCTGCAGCTCCTCACAGCTGCCTGGGTGTCTCTTTCGCTAGGGTTGCCAACTTTCTAATCATAGAAAACCAAACACCCTTGCCCCACCCCCTCCCCGTGGCCCTGCCCCTTCTCTGAGGCCCCGGCCCTGCTCACTCCAGGCCCACTCCCTCCATTGCTCGATCTCCCCAACCCTTGCTCACTCGCTCATTTTCACCAGGCTGAGGCAGGAGGTTGGGGTGCGAGAGGGGGCGAGGGCTCTGATTGGGGGTGCAGGCTTTGGGGTGGAGGGCTGGAGATGAAGGGTTTGGGATGCAGGAGGAGACTCCGGGCTGGGGCCAAAGGGTTCGGAGTGTGCCCCCCCCACACTTTTAGGAAGAATCCATTGCCCCTGCATCACACCCTTCTACCAATTTTTGTGTAGACATCTCTAAAAGATTATCAGATGGCAATACTGTATTAGCTCTCTTAGTTAATTTGAGTTGATTGCAAAATCAATTAATTGAAATTACAGTGGCCTAGATCCTCAAAGGTATTTAGGCTCCTAACTTCCATTGATTTCAATAGAAAGTTAGGAGCCATCTGGGGCAATGGACCAAAACCTCTAGCCTAGACAAGATATAAGAGGAAGAATAAGCACCTTTTATTAAATGCCTGCTGTACTTGCCACTATCAACACTGCAGCTGTCCTAGAATGGGCTTTATGTTATCTGCTATATCTATGTTGATGTCGAGTTCTGAAAGTTATTTTTCCTTGCTTTTGGACAGGCTTTCTAAACAGCATGCACAGGCATTTTTTCTTCAATCCTCTTACTTGCAAATGACCAGACACATTGGATGTGTATTTATCAATTTGTCTGATTTAAATCACTTTTGCAGATGCCAGATTTGGTGTGCCAATCATAAACCTAAATACCTATGACACTAAGAGGATAAAGATGATGTCTCTATTTTTTACTGTTTGTTTTCTTTGGGAGTAATTTTTAATTGGACGTTGGATTTTTATTCAAAATATATCACATTCAAAGTACAAAGACCCTTTAAAATTGAAAAGGGTGTTTGCTTCCTAATGAGTGTAATAACTTTCTCTATCAATGTATCCGTTAACCTGGGGGGGGGGGAGGGGATGTACTAGTGCATAGGTGACTATTGCTTTTTAGAGTGAGGACAGATCATCACATCTGGCTAAAATGAGCCTTTTTTAATGGAAAGGTGCGGAGGTGGTCATCTGATTTTTCTGTAACTTAGATTTACACAGGTATGCTGGAGTAAGAATATGGAAATACTATCTTGTGAAGAACCTTAATGACAAACTCTCTCTTGTGAAGAATTAGTGGACAAAACTGTAAATACACAAAAGAAGCACTTCCTTTTTATTTTAAAGCTGAAACTACTCTGAAGAAACCTCAACGTTCGTGTCAAAGATTGTTTAAAGTCCTTATAGCCTGCTCCTGCTATACTTTGGGTATGTGGTGGGGAGCCAGGGAAGCTAGTGGGATTGTATGTGTGAGTGAAGGAGAGGGGCAGTTTTAATGGGTGTGTGTTGGGGGGGGCAGAGTTAAGAGGGTAGGTAGGAGAGAGAGGCAATGTTAAGGGGTGGGGTGTATGTGTGAAAGAGGGGCAGGATTAAGTGGTAGGTAGGAGTTTGTGTGTGTGAGAGTGTGGCAGGAGAAAGGGGTAAGTAGAGATATGTAAGAGAGAAGGGGGTGTTTGTGAGGGGCAGAGGTGAAAGGTGGGTGAGTAGATAGGGGTGTGTGTAAAGTAGGATGACCTGACATCCCAATATTATCGGGACCTTCCTGATATTAGAGGCGTTGTCTTATATATGCAATTATACCCTGCCCCCCCCAAAAAAGTTCTGATATTTCATATTTACTATCTAGTGACCCTAATTAATGCAGGCGAGGAAGAGCGGTTGGTTGGTTGGTAGGTGGGTGGGTGAGAGAGGAGCAGAGTTTAGGGGTGGGAGGGCAGAGGTGTGTGTAAGGGAGGAGCAGGCAAAGACCCAAAGGGAAGTGTGAGAAAGGGGCAGGGTTAAGAGGTGGATGAGGTTGTGTGTACGTGAGGGGCAGGACTGAGGGTGGGTGGATCCCTCGTGTAGGCAGGAAGGGGCGGAGAGTGGCCCGGCCTGGATACATGTGAGAGGGGGGCCGGAGCCGGTGCGGTTCCTGGGGGGACTGCGCTGAGGCTGGGCAGGGCAGGGCAGGGCAGTCCGAGCCCAGCTCTGTGACTCTCCAGGGGCCACAGGGGCGACCGGGGCTGCGGCATGGGAGCGGGGCCCGGTGGAGCCCCCGGGCGGCGTTGACCTGCGCAGCCCCGGCGGCGAGTGGCGGCAGCCGCTGGCCCCGGGGAGGCAGCAGCGGTTCCCCGCTGGGTCGCGGAGCTCCGGGGCCCGGGACCCGGAAGCAGAAGCGGGGCCGGAGGCGGCTGGATGGGAAGCGGCGGGGATGGGGGAGCAGCAGAGCTCGCTGAGCACCCTGCGGGCGGCCGCCGCCGAGGCGCCGTTCCCGGCCGGCGGGGCCCTGGAGCCGGGGCAGGAGGCGGCCGAGCCGGGGGAGCCGGAGCCCGGTAGCAGGCGGCGGAGCGGGGAGCAGGAGCCGCTTCCCGCCGGGGCCCCGGGGAGTCCGGAGCGCAGCGAGGAGTCGCCGCCGCCCCCTGAGCCTCCCGCGGAGGAGCCGGGGGCCGGCGGGGAGCCCGGGGTGCCCGGCGGGGAGGAGCCGGGGTGGGACTGGGGCAGCAGCCGCTGCCGCATCCCCCCGCGGCGGCACGTGTACTGCACCGTGTACTGCGTGGAGAACGACCGGGCTGGGGCCGGGACGGGACACTCGCCCGCCACAGCCCCCGGGGCCGTGCCCGCCCACCGCGCCCCCGTCGGAGACCCCTTGACCTCGGGGGGCAGCATCGAGGTGGACTTTTACCTGCTGCCCGAGCCCTACTTCGGGCCCCTGCTGGTGCTCTGCTGCCGAGTGTGCCTGGAGGAGAAGCCCATCAAGCCCCTACCCTGCTGCAAGAAGGCGGTGTGCGAGGAGTGCCTGAAGCGCTACCTGAGCGCCCAGGTAAATGCCCCGGTCCTTCTCACCCTCTCTGTGGAGATAAATGCCCCGGCCCTCACCCCCTTTGTGGAGCGCCCTGACCCATCCCATCCAGCACTCAGGTAAATACTTCTGCTCTCCTCACCCTTTCGATGGATGGCCCTGCCCCATCCCATCTTGGCTCCCAGGTACATTTCCTTGCCCTCCTGAGCATCCAAGCTATCAGCCTAGTTGAGAGAGCTCTGCCATTAGGGCAGGCTTCATGCCCCTATTCTTATCCCATTTCTTAGACTCCAAACATAGTTAAAACTTAGTATTTTTCTCTGAAGTGACTGGTTATAGGGCTGTTCCCTCTCTCAGGTGTAGCAGAAGGACTTGCTGTTCACTGGAGCTGGACATTATGGAAGTGTACACACTCTTCCTCTCAGTGGCTGAAGGATTTGTGTGTGTAGGTTGAAGATGCTCTAACGTTTAAACTCATTTTCTTTAAATTTCTCTTGAATTATCCCAGCCTGATAACATCAGCAGGTCAGTAAAACATGAGAGACTGATTCCCCCCCCCCCTACCCCACCTGTTGCCAGGGGCCGATTAAAACTTTCCACTCGGTACTGGCTAGCACATCAGTCATTTTGTATGGACCCTATGACTTTTTTCAGTGACTAGTGGAACTGGGCTAGGCTTAAATGGGAAAGGAACCATCTCACTCTGCCAATCTCACTTAAATGGAGATGGATGGCAGGAGAGAGATCACTTGATCATTGCCTATTAGGTTCACTCCCTCTGGGGCACCTGGCATTGGCCACTGTCCGCAGACAGGATGCTGGGCTGGATGGACCCTTGGTCTGACCCAGTATGGCCATTCTCAGGTTCTTAGATCAAAATATAATTTAAAACTTTTCCGATCCTAATCTAATATCAATAATAATCTCCATAGCTGGATTTAAAACTAGTCTGTATGTATCAGCAGTACTAATAGATTTATCAGGTTTATTTCATACAGCATACTGCAAACAACTGTTGAATTGCACACCAGGGTTGATTTTTCAGTAAGTTACTTAAAACTAAGGTGAAGCCTTATACCCCAGTGTAGAAAAGTATTTACCAAACTGTTTCCAAATTTGATAGGAGTACTTGTGGCACCTTAGAGACTAACAAATTTATTATCGGAATATAAGAAGTGGGCTGTAGTCCACGAAAGCTTATGCTCTAATAAATTTGTTAGTCTCTAAGGTGCCACAAGTACTCCTGTTCTTTTTGCGGATACAGACTAACACGGCTGCTACTCTGAAACCTCCAAATTTGATGATTTTTTTATTAATATCTGAGAGCTATTGGCTTATTTTAGTAACTGTTTATTACTTAAATGCTAAAGTATCATGCACAACCACATGCTTTATCATGCTTCACGTTTTAGTGAGCTTACACCATCTTTATCTCCGTTTTTGCATTTTCATATTGTTGCCTCTCAGTCTGAATTTAAAAAAAGTATGTTATTTTATAATTTAAAGTGCTTACTGTGACATGATTGACTTAATCTACCCCAACACTTTTCCTTAAAACTAACAGAATTGCTAACTAGCTTAGTAACTATAAGGTTTTTTCTTTGAGATGACTGCCTGACAGACATACTCTGGGTTGAGGCATGAGTTCTTTGGTCCTCATCCTGCAGAACCTTACATACTTGCAAAGTCAAAAGCACTACTTTTGGGTAGCAGGGTGTGTTAAGTAGGGTGCGTGTATAGTCCTGTTCGTGCACTCCCATTAGTGGATATAAAAGTGTTTATAACACAAACTACAGCACAATTCCTTCTATTAAATAAAAATTAGGGCTGTCAGTTAATCATAGTTAACTCATGCAATTAACTCAAATTAATTGTGATTAAAAATTGTGATCAGTTTTAATTGCATTGTTAAACAATAGAATACTAATTGAAATGTATTAAATATTTTTGGATGTTTTTCTATATTTTCAAATATATTGATTTCAATTACAACACAGAATACAAAGTGTACACTGCTCACTTTATATTATTATTTTTGATTACAAATATTTGCACTGTAAAATGATAAACAAAAGAAACAGTATTTTTCAATTCACCTCTTAAAAGTACTGTAGTGCAATCTCTATTGTGAAAGTGCAACTTACAAATGTAGATTGTTTTGTTACATAACTGCACTCAAAAACAGAGCAATGCAAAACTTTAGAGCCTACAAGTCCACTCAGTCCTAGTTTTCATTCAGCCAATCACTAAGACAAACAAGTTTGCTTACATTTACAGGAGATAATGCTGCCCACCTCTAATTTACAACATCACCGGAAAGTGAGAACAGGCGTTTGCATGAGACTTTAGTAGCCCGCATTGCAAATAAGGATGTAAATACTGTTTAAAATGTTAATCATTTAAACGATTAAAAAATATTTTGTTTAAGTGGTTAACCGATTAAAGGGCCTGCTGGCATGGCTGGGGCTGCTCCGGTCGAGCAGTACTGCTCCGGGTGGTGTGGCTGGGGCTGCTTTGGTCGGCGCAGTGCCATTGGGGTCGGCGGGCAAGCCAGCCACGAGGTTAGTGGTTAAGGCAGATTAACCAGTAAGACTAATGCTTACTAGTTAGCCAGTTAACATTTTATATTCCTAATTGCAAGGTATTTACATGCTAGCTATGCTAAGCATTTGTATGCCCCTTCATGCTTCGGCTACCATTCCAGAGGATATGCTTCGATGCTGGTGACGCTCGTTAAAAAATAATGCGTTATTTAAATTTGTGACTGAACTCATTAGGGGAGAATTGTATGTCTCTGGCTCTATTTTACCTGCATTCTGCCATATATTTCATGTTATAGTAGTCTCAGATGATGGCTCAGCACATGTTGTTCATTTTAAGAATACTTTAGCTGCAGATTTGACAAAACGCAAAGAAGATACCAATGTAACATTTCTAAAGATAGCTACAGCACTCAACCCAAGATTTAAGAATCTGAAGTGCCTTCCAAAATCTGAGAGCGATGAGGTATGGAGCATGCTTTCAGAAGTCTTAAAAGAGCATCACTCTGATGCGGAAAGTACGGAACCTGAACCACCAAAAAAGAAAATCAACGTTCTGCTGGTGGCATCTGACTCAGATGATGAAAACGAACATGCATTGGTCCGCACTGCTTTGGATAGCTAGTGAGCAGAACCCATCATCAGCATGGACGCACATACTCTGTGGTTGAAGCATGAAGGGACATGTGAATCTTTAGCGCATCTGGCAGGTAAATATTTTGCAACGCCGGCTTCAACAGTGCCATGTGGACACTTGTTCTCACTTTCAGGTGACATTGTGAACAAGAAGTGGGCAGCATTATCTCCTGCAAACTTGTTTGACTGAGCGATTGGCTGATCAAGAAGTAGGACTGAGTGGACTTGCAGGCTCTAAAATTTTACATCGCTTCATTTTTGAATGCAGTTTTTTGTACATAATTCTACATTTGTAAGTTCAACTTTCATGATAAAGAGATTGCACTACAGTACTTTTATGAGGTGAATTGAAAAATACAATTTCTTTTGTTTTTTATTACAAGTATTTGCTCTGTAAAGTGAGCACTGTACACTTTGTATTCTGTTATAATTGAAATCAATATATTTGAAAATGTTGAAAACAAAAAAATTAAATAAATGGTATTCTATTATTGTTTAATTGCACAGTTAATCTGTTTAATCGCTTGATAGCCCTAATAAAAACCAATTGTAAGACTAAAATAATGCTGATAAGGAAGGCGGGGAGTGTAGATCCATGCAGTCAGTCATTGTGAAGAACCATATTTACTGTAGTAAGTAAATGTTCCCCTTGTTTAAAACATAAAATTCTTGCCCTGGGTAAATAGCAAGTACTTAAGATACCCACTGTGATTAAAAAATAATCACAGGAGATGTTGAGGTGTCTCAATTTACCAGTGACACTGTTATTCCGATCAGTCTGAGGGCATCTGATTTAGAGGTTAAGGTCTTGTCTACAATGCAGTTTTTAGCCTGTGGTGTAGCTGCACCAACGCAAGCTCTTAGTATAGACAGTGGTGTAAACTGTGACATGCACTGATGCAGTCTACCTCAGTACAAGCAGCAATGAGTCCTTTGGCACCTTATAGACTAACAGATGTATTGGAGCACGAGCTTTCGTGGGTGCATGCATGCATCTGACGAAGCGGGTATTCACTCACGAAAGCTCATGCTCCAATACATCTGTTAGTCTATAAGGTGCCACAGGACTCTTTGCTGGCTGCTTTTACAGATCCAGACTAACACAGCTACCCCTCTGATACTTGATACTTTAGGGTAAGTCTACACTTACTTGCTGGTTCGGCGGCAGGCAATCGATCTTCTGGGATCGATTTATCGCGTCTTGTCTAGACGCAATAAATCAATCCCGGAAGTGCTCGCCGTCGACGCCGGTACTCCAGCTCGGCGATAGGAGTACGCGGCATCGACGGGGGGGGGGGAGCCTGCCTGCCGCGTCTGGACCCGCGGTAAGTTTGGATTAAGGTACTTCGAATTCAGCTACGTTATTAACGTAGCTAAATTTGCGTACCTTAGTCTGAAGTGGGGGGTTAGTGTGGACCAGGCCTTAGTATAGATACTCACTAAATCCAGGGAGTAATGTGGTGTAAAGGTATGGATAAAACTCCAGTTATTGGGTTTATGTAGTTCTATAATGGGAACATCTGAGATATGTAATAGGAACTTTTAACACCTGTTGGTACTGGAATCCTTACTGGTTCATATGGCATATCAGTTTGTGGAAGATTACTGACAACTAGAACTATCCCTCCATGCTATTAAGTCTAGAGATTGTCTCAGCTAGGGTAATTGTTTGGGTTTTTTTGTTTTTTAGAACTTATTAACTAGCATGTTCTTACACTAACACAGAAAAGGCAACTTAAACTTTTTCATGTTCTAGCTGGTTGAGTTGAAACATAGGCTTCCTCCTAGGCTTTAACTCGACCAGCTAATGTGTGTGCCAAAATACAGGTTGCTTTGTCTGTGCTAGTGTTGGAATGTGCTAGATGACATTTGAAAAACAAAACCCGAAATCAAGACAAACCTGGAATGTCTTATGGAATGGTGTAGTTTTGTTCAGATGGTAATAAACTCCATGTTGTTGCATCTGATAGGATGAGAAGAATTTGAAGGGGGCACATACAGGTATCTTTGTTTCCAGTCCAAGAGAAATGTATCCAATAAGGATCCTTGGTACTTACTATCCTCAGAATGGAACGGATTTCATTTTGCATTGAGTTCTATGGGAAATAGGTCCACCTGAAGAAGTTTTCTATCTGAGAGCATGGGTTTGCCAGGGCACTCTTCAGTGGCCAGTTGTGCTGGATACTGTACTTAGAGCTGAGGTCATCTGTCAGGATGTTATCTTTGCCTTTAATGTGGAAATTTCCAGTTCTTCATAGCTTCCTGATGTGGTAGTTGTGCTGAGCCCCACCCTGACAGTTGACTTGGCACACAGCAATAGTATTACTCACTAAAAGTTGTGAAAAGGAACACTTTGAGGCAGGATAAAAATGGCAGGCAGGCTATCAAGAACATGACAGCTGGACTCTTCCTAAAACTAGAGACCTTGTATTATGAGATGGTTCAGCTGGGCTCTGCAATCTAAAACTGATGTGTCTATTACTAATACTGTTGATGATGGGCTGGGTTGAAGGGAACTCCTCAGCAAGCATGCAGTGCTTTTATCCACAACCACAGAGATTCAAGTTGCAGGGTGCACAGTGCTTGCCATGATTGTCTACAAATTGAGGTGGTTGAACTGTTTTTAGCTAATCCTGCATTGATCTCAACTAGAGTTTGATTATAGGAGCAAGAAGCCTTCAGACTGAGGAGTCTGATGCAGAATCTCAGTTGTCTGAGGATTTGTCCTGAGCTAAAGCAACTTTGAACGTAGCCTGTAACTAGTCTAGTGGGAGGTGCATGGTATCTGGAGTCTGAAGCTGTCCCTGTTAACTACTCCATCTGCAGGAGGGTGGGCTTTTGAGGGATGGTTCTTAGGCCTAAGAAATAGAACAGCTAATATCTTAGGAACCTAGTGTGCAGCCCTTTGAGGTGTGAGGTCTAGTATTGACTAGTCATTAAGAAATGGACATACACAAGCTTCCTTAAGGCTGCTATTACCTCTGTATGCTCTGTGATGGGTCTTGGGGATGACTATACAGAGTCCAAATGGCAGACACCTCTCCTCCCCCGATTGTGTTGTTCTGCTGAAGTATTTGCTATCTTCAAATCAAGAATCTCAGACTGGTCTTCTGGATACAAGGATGTTATCACAAATGCCAACATCACTATATAGAATTTCATCTGCTTGGTAAATTTGTTCAAAAGTCTCAAATATAGTGAGATGCAGCTCCCTCTTTTGGGACTCAGGAAATAACAAGAAGTAGTACTCCTTCTCCATGTACTGTTAAAGGACCTCTCCTAAGACTCTCTCTGGAATAGAAAAAAGATTTGTCTCTATAGCACTTTCTTGTGAGAGGAATTCCTGGGAAAGAAGAGAAGGCAGGATGGAGTGGAAATAGGTCTTGGAAATTAGTTAAAATAGTGTAACCTCCTTCTAACTTCTCCATGTAGCAAGGGAAAAGGAAAGGCAGCTGGCAAGAAGGGAAAATGTCTACAATCAAGTTTGGTTTGAACCTCTCAACAGACATCATCAGGCATTCATAACTACCATGAGTTTAAGAACCTACACAGAATAGAATACAATAGACTTGTGAAATGTAGTATTTTGGTCCAGTTGTTATAGGAGCTGAACCACTGGTGATGACAAACAGTCTCTGATGGTAAAATCTGCTTTTCTCTTCAGAAGATACTGATTGCCTCTGAGTAAGTCCTTGCCTGGACAACCAGTGGAAAAATCTGGTCTTTGAAGTTGTAAGGTGATAGAACATATTAGCAGAAATATCAAAGCCTAAAGACTTCAGAATTGCATTAAAGTTTCTGCGTCATTTTCCTATTGAGCAAGTGTGGGGCCTGTAGTGACAGATTTTCAGCAGTTTTTAATCATGGCTTCTGAAATGGTGCTGAACAGGGTTTTTTTTTTTTTTTTTTCTCTCCTACAGTTGCAGTTACATGGTGTTCTAGTTCATTGCCAATGACTGTTTTCTGCTTTGTTTAATTTTGCTAGCATAGGACAAGACTTAAGAATCACAGCCACCCCTTCCCACATATACATCAAATTCCACCTAAATCTGTCTGTGGAATGTGCCACCTAATGCTTAAGCAGTGTGGCAGAGCACTTTCTGCAGATGGAAAAATTACTCTGCAACTGCAGAGTATTCTCTGTTTTAGAAATGTAAAAACCAAAAGCTGAGATTAAATCAGTCCCCACCTCACCCCCAGTAAATTAGTCATTAGAAGTTTAGCAGATAAGACCAGAGTTCTGATAATGGTCCTGATATTGACTTACTGCATGTGACCTTTGGTAAGTCACATACTTGTTCTCTGCCTCAATTTACCAATCCAAAACTTGGGCATGATATTTAACCGACCTCTCAGGGAGTCCTTTAGGGTTGATTAGGAACTGGTTGCCTGAGAAAATGCTTCTGTTCCCTGTATCATTAGGTTTACTGACTTTAAACAGCCATTGGGGCTGTGGGAAGGAGATGATTGGAGTAAGATTCCAATGCCTGTGTGCCAGGTGGAGGTGACCCTAGAAAGCATGGATGGATCTGGCTATAGGAATTCCATGGCATGGGAGCTGAAGAAGACAGTCACTTGCAAACCTCAGCATAGGTAGCATGTTGGGGTGGGACTGAAGAGTGAGGGGGTGGAACTGCAGTGCTGTTTCTGGGCAGCACCATCTATGGGTAGCCTCCTTAGTGCTGATTAAATTACCCCTAGGGCTGCTGACCAGGAGGCAAAAGGTGGCTGAAAGCTAGGTTAGCAACCCTTCCCTTGGGCTGTAAATTTTGTTCTGCGTAGCGTATAAACTAAGAAGAAAAGGGAGAGATTAATGTACTTGACTTCTCAATCTTAATATTGTATTCATTATGCTGCTCTTACATGACATTCAGCTTTCTTTATTTTAGAAGCTGTGTACACACACAAGCCTGATAGATGAATGATTCACTTCCTCCTCTCTACTAGTGGTTTGTAAATCTGAGTCAGAGTGAATATTTGGTATTTGTTTATTTGAGAATTCCCTCTAAAAACAAAACCAGACATAGTGAAAGCATTTGGTACAAAGATTATGAATAACTTCAGCTATTCATAAAACAAAATCTTGGCTAAATTTGTTCTGGATGGATGAACTGGACGAAACTGAGGTGAAGAATTACACTTACAGTAACTTTTTTCTCACTTCATTAATCTGCAAACTTGATAACTACCACGCAAAACTGGTAGTCTTATTGCCCAATTTTCAGAAAATATTAAAATGACTAACTCATATTAGTGAGATTTCATTATTTCTATAAATTGTAGTACAGTACATTAGTAAATATGTGAAGTATTATAATTAAATCTATCCTATCATTTTCCTCGTAAATGAACCAAGTAAATCTTGTGGTACAAGACATTTGCTGTTTTTATTGCTTTGTTTATTTGTGGATCATCAAGTTTTGGTCTCCCATTTGTTAGTGATGTGTTTTACTTAAAGTTTGCTTGCAGTATTCATTCCTATGTTAAAAGAACATTGTCAGGTCAACTTAAGTGGCATGCTATGTTCTGAATATTTTTATATAGTAAGTTGACCCCTTAAAGATGCTGTAAGTGAAAGAAAATGGAGGAAAATACTTTTTTGTTTCATTTTCTCCTCTATGGAGTCAGTCTGTCCCCTGTTTATGTGGGTCTTTCACACAACTGGAGGGGAAAAAAAACCTGAAAACATGTAAAACCATGCGGGCTGGTGGGGAGGTGGGAGCAGGTGTATTGCCTACCTTGATCTTTAAAACTGACTAGATTTTAAAGCTGCCTCTGTTGTGCTTGCATGAGCTAGATCTGACTCCTTATGTGCTAGATCCAATGTATGCTTCTCTGGTGGTATAAAGTGGATGCAGAGCTACCCAGTATGAACAGCTGAGAATTACGCTGGTGTGGGAAAATCATCAGCAGGTGTACAGCTGGCATATCCAGATCTAATCCACATAGCCCCTCCCCCATCTGTATATGGAGCTGGAGAGTATGTGTCCAGACTGTGCTGTGCTTCAGTGGCTGCTGGCTGGCATAACAGTCCTGGGGGCTGTTAGGAGCCGTTTTAGCAGTCTTGAAACTGCTCTAAACTATGTTGGCCTTGGGGATGGCTTAGAATAGATCCCAAGATTGGGAACTCCCAAAGAGATCTGTTGCTGTCCTTCCAGTAGATGTTCCCAGTGCTTATTGGACATGGTTGAGGATTAAACCTAAGAACTTGAAAGTCAAATGGTGTGCAAAATAAAGCCAAATGTTGAGTATTTTTATAGCACTCTCAGATATGTAAAGAGATTTTCCCACAAACTTTTATTTTTAGAGGGAGAAATAACTGGTTTGGGATTAGGCTTGGAAAATGTTGACCCCAAAGGAGAATGTTTCTGAAAGTTATGCTCATATAAAAACAGAAGATGTTAATAGAATTCTGTATGTAATTGGCCTAATGAATGTATTAATTACCATAAATACTAACAGAAAATATTGGTGAGTCTGAATTATAATCAGGCTTAGCAATCTAGCTCCCTTATAAATCATTTGGCCCATGTGACGTGGAATGCTGTTTCATACTCAACATTCTCATGGAATTTGGCAAGCATGCTCAGATAGAATGCTGTAGGTTTCATAAATGTATATTCTGATGTTGATAATCTCCTCCCACCCCAAATCAAACTTTATCTAGGTTACAAAGTATTCAGTGACCAATAGGGTAGGGCAGATGGGGGTGTACTTAGGACACAGCAGGAGGAAAGTTTGAGAAGGACAGGGCAGATGAATGACTAGCAATCCTGTGAGCCTGAGACTGACAGCTGCATGGGGAGAACATACCAAATAATACTAGGAAGTGCTGCATTGTGTATTACACCACTGTTCTAAGCTCTTATTTTTATTTCCAGACAAAAACGACATTAAATAGAAGTTAAGATTGATAATACATTGTAATGGGTTTGGGCCCTTTGGGGAGTCACCTGATGTGCTGGGATGCCACTGAGTCAGTCTATTCTGCTAGCCTGGGTCCCCTTTACCTGGCCTTGTTAGTCTAGGCTCACAAGCCTCTTCCAGCCAAGCACACAGGCAGGGCCACAACCAGCTGCACAGAGAGACAGAGATCCATCCGCTCTGGAAAGATTCCGCCTTAGGGGCTCACCCCAACACTCTGGAGCCCCTCCCTTTAAGAGGTAAAAACCCAAAGATTTTATTAAATTTGCCCCCTCCCTCAATGTGGAGGGAGATATGCATAACTTCCTCTCTCTTCTCCACCCCCCCCCCCCCCGATTTAAATCACTAGTCAGGAAGACTTTAATCATGGATTTCTACATAAAAGTGCATTCTTGTTGGTTGTTATAACCTTAATATATATTCTTCACAACTCAGAGATTGATGTAGGTTTCATTTTTAGAAGGTACATACTATACATTTTAAAGTGGTTTATTTTGAAAACTTTTCAGATTAGTTTTATAGCTATATCAGAAAATGAATGATTGTGTGGTTATTTCATTTACCAAAGGTAATTGAAGCAGATAGTTCACCTCCCAAAGACTTCATGAATATTTCCAATTCAACAGGTTAATCATTAATATTTGGAGGAAATTCTTGCTATGCTGTATTAGGAGGAGAACATCACCAGACATTTAAATTTGTTTTATTTAACTAAAACAAGAATGTTATGTATTCTGGACTTTTTTCTTCAACAGCAAACATATACTATTTTAACAAAACAAGCATAAGAATTTTTGAATTTAGTTAAACATTCAGGTTTTTTTAAATCAGGTTTGTTTTTGTTAAAATTGTTCTTAACTTAAATAGTTAAAAAAAAAAAAACAAAAATTAAATAGACTGTTAGCCAGGTCAACATGAGAAACTTAAAATATTGACTTCTGCAGCTAACTCAGTCGTCTTCACCTTCATTTTTATGTTTGTTCATAATCTGGAAAAGAAAAACAAGCTTTCCTGGTTTTTCAGGTCTCAAACGATCTCAATTTGGACTGAATTAGTCCAAAGGAAGAATATATTCTTTCTAAACCGGCAGAAGAAGCTGCTACTGTTAAAAGTGAGATTATCACTTCAACAGTCTCTGAATCCAAGTGCTTAAGTGACTTCCACCAGTTCACTGGTGTGACTTTCTTTAAAACATCATCAGCAAACATATTTCTTGAACGGTTCACCCTTCGCTCTGAAGTTTATTATAGTTGGCATTATGACGGGATGATTGCTGGATGTCTATGTCAGAGCCAACTCCTCTTCTTCAGCAGTTAAGGTTTGACCCTGGTGCCGAGTATTGAGAATATTTGCGAGAAAATGAGCTGGAGATAGTGCTTGTCCCATTCGTTTTTTTAATGCTTGTAATTTAATTCTGTCATTGCATATTTCTCTTTTTAAGATCTCACTCAGTTCCTTCCAAATTTCAACAGCGTCAGCAATTAAACAGCTATTTCCCTGCATTTTGTTCAAGCCTACAGAAATAGGCTTCAGGGTACTCAGCATGTGTTCAATATTTCTCTTAAGCCCAACATCTATTTTTTTCACTATTTTGTTCACAAATTGTCATCCGATTAGGTCAGTTCTTGATATAGTGAAACAGTCCGCTACTGAGTTCCATCGCACATCTGTGGGAGAGTTAGCTTGGTTCCTCCCACTTTTTTCAGAGCAGGTGCTGCAAAGTGGTTGTTACAGAAGTATTTTGCAATTTCAACAACATTAGCCTTTATTTCTGGAACACTGAACTCTTGGGCTAGGAGGTGCATCAAATGAGCACTGCGACTGTATGTTATTAGCTTTGGACTCTCTTCACTCTCTCCTAAATCTCTTCTTATCTTGAATACATTGCAGCATTGTCTGTGACCAAGCTGCGTACTAGACATTTGAATTTTTTTTCACAGTTTGTTATAGCTTTTACTGCCACTTCTTGTAAGTATTCTGCTGTGTGTGCATTTCCTTTTGTATCAATTGTTTCTGTAAGGAAGACATTCCCTTCTTCTGTTGTCACACAGGCACATACAATAGGATCATTGTGGACATTGCTCCACCCATTAGGACTCAGGTTAACAATTTCACCCTCTAGACCTTTAGCACACTGCTCAATTTCTCTTTCATACACTTTATCCAGCAATTTGCCTGCAACATCTGCTCTGTTGGGTGAACTGTATACTGGTCTTAATGACTGAACCATGTTAATGAAGTATGGGTTCTCAATCATACAGAAAGGAGAGTTTGTTGCATAAACAAACCGGGCAATTTTTTAATCAATTACCTCTTTTTGTAATCTGATGGTTCTTATCACAAACTTATCTATGGTTGTTTCTGCATGATGGAGATTTCTTTTTTCTTTTGGCTACAGGTGATATACTGTGGCTATGTGACATACATGATGTGACTGAAACACTATCATTGGCAGATAAATCAGAAACTGTAGAAAATGATGGTGATCTTGAAGGTGGATAGTCTTCAGAATTCTGTATGTTGAGGATGGATTCTCCTAAACGCAAGTCAATGCAGTTATTTAATTATTATTACCATACTGCTCATGTAGTATTACACATTGCATTCACTGACAGTGCTACTTTAAAGGTGAAATTGTAAAAGGAGGATCTGCCTATTTCAGCTATTTATTTTTTTCACAACTACATCTAAAATGATAGTACCATAGAGTAACAACTATATTTTTTGCTCAAACATGAGAATTTAAGAATAGTCCAGAAGGAAGACAGGCAGTCCTTAAGAAAGAAATATGAAATAAAAAAATTTACCAACCTGAAGTTCCTGCTTGTTCAGACATGTTCCTTTCATCATCTTCAACACAGCTTCCTCCTGAGAAGGAACACTTCTCATGATGTTTCATTCAGGCAACCAGGCCTTGCATTTCTTTGTTGCATTGTTTGCATTTTGCACGCATGCCTGTCTTCCCACAGGTAGAGAACTTCATTAAAATATTCCAAAACTGAGTTTCTTTTACAGCCTACTGCCATTATAGGTTTTCCCTTCTAGTGAGAGAAAGGTATGGTAGATCTCAAATCAATGAAGGCTACACTCAGAAAGACCTCAAGACTTCTGGAATATGCTGCTCAAACAGTTTCACTTTTGTTTCTACTGCCTGTCCCTTCTCACATTTATCTCTAGACTTCTTCTCCTTGTCCAGATCTATTCCGCCCCCAACTATCTTCTATTCATTGAACTTTTTGAAACTTTGCACTTTTAGAGAGAGGTAAGAGATTGACTCTGTGTACACAAATTTGCAGAGGGACAGTAGGATTGAGGTCTGTTATTTTTCACCTCTCTATATTTATTTAAAAACATTTTTGCTGTTAAGAAGCATGTTATCTCGAGACACAAATCCACAGTTTGAGAACTGCAAAACTAAGCATCTCTGTTGGTATCTTCTAGACTGAGCACTGTGTTCCATTGGGTAGATAGAAAGATTAACCTAAATAATCTATACAGCAGCCCCTGGAACCCGATAAAATTGGGTTCCTAATCTAAAAACTATTGGAACTCATTTACAAAACTTTTCTTAAACATTACATGAATATATTGTTTCATACTATAGAATTAGAATTTATAATCCTTATTCCATGATGAGATATATTTGCGCTATAATGCATCTTAATCAAAGCTATCTTTAGATTAGGGTTACCATATTTTGTGCCTCCAAAAGGAGGACACTCCACGGGGCCCTGGCCCCGCCCCCAGCCCCGCCCCCTCCCCGCCCCAACTCCGCCCCCTCCCCAAAGTCTCCGCCCCCTCCCCTGCTTCCCGCGAACATTTAATTCGCGGGAAGCCTGGGCAGGTAAGGGGGTGTGTGGGGGGGGGAGGTGCGGCCCAGGCTGGCCCCCCGGCGGCTCCAGCCTGGGTTGGCTCGGGTGCCGGCCCTGGCCCCCGGCCGACCACCCCCGGCCCGCCCAGCACTGCCGGCCGGCTCCCGGCGGCCCAGCGCACCCCCCGGCTCCCGGCGGCCCAGCGCACCCCCCCGGCGGCCCGACCCCGCGGCCCAGCGCACCCCCCCGGCGGCCCGGCTCCCGGCCCGACCCCCCGGCTCCCGGCCCGACCCCGCTGCCCAGCGCACCCCCCCCGGTGGCCCGACCCCGCTGCCCAGCGCACCCCCCCGGCGGCCCGGCTCCCGGCCCGACCCCCCGGCTCCCGGCCCCGCGGCCCAGCGCACCCCCCCGGCGGCCCAGCCCCGCGGCCCCGGCCCGGCTCCCGGCCCGGCCCAGCGCACCCCCCCGGCGGCCCGGCTCCCGGCCCGACCCCCCGGCTCCCGGCCCCGCGGCCCAGCGCACCCCCCAGCGGCCCGGCTCCCGGCCCGACCCCCTGACTCCCGGCCCCGCGGACCCCCGCGGCCCAGCGCACCCCCCCGGCGGCCCGGCCCCGGTCCGGCTCCCGGCCCGGCCCAGCGCACCCCCCCGGCGGCCCGGCTCCCGGCCCGACCCCCCGGCTCCCAGCCCCGCGGCCCAGCGCACCCCCTCAGCGGCCCGACCCCGCGGCCCCGGCCCGGCACCGCGTGCCCGGCACCGCGACCCCGGCCCAGCCCTCCCTCCCGATTTTCCCGGACATGCACGGCTTTTGGGGGATTTCCCCCCGGACGGGGATTTGAGCCCCCAAAAGCCGGACATGTCCGGGAAAATCCGGACGTATGGTAACCCTACTTTAGATAGGTTTTTTCCTCAAAAAGCATTTTATCAAAAAACTGATTTAAATAAAAAAAAATTCAGATTTAAAAAAATTAGTTTTTTTTTTTTTTTTTTTTTTTTTTAAATCATTGATTTTTATCCACCCTGGACATTACATAAACTGAGTTATATTATAAACAAGAAATAAGTTTATTAACTAAAAAAGGTGAATTTTAAGTGAATATAAGAGATAACAGACAGAACAAAGCAGATTACTGAGCAAATAAACCAAAGTACGCAAGCTAAGCTCAATATATTTAAGAAACAGGTTACACAATGTAATTTCTTACCCTAAATGTTATTTTAGACAGGTTGCAAAGTTTCTGTGGTTCAGAGTTCCGGTTATATTCCTTTTCAGACTAGACCCCTGTCTCAGCCCCCTTGCCTTCCCTTCAGGTGGCCATGGAGAGGAGGAGTTTTGTTGCCTTCCTCCCCACCCTTAAATAGAATTTACATAAGGTGGGAATCCTTTGTTTCCCAAACTTGAACCCCCCTTTCCATCCAGTGGAAAGTTACAAGAAGTCCCAGGTAATGTTTAGTATCAGGTGACAAGACCCACCTGACTCTGTAGTATCACAGCGTTCATGAGTCAGTGGCAGTATGGAGTGTCCCCAAGAAGGGCAAGCCTTTTCACAGTCCATTGTCCTCGCTGATTGGCCATCAGCCCTGTCTGGCTTTTGCATTTTTGTACCTGAAGTGTTACCAGTGGGCGTCATCCAAAGTAGCATAGTTGAAATACAGATACATAGTCAATATTCCTAACTTCAGATACAGAAATGATACAGGCATACACATGGCAAAATTATCTCATTCAGTAAATTATAACCTTTCCAATGATATCTTACAAGACCCATCTTGCATAAAGTACATCTGTTATGTCATATTCAGATCGCAAGCATATTTTCATAAAGAATATGGAATGAAACAACACATACATATCCATAATTAAGGGTTTAAAAAAAAAAAAAAAAACCAAAACCCAGAGATGCTGTAATTATACCAGTACCAACTGTTAAAAAGCAAGAAATTCAGAGTTAAGATTAAATTTAAAAGAAATTCAAACATGTTAAGTTATGGAAATAGAGTTAGGGCACTGAAACAACCGTAACTCTGTCCTAAAGTGACACTATGAAAAAAATCATATTAGAATTAAGGTAATGTTTTGGCTATAGATTAGATTAAATTGACTCTTAAAGACATTCGATTTTTGTTTTTCTTCTAGCACCATGAAGGGAGTATTTCTTAAAGGACTAATTTTTAAATGTTCACTCTAGCCAATTGTAAATTTCTAAAATCTTAGAAAATTCATTCTGTGCTCAAAAAGCAAATGCTGTAATTTTGGGCAGGGTATGTTGTATTCTTTAAGTATAAAGTGGCTGAATATAAGTGCAAATCTAAAATTTGTGGAACCATGAGCAGAGCTTTATAATAGAACTAAATTATAGTATTGCAGGACTTTCCCTGAAGAGGAAAATATATAAATCTTGGGCACATTTCATTCATCCTGCTCATAATCATTTTTATATCTTCTGTTAAAACAGCTGTTTCACAGTTTCTCTCCATTTTTTTAGTAGTTAGGGCAGCTATAGATTAATGAAAAATTAATTGATTCTCATTCCTGTGGAAGTTTAGTAGTAAGCCCCTCTGCCATGTACATTGGCCAAACCGGACAGTCTCTACGCAAAAGAATTAATGGACACAAATCTGACATCAGGAATCATAATACTCAAAAACCAGTGGGAGAACACTTTAACCTGTCTGGCCATTCAATGACAGACCTGCGGGTGGCTATCTTACAACAGAAAAACTTCAAAAACAGACTCCAAGGAGAGACTGCTGAGCTGGAATTGATATGCAAACTAGATACAATCAACTCAGGATTGAATAAGGACTGGGAATGGCTGAGCCATTACAAACATTGACTCTATCTCCCCTTGTAAGTAGTTTCACACTTCTTATCAAACTGTCTGTACTGGACTATCTTGATTATCCCTTCAAAAGTTTTTTTTCTCTTACTTAATTGGCCTCTCAGAGTTGGTAAGACAACTCCCACCTGTTCATGCTCTCTGTATGTGTGTGTATATATATCTCCTCAATATATGTTCCACTCTATATGCATCCGAAGAAGTGGGCTGTAGCCCATGAAAGCTTATGCTCTAATAAATTTGTTAGTCTCTAAGGTGCCACAAGTATTCCTGTTCTTTTTGCGGATACAGACGAACACGGCTGCTACTCTGAAACCTACGTAAAAACTGTGAATCTTCCTATCTGTGTAGTTGTTTTATGTTCACTCTCTCACTCATGTTCAGTGTATTTCTTATATTCTCTTCTACATTTAGGTCCCCTGAAAAGAATGGTTTCTAGTGCAGAGTGTTAAATTGACTTCACTGTACTGCACGTCCATTTGCTGCCTATAAGGATATTTAGCCTCAGAGTCAGGTTGATGTCAGATGTCTTCAAAAAAAAAAAAAAAAAAATCTGTTGCTGCTCTGTGGTATTAATTCTTTACCACACATCTGCTCTTAGCCGTTCAAGTTACAGAGGACAAAAATCAGCCACCTTCTGTCTCAATGGAGCCATCAGCTGTTGTCACAGAGGAAAACTGAAGCATATTTGCTTCATTGTAAGCAAAAGATCCTTCAGTGTAGTCTGTGCTGGCAGCACAGCCTATACTTAAGGTTGTTCGACACTTCCTATTATTAGACCTTTATTTCAGTTGCTTGTAGCTTTGGCAAGCTTCACCATTCGAGCTGAAATTTTCCAGGCTGGGTGTTTGCTTTAGACTGAATTTTTGGGAGGAAATTTTAGCAAAAAACGGATCAGCCATTTCTGAGAACAGGATTATGGGAAACAGATTTTTTTTGCCCATGTGTTTTTTAAACAACTCTAATAATTTGGTTGAGAAGCACTTTGTGCCTCCCTGACTTGGAGCTGGGATTTGAAATTTGGTAGTGGGTTGCCTTTCTGTCAGGGATGTTCCTTTTACCTTCCCTCTTGAAAAACCACCCAAACTTGACCAGTTTATGAACCTTTGGAAAATTGCACTTAACACACCCTCAGAGACTTGTTAGTTTGGCAGCTAAATTTTCCAAGGATTCAATCTGCATGGAGTATGCTTCAGCCCAGGGCTACAAGGATAGAGCAGGACTCATTTCAGTTGCTGATCTGGGCTGCTGTGGTATCTGGTACTGGAACAGAGAACAAGAGAGATATGGATTTCCTGTGCTCTAAATAATTCCCCTGCTGGCTTTCAGGTAGTGAGGAGGAGGAAGAGTGGCCTGATTGAAATGTAGAGGGGACAAAAACTGAATGGGGATGGGGAACTTGATGGACAAGAAGGCTGGGAATAGGACGAGGAATCTAGGATGAGGAGGTGGGATGGGGCTGGAGGGAGAGGGCTGGTAGAAGGGGTCAGGCTTGTGCAGAGGGTTTGGTGGGGGAAGGGGGGGGAGGAGCAGAAAGGTCTGTACCCACTTCTCTCCAGAACCTACAAATAAACCCGTAAGAACATAACATAAGAATAGCCATACTGGGTCAGACCAAAGGTCCATTCAGCCCAGTATCCTGTCTATTGACAGTGGCCAATGCCGGGTGCCCCAGAGGAAGTGAACCTAACAGGTAATCATCAAGTGCTCTCTCTCCTGCCATCCATCTCCACCCTCTGAAAAGCAGAGCCTAGGGACACCATTCCTTACCCATCCTGGCTTCTAGCCATTAATGGACTTAACCTCCATGAATTTATCTAGTTCTCTTTTAAACCCTGTTATAGTCTTAGCCTTCACAACCTCCTCAGGCAAGGAGTTCCACAGGTTGACTGTGCACTGTGTGAAGAACAACTTCCTTTTATTTGTTTTAAACCTGGTGCCCATTAATTTCATTTGGTGGCCCCTAATTCTTATATTATGGGAACAAGTAAATAACTTTTCCTTATTCACTTTCTCCCACCACTCATGATTTTATATACCTCTATCATATCCCCCCTTAGTCTCCTCTTTTCCAAGCTGAAAAGCCCTAGCCTCTTTAATCTCTCCTCATATGGGACCCGTTCCAAATCCCTAATAATTTTAGTTGTCCTTCTCTGAACCTTTTCTAATGCCAGTACATCTTTTTTGAGATGAGGAGACCACATCTGTACACAATATTCAAGATGTGGGCATACCATGGATTTATATAAGGGCAATAAGATATTCTCCGTCTTATTCTCTATCCCTTTTTTAATGATTCCTAACATCCTGTTTGCTTTTTTGACTGCCACTGCACACTGCGTGGACGTCTTCAGAGAGCTATCTGCGATGACTCCAAGATCTCTTTTCTGATTAGTTGTAGCTAAATTAGCCCCCATCATATTGTATGTATAGTTGGGGTTGTTTTTTCCAATGCGCATTACTTTACATTTATCCACATTAAATTTCAGTCCAGTCTCACCATTCTTCTACTGTCTCCAGCCTCCTCTAATGGCTGGTCCACATAGAGGATGACAACTTACTGCTGTTTCTAGTTACTCCGTTAGCTCAAGTGGCAGAGTTTTGTGCTGTGGATGTAAAGGTTACAGCTCTGCTGATGAAGCGTGTGGGAGTCAGTATTTCTTCATGTGATGACATTTCTGGGTTTCATTTTTTTTTTTTAAACAAGGGTCTTACATGTTGAAAACTGTTAAAATAACATTAAGATTGCAAAGTGAAGCATGAAAAGTTAGGAAATGCCAGAATTGAGATTGCCTAACAATCTTGATTCATCCCACTTGTGTGTATACATTATGATAAGTCTTTAATTACATGATCACATTTTCTCCATATAACTGCTGCCTCATTCAGTTTACAAGATGGATGGATGGTGCTCACTGAACAAGCCACTAGTTGGTATTTTTATCATTATTGTTCAC
The DNA here is from genome assembly GCF_027887155.1 of Malaclemys terrapin pileata. Lineage (NCBI taxonomy): Eukaryota > Metazoa > Chordata > Testudines > Emydidae > Malaclemys > Malaclemys terrapin. The sequence continues at coordinate 114,502,247 of NC_071507.1, read as the reverse complement.
TGTGTGGCCCCATGCCTTATTTACTGCATTCTATTCAAACTCAGTTCTGAAGGCAGAATTGACTTCCTCCATGGCACTAATCACTATAGTATATGAACATTCATGAATTTATTTTCATAACATTCCTCTGAGGTGGTGGTTTTCCAGATGTGTAGATGGGGGAACCAAAGAAGAGAGAGGTCAAAACTGTCTGCTAATTTTGAGTGTCCAATTTGAGATGTCCCAGGGTCTGATCTGTTTTTCAGAATACTTAGCATCGTATAGCACAACTCCCAGTTACTTCAGTTGCAGCTGTGAGTGCTCAAGTTGAGCATCCATAAAATGAGGAACATTCAGTCAGTGACCACCTGTGAAATACTTGGTTTAAGTGAATTGATTAGCATCACATGGATTCTATTCCTGCTTCTACTTCAGAGGTCTCAATCTTTCAGGGCAGCCTTCAGGTGCCATGACCATGAGACTGTTCTTTCTCTTCTTGGAGTTGCCTGCCTCATTCATTGCACATCTTCCCAATTGTGCAGCAAATGAGGCAGGGATCCTACAGACAAGTCTCTCTTATTACACAGCCCCGAGTGATCCCAAAAACAGGTCCATCGTGAGCACTGAATGAGGCAGGGATCCTGTGGAAAAATGTGGTGATATAATTAGAGACTGCATCATTATGAGTACACACAAGGGAGCTAAATTAAATCTGCACAAGCAATGTTAATTCTGGCATTCCCTAATTTTTGAGTGCTTGACTTTGTAACTTTAGCATTCTAACAAGGGGTGTGTGTGTGTGTGTGTGTGTGTGTGTGTGTGTGTGTGTGTGTGTGTGTGTGTGTAATGGATTATGTAGTATGTCATGTCTCACAAAGTAGTCTCCTCTGCTTGTCTTGAGCAGCCAGAAGGCCAACTTCACTGACTACCTAAAGATTCCACCTATGTAAGGGAATCACCACAGGGTATAGCAGTGCCTTTGCTACATCCTCTCAAGTGCAGGTGATGATGTCAGCTCCTCCGTTCCCTCCCCTGGACCTCAGGCTGATCCTTAGCTTCTGGAATGGGGCCATTAGCTCCTGGACACAGAGCCAACTTTTGGAGAATGCTGTAACTTATGCAGCTGGCTGGTCCAAGGAAGAAGAGAGTGTAAAGATTGCTTAAAGTTCAGTTCTGCTGGACCAGAGAATCTGGCCCAGCATCTCTAGAATATTATTTATTTTTACACACTTAATGTAAGTGAATGCAGTGTGTAGTGATTGGTGGAAGCCCTTATACTATTATATTGGGTAGAATCCTAGAAAATCTGTTGCCTTTAACTCATGTGGTATGTAACTTTTTAAAAGCATCGCCCCCCTTCCCCCCACACACACATTAGAGCATTATCTAAGACTTTATTATCCAAAAAAAGTATATATAAACTATGGTAATCTGTCCTGATTTTAAGGAGTACACGTAGCAGTTAACAAAAATTACTAAGAATGATATCCATGTTTGGTGACTTACTTTTTGACTAAGGCCCCAATCCTGCGAATGACAAGTAAGTGGAACTGTTCTCATGTGTAAAGGTAAGCATTGGTGTAACTGTTTGTTTGCAGGATTTGGGCTTCAATGTACAAAGCAAGTGATATGACTGGAAACTAGCTGAAGTGGTGTGGTTATTATAGGCATAATCTTTTAAAATTAGATTACGTTTTTCCTAATGTATCCCATAGTTCAATGTGCAAAAATTGAAACAAAAGCTATATATAATATATATGTGAAAGTCTGTGAGGTTACAATTGACTTATAAGAGTAGGACTATTTTGTTCTCTGCTAAATCCAGGGTTGTGAGTTCAATCCTTGAGGGGGCCATTTAAGGATTCAGTACAAAAATCTCTCTGGGGATTGGTCCTGCTTTGAGCAGGGGGTTGGACTAGATGACCTCCTGAGGTCCCTTCCAACTCTGATATTCTATGATAGAGTAGAATTATACAGCACATACTTTCTCCAACTGTCTGTGGTAGTATTTAGCACACTTGCATGCTTAGTACACTTCTATAAAATAGATTTCAGTGGAGGTGGAAAGTAGACTTCAGAGATTTTATTATTAAAAACAGATTTATAATTAGGGTACACCATGCAGCAGAATACGACAAAGGATCAATTTTGTTTTTAATAAAATGTTCCATTCAATCTAAATGATTCCATAAGCAGCACCAGGGGAAAATTTAAGAGCATTTTAATGTTGCTTGGCAGGGAATGGTTTGTGGGTTTAAAAAGTAATCTTGTGTCTTTGTAATGTTTGTCATTTACTAATTGAGTGACCCAGAAGTAGACTGTGTGTGTGTATATATGTGTGTATATGTATATGTATATATGTATATGTGTGTGTGATATATATTTATTTTCAGGGTCCCATGATTTCCTTCCTGTTATGGAATTGGCTATGGAATGTCACCTAGAAGCAGGATTTGGCTGCCACATCTAATTTTATTTATTCTTTTAACATTGATTTTAGCTCTTTATGGTTGTGATGATAACTACCTAAATGTGAATTGATGTAGTGTGCTTTACTGTGCAGACAGCATGAAAGGAAAGCTTTTAGAGTAGTATGACTTGCTCCTGTTCACCCTAATAAGATGTTAGTCTGAAATTCACTCATGCAATTTTAAAGGTCTTGTTAACTTATTTCACTGCTGGTAGTATTGGCAGACTGTCCAGCTAATGTGTTTTATCCATCACTTGTTAGCTGTAGTGGTGGAGAAATAGAGGGGGCCACAACAGGACATCTGGCTGTTGACCTGGATTGCTGGGGCAAGGAAAGGAGTCAAAAACCTTGCCCACTTCCCATGGTTTTCCTTCATCTCCCCTGGAAAAAAATCAGGCGCGTGTGGTCTCTGCTCACAAGGGGAACAGAAGGAGGAGATGCATATTTCCCCAAGTACCAAAAATCTTAACTATCCTCGTGGTGTAAAAAAAACCAAGCCATCTATTGCCCCTTCCAAGTTGCCAAAAGCCCCATCTTGACAGAAACCTGCAGGTTTTATGCATTAATTCAAAATCTTGCAGCATGCTAAACAATGAAAATCTGGAGGCAGCGCATATGGGGAAAAAAATCCATGATTTTGTTTTTGTTTTTTTTTATTTTCATATTAAATTAAACTCATTAATAAAATCTTGAATTTATCTGAATCTACTGCAGATATTTCATTCTGATTCAGAATTAGCCCTATATCACAGAAATCAGGATTTTGCTGCAGAATTTAATTGGTGTGCCAGAGACTATTCAGGCCCCTTCATATAATCTGATCCTATGGAGCCCTGAGGGAATCTTTGTTTCTTTCAGGTTTCAGAGTGGTAGCCGGGTTAGTCTGTATCAGCAAAAAGAACAGGAGTACTTGTGGCACCTTAGAGAGTAACAAATTTATTTGAGCATAAGCTTTCGTGGGCTAAAACCCATTTCATCGGATGCATGCAGTGGAAAATACAGTAGGAAGATACACTCTCTCGCTGAAAAAATGGGTGTTGCCATACTAACTATAATGAGAGTAATCCGTTATGCTGGGCTATTATCAGCAGGAGAAAAAAAACTTTTGTAGTGATAATCAGGATGGCCCATTTCCAACAATTGACAAGAAGGTATGAGTAACAGTAGGGGAAAAAATTAGCATGGGGAAATAGATTTGACTTTGTGTAATGACCCATCCACTCCCAGTCTTTATTCAAGCCTAATTTAATGGTGTCAGGTTTGCAAATTAATTGCAATTCTACAGTTTCTCGTTGGAGTCTGTTTTTGAGGTTTTTTTTTTTTTTGTTGAATTGCAAGTGACCAGGGAGGTTGAAGTGTTCTCCAACTGGTTTCTGAATGTTATAATTCTTGGTGTCTGATTTGTGTCCATTTATTCTTTTGCGTAGAGACTGTCAGGTTGGGCCTATGGCTTAAATAAAGACTGGGAGTGGATGGGTCATTGCCAATATACTGTCGCTTCTGGTGTCGCCCATGCCAGCCACTGAGGTGCCCTGTTTGAGAGGTAAGCCTGCCTTGGGACCCTTCCAGTGGTCTCCATCAGTGCGGCACCGCTCCTTGCAGCAGGCGGTGCCCGGCCAGCGCTTGTCTGAACACTGCCACCAGCCCCCGGACATGGGTCGGCTTATCTGCCGGAGTTTCTGGCTTCGGTCCCCAGACTGAGGCAGTATTCCTCAGGCTCTAGGCGTTGATTGTCAGTGGTCTGGCACAGAGTCGAGATGCCAGTCCCCAAAGGCCCGTCACCAGATCGCTGGTACAGCTCACCGCGGGCATGTCAATGGTCTGAGACATCGGTCTTTTTGCTCCCATTCCCGATCTGTGGAGCAGCACCGCACTCTAAGCGTGAGGCGTCGATTGCTTGGGTATTGTTGCCGATCCGCCAAACGCCAGCACCGAGAGCCATCGCCCCCATACAAGTCCTCAATTGAGGTCTGCGGCCAGAGCTGACAGGATTGGGGGAGACAGGCAGCCTCGGTACTCTCTTGGTACCCCAGACAAGTTTCTCCCTCCTCGGGCTCAGATAGCAAGGAGGAGAACCTGCCCACAGGCCAAGGCCACCCACCAAAGGCATCGGCATTCCCCTCTGGGCCACCAGTGGCATCATGGCCCCAGAGCCAGTGACCAGCCCCCTGGCAACTATGGAACCCCTGGGGGTTTCCACCCTGTTGCAGGGACATAGGTCGGTCTGGGGGCCTCTAAAAGACGGCCAGTGACAGTCTCGTGCCCGACCCCTAACTCGGACGCGGTGTCAGAGCAGGCTCCCCAGGGTCAGCCAGCCTCGGCAGAGGCTCTCCTGGCAGAAGTGGTGGAGTTTGCAGACCTACCTGTACCTGCCTCCTCATCTTCGCCCGGTGAGGCGATAGTGAGGCCCTCTCACATGGTTCCCCAGGATGATGCAAGGGTCCATCAGGAGCTTTTGAAGGGGGTGCCTCAAACCTGGGACTGGAAGCCAAGGAACTGGCAGAGCCCTCGGACTCCTGTTTGATGTGCTAAGTGCCTCCAAGGTGGCATTGCCGGTGCACAAGGAAGTGGTGAAAATTACTAAGGTTCTGTGGCAGACACCCTCCTCCCTGCCCTCATCTCCAAGCTGGCGGAAAGAAAACACTGCGTCCCCACTAAGGGGTATGAGTATCTTTATACCCACCCTGCCCAAGCTCACTGGTTGTGTCGGCAGCCAATGAGTGCGATAGACAGGGCCAACCTGGATCGACACCTAAGAGCAAGAGGCTCGATATCTTTGGTAGAAAAATTTATTCTATGTCCAGCATCCAGCTGAGAGTGGCCAATCATCAGGCCTTACTTGGCCGTTACGATTTTAATATTTGGCAGTCTGTGGCCAAGTTTGCGGATTCACTACCAGAGGAGCCCAGGAAGGAATTCCTGGCTATCCTCTGTGAGGGCAGAGCTATGCCCAGGACAGCCCTCCAAGCGGTCTCAGATTGGCAGATTCTGCAGCCCGGATCATGGCTTCGGTCATTTCTGTGAGGTGTGCATCCTGGTTGCAGTCATCGGGCATATTGATGGAGGTTCAACAATCCATCCGGCACCTCCCATCCGATGGCCTGGCACTGTTTTTGGAACAGACAGTAAATTACATGGCCTGAAAGACTCTAGGGCTACCTGGCCCTTTACATGCTGGGACCGGCAAGGAAGCAGTTTAAACCACAGCAGCCACACACATTCGATTAGAACCCTTCCGCAAGAAGGGCAAAGGCTATAAGCACCGGCAGGGCCATCAGCCGGCACCCTCAGCTCACTCGAGCTCTACCCATTACCAACCGGGTAACAAGCAGGCATTTTGAGGGTGTGCTCGAGGCTTTCTCGAGCCTGTGTCCTGGATCCAGCACCCCTGTTATTTTCCAACCATTTGTCCCCCTTCTTCCCTGCCTTGACCTCTCTAACATCGGACCAGTGGGTCCTCAACACAGTAGCAGGGGGATACACTCTCCAGTTTATTTCTGTCCCCACCCTCCTTCCCTGTCCCTCCTCAGAGACCCTTCTCACGAGCATCTTCTCACTCAGGAGGTGCAGGGCCTTCTGCAGGTGGGAGCCATGGAGGAAGTCCCTCTGCACTTAAGGGAGAAAGGGTTTTACTCCTGCTATTTTTTTGATCCCCTAAGCTCACAGGGGTCTACGCCCCTTCCTTGACCAGCGGAGCCTCAACAAGTATCTAAAGAAGTTGAAGTTCCACATGGTCTCCTTGGCCTGCATCATTCCTTCCCTGGATCCAAGAGACTGGTATGTCACACTCAACCTGAAAGACACTTACTTTCACACATCAATATTTCACGGACACAGACAGTTCCTACGTTTCATAATTGTGACTGCCTACTACCAATGCAGTGTTTCCTTTTGGTCTAGCAACAGCGTCAGGGGTGTTTATGAAATGCATGTTGGTGGTGGCAGCCTACCTCAGATGTCAGGATATCCAGATTTACCCATACCTCGACGACTGGCTCTTCAAGGTCCGGTCCAGGTCCAGCACAGTGTCGAGACAGTATGCAATCCACCTGGAAGCCTTGTACCTCCCCGGCGTCCGGAACACACTGGCGGATCGTCTCAGCAGGTGGTTCTCTCACCACAAGTCAAAATGCTCTTCCAGAAGTGGGGAGTTCCCCCAGTGGACCTGTTCACCACCAGACAGAACAGAAAGTGCATCAGTTTTGTTCTTCCAAGGCTTCAGCAGAGGCTCACTGTCTGATGCCTTTCTCGTGTCGTGGTCAGGAGACCTGATGTACACCTTCCCGCCAATTCTGCTCATCAGAAAAGTCCTCTCAAAATTCAAGAGAGACAAGGGACAGGTCATAATGATCATCCCAGCATGGCTTCACCAGCATTGGTTCGGCATGTTCATGGACCTGGCTGTACCAGCGCTTTGGCCACTTCCTAACCGCCCAGACCTACTCTTGCAGGATCGCGGTCGACTCCTGCACCCGAACCTTGCCTCTCTCCACCTCACAGTTTGGATGCTGCGTGGCTGAATCCGGAGGAACAAGCTTGCTCTAGTCAGGTACAGCAGGTTCTCTTTGAGAGCAGAAAGCCAGAGCAACTTACCCGTCAAAGTGGAAGTGTTTCTCCTGCTGGGCGTCAGAGCGGAATATCTGATCGACCCAGGCATCTCTGCAGTCCATCCTGGATTACCTGCTTCACTTAAAGCACCAAGATCTCTCACTTCTTCAGTCAAGGTGCACCTGGCAGCCATATCGGCCTTCCATCCTCGCATCCAGTGTAGATCGGTGTTCGCGCATGAGGTGGTGTTCAGGTTCCTGAAAGGCCTTGGAAGACTTTCTGCCGATCTGGGACCAGGTTCCTCAATGGGACCTCCACCTGGTCCTCTCCAGGCTCATGAGTCCACCCTTTGAAACTGTGACTTCTTGTTCCCTTTCCCACTTGTTGTGGAAGGTTTTATTCCTTGTAGCTATTATCTCAGCAAGACGTGTCTCTGAGTTTAAAGCCCTCACTTTGGAACCCCCATATACACAGTATTCTACAAGGACAAGGTCTAGCTGTGGCCCCATCCGGCCTTGCTGCCAAAGGTGGTGTCACACTTCCCTATCAACCAGGATATCTTCCTCCCGGTGTTCCATCCAAAGCCTCCCATGACCAATGAGGAGAGGCGGCTGCACACTGTAGATGTCAGGCGCATCCTGGCTTTCTACCTGGAGAGCACCACGCTCTTCCGCAGATTGACCCTGCTCTTTATCGCGACAACTGACAGGATGAAGTGCCTTCTGGTGTCCTCTCAGAGGATTTCGAATTGGATCACCACCTTCGTCCGCACTTGTTATGAGTTGGCACAGGCTGTGCCTCCACCGATAGAGAAGGCTCACTCGACTAGGGCTCAGGCATCTTTGGCAGCCCTCCTGGTGCATGTTCCTATCCAGGACATCTGCAGGGTCGTGACGTGGTCTTTGGTACACATGTTCACGACGCATTACGCCATCACCCAGCAAGCCAGAGATGACACTGTATTTGGCAAAGCTGTGTTGCAATCGACACGTCCATGAACTACCACTTGCTTCCGATGCTGCTGCTTGGGAGTCACTACAATGGAATGGACACGAGCAAGCAGTCGAAGAAAAGATAGTTACCTTTCGTAACTGTTGTTCTTCGAGATGTGTTGCTCATGTCTATTCCATGACCCACCCTCCTTCCCCTCTGTTGGAGTTCTGGCAAGAAGGAACTGAGGGAGGGCAAAGCCAGTGGCACCACTTATACCGGCACATATATTCGCCACTCCAGAGGGTGCCAGAGCCAGTCCCCCACGGATACCACTGAGGGGAAAACTTCCGGCATCGGTGCATGTGGCGAGCACACACACCTACAACGGAATGAACATCAACACGTCTCGAAGAACAACAGTTATGAAAGGCAACCGTCTTTTTCAACTACTGTTTAGTCCTGTTGTCTGTGCGAGTCTGAAGTGCTGAGTTTGCTGTATTATATTCTTATTCACCAATAGATTTATTAATTTTCAACATCAAGAACATATTCTGCCCCCATTTATACCTGTGCAACCCAGTACAAAGATAGTGGAGTTGCATATGTGCAACTGAGAGTGGAATTTGACCTGGAGAATCTTTATTATTCCTGGCAACTATGTGTGAACCAGAAAGAAGACAGCCTGAGTTCCGAGATTCCAGGCTGAGTTCCCAAGGGCGGCAGTTTACAGATGAAACAAAGTGGTGGCTTTTTAACAGAGCAGTTCACTGAGACGATGCACATCAAAACCCCTATTCTTTTAAGTTACTTTACTCAGAAAATTGCATTTTTAAAGACAATAAATTTCATGTTTTATGCAGCCAAAGATATTCCCCCATTGCATAACCTGTCCCAATAAGGAGCACATTCAGAATCAACACCCTGTCCCACCACGTTATCGCAGGTAAAAGCCTAAGCTTGAACCATACTTTGAGGGTTAAATTTAGCTTATGTTGGATCAAAAAGAGGAAGTAAATTCCAGAGTTAAGAGCCAGGTAATAGGAATGTCATGCCACTTGCCACTAAACATTTAAATATAAGAACTATCAACTCAGACTCCTCAGCTGATAACTTCTTCCCTGGCCAAAGGGAGAAACATAGTTTTATGACCAGTAAGCGCAGTTTCATATGTGGACTGCTAAAATTGACAGTTTTGAGCTACAGAACTGCACTGGAGTTGTGAAGATTTCTAAATGGTGTATTATAGAGGGGCAGTGGGTCTTGCTTGTCTGGCCTAAATTAAATTGATTCAAATGTTTAAAGTTGAACCATTTTAATATTCTAGTTGATAACAGGGGCAATGTGTGATACACGTTGCTTTGAGCACTATTAGCATGTAGTTTCTTATGTTTAAAATAATTCTGTTACAATCTGCCTTTACTATTCACACTATTTTTAGTGATATATGGATGTGATGTGTTTATTTGTATTACCGCAGCACCTAAGAATCCTAGTCTTGGAGCAGGAGGATCCCATCATGCTAGGCAGCAAAAGTATGCTAACAATTTATGAATGCTGCCTTTGGAAATTAAATAGTATAAAAAGAATTGAACTAGGTTACAGTGCCCTATAAATGAAGAGATTATCATTCTCCGATTTAAACAGGGACCTGATTCTGGCTAACCTTCAAGAAGACTGAGTTGATCCCTCTGTAACTAGACAAAGATTTCTAAATGGAGTGTGAAGAACATATCCGCTTTGGTGGTAGTTTTGGACTTGGATTTGACAGAGTCTGTCGAAAAGAGTCACTCTGAAATTTGAACCCCCCCCTTCCTGCAAACTCGTATGCTTTAGAGCATAAAGGGATTAATTAACAAAAGGGACTTCTACTCCGAAGCACATTAGGAATCCTGCTCTGAGACGCTTATAGTTCATAAAACAGGGGCTCTCTCCATGCTTCTCCTAAATTGTTTCTCTACTACCCTTCTCTGGAGCTTGTCAACTTCAGTTCCAAGCTCTAAGTGTTTTGAAGCTTACTGGAGCTAAATTCTCAAGTATTCAAGCCACCTTGAATCCTGTGATGCATCAGTGCAAAGTTCTGTAGCACGCACTTTTTAGGGGTCCAGTTTAGGGATTCTGTGGAAATCATAACTGAACTATCTGAATTTTGTGCATGTAGAATATGAACCACAACCTACACATCAACAGTTTGATCTATATATACACACAAACATTTTAAAAAATTAAATTTTGAAAAGTAATTTATAAAATTATCAGTGCACCCATTCCCCTTTTCTTGCTTTATCATGGCTGTGTGACTCAAATCCAAAGAAAAACCGAGGCAGAAAGGTGAAGAGAAGATCATCAGAAAAAATGCCAGCAATACATTTGTATGCAGTGGTGTAGCTTTGTTGGTCCCAGGGTATGAAGGAGACAGGGTATGAAGGTCCAACTTCTGTTGGTGGAAGGGACAAGCTTATGAGCTTCACGGAGCTCTTTGTCAAGTCTAGAGAAGGTAACCAGAGTGTCCAGGCTAAATACAAGGTGGGACAGATCAAGCACAATGTTGTAGGAGACCACTTAAAAGGAAGTGGACCGTTAACACCCTTGCAGTCATAGGACAGTGGAGGGTTAGTAGGTAGCAGGATGTGTTGCAAATTGTTGTAATGGGCCATAAAACCTGCACAATTCTCTTTACAAGCTGGAGTCATGATTCTCCCATTCTTAGACTTGGTCTCAAGCTGCAGTACCCTGTGTACTAACAATGCTTTTTTTGGTCCTACTGAACTCTGTACCGGCAACTCTTTCCTTTGGGAGCTATAACCAGTGGTAGGTAAGGCATGTTGGGTTAACATTTTAAATTTCAAACTATAAATAAAGGTATAAAAACTAGATGAGGTTTGGGAATTTAAACTGATGAATGTACTTAAATGTGCATTATAAAATATTTAAAACATGCTGTTAGGTCCAAAAGGTCAAACTTTTGTATCAGAGGTGTTTGCATTATAGGTGTATATGTAGCACTTTCTTCTTTACTTGCCTCCCCACTCCTTGCTGTAAGCAGACTATATATACTAAAATGTTCAAGAATCCTGTCCTCCAAGTGCCTCAGCAGGATTTTTGTATGATTTATGCCTTTTTATTTTTTATCAACAAAGAAGTGTCTGAGGACAATGAATAGTGCATATTTACATACTTATAAAGCTGCATGCCACCCCTGGAGGCCTGGAGTGAGAAAGCACTTGGCTTCGGTTATTTCACCCCACTCCAGGATCACATGGGGCTGGAATTCCTTCCAGAGGCATAGTCTGAGTTTGGGAGGGGAAATGAGAGATTTTGCTCATAGAGATGCAGCAGCATGACTTGAACCCTCTCAAGGTCGATCTACATACAAACTTGCACTGCAGTAATTAAACTTGTTCTAGTTGATATCTTCTGGGGGAGGAGAGGGGTGTTAAGGAAAGTCTCTGTGGATGCTCTTAAGTAAGAATAAGTGTCCTGTTCTGATTTAGCATACACTGAATTTTTACATACATAAGCAAAATAGAACACATTTTAAAATAAGATCTAAATTAGAACTGATTTAGTTACTGCAGTGCAAGCTTGTGTGTGGAGAAATCTTCAGTTCCTGAAACTCTGCCAGGAATGCATTACCCATATTTTCTTGGGACAGATTTTCCTCTTGAGAGGAAGGAGCATGACAAGTCTCGTAAGAAGGCTATAGGATATTGTTGGTAGGAAAAAGCAATCTGGTGCAGAGATTGGGAAAGGAACTTAATGTATCTACTATGGAAAAGAATGAATAAAAGAAAAGTGAAAATGAAATAACAAAGGAATATAGTTTATAAAGAAATGGAAGATGGGCAAGTATTTTAGGTACAACTATGTGTGGTGGGGGGGAATTGTATCAGAGGCTAAATTCTATAAAAATCACTGTTTCTACTGTTGAATCACAAGTTGCACATACAAAATTTAAATAATTGTACAGTCTCTTATAGTACCATTGTCTTCTGTCTTTCTCCTCTGGTTTATCACCTGTTCCTTCATGTCTACTTGGATAGTGTTAGCACAGTACCTGGTGTGATGGGATCCTGAGGTCTTTGAGAGCTACCCAAATCAATCTAAAAGTTATATAAGAAATTTTAGTGGTGCTAACTCTCACAATTTTGGGGGAGTGATGTGATTTTGGTTGTGACTTGTGCCCATGTAGTGAATTTGAGCCTGCAAATTGGCTGTCTGCCCCACTTGCCCTGCCTCTTGGGGCAGAATAACTAATCAGAGCTGCTACAGACAGAACTGTGTCTCTCCCCACCCTGCCAACCCCTTAGCAACCCAAAGCCATTCTCATAGGAGGAGAGAGTGGAGATGGCTCTGTACCCTCCCCTTCTGTGAGCCTTTGGGACAGGATGGTTCCTCTGCCCCTGCCTACTCTGCAACATCTGGCCAGGAGTGGGGCGGGAGAGGGGAGTATTTCCTCCCTCCTCCCCTCCCCCAGTCTGGAAGCCATGGCAGTGAGGGGTGAGGAACCACAGGAGGAGCAGAGGTGAGGCTGTATGAGTGAGTGCAGAACTGGGGGCAGCTTGGTGGACTGAGCTGACAGGGGGAAGGGGAGCTGGGGGGCCAGAATTTTCCCTTCACTTGCATTTGTGCAATCCCACAGTACTTCTTCCTCAGTAACACCTTAAATGGCTTATGCACGTGTATCAGAGGACAGAATTTGGCCCTGTGGTAGGAATTAAATTATTCCCCTAATGGGAGAGTCTAGATGTAATCCTGCTCTCTTTTCCATGTCTGTCTGCAGTCCTAATAGTAGCAAAAGGCAGTAAATGGTTATTTTAGTCAGTGAAGTTAGCACATGAGTCTCAGAATACACACCAAACTTTCTCAGTAAGAAGGTGTCATTTTTAGATAGTCATATGTGGTCACCTTAGGCAAATCATTCAGGCTGTGATTTTGAAACTGATATGTCTAAGTGAGTGGAAAATGAGGCCATTTTGGTGCTTAACACCGGGTCCCCTTCTTTGAAAATTGTGGCTTTAACCTCTCTGCCTTTTTCCTCTGTAAAATGGGGAATTGCGAGATTTAATTCACTGTGTGGTTCTAGAGTACTGCAGTAATTGAATGCCATAGAAATTCCTGTACATAAAATTTGCATTTATATATTCAGTTTATGAGAGTAGAGTAGATGCTTCAGAGGGAGTGAACAGAAGAGGGCAATTATCAAGTGATCCATCCCGTCCTCCAGTCCCAGTTTCTGCCAGTGTGATGGTGCTGCCCATGGGAGACTGCTGAGGTCACTCAATTAAGGTGAACTGCAAACAAAAATCTAAGTATTGGAATATCCACCAGCGTTTGGGCAGACAAACCCCAAACGCTGGTGGATATTCCAATACTTAGATTTACCAAGCCAGCACAAAACAGCTTCTGTAGTACCTCACTGCCACTTAGAAGTCCAAACCACGCAGTTCCCTTAAAGTACCCAGCCTCTGGCCTCCGTCCAGACACACACGTCCGATATGATGATGATTACTGAGAATCTTATCTCATCATATTAAAGAAAAGGTTCTTCCAATCCCAAAGGATCAGCCACATACCCAGGTTCAATTATAACTTAGATCTTACCCAAAATACACGCTATAGCCAATTCTTATTAGCTAAACTAAAATTTATTAAAAAAGAAAAAAGTGAGTGTTGGTTAAAAGATCAATATACATACAGACTTGAATTCAATTCTTGAGGTCCAGATACATAGCAGAGGTGAGCTTGTAGTTGCCAAAAGTCCTTTTAGAAATAGTCCAATATCCATATTCAGGGTGGCTCCAGTCAATGACTGAGGATTTCAATTCTTGTGGCTTAAGGTTTCCCCCTCTTAAAACCCAAAGCAGATCTGAGATGAAGTAGGATCATGTCCCAGGGTTCTTATACATTTCCAGCAGCCTTTCGACCTGAGAAAACAATAGGCTTAACTCTCCTTTCAAACATCCTGGCAATTAGCACAGGGTAATTTATCCATTAAACAGTTCAGATACAGGTTACCACAACCTTCAAAGAGACACATAGACAATAATACTATTTCACTCAAGTATCATCACAAATGTTAATATTCCTTTTTTGATCTTTGAATTAAAGTTATAGCAATAGACACGACTTGTTTGCTTACATCACAAGACCTGAGCAAACAACTACCCCTGAGATCTCTAACCATGCAGACTTGCGTTTTAAAGCTCTATTCATTTACCTATCTTCCTATCCAGTCTTCCTTCCCAGCCATGGGTCAGGTCAGTCTGAGTTAATTAACTCTTTCTGGCCCTGTCACCTTCCAATGAAATATTATATTACACTCATAACATCACAGCCAATCATTGGTTTAGGGATACCCAGAGCAAGCAGTTGTGTTACTGACCATCATGGCTATCTTCCATTTGATTGAGAGTGATGTAGAATAAGAAGGCAACAGCTTATTCTTTGCTCTTCAAGGGGCAGATAGAATTTGCTTTCCCCATGCCAACTTCTAGTAAGAAGCACACATAAGAGCATTGAGCTAGCAAAGGCAGCCAGAGGTTTCTGGAGTAAGTGTAATCTATTTTCCCTGGTAAAAACTGGGCTCTCTCTTTGGGTACATGTTTTTTATCCTTTCTGTATGAAATCAAAAATATTACCTTAGCCTGCTTGTATTGCATATCTTAGTAAGATGTAAAATGAGGAACAGCTAGACTGTCTCTCTCAGTAGCCAATATAAAAGATAAATGTTAGAATATAGTCTCACTGGCACACATACATATGCTTTGTGCATGTGATGTAACTGATGTGGATGTGACAGAAAAGCAAAACTTAATATTTTCCAGAATGTGTTCAAAATAAACTTAAAATAAAATGGCCTGTTTTGTTAGTGTACAGATAGCTAGAATTCAGAACAAATGCATTTTCTTGTGCAGTTCACAAGATGTTTTGGAAATGCTTTACTTTTTGCATAGTAGACATGGAATACTTACTCCACAGCTATCTGATCTCTTACCTGGTAATTTTTTACCCTTCTATTTACGTGCAGGTGCAGCTGGGACAGGCAGATATAAACTGTCCAATCACAGAGTGCAGTGAATACCTGGATGAAACAACTGTCCTCTACAACCTGCCACATGATGACATCATCAAGTATAAATACTTCCTGGAACTCAGCCGTATTGACTCCAGCACCAAGCCATGCCCTCAATGCAAACACTTTACCACTTTCAGGAGGAGAGGTCACATTCCAACCCCAGCGAAATTGGAGAACAAATACAAAGTGAGCATGCTCACCAAACCTATGGATTAGATGACACAGCTGTGAGCAGCAAAAGTAGGACAGCATGTGGTGGGCATTAAATGGGCTTTCCTCCATTACTGGAGCCTAATGTAAGCTGTGATTTAGAATATGAATCTATAGTATGATACCTCTGAATAACTGGTCAAGCCATGTAACAGTTCAGTTGTCTATTTGAACTTTCTTGTTATCATTTATTTCTTGTGGTGGTAGAACAGTTTTGGCCATTAAATTTTCATGGTACCTTGAAAGGTGACTGAGCCCTTCACTTTCCTCTGTGCACTAACTGAACATCAGTTTGGTCAGAAAAGAGGTAGGGGCTCTAAGATTGACTTTCATAATTAACCAGAGTTTTTAGCCACACAACTCCAGTCAACTTCTCACAATTATCAAAAATGTTTAGGTACAAGTATAAAGCCCTATGTGTTGGGGAATGCTATGTTGCTCATTTGCTTATAGGTGCAACTTTTTATTTTTTTAATGGATAAGTGTTTTAAAATTCCCAAAAGGTAATCTAATTATCAGTTGCTTAGAATTCTCCATTATCCTATTGAGGAAGGTATGATACCGGAGTGTCAAGGAAGGTAGAGGTGAAAAAGATGTATCAAATATTTCTGTCCTCCTGTCATGCCAGAACATAATACTCTGAGAGGGGATTTACTGGGTATTAAGATGATGACGGTACATATGCTCATAGCCAAAAAAGCAAAGTGCCATCCACTGTGCCTACAGTTTGACTGAAACTCAAATGCATAATGCAAAAATGACTAGTAATAGGCAACTACTGTCCAGTCGCTTGTACTAGTCACTTGTACTAGATTTTCTCAAAGTTGCTTAACATTCTGAGAGCAAGTGTATGTGTATGATAAGTGATTAAGTTTTAAACGTGTTTACAACAGTGGGCATTAAATATTTTTGGGGAGAAAAAAAAATCCATATCTGAGGAATAGTGTTAGTTTAATCTTTAACACTGCTCTCCCCCCCCCTTTAATTTTTTTTTACTTAATTTAAATCTTGTTGCTTCAGATATTTATTTATTTATTTTTTTGTCGTCACCATTTTGAGGAAGCAACATGTAGGATGACAGTTATTACACATTTTTCACAACTATTTTACTCATTTCCTCTTTCTTCACTCTCCCTTTCCATGACTTTATGGTAAAATACTAAAGATGACAGCACTTTTTTATATAGTAGAGCCACATTTTTATTAGTTTATTTTATTGGAGCCTACTTACTGCCATTTGCATATTATTGGTAACCTCTAAATAAGCTGCAAAGATTTGTAGCATGTTCTGTGCCTTGAGTCACCACCATTTGTGCTAGAAAGCCCTCTATGGTGGCAAATGGCAGAGTTATTTCAAAGGGCGACATGATTCTGGGCATGACACTCAAGATATCATCCTTTGTCTTCTGAGTATTTTATCAGTTAATTTAAGAAACATTTGTTAGTAAATGAAAGAAAACTACCAGCTCACGATTAAGAATATTGTAACTTGCCTGTCACAATCACTGTTTTTGCTTCTTGCTTTAATGACAATAATACAAATTTTCCAGTCTGTGGAATATGCTGGTGTCTCGTTGGGTTTCAGGTCACTCACGATGTGTCTACACTGCGGCCAGGAATGAGCCTCCTTGCCTGCTTGGACAGATTCATGCTAACAGGGCACTAGCTATAGTGATAAACATATCAGTATAACATTGTGGCTCAGGCTTGAGCTCTCAAGCCTACGGGGTCGGGTGGGCTTTACAGCCTGAGTCGCAACATCCATACTGCTATTTTTAGCGTGATAGCTCGAGCCCCATTAGCATGGGTCTGTCCACCTGCCCTGGGAAGCTCGCGCCCAACTGCAGTATAGACACATGCTCAAGGGAAGCTGGATTCACAATGACAGCTTCCTGGGCTGTGACCAAGCTGTGCTTATCAGCTTAGTTAGGAGTAGTGTAAAGGTATTTGTCATCTTTACCCCTCCCTCTCAAAATCAGGCTTCTTCAGAGCATAAATTAGAGCAGCCTTACAACAGTTGTATTTTATACTATCTGTCCATGTCCCCAAGGGACAATTCAGCAGCTGAATATCGCTGAGGTAGAAGGACACACTGATCACAGTGCTTACACTTCTAGTCTCATCCTAGACAGGGAGTGTCACTAAGTGGCCTATTAAGCTCAGTCTAGGGCTTATAGGAGAATGAGGCATAATATATGTTTTTTTGAAACTGTAGGCATTTCCCCAAGGAATGTAGAATTAAATATGACTGTGTGAAATAAAGCTTCATGGTAACATTAGTTCTTTTGTTACATTTATCCTTGTTGGATAGACCACTACATTTACAGTAGAACCTCAAAGATATGAACACCAGAGTTCCGGATTTACCGGTCAACCAGTCACCCTCTGCAACTGGACATAATCAGGCAGCAGCGTGGGGAGAGAGACACGCATGGAAATACTTTATTACCTTGGGAGCACCAGGTTCAGGGCTTTAGATGTGTGTGTGTGTGGGGGGGGGGGACACGCTGAGGCTCGGGGTTTCAGCCCTGTGAGGGGATACTGGGGCTTGCCTTTTAGCTACAAATGGAGCACTGGGTCCGAGCCCCAGCATGCACACGTGCTTCCCCCTCCCCCACCCACACACCCTGAAACCAGGAGCGGAGCCATGGGGAGCCCTGGCACTCCCCTTCCCCCGCAAGGCCAGAAGCCGGGAACAGAGCCACAGGACTGAAGTCCAAGCTCCAGCGCTCCCCCAGATCTAAAGCCCTGAGCCCTGATGCTCCTGAGGGTCAGAAGCCATGACCCCCCACTGCCCGGAGCCCTGACACCACTCTCCCTCTCCCCCCCGCGGCAGCCCCAAGGCGTGCCTCCCCCCCTCCACCCCACCCCAGTGGCTGAAGTCCGTAACGTCTTGTTCAGAGTTACGGACAACCTCCATTCCTGAGGTAACTCTGAGGTTCTACTGTAGCTTTATAAGTGTTCTTCCGCTTTTTTTGTAGACTTGGTCTAAGATCCATTTGGTAAGTCTGGACTTGCTGGATTGTGTTCCCTCAGAATGACTGAAAATCATGCCTTTTCACTTTTCCTTGTGTAATTTGGTAAAAAGCAGTAATCTTTCTGTGACAGAGTCCTCCAGATGGAAATACTTGAAAATGGCAGCCTTTGGACAGCTTGCTCACATGAGCTATTCAGGTCACCTGTTTTTGTTTCTACTAGTTACACTTGAAAGAAATGGCTGGTTGCAGGTCTGGTCATCTGTCTCCGTGCATATCAGAGTAGCTGCTCTGTTTGCCGTTACTGCTCATCAGATTTTCTGGAATTATTTATTTCTCTCACCAATAAAATGTGTGACGTATGGAGCTCTCCAGTCACTGCTGCTGTGCCCACAAAGATTACCCTCCTGGGCTGCTGTTACTGTGCTCAATGCTTCTTTTCCCTGCTCCTCACTCCATCTGTAAATTATACCAGAGGAAATTCTACCTATTGACCATTGAATAAGTAACAGGAAATATATTGCCTTCAGAAGAACCAGCTTACATATGTGAGGCTTACAGAACATCAGCAGTGGGACTGAAGTCTAGAAATACTGTATCAGTAGTTCATTTTTACTCTGAATAGTAATTCGGGGGGGTGTGTGTGTGTGGATTTTTGTATCTCTTAGAAACCAAGAATACACTTTTACTAGATGTAAAAAAAAAAAAAATAGCATACTCACATACTCAAAATAATTAATACAGTTTGAAAACAATTATTACAAATATTCACATACCTTCTAAAACCTAAATTCATACTAATCTCAGCATTGTTTGTTTTCCTTGCTGCAGATGAGTCTTCTACAAACTAAAGCCTAAAGATCAGTTGTTGTTGTTGATTGTATTCTAGCAATGATTATTAGAGACATCAATCAAGATCAGGGCCCCATTGTAGTAAGCACTCTATGAACATAGAGTTAAGGGACACTCGCTGCCCTGAAGTTTAGAATTTAATTCAGGGGTTTCAAACTCATTTTGTGGTGTGGGCCTAATTACCCATTCAGGCAGTGGGCTGGGAGTAAAAGGTGTTAACTGATTTTTCCCAGAATCAATAGAGTTCTGGCCACTGGTGCCTAGAATGTTTCCTTTAAATTTTGGAATTGATTGGTTAGGGGGTTTACAAGTTACTGCATTACAGATAGACTGAGAAACACTCGACAGCAGTTGGCCAAGCTTGGAAGGCCTTCTAATTATTACAACTGCTGAAGGTCTTCAGTTTTTAGAAGAGGTAACTATGGCTACATATTCATTTTGGAGTGGAGATAACAAACTGAAAAATCACAAATGTAGCACATGTCATTATCTACTGTAGAATACCAGCTCAGCATAGGTTACTACATCTATTAGCAGTGATAAGTGAAAGTTTTTAAAGACTTTAAAACAAGTTTGGAGGACACTGTCTAGGCTGGTAGACCAGTAATTAAAGCTACGAGCTCTGTGTGTTGATCTCTAGGGATGTAGAGAAGGTAGGATACTGAAAATAATAAGCATCCTACTCTGCAAGCTCTTTGAACAGCTGAAAATGTCCATATCTTTAAAAAGCAGGCTGGTGACAGAAATGCTTCTGACAGGCAGAGCAATAGGAAGTATGCATGCTTGTTTAAAAACGAGGCACCATGAGACTGACTCCAACAAGAAACCCAGCAGAGGCTTCAATATTTTTAATTTTGTAGAATTTTATCCGGGGAATGTTTGTATTGGGGAGAGATGAGCATAGCTGGAAGGGGAAGGATTAATGTAATCTTTAAATGCAACTTTCAACATAGGGGAGATACAGGGGCCTGTCAATTTTGTCGTCCCTTTTTAAAATAGAACATATTTGTATCCCTGCATACCTATGTTCACGACCTGGCTATTCTATGAAGTTGTAACTCTGGAGAATGTGTTTCACCTGACTCTTAAAATTTTGTAATATTTTAGGGCAGGAAGTGCTCTCTAAGTGGGTTGTTTTATGTCTGTCAAAGATGAATCATGAAATGACAGGGTTGGAAGTGACTGGATTTGCTTCTGTACTTGCAGAAACAGTCTTATATGGTATTACTTTTCCCATAGGGATATTTAATGTTGTTTTTAAAGGGGTCTTATTTAGAGCTCAGTGAAGTTTTTCAGACAGAGTTTATTTGCTGAAAAATGTGGTTTTGGTATTCTGCTCTTCTTTGAGTGCTTGCTCATGTCGATTCTATGCTAGGTGTGTGCGTACCACGTGCACAGTTCCTGGAGATTTTTCCCTCTGTGGGGGCTGACCTATGCACACCTAGCATGAAATGGATATGAGCAACACATCTTGAAGAAAAACAGTTATGGAAGGTTAGTAACCGTGGTGTTTTTTTATGTTTTCTAAACAAAATATTTTGTGTTTTTGTTTAGAAACTTAGCTAGATTTATTTTTACAAAATAAAACACAAGTTCCAGGTTGGAAAGTCCACTATTCACCGAACCAAAAAAACCCAATTTTACATTCAGCTCTAAACTTATCACTATGGCATTACTATCTCCATTACATTATCATCATCAAAAGTGCCTAAGTGACAGAAGAGCCAAAGATCCATTGACTTGCAGTGAGACCGACGGCTGGTCTACAATGAAAACTTACATCGGCATAGTTACATCTCTGAGGGATGTGAAAAATCCACACCCCTTTGAGACGTAGCTATGCCAACCTAACCATCATTGTAGACAGCACTAGGATGATAGATTTCCATTGCGCTAGCTACTACCTCTCCGGGAGGTCAATTAACTACAGTGATAGTAGAACCCCTCCCGTTTCTGTAGTGAGTCTACATTGAAGCATCAGAGCAGTGCAACTGTGTCACTAGTGTTTTAAGTGTAGCGATACCATGACGAAGTGCCAAAGTCTCTTTGAAAAATGGGACTTAAGCTCCTCTGTCATGTAAGTACTTTGGAAATTTTACCTAAGGCCAGGAGGTTAAAGAAACAAAAATTTAGTTACTTATAGCACATGAAATTCCTAGCAGAATTTTTTTTAAATATACTCTTCTGTTTTTATTTATTTTTTGTTTTTATCTTGGACATTGAAGATCAGTCAGTTTGACTTTCATGTTCTGATGCACTGTTACCCACGAAAGCTTATGCTCAAATAAATTTGTTAGTCTCTAAGGTGCCACAAGTACTCCTGTTCTTTTTGCGGATACCGACTAACACGGCTGCTACTCTGAAACTTGTCACAATCTGCAATATTTGGATTACAAATGCTGCAGAGAAGTACTTAAATGCAAACAAGCTTTCATTTTTTTCCTAAATAATCATGGAAACATTCCTATTAATATATTAACTCTTTTCCACAATCTTTGTGCTGCCTTCCTTGAAGACTACAATAGTCCTTTAATTACATGATCACCTACTTCTTGTCAAGTGCAATATATTTTGTTTTTACAATGTTGTATGTGTGTATGCAGCATCTTGTAGTACTATGTAGCAATACTGAGTTCAAAGACTGGAAAATATTATATGTTGAAAGTACTAAGTAAATGACATTTATACAACCTACAGAAAGCAAACTTCCAGTTACTTCATATTGTAGTATCATATAGGCCATCTAACTTAACAGCAAAGTTAACTGTCTCATCCTTTGAATTGCACCTAAGGAAGGCTGTACTTGTTAGAGAGAGAGTATGTAATGCATGACAGCCTAAAATATTAAAATTCATAGTTTACAGAGGAGAACCTGCATCAGAATTCTGGCACTGATTCTCTACCTCCTTGCTTTGTGGTTTTCATTTGTACCTGTGCAAAGTGGATGAAAACACCATTAAATGAGAGCAGTAGGAAGACAGTGTAAGCCCTTCAGGGCTTTTTTGGGCGGGGGGCTGGTCTACACACACATTTTAGAGTGGTTGTGTTACCCCATGGGTACACATTTAAATCTGATTTGAATTAGTTGACCTTGCCTCTGTAAACTTATAGGGGCAAGATAAACCTATGTCAGAACACCAAGTTGCAATGGTTTAGTTAAATTGATTTAGAATCCTACCTCACATTAAACAGGTGCAACTTTGTGCAGACCAGACCTTTGTGTTTGTACAGGGCCTAGCACAATAAGTCTGGGGCCTCTAGGTACTACCTCAGTACAAAAACTATTTGCTCTGTGCATATGTAAATTACTACACTAGGTACAGGGTAGTGAAAATGAGGTCTTGTAAATCTTTAAAATGTGAATGCACCATTGTGCGAATCAGAATAGTGAAGGAAAAATAGTAAATGTTACACATCTAATTTAAAGCATTTAAATTGTATTAAAGTTTGTAGAAAAAGCTATGATATTACCTGAAAACACATTATCTATCAGGTAACGAAGGTTTGTACCAAACTGCTTATTCACAAAAGGGCAGAGTGCAGAATTGTGCATTCAACACTAACTTTAGCCCAATCTAACAAAACACTTAGCATTTGAATAATTCCATTGAATTCAGTGGGATTGCTCATGTGCTTAAAGTTAAGCCCCTGTTTAAGGATTGGGGCCTTTGAAATCTTCTGATCTTGAGTAATTAATCGTGAAGCTTTAACGTTTTCTTAATATAGTTTCTTACATATAGAATTATAAATTAAATTGGTACTTCCTTGTATACTTTTTTTAAAGACGATCAGTCTTTTAGGTTTGTTTGACCTTAGCTGTCATATGAAATTGAGATCTTAATTAAAATTAATTATAAAGGTGTTTATAATGGTGGTGGTGATTTTTTCCACAGACATTCAATGCCCAACTTGCAAATTTGTCTGGTATTTTCTTGTTTCACTTTTGTTTATGCAGATCCAGTGTCCAACTTGCCAATTTGTCTGGTGTTTTAAGTGCCACTCTCCCTGGCATGAAGGTGTTAACTGTAAAGAATACAAAAAGGGAGACAAGCTTTTGCGTCACTGGGCCAGTGAGATTGAACATGGGCAAAGGAATGCTCAGAAATGTCCAAAATGCAAGGTAAGCTATCCTCTATTAGGGCACAACATAAGCTTTCAGAATTGCATTTGAATAATCTAAATAATTATCCAAACTGAGGCTTCTGTTTGTTTAATATTACTTCAGCAAATGTATAATGGAATGGATGCATATTAAGGAGGTGCTGGGCTCCAGCTTCATAAATAAGATTGAGCTTTGAATTTAACAAAAAGGTTGAATCCCTGATTTATGTATAAAGAGTGTATTTTCTACAAAATTATATTGCTTTATTCTCTGAGTTGAGAATGAAATTTCTGGGAATTTACAAGTAAATATGAAGTAAACATTATTCTAAAAATAGGTCCTTTAAGAAATTTAGTACCCCTCTTCGTATTTCCCTTGTAGTTAAAACTCTCTCTCGTGGTTGAAGTGTTTTTTAGGATTAATGGTCACTTTTTCATAACCTTTTTCAGTCTCTGCTGAAGAAGAAGCTTTCAGTTAAGAAGAATGTTCTACTTAAGCAAATTTCATTAATTTTCCTCTTTCAAAATGGCCACCTTTTCCCACTGTTCAGATGGGATCGAGGCCACAGGCTCTGCTTAGCAAAGTTGACTACTGTTTTCATTCACCTGAATTTTATGTTGCTCTTCTCCTACTTCCAGCAGCATGGGAGGCCATGACCTTTCCTTAGGGCAGGGTGGTTTTACTCCTATTTATAAACAATGGGAAGTGGAGGTTATTTTGAAAGAGGACATCCTACCTAAGGGCAGCCCTTGATTGTTTGTAGGGGTGATGGCTGGCACTATGAAAGTAGGCAGTTCTTTGGAGAAATTCAAAGATTTTATGCACTAGTCTCTGTCATCATAACTTTCAGTTAAGAAAAATAGCATCAATAATTACCACTTATCCTAAATATTTCCATTTTAAAAAAAGCATTCCCACGACAACAGATCTGCTCACCAGGGAGTCTAAGATGGGGAAACCTTGTGCATGGGGAAGTGTGCAGGAAGGAGGGGGGAAATCTGGTGCGGGAATGTACAGGTATGTTGGGGACAGGAGGAAGGGGGATACTTGATAAGGTAAGGGCGAGAAATGCTCTCAGGGATTTGACAGGGCGGAAGGGAGGGTAAAATTATAACATACACTCCAGTCGCAATGCGAAGCAACCGTAAACCCAGTTCAACTAGCCAATATAGTGGTGCCTTTTTGTGGTGTTCTAAGGTGGGGTAAAGTGGATACAGCATACTGTGTAGTCTGGCCACAAAAGTGTGAAATAAAAAAATAATTAAAGTTGATACCTCATATTTTCAAATGATTAGAAAAATATTATGGTAACTTTCATTGGGTTTCTTGTTTACTGTTCATGTATGAAATTTAATAATTAAGAAAGGGCAATTCACAAAGTACACTTCCTTAAAGTAAAATACATCATATGGATATTGTAACTGTCCTTAAACTCTGGGTTTATAAAGCTTGAAATTTAGAGTTAACCTTACCTTAACATGTTTGGGTTTCTTTTAAAGTAATGGAAAATGCACAGATAGGGCATCCTAACAACCTTAACTCTGCCCTGTAGTGATACCAAGCAATAAATAACATGATGATTAAAATGAAGGCATTTTAGTGTTCAGGGCTCCAGATTAGATTAATTTTATGTTTAAAGACACAAACATTTTGTCTGTTATCTCACATGATGTCACTACAAACACAGAGTTACGGTGGTTTGGAGCCCCGAGCTGAGTATCTCCATACCTTAACATGTTTGGATTTTATTTTAAGGTTAATCTTAACTCTGAATTTCCTGGGTTTATAGTGCTTAATTTTGGGATAATTACAGCATTTCTAATGTGTGTTGTTCTAAATGACTAAATGGAGTTTCAACTCCACCTTGACATTTTTGTTGTGGAATTGATAATAATCAGAAATGTGTTTAAAGTAACTGTGAAAACTGAGCTTTATTTACCAGCCTTCCTAAATCCATATGAGTCCCCAGATTTTTGACAGTAGTGCCAGTTTGGCCTCCTTGAGGTTTTTAAAATCTCTTCTCGCATTGATTTTGGTAAAAATTTTCCAAGATCTCTCTGATATCGATATCACCGTCCATTAGTGTCATATTATGCAATGATCATCAACTTTAAAGTAAATCTTCCAGTTCAATAAAGCAATTTTTTTGGCAAGTATTCAAATCTTTGGCTAGAAAACTGCACAGTATTTTAATAAGAAGAGGATGTTTATCAGTATACACTTGAGTTTGTTCTGATTATGGGGAAGGAAATAACCATGATGTCATATTTTTCAGTGAATGGGTTCATGTGTAGTGGGGAAAGACAATTCCACTTCTCAGAACTTTTGCTGCTTTCTCTTCGATTTTCATGGTATCTTTTGTGTGTAGTAAAGGAAGCCGTTAACAAAAGTTAAAGCTTGTGAACTTGTTAAATTCTCTGTTTTCTTAAATTCAAGTATGTGATATGATCGTCTCTCAGAGCTGGTCAAAACTTTGAAAAATTTCCAAAAAAAGTAAAATATTTCAAAACATGGTTTGCAAGCTCTTATACTTGTTTTTGACCAGCTATGAGTCTCTGCTTATCGATATCTTTCAATATATCTAGGTAGTTATGTGGCCAACATCACCATAATAGCTGAGCATCTGGACATAAAGCCCAAGATTTTTTTAGAAATAGAAGCCTAAAGTTAGTTGCCTAAATCTATATTCAGCATCTGAATAAAGAATCTTATTTTCAAGTGTGCTGGGCACCCGGCATCTCTCGTTGACTTTCATAGGAAGTGTTGGATGCTCAGAACTTCTGAAAATCAGGCCACTTATCTGGGAGCCTAAAGTAAGGGCTCCTGTTTATGGAAAAACTTTGCCGAAGAGTTCAGGGTCCATGTTTAGGAAATAATAATAATCTTGCACTCCTCAGTCTACTGAATTTGGTGGGTTGGGCTATGAAACAAAAGGCCTGGTCCATGCAGAAAAAGTTAGGTCGACCCAACTACATCACTTGGCTGTGAAAAATCCACCCCCATCCCTGAGTAATGTAGTTAAGCCTACCTAACCCCCACCGTAGACAGCGCCAGGTCAACAGAGGAGTTATTCCATTGTCCTAGCTACCACTTCTTAGGGAGGTGGATTATCTATGCCAATAGGAGAACCCCTCACATCGTCATAAGTAGTATCTACACTGAAGTGTAGCTGTGCTGCTGTGGCATTTGAAATGTAGACAAGTCCAATGTGTGGGAAAAGTACCTTTGTTAATAAAAGGCCTTCTGCAGTTCAATGACATTTGTTTAGAAATTCGGTATTTCTGTTGAGTTGTAATCTGTGTATGAGGGAGTGTGACTGTTGTTTATACAATTTTTTTTTTTCCCCACTGTGCCAGAGGATGGATGTGGCAGGTTCTGATTTGAAAGTAAATTCTTGAGGCTGTACTGTCTTTCATGTAGGTCACTCTTTCAATTCATTTTGGTAGTGACTTTCTCCTCTAACTACTTAATATTAAACCAAAGCTGCATTAGTATCTGAAAGGGAATTCTGGTTGTTCAGCATTCATCTTTGGAGGAGAAGAGAGTTCTCTAAGATTACGCAGTCTGACCAGTTTGTATCAAAATATTATTTAAGCAAGATCAGATCTGTGCAACTGGCAAGTAATAACAAAATAACTGCTTAGAAGGATTGCAAGGTTGCTGTGTTTCTGCTTTTTCTCAACAGTTATAGCACAAAGTACACCACCACGGAGTCTTACCACTTTTCATTTGTAGGTCTCAAAGCACACAGAAAGATCTCAGGAAAGGTGAGCTGCACCACGAAATAGCAGTTGTAACTTTTACAACCTTTTTTTTTTTTTTTTTTTTTGGTATATGAAGTAGTGGGATATCTTGAAGCAGATGGAAATCCCATGTGCAAATTAGAAAAGGAGGGGGGAAGAAGAATCTGCAACTGATGTACTGTTCCATTTGATCTATCCTAACTTGTTCTAGGTCCAGTGCATTATTCTCACTTCAAGTACTTCATTAAAACAGCTTTCTTAGATACTCTTAAGCAGTAACTGAAGGACATAAATCCACACCGTGTAGAGGTCAAAGCATAGGGGTTTATTACACACAGCGCTGGCGGAGTGTCACCTGGCTTATTAGGCTCAGAGACACTGTCAATTAATTGATTACAATGAAATATATAGATTTTCCATGGGCGGGGGAAAGTGACGGGGTAGGCAGTTCCACACCCCGGGATAGGTTTTGCAGCAAGACAAGATAGCACAATAGCCAATGGTTAAAAAGTTACACAATGTCTCCGCCCATGGTCTCAAGTTAGCAAATTAACATTTGATTAATACTTTGATAAAATGTTATTAGTATAAAATATATATGTTGAATTCTGATTTGGGGTCCATAGGAATGGAGTAACTCCTTTGATTGTCCGACAGGTACATGTCTAGGGGATAAAGCAAAGAAACAGTGAAAGCATATGAAAATAGAGATTGTCTCCTTTATGTCTTAAGGCAGGGCATTGGTCCCTTGGAAGGGAGGTGGAAGGGTGCCATATCATTATAGTGACATGTGCCAATATTTCATAAACTCAAGGTTGGATCTGTGGGAAGACTGTTTTCCCTTCAGGAGAAACACAATAGGAACAGGGATCCTTTGTTCAATTTGAAACATTGGATGAAACATAATTATTCAGTTATTGCTTCAACATCTGGCATTTCTACTGACCAAGCAGATCTTAGTAAAGGCAATGTTATTTTGTTTACCCCAGCTTTCTCTTAGCTGATCACTATTAGTTAGGCCTCTGGTCTCCAGACCAAACTCTGGACTTCGGGTCTGAAAAAGAGCTGGCACAAACCATATATACCAGGTTGTTATATAACATGCACATGGATTTTAACCCTTCAGTAACGTTTGTAATGTGATAAGGTCAAAATCAGCCATTAAACCAGGATACTACAAAAAGTAGTGAAGCTTAAATATTAAAAGGAGCAGGGTATTACTGTTTGTTTGTTTTAAGCAAACAAGATTGAAGTATTATCCGTTAAACTGAGAACATATTATGATTTATTTTTAAGTACGGCTATACTTTTTCTGTACTTCCATTGGATCTTTTTTTGAATGGCTGTGTTTTGCGTCTTCGGGTTTTCCACCAACTCCCTTTCCCAGCAAAAAAATCCAAATGCTATCCCCAAAAAAAAAGTGTGGCCTTTTTTGTGAATTACTTACTAGATCAATTTTTTTTTGTTTTATATAGAAGGACAATGAACATTTTAATGCTGACTGAATATTCTATTAGGACCAAAGAAACAGTGTAAAATGATTTGCATACTGTTATGTGATGGAACGCAAACTTTATTTTCATATTCCAAGAAGCTGAAGACCGATCTGAATCCCAGTTTAAGGATAAACTGAGGCTTCAGGAACTGGTGATACAAGAAAGGAACTTCACTTTCAGAAATGGATCCTTCCTGAATAAACCCACCAGAACTTCTGTTACCTAGGAGAATGTTAGAGGAGCGTGTGAAAGAGGATGCAGTATTACTTGTATTGCGTACAAGTAGCTTCAGTACAGATACGACAATATCCTGCAATTTCTAGGACAAAACTAATGGAATTAAGTTAAACCTTGTTGAATCGTGGTTAGTTGTTTTTGGGAACTCGTATTAAACATACAAATGTGCTATTGTGGAGTTTTATGTATGAGCGTCAAAGGACTTTTGGGGACAATATATGTGAAGTGAATCTCCTAGGAAACACTTGGGGTGCGAATCCATCCTTTTGAAGCTGTGCCTTGAGCAGAAAACCATTGTCTGGCTGATTATCTATTCATAGTCTCTTCAAAGGCCCAAACTGGATAAATGAGTGACTCTGAGTGTCATGTGAGGGTTCTTGTGGGTTTTTGGACTGCTCACCTGCCAGAGTCCATGTTGGGGTGATCTCTGGTAAGTTTATTAGCATGTGTGTCGTTCTTGTTTTTTAATGTTTTCTCTGTAATGTTTTACTTGAAGAATAAAATGTGCTTGCTTAGAAAAAGCTGTGTGGTAACTTATAACTGTGGCAATTATATTGTGTGTCTTCTCTGAAGAGAACACAAAAGAAGCCTTCTTAGCCAGCTTGTCTTTTGCTGGAAATATCACAGTATTGGCAGGGGCCTGTACACCCTGGAAATACCCTAATCAGAAAGATGCGAGACTCCACCCACAAGAGGCAACTGCTGGGGAACTAGACAGCTAGAGTTGGTGCCCTGGATGAACCAGAGGGGGAAATACAGATGTAGTTGTGCTGAACTGTGATAGATTCTAAGAGATGATCCTTTAAATGAATCCTACCTAGTATAGCTTTGCAAATAGTTATACGTGTAGAATTTCTTTTTTTATGTACCTTAGGAAGTGTCTAAAGAAATTGCTGTTTACCGAAGAGACTGAGCCAACCTTCTTCAAAACTAAATTTAGTTTTACACACACCCACCCACCCACACCCCCATATTTGATCTGTTGAGAAAGAGAGGGAACCAGGTCTGTTGTGACTAAGAAAAGCTAAACAATAATTTCTTATTGTAGCAAGTGATGTTGGAATGGCATTTGAATGGATTTATGATTAATAATATTTGAATTTCAGTATTTCATTATGGCAATATATTTTAAACCCAGAGTACAATGTTTGCCTAAACTTTAAGCTCAAGTATAGTTTGTCATTTGTTCAGAAACTAAAAACTGTAGCAAAGCAGGGAAGTAAGTTTGACTTCTTTTGATGTAACATAGGCTATGTATAAACTACACACTACTGGTGGTAACACATAAGGATCATGTAGGTACATGCATTAGTGAAAAGCAGGCTGCATCCACACTTCGGGGTGTAGGTATGGGTGTCATTGAAAGGCTGCGGCAGGGGAGAGGCAGTGGGGAAAGACTTCAGCAGCTCCCTACTGCTGGAGCTTTGGCTCTGGCCTGAGGGGAAGCCACAGGGGAAGTGTCCAGCGGAAGCTGCTGGAGCCCTTCCCTGCTGCCTCCCCACTCACTATCAGAGCCTTTTCCTGCTGCTGGAGCCTTTTCTTGCATCAGGGAAAGATTCCAGCAGCAGGGAGGCAGCGGGACACTATGCTACTAAAAATAGCTTTGTAGACTGGGAAGGCACTGCTTGGGCATGTAGAGAGCCGTGCTGGGTACATACCACATGGTTCAGGCCTGTCTATACTTCCTAAGCAGTGCCTCACCATCTGTAGTGGTATTTACACCCGTTCTAGGGAGGCACTTATTGTATGTACGCTACACGCCACAGTAAAGAGTGCAGAGTATATGTACCCGAAGAGACAAACTGGTTATTCTCATCAGGAAGGCATAATGTAAAAGTATTGCCTCCAAAGGGTACCGTCTTACAAGTTCTGCCTCATTCTATAAGCAGGTATTGGGGGAATGCTGATGTGACCCAAGAACCTCTTAATGCAAACTGCCAAAGGAGGTGTAGAGGGAATACAGGAATGTCATGACTCTGGTGTGTGCATTCTAGATCACCAAAGAATGTCATGTAAGGTCTCAAATGAAAACTGGTGTCACACTGTTCATTATTCCATTGTGAAGTGCATGTACAGATATTGTGGAAGGAGTTGTGTACGTACTGAAAATATGTTCTTGAAGTCTGTATCCTGGTACTGGTCACCGGCAAAGGTGAAAAACAGGATTTCTGTCAGATGAGAGATTTATCCATCTATTTGTTTATATGTAAATTGAGTGTTATCTCATTCGCAATGGTCTTCCTATCACGAATCTGAACTAAATGCAAATGAAGATTGTCAGAATTTCAGAACGAAACTAACAAGAAGAAGAGTTGGGGGGAGAGAACTTTGTCTAGAGGTGCACTCTAAAGGTTTGCTTGACTATATTTGTGAGGCAGAGAAGACAGCTGGGCACCTTTCACTGAGGAAGTAAAAGGACCGCAATTTTTCTTCAGGAAAAAAGGGTCTCAGGCAGCCTTGGTTGAAAACACTGAGGAGAACTTTGGGTAAGATAAACTTTAGACAAGTGAGTAGCTTGTTAGTTAAGGTTTAATTTTTAAGAAGTGTGTTATGATTTTGCTTTATATGGTTATATGTAACCATTTGTTTCCAATATTCTTACTCGCTATTACTTGAATCTCTGTTCTTTGACAGCAAATTTATTCTTGTTTTCATTCTCAATACATCAGAGTGCTGTGGTTTTAAGCAAAGTGCTGGTACTGAGTTGAATTTTACAAGCTGATGTGTACCATTCCTTTACCAGCGGGTCTGATCATTCTGAGTGTGTTCAGTGGATAAAGGGCTGGACACTCTAGCAATGCCCCAAGTATTTGGGGGTTGCTGTGTGCCTGTTTCTATCTGTATAGAGAGAATGAGGCATAGAAGCTTGGAAGGTAGCGCTTGTGTTGCCAGAGGCTGTCGGTTTCAGGGAACTGATTCACAGCAGGCGCAGATAAGATTTACTTATGCTAAGGGTAAGTGATGGTGAGGAACCTCACAACCCTGTGGAGCATTACAGCTGATTTGTTAGTTGTGGTGCAACTTTTCGTAAAGTCAGCATATCACCAATAAAGTGTTACCTTATTTATGCATTTTTCTGATTTTTCTTAAGTTGGTGGGTGTTTTTAGTGTTACAAGAATGTTCCCTTGAGGAATATCTGGGGAGATCTCTAAGAGCATTTCTTGTTTTCCAACATTTTGAGGTAGGTGTTTTGGAATTTCAACAGAGCAGAAGGCACCATTGGGTGGCCACAACTTTAATCCCACCTTAAATTTTTTGAAAGTGAATACTACCTTACTGTGTCTGACTGAAACATTTATTTAGGTGTAGCTGCTGCCTACAGGATATGCTTACACAAGCAAGCAAAAATGTGCTGTCAAAACACAATATGTTCTATTTAGCCTTTCACATTTGTAAATGATAACTAAAATGGCAGGATTGGGGTTTCTTTGGATTCTGTATTACATGATTTATGACTAAATAATTTGTTAGCTTTTTTTAACTGATCCTGTGTGTTCTGTTTTGGGATACCTAGTGCAGTGTGACTTTCTGAATAGTTCTGCTTCTTGGTGAAAAGTCCTGGGTTTATTTCAGTCAGAGAGGTCTAGAGCAGTATAAAATCTCCTGTATACATATCCGATGAAAAGGAATATAATTAGTATACCCATTTCCTCAACCAAAAGTTTTTGAAAATTCTTGAAATAGTATGGTTAAAAACTCCCCCACAAAATTCCCCTTCTTCCTCAGATGTAGTTCCTATACAATAAAACAAGGAAGTACTGTATGTAGAAAATGTGAACTTGCCGGGGATTTTAGGAGAAAACACATTTTAGGGTGACAGAAGAAAACTTTAAAAAGCTGGTGAGTTACAGTTGTGGAACTTTGAACAGCCGAAGGAAGTTAAGTGAACAAGAAAACTGGTACAAATCAGGACATATTTACTCTTTTTGTGGATCAGATATTCAAATTAACATGAGTATCCTAAAATAATCCAGAAAGTTGACTGTTGGGTATTTCCAGTTGAATCTTTTAAGGAACTCTCTGGGCTCCTTTTTATTGAGGGAAGCGAATTAGTGCAGATATATGAAAGGATTTAAATCTACAGAGGGTTTCCTTTTTGAAAGAAGTGTAACAGAGGTTAGCTAGTCATTTATGACACAGTAAAGTTGTTTGAAAATGTTTGTCTGGAGGATTTTTTTAAGGGCTCTTTCTTTAAAGAGGATGTTTATTGGATGGAAAGATAGTTATGGTGGGACAAAAGATGGGGAAGAAGCTTAACTTTTCAGCTAATAGCTCATTAAGTAACTTGCTCTAAAATATTGTTCACTAGAAACTCTCATTTAGCCAGCAGAGCAGGTGATCAGGGTGGTTCGGAGTGCCAGAAACATTTTGATTGGCAATTCCTCCCCACAACTAGTCAGCCCTGTTAGCCAGCTCATATATACTGTAAAGAAATATGCAGTCATTTATGTTTATTACATAGTTATAAAATAGCCATGTAGATGTTTAGAGATCTATTCCAGACTCTGCCACTGATTCAGTGCGACATCCTGGCCAAGTCATTTAGCTCTGTGGTGCGATTTGCCCATCTGTAAAATGGGTATAATTTCCTACCTTCTGTAAAGCACTGTTGGATTCTTGGATAAAAGTGCTATGTAGGCTTAATCCTGTAATATGAAGAATGTTCTTTGACTTCAGTGGGAGTTAAGGGTGCTCGTTGCTATGCAGGATTAAGCCAATAATAGATTCTTCAGAGATTCAAACTGTCTTCTGTTTGGTTATTCTCCTTTCTCCATTTCTGTGTTGTCCTCCTCTATAACAAAGAAATGAAGTTTATCAAGCAACTGAAATGTACTAATTATAGCAAAGTGAATTTCTAGGGCTGCACATTCCTTGTGGTGGTTATTGCATGTCATACTCCTGCTGTTTTGCCCAGTAGGGTAGAAACATGCAAATGACATTTGATCTATTAACAATCACTTTTCCCCAACCTTTAGCTGCATGATCCATCTCCACTGGAGGATTATAGAGGGGGAGGGAGAAATACCCATCTGAACCAGAGCTGAAGTTTATCAAATGAAATGTCATTTCTGAATTTCTAAGCATCCTGACTGAATTATACAGACTTCATCTGGCACTGTTAGTCTCTGCATGTGATATGAAGCTCCAGGAACAATGTTAAAGATGCGTGGCCAATTTTTTGAAACTAACCTGAATAACAATAAAGTGGTAAATTTTGAAGAAAATGTTTTACAATTGAAAATACAGTCCCTGGAGAAAAAGTGAAGCCAGTTGCTTCAAAGTTACAGCTTTCAGAGGCACTTGTGTACGTATTCTTGGGGATGTACAGTCAGGTCTGTGTAATTTCTTTTATTGTTCCCTCTAGCCTCTGCAGGTTTATCCCATGTTGGCCTCAGTGAGGAATCTCAGTTCATTTCTCAGACAGTTTTCTTTGGAAATTAGGGACAAATATATATATTGCATGTGGAGATATTTAGCTTTTATCTGGAAATAAGAAAACACATCTCACAGTTATAGTATGAAAGTTTCCTTCTTATGTTGTAACATCCCTGCAGACAAAAAAGGAAGATCAGGAATGGTGCGGGTCCACTGCTCAATGGAAAACATGAGCTGGGAATGGAAGATGTTAGGAAGGCAGAGCTGCTACATGCCTACTTTGCTTCAGTCTTCTTACAAAAAATAACAAGTTACTGGAAGTTACCATAGACAATAAAGGGGAAGGGATGCAGATTGGGATAAAGAACATGTTCGAGATCTTCTGACCAATTTGAATGAATTCAAGTCAGAAGGGCCTGATGCTGTTCATCCCAGGTACTGAAGGAATTAGCTGAAGAAATCTTGGTACCACTGGCAATAATATTTGCAAATTTATGGATGACAGGAGAGGTCCTGAAACACTGGAGCAGAGCTAACGTCATGCCTATCTTTTAAAAAGAAAAAAGAAGGAGCCAGGGAACTATAGACCAGTCAGCCTGATTTCAATACTTGGGAAACTACCAGAGCAGTGTATAAAATATTCAATTTGCAGATACCTGGAAGTTGAATCGGTGATCACTAGCTGCCAGCATGGATTTACTAAGAACAAATTATGTCAAACCAGCTTGATTTTCTTCTTTGACAGGGTACATGGTTTGGTGGATAGGGGGAAAGCAGTGGACATAATATACCTGGACTTCAGCAAGGCTTTTGACACAGCCCCACATGACATTCTGAAAAGTGAGCTGGAGAAATGTGGAACTACGATTTAGTGAATACATAATTGGTTTAACAACCACAAACAAAGAGTGTAACTATTAATTGAACGATGTCAGATTGGAGGGAGGTCTCAAGTGGGGTTCCACAGGGATCTGTTCTGGGTCCAATGTTATTTAACATCTTTATTAATGGCCTAGATGTAGGAATGGAGAGCATACTGGTCAAATTTGCAGATGCCACAAAGCAAGGGGGGAGGGGGTTGCCAACACTTCAGAGCATGGGTGGGCAAACTTTTTGGCCTGAGGGCCACATCGGGGTTGCAAAACTGTATGGAGGGCCAGGTAGGGAAGGCTGTTTCTCCCCAAACAGCCTGGCCCCCTTTCCCTCCCACTTCCCGCCCCTTGACTACCCCCCTCAGAATCCCCGACCCATCCAACCCTTCCTGCTCCTTGTCCCCTGACTGCCCCCCCGAACCTCCGCCCCATCCAACTGTCCCTTAACTGTCCCCTGTAACCTCCTGCCCCTTATCCAATTCCCCCCCCCCCCACCATGCTGCTCAGAGCGGCAGAAGCTTGCAACCCCGTCGCCACTGCAGAGTTACTGCAGGGGGATAGGACAGCA
This sequence comes from Malaclemys terrapin pileata, assembly GCF_027887155.1. Taxonomy (NCBI): domain Eukaryota; kingdom Metazoa; phylum Chordata; order Testudines; family Emydidae; genus Malaclemys; species Malaclemys terrapin. The sequence continues at coordinate 114,466,810 of NC_071507.1, read as the reverse complement.
GGGGAGGGGCCGGGGGCAGTCTCCCTGGATGGGAGCTCAGGGGCTGGGCAGGACAGTCCCGTGGGCCATAGTTTGCCCACCTCTGCTTTAGAGGATAGAGCTAAAATTCAGAGGGATCTTAATAAATTGGAGAACTGGGCTATAGACAAAATGAAATTCAACAATGACAAATGTGTAAGGTGCTACCCTTAGGGAAGAAAAACCAAATGCACAAATACAGAATGGGGGATAACTCACTTGGCAGCAGCACTGTTGTAAAGGATCAGGGAGTGGTGGTGGATCACAATCTTAATGTGATGCTGTTGCAAAAAAAGCAAATGCCATTTTAGGTTGCATTAACAAGAGGCCTAGCATGCAAGTCATGGGAGGTGATAGTATCGCTCTACATAGCGGTGGTTAGGCCTCAGCTGGAGTACCGTGTCCAATTTTGATCACCACTATATAGAAAGGATGTAGAGAAACTGGAAAGGATCCAGAGGTGAGTGACAAAGATGATCAGAGGGATGGAATGCCAACCATATGAACAAAGGCTGAAGGAACGGGGTATGTTTAGTTTGGAAAAGAGGCCATTAAGGGGGGATCATGATAGCGGTCTTCAAATATTTGAAAGGCTGCAATAAAACATATGGAGAAAAGTTGTTCTCTCCTACCACAGAGGGCAGGACAAGAGCCAATGGGTTCAAACTACAGAACAGCAGATTTAGAATAAAATTCAGGAAAAATTTCCTAACTGTAAGAACAGTAGGACAATGGAACAGACTGCCTTGGGAGGTTGTGGAAGCTCCTTCGCTCAAGGTTTTCAAAAGGAGGGGGTGGGAAAGCCATCTGTTTGGATGATTTAGATGCACCAAATCCTGCATCTTGGCAGGTGGTTAGACTAGATGACCCTGGCAGTCCCTTCTAACCCTCTAATTCTGTGATCCCCTCAGTGAGGATATTCTAGTTGCTCATCTGCAGAGGCCATAGTAAGTTCGGCATTGAGCATCTGTATGACACCGAAGAGCTCCTCTATTTATCTGAGCTTAGACATCCAAAGCAGGGTCATGATACCTGATAAAAGGTGCTTTGGATAATCAAGGTTGAAATATATTTGCTTTGGAAAGAGTCACATCAGTGGTGTGTAGCAAAAATTTCCAATTTGAAGATGCATGCACCTTCAGAACTTGTTAGCTAATACTGGCAGCTACTTCATGACTACCACTGGGAGTACGGCTAGGATGATAGGGCTGAGCTTTGGGGGTGCCCTGGACCAGCTGCCTTCCTGAGTGTGGGACTGTGCAGCTCCATGCATATTTATGGAAGAGGAGGATGGGGATGGACAAGGACAGCAATAAGATCATGCAGTGACTCAGTTTAAGTATGTGCATGGGTGTGTTTTAGTGGTTTATTTAAGGGTGGGCTTAATATTGAAGAAAGATATTAAAGATATGAGAATGAATCTTCAGGGATAATTCCCTTATTCTTGCATGCTAAGATTTTTTGGGATACTCTTTAGTAGTTGTCAGGTTGAGGCCTATTCTGACTGCAGACACTAGGAACTGGGATCCAGAACTTGAAATGTTTTGTCTTTTGTGAGGTATTTTTTATACAATTTTCAATTTTATATACAAATTGGGGTATATCTGGTAGTAGTGTGATAGAAACGCCCGTCATTCTGTTGTGTGAGACATGTTTGACCCTAGGCTCTGCAAAGTGGTGCACTTTAAAAGTGATACTTTGGTCTCTTTTAAAGTGTAAGTGGTTGAAAGTGGTGGTGTAGAGAAAATGTGATGCTAATGATGATTTTCAGCATCTTCTGCTCCCTGATGTAGTAGTATCACTGACAAGGATCTCTGAGCTGATGCCATGTCTTTTTCTGAGGAAAAGTGCCCCAATGGCTCTGCTTGTTGAGATAAAGAAAAAGTTGAAGGGGTAGAGGAAGAGAGACGTAAAATGGCCACAGATGATATGGGAGAACTCGTATCAGAGAAGGAGATGTAGAAGAAATACTTTACTCTTCAATTTAAAAAAAAAGTGTGTTGGGGGTCGTTTTTAGTGTTCATGTTATAGTAGTGTCTAAGTTGGGGGTTCTCATACTTCATTGCACTGTGACCCCCTTCTGACAATAAAAATTACTACATGACCCCAAGAGGGGGGACTGAAGCCTGAGCCTGCCCGAGCCCCACTGCTCTGGGCAGGGGGCCAAAGCCGGAGCCCCACCACCATAGGGAGAGGGGCCCAAAGCCCAAGGGCTTCATCCTTGGACAGGAGGCCTGAGCCCCGCTGCCCAGGGCTGAAGCCAAAACCTGAGCCCCAGGTGGCCCCAGCCAGTCTAATGCCAGCCCTGGCGATACCATTAAAATGGCGTTGTGACCCACTTTGGGGTCCTGACCCACAGTTTGAGAACTGCTGGTCTAAGGTATGCTAGTTTCTGCTCAGACATAGGAAGACAGTCCCTCCCTTAAACTGCTGATAATCGGAAGAGAGCAATGTGTGTGGGGGAGAGACAAAATACAACTTAAAATTTGAGTGAAGATAGGAACACATCTTGTTTCCGTGGGTTTTTGTTGCTTGTTTTTGTTGTACTTTGGGGGCAGAGGGTGGGGAAAACAAGAACTGGGCAGTGGTGCAGAGTTGGGTTTCTAGTAGTGATTTGAGTGATGTAAGGGTGGAGGCTGGACCGTTTTTAGAAGGTGGCTCCAAGTATAAGGGGCAACAGACAGAGGCATAAACGGGTGGTAGGAGAGAAAGTATCAAGGGTAGAACATGTAAAGCACTATCCAGCTGCTTCTGAATCTCTCTCTGTCAGTTAGCTGACTCTTTAAAATGAAGAATTTACAAGTACTTTTACCAGATCTGAGCTTGACATTTTGCAGGGCCCTGTGCATGAAGTGCAGTGTGCAGGATCCTCATGCAGACATCCATAACTTGTACATTAGGATGGCAAGGTGGAGAAAAGGGGAGTTCAGCCGTTGCAGTTGGGACCAACATGCTTGAGGCCAGGAGGGCTTGAGCTCACTTCCATTTTCAAGGTGGAAGAGTGTCATGACAGGTCAGCAGGTGGGGAAAGGTGCCTTCCTAAATCATGTTTTTCAGTACTTTTTTAATTGAACTATAGTTGTAGTACTGAATAATGTAACTGAATAATCACCAGAGTTCTTATCCTTTTAAAACTGCAATAACATTTGGATTATTTGGAGAACTCCCATGGGATCTTGTCTGGGATGCAAAAAAGATTGTTCTCTTAATAAAAAAAAAAAAAAGGGGGGGGGGGGATAATTGGGGAGGTAATCCTTAAGTGGAATTCCAGAAGTGAATTTAAGGGAAATATTCAGGTTTGCTGCTCTATGAACAAATGTGTGAATGTCATTGTACACTTATTGAAGCCAATCATATTACTGATGGAATGGCTGGGACAGTAACAGGGTGATTTACTCTGGGAATAAGTCATTGTGACTCTTCATCTGATCTTTGTTCCAGATAATTATTAGGTAGTACCTGCTTTAATGGTGTTTTTTTGTTTGTTTGATTAAATTAACATTTTCTTTTTCTTCCTCTTGTGCTCATAAAGATCCACATCCAGAGAACAGAAGGGTGTGACCACATGACCTGTTCACAGTGTAACACTAATTTCTGTTACCGCTGTGGGGAGAGATACCGCCAGCTCCGTTTCTTTGGAGATCACACATCAAACCTCAGTATATTTGGATGCAAATATCGCTACCTCCCTGAGAGACCACATTTAAGGAGATTAGTGCGAGGCTCTGTCTGTGGTGAGTGGATGATGTGCCTTGCAGAGAACTACATTATGAAGTGATGAGTGGTAAAAGTATTAACTAATTCACAAGTGGTCCAAAATGCATCATAGACTTCTTATAAAGAAGTTGGGTTGTTTCAAGATGCTTCATTAAAAATATAAACAAATTTAGCATTTGGAATTTTTAATCAATGGGTTACGGGTGAATAAGCTCTTTTTTTTTTTTTACTTTTACTTTTCTAACGGACTTCTCTTGTATTGGAACTTTTTCGTAATCGGAGTGTTACTGTAGCAAGCAAATTGAAAAAACTTTGCATCCCAAAATAAAACTATTTTAATGGGGAACTGAAGCATGTACTTCCGGAAAGATAAACTTATAGTTGTCCTGTGCTTACATTTTCTAAGTATTCTTTTGTTGTGACTTAGGGCATTTAAATGAATCCTTTGTTCCGTGTTGTATCCTAAGAAACAAGGGTGCTGTGGTAAACATCCTTTATGAAATATTCAGATTTAAACACTGGAATTCTACATTTCTCTTTTGCATTCGGTCCCATATTATTTTTGTGCCCCCCCCCCACCTGTTTTGATTAGTGGGAGAATCAGAAAGCTCTTTTTGGATAATGCAGTGAAAACCACATTGGTGGTCTTGTATAGTAAACAAGGGCATTGTCCCAGTGATGTTACCCTCCTGTTTGTCTCACTACCAGACTTAGACCTCTGAAGCACTAATGCAAAACAATGCTCATCTACAGCTGACTGATAATTTTCTGTCAATGTTTTTTCCATTGAAAAAAGTTTTCTGCAGAAAAATGTTGATTCTCTTCCCCCCCCCCCACCCCCCCCCCCCCCCCAAAAAAATTTGTATCGTCTATTTTTGTTCTGCTATCTAAATGAAATTTTTTGAGTTGGGTCATCCTGAATTAAAACATTTCATTTCATGTCAGTTTGACATTGAACTGTGCCTATTATAGGGCCTCATGGGAGTTGTAGTTTTGACATCGCTTGCCCTGTCCTATTCTACAGTCTAGACTAAATCACAATCTCCCCTTTGGTTGAACTACCGTGGTGCATCATGGAAGATGTTGTCTCTCCAAGAGAGGAGAATGGGGTCATGAGGAACATGAGATTCCATGGCAGCTTGAGTGGACATAGTTCAAAAATGCGGCAGTGAAACATTTTGATTCAGGAATATCAAAATACTTTCAATTGAAAACAGCAAAATGAAACACTTCAGCACTTCTGGATTTACATTTTTGTAAACTTCCCATTCTGAGTAAATTTCTGACATTACAACTTTCATCCCAAAGGAGGAAGAAAGCAAATGTTAAAATATCAAAAATGTACCTCAGGACAAAAGTTTTGGTTTTTGATCATCAATGCTATCACATTCATGGCCAGCCACCTCATTGAACTTTAACTTTCAAAGGTATTATACTGGTTTTGAGAGTCAACATGGACTAGAAGGAAGTTATGAGACTGGGTGAGAGGAATTCCTAACTTACAATCTGGGGACTTCTGACTGCTTTCTTTGTGGCCTTGGGCAAGTTATTTTAATGTCTCTCTTTCGCCAATTCTGTAAAAAGGGAATAGTATTACTTTACCTTGTAGGTTTGTTGGGTGGAGTAAATGATTTACTTAGTGTTTCTGCATCAGTTTGAGGATGCTCTTGTAAATGCTAATTTTTTTTCTTATTATTCTCGTTTGTTACTCATAGTTTAACTAGCATGTGATGCTGGTGAATCCTATTCCAAATGTATTTTATAGAGTTACTACATTTTATTTGGGGAAGACTGTTGTCCTCCCTTCTCTTTTCTGCTTGCTTCTGATCCCCTTTGCTTAGCTCATCATCTTTCCTTTTGCCCCTTCTCTCCCCCCACCCTACCCCGCCACACATTTATTTTCCCTTTGCTCTATCCTCTTCTTCCTTCCTGTCCCCTTCTCCATATTAGGGTCTTCTGATAGCTGTTGTGCTCTTTGCGTTTGCCATAAAAGCGGCCATACTGGGTCAGACCAGTGGTCCTTCTAACCCTAGTACCCTGTCTTCTGACAGAGGCCAGTGCCAGATGCTTCAGAGAAAATGAACAGAACAGGGCAATTTTGAGTGATCCTGTTCTCCAATCCCAGCTTCTGGCAATGGGAAGTTTATGGACACCCAGAGCATGGGATTGTGTCCCTTACCATTTTGGATAATAGTCTTTGATGGACCTATCTTCCATTAATTTATCTAATTCTTTTTAGAAACCAGTTATAATTTTGGCCTTCACAATATCCCATGGCATTGAGTTCCATAAGTTAGCTATGCATTGTATGAAGAAGTGCTTCCTTTTGTTTGTTTTAAATCTGTTGCCTATTAATTTCTTTGGGTGACCCCTAGTTCTTGTGTTAAGTCCATTAATGACTAGTAACCAGGATGTCTTCTGACAGAGGCCACTACCTCTTAAATAACACTTCAACCTCTATTACATCCCTCTTTAGTTGTCTTTTTTTCTAAGATGAACAGTCAGTCTTTTTAATCTCTTCTCCTCTAGAAGCTGTTCCATACCCCCTAATCATGTTTGTTGCCCTTCTCTGCACCTTTTCCAGTTCTAATATATCTTTTTGGAGATGAGGCAAGCAGAACTGCACTCAGTATTCAAGGTGTAGGCATGGATTTAGATAACATGGTTTTATATAGTGGCATTATGATATCTTCTCCCTTTCCTAATGGTTCCTAACATTCTGTGATCTTTTTTGACTGCCTCTGCACAATGAGCAGAAGTTTTCAGGGAACTATCCACAATCCAAGATCTCTCTCCAGAATGGTAATAGCTAATTTAGACCCCATCATTTTGCATGTATAGTTGGGATTATGTTTTCTAATGTGCATTACTTTATACTTTATCTTGAATACTGCATACAGATGTGGTCTCCTCATCTCAAAAAAGATATACTGGTATTAGAAAAGGTTCAGAGAAGGGCAACTAAAATGATTAGGGGTTTGGAACGGGTCCCATATGAGGAGAGATTAAAGGGGCTAGGACTTTTCAGCTTGGAAAAGAGGAGACTAAGGAGGGATATAATAGAGAGTATATAAAATCATGAGTGGTGTGGAGAAAGTGAATAAGGAAAAGTTATTTACTTGTTCCCATAATATAAGGACTAGGGGCCACCAAATGAAATTAATGGGCACCAGGTTTAAAACAAATAAAAGGAAGTTCTTCTTCACACAGAGCAGAGTCAACTTATGGAACTCCTTGCCTGAGGAGGTTGTGAAGGCTAGGACTATAACAGGGTTTAAAAGAGAACTAGATAAGTTCATGGAGGTTAAGTCCATTAATGACTAGTAACCAGGATGGGTAAGGAATGGTGTCCTAGGCTCTGTTTGTCAGAGGGTGGAGATGGATGGCAGGAGAGAGATCACTTGATGATTACCTGTTAGGTTCACTCCCTCTGGGGCACCCGGCATTGGCCATTGTCGGTAGACAGAATACTGGGCTGGATGGACCTTTGGTCTGACCCAGTATGGCCGTTCCTATGTTCTTATACTGACCAGCATTGAATTTCATCTGCCATTTTGTAGCCTAGCCACCCAGTTTAGGGAGATCCCTTTGTAACTCTTCTCAGTCAGCTTTGGACTTAACTATCTTGAGTAATTTTGTATTGTTGGCAAATTTTGCGACCTCACTGTTCATCCTTTTTCCCAGATCATGTATGAATTTGTTGAATAGCACAGGTCCCAGTACAGATCCTTGGGGGACTCTGCTGTTTACTTCTCTCCATTGTGAAAACTGACCATTTATTCCTACCCTTTGTTTCCTATCTTTTAGCTAGTTACTGATCCACAAGAACACCTTCCCTCTTATCCCATGACTGCTTAGTTTACTTAAGAGCTTTTGGTGAGGGACCTTGTCAAAAGTTTTCTGAAAGTTCAAGTACAGTTTATCAGCAGGATAATCCTTATCCACGTGCTTGTTGACTCTCAAAGAATTCTAATAGATTGAGGCATGATTTCTCTTTACAGAAGCCATCTTGATTCTTCCCCAATATATCCTGTTCATTTATGTGTGTGATAATTTTGTTCTTTACTTTAGTTTCAACCAGATGCCTGGTACTGAAGTTAGGCTTACTGGCCTGTAATTGCCAGGATCACCTCTGAAGCCTTTTTAAAAAATTATCATTACCTTAACTACCCTCCAGTCATCTAATAGACGTTGATTTAACTGATGGGTTACATACCACGGTTAGAAGTTCTGCAATTTCATATTTGAGTTTCTTTAGAACTCTTGGGTGAATACCATTTGGTCTTGGTGACTTATTACTGTTTAATTTATCAATTTGTTCCAAAATCTCTTCTATTGATGTCTCAATCTGGGACAATTCCTCAGATTTGTCACCTAAAAAGAATGGCTCAGGTGTGGGAATCTCCCTAACATCCTTTGCAGTGAAGACCACTGCATAGAATTCATTTAGCTACTCGGCAACAACCTGGTCTCCTTTAAATGTTTCTTTAGCACCTTGATCGTCCAGTGGCCCACACTGACTGTTTGATAAGCTTCTGATGTACTTAAAAAAAAAAAAATTGCTGTTAGTTTTTATGTCCTTAACTAGTTACTTTTCAAATTCTTTCTTGTTCTCTCGTTATACTTGACTTACTAGAGTTTCTATACTCCTTTCTGTTTTCCTCAGTAGGATTTGACTTCCAATTTTTAGAGAATGCCTTTTTACCTCTAACTGGTTCTTTTACTCTGCTGGTGGCATTTTTTGGTCCTCTTACTGTTTTTTTGTGGTCTATATATTTAGTTTAAGCCTCTATTCTGGTGTTTTTAAATAGTCTCCATGTACTTTGCAGGCATTTCACCCTTGTGACTGTTCCTTTTAATTTCCATTTAAATAGCTTTCTTATTTTTGTGTAGTTCCCCTTTTTGAAGTTAAATGCTACTGTGGTGGGTTTCTTTGGTATTTTAACCTCCCCTACAAGGTTGTTAAATTTAATTACCATATGGCTACTATTACCAAGTGGTTCAGCTATACTTACCTCTTGGGCCAGATCCTGTTGTTCCGCTTTGCACTAAATCAAGAATTGCCCATATACTTTTGTAGACATACTCTGTGTTAGCATCACTAACAATAGCAGCAGCTCTCCACTCCATTCATTCATTACACTCAAAAAAGCATCTTTAACACCCAGCAAGACATGGGGGGGGGGGTTACAAATGCTGTCCTTTGGTTTAAAAGTAATTGATAAGAACCTGTGTAAGAACATGTAGTCATGAAAAATCTAGACTTTAAGTTCCAATGTGTAGGTATATACTCTGTGTGCTAAAATACTGCAAAGCAATTGTAATACAAAACAGAAGTAACTTTTCTGACAAATGCCCTATTCTAATTAACATTTTGTTGAGGGCACATTTAGAAATGTGGGCTCACAAAAATGTGCGCACAAACTTTGCGAGCATGACTGCTCACACATTTCTGGAAACCTGGCCTTTTTGTCTAATTTTCATCTGTTAAAAACTGATGGCACTGTGTGCTAGGTTCCCAGGGGTGAAACCTGGAACTGGAGTACCGCTGAGCCCTCTGTCTCACTAACTTGGGCTCCCTCTCACACTGTTATGCTCCAGGTCCTGCCCTTAACAGACATCCACAGGCAGGGACACACACAGCTGCTTTTACCAGCCACTCATGAACCAACAATAGAGAGTCTCCAGCCAGTTCCCCCTGCTCCCCAGTCTAGGATCCCAGGGCTTTACCATCCTGCTTTGGTCAGAAGCCTGACCAATGTAAGTTTATTACCCAGTCCACCACTTCTACAAAGGAAAGTGGACGTGCACCAGCTTTTGTACACTGAGCAGATTCCCCGAGCACTTCAAGCAAAACACACTATTTGAGGTAAGATATGAAACAGATTTATTAACTACAGAAAGATAGATTTTAAGTGATTATAAGTAGTAAGTGTACAGATCAAAATTGGTTACCCAAGATATAAAGGTAAAATCTTTTCAGTCTTTGTTCTCAGATGTGTTTCCAGGTGTTGAGATGTGTGGGGGGAGTGAGGCCAAATGATGTCATTTCCCCTCTTTTATAGGTTCTTCCAGCTTGCTGGAAAGATCTATTGCTATGAGTGAAGCAGCCTCCGTTGCCTACATGCTCTCTCCGAGAGGCCTCCATCGTATACAGTTCCTGGGATAATCTTTGAGTGTGTATTCCCCTTAATGGGCTATCAACGCTGTCTGGCTTCTCCATTGTTGTACCTGAAAAGCTGGTTGTGTGTGTTTCCAACTTCACAACCTATTTCGCACACATAGCAAAACTTCATAAGTTCACATATGACAGCACATTAATAGCCAACAGGATATTAATATTCAATAGATCAATATTTTAGAATAATACCTGACAAGGCATACTTTGTACAAAACATATTGTAATCATATCACCATAGTAAATATGGGGGTGCCAGGGTGTTGCTTTGGGGTACAGAATGTCACACAGTGTTACTGTATAGCAATACCCATGTTAATGCCAACTAAACTCTAAAAAGTACATTTTCCAAGTGATGGCTTAAGTAGCTGTATGGACACATTAGTTTTCTTTTGTTTTAAATTAAATGTTACAGCACTCCTTGTTTTTCACTGAAGAAAGCCTTTCATACTGAGGATTCAAGACAGAGATAATAAATCCAGAATATTGTTCACAGCTTTCTAGTGTACTGCAAGATTCAAGTTTGGGGCTTTCTGCCCTGTGGTGGGATGGTAGGGCTAGGGATTTCTGCCCTGTGGGGAGGGAGGTCTTGGGACTTTAGCTCCGCGCTGCGGCAGGTGCTGCCCCACAGGACAGATTGTGTGTATCTTGTGGCTCTTGAACTTCTGAAGATTATCATCTGCGGCTCGGAGGATCAGCAAATTAGGCTACCCCTGATATAGGTAATCCATCATGAAAGCTCCAGCTGTTAGCTTTCTTATTGATCTGAAATGGTGACTTCCTTGATAGATAACCTAATATGTTTGTATAAATTTAGCCTTTGTTGCCAAATGACATTTGACCTGGATACTATTAGTAAGAATATTTGGAGTTCATAAAGCCCTTCTGGAGGAGATCTTTGCATTTCCCAAAGAAATTTAAACCCTTAGTCTTACTTGCTAGTTTTGGGACCTAGCAAAGCGATTAATGATTTTGCATATTTTCCAATTATCCTTGTTCTTTTTTTAAAACTTTCTAATAGGAAATTGATTTGCATCATTTCACTTGCAAAAAGCGAGTTTCAGTGTCCAGACACTGTGACTTTGCCTTTTTCTAAAACTACAAGGGAGAGATGGGCCAAAACAAGAACTTTTTTTTCTTTTTTTTTTTCTTTTTTTTTTTTTTTTTCCAATGAACCCCTGTATCTGAGTTTTGGTTTGGATAAATTTAACCTGGATCTGAACCAACCCAGGTTTTGACTCTCTTCAAAACCTAAGTGGCACAAAGATATTACAAATTCCATGCTATCTTCATGCTAAAGCATTAACTTACTATTCCATGACTAGTACTACAGTAATGCAAATAATTAATTCTTATCAGTACAAAGACATGTATAGTTCATCAGGCTTATCACAATGCAACTGTCCAAAATTAAAATACTACTCATGCCTCTGTGATCTCTAAATATACGACACACACAGAAATCTGACTGAAAAAGGTTACATTTATATGTATGTATGTATGAATGAGGCCCATTGGTAAGACCTAAATGCAAGTCCACATACATAATTTTACAAAAAAATCTATATTTTACCACTTTGTATTGTTATGTATCTGCAAGAAACAACAACATTTCTATTGTTACAGCAAAAAAAAAACCCCACAAAAAAAAATATATTTTTTTGAGGAAATACTGTTTTTAAATACTGATGTGGAGGTAACAAATACATCCAGCCCCAGTAATCCTTGGATCAGAGTTAAATTTGTTGTGTTATGATAACAATACATTTCTCCCTGTTCGGGCTGTATAAGATTTGATGTCCTTAACTCTTCATTTCCTTGTTTGTAAGTGCTCTTGTGGCTATATTTTCTTGATAAGTCAATAGGAGTAGTACAATGCAAAACCTCGGCCTACGTTTACTCACTGAATTTTACTGTAGGATTTCTCTCTGGGGCAACCTCTGTTTTAGCTCACTACTTCCCTGTGACACTCTGAGCTCCTAAATATGGATGGAGCTAATTGGAGCCACCTGCCAGCATAATTTAGTAGTAATTACCTGGAATTTTAATGTAAGGTTTGAGCACCTGAACCTAGGATGACTCAATCAGAGAATTCTGCATTGATGTACATGGTCCTAACGTATTCCAGGCTGTTACAGAAGGGAAACAGGCTTTTTTTTATGTTGCTCTAGTACGAGATGTGGAAACAAAAAATGTATGGGTAGCAAAATATAATGGAATTCCAACAAATCTCAGAGCAGAAAATTGAAAAATAAAACCAGAATGGTTTGAATCTAATTAGGACTCAAGATTGCTGAGGAGAAAACATTAGGCTGCAGAGTAGATTTAGCGTATAATTTGGTTGTCTGAATCAGGGGAATGTTACATATTAAATGGCATCAGTTTCTTACGAGCTTGTCTCCTGATAATTCCTTCATTCAGGAAGGTGGAAAATGCTGAAATTGAGCTGATATTTACGAGATTTCAGCTCAGCTTGTGAATTCTGCCATATGGTGGAAATCTTGTGAGATCAGCTACACCTGTAAGATTTTCACCATCTTGTGCAGAGAGTCTGTTCTTGGGAACTTTCAAGTATCTCTGAACCAGAACTGGAAAATAGTTTCATTCCAGTTTTGGATCTGGCCTTGAACTAAAACTGTAAGGGTTTGTTTGGTTCTTGTAGTTGTGAATCCAGAACTCATTATACTATAGAAAATTTTGAAGAGATCCTTATAATGCTAGTTCTTGACCAATCACTACTTGGAGCAGGATTGAAGAAGGCTATAAAGGGGAGACAACATAATGTAGCTTGTAGGAAAATAGCATATATGGAGTATAGTATAAATTAAAACAACCCTTTAGTGTAGAGAAGTGGGATTTCCTGACTGTTAGCCCTATAGCAAAATGAATTGGCATTTAGGTCTGGGACTCGTGAAAGAATTGGAGGGATGTAGTGAGGAAGTGGAGTGCCATATGATCAAAGTGAAATATCTCCAGCAGCATTTTAATTCCTGTTTTGGAAGGAAAATGCTTATCTTAAACAAAAATCTGTTTTTAGAAATAACGAAGTCTGTGCTTTAAAGTGTTTTGAATTTGTTTTTTACCATGCAATCCTGATTTGAATTTTAGTGTTTATATAAAAAGGGAAAGTTTTTTGCAGCAGACTTGGCAGGCTGGCAAACTTGCTGTTTAGAAGCAAATGTTTCAGCTAGAAAAACCTGCACATGTCTCTGATAATAGGCAGACCGTCTATTTAAAAATTATTAAAAGAAATCAGAGAAAGGGGGGGAATACATACAGCTGAAGTGATAGGCAAAGTGAGGAAAGGAACAATCTTTCACCCTGCCTTCAACCAGCAGATTTTTTTTTTTTAAGGGATTTTGTCCCCGGTTTCCAGGGAAAGCAGTAAGACTAAGCCTCTGGTGTCCAAAAAAAAATTAGCAGAATTTCATCTCTACCCTGTGTAGCCTTCGTTTGGCTGAGTTGTAGAAAACAGGATGATCAGACTAAGGCCTGCTCTACACCTAAAACTTAGGTTGACCTCACTATGTCATGTAGGGGTGTAGTTAAGCTGACCCTAAGCCTCAGTATAGACGTTGCTAGGTCAGTGGAAGAATTCCTCCATTGACCTAGCTTCCACCTCTTAATGAGGTGGATTTACTACGGCAATGGAAAACCCCCTTCCATTGCTGTAGCAAGTGTCTACACGGCTGTGCTACCGTGATGTCTCAGCAGCTGTAGTGCTTGTAGCATAGATGTAGCCTAACTTGGGTTTATTATGGCAGGGATTGTGAATCCCGTTGGTCACTGAAAACGGGGGGGGAAAAATACAGAGTTCGTTTACATTTATAAAAGCATCATCTGACTCCAATTAAGTGCATTAAATGGTAAATCATGTGCTGCATTACTGATTACATGCTACATAGCAGGGCAAAACAACAACCATAAAACAGATTCCATTATAACAACTGAAGCTTTTATATCAGAAATAACTGTTTAAAAACTTGCTCCAGTTCTAAGATTTAGAAATAGTATGTTTTTACGCCTGTTTATTCTATCTTCTATTCTCCCCTTCCTTCTCAAGACTGAGTGCCTGATTCAGCAGGATATATACACAATTTATGCTCTGCAGAAACCAGCATATGTCCCCAGTGTCCAGTCTTTGTTAGACATCTGCATGCAGATGCCAGGGTTATTTATTACTGGCCTGATAATAAGGCCTCATATATGTATTTGATTTTTTTTAAATCCAGATGGGAACTGAGACTAGTATTTGCGGACTAGCTAGATCTGCCTGTATTTGTGTTTACGTATATTCTCAGTACAGATACTGGAGTGACTCCATAGTTAGTGTGTATTGAAATTCGTGCATAAATGGACAGAACACTCCGTTTCACATTAGTGGTTGAATTCAATATCCAAATAACCTAGTAGAACAATAACTTTTTTTAAAGTTTTTTTTAGTCTAATTTTTATAACACATGTAGAGTAAAAGATTTCTTGGAGGGAGTAAACAGAGGATCTGCAGTGTTTTGAGGTGGATTTGGAGTACCAGTTCTCACCCTGAAGAAAAATATCATGAAATATACCAAAATAACATGAAAAGGTACAGTAAAACCTCAGTGTTACAAACACCAGAGTTATGAACTGCCAGTCAACCACACACCTCATTTGAAACTGGATGTACACAATCAGGCAGCAGAGATCAAAAAACTCTCCCAAAAAACAAACAAGTACTGTGCTATACAGTATTGTGTTAAATGTAAATTACTACAAAAATGTTTTAAAAAAGGATTTGACAAGGTAAGGAAACTGTTTCTGTGCTCGTTTCATTTAAATTCATATGGTCAAAAACAGCATTTTTCTTCTGCATAGTAAAGTTTTAAAGCTGTATTAAGTCCATGTTTGGTTATAAACTTCTGAAAGAACAACCATTATGTTTTGTTCAGAGTTACGAACAACCTCCATTCCCAAGGTATTCCTAACTCTGAGGTTCTACTGTAGCTGGAATTGCTTGAGGTTGTTCTCCTATTGTCAGATAATCTCGTACCGTTAGCTTCCATTTAATTAAGGTGTAGAATTCTAAAAGTTTTTCTTTTTAAGTTTGGTTGTTTATTTAGTCTCCAGTATTTCTCAGCATTTAATATTTCCTATAATAGTGATTGACAGCATCATGATCCTTGTGCATTAATTGGACTAGATTCTCAGCTGGTGTAAATTGGAAGAGGCTCCACTAAAGGCAATGGATCTACACCAGTTTACATCAGCTGTGTATCTTGCCCAGTGCGTTCTATGTAGAGGCCATACCTATAAAGTGTCATTGGTGCATTCTGTTTACAATGATAAACCAGTTCTTTAGTGGTGGCTATGGCAGACCCCTTTTTAGCAGTGGAATTCATTACAATTTATGCTTCATCAAAAATATTCTGTTGTAGACTCATGTTGTATCTGCTTCTCCTCAGCTTAAAGTGGACGGTGGATATACCAGCTAGTAGTAGAAAATGGACAGTCCTGCACTGGCAGGACCAGGGATTTATTGTCCTACTCAATCTTACAACTGTAAGTTCAGTGACTCTATTAACTGAATTTGAAGGCACAGATCGGCTGATTACAAGCCGTAAGCTAGGTATTTCTCTCTGGTGGTGAGAATTCTCCTCCTGCCCTCCTCCCATCACTTAAGTTTCTTGCTCTAATGAGTTCCATTCATTCTGATAAACAGAGGTGTTCTGTTGCTTTCCCTCACTTTTTTTTAGTGTTCTAATTTAGATATTTCATACATTTTATACAAATAGTTTCTTCAGTTAAACCCCATGAATGGTGATGTGTTAAGCAGTAACTGTTATTTTTTTACTGCTGCCAAGCATGCTAACCAATATCATCTGGAGTGGATTGATTTAAATCACTGATTTTAATTATAATTTAAATCAGCAAATGGGAAACCTTGATTAAAATTGATTTAAATCAAGATCTTTCTGCTTGTTGATTTTAAATGACTGATTTTAATCTTGTTTTGCATTTGTACCTTTGAGTTAGTTCCTAAAGAATGGTTGATTCTGGTAGGTTGGTAACCAGTGAAATCTTAATTTGCAACTAAATATAGCCTTTGCTACTTTTTGTTAACCAGGAGAATACACTCCATCTATGCACATTTAAAGTAACTATATAGATGTGACAATCTGGATAGTTGAACAGCTGTGTCCTCTCAACACACTGCTTTGCTGTGAGAACAACCACTCCTTCCTTGCCTGTTCACATACAGCCTCTAGCATGCAAAATCACTCCCAGCTGAATTATCTGAGTTCTTCTAGCCAGCCACTCCTGAATTACGTTGCAGAGCGAAACCAGCACATTCTCAGTCCCCAGACATGTCCCCAGAAATGTGCGTCTTGTACTGCCCAACTCTTTTTCTTTCCGTGCAGTACAAGCTCATAGAAAGTCCATCATTTCATTAATAGAAAATGATATGCACAAACCCAGTTATCTCGGGTTCCAGACACTTCAATCCAAACACACACTGGTTTAGATAAAACTAGTTTATTAACTACAGAAAGATAGATTTTAAGTGATTACAGGTAATGAGGCATAAAATAGTTACAAAGAAATAAAAGGTAAATGCAAACTAATCCCTAATTTATGAAGCTAAATGAATTCAAAGCAAAGGTTTTTTTCACCACATGCTTTCACTGGCTGAACTCCTTTAGTCAGGACCACTCCCTTAGTTCATTGATGCGTCCTTTATCTTTCAAACATTGTTGATGCTGTGAGTGGAGATGAGGGGAAAGAGGTGATTTGTGTCCTCTGTTTCTCATTTTTATATCTTTTACTCTTTGAGAATCCTCTCCAGCTGAGGTTCAGGTGACAGCCAGTCTGCTTACGTGGAAACCCCCAGCTGTTCCACTGCCAAAATGTAAATTTCTTACTCACATCCTTCTTCCTGTTAAAGAATGGCCACTCAACCTGGTAATAGTTCACTTGATTATGTTGACACCTGGCTCAGGTTCCGGCTAACCTTTTGTCTCTGAGGAACTGGTTTGGGCTGTTTTCCTAACTTGGAGCATGTCTCAGCAGTGTCCTACAGTAAAATCTTATAACTTTACATACAATGTTGCTGCACACATTTTACCAGGACAATAATATTTAGTACATTTTGAGTTTTCAAACATTACCTCACAATGCACAGTTAATACAAAATTTATCATAGTCTTGTAAAAGTGGTGAACATAAGTCTGTCACAAAAGATTAACGTACATTTATTCAGATTCTTAATTTTTACATTTTTTATTATAAAATGGTGAATGACACATTTCTTTACTAAATTGATTTCTTTTACTTGTGACTTGTGTTAAACTATATTTGCATGGTAATTGGAATTCAATTATAAATGCACAGACAGCATTTTAATATTGTTTTTATTTAATAAACTACCATAACTTTGCTGGTTACAGAATAAGTTTATCAAAATATGTATTAAAGGAATTATTACATGTAGTTACTGAATTGAACTGATTTGTTTCTGGTCACCGTCCTTCAAGATTTTAGAACTATTAGATCTCATCCTCACAGCTAGCTTTTATTCATAGATTGGAAGAGGGGGAAAAAAGCTTTCCTACTTTTTTTTTTTTCAACTCCCAACAGGTTTCTCACCTTTGAACGAACTAGTTGATTGAACTAATATGAAGAAAATATTCTCTCTGCATCTGCAGCAGAGGCTACTTCTGCTTTAGCACTACAACAAACTCTGATTCCAGGTGCTTAGCCAGTGATTTCCAAGTTCTACCAGTTCAGTGGTTTGACGTTCTTTGAAACTTCAGTAGCAAACATGCACTGCTTGTGTATTTTTAAATGCAATTATTTTAATAAATTTCATAAGCTTAGGCCTGAGAATAGCTTGTCATAACTTCAAATATTTTAAATATTTTTACTTTTAAAAAATGTACTTAACAAAAATTGGAGGTTTTTTATCTATATGCTTATCCTTGATTGCCTTGTTTCCTTGTGGTCCCCACCTGTCTCTTTGCATCCATCGGCTGTCTCTTGTGTTAGATTGTAAGCTATTTGGGGCAGAGACTGTTGTCTTGTTCTTTGTACAGCACTTAGCACAATGGCATCCTGATCCATGGGTAGGCGTCTAGGTTTTATGGTAATACAAATAAACCTTTCCAAGTCTTTTCTTTCAATAATGAATCATAATTTGAGAACCCTTCTCTCCCACTCTGTTTTTAAGGCTTTTTGAATTACACAGAAGTGTAAAAAAGACCAGTTCAGTTACTGTTGTAAATGTTTGTGAAACATCTTGTTTTCCCTTCAAACTGCTCAAATTAGTGGCTCTGGTTCTGGAGAAGCTTACATCATTGTTTTCTTGAATGATGAAATGATTCCCTAAAACCTAATCTAAGTCGGTCTGTATTTCTGGGGTATCTATTTTTAATTTTCCTCCATTTGAACTACTGGACCATTAATAACAACAAAATACTTGGCATTTACTTCCCGTTTTGCATTTTCAAACAGGTGAGACCAGAGCCCCTTTGTGCTACATGCTATACAAACACATGGAGAGAAACTATCCCTGTTTCAAGAGTTCAGTCTGTGTCAGCAAGACAAAGTAGTTGTATTGCATGGATTCCAGTTTAATCCAAATTGGTATCAGTTTGGTAAGATTTTGGCTGCTCAATCCTCCCATGCAGTTCAACAAGCTGTAAACCAGGGGTTGGCAACCTTTCAGAAGTGGTGTGCCGAGTCTTCATTTATTCACTCTGATTTACGGTTTTGCGTGCCCGTAATACATTTTAACATTTTTAGAAGGTCTCTTTCTATAAGTCTATAATATATAACTAAACTATTGTTGTATGTAAAGTAAATAAGGTTTTTAAAATGTTTAAGAAGCTTCATTTAAAATTAAATTAAACTGGAGAGCCCCCCGGACTGGTGGCCGGGACCCGGGCAGTGTGAGTGCCATTGAAAATCAGCTTGTGTGCCATAGGTGGCCTACCCCTGCTGTAAACTAAAAAATACAAACCTAAAAAGAACAACCCATACAGGGTAACTTCTATGCTCCTATGGCTTCTACTCAGCATAACTCTTCTCACCCAGTCCTGTGAGAGCCACACCATTTCTTTTAGGTATTGATTGGAAACAGGCTTAGATGCTCTTAGGGATTGGCCCTGCATCATGAAAGTCAATGGGAGCACTATCATTGCCTTCAAAGGGCAAAGGATCAGACCCTAAATTAGCTAGCTATCAGTTGGTAATGTCTCTTTGAGGTGCAGCTACTGACTGTTAACTGAGATCCCGTTTTTGGAGCTGGGCCTAACTCCATAGATCTCCAGAATGATGGATGCTTTGGTGGGGCATCTTCCTAGGGATGGTGGTGGGGTGGATGTAGTAGGACTCCTAGAGCCTCCCCAGGGGATACCAAAAGTACTGAGCATATATGCCCATCGTTCTGCTCTAATCCTGAAATGTCTTAAAATTAGAACTGGTAATAGATGCAAGCTCACTGTGAAAGCTGAGATTCACAAAGGTAGATTGTGGCATGTGAAAGTGGTTTGAGTGCAGGAAGAGCAGAAGATTGGCTTATCACTAATGGCTTCTCACTGGTGTTGAAGGATATCATTACAAAGGGGAACTCCAGTAAAACTTCCAAAAATCAATTTTATTTCAGAAGTACCTATGAGGTTAGATTATTTCAAGGTGTTTTGGGGTAGTCAGGATGATGATGAAGTAAAATAAATAATTTTAATTTTGTAATGATTTTTGTTTTTCAGCTGGAAAATTACTCATTGCACCCTTAATACTGGTATTGGGACTGGCACTGGGAGCTATAGCTGTTGTAATAGGTAAGAATTCATGCAGTATAATAATGACTATTCTGCTAAAAAAAAAAAAAAAGGGAATTTCTAAGTCTAAGTAGTCAGGATATCTTGAATCGGATAGTATAATTCAGTTGAAGCTTAGTGATCATACCGAAGGGTTAACACAAAACTGGGAATCGAAGCTGCAGATCTGGGTTCTAATCCTGATTTTGCCACTGACATGACACATGACCTTGAGCAATTAATTCAGTCTCACAGTAATGCCATTTTTAGAGATGGATAAATGGAGGCACAAATATATACATACCTCACAGGGGTGTTTTTTGTGACTGATATTTGTAAAGCACTTTGCATCTTAATAATGCTTTCTATATGAGAATCTCAATGCATTATAATTATTTTTTCCTGTACAGGATTGATGCCTACCAGCTATTTAAAAAGAACAAATTATTTTCAGCGAGTCAATACTTCGGGCTTGTCTACACTATAACGTTTTGCCACCTGAACTATATGAGTATAGTTACATTAACAAAACCTCTGTTAGTGTGGATGTAGTTATGCCAGTATGAAAGTGCGTATACCAATACATCTTAATCCTGGGTCAGAAAGCAAAATAAGCTATGTACTGATATAAGGCACCTTTATTCTGGTGTAACTGTGGCCATGCCTACACTAGAGGTGCTTTGCTGCTTGGTGGTTTTGTTTTGACTTTTTTGGTGACATTTCTATGCTTGCAAAAGCCCTAGTGCAGGGGTCGGCAACCTTTCAGAAGTGGTGTACCGAATTGTCATTTATTCACTCTAATTTAAGGTTTCACGTGCCAGTAATACATTTTAACGTTTTTAGGTCTCTTTCTATAAGTCTATAATATATAACTAAACTATTGTTGTATGTAAAGTAAATAAGGTTTCTAAAATGTTTAAGATGCTTCATTTAAAATCAAATTAAAATGCAGAGCCCCTTGGACCAGTGGCCAGGACCCAGGCAGTGTGAGTGCCACTGAAAATCAGCTTGTGTGCCGCCTTCGGCACGCGTGCCAGAGGTTGCCTACCCCTGCCCTAGTGTCAGTGCATTAATACTGACATAAAAATGCTTTTGCCTGTAAAGCTTATTTTGCTCACCAAGCTATACTGGTGAAAGCACTTTTTCTGCACTAAGAGGGGTTTGTATAGCAGTATACTGGTATAGGTATAATGGCAAAACTTCTAAGTGTGAAACTAGGCCTTAGCTATAATCAGATCACTGAGATGATCCTGCAGAGTAATGTGTATGCGGTTTAGAAAAGACATGTTGATTATATGTAGTTAATCTCTGAAATTGAAGTAATTATAGCAACGTCTGGTACCAACACTGCTGTAAAAGTAATCTTAATAGGGTAGTTGTAAACCACTCTACACCAGTAATTTCACCATCTGTATTTTGACAGTTCATTATTAAATACTGAGCTAGGAGTAATGACTTCAGTAGGTTTTCTCTATGGTATGATAGAGCTGCAGTCTCTGAAAAGCACATCTTTTCTAATCAGCCCGTATGGACTAATCTTTCAATTTGGATTGAAAATTACCTCTTTTAACAAACTGTTCTTTTTCACTTAAAAAACACAATCAGGTTTATTAAACAGCTTGCTTTTTACAGAAAGGCTTTAAGATAAACTCAAATCTTTCTTAGGCTAGGATCAAAGGTGTCATATTAGCACACATTTGCTGATGTGAAGATAAGACATGCTGCCTTGAGCACATACTAAACTGGTTGAATTAAAGCCTAGAGAGGAACCTGGTCTTTAACTTGACCAATTTAGCATGTTTTAATATCGATGTGTTAGAACATGTTGGATAACACAGGCAAATACTACACTTTTAAATCCTAGTCTAGACAAGGCATGAATGAAAATCACTCCAAGTAATATTTATATTTCCGTAGTACCTTCTCTCTGACCAACCCAAAGTGCTTTATAAATATTGATGAACTACATCCTTTGAAGACAGAAAGGACTATTTCCCTCATTTTGCTGAAAGGTGTTGCTGTTTCTCCTCCACTTTTCAAATTAATGGTGTCACTGGAAAGCCAGTGAACTGCAGATGTTTCGTACACTCATTGTGTCTTGATGCAGACACCTGGTGATCTAGAGACCATACTTTTTCACTAGGGAAAATGAAAACATTATATTTTAAACTTAATTAACCAGGAAGCAAATCAATAAGTTTTCTGTTAAAATATCCCTCCACCTAATGTTCAGGAAAGTGAAGTTACTAATAGAGGAAGACATGTAATACTTGAAATCTACATTCCATCAAAAAAAGGCAGGGAACCAGGGGGGAAAAAACAGCTTTAGGCAGAGGGTAAAAACTAATTGATTTTTTTACTAAGCCAATACAAACAGTCTAATATCTGTGCAAGGCACCTTGTATTTAGCTGTGACGCTTGGAGTACCTTTCCTAGACCTGAAGAAGAGCTCTGTGAAGCTCGAAAACCTCTCTCTCACCAACAGAAGTTGGCCCAATAAGATATTACCTCACACAACTTGTCTCTCTAATATCCTAGGATCAACACGGCTATAGGAACACTGCATAAAACCACTTAGTATAACATAAATCACAATATCCTTGTGGCCCAAGACATTACTTTCATGTTACATGGTAGTTCAGGTTATATCACCCATGTAAGGTTTTCTATAGTCAGAAATTGGGATTCTGGAAAGTGAGCAAATAGAAAAGAAAATTGAACTGAAAGTAAGTAACAATGAGTGTAACTTCGTGTCGGGGGTTTTAGATTTACATTTGTATGAAAACTGATTTATTAACTTAGTTGTGAATTTAAAACTGTGTAAGTTTAAAATATTCTCTTTAAATCTATGATGGAATTCTCATGTTTTGTATAATCGACACTATGGAATAGACATTTATTTTTGTTCCCGAGAGATAGGGGCATTAGCAGGAATTGTATCATGTAAATTACAAAATAAACACTGTGTTTTATCATAAAGCCAGTAGTTATGCAAGTAAATTAAATGTAAACCATAAATTGAATGGCATCCTTCTTTTATACCCACAGGATCTTTATGCCAGATAAAATCAGAGGGTTAAGGTTTCTTTGAATAAATCTGAAAGTATTTTAGAAACCTTCCTGATAATTTATAATTTCACAGCAAAAAAACTTTAATGTGGAGTTAAGATTGCCAGGGATCAATAGTTCTGTACTATTTGTGTCCTTTGAGGTATTGTGGAAGTTTAAACTATGCAATTTCCGAAGTATAATATAAGTTTTAAACCCAAAATTAATGAAAGATAGAGAAATGTTAGTGTAGTTACCAAAAAGAGACTATTTTCCGTTCAGTATTTGCCGTGCTAGTCTAAATGTCTTAACCATTTAAAGTTTCACAGGAATTTGTGGAGCAATATTTGGATACTGGGTTGTGCGTGTGTGTGTGTGTGTGTGTGTGTGTAGATGCGCACACATTGAGGAATTACAATTTACTATTTATAACTATATACTATTTTCTTTTAATTTTGTGTGTTCTTTTCTGGCAGGTTTATTTGTGTTTCCTATCTATTGCCTTTGTAAAAAGCAGAGGAAAAGGTCACGGACAGGTATGCCCTGGTAAGAATGGACCTTACTCATCTGAACTGAGCTGGTCATGAAAGGGCTACACAAAAATTGTGCGACAGAGCAATATAGTACTGGTTAACAGCTTTGAAGCCACAGTCTTGGAAAAAGAATGGAAACTTTCTGCCATATTCCCTCCACACAGTACACTACTGCTGACCAGAATGCCTCCTACTCTGGTGCACTCCAAACAAGATGGGCCCCCAAACTGCTGCTTTTTAAATGTGTTTTTTATTTTAATTTTAAAGGTTTAGGTCTAAGTTTCTTTCGTAGACAATCAAAGTCTGTATTGTAGCCACAACTCTACTGATTGTCCTGTGAAGAAAGTATGTAATTAGTAACATGTTTTCCATTTAGCTTCTGTATAGGCCTTTCAGAGGAAATGCCTAAAGGTGTTTGAACTTTTACTGTACACTGAATAGCCTAGTCTGGTTTTAGAGTCTAATTCTGTAAATATTTTTCATCACACAGTGTTCTGTCTAACATATCAATATCTAAAATCAGATGCTGGAAGATGATGGCTGGTTATATTGTCTGCCGATTTTTACCAGCGGATTAGGGAGTTTAATCACCTATGTGGCAGAGGTTGCCACTGCCAAAATATCAGTGCCTCAAAGGGAAGTAAGGAGTAAAATTATTGGAACCAAGTCAATATTTGTTGTAGCATTTAAATTGTTAGGAATATAAGCAATGATTTTGGGGAGACTAATTCTGTAGGACAGTAGAGCAGTTCAGTCCCTCCCAGCAAAAAAGAAATGTTTGTCTTAGCTAATGAAACAAATATTACTGGCCCTTTCTGTCTGCAGGCACTCACTGAAAGTGAGATGGGGAAATGGGTAGGAGAGTCTAGAACTAACTTGTATCTTCAGTTGTATTTTGGCACATACACTACAAACTAGCTACAGTATGAAGATTCAGTCTATGAAATATTATTTACCCAAACAGCACACGTTTATGTTGTTAAGTAGACTGCTCAATTCCTAAAAGACTCAATGTCTCCTGGGTGGGGGCAGGCACAGAGCGGAGGCAAGTAGTTAGAAACAATCCTACAAGTATTCCATACTTTGTTTTGTCTTCCTTGGTTTTGGTGATGTACGGTGACAACAGTACTTTTGTTTTAAGACAAAGGTGGGCAAACTACGGCCCGCGGGCCCCTCCTGCCTGGCCCCTGAGCTCCTGCCCCGGGAGAATAGCCCCCCGGCCCCTCCCCTGCGGTTCCCCCTCGCCCACAGCCTCAGCTCGCTTTGGCACAATGCTCTGGGCGGCGGGGCTGCGAGCTCCTGGGGCAGTGCAGCGCAGCTGCAGAGCCCGGCCTGACCCAGTGCTCTGTGCTGCGTGGTGGCATAGCTGGCTCCAGCCAGGTGGCGCGACTCTCCTGTCCTGGCACTCTGGGCAGTCCAGCTGTAGTGCCGCCAGCCACCGGTGCTCCAGGCAGCGTGGTAAGGGGGCAGGGAGCAGGGGGGGTTGGATAGAGGGCAGGGGAGTTCGGAGTGGTGGTCAGGGGGCAGGGGTGTGGATAGGAGTCGGGGCAGTCAGAGGGCGGGGAACGGGGGTTGAATGGGGGCAGGGGTACCGGGGGGGGCAGTCAGGAATGAGGGGGGGTTGGATGAGGTGGCGGGGAGCAGTCAGGAGCAGGGGTTCCGGGTGCTGTCACGGAACAGGGGCAGGAGTCCTGGGGGGGCCATGAGGGGGCGGATAGGGGGCGGGGCCGGGCCATGCCTGGCTGTTTGGGGAGGCACAGCCTCCACTAACTGGCCCTCCATACAATTTTGGAAACCCGATGCGGCCCTGAGGCCAAAAAGTTTGGCCGCCCCTGTTTTAAGAGCTCGGCTAGTCCTGCTGTTTATTCCTAACTTAAAATCATATTATTCTGACTGACTTCTTTTTCACAGTCCGTTGCAATCAGAACAATGTAATTAAAAGTTAGGAATAAGTTACTAGAAATAAAAAACAAAAAAATCCCACTATCTTGCCATCATGCAAATATCACTAAAGTTTTTATTTAAAAAATGTTAGGAAGAAGAAATGAAAATGTATATGTAACAAGAATATCTAAACATTAAAGGAGGAGGAGGAAATCGAAAGATCAGTTTTTTTCCCATAAAGTGTCAGTTGGCCTTTAAGAAACAAAAGGAATAAGATTGCTTAAAATGGCCATATTAACTGATCACATCTAACCAGGTATTTATATATGCTGTGATTTTATTTAGTCTCCTTGAAAGCCTGTACGGTGTTGTAAATTGCACCCAAATACAGCATACAATTTTGAGTATATATTTTGCACTGATATCCTAAAAAAAAAAAAAACAACAAAAAACCCCCTGAAACATGAATATAACAGTAGCAGTTTAGTGATCCGTGTTTACCTCTGCAGTAGAGTGTACTTCAACTTCAAAGCCTCAGTGGAAGAAATTGTAGTGGATTTTGTTTACCTGGCAACACAAATGTCAGCTTACAGTAGTTGGCTAGTGTTTGCTTATTACAGGCATTAGCCAGCTTGCTTTTTTTCTTACCAAAACACTGTGTACAAGTATATAATAGTAGCCAAGATAGTTACAATAGCACCTCTCAGTTCATCTTCCATTTCAGTTTAAAGGTATGCTGACCCTGCAATTGTGGAAATAGGACCTTTTCTAAGAGTTTCATATTAAAAACTGAGGCAGTTACCTAATTTCAAAGTATAGTATTTCCAATTAAAATACATATATTATGTAGCTTTAAAACCGTATCTGCTATGATACATCTGTCCCTTATTTTGGTTGTACCTGAAAGTTGTCAGCTGCCTTGAAACTAGTCTGTTTTAAGAGAGTCCGTTTTCTGAGGTCATACATATCAGTTGTTTTTGGATTACTCAGGGATTTTTATTCCTTTTTTTTTTTTTTTTTTTTTTGAAAGTCAAATAACTTTCTGGGGATACATTTGTATTATTTAGAAAAGTTTCAGACCTTAGAGATGTATAGAGAGTTTTGGTGTTTGCAGTGCAGTCTATAAAACAGTGTCAAATCAACTATTTCATTTAAGAATATCTTAGTACTTGAGATTTTCTGTAGTTGGTTACACAGTGGAATGATTCAGTTATTCTTCCTGGTTCTTATAAATGTTTGAAATAGTCTTACAATGTGTAACCTATTTTTGTAGCTTTTTCAGTATGGGAGGTTTGAGGTAATAACCTCAGATTTTCTTATGGGAATGCAAGTAAGATCTTAAGATAAGAGAATGGAATGAATAGGATGCATTTCCACATTAGTACCATCAGTGTGGGTAGGGTAATAGATCCAGTCACTTTTTATTATAATCAAAAAAATATTTGTAAACACAAAAAGCATGCCATTAAGGTTAAAAAAATACAAAATAACATCTCTCAATTCCTACAATACTGTGTCATCTGGGGCGTTAATTTAATCAAGGTAGACAAAATCAAATGGAAATTATTTTCCATTTTGTTTGTACATATAACAAAATTAGGCAAGTTTGACCTAATGAATTTATAAAGATGAGAGAGTATGTTTATCTTTTGTATGCTCTCTCTCCAAAAGAATGATAGGAACAATTGATTGTGCTTTCTTGTATGAAAGGAGAGAGATTCAGTCCTGGATTGCTTGCTTTGTAGTTCTTTTCTTCACTTTTCTTAAATAAAAAATACCTTAAAAATTTGAACACTATATTAAAAAAGACTATTTTATATTCCAGTTGTTTAAATATGTAAACACATAAATTGACACCTATTCAAATGTGAGTACTTAAGTTTAACTATTTTTTGTTGATAAAATTTTGATTTCTAAACAGTCTTTTAATTTCCTGGGAAATTTAATATTTGATTTGAAAGTAAAAGTCAGTATTTTCTAAATTATTTCTGATACACACAAACTACACCAAAATTTCTGGAATAGAATTTATTTAGCTACTATGATTTGGAAATTGATCAATGGTTTTTCATTCATCCCCTTGCAAAATATTTTTATTTGTAAATTATATAGAATAAAACCTACATTACACCACTCTTTACTGGACAACAGTTCTGCTCCACCTTTATCAGTAAACCACTTCCATTAAAACACTAAGTTGTTTCCCATTTGAATGATTGTTAAGACAGGTTTCATGTTACTGTATGCTGGACCCACGGATTCGGTAGGCACTAAGAAGTAGCTACAGTAGACAGTAAAAGGTTGTTTTTCATTTGAGGAGCTCTTTCACACCAAAAGACACATTCAGATTGAGATTCCATAGGGTAATTGGGGAGGGGCAGGCCAGTTAAGGACATGATTGCTGCTCACTGTAGAGATTCCTGTACAAAGATAATATAGCCTTAGTCTGAATTAATTTTTCTACAGCCACCTCTCTGCAATTGGAAGCCTCCCTTAAAAGTAGGCCCCAACATCTGCTGCCAGCTGTATAAGCCCTATAATAGTGGCTCCAACTGTGTAACCTGGTAAAACCAAGTTGGGCAGAGATCTAGGACTTCAGTGTAGAGGGCTCTGGCCTCCTGTTGATCTTCTTGAATCTGTGATTTTTGGATGCCAGTTTTGTTGCTCTTCCATGGAGAGGAACAACCTACCACCCACAATACATCTCAAAGACTTCCTCATTCTTTGTACCCTAGCAGATTGTGCTATCAGAGGAGGAAATCTGGACCTG
This sequence comes from Malaclemys terrapin pileata, assembly GCF_027887155.1. Lineage (NCBI taxonomy): Eukaryota > Metazoa > Chordata > Testudines > Emydidae > Malaclemys > Malaclemys terrapin. Next base: position 114,438,868 of record NC_071507.1, on the reverse strand, counting down.
TGTACTTAAATTGTAACTTTAAGGTACTTATCTTCAAGGTAGTAGCCCTCCTGTGTGAAATAACATTTGAGGGCAAAAACTCAGGAGTTGTTAGCCCAGTATATAGTTATTACAGAGTTATCAGAGCCCCCTGAAATTATTAATATTGTATTGAAAAGTATCCTCTTAATCTTGCACTCTGACTGGCTATTCTGAATATATTTGTTTTGAATGGCTAGTGCCCTAGAACTCTCCATCCATATGTTCACAACAAACACTGCCATCTGCCAATCTATCTAACTCTAGTTTTCCCAATATTTCTCTCTCCCATGCTGCTCTTTGCCCCTTGAGGAAGGCTTAGTCCCCTTCCTTCTTTCACTAAGTGTAATTAAATTGTGTTTAATACAACTAGGTGAGGTTACAGGGTGGGAAGGGGACCAGAAGCGGAGACAACCATATTTATGGCAGGCATGTTATGGAGTTCTAGGTGTGGTAGCCTTTCACAGTGGAGGTATTTGTGTAACTGCAGTGATTATGCAGGGAATTGCATATTGTGTGATTGGAAAATAACTAGTTATTGTGCAAATCCTATTACCTTACCCAGTAAGAGTGCAATGAATTACACAACTGAAAGGTGGGACTACAGTTATGAGTCAATAACTGTACAGCAATCCTGTCCTCCAGTTGACTATATCACTTCCTTTTCAGTATCACAAATTATATTTACAATGTTTCAAATTTTTATCACTTATTTATAGCACAGTATAGTCATATCTTTAAAATAATTAAAAATGCACTTTCAAATCACCTCTGTGATCTCCCTTTAGGACAGCAGGGGCTGAGGATCTACCCATAGTTCATTTTTTGAGATACTATATAAATAGGTGTTTATTTCACAGCTCTTGATGACATGATGGGTTTTTTGATTGCATCTGTTCACCTTGCCTTTGGAAGGTTGGACAACATGACGTTTTAATTTTTCTATAATATTAATGTGAGGTGAATATTGCCAATAATTCTAGAAAGTATTTGCATTGCCACTATGAATTTTGTTTAGTCAGTGAGCTGTCTGTTTTTCCAAAGAGTCACAGCAGTCGGTGTGACATTAAAAAAAAAAAAAAGGTGCAGGACAGTATATCTGTCTATTGTAGAGGACTGATAATTCTCTGCTTACATCTGTAGGGATTAAATGATTCTTAGAGAGTTTAATAGTTTCTCTTGCCAAGTGTATCTGGGAAAATTGGTTCAAATTCAGTGGCCAAACGGATTACTTTTACAGACTTTGAACTTTTAAATCTTGTGGCATTTCTTTCTGGAGTGGATCTTAAACCATTTATCATTCTTGGTCATGGTTATGGCTGTATAGTTCTAAGTTGTGGATGTGAACCATGAGCCATTATAACTTAAATCTATATTAGATCACTTTGAATGTTGCTGATGGGAAGCATCCTAAAGGAGCACTTTGAAAGAGAATTTCATGATTTCATCAGTAGCCGCTTAGTTGCAGTGGGCCAAATTTGCTGCTGGTGTTTGCTGCAGGCACAACTCCATTGGAGTCACTGAAGTTGCATCCATTTTTATGCCAATGGTAAATTTGGCCCACGATGTTTTGACCAAGTTACATGAAGTTATGTTTAAGGATTTTACATCTTCTGTAAGAGCAGAATTTTTCAGAAAGGTGCTCTCCTCTCCACCCTTGTAAGGCATCCCATCTTTTTTCTATCAAAACCTCGTAGCAGTTTCTTCATAGCATCAGTTTTTGTTTGGTTGTGTTTGTTTTTTTTTTTTTTTGCGGGGAAGTGAGGCTAGACTGGTAGAAGAACAGTTGATCTGGTCTCAAATTGCTTTCTCTGGAAGGTCCCATGCTAAGGGAATGTTGACTTGTAATAGTACCTAGCCATTTTTCCTCTTTGGGATACTAGTAAGCCACTTAGTTTATAGTGTTAATTTAGGCATTTTTTTTAAAGCCTGCCTTATTCAGCAGACCCACATCAGTAAGTTTTAGGAACTGCAATCAGCCAACATCCAGAGTTTTTAAAGAGGGACTTTCAAACTGGGACAAACTTGAAAAAGAGTACTCCTATACAATTAGCAGTTTGAGTTGCTAATATTTTTTGGCATTTTACCTATTGGTAGTAGAGATATTTTCATCAAGGAAACGCTTTCAGAACCAAGCTTCATCATTTGTTATATTTTGCAGTGAAGTAGTCTTGTGATTCAGAAATCAGCCTGACATGGGAAAACAGTGGTCTTGATTCAACATTTTGACTACACTTATATAGGAGTAATTGGCTTGTTAAGAGGCAAGAAAAATCAAAATACATAGAAGAATGAATATGAGTTTAAAGTGTGACTGTATTTGTAAGTTTTCATACCATTGAGTTGATCTTAGCTAAAATGTCCGCATAACACATTGTGATTCCTTAAAAACAGCACCTACAACAAAATTACTTTCTGTTCGCAGGACTGTAATTTTCCTGGTCTAGCTTCTTCCATGTCATTCCAAGTGATAGTACAGGATTTAGAGCTATCTATATTCTCTTCCTATAAAAAGTGGAAACATTAGCAGTGAAAGGCATTTAATCATTAATGCTCTTTTTAATATGGCAGTAAAATACTTGCCAATACCTACGGTAGATTAGGAACTTGATCATAGAATGCATGATGTATTTGAGATATGACAGTGTGTAAATAAGGTACAGTTACTTATTTCCTAGAAAAGTAAAATTGAATGTCTAAATACGTTTCATCTTTCCCCTTAAAAATTATTGCAAGTCTTGTTATATAAAATTAAAAGGCCCTGTTCTCAATGGTAATTAGGAAAAAAAAATACTGCATACAGTGCAGCAGAAAACCTTTCATTTTCTGTTTGGCTCATATGAAAAACTGAACAGTAAATCTGAAATGATTGTGAGGAACAAAGTCAGAATGGCAGGTTTCTTTCTAAATTATTAGAGAAATACCCACTTTTACACTACAAAAAAAATTGAACAAAAAGTACGTGCAAGATCATTTTAAACATCAGTGCATGCAGCCCCATGCATTTCCAGCTATAATGTTACAGAAGACCTGTCATTCGCAATTAGGAAATTCGTGGAAAACAGTGAGAGAAAAATGATACTTTGTTAGCAGGTTTTTTTAATTATCGCTAACTCAGCATAAAGTTACTGTGATCCCTCGACTGCATCATTTTACAAAGGAAAAAAGGTGAAATGAAAAACATACAGTCAAAACAAGCTGTTAAATACGAACACTGCTGCTTGTAAATTGCTGATGCAGTCAAGAAATGTGCTCATATCTGATTCAAGTTCCAGGGGAAGCCAAGCAGGTTCAATCTTGAGCTATGTCTCTCTTTCCCCCCCCCCCCTTTTTTTTTTGTTTAACATGGAAATTGCAGTTAAGATTTTTTCATGTCAGTCTACATTCTCCTGCTTCATACCCAGAAATTGCAAGTACAAGGAGGTAAATTTGTCTGTTTGTGCCATCTCATAATAAAATGTTTATTTTATGGCCAGTTATACATTTTATTTAATCATAATCCCAACACACAAACTGATTGTTAAAGTGGCTAAAGAAGGAAATAATTGCATTTAAAATTGACCACTTGACACAATATTGGTACAGTATTACTATTAGCTAATGCAGTTTAGCATGTATAAATAGTATCACATTTGGGATTATAGTATGATAAGAATTTTATCATTACATAATATTGTTCAGTTTAATAGCAATGGCTCCTAAAAAGAGAATGATCTTAGGCTAGTATAAATGGATGTAACTCAATAGATTTTAGTGAAGCTAGGCAGATCTATAAAAGCTGAGGATCTGACCTTATATTTTCTATGGGAAAATTTAAAAATAAACTCCTGTCTCCTTTGGGATTTTTCTAAAAAAAATCCAAAATTAGACAGCCCAAAATCTTTTTTTGTCCAATCTTGAAATGTTCAGGGCCAAATTTCTCATCTTTAGTGGCAATTAAATCATTGAAATAAAATAGGTTATTTTTTGTATGTGATCTAGATAAGTACAATATATGGTGAGAAAATAAAAACATAAGAACATAGGTGCTGATCCTACTTCCAGCAAAATCAGTGACAAATCTTTCTCCCTTTATATGAAGTAGATAGGAATGCTGGGGCAAGAGGGAATTTGGATTCATCAAATAGTTTCTCCAAATTTATTTTAAAATGAAAAGTTGCACGCATGAATAGGACTCTAGTATGTCTCTTAGCTAGTGAACAAAGAGAGAGAAACGTAAAGGCCATTACAAATTGGAAAAGTGGGTATAATATTAACACTTGCTTTTCAGTTTTGATTTAGTGTATTATGTATTGACAGCATGTTTTTATTAACCTATGTTAGTGCCTTATTGCTTGAATCAGTTGAGTTTTCCTTTATAAAAAAGCCATATAGGAAATATTGACAAGTTGATTGCTATAAATAGACATCTTTAGGCCAAAAGTCTTTTATTCTGAAACAGGAATATTTCAACATAATACATTTTAGGAACAAGAAAGGTAATCTCATCTGTTTAATTTTGGTTGATCTTAATCCTTTCTGTTTTTTAAACTACTATTCACCCCCCCCCCCCCTTTTCCGGAAATGCATCTAAATATGTGTTGTCAGTGTTCATTTTGTCTTCTAATAAAAGTACCTGTGGGTTTTGACACAACCTTTCAGGCCAAATTTTAGATGAGTGTGAGTGGTGGAGCTAGGTTTTACAACCTTGGAGGGCACTGGATCATTTGTGGAGATTCCCTGTTCGATGGGTGTACTCCTTCTCTGCAGCTGCATCCTCTTTGCCCTGCTGAGGGAGTGCCTACCTCCTGCAGCTGCACCCTCCATCCCGGCACCACAACCCTAATCCTGGCGCAGTGCAGGAAGGAGGCCTTGGGGATGGGGGTGGGCTGGAAAGCAAGCCTGCCTTGCACTCACATGGCAGTGGTGTCTCCTGACCCACAGGGCTGGGCCTAGCTCTCTACTCTGGGTATTATAACCTAGCACACAGGTCATCAGAGCACTATTTAGGTTTGGCCTGGTCACCTTTTCATCACAACAGACGGGCAGCCAGGCCAAATTTGAATGAGTGGCATTGTGATGTGGCTCACGGGGTTGCTATACCACTTAAACCTGTGCGCCATGTTGCAACTCCTGAAATGGCCAACCAGGCCCAGCCACATGGGACAGGAGCAGACGCTGCTGGGTGAGTTTGGGGTGGGCTTGCAGTGTCTCTGGCATCCAAGGATGCTTGAAGAGACATCCTGGCTAATATTTGACCCTCCATGATGGACTGAACATTTCCCTCTGAAAATGTTGTCATACACCTCCTTTTGTCAGTTACATAATATGCTTAAAAAGACACCACACATACACCTAAAGGCCCCTGGGGGAGGGAGGAGCAGTTGCCACCTACCCTTCTATTAGTTCTGCTAATGATGATACATTAAAAGGTTATAATCCTGGACTAAAGAGACTTATTTTTGTGTGAAGAGACTTGAGTTGAGTTAATTTGAAATGGATACAGGCCATACTGAGTAAGCAGCATTAGTTGTCCCTCTGTCTCAAAAAGGAGGATGTGATTGCAGCTTCTTTCCTCCCTTCTGTGAAAATACTGGGTGAAGTCCCGGCCCCTACTGACTTCATTGAAGGCCAGGATTTACCCACTATATTTTAGATCACGTGAAGTACTTACATATGTACTATAAAAAATTACTAATCCCTTATTTTGTCTCTGTCCTCAAATCCGGTGTCAGAATAAGGAATATATTCTGTTTCTGAATTTTTGTAGATTCTTCTGAACTGTTGAAAATCTAAAAAAAATTAAAGACCAATAAAATGTCAATTGTCAAAAGAATTACTGTAGGCAAACTGATTTTTAGATGAAAACTGATGCTTGTTTTGGAAAATTATTTCTTCGTGAAACTATAATCATAAATAGGCTTCCTTTATAAACTGTTTTCTACACTCTGTTAAGGTTGTGGGGATTTTGTTTTATAGAGCCTTTCCTATTACTGAAATTTCTGAATTATAGAATTCTGGAATGTTTCATCCAGTCAGTTATCTTAAATTACAGTAAGGAAAATCTTTGAAGAAATTATTATTCCCACCTGTAGTTTGACTTTTTTTTATAAAGAAACATACAAGTACTTCACTAGGATTCAGTCAGACACACTACAATTTTGAAGTTACAAAGAACAGGGAATTTGATTGAGTCTTTCATTTCAGTGAGACTTATTGAATTGCCATAACCTTGTTGATACCCTCTCATACCAATAGCTTTATTCCTGTATTATCTTAAATTTATCAGAATTAAGTACTCTACAGCCTACTGAATGAGAGATCATGCATCATAAAACTTCAGCTATCATAAGAGAAACATGCAGTATTTGTGTAACAAATTGTTCCCTCAAAAGCACATTCCTCTCTGTTTCCATGCAAAATACTGAAAGATAAGGGACAATTCTTACCTTGTGTTTCTATTTGAAAATTACATTATACAGCAAAATTATTTAAGATAACATTTTAGCAAGAGTGATTGTGTCTATACTAAATTTGTGAATGTTGATCTAAACATCTCTATGCTACAGTAATTTGACAAAAAAAAAATCTCAATAGATGATTTTAGCCAGTATTTTTTTTTTAACTAATCTACCTTCCAGACTGATACTTTAGAATTATATCAATGGCTATTACTGAATATGCTCCCTCCACGATTGCTTCAGTTTGTGTCAATGTTTTGTAATGAATATTTTTTGCTCTCCTTTTGAGTGCCTTTTGTTTTAGGTGGCCTATAGACAATGTTTGTCCTCTATCATCCTCTGTACAATCTGCCATAGTAGTGTCTGACTAAACTTGTTCTAATGAATGTATAACTAATAATTAAAATGAATCCTGTTCTTCAGAAACATTTAAACACAGGCTGTATATGCACATGTACAAAAACATGGAAACAAGGAAAAGCGTTGTCCTGCTGGACAGGACCTTTTGAAATTAAGTGAAATTTTTAACAGTTTATTTTCAAAATGGTACCTCACTAATAGTCATGTATAGATATGTCATTGTACTGTTCCACTTTGCTAAATCCAATCACACTTACTGTAGGCATTTTTAGTAAAGAGTGTCCAGTGAATCTGGTGTATATCCTGTGGGTGAAGTTCATAAGTCAGAAGCTTATGGTGCTTCAGTGCTTTTAAATGCATCCCTTTGACTTTCATCAATATTCTAATGTCCCTTATTTATGAGGAATTAAAAGGAAATTTTCTCATGATGAAATTGGAGGATGTTATAAAAAGAATCTGAATGCACTTCACCTGTTCTAGACCTAATCTTGGGAAACTGTGTTCTGAGTGTGTTAACATATGGATTGTGTGAAGGTATACACAGTGGAATTTTTCTTTACTTGCATGCTGAGGGTCATACAGTGTCATTTAGTAATGTCAACCTAATAAAGTTTTGGAGAAGAAAAAGCTACTAATGTTTCTGAATCCTTTTTTGCAAGCAAAGGACTAAACTTCTGTAGCTGTACAAATTAGGCAAACAGCTCTGACTAACAGTGGTCATGTTAGATATGATCATTATACAACTTAATCTCTTTGAAGGATATTTAAAATGTTATAATTCTTTAACAAGAGTATTCTGTGAAAATACGTCACTTCAATCTATTTGTTACTTTTAACATCTTTGCTATACTAAATTGAATTTTCACTTCCCTATATTTAACTTTAAATAGTTAATCTCTCCCCATGTTAATATCTCAAAACTTCTTTCTTTATTTTAAAAAAATTAGCACATTCCATATAAAGCTAAACTATATCCTACTGTGGAATGGTAAAATGATTAGGATTAAAATAATCTTAGATGCATTTAAATGTTAATTTCTTTTGTAGAACAACTTTCCAAAGATCTGTTCCTTTGCAATGATGGAATTTTAAAAGCAAATTGCATAGAAGTCCGCTCTACTGCATTTGAAACATCAGCAGTGACTGCAAATGGAAACATATTGGCCCTTTAATTAAACAAGGTGCCTTCTCTGAGAAAGGGTTACTGACTTTCACAATACTGACTTGATAGTATTGACAGAATGGTGCTTTGTCTGATTGGCAAAAGGTCTACAGGTACTTTAGATAACTTTTTTATTTTCCTGTTTCAAAAAGTTATTCTCCAGAACCATTCTTCTAATCACGGTAACTATAAGGATATCAAAAATTTCAGTAATCTTGAAAAGGATGCTCTCAAGTGTTAACTAGGCTTAGCCAGTACTGTGCCCATCATCAAGAATACCTATTTCTCAGGGATTGAAACTTGTGGTTTAAAAAAAGGAACTATGCCTTGTCTACATTTTGTAAGATAAAATGTATCAATAGGGCTCAGTGATTTTAATTCAGATGCTAGGGTGTCTCTAAGCATAAAGTCTGATCCAATGAACAGACTATCCGGGGGGAGTCAGGAGACTTGCATTCTAGCCCCAGTTTTGCCACTGAGTCACTGTGTGACTTTGGGCACATTTCTTAATCTGTTTGTGCTTCAGTTTTCTCGGTCTGTAAAAATGAAATAATAATGCCTACTCACCTCACTAAAGCATATTGGCTTCTATGGATCAAAAACTCTATCTAAATGCAAAGTGTTGTATATCTCTAATAACTGACCCTAAAGTGTCTAAATGCATGAGTGTAATCATGGTTATGTGTGCAATTGCTCTTCACAGATAAATGCTGAGCTGCCACCTTCCTACATTATATAGATAGCTTTGTTTTAGATTTGCCAGAAAGGACCTTACAAAGCTAAAGATCTAAGAACTTGATCCTAGGCTGAGAGAGAAACTATGAGATAATGAAGTCCTAGGCCACTAATTCAATTAATGGACAAAATGTTCTCTCATTGAGCCAGTTACTTCATCAGAAAGATAGTGACAGAAAATAAGAAAATTTGCATGGAGCTTCTAGGTGACAGACCCTATGAAAAGAAGCAGGAGGAAACACTTGCCAGTCACTCAGCTCCAAGATTTGAACTGGATGAGATGTATCTGTCTGTAAGCCAGTTTGTACCTGAATAGTTCTAATTCCTGTGTATCTAATAAACTAGTTGCAGTTTAAAGCACCTGCTTTCTTTTGACTTCTTAAATAGTTTTAGACTTAAGTTATCCATCTAATACTACTTCAATTTGTTTTACTTTTTAAAGGGTTATTTCTATTTTTTTTAATTTCATTTAAGAATGTTGTACAAAATCCCAAATATTTTGGTGAGGGCAGGAAAAGGGAAAAGTTAACTAAAATCAACATTTAAACCAAAATTCTATGATTAACTGAAAGGGCTTCCTTTTCTAATGAATGTGCACTCCGTTTCTTGTACAAATAGTTAGCAGGACATCTAGATGGCTATTTGTAAAGTTCTTGTGATTGTATAATTATGATAAATCTGTGTTCAGGCCTAAATATTTGGTCCCTAATCGTTGCTGAAGCCCATTTCTGAGTTAATTATAACGGGTATAATTAATTATAATTGATGGGGAATTATAGACCAATCAGCCTAACTTTGATACCTGGAAAAATACTGGAACAAATTTTTAATAAAGGGGGAGGATAATGGGGCTACAAGGCAGGGCCAGCATGGATTTGTCGAGACCAAATCATGCTAAACCAACCTAACTTCCTTCTTTGACAGGTTACTGGCCTAATGAATAGGGGGAAAGCAGCTGATTTTTAGTATGGCTTTTTATGCTGTCCTACATGACATTCTCATAAGCAAACTAGGGAAATGTGGGCTAGCTGAAATTACTATAAAGTGGGTGTCCAGCTGTTTGAAAGACCATACTGAAAAGCAGTTATCAATACTTCACTGTCAAACTGGGAGGGCATATAAAAGTGGGTCCTTCAGCGGCCATTCCAGCATCTGAAATACTACTCAATATTTTCATTAATGACCTGGACAATGGAGTGGAGAGTATGTTTATAAAATTTGCAGATGACACCACGCATGGAGGAGTTGGAGGTGATTTGGAGGACAAGATTAGAATTCAAAATAATCTTGACAAATTAGAGAATTGGTCTGAAATCAAGATGAAAATCTATAAAGATAAGTGCAAAGTACTACACTTGTAAATTTGATTGTTTTGTTTTTTTTCTTCCTAACAACTACAAAATGGGGAATACAAAACTGGCTACATGGCGGTATTGCTGAAAAGGATCTGAGGGTGATCGTGAATCACAAATTGAGTATGAGTCAAGACTGTGATGCAGTTACAGTAAAAGCTAATATCATTCTATGGTGTATTAACAAGAGTGTCATATGTAAGACATGGCATGCTAGATAGGGAGCTCCCTAAGTTGGGAGATGGTGAGGAAAGGCATGGGTTCTAAACCCTGCCCCTCTCACAGAGTTTAAGTCTGGGCTGCAGGGAGGTGCCTAGCTGTGTTGATGATTCACAACCAGGAACCCCTCTCTTCAAGTCATGCAGCATAGGCATCTAAACTGTTGCTTGGGTGAATGAGCTAGGCAGATGTCTGCCTCACTCCACACAAAATGGCTGAAGGATGTGGTGGTGCCCATCTTACAACTCTTTGCACAGTGATTAGAGCAATCATGGACTCATTAGCACTACTATCAGTGTAAGGAAGATGTAAGATGATGGGGACTTGGGGAGTTTGTAAGTTACATTTTTCTGGGAGCACAAAGTAAAAGATAAGATTTTAATCACAGGTGGCTAATGAGCAGATAGAGGCTAAAATCAAAATGGAATCTCCCTAGCTGTATTCTTCAGATGGCAACCCCATGGGTCAACATGACCATAAGGACCTTCATTTGGCCTACCAGCCATCAGCTGTTCTGTCCTGCTTCCTGTAGGGGGCTCTGCTGTAAGGATGGCTCTGCTTCCTGCCTCTGTGCTTCCCTGACTTTTGGTTGCATAATTAAAATAATTTTTAATTCTTGTGGTTGCCAATCTTGTAGTTGTGTATTTAAGTTGAGTAAAAATTACAGTAGAAATTTGCCTTTCAGAAAGATTTCATACAAGATAGCAGTGTCCCTAGGATCAGATTTCTAAAGATATTTAGATCACTAGTGAGATTTTCAGAACAGCTGGGTGTTTTCAACCTTTAAAAATCTGCCTTTGCTGAATATTTGGGAAAGGAGTTCTACACTGAAGTAGTGAAATGCACTCAAATGTTGGGTACAGATGCAAAATAACAGTTGCCAAGGGCCAATGATAGATCAAAGGAAACCAAAGAAGTTTTGGCACCAACCCAAGAACTCAGGCAGCCTTGAAGTAGGGTGACCAGACAGCAAGTGTGAAAAATCGGGATGGGGGTTAGGGGGTAAGAGGAGCCTATAATAAGTAAAAGACCCAAAAATCGCAACTGTCCCTATAAAATCAGGACATCTGGTCACCCTACCTTGAAGTCATATGAGCTTAAAGAACAGACTTGTGTTATAAAAAAGGAAAATGAACACTAATTTAGGAATAAAAATTAGATTACAAAATCATAATTAAACAGGAAATGTTACTAGAAATGCTGCAGCTGTGATTGCTGAAGCTACTAGCACCTATTAATATTTTCACTGATTATTAAAATGTAAATTAATGACATCCATCTGCACAAAGGTAATGAAGTTAAATGATGCAGTGCTAAAACTAATAAAACATTTAAAAAAGTAAATAATTTAAAGGAGAGAAACTATACTTAGTGGAGAAATACAAGTGTGTGCTTCAGGCAAACCTCATCAGCTAAGGCAAATCAGTCTACTACTCAGAAGTTTTAGGCAGACATTAACGGGTAAGGGAATCTTAACACTAAAAAATCGTATATGACAATTCCAGTGTTTCCGGGGTAGGTATGTAAAATATTTCACTGAATCCAATCTCCTTTAGCAGCGTAGCCTTCTCTAGGCATTGGGCCGCATCTGGGCCTTTCAGCACACAGCCCTGGGGAGCAGCAGGTGCAGAGATGTATCCTCCTGAGGGGGAGCACCTCTGCCACCCGCACCCTGTTTTTGCAACCACTGCAGATAGCTCACTTAATGTGGGTTAGCGTCTGTCCCCGCTACGCCCTCTCCCAGGGTTTCCCCTCCGCCACCGGCGGCAGCGCATCTTCTTCCTTCCTTAACCTCAGGGGCTGTCGCCCTCGGACCCTTTCCGGCCCCTGCCTCCTCGTGCATTCGGTTTGCCCCTGCACAGATTCTGCCGCCTTCCCCCGCCCCCTCTGCCTAGCGGGCAGCGCCTTCAGCTGGCACCGAGCAGGGACCTCACAGCGGCCGGTTCCGCACCAGGGACAGAACCAGCTCGGCCCCGCCTTGCGCGGGGGCGGGGACCCCACAGACCGCCGGCGGCAGCGCGTGGCCGCACCCCCCGGGCAACGGAGGACAGCGGGCTCCATAGGCCGGGCTGGTTACCTTGGCAACCAACACCGCGTGCGGCGGCGCCTCCAGCTTGCCCAGTGGCGCCCAGCCTGTCCCCCCGCCGGCCGTGGTGCCCCCAGTGACGGACCTGCCGCGAGCGAGGTGAGCAGAGCGCGTGACCCGGCTCCGGGCGGCCGCAGGCGCGTGGGTACTTCCCATCGTTAGCAGCTCCCGCCGTGACGTCAGCGCTGGCGGGGGAGCCCGGCTCCGCGCGGAGGTCCGGGCGCGGGTCCCTGACCCCGGCGCGTTCGGGGCCCGGGCTGTCGGGGGGAGGCGCGGAGCCCAGGCGGCGCTAGCGCTGCCCCGAGCCTCCCCCGGGAGACGCCACAGGTGCCTGGGGCCGCGGGAGGGGGCTGAGGCTGCTGCCGGAGGGGAGACGATCGGGCCGAGGAGTCACAGCCGAGCCTGCAGGGAAACCCTCGCGGGCTTCGCCTGGCCGGGGCGGGCAGAGCAGGTGCCTGGCCCGCGCCTGAGCCCGTCCTGCGCGCGTCGGGGCGCGCTGTGCCGGCGCTGTCACCTTCTTCCTCCCTTGTCCAAACCGCGCTCCCCCCTGGCCCGCCGGCTCCAGAATCGGGGGCTGGCAGGAGCGGGGCTCTTGCTCCTTTCTATGTGCTTAAACGCCGGTTTGTTACTTCTGAAAACCACCTAGCTGGCGGCGATTGGCCCCGTTGAACCCTAGGGCATACTAAGGTACAGCGGGATTAGGGTGACCAGACAGCAAGTGTGAAAAATCGGGACAGGGGGTGGGGGGTAATAAGAATATAGGGAAAAGAATATAGGAAAAAGACCCAAAAATCAGGACATCTGGTCACCCTAAACAGGATTCAAGCTGTGACCCTCTATGCAGTGCACCGAAGAGGGCTCCCAGCGCTGAAACGCAGAAGCTGTAGTAACGCTTGTGGGGACGCCAGGAGGCGAGGAGCTGTTTCTACTGAACTGCCCGCAATCCCCCTCTGTAGCAATACTTTTCAGGGAGCTTTATTAGGACAGCCTTCCAGTGTTTTCCCCAGGAATTGAAATAAGGGGGGTGTTGGAATATTCGGGGGGGGGGGAGGTGAGGGCCAATGAGGATTGAGACCGTGAAGGCGAAGGTGGGCTGTATGGCACCATAGTAAAAACTGAAAAATGTTTCATGACCATTTTATTAAAATTTAACTCATGTTTTAAAATCATCACAAAAATTAAAGTTGGTTACTCAGGCCTACTATGAAGCACTACGTCTACATCCTTCTTGGTTTCTTGTTGTAATTTTGCACAATTCTTTGGTGTCTTCTTGTGTGTCCGTTACTTCCAGTCCTTCATGATATGCTCCTGATCAGGTAGAAGGCAACTTGTTTCAGAACACAACATTCTATTCAATGAGGAAAAAGAATGCTCAGCTGTAGCTGTTGTGACTGGGAGTAGCAAGAGATGAATTCCTACTTCTTTCATCCCAGGAAACGTAGCACAAAGATCGGTTTGAACCATTAGTGATGATAAAGAAGAAGTTGAAGTCAAATCTTCATTCATTCGTAGTATGATATTCCTCTCTGTGTTCAAAATTCTTTATTCTGTCCTGATCACATGGCACCCCATTGCTGGTAGCGCCTCACTCCACTTAACTGTTGGTGTTTTATAGGACAGGCACCTGTAAAAGCTACGTGGAGGTTGAGTAGAATCCAGAAATCGCTATTGTAGATTTGTAAGAATCAAGTCTGTGTACTTTTTAAACTGGCTTAGCAAACGCATCTTGTCCTCTTCACTTAAGGAGTCAATATAAGTACCTTCATTAGTCAACTTCTGGACTGAAGTCTTTGCTTCTTCAAATACATTTTCAATGGATATCTCTGATTGATCCAAGGGTAGCTTCTATTGCTGGACACAGATCTACTACTGTTGTAGCAGATGCCTGGACGACATTGTTTAATGACCCAAGTGGTTTCAACAGTAGACTTAAAAGAGAGAGTATGGCGATTGTCTTCTCTGACCTTAGTAACAAAAGTAGTCCATCTCGGTAGATACTTTTGAAAGCCAGTAATAACAGTTGCAGTAATTTTAAGACAACAGCCAAGAATTGCTCATGAGAAAGCCAGCAGGTTTTCTCAGATTGGACTAATTTGAACTTCAATCCCAGTGTATCTTGTATTTGTTTCCAAGACGTTCAGTCCTTTTGGACTCTTACTGAAAAAAGAGTATAAGAAGCTATTAAGTGTATGGCTTTTTAATGTCTTTTGAAGAGTCTGCAGCTCATACTAGTGCTAGCTGGAGTAGATGGCCTCTGCAGTGTGTAAAGGATTGATTAGGGTTACACTTTTCTCTGAGCCAAGGCTTGTACTCCACTGTGTCTTCCAGAGAAGTTTGTAGCTCCATCAAATGTAAATTCGGGGTTCAATTTACAAGCATTTAACTCTTCTAAGATGTCACAGGCAGCTGATGTGTCTTCTATAACCTGAACATCTAGAATACATCTATTGGCCTACGACAGACATTTAGCCCTAGTCTACACTGTGGGGGATCGATTTAAGTTACGCAACTTCAGCTATGTGAATAATGTAGCTGAAGTCAATGTACGTAGATCGACTTACCATGGTGTCTTCAACGTGGTGAGTTGACTGCTGCTGCTCTCCCGTCAACTCTGCCTGCACCTCTCGTGGTGCTGGAGTAGGAGTCGACAGGAGAGCGCTCAGGGGTCGATTTATTGCATCTAGACTAGATGTGATAAATCGATCCCTGCTGGATCAATTGCTGCTTGCCAATCCGGCGAGTAGTGTAGACATACCCCAAGATAATATACACAATGCCTTAATACTTGATGCCTATTTGCATTGGTGCATTCATCAGCCATGTATGCACATATTTTCAATATGGTGAGAGAGTTCTTCACTTTATCAACTAACTGCTGAGTCTTTCACTGTTGCACCGCATGCTTCTAGAGAGTCAGCTGAGTTTTTTCAGAAAGATAGTGAGGATTTGCCAGTCTTGTTTGAAACCAGTGTCCAACTTCAGGATTAACAAATGACAATGCACTTAACATTGGCCTCCAGTTTGTAGTGTGTAGTATGATGCCACAGCCATGTTGATTCATATAAACTGAGTTGCGTCTCCATTATTCTTAACAGCCTCATTAAATTCTTCTAAAATTGGCTTTGACAGTGACTGGCTTATAAGGCTTTCTGCATGTTGATACAGTCCAGAGGCATGGTGTTTTGCAGCCTTTTCATATAGGTTGTCAGTATTGGCTTAGCTGATCAGTCTGGGAAACCAAGCTCCTCCACTTTTACTATATAAATCCATGATATGCCCACGGTCTTGAATACTGCATGCAGTTCTGGTCACCCCATCTCAAAAAAGATATATTGGAATTGGAAAAGGTATAGAGAAGGGCAACAAAAATGATTAGGGGTATGGAACAGATTTCATATGAAGAGAGATTAAAAAGACTGGGACTTTTCAGGTTGGAAAAGAGATGACTAAGAGGGGATATGATAGAGGCTTATAAAATCTTGACCGGTGTGGAGAAAATGAATAAGGAACTTCACTTAACACAAGAACCAGGGATCAGCCAATGAAATTAATAGGCAGCAAGTTTAAAACAAACAAAAGGAAGTATTTCTTCACACAATTCACAGTCACCCATGGGACTTTTTGCCAGGGATGTTGTGAAGGCTAAAACTATAACAGGGTTCAAAAAAGAACTAGATAAGTTCATGGAGGTTAGGCCCATGAATGGCTATTAGCCAGGATGGGCAGGGATGCAACAACATGCACTGAGTGTCCCTAGTCTCTGTTCACTAGAAACTGGAAGTGGACGACAGGGGATGGATCACTCAATGATTCCCTGTTCTGTTCATTTCCTCTCAAGCACCTGGAATAGTCACTGCTGGAAGACAGGATACTGGGATAGATGGACCATTGGTCTGACCCAATATGACTGTTCTTACATAAAAAAATAATAATAATAATAAAAAAAAGTTTAGTACAGAAACTCCCCAAGATAATGACCTCTTGGAGATAGCGATGTTGTGAGACAATGACCTTGGCAAATAATGCATTTTAAAAATCTTGTATATTTATATAAGATTAAGATTTAAGATTCCCAGTCCCAAATCTAGCATTCTGGAGCGAAGTCACTAAAACATAGTCCAGTGCTCTGGCCGCTGTTGTTTGTCGTGCCACCGTTCACTCTACCACTCTGTCCTCAATGGCCCTGCACTGTCACCTTCTGCTGCCACCTGCCACTGTGACCTCTGCGAGTTGGTCTCTCAAGTTTCCACCCAGCTCTCAGTGATTTCAGCTCTCAGTGCGGGAGCCTCACAGTGAGTGCAGGCTGGGCTTTCTCTTCCACAGAAACACTGTCCCAAAGCAGGTCTAAGCACTTAAACCTGATTATCAGGGATTTCAGCTCTAGTGGTCACTTACCAAACCAAAAGACTCTCTATGGAGCCTAATCAGCTCTGTCTCTAAACAGGAGAGAGGGGCAGGTCAAAGAGTGCCTGTGAGTCTTAGACAGAGCCCACACCACTAAGCAAAATGCTTGTGCCCCACTCTCTCTCTTCACTAGGATACGGATTCCAAACCTCCTGCTTAGGGAGTGCAGTTCAGTTGAGGATGACTAGTGCTTAATTTGTAATGAAAGAGGTGCCGGGGCTCAAGCAAGTTTGTTACTTTCATAACTGATGTGATAAGCCCAGAGGTCCTAGGGCTATGAACTTCCAAGCCTGGAGGTGTTGCAGCTCAGCCCTGGCAAGCCCTAACCCAAATTAAGCACTGAGGGAGACCCCCTCATTCAGTCAGGCTAAGTACAGTTCTGCTGCCCTTTACTCATACTATAAGGATAACAACATTTCATGACCCCCACATTTAATACTTAAGTGATTTGTAACCCAACACCAGCCAAAATTGATCACTTGGGCAGCACAGCTATGTCTTCTGGATACCTAGGCAAAGTAGGTGTGTTCATGTAAATACAGTCTGGTCCTGAAGCCTTTCCACCCATCCCTGGCTCATCGCTAGCTGTCAAGGGAGAGCTCATTCAGACCTTGCTTATAAATAATCATTTGACATTATTAGGTAGGCCAATATAGCTGAAACAAATGTGCTGACATTGTGATAAATAACAGCTGTATGAGGAAGCTAGTCTTTGTTCATACTTTTCAAACCCATTATGCTTTCTCAGGTACAAGTATTTTCTCATATACTGTGTATACTTTTAAAGTGTGTATTAATGTTTTAATTTCAATTCAAATTTCCAACCAATGACTAAGTTTCCAACACTGCATGTAACTGGGGGAGGGTGTTGGGGAAATTCAGGGGGGTACACCCCTCATGGGGGGGACTAGGGAAATCCCTGCATGCTTCAGATTTTTGGGGTTTGCTTGGATTTTTTTCCAAACAGAAAAGCAAGGGAAGGGAATCTTACACTTTCTGCTATATAATGGCTTTATTTTTATTTATTTAACATCATTTTTAAAAAGTTGGCTTCATCTTAATTTCATTTGGCTTTTATGAGGTGAGGCACCAGCCTGAGCTAGTATTAAACTGCCCAGGTGGCAACCCTTTGCCAAACTAAACAAGCATTAATTCAGTACAGCTTTCCAATAAGGCCTTCAGCTGTTTTGTATTTTCAAATAAATCTGCTGTTGCCTTTCCCTCAAATTCCTTAATAACCTTTACAAGTACCTAATACCACAGCCCTGGTTATTTTGCTTCTAAAAATCACATTTCATAGAAGGTTGGTAAGCTGTACCATTTTTTTAAACTCTTACTTATTACTTCATTCTAAATTGACTCATAACATTCAGCTGTTTCATGAGCAGTTTAGCAATTCTAGAATTGCTAAATGATCTTTTAACATTTGTATAATCTAACAATGCCATCTATTCTTTAGCTGTAACAGAAGGGTAAAAGGTATAGAGTGCTAAAAAATTTGATTTCCTTTTGTCACAAAATAGTCTTTCTAGGTTGAAATAATTCTGTCATTATGATCTTGCACTATAAGGACTCAATCCTCATGTTTTTAGAACTGAAAACTCTGATGCTGGATTTCACATATCCTCTATGTAATGTATATCACAGTCAAGGGTACTGGAACAATTTGTATAGTGTGGGTGCTGAGAGCCATTGAACCAAACTGTAAATCCTGTCTATAATGGAAACTAGGGTTACCATACGTCCTCTTTTTCCCGGACATGTCCGGCTTTTCGGCAGTCAAACCCCCGTCCGGGGGGAATTGCCAAAAAGCCGAACATGTCCGGGAAAATGGCGGCTCTGTTTAAGAGCCGGGCTGCCTGAACGCTACCGGCTTCGGGCAGCCCCGTGCCTCCAGACCCTGCACCGCCGGAGCCCGGGAGGGGAAGTGCCCGGCTGGGGGCGCAGGGTCTGGAGGCAAGGGGGCTGCCCGAAGCCGGTAGCGCTCGGGCAGCCCGGTTCTTAAACAGAGCCTCCAGCGGCTGCGGCTCTGTGTAACTGACACTGTGTCAGTTACACACAGCCCCCGCAGCTGGAGGCTCCAGCCGCCCCCGCTCTGTTTAAGAGCCGGGCTGCCCGAGCGCTACCGGCTTCGGGCAGCCCCGTGCCTCCAGATCCTGCGCCCCCAGCCGGGCACTTCCCATCCCGGGCTCCGGCGGCGCAGGGTCTCCAGGCACGGGGCTGCCAGAAGCCGGTAGCTCTGGGGCAGCCCGGCTCTTAAACAGAGCCTCCAGCGGCTGGGGCTCTGTGTAACTGACACTGTGTCAGTTACACACAGCCCCGGCGGCTGGAGGCTCCAGCCGACCCCGCTCTATTTAAGAGCCGGGCTGCCCGAGCGCTACCGGCTTCGGGCAGCCCCGTGCCTCCAGACCCTGCGCCGCCGGAGCCCGGGAGGGGAAGTGCCCGGCTGGGGGCGCAGGATCTGGAGGCACGGGGCTGCCCGAAGCCGGTAGCGCTCGGGCAGCCCGGCTCTTAAACAGAGCGGGGGCGGCTGGAGCCTCCAGCCCCCGGGGCTGTGTGTAACTGACACAGTGTCAGTTACACAGAGCCAAAGAGGAGCAAAGCCTCCAGCCCCCTGGGCTGTGTGTAACTGACACAGAGGCTCTGTTTAAGAACCGGGCTGCCCGAGAGCTACCGGCTTCAGGCAGCCCCCTTGCCTCCGGACCCTGCGCCGCCAGCCGGGCACTTCCCCTCCTGGGCTCCGGCGGCGCAGGGTCCGGAGGCACGGGGGCTGCCCGAAGCCGGTAGCGCTGGGGCAGCCCGGCTCTTAGAGCCTAAGAGGAGCAGAGCCTCCAGCTGCGGGGGCTCTGCTCCTCTTCGGCTCTGTGTAACTTATACAGTGTAAGTTACGCAGAGCCGCCGGAGCCCTGGAGGGGAAGTGCCCGGCTGGGGGCGCAGGGTCCGGAGGCATAGGGGCTGCCCAAAGCCCGAGCGCTACCAGCTTCACGGTTTGCTGGGCAGCCTCCAGACCCTGCGCGCTGGGGCTCCAGCTGCGCTGGGGAAGCGCCAGCCGGGGGCGCAGGGTCTGGGGGCTGCCCGGCAAACCGTGAAGCTGGTAGCTCTGGGGCAGCCCTTTCCCCCTGGCTGGGAGTGGGAGGGAGGAGGGGGCGGAGTTAGGGTGGGGGAAGGGGTGGAGTTGGGGCGGGGCTAGGGGTGGGGAAATGGGCGGGGCCATGGCCCGTGGAGGGTCCTCTTTTTTTATTTATGAGATATGGTAACCCTATGGAAACCATACTTCAAGCCAGGGGGTGCATCAGCATCTCCAGCACACCTACTTCTAGCACTTATGATCATAGTGCAAGACTAAGGCATTTCAGGCCACGTGTCAGTACAGGGTACATCCAAGAAAGCACAGTATGCAATCTTCATTTGCACGAGGTCTGTGCTAGGATAGAGACCTCATATCCATTATTACCAAATGTATCCTTAAACTGAGTCTTAGAAACACTTCTTCATACTAATACCCACTGATCTCTTGAGACCAGATTTCTAAAGATGCAATTTTATGCATAGCCTATTAGCTTATATGAGTAGGATGAGCAGAATATTGCACCAAAAGTTTCTTCATTAAAAATAATTTTGCTGTTTTCTTGTAGCTAAAGCAATCTCACATTATGATGTGAAACAACAATGTTGAAGTAATTTGGCCAAAGTATTCTTTTATCATGATATAACACTATGGTGCCTTTTTTTCTTTAATTAATATTTTAATGATAAAACCAGCACTACTCCATCCCTTGGAGCCATGGCAGATGTACTTTACAATGTATTACTCCTGAAAAAATTCTGCGCCAAAAAAATAAAAATTCAGCGAACATTATTTTAAAATTCCGCAAATTTTATTTGTCAGATAAAAGTGGAGGCTCCAGCATGGGCATTAGGGAGCACAGGCCACTGGCTGCATAGAGGTGGGAGATCACTGTGCAGCTTGCCCATGGGACACGGACTCAGTGGTGAGGCTGCATCCAACCCTGACACAGCGCAAGGACCAGGCCTGCCCCAGAAACACCCAGAGCCCTGCCCCTCCATGCCAGGTGCACTAGGGTGTGGAGAGGAAAGCTCAGCAAGGCAGGATCCAAGGGTGGAGGGACTTAGTGTTGGGAGATCCAGGTGTGGGTTGAGAGGGTTCTGTGTGGGACAATCTGGATGCGGGTGGCTCAGTGGGGGATCCGGGTGTGTGGGAATCTCGATATACGGGGGCTTGTTGGGGGGTTCTGGGTGCAACAGTAATGGGGCTCTGCAGGGGAGTCTAGGTGAAGGTGGTTGGGGCTCAGCAGGGTGAGGTCTGGGTGTGGGGAATATAGAGCTTGGCAGGGGGGTGTGGGTGGCTTGTTAAGGTGGTCCAGGTGCAGGGGGAGTGGGGCTCATTGGGGGGTTCTGAGTGCAGGGGTGTGAGGTTCGGTGGGAAGGTTTGGGTATGAGGGCATCTGGATTCATGGGGGTTGGGCAGATGGGGGAGCAGCTCCCTGTACAGGGATCCCTCCCCCTGCAGCTGAGGAGCAATGGGCGCAAGAAGCGGCGGGGCAGGGGGGGAGGGAGGTTTGCAGAGCTTCCTGAAGCTGGGGGAGAAATCTGGGGGTGGGTCTGACCCAGCCCCAGATGCTGTGCAGGGGAAGAGGAAGTCCTGTCTTCCCTAGCCCAGCCGGGACTAGCAGCTGAGCCCAGCACAGGGTAGGAGCCACCAGCCGGGTCTTCCCCAGTCCCGCCCCCTGTCCCACAGTGATTTACCTCTCTGCCAGCTGCCCTGGGCACCTGAAACATACTGCTGGCGAGGGTCGCATGACCACTCTTGTGGCTTCCCTTTGCTTCCCCATCAGAGTCACTTTTCTGCGCGGAAACAAAGAAATCTTCGGGAGACATAAATTCTGCACATGTGCAGTGGTGCAGAATTCTCTGAGGAGTAAATGTATGGAATCATTAAAAACAGTAGGAACATAAGAATTGTCATTTAGCTCAGATCCATGGTCCATCTCTTCTAGTATCGTGTCTCTAACAGTGACCAGCACCCAATGCTGCAGAAGAAGGTGCAACAAACCCTGCGGTAGGCAGGTATGGGGTAATCTGTCCCCTCACCCCCAAAGGTCTCATCTTATGAGGTTTTATATCCTTTCTAAAATGTTTGTTAGCATTTAGTATGTAACTGGATAATCTTATTATCAGTATAAATGTCCAGTAACTTTTTGATTTTTGCAAAGTTCTTGTTCTCTGTGACATAATGTGGCAAGGGGTTCCACAGTCTAATTACACATAGTTTGGAGAAGTGTATCTTTTTATCAGTTTTGAATTTGCCATTTTTAATGTCATTTAAAGTAAGGTTCTGTTGCATGGTTCCTGGATCTATTTATATTGATAGGCATTGCACTATAGCAGTGGTTCCCAAACTGGGGTTCGTGAACCCCTGGGGGTTCACGAAATGTAACAGGGGGTTCTCGTGAAAAAATTTCCTAATGGCGGATAGAGCTGTCCCTAGGGACCGGGACAACTTGGGGCCAGCAGCCCAGAGCCCCTGGACTTCCAAGAACTAAGCAGATCAAAGCAAGCATATCTATCACACTGAGGAGATTTAAACTTCAAGACTCCTTATAAGAAATGGAAAGGAAGGTGGATATTTTTTGCTGTTTTTAAAATTAAATAGACAGCTAGTATTGTTTTTAAAATTACTATGAAGAACAAGTTTAAGCTTTGTTGTAACGTGTGTTGTTTGCCTGGACTGCTCAAGACCTGAATGCTTGTGTAGGAGGAACTCTTTGAGTTGGTTTCTTAAATACCTTCATGCTGTTTCACATTTGATACTCCTTGATGAAACATAGGAGCCTTGTCTTATAAGAGGCTTATTCAAAATGATACAAGCTACAAAAGTGAGATCTTGGAAGAGTGTTGCCATTTTCATAATGTAATAAAAATACTGTATTGATAAATAACGCGGTTTCACCTATAACACGGTAAGATTTTTTGGCTCCCGAGGACAACGTTCTATCGAGGTAGAGGTGTATTTGAATTGGAAGTCATCTTGTTCTTAGCATTGATATTACTACATAGGAGTAGTAACTGAATCTCCTTTAGGAAAGTGTGCATTACAGTGTACTGCACACCACTATCATCAGTAAGTGTGAAAATATACTAGGATGAATAGAAGATATAGGCTTAATAGAGACATTTGACCATAGGGAGAATATATTATGAGTACAATAATATTTTGTTGCTTGATAATTACAATGTACATATAGTTTTGAATTAATCTTTTCTAGCAATGGAGAATACAACTTCAAGTATAGAATCTGAATACATCAAGAACCTCCAGCAACAAATCTACTTTCTTGAACTGGAAGCCAATTTTCTATATCCTTCAATACAGCTTTCTAAAAAATTAGATAAATATACCATACCCAAGAAAAACTTATCTTGGAAATACATTAAAATCACACAAGCTGAGTAAAACATTTTAACTGTTTAGTGTTATGATTTTGATTAAAGAAAAACTTTTTCTGCACTTTATGTAATTAATTTAAAATCACTTTTTGACCTTAACTTTCCATTATTACGCGTGAACAGACTAAAAAAGCCACTGATCTTCAACCCCGCATTACCTCTGAAACTGAACACTTGCTTCAAAAGCTAGAGGTAAATTTTTCCAGTTACACAACTTTATTTTCATGTGAATAACTCTGTGGTCTATTCTGTTTCTATCAAGTAGTGTAGCTTTTTTGCACTTTGGGTTTTTTTGTCTTTTGGGGTTTTTTTGTAAATAAAGTGAAATATTGTGTCAACTTTAAATATAGTATCAAAGAATGAGTTAAAATAGTTTCAGCTTCTGCACCTGTTCTAAGTCCTCCTGCCTAGTGTTATGATTTTACAATAATTAAAAAAAATTCCTTACTCCTGTTGTTGAATGAAAGACTCAACAAAATGGGAAACTGAATGATTAAGACTCATTCTACAATGACGTCACATACTCAGTTGGACTGCTCATGAGCTTAAACAAAATTAAGCATGTGTATAAAGGTTTGAGGCCTGACTACAAAAATGCTGTCAAATGTATAAACAGGAAAAAATACAATAAATACTTTCTCAAATCTTTTAGTTATAGTCAATTTAAGTATTACTTGTAACAACAATAAAGAATTTCAGTGTTGTTTTTTTTTAAGTTGACTGTGTCCTTTTAAAAAGTTTGTTGCCTAAACTGGCCATATCTACCTATATATGGCCCTGATCTTACCAGGAGGACAAAGCTAAAGTTAGTAACCAAGGGCTTGTCTATATGGGGAAGTTGACTGGCATAGCTATAATGGAATAATTATTCTGCTATAGTTATTGTAAATATAACTTTTTCATGGGATACTCTGTTTAGGAGAAAAAGTGACTTTATTCTGGAATAGTTACTCCACAATAGATTAATATTCCAGAATTCAGTGTCCACACGGGGAGCTATATTGGCATAGCTATAGCTGAATAAAAAAAGTCTTGGTGCAGAAAGGAGCCATACAGCCCATCTAAATCCATTTACTAATCTAGGTGAGGGAATGTATTTAGTGAGGAAAACAGATCATTTTTCAAAATTTTCAGTATATTTCTATGTAAATAAATATGGAAAAAGCATTTTTGTTCACTTAGCTTATGTCAGCAAAATGAGCTCCTATTTTGTCTCCTAGGGCTTCACAACTTTGCTAAGTCTGTCGTGTTCATGCATAAATATTTTATTGATAGTCTACCATGACAGAAAAAGGAAATGATCAAGTGGGTTAAAGGAGTTGACATTTGATTTATTGTGTGTTGGTGGTTTACATCATGTTTAAGTAATTTTGTATGACATGCTGGTTTGTTATCATGCTCTTAGTGAATGTGTGGAGGAGTTAACTTTAGTTAATAACAAACTAATAAAGGAACAGCACATCAGATATAGGTTGTTATAAATCAAATGAAGGAATTTTTATGAGACAGTTCTGTGTATAAGCAAAAGGAAAAAATGCAGCCATTTGACTGAATAAGGATATTGTGTTCTTTGCTTATGAATTGGAAAGTAAAATCACATAAGCTACAGAGTTCAGTTCAGAAATATATTGAAGTGGGACCTCCATGGGTCTGCAATGGGAGCTGGAATGGATGCTAAGCACTTTTGAAAACCAGACCACCTATTTAGGAGCCTGATTTTAGGCTCTTTTTTTTTTTTTTTTTTTTTAACGCTAGCCTAGAACCACATTTTAAGAGGTGAAGTTTTCTAATGACTTATACATTTACATTCTTTTCAAGATTTTTCCAGAACTATGGACCATAAAGGTTCATCAATGGTATATTTGAAGTTGATTTTAGCTATACTATGTGCCTTGTTGTACATCAGCTGCAAGGTCTTTGGGGCTGGGAGTGTCTCAGTTTTTGTACGTTGTGCATTACCAAGCATGTTGGTAATAAATAATAAAATATGTATACATGATATAAGATATGTCAGTTTCTTTGAAACAGGTCATACTGGCTCAGGGGCCTTCTGCATATGTTTGCCATCGAGGTCTTTCCACTTTTTTTGCTTTAGGGCCTACCAAAACTTGAAGCCCATGTCATAGCCATAATCAAAAAAGAAAACAATCTCCCTAAATTCTCATGTCATATTTAATCTTACAGTAGACATTTTCTGGGAATTTTTTGGAGGGGGAGTAATCAGAAAAGGAGTTAAGGCAGGGGTGGGCAAACTTTTTGGATCGAGGGCCACATCGGGGTTGCACAACTGTATGGAGGGCTGGGTAGGGAAGGCTGTGCCTCCCCAAACAGCCTGGCCCCTGCCCCCTATCCGCCCCCTCCCACTTCCTGCCCCCTGACTGCCCCCCTCAGAACTCCCAACCCATCCAACCCCCCCTTCTCCTTGTCCCCTGACTGCCCCCTCCTGGGACCCCTGCCCCCCATCAAACCTCCCTGCTCCCTGTCCCCTGACTGCCCCGCTCCCTGACAGCCCCCCTGGGATTCCCACTCCCTATCCAACCGCCCTCTGCTCCTCGTCCCCTGACCACCACTTCCCGGGACCCCCCACCTCTAATTGCCCCCCAGGATCCCACCCCCTTATCCAACCCCCCCACATCCCTGCCCCCTGATAGCTCCCCCGGGACTCCCACTCCCAACCCTCCCTGTTCCCCATCCCCTGACTGCCCCCCCCAAACCTCCTCCCCATCCAACCTCCCCCTCCTCCCTGACTGTCCTCCAGCACCCCTGCTCCCTTACCCAACCCCCCCACTCCCCGCCCCCTTACCAGCAGCAGGAGCTCGCAGCCGCGACACCCGGCCAGAGCCAGCTGTGCTCCCCATTCTGCCCAGCGGGTGGGGCGTGGCTGCGGGAGAGGGGGAATAGTGGGGGAGGGGCCGGGGACTAGGCTTCCCGGCCAGGAGCTCAGGGGCCGGGCAGGACGGTCCTGCGGGCCGGATGTGGCCCGCGGGCCATAGTTTGCCCACGTCTGAGTTATGGTGTGTGTGAAAAATTTCTCCACTGTAGACTATTTGAAAATGTTCCTAACTGTTTTTCTTTTCTCATCATAATTCTAATATGTGCTGGACCTGCTGAGGAAAAGTGCCTTTTTGTGTACTGGGGATGCAGGTTTGTCGTGCAATTATAAAGATATATAATGAAGGCATCAGTAATTACTTCATAAAGATGCACTGAGACCTCTCAAAGCAAGTCAAAGCCAGACAAAAATCCTTCGAATGTGACATGGTAACTTCAGAGGACTGTTACATTTTCCACGTAATAATTTTAGTTAAATATTTGATAATTTTGGCAGAGTAAAATTTTAAAATGTTTCCTCTTTTAAATTTTGCTTTGTTTTTCTTGCATTTCTTAGGGTTCCTCTAACTGTTCAACTAGTTCAATAATTCCCATATATTCCAAACTTTACACCCACATGTGTTTTGATAACATCTCAGACCCAGGCATTTTTAAAATTAAACACAAACTGTTCTTCCACTTACTCAGAATAAAAGCATTGAACTATGCCAAGATTAGCCAAAGGGACTGGTCAGATCTGAGAGTTGCTTCCTTTTTCTGGTGCTGCCTGCCCGACACCAGCATGCTCCTGGTCAGTAGGGAGCCATTTACGCAGTCAAAGGCTTGGAGGTAGACGTTGAGGGAAGGAAGACAGAGTGAGTGGGCCTTCAGTGAGAAGGGGGGTTTGCCAGCAAGTGGGGTGTTCTGTTAGAAAGAGGATCATGTGCAGTGGTGGGGGCTTAGAGTGGCTGAATTCCATGTTTCTGTGCCAAGGTGTTGGCACATCATTAAGGAGCCAAGGCAACAGTGCCATCCAGAGCCCTTGATGTGCTGATGCCTCATCACAAAGGCACTGAACTTCTCCCTTCCTGAATCAAGCCCTTACAACTCTGGCTCTGATAAAGACCACGTCCCTTATGGTCTCTCATTTTAATCCGTCCCTTAGCAGGAGAGTTACAGTCTAAATCTTCCACTCTGAGAAGCCTTCATTGCCTTGCTCATGCTCGATTTAGTGCATGGGAAAATATTATTTTCTTTTTAAAGAAATTTTAATTTTAAGCCATGGTGAATCACAAAGTTTTTAAAATGGAAGGAAAACCACATACTGTTTAGTTGTTTACACTGTAAGCAATTGGCTGTTTCTCCAGTATTTTTTAAACTGATCTCTTAAGATGTTATGTTTAAAAATGGTGTTTAAAAAAAAACTGATGAAACTGGTAAATGGACATCTATGTTTAATGTAAGGCTTATTATTCATTTAAATGGTTAAAACTGCTTAAATTGAAACAATATTATTGCAAGTACTCTAGCAAATGAGACCACCATTTTACATTCATAATTCAAAATTTTAACATGTCTGAACTTAACTGCATTCAGTGTGAGTATAATAGACATTTGAAGCAGGTGGTGTGGAATGCTGACACTGTAAATATGCAATTTGTATCTGAATGCATCTATCTGTGTTTAGTTTCTTTTTAAATTTTTATTGGTTTGAATTGAGATGCAGACGACCAGAATAAATGAGCATTTGACACTTGTGGAAATATTTAGTAATAATTAAATATACTTTCACCACAAAAATATTTATTTTTTTACAGGAATTACAGTCCCAAGCTGATGGCCTCCATTTGGAACTCAAGCGAAAGGAAGCCAGTTTAAATATGCTGAAAACAGACAGAGAACGAATTAATAACCAGATCAATGTTGCAGCTGGTAATTGTTTTTCAGCAATCAAATGTCAACATCTGAATGTGTGTAGTCTTTTTTTTTTTTTTCCTTAATACTTTGAGTCGCATAAACTGCAGAGTTTCAGGTTCCAGAAAAGCAGCCGAAGTTCTATGGCTGTGGCACTAGTGTGGATAACGGGTGCGTCCTTTTCTTTAATGTCAGGTAGAAATGGATCAGTCGAGAGTTGGTGCCAATCCCTTGCTCTTTACAGGCACTCTGTATCCTGGTTGTCCAGTTCCTTTCTGCCTCTCAGTGAATAATTAGAGAGAGAAGATGTGTGAGATAATATCTTTTATTGGATCAAATTTCTGTTGGTGAGAGAGACAAATCTTTGAGCTACACAAACCCCTTCTTCACGTCTGGAAAAGGTACTCAGAGTGTCACAGCTAAATATAAGATTGATTAGATGGTTTAGCATAAGTAGTTAGCCATATTCTGAGGGTAAAGGTGAAGTGGCCTTTTAAAACACCTGTAGTCATAGGACAAATAGTGGGCTCAGTGGGTGTGACCGGGATCCCAGTGGGGGCCAGCTGAGGTCACTCAATTAGGGTGAACTGCAAAGAATGGGGCAGACAAATCCCAAAGCTGGTGGATGTGTCAATACTTAGATTTACCAAGCCAGAACTAAATAGCTTCCGTTATACTTTACTGGTTACCCAGAAACCAACAACACAGTTCCCTTAAAGTAACCCAGCCTCAGGTCTCCATCCAGGTACCCAAGTCAAATATTATGAAGATTTCTGAAAATCTTATTCTTCTTCGAGTGATTGTTCACGTCCATTACACATTAGGTGTACGCGCGCCGTGTGCATGGACGTCGGAAACTTTTTCCCTTAGCGGCTCCCGTCGGGCCGGCGGGCCCCCCTTCCTGCCAGAGCGGCGCCCCGCTCCAGGGTATATATATCCCTGCCGACCCGACCACTCCAGTTCCTTCTTACCGTCTGTGGCGGCGTTGGAACAACTCTGTCTCTCATCTGAGAGTGTCCCTTAGCAATAGTCAATTAGAGTTCTAACAGTTATCAGTTAGTTATTGTAGTGTTTAGTCAGTAGTTAACAGCTCATTAGAGTACTTAAAGTTCCTGCCGGGGTTGTTTGTTCAGCCCCGGTACCAGCCCCGGGTGGTGGGGTATGCCACACGCCCAAGGCTTGTGCCACGTGCTGTAGGCCCATGCCATTGAGCGACCCCCACGCTTCGTGTCTTCGCTGCCTGGGGGAGGCTCACCAGAAAGAGCGCTGCAAGATCTGTAAGGCTTTTAAGCCCAGAACTAAAAAAGAGAGGGACTTCCGCCTTAAGCAGCTGCTCATGGAGACGGCGTTACAGCCCTCCACTTCGACGGCACCGTCTGCCTCTGTGCGGAGTGCCCCTGCCTCGGTGCGAGAACCGGCGCCGGTGAGTCATCCGAAGACCGCGGCGCCGACCCAGCGGGGAAATACACGACGCCGATCGTCTTCGCCGGCGAAAGTGAAGGGCCAACCTAAGGCCCGAGGTCGCTCCCCGCACAAGAGGGCGGCACTGGTAAAGACCTCGAGTGCCCCTAAGGCCGATACGGCCCCAACACGGACCCCGGTAGTGGCTCCGGCGCCGAAGGGCCCGTCGAGCCCCGGGATGGGCGCGTCGAGCGAGGAGGAAGGGCTGGAGGAGCTAGTGGAACAGCCCTCCACTCCGGACACGTTTGAGGCAGCTAAGGACCTCATTGCCTTGTCCGTCGAGGCCCCTGCACGCGCTGAAGGCGCCCCGCCTATGCTGCCGCGCAGAGGCAAGCCGGCGATGGTGCGCCCATCACGGTCGCCGTCCCGGCACCGTTCCAGGGACCAGTCCCGGTCGAGCTCCGCCTCGGTGGACTCCCGGTTGCCCTCGGCGCAGGAAGCACCGCAGCAGTCGGGCTTCAGCAAACGGTCGGCACCGACTCAGCAACCAAGCACGAGTCGGCACCGCGAAGCATCGGCAGTTCGTTACCTGAGGCCGACCAGCCGTAGCCGTTCCCGGTCCCGAGATCACCGGTACCGTTCCAGGTCCAGGTCGGCAAGGCACCATTCCAGATCCTGGTCGCGGAGGCGCTACTCCCCAAGACCAGACCGGCACCATCCGACGGCGCCACCGTGGCCTTCCAGATCACCGTCAGTGGTCTCGGGGACTGACTCTGACCGATACGGCGGGTATGCCCATAGGTCCCAGGACAGCAGGGACTACGGTCAGTCCCAATGGGGCCAGCCGAGCCAATGGCCATTCTGGACACCCTGGGCCTACCACCAACAAGGGCCCCCATCGAGAGCCTCGAGATCCGGGCCATCCCGGTACCGATCCCGCTCCCCGCGGCACCGCCCGCAATCGTATAGGGAGGCAACGGTCTCTAGACCACCGGAGCGGGAAGGAGTGGACTCGGCACCGAGTACGGTACCATCCCAATCCCACGCTGCGGGTCAGGCCGCAGAGGAACAATTGGCTGACGCAGGTTTACAGGACAATGAGGATGGGCAGAAGGCCCCGACCTCTTCCTCCTCGCCAGATGAGGCGGTAGCGGGCACACTGGTGTCAGGCCCTCCCCCGATTGACCACCGGGCACACCAAGACCTGCTTCGCCAGGTAGCCCTCAATCTGGGCTTGCAAGCGGAGGAGACTGTAGAGCAGGATGACCCCATGGTCGATATCCTGAGCCCAGAGGGCCCCTCCAGAGTCGCACTCCCCATTATACGGACAGTACAGTCCAACTATAAGACGGTGTGGCAAACACTGGCCTCCGGTGCTCCAACTGCAAAGGGAGTGGAGAGGAAATACTTCGCCCCATCTAGAGGGTTTGACTTCCTCTTTCTGCATCCATCCCCCTGTTCTTTGGTGGTCTCGGCGGTCAATGAAAAGGAGCGGCATGGCCAGCAAGCTCCTGCCCCCAAGGGCAAGGAAGCCAAGAGATTGGACTTGTTCGGGAGAAAAGTCTATTCTTCGGGGGGCCTTCAACTGAGGATCGCTAATCAGCAGGCGATTCTAAACAGGCACAATTTTAACTCTTGGGCATCAGTCGCCAAGTTTAAGGACTCCGTCCCATCTGATGCGCATCAGGAGTTCAAGGCCCTGGTGGATGAGGGAATGGCAGTGGCCAAGACCTCTTTACAGGCCGCGCTAGACTCAGCAGACGCTGCGGCTAGAACAATTGCGTCGGGAGTCGTGATGAGACGTTCAGCGTGGTTGCAGGCTTCAGGTCCTCCGCCGGAGGTGCAGACCACGCTGCAGGACCTCCCGTTTGAAGGTTCGGGCTTGTTTTCCGACCAGACGGATGCCAGGCTACATAGCCTTAAGGACTCCCGAGCGACCCTTAAGTCGTTGGGTATGCACACCCCGGTAACGCAGCGTAAGCCCTTTAAACCCCAGCTGCCGCAAAGGCAATACCATCCTCGACCCCGACACGAACCGTACCGCCGTCGAGGCAGGGATAACAGGCGGAGACGTAACAATACGCCTAACCAGGGCCAGAGTCACGGCCAGGGCAAGCCACAGCCAGGGAATAAACCAGGCTTTTGAAGTTACGCCCGAGGACAGCGTACCATATCCCATTTCGGATCCTCCTCTGTCTTTCAAAGACCGCCTGTCCCATTTCTACCAGGCATGGTCGCGCATAACATCGGACCAATGGGTCCTGCGCACAGTGAAGGCGGGCTATACCCTCCAGTTTTCCTCGCCCCCTCCCTGCCATCCGCCTTCCCCGTCCCTCTTCAGGGACCCTTCTCACGAGCAACTTCTCAAGCAGGAGGTTCAGTCCCTTCTCGCTGCTGGAGCAGTAGAAGAGGTTCCAATAGACCTGAGGGGAAAAGGATTCTACTCCAGATACTTCCTGATCCCCAAGGCAAAAGGAGGCCTCCGTCCTATTTTGGACCTGCGCGATCTAAACAAGTTTCTGATCAAAGCTCGCTTCCGTATGGTCTCCCTGGGAACTATTATTCCATCCCTGGATCCGGGGGATTGGTATGCTGCCCTCGATATGAAAGACGCCTACTTTCACATCTCAATCAATCCGGCCCACAGACGCTTTCTGCGCTTCATCGTCGACCAGCGCCACTTCCAGTTTACGGTCCTGCCCTTCGGCCTGGCGTCAGCACCATGAGTGTTCACAAAGTGCATGTCCGTGGTAGCAGCCTTCCTTCGAAAGAGAAGGATGCGTGTATTTCCGTACCTGGACGATTGGCTACTCGTGGGCAGGTCGGAGGCCGAGGTCCGGTCTCACGGGACGCTGGCCCTGCAGACGTTCGACAAGCTCGGCCTCCAGGTCAATGTGCCCAAGTCCACGTTAGTCCCCACACAGAGGCTGGACTTCATAGGTGCAACCCTGGACTCGGTAACCGCACAAGCGAGCCTACCAGAGGCACGGTTCAGGTCAATTCACAGAGCCGTAAGCACAGTCCTAACGTTCCCCACGACAACGGCAAGGTGTTGCATGCAGATTCTGGGGCATATGGCAGCTTGCACACACGTGGTCAGACATGCCCGCCTGAGGCTTCGGCCCCTACAGTTGTGGTTCGCCCATACGCACCGCCCCAACAGAGACCCATTGGATCAGGTGGTCACGATCCCAAACCAGGTGCTCGGCTCGCTACGCTGGTGGCTAGATCACCAACAGGTATGCGAAGGGATCCCCTTCGATGCCCCACAGCCCACTCTGACATTGGTAACAGACGCATCGGACTTGGGTTGGGGGGCACACCTGGGAGAACTGCGGACCCAAGGGCTGTGGTCCAGAGAAGACAAGCGGCTTCACATCAATCTGAAGGAGCTAAGAGCGGTTCGCCTCGCCTGTCAGACCTTCCGCACCACCTTAAAAGGTCACAGCGTGGCAGTCCTGACGGACAACACTACCGCCATGTTCTATATAAACAAGCAGGGCGGGTCACGGTCTTCTCCCCTCTGTCGCGAGGCACTCCAATTATGGAACTTCTGTATAGCCCATGCAATACACCTCATCGCGACGTATCTTCCAGGGATTCAAAACGGCTTAGCAGACCGCCTCAGCCGATCCTACCGAATGCACGAATGGACGTTGAGGCGAGACGTCCTGCATTCGATCTTCCAGAGGTGGGGCTTTCCCCGGGTGGATCTATTCGCCACCAGGGACAACAGCCAATGCCCTCAGTTCTGCTCGTTCCAGAACCTCAGCCGGGGGTCATTAGCAGACGCTTTCATGATTCCATGGGGAGGGAGCCTGGGATATGCCTTCCCTCCATTCCCACTCATACACAAGGTTCTCCTCAAAATCCGCAGGGACAGGGCGACGATCATACTTATCGCCCCGGCCTGGCCACGCCAGCATTGGTTCACATCCCTGCTGGAGCTGTCAATAGCCGATCCAATCACCCTCCCCCTCCATCGCGACCTAGTCACGCAAGACAAAGGTCGCCTACTCCACCTGAACCTGTCTTCGCTACATCTCACGGCATGGCATCTCTCTGGCTGAATGATGCAGAGCACAGGTGCTCTCACCAAGTCCAGCAAATCCTCCTTAATAGTCGGAAGCCCTCGACAAGAGCGACCTACCTGGCAAAGTGGAAAAGGTTCTCCCACTGGTGTGAGCCTCAACGCATACAGCCTTTACAAGCCTCGGTTCCGTCGATCCTGGACTACCTTCTGCACCTAAAGAAAAAGGGCTTGCGCCCGCCTCTATTAGGGTTCACTTAGCTGCAATCTCGGCCTTCCATCCGGGAGAGTTGGGAGTGTCAGTGTTCTCCAACCCCACAGTGGCCCGATTTCTCAAGGGGCTGGAAAGGGTGTTTCCCTACTTGCGCCCGCCTGTCCCGACGTGGAGTCTGAACCTAGTCTTAACAAGGCTCATGAGTTCCCCCTTTGAGCCCCTAGCCACTTGCTCCCTTACGCACCTCTCGTGGAAGGTGGCGTTTCTCGTGGCCATCACTTCGGCCAGAAGGGTATCGGAATTGAGAGCCCTCTCTTCGGAACCACCCTATACAGTGTTCCATAAGGATAAGGTGCAACTGAGGCCGCACCCCAAATTCCTCCCAAAGGTGGTAACACAGTTTCACATGGGACAGGACATTTGCCTACCGGTGTTTTTTCCTAAACCCCATACGGACCCTCACCACCGCAGCCTACATACCCTGGATGTCCGCAGGGCGTTGGCTTTTTACCTGGAACGGACCAGGCCGTTCCGCAGATCGCCCCAGCTGTTTGTTGCTATTGCGGAACGTATGAAAGGCTTGCCTATCTCGTCACAGCGCTTGTCGGCATGGATTGTGCATTGTATACGCACTTGTTACGAGCTCGCCAATGTTCTGGCCCCGGAGATCCGGGCCCACTCGACTAGAGCCCAAGCGTCCTCAACGGCCTTCTTGGCGCAGGTCCCTATCCAGGAGATCTGTAAGGCAGCCACCTGGTCGTCGGTGCACACGTTCACAGCCCACTACGCGATCCATCATCAGACCAGAGAGGACGCGATGGTCGGTCGGGCCATGCTACAGTCAGTTGTATCTTGACTCCTACCCACCTCCAATGGTAAGCTTGGGAATCACCTAATGTGTAATGGACGTGAACAATCACTCGAAGAAGAAAGAACGGTTACTTACCTTCTGTAACTGTTGTTCTTCGAGATGTGTTGTTCACGTCCATTACACTTCCCACCCTCCTTCCCCTCTGTCGGAGTCTCCGGCAAGAAGGAACCGGAGTGGTCGGGTCAGCAGGGATATATATACCCTGGAGCGGGGCGCCGCTCTGGCGGGAAGGGGGGCCCGCCGGCCCGACGGGAGCCGCTAAGGGAAAAAGTTTCCGACATCCGTGCACGCGGCGTGCGTACACCTAATGCGTAATGGACGTGAACAACACATCTCGAAGAACAACAGTTACAGAAGATAAGTAACTGTTCTTTTCATCATATAAAAGAAAAGATTCTACTAATCCCAAAAGATCGGACATATTTACCTCCCAGGTTAATGAATATTCCAGATCTTACCCAAATGCTACAGCCAATTCTTATTAACTAAACTAAAATTTATTAAAAAAGAAAAGAGAGAGAGTACGGTTAAAAGATCAATATACATACAGACATGAGTTCAATTCTTAAGGTTTAGATACATAACAGAGATGGTGAACTTTGTAGTTGCAAAGAGTTCTTTTACAATTTAGTCCATAGGTTATAGTCCAATGTTCAATATCATATTCAGGGAGTACCAGCATAAGTGGGATCTCAGTCTGGTGACTCAAATTTCCCCTGATGAAGCTTAAGCAGATCTGAGGTATAAAGGGCTGGGACCCTAGGATCTTTTTACAATTTCAGGCCTTCTTTGACAAGTTAGAGACCCTTGGGGAACAATAGGCCCTCATTTCCTAAGCATCATCATTAATTATTCACACAGATTAATATAAGGCAATTTATCCATTAGAATCATAGAATATCAGGGTTGGAAGGGACCTCAGGAGGTCATCTAGTCCAACCTTCTACTCAAAGCAGGACCTAATCTCCAACTAAATCATCCCAGCCAGGGCTTTGTCAAGCCTGACCTTAAAAACCTCTAAGGAAGGAAATACCACCACCTCCGTAGGTAACGTAGGGTTACCATCCGTCCGAGTTTCCCCGGACATGTCTGGCTTTTTTAGCTTTAAATGGCCATCCGGGGGGGATTTCTAATAAGGTAGAAATGTCCGGGATTTCCCCCTTCCCCCATGCAGAGTGCAGTGTGGCTGATTGTACGGCTGTGCCTGATTGAAAGCCGCTCACAGCCACTGGGGCCTCTAGCAGCCAGAGTCCCTCCCCCTCCTCCACCTCCCCCGCAGAGCAGTGCCTTATTTGTTTGGCTGCACGTGGAGCCCGCAGCGCTCCCTCGGCCTGGTAGGGGGGGCAGACAAGGGAACGGGGGGTTAGTTGGTCGCAGGTTCTGGGGGGGGCTGTCAGGAGAAGGGGGTGTAGAGAGCGGTTGGGGCAGGCAAGGGACAGGGAACGGGTGGGTTAGATTGGTCGGAGGTTCTGGGAGGGCTGTCAGGAGAAGGGGGTGTAGAGAGCGGTTGGGGGAGTCAGGGGACAGGGAGCAGGGAGACTTAGATAGGGTGTGGGGTCCTGGGGGCAGTTAGGGTGGGGGGGGACAGATAGGGAGTAGGGAGTTTCTGGGGGGGGGGAAGTGGAAGGGGGCGGGGCTAGGGCGGCACCTCTTTTTTGATTGTTGAAATATGGTAACCCTAGGTAACCCATTCCAGTGCTTCACTACCCTGCTAGTGAAAAAGTTTCCTAATATCCAACCTAAACCTCCCCCACTGCAATTTGAGACCATTACTCCTTGTTCTATCATCTGGTACCACTGAGAACAGTCTAGATCCATCCTCTTTGGAATCCCCTTTCTGGTAGTTAAAAGCAGCTATCAAATCCCCCCTCATTCTTCTCTTCTGCAGACTAAATAATCCCAATTCCCTCAGCCTCTCCTCATAAATCATGTGCTGCAGCCCCCTAATCATTTTTGTTGCCATCCGCTGGACTCTTTCCAATTTTTCCACATCTTTCTTGTGGTGTGGGGCCCAAAACTGGACACAGTACTCCAGATGAGGCCTCACCAGTGCTGAATAGAGGGGAATGATCATGTCCCTCGATCTGCTAGAAGTGCTCCTACTTATACCGCCCAAAATGCCCTTAGCCTTCTTGGTAACAAAGGCACACTGTTGACTCATATCCAGCTTCTCGTCCAATGTAATCCCTAGGTCCTT
The DNA here is from genome assembly GCF_027887155.1 of Malaclemys terrapin pileata. Taxonomy (NCBI): domain Eukaryota; kingdom Metazoa; phylum Chordata; order Testudines; family Emydidae; genus Malaclemys; species Malaclemys terrapin. The sequence goes on along the minus strand of NC_071507.1, from coordinate 114,402,186 downwards.
TTCTGCAGAACCACTGACTAGCCACTCGGTCGCTAGTCTGTAGCAGTCCATGGGATTTTTCCTTCCTAAGTGCAGGACTCTGCACTTGTCCTTATTGAACCTCATCAGATTTCTTTCGGTCCAATCCTCTAATTTGTCTAGGTCCCTCTGTATCCTATCCCTACCCTCCAGCGTATCTACCACTCCTCCCAATTTAGTGTCATCTGCAAACTTGCTGAGGGTACAATCCACACCATCCTCCAAATCATTAATGAAGATATTGAACAAAACCGGCCTCAAAACCGACCGTAGGGGCACTCCACTTGATACCAGCTGCCAACTAGACATGAAGCCATTGATCACTACCCATTGAGCCCAACAATCCAGACAGCTTTCTTATCCACCTTATAGTCCATCCAGCCCATGCTTCTTTAACTTGCTGGCAAGAATACGGTGGGAGACCATATCAAAAGCTTTGCTAAAGTCAAGGAATAACACATCCACTGCTTTCCCTCATCCACAGAGCCAGTTATCTCATCGTAGAAGGCAATTAGGTTAGTCAGGCATGACTTGCCCTTGGTGAATCCATGCTGACTGTTCCTGATCGCTTTCCTCTCCTCGAAGTGCTTCAAAAATGATTCCTTGAGGACCTGCTCCATGATTTTTCCAGGGACTGAGGTGAGACTGACTCACCTGTACTTCCCCGGATCCTCCTTCTTCCCTTTTTTAAAGATGGGCACTACATTTGCCTTTTTCCAGTCATCCGGGACCTAGCCTGATCGCCATGAGTTTTCAAAGATAATGGCCAATGGCTCTGCAATCACATCCGCTAATTCCTTTAGTACCCTCGGATGCAGCGCATCCGGCCCTATGGACTTGTGCTAGCCCACTTCTTTCTCCATAGAGGGCTATTCCCCTCCTCCCCATACTGTGCTGCCCAGTGCAGTAGTCTGGGAGCTGACGTTGTTCGTGAAGACAGAGGCAAAAAAAGCATTGAGTACATTAGCTTTTTCCACATCCTCTGTCACTAGGTTGCCTCCCCCATTCAGTAAGGGGCCCACACTTTCCCTGACCTTCTTCTTGTTGCTAACCTACCTGTAGAAACCCTTCTTGTTATTCTTAACATCCCTTGCTAACTGCAACTCCAAGTGTGATTTGGCCTTCCTGATTTCACTCCTGCATGCCTGAGCAATATTTTTATACTCCTCCCTGGTCATTTGTCCAAGCTTCCGCTTCTTGTAAGCTTCTTTTTTGTGTTTAAGATCAGCAAGGATTTCACTGTTAAGCCAAGCTAGTCACCTGCCATATTTACTATTCTTTCTACACATCAGGTTGTATTTTTCCTGCAACCTCAATAAGGATTCTTTAAAATACAGCCAGCTCTCCTGGACTCCTTTCACCCTCATGTTATTCTCCTAGGGGATCCTGCCCATCAGTTCCCTGAGGGAGTCAAAGTCTGCTTTTCTGAAATCCAGGGTCCGTATTCTGCTGCTCTCCTTTCTTCCTATCTCATGGTCACTGCCTCCCAGTTTCCCATTCACTCTTGCTTCCCCTACTAATTCTTCCCTGTTTGTGAGCAACAGGTCAAGAAAAGCTCTGCCCCTAGTTGGTTTCTCCAGCACTTGCACCAGGAAATTGTCCCCTACACTTTCCAAAAACTTCCTGGATTGTCTGTGCACTGCTGTATTGCTCTCCCAGCAGATATCGGGGTGGTTGAAGTCCCGCATGAGAACCAGGGCCTGTGATCTAGTAACTTCTGTTAGTTGCCTGAAGAAAACCTCATCTACCTCATTCCCCTGGTCTGGTAGTCTATAGCAGATTCCCATCATGACACCACCCTTGTTGCTCACACGTCTAAACTTAATCCAGAGACTCTCACGTTTTTCTACAGTTTCATACAGGAGCTCTGAGCAGTCATACTGCTCTCTTACATACAATACAACTTCCCCACCTTTCCTGCTCTGCCTGTCCTTCCTGAACAGTTTATATCCATCCATGACAGTACTCCAGTCATGTGAGTTATCCCACCAAGTCTCTGTTATTCCAATCACATCATAATTCCTTGACTGTGCCAGGACTTTCAGTTCTCTCTGCTTGTTTGCCAGGCTTCTTGCATTTGTGTATAGGCACTTAAGATAACTTGCTGATCGTCCTGCTTTCTCAGTATCAGGCAGGAGTCCTTGTGCTGGTATCCCACTTCCCCACTTACCTCAGGGCTTTGGTCTCCTTCCCCTGGTGAACCTAGTTTAAAGCCCTCCTCACTAGGTTAGCCAGCCTGCTTGCAAAGATGCTCCTCCCTCTCTTCATTAGGTGGAGCGCATCTCTGACTAGCACTCCTTCTTCTCGGAACACCATCCCATGGTCAAAGAATGCAAAGCCCTCTCTCTGATCACCTGCGTAGCCATTCGTTGACTTCCACGATTTGACGGTCTCTACCCAGACCTTTTTCTTCCACAGGGAAGATGGACGAGAACACCACTTGCACCTCAAACTCCTTTATCCATCTTCCCAGAGCCACATAGTCTGCAGTGATCTGCTCGGGGGGCGCTTTAAAGGGCCCAGAGCTCCCCTCTGCTTTACCTCGTTATATCCGAATTTGTGTTATATCGGGTTGCGTTTTATCGGGGTAGAGGTGTATTTACTATTGTAACTAGAATCTTGCTAAACTCTTGCCCTTGGGATATCCTGTGGCAATGAATTCAAAAAGCTAATTACACATTATATGAAAAGCGTTTCATTTTATCAGTTTAATATTTTCTTCTTTTGACTGTTATGATCCCTGGATTTCCCCCCCCCCCCGCCCCCAGCCTGACTTCTAAAGGCAGTTCCTCCCCCTCCTTTGCCCTGGAAGGAGAGCCCCTATCCTCATTTGGTACTAATAGTCATCCCCATCATCCACAGTGGGGACCCAAACCACAGTAGAATGAGCATTTTTACCTACTAATTGGCAAGCCAATGTAGACACCTGTCTAGGAAATCCCACAGGCTAACGCAATTGGTCTGGTTTGAAAGGGATGATGTCAGAATTCTTACATAAGACAGAGTGTTTTTTGTAAGATGTGGATTTATATTTTCCCTCTAGGATAAAATATAAATCTACATCTATCTTGGTTAAGTGTATTGTATTCCAGTGGGAAAAATGCATAGTACTTGCCATATACTAAATAATTAAAGGTATGATTACTTAACTTATAGTACTTCATGGAAATATATTATTTATCTTCTAACTGAATCCTGTTAATTCTTAACCCATTTTTAGCAGTGATCATCTGACTACACTAGGTTGACATTAGGTTACACTAATTCTTAAGTCTAGTTTTGAGCAATGCTGAGTGTTACTGTATTGTACTTTGTATGTAATCATGATGGTAATATATACCACAAATATATGTACAAAAAAGGCCATACTTAGCTGAACCGGGAAGGGGTCAAATCCATTGACTGGGCTGAGCAGGAAAGCCTAGACCATAGAGACGGCTGGAGGTGCCAGGCCAGGATAGAGGAGCTGACAACTTTGTCCCATTAAGATGCTAGAAGGCAGAGTTGACAACTCTAATGTCTTCTCAGGAAAGCCATAAAAACTGAGGTTCCCAGTGTAGAGACTAGCTTTCTCCCAAACAAAGAATTGAATTAGAGGAGCCTGGAAAGGGATTTTTTTTCTCATTTTTCAGCCCAGTAGGGTGACCAGACAGCAAGTGTAAAAAATCAGGACGGGGGTAGGAGGTAATAGGAGCCTATAGAAGAAAAAGACCCAAAAATCGGGACTGTCCCTATAAAATCGGGACATCTGGTCACCCTACAGCCCAATGAATTAAAAGACTAGAATTGATTGGCTACCTTGCTGATAGGCAGGGCCGGCTTTAGCAGGTGTTTGGGCCCCATGCCAGGACGCGAATTGTCTCGCGCCCCCCCGCCCCAACTCTGCCCCGATTCCGCCCCCTCTCTGCCCCATTGGATCCCTCCCCAAATCCCCGCCCTGGCCCCGCCTCTTCCCCAAGCACGCTGCATTCCTCCTCCTCACCCCTCCCTCCCAGGCTTGCGCTGATCAGCTGTATGGCGGCGCAAGCGCTGGAGGGAGGGGGGAGAAGCAGGACGTGGCTTTTTTTTTTTTTTTTTCCCTGCTCCGCCAGCAGCCCTGGACGTTGCGGGGCCCTCTTAGGCACGGGGCCCCATTCCGGGGAATCGGCCAAATCGGCTTAAAGCCGGCCCTGCTGATAGGGGAACCTCTCTAGTATAATTCACTGTCTTTAGTTAGGTCTCTTAGCCATAAAAGAAATTTTGAGACCTTAAATGCCACCTGCAACAGTCCCAAACACTGGGAGGAAGGGACAGGCAGGGCTGTTGTTCGTTTTTTGGTTTAGGTTTTCAACCCTGGCTGCTTAAAGGAATGATGATTCCAAATGCAAAGAGATAAGCAGTGGCCCTAGACCAATGGTGTTAATTTGTAATGGTAATTACGTGATTAATTAGATGTCTGTGAAGACCTGAAAAGGTAGTATATAAGTATGAAGGTTACTGGGTTTGCACATGAACATTTGTAAATATTGCAGAAGCCATACAGATTAATGTCACTTTTCTGTGCATGATCACTAGAGTATAATTTTAATTTTCTATACTATATATACGAAGTATTTAAATGGGCTCTGTATCTCAAGTGTTCCAAGAATATTGTTGTTGAACAATTTTTTTCATGTAATAATCAAGAGGGCAATCAAATAAAACATTCACAGTTACAGTATGCAATTTACTGCTCGCTAAGATGATGTTGAAAAGATTTATCTTTAGTTTTTCTTTTAGTGAATATGGATATGTTTTGCACAACAGATGTGAATACTGCAGTTTTTATGCATTCTTAGTTGCATCCAACTCTAGTCATGTAAAAAAGGAAGAAAGATGATCATAGAGATGTAAAGAAAAAAAGTGGGTTGGTGAATTTCCAGAAAGTTTAATCTATAAATTTCTGTTATAGTAAACCATAACTCAATGTTTTTTCCATAGAACCATGGAGGTTCACATGCAGCTTAAACAGCATTGCAAAATGTGACATATATTTTTAAAAGGCTTTTAAAAAATATATTTGGCACCATCAAGTGGTAAAATTGTGTATTGCCACTTCAGATTAACAGCTCATTGTGGTAAGCAGAGAAAAAGCCAGATCAAACCTCATAGTTAGGGCCCCACCAAATTCACAGCTATGAAAAAATGTCACAGTCCGTGAAATCTGGTCTCCCCCTGTGAAATCTGGTCTTTTGTGTGCTTTTACCCTATCCAGTACTATACAGATTTCATAGGGGAGACTGGTGTTTCTCAAATGGAGAGTCCTGACCCAAAAGGAAGTTCCCGGGGGATCGCAAGGATATTTTAGGGGGGTTGCGGTATTGCCACTGAGCAGCTGGAGAGCAGCGGCTGTTGGCCAGGTGTCCAGCTGTGCAGGCAGCAGTGTAGAAGGAAGGGTGGCACTACTATACCAAGGCATCCTTACTTCTTGCACTGCTGCCGGCAGCAGCTGTTTTCAGAGTTGGGCTCCCGGCCAGCAGCTACCGCTCTCCAACTGCCCAGCTCTGAAGGCAGTGCCACCGTCAGCAGCAGCGCAGAAGTAAGGGTAGCAGTAACACAACCACCCCTACAATAACCTTGTGACCCCCCCAACTCCTTTTTGGGTCAGGACCCCTACAATTACAACACTGTGGAATTTCAGATTTAAATAGCTGAAATCATGAAATTTACTTTTTTTTTTTTAATACTATGACCATGAAATTAACCAAAATGGACCATGAATTTGCTAGGGCCCTACTCATAGTAATATGCAACATAACTATAGATACATGGAGGGCTTTTTGTTTTGTTTTGTTCAGCTGTATTTTCTGGGCTTTTTTATTAAATCAAACAGAAAAATTGCCTGTTGTAAAATGTACCGTATATACTCGTTCATTAGCCTGTTCATTTATAAGCTGACCCCCCCCAGGATGGTTAGGTAAAAATAGAAAAAACTGTATGACCCTTTCATAAGCTGACCCTATATTTCGGGGTTGGAAAACTTTGGCTACCGGCCTGTCAGGGTAAGCCGCTGGCAGGGTGGGACGTTTTGTTTACCTGGAGCGTTCACAGGCACAGAGCCCCTCAGTTCCCAGTGGCCACGGTTTGCCATTTCCAGCCAATGGGAGCTGCAGGAAGTGGCCCCATAATTCTCCTCATAATTCTCTACCCCTAAGACTCAGTTCGCTCTGCTGAATCATCTCATACACACCCCTCAGAAGAAAGACAGAGGGTACTAAAAGAGGGACCTTGATCTGTGAAGACTTTAGGTATCCCCTTTTCTTAAGCTAACCTAATTTCCCCCTACTGTTACTCACACCTTCTTGTCAACTGTTTGAAATGGGCCACTCTCATTACCACTACAAAAGTTATTTTTCCTTCCTTGATATCCTACTGTTAATTGAATTGTCTCGTTAGACTGACCTCACACTTGGTAAGGCAACTCTCATCTTTTCATGTATTTATACCTGTTCCTGTATTTTCCACTCCATGCATCTGATGAAGTGGGTTCTAGCCCACTAAGGTTATGCCCAAATAAATTTGTTAGTCTCTAAGGTGCCACAAGAACTCCTCGTTGTTTTTGCCTTTTCTTAAGGTCCACTAGCCAAATTCCAGATCTGTTTTACTTCTGGTAGCTGGCCATTTTGGCCTTTTTTCTGCACTGGACACACTGTACAAGTTCAAACAAGTTAAGCGATCACACAAAGTTCTGATATTAAATTCTAAGTCCTATTTCTATTTAATCTAACTGTGCTGTTCTTGATGTGTCTGACAGTTTGGCTCAAATGGAAATCCCAAAACAAATGATCAGTAAAAAACACAGGGTGGAGAAGCTAAAATTCGAATAGGAGTTTCCAAAAATGGTAAAATGGTTGGCCAGGGTTTAAATTAATGAGAAGGGAGAGGAGGAAGCTGATCAGCTCCCATCTCCCTCTGGCTGTTAATGGGAAGCACAGAGCTCATGAGGCAGGAGTGTCTACCCCTGTGTTCCTCCAGTAGCCCCCCCCCCCCCGCCACCTTTTTTTCACAGAGTTGGCCCCCCTTCCTGCAGCTTCAATCGAGTTTTCAACCTGTGGATGATATTCTACCTCTCCCTAGGCCATGGGCTGTTCTAGCTGTTGCAGCCTTGAGAATGAAGCAGAACCTGTGGCCTTATCACTTGAGGATCCTGAGACCCTGCCCCCATCTGTTCTCTGGTCCCAGTTAGATTCTGAAGACCTTAGCTACATGCTGTAAATTGAGCCAGATCTTTCAAATTATTTTTAATGTGTTTGAATTGCAATAGTGCCCTGAATGTGGTAGGCACTATAGACACACTTAAGATGCATTGTCCCTGTCTCAAAGAGCTTATGTTTTAAAAAGACAAAATAAACATATTGAAAGGTGGGAGAAAGGGAAACATTATACATTTTTCCTATTGTTTTATTTTGTTAAACTTATAACCAATTCCCAAGTGCCCCGGTCATTATTAGTTTGTAATTCTTATACATGTTGTTACATGCATTTAATATCCCCCAAGTTCCCCTCTTCTCTTTGAACAAGAAAACAGATAAAAGAATCATATCTAGGACTGGAAGGGTCCTCTACAGGTCATCTAGTACAGTCCCCTGCACTGAGACAGAACTAAGTATTAACTAGACCAGTGCTTCTCAAAGTGGTGGTCCGTGGACCGGTACTGGTCCGCGGGCCATTGGCTGCCAGTCTGCGGCGAGTTTCCTCATAAGAGCGTCAAATAGGATAATAATATGGCACCAGTCTCTGGCACATTGGAAAAAAAAATTGCCGGTCCCCCACATCAGATAGCTTGAGAAGCACTGAACTAGACCATCCCTGAGAGCTGTTTGTCTAATCTTTTCTTAAAAAGTGCCAATGACAGAGATTTCACAACTTTCATAGGCTAACATGTTCCAGTGCTCAACTACCTGTACAGTTAGGAAGTTTTTCCTAATGTCTAACCTAAATTTCCTTTACTACAATTTAAGGCCATTACATCTTGTCCTGTCTTCATTTGATAAGGACTGGAGAACAATTTATCACACTTCTCTTTATATCTACCTTTTACGTACTTGAAGACTGTTATGTCCCCTTCCCCAGCCTTCTCTTCTCCAGATTAAACAAACCCAATTTTTTCAATCTTTCCTCATAAGTCGTATTTTCTAGACTTTTAATAATTTTTGTTGCTCTCCTTTGGACTTTCCCGAATTTGTCCACATCTTTCCCAAAATATGGTGCCCTGAGCTGGATACAGTACTCCAGTTGAGGCCTTGCCGGTGCTGAGTAAAATAGAAGAATTACTTCTTGGGTCTTGCTTACAACACTCTTACTAATAAGTCCTAGAATGATGTTTGCTTTTTTGTTGTTGTTGTTGTTGACTCATGTTTAGTTTGTGATCCACTATAACCCCCAGATCCTTTTCTGCAGTACTACTTCCTAGGCAATCATTTCCCATTTTATATTTGTTTGATTATTTCTTCCTATGACTAGTACTTTGCATTTGTCCTTATTGAATTTCATCCTGTTTATTTCAGACCATTTCTCCAGTTTAAGATTGCTTTGAATTCTAATCCCTTCCTCCAAAGCACTTGCAACCCCTCTCAGCTTGGTATAGTCAGCAGACATTATAAGTGTACACTCTATGCCATTATCCAAATTATTTATGAAGATATTGAATAGAACTGGACCCAAGACAGATCCCAGTGGGACTGCACTCAATATGCCCTTCCACTTTGACTATGTACCATTGATAACTATTCTCTGAGTGCATTTTTGCAACCAGTTGTACACCCACCTTATACTAGGTTTGTCTACGCTATATTTCCCTAGTTAGCTAATAAGAGGTCACGTGAGACAGTATCTTACTAAAGTCAAAATACAGCACACGTACTGCCTCCCTCTCCCCCCATCCACAAGGCTTGTTACCTTGTCAAAGAAGGATATTAGATTGGTTTGACATGATTTGTTCTTGACAAATCCATGTTGACTGTTACTTATTATCTTCTAGGTGCTTACAAATTGATTATTTGCTCCATTATCTTTCTGGGTACCAAAGTTAAGATTACTTATCTATAATGCCCTGGGTTGTCCTTATTCCCCTTTTTATAGATAGGTACTATATTTGCCCTTGTCCAGTCCTCTCGTATCTCTCCTTTCCTCCCCAAGTTCTCTAGGCTAATCTTCATGTCAGATCTCATTTGGTCTCTCTGTAGCTTGTAACAATTTGTTGTTGTTGTTCACAAACAGATTTAATGGAAGTCAGAATAATATAATTTGCCTTTTGTTTGTGATTTTTTGTGCAGCAAAGAGGGAGATTTCTGTGCCCTGAGACCTTCTTGCAGCCATTTTAACAAAAATCATATCCAATATTGACCTTGTGGCTTTATTGGAAAACCCACAAATTTTACATTCTTGCCTCTTAATGTCTTTTCTCTCAAACTCTGATGGATCTTTGATCTGTCTGGCCTGATGAAAGAATTCAATATACGTATATATCAGTCTAAAATCTTTATTGTTTAGTTTATTTAGAAAGGAACATCACAAAAGTAACTCATTATAGTAACTCAGACTTGAAGGCAGATGCTGCTAACAAATGAAAAAGATTGGGTATTTTTCACTGCTTCTTCCTCTCATGTGACACTTCAAAAATATACAGTATCTTCATCTTGTAAAGTGGGAACATGACATAATCTGTATTATTGGCAATGCTAAGGTTTTTCCTGTTGGTCAGGGGAATAGTGTTTGAAAGTGGATGACTGAGGGTGAAGGCAGACTGCAAAAGAGACAATTATGAGGAGCCTGGGAAAGTAGAAATATAATAGAGAGTATGTTGCTGAACATATAAAGCTATTTTATTTGTGTGATTTTTTTTAAAAATACCTTTTTGTTCCTCCTCATTTCCAATTCCTCATTTAGAGGAGAGTAATAAATGCAGTAATCATGCATCATTTCAGTTAGCACCAATCTGGATACATGTAGCAGTTATGTATTAACTTGATTAAAGAAATAATTGACCCACATTGGTCAAATAATATGTAGTTAACCTGCAAATATTTGTAATTTGAGCAATATTAGGTCGACATTTTTATTTGTAAGCAATCTATGCTGAAAAAAACTTGAAACCATTAAAATCACTCTTTCCTTTCTTTAGAACTTCATTCTAGAGAGAAGCAGGCTTTACTAGAGGAGATCATACAACTGAAGAGAAGGAAGGAACAGACAGACAGACAGGCCTCTGAAAAGGAAATGGAGCTATTGCATGCCAGGCAGGAATTAGAACAGCAACAAACCAATCTGAGTAATTGTGAACAGAAAATCCTTGTGATACAGTCAAAGGTACACTGCCTGGTATCATTGTTTTATTACATCAGTCAGCAGCATTTATGGGATTTGATTTCTTGTGTGTTATGTCAAGGGAGCGGTTTTTAATAGGAATCAGTTATATATTTATTTCTATTAATATATCAGATGGAATTCAGTTGGTCAGAAAAACATTTTTATTATTGTCCATTTGAAATTTAGATTCTCATTGTTAAATCTACAGCTATTATAATACAATCTTTTCATAATACACTGAAAAATCATGCAATGAGGTTTGTGTGGAATCACTATTAACTATGATTAGGGGTCTGATCCTGCATTGTAGTGAGTGTCCTCAAACTCCACTGACGTTTTTCTGAAAATGGTACAGAGGCTATGAACAAGGGAGTCTAGATGAGCCTCAGGGGAACTGATTTGTACCACCTTGACATCACTTCTGAATCCAGCCATCCCCCCCGCCCTAGAAATGAATTCACACCCAGCACATACTTCTTATTTCATTAGCAGTCATCCACAATCAGCAGAGAGTCCAGCTTACTACACCTTGCCCCCTCAACATTTCCAGTACAACGTGTTTTATGAGGCTTGTCCAAGTAGATTTATACCACAATGTTCATAGTATTCCCTGTACTTAGTATTCAAAGGGATACTGTGAATATCACAGTAACATGAATTACTTGCAGAGGTAATGGTGACTGCTATATGGTTCAAATGAGTGGATTGAGTTTTAGACCTTGATCCTGCAATGACCTTTGCATCCACCTGGGGCCTTAAAGGCCTAATCCTGCACCACTGAAAATAGTGGGAATTTTGCATTGACTTCAGCTGGCACAGGATAGAGCCTGTAGAGTGTAAATTCCTTGAGGTAGGGTCTCTGACTTCCTACGTGTTTGTAAATTTCTTAGCACAATGGGGAACTAATCTTGGTTGAAGCTTCTGGGTGCTGCCACATTCTAAATAATAATAAATGACAATATTTGGCTAGGAATATATTTCTTGAATTCAATCTGTGCATTTATATAAGGCAATACAAACAATTTAAATATTTTAGGATACTTTTGTGATGTCAAATAAACAAGAAAAAAGCAACAAAAATGCAAAGTAGTATTAGCAGAGTTTAAAAGGTACTAATGTTTTATCTAAATTTTATTTCTCCAGCTAGTCTGAAGTTCACTACTTGCATACTGTAAATGACTGTATAGAAAATATGAAGAATGACCCAGCACAATTTTTTCTTCAAGAACTGCTAATAGTTTATATATAATGCCAAGGCAATTTCAAATATACTATACAATTATTGTATAAACCCCAGTCCAGCAAATGTGTACACACACAAATAGTCCACTTGAGTTCAATTACTCGTGCATAAAGTTGGTGGCATGTATAAGTGTTTGCAGGATGCCAGTAACCCCTTTCTTATCTTCATTTCCCCCATCTGTTTTTTCAGTATTCTGGTAAATGGATACTTCAAATAAACAGTAGTTCATTGATCAACTATTTGTATGTGTGGTGAAATTTGATGGAGACACTTACTTGAATTGGGAAAAAAAAGTTTTTGTTGATCAGGAAATGTTAAAATAATAGACATGTAAAATATGTATTCCATCCTCTCACTGTAAATACATTTTTTCAAGCATCCATATAATAAACCCTAACCACATACATGCAGACACCACATTCATCAGCTGGGATTGAATTTAGAACTTTCAGCACCAAAAGCACAAGCCCCTACCACTTGAGCTTTATGTACCTGGTCAAGAGTCATCATATAAATCTGGTAAAACAATAAAGGAATCAGACTACTGGACAGTTTTACAGTAGTCAAACTAAAACCAGATTATTTATTGGAACTACTTAATGAGTGATGTATGTTTTACAGTTATTTTAGAAATAAACATAAAATGAGCCCCAGTCTTCAGTCTGCTCTAACTTTGTCTCCTTTTATATATGCGGACACCAAGTTGAAGCAACGGTCAGAGCAGCAGACGGCAGTAGATTTGCAGCTTTCTGAAAAGAGAAAGGAACTTATGAAAGTGCAGTTTGCTGTGCATGAAATGGAAGACAAAATATTTAAAAAAACTGCAATGATGCAAGACCAGATCACACATGACATCAGGTATTAGCCAAAGTATTTGGCAGTTTTTCGAGGGATGGTCAGGTATTGATGATTTGGGATTTACTAACCCATTAAACTCTAGGTTACTGGTTTCAGTCTTCACTACGGATGGGGTCACTTTAAGCTGGCACCCATTTTCTGACACATTGCAGGGAGTCATGATGTACTGTTTTCAGTTCATCCCCATCTACCAAAAGATGTTACACTCTATTGGCTTTTCAGTAGAGAGACAACAGAGAAAATGGACACGTTGAAACAAAAGGTTCTCTCTCATCCACAGAGGTAGTCCTTCCAGTTCAGGATTGACTAACATAAAGTGTAAGAGAGGTTGCACAGTAGCTCCACTTGTAGTGTTTTAAGGGATAAATGGTTAGTTATAGTCCCCGTAGTTAACAATTTAGCACCCTTCCGAAATTTGCTTAATTTAAAATTAAAGGGTTCCTTCTGGGGAAGAGCAGCCAATTGGAACTACTGCAGGAAGCAAGTGGAGCTTTCTCCCTCTCCCCTCAGGAGACACGATTCTCTCAGGAAGGGAGGAGGGAACAAAAAGATTCCAGCAGCTCAGGGCAGCTTCAATCCATCCCCTCTCCATTTCTGTGAGCAAAGAGACAGCTCTTCTCTGCACACCTTCCCTTCTTCCCTCTAACATCTGGGCTGGGAAGGGGCAGAGGGGCTGAAGAATTCCTGGGTCTGCTAGCTCACTCAGCCAGGAAGGGAAAGCCCTCTGCCTCTGGCTTGTGAGAGTGGGATGAAGCCAGGAATAGAGGCAGAGGTGAGGTTGGGGGAATTCTTCTTGAGTTTCTCTAAAATATAGTATTTTATTTTTCCTTCTCAGCTATGAAAAAATGAACATTAATCCTAAATAATTATTCTAAAAATTAATCACTGCACCTGATTGGCTCAATAGAGACGTGGTAAACTAAGGGTGTGAGCTGTGGGAATATGAGGGATAGGATGTAGAAACTGGGGTGTGTGAGAGCAGGGAAACATGGGAAACATGAGGGAGGGAAACTTCTGCATGTGTGGGGAAACAGGTACAGGAGGAAGAGGGAGACTGGAGCTGTGTGTGCAGGGGAATGTGAGGTGTAGGAGGAAGGAGGAACTTTTAAGAGGGATGTGTGTGGGCAGGGGAAAGAGGAGTACATGTGGTAGGGGAAAACTAGGGTGTGCACTCCAGCTATTTTGTGCTGCTCTGGCAATGCAAAAACAGCTGTAAACCCAGCTTAACTGACCAGTATTCTCTTGCTGCTATGCAGTGCTTGAGATGGCCAAAATCAGTCAGATCAAATCTGACCTCAAAATATAACATAAAAATGATTTAAGATTGGTAGTACATACTTTCAGATCTTTAGAAATGTCACATGGTAGCATTCTCGGGGGGATTCTTGTTAGTGTTCAGGTATGAAATTTTTAATAATTGTAACTGATTTTATCATTTTTACTTGAGTGTCTTGAGGGCTTTTAAATTGTGTAATATATTTTACTTGAGTAGCACTAATTTCCTTGATTTCCTTGTTTTGAGAGAAAAAGAGAATATCTGTGTGTGCATAAGCGTTACATTAATTCTCCATTGTTACAACAGTATGCCCTCTTACAAGCAAGATGTGCCTTGCTAGTGATTCATCCTTGTTTTTAGAATTAATTCTTAATAAACAGAGCTAGAGAGATTGTATAATATAACTAACAATGTTAGGTTGCTTTTTGGCAGATTTAGGATACAAAGTTTATGGAAAGGGATGATTTAATGAGATAATTCAGAAAGCTGTATAAAATGTCCTAACATTAAGATTCTATTATACAAACCTGATAATTGGATCTTAATGTTAAGACATTTTATACAACTTTCTAAATAAGGTCATATATATCTTTTAAAAATATGGCTTGTCATTTTCATATGGAACAATTTTTAACAATTAATAAATATTATTTTCTCTGTGCATTTTTTCTGATCAGAAGTGAGATAAGTTTTCTTCATCAGCAATTGAGAGAGAAAGATCTACTGGCAGAGCAGGATCGTTTCTTAAGAAGCAAAATGATGGATGATTATGCATCCCTGACCACAGAGAATGCTGTGCTGCGTTCCCAGCTCTTGGAACTTAACAAGCAACTGAACATAGTAAGAATGGGATAGGGAATGACCAATTGGTCTTACATATAAAAAACAAACAAACAAAACCCCACTAAAAAACAATTAGTGCAATGAAGACAGCATAGATTAACATGATGTTCCTTTTCCACTGCCTTACATTAAAACGTCTAAGATTCTATATTTTTACACTTCAGACTATACTCGGTTCACTTTTCTTAGTAAAATAAACAGTTGAGACTACAAAGGAAATCTGATCCAAATTAGAGAACATCTTTAAATTTCTGAAGGCACATGATAAAAGTAGGCAATTAAATTCTCTTTTTTCCTCTCTCTCTAGAGTGGTAAACTGCTAGTGGTTTTTAAATATGAACACATCAGCATGCAATTCAAACTGAGAAATTAGCATTTTTATTTAAATATGCATGTTCTTATTAAATCAGCAGTTTCCTGAAGCTTGCACTTGCTATTTCTATCTGTAATGCTTTGGCCTCATTTTCACCTGAGCTGTTGCTTGAAGACTTCCATCTGCCTTTAAATTCCATTTGATGGCAGTGACTTCTGAACCCTAAGCAAAAAATGCTACAGTAATCCTCCATATCTGGGATCGGTGTGAAAAAACAAAGATCATTAAGAAGTGCTGAATTGACCTGCCCTCAAATATAGAATGAGTTTCAAGTCATTAATTGGAAAGAGGTTGTAGAACATAACTGAAAGATTAAGCCAATTTGTCAAATGATGCATTGCATTCTTTTTCAACTCCTGAGACATTTGGGCCAGATTCATCAACAGTTTCATGGATGCGTCTTTGAGCCTACTTCTCATTTCTTCTGCCTGTATCTGGGTTCTTAAATACTCCATACTAAGCAGCTCCTGGATGTGATGGTGCCACCCATAAGGCTTTATGGAAATATGCTTATGAATGTGTATATATATAACATAACTAGAATGTGTTTTATGCTACATATGTCATGTCATATCTCTGTAAAGGTCATGATCTACTGAATCTATTAATCCTATTTGTAGGCATGTATCATTTTTGTATTTGAAGTTATGAATATTGGCTGCATACTTGACTGATTCTAAGTAGGCTGTAGTGAAGCTGTTGGTCAGCTTCCTGAGAAAAGACTATTCTCAGTAAGTGCCCAATCAAGAAACACTTAAGCCAACAATGAACTTGGAGACACCAATCCATATCTGGGCTTTCCCAGGAATGTGGCTTGGCTGGTAAGGAACTCAGTCATGCATGGACATGTGACTTGCCCAGGTGACTCCAAAACTCCATTTTGTAGCTGGACTTTGCATAGGAGAGAGGAAGGGGTCTCCGCCCGCAAGAGAAAGTCTATTTAAGTCCAGGGGAGACCCCTCCATTTTGTCTTCAGCTGGCTAAAGAGAGGGCCTCTCCACCCCCAAAGATACCTGAAAGAAACTGGAACAAAGGACAGTGACTGCAAGGGGTGTGAGTGATTGCTGGACCCAGACTAAAAGGAGATTAGTCTGTAAAAGGAAGCATTCTGGAACTGGGAAGGATCTTATCTGTATTCAGTTTGATTAGACATAGACTTGCGGGTTTTATTTTATTTTACTTGGTAATTCACTTTGCTCTGTCTGTCACTACTTGGAACCACTTACATTCTACTTTCTGTATTTAATAAAATCACTTTTTACTTATTAATTAACTCAGAGTATGTATTAAGACCTGGGGGGGGGGGGGAACAGCTGTGCATATCTCTCTATCCATGTTATAGAGAGCGAACAATTTATGAGTTTACCCTGTATAAGCTTTATACAGGGTAAAACGGATTTATTTGGGTTTAGACCCCATTGGGAGTTGAGCATCTGAGTGTTAGAGACAAGAACACTTCTGTAAGCTGCTTCCAGTTAAGTCTGCAGCTTTGGAGCAAGTGATTCAGATCCTGGGTTTTTGTTGGAGCAGACGGGCGTGTTTGGCTCAGCAAGACAGGGTGCTGGGGTCCCGAGCTGGCAGGGAAAGCAGGGCCAGAAGTAGTCTTGGCACCTCAGTTGGCAGTTCCTAAGGGGGGTTCTGTGATCCAACCCGTCACACTGGGCTTTTTGTGGCCTTGCCAATATTGGTGAAGTGTGTTTGATCTCACTGTAGGTGCATGTGTGCCCCATGCATGCGAGTTCAGAATCTATGAATAGCAGCATCTCAGCACTGCCGTTAGAGGAAATCTATTCTTTCTTCCCTTCTCATGACTACATTTTCTTGCTGCACCCCATCCTATCGAGCTGGAAATCTTCACCACCTTGCTCAACAAGATCAGAAGCTTGTTCATCCCTTCAGATCAAAACCACTCATTTCAGAGCCACTCATCTGCAGAGATGAGAATGGCCCAGCCAACCATATCTTAACCAACCCGGTCAACCTAGTCAATCTTATCCGTAACAGCTTTCCACCAGGGCCATACTGGACTAACTGGGGCTCATCTTCCAGAGCCTCCAGAAGTTAGTCTCCTTCCCAGTATCTCCCGAACATAGAATGTCTTATCCTCCTTTGGCCTTAGTTTCAAGACCTCCCACAGAAGCTCGTAGGAATGGGAATGAAGAACTCCTGAATAATGAAAAAGAGTTTGGTTCCAAACCACTGGACCAGTGCCCTTCAACTTCTCCCAGAGACCCATCATCATCATCATCATCATTTCCCAAGGAAGCAGTCTCTTTGGCTGCAGTACCAGCTCCAGATAATTTCGAGCTTTTTCAAGAACTGCTGCCTTGAATTGCTGACACTGAGGACTGGGACTCTTGTGATCAAGGAAAAGCCCCATAAATTAATGGTTATCCTCCACAGGGTAGCAATGCCTATCTATGAAAGCATTTTGGAGCCAGCTAAATATCTCTGGCAACCCCCTGCTATATTTACCCCAACTACAAAGCAAGCTAGAAAAAAAAAGATCCCAAATTCCAGAGAGGGGCTTCAAACAATTCTATACACATCCAATCCCTCAGTCTCTGGTGAACTGTGTGGTCTGGGAGAAAACTTGTCAGCCTAGCTTATCAAAGACTACTCCCAAAAAAGACCCCAGTTTGGCAGTGCACATTCCTTGGCCTGCGCTGCTTCCCGCAACCCCCATTGGCCTGGAGTGGCAAACCGCGGCCAGTGGGAGCCGCGATCGGCCGAACCTGTGGACACAGCAGGTAAACAAACTGGCCCAGCCCGCCAGAGTGCTTACCCTGGCAATCTGAATACCAAAGGTTGCCGATCACTGGGCTAATGCTTGGTTCCAACACCTAGAAAGCTCCTGTTCAAGAGGTAGAAGAGGTTCTATTACACAGTAGAAAGTCCTCAATATGACGTAACTTACCTGCAGTAATGCTCCAGGTTACAGATTTGGTGCATGTCCCAATAAATCTCCCCAACATCTGCAAATCTTCCACATTATTCTTTGACCCTAAAAAAGTTGGGTTTATCTCTAAGCTCTCTTAGGGTCAGCCTAAGGGCTGTAACAGCTTTCCACCAACCTGTAGAAGGGTACTTGGTGCTGTCACACCCAATCACTAAGAGGTTCCTCAAGGGTATAGTAACCTCTTCCCTCAACCTGTAATTGCCAGGATCACCTCTGGAGCCTTTTTGTAAAATCAGCATTACCTTAGCTACCTTCCAGTCGTCTGGTAGAGGCTGATTTAAGTGATGGGTTACATACCACAGTTAGTAGTTTTGCAGTTTCATATTGGAGTTCCTTCAGAACTCTTGGGTGAATACTATCTAGTCCTTGTGACTTATTACTGTTTAATTTATCCATTTGTTCCAAAGCCACTTCTGTTGACACCTGTTGACACCTTCAGACAGTTCCTCAGATTTGTTACCTAAAAAAATGGTTCAGGTGTGTAAAGGAATGCGAAGAATTCATTTAGTTTCTCCCCTCAACATCCTTGTCTTCCTTGAGTGGTCCTTTAGCACCTTCATCGTCCAGTGGCTCCACTGATTGTTTGGCAGGCTTCCTGCTTCTGATGTATTTAAAAAAAAATTGCTGTTGGTTTTTAAGATTTTTGCTAGTTAGTCTTCAAAATCTTTTTTTCTAAAATGTATGTAAGTGTAATATTTAAAAAGTTATGTATCTATATTGAAAATTATGTTCTTAAGGTAAGCCAGGCCACCAGGAGGTGACATGCCTTGGACAGGTTCCGTCAGGCAAGGAGTAATAGAAACTTTTCTTTCTGTGTATTGTCCGCTTCACAATGGAAGCCTACTTGTATTGAGCCTGATGCTAATGAAGAGACTGTGAAATCATGAGAGAAAATCTGTGTGGAAAAAAAAGAATCAACAAAGGGGTATCCTGTTTATGAGTAAAGACTTTTGGGGAATAACTGGGGCTTACTGAGGTACACCCTGGATTCTTCACCGAGGAATGAACTGTCAGTGTCTTCTGTCTTATGAAAGGAGGGTTATAGCCAACCTGGCTGGAAAACGCTGAGATGACTTTGTGTGAGCTAAACTTCATTAGACAGGAAAATATCTTGTTAATTAATCCTAGGCTGTAGAATGTGAGGTATGATTTTTTTTTTTACAAGTAACCAGTTGTTTCCAATACTTTTACTTGTGACCTTCTCAAATCTATTTTTTGTTAAATACTTATATTTGTTTTCACTATAAACATATCTAAGTGCAGTGTGTTAAGAGGAGATGTAACTAGTGTAGCTGGTGGTTCTGTTCCTTTTGGGAACAGCAAATCTCTGAATTCTGTGAGTGTCTATTGGACTGGAGGCTGGACAGTCCAGGGAGATGCTCAGAGGGCTCCGGTTTTGTAGAGTGCCTCTCACTAACCTGCAGAGTTATAGCGGAGCCTGCATAGGCTAAGAAGGGAGTGCTTGCATTACCTCTGGCCAGTGGAGTCAGGGAGCTGACGCATGGCAGGCACAGGCAAGGCTTCCTCATGCAAAGAACAGGTGGTACTGAATTCCTTCGTAACCCTGGGAGCTCCTGGGAAGCATCACAACAATCTTACTTCGTTTTAATATATTTTGATCCAGTTGTGCTTTTATGATGTATTTCAGGAGAGAGCCCTCAGGGAAGAGAGTTCTACATCTCAGTCTTCCAGCTTTACTCAACTTCTCAAAGTGAAAGACCAAGAAGAGCATCTGAAACATGAGATCAAGATGCACCAAGAGCTCTTGCAGCAGGAAAAGAAAAACTTGCAAGAATGTATGGAAAAGGTTGTCTGTGACTACACCGACTTTCTAAATATCTTCATTGTTCACTTAAAGATAAGGAATCATATTCTTTTCTATTAGATTCATTTGTTAAGAAGAGGTATACTCCACTTTGTGCTTACAGGACATGATCCAGCTCCCATTGAAGTCAACAGGAGTCTCTTCATTTATTTCAATGGGAAATGGAACAGATCTATAGTGCTCTGCCTTACTAATTGAAGGAAGGCCTAGTGGTAAGATTTATTTTTTCCATTTATGGTACTGCTGACCCAGCACCATGAATCAAAAGTGTACTGGTTCTTTCAGTTTGCAGCCATTTTATTTATTATTCAGAGATCACGGGCCTCCAGAAGCCATGACTCCAGACTCTCTCTCATGATCTGAAGTTGGAGTCATTTCTTCATGGCTGACTTTGCCATTCTGGAGTCACTGTGTTTTATCCCAGTTTTCCTGTGACTCCTGCTATATGCAGCTACCATCACAATACTTTCCCACTTTTCAGAAAGACAGAATATGCAGACATCTCCAGGGACGCTGTCACTGGCTTTTTGTTCAGCCAGTTGCGGAGGGTTGCCTTGAAATAATAGCACCCCTTTTTTTATTTTGCCATCAGACCGTGATATTCTAATGTGATCACATAGTAAGTAATTAATACCAAATAACCAAGTCCCTGGATTGAATCTTCTTTCTAGCTCTGAATTTTCATTGCTTATAGCTAAGGCTACATTTTAGTCATGGGTATTTTTAGTAAAAGTCATGGACGGGTCATGCTCAGTAAACAAAAATTTACAGCTCGTGACCTGTCTATGACTTTTACTATATACTCCTAACTAAACTGGGGCCGGGGGGCTGCAGGTGCTCTGGGGAGGCGGGCTGGGGGGCACAGCCTGGGACTCCCGCTGGTGCTAGGGAGGGAGGGTTGGCAGGACTGTCAGGCTCCTTACTCGGCTCGAACCGGCATGTCCCTGCAGTTCCTAGGGGGAGTGGCGTCCGGGGGGCTGTACGTGCTGCTCCTGCCACAAGCGCCGGCTCCGCAGCTCCCACTGGCAGGAAACCGCCAATGGGAGCTGCAGGGGTGGCGCCTGCAGGAGTGGGCAGCGCATGAAGCCCCCTGACCCTTCCACCTAGGAACTGCAAGGACATACTGGTGGGAGACCCCCCCCCCAAGTAAGCCCTGCCCTGTACCCTAGCCCCCTCCCCCAGCCCTGAGCCCCCTCCCACACACCCAAATTGCTGCTGCTGGCCCAGGAGCTGCCCGACTCGGGAAGCCCCTGGACCAGCACCGGCTGCTGCAGAAGTCACGGAGGTCACGGGATCCATGACTTCCATGTCAGATGCAGCCTTAATTATAGCTCTTGAAGAAAATCAGTGTTGATTTATTATTGGTGCAGCTAATGGCATTATGAGAACTGCTCCCTGCTATAATAAGGGTAACAGCAAATATCACTTCTAAGGAAGCTTTGAATATCACTTAACAAGTCTTTAGTCCTTCTGATATATTATTATTATTATCATAGTACCTAGTCATGGACCAAGTCCCCGTTGTGCTAGGTACTGTTTAAACACAAAATAAAAAGGAGGTATAGCAGCTCTCTGGGGATCCTAAGGGTATGTCTACACAGCTGCTGGGAGCAAGTCTTGCAGCCTGGGTTGACAGTCTCATGCTAGAGGGGCTTGAGCGAGCATGCTAAAAATAGCCTCCCTAGGCTTCAGAGCCTGCGCTCCAGCATGAGCTGGAACGTCTGTCTGCATTGCTATTTTTAGCATGCTAGTGTGGCCCCACTAGCACAAGTCTGTAGACTCAGACTGCAAGATTTGCTCCAAGCAGCTGTGTAGGCAGACCCTAAGTGTCCCAGTTGGATACCATGCAGCAGGTTTGTCTGAGCACAAAAATAGAGCTCTGATAACTGGCTAAACTGGCCCTGAGTTTGGTAATTAGCTGGCAAATAAACCCACTACTGCAAAGTAATTGTCATGTATAAAACCAAGCTGGAATGGGAAAGTAGTTCTGGATTCTCACGCCCCAGGCCAGCAGAACACAGACCTGTCACGGAGATGATGGGTTTATTTGGTAAAGTGGTTGTAAACTGTAGTTAGTTGAACATTCTGTTTAATTTGTAGTTCACCATAAACAGTGCTCCTAAAAGGTGGTCACAGACTGAAAGTAAAATCTGCTAATGCTGGCTACATGTTGGTAGGTGCATAATGAGAAAAACAATGTCTTTAGGTCTCAGAAGTGAGGAAGACCAAACTTTGATTGCAGATGCCTGATCCCAGAGAGCGATCCCAAGCTCAGAAATCAGTATCACCCTTTACTTAAATTAGGGCTACCATATGTCCGGATTTCCCCGGACATGTCCGGTTTTTCGGTCTATAAATAGCCGTCCAGGGGGGATTTTTAAAAATCTAAAAATGTCCGGGATTTCCCCCCGGTCGGCTATTTATGGACAGAAAAGCGGCGGCCAAGCGCCACTCGGCAGCCAAAGCCCCTTCCCGGCTCCCTCCATCCTCAGGTTCCCCCATCCGCTGAAGCCCCTGCAGCCTTACCACGCCGTCCAGCCCCGCAGCTGTCTTCTCCCTCCTCCCCTCCCCTGAACGCTCCACCCACCTGCTCCTTCCCTTCCTGCTTCCCGCGAATCAGATCTTCGCGGGAAGTCTGAAAAAAAGTAGGGGCAGGCGGGAGGCAGCAGCAGGTAAGCTGGGGCTGGGGCGGGGGGGGACGCGAGGAGGAGAGCTCTGGGGAGGCGCGGCCCTGGCCGAGCAGCTCCCTCCGGCCCGGGCCAAGTGGTGCCCGGCAGCCCCAGCGGCTCCGGCCCTGGCCCCAGCGGCTCCGGCCCAGCTTGGCTCGGGCCCCAGGGCACCGGCCCCAGTTCCAGCCGAGCACGCCAGCCCGGCCCCAGCCAAGCACCCCCGGCCGAGCACCCCCGGCCCCAGAAGCTCCAGCCCGGCTCGGGCCCTAGGGCGGTGGCCCCAGTTCCGGCCGAGCGCGCTGGGCCTGGCCCCAGCGGCTCCGGCCCAGCTCGGGCCCCAAGGCAGTGGCCACAGTTTTGGTTGAGCGCGCCAGCCCGGCCCCGGCTGAGCGGCGCTGGCCAAGCACCCCCGGTCCCAGCAGCTCTGGCTCGGGCCCTAGGGCAGCAGCCCAGGTTCCAGCCGAGCACGCCAGCCCAGCCCCAGCCGAGCACCTCCGGCCCAGCCCCAAGCCCTGCAACCCCGGCCCGAGCTCCGGCCGGAGCGCAGCCTCATTCCTGGGCTCTTTAAAGCCGGCTCTGGTCACGGGACAGGGAGGGAAGTTGGATGGGTCGGGAGTTCGGGGGGGGCAGGGGTGTGGAGAGGGGTTGGGACAATCAGGGACAGGGAGCAGGGGGGGTTAGATGGGTCTGGGGTTCTGGGGAGTCTGTCAGGGGGGTAGGGGTGTGGAGAGGGGTCAAGGCAGGCAGGGAGCAGAGGGGGTTGGATGCATCAGGAGTTCTGGGCGGTCCTGTCAGGGGGCGGGGAGCACTTGGATAAGGCATGGGAGTCCCAGGGGTCTGTCTGGGCGTGGGGGTGTGAATATGGGGCGGGGTGTGGATAAGCATCGGGGCAGTCAGGGGACAGGTAGTGTCCTAGGGGGGGCAGTTAGGGTGGGGGGTTCTCAGGAGGGGGTCAGTCAGGGGACAAGAAGCAGGGTGGCTTAGATAGGGGGTGGGTCCTAGGGGGTAGTTAGTGGCAGGGGTCCCAGGAGGGGGCAGTCAGGGGACAAGGAGCGGGGGGGGGGTTGGGAGTTCTGAGGGGGGCAGTCAGGGGGTGGGAAGTGGGAGGGAATGGATGGGGGCGGGGCTAGAGCAGGGCTCCTCCCCCCCATGTCCTCTTTTTTGCTTGTGAAAATATGGTAACCCTACTTAAATTGGAAATTGGTTTTTTTTAGATAAACAAACTATGGGAGTGGTGTAATCCCAAGTGTTCCAAAAGCTTACATAACAGGAAGCGTTTCTGTAAGCAGTCACTTGTATTTGAAATTGAAAAATATTCCAGTTTGTGTGTCCTTGTGTGTGTACATAGTTAGCATGCATATACATTTTTGTCTTTTATGATCTTGACCCCTGGCTTGTTCTTCTCACAGATTCATATTTTGGAACAAGGAAGCACATCTCTTGATTTAAATGTAGCAACAATATGTAGTCGAATAGCTGAAATGAAGGGTATGCTGGACAAAGAGGAACAGGATAATATTGAACTACAGAGAGATAAAGCTTTATTGGTAGATCTTGTATCTAGTTTACAAAACCAGGTAAATTGCTTTATCTAATCTATATGATGAAATCAGGAACCTTAAAACAAACATAGGGCCCAATCTAACTTTCATTGAAGTGAGTGGTAGACTGATGAACTGATTCAGTGCATTCCCACTGCCCCTGATAGGTAGGCCCTACCAAATTCATGACCATGAAAAACGCATCAAGGACCGTGAAATCTGGTCTTTTGTGTGCTTTTACCCTATATTATACAGATTTCACAGGGATGACCTGAGTTTCTCAAATTGGGGGTCCTGACCCAAAAGGGAGTTCCAGGGGGGTCACAAGGTTATTTTGGGGAGGTTGCACTATTGCCACCCTTACTTCTGCACTGCCTTCAGACCTGGGTGGCCAGAGAGCGGCAGCTGTTGGTCGGACACCCAGCTCTAAAGGCAGCGCCCCACCACCAGCAGCAATGCAGACGCAAGGGTGGCAATACCATACTATCCTTACTTCTGCGCTGCCTTCAGAGCTGGATGGCCGGAGAGTGATGGCTGCTGACTGAGGATCCAGCTCCAGAGGCAGTGCAGAAGGGTGGCAACCCCATACTATGCCATCCTTACTTCTGCATTGCTGCTGGTGGCAGCTCAGCCTTCAGAGCTGGGCTCCCAGCCAGCAGCCACCGTTTCCCAGTTGCCCAGCTCTGAAAGCAGCGCCGCCGCCATCAGCAGCGCAGAAGTAAGGGTAGCAGTACTGCAACCCCCACCTACAATAACCTTGCGACCTCCCCACACACACCCACACACACAACTCCCTTTTGAGTCAGGACCCCTACAAATTACAACACTGAAATAGCTGAAATAATGAAATTTACTATTTTTAAAATCCTATGCCCATGAAATCGATGAAAATGGACAGTGAATTTGGTAGGACCACACTGATAGGGCATCTGGAAAGCCCCTGGCAGAGGTTCATACTTTCCCCCCTCACTAAAACTTCAAATGAGGATGAAGTTGAAAGCCCTACTTTCCCTTTCCCTGGGGGAAATCCCCCCTAAGTACAGAAGACCATAAATCTATCCTTTAGTATTATAATTGCATCCGTTACATGAACTACGCTGTGACTGTTGTCTGTTGTAACTTGTAACATAGACATTTCCTAGGAACCTGTGTTTCTTTATTTTTCAGAACTGTGCTAAACACCAAGTATACTTTGGATACAAAAATAAACAGCAAAAGAACTTAGAAAAAGTGAAAATGAAAACTACATTGAGTTTTTTATTCTCATTTTGAATATTCCACTGAATATGAATGTAAGGGAGTAAATTATAAGTGTGGTGCCCTCAAGTATAACTTAATATTTTCCCAATCTCCTATTGGAAAAAAGTAATCAAAGCATGACCTTGGCATTTCCAGCCAAAGTATGTGACTAAAGATATGTCTACACAGCAAAAAAAAAAAAAAAAAAAAAAGAAAGAAAAATCACAGCTGGCCCGTGCCAGCTGGCTCGGGCTCAGGCTGTGGGGGTGTTTCATTGCTGTATAGATTTCTGGCTTGGGCTGGAGCCTCAGCTCTCAGAGATTCCCATCCTACAGGGTCTTAGAGCCTGGGCTCCAGCCCAAGCCCAAAGGCCTAGACAGCAATGAAATAGCCCCACAGCCCAAGCTTCATGAGCCTGAGTCGACTTGCACAGGCCAGCCGCAGGTTTTTCTTTGCTGTGTAGACATATCCTTGGAGTCTCTTGTCCCCCCTATTGGTGGTAGATCTAATTTTTGGCAATCCTAACAGGAGTTAAGTCTCATCTACATTCATTGTGGACTGCCATTTTGCTCATGCAGTCTCTTCATGCCTATGCTGCAGCTTCATCCTGGTATGTGATCTTTCAGCCCAGGGGACTGACAAACAGTGTTGATATTTTATTGTCATCCTTAGGACTGAGTTGTGAACCATGCATCACAATCCCTCAGTATTAACTGTGGGAAGTTAATGGGATTTAAGGGTACTCAGCATCCTGTAGAATCTTGCCCTTAATCTCTCTGCAGAATGGATTTAAGGTTGATCACAAATGACAAACAAACAGAGATCCACTTAAGGCTCTCACTAAACCGAATGGTGTCATTTTGGTATACGTATCATCAGATGACAAAAAAATAGCCTGTGAAATGTACTAAATATCTCTAACAAAACTGAATCATTGTCTTTGATTACTCTGTGTTTTAAAAACAGAGCAATCTCAACTGTGTACATATCTAGCCAATACCTCATAAGACTTTAAAAATCTTAACTCACTTGCTTTTGGTTTTGTTCCATCTGGCTTCCTTTTTCAACTGACAATATTTTCCCCATTACAGCTTGTTGGGAGGGACAGTGAACTCTCGCAAACATCTACTAAGATGCTGCAGCTTGATCAGGATATTTCAGCACTGAAAACAAAGCATGTGTTACGTCAGTCTCTTCAGTCAGAAAAATGGCAGGAAATCTCCAAAATGGCAAGCTCGATGAGGAAACTTACCAAATCAATGACAGATGTAGCAGATAGCATGGGGAAATATTAGGTTGGGTGACACAATTAGAGGTGCTATGCTGTAGATAGAAAATTAATCCTTTAAGTACAACATGACTTTAATTTCAGTGGGCTAGTCATCTTTATGATCACTTTTGTTTTTAACAAAATTGATTTCAGAGATTTAAAATGCTATGAAAATACTTGTAATGGAGCAGTTTCTTTTTCACTGTACCACATAGACATGAGATTGTCTTATGAAGCCAATAAATAATATAGATTTGGTTCCTTAAATGTATTTGAAATCTAATAAGTGTAGATCTAGCTTTGGTGATTGCCAATTGTTGTAATTTTGGTGAGTAAAATGTTACTCAGTTTCTCTTTACACGGTAATGAATAAGAGTTCTTGTGTGAAAAAATGAGTGATATGTGAGTGAAAAAGATTTCATCCATAATAGGGCTTCATAAAAATATGAATAAAATAACCTATTTTTCAGCAGATTTAATGGATTTAAATTTAATCCATATCTCTTAGACAGCTTTCAAAATCTCATCCTATATTTTTTAAAAAGCAAATGTACTAATTGTGCTCTATTCAGTGAAACAGTTACATATAGAGAGGGGTTGCTCTGCTGTTTCACAAAATTTTGACTATATCCTGCCATTAGTGTGTTTTGAAATTTTTAATCCAAAATATCTATTCACATAAATTAGAGAGACAAGGTGGGTGAGGTAATATCTTTTATTGGACCAACTTCTGTTGGTGAGAGAGACAAGCTTTCAAGCTACACAGAGCTCTTCTTCAGGTCCTGAGATATTACCTCACCCACCTTCTCTCTAATATCCTAGGATCAACACAGCTACACCACCACTGCATATTGACTTAAATAGTACTTCTGTGCAGAGATCTACTCATAGAAGAATGTCTCCTTATTTGAAAAGATATGAAACACTGCAATCAATTTTTCTCACATTCAGCATACTGCTGTCACCCTTGCATAAGTAGTAAACTCTTCTGTGCAGTCAAAAGAGATGTACAAATCACAAATGGGGCAGGCTTGCCGGAAAAAAACTATTCATATTTTACAATTATTCAAATTCAAAAGCAGCAGCCTATGCATATTAAAAGGAACTTTTTTTTTTCAAATGTATATAAATTAAGGCTGGCTTGGGCAAATCTGGCACTTTCAAGTTTTGTCTTCAAAAAACAAAGTTGAGCTGTAATATGAAATTTGTACTTTGCAATGTTCTAAAATATTTTCCAATAAACAATCATTTTTCTTACTTATAAATGTTCATTTTAGACTACTATCTATAATCATTTTCATTTAGTTCCATTATTTTTTCTTAAAACTAAAATGTTACAGGTTGTTGTTAGGTCCACAAATAAGGGTTCAAAACGTTCTTTAGCTCATGTTACCTTATTGCCCTGTTATCTTTACTCTCTTATTTTAGCCCTCCAACAAGTTCAAGCCTGTAATGTGCTGAGTGCTAGTGCTGGCTGAATAACAGATTTTTCAGTTTGCTGGCAATTCCAAAACACATACAAATTTTGTTTCAGGTTGACCCAAAACACAATATTTTTGTTTCAATTCCTTATTTTATATTTTGGCAAACCAAAAAGTCAAAAAATTCATTTCAGGTCAAACAAAACACTTTGACCTGAAGCATATGTTTAGATGTTTGTTTATATTTTGAAACATTTTAACATGTTAAAATAAAACTGAAGGAAATTTCAAAATGAAAAGTTGTTTCAAATAAAAAAATGGAAACATTTTGTTTAGAAAATGTCAAAACTGTTTTGATTTTTTGGGGAATTTTTAAAAGTCTTTTTTTTTAATCAAAACAATATGCAAAATTGACACAGATTTGCAAAGTGTTTCGGTGTCACCAAATCTACTTTTTTTTTTTTTTTTTCCCTTGCGCAGTTCTGAATGCTCTCAACTCCCATCGTGCTCAGGTGAGGTCCACAATCATGAACAGTCTCTATCTAACAAATGTATATATAAGAAAGAGGCAACACCTAATTTCATTATTTCCCAGTGTCATATTAATTACGAAGAAAAAAGAAACAAGATTACCGCGGATAGTGGAGTCAGAAAATATTCTGGTATTAGCATAAACTGAAGCAAATGTGCAGTCTGCCTCAAACTATGTACTAACAATCTCCATTCTTGAATACACTCACACTTAAATGGGCCCCAGCTACCATTTTACACTAAAGCATATAGGTACACAGAGTGGTGTCCTGACAAACTTTCCATTTTTAGTTAAGATGCTAAATTTGGGTGCTCAGAGAGGCTAGTGTACAGCATAACATCACAGAGTAAAGAAGCTGTGGTTTTGTTAAATAGGTGTGGTGATTGGATAGTGTTTTATAGACATTACAATAGCTCCACTAAGGGGATTAAATTAGGAGAGTGGCCTTGTCAACAAGCACCGGAAGGAGAATGACTTTCTCTTGACTCTCTGAGCTATTTTACTGGCTATCCATCTCAGCTGAAATAAATGCAATGTAAAGGGGTTACTTTTTTGATGTACACAATGCATAACCATTGAAAGGTGGGGTGGGAGAATAGTGTTTCCAAACATAGTTTACTAAACATAGAATAGAAATTGAAGACCAAGATAATCTAGGCCATCCCCTGCCACTACAGGATTTTACCAACACTCTATTTTTGAATGCGTTGTTCTGCCTTAGTTTTAAAGTACACAAGTGATGGGACTTTCACCATTTTCTATGAGAAATAAACTACATTTGAAAACAGTGTTTAAAATAGTTCACAAATGTAGATTTCCCTCAGTCCCATCTTGAACAAGACTAGAGGAGCTGATCTGGATGGAGCCTAACAGAGTTCCCATCCTTGTCACTAGTACTTGACTCCTAGCCTTACAGTTTTCTTCAAAAATTGTTTTGAACACCCTGTACACAGCAGCCATCTAACAGTGTTTAAGATCAATGTAGTGGAAATTATGTGTAACCCCATTTTATTAACATTTTTCAAATAGAACTCCTTCTGTTGTGTGAAAAGGCCTATTTCATTTCACTTTTAGGAAATGTTTTCCTAGTATTCAGTCTAAATTTTCTGTTGCTTAATTTTATTGTATACCTATTTTTAAACTTTATACTGTACATGTATTCTTCTTTCTTGGTGAGCAGTACTAAAAATGAGGAGCTTTCGAAAGCCCCATTCCTGCAAAAACATAAAATTGAACATTATGAATAGATTACATGGGACAGCTCATGTGCATAAATATTTTCAGGATTGAGGCCTAAATCGGTCATTGCTGACTAACTTCGGTGTTCCAGCCTGGATGCCTATTGGCATATTTTATATGTTTAATTTGAATCATTTGGTCTTAAAGAGTCACTGGCAACTTAAAAAAAATTTTTTTTTTCTTACTATTGTTACTTGTAGCACGTAAGATGACTGTAACTGAAAGAAATTAGAAATATATGTTCTTTTTTCATTTTGTTCACTTTGTGCATTTAATAGCACTACATAGAATCACTTCCACTGTTTTCACCACAGTCATTTCCCCCCCCCGTGGTTTGTGTGAGTCTTTCACATAGCAATAAGGGAGAAAACTTAAAAAAAAATGTGAATGTAAAACCACCCAAGCTGACAGTGACACTCAGTAAAGTGTCATACATTAAATTACTTTTTAAGGAACACTGTCACCATGAGATTTTGAAAATTTTGCCATCAAACACCTAAGTGACTTATGAAAATGGAACTTATGCTCCTAAGTCACTTAGGGTGCAGATCCTCAAAAGTAGTTAGGCACCTAAGTACCTTTGAGGATCTGGGCTTTATGCTCCTAAGTCCTACTGAAAGTGCTTCAGTGATTTAGAAGTATGTCCCATTTTCAAAAGTGACATAGACCCATACTGCCACATTTTAAAGATGCCTAAAGAGAGAGACATGTTGTGGGAGTTAGGTCCCCGGGACATTTAAAAATGGGACTTATGTTCTTAAGTACCTTATGCACTTTTGAAAATTTAACCCCTGACTAATTTTTTAAAATAGTTCCAGGTACATCTGCCTCTGAATCCCCTGCCCTGCCAGTTAATCAGATTTTTTTAAAAGAGGAAAATCTATTCCCTGTTGCGGAGTGAAAGACTGGGAGAAACTGACTATGTACAGAGTATAATCGTGGGGGAGGGAGGAACAGCAATGTATTTCTCTAATCTCTTTCAGTTACAGCCATTTTAGGTGTTACTTGTAACAATAATAAATAAATAAAAATCCTACAGGAGTGATTTATAAATTGATAATATCTCTTTAACACATTCATTAAAAAAATCTTAGAATTCATGTTCAGTATGTCATTAAACAAAGATGTGTAGTTTACGTAGCTTAAAATAGATTGAGAAAGCAGGTAAAATGCCAGCTCTACTCCCTGCACAGGTCCCTTGGAGGCAGATTTGCTCTATAAGAGGACATTGGGGTGGTTTCCAGATAGAAGACTTCTGTCCAGTAACACTATTTTCATCTTGTTGGTTTTTTTAACCCAGGCCTGGAGATTCCAGGGCTTCCCAGCCGTCACTCAAGGCCGGAGTGATACCCCCATGGTGCAAGCACCTGTGGGGCGGGGACGGCGGCGAGGCCGGTCTGCCTGTTCCAGGTGAACAGCATTAGTGTAGCACGCCGGCTCGCTGCCGTCTCTACTCGGGTCTGACCGCCAGGGGGCGTGCGGCTGCGGCTGCCGGACTCCAGGGGAGGAGGCGGGGGCAGCGGGGAAAGAGGTAACTAGAGGCCACTTGCGGCGGCTACCGCAGTAGCGCTGAGCCTTTCCCACTGGATACTGTGCGGTGCAGGTGGGTGCCAGGCAGCGGCTCCTTCTCAACTTCGACCCGGCCTTACCGTCTCCTGGACAATGGAGGCGCAGCAGGCACAAGGTTAGTCCCTGGGAGGGCAGCAGAGTCCGCAGGAGGCGAGCTTTGGGGGTTGTTCTGGGGAGTCACTTTGTATTTTGCTCTCTTCGCTTTTCCGTCCTGGTGCAGCAGGTCCAGGCTCCAGAGGGGGGAAATTTCATTCCCCCGGACCCAGGGACATGCAGCGCAGCCTTGGGGGCTCTTTTTGAATAAGGGATGTTCCTTAGACTACAGAGATTATACAGCCTCCCTGTCCCCACCCCTGCAAACAAACCAACAAACCCCCTCCCTGCAAGTAAATCAACTTTGAGTGAGCACCTGAGGGCAAGGGGAGGTTATTTCTGGTGTGTTTGTGTTTCTCCCTTTTCTTGGGGGAGAGGGCCCTCCTCGTGCCCCCTTAACGCAACACTGCAGGTTGAATGTAGAAATAGATTTGGGTTGGTTTAAAACAGAATTGGAGAGATTTGGTTTGATTTATGTGAGGGGGAAACCAGGGAAATGAGACTTTCCTAAAGCACTGACTCTGTTCCCTCTCTTCTCAGTGTTAAAAACCTTTCTATACAAGAAATGTTTTCTGTTTGTTTTTCTTTCCTTCTCGCTATAATTTGCTGGAGTCTGCATTATCCTATACTGTACTAAATATAATAAAACATGTTCCTTACCTCGCTCTCCAGCTTCCAGACCATTGTGTGGCTTCCTTTATTCCTTTCACAAATAAATCATTTGTACTTTAGTCTATTTTTTATTAATCTGTTCACTGGAACTTTAAAGGTAAATAAAAGCCTGTTGGCCACAATACTAAACACATCCATATTTTCTGTGTTTGGGGGATGGTGAATGAAGCCTATTTTGTTGAATAATTACAGATTTTATTTACCATTTAGAGATTAAACAGTTCTCAAAGTAAATTGTGGGCTTTTGTCACTAATGACATGCGTGTCTGCCTTGTTTAAAAGCATCCCCGGGGTGCCGAGGGTATTGCATCTCTCTCCAAGGCTTTGTAGGGATTGCTGTGTGTAACAGGATCCAGAATGTAGAGGGTGTCTTGAGAGCTCCTTGAAAAAATCTCTCCCCATCTTCTTGTCCTGGTTCCAGTTCTATTTCTTCTGGGATCAACATTTTACACTCTTGCAACTCTAATTTCTGCTTTTCCTTTCACTATTTCTATGCATCCCCATAGATGCAATAAATGTAGTACAGCAACATATTAACAGAGACCTTTTAAAAAGCAAAGCACTATGTTTGTTTAAAACTATATAAAACAATCCTCTGTTTAAACTAGAGCCTTCTCATTCACAGTTCACTTCTTTCTGAGCTTTCTCCACATAGAGAAATTATAATCCTGGTCTTGTGACATTAGCAGTGTGTCACAATAGGCCAGATCATGCCACTGTTTTTTAAACAGATCTTGATTGCGGTCAGTGGGGAGTTCTATTTAAAAACTGATCGCCTAATATGGCCCAAGATATTTTTGTTAGGTTTTTATTTATACAGTTTTAGTAAATATTTGTTAATAAATAAACTTACTGGTAGTATTTAATTTTATTTCTTAATTATCTCAGGGTCCAATTATATAAAGTTTAATTTACACTGGATGAAATTCACAACTGTGCAAAAAGCCAGTTTATTTTGAAGGCTTATGCAGGATTTAAAAGGTGCCTGGGGCCAGCATAAGGCCTTCTGCACGGGGATGAATTTCACTCACCTTCTAACTCCCATTGGCTTTCTTGGGAGTTGTGGAATCTCGGCATGTGGTGGGGCAGGGCTCTTAAAACACAAGGGCAAGTATTATCATTTCACTGAGAGTGGCATGTTTAGAAAACACCATTTAATGGGGGTGGACAGAGAAACGGAAGGATGAAATTTACTGAAGTAAATATAGGCCGCATTGATACTTACCAGAATTGTATTAAACAGGTGCCCCAAAGGAAGGCAAAATGTTGGTTGTGAACAGGACTGTATGTATTTTCTTGGAATAACATAATGGGGAATTTGGCCTCTGTTTCTTTTTTAAAGAAAAGGGTAAAATGTCATTGTAGTTACATGTTTGGTGCCTGCTGAGGAGCAGGAATTCACATGTTCTGTAGGCTGCTATTACAGAAGCTGATTGACAAAATTAATGGATTTATATAGCTCAGCTCCTGGACTTGTCTAATGCTCTACATTGAGGTTGCAGTGTAATGTAGTTTTATTTTGGATCCCTGTTTCCTAAATATATCTTTTCAAATACCATGTTAGGTGATCCTGTTCTTCAAAGAGCTTGATATGACAGCATTACTTATTCTTTTACTGCTTTGTAGGATTTGTGTAAACTGTCCAATTTGTCAATTACACAGTGAAATATTTTCTCTCTAATTAAAAAGATTGTGTTCATGGGACAGTTTAAAAAGTCAGCGCAATAATATGTATTGCTAAAGTATATTTCAGCCAGCAGCTCTTTGTAGCATCCCCCTGCTGCCATTGCTGCCACAGAAGAGATTGTCCTTGTCAAACTGGCCTTTTACTATGCCCGTTAGTAGTGTGAATGCATGTTGGGTACGGAGATTAAATTAAGCCACTTCATGTTGCTTAGTTTTGTTCTGTTCATGGTTCATTTTTAGCCCTGAGTTTGTCTGGATCTTAGTGCACAGATACCTTTTTCATAACCAGAATATAAAATGTATTGCAGTTAATTAATCAGAAAACAGGTGTGGGATGTCCCAAGGTTTCACCCATTTCTTTTTAGGTTACATTTTTCCACTGTTTTCTCACTTGTATCTTTTGTGTCTCATTCTCTCTCAGGACAGTGTCCGCGGTGTTAACATCACTGGAAGATTTTTTTTTTTTAACATGCAAATAGGGCCCATGCTAAAGGTTCATGGGACTTTTATATCTGGAAATCTTTTCTTCTGAGATCTCCCTCCTCTCTGTCTGACCTAACTCTTAACCCTCATTACTGCAGTTATAGACTTCAGTCTAATCAGCAGCAGAGAGAACTGAACCTCCATGCTTTTAGCACAGTGGGATTCAATTAAAGACACTTAAATACTGGTCAGAAAACTGAGTATTTTTGGTCATATTATCTTCTGCAGTTTTTCAGAACATTGCTACTACTTCGTTAGTTACTTGCTATAGCTGTTTACTTTGAAATCAATGGATTTTTTCAAAGTAATCTGATTGATCAGATCAACATGCACTGCTGGGGCAGGGGACGGGGGGACGACTGCATTCTGACTGAAAGAAAGGTAAATGCTAAAAATTTGCAAGCAGTCACAAATGCCCCATTATTTAACAACTTTCAAGAAATTAAATGACTTTTCACCTGTTTCAAAAATTTCTTTCTACACTATCTAGTTCTTTGTGCCATTTTATGTTGCCATGGTGTGGGGTGACATAAATTAGTAAAATGTGCAATAAGTCAAGAAATACATACATAGCCCTTTTCTCTCCCACCCCACCATGTATATTAATATAAAATGTAGCAGGGGAAAGGGAGTTGGCCACCATCTTCAGTCTATCTGCAAATCAGCATGTACTATTATTTGCAAAAAGTCTGAATTAAATTCAGACTTTTGATGGGCTTTGTGAATTTTCATGAAACTTCAAAAAACCCTTTTATTAATAATTATTTGCATTGTGGTAGTTCCTGGTGGCCTCCGCTAAGCTCAGGACTCCATTTTGTTAGGCACTGTATGAACACATACATCATCAGTAAGAGACAGTCTGTGCCCCAAAGACCTTACAAACTAAATCCCTAATCCCATGCTTATCTTTAAGCACTAGAGAAGTACCATTGACTTAACTTTAAGCACACAAGTAATCTCATTTAAGCGCACAAAAGTATTTGCGGGATTTGGGGCCAAGACAATGGGAGGGAGGATGGGAGAAATTATTATTAAAATACATAATTAGATCCTTATTTTCAATTTAAGCAAATATTAACTAATAAGAGCCCATATAAAACTAGAAAGAGCTGCAGGTTTATTCAAATAATAAACATCATCATGAAATACAAACCTCTTTCTTCTCCCAATCTTTGAGCCTCTGTCTGCTTTTTATCTTTCATTACTTGCAGTCTGAATAAGCATAGGGCTGATGCTGGGAACCTCCCATTCAGTAAAGGCAATGCTAAGTGCTGAAAATACCATAGAATGCTTAATACCTATTTTCCAAATAGTCTGGCTTCAGAAATAAGCATATTTTCAGAGATCGAGGAGTCTGGGGAGAGGGACTTGTGTCTAGAGGGTCAGGCCTGCTTAGCCACCTACAGTTCCACTCATGCAACACCAGTCTTATTGTTTTGTTCCAACCCAGTTCACCTTCCCATCCTAAGATCCTAAATCTCCTGAAATTACACTGTTCCATGAATCCCCTCTCCCTAAACTGAGCAGCCTACTTTCCCTTCTCTCCTACCTTTTAACATAGCTTGTACATAGCCTTCTACCTCTACAGTCCTCTCTTGGTTTCTTTTCTGATGGGACTTTGTTTCTGGTTCAGCTGTGTGCAGTTTGATGTCTTCTGGCATTGCATATGCCCCAGAATCTTTTGCACAGGCTGCTGTGGCACTTCCATGTAAGCATTTTGGCAACTGATGCAAAAGATTTTTTTGGGGTACATGAAGGTACTAGACAGGAAACAAGAAAGCCCCTTCATAACACAAGCTGGATAAGAGCAAGGAAAAATGGCACTAACTACAGTGAGGTGCTGCCTGAATTTTAAAGAGGGGTTTCCTTTAATATTTGCCAACTCAGCTGGTGATACATGTGACATCCCCTGGGCAGAAGACTTCCCCTACCCCAATTGTTCTGTGTTCTCCCCACAGCACATGAATCAATTCCATTCTCTCTCTCCACCCACATCCCATTAATTCAGTATTCTTTTCCCACCCCCAAATGCATCAATCCTTCCACCCTACCTCTCTAGACTCATCATGCTTCTTGCCCACCACAATATCTCATGGAGGTTCGAAGTTGCTCACCTGACCTGGCATCTCTCTTCCTTACAGCAGTGGTGGAAGTGTCCTGTAGCCTCTGGTAGGCAGGGCAGCCATCTCACAGCTCCCACCAAGTATGCAGTGAGGAGTGGGTCCCATTTGGTGGTGGGTTTGAATGTCTATTGGAAAGTGTTCTCTTTAGTGCCTGAGGTGGATGGGACTCCTGGTCAATGGAGTGGCAGGTTGGCCTGCCTCCTCCTTCCTCCGCCTCACATCTGGAGTGACTGGCAGAAAAAAGTGTGAGGACTACATCATGCCTCTCCCTGTACTCCTAGCAGTGAGGGTGGGCTTTTGAAGGCAGTGCCTCTTGCAGCAGCTGTTGTGGCTTCAGCACTAGTAGGTACACCCTGGCCATGGCAACTGCCTGAGGGGACTAAGCCAGCTGCTGCTCCCATTTCCTAAAGGGGGCTGGAAACTTTAACAAGCAGAGTTGGCCTTCCCATTTTTAAGCCGTTTGCAAAACTGTTTTTTTTCTGCCCCAAATGTAATCAACCCTGTGGACAATGACCACCCTATTATGAACAGGGCCTGCCTGAGGAGCGTGAGTGGGCTGGTGAAATCCATCTTTGAGAGACATCCCAACCTTTACAGACATGTTATATAAAGTGTGCGTAGTGTGTGAGAGAGAGGATAGTGAGGGTATCTAGCTTCCCCACCCAGCCTCCTGATGCAGAAGGGCAGCCCCCAGCTACTTGTTCCTTTTAACCTTAGTGAGTGGTTTACACTCCTGAGGCTGCTTTCATAAGGAAGAAGGCTGGGTATACAGGGTTTTTTGGTCTGGGTTTTAATGAATGCTGAGATTTCTCTTCATGGGGCTCAGAGGTCAGCTCTGTTAACCTTGGGCATGCATGATTCCCTGTGAGCTCTCTCCAGCTCCTCATTGCCTAGCTGGAAAGAAAGCAGGAGAAAGGGTACTGCAAAAGGTCCTCCAGGTGGTGGGAGAATTGAAAAGGGAAGTGGTAGTTAGCATATTTTCCCCTAAAACTGGATGTCTTGGCTGCTGTGTTAATAACATCACATGAATATGGGGTGAGGTGAAATCGGTGGGGCTGTGATTTATAAGAATTGAATTTTAAAATATTTATCAAGATGGCCTAAAGCCTGAGAGCTGGTCTTTTATCTTTTATCCTTTTTGTACAACTCAGAAGAAAAAATAGAACTAGAGCAAGATACCAGTGATTATCCTTGGATTTTAAGCAAATAAATGTCAATAAACCAAATGCGGTACTTTTCTTGCAAGCTTTTGAAACTGTGCAGGCTTTTCAGTGTGGCTAAAGCACTTGTCACAGAAGTAAGTTCAATTTTCTGAAGCTGAAGAAATTTGAGCAGGATAATGCTAATCCTGGGCAATAAGAATATAATGTGGTTGGATACCAGATATAAACAGACTCCCCCCATCTTAAATGGATTGCCAGTTATACAAGACTTTGCAACTTTGCCAATTTTATAAACAAAGATGATGATGGAGAGAAACCGAATGCGCTCATAAATGTGGACTGTAATTGTTCTCTGGTATTTTATTATTACTTTCCACTGGAAATACTGATCATAAGAGCTCTTTCTGGGGAGGCAGTGCAAATATATGTGCTTAGTCAGTGTAGTTTAATAGAAAGCTTGCTTGATACCCAACTAATGTGCCTCACAAATCAATAAAGTATAGAAATGTTAGCACTCAGTGTTTTTGAGGAATTTTGTTTCAGGCCTCCTACTGCTTAAAGGTAGATTACAACAGAGCAGGTTTGGTACTAGAATGCAAAGCTGTAGAAATATGTGGTTATGTTGTAGATGGCAGTATTTAGGAATTTGGATGCTTGTTGCTTAGCAGCATATTTGAAGGTAGAGTATTCCAGGAATCTTGGTTTAGAAAGAGCATATTCAATTTTCTGTTTCAAAAAGTGCCTGAATGGAAAATTAGATCTCTTATTTAACAGACATACTCTGTGCAGTAATATAGTAAAGGGGCTTGATCTGGGTAAGCTAGTTTTATTTGACTTTATTTAAATCTCATAGTAAAAAAAGTATGCACGTAAACGATTTAATTAAAAAAAGTAACTATTTCTTTTGTTGTACACTGCGCCTCTCTAAAAGTGGGCTCTTAGTTCAAAGAACTTGTTGAATGTATCTGACGCTGTAATGGGAGTCAAAAGGCCTGGGTTCTATTAGCAGATCAATTACTGACCTTAGATATGACTCTGGGCAAGTCACTTTGTCTATATGTGCCTTAATTTTCCTATCTGTAAAATACGAATAATGATACTTAATCCTCTTCATAAAGCGATTTGAGTTCTATGGGTGAAAAGCAGAACATAGTGACAAAGTATTATTATTGCAATACATTTTTATGTCCAGGACACAGTTACGTGTCACAGAAGATGTGACCAAGGTGTGACACAGTCTCTGTCTCAGATCCAAAATCTTTCTCATATTCTCCTTGCCTTCCCTCTAAAAATTAGAAGATATTATATCATGTACGTTAGTAGAACATTAACCGCGACCCCTCCCCCAAGCTTCTACATTGAACAAAAGTAAGTATTGAGCCCCACTGTTTGCAAACTCCCTTACCAGCAAGTTCAGCACATGGGCGGGGAATGGGTGTGCATGCAAAAGCATGGTTTTAATTGCGATCTGCATCATGATATTCTCTTAGGATCAGATTTGCCTGCACACTCCTTGTCACCTTTGCATATACACATAGTGCTCCTAGAAAGCTATTTTTGAAGGTTACTTTCATATACTTCTGTGTGGGGTTGGTTGGTTGGTTGTTTGGTGTTAAATGTGGTTGTTCCAGTAAAAGGGAATGCTGTGTGTCATGTATTCTTTTTTTTTTTATTATTTTTAATATGGTATATCTAGCTGTAACTCTTTTGGTGTCTAAGCTTTTCTGGTTTTGTTCCTACATGCTTGTGCTGTTCTTTTGTAATATAACATCATGTGCTCAAGAAAAAGGAATTAAGATTTGGATTGAATAGTCTCTGGGTGGTTCTGTGCTTGCAGTTATTGCCGCACACGCTGTATCAAGAGAATCCTGGTTTCATGCTTGCACATATTATCTGCATGCTTATCAGAACAACATCAATCAGTAATGTCTCTCAGTAATGGAGACATTAATATTTCCCTATACTACTGTTAGCCAAATGGGCTCGTTTCCCCCTGGAGCTGCCCAATTACCCCAAGGAGGCACGGGAGTCTAGAAGACGGCTTCAAGTTCTTTATTGATCAGTCAGCTGAGCGGGTGTCCCCCTCGACTCATGCCAGAGGGAGGAGCACACCTTACAAGCGTAGAGCAAGCCTTTTTATACCCAGTAACAAATGACTTAACGTGCATACATTCTGCTGACCTATGGAATTTTTAAATTCCCTTTTAGGGGTATATAGAATACATCTGTTGGGGCCGTAAATAGGATACATTTGTTGAGCCTCTTTGATTGATTGTCTTGCTATATGTTCATATATGGGAAAGGGAGTTTATGGCCATGGGGAACAGCTGGGATAATAGGCGAGTATATGGCCTTTGTTCTAACACTACTTCCTGTAAATAGAGAGTACACTACTTTTTGTATTAATAGTTTTAAGCAATGTTTAATACTCTCTTGGCACCTTGAAAACACTTTTCCTTATTGATTTCTCCCCCCCCATTTTTTTGGGGGGGGAGGGGGGCAAATTTTGACTTAGTTTCTCCAATGTACTGATTGGCACTCATGTGAATATTGCTTGTTCTGGTATATTAACACTCACCACCATCATCTTCTAGGATAGAGATTTCCAGACTGGGCTACAGGGATTGTGCTGTGCTGTGGCTATAACAGAGAAGTTATATGGCCATGAATGGAAAGGAGGTAGTCCATGTGAATGGAAGAGTTCCACAAAACTGTCTATAAAGATATTGTAGGGTTACCATATTTAAAAAATAAAGAGGACACTCCACGGGCCCTAACCCCGCCCCAACTCCGCCCTTTCCCTGCCCCTTCCCCAAAGTCCCCGCCCTAACTCCCCCCTCCTCCCTCCCAGCCACGCGAAAAAGGCTGCCCGAGCGCCACCGGCTTTATGGTTTGCCGGGCAGCCTCCAGACCCTGCGCCCTCGGCCGGCGCTTCCCCAGCGCAGCTGGAGCCCGGGAGGGGAAGCGCCCAGCCGGGGGAGCAGGGTCTGGAGGCTGCCCGGCAAACCATGAAGCCGGTAGCACTCGGGCTTCGGGCAGCCCCCGTGCCTCCGGACCCCAGAGTCTGGCCAGGCATTTTCTCAGTGTAATTTGTGTTTACACGCGTATGTAAATCTATACATGTAAATTTTCACAGTTGCACAAAAATTATAGGTCTTAAGCATTTTTTTCCTGTTTTTTATCAATTTAAATTTCCACAGTTGCAGGGAAGTTGAGGGGTCAGACAGGAATTATTTAATGACCGTAGACATAGAGACTCAAAAAGTTAACGGTTATAAACCTTTAAGACACCTTGTCAAAACATACAAAGCAAATATCCTTAAATCAAACATGAATTTAATGTTCGCAAGCAGCATTTTTCTAACTTTGCCTGTTTGTAATTTTCTGTTGTTGATGGAAACATTTTTTGATGTTGTTGGTTTGGCTATGTGAAATTGATGTTTATACACATTTACCAATAACAAGCTAATCCTCCCAAGCCTACATATATACCAGTCCTTGAACAGATTTGGCATGCAAGTGAACCACTCTTTCAGCAAAAACACCAGTACCTGGTTCTTGGGAAGCAACCGTACCCCCAAAATTGACTCTAGTTACAGAGATGAAGGCAGAAAGCAGTCTCCTGCTGCTTGCATCACAAAATTAACAACAATGCATCACGTCTTAAAAGTCTGGACCATTCTTGCACAGTAAGAAAAAGAATTTGTAAAACTAACAGTGCCAGTTAGTAATGCCTGCCATAAAAATATGGATGTTATAAGACAGCCTGCAATGACTTAGTGCATGACGTTTCACTGGGTGTGCACAAGTCCATGGGGCCGGATGCGCTGCATCCGAGGGCGCTAAAGGAGTTGGCGGATGAGATTGCAGAGCCATTGGCCATTATCTTTGAAAACTCATGGCGATCGGGGGAGGTCCCGGATGATTGGAAAAAGGCTAATGTAGTGCCCATCTTTAAAAAAGGGAAGGAGGATGATCTGGGGAACTACAGGCCAGTCAGCCTCACCTCAATCTCTGGAAAAATCATGGAGCAGGTCCTCAAGGAATCAATTATGAAACACTTTGAGGAGAGGAAAGTGATCAGGAACAGTCAGCATGGATTCACCAAGGGGAAGTCGTGCCTGACTAACCTAATTGCCTTCTATGATGAGATAACTGGCTCTGTGGATGAGGGAAAGCAGTGGATGTGTTATTTCTTGACTTTAGCAAAGCTTTTGATACAGTCTCCCACAGTATTCTTGCCGCCAAGTTAAAGAAGTATGGGCTGGATGAATGGACTGTAAGGTGGATAGAAAGCTGGCTAGATCGTCGGGCTCAACGGGTAGTGATCAATGGCTCCATGTCTAGTTGGCAGCTGATTTCAAGTGGAGTGCCCCAAGGGTCGGTCCTGGGGCCGGTTTTGTTTAATACTTTTATTAATGATCTAGAGGATGAGGTGGACTGCACTCTCAGCAAGTTTGCAGATGACACTAAACTGGGAGGCGTGGTAGATACGCTGGAGGGTAGGGATCGGATACAGAGGGACCTAGACAAATTAGAAATTGGGCAAAAAAACCTGATGAGGTTCAACAAGGACAAGTGCAGAGTTCTGCACTTAGGACGGAAGAATCCCATGCACTGCTACAGACTAGGGACCAAATGGCTAGGTAGCAGTTCTGCAGAAAAGGACCTAGGGGGTCACAGTGGACGAGAAGCTGGATATGAGTCAACAGTGTGCTCTTGTTGCCAAGAAGGCTAACGGCATTTTGGGCTGTATAAGTAGGGGCATTGCCAGCAGATCGAGGAACATGATTGTTCCCCTTTATTCGACATTGGTGAGGCCTCATCTGGAGTACTGTGTCCAGTTTTGGGCCCCACACTACAGGAAGGATGTGGAAAAATTGGAAAGAGTCCAGCGGAGGGCAACAAAAATGATTAAGGGTCTGTAGCATATGACTTATGAGGAGAGGCTGAGGGAACTGGGATTGTTTAGACTCCAGAAGAGAAGAATGAGGGGGGGATTTGATAGCTGCTTTCAACTACCTGAAGGGGGGTTCCAAAGAGGATGGAGCTCGGCTGTTCTCAGTGGTGGTAGATGACAGAACAAGGAGCAATGGTCTCAATTTGCAGTGGGGGAGGTCTAGGTTGGATATTAGGAAACACTATTTCACTAGGAGGGTGGTGAAGCACTGGAATGCGTTACCTAGGGAAGTGGTGGAATCTCCTTCCTTGGAGGTTTTTAAGGCCTGGCTTGACAAAGCCCTGGCTGGGTTGATTTAGTTGGGAATTGGTCCTGCTTTGAGCAGGGGGTTGGACTAGATGACCTCTTGAGGTCCCTTCCAACCCTGATATTCTATGATTCTAAGACTTAAATCAAGAAGTTAACATAACACATGATCAATTCTTATACATTACTATCCCAGGAAACCTTATGAAACTGCACCCAGACTCCTTCAAGGTTGCCATTTGCTGAATGATTTCTACAGTTGACTCTACAGTGACTAGATTAGTCAGGAAGAGAGAGTGAATAATAACTTCTAAGGACAGAGTGGTTTCTGCAAACACGTATAGCCCAAGATGACACAGTGGTTTTAAAATACTTTAGAATTAGAATATGTATATGCTAAGTTCTATTTCTGTAACATACATACCCCAAAAGTGCTGAAAAAATCAATAATACATGTGGCAAGAAGATTACAAGAGGAACAAACAGTTACTTGGAGAAAAGGTTGGCTCTTTAGCTTGCTGATCTTCAGAGCATCAGAATTAGAACCTGAGTTTGGGGATCATGTGATATTGTCTCTGGCTTTGGTACCTTATTCTGGCCAGTGGGCTTCCTCAGTCACTTGGCTGGAGTGGGCTTCCTCAGTCACTTGGCTGGCATAGCCTGTAGTTGTCTTGGTCTCCTCATTCTTGGTGTTGTGGTGGCCCAGAAAGATCATGCCGCCTTGTACATGTACCTGGATTTTTAAGGTTGTGATTCCACTTCGCTCCACCCAATGGCACTTCCCCAGAGAACTTCCACGTGAATCAGGGGATCACAAGTCTCGTATCCTGATAATGTGGTCCATTCCAAGTTGAGGTTGGGTGAGCTAGTCTTTTGGTCACTCTGGAAAGCCTAGTCTCGTTACAGAACTGTCAGTAAAACATACATTGCCAATGGCAAAC
Organism: Malaclemys terrapin pileata; assembly: GCF_027887155.1. NCBI lineage: Eukaryota > Metazoa > Chordata > Testudines > Emydidae > Malaclemys > Malaclemys terrapin. The sequence continues at coordinate 114,358,618 of NC_071507.1, read as the reverse complement.
ACAGATGTGCTCCAAAAATATGAAAAACATGGGCTCCACGAGAGATGATTCCACGAATATAGCTTGGGCCCCACTCCTGTATAGATGGGTTATGTTCCTCCAGTGTCCTACATGTTCTGAATGTTTAATGACTACTATGGACTCTTACATCACTCATATTTCCATTTGTTCACTTCATTCTCTCAGCATAGCTGACAATATCCTGGGCATTTTACTAGTAAAGAATTGGAGAGCTAAGTAGTAGTTTAACTGGGTGAAAGGTTTTATCTCTTAACAGAATCTGACAGCATTTTTTCTAATAGAAACTTTACTTAAGCACATGAGTTGTGCTTACTTCCCATGGAGGTCAATAGAGCTACCTCAATTTGAGTCACTTTGTGCCACACCCTCAGCCATCTGTACATTTTGAGATTAGAACGCCTCCCCTGATTGTCAGTGTTTTCCCTATTTTAGCTTCTAGCTCCCCCTACATTCATACAGCTCTAGTCTAATTTGATTCTTTTGTTTTTAATTTGTTTTATACAAATCATGCTGATCTGTCACTTAAAGAAACAAGCATATTTGCAGAGAACAAATCTATCTTGTAGCACAATGGCACCTATTTTCTCATCTCCCATCATTCATTTTGTCTTTGCTGTTACTGGCTATAGAAAGGAAAATGCCCCTTCCATTTGTGACATGTTTTTTCTTTTCCCCTGACCCTTTAGGAAGTTGTGAAGAATGATTGATTAATAAATAGCTCAATGAATGGTACAATACTGTTATTACTTTCACTATTAATATAGTGGAAAGAAACCTCTGCTGGCTTTGAACAGTTAGTGTTTCACAACAATTGCTTTGTATGATCATACCTACAATTTAAAAAGCAAAGCCATCTTTGTTCCTTTGGGCAGCCAAGAATATTATACTGTGCTTAGAGCTAGATGTGATTGCATAAGATGTTAAAGTCCAAGCCTGACTAATATGTACACTGGATATTTCAGAAAATGATTTTGGTTGGAGAGTTAGCTCTTGGGTTGAAGTCTGGTAATTGTTTTTCATAGGTAATACATGCTCTTTACTACAGCTGGAATTGTGCTGCTTTTACCCACTGAACTGCCACTTGATTTATCTGTGGCAAGATGGGCAAACACTTTCAGAGTGCATATCGCATCTTCGCGTAGAGGTCATGTCATGGAGTATGTTCTGTTTGTTATTGCACAAGCTATCTTCCATTAGGGATGGAATAACAGCCCTCTGGCATCTGCAGCAATTCCTTCCATAAGAAAACAATATTAGGAAGGTATTTGAATCCTCTTTTAATGTGACTCTGTAGCTGAAAACGAAGACGAGTGCTTGCATACTGTGACCAGCAAGTTGGCCAGGGACTACAAACAAGTGTTCCACAAACCATAATTTGAGAACTGCTAAGCAATGATATTTCTAAAGCTATTTCCAAATTAGGGCTAGATTGTGCTGCTTGGGAACAGCCTAGATAAGGGGCTGTAAGCAGCACTAAGGCATGTTCTGCCTTAAGAAGATAGAATGCCTCCTGGAGCATTGAGCACACAGAGGCTACACTCCCAATCAGGGCCAGCTCTAGGTTTTTTGCCGCCCCAAGCCAAAAACAAAAAACCCTGCCTCCGAGCACAACTGCCGAAGCGCCGCCCCCCCCCCCCCCCCCCCAAATAAATAAAAAGTGGCCGGAGTGCCACCCCTGGAATTGTGCCGCCCCAAGCACGTACTTGGTTTGCTGGTGCCTAGAGCCAGTCCTGCTCCCAATACTAGACCCTATGCAACTAGCCAGTGCAGGGAGGAAATTTAAAGCACTGATCCCACCCCAACCCCCACCCTCTTTAAGGTAGGAGGCATCCCCAGTGAGTAGGGGCAGACCAGTCCCTGCCTTCCTCAGAAGGTTGAGGCTGCAATTCTGCTTGGTTCTTACAGGGAGTGAAGAAAAGGCTTCTTGAATATTTTCTCCCATGTGCACCTGTGCACAAGCCAGGAAGAACCTGGCTTTTGATTTTTCGTCCCCTGCACTTGCCTCCACCTCTGCCTTCTTTCTCTTTTCAGTTCTGTAGGTAGGTCTAGCCAAGCCACAAGATAGCATTGGCTTCAAGCTTGGAGGAGGTGAGAAAAACAAGGCACTACTGTCCACAGGAGAGAGGACAAGCTCTAGGATATTCACCAGACTCAAGCATCCAAGGTCCATATGGCAGAAGGGAAGACTCTCTCTCAAAGAAATTGTGTGGTCAACAGAGACTAGAAAGAGAAATGACACTCGCTTCCTGCTTGGATCCTCTTGGTGTAACTTAAGGAATGAAAAAAGAACAGTGGTAATTTCTGCAATTTGAACTGGATTTTCTGACCACTTTTTAATTTTTATTGTAAGTGTAACCCCATAACCCTTCTGGGTGTGGTGTTCTGTCCCATCTAGTGGCACCAAGACCACTTAGAGAGCAATTAATGAGTCTGCTTTACAGCCTTCGCTAACAGCCAGTTGGCTTTTAGGTCATGTGGTAGAGGCTCATGCAGTAAGCTCCAGAGGTACCTTGTTCAATCCTGCCCACCGACAACGACCGGGGTCTGTCGGCGTTACATAAGCATGTCAGATGTCCCTTTCCTGGCATTGTGTGTTGATGGGGAAAAAAAGAAGATGAATGACACCAATGTGGTAGTATAATCTGGACAGCTCCAGTGTTCTTAAGCGTTCAGATTGCAGAAACTATAATTAAGTACAGGTTTTTTTCTGCTTCGTTTCCTAATAGAAAAATGAATATGAATGTTTGCCATTTAGGCATTAATGGAAGATCTACACTACACCACAATCTAAAGTGTTCAGGGAAACAGAAGATGTAACTAATCAATATTTTGATGCTGTTGTCTCTGGTTTTATCTTTAAAATGTAACTGAGTTTGAATAATTTGAATGAAAAACGAGACTCGAAACATGTATTTTGGCTGATAATTCCAGCATGTATACTTGCAGTTATAACATTTAACCTGACAATTTCCATTCAGAGGAGTAGACTGGTTTCCAAGACCATCTACAGGGAAAAGAGGCAGCAAACACCCAGTTACATCATTCCAGCAATCATAGCAGGATACGCTTAAAAACAATTGTATACAATTGTCAGTTTCTTAGAGGCAGCAGAAGTTGAAATTCTGCATTAAAAACTGGGACTTACTCTTGGAATTCAATTCTGTTACCTAGAAGAAAAGTGTAAAAGTAAATGAGTAAAGCCTTGTCTACACTAGAAGGAGTTTACTGGAACAGCTGTATTGGCACTCCCTCCTAGTGGCGATGCAGTTTGTACTGGAAAAAGTTCTTTTGAACTTTTGCTAGTAGAGCCAGTTTCCTGGCAATAACCAACACCAACAAAACCATGTCTTCCCAAGAGTCAAAACTTACTCACAGGTTAAAAAAAACTTGGAAGACTGTATGTGACATCACCATTTGGTGATGCCTGCCCTAGCAGTATTATCAACTGCATAGAACACAGGACGCTCACTTCATGATTTAGCAGGTTCTATGCTTTTTCCAGGCCAGTTTCAGACTTTGGGCTAGAAGTGGGTAGTTATCCTCTAGCTGTAGGGTTGGACTGACTTTCAGAAATTGAAATCAGTCAAATAAATGTACAGGTGCCAGAATCCTAATATGGTCAATTGGTTCCATTTTGCTGCAAGTAAAACCAGTTTTAACCGAATGTGCACAAAATTAAAGAAATTAAACTATCAGTAATCTGGCAATGAGGTAAAATGTATATCTGTTCATTTCATCTGAAAAACTAATTTTAGTCATTCTGAAATGTTTCATTTGTAAACGTTGTGCCTGGGATATATTGGAAAATGGCCTGAAATGAATTTATTAAGTTATAAATATCTTCACAAAATCTATTATTTAAAAGGCGTCATTTCAATTCAGTCTCTCATTGTTTCATTAAACTCTAGGGGAAATGCAGCTCATTGACTCGTGCTAAAATTTCATCTGGTCTTTTAATTTACTTAGAGCTAGATTCTACCACATTCTCCCACACTGAGTAGTTACGTACTCAGCATATAGCTCCACTAAAATCAAGGGAGGTGTTCCTAGAGTAAGATATTGCTGGGTGTGAGAGAGGGGTAGAGTAGGATGCTGTTGAATGTGGGAAAGGGAAGGAGAGTTGAACTCCCAATGGTTTATCTTGTAAATAAGTGTCATTTTTATAAAAATTAAAACATATCAATAGCCTAAACAGCCCATTGTATAAAATAATCCTGGTTGCCTCAAGGGATATTTTAATAGCCAAATAATAAGATTTAAGTAAACAAAAATTGACATTCAATCAAAACGAAGCAAAATATTTTGTTTGCCCTAGCAAATAAAAAGCCATGTATTCCACTAGCAAAGACCCTGTGCTTGAAAAGCTTAGTCCCAGGAAACAAAAACAGTATCATCCCAGTTGGCTTCAATTGTTGTGATGGGGTGTAACACAAGAAGTGGTTTCTCAGGTAATTGGGTTTAAAGTACAAGGGCAGATTTTTTTATTTATTTATGTATTTATTTTTTTAAATAGGATGAGGCTTAAATTCCACAGGGGAAAAGATGTACATTTGCACATCTTCATTTGCCTGCTCCATTACAGCAGGTGCATGTACAAACTAAGTATTTGTGCTCGCATATGGGTAAATGTCTGTGTACATATTTAATTTTCCAATTGGGGTACGCAGTTTCAGTAATGAAATGCACTCTTTGAAGTGCAAAAATGCACAACCATTTTTGTGCATAGACCTCAGGTCTTTCACATTAAAGTCCTGGATCTTAGCTGCCTAGATCCAGTGATTTGGGCACAGTAGAACTTTCAGCTTTCAGTGAAATAACCTCACCCTAGCTTAATTTATAGTACTGTAACATGGTGACAGATTCTAGGGCCCTTTCACTGAAAACATGTGGGATGGGGGGGGGGGAAAGAAGTGAGAGGGCAGGAGAAGATCTGATAAGGAACTTGGGTGCAGGGGAGAACTGGGACTGGCTGGTCAAAGAGACTGGAACAAGGAGCTAGGTGTGAGCTTGGAACTGAGAAGCTGTAAGAATAGAGAATATGGGAGGGTTAAGGTGGAGGCTTGATTGGAGGTCACGGTGGCAGGGAGAGACAAATTGGATGGGGATCACAGGCAGCCTTAATTCTGGCATTTCATACCTTTGAGTGTTTAACTTTGTAGTCTTAATCTTTTAACATAGTTTTTTTTATGTATAATAAATAGATATACAGTGTTCCTCCATGTTTGTTTGATATGATTTATAGCTACCAATCTGCTCACTCTTTTCCATTCAACTATCTTTGGTATTGGGGCATTTCCTCTTATGCTACTAAATTCTGTGACATCATCCCTCTAGAACATGAGCTGTGTAAATCTCATCCAACATTAAATGCTATTTCAAATAGGTAGTTAGTTGGATCTCTCTTCATCCTTCTCTTACCTTCTTTTCTCTGAATGCTGTATCTTAGATTAGGAGCTAGATCAGCCTCTGGCTGGCCCCAGAGTTCATTTTATCCTCCTCAAACTGTGCTGAATTCTGTTCAGCTGTAGCTCTGTCTCTGTGGCAGCTGAGTGATGCACATTGTAACACATCTTTTGTTTAGGCTGTAGCTGACCCAGAGTGTGGTGGGGTGTTTTGTTTTGTTTTTCCTGGTCAGAAGTTGCACTGGATACATATGGTTGTGGATTGGAAGGACACTGTATTTATCAAGGCTTCAGAGTCTAAAGTAGAAATTTATGGTGGTGGCTGTTTTGACATACTGGTTGATGGAGTATTTGAAGGACTAAGCTGAGACCCTTAAACAGTCTTTCTATTTTTTTTCTGCTGAAGTCTGTAATTTTTTTCTTTCATTTCTGAAGCATGGACTGGAGCTATGAAAAGGCTGTTAGTAAGACTGTTTAAAATCTCAGAATAAATTGGAAACCATAATTGGCTTTTCTGGCTAATAAAAAATAATTTGGAAATTATTTTCCAGCAGTTTGTGTAAAATGTTTTTCTTTTGTCAGGGGTTTAAAAACCCATTTACTTAGCTTTTCCGAGCAAGCTAGCATGATGTGGTGTCTAAATGATCAATTTCTGCACAATTTAAGCTTTCATTTTTATTTTAAAGTTTCTGACCCATATGGTTACAAAGGTAAGCTTCCAAACATAAATCAACACAATGCTCTGTTCCTAAAAATGCCACCAGACAGGTCAATGCTTCTGTTGCAACCCATTGCTTTGCCAAGCAGCACCAGAGTGAAATCAACAAAACCTATGGTCCGGTTCACTCTTGGTATTTAGAACCCTGTGGACTGCAGTTTGAAATTGATAAGAACCAGTTTTGTTGTATAGCAAAGTTTAACACACAAATGCCATGAGCCAAGTGCCCTAGGCAATCCACAGGGAAGGAGAGGTGGAGTCTGGTAAAGTTCCACATTCTCCTTGCAGCTGAGAATAGGAAGCATCCACCAGTTATTTAAGCTACCAAATTTCTTCTGACAGTCACTAGATGCCATTTGTAAAACTCTTTCCTGTTGGTACTTATCGAATAATACATGATACTCTGGAGATCATCAGCATCTGAACATAAGAGACAAATCATGGCCCTGATCCTGGAAACAGTTAAGCATGCGCTTAAGTACCATGAATACTGTCATTGGTTTCAATGGGACTACATGATAGTAAGATTAAGCATGTGCATCAGTATTTGTTTGTAAGATCAGGGCCTCAGTGTGACAGCACAGTGAATTAAGCTATCAAGAATAACCACAAGTATACTCTGCTCCAAGATTCTGGACTATTCCACTCCCCATACCTGTTGCTTGTACTTCAGACTTACCAGCATTCTCACTTCCTCCATAACCTCAGCCATACAGAACGCAATGCCATCCGCGGCCTCAGAAACAACTCTGACATTCTAATCAAAGGGGCTGACAAAGGAGGTGCTGTAGTCATAATGAACAGGTTAGATTATGAACAGGAGGTTGCCAGGCAACTCTCCAACACCACATTCTACAGGCCACTATCCTCTGATCCCACTGAGGAAATACCAAAAGAAACTACACCATCTGCTCAAGAAACTCCCGGCTACAGTACGGGAACAAATCTATACGAACACACCCCCCAGAGCCCTCACCAGGGGTATTCTATCTGCTACCCAAGATCCATAAACCTGGAAACCCTGGATGCCCCATCATCTCAGGCATTGGCATTCTTACAGCAGGATTATCTGGTTATTTGGACTCTCTCCTCAGACCCTAGGCTACCAGCACTCCCAGCTATCTTCAAGACACCACTGACTTCCTGAGGAAACTACAATGCATTAGTGATCTTCCTGAAAACACCATCCTGGCCACCATGGATGTAGAAGCACTTTACACCAATATTCCACATGAGGATGGACTACAAGCTGTCAGGAACAGTATCCCTGATGAGGCCACAGCACACCTGGTGGCTGAGCTATGTGACTTTGTCCTCACCCACAACCACTTCAGATTTGGGGACAACTTATACCTTCAAGTCAGTGGCACTGCTATGGGTACCCGCATGGCCCCACAATATGCCAACATTTTTATGGCTGACTTAGAACAACGCTTCCTTAGCTCTCGTCCCCTAGTGCCCCTCCTCTACTTGCGCTACATTGATGACATCTTCATCATATGGACCCACGGAAAGGAGGCCCTTGAAGAATTCCACCTGGACTTCAACAATTTCCAACCCACCATCAACCTCAGCCTGGACCAGTCCACACAAGAGATCCACGTCCTGGATCTACAGTACAAATAAGTGATAGCCACATAACCATGAACAAGAAACGTGAAAAATATAGTGTATATTGATTTACTGTATAACATAGTGCTATATCGACCAGTTATATTGTCATCCTTGTTGTGGACATCACACAGCAATGATCCATATTTATTAACTGATTTATTTTTTTTAATTTGAAGAAAGGCTAGGTTTTTCATGTTGTTTTCTTCTATATTATATCATGATGCAGTAGCGTTGTATGCTGCATCCAGTGATATTTGATTTTTTTTTTTTTTTTATCTTGTTGGTGCCTTCAGGTCAATATTGTACAAAAACTATACAACAAAATACTATTGTTCTCCATGCCCACAAGGGTGGTGCAAGAAGTAATCAGCCTAGTTTACAGCAGGAGAGATCTAGATTGGTGTGATGGGGTGTTTAAGCCTCACATGAACAATGTTGGGCCCAGCCACATCTGCAGAGCATGCTCCAGATGGAGCTTAAAAGGAAGCCAGACAGCTCAGAAAGGGGCTGACAAGGCAGAGAGAGAAGGACCTGTCCTGGGTGCTCCTGAGAGAAGGGGTGCTGCAGCAACTCGTCTGGAAAAAGAGGAACCTATGTGGTCGGCTCTGTCAGACTAAAGATACAGTCAGTACCTTTTTTCAGTTTTGCTACAGACTGCAAAGCTTGGACTATAGAGTGGGAGGTAGCAAGTGTCCCAGGGATGGCAGTCCTAAGGCACTCATGGGTGGCCTTTGTTAACCCCCACAGGGTCTGGGACCGTAGCCTGGTGGAGTGGGAGGGCCCAGGCTCCTCTTCCAGTTCCCCTTTTCATTTAAAAAAAAGACTCCCTAACCACTAGGTAATGTGTCCATCAAGCTCCAGTCATCATAATTGGATCTTAGGAAAAGCTTTCTAACTATAAGGCTATTTAAGCACTGGAACAGTACTTAGGGAGTGGAATCCCCATCATTTGGTGTTTGTCTAACCTGTTCTTAAAACTCTGTCAGGGATGGCCTAGGCATACTTAACCCTACCTCAGGCAGGGAGATGGACTAGATGACCTCTTGAGGTCCTTTCCAGCCCTGCATTTTTATGATTCTGTGATAATCTATCATTTGCAATAGGTTTACAAAAGCAAAAAGAGGACTCCAAATGGGCTGTATTAGAAAGACCTGGATAACACTAGTGCATGTAACAAAAGTTAGGCCTTTATTTAGGTTTCGTACAGTTGGTCACCCTCTGCCCCCTCCCTGCCACCACTCAGTAAATGTATTGTAAGAGTTTTATTGACTATTCCTTTCTTATTTTCAAAGGTCTGCTGGAAACGCAGCCATTGCACGAGACAGATGAAGAAGTGGTCACTGATATTGATTTCACAAGCATGATTTCTGAAGAAGAGAGAGAAGAATTAAAGATTGAGCTAGCCAAGGTAATGCTTTTTGATTCTCTGGATATTAATAGTTATACCTCCTGAATTTGGAAGTTATTAGCAGGATGAAGTGCAGATGTCACAAGTACATTATATTTCCTTTATTTAATTATTCTAGACTAGAATAGTGCAAGGTGATTCATTCTGTCAGATTATTTTTGGAAAACGAATCCTCTCTTGACGGCAGAGGTAAAATTAGTGGGTGTGCTATTTTAACAGACGAGCCATGTGTCATTAGTCTTAAATTTGCAGCCTATATAGTGAATGAAAGATTCCTGAAAGAACCCTGCCTCGGTTTCCCCTCTTCCAGGCTCCTCAATACACAACTCCTCATGCACAAAAGGCTTTCATAAGTCCAGTAACAACCACTCTTCTTGAAGTATGGTGTGTTAAAACAAAGCTCCAAAACAAACATCGAAGGTCTTCCTTCCTCCCACCCCTTAAAGCTGGGCCCAACTCCTCCTCCCTCAGGTATTGGTTCGTTCTCTGGTCACAGGAGAAGACCTACAGCCTGGCCTGCCTTTTTTGCCACTCCCCAAATGGAAGACAAAACTTTCAGCTGGGTCTTTCTACCTTCCTGAGGGGCCAGTGCAAGATAGTGTCTCTTCCTGCAGCTCCACTCTGCAGTGCCTCACTTTAGCTGTTCACAAGCTTCTGTTTTTCTAACCCTCAGAGGCCTGGTTTTGTCACATGACTGACTGTCATGTTACTTGATTCATTCTTTCCACCTGGGGAGGCAAATCAGCTGTGTCAGAGATGGGCTGAGATATCTCTCTCTCTCTATCTCTGGAAGGGCCAGCTAGCCTATGATACACTTACTGAAAAGAACTGATTACATGATTCTTAAGAGAAAACGACACTGATGGTGATTGCAACGTCACGACAACACAACTTCTTGCAGTACTGTGAAGAGAATTTGCAAAAAAAAAAATCCCAAATGACTGAAGGACACTGGGGGAGCCTGAACTGGATGAAATTACATGGCACTATTGATTTAGTTTTGGTGAGGTTAGGAAGAGAGTCAACATCAGGCTTATCAAATTATCGAATGATTGTGAACTTCTATTCAATCTCTCATAATACAATAAGAAAGAGACAATCAGTGAAACCAGAAGGTGGGAAATTCAAAACAATAAAAGTTCCAATTCTAGGGATTTTAATAAGCCAAACATTTTGGAAGAGACAAAAACCTTCAAGCTTCAGTGTATGAGTAGACACTAACAGTTGGCAGGGTCATAGGAAAGTTCTTCTGTAATTGAACCATCCTCTGGAGCATCTGGTACTGGCAACTACAGGACACTGATACAGGACTAGATGATGTAATTCTAAGGTCAATTCTTAGCAGAGACTAGTCTCTCTCCACTATGCAGTAAAAATATTTAAATTGCAGTTAATAGTCATAAGAATAGCCATACAGGGTAAGCCCAGTGAGCCATCTAACCCAGTATCCTCTCTCCTGACCATAGCCGGTGCCAAGTGCTTCAGAGGGAATGAACAGAACAAGGCAATTATCAAATGATCCGTTCACTGTTATCCTGCTCCAGCTTCTGGCAGTTGGAGGTTTAGAGACACCCCGAGCATGGGGTTCCATTCCTAACCATCTTGGCTAATAGCCATTGATTGTCCTATCCTCCATGACCTTATCTGATATTTTTAACTAAGCCACTGAGACTTTTGTTTGATTCATTCTGTACACTGACTTGTGATTTCCTGAAGGAGTAAAAGCCAAGTGATTGTTTCTGCCCAGTTGGGCTTTTAAGGCTAATGTCTCTGAAATGTTGGCTACATGTTGCTTCTATAGTGAATTTGTACACCTGTAAATAATAGAAAGGAAGCTTATGTATGACTGTTAATTATATTTATATATCTGGCTCAGGACATGCGGATGGGGTAGGAGTTATTTCATGTTTAAAGCAAATGTGTGTGTCAGCTCGCACACACTAGCTCTTGGGTTCATTTGATCTGCATACTCTTCTGGCAGAGCAGATTGAAAGAGAGCGAAGGGGGAAAATAAAGACAACTCCTTGTAGTTACCTGCAAATAATGAGTTCCCCAAGAGTCTCATCCTATGAGGTCCTGAGCACCCTTCACTCTCATTGATGTCAGCAGGAATTGAGGGCACTCGGAACCCACCACACAGGATGAGACCCTTAATTCAAGTATTCAAAGACAAATTGAAAGTTGTTCTGTCGTCACTAGAATTACAGTATCTAGGTCAGCTGGGCTGTTTGAAGACTGTTTTAAATTGCTCACGGCATTCTAGTGGCATGTAATTATGTTCAAAGAGAAAACACTTGAGCATTGCATTTAGAAAAAGTCTGGAGAATTTGGGGAGATTCTAAGGCTATAATTAAATTAAGATCAAGTTTCCTGGAAGAGATTTTTTATTTTTATTTTTCCTAAGGGCTCGTCTACACTGACACTTGACAGCGCTGCGACTTTCTCACTCAGGAGTGTGAAAAAACACCCCCCTGAGCACTGCAAGTTTCAGCGCTGTAAAATGCCAGTGTAGACAGTGCACCAGCCGTGCTCCCAGCGCTGGTAGCTATTCCTCTCGTGGAGGTGGGGTTTTTTTTAGAGCTCTTTCCCAGCGCTGTGCCATGACTACACAAGCTGTTAAACTTTAACGGTGCCAGTGAAGACATGCCCTAAGGCACAAAGAGCTTTTAGGCTCCCAACTACCACTGAAAGTAACTTCAGCGGGAGTTGGATGTAGCTGTTGGTTATTCCTTTGCCTTTGACAATCTCCCCTCCCTGCTTTAGCTTCAGGTTCCTGTAGAGCTCTCTTCTACCCTCTACTCCACCAGTGATACTAATCTTGACACACAAGCCCAATAGTACACATCTCTCACAGTTATCTCTGTGCTTTATGCCACACTCTCCTTATACCTGTGTTCTCCCTGTGTCATTCAGTAAGGACAGCTAGCCTCTCCTTCAAATCCTTCCTCAAGGCCCACTTCTTTCTTGATGCCTACAAGAGATCAGTTAATAGAATGAGTGGCTGTCAGGTATGCTTGATGTGTATTTATTTAAACAAACAAAAGAAGATATATATTGTGTGTGTGTGTGTGTGTGTGTATATATATATATATCCGATTATATAAAAATACTCAGTCTTTTTTTTTTTTTTTTTTTTTTAAATTCCCCCGGTCTTGTATGTTGCTGGTCTTGGGGATGGATTTTTAAAAGACCAGTGAACCTTTGATCTGTTTTCAGAGTAAGAGAATGTATTAGTGTGCGAGATAAAAATAGTTCTGGGATCAATAACATAAAACCAGCCTTGGAAGTCAGTGCTTTATTCACTAGTGCTTGCCTAATTCTTTGCAGTTTAGAGGGTTAAATCATACAATGTCCAATAGGATAAAGGGGATTCCAGGACACTTAGATAAGGTTGCCAGATGCAGGGTCGGCTCCAGGCACCAGCTTAATAAGCAGGTGCTTGGGGCGGCCAAGGGAGAGGGGCGGCACCTGCGGCAATTCGGGGGCAATTCACTTTAGGAGCGAAGGACCTGCTGCTGAACTGCCGCCGCCGATCGCGGCTTTTTTTTTTTCCCCAATTGCCATCACGGCCTTATATATTTTTTTTTTTTTTTGCTTGGGGCGGCAGAAATGCTGGAGCTGGCCCAGGCCAGATGTCTGGTTTTCAACCAGAAAGTCAGGTTGAAAAGGGAACCTGGCAGTATCTGATCAGATATACTAACCAGACACTAAAAGTCCAGTTACTGCAGGTGTGTGTGGAGGAGAGGGTGTGAGAGTGGCAGCCTGTTGTCCAGCCCTGAAGTGGCAGCTCCTGTGGCAGCATGCACACATGCACCAGCTCAGGCCACAAGCAGCTCCTTTGAAGAGCGTGGTTTGCAGGGCTGCAGCTGAGGACAGAGTGCGGGGATCCATAGTGAGCAGGATAAGGGATTCCCAGTGTGTTACCCTGGTTCTAAACATCCAAAGCCCTTGGTAACAATTACTCTTGGTGAGGCAGTGGCAAGAAATAAATCAATGGAAATGGGCCATCTGATGGGTGGTTGGCACAATCAGTACACCACAAGAGTGCTTCCACTTAAAGCTCCACTTTATTTAGTCTCAAACACTTACACACACATCCACAACAGGTTAGTAAAACGCCCCCAAAATTAATAATTACCGAAGTCTGAAGCGGTCTTCAAGTGGTACAACAGCTGTCCAATTGGCCTGTCTTTCAGCGGCCACTCGGGACCCTGCAATGTGTCCACGAAGTGTTCCTGAAAAGTCCAACTACTAGGGTTACCATATTTCAGCAAGCAAAAAAGAGAACGGGAGGAACCCCGCCCTAGCCCCGCCCCTGCCCCTTCCACTCCCTCCCACTTCCCGCCCCCCTCAGAATCCCCAACCCTCCCCCCGCTCCTTGTCCCCTAACTGTCCCCCAGGACCCTACCCCCTACCTGTACCCTGACTGACCAAAACCTTATCCATCCCTTTCCCCCAGAAAGCCCCCCCCCGTATCTTGACTGCCCCCTCCAGAACCTCCCTGCCCCTTCTCCGACTGCCTGCCCCCTTACCATGCCGCTCGCAGGCTGGGCAGCAGGGGAGGAGCTCCAGACTGCCGGAGGCAATCTGCGAATGCAGGGAGGGAGGGAGTGATCTCTGCTGCAGGGGAAGTGGAGGAGGGGCTCTCTCTGGCTGTCGGAGCCCCATGTAAGTGGCACCATCCAGCCGGCTGCCCTGTTAGCCGCGTGCGCGCTCTGCATGGGGGGCGGGGGTAAGTCTGGACATTTACAAATTCTCCCCGGACGCTATTTTTAGCCCAAAAAGCTGGACATGTCCGGGGGAATCCGGACGAATGGTAACCCTAACAACTACCCCATACTTTCTCTCCTTATTTATTCGAGTTAGTGCAACAATAACAAGTCAATCAAAAAAAGAACTTGTTAAGCAAGCAATTTCAAAGGTTAAGCAAGAAGTTTTTCTTAAACCATCAATTAGACAGATGTGTTTGTTTTTTTCAGAGCCCGCATGTTTTGAAGGCCCTGACAAACACATCCCAAAGGGCAGATATGGATAAGCTTCCTGTTTTTCTAAAACACATCTCAGCAATTTCAACAGAGATCTTATCAGGAAGGACAGAGGGTCAAACCCCACCCCCACCTGCTTGCTTAGTTATGCTAAGGTCTTTCCAGTGGCTTACTAAGACCTACTGATTTAGTTGCTTTTGGCAATAAGTATGATAATGCATATTCCAATTATTGGTAGTGGTCCTGGCATTTTACTCCTCTACCAAGATCTTCCCATACACACAAGCATGGAGCGTGAGCTGCCCCACCAGCTGGTTCTTCCCCCCCAGCCGCACTCTGGCAGCTCCAGCAGGTGGGGAAGGAGGCTGCTGGGTAGGCAGTGCCGAGAGAGGCGGGAGGCTGCTGGGCAAGAGGGGCCGCGCCCTAGTTTGCTGGTGGGGCCACCTGGCAGCTCCTGTGCAGCCACAGCACTCTTCTGACCTGCACTGCCAGGTGCCAACCCCAGCTCCAGCAGGGCCAGTCCCTTGGGGCTGCTCAGACTGGAGTTGAAAGGAGAAAGCAGTGAGGGAGGCAGGTGAGGAGTGAGTGGGGTGTGGGATCTGGGGGAAGAGGGCCTTGAGAGAAGGGGCGGGTTAGGGGGGTCTAATTTTCAGACGTTAGAAAGTTGGCCACCCTACTCTTCGATATCTATAAATAGGATACACAGGAAAAAACAAAACCGCTTTAATGGAAATTCTAATTGTGTTGACAAGAATAACTATATATTTGTCCTTCACCCTCACCACTACTGCAACTTAATTATTACATGCAGCTGCCTGTTTTGTGAGGTAGAGATTTTAAGCCCTATGCAGACTAATGGCATGAGAAGATTGAATAAATGGTGAACTGTTTCTAGTTGTCCTCTCCATAGCCAAATAGATAACAGCATTATTTTTGTATAAAATGTGTTTGAAAAGACATGTCTGCCAGAGTACGAAAAGTAGCACCATAGATTGCTTTTGACTGAACATATTCTTTAGACCTTATTCATGCACAAGTTGGTTAGTTCAAGGTCAGTTCTTAGTTTGACTTTTTTTTTTCTCCCTTTAACTGAAATGTTACTAAAGATTAGATGGCAGGTTATAGGGCAGTTTCTGTTTTCTTTGTGTCTATGCAAGGAGTCCCACTGATTTCCCCCGTAAGTAAAATTTAGTCTGTCGTTATCAAGTCTAAAAACTTTTCAGAAATAGACAGTCAAAGGCATAGGCCTTGATTCTCTGTTCCTCCATTCCCAGGCTGGGTGTGGACAAACAAAGTTACTTTAAGACATCTTTTTGCCTTTGACATTCTCAGGTCTTCAGGGCTGCTGCTCTAGCTTTTATGCTTGGCGTGCCTATGGATCCCTATAGCCAGTGGGATAGGCAGAGTAGAGAGTGCTCTTCAACCACTCCCTTTCTCCTAGCACGTCCACATACCAGGGGATGTGACAGAGATGGTATAGCTCTGCTCCGTCAGCTTTATATAAAAGTAGGAATTCCTCCTTTGCCAGGAAAATTCCCGGTGATCTCTTCAACTCTATCTATTCAGCCCCTTTAGCTGTTGGAGTGACATTAAGGAGCTGCAGTGGAGCAGAGAACCAGGCCTATAATGTGGAGCCTGGGCGTGAGCACTAAGTTGTTCTAGGCTCTATAGCTGGTACCTTAAACGTAGTGAAGTTTTTACTCTAGAAATGACTCCTTCCCCTTTATATTGGGATGGTTTGATAAATTATGGGCCAGATTGTTACTAGCCCTGAGGAGGACATGTCTGGGTTGGGCAAGGTGGCTTATGGCATGACACCCCAAACCCCCTAAACAAGGGCCAGTTCCAGTAGCAGTCCCTATATCTACACTATATAAGTCTCTGTTGTACTCAGACTAATATTTGGCCACCCTTGGTAACATCTAATGCTTTAAAAAAAATCATTTTTTTTATTTCAAACATATAAAACAGCAACAGAGATTAAAAGTCTCACATAGAAAAAGCATAATGCTTTTTGAAAAACAATGCTCTTTATTTAAAACCTATTTGGGGAGGGGTGAGTATTTTATATGGTCCAAGACTAGAGGGTTGTGATACTTTTTACGCTGAAGCTGTAAATAGGAAATGCAAAGCTCACGCATTCAAAGGAAGACGGCTGTGTTAAATGGTCTTCCTCTGCTCCTACCCATTCCCATTTTCTGTGTGAATTAAGTGCTTGTGTCATTTAAAGACTCGTGATGCCCCCAAGCAGTTCTTGCTGCACAGTTACTTCCCAATGGTGAGATAACTCTCCCCTTTACTAGGTGCATGGAGTGGGGAATGTGGGGTCATACATTTAAGGAAATGTGCATTTTGAGCTGAATTTTAATAATGGATGTGGTCGTCTGGGCAGCTTCCCAGGGACCAGCAAAACTGCTCTAATCCCTTTTCCCCCACATATGCCTCACTGTCAAATACAGATTCACATGAACCTCAGTAGAGATTTTTAACTCTGACCATGTGATACTTATTTATCTTTCCATGACTAGCTAACATTTTTTTTATTCTATTCAGCTAGAGGATGAAATTTCAACTTTACGGCAAGTGTTAGCAGCCAAAGAAAAGCACCTGGCAGAAATAAAACAAAAGCTTGGTATCAACCTGATGAATGAGCTGAAACAGAACTTTAGCAAAAGCTGGCACGACATGCAGACGACTTCTGCGTGAGTACAAAACCTGTACAAATTCATTCTTCTCCACTGAGTAGCATATTGTGTACTTTGTATTTTGGGCCCTCATACAGTGCTATCTGCTGAAAAATGTGGCCAAACTTGAGTAAGCTACAGGAACTGACATGGCAGGTTCTTCAAAGCACTTAAGTGGTTAAAAAAACAACCTGTAACAACAACAAATCCTACAGTACCCCACCAAATGTTGCCCATATCACATGAACCCCAGATTGGTGGGACAATATTTTTGATCTCATGGCATAATATTTGTTTTCCTACTTAGCTTTTTTCTTTGTACCGAAACAGCAGCAGCAGCAAGAAACATACTTCTGTTTGAATTAAAAAAAAATACTTCCAGTGCTCACAGAACTGCTGTGTGTGACTCCATATGGGAATTTTCTACAGTTTTTCATAGTTGACTTCAATAAGTGAAAGCAGGCAGTAGCCATAGGAGAAACAGTGCTGTATCTAACGGTTAGAACAGGGGGACTTAACTTCATGATTCCTGAGTTTATTCAGAGCTTTGCTATTGGCTTGCAGTTTGAGCTTAGTCAAATAGCTTAATGTGTCTCAGCTTTTGTTTACCTGTGCGTAATATGGATATCCAGAATACTTGCCTAGTTTCCAAGTATGTGGAGAAGCTCAATTTAGGTGAGATCCATGAATTAAAGGTACTGTAGAAATGCAGGGTATTGGTACCACTTGCAATGTAGAAACGATGGTAACTGAAATTCAAGTGTTAACAAACCAGCTCAGTAAAAGTCTCTATCTGTAAATCTTTTAAAAAACAAACCAATGATATTGTAGAACCCTAATGGTCTAGCGCTCATTGTTGTCTGCCAAAAGGGTGCTTGTTTGTGGGGTGGGGAGTTGGTTTTTCGTTTGTGCTGCCAAGTAATACTAGCATAGGCCTCGCATGAGGAAAGGAGTTACTGATGCATGTAAAGAAACAGTGATCAGACCTACCCTGAGTCCGCCACAAAATGTGGAGACCTAGGGCAGGTACAGCACTTTGAACTTCTGACTGAATAACTGAGGTAAAAGCTGTATCTGGGAGAAATGGTGTTTCAGCAAGACAGGAGACAGACAAAACAAGCAGCTCTAAAACTAAGTCGTTATTGAGGTGCAGGTCTCAGCTCCATAGTTAAGGTTGAGTTTTGCACTTAAAGCGGGGATTCAACATCGATATTTATGAAAAAAGAAGAACAGGAGTACTTGTGGCACCTTAGAGACTAACAAATTTATTAGAGCATAAGCTTTCGTGGACTACAGCCCACTTCTTCGGATGCATATAGAATGGAACATATAATGAGGAGATATATATACACACATACAGAGAGCATAAACAGGTGGGAGTTGTCTTACCAACTCTGAGAGGCCAATTAATTAAGAGAAAAAAAAAAAAAACTTTTGAAGTGATAATCAAGCTAGCCGAGTACAGACAGTGTGATAAGAAGTGTGAGAGTACTTACAAGGGGAGATAGTCAACGTTTGTAATGGCTCAGCCATTCCCAGTCCTTATTCAAACCGGAGTTGATTGTGTCTAGTTTGCATATCAATTCTAGCTCTGCAGTCTCTCTTTGGAGTCTGTTTTTGAAGTTTTTCTGTTGTAATATAGCCACCCGCAGGTCTGTCACTGAATGACCAGACAGGTTAAAGTGTTCTCCCACTGGTTTTTGAGTATTTTGATTCCTGATGTCAGATTTGTGTCCATTAATTCTTTTGCGTAGAGACTGTCCGGTTTGGCCAATGTACATGGCAGAGGGGCATTGCTGGCACATGATGGCATAGATCACATTGGTAGATGTGCAGGTGAACGAGCCCCTGATGGTATGGCTGATGTGATTAGGTCCTATGATGATGTCACTTGAATAGATATGTGGACAGAGTTGGCATCGGGGTTTGTTACAAGGATAGGTTCCTGGGTTAGTGGTTTTGTTCAGTGATGTGTGGTTGCTGGTGAGTATTTGCTTTAGGTTGGGGGGTTGTCTGTAAGCGAGGACAGGTCTGTCTCCCAAGATCTGTGAGAGTAAAGGATCATCTTTCAGGATAGGTTGTAGATCTCTGATGATGCGCTGGAGAGGTTTTAGTTGGGGGCTGAAGGTGACAGCTAGTGGTGTTCTGTTATTTTCTGCGGGTGGCTATATTACAACAGAAAAACTTCAAAAACAGACTCCAAAGAGAGACTGCAGAGCTAGAATTGATATGCAAACTAGACACAATCAACTCCGGTTTGAATAAGGACTGGGAATGGCTGAGCCATTACAAACTTTGACTATCTCCCCTTGTAAGTACTCTCACACTTCTTATCACACTGTCTGTACTCGGCTAGCTTGATTATCACTTCAAAAGTTTTTTTTTTTTTTTTTTTTTTTTCCTCTCTTAATTAATTGGCCTCTCAGAGTTGGTAAGACAACTCCCACCTGTTTATGCTCTCTGTATGTGTGTATATATATCTCCTCATTATATGTTCCATTCTATATGCATCCGAAGAAGTGGGCTGTAGTCCACGAAAGCTTATGCTCTAATAAATTTGTTAGTCTCTAAGGTGCCACAAGTACTCCTGTTCTTCTTTTTGCGGATACAGACTAACACGGCTGTTACTCTGAAACTTGATATTTATGAACACACTGTATCTTCCCTAAAATGACAGCACTTGAGTATTGAACGAATAATAATAAAAAGGAAAATCTAGTGTAGATGTCACCAAACTGTAGGGAGCGCCCCCCCCTAGGGGGGCACAGAGGAATGTTCGGGAGAGTGGGGTGGGAGCACCACCCATCTCCACTCCTGGCTCCGGCCCCTGCTCCCGGGGCCCCTGGCCAAGACTCTGCTCTCAGCCCTGTCCCTGGCTCCAGCTGGAGTCCCAGCCTTTGCCCCCTTACCCCTTCCGCACCCCCCTGCCCTGAGCCGGAACCCCAATCCTGGATCTTGCTCAGGGGATGGGGGAGGTGGAGACAGGGGTAAGGGAGGGTGGGAGGTAAAGTTTGGGGACCACTGACCTAATGTAATTGTAGTGTGGGGGGAAAAGTTTTCTGTCAAAGCTGTTTTGTGATAAAAAATTGGGGTTTTGGCAAAATGATTTTTTTTTTTTTTTTAAACAAATTGTGTTTTCCATGTAAAGGTTTGGCTTTGTGAGTATTTTTAATGAACACAAACATCCTAAAACATGAAGATGTATTTCAGCCAGGTTTAATGAAAGAATATGGTCATGAGGCACCAGAACTAAAACTTCAGTGAGGCAGCCCAGCAGAATTCCTAAATCAAACTTTTCCATTTTAAGCTTGTATAGAAGGGGCACTTAAGCAGGATGATTTGCATGAGACCTGATCATTAGGACAGTCACTACAATTAAAAATTAAGAGTGGTAAGGAAGAGTTTCAAAAGTACAAAGGACAGTTTAGGCCTCTCTATCCCACTGAAAATTAACTGGAGATAGGTGTCTAAACTGCCCTTTGTGCCTCCCCCTAAAGCATCGAAATCTGCAAAGCGCTGCACAACCTGGGCTTCTGTTGGCTTCAGTGGGAATTCACATTGAAGGATCTCTCCTGGCAAAAATCTGGTGGTAGATGATGACTGTAGGTTGAATAAACATTCTAATTCAATGTGGTAGCATGGAGTCAGTGCCTTACCCACAAAGGTTCCTTGTTTATATTTGCCTTCATCCTTATTAAATCAGGAGCCAATTAAAGAACAAAGGCCAAAATATTTGGGTGCCCAAATTTAGACTCCTAAATCCATATTAGCTATCTTAATTAAAATTGCCTGACTTTCAAGCAAACGTTAATGAGATTTGTAGACACTCAGCATTTCCAAAAATAAGGCTCCTTTTTTTCAAAAGCACGAAGAAGTATGCACCCAACCCATCATTGATTTTTGGAAAGAGCCTAAATGGGCTTCCAGAAATGGGGGGTACCCAAAAATTAGTGGTAACTTGACCACCTAACTGCTATTTGTGCCTTTGAAAATCTGCCCGATACCTAACTGTAGATATAGGCATTAACTTTAAGCATCTAGGTTTGAAAACATTTTAGATGTTCACCAACTTCATGGAAGTGTTGTTGATAGTGCCAGAAATGTCACCTTCAAAGGATTCTGTCCAGCAGAAAATGCTCATGGCTTTTCTCCTGTAGAAGACCATAAATATGGGCTCCATGGGCCAATGTTTCCTATAGATTCAAGCCACTTGCAAGGTCGCCACATAGCTTTGGGACAATAGCACACACAGAGCTAAATTCTGCCCTCTGTGCACAGGGGCAACTCCCATTAATTCCAGTCGGATGCTATATTTGCAACAATAGCTCTGGCATTTTGCAGCAAAGTAGCTTTCAAAAAGAAAATCTGGAAGGCTGTTCAAATCTTTCAGCCCTGAATGCAAAATACCTTCTGTTTGAGCTAACTCATTTACTTTGTCCCTTTCTGGGCATCACACTTCAGGAAAGGTGGACAAATTGGAGAAAGCCCAGAAGAGAGCAACAAAAATGAATTAAACGTCTAGACCTATGAGGAAAGAGTGGAAAAACTTTGATTATTTAGTCTGGAGAAGGAAGACTGAGGGGGAATATGAGAAGTCTTCAAGTATGTATAAGGTTGTTTATAAAGAGGAAGGTGATAATTAAGGCTGTTTTAGTCACGGGTATTTTTAGTAAAAGTCATGAACAGGTCACGGGCCGTAAACAAAAATTCACGGGCCTGTGACCTGTCCATGGCTTTTACTAAAAATACCCTCCCTGACTAAAACTTGGTCAGGGCACCACGGGTGCTTGGGGAGGTGGTGTGGGACCCCTGCTGGTACTGGGTGGGTGGGGCTGGTACTGGGGGAGGGACGGGGTAGTGGGGCTTCCTACCCGGCTCTGCATCCCTGCAGCTCCTAGTCAGCAGGGGCCAGGGTAGGGGCTTCACTGCTCCTGCCACAAGTGCTGGCTTCTGCAGCTCCCATTGGCTGGGAACCACAGCCAATGGGAGCTGTGGGGGCGGGACCTGTGGGCGCAGGCAGCATGCTATGTGGATACCCCTCCGCTGCCTCGGAGCTGCAGGGGGGCCATGCCAGTGAGAGCCGGGAAGCCCCCCATCCCGAGGTAAGCACCTCCCATACTCCCCAACCCCCTTCCCCTACACACCCAAACTGCCGGCCATGGGGCTGCCCCAGCCAGCACCAGCTGCTGCAGAAGTCACGGAGGTCACAGAAAGTCACGAAATCCATGACAGACTACTCGCAGCCTTAGTGATAATTTGTTCTCCCTTTCCACTGAGGACAAGACAAGAAGTAATGGGCTTCAATTACAGCAAGATTTAGGTTAGACATTAGGAAAAACTTCTTAACTGTAAATACTGGTTTAAACACTGGAACAAATTACCTAGGAGGTTGTGAAATCTCAGTCATTGGAAGTTTTTAAAGAACCAGTTAGACCTGGGTGGTCTGTCAGGGCTGGTTTTGATCAGTGTTTCTCAAATGTAGCAACTGTGGGTTTTTTATGGCCACGACAGCCTCCAAAACATGGGCGGATACTGGGGGGGGGAGGGGCGAGGGGCAAACCAGTGCCCCTCCCTGTGGCACCCAACTGTTGCTCCTGAAAAACTGTTTCTAAGGACTGTGAACTGCGCCACATTGGTGTTTGCACTGGTGCTACCAGCAGAGATTGGCACCCTGCACTGCGCAACTTCCTCAGGGGGCTCTGCCTCTGGAGACGTGGGGCTGGTGTGGGTGGTGCCAGAGGCAAGTCTTGTCAGTGGAGGCAGCTGCCGCATTTGGTCACTTGGGCAGTCCCCTGGGCAGTTCCCTCACTCCCAACCAGCCAGAGCGTGGTTAACCTGGGATTCTGCAGGCAGCCAGTGAGTTCCCAACCCATCTTCCCTGGGGTGGGCTCTCGCTGAAGGGCCACAGAAGGCAGGGACAGAGAGACAGGTCAGCCTTTTCCCCCTCCTGAGGTCGCACTCGCTGTTCACGGTTGCTATAGCTGCTGCAAGCACTTCAGTGGCCCCCACGTGCTGCAGGGTTTGGCAGCTCCCAGGCAGAGTGAGAGGCTCCTGCTCCGTGACATGCGCAAAGCACAAGAATCGGCGCAAACTCCGGGTAGACTTGTTGTACAGACATCCACATTTTACCAAAAAAGCAAAAGAAACAACAAAAAAGACAAGAATGTGCAAAGCACCTTATTGGTGTTTCTGTGATGTTGAGGTTCAGTAAAGAATAGAGATGACTATACATTATTTTTTATTATTGAGTCTGCAAAAAAACCCTATATAAATAAATGACAATGATTTGGATGTGTTTATGTGCACAATTATTTGTTTCTCCTAAAGTTAATTAAGTATTTCGGAAAAATTGTCCGCAAGAGTTGGTGACTGCATTCTGAGGCCACCAAAAATTTTGTTGTGAGAAGCTCTGGTCTAGATAATACTTAGTCCTGCCTCAGTGCAGGGGACTTGACCAGATGGACCATGAAGGTCCCTTCCAGTTTCTAAGAATTCTATCATTCACATCTGTTCATAATCAATTTTCTTGTCCAGTCTTTCCCTCTGTTATTCTACAGTGGGTTGATTTTAGCATAAACTACATGTCTGGGTAGGAGGTGTTTATTTTCACAGGCCCTTTTGCCTATATAAAACATACCAATAACTTCCTAAAGAATAGTTAATCAACTTCATTCATTTCACATTTTTGGTGGTGAGGAGGCATTCAGATAGAATAATTTTCTGAGCTCAGGTAGGCAGTGAATAGAGATTGCCAGGAATTTGGTTAGCTTAGAGCAGCGTGTTACTGGACTTATGAAAGCCTTTTGTGCATGAGGAGTTGTGTATAAATAATTGCACTTTTTAATGAAGCAGGACAATGTTGGTGGGTTTTAAAGGCAAAGCTAACAATTTTGGATTAAGGTGTAATTTTATTGCACTGATTTTTTTTAATTATTTATTTTCTTAATTAGCATTTTGCTACCCAGGAAAGGGGCTTATGTAACCTGAATTCTTGCTTGGTTATAGGTGTTTGCTTTGCATTTGAGTGGGTGCACTTCTTACTTTCATGTTTGAAATGAATTTTGCAGTTCTCAGTATACAATACTAAGCAATAAGAAATACACACTGATCATTTCCATGTTGTAACATAAGTCATGCAATGAAACAGTCCGACCTGTACCTCATCGTGGTGGAGCGGGTGTAACATCTGAAGTAGGGGATCGCTCATTGGAGCTATGCCATCAGTGATGAAGGCTTGTCTGAAATATCACCTTGGGCCTTATGTGAGGTGGACAGGTCCAATGAGAACCCTGAAAATGATGGCTAGCACAGGTGGTGAAGATGCAGGCCTAACGGAAGCAAGGCTGATAGATCACAGCTGTCACGAGGTGGAAGATTCCTTACTTCTGTATTCTGGCAGCCACAACCACTTACGTGGGGTAGCACTACTGCGAAATGAGGCCAAGTCCTCCTTAATAACCTGGATTCCAGTGTCTCCTCGGCTACTTATTGCACGTCTTAAACATTGGCATGGTTACCGCACTGTCATAGAGGAATCTGTTGATTCAGTTGATGATCATTTTTACGATCAGTTGGAATGTCTAGTATGCACAGTCCCTCCACATAATCTTGTGATCCTGGGTGACCTAAACACACTTACTGGCTCCCTTCGAAATGTTTCTGAACACGTCACTGATCATTATGGCTCAGGTATACCCAATGATAAATCTTGCCGCTTGCTCACGTTCTGCGCCTCCCAGAATCTTTCTATTCTTGGGTCATGGTTCAAGTGGCACTGCATATGCCAGATGTCATGGGTCTCTCATGATAGCATCACTCAGAAGGAGTTGGACCACATCAAAAGACTTGATTTTAACAAATAGGGAGGAACTCGTTGAGAATGTGAAAGTAGAAGGCAGCCTGGGTGAAAGTGATCATGAAATCATAGACTTTGCAATTCTAAGGAAGGGTAGAAGGGAGAACAGCAAAATAGAGACAATGGATTTCAGGAAGGCAGATTTTGGGAAGCTCAGAGAGCTGATAGGTAAGGTCCCATGGGAATCAAGACTGAGGGGAAAAACAACTGAGGAGAGTTGGCAGTTTTTCAAAGGGACACTATTAAGGGCCCAAAAGCAAGCTATTCCGCTGGTTAGGAAAGATAGAAAATGTGGCAAAAGACCACGTTGGCTTAACCACGAGATCTTGCACGATCTAAAAAATAAAAAGGAGTCATATAAAAAATGGAAACTAGGACAGATTACAAAGGATGAATATAGGCAAACAACACAGGAATGCAGGGGCAAGATTAGAAAGGCAAAGGCACAAAATGAGCTCAAACTAGCTACGGGAATAAAAGGAAACAAGAAGACTTTTTATCAATACATTAGAAGCAAGAGGAAGACCAAAGACAGGGTAGGCCCACTGCTTAGTGAAGAGGGAGAAACAGTAACAGGAAACTTGGAAATGGCAGAGATGCTTAATGACTTCTTTGTTTCGGTCTTCACCGAGAAGTCTGAAGGAATGCCTAACATAGTGAATGCTAATGGGAAGGGGGTAGGTTTAGCGGATAAAATAAAAAAAGAACAAGTTAAAAATCACTTAGAAAAGTTAGATGCCTGCAAGTCACCCGGGCCTGATGAAATGCATCCTAGAATACTCAAGGAGCTAATAGAGGAGGTATCTGAGCCTCTAGCTATTATCTTTGGAAAGTCATGGGAGACGGGAGAGATTCCAGAAGACTGGAAAAGGGCAAATATAGTGCCCATCTATAAAAAGGGAACTAAAAACAACCCAGGTAACTACAGACCAGTTAGTTTAACTTCTGTGCCAGGGAAGATAATGGAGCAAGTAATTAAGGAAATCATCTGCCAACACTTGGAAGGTGGTAAGGTGATAGGGAATAGCCAGCATGGATTTGTGAAGAACAAATCATGTCAAACCAATCTGATAGCTTTCTTTGATAGGATAACGAGCCTTGTGGATAAGGGTGAAGCGGTGGATGTGGTATACCTAGACTTTAGTAAGGCATTTGATACGGTCTCGCATGATATTCTTATCGATAAACTAGGCAAATACAAATTAGATGGGGCTACTATAAGGTGGGTGCATAACTGGCTGGATAATCGTACTCAGAGAGTTGTTATTAATGGTTCCCAATCCTGCTGGAAAGGCGTAACGAGTGGGGTACCGCAGGGGTCTGTTTTGGGACCGGCTCTGTTCAATATCTTCATCAACGACTTAGATATTGGCATAGAAAGTACGCTTATTAAGTTTGCGGATGATACCAAACTGGGAGGGATTGCAACTACTTTGGAGGACAGGGTCATAATTCAAAATGATCTGGACAAATTGGAGAAATGGTCTGAGTTAAACAGGATGAAGTTTAACAAAGACAAATGCAAAGTGCTCCACTTAGGAAGGAAAAATCAATTTCACACATACAGAATGGGAAAAGACTGTCTAGGAAGGAGTACGGCAGAAAGGGATCTAGGGGTTAGAGTGGACCACAAGCTAAATATGAGTCAACAGTGTGATGCTGTTGCAAAAAAAGCAAACATGATTCTGGGATGCATTAACAGGTGTGTTGTGAGCAAGACACGAGAAGTCATTCTTCCGCTCTACTCTGCTCTGGTTAGGCCTCAGCTGGAGTATTGTGTCCAGTTCTGGGCGCCGCATTTTAAAAAAGATGTGGAGAAACTGGAAAGGGTCCAAAGAAGAGCAACAAGAATGATTAAAGGTCTTGAGAACATGACCTATGAAGGAAGGCTGAAAGAATTGGGTTTGTTTAGTTTGGAAAAGAGAAGACTGAGAGGGGACATGATAGCAGTTTTCAGGTATATAAAAGGGTGTCATAAGGAGGAGGGAGAGAACTTGTTCACCTTAGCCTCTAAGGATAGAACCAGAAACAATGGGTTTAAACTGCAGCAAGGGAGGTCTAGATTGGACATTAGGAAAAAGTTCCTAACTGTCAGGGTGGTTAAACACTGGAACAAATTGCCTAGGGAGGTTGTGGAATCTCCGTCTCTGGAGATATTTAAGGGTAGGTTAGATAAATGTCTACTAGGGATGGTCTAGGCAGTATTTGGTCCTGCCATGCGGGCAGGGGACTGGACTCGATGACCTCTCGAGGTCCCTTCCAGTCCTAGAATCTATGAATCTATGAATCTATGAAAAAACATGTGACAGGCATCTCTTCACCTCCTGTAGATTATATCGTGGTGCGGAATGTGCTGCAAACACAGATCACCACCTAGTGGTTGCCCGTATGGTGTTTGACGCTCTGATGAGCAGGTAAGCCCTCTGTGATGATGAAGTTTGACATAGACGCACTTTGTGTGCCAGGTTTAGTCAACAGGTTTTGTATTGACGTTAGCAATAGATTCTCAGCTATAGCCGCCCTGCCGGATGACATGGAGGTTGCCTGGTCACTGTTCACTTCCATTCCCCACCAATCCGCTGAGCAGACAATTGGCTATAGGCATCCAGCACATTGACCTTAGCTATCGGAGAAGGCCTTCCAAATAATTAAATTGAAGGCCATCATTTGCCAGATTGGCGATAAGCGTGCTTGTAACCAGCTGAAGCGAAAATTTAGCACCCTGACACTCTGTGATCACGACGCATATTATAACCATGTGGCGGACAATGTTGAATTTGCCTCAGCCAGGGGTGACCTAAAGCCAGCATTCTGTGCTATTCGCAATCTCAGCGGTCAAGAGGTAGTCGCTACAAACAGCATCCTGAATGGCAGCCAAGGCCATCCATGTAAATCGGATGATGACGTCCTCTCACACTGGGTGGCGCATTATCACAGTGCCCTGAACCACCATCCAGCTCTGACCAAGCAACAGCCAGAGGATCTGGCAGCCACTGCTTTTCCAAACCCAGACACCTGTAGGGATGCACCAACACTGGATGAAGTAAAGTGTGCCATCTATAAACTGAAAGACGGACGCGCAGCTGGCGCTGATGGTACCCCTGCAGAACTGCTAAAATGTGCTATTGACCCTATAGTGGAATCACTTCTGGCCATCTTTCATCTGGTGCGGAGAACAGGAACCTTGCCAACCACCTGGAAGGACGGTGTTGTGATCTCACTTTATAAGGGCAAAGGACTGCACAGTGATTATAAGAGCTACAGGCTGATCACCTTGCTGTCCATTCCAGGGAAGGTGTTTGTGCATGTTTTGCTGGCGTGCTTGGAGCCTCTGCTACATTGGAGGCATCTCCCCCAATAGTCAGGCTTTGAGGAACAGGTCCACATTAGACGCCATTTTGGTCTTCCACTTGTTGTCGGAGATGCACCGTGAGTTCAGGAAGCCCCTGCACGTAGCATACATTAATCTTAAGGCTGCATTTGATTCAGTTGACTGTGTCGCACTATGGAAGGCCTTAAAGGGCATAGGTGTCCTTACCACTCTGCTGGACTTGATTAGAGAGCTGCATAATGGAACCACTGCCCACTTACGTCTGGGGAATCGATGTCCGCACCTTTTAAAATCAGTATCTGGTATCAGGCAGGGGGATGTATCTTGGCCCTGCGCTCTTTTGTCAGGCAGTGGAGTTAATAATGCAACATTCTGTCTGGGCCATAGGCATCTCAGACCTTGATTACGCTGATAACGTTCTTCTAGTACAGAGCCACAACAGGTTTCGAGAGGCACTCCAGAAAATGGAGGAGGAGTGGGCTAAGATTGGCCTCCATGTTTCATGGTCAAAGACAAAGTTGCAAAATCTAGGACCAGGTTCACCTGTGACTCCAATCTCTCTTTGAATAATGAAACTGTCGAAGCAGTCTCCAGCTTTTGCTATTTGGGTTCTATACTTCCTCAAACTCTCACATGGAGGTTCTCCATCGGATTGGTATTGCAGCATCTGACATGGGTCATTTTCAACGAATATGGAATCCACCTCATCTCAGCATGACAACCAAGTTCAGGATCTATTCGAGCTGTATTTTTCCCGTACTGTTGTATGGCTGCGGAACATGGACACTACACCACTCAGACTGGGCAAAGTTGGAGGCTTTCCACACAAAATGCCAACATCGTACATTGGGCATAAAGTGGAATGACTTCATCTGTAATGTAGATGTTTATGGTCGCTCTAATCTACAGACTACAGGGGCGATTGTCCGCAGATGGAACCTTAAGTTTTTCAGACATGTTGCAAGGATGCCACAAGACGTTCCAGTAAATGCTGTTCTCTGGGTGGCTTCTAACATCTGGGATAAAATTCCACCAACCGAGGGGTGGAGGCAGCCCAGAGGCAGACCTCCTGTTACATGAGTTCATCAAGTCTGTTCTGATGTTGGACTCTTGAGCCGTCAAGCTCTTGCAGCTGCTTGGGAATGGACCAAATGGCGAACGATCGATATGGCCAACTGTTCGGCTAAGCATTGAAGAGAGAAGAATGAAACAGCCCTAAAGAGTTCCGTGCCTTCTCTTGCTGTTTCTTCCATTAAATTTCATATGATAACTACAAATGTCAGGTTAATTTATCCTGATATGTCTGTGAACACCAATCTCTCACATGAAGCACTGAATATATCTCGACCAGACACTTAAGAGTCTTTTTTACATTTTATCCTCACCGTGCTCATCCGGTAAGAGGTAACTTTACCGGCAGCTTTGCCCATCAGTTCCCTTCTGGGGCTTTCTGGTAGCAGCAGGACACTCCAGCGTCATCTTGGGTAGCAACAGCATTGGGACTAGTAAATTACCAGGGAATAATTATTATACCCAAACGTTTCCTAATGATTATCTGGCAGCAGCTTCTTCAATGTCACAATGTAGTCTGATGGCTCTCAAGACACACCCCAGTTTCACTCTGTCTTATTATGCCTCCAATTGTCACAGAACCTCCTTTTACCTAAACTTCTCTTGTCAAATCAGCTCCTCTTAAATGGACAGCAAGTCAACCCATAGGTCATGTAGCAAAACATGTACAGAGATTACTTAGAGAATATTGGTGATTTATTGCATTTTATGAAACTGAAATAAAAAGCAATAATACTATTTTAAAAGCCCAAGTCAGTAATTATAAACTAAAGGGTAGCTTGATTGCATTATGGGTGTTTCTGGCCATGTTATATCATGGGAAATGCTGTCTGGCTGAGGAGCACAGACCATAGAGAAGACATGAGTAAACAGAACTACAACGCTCATGAGGCACCATGGTGGGCTATCCAAATCAAAATATTTCAGTTTTCAGGCATTTGGGGTGTTTTTATGAAAAACTGAAATTTTCCACAGAAAACTATACATTTTTTTTTAAAGTCTGCTAATACCCAGTTTTCTGTCAAAAATGGTTTCAATGGAAACTTTCCCACCAGCCCTACTTTTGAATCAGAAACACAGAGCTACTTTCACCATTCCTTCTGTTCCTATACTTCCCCCATTAATTGTACCAAAACAATTAGGGGCATAGCTATGAACTTCAATAACTTAAGCTTCGGAAAATATGGCTCTTAGCATGGACGAGATCTGTTAGGCTTGAACACTGAGCCAGGATGCTATTTAATAGCAAATACTGCTATATAGCATTTCCATATGTGCATCTATATGCCATTCCATTAAATCAGACCTCACAAGGAAAAAACAATTACTCAGGGTGTTTCACCATTCAGAATGAGGAGTGCTCAGTGCAGCTGAGGATGGAAACCACAAAGTCTTGCTATGATCTGCAATGACTGTCAATGCCAAGGGGCTGTTATAGTAATAACCAAGCACAGGAAAGCCGTGGCCCTGTCCCCTTTGGGCTGACACCTCCTGAGATTCAGAAAAACTAGCCACTGGCCAGCCCCAGCCCCAAACAATCTAGGGAGTCAAAATCATTCTGCAACCCTGTGCCAGGGCACAGGACTATACCTACAGCCACTCAACACACTTGTATAATGGGTTAGACACACTGGATCTGTGTCCAGATGAGTTCTGTGGTCTGCCATAATGCTAGCCTCCACTTTAGCCTTTCTAAGGCTGGCACTGAGACCTCTGACAGCACAGTCCAGGAAGTCTGCCTACTGTCCCCTCCCAGAAGCCTCTGCCCTTCCTACCTTTCTCCTTACCTTATCCTGCTGGCTGGTCACCCTCGCCCTCAGGTGACGGGTCTATCCAACTTCCTGGCCAGTCCCCAGTGCCAAGAAGCACTGCTGTGGTTTTGGCAGGTGAGGGCTCAGCATTCACACAGCATGGGACCTGGGTACTGGCTGGGCCATGGCGTGCTCCCAGATGTCACGTGTGCAGCTAGTAGTTAAGATCACAATGTGTGTGGCTGCAATGTGCCACTTTTTTTTGCTGTGCACATGCATCTTTTGACTGGTGACTGGCAAAGGTAGTAGAAAAACTGGCCAGATGGCAACCTTAGGACACTTATGAGAGCCACTTTAGAGTTGGTATTAGGAGCTGCTATCTTGGCTTGACATCACCAGAGGATACCCCCTACTCTCCTGGCTGGATCCACCAGGTTTAGGACTGCTTTGTGCTGGTGTAAATCTGGTGTAAATCTGCCAGAGTGCCACCCAGGATTGGCCCCCTTGGTTTTGCCCAGTACAGTCATGGGAGTCCTTCTACTGACTTCAGTGAGCTCTGGATCAGGCCCATAATGCAGACAAATGCTATTCATACCTTTCTGTAGGCCACTTTCTGCCATCCTTATTCACAACACAACAGTGCCTTATTTAAGAAGTAGTCTTGTTGAAATCAGCCGGGACTACTCCTGGAGGAAGGCACTATTCAGCATGAGTGAGGGTGGCAGTATCTGGGCCTATTTTTCTATTCCTCTGCAGCTTCACCTCTGTCATGATTTGCCTCCCCTTTTCTATTCAAGACTGACCAGAATAGAATCTGACAGTTGTGCCAAATAATGTGATGAAGCAAAAAGGGGACGAGAATGAGATCACCAAATGCATTTGAACTTGTTACTTCAGGTGAAAATCAAACGCATGTATAAACTCACTCTAACCCCTTTTAAAATGATGTTCACAGTATGGAATATAGATCCTGCATCAGATTCTGCTCTGTTACTCCTGTCCAATCCTGTTGAAGTCTGCAAGGTTGCACAGGTCCAACAGCAGATCATGTCCTTTTGTGACTTTTGTTCAAAGAAATCTTAATCACAGCACTCGACTCTAAGAATTTTGTACATTACCCACATTCTCTTTCTGGAGCCTTTCTCCGCAAGTCTGACTAGATACAAGCTGTGCCTTATCGCCAACTGCATCTTCCAGTTGTTTCTCCAAAACATTTTACAGTTTTAAATATGACAGGACAGTGGACAGTATTGCATATAACAGGCAGTATTAATGCCTTCTTGATCCTGTGGATTCTCACCCCCCATCCTCCCTCCTGCTCTGAGTGTGGAGATCCAGACAGATGTAATAGGTGAAATCTTGGCCATTGAAATCAATGGCAAAACTATTTTGACTTCAGTGAGGCCAGAATTTCATGGAGCCGAGGCAGGGGACCCAAGAGGCAGCGCAGAGTGTTGTATGCAGAGTGTTGTGTTGTATGCACAGTACTAGCCTTTGGCAGATCTCCCAGGATTAGGGTGACCAGACAGCAAGTGTGAAAAATTGGGACCAGGGTGGGGGGTAATAGGATCCTATATAAGAAAAAGACCCCAAAATCGGGACTGTCCCTATAAAATCGGGACATCTGGTCACCCTACCCAGGATCTGCAAGTTTTGTGGGCGGAGCCCCCTGCCCATTTTACAGGGAGCAAGGGAAAGGAAACTGCACCAAGAGAACATCACAGGGTGTCTGTATTGCTAGCTTTAATGTAACTTGCTCAGAGTTGTGAAGCCATGGCAATACGCACTTCAGTTCGGGCAAGCCAGCCGAGGAATGACCCAGGGTTCTGGGAAGGCTTGTACAGCACACACTGAAGCATGTGCGGCTGCAGCTTCACTGATCTGCAACCCAAGCCAGCAAGACAAAGCTAGCTTGGAGATGTGTGCCTGAGTTTCAGTCACACTCAGTGGTTGCTGTATACACATACCATACATGAGTCTTCAGACGCTCTGGCCTTTTCTTTAGATTTCTCCAGGGGTGAGGGCAAACTGGGGCATAATTCCTTTGAATGATTTGAGATGTATTTTCCCTTCAGAGTGCCCATGTAATTTCCATTTGTCTTAATATATTTGGAGAGAGGACACATTGTTAAAAACAAAAATTCTGCCAGGCATAACTTGAGTGGGGGGGGAGGGCGGGGTTGGGTTTTGTTATTTTTTGTTCCAAATTACAGTCTGTCTAAGGACTATATTCTGACCTGGTACAAATGGATTAATTCAACTGATGCTATGAATTTGACCCTTGATAGTGTTGATCCAAATTATAAATCCCTGAAAATAAAGGTTTATCCTGAAAGTGGTGATACAGCTTTAACTAGAGCAGTGCTAGTGAAAGCCAGTGAATGCTGATAAAAGGGTTTCCCTTTTCTTTAAATACAGATTTATTTATTTTTTAAATCAATCCCTGATGAGACGCTCCCAGGTGTCATTTTAGTGAGATGGCCATCACTGGAGACAATTACAATGCTATATTAGGCAAAATAACTACATTTTGGCTTCACTGCTCCTGTAAATGCTATAATAGGTTCCAGGTAGGAAGAGGAGAGAGAGCTGCTATCACTCAGTTGCAGAGTGGGAATTAAGTTTAGGTCACTGATAAACCTTCGTGCTTATCTGCATGGATGAGATGGCAAGATGCAAGCTCAGTCACTCTGACATTCTTAAGAACGTGTTTTTAACTGTGGATTATTAGAATAAACTATACTTGCAACATATATCATTTACATGCCTGTTAAAGCTCAAATGAAATGTGTTAATTAATGCTCTAGTCATCCCTCTGCTTTTACATGAAATCCCCAGCAAAATATCTATAAAATCAAGTGTTTCCCAGAAACACAGCTGCTTTACATTCATTCTAGAGCATTTCATTCTTAAGCTGACTAATGCTTTAAACAGAAAAAGAAGCAAGCTCTGTAAGACATGGCTTGTGCCACCAGGCTCTGTTGTATGGTTTTGTTGTTGTTTGAGTCGTCTTGCATCTCGTGAAAGCTTTATCATGGAGGAGAGCTCCTAATGGATTATTCTTTCCCAGAAAAGACCGAAACAGAACACTGAATGTCATTAGCAAAATGAAGGTACATTAATTAACAGTATATGTTGTCATATGCTTTACTGAAGCTGATTTTAAAATTATACACTATTATTCATAGTTTCATAGAATTTAATGCCAGAAGGAACCATTAGCTCATTAAGCCTTTATATCCCAGGCCATTAATTTCACTCAGTTACCCCTGTACAGTACATTGGGTTAGACTAAGCATTTCAGTCCTCAGGAGACCAAACTGTTGTGTGCCACAGGAGAGACCAAAGTGTCACCAATGCCTGAGGCACCTGCAATGCAGGGACTTGATATGGTGAGATGTACATGTTGTTGGATTGTGACCATTGAACCATGCAGTTTCAGATTATTCTGTAACAATAAGCTGTTTTCATTATTTACAGTCCCACCAATCTTTGTGTTACCTGCCAACTTTATCAACAAAGATTTCATCTAGAGCATTGATTTAAAAAAAAAAAATTGAATGGCATTGGACAAAGAACCAGTCCTGTGGGACCCATTAGAAATAGCCACACTTACTGATGCAACTGTATTTGAGATGTCAATGAGCCGATTCTTAATCTAACTAATGTGTTCTCTGTTAATTCCATAGAATGCAAGTTTTTAAATCCAAATGTCATATCAAATACATGATTTGCCATACGAGATAGAAATAATGTATTGATATCTTTGTTCTACTGGCTTATGTTTGAGTCTTCAAAGGAAGGTCAAACTTCACCTGACAGTTGAGGAGCAATTCCATCCTGACCTGATGAGATCAGCCAGTACCTTGAAGCATGAGATTTGATTACCCTGTTTTATTCTGTGTAATTGCAAATGATGGTCATCTAAGTATCCACTTACAGTATCTAACTCGATGACATCATAAATGTATGAAGCCTGACTAAACATTGTGTGAAGCAGTATTTTCTGCTGATTACATATTGTGTGAAGCAATATTTCCCTTTCTTTGTTTGAATTAAGTGTGCCATAAAAATCAGCAGTAGTGCCTTGTTCTCATATTTCAAGACAATGCAAATAGGGGAAAAGGATTACATAACATTCAAGCTTGTTTGGTGATATGATCAAAATATACTATAAGTCTACTTTACATATGGAGGATACCTTAGCTCCCTGGGAGGTAAGTTATTAGTGCCACAGTGGCACAATAATTCGTGAAGAAGTTTTTTACTGTAAATAGTTTGTGAAAAATATCTAACTATAGAGTGCATGTCTGCTGTAAGATTGCCTCCAATAATATCATCATGAAGGTTCTTGAAATCACTAGGTACTATATCCTACAGAGAAAAATGAAAGGAGAATTTCATTTAAAAAAAAAAAAAAGCTTTAAACTAAATTGCTACGGCTGAAGGTAACAAAGTAACAAAACATAAATACTAGAAATACTCAGATTGAGGCAGGTCAGTTTAATTTACAGATTAACCCTGGTAGTGATTCATGTACCATATTTGCTTAGGTGTCAAATTCTATTATTTAACCCCTTTTTTGGATAAAGCAAGCAGGGTAAAACATGGACAATATTTTTTTTAAAACCTCCCGCTCCCCGACATGCATTCTCTCTCCTCTGATACCATGAAATAAATGTTGATGCCTTAAATACAGGAGGCATGATTTTTATAATTTAATGTAATTCAGGAGTAATTCTATTGAAATCAGTGTCTGATTCTGTTCTTACATAGGCTAGTGTAAATCTGAAGTAACTCTACTAAACTCAGTAGCTTTACGTCGGTGTGAGCATGAAGAGAGGCCTAATGAATTTACCATGTGATACTAACACAAGTGCGTCGGTGATCCAGTGTTTCTTGAATATCTTTGCTCTAAATGTACTGCATCTTAGGCTTCTCAGTCTGAAGACTCAGGGTCATTTGGCGCGATTTCAGTCAGCTTTTGACCAGCTATTGACCATCTTAAGACCTTGTCATTGTTATTTATGTCCACAGATCCCACACTGTCAGTGCTTACCAAGTAATTATAAATAATGGTTGCTTGAAGGCCAATACTAAAAAGCTGTTAGAGATCACATGACTCAGCAGATATGAGCATTCGGCAGTCCAGGGAGCTAATTAATAAACACTGTCTATTCT
The DNA here is from genome assembly GCF_027887155.1 of Malaclemys terrapin pileata. Classification (NCBI taxonomy): domain Eukaryota; kingdom Metazoa; phylum Chordata; order Testudines; family Emydidae; genus Malaclemys; species Malaclemys terrapin. The sequence continues at coordinate 114,322,597 of NC_071507.1, read as the reverse complement.
ACACTTTTTTTTTTCCTCAGAGCAAATTTGAATTAGCCTTTATAGTTCTTAACCTGAATACTGAATTTCGTTGCTACCCTTAGAGGCTTCTAAAAACATTTAAATTGTGAAGCATATTTAAAAAACCAACCGCAAGTGAGAGTATGTTACATGAGAATTTGAAAAGAGTTGGCTCATGCTATTAATGCTGATGAAACATAATAATGTCTCCAGAAGTCAGAAACACTGCTAAAGAGGTCACCACTTACCAGTATTATTGACATGGTCTAAAATAGAAAGACTTATGCAAATAAATATGAGGAGCCAAAAGCATCCGAACAAATAGTGTTGAACAAATGCACTGTTAACATATAATTCAGTAACCATGTATAATGAGGCAAAACCACTAACCTCTGTGGACTTGTCATTTGTGAAAAAGATTACATTTTCTGATCTGAAAGGAGGATAAAAATCTGGGGAGAGAAAGAGCTTTGATTGCATCCCTGTGTTCGATTGACCCTGAGGTAATTTTAGCGGAGTCCAAGTTAAAGTTACTATCTCCATAATGGCCAGTGTTGTCTGTTGTCTTGATGATTTATTGTTTCATTATTGTTCCCGTCAGTGTTTGAGAGTTTCACAAAGCTTTCCTACTCCAGCACTGCCATTTTTTTCCACATCCGAGCTCAGCTTTCCAGAGAGTTGGTGGTGTCATTAGCTCAAAAAAGGCTATTTGCATAACAGTCTTAGATGGACTTACAGTGTTATGTAACAACTATAGTATTAGGAACACAAATGCTGCCCTCTTCCTAATAGAAACATTAGGAAGGACAGAGTATTTATGGGAGCTACAAAAAAGTAATATTAGTCAGACTGACAATCTACCTTATTTCATCTGGTCCCTAGAATGAATGTGCTCTATAAGCAAAGTAGTATTTTTATAGACACAAATGAGTTTGTCTTCATCTATGTATTTGTTTATTAACTAAAGAAGTGCTTGTCTGCTGGACACAGGCATTCGGGAATTATCCTTTTAAAGTTTCAGTGCCATGTGTAGAACTTGCAATACATACATAGATAAGACATCTGGGTAGTTTGTGGCATAGAGCTGCTTATGCTTGCATGAAAAAGAAAAGGCGCTTACCAGTTATTTTATTCAAATATTCAGCTCTAAATTATAACAGTGAGATTCTTTTTTGAGTACAGTCACTCTGTTAAATAACACACATGCTATTTCCTAGAGGTTTCTTGCCTTGGCTTCCAGCTACATTAAACCCATAAATGAATTCCCGTGTAACATGCTCCTTATTGGCTATCGGGGAGTGCGAACCTTGTAATTATGCTAGTCTATATTATGGCCCTGATTTGTTTAAGCATCCCTATTTAGGACAACGCTGTGCACGTGCTTAAAGTTGAGCATGTGCTTAATGGCTTTCCTGAACTGGAGCAAATAAAAAATGCAGGCATGATGAATGGAGCTTAGTGTTGGAAAATGTAATCATTTAAGACCAAGGTAAGTTGATGGCAGGGAGAATGGAGTTTATTTTACCTCTACTGAAAAGAGCCATCAAATTGCATGTTGCTTTTGGCTAATCAGTTTGGGATAACCTCTAATCCCTACAAATGCAAATCAATTGTTGTGTGAGAATTTGATAAATTTGGGTTGTAGCTTCTGAATTTGTCTATAAGCAGCAGCATATTTATAAAATTTTATCAACTTTCCGGGAGCTTTTCTGAGGTGTATGTGAGAGATCAGAAGTAGAGGTTAGAGTGAATTCCATGTGGCAGGCAGGCTTTGATTTTTTTTTTTTTTTTTTTGAGTGGGGGCAGGGGGGAAGCATTAGATACCTATGATCCATTGCCTTTGGTATTTATATAGCAGGGGGGGAAAATACTGGTCACTCTCAGCATCAACCTAGCACACAGTAGCAGTACCTTGGAGAGGAAACTTAAATTTCTGTTGACTTGAACAGAGCCGAGATTTCAACCACAATGTGTGTAAATGCATTATTTTGGGATATATTTTGCTTCCATTGTGAAAGAATGAATCTTCCCATGATGCTAGAATGTGTATATTTGATTTTTTTTATTTTATTTTTTTTAAGACAATCAACGTAACCACAGGGCTATACACTTAGAGCTGTAAAAAGTTACTTTAAGGCCCAATCCTGCTCTCTTGCTCTAGGGAACATTCATTGATGTCATTTGAATGACATAGGTATAAAGCAGGCATTAGTAACAGGAGAATCACTTTTAAAGAAATAAGGCAAATTAGAAAGAATACTTTAATAAAATAGCATCTCTCCATTTTAAACACATACCATCATTTAATGTGACCTGGATGTTTTTGTAAAAGGTGCCAGATTGTCAGCACCAAAGAATCGGACCGTCCAGTTATCCAAAAGAAAAAATTTTGTCACAGGAAGCAGCAATTCTTATTTATTTTATTTATTTATTTTAGTCGTGCTTAGAAGCCATAGTCATGGACCAGGACTTCATTGTGCTAAGCACTATACAAATCAGAACAGACAGTGCCTGCTCCCAAAGAGCTTACAAGCTAAGTAAACTTCCTTACCTTGCTCCAGCAGTGTGCTAGAACCTCTGGTTTAGGTACCATCGTAGGGTTGCCAGGCATCCATTTTTCAGTCAGAATGCCTGGTCAAAAAGGGATCCTGGCAGCTCCCATCAGCACCACTGACCAGGCCATTAAAAGTTTGGTCGGCAGCGCAGCGGGACTTAGGCAGGCTCCCTCCCTGCCTTGGTTTTGCATGGCTCCTGGAAGTGGCGACATGTCCCTGCAGCCCCTAGGTGCAGGGGTGGCTAGCGAGGGTCTGCCCGAGTGCCGGCTCTGCAGCTCCCATTGGCCAGGAACCATGGGGGAAGTGCCTGCTGTCAGGGCCTGTGAGAAGGGGTAGGGTGTGGGGCAAGGGTGTTCAGTTTTCTGCAATCGGAAAGTTGGCAACTCTGTTAAGATGAGGGTACAGTCGCCATGATTATTCAGTCCTGCTCTCGTTGCTGAGGCACCCCCTTGTGCAGCCAGTTTTGATGGCATTCTGTGAGGTGGAGCCTCTGTCTGCTGTGAATTTGAGTGAGACCTCCAACTTATTTGACAGATGTTATCAATCAACTGTCAAATAAAACCTTCTGTCACCGACTTGTGGTGGATTTGAATTGATGACCTGGAGGTTGAAAGGCCAGATATCCAGGTCCTCTTAGCAAATCTAGTTCCTGAATGTGCCTTTGAAAGGTGACCTGAAAATGAGGAGGGGAAAAAATGGATTTGTACCCTTTTTTTAGCTTCTTTGATGTATAAAGAAGGCCTAAAAGGTTTCTTCATGATCCACCTTCACCGCCAAGTTGTTTATCACGTTGAAAAGTAAAACTTTGTCTATCTTTTTTTCCCTGAAGGCTGTCTAAACTGCTGGGAGTCTATCCAAAGCCCATTCAAGTTACTGGAAAGACCTTCCTTTGACTTCCATGGACTTTGGAGCAGGTCTGTGGAGAAGTGCTGGGAAGATTGTGGTATTGGCGATGCCACGCAGTTAAATGTGATATGTGAGGGGAAGTAGTTCTTGCTAAAAATGTTTAAAGCTCTCTGGCTTTTGTATGTTTTTGGTAACACCTACGTAACTCAAATATCCAAATATGCAGCTGGGAGAAAAGATTACTTTGTTAAAGATTCAGCATTCCCACCCACCTCTTTTCAATACAGTGCTGAGAGAGCTCACAATACACATGTAAGACACAAACCAAAAAATGTGATGTTCTTTATTTCTAAGGTGAAAAACAAGCAGGAGTCGGGAGGGGAGATGAGACGAGACCCTTTTAAATAACAAACTAACTTTTGGGCATTCTTTACATACCATTTAAAACAAAAAACAAAACAAACAGAAAACCACCACCAGGCGTAATCCTTGTTCTTTCCTTTGCAAGTCGCTCTTTTCTCCAGCACTTGCAGTCATTCTAGCAATGTCACTTACTGAGAGCAGGAGCAGAGCACTGGAGTTCTAGAGCTGTCATCTGCTGAATCATCTGGCAAACATTTGCCTTTAGGGGGTACGGGGTATATATAATCAAAGTGTGTTCACTGGGAAACCATGTGGTGGTTATTATTTTGAGATTTTACCGGAGTAAAGAGCAAGCTTTGCCTGGCAGCCTTAATTCTGCTTCTTTTATCATTATATGCTATAAAAGACATAGCATGGAGGTAATGAGGGTAATATATATGACCTACTATATGGTAAATGTGAATGCCATTTTATTTAATTTTTATTTCCCCTTTTTTGTCCCCATTTCCCCCACCCACCGAAACTATATTATTTTCATATATATGGGAAGTAAGAAAACAATTTTCTGCTGAAGGAACTAGGCAATGAGGTTTCCCAACTGGTCTCTGGTGTGTGTTTTTCTGTTGCGTGTGCTGAAAGGATAAATAAGACCAACAAAATAATAATTTTTTCATGTTCATTTCTAAAGTTCTTTTTCAGCAATATAGTCAGAGTATAAGGTAATTTATTGCAAGTGCTTTCATTTTGTTAGGTCAGTATTCCTAATTCGGGGTTCATTTTGCTTCACTGAAAATGTCATTTATATCCTAGAGAGGGCGGCTTTAATGTGATCAGAACTTGTCTGCTCAACAAAAGAACTGTCAGTGCAGAAAAGTGGAATGATAAACTGTTTCACAATTCATAGGTTAAACAGTATTGAGGGGAAATGAAAGCATGACAAGTCAAAGCATGTCCTATAAATCAGCAGTGTGTGAATTAAGAAGATTGTGTGTCTGAATACACGTGCCAAACATTACATGAGTGATTTAAGAAAGATTTCAGAACTGCTTTGAATGTGCACTTGCTGTCCAGATTTCTTCAGGAGCCTTTTTTCATCTTATGAACATTTTTATTTCCTTCAGTAGTTAACGAATAACAAAGTGTAACACAAAAGATTGGCATTACTTTACCTAATTGAAAAGATAAGTCAATCATTTTAGGGCGTGTTTTAAATATATACATAAATATATTTAAAACAGTCAAATGTGAAGCTGTTACTTTGATAGTCCAATGAGATAGAGTAGTACTGAGAGAATTAAGCTAGTTTTCCTATTCAATAAGTGTTTGTGCCTACTCCCATTGAAGTCAATGATGTACCGCCGTTTACTTCAGTGGAGCAGAATCAAGCCCTAAGCAAGCAACAGTTAAAATTTAAAAAGTAAGATGCAAGGATTAAATACCAGGTTACAATATTAATAGTGGCAGATAACAAAAACAAAAATTGCACAGACAATGACTGTGTATAGGAGCAACTGAGGGTAGTTTTTATATATTTTATATATATATTACTCGTTCATAAGCCGAATATTTTTGGTAAAGTGATGCATCAAAGAGTGGGGGTCAGCTTATGAACAGGTCTACACCAAAATTTGATGATTTTAAACTCTATGGAATCATTGAATTGAATATCTAATACATTGTCGTTTTGTTTACCTGGAGTGTCTGCAGGCATGGAGCTCCTCAGCTCCCTGTGGCCGCGGTTAGCCGTTGCCAGCCAATGGGAGCTGTGGGAAGTGGCGCGCCTGCAGACACTCCAAGTAAACAAAACGTCCCAACCCGCCAGCGGCTTACCCTGACGGCCAGGAGCCAAAGTTTGCCAACCCCTGAAATATAGGGTCAGCTTATGAAAACGTCATAAAGTTTTTGCTATTTTTACCTAACCATCTTGGGAGGTCAGCTTATAAACGAACAGGCTAATGAACCAGTATATACAGTAATATACAATATAAAAAGAAAATATGTGTGCTGGTCATCACCCTGATTTTCACTGGCTATGGCACACTTTGTCTTTATAAATTGCAACCGCTTTGTGGCTAGGTTTCTATTACAATAGGTTTCTATTATATTAATAATTAATATTGGTTGACATTTTTCAAAAATTGATTTTTCGTAGGAACTTTGTATTTAGACCAAACATGCAAGAAAAATTGCTAAAATTTCACTCAATTGTTTTTGTTACTTGATCAGCTCTGATGATGTGTCCAGGAATATAGGTTATAAGTCAAGTTGTAGTACAATTTACAACAGCTTTTGAGATTGCTTGCTTTCCCATGCCCTCAAACAGAAGATCTGTTTTGAGTCCTACATTGTATCTTCAGACTTTTTGCTGGGATGTAGATCAGTACAATATCAGCAGCCCTGAGGGACAATTTCCCCCTCACTTTACAATGATGGATTTAGTGAAATAGTGTCTGATATTTCTATAAACTGTTTTGATTTTCATTATATTAAAATATATTCCAGAATTTAAGGTGCATAATGACTGCATTTCACCTTTAAATGGATTGCACCAACCCACTCAAAGGATATGCTCTCTGAGGGAACACGGGGAGGGATTCACTCCACTGGAAGGTAATATGGTCCTATTAGGGCCAGCCTGCATTTGGAAAACTACGTAAGAAGCATGCATTGCACATCCTAACCTGACAAACCATCTCAATTCTTAACCCTTAGTAGAAATGTTTTTCAAATTTAGAAATATGGAGAATAAAAATGAATTGCAGCACAGATGAGCATCTGTTCTCTTTTTACATGAACGACTTACCACTATTTTGCTTTTGTTTCTAGTTACAAGAAAACACATGAAACTCTGAGCCATGCAGGACAGAAGGCAACAGCAGCTATCAGCAATGTAGGAACAGCCATTGGCAAGAAATTTGGAGATATGAGGTACAGAAATTCACTTCTGGTTTTATTTCGGGGGAAGGGAGAAAGACAAAAGAACACTTGGCAGGTTTTCTTTCTAAATTAGGGTTTAAAGTATTACTGCTGATACTGCTCATTGTGATGATTTTATACCGTACGTTTTTCAGCCTAAAGGAAAAAATTGTTGTGTATTAAGATGTATTTCTGTTATGAGTCCTGGTAGAAAGAAAAGGTATTGCAACTTGGAATCCTTTCTAAATAACTTTGCAAACCTAGGGAGGTGTATAGATAAAACTGGGGGAAAATGCAGCTAATTTTATTCATAAATGGATTTTTAGAGACAGACGTCTTTCGAAGAAAACAGGCCTGCCTCTGCACTATTCTTGGGGGAAAATAAATTGAAAAACATTTTGGACACTTTCATCAGCTCACTCCAGAAATACACTGGTGTAATTATAAAAAAAAAAAAAAAAAAAAAAAAAATGGAGCCTGCAGAGAGGTGTAGGTACAAACATGAGTCCTGTTGACTTCAATGGGACACTCTGCAGGACACACACGTGCACATGGATCTCTTTGCAAGGTCAAGATGTTAGCCTGAATTAAAATGAAAGAATCCCAAGTGTATCTGATATCTTGGGCCTTTCCAGAGCGAGCAGCAAGTATGGTTTGACCCATTGGGATTCTGGGACTCTTCCCTTCCCACTGATCTAAAACACTTCTTTCTAGCCCTAAAGGGCAACAAGGCACCTAGCCTGACACTTGCCACTAGTGCAGAACCTCATATTGCTCATCTTGGACCTCGGTCCCGTTAAGAATTACTAGTGGCACCTTTGATTTTTAAAACAAAGACTATTACAAAGAATAAGCAAACAGTATTTTATTTCATTGGGATTAATCAGTATGGAAACCAGACTTTGATTTCAGGTTCACTTTCCAGTTTTCACAGGCTAGCACAAGTCGGCAAAGTTTTGGTTGCAAACGCTGCTGGACTGTTTAGATCCAAAGAAGTTTAATTGAAAATAATACATATTATTAAGAAATTGTTAGGATCTGTGCTTTTCATACACCAGCTGAGTGTTGGGCTTTAGGTACCTGACAGTGTATCTTTAAAAATGTTAATTTCACTAGGATCTCTCAGAATAAAGGAACAAAGGAAGAAACTATAAACAATATGAAGTTTTAATAAAAAAAAAAAAAAAGAGTTGGCTCACAGAATTTCTCCTCCAGCATTTTTAGTTAATAGGCTTTTTGTCCTGATGTATTTTTCTATATTGCAGACACTAAATGTCTTAACATTTTAGATTTGGTAAGTCCTAGCATAAAAAGCCTTGTTCCGTACTTTCAAAGGGAAAGTTAGTAGACTAACTCAAAAGAAATGTGTGTGCAAATCATAGAATTGAGCAGAGAGGCTAAATATCTGATAGCAACTCGCTTCACCAGCACTGAGATTTACAGGGGGAAGAACTTTGTACAAGATACTTTTGTACTTTGAATCACTTACTGAATATCAGTTGTATAAGTAGCACTATTGAAAACTCCAAAATAAATTCATTTTTAAAAATGGAATCACTGTACAATGGGGAAATCAAGACTACATTATATTTTCTCAATTGCTGGTAGACTAGTGCAACCAGATTTCATGTTCCACTCCTGCCATTGGATCCACATGGACCCTTAGAGCCTCACAGAATAAGAGCCTTAATTCATAGAGAAATCAGCAAATGATTGCACAAATATTTTTGTCGTAATTGAGCAATGCATGACTAAAGCAAATATAGTTAAATAGCACTATTAACCCAATTTACAAGTATTTCAAATGCAGGCAGGTTTTGCTGCGAATGTTTTGTGCATAATTCTTTGCAGCCAAATAAAGGGGTTGGTTGGTTTGTTTTGTTTGTTTGTTTTGTTTTTTTCTGCTACTTATTTGTTAAATTTGAAAGCTTGATAAATCCTGATACTCCTGCCCAGTCCCCTCCCTGCATAGCAAGGCTTAGCAAGCACCAGAACCACTGCTGCTCTTCATCATGAAGAGAAGGGAGGCCAGAGGCTGCATAAGGGAAATCTTCACCCCTTGAGCTCTGCTTTACTGAGTGGGGCTATGGCATGTTAGACTTATGGCCAGGACCTGGGCACACCCTCTGCATAATGGACAAGCCCTTTGCCGCTATTATAATCTAGAATTTAGAACAGTGGTGTAGAGGTACTGTGCTAGTCTCTGCACTGGCACCTGGTCACAGATAGGGAAGATTCCATCTACTCAGCATCTCCCAGTCAAAATCCCTTTCCTTATGCTTTGCACTGGGTTTGAAGTTAGTCTCCTAGGGATAGATTCTAGAGTATTGGAGATTCTACAGTAAAAGGCAAGGTCCGGTCTCAGCACGGTATGACTTTTTCCAAATTCTTCCCTCCTTGTCTCTCAAGTCACTGTTCTCCATGTGTGGATCTGGCTGAGTGAGTGGCTTCCTGCACCACAGATACAAATGGCCTCATATTAGCAGAACATGCCTCCCAGTGGCTTCCTGAGCCCAAAACGGACTGATCGTTTTCCATGACATTGTCAGAAGCACGTGTCTCTCCTCCCCCCGCCCTTTTTTTTTTCTGAAGACGTAGGATCCCAGTAGATAATCCAAAAGCGTATTCCACCATGATACCCCTGACAGTATTTACAAAAAAGTCAACAAGGAGTCTGGTGGCACCTTAAAGACTAACAGATTTATTTGGGCATAAGCTTTTGTGGGTAAAAACCTCACTTCTTCAGATGCATAGAGAAGTGAGGTTTTTACCCACGAAAGCTTATGCCCAAATAAATCTGTTAGTCTTTAAGGTGCCACCAGACTCCTTGTTTTGTAGATACAGACTAACACGGCTACCCCCTGATACAAAAAAGTCATATCAAAAATAGTCCAAATAGCATGTAAAGTGGAGCAAGGCTTGTGCTAGGCTCTCCCCAGGTCATGTTCCATTATTGTCCTCAAGAAGCTAAATTCTCAGAGAAAGCACTAGGAAGGGCAACATTGTGTAGTATGTAGCATGTGTGGCAGTAAAAGAAAAGGCGGGAAGAGGTGGAGTGGGGGCAGAGCAGAGGTGGAGCACCCACCAGGAAAAATATAAGTCAGTGCCTGTGTCCCTATGGCAGTACAAGGTCAGGAGTCCAAATGTTACACTGCAGAAGAGTAGAGAAGCGATATAGAAACAGTAATGCACACCACCTCCCCAATATGCAGGAGAACAGACTTATGTTAATAGTGCCTATTGCATAGATACATGGTAGGTAGGTAGGTGTCTTGCTACTATAGGCATCCTGCGGGCAGGTCCTGGTGTTGGCAACCAAACCAGTTCTATAGAGTGATTGTTTACTAAATCAGCCAGCAAGAGACTCCAGAGCTCAGGGTCAGGATATGTGACATTAATCCACATATCCATTAATGTCACATGTCAGTAACTCCCATGCAGTCATGTTCAATAATACACCCTAATCCATGAGCTCATCAGTGGTTGGTTTGTCATATGCGTTATCTTTAACTATTCTGGCTTCATTCTGTGTGACAGTGAATGATGTGGTCTTTAATTGTCCTGCCTATATTTCTGGCAATACTGGATTGCATTGTGAGACTGTTGTATTGCACATGCAGTGCATTCAGTGTTGTAAGGCATAGTGTTGCTGTTTCCTGCTGCTGACCAACTCTATGTACTTTGTAGCATCTAGCCCCTGTGTCACTTAGCACTAGATTGTGCCATAAGGAAAAAGCCCATAGCAAGAGGTAGCATGTTGTTCCACCACTCCAGGACCAGGCCAGGCAAAGTTCTGCCCACTTCCCAGACCTTTGCTGTGAACTAGAGGAGTAGCAGATGCTGCTGCTTCTCCCAGCACACCCAAACCCACAATATGGCTAGCCCATGCAGGAGCATAGGCATGCTTTTACTTCCCCTTTGTGCCATGCCAGGGGTATGTACTCCAAATTGCAATCTAGCCCTTAGTTTGTATACTATCCATGGTATGGACTGATGGGATGGTAGAGTTGTTCCTTTTTAATCTTGCATAAAGTGAAACAAGCCATGTAGCCCAATAACGTGCACTGAGCCATGTCACTAATCATAAACTCAACTGAGATCATTTGAGAAGTCTCTGTTAGTATATAGCAGGCTGTTTCATCACAGGTTTTATTTTGGTTGTACAGCATTATTTAGAGTAGTACATTGGATTGTTAAGACCACTGACCAGATACTGGCAAGCATTTCCCTTTTCCATTTGAAAATTCATTAATTATAGACTGTAATATCCCAACTAATTGATATGTGAACTTACATTCTGCATCAGCATGGAAGAATTATAGCAGTTTATGGAGCAGTTTTCTTTTCTTTTTTTTTTTAAGGGTGTTGGCAGAATTAATTTTATTTTATTAACATTTAAAAAGTATTATTATTAAAATTATTACTTAGGCAGATATATTTCTGTTTTCCTAAGCACTGTTCTGGCTGGCAATTCTGAAAACACATGTTTCTTAACATTAATGCTCATTATTATTATTATTTATTATTTACTATTTTCATTTAAATTTTTCCCCTAAATAAAAATTATGTCCTATAGCCCAGTCTTGTTGGCTGTAAGTGTGTTGTACTGTGCTGTCTCATTGAACCCAAGAATGTCTGTTCAAACAGTGATTTAATGAAGATGAAACCGTCTGAGACAGCACAAGGTTTAGTGGACTAATACTCTAGACTCTGGTACATGCCAAGTATTTGTTTGATTATGTAACACATTGTTTGATTATGTAGGTGAAGGTATATTTGAAGGAGTTTCAACTGATCCACATTCTCCAAGTGCCAAGAAATTGATGCATATGATTTTCTTTTTCTCCCAAGGATGGTTTGGCATTTTAATGGGAGATCGTTTGGATTTTTTTTTTTTTTTTTTACCCATGTTTTGCTTCATACTATGCCAACTCTTAACTCTTGCTGTTCTTTCTTTATGCTGCCCTCCTAGGTCACATTCGATTGGGTAAGATGCGTATTGCTCTTCATAAATGCTGCTGCTGACTTTGATATGGCTTGTTCAACACTGTGCCCTCTTTCCTTTCAACATTATTCTCCCAGATAAAAATACATTCCAGATCAGCCACAACATCTTGATTTTTACAGTGTGATGAACCTAGAAGGGTTATGACTGGAGTATGTGAAAAGACCTTCAGATTGGATTCAGAATGTTGTTTACCACATTCTTGGATAGATTAGACTCAAATTCACATAACGAATGAGTTCAAAAGATGTTTCTCTCAGGCACATCCATTTACATACAGTTCGGTTATCTCAACTGTCCCTTGTTATTTTTAGAGGTTGGAGCATAAACGGCAAAAGCTCAGTACAAATTGTGTTTGGACAGCAGAGTTTTGTAACTGTCATATCACTGATTAATTACCACCTTTTAAGTGAAACAAAAATGCCCAAGTCCTGCCCTAAGATATACTGAGGAACTCCTGTTGCTTTCAGCACGAGTCCTGCAGACACATCCAAGGGTAGAACATGGCCCTAACTAATAAAAATAAGCAGGTGCTGAGCCTGCAAAGCACATAAAATTGTGTTTAAGTTCAAAATGTTCAAAGGGCTCTCAGTAGAGTCGGGTTCCCTTTCACAGCAAATATCAAAATTTGGGGCGGGGGGAGTGTTTCTGAATCAGACTGGAACCAAATATTGAAACTCTCCATGAAACACAATTACCATTCTCCACCAAACTCTGCTGAGCACCTAACGGGTTAAAGCTCCCACAGCCTTACAGGCCCCCCCTTCTTAATAAACTCACTAGAGTTTTTAGGTGTTTCATGTAATGTTAACAGCCGCCCTAGTCACCATTTTAGGCCAGAGCTTCTCTCATCCTATAAATTCAGTAATTTGGAGTGGCAAGAATACACTCTCCTTATTTTTCTTTAAAGAAAATAAAATTGCATTGGTATGAGGAACTGGGGAAATTTTCTTCATACTCATGTCATGCATCACATGGCCCCTCCCAATGAATCCTGTTTTAATGTCATTTTGGATTAAATAATCTTTTTGCTTAGAGCTTATATTAGGTATGTGTCTGATAGTAGATGAGCAGCCTGCTCTAAATTATTCAGATACTTCCAGTTTTCTGCTTCTTTCCTACGTGGCACAAGAACGAAGTGGAAAATATGCTTGTTTCATTTAACCTGGATTGTTAATTGTTGCAGGCATTAGTAGGGGGTTCAGGAAAAGAGAACGTGATCCACTGCATTTTTGGAATGCTTGGGCTGTAGGGTTTGTACTTTTTTTAAGTTTAAAAGCAGTGTGAAATAGTTGAATGTTAAAACCTTGTTTTGCATTTATTACTGAATGGTTATTGGTGTATTACGGTTTATTAGTTTTTAAACTATCTTGTCTTGACTGATGACTAGAAAATATACAATAGAGAACATGCCTGCATTGGCAGGAAGATGGGTTCATATAATCAAATAGATCTTTCCATGTCTAATTTTTTATTGTGTGTGTGTGTGTGATTTCCTCCCCCTACTTACAGCAATTTCATAGATAGACTATACAAGTGCATTTCTAATTTATAAGGAACATTATAATGTAAAATTTATGTGAATGCTTTTGTGTCTTAATTGTTATAATCACTTTAGTTGATAAGAATCAAATCCTGGTGCCATTTAAGTCAAGGCAAAGCACCCATTGTCTTCAGTAAGACCAGGATTTGGCTGTCAATCAATAGTGAAAGTAGCAATAAATGGATTTTTGGCACAGTACATACTCCTCCAGTATATGAAGTACTCCTAGCCTGAATATTTAAATGTAGTTGGGAGCCATTCTTAATTTCAAATAAAAGAGAGAGTTATGTTCACCATGAAACCCTAGAATTTCATTTATTCACCACCTACAGAGCTCTTTACAGGGTTTACCCTTCACAGGGAATACAAAGGCACTTTCATACCCCTTTGCATGATATTAGCTTGCACATGCCTTGCTTTTGTGAACTGAAAAGGTTTGATTCCATTATTGGATTGCTAGCAGGAGATACTCTGTGCAGTTCTTCTGAGCCCTATTCAGCCTCTTGATCAGTTGCAGAGGTGGTGGGGCACAGAACATCTGTGATCAAAGTGAGGAGGAGAGCTCTTTGCAGCAGGAGCTCAGTACCAGCACTTCTGAATTAAAAATAAATAAATTGCCATGTATACAGTGTGCTGATCATGTTGCAAACTGTTGCTTATAGTGCTGTCTTTTCTCTTTCCTCTCTCGCGCTTTCACGTGGCAGTTACTCTATTCGCCATTCCATAAGTATGCCTGCTATGAGGTAATGTGCCAACATTATTTGTATACACTAAGCTGAAGTAAAACCATACATACTTTATTTGGGGATTTGCTTTTCTTGGTCCTGATCTTTCAACTTTTACTTGCATAAGTAGGCTAGTTTAAATCAATGGGATTACTCATCTGAGTAAGGGCTGCAAGACTGGGCCCTTTGGTGGTTTTGAGTTATTAACTGTTAAAGTATTGTTATGTGCCGTTAGACAGATGAGAGGGAGCTGAGAAGAATTTGAGGAGTGGATGTTTATAGATCCATATTATCGAATGTGAAATTTAAATATTTTCACTGCATCTAGGAACTGTGCTATTACGTCAATGGGAGGAGTATCTGACCTTTTGTTTCTAAGTATCTTTATTAGACAAATTTCAATAAATAGAAATGAAAAAATAAACCTTAAGGACTAAATACGTGATCAGATATCTACTTCGGTATTGTTTGGATTTACAGGGATCAGCTGATCAATAGACCATGTCTCCTCTTCACTTCTTACAGTAAAAGAAGGGCAATATGTACCCACAGGAAAGTAGTGATGTCAGAGGAGTCTGCTAGACAGTGGGTCATTATTAATAAATCAGAACACTGTAAATTAATGGCTAAGTTGTGGAGTTAGGAGCAGAGAGTGAGGGCATGAGACTGTGCCATCCTCTTACTTCTCCTGGCTCAGCTGTGCTGGCCAACGTGTTTTTTCCCACTCCCCAGTCCTGCTTGCCTATACCCCACCTATCTGCATGGATAGGGAGTAGCATCCCAAGGGATGTTGCTGTAACCATGATGGGAGTAGCCCAACTAGGAGATCAAGGGAGCATCTTAATCCCCCTGCCGGGATTACTGTGATCCATGGTCTCACCTCAAGACCGAGCATATGCTTATCACATCTTATGCCCACAGCATGATTGTGATAGATACATTTTCTTTTCCGCTGGCAATATTAAAAATCAAAAGCATTTAAAAAATAAAAAAGCTATATTCAGTTTTTGAATAAAATAGGCTGCCGTTAGCGGGCTGACTGGCAAGAGGATTGTCACTTGAACCGAACAAAAAAATCAGACCCCTGATGTACATTTTATTTCTTCGAAGATATTTTCACACCCATGACTTGCACTCAAAGGGCTCATTTCTACCCTCTTTGGAGTCAGAGATAGAACGTCAGTTGATTTTGTTAGGGGGCCGAACTGGGTGCAGATAGATGCATGCCAAGGGCTTACTGCCACTTAGGCACGTTAGGTGCCTAAATCACAGAATCAGGTCCCATTGGGTTTCAGAAAACCCCAGCTCAGCTGCTTCCAAACCATGCAGGTGTCTAAAATTGGTCAGCACCTACATGTTTATTAAAAGTTCCGTAGGCGCCTGTTTCTGTCTGTGTGCGTGCGTGCTGCAGCCAGGTGTCCAGACGCCCTACCCGGAGTGATGCACGGACCAAGGGGAAATGGGCATTCCTCTGCTAGCGCACCTGCGGGCCCTGATCTGGTGAGCAGGCTTAGCGCTTGTCTACTGGATTGGGCCCCCACAAACGAACTTACACAAAAGTTATGAAAGGCAGTTCTCCTTCTCTCTTCCCTCCAGCTTATTGCCAAAACGGCATAGGTGCCTATGAGACAGTTGCCGCTGTGAATCACAAGCGGAAAGAGGCACCTTT
The DNA here is from genome assembly GCF_027887155.1 of Malaclemys terrapin pileata. Classification (NCBI taxonomy): domain Eukaryota; kingdom Metazoa; phylum Chordata; order Testudines; family Emydidae; genus Malaclemys; species Malaclemys terrapin. Next base: position 114,306,975 of record NC_071507.1, on the reverse strand, counting down.
CTGCAGCTGGAACTTAGGTTCTTCTTTCCTAGAGGGGGCAGGGTTTAGCACACACCTGTTTGGCATCTCCCATTGGTTATCTTAGGCAAGGAGCTTCCTAGCATGCTGGCTTTTGTGAACCCCTTGAGGTGCCTGGCTGTCTCCATTCATTGTAGAGGAAGCCAAGGAGCCTGACCCGAGCTTTGTGAATCCCAGTGATTTCCTAGAATGCTCAGTGCTTCCATGGCTCAGCTTCTTTGTGTCTCTAGCCCCAAGGGCCTGCTCCTGCTAAAGGCCGAGATCTCCAGTTCCCATTGGAAAGCAATGGGAATTGAAGGCACTCAGCACTTTGCAGGATCAGGCACTAAATTACAAGGATATTTTTAAAAAATGTCATTTTCATTGAATTCCCTACTATTCACAGACACAGTTTATTTCAGTGGGGCAAAACAAATGGATAAAATCAAGGAAATGCAGAATTAGGGCCAGCAGTCCCTTGGCTCTTAGGAGGATACTATAAATGTATCACAGCATAGAGTAGCTGTCAGAGAATAGTAAATATTCAGTTTAAATTATTACACAGATTCTGCTCTTGCAAGTGTGTAGCTTAAAAAATACTACTCAGATTAGTGTAATTGGATTTGAATGACAGCTGCACAAGCGTCTGCTAGTAGCACACTATTAATGTGTGGTTGCATACTGACAACCAGTCCTCGCTCTGTGCTGGGATCATTGTCTAGCAGAAATTGGACAAATAAACCGTGCCGTTACTGTACACAATTAGGTTCAGAACTGACTCTCTTCTTTTATCATGTTTTTCCTCCTAGGAATTCTCCAACTTTCAAATCGTTTGAAGAGAAGGTTGAGACCACTGTCACAAGCCTGAAGGTAATGATTAGGAGCTGGGTTATGTGGCTGTGCTTGTTAAAGTGACAGCTTAGTCATCACTGTCATTTGTACCAAAGGCAGATTGGATTGCATCCTTCCATGAAGGATTTAGTGGAGCTGTAGTGCAATGAAAGAAAAGGAAGGCAATATGCAGAGAAATATTCTTTCTTTGCTTCTTGAATGCCAAGTAACAAACTAGATTGTCTGTCAGCTTAAATAAACAATCTCAACCAATGCCCCATTGAAACAGTGAGGGTCGGGTGCTTAGCTGGTGCGAACTGACGGATGGATCTATGCTGATTTACACCAGCGTTGGATCTGGCCCAGAGTTTTTTTTAATCGTTCTTTAAAATGTCAAGTACTAACTTCCCAGTTAATGTCAATCTTTCCTCTGGATTGCCTCAAAACTGTGTAAAAGTTTTTGTACTGAAGGAAAGGTAAAGTATGACAACCTTGAGCTACCCCGATGATTAACAGTTGATATATCAGACATGAGGCAGTAGCACCTTTTGGTGCTACCACATTAACAGAGCAGAGCATGGCACATTTAGAAGGAGCTAGCCTTTACACCGTGTGGAGGGTGAGCAGAGAGGCCATCTTCCAAGCCATCTCGTTCTTCTGATGAAGATGTGTGCATAAAAAATGCTGCTTGGTTCAGTGTGGTGTAAAGATTCAGTTGGATCACAAAGTGCATTCTTTCTTTGTGCTGACTAGAGCTATATTCATCAACCTTCAGCCTTGAGAAGAACTGACAATGTTCGTTGGGTGAGTGCCAGTGTCTGTTATGACACTCAGGTAAATATCCTTAGGTTAGTAAGAAGATGGCTTTATTACCCAAATACAAATTACAACTAAAACTCAAGGCTGCAAGTATATAGGGAAATCTAGTCTCATGGACACCATGATTGAAATGTTATAGCAGAGAAATTTCCAGTCCAGACCTGGAGGAAGAGGGTGTAACTCCTAGTTAATGGAGGGCTGGACTTGGCCTTGAGTGCTCCAGAACCAACACTTCCATCAATAAATTCTTAGAGCTGTTCTGTCATTTGAACATCTGAAAGATACAAAGTACTATGGTTATAGGTTTTTTTTATGGCCAATACATCACTATATCTGATTATTGAATTTACCTGCCCTGAAGCCTCACTCTACCAGTAGGAAGCTAATATACACAAGGCCAGTCCTGGGAACTGAACCCAGATCTCCAGGATCCTAGTCCAGTGCTTTAAGTATCCTTCCACCTCCTACTACACTTTCACTTATCTCTCTCTGCTCAACTGCCACCATCACCCAAAAGAAACCTTGCTGTCTGTTGGGGCTGTGTGCACACCCTACTTAATCTTTATCCTCCCCCATCCTATGCTTAATTTGTAATGAAAGGCTCAAGCAATTAATTGCAGGGGCTCAAGTAATTTTTTTACATTCAGAACTGATGCAGCAAGCCTAGAGGTACTAGGGCTCTGAACTGCCAAGCCTAGAGGTGCCAGGGCTTAGCCCTGGCACAAATTAAGCACTGCTCCTAGCATACACACTTGTACAAGGAGGTGCAACCATCGCATAGGCCCCCCGTGATGACCAAAGGCCATAGCAGGATCCTATGGGGTCTCCATTGTTCTCATGTCAGTCTCCTTTATCCATCAAGAAAGATTAGTGGGTTTTGTACATAATTATTTGCTTATAGTGAGGGTAGTTACCAGGCTTTTTAGCCCTGTTCAGTATTTATGCTCCACTAAGCCATTGTTAAGGCTCCCCTAAGCCATTCCTGCAATGTTGAGGGCCTACCTAAGATGGCCACAGCCAAGTCTACTGATCGAAAGCTGTGCACCTCCTGCTGCTCCATCACTGTCAAATGTATTCAGGGTCTGCTTCAGCCAGGGTCTAGTGTGTCAACTACACCAAACGAATGCAGGCAAGCCATCTCAGCTCACTTCTTAAAGGCAGTTCTGAAGGCATCATCCTCTGACACTGCTCTGCCTGAGGAACAGACACTGAGAGCTTGATCTCATTCTGCTGAGTTTGGAACAAGTAGGCAAACAGGGCCTTAGCTAAATCATCCCATGTTGAGTGCTGAGGGTGCAAGTAAACCACCATCTAGGAGCTCTTCAGTCTCACAATTGAGGTCCCCTAACCCCTGAGTCCTAGGTAATGGGTCAGCTCCTGTATCCAGAGCAACACTGAAGTCAATGCCAAGCTCTCATGGCAAACACATTGTATCTCAGCATTGTTTTTCTCCCTTGGCACAAAGGAACAAGAGGAAAAAACTGAGCCATGATTTTTCAGCACCATAGTGATGAGGGTGGTGGTGATAGCTGTATCAAGTGCCTCTTTTCCCATACATCTTCAGATAACCTAAGGTCTGCAAGAGTAGAGCTCCTCTACTTTCAACAGCAGCAGACTTTCCAGGGAGTGGGTCTGGAGGAGAGCAGTTACAGTGACCTAATGAGCCGCGGCCAGCCCATCGCTCACCCGTGCTGCCCGCTTCTCGCCGCCCCCATTGGCCTGGGACGGTGAACCGCGGCCAGTGGGGGCCGCGATCGGCCAAACCTGCCACATCAGCAGGTAAATAAAACTGGCCCAGCCCGCCAGGGTGCTTACCCTGGAGAGCCGCCTGCCGAACGTTGCCGACCCCTGCACTAAATCAAATTTTAATAAGCTTGAAATTGGACATTAAGCAGGACAAAGGGGCCTGAGAGTTATTGCCCAACTGTCATTGAAAATCAATCGGAGCTGGGCATCTAACTCCCTGGAGCTCCTTTGAAAATCAATCAGAATTTGCAGATGACAAAGCAGTGGGGGGAGGGGCAAGTTGCCAACACTTTGGAGGACAGAGCTAAAATTCAAAGGGATCTTGAGAAATTGGAGAACTGGACTATAGACAACAAAATGAAATTCAACAGCCACAAATGTAAGGTGCTATACTTGGGAAGAAAAACTAAACGTACAAATACAGACTGGGGGATAATTGGCTTGGCAGCAGCACTGCTGAGAAGAATCTGGGAGTTATGGTAGATCACAACCTGAACAATGCAATGGTTTTGCAAAAAAAAAGGCAAATGAAGCTTTAGGTTGCATTAACAGAGGAATAGCAGGCAACAGAACCACTGTATGCGGTGCTGGTTAGGCCTCAACTGGAGTACTGTCCAATTTTGGTCACCAATGTATAAAAAGGATGTGGAGAAACTGGAAAGGATCCAGAGGGGTTAGATTAGATGACACTTGTGGTCCTTTCTAAACCTATGGTTCTATGAACTACACGCTGGATCTCAGCTAGGGGAATCCAGTAAAGCAGATTTTATCTTTCACCTTATTTCTGTTTTTTAGCTACAGAGTGGACAAAAAAAATAAAATAATTGTAAATATATTTAACAGTTGTGTTTTTAGGGTGTCCAAATTCAAGTGCCCTATTGTCTGAGTTGCTTAAAATTTTGCTGAAAAATTCTACATCAGTCCTAGATCTCAGGCTAACATGACTTGTGGATTTCAGAAGTGGGTCCAAAATAAGGCTTATAATGGAAACTCGGTTGTAGTCTTAATCATAGAGCAGCCGCTTCCTGTTCATAATATGTCTACATATCTATAGTCAGCCAACTTTTTTTTTATATCTCATCTATTACCATTTGCAAATATCAATAAAGAGGGAATGTTTTGTAAACTCTCCTAGAATTCAGACAGATTTTCCATCTGGGGCCTGTATTGTTCAGGGCAAGGTACTTACAATCCTGTTACTTCATTTTATAGCTCTCTCAAACTAGACAAGCTGATCCTGCTCTTCATCATGTATCAGCAAATGAAACAAAGGATTACATGGGATTAACCCTTTGGAGACAAAGGACACAGTCCATTTAATTACGATCATTTTCCTAAGCATTCACTTGGCTGAGAGTCTGGAAAAGGCCTGCATTTTGGAAGGATGTAGAGAAACTAGAAAGGATCCAGAGGGGTTTGACTAGATGACACTTGTGGTCCTTTCTAAACCTATGGTTCTATGAACTACACACTGGATCTCAGCTAGGGGAATCCAGTAAAGCAGCTTTTATCTCTCACCTTCAGCTGTGGAAGGGGGGGGAAAATATCCTGCTCTATCCACAGACCTGAATCCACTTGCAGAAGTGATGCCCAGGCCAGAACTAAGGGACACTCTCCTGTTAATTCAAAGCAGCTCTTATGAAAGTCCTTCTTTAATTAAATCTAAATCTGCTGTTTGTGCAGCGGAGGACAAATGTGCTATAGTTTGCCAAAGCTTTATTTACAGATTAAACATCCTAGCCTTTGTATAAAACTGCTTTGAAGCAATATTTTCCTGACAAGATTTTAGCTTAGTTAGTTATTTTTAGTTATTATACTCACCATAATCCATGTCCCTGGAGACAGGTTGATGTTGGGCACTTCCTTCAGGTGCCTCATTCATAGGACTTATTTTATACAGAAAGCAAATTTAAAGGAACTTGGATCTGATTTTTTTAAAGGCTCTTAACCCAGTTTTAATTGTTTTCTCCAGTTATCAAATTGATTCTATTGACTTCAGTGGGTAACATCTATTCACTGCCCAATTCTGCCACCATTACCTACATTGAGTGGTACCTTATTCTGAACAGAGAGCCCTTGCTTTAACTACACAGTGAGCTGCAACTCAACATATTCAAGGGAGGAAAAAATCTAGTCCTATAGAGAAATAGAACAGACAAAACATACACACACACACCCATACTAAGGTTACATTTTCAAAGCCACCTAAATGATTTGGATGCTCAGTTCCCATTTAATGTAATGGGCACTTAATTTCCAAATACTGTAGGCAGCTTTGAAAAGCTCAGCCTTGATATTTAGAATGTTGTGTAGTTAAAAAACAAAAGTATCAAAAGCTCTGAATACAAGCCCATTGTATGCTTTGAAGTGCTACCTACGCTGCAGGGTATGAGAACATTTGCTTCCTCTATCTCCGTAGAAAAGTCAGTCAACTTTCTTTTAAAACAAAACATTGAAGGGTTTTTTTTTTTTGGGGGGGGGGGGGAATAAGCAAAATGGAAGGAGAAAAATCACTGTTTTCTTCCCTTATTTGCCATATTTCAGACGAAGGTTGGAGGGACAAGCCACAGTGGGGGGAGTTTTGAAGAAGTTCTCAGTTCTACTGCCCACGCCAGTGCTCAGGGCTCTATCACAGGCACTCCGCTTCCTGAGAACGAGGAGGAACTTCAGTGTTAGACTGTAGCCCCTACTGGCCATCTGTATCCGACCTGGTGAGACTTAATGTTTTCTATGCTTTCTTTCCACATCCAGCTTGAGACACGTGGCTTTGTAACCTCTTGAAAATGGCCTCACCCATGTGATACTGTAGTCATTCTTCCAAATGTATTGGTATTTTTACTAGGCCATTTTTACCATTAAGCATTTTTATACTCCATAGAAATTGCGCACACCATCATTTCTTAATGTTCCAATTTCTATAATGTAACCAAACAGTTCTTGCTTTATGGTATTTTCCCTCCAATTCACTCCGCACCTCTGGTCCAGTTGGTAATTTCTTTGTTTTTTATTTATTTAAAGGACTAAATGGGTTTTTAGTATGCATGTTTCCACCGATTATGTAACCCCTCTGTGCCACAGCAGACAGATGGGTCTAGGACTGTGCAAGGATTTCCGTTGCCAGCAATAGTCTGTACACCAGCTGTCCACCAAATTATACTAGTGCCCTTTACCGGGCATACAGACATGACCTGAGCTGCTTAAGGAGTCAAACAGAATCATTTGTTGTTACACTGATGTCTCTCTTTCTTTTTCACTTCCACAGCCTGTCTTTGAATTTCCTCCCCTAAAGAGGAGCCCAATTGTTCAGATGCAAACTAAGTTGATCAGTTACTGCAGTGGTCTCCAAAGTGGGGGTGCGCAGCAGGAGGAGCGCACTTTTTTTTTTGCTTTGCTTCGGCAGGGGGTGCGCGATCAAAAAAGTTTGGAGACCACTGAGTTACTGTCCCACAGCAGGAAACACTACAGTTGAAAAACATGTTCTGTTTGATACTGGGACCCAATTTCAGTATTAAACCAACAAACACAAACTGTACCTGTTTGCCTCCATACCATCTCCTTAGAAAGAAGGTCAGATTAATATGACTGAATAGTGTGAGCCTCATTAGAGTTAGAACCTTCAGAGAATCTGTATACAACAACTTAATAAAGATGTGCCATGCCTTTAGTTTACACTCCAGAGCTAGTACTTAGTATAAACCTTATATTTTATGGTATACTGGCTGAGTATGTGCTTCAGACTGGATCAAACTGTCCTGCTTTATTGCACTTCAGGGCATAATTCAATCTTCAAGAAGCCAGAATCATCTCTTAGCTTAGATGCAGCATGATTTGTTGCATCACTTTAAGAGAAGGAACAGTAAGGTTATTATAGTGCAGCCAGCCATTGGTGGCAGTAAAAGCCTATCACGTATAAACATGAATGTGGGGGGGAGAGAGAGAGGAATGTAGCCTGCTTTTAAAATAGGCCTGTTCAATTATCATACTGCAAAGCTTCAAATCAACTTTAGCCATTCTGTATCCAAGGTTTTGCTAAAAGCTTGTCAGGAAAATCCTGTATCAAAGTGGTTTTACAGGGGTTCTGTTTTTGTTTTTAACGTCTTACACTTAATTCTCCCATGTGACAAGTTGATTCTGAACACCTCTCAAATGTTTCTTTAATGTGATTTATTTTAATGTTACACAGAAAGCAAATTAATTTTTTTGTGACAATTTGCAAGTTTCTGTTGCAGCATTGTGCATAAACATTCATTTTATTTTTAAAAACAATTACATAGTTTGTGTAAATGAAGTTAGTGATTTTTATTAAAATGAGGTTTTTAAAATGAGCGTCTCTGCCTTGTGTGTTTTTATTAGCAAGATGCCCCTTGTAACATTTTATTAGAACAAGACTGTGTATTACAATGGAAATACAAAAAAAAGTTGCAGATGGATGGTTTGGGGCACCCCCATAGCTTATATTAGCTATCTGAAATCAGGTTTATTTTTCCCCATCATTGATAGTTAGAAACACACAAACCTGATTATTATTATAGCCATTTAAAATAGGACTATACCTGCTACTTGCACAGTGTGCAAGAATTCTAAAATGGCATTTTTATACCCAAAAAACTTGTGTATAAACATACCGTTGATGCCCAGTCTCTCTTCCTAACTATTAAAGTGGTGGGCAATTGAGACATCCATATGGGAAGTGGGAGAGGGTGAGGGCCAGGTTGTTTGGGGGACGCACAGCCTTCCCTACCCGGCCCTCCATACAGTTTGGCCTGAGGGCAACATCAGGGTTCCGAAAAAGTTTGCCCACCCCTCGCTTAAGTAGATAGAAAAGTTGTCATGGTCAGGACATATGATCATTTTACCATAGGAACAGGTAGTGACTTATTCTCACAGACCAGTACTGGACTATCCTAAAGGAAAAGGACAAGACATATGATTATTCTATGCTAGTACAAACCCAGGAGGTGCCATCATGCCCTTTGGTACCTGGAATGCATGTGTCCAGTGCTATTGGAAAAACAAGGCAGATTGGTTAAATCTAGTTTTAGATGACCTATACATTACTTTTTACTTGGCATTTGGAGTGTAAGGTGAATGCCACATGAGATGGCTTCTTGGAGACTGGTATCATATGGAACCTTTTTCCATAAATTGGACTAAAACTGGCTATTTGGTCTCTTGCATATACAGTAGAAGTAGAACCTCCAAGTTACAGACACCTTGGGAATAGAGGTTGGTCATAGCTCTGGCTCCAACGTCTAGCCTGGGCCAACTTGTCCCCCTCCTGACTGGGAATGGTGGATGCTGGTGAAATCAGTGCAGACCAGCAGGGGCTCACAGCTTTGCCTGCAAATCTCAATGTCTTCAACTCCTACCTGTGAGTAGGTGCTCCCCACAGCTACCTTGAAGATGCAGTATGGCCACAGTACCATATTTGCCCTTTTTTGGGATTCTCCACTGCTGCCTGATTGGTTACTTCCAGTTTCACATGGTGTCCGGTTGACCAGTCAGTCCATAACTCTGGTGTTTGTATTTTTGAGGTTCTACTGTATTTCATAATGAACAAAATTGGATCAAGCAATTGACTATACAAGTTAACAGGTTGCATCAAACTAAAAAAAAAGACACAACCCTAGTTACACTGTTTGATCTCAGGATAATTTTGCATTTGATATCATAGGATGCCAATTTCCCTTATCTATTTTTTTCATGGATTCCCAGCAATTAATGGAAAGAAAAAACACTCCTGAAACAATTAGTGATGCTGTAGCAGCAAAATAAATATTTTATTTTAGCTACAGAAGCTTTAAAATCAATCAAGTGCATGGCTCACTTGCTGTAGCAGCTATTTTTTTATTTCTTTCTATATTAATGGAAGACACAAGTTGGACTACTTCTGGGTGATTAAATTTTCCTGTAAAACAAAAAGAAAATTCATTATCATGCTCTTATTTCCCTTTATAATAATTTGTGCCTGGAGCAACAGTATAATCTGTTACATATTCTATCACAAAAGAAACCATTAGTACATATGTTTAATTGTGAACACTAGCTGTGATGTTTCAGGATTAACCATAGCTACAAAGAAGAGCAACTGTTCATCCAGAGTATATCCTGTTCCATATACTATTTGGAGGGAGGAAGAGTCTAAAAATTCATGCTATGGATCCTGATTCAGGCTGGTATTTAAACTTAAGGTTCAGGTAATGAGCATTAATTCCATGTTATACTCTGGATTTGGAACTGGTGCTCACAGTTCAAGAAGAGCTGGAAAAGGTTGAGCGAAAACCCACAGCAATGATTGACGGATTGGAAAGCCTGCCTTATAGTGAGACAAGGAGCTCAATCTGTTTAGTTTAACAAAGAGAAGGTTAAGGGGTGACTTGGTCATCTAAGTACCGATATAGAGAACAAATACTTGACAATGGGCTCCTCAGTCTAGCAGCAAATGGTATAACAAGATCCAGTGGTTAGAAGTTTAAGCTAGACAAAGTCAGATTAGTAATAAGGCATAATTTATTAACACAGAGGGTAATCAATCACTGGAACAATTACCAGGGGTAATGTTACCCTTCTTGTCCTAGAACCTATGAATCGTGATGGGCATAAGTACATGATTTCTTTTCTGAACTGGAGCCATAATGAGGTGTAAAAGTTAACAGGCATGTTTCATAGTATGTTATGCAGGTCAGTTGCCAAGAAAACTGGCTGCATATAGCCTTTCTGAAGCTTCCCTGGCAGGAGAAAAAATTAAATCATTGGATAAAGGCTTGGCAGCAAAAGCTTAAATTAAAGCTTGTCTGATGATTGGGCAGACTATTTGACTATAAGAATCTTTCATTTCTGGAAAGAGAAACACCAGATCAAGCTGATCTAGCTGGTGAGGGGTAGCATCTCCAGTTTCACAACACTGAGTTTGGAAGTAGGAACACTAATAAAATCGCAGCTAGGGATATAGTTACCACTTACACTTTCAGATACTTCATTCTGATGTTCTCCTCTATATACTGACTCACTGACACTGTGTCTAACTATATAGTGCCGGTTCTTTTATTCTTGTGTTCTTATTTTTCAAAACACGTTGTTCTCTCTCTTTTTGAACATAGCCCTTCATTAGTGTTAAACTCTGTATATAAAAGTATCTATTTTCCCTTATCCTGCAGAGATTAAGTAAAATGAACAATAGTAAACACTATAAAAGGGAACTGAACACAATACAAGCACATCTGAAGCAAGCTGTTCACTAGGCTTGATTCTCCTTTACATTAAGACTATTTCACACTGTTCTTACAATGTAAAGAGACTTTAAATGTGTATATGTAGTTTATCCCCACTTTCAGGCCTCTTTACACTGACGGCTAGATTGACAAAAATGACATAAGCCGCTAACTGCCACTTTAAATCCAAGAATCATGCCCCACTGGGATTCACAGACTCCTCTCTCTCATTTACAAAAATCAAATTTCATACCTGAAGTTGAATCATAAAAGTCCTGCAGTCTTCCAGGCATTTTTTCCAACTCTTCATACTCAGATGCTTGGAGTATCATCTCACACTGATCCAGCTCTTTTACAAATCTGGCTTCTGCTGTAGACTGGTGTTCATATTCCTGAACAGATGTGCAATTAGAGAGATTTGATTCGCTATGCTGGAACACACCGTGCCAGAACTAAAAGGCCTTTTTTACACTTCGAATTTCTTCATCTGCATCACAGATATTCAAGAATACAGTAGACCTCATGTCTTTTTAAGGCTCTGATTCAGCAAAACATTTCAGCACATGCTTAAGTTCCACAAGACTTAACACGTTTGTGTGCTTTACTAAGTAGGTATATTATTATTCACATGCTGCAATGCTTTGCTGAATCTGAGCTCATATAAAGAAACCCCAGAATTTAGATTCATTAAAAATCCTTGGGATGCAGGCTTCAGAGAGCTTCTGGAACTTAGACAATGTAATTCCTTGCCTCCTCCACTTTCAGATCCTTGAGTTCTTCAGTCCAGTCCACTTCCCGAACTAGTGCCCTTAATTTTTTGAAGTTTGCCCTTTTGAAATCAGGGAACCTAGTTGCAGACCTATTTTTGTTTATCCTTCCATTTAGTTTAAATTGAATTAGCGCAGGATCACTTAGACCAAGATTATTCCCTACAACCAGTTCTTCTATGAGGTTGAATCTAAAATGGCATCACCTCTTGTTGGTTCAGTGACTATCTGGTGAAGAAATCTGTCAGCTATCACATGCAGGAAAATCTGGGCCCTACCGTTGTCAGTAGCACTTGCCCTCCAAGCTATTGCTGGGAAATAAAGTCTCCCACAATTATAAGACTTCCAGTAGTATTTATTTCATTAAAACATTAGAGATCTCTATCCATAGACAAATCAGATCTTGAGGGTCTGTAAGATATCCTAAGCATTAGCCCAGAGGAGCCTTCTTCCCCAGTGATTTTGACCCAAACAGACCCTTTTATCCATTCCATCACTTTTAATTTCTTTACAGTCTACCTCATCATTACACTCCACCACCTTTACTTCTGTCTTTCCTGAACAGCAAATACTCTTCAATAACTGTACTCCAGTCATTACTACGATTTCATCAGGTTTCTGTTATCCTTATAATATATGGGTCCACTTCCTGCACCAGTGGTTCTAGTTCCTCCATTTTGCTATCCAGCTACTTGCATTTGTCATTGTTCTCAAAAGGTATTTTTTAAATCTGTCATTCCTTCTTGATCATTTTAGCTTAATCTGTCTGAGCTGCTAATGTCTTTGTATCTCTTCCTATTTTTTCCTTTTAAGTCCTTTGATTTCCTTGTTATTTCCTCCCCCTCTCAGTTGCATGCAACAACTCCCACTGATTTTGAGGAGAACTGTGCACAAGTGAAAGCAGAATTTCACCTACTAACCAGAGAACAGGTGCCTATTTGGGCAGGGCCGTGAAACAAACAAAGAGGAAACTGGGCTACCATTGGAACTTACAGCCCTTAAAACAGAACTTCTAGTTCCCATGATGTGGGAAGCATGAACACTGATTAATATACATTACCTCCTGCCTCTAACAAGACAATAGTGGAGCTGTCATGCCTAATGGCAAGATCCTAATTTGTAATTCCAGCACATTTGTGTTCAGATAATGAACTTGTCATGCTTAACTGGATGTGTGACATATTCTGCTCATTTATTATGTTCTTTGCTCTAGGTTCAAAATCGGGGATCTGGATTTTGACAGCAGTGAAATACTAGTGTAAGAATCAATTTGAATTCAAATTACATTTTGAAATTTCAATTAAGCTTTAATTATTAGTTGATTTGAAGTCTTCATTTTAACATTTTTATATCCCCCCACCCCACTTTTTTTTTTTTTTTTTTTTTTTTTTAAGACTAGGGCTTTTCTTCAATTCACATTTATATTTAAAATGCTGTTCAACACTGCCTCTTATTTTCATGAATCTATTTAATCCTATTATTTTATATTCTGCGTCTTATCCATTCTGTCAGTAAACTTCACGCTTTTGTTTGGCAGTATCATAAATGATAACTTTATCATGGTGTCTTCTTGCTCAGAAATGTCTGTCTCAGTGCAATATATTAATCATGGGTAACAGATTGATCAATTGAGAATAATTTTATACTTGCCTCCTCATGCACATAGTACAATGGGGGCTGCTCACATTGCAGGTCAGTTTACTCTAATGAAGCACTGTACCATATTGTAATTACATGTACAGTGTCTCCACGCGAGTATTTGAATTTCCCTATACTTCTAACAGGAAGTAATTGGTTTCTCAGACAACACAGAATAGTAGTTATTGACTTAAATTATGACTATTGTAGTTGTAGACATTAAAAATTAAAACTAGTGGGGAAAGAGGGAAGTAACTCAGTGTGCTAATGTCCTCATTTGCCTCCAGTGAGTTACATTCACGTCCTAAATTAGGTTACAAAGTGAAAACCGCTTTGGTGGTCTCCTTCTGGTACCTCTTTCTTCACACTTCAAAACCATCCATCCGGTTGGCACAAATGGAAACAAGTGACGGTCGGCTCAAGGACCAAGCTAATGAGGATGTCACAAGTCAGGAACCAGCTGTACTGTCAGAGCTGTGGGAGGATCTTCCACAAACCCTGTCCACCCTATCTCCAGCTCAAACCTGTACTAATTCATTCTCACTTTCCACAGGGAACACTGAAGTCAATGGTATTGCCTTTGTATAACAGAGTAGATTTTTGATTGAATATTTCAAAGATTTTTTTTTTTAAACAGAACTAGCTGCTTAGCAGCAGTGAAGGCTAGGGTTTGTGTATATTTTCAGTGTGGTACACTGATACCCCTATTCATGAAACCAAATGCTGATTAAGTTACCCTGAAGGTAGAAACAAAAATAAATGATACAAATAACAATATGAACTACAAAATGTGCATATGAGAAATGATATCTAATGAGAAAGGTAAAAAGCTAATGTGTGCTGTAGTTAGATAAGGTGGGGATGGGGAATCAGCTCCTGTACAAGTCGGGACAGGAGCCCAAGGCCAAAAAAAAAAAAAAAAAAAAAAAAATGTATGTGAGAAATCCCATGGTATAGTTCAACTCTGTCTGTAATGACTTCCTGCCTGTTTGCTAGAGGAGTTTTCCAGTGAAAAAGGCTAAAGGAAAGGGCTAATTTTATGAATACACTATAGTATTCCATGATTCATTATTTTAACCTTGGAATGTAACTTTGAAAATCCAGTTCTGCTGTCACTTAAACCAATACAACCCAATTAAAATCAATGGAGATATAACTGTGGGCAGAATTTATCTTCAAATATCTGGAAACCTATTTAAATACAATTCAAGTGGAACAGGAAGAATATCAGTATTAAATGCAGCCTCAGATTACAGAGGTCAAGGACTGCACACCTACCTGCTTACAATAAAATATACAAAAACAGACAATTGGTGAGGGAAAATTACTATATAATGGAAACATATGTTGGGGGAAATAATAGCTTTTTTTTCCCCCCCCAACACAAATTTTTGGGGGAAAGCAGCCTAATGTTTCCTGACTTACAATTAATGCAAGATCACAATATTCTAACATATCACCTCTGTATGTATAACAGATTCTCTAGTATAAAGATAAGGTATTTTCAGGTCAACATGATCATTTTTCAAATTTAATCCATATTATAATTTAATTCAAATACCACCTATTATTTCACTGTATTACTTCCCAATTCATATTTCATTTAGTTGAAATTCTCATTTAAGATATTGTGGAAGTTAAAACCATAGTCCTTTTTAAGGTTATGTTGCTTATGGAACAGCACTGTCTGACCAGGTAAATACACATACTGGGCCAAATCCCACCCTGTTATGTAAATCAATCCCTAGAATGCAGTGGGGCTACACAGGTATAAGAGCACAATTTGGGTCATTATACCGAATTATTTTGTTTCCTTTATGAAAAAGAGTTCAGAAAGTTGCTGCCATACAAACGTACCCCCAAAGAAAAATTCCAAACCCATCTTGCTCTAAAGATTTTAGAAAAAGATTATGAACGTCACTAAGCATCAAACACCATGAAAATAAGACAATTGGTTGGTCCTGTTATCAGCAATAATGTGGAATAAATGCATCAAGTGATTTATACTTACTTCCCAGAGTTCATAGATTTCTTTTCTCAGGCCTTCTGATAGCAGCTGGGTCAAATGTTTCATAGCTGCCTGAAAGACAGACTCCTGCTTTCATTTGGCCATTATCTGAGTACAATATCTTTTCCTTTGTTTTCTGGAAAACAATTTGTCCACCACCACCTTTGTATAAACAGTGAATCATCTCTCTCTCCACAGCTGCACACGTACCGTACTAACTCTGCTAATGAAACAATAAAAGCAACGGGTACAGAATAGCTTCTGCACCCCAGACCTGCTCAATAAATTGCAGAGGACTAGCCTCAAGCAGCAGAAAATAATCTGAAGCACCACCCACTGACCCCAGGTACCAGATATTGTTTAACACTGTTTTGATGCAATACCAAATTATTGGTATGAACAGTGGAATCCTCTTTGCATGTTGTTCTAACTAATCAATTTCATTCTAGTCCTACTCTGTTCCCCAGTAATACTTGGGTCCTAATTGGAAACAAACAATAATAAAAGCAAGGCCAAGTTTTATGCCAATATACAGTTATGTCAAAACTTACCACTCAAGGTGTTATTTTATACAAAGATAGCACTTCAGAAGTATAAATATTTAGGGCTCAATCCTGCACCCGAAGAAATCAATTACAAGACTCCTGTTTGCTTTAATGGGACCAGGAGGAGCAACAGGCACGTAGGGCCAGATTTTTATAGGTATTTGGTGTCCTAAAGATGCAGACAGCTCCCTAGGCCCTTTTCCTACTAGGCACCTACCTGCATCTTTAAGCACCTAAATGCCCTTAGTCTGGCCCTTAGTGGAGAAACATTCCCAGCAGGCACTAGGGAAACTAATTTTTTTTTTTTTTTTTAAAAGAGCACACTCCAAACAGGTACATAATAGAACAGTCAATGTTACAGTGAATAAAGATAGCATTTAAAGAACTCTGAATAGCCATTTAATCTTTTAAGTCCAATCTTCTTTTCACCAGGAACATATTGCTAGAATTATTTTTTTTTTAAATCTAAATAAAACAGTAAGCATAAGAGTGGCAGAGAATTCACTGTAAGCTTGTTTTTCTTTTAGACTCTTTAAACAACTTATTTGTATCCCTTGGAAAAGATTATTAAGTAAGGTGGTGCCCTCTAGCTGTAATTGTAGGAAAACTTTTCCCTTTTAGCTTTAAATAATACAGAGAGCCAGAAAGGACAAAACTGTGATTAATGGATATGTTTGTGCCCATCATTAAAGCCAAAGACTATGTACTCAGACAGTTGCATTTGTTTGTCTGGCTCACTGATTACCTGCCACACAGGCGTACTGTAAGAATAATCAGGTAAAGTTTGTATGATACTTTGGAAGTGTCCAGTGCAGAGGTTTTCAAACTGGTGGTTGTTACCCCCACTTCATTTTTAATTTGTAAGGGGCAGTCACACTCAGAGGCTTGCTATTTGAAAGGGGTCAACAATACAAAAAGTTTCAAAACCACTGGTCTAGTGCCATGTGTCAAGTATTAACTATCTGTCCCTCTCTCTTCTGACCTGTGCCTCTACTCCCCAGAAAATAAGCATGGACATACATGAGCAACTTCACTAACATCTCAGACTACTGAAAATCCAGTCAATTCATTTGGCAGGTGGCTGATGTTTGGGTTCTTTCAAAAAACTTCCCTTTTATTATCCTGCACTTTGTAGTGTTATGTAGACAAGCCAAATTAGCAGGGTTTTTTAGTGCTACTCCGTGGCATACATGCACAAATTCATGTTCTATATTATGTTGTTTTGGGGGTCTCCCCAATAACTAGTTGTTCACCTCTACAAATAAAGTGCAAAGCCTTTACAAAGTTCTACAGAGTACCAGGCTGCATCTGCAACCATACCAACCTCCTCTCGCTGATGTTTCTCCTCTTTGGAGATGTTATCTGCAGGTGCTATATCTCCAACAATGCATTCAGCCATATCATGAACCAGAGCTAGCCGTACACATCTGATAAGGAGAGAAACACTGCATGATTAGCCAATAAACTTTACTGCTTATTAATAAACAAAGTGTAACTATATTGATAAACTCTCCCTCCCCCTTATATTATAACAGATCAGTATTAGTGAAATAATTTTCCATCCCATAGTATATTTGAATCCCAATTTCTAGTTACTGTTATGTATGAAAAGATATTTGGATAGATATCCAAAACCAGAAAGCCTTGTTGGGGGTGGAAGGTGTGTGTGTGTGTGGGGGGGGGGGGGGGGGGGGAGCAAAAGATACTAAGTGACAACAGTGTAGTTACCTAGCATATCATTTACCAATCCCTACCGCATAAAAGCTAAGGACATTATCCATTATACACTACTCACATGATAACAATGTTTGCATTTACTAAGTATAAAGATATAAGGAGCCCTGCCAAATTCAAATGCCATCTGACAAAATACACATATATTATGTAGCTAAGTTAGCAATTCATGGTGGCACAGCCCAGCCTTCTTTAACAGAGTGCAGTAAAAAGCATTAAAAGCAATCAGCAAATTAAGTGCAAATTGCAAGACTAGAACGCAGATCTATGTAACGCACTAGGGCTCACAGGCTTCCAGCTAAGTCAGTGAACCTCTCTGTGCCGTAGCAACCTCATCCAAAAAAATGTGGCTGTCAATGATGCTTTGTGCTCTGAGCACATCCTGTAGATCTCAAAGCACTTTACAATGGTGGGTAAGTATTATTAGTCTGATTTTTCAGTTGGCTTCAAGTTCATTCATTCCTCTGGCACAATGAAATAAGAGTGAAGCTTGCTCATGCAGGAGACAGCTTCTCAGGGTCCTGCCCAAGACTGTGGAATGAACTCCCCCAGAATCTAAGAACCATCACACACCTCACCACCTTCCGATCTACATGCAAGGCACATTTTTTTCCCCACTTTGCCTTCTCTAGCATATACCTATAGTGGGAGCGGGGCCAGGAGGTGGAGGAAGAGGAGGGAGAAAAAAAATGTATATTTTATTTTTTAAAACATTTCACTGCACGCACTTCCCCCCAGGAAAGACCAAGAAGAAAAACATGTGACAGATGTTAGTAATGTTGCTTAACGCACTTACTTGAAGGCACTGAGATACTACTGTGCTGAGCATGATAACAGAACAGGGCAATTATTAAGTGCATCCAGTCCCAGCTTCTGGCAGTCAGAGGCTTAGGGAGACCCAGAGCATGGAGTTGCGTCCCTGATGATCTTGGCTAAAAGCCATTGATGGACTTATCCTCCATGAACTTATCTAATTCTTTTTTGAACCCAGTTATAGTTTTGACCTTCAAAACATTCCCTGGCAATGAGTTCCACAGGCTGAGTGTGAGTTGAGCAAAGTAATACTTTTTTATGTTTGTTTTAAATCTGCTGCCTATTAATTTCATTGGGCGACTCCCTGGTTCTTGTGTTATGTGAAGGAGTAAATAAACCTTCCTTATTCACTTTCTCCACACGAGTCATGGTTTTATAGACCTCTATCACATCCCCCCTTCGTCATCTCTTTTACCTGGTACTGAAATTAGGTTTACCAGCTTGTAATTGCCAGGATCACTTCTGGAACCTTTTTTAAGAATCAGCAATTATATTGGGTATCCTCCAGTCATGTGGTATAGAAGCTGATTTAAGTGATGGGTTACATACCACAGTTAGTGGTTCTGCAATTTCATATTGGAGTTTCTTCAGAACGCTTGGGTGAATACCTTCTGGTCCTGGTGACTTATTACTGTTTAATTTATCAATTTGTTCCAAAACCTCCTCTATTGACACCTCAATCTGGGACAGTCCTCAATTTAATCACCTAAAAAGAATGGCAATCTCCCTCACATCCTCTGCAGTGAAGACCAAAGCAAAGAATTAATTTAGCTTCTCCCCAATGGCCTTCTCTTCCCTGAGCCCTTCTCTTCCCTGAGCCCCTTTAGTACCCTCAGTCATCCAGTGGCCCCAGTTATTGGCAAACTTCCTGCTTTTGATGCACTTAAAAAAAAATGTTGCTATTAGTTTTTGTATCCTTAGCTAGTTGCTCTTTATATTCGTTTTGGCCTGCTCAATTATACTTTTACACTTGACTTGCCAGAATTTATGCTCCTTTTTATTTTCCTCAGTAAGATTTGAATTCCAGTTTTTAAAAGATGTCTTTTGGTTTCACCACCTCTTTTCCTCTGTTGTTTAGCCATGGTGGCTTTTTTTTATTTTTTTTATTTTTTTTTGGCCCTCTTGCTTTTTTGGGGGTTGCGAGGGGCAGGAGAAGAGAGGCAGGAAAATACATTTAGTTTGAGAGAAATTTTAAAAAGTTTCTATGCAGCTTGCAGGCATTTCACTCTTGTGACTGTTCCTTTACATTTCCATTTAAGTAGCTTCCTCATTTTTGTGTACTTCTCTTAGAAGTTAAATGCTACTGTGGTGGGTTTCTTTGGTATATCTCCCCCCCCCAGGTTGTTAAATTTAATTACATTATGGTCACTATTACTGCACATCTTGGACCAGATCCTGTGCTCCACTTAGAACTAAATCAAGAATTGCCTTTCCCCTTGGGGGTTCTAGGACTAGCTGCTCCAAGAAGCAGTCATTATTGGTGTCTAGAAATTTTATCTGTGCATCCCATCCTGAGGTGACATGTTCCTAATCAATATGGGGATAGTTGAAATCGCCCATTATTGTTACATTTTCTGTTTTTGTAGCCTCTCTAATCTTCCTGAGCATTTCACAATCACTATTACCACCCTGGTCAGATTGTCGGTACGGTAGAACCTATAGTTACGAACACCTCAGGAATGGAGGTTGTTTGTAACTCTGAAATGTTCACAACTCTGAACAAAACATTATGATTGTTCTTTCAAGAGTTTACAACTGAATATTGACGTAATACAACTTTGAAGCTTTACTTCAGAAGAAAAATGCTGCTTCCCTCTTCCCCCTTTTTTTGTAATTTATGTTTAACACAGTACTGTACTGTATTTGGGTGGGGTTTTTTTTCTGGTCTCTGCTGCTGCCTGATTGCATATTTCTGGTTCCCAATGAGGTGTGTGGTTGACTGGTCAGCTCGTAACTCTGAGGTTTTACTGTAGTATATTCCTACTACTATACTCTTGTCATTCAAGCATGGAATTTCTATCCATAGAGTTTCTATGGTATAGTTTGATTCACTTTTTTTTTTTTATTATTTAAGCTATATTTGACTCTATGCTTTCTTTCACGTATAGTGTCACTCTCCCACCAGCACGACCTACTCTGCCATTCCTATAGATTTTGTACCCTGGTATTACCACATTCCATTCTAGCAAGTTTCTGTGATGCCTATTATATCCATATCCTCATTTAATACCAGTCATTCAGGTTCACTCATCTTAGTATTTAGACTTCTAGAATTTGTATACAAGCACTTATAAAATTTGTCAGTATGTAGTTGTCTGCCTCCATGTGGAGATGAATGGGACTTTTCCCTTTGTTTCTCTTCAGTTCCTATCTGTATTTTGTCAACTTCTATCCTCTCCTCTCCTCTTCACTAGGATGTAGAGTGTCCCTGTTAACAGAGCATCTCCTAAGGGATGCCTCTGTCCAAACTGTGTGCTCCTCTGCACCTGTTGGCTCTCCCCAAGCCCATAGGAGGAAATCTGTTCCACCTCTGCCACAAATTAGCTATGGAACTTCTGCCATGTCATTCAACTCTCTGGGCCTGATTCTACAGTGCCTTGCACCTCAAATTTATTGACATCTGTGCAAAGCAAGTCTAAAATGCTACCATTCTGATGCTATTGTTTTATAACCTTTTCACACTCACTTCTCACTGATGTCAATAACTACACAACGTATAAGGCAGTAGACAATCAGGCCCTGTGTTTCTGAGTTATCCATTGAAAAAGGATCCATGTATGTTCTCTGCTAGGCCAATGGACCATTCTGGTGGGCAATGCAGGAGTCAGTGTCAGTAACATGATTTAAAGTGGTTTATACTTCCTGAAGCTTCATTAGAAAAGATGAGTTCCAAGTTACAGAAGTCTATTATCATCAATTCAGAAAGGTGACAAAGCAAATATGATACTGTACCACTCTTGACAGCTGATACAATGCTAATTATGTTTTCCTTTATATGCTAAATTAATTACATTTTTTTTTATTTCTCTCAAGTGTTAATAGAATCTCTGTCAAAAGCTACATAAAATATGGATTTTGCTTCACCATGCACTTCAAACTCCTCTTTGAACAGGATTCTTCAGCCTTCTTATGTACATCTCTTGAGAGAAATCAAGCTGGAACTATTCTGTGTTAGCAGCCTGTCCAAGCCTCCACTTTTAACTAATAAAACAACTCCTCAGTCTTCAACTCCAGAAGGCACATAGCAACTTGTGAAAGAATGGAAAAAATATCAATGTTGATTCCCCCTCTGTATTCTAAAACTCCTTGCCAGGGTGTAATGAATAATTAGTTCTCAGTTCCCAAATCTCCAGACAGGCCTAATCATCACCATTAGTATTCTTACCTGTCTTTATTAAGTTGTTTATCTTCAGTTACCAAAGCCATGACTGCCATCCTGTACATATGATCTGATACACTCTCTGGTTTCTCTACATTCCTGTACACCCAGCCTGTTCGTGGTACTCTCTGCTTGGAGACAGTTTTAACAATATAAAACATTTGAATAAACGTTCTGAAGAATTTAGCTTAAGAGATACCAATGGAAATTTGTTCCATTACGGGTAACCATTTCCTTCTCATGCATAAATGAAGCCTCAATGTTAGTGAAAAATAAACGTTACAAAGCCAGAGTTAGTTTGAAAGTACAGGCGATTGATCCTGTGACAAACTCTATTGCAATATACTACACACACAGCACACACCACTAGAAAATCTGTCCTTTTCAGCTTTCAGAGACCATTTCAGCTTGATTAACCACACGCATTCAGTATGAATAAATAATATTCAGCATTTAAATAGCACTATACCTCTTCAAAGCATTGGTCACCCATTAACTACTGTAATTAATCTTCACTCCATCTCTGCAATGTAGGTGTAATTTGTATTATCCCCATTTTACAGAGGTGGAAATTGATACTAGGTACTGTTAAATTACTTGCTCAGAGGAACTAGAATTAGGGTTTGTCTTCACTACCCGGCGGGTAGAAATCGATCTCTCGGGGATCAATTTTATTGCGTCCCGACGAGACGCAATAATCAATCCCCGAATCGACACGTGTACTCCACCAGCACAGGTAGGAGTAAGCACCATTGACGGGGGAGCTGCGGCGGTCGATTTGCCACCGTCCTCACAGCGGGTAAGTCGGATCAGATACGCAAATTCAGCTACGGGAATAGCATAGCTGAATTCGACGTATCTGAAATCGATCCCTCCCCCCGTAGTATAGACGTAGCCTTAAATTCAAGAGCTTCTGAGGTAAGCCCCATGCTCAGTCAATGACACTTTTTGGATCAGCCTTCCATCCCTCAGCTGTCTGCCAACCTGCACGTGTTTCTGCTTCAAATGGTTTTTGCCAGGACCACTCTGTTCTATACTGGAAGCAAAAATCTTTGGGTTTGGCTAAAAACGTTAAAGCTGGGGCTAAAGAATTTTTCAATTGATCTCATATTTTAATACGTCCTGGTACCTAGAGCCAAGTCCAGAGAAACATATATTGCATGTCTCTAGCTAACTATAGGGACTTGGATCCAGGCTGTAGTCAGGGCCAGCTCCAGGCACCAGCTTGCCAAGCAGGTGCTTGGGGCGGCCACTCCAGAGAGGGGCGGCAGGTCCAGCTGTTCAGCGGCAATTCGGTGGACAGTCCCTCGCTCTCGCGGGGAGCGAAGGACTTCCCGCAGAATTGCCGCCGCAGATCAGGACTTTTTTTTTTTTTTGCGCCACTTGGGGTGGCAAAAACCCTGGAGCCGGCCCTGGCTGTAGTCCTATAACCCCCTGAGGTGTCACAAGACCAGTGGTGCAGGCAACACAAACGAGTCAAGGAAACCTAGGAGCAGCATATGCTTCAGGCAGGCTCAAGTACATAAACTCCTGCAGAAAAAGACGACGTGAGCTGCTGCACTCACTCAGCCTTCACTGGAAGCTAAGAAACTAACATACAAAATGAGATACAGCAGCAGCCGGGTTCTCAAGCAGAATTTTCTCTAACAGATCACAGACTGATTTCATTTTTTTATCCAGAGACCTGCACTGACATTTAGCTCAAGAGCGCTAGAATTGACCCACCTACCGACATTTTAAATGGGAGTCGATGGAGGAAGGGATGTGGACTCAAGTGTGATCCTGCAGCAAATTCCTCGCAGGGGTCTATTAACTGACAAGGAAACCAGGCACTAGGCTTTGGTTAACTGAGCACAAGACTGGGAACCCAGAGCTCCCGATTCTAGCCTCAGCTCTGCCTCCGACTCGCTTCTGTGGCCTTGGGCCAAGTCAGTTCCGCTCCCCCGGGCCGCGAAGGGGAGGCGATGATACCCGGCACCCCCTCGCGGGGCAGTTCTGGAGCCTGGCCCGGGCATTGCTACCGGGGGTTAAGCCCCGTACCGAGCACACTGACCCGGCGGGCACTTGGCGAGGCCCAGCTAAAAAGTCCAGGCAGGCAACTGAGCTCACCCCCCCCCCCCGGCTCTTCACGCCCTCCCGCCCCCCACCCCGGCCTCAGCGCCGTCACCTTGAGCTGCCCCACCAGCCTCAGGAACTGCAGCAGGCTCCCGGCGGCGCCGCCCAGCGGGGCCGCGGCCATGGGGCTGCCGGCGGAGCGGGCCGGGGAAGAAGCAGCGGGGCTCGCGGAGGCCGCCTCGCGCGGGGCTGCAGCTGCTGCCGGGACCCGCCTCCCCTTCCGCTTTGTCCCGGGCGAGCTCAAGCACCCGCCGGCGCCTTCTCCCCCCGCTGGCCCTGCAGCGAGACGTTGCCGCCTGGAAGACGAGGCGGGGGGCCCAGCAATGGCCGAGACACGCCAAACCCTAGTGCAGGGCTGGGGCGGGCCGGTGAGGAGCCGCCCCCTGCGCCCGCCCCTCGCTCGTGTGACCGCGGACCTGAAGAGCTGCCGGGCTCCTCTCCCGGCCCCTCGAAGTGGCTGAGCACATTTTGCACCGATCTGCTGGGAAACTGAACACGGGTGAACTGAACATTTCCGCCCTCACCAAAGCCGAACTTGGCAGAAAGTTACCAGTGTGTAATAACAGAGAGTTATAGTGCAGCTCGGATCAGAGGCGAATGGACTAAACCAGGGGTGGCCAGCCTGAGAAGGAGGCAGAATTTAGCAATGTACATTGCCAAAGAGTCACATTTAATAATAATAATAGCTCAGCAGCCCCCCATCAACTCCACCCACTGGCAGCCCTGCAGATCAGAGCCTGCCCCTTCCTCCCGACCAGCTGTTTTGTGGTCTGCAGGAGGCTCTGAGGGGGAGGAGTGAGGTCATGGCAGGCTCAGGGGAGAGCGTGGGAAGGGGTGGAGTGGGGGCAGGGCCTGTGGCAGAGCAGTGAGCACCCCTGGCACATTGGAAAGTTGGTGCTTGTAGCTCCAGCCTCAGGGTCGGTGCCTATATAAGGAGCCTTTGTCAAGTTGCCAGCCAGCAGCACTTAAGTGCCAGACTGCTGCTCCATCCTGGATTTCAGATGCCAGCTCGCTGCTCCAGTACCACAATACCCCTGGCTGAAATAAGGGTGAAATGGCATCCCATAGTGATTTAGTAAGGGACAAGCAATTTTTAAACAAGGAACATCCCTTATAATACAGGACTGTTGGCAATCTGATATCTGGGCTGCAGGGAGACACCTATCTCTGCTTGTGATCCACAGCTGGGAACCCTCTCCTGGAGTCAGGTGGTTGCACCTAAGCCCTTGCAAGAAACAGCATAGGCACCTGCCTACTTCCAAACAAAATGGTCGGGGAGGGAGTTTAGCTCAGTGGTTAGGGTACTCACGCATTTTGTGTGGCGTTAGGCATGCTTTGAGCACTCCTACAGGATTTGGGCCCCACAGACAAGCTGAACAGAGGAATTCCTATCTTCCCCTGATTAGAGGGTCACATTGGGGTTTAGGCAGGAGACAGGTGTCTGGATGCATGCCCAGAGGGACTTTTACTGTAACAATTTAGGCATGTACAGGG
Source organism: Malaclemys terrapin pileata (assembly GCF_027887155.1). Taxonomy (NCBI): domain Eukaryota; kingdom Metazoa; phylum Chordata; order Testudines; family Emydidae; genus Malaclemys; species Malaclemys terrapin. Next base: position 114,281,878 of record NC_071507.1, on the reverse strand, counting down.
TCAGGTGGCAGCTGAGCAGGGGTTGTGTAGATCACAGTGGTGACTAAAACTGGGACTTGGACATCTAAATCCCTTTGTGGATCTGATCCTATTGTTTTCACTAGTTGGCTCTTGTCATTTGAGTTAAGGTTCCTTCCTTACAATATGCAAAAAATAAGAACTGTGCTATTATTCTGAGCATAAAACTGAAATATGTTGGAGTCAAGTACAGTTAAACACTGGGGACACAAAATGAAAGGGGGAAATCTTTACATGTCAAAGAAAAAAGGAGCAGAGGTGGACAGCATCCAGGAAGCAGAGTGGGACTGAAATTAGGTAGTATTATTTGAAGCAAATTACTGGGGGACTATACAATAGACCACTAAATCAGAAAGGGCAAGAGGATGATTAAAATTGCCAGTATTAAGTGTAAGGTTCTCAAAGCTAGGACAATGTCTCTTTACATTCTTTGTACAATGTCAAGCATCTAATGCGCTTTCACCTAGTTAATAATAATACAGGGAAAAGACAGTATTGATGGGGGAACAAACAGTTTAGATTTAAAAAAATAGGACATCAAGGGAAAAAGCAAGTGAGCAAGTGCTCCTTGTCTGTTTCCTTACAATACATTCCTTACAGGCATCCTTTTTAGCACTTCTATAAACTGAAATAAATACACACACTATTTTACCACACACTCAATATGTTTTAAGCCCTCAGATTTCTTTGCTAAATTTCACATTGCTAATTAAAATGTCAGACAATGGTCTGCATGTGGCAATTTTTTTCCGGGTTTTAAAACAGAACACTAGCTTTCACAAACAGTTTGATTAAGTTGGATCTGTTTTTTTCTAAATATCTAGCCATCAACAGATGGTAAAGCTTTTTTTTTTTTTGCTTGCATGCATATTTAAACAGTGCTCCTGAATGAATTATAAAATCCAAGTTTTATTTTATTTTTTTACAGAGTCGATCCTTTAAATGCTGTCATCAGGACTCCATCAAGTAGAGGCCATGTATCATAGATAGGGTGACCAGATATCCCGATTTTATACGGACAGTCCCAATTTTGGAGGCTTTTTCTTATATAGGCACCTATTACCCCCCACCTCCATCCCGATTTTTTACACTTGCTATCTGGTCACTCTAATCATAGACCCAAAGGCCATCATATTTGGCTTCATTTTCACTAGATTTTCATGTATCTTACAGAGTCACACGTGACACAAGCCAAATCTCCCCCATTCTCTGTAAACTTGTCAAGTACATTCTGAATTCTAGGCTGTTATGAAGTGACATGGGAATGTAATAGTATGAGGTTGGCCAGGCTGATGTGTCTCATTCAACCCTGTTTTATCTTTAAGGGTAGCTATTAACAGCACTGCCACTGCTATGACCAATTTCTCTCATCACTTTACAGAAGGAAATAAATCCATTTCCTTTAAGCAGCAAAATCACTGATTTTTTTAAAGTGTTTAATAAAACTAGTCTTCCAAAGTTTGTATCAATTAAAACACATATGCAACTTATGTAGGATAAAATTCCCTTGAAAAGCATGTGAAATATGCTTGTAATTAATATTCTTTAAAACTTATATGTAAGCAAAATTGCATTTTTTTCCGATCTGCTCTTGGTCAAATCACACACAGATTTTAGTAAGTCTGTAACTTTATGCATGTGAGTAATTCCATGTAACCTAATGGAACTTCTCACATGCTTAAAGTTAATCACATTATACTTAAGTCTTTATAAGTACAGGTCCTGATGCTGCATTCAGAGAAAGGCAATGCCCAGTAATCATTATCCTTTTGAAAATCCCCAGCTTCTTTTCTTTTTAAGGTACTCTTAGTTAATTCTACAGGCCCTGAATTTGCCATGAAGAGCACTGACCTGGGCTAATGCTGGGTTAAGTTCCAGGAGGACTTGTGTTTCGGGGGATGAGTCTACACTAGACATTTTTTTCTTTAAAGTCCTCTTCATTGCAACCTCTGCACCAATGGTAGTGATGATGAGAGTGCTACTGTTGACTGTGCACTAGCACTTTAACTACTATGTCGTCTAAACCTGCTCAATCAGGATGACATGGTGGTTAAAATGTCAGTGCTTATTAGCATCTGGACTACACTAGCCCTCAGAGGATCAGTACCGGCACCTGTAAGAAATAATACGAAAAATATCTAGTTTAAAGAAGGCTGGGGTGGCACAACCTCTCTCTGAACTCCAGAGTGTGTAGGTAGAGTGTACATGCTGCATTATCTACTGACCACAGCATGTTCTCCTCTCTGCATGTGACAGCTCCCTATTCATGTGAAACCCAATTTCTGAGCTGGGTAACCCAACAATAGAAACACAGTCAGGGTTTCAGGTTTCTTGTGATTACTGTGCTACTTAATGCAGAAACCTTGGCAGTGGACTTTAAAGTTTTCCCTACAGGCAGTAAAGATAATTGAAAGGTTTAAGGCTCATTCTTGTTTCTTTAATCCCAGATTATTTTTATTTTTTGCTTCTTCTTGAATAAAGAGAACATCAGATGAAGAAATACCAAAATGCAATATTCAAGTTTTTAACCCAGTGCTTTGTGCTGAGGTAATTCGTGTTTAATGATGACAGATGGCGCTCTCTGCCAACAGATCTTTACCTCAGATACCTACTAGCTGTCACAAGACTACTAGGTTTAAATCACTTTTTAATCCTTCTAACAAAATAACTTTGGTTTGTGCTTTACACATTTCAAACAATAATATAGAAGTCCCAAAAGCAAAAGCCAGAGGCTAAAAATTCTGTATACGGCAATTATGGATATATCTAACTGTTCCCTGATGAGATTCATGAAAAAAAGGCATTTGGAATCATTTGTTGCCAGTTGACAGAAAGGGAGGTTATCTAGTTTGTTATATATCATGCTATGATGACATCTCATAGGCTTTAATAACCAGGGGCAACAGCCTCTCATCCTGCATTTAAAAAAGCATTGAAGAAGACGCTCGCTGCAGTCTTTTACTTCCCACAGTAATGCTGTGTTATTCCCTTCGTGAGGCAATCTCAGCAACAGTGCATAAGAGATTAATGCAAAATCTGTTTATTCCAATAATCCGCAGGTGCAAACAGGCCAAGTAATATGGATACCAGGCCTTACACATATAAGTGATGTGGCTCTGATCTCCCCCTAGCCGCACCTTATTCTAGTAGCATGGCTGGCCTTACATCTGTGGTGCTTCATATATTGGCTCTTCCCTTTGCAGTCATCTCTGCATAACTCTGTTATGATGACCCCTCTGATGGGGGTGAAGGGTTGCAGGGCAGGCAGGTAGGCAAAGTTAATGTTATGATGTGGAAAATATCCATGCCACATAGAACAGCTGCAGAGCATTAATGTACAGTAATGCCTTTTGTAGATACCAGGCCAAGTTCAGTCTTGATATAGATGGGTGCAACTTCATTGACTTCCATGGAGTTGTGCCCAGTAAACCTAGGACTGACGACAGTCAAAGATCCTGTGCAGTGCTTCAGTATAGTCAAGCTGTATTTAGGTGATATACACCATTTAGACCTGTGTAAGTATAAGTATTACCTACATATGTGCATGTATACACTCACATTTTGCCATATTAAAATGCATATTGTTTGGTTGTGGCCAGCATACCAAGCAATGCAGATTGCTCTTTATCAGTGACCTGCCCTCTCAGTATTTACCACTCCCCCAATTTTTGTGTCATCTACAAAATCTATCAGGAACGATTTGATATTTTCTTCCAAGTCATTAAAAATTTTTTAAATAGCGGGGGGCCAAGAACTGATCCTTTCAAGACCACACAAGGAACGCACCCATTTCAATGATGATTCCCCATTTACAATTACATTTTGAGACCTATCAGCCAGTTTTTAATCCATTTCATGTGTTTTTATATCTTTTCTAGTTTTTAATCAAAATGCGATACCAAGTCAAATGCCTTACAGAAGTCTGTTACATCAGCACTAATATCAATCAAATTTTTATCAATCAAAACTTTATCAAATTTATAATCTCGTCAAAAAAAGATATCAAGTTTGTCTGACAGGATCTATTTTCCACAAACCCATGTTGATTGGCATTAATTATATTGGCCGTCTTTAATTCTTTATTGAGTCCCATATCAGCCACTCCATTATCTTACTCAGGATCGATATCAGACTAACAGGCCTATAATTACCCGGGTCATCCCATTTACCCTTTTTAAATATTGACACAACATTAACTTTCTTCCAGTCTTCTGGAACTTCCCAAGTCTTACAAAACTTATTGAAAATCAACATTAATGGTCCAGGAAGCTCTACAGACAGCTTTTAAAACTCTTGGGTGCAAGTTGTCTGGACCTGCTGATTTAAAAATGCTAATTTCTGTAGTTGCTGTTGGGGTGGCAGATTTGTATAATTTTTTGTGGTGCCCAGAACAGGTCCAAGGCCCACTCCCTCCTCCCCCCATGAGAGAGGTTTGGGATGTGGGAAGGGCTCAGGGCTAGGACAGAGGGTTGGGGTGCACAGTGGGGCCAGGGATGAGGGCTTCATGGTGCAGGAGGGGACTCAGGGCTGGGGTGTGGGGAGGGGTGAGGGCTCTGGCTAGGGGTGCAGGCTGTGGAGCGGGGCCAGGGATGAGGAGTTTGAGGTGCAGGCAGGCTGCCCTGGGCCTGGGGCCAGACAGGATGACTCCTCCCAGCCCTCTCCCTGCTGACAGCAGCGAGCTCGGTGGCGGGGTGGCTCCTCTCCCCCTGGTAGCACACACACCCTGCACGTGCTCCTAGGGCACCTCTCAGGTCCAGGAAGCCTCCTCGCCTCCCCTGCTCCCCTGTGGTGGGTGCCAGGGTGGGGGCTGCCATCACGTGTGCACCCCCTCCCTCCGCCTGCTGCCAGCACCGCTCCCTTTTGTAGCCAGCAGCAGCAGCAGCAGCAGCGGCAGCCAGCGATGGAGCGCAGAGCGGCAGGGCAGCCACCCACTGCCCAGGGAGGGATGCTCCAGGGGAGGCGAGCGGGAGCAGCAGGCGGGGCTGGACAATGCTCTGGGGGAAGGCACGCAGGGCAGTAGGCGGGGCCGGGGGAGAGACCCAGCCCCGAACATTGGTGGAGCCAGGCCCCCGGGCCCTGAATATTGCTGGACCACAGGCATCACGGGCCCATATAACCCGCCAACCCTGGCTGCTGTTTAACATGTTCCTGAGATCCTTGCCTGCACTTCAAACCTTCTGCATGTAGTGTTATTGTATCCAACAATCATTTAGGAAACTGCATTACCTGCAGGTGACATAGTAACAGAAACATGCATGATGATTAGCATGGAGCAAAGTGTCCTTCTGATCACTGCCACATGAGAACATGGACTGGAGGAGAAGAGGGGGGAATAGATGGAGTTTCTATCCCTCTGATTTTATCAGGACAGTTAAGGAGTAAGTTACCATGACCTATGAAAGAAAAAAAAAGTTGTCATTTCCTATGTATACAGAGGAGTAACAGTGGAGTGGATAAAAGGTGAGGTTACCAGAAGACCTTGAGGAAAGAGAACAAAAAACTAAATTTAAGAGCAAATCAATCCTACATGCTCAGAAAGTTTCTAATGTAAAAAGACAGATGAATTAAAGGATTAGGTCACACTGCCTGATCAACATCATTTGATCTTCTGCTATTGAAAAAGTCCCATGCATTTTTCTAAGTCACTGGGCTTCTCACGGGATGGAAGCAATGCAAACTTTAAATGAAATTACAAATCTGACATAGAAGAAAACTGATAAACTGAAAACAACTCTCCTTGCTTCAGTAATGATCACTTTCCCTTTGCTATGAGATGATGCATTCAAATCACAACACAGAAGACCTCTGCATTCTGATATGACAAATAAAGGTTACAAGCTAAATGGAAGCATCTCAAACTTCAATCTCTGAGAGGTTCATACTCTGTGAAGATTTTGTCTCTCTGCCTTTACTTTTTTAAAAGGTGATTAGCAAAGGAAGGAAAATGTTTGCAAGTGTGATTCTTACGTGTTTCCTTCTTTATGGTACAGAGGTGGCTAGGTTTTTGCTTTCTCTTTGTTTTATTGCTTGTTTTATTAAACACACAAAAAGATCTGGTCCTGTATGTGCCACAAGAATATGAAGCCTGGAGAACTAGTCCATTGGTAACATTTGTTAAGAGAGTAAAAGTTGAGCAATTGAGAGGGGAAGGAAGTTTGTGTCAAACAGGGTAGGTTTTGTTTGTTTGTTTTTAAATAATACCTGTTTAACTGTTAATTACTAGTTAACATTTTGAATAAAGGAAGCCTTTATTAGAGCTTCAACTCTCTCTATCATCCCTTCAGTTAAGTTTGGACAATAAACATTCTATAGGCCTCCAAGCAAAACCAAGGCAGACCACACTTGCCCTTATTGATTCTCCTAAGATAAAAGCAAGCAGTAAGAAATCTTTAAAGGAAATTTAAGCCCTCCTTTAGCTATGAACAACAACAAATCCTTTGCCAGGTTTCCTTGTTAAGTCTATAGTCCTTTCACTAGTTACATTTTAAAATGAGTTTAGAAGAAGCTTTTCAAAAGGCACAAATGGGAATTAAGTGCCCAACTGACACTGAAAGTCAATGAAAATTGGGCGCCTAACTGAGCTTTGTACCTTTCAAAATCTCCCCTTTAGTCCTGGTGAAATGTGCCAGTTTAGCAGCACTAGAAAAGAAACTGAAGTTCTTTATCGACAGGAAAAAGCTCAGGGCTGAAATGTACAACCCCCATCCCCCCACCGACATGCCTGATTTAGGGGCAGCTTCTATGACTTAAAAGTTAGTTCAGTCCCATTGCTTTGTTCAATCCTTAATCTCTCTGCTAAGGCTGCCATTAACAGTGTCAATTGTGGTGGTAATGTGTGTATGGGGGGAGGGGGTTGTCTTTGTGCTGTCTGTTTTTTTAATAACAGGAGTACTTGTGGCACCTTAGAGACTAAATGCATCCGAAGAAGTGAGCTGTAGCCCACGAAAGCTTATGCTGAAATAAATTTGTTAGTCTCTAAGGCCTAGTCTTCACTTACCGGCTGGTCCGGCGGCACGCCATCGATGTTCTGGGATCGATTTATTGCGTCTGGTTAAGACGCGATAAATCGATCCCGGATCGATCCCGGAAGTGCTCACAGTCGGCGCCGGTACTCCAGCTCGCCGAGAGGAGTACGCGGCGTCGACGGGGGGGAGACTTCCGGCCGCGTCTGGACCGTGGTAAGTTCGGACTAAGGTACTTCGAATTCAGCTACGTTATTAACGTAGCTGAATTTGCGTACCTTAGTCCGAAGTCCGGACTAAGTGGGGACCAGCCCTAAGGTGCCACAAGTACTTCTGTTCTTTTTGCGGATACAGACTAACACGGCTGCTACTTTTAAACCTGTTTTTTTTAATGTGCACTTGCCCCCTACGAGCTGGAATGAATCAAATTAATTTCATGTAGATCATCAGGTCGTCTTCAGATAGTCTTATAGTCACTGCCAAGATAATACAAATAATAAACAACAACAATAATAATGCCCTTTAGGTGTCTGTTCTAAAAGATTCTGTTTGTTCCTCTACCCTGCCCCAATGTGTTCACAGAGTATTGCAAGTTAGCATTTGAGGTGAATTAACATCAATATGCCATATTATTGTCATCGTCTATTATCACATTGTATAAACCATGCAAACTATGGGCTATGATCTACCCACAGTCTTTGAACACAACTCCCATGTATGTCAATAGGAATGTTACATTTATTATTTGTTTTTAATACAAATATTACTGTAGTGCAGACAGGCCTTGGTCAGGATCAGGGCCTCATTGTGCTTGGTGTTATACAAACATACATGAAGACATGGTCTCTGCCCCAAAGAGTTTACAATCTAAGAAGACTAATTACATGCGTGGAGGGAAAGGGATACCATCAAATATATTGTTAATGGTATGCTATTGGACATAACCAGTCTATTCATAGTGAAAGTTCTGATGAACTTTTTTCTGTGTAAAAATCTCTGCAACAGGCATATTCAATTATTTGCAATTGTTAAATGAAGTTTGTCCAAAGAAGTGCCTGGGGTCTCTGCAAACTGTTCCTTTTGGCTATTCACTGTTTTTTATTTGTAGTGTATATCTAAGTCAGATGTTATTGTTTCTAGTCCACATCTATTGGATAACTGATTTTTTATATAGAAAAAGAGCAAATACCCTTGTTCCTGTGCAAAAATGTGTTTGTGTGCAAATATCAATATTCATATAAACAGCTATTCTCCAAACATTTGTATGAACAGAAATCCATTCACAAGAATGTTCTTAAATAGCCTGAGAACAGCCCCCAGCCCATGTCTCCACCCTTCTGGCCCCATACCCAGGGCAGATGGAGGCTTCCTACAGCTGCCCGCACGGCTCTTACCCCGACCCAGCTCCGGCTTCCAACCTGACCAGGGGGTGGCGCCTCGGGCCAAAGAGCCACAGCCGGGCCATGGTAAGAGCTGCCCGGGCAGCTCTGTGGAGTTGCAGACCCTCCATGTGCCCTTGGCAGGAGGTCCAGCGGGTGTGGGGGGGAACTGGGTGGGGGCTGCTCTTGAGTCCCCCTATCATGGGCAAGTGGAGGCTCCCCGGCTCCCCACAGCTGCCCAGGCTCCCTGGGCCACTCGTACCTGGGGCGGGCTCCAGCTTCCAGCCTGGCCAATTTTTGAGAGAGTCTTAAAAATTTGGCAGCACATCTTTACCATTTGCATGAGTATTTGGGGATATCTGGGTGTAGATCGCAAACCTTATTCTAGGTATAGGTTTGTACGTATCTTTTGCCCTCACAACATTAACAACACTTAGAAGGTTACAGTATTAGTCGCTAGAAATGATTGGGACCTTTTTGGTTCTAAGTTTCTCTTGTCATATACAATCCCTATATACATAAATGTAGATCTGTTAATATATACTTACAATTTATGTGTTCTATTAATAAAATACTTGGCTTTCATCTCACCCTTTACCTGTTTAAGGGCATCAAGCCTTATGAGATTTGTTTGTTTCATCTATTTCCAGTGAATTTTTGCATAACTTACTTTGCTGAAGGTGGTTAGAAAATCCTTACTATTCTAACTCAATAGTACTAACCTGAGACTAGGCAAAATACTGGGGGAAGACAATAAGATTTTAGTTAACTTTCATTAGAATATATATTTCTTAATTTGATCCTTGGTGTTGCTTTTTGTAATGGGAGCTGGGAGGCTTTGAAGGTGCCATATAAAAATATGAATGATTGACTGACTGGTTGAAAGCCCTATAAAGATGTGAATATCCTTACCAAGCATGGAAACATCCCTGACTGCTGCCTCACTGAGACTGCTGACCCTGCTTGTAAATCTTACTTGTAAGGTCATTTCCTTTTCTGATTAGATCAAAATAGTGGCACCAATGTGAATATGTCAACATGGAGATTTCCTACTGGGCTCATTTTCCTTTCAGTGATAAATGGATGTGTGGGCTTTTTTTTCAGTCAAGAAACATGTAGAAACATTTACTCATGTAGAAATATATCTCCAAGCTGCCATAGGAGTATTCAGAATGATTTCACTTAACAGTTACAATCCATGGTAAGTATTGCATAGTCTTATATTAATGCACATCAGAAAGCAGCTAGAGCCCTTCTGATCAAGGCGGGATGCCTTTCTGGAAGATATGCTTTAACCAAACACAAATTATTGGGCTCAATACAGGGGTAACTGGGTGAAATTTAATGGCCTGCAGTATACAGGTCATCAGACTAGGTGATCTAATGGTCCCTTGTGGCCTTAAACTCAGACTACTTAATTTAGCATTTGACTTTGCAACCGATGTATAATGCAAAGGGTATATAAAGACTTCATATAAAAAGAATGGTCACCATAAAAATCAGTAACTACAAATCCCAATCCAAGAAATGTTTAAACACAAGGCCAGATTCACTGCAAAGTGCTCTGTGTCTACAACTTGCAGTGGGGTCATGGGAAGCTGAACGCTCTTAGCACTGCTCAGAATCAGGCCCTTATGCCCGATGTAAGTCAATAACTTCAGACAGCAGCTAAATAGCTCTGAAATTGACCAGAGCAATAAAATGGTTCCTAATCATTTTTTGATTGTAAAAAAAAAAAAAAAAAAAGGCAAGGAGTTCTCCTTAAAAGTTCATGGGACAACATGGCACAGGCATTTGAGGCACGGGGAGAAAAGGCTTCTTGTACTCATATCCAGGGGCAAGCACCAATGTGGCTAGGAAGTGCAGGTGCAGTGCTAGATTAGCATCATTGTTGGCATTAACCTCTCCTAAGAAGGCAGGAATCAGCAAGATTAGGGCAGAGCCACGTTCCCCTTTGTCCCAATTGGCTGGTGAAAGAGGGTGACACATGTCGCACCTGTTTACAAGCTGACAGAGTTTCTACTTCAGCATGCTTTTCCTCTGGAGTCCCAGCAGGAATTGGGCTGAGTCAGACAGAATTTCTCTTGCAGTGTTAAACCATCTGTGAGTTCCCCTATGCAAAGGGAATTCTCCATTCTCCAGCTATGGCTGGAATCAGACCACTTTTGGGTACGTCTACACTGTAGCTGGAAGGTGTAGTTTCCAGCTCAGGTAGACATACACATGCTAGTTCTGATTGAACTGGCATGCTACAATTAGAATTGTAGCTGTGGGGTCCATGAGTGGTGGGATGGGCTAGCCAGCCTGAGTATGTGTCTAGGGATTCAGATGAAATCTTATTCAGGATCACTTGCCCATCCCACTGTTCTCACTGCATTTCTACACTTCTGTTTTAAGGATGTTAGCTCAACCAGAGCTTGTGTGGTTATGTCAACTGAAGTGGAAATTACCCATCCAGCTTACACCCTTAGTGGACCAGAAAATCTGGCCCAGAGAATGCTGAAAGAAAGAAAATGGAGATAAAAGTAAAGAAGGAATCTGTGGGATGGTATGAGAGAGACAGAAGGGAATGAAGTGGAAAAGGTATAATTTTTAGCCAAGATGAGCCAAGAAGGGTGGGTTTTGGTTTGTACAAAATTTGAGAATCCAGTTTTGGTTTTGCAAAACCTAAAAATATCAAGGGCACTTCGTATCTTCAAATTTCATTTTATCTGAATTGTCAGTGTTTGACAGGGAAGGCGAAGGAGTGAGCAGAGGAAAGGTTCTGATTCAGATTCACCTCTGATCTCAAAAGTTAGGGAATTTATTTGTGCTCCTATGCTCCTTAGGGCATTACATATTTGCACCTAAAATGGTCTTGTCTAATTAAAGTCTTTGGGCTTTAGAGGGGTTTCTGGGTGAAAGTTACTGGTCTGTGTTATACAGAAGGTCAGACTAGATAATCTAATGGTCCTTCTGTGAAAAAATCTCCAAAAGAAAATCAGTCATTGAAGGCAAATTCTGAAAAATGTCTCCAGCTCTCCAAGATCTCACTACACAAAAAGATCTTCTGATGCAGTGCATGAGCCACATAAATGCAGCTTAATTTTTATACGTCTTCTTGCATCTTCCAGTACATAGACCCAATTATTTTTTTGAAAATTTAAGCAAAATAATAAGCACTTTGATTTAAACAAACACCCTAACCTATCAAATGTGGACCAAGAACACAAATACTAGGTTATTTATTAAAGAGTATTATTGGGTTGTAGGCCCCAGGAGAAGCCAAAATACTGAATTGGCAGGAACCAAGTCAGAGTTGTGGATCCTGATTTTCACGGTACAACTGTGCTGTGCCTTGCTAATGGGCTGCTCTAACTTACACCAACTGGCAATGGTCCCTGCAGCATAGTATGCCAACTGGGGATAACTGGAATGCATTGCACTCTGACCCTCCCCACCCATTGCATACCCCCAACATTGGATGTAAGTAGAGGAGGTAGTGAAAGATGTTGGTACATCAGCTTTTGTGCCAGCTGAGAATTCATCCTCCCCAGGAGTGGCACAAAGGAGATTGAATGGAGAAGAAAATTTAGCCTGAACTTTCTGGAGCAGCATATAGGTTTTGTCCAGCAACATCAACAAAACAAAAACAAAACAGAACAAAACCACTTCCCACTGTTAAGTACATTCATCTGGTGGGGGGAAATCCACTCTCCTTTCCATATCTATAGCTTCTCTCACAGCATAGTTCCATTGCACCACGCTAGGGTTGGATTAGAGGGAGCCCCGCGGTGTAGGGGGGCTCCCTATACATACAAGCCTTTACTACTTTTTTTTTTTTTTTTAATTTCCAAGGAATTTATTGTGATTTGTTTAAAAATGGAGAGAAAACTTGGTAAAGGCAGAAAACAAAGGGCAAGGAGCAGGAGTGCCCAGGACTCACCACGTGGCAGTTGAGGAAGCCTACCACTCTCTACAGAGATTGGACGGTCTCAGCTGCTGGAACCCATTTCCCTGTCCTTCTCGCTCCCCGCCTGCACAGAGGAAGTGAATGCAGCTGCACTGAAGAACCAGGGTCAGAAGAGGGCTCTGTGAAGTGCAGAAATGCAGCCGCAAGGGAATGGGGAGCAGTACTCGTGGAGTGCACCTTTCTGCTCCCCACAGGCCTGTTGCTGCAGCAATTGGTCGGTCTCAGCTGCTGAGACCCAGCTGCTGCTAGTCTCACTGCCCCACTACTCAGAGGAAGAGAATGGGGTTGCGCTGAGGGGAGCAGAAGGCTTTATCCCAGGAGTACTGAAACCCCCTAAACTCTCTCCCTCCCCCCCTCCACTGCACACAGCCCTATGCTGACCCCAGCCCTTCAGTTCTATCCCAGGAGCTTCCCATGCAAAAAAAATCCTGTTTTTTGTTTTTTTAAAAAGTCAACATTTATGGAAGAAGGGGGAGGGAGTCAGAAGTCAGTAAAACCCAAATACTGACTTTTTCAAAAACCCAGGAATTTTTTGTGGTTGGGGGTGGGGGAAGAGTGACGGAAATCAGTAAATACTAATAACAAAGGGCCGTACCTATACAACACTGAAAATAAATGTTTGAAACCAACCTCCTGAATTGTGTTCTTATATTTAATTTATATTTCTTTGGCCAAGAGAATTCAGACAATGGAAGTGGAAAGGCACCAGCGAGAGTCAGTGCCAAAGCTTTGGGTGAGAATCTGCATATTTGTTTTGTACACATCGCCTTTGTTAAACACACAGACAGACACAGATATTGGAGAGGAAGACGCACGTTTAAAAAAAAAGTTATTTTAGGACAGTTATATTAGATCCATATGTACGTGGACAGCAGTACTCAGTCAGTCACATCTAGTTAACTTCAGTTTATTTGCATACTGCACTCATTCTATTGGTTGAAATGCTTGGCAACAGCTGTCCTGATTTCATATACTCTAAATAGTCATATTTGACTACTATATCATCAGGTCATGAATTATATCCCTCAGATAACATTATGGTCTTTTGTTACTATCTGCCAATGGGGTATTTGTTACATGTATGTCTCATGCCAGGATATCATCAGGGGGCTGTAATTTGTGCAGCCATACTACAGGCATGAAATATAGATATATGTATTTTGAAGTGTGATAAAAATCCACGACAGCTTATTCAGCATTCATCATCAATAGAACTGCAGTGTGCATGACAAACTCAAATAAGTGACTGACTAGAGCGTAACTTCAGAGTAAGTTAATCAGCCAACAATGAGCTGTCCTGAAACACAACTTTTAAAAGTATAAAATTGCCTCCCATTCTTCTGTTTTCTCCATTCTTCCATAGCAAATAAACTTACAAAAAAAGTAGGGGAAAATGTTGTGTAAGTTCAGACTAAAATTGGAAAAGGGTTTTACATGCTCTCTCCATGAGGCTCTGCTGTCCAGGTAGACACCACTGGAACTCTGGGAGTAGCTTCCTAACCTGCTCCCCTGAAGATTCTCTCCCCTCATAAGCCTTTATTAGGTCCAGATTCCTTACCTATAACTGCCATCCAACTACTTAGGCAATTAACTATCACAACTGGAACTGGGTTGGCTTATTCTTACTGGAGCCTGTCACATGTAGGCTGGGTGCACGACTCCCTAACAGGCCAGCTGCACAGGATAGTAGAAAATGTTTTCACCCCTCAGTTCATAGAGATTTAAACTTATTTCAGTTGAGTTCAGAGATATGAGTAGGATGGGTGGAGAACATAGTCAGGATGCATGCATGCTGTAATGTTTATTTGGAAGTTTAGTGTATTAAAAATCAGACATTTATGCAGTTAACGTATTTTAAACTCCAGTCTAATGGTGACGACGGGTAAATTGAACAAGATTTGTTTCACAAATTGTCTGGGAAAGGAAACAAAAATGAAAACCCACAACCCCCTCGTCCCCACTTCACCCCCCACTGCCTGGTAGGCCCGGCTCCTGCAAACACACATGTAGTCAATGGGACTATGCACATGCTTAAGTAAGCATATGCATAACAGTTGCAGGAATGAGGGCTTTAAGGACCACAGTATCAGCAACTCCTATTGTCATCTTACAAGAGAGATGTCTCCAATACATCCCTGCTCAGGAAAAAAAAAAAAAAAGTGTCAGGATCAGATGAGAGATAAAAAGATTTCAAACATTTTGACATTTTGTTTTTCTGACTCCATGTTCTTGGGTTATACGTAAAACTTTATGCAAAGATTTTCTGAAGTGCTTGCTTAGACCCACATTCTCTGCTGATTCTTTGCAAGTGGATCATAAATTCTCATTTGTTTTTAAAGCTAAGACATGCTGCCATGTAAAACAGAAATTCCCAGACATTTCAGAATATGGATTGTCTTTTATAGGAGGTTTAAGGAGTAATTGTTTCATGTGGGAAATCAACTACAGTAATATCAACCAAAAATTCCTGCTGAACAGAAAACTATTGATTTTCATAGATTCTAAGGCAGGAAGGGACCATTGTGATCATCTAGTCTAACCTCCCCGGATAACACAAGCCATAGAGCATCCCCAAAATAATTTCTAGAGGAGATCTTTTAGGAGAATCCACTGTAAACCTTGGCAAATTGTTCCAATGATTAATCACTCTCACTGTTTAAAATTAGGTGTAAATTTTTATTTATCTGCCTTTAAAACTAAGGTTCTTTACATGGAACAAGTATTCAGAAACCGAAAGAGACTTTGTTTTTCAAAATAATTTGAGCTCTCTATTATATTGATTGCCTTCCATTTCCCAGCCTTTGTTTGATATTGTAATTTTAAATATAAGTTTAAAATCACAGTACAGATTATGTGGGCATATGTACAGTTAGGAGTTGTGCTTTTTTGGTCGCAAAATTTGGAGTGCTGCACATGTACCTTAGTATATGCTAGTTACATTTTATTCCAAAATGATATGTATTTTGTGGTTTTTGGTTTGGATGTCAGTACATTTTGCAAAGGAATAAGAATACTGCATATCATCATGAGTATGGACCAGGATTACAGTGTTGGGACCTTTGAATGCGCTAAATTGCATTGCAAATATACAAAGACTCAAGAAAGCATTTCAAGACTGCTGGTATTCCATTGCAAGGCACTTCTTGATAAACTGCCATGCAAACATGTTTCATTACAGTGTACTGACAGGTCACTGTGGTGACATTAGGAAGATGATAGTAACGCTTGAAGAATGATCCAACATGAAAAATATTCATTGCTTGGTGGTTACTTGCAGGCAATTCCAAATAGTGTTACACAAGGGTCAAATTATAAAGCTTTTTCAGTGACATTCATAATTGTTTAAGATAATAAAATTGGCTGACCTTTTGTCAACTAGTTACTATTCAATCCAAGACGTGATAAAACCCACCACATCTGACTTTCCGTAAACTGGCTTCGTTGTGTTACACTTTTCCAATAGGATAGATTTTTACAAATCATGTCAGTAAGACCCCTGCTGCCTCAAAACATAATATGCTCTCATTTTGTACAAGTGAAAATTTCAACCAAACCAAATATGACAATTTAAAGAATTGCAGATGGTTAGGGGGCTGGATAGTTCTGTTAGTCTAAATTAATTAACAAACAAAAGGCGTCTTCTGGTAGCTGACACCAGTTCAGACTTGCTAACTGAAGGATGGATTTTATTTTATTTTTTAAACTGCGTCAGGCAGACAGAATTCATGGCTTTGCGTTTTGGGCCCTCCCTGGACTGAATTCTGGTTCTACTGATGGTAAGCATTTCATTTTACTAATTTTTAAAGGAGATTTTTATTGGACGGCTATAAATCAAAAACTGATTTTCCAAAGCAAGCACATAAAGCTATGATGCCGCTTTTTGGTTTTATAGGCGTTTTCTGTTTTTTGAGTTGTTTAAGGAACAAGTATTACCTCAGGGATGACTTAAATGATGGTGTCAATTACACTTTGGTAAAATTGTCAAATTTATATGTGAAAGGGGCAGAAGAATGGGGTTGCAGGGAAAGAACCTAACAAGAAGGTGTAGGAAAGTGCAAGCTGAATCCCAACTGCACCCACCCACAGAAAACTATTTTACATCCTCCTGTCAGTTGCTTTTCATGCTACCACCCTGCCCTTCTATCACCATTTATGTCCCTTCTGAATTTAGCCCCAAGTATTTATGTTATGAATTCAGGTGACTTGGTGAATGAGAAGGAAACAAGGGGGGAATCTTATGAAGAGCTATAGAATTGCAGTTCCAGTTCATCCTACTTTTAGCTTCATATTTGTGGCATGTCACATATGAGAAGGACAGTCTTTCTAAACAAACCAACTTTTATATGGTATCATATTCATAGTCGTAAATCATTCATTCAAATAGGGCTAATCACTACCCCAGTTGTCTTAAGCCTTGTGCTATGCTGCAGGGAGCTTGGAGGAGCCCTGTGACTGTATTTTGCCACCACGTTGAAGAGAAGGTTGGGATGATTTTTGTGTCCAAGATAAACTGACCCATCTCTGCACGTCGCAAAATAAAACTGAGTGAACACTATCACATTGCCAACATTAGTTGGAATTTTACTCTGCTCACATCACTTTTTTGTTTGCTTTGGCAAAATATTCTACCAAACCATTTGACTGGTTCACAAAAAACAGTCCATATTAAGTGATTACTGGAAAATAAAGGTGGAAAGTGAAATTTGAATTCATCATTGCTAGTATTCACCCCAAAGCCTGGTTGTAAGTATTATTCTTGTCCAGTCAGAGAACAGAAGCATACTCTGTGATCTGTGTCAAATCATCAGTTCATATTTACAATATCGAAGTCTCACAATTGCTCTTGAACAATCTACAGACCAAAAGTTATTTGTAGAAATGAATCTGAATAATTTTAACTAATGAATATATTTGAGAAAATTGCAAACTGCTTGTGAACAATTCACAAACACCAAAAGAGGCACCATTAATCAAATAAATTATTAATTGCAAATCATTTTCACTGCTCTCCTACTCAGTCTCAGCAGAAGTTATTTATCCTTGTGACTCATAAAAATACTTCTGAGGAGCATTTTTTCAGCCTTTGGAATAAACCATGTTGTACAAAATGTCATATTTTCAAAAATGTAACAAAGGAAGATTCTATGCCATACTTTCCATAATGTCTGCAACCCCACTAGAATTTCACAAGTTGAACTCAGAACTATTAATATACGCCATGTATTTTTCAGAAATAAAGCATAAATATTTCCAAAATGCTATGTAATATGTTTGTTTGCCCAATGGCACCGCCTTCTATTTTTCTTATGATTATAAGAAAATATTTGTTTAAATGGGAAAATAAATGAATAGATTCTTCAGTCTGTAATTCATCCTCTGCAAATGCATGCAGTCCTGTCAGCAGGGTTCTCTGACACACTAAAGGGGATGACATTTTTGTGGGAGCACATTGTTGCTTATGTTTGCATATTAGAAGTGTACCACTCATTTGTCCCATCTCAAAGAGATTTCAACTAATCTGAAATTTTTAAGACACAATTGCGTATTTCCTTTTTGTAGTAGGTGGGTCGGTTTTATTGAAATAGCAATATTTTACCATTCATCTTTGAATTCTCCAGAGAATATTATATCTATTGGGTGCTGATTTGACACAAATGTTAGTTACAGAGAGGGATCCCAGATGCTAATAGTAATTAATTGCCACAAATACGTCTGTGGCATTACCCATACCTTTTGTGTGCCTCTGTGAAGCCTGCAATGTGTCCAGATAAACTAATTAACACTTTTATACAACTGGAATTGATTCCCATTCATTATTCCTCCCTGTTTATCAGGCATTTTACTTGGGAATTACAAATGCCTCATTGGTTACCCAAACTCAATACCCTGGGGTTTCTTCTTTTGCCATTCCGAAGTGGCTTAATCAAAGTCAGACTGATGACATACTGTGCTGCCTTTGTAATGCTATACTTGTGAGACAAGCATCTGGAGCATTACAATATGGTACTTTTACATATATAAGTAATAATAAAAAGGGATTGGGTCGGAGCCATAGCCTTATATAAAAGATCAAATACTCCACAATATTAAGAGTATCTGTAATAAGGGTGGAGTCCACAGAAATGATCCAAGGTCACTAGATTAGCTCAGATGACTGAAGGAAAAAATGTGAGTACAAGTGCCCTGTATATGGGTCCAAACTAGGAAATACAATGGAATCTGTAACATGATGTGTTACAAGCAGCAAATTGGTGCAAACTTATCCTGTGACCTGGTTATCTACAGAAAGTCGGGACTCGATCCAGGAACTTTGATCTTCCTAGAAACAAGAGAATGCAGCATCACATACAGCTAATTTAGTAGAGTTCACCTAGAGTACAACTCAAGTCCTAACGTGGGCTTGACTGTGTGACCCAACTGCTGCGTGCAGAAAACCGCCTGCCTTCCTAAGCTAGACTCCTTTATTCAGCTCCTGAATTCTCTTTCTCAAGATGCAATTTTGGCCCTAGCAATTCAAGAAAGAAAGAAAGACCTCACGTCCTTAACACAGTAGTTCTCTGTTTCAACAGATGTATTTGGAAATCTTTACAGCATTCCATTGGAACCAATGTAACTTTGATGCTTTATTTCTCCGAGGCACAGCAAGTATGGAACATATTATCTTATTGGGGAAAATCCTGATTTGTATTATTGCCTTGGCACTTTCCGCGTGGTCTTCATGCAGTGTATCCCAAAGTGCTTTACAGAGCAATAAATTATATTACCAACAGCCATTATGACCTCAGTAAGATATACATACGGCCAAGAACAGCTACATGTTACTATCAGTTAATTAGTGGTGGTATTCATTAAATGAGGCAGTGCGAGCCAGGAAGCTATCCTTTACTCTTTGTGAACTGTGTCATGGGATGGCACAAAAGCCATCCAAACCACTGGCAGCAGGCAGAAAGGAAGTTGAATATCTCAAAGAATGTGTTATTTTGGCACATGCTTATAGTACATGCAGGCGCACACGTACATTCACCTCAGACCCTCACATACATTCTCTCTCTCTCTCACACACAGGGCTTGATTAGCCACTGCCTTGCACTGTAATTTATGCCTGCACAGATTGGCACCCACTGAAAGAGTTAGTGTGTTACCCCCTTTTCACAAGTGTCAATAACTAGACAAGATGCAAGGTAGTGGAGAATTAGACCCATGTCATGCAACATGCTGTACCTGAGAGGACAAGGCACTGACTTCCATTGTATACGAGACCCTTGAGAAGTACATAGTCCACAGCATGCAAAGGGAGTTTTGCTGTTCTTTCCTTGTATACCACTTTGACC
This sequence comes from Malaclemys terrapin pileata, assembly GCF_027887155.1. Classification (NCBI taxonomy): domain Eukaryota; kingdom Metazoa; phylum Chordata; order Testudines; family Emydidae; genus Malaclemys; species Malaclemys terrapin. The sequence goes on along the minus strand of NC_071507.1, from coordinate 114,262,236 downwards.
CATGAATAGTAAAAAGAACAGGAGTACTTGTGGCACCTTAGAGACTAACAAATTTATTTGAGCATAAGCTTTCGTGGGCTACAGCCCACTTCATTGGATGCATAGAATGGAATATACAGTAAGAAGATATTTATACATACAGAGAACATGAAAAGGTGGAAGTACCATACCAACTGTAAGAGGCTAATTAATTAAGAGAAGCTATTATCAGCAGGGGAGAAAAACTTTTGAAGTGATAATCAAGATGGCCCATTTCAGACAGCTGACACAAAGGTGTAAGGATACTTTAACATTCAATTAGTGTAATGACCGAGCCATTCCCAGTCTCTGTTCAAACCTAAGTTAATGGTATCCAGTTTGCATATTAATTCAAGTTCAGCAACTTCTCGTTGGAATCTGTTTTTGAAGCTTTTCTGTTGCAAAATTGCCACCTTAACGTCTGTCACTGAGTGATTAGAGAGGTTGAAGTGTTCTCCTACTGGTTTTTGAATGTTATGATTCCTGATGTCAGATTTGTGTCCATTAATTCTTTTGCGTAGAGACTAGGGTTACCATACGTCCGGATTTTCCCGGACATGTCCGGCTTTTGGGGGCTCAAATCCCCGTCCGGGGGGAAATCCCCCAAAGCCGGGCATGTCCGGGAAAATCGGGAGGCTCGGCCGGGGCCTCTTTGTGCGGGGCCGGGGGCATGGTGCCCGGCCGGGAGCCGGGCCGGGGGCCAGGCCGGGCCAGGGTCGCAGTGCCGGGCCGGTCCGGGCCCGCGGGGCCGGGGAGCCGGGCCCGGGTCGGGGAGCCGGGAGCCGAACCGGGCCCGCGGGGCTGGGAGCCGAGCCGCGGGGCTGGGAGCCGGGGGCCGGGCCGGGCCCGTGGGGCTGGGAGCCGGGGGCCGAGCCGGGCCCGCGGGGCTGGGAGCCCGCCCACTTCCCGGTTCGCCAATACGGCCGGGAGCCGGGCCGGGCCCGCAGGGCTGGGAGCCGGGCCGGGCCGGGGGGCCGGGCCCGCGGGGCTGGGAGCCGGGCCGGGGGTCGGGGAGCCGGGCCCGCGGGGCTGGGTGCCGGGCCGGGGTCGGGAGCCGGGCCGGGGAGCCGGGAGCCGGCCCGCGGGGCTGGGAGCCAGGGGGTGCGCCGGGGGTGGTCGGCCAGGGCCCGAGCCGACCCAGGCTGGAGCCGCCGGGGGCCAACCTGTGCCACGCCTCCCCCCCCCTTACCTGCTTCAGGCTTTAAGCAGGGGAGGGGGCGGAGACTTTGGGAGGGGGCGGAGTTGGGGCGGGGCTGGGGGCGGGGCCGGGGCCCCCGGGAGTGTCCTCCATTAGGAGGCACAAAATATGGTAACCCTAGTAGACACTGTCTGGTTTGGCCAATGTACATGGCAGAGGGGCATTGCTGGCACATGATGGCATATATCACATTGGTAGATGTTCAGGTGAACGAGCCCCTGATGGTGTGGCTGATGTGATTAGGTCCTATGATGGTGTCACTTGAATAGATATGTGAACAGAGTTGGCAGCGGGGTTTGTTGCAAGAATAGGTTCCTGGGTTAGTGTTTTTGTTGTATGGTGTGTGGTTGCTGGTGAGTATTTGCTTCAGGTTGGGGGGGCTGTCTGTAAGCGAGGACAGGTCTGTCTCCCAAGATCTGTGAGAGTGAGGGATCATCTTTCAGGATAGGTTGTAGATCTTTGATGATGCTCTGGAGAGATTTTAGTTGGGGGCTGAAGGTGACGGCTAGTGGCATTCTTTGTTGGGCCTGTCCTGTAGTAGGCGACTTCTGGGTACTCTTCTGGCTCTGCCAATCTGTTTTTTCACTTCAGCAGGTGGGTATTGTAGTTTTAAGAATGCTTGATAGAGATCTTGTAGGTGTTTGTCTCTGTTGGAGGGATTGGAACAAATGCGGTTGTATCTTAGAGCTTGGCTGTAGACAATGGATCATGTGGGGTGTCCTGGATGGAAGCTGGAGGCACGTAGGTAAGTATAGCGGTCAGTAGGTTTCCGGTATAGGGTGGTGTTTAGTAGTATGCCTTCAGGTTAGAGGTACTCCAATCCTGAAAACAGAACTGTAACTGAAGCATATTAAAAGGGGGTTGGTTCTATATTAAGCTTTCACCGCAGTCAGTCTATGAGCCTGAATGCCATGTTCAGTTTCAGAACCTAGTATCATACACATTCAGATAACGCACTTTCAGGATATCTTAGCCTGACCCGGTGGCCTTGATCCTTCAGCTCTCTCCTAACCACCTTTCTTACACTCCTATCCAGATCCTAGAATGCCTTCTTATCGCTATTCAAAGTTCACATACCTTACTACAGTAAGGGGCTGGAGCTTAGGCAGTGTGGCCTAGCGGTCACAGGTGGGCTGGAGTCCACCAGTCAAGCACAGCCATAAGGTGGCAGTCAGCAAGCAGGGATCAGAGTAGTCGCTAGGGCTAGGATCAGTAGGCAAGAGTCAGAGTCAGGCTGGGGTCAGAGATCAGAGGTAGATACAAGGCTGGAATCAGGAGGCAAGAGGCAAGGTCAGAGTCAGACCAGGGTCAGAGACTGGAGATCAGAAAGCAAGGCAAGGGCTGGAGTTACAACAAGCCAGAAGCCTGCATGGTTGCCCAGACAACTTCCTGGGCCATCCTCCAGGGTTAAATAGTAAGCATGGGATAATCAAAAAGCTGCAGGATGCTGTCACTCTGGTCCCTTGGAGTGGTGCTTCCTGCAGTGCCTAGTCTCCACACTAATATTAGATATAGCTCTGCATGGCCTCCTGGTGGGAATGTGGAAACATCAGATGTCCCAGGCTCTGTAAACCCAGATTCTAGTCTCACAGATCTCTACAACTACCCCCTCAGCTGCTAGAAACCCTCTCTATCCTTAAGTAGAGGACACCTATCTGATTCCTTCCCACTGCACTTTAAAGTTTAAGAAATGTCTAATACATTTCCTCTTTTCTAGCACTCTACTCCATTTTGAGTATTCTGGAAGTCACCTTCAGACTACTACACCTCTATCTCGATATAACGCTGTCCTCGGGAGCCAAAAAATCTTACTGCGTTATAGGTGAAACCGCGTTATATCGAACTCACTTTGATCTGCCGGAGTGTGCAGCCCCTTCCCCAGGAGCACTGCTTTACCACGTTATATCCGAATTCGTGCTATATCGGGTCGCGTTATATCGGGGTAGCGGTGTAGTTAGTATTATCTCTATAGCACAGTACTGGGATCACTGATGTCTCAGCCTTCCTCTTCTCACTAGAGATGTATGTTCAGATCTGAACTTCTCCAAAGTTCAGGGATGTTTGGCATCTGAGCTTTTGGTTTGGGCCCCTCTCTATTTCTCACATCAGATCCCAGAAGGTGATAGAGGCTGTTCACAGCTCAGAAAGCCAGGCCCTCAGGATATAAATGACAAACTGTAAAAGAAAAGTCTTGGTACTTAATTTTTTTAACTGGCTTTTTTTTTAGGGGAATAGCGTCACTTTTTCATTTTTACTCCAGCCACAAATTAAATGGTGCTCACTTGGCTTTTGAAAATCTTGATGGGCAAGGTCACTCCAAGAGGCCAAAGTTAAACAATCCGCTCTCATGGCAAACTCTGACAATTTCTTTTTGTCACCAAAAAGGCCCAAAACTAGTATAAGGTGGACGAGGCGATACATGTCAAGACATAATATTTGGCATTTTGCTGCTTTCCCTGCACAGTGGATATAAGGAAGGTCAGGGTAAAAACACAGCTGGAAGTCACAGTGGGCTGCTTGGAGGTGGAGGGGTGAACAGAATAAACATTCTTGTTTCACCAAAATAAAGCTTGACAGATTTGGTTTATTTTCAGGTCAAGATGCAACCTGCCCACTGCAGGCAGATGAGACTTGTTTCAAAGCATTCATCAAAGCACGATCTGCATTCCATTTTGGTAATATGGCATCAGACTTCTCAGGATTACATTTTATATTGTTAGACAACTAACGCAAAGCCATCAAAGCTTTCAGCTCTCCTCAGTGTCCCTTCCCACACTACCACCATAGGAGATATTTCTCTAGAGAACCAGCAGCTCAGACCTGATATCTGTCAGGAATGAATTGCTGAGCAAACTTCAGGGAGCCCTTCCGTTGTAAAAACAATAATACCTATAAATCTCTCTCTCTCTCTCTCTCTCTCTCTCTCTGTGTTTACAGGAAACAAGATCTTCCTTCCTGTCCTCTGCCTATAACAGAAGATTGGGCACTCTCTTGGTTTCTCTGACACAGCAGATGAGTAAAAAAGGCCTCCTTACTGCAGCTTTCTATGGAGCTGTTTTGGTGACAGATTATTTTTAGTCCATTTTGTTGCACGCTGACAGTCGCATCCCTTGCTTTCTCCCCTCTGTTTCTTTGTGTGTCTTTGTAACTCCTTCCTGCTACTGTGAGATGTGTGAACTATATATGGCCTGGGAAATCTGTAGTAGTTGCAGTATTTTTAAACTATCCTGGCCCCCGGTTTGCACGCTGCTGTGACGCAGAGAAGCTAACGTTGCAGAGTTTCTCATGGGTATCCAGAGTGCCCGGCAGTAGTTCACAATGGTTGGGTCGTCTGTATTTTTTGCCCTTGACAATACAACCCTTGGGGCCTGATTTGACATCTTTAATCTTGGGAAGCAGCAAACCTTGTCTATGTACAGGAAAGGGTTTAAAGCAAGCTGTCGTCATGGGAGTGCTTCTGGATGTCAGCTGCAGGCCTGTGAAAAGCTGCAACTTTTCCATCTGGCCAGATGTTATGAACTAACCTGGCAGGCTGGTTACAGGAAAGATGTTCATGAACATTTAGCATCTGTCACCCATCCTACTGCAAAAGCTGTATCTCAGATATAAGCCTTTGCTTGCTCCTCCTTAGGAGACAGTATTACTTCAGCCTACTGCAGGGGATTAGAAGTCAGAACTGGGTTCTGTTCTTCAGTCACTAACTTACCGTGTCACTTTAGGCACATCTTGTAACGTCCTGTGCACCAGTGTCCCTATCTAAATGGGGATAAGAAGACTTACCTAGTGTGGGTGCTTTGACATCCTTGGAGGAAAGGCAGTGGATGTATGTTCAAAAATTGGGGTTGGGATTTTGTGTGTGTGTTTTTATTAATGAAATTTATATGTAGTAATAGACATCCCTGTCCCACAGGGTTACTATCTCAACAGACAAGCCAGACAAGGGGTGTGCGGGGGAATAAAAGAGGATAAGAGAGGCAGTGCTGGGAGTAAAATGCTAGTTTCTTGACCCCAAACAGTGCCCTGGGACACTGTGGGACAACACTGCTTCTCAAGAGTTAGAGCTGTAAGAATTGGAGGGAAAAAATCCCAGAAAATGGGTAAGGACAGAACCTTGATATGGAAAAGAAAATGTTTGGTCCCAGTCCCTTCAACCAACACCATTTACACAACAGGGCCACAGTTCGGCTTTCTGACATACAGAATCAGAAGTGGCACACTCAGAGAGGCCTTTAATTATTTTCTAGTTGGGTAGGAACTGTCATATCTCACTATTTGGGGTGGGATAGGATGGGTAAAAATACTCTTTTAAACACCCCCTTTAAATATCACCTTCTAGGCAAATTCCTTCCTCCCTTCTTTTCATCACTAATCCCCAGATCTTACTTCTCTAGAACATTTGTCCTAAGTCTCATCTTTGATTTGTCTTGTCATATTTAGTTTGTAAGGCCTTAAAGGGAAGAAATATGCTGTATCCATCTTCTGTACAGTATACTTAGTCAGAACTGCCTTCCACCTACACTGTAAGATTGAGGAGAGCTAGGTACGACACAATTATCCCCTGACACAGTTAAAACACAGCACCATCTTGTAGCATGGAAGGAACGTATGTTTATTTCAGCCATACCCTTGAACTGCACTACAGCCCTGTTTGGCCCAAGGTTGTAGCACAAACTGTATACATAGTTAAAACACTTGAGTCCTATTTGCTGTACACCGCAAGACAGAACTCTCTTTTAACCATATCAGGGGACAACCATCTTGTAACTAGAGCTATGTGAATAACTGATTTTTTTGGTTCACAGTCTAATTCAGAAAAAAATGTTTTCTGTCTACCCAAAACTAAACTTTTAAAAGTTTTTGGCAAACCAAAAAGGAAAAAATTGTTTCAGGTCAAACAAAACATTTCATTTGAAACAAAGTGTTTCATTTTTTAAATGTATTTTTAATAAAATAGAAGCAAATTTTGAAATTAAAAGTGATTTCAAATAAAAAAAATCAAACATTTCATTAAAAAATATGTTTGTGTTTTCAGTTTGCTTTGTTGTTGTTGTCTTTTGACCTAAACAACTTAGTGAAATCAAACAAATTCACAACATGTTTTGGCTGATCCAAATCTACATTTATTTTATTTTATTTTATTTTATTTTGGGGGGGCCTGAAAAAAAGTTTCTGTCAAAAACTTCACCCAGACCTAGCTGTCACCAAATCCCCAACATGACTGGCCCTTGATATGGACTTACTCTCTGCCATTAAGCTATCCACCTGGTGGGCCAGAATGACCTAACCACCACAGGAGAAAAAAAAGTGGGGAAACAAAAATGGAGCCAGAAGATATATATAAAGTGTCCTAAAAGGGTGTGTGAGAATTTAATTCATCATCATCTACACCAAAAAGCCTTTAGTCCTGTCAAGGCTTCTTCCCCACTCTGAACTTTAGGGTACAGATGTGAGGGCCTGCATGAAAACTTCTAAGCTTAACTACCAGCTTAGATCTGGTCCGCTGCCACCATCCCAAAGCTAATTCCCTTCCCTGGGTAGCCTTTGAGAGACTCTTCACCAATTCCCTGGTGAATACAGATCCAAACCCCTTGGATCTTAAAACAAGGAGAAATTAACCATCCCCCTCCTCTCTCCCACCAACTCCTGGTGGATCAAGATCCAAGCCCCTTGAATCTAAAAAAACAGGGAAAATCAATCAGGTTCTTAAAAAGAAGGCTTTTAGTTAAAGAAAAAGGTAAAAATCATTTCTGTAAAATCAGGATGGAAAATAACTTTACAGGGTAATCAAACTTAAAGAGCCCAGAGGACCCCCCCTCTAGCCTTAGGTTCAAAGTTGCAGCAAACAGAGGTAAACACCCTAGTAAAAGGTACATTTACAAGGTGAGAAAACAAAGATAAAACTAACACGCCTTGCCTGGCTGTTTACTTACAAGTTTGAAATATGAGAGACTTGTTCAGAAAGACTTGGAGAGCATGGATTGATGTCTGGTCCCTCTCAGTCCCAAGAGCGAACAACCACCAAAACAAAGAGCACAAACAAAAGCCCCCCCCAACCAAGATTTGAAAGTATCTTGTCCCCTTATTGGTCCTTTGGGTCAGGTGTCAGCCAGGTTACCTGAGCTTCTTAACCCTTTACAGGTAAAAGGATTTTGGAGTCTCTGGCCAGGAGGGATTTTATAGTATTGTACACAGGAGGGCTGTTACCCTTCCCTTTATAGTTATGACAAGTCCCATTTCCTCATAGTCCTCGTACATGTACAACAAGCCTACAGTTTCCTGGGGAGGGAGGCCCCAGTCTGTACCCAACTCTCCCCAAACTCAATACCCTTTTCCCAGCAGGTGTTTGTCTCATCTCCTGTCCCTTTCTAGAGCTGTTTTCCTTCTTAGGTACTGTTTCAGCCTCACAGTCTTCTAGAGTGCTACCTCAACCTTCTCTTTCTCCCCTTGCAATGATCTGGGTCTGGCTTCTGTAGGCCCAGACTCCTGCCATTCCCTCTGAGAGGACGGCTTATTTGGAGTCAGCTGATTTGTTTTCTCCCCTTTCCCCATGTGACAGTTCACGGTCACACTCACTCCACAGCCGGCCTTGGCCTTTGAAGATCGTGCTGCTATGGAGAAAAGGATCCCTTATGAATTTTATTTGTCACCCAGTTTTCTACTGAATACACAAAAAATTCTGTTTTGAGAATCTCTCTGCTGGAAACTCCCTGACCAAGAGCATTCCTGAAGCCCTTTTTCTGAAAATGCTGTGAGAAAGGGCAGGAGCCTTTTGCATTGTTTTCAGTAGCAGCATCATGAAAACCCATTTTCTCATGGTATTTTGCCTAAGAGAGCTTTCCAAAGGTCAAGTATATGTCTAAGTCAATCATATCCCTATACGGTAAACATTTCAGTGTATCAGATTGTCCTGTGTAGGCATAACTTCTCTCCTTGTGTTACTTTTGGATCCTCTCTCTTACAATATATTTAAAATCAAATGAAATAACTCTTTGGCTTACGTGTGTGGTGCAATGTTGATTATACCACAGCAGAAGCATATGCTTTCCTTTCAGCATGTGACAGGCTTAAAAAAAAAAAGGTATAACTGCTATTGCTTCTCATGCTACACCTCATTAGTACGAGAGTAGCGACACTACTGAGAAAGCAATTTGGGGCTTGATCCAAAACCCATGGAAGTGACGTCAAAGGCCTATTTTATTTAAGATGTCTGGTGCTAGCAGCATGCAAGTGACAGTAATTTTGTCAAAGTCATACTTACAAGGTGATGAAGTTTTACACTCCCCTCCCTAGTCTTTAGAGCCCAAGTCACAATTTCAAAGAGCTCTCTACGCAGCTATTTTTAGAGTGCTAGCACAAATCCTCACTAATCTGAGTCTGTCGACCTGGCGTGGGAGGCCCGCTGATGCAGGCTGCGTAGACATATCCTTAGAGGCCACCAAGCCTGACTTTAGCCACCTGAGAAGGTAAATAATGAACCCTATGTCATCTTGCTTCTGTTATGGAACTTACACATAATAAACAGACTATGCATTTACTGTATGCAGTGTTGTTGTAGCCATGTTGGTCCCAGGATACTAGTGAGGTAATATCTTTTGTTGAACCAACTTCTGTTGGTGAGAGGGACAAACTTAGAGCTCTGTGTAAGCTCATAAGCTTGTCTCTTTCACCAGCAGAAGTTGGTCTAGTAAAAGATATTACCTCACTCACCTTGTCTCTCTATGCATTTCCTGGGCACTCTACACACAGGTGTGCCAAGACTAGTAGCCAAAGAAGTATCAACAGCATCCAACATTCTAAAGCCATTTAATACTGTTCTTTTGTGAATCAGTATCCCCTGTTGCGATAATTGGGCCTACAAATTTACTCTGATTGTGAGCTCAACTGTAAAAATATGTGAAAGTTCATAAGATGTCACAATAACCTAGAATAACAAATGTTGAGGAGAAAAGATACGAAAAGGAGACAGAAAGACTCAATTAGTCTAAACAATGGTCTACTGACCTGATTTAAGGACCATGTCAAGGTTGGACTTCATAAACAATAAGATATGGCTCCGGAAATTAATGGACTAAAATTGGTGTAGCAAATATTAGGCCTAATTGGTGGACAAAATAATGAGTGGATGAACTATGTCACCCACTTTTTCCTTTTTGAGGGTTCTTAAACATAAACTTCGAAAAAAAAAATCTCATCCCAACACATCTGAGTGCTCGTCTCATCCCAACTCATCTCATCTTCTTCAAGACAGAGGGAGCAGACCAGACTGAAGGATTTCCTTCCAGAGAGGAAGGCCATCAGGCCTTGCTCTTGTTTAAGGAACTTTGTTTTTCATCTGCAAGGCCTGAAAGTCATCATATCATCATGACATTCAGTCCTCAGCCCATCAGTGGGGATACCTAATTGCCAGCACCCTAGAGGCATGTAAGATCCTGTTCTGTCTCCCTTTCCTGTTGTTACTTTCTGTCATTCTCACCTCTCTCTCTGTCTCTTGACCCTTTATCGAATCCTGAAGTCAACTGTACTGCATCAGCACAGAGAGATGAGATGTCCACAATCTTGCCCTGTCTACGAAGAAAAGACCCAACTGGATGACATCCCTGACTGGAATGTGAACCAGGGTCCAAGCAACAGGTATCATGGTTGATTTTCCAGCCAAAGAATCCATTTGCAATTGACCAGCCATCCAGCGTTCCAAAACCATCAACAAAAGCTGCATTTCCCCCACCTTTTCTATCCTGTCTCTCCTCCACCTTGTCTCTGTTTGTTAAAAACAGAAGAAGAGAATACCCTTCAACAGAGTAAAATTTACCCTTTCCTTTTCATCAAAAAAGGTTGTTGACAAAAAAAAAAAAGACTGATATTTTGCCTCCAAAAGGATAGAGCTTTAATAGGGTTTGATTAAGTTCGTTTTGGATAACCACTCAATTTTGGTTTCAATGTGAATGCTTATTTTAATTTCATGTTCTTTCTTATGTTCGCTCAATAAACTTTCAACTTTAGAATGAATGTTTTTGCATGTTTGCCAAGAAACAGAGTAAACCAAGGCCTTTGTAGTACTCTGTCCCCCTCAACCTGTGTTTCACTGTTCTAATGTTGGAAAGGTATTATAAACTCTTTCATTCTTTTGGTCCTTGTAATCAATACCACACCGCTGTATCTACTTTTCTGCATAGGATTTCCAATTTTTAGTTGTTCCTACAGATTAACTATGACAGAGAACAATGGGCTGTCTGTGTCAGATACAGCTGTAGGGAAGAGTGCCGTGCACAGTCTACTCAGGGTGTAGTTAATGTGATCACTTCGGGGCTGTGTTTGTTCCAAGTGGATCTGCTATTGCACTTTTAATGGGGTTAAGAGAAGTCTAACGAGGTTTCTGGAGCTATGGTACATTCACAATTATTCTGTTATTGCTGATATTAACCAGTTGCAAATAACCACCAGAATTTTTATAAACTGGTCTGAAGAATTTATCCAGACTTATAATTACCTGATGAAACATTCCCTAATGAGGAAAGCTCAGAAGCTGGCATTGATGCAGCAGCACAGCTGCGGCTAGGACTTGCATAAGGGTTAGGAATGGGCCATCTCTGGCTATATATTGGAATTGCTGAAACAAGCTAAAGGTTCGACTTGTGTTTGCCCGAAACTCCCTCCCTAATGGAACTGGGTCTACAGAAAATAAGGGAAGATTAGGCAACCCTAAGGTTATAGAGATGCTGGAAGAACGTCGGTTTGTGCCAGAAAGTAGAATTCTCAGGTATTACTTTTAATTCTGGGTGACTAAGACTATCCACGGGAATAATTGTAGATCGCTTTAGAGTGTAATCCACATGTTTGTTGTTTTAACCTCAGCACTTCTGTTTGTTTGCACCAATAAATTAATCCTTCACCTAAGAGAGTGTGTTGGACCATCTAATTTTCTCTAGAACGATCCCAACACCACATTGACCTCCACAGCCCTGCCTGATATTTGAGCTGGGAAACATCTTTGAGTTTTCTTTAATTAAATCTCTGATTTGGAATTCATAGATTCATAAAGTCAAAGGGCAGAAGGGACCATTGGGATCAACTAGTCTGACCTCCTGTATAACACAGGCCATAGAACTTCCCCAAAGTCATTCCTAGAGAGTATCTTTTAGAAAAACATCTGATCCTGATTTAAAAAATTGTCAGTGATGGAGAATCCACCCTCGTTAAGTTGTTCCAATGGTTAATTCCTCTCACTGCTAAAAATTTACACCTAATTTCCAGTTTGAATTTGTCTAGCTTCAACTTCCATCCATTGGATCATGTTATGCCTTTCTCTGCTAGATTGAGGAGCCCATTGTTAAATATTTGTTCCCCAGTCCCCATGACTGTAATCAAGTCACCCCTTAACCTTCTTTTTGTTCTTGCTCAAGCAAGAGAAAACAAACATTGTCCAGTACCAGCATTAAGATTCCCTATGTATTTTCAGTGTAACCCAGGTGTCATAGAGAAAACTGCTCTGAATATAGCAATCATGACCTAATAATATTTAGCAAAAAGACAACAGTCAGTGATCTAACCCAGTAGCTATCTTTATGCATCTTTGCTTTCGTATTTGCTTGCAGAATTGACTTGCTTCCTGGAATTTGATATTCTAACTTGTGGTGGGTTTTTTTAAATACTTCCCCCAAGCTTCAGAAAAGACTTGGCACACAGTATATCACTCTATGAATAAATAAAGAATACATCCCTTTGTTTGTTTCTAAGGCAACAGGTAATAGACCCAGAGCATTGGCATCCTCTGAGCTGCTTGCACTCAGTGTCAGAGCATGCTGGTTGCCTGAGGGGGCTGGTGGGAGGCTGTCTGTCAGCATTGATCTTGTGGAAATGGTGTCAAACAAATAAGCCTGACTTTTGCTCCCATGTCAGCCCATTGTGTGTGGATTGCCATTCAGACTGCAGAGTTCTCTGTTCCTGTTTGCTGTGTGAATGGAGGAAGGTTAGTGCCAGGGCAGGTGAAAGATGAGGCAAAGGCTGGATTAGGAGGGGAATTCAAGGGCTGAGGCAACTTTAAACAAGAGGACTGAAATAAATAGCTTCCTCCTCACAGGACTAGAGCCGGATGATGCCGCAAGAGAGACAAAATTGTCATCTCAGGAAAGAGGAAACATTTTTAGCAGTTGCAAGTTTTACTAAAATAGATGAAAGGAAAGGCTTTTCCCATCAGTTTCTACAGCCTCTGAACTCCCTCAGTCATTTTGCATAATTCTTGAAGTGAGATGGAAATGGAATTTAGAAGCTTATGCAGAGTTGCCTCATCAATAATATTTTTCCAGCATCCCTTCCAATATTTTTTCTTTGTTAGCACAATATCTTTAAACAGACAGGCAGCTTTGCATCAGGGCCACTGTCACGGTAGGGGACATTCTTGTTTAAGTGGAGTTATAGTCAGAGTTTAAGGCTAGAAGGGAGTACCAGATCATCTAGTCTGATCTCCAGTATATCACAGGCCACCGTCACCACCCAGCGCCCCACACTAAACCCAACAACCAAAATAACATCAAAGTATTACAACCCCCAGAAGACTAGATTATTATGTGCCACAGGCAGAGAATAGGTGGGTGTGAGGTGCACCAGTGCCCAAGGCTCCTGCAATGAAAGTGAAACATACCCAGATAATCCTAGTGTGATGTTCCCAGGGATACCCGGGGTTGTGAGGCACCTACCTACCACCTGCCCTGAGAAAATCTTGTCTGGGGCTGTTGTGATCAGGTCTCTGACTCCACCAGCTTCTGGCAACACAAGCACTGCCTTCCAGGCCCCCACAGGCTTTGCTCTTTATTTATAGTTCAGTGATAGGCACACATCAATCCCCGAGTCCTCCAAGTGTCCCTTTTTCCATTGGGCACTAAAACAGCTCCTAGATTTGCTACTCCCAAGGGAATAGCACACACCAGCTTACAAGATTCAACTCAGGATCACCACTCCAGCACTTAGATATATTTATAGTGAAAACAAAGCTAAGCTTATTGTCAAGGAACAAAGGTTCAAATGATAGTAAGAATTTTGGAGACAAATAGTTACATATAAAACAAAATCATAACATGCTTTCCAGAGCCTCAACTTGACTCACAAGACACTCCCTTGTTTCCTACATGATAGTTTTCCCCCAAGTCCTGTTCCCAGTATTTTCAGCCAAGATGGCAACTTGTCTTCATAGATCTCTGCATTCCCAGATTTACTAGACCAGACCTTTGATGTTCACCTGAAAATAGGTCCATGCCACTGCTATTTACCTCCTCTTGTTAATTTCCTTCTAAAGTCTCCACAAGCTTTTCATTAACATTTGACTCAGTATGCTAATAGATTCCTATTTTAAGTCCCACAATCCCACAGTGGTAAGCTAGGGAGATAAGTATCTCCCACCTCCCATATTGTATTCAGAAGAGTTTGTCTCAAGATGTACTACCTTTGAGTGACCTGACTTTAACAACAGAAACATAATTTTCAGCATGTATACAGTACCCACTTATTTTCTGTACACATATGCTGCAGTGGTTATGATGACCAGTATGACACAGGCTTTTATTAGAGAACTTACATGACATTCTTTTGGTGAACCCAGGGGATCCTTGTTTCCCTATGTACATCTGTGTCCTCTGCCAGTTGGCATTTGGAGGTCATTCATGGCAAGTGACCCTCACCCACACACTGCAAAGAAGGAAGGTGAAACTCCCCCCAAGGTCACTGCCAATCTGACCCGGGGGAAAGTTCCTTCCCAACCACACGTATGGTGATCAGTTAGACCCTGAATATGTGAGCATGAATCAGCCAGCCAAGCACCTGAGAGAGAGAGAGACAGAGAGAGAGAGAGAATGCTTGGTGCTGCCTCAGAGCCCTGTCCATCCCTGTCCAGCCATTTTCCCATCTTCAGCCATGGCCATCCCATATGCTTCAGAGGAAGGAGATTAAACAAACAAAGAAGCAAAAAAAAAACAACAAAAAAAAAACCCAACCCACGCCCAGAATACACTGGAGGAAGGGAAATCCCTTCCTAACTCCTGCAGGTGGCCAGCTGAAACCCTGAAGCATGAACTTTTAGGAACCTAAGACATGAACCAAAAGCGAGCTCCAGAGTTGCTGGGCCCTGTCCCCACCATCACAAGCAGCCCCATCATACAATTCCAGTCAAAAAACTTGTCCAGCTGTCTCTTAAAACTAATTAAGTTGTTTGCCCCCAAAAAACCTATTGGGAGGTTATTCCAGAACCTTACCACTCTGATGTTTAGACATCATATTCTAAGTTCCAGACTGAATTTGTTCATGGACAATTTATATCCAACACTCTCCTTTAGCCTAAATTGCTCTTCACCCATCTTGGTATTCCTCTCCTATTATTTATAGAGAGCAATCATATCCCCTCTTTGTCTTCTTTTTGCTAGACTAAACAAGCAAAGCTCTTTTAGTGTCCTCATAATGTAGGCCCTCAATTCCCCTGATCATTCTAGGGCCCCTTCTCTGCTCTTGTTTCAGTTTAAATACATCTTTCTTGAACATGGATGACCAGAATTGGTCACAGTATTCGAAATGATGTCTTACCACTGTTTTGTACAATGGCATTAATACTTCTCTATATCTATTGGGAATGCCTCCTGATAGATTTTAGAATTGCATTTGCCTTTTTCACAGCTGCATCATTTTGGTGACCCAGAGTCATCCTCTGATCTACCCACATGCCCAGGCCTCGCTTCTCCTCAGTTGCTTCCAACTATGAGCCCCCAGCTTGTAGTAGAAATTCTTATTAGACCTTATTAGACTGAATTTCATCCCATTTTTATCACTCTTTTCTTCAAAGTCATCCAGATCTCCCTGTATAATATTCCAATCCTCCCAACTTTGTATCATCAGCAAATTTCATGATCACACTCCTACTTTTTATGCCAATGTCATTCATAAGAATATTGAATGAAATTGGTCCCAAGACCGATTCTTGAGGAACATCACTAGTAACCTCCTTCCAGTCAGATAATTCTTCTTTCAGAAAAACTGCTTGCTGTCTCACCTTTAGTTTGTTGTCCGCTTTACAGTTCTTGGGACTTTACAGCACCTGGGACCATTGCAGTTCTTGTATTGATCCCCATCTTCCCTAATTTAAGTAATAATTTCCCCTGTGGTATCATGTCAAATGCTTTATTGAAATCCAAGTAAATTAGATCTAGTGCACTTCCTTTATCTAAAAAACAATTATTTTCTCAAAAAAGGAAATCAGGTTAGTCTGTCATGAACTACCTTTGGTAAACCAATGTTTCATTACATTCCCTTTACCATTTACCACCATGAGAGGGGAGGAACAGCTCAGTGGTTTGAACATTGGCCTACTAAAGCCAGGGTTGTGAGTTCAATCCTTGAGGGGGCCACTTAGGCATCAGGGATAAAATCAGTATGTGGTCCTGCTAGTGAAGCCAGGGGGCTGGACTCAATGACCTTTCAAGGTCCCTTCCAGTTCTAGGAGATACAATATCTCCATATATTATAATTTGATTATTCTTTCTTTCACAATTTGTTCTAAAACCTTGCACTACTGAAGTCAGACTAACAGATTTATAATTGCCAGATCACCTTTTCTTAAATGTTGGTACAATGTTCTCCAGTCAGATGGTACTACACCCAAATTGATAGATATATTAAAAATCTTTGCTACCAGAGTAGCAATCTCATCTGCCATTTTTTTGGCATTCTGGGATGGAAATTAGCCAACCCCCACCCCCGATTTGAATGCATTAAGGTCTTTACGTGTTTTTTTTTTTTTTAATCTCAGATGTGGTAATTTCCATTTCTCATTTCCATCAGCTGTCCTGACTTCATGCACATGTTCCAGATTAACATCCTTATTAAAAAGTGAGGCAAAGTATATATTTAGTTTTTGGGCCATACCTAGATTATCTTTAATCTCTTTCCCATTCACACTGCATAATGGCCCAACCTCATCATTCCTTTTTTTATGAATATAACTAAAAAACCTCTTATTTATTTTCATTTCCTTGGCAAGAGCTAACTCATCTTGACTTTTAGCAATTCTCCCTTTATTCCAACAATTTGCTGATCAACCCCTTTTCCCATTCCCTATAGAGTCTCTGTTTACTTCTAATAACTTTTTTGAGGTGATTATTCATCCAGCTGGGTCTGGAGCCTTTCCCTACAAGTTTTTTTCCTTCTGTTGGGATGCAAATTTTTTTATAGTTGACCTGAAGAAATTCCAAACTTCTTCCACATTTAAGTTCTTGTGCTCTTCAGTCCAATTGACTCTTTAACTAATTCTCTTAATTTCCAAAAGTCTCCCCTTTTGAAATAAAAAAACATACTGGATGACCTGATTTTGATTATCTTCCATTTAATTTAAACTGAATCAACTCATGATCACTCTATCCAAGGTTATTTACTACAACCAGCTGTTCTGTGATGTCCTCACTACTTACCAAAATCAAGTCTATAACTGCATCACCTTTTTTTTGTTCAGTGACAATTTTATCAAGAAAACCGTCATCTATCACATCCAGGAATAAGTGGTCCCTACCAATATTAGTAGCATTTATTCTCCGATCTATATCTGGCAAGTTAAAATCTCCCATTATGGCACAATTCCCGAAAATATAACAGGCAGGGCAACATCTAAGAGAAAAGTGGCATACAAAAATGACAGTGGCATCTTAGATTTTGATAAGGAATAAATGATTAGCTGCTCATATACAGTAAAGTAGTATAATTAGCATTCTATTATGCTGTGTGGTCTAGTTGACTATACTCACCCTAATCCTGTCTGAGTTCTTGAGTTCCAGTCCTGGCTGTGCCACTGACTCTGTAGCCATGGGTAAATTGTTTAGAGCCAAATATTCAAAAAGCAGCCACTAATTTGTGGTGCCTCAATTTTTGGGAGCCCAACTTGGAATTGATGTTCAAATGTGTCAAGCACCCAGAGCTCCCGCTGACTGCAAGGAATAGTTCAATCATATTCAGGATGATGGAAAGCTTCAGGGAATTCACTCCCAAGAAATACTAAGTAGTCTTAACTGCAGTTGCACCAAGTATTGTATTCAGAACTTGCAGCCTTATTATGAAATGCCTGATATAGCCCAAATCAACACACACACACAACACTCACAAGTTGGCTATTTTCGATCTGCTACAATTCTCAATAATGATATTGATTACAATACAGACATTTAAGTTGTCAAAACTGGACTTCAGAGTTAATACTCCATTTAAATAAGTAGGACAAATAAAAGCCTCTCTTGGTGCTATTATCAAGGATAATTTTTCAACTAGAAGAATAAGAAGCTATCTTCCTTAAACAAAAGGGTTGGGTGTAAATTACAAGTAACATAAAAATCTGAGGATGAAGATGCAGGAAGATCCTAAATCCTTGGAGTTCTCAGAGAGTAACCTTGATCTTTGACTGTGGCTAGGGAGGGTGGAGGAGGTGGTACAAAAGTCCCTGACCCTAGGCCAGCACTATGCCATGAGGTTCCCAGTAGTTTACAGCAGTTGGATGGCTATTTTAGTTACCCTAGCCGTGAAAGGGATATAGGGACCAGAGGGATGTGGGAAAACCCTACCCATGCTCCTTTTCCCATGTCCAAACCCCTGTGCTGGCTGCAGCAGATGGGCGGTACGTCTACACTGCAATGTAAAGCCAGGGTTAGTGGGACTTGAATCAGCTGATCTGCATTAGGGAATTCTGGGCTTGAGCATCTACATTGTATTTTAACTCTATGTTAAGACTTTTCTAACCCATGCTCAAACATGGGGCTCTGGCATCCACACTGCAGTGAACAGACCCGAGTCAAAGTCGCCATATCTCAGAGTTCCTAGCATTCCCTCCCTCCAAAATGTGGCTGCTGTAGCCCTAGGGCCATGGTGCACTGCAGGAAAACTTTACTGCCCACCCTGCATGTTGCCAGGAAGCATCTCACTTTGCAAAAAGCTTGTTCAATTTACATTCCATGGGAAACCCATGAGGCTCTATGCAGAGGTGAAAGTAAGCCGGTCCGGTCTGGTCCGGCGTACCGGCAAGAGCCAGTACGCCATGCTGGACCGCACCAGCTTCCGCGGTGGGGATTTAAAGAGCTGGGGGCTCCCAGCCACCTCTGCAGCTGGGAGCCCTGGGTTGATTTAAAGGCCCTGGGGCTCCCAGCCACAGCTGGTGCCCCAGGGCCTTTAAATCTTGAGAGGCCCCATCTCTTCCAGTTGAGGCCATGCCCTCCACTCAGGACTCCAGCAGTACCAGTAAATCCTGTAAGTTACTTTCACCCCCGGCTCTATGACAGTGTGTTTGCAGATCAGTGATCAGAAGAGACTGGGTTAAAGCTAGGGTTACCATATTTAAAAATAAAAAAAGAGGACGCTCCACGGGGCTCTGACCCCGCCCCTTTCCCCACCCCGGCCCCGCCCCAACTCCGCCCCTTCCCCACCCCAACTCCGCCCATTCCCCACCCATTCCCCAAAGTCCCCACCCTAACTCCCCCTCCTCCCTCCCAGCCACGCGAAAAGGGCTGCCCAAGCGCTACCAGCTTCACGGTTTGCTGGGCAGCCTCCAGACCCTGAGCCCGCGGCTGGCACTTCCCCAACACAGCTGGAGCCCGGGAGGGGAAGCGCCCAGCCGGGGGCGCAGGGTCTGGAGGCTGCCTGGCAAACCCGTGAAGCCGGTAGCACTCGGGCTTCGGGCAGCCCCTATGCCTCCGGACCCTGCGCCCCTGGCCGGGCACTTCCCCTCCCAGGCTCCAGCTGCTGTGCTCCTCCCCTGACTCTTCGGCTCTGTTTAAGAGCCAAGCTGCCTGAGCCAGCGCTACTGGCTTCGGGCAGCCCCCTTGCTTCCGGACCCTGCGCCGCCGGAGCAGAGCAACTGGAGCCCGGGAGGGGAAGTGCCCGGCCGGCGGCTCGGGGTCCGAAGGCACGGGGGCTGCCCAAAGCTGGTAGCGCTGGCTCGGGCAGCTTGGCTCTTAAACAGAGCCGAAGAGTCAGGGGAGGATCAGAGCAGCTGGAGCCCGGGAGGGGAAGCGCCCAGCCAGGGGTGCAGGGTCTGGAGGCTGCCCGGCAAACCATGAAGCCGGTAGCGTTCGGGCTTCGGGCAGCCCCTATGCCTCCGGACCCTGCGCCCCCGGCCGGGCACTTCCCCTCCCAAGCTCCAGCTGCTGTGCTCCTCCCCTGACTCTTCGGCTCTGTTTAAGAGCCGAGCTGCCCGAGCGCACTGGCTTCGGCAGCCCCCTTGCCTCCGGACCCCAGCCGCTGGCCGGGCACTTCTCCTCCCCGGCTCCAGCTGCACTGCTCCTCCCTGGACTCTTCGGCTCTGTTTAAGAGCCAAGCTGCCCGAGCCAGCGCTACGGGCTTCAGGCAGCCCCCGTGCCTCCAGACCCCAGCCGGCGGAGCAGAGCAGCTGGAGCCGGGGAGGAGAAGTGCCCGGCCGGCGGCTGGGGTCCGGAGGCAAGGGGGCTGCCCGAATCCGGTAGCACTGGCTCGGGCAGCTTGGCTCTTAAACAGAGCCGAAGTCTGAGTCAGGGGAGGAGCAGAGTAGCCACGCGAGAGGAAGTGCCTGGCCGGTATTTTTCCCGGACATGTTCAGCTTTTTGGCAATTCCCCCCGGATGGGGGTTTGATTGCCGAAAAGCCGGACATGTCTGGGAAAAACCGTACGTATGGTAACCCTAGTTAAAGCTGACCTGCTGCCGTTTGCAAAGGGCGGGGGTGGGAGAGCGTGGCTTCCATTTCAAAAGAGTGGATTGCAAATTGTTGGGATAGAGAGGAGTAAGGAAGTTGTCCCATGGAATTTTAGGATACTTTCAGCTGACTTCTGGGATCTGAGTCAAGCAGGGTTGCACCTACACTGCACAGCGATAGGGCTCAGACCCTGGGACCCGGCTTAACTCGAGCTCATGCCCTCCAGCTCTGCAGGGTCCTGGGACCCTGGGTCTGAGCCCTGGGTTAGAGCAATTGCAGTGTAGAAACAAGGCGGATTAGGCTTGAGCCTGGGCTCAAGTACAGGCTTACTTTGCAGTGCAGACATTCCCATGGGAGCCACTACACCTTCTCTACACTACCAGAGGATCCCCTACACTGCAGTGACTGTCACAACTGAAGAGTGCTGAAAAGACCCTAGCCTCTGGCCTACTGGGAAGGTGTTCCTGTCAGTCTCCTAAAGTGATGTTGCTTCAATAGGTTATGGAAGATTTGTCTCCTTATATCAGTATTTATTAAATACCGACAGTGTGCTCAGCTTTCTCCAGGACACCGTGAAAATACACTTACTGACCCAAAAGGACAATTTACTTGGGAAATGTTGTTACTGTTACACTAAAGCCTGGAAAAGTGGCCAGAGGATGGGGTGCACTGTAAACATCTGTAACAAATACATAAAATAAAATTATTTTTCAAGAAACCATCTGGGTTTTTCCTCAACTTAGAGGGTTTTTCTAAATTATTTTTAAATAAAACAAGATAACAAAAGCAGCTGAAAAGATTTATTGTAGACATTACCAACATGAAAGTCAATGTGGAAAAAAAAGGGTGAGGTGAGATCCTGGTCCCATTGAAGTCAATGAGAGTTTTGCCTTTGACATCTATGGGATAAGGAGCTTTCACTCATGGCCTGATTTTGAGAACTGTTGCTTAAAAAGAGCTACATAAGTGAGCCAAACTGTCCTTTAGTTGCAAATAAAGTCCCATCCCCGTGAACGCTTATTACTCCTAGGGGGATTCTGCTCTACTGCGCATGTGCATAGTTAATGAGCCACACATATTTTTAATTTTTTGTGAAGAAAAAAGTTTCTGCCAAAATGTTGCTGCAGTTCTGCCTTTTGCCCACTAGAGAGAGCTTTGGTGACAGAACACAGCAGCAGCAGCTACTGTCCAACAAAGGATGAGAAAGAGCCTGCCTTCTTCACAGCACCTGCCATGCCAGGTCAGGAGACAGGGGTTATGGGGAGACAGACAGTGTTGTTTGCTGGGGGGGAGGGATCAGACAGGGGCTCATAAGGGGTAGTGCGGGAGGAGAGACTAGGGCAGAGGCTGAATGGGAGTGGAGGCACAAGGCCACAGGAGTAGGGCCATATGGTGATGGGGGGATGCAGAGCTACATAGGGACAGGGGAGTGGTTGGGTGGGGGCACAGAGACACATGGGGATGGATGTAGTGGGTGTCTGAGTGGGGGTGGAGAGACACGTGGACACGGGGTGCAAGGACACATGAGGGTGCAGGAACACATGGGGGCAGGGGCAGATTGCTTGACTGAATGGGAGGGGCTAGGGGTTAGCCAGGGTCTACATGGGGGAAGCTCCCCAACAATCCCTCCTCTCCACCCCCAAAAAACCTGTTCCATACTTTTCCCACCCATACCCAACAATCCCCCAAGTTCACATCCAGTCTCCTTCCCAGCAATTTACTTCTCTCTCCCTCAGCTGCTCTCCAATGAACTAATCAAGACAGGGGGTGAGGTTTTCATGGCTACTCCAGCCCCTTTACACCAAGTAAAGCAGTTGAAATGGCATAAAGGGGGCATAAAACCCCCTATATGCACAGGGACGGCTCTAACTTTTTTGCCGCCCCAAGCAAAAAAAAAGAGCGCCGCCCCGCCGTAACACCCCCCTGAGCACTGCGCTGCCGAAACACCCCCCCCCGAGTGCTGCGCCGCTGAAACATCCCCCCCGAGCACCACGCTGCGGAAACACCCTCCCGAGCTCCGCACGCTGCGGAAACACGCCCCCCCCCAAGTGCCGCGCCACCGAAACATGCCCCCCGAGCGCCGCATTGCCGAAACACCCGAGCACTGCGCTGCTGAAACAACCCCCCCTGAGCGCCGCGCCACGCCACGCCGTCAAAACAAAAACAAACCCCCCCCCCAAGCACCACCTGGCTGAAACAAAAACAACAACAAAAAAAACCTCGAGCGCCACCCCATCAAACCAAAAAACCCAAAACCCAAGCGCCCCCTGCCACTCCAAGATTAGCCGCCCCTTACAAGGAGCTGCCCCAAGCACGTGTTTGGTCGGCTGGTGCTTGGAGCCAGCCCTGTATAATGCACCAGGGGAGGATTTGCCCATCTCAGGCACTTCAGGGACATCTGTAAGGCTTCACTGAGGACCCCTTTGCAAACCCAGGCATAGGGAATGGGAGAGGTTTGCCAGGAGATGAAGCTGTGGAGATTCAAGGCAGTGCTCCAGCCCATAGGGTAGCCCAGGGAGACTGACATAACTTAAGACAGGCCCTCAAGACTGTTCAGTTTAGGCTGGGGGCCCTTAGTTAACTTGAGTTAAGAACACACCTAGTGAAAACACACCCTAAGAGGGGCATCTCTGAAGGGGTTCACCATCCCTACCCTTGCTGTGTTTTCTGTGCTGCCCCTCTTATGGCGTATTTTTTATTAGGAAAGAAGTGTTTTCTTAACTCAAGTTAGCTAACACTAGATAAAATCCTAATGAAGACAAAGTAGACTGTATTTTTCAAAGAGTTAGCAAGTGAAGATGAGACTATGGGGAAGTCGTCTAGGGTCCACCTTGATCTATTAACTCATGTGAAAACTACAAACCAACTTTTCTTCACCAGAATTTTATCTTGAGTTAGCTCTCATGCGTCAGCTAACTTGGAGTAAAGAACACACTCCTTTTTCCGAGGGTATGTCTACACAGCCTGTGGCAGCAAACCTCCCTGGCGGGGTCGACATACTTGGGCTAGCAGGCCTTGTGCCAGCTATCTAAAAATAGCTGTGTAGACAGCGCTTTGAAGTTGCATCTGGAGCTTAGGCCCTGAATCAGGGCCTAAAAATATAATGCAGTGATATCAATAGCATCCATTGATTTTAAGAACCTGGACATCAAGGGCTAAATTTCCAAATGACCTAATCTAGGTGTCTAATTTTGCAAATTCAGTTTAGGATTCATTAACTGTAGACAAACAGGATGGAATTTAACCTTTTACCTAATCCCTGACATGTGGGATAGTTAGATAGCTAAATCCTATCTTGACAATTATTTGATAGTGCAGAAACACACGTGCAAGTAATTGCTGGTGCAAAGTTGCGTGTGCAAAATGAGAGACTGTCTTTCCAAAAACAGGCCCTTTGCAGTAACTAGAGATGGGCAAAATTCTTCTCACAAAAACTGTTTTTGCCCTCTTCTCCCCCCACCCCTCATGCAAATTTGGACTAGCCAAAACATTTTGCAAATTTGTGTCAAATTTGCCAAAACCAGTTGTCATCAAACAAAAAATGTTGATAAAAATCAAAACATTTTATTTTTACATTTTCTAAACATCACTGTTTTTATTCAAAAGGATTTTTTCAATTCAACTTTTACCTCAATTTTCTTTTTAGTCAAGAAAACTCAAAAAAGAAAAAAGTTTGACCCCAAATGAAATTTTTTAAAAACTTTTTAGGTTCAGCCACTGAACTAAGAAAATCGGTTATTTGCACAGCTCTAATAGTAACCAGAGATAGCAGAAGTTTCTGGTGCTGCTTCTCAGAACACCAGAATTTTGTTCTGTTACATGCATGCTTTTTCTATTGTCTCTTGCTACAGAGACTTGGAGAAACTTGAATGTCTGTTGTTTCCCTCTATAAACCAACCCATCTTACAAGCTTTTGCCAGCCAGTAAATTAAAGGTGTATTTTATTCTTTTTTCCCAGTCTAAAACTGACCACACTCTGCTTGTTGTAATATAGATGGAAAAATAGGGGATGGCAAAATAAACTTCTCTCCAAGGCCTGTTCTCATGTTCGTAGGGTTTCATGCCTATTGGAACTCTAGTCAGTTGGGCAAGAATACACCCAGCTTTCAAGTTCTGAACTCAACCCAATAAGTAAAAGAGGCTCCTGCGCTATTCAAAGGGTCTGTCCAGCTGGGCTGTTTCTATATATCCTGTCAGGCAGGAAAAGATGTTCATCAATTGCCGCCTCCAAGTTTGGCACATAAGGTGGCGCATAATTCACTGAGTGTGTATGGAGGTTCTTGGAAGGCAGCAGTGTAGTCATCGAAGAGGGAGAGCAGGCACAATCAAAAATAAAACCACACACACACACACACACACACACACAAAATATGGGGAAGGGAGAAACATAAGGCAACTGGGGTTGGAGGGTGTCATGGGCAGAAGAGGTTTCATTGTTGTGTCTTCTTTACAACTACAAGATTTAATGCTATGTTAATCTCTAGTACTCTTAGAATTTCTGATCACAGTGTTCTAGTCCCATGTGAGTCAGTGTTCCCGGTACAAACCTCTGTTTTCTTTGGGACAATTTACTCCAGGTTAAAAGCTTGTCATTTTAGATTTCAACTGGAATAATAATTTTTATTCTATATTAAATCTGTCTGTTTTCAAATTAAAAGCAACACAGAAAAAGTGATCACTGGGAGATTTTTAAGTTCCAATAACTAAAACACTTCTCTTTTTTTTCTGAAATTCAAAAAGGACATACTTTGCGCACCCCAAAATGACCAAGTTAGATATATTTAGAAATAGATATTGTGCATAAGAATGATCAGCAAGTAGAACAAGGGCAAAATCCTTTTCCTATTGCAGTCAATGACAAAACCCAACTGGCTTCTATGGGAGCAGGATTAGGCACTTACTGTACCTGTAGGCTGCCACCTTGTGCTGTGATCACGTGAGATTCCACATATTTCATAGGGTTGGGCGGAGACCTCCAAGAACACCACAGTGATGCAAGATGTGGTACTGTCTCCTTCTGTTAGTAGTAAACTAATGCCCCAGCATAAGATGTGGGGGTACCATGCTGGTGGAAGTGGTATATTTGGCATGAGGTGCCAATTATTAATATTTCTTATCTATACCATAGTGGTATCTTGAAGCTCCAGTCAGGATCGGAACTCCTTTGTGCTAGATACTGTAAAAACACATAGTATATGACAGTCCTTGGCCAGAAAGGTTTAACAGATGAATGCCCCAGTCCTGCAAGTTGTTCTGCATGGGCAAACTCCTGCACCTACTTGTAGCCCAGTTGATGGGAACTGAGCAACTTGCTGGATCAGGGCCCAATTTAAGACCAGACAACACTTGGGTGTATCAAAGAGTCAGAGAGAATGGGGGAAGGAAGATGAGGGAAGGATGACAGACTCACTATAGGCTTCTCTGCATTAGGGGTGTGTAAATTCTAGCCTGCACTAGCATGTCACACACTAACTGGCCTGTGTGGATCCTGCTGGCACACACCAAAAGTTCTCTAGTACACATTAATGTTGTACTCTTTGAAACAGGACTACACTAACGTGCACAGGGTCCACACGGGTTAGTGAGTGTGCAATCCATAGGTGCAGACTAGCATTTACACACCCCTAGCGTAAATTAACACACTGTATAGACAAGTCCTCAGTATACACCCATATACTTCTCAGTAATTGTTTAAAAGATTTAAAAACAGAGAAATGAAATAAATATCAGAAATCCCTACTGGACATCTACCTAGCTGAGAGTCTGACCATGTATATGCCTATTACAGTTCCCATGGCAATTTTTATAAGACTAGGGGGTCTTAACCTTAGTTCTGGTCAAATTTCATCTTGGGTACCCAGATTCTGCCCACCTCAATTCCACTGAAATTTCAGTTGGAAACAACATTCTACTATATTCCCTCTTGTGTGGTGTTGCTTTGAGCTTTTAGACAACCATCACTCTCCACTGCAGAGGAGTCTGCATTTCCAAGGTGGGTAAAGTGATGCTACCTCTAACATGCGAATGTTTGAAGCTTGGTTACCTAAAGTTTGCAAAACATTTTGAGACCTGCCTGATAAAAAGCCTAATAAAAGTGCAAAGTATTGTGATGATGATGATTATCGTGTATAGCAATAAGACTAATATACTAGCCTGTAATGTCTCTATTTGGTCAACAATCTGCAAATGAAAAGAGCAGGTCTGAAACATGGTAGACACACGTGTATTAGTGTAAGTCCTTGTGCTAATAAATGTGTCATTCACATGCTAAACTGCAACAGCTCTATACCATTAAACTTATTTTACAATCCAAAAAAAAAAAAAAAAAAAAAAGGCTTTGGAGAAATGCCTGAATACTGGTTTATTTGTTCCACATATTTACTGGGTAATTTTCGTGTTACTATGTGAAAGAGATTTAAAACCATTTGGAAAAGAATCTCAACTTGGACAAAAATAGTAGGTTTAGAAAGTAAATTGGGAGTGTAAAATCATTACTCCTTCCTTCAAACTGTGGTTTCTGGTGGCCTGTTCAAACACTGAAAGCTTTGGTCTGGTAAACTGTGATGTTTCTGAAGGCTCAAGAAAATAATGTGCACACTTACAATATGTATATCTAAATATTTGGGGCAAGTTGTCCCTTGTGTGAATTCTCTTTCACATATGAAGTATGAGAACTGATCGCCTTTCTGACTTTATCCCAGCTGAAATAACTATACATGTTGTTCTTATTTGTATGAATGGCTAATCCATTTTAATATACTCTTCTTTTGAGGCACACAAACAGGGCTTTCGCAAGTTAACAGAAGTGACTCAGCTGTCACTCTCACCCTTTTGTGCTCTCCCCTCCATGTCAGCTTAAGTTACAGACAGAGAAATTTATCTTTGTGCCATTGCTAACAGAAGTGAATTATTCAGAGGCTGTGGACCAGTTTGATACCTTGCTGGCTGCCGTACTTTGCACCGCTTCTGCACTGGCCCTATGCAGAATCACTGGGACATAAGAATCCCTTATATATTCCCCTTTCCACCCCCAGCCTGCCCAAGAATGCCCCCTTTGCTGGGACCTGCTGTGGGAAGATTATGGTACAGAGATCCTTTTGCACTGAGGGTATTGCCCAATGGCTGCACTTGTACAAAGTGATCATGGGGCAATGATGAATCGGGCACCAAGTGACAGCTGTAACTTTGAATCTCTTGGCTCAGTGATTTGTATCACATCTTTAATATTCTCTCTCTGAATAGTAGCAGTTTGTACTGAATGACAGAAAGAACAATCTAAAACTAGACAGAAAATTTAGTAAATATCACAGGACCTGCTATAGTACAGTGACATATGAAATTTATAAGTAGTAAGCTTTAAAAAAAAATTTTTTAGAATAACTGCTTTAAAGAGATGAGAAGACTTCAGCCTTCCAGAAGGTGAAACAGCTCCCTAAAATCCCCAGAATTTTAAATTTGGGGCCACTCAGAAGGAAACTACGTCCTTAAATATTTCCAAAATTACCACATTCATGCTCAAGATTGTCCTCAACAACAACAACAACCAAGAACTCTTACTACATTTTAATTATACTCAGGTTTTCTGGGACAGCAGTGATGCTACTGTGGCAGCAAGAGGTTGGTGAAAAACATCAGGATAGCAGTCAATAACCTATAAGGTTTGGGAAACAGTTACTGGTTGAAACATAGCATTTTTCTCAGCACTGATTATTTCAACATGCCCTCTATCCTGAGCACCCAGCATGGGTTATAACCAACCAATGGGGCGAGGCGACCAATTTTCCAAAAATGCTTTGAGAAATCATGCTGTAAGTAAATTAAATTTAGCAATTACTTTGTAGCAATGCAGGATTAGTTGGATACCCTTTGCAGTATTTATATTAATAGATATTATTATGATAACTATCACCAGATGGCTCCATTACACATAGTCTTCTAAGGTCTTTTTCTTAGTGTGCAAGCAAAGGCTCAGTCTTGGAAAGACATGCTGGGTGGTGGTGGTTAGTTTTGTTATGCAAGGTTCTTGGGAAAAGCAATTGCACAAGTGGCAAGAGAGTTTCTGCCTTGGTCTCTGATTCGAATCAGCTAATGAATGGTTTTGGGCTGTGGTTTTTGGAAGAAGGGATTGCCTTGCTTACTCTTTAACCAACTCTGTTCCTGTGTAAATAAAACAAGTAACACTTAACATATGCCCAAACTCTGTGCCACAGATTTCTCCTCCACTGGCAAGCCAACCTGCAAGGCCACAAACATTTGCTACTGCTCATCAGAAAGGCAATATTATTACATATTACAAGCTCCATAGTCATGTGCTATATGTTGTTGTCACTGGGACAGATTAATTGCTTTTAGAACAGGCAGCTGTATTCTTCATCTCACTGTATCCTGGAGGGCATTTACTGCAAGGTAGGCAGGCAGTGTTTCCAGCACTGCTCTCCTTAGATATTCCATCAGGAAAGAACACTTCAGTTTCTGCCAAGGGCTCCATAGAAACCTCCCCACTAAAGGCTGCAGCAGGCTACGCTGAATCAGAGCATCCTCAGAGCAGAGCTGTGCAAAATGTTTGTTGCAAGCTGTTAAGTGAACCTAGACCGAACTGCAAGAGAACCTGGTCTGGATTTACAGGCCTGCACTGAAATCAGGAAAGATTGACTGTTTCACATGTTTGACTGAGTTTTACATTGAAAATGAGAGTTTGTTTAAACCTAGCCTCAAAATGAAACTCAGGAGTGAGCCCACATAAACGGAAATGAAATAAAATGGCCTAAATGCATCACAGGTATAAACTGATCTCTGATTAGCCTCAAAGTTTACTAAAATGTCTCCTTAGACAAGAGACCAGACATGGAAATATATATCTAAAGAAAGTTGAAATGGATGAAAATGGGGTGGAGTAAATCTCAGGTTTATGACAGAAAGTCTCATGGTCTAACCATAGTTATTTCTTAGTTTTAACTCAGTCTTTATTCAGTCAAAGTTTCCATTAATTTCCATCAGAATTTGCCTGAGTAAGAACTATATAAAAACAGGACTGCAAGATTTGATTCTTTAACAAACAAACTTTCAGTGAATTTCAGCTTTCCTTCAGTCTTTCTATGCACTTTGTATTTCGTACAATATACCCAAGAATTTAAATGAAAGTACTTTCTTGATTATATGATCTCAGTAGTTACACTGTGTGGACAGTCAATAATTCTTTTCCTTCAGTGTAGGCCTTGCATTTCTTTGTAGGATAAAGCGAGCTGCAGATTAATTTACAGTAATCCTTCCAGAGAATGTTCCTCTCTGTCACTCTGAGTCCCTCCGACTTCCAACCCACTTTAATTCATACATCTGAATTCCTTTTATTTTTCTAGTATTCAGAATCACAGCTCTTTTTTATTTAAATAGAATATTTTCTCCCAAAAAGTTCCATGTGTCACACTCTAATGAAATCTGAAGCTTTCCCTATAAGTACAAGCAAACCTAATTTTCACTGGGCCAGATTCACCCTCGTGAACACACGGTCATGCTGTCTGGAGTGGCTCACAACTGTGAGTGCCCACCTCAGAGCAGACTGTCAGAAAACAAGGGCAGACACCCTAAACTATAATTAGATTTCACCAAGCCAGTAACAAATGTGAACTTCTGGATCACTATATCAGTTTTACCAGAGTGTCACTGATAGTCCCCTTAGACTCTCCAGCCTATCTTGCCAGCCAGGCAAACTGAACTTTGTGATAACAGTTACTTAAACCAAAAATTACACCACATCAGGTTTCTCCCAGTCCCAAGAGACCAATCACTTACCCCAGATCAATTGATACTCCACAACTTACACCAAAGACAACGCTGGCAGCCAATTCTATAGTAAACTATCTAAAGACTTGTTAGCTAAAAAAAAGAAAATTATGAGAATTGTTGAGAAGTTAAAGCAGGTAAAATATATATACAGGTGAATCCGTTTGTAACTCCAAATGGTGGCAGTGCTGTAATAAACTGCCAGTTTCCCAAAAGTCTTTCAGGGTATCCAGCTTGTCTCTGGGGATCTCCGCTTTGCATCTGGTACACTTCCCTGTAAGAGTCCAAACAGTTCAGAGATGAAGGATCTTTCTTTGGATCTATTCTTATATCTTCTTCTCACAGAAAACAAGCTGACAGTCACTCTACCCACGTGGGTTTTTCCTTTGACGGCATTGAGTGAGGAATGTACTTTGAGGCTCTGACCTCAGGTCATCACACACAATGGCCATTTGCTTTGGAACTAGCACCTTTTCTCATAACGTCCTTCATTAGCATTCCACAAGGCTTCTTTGATGTCTGATGAGTTACTGAGTTACAGGCATGTTTACAGTGTAAATATTTGCTATTACACTATGACAGGACACAGATAAGTAAAAACAATGCATGTAACGTCCCATTCGTTTTATGAAGTTTAAACACTCAAAACACTTGTACATTTAACAATTGCTTTGATCTAATACACAAGTGAATTGGCCTGAATACATACTGACATGACCTGGTCTGCCAGTGTCACACACACATTATGAAGTTACACTAGGGATGAATTGGTCCAATATACACAACAAATTCTGCCTCAATTTCTTCCATTCCAAGTGACCCACAGCCCCCCCTCTCCCCCCCAAAAAAGAGTTGATGTGAAAAATGGCAATTTTCCAAAGTACAAAGATCTCGTTATGCCAAATTTCTGGGCAATAAGAAACAGACAGAACATTTCCCCAATCATATTATTTTAACCTTCTGAGGGCAAATGTTGGTTATAGGGTTGTTGCATATGCATTAGTCTCTCTCTGTTGTAGGGGAGAAGGGTGGTATAGCCCCGTGGCCGGGTCCAAATAACCGCCCTTTTCCTCAGGGCAGTATGACCTAATGAACAAAGTCAATGGGCCTGCCCCTAAATTCATGGCAGTGGTGCCCAGCAGCCAGAGTCAGTAGGACTGGCCTTGGCCTCAAGGCAGTCTCACCTATTGGCCAGAGTCAATAGGACTGCCTTTCAATGCAGGGCAGTATGGCCCCATGGCCAGGATCAGTAGGGCTGCCCTTAGCTTCAGGGCAGTCTTTGGCTATTCCTCAATGCGAGCAGGATGTCTGCCAAGGGGGTTCATTGATCAGTTTTTAGGTGGCTGAGGAGCCCAATTCATGCCCTATAGATTTTCCCACAGAAGTGACAGGGGTAATCTTGGAGGAGCCATAGTTGTTGGCTGGAGTGTTGTGCCCTTTCTTTCCTCCTTTGTTGCTTCTCTGTCTCATGAGCATGTCTGTTCTCCTCAAAGTGAGCTGTGGCTTGGTGTATGGTGTGGCACCACTTGTTCTGTTCTGTGTCAAGTCCTCCCAGTTTGTTGGGTTGATACCTCCCCTTTTAAGGTATACTTTCATTATGTCTTTGAAACGCTTCTGTTGCCCTCTGCAAGCCCTTCTTCCCTGACTTAACTGAGAGAAGAGTACTTGCTTCGGGAGGCAAGTGTCAGGCATAAGTACAGTGACCAGCCCAGCGGAATTGATGTTTCATAACCTTCTCTTCTACACTGTTGATGTTGGCTGCAGAGAGAACTCTGATGTTAGTGCGTCGGTCTTCCCAGCTGATCCTGAGAATCCTCCTGATGCAGAACCACTCCAGCCGCTTGAGGTGTTGTCTGTAGGTTACCCACATCTCACACCCATAGAGAAGGGTGGGGGTTACAACTGCCTTGTAAACCAAGATCTTGGTGCCTGTTTGCAGATCTTTATCATTGAAAACTTGTTTGAGTACTCTTCCAAAGGATGTGCTGGCACAGCGAATCCTGTATTTCATTTCTGTGTCAGTGCTGGCTGTTTGGGAGAGGTAGCTGCCAAGGTATGGAAAATGGTCCACATTTTCCAGGGGTTCTCTGCTGATAGTGATTTGTGGAGTACGAAGAGTAGTTTGTGCAGGGGAGGGATGGTAGAGTACCTTCAGAGAGAGGCCCAGGCTGTGATGGGCACCTGCAAAAAAGATTTAGGATGCTTTGCAGATCAGCCTCTGTATGTGCGAGAATTATCCAGTCATCTGCATACTGAAGGTCAGTGATGCCAGTTCTCATGATCTTAGATTTTGTTTGGAGATGTCAGAGATTGAGGAGTTGGCCATCCATACATTACTCAATCTCGATTCCATCAGGAAGGCGGTCGCGGATGAGAATCAGGATCACATCAAGGTAAATGGAGAAGAGTATTGGAGCAACGACACAGCCCTGCTTGGCACCAGTGCGAATGATGAATGGTTCGGTCGCTGAGCCATTGTACAGAATGGTGGCAGTCATCCCATCATGGAGTAGCCTGATGGACCTCAACCTTGCAGTGGTGGAGAGGCTTGCGTGGGCTAAAGACCCTCAGAACTATATCGTCCGGAGCTTTCATACTCCTGGTAGGATCACCCTTGGTGAGCAGGTCTGAGGCGAGGCTCCTGACGAACCACGGTCCAAACTTCACAAGACCCCAATGGTGGATCGGGTGCATAAGAGGGCCTTCTAGTACTCTGGCTGTGAAAGCGGATGAGGGCTGCAGCAGGAGGGAGGCCCCTGATTGTCTTGAATCTCCTTGCCACTGGCTCAGGGTTTTCCTCCTGTCAAGTCTCATGTGGTTACCACCTGCACACAGATTTCCCCATGTTAAAAGATTTCACGTGCAGGCCTCTGCCAAAGGGCTCACACCTGCACAAAGCCCTGCCATGACAGAGGAGTGGCAGTGAAGACAGGAGCAGTGATCTCTGGGAGTCTTAAGTCTGCACCTTAGCCACTTTTCAGGATCCCCTCTGCTCACCCCAAATGTGGAGGGGGCTAGAAAAGGTGCCCGAAACATAGGTTGTCTCACACACTTATGACTGGATGGCCGCATCCAGTGGGATCACTTAACGCCGGACCAAAACAAGAGATACAAGACAATTAATTTCGCCAGCTGGAATGTCTGCACCCTTAGGGATTCTCAGCACAGTGAATGCCCAGAACTGCCATAATTGCTAGAGAACTGGCAAGACTCAGCATTGACATTGCAGGCCTTAGTGAGACCCGCCGGCCCAATGAGGGCCAATTAGAAGAGGATGGAGGTGGCTACACCTTCTTTTGGAAAGGAAAGCCACCCTAAAAGAGATGCATTCACAGGATTGGCTTTGCCATCAAAAATAAGATCGCCAGTCAGCTTTTGGAGCTTCCCGTGGGGATCAATGAGCGTCTCATGACCCTTTGGCTCAAGCTCAGCAACAACCAATATGCCACAGTCATCAGCGCATATGCCTCAACACTCGATGAGGAGGAAGACAGTAAGAAGCAGTTTTATAGTGCTCTCGACGCAGTCCTCACAGCCACACCGAAGGCCTCCTGGGAGATTTCAATGCCAACTCTGGAGCGGCACAATAGGCAAAAAAGGGGTAGGAAATGCAAACCCCAATGGTATTCTCCTCCTCAGCAAATGTGCGGCGGATGACCTGCTCATCACAAATACCATCTTTAAGCAGAATAACAAATTTAAGACCACCTAGAAATATCCAAACACTGGCACTTCCTTGATTATGTTATAGTCAGAGCCTGAGATTACGCCAATGTTCGTATAATATGAGCTATGAGAGATACAGATCACTGTTGGACAGACCATCGATTAGTAAGATCAATCATGTACCTGCAGCTAGCTCCACCACACTGCAAACACCCAAAGACTACGTGAAACTGATACATCATCAAAGCACTTCAGGACCAAGCCAGCTGCGAGACGTTCCAGCAACACCTGTCTGAGAAACTCTTTAACTTGCCTGACAACATCAATGACATTCAAGAGCATTGGGATCAACTGAAAAATACCATTCCCAGTGCATGTGATGAAACCAGAGGATATTCTACTCACTGGCACCAAGACTGCTTTGACGAAAACAATGAGGAAATCCTAGAATTAATTCAACAGAAAAGAAATGCATTCTGTAACTGGCAAAATGATTCTTCTAACCAACAAAAACATGAGGCCTATCGCCTTCTTAAAGCCGAAGTCCAAAGAAGGCTATGTGATATCAAAATCAAGTGGTGGCAAGAGAAGGCCTTTGAGATCCAGGGTTTCACAGACCAGGAATACATGAGAAGCTTCTTTTAAGCAACAAAAGCTATATGTGGGCCAAGCTCCAAAGGCCCAACCCCCTTACGTTCCCAGGATGGCTTCACCCTCCTCACAGACAATGCAGCCATTAAACAAAACTGGAAGGAGCACTTCAAAAGCCTACTAAACCATGAATCCACTGTCTCTGAAAACACCATCGAGTTTATTCCACAATGCTCAGCAATGGAACACCTTGATGATCCCCATCTTCTGAGGAAGGCCAGCGTTCTATCACCCAGACAAAATATCTCAAGGCACCAGGCCCAGGCGGCATCTCCACTGAGGTTTTTAAAGCACAAACATTGCCAACTCCTTGACAAAATCTGGACCTACGAAGAAATTCCACCTGACTTTAAGAACACCAACTTTGTTACAATAATCAAGAAAGAGGACAAATCTTTGGGCAGGAACTACAGAGGTATTGCCCTCCTCTCTATCACAGGGAAGATCCTTGCCCGGATCCTACTAAACGCCTCCTTCCCCTTGCTGAGGAACTCCTCCCCTAATCACAGTGTGGCTTCAGGCCATCCCGAGGCACAACTAACATGATCTTTGTGGCATGACAGATTCAGGAAGAAGTGCAGAGAGAAACACCAGGAACTGTTTGTGGCATTCATCAACCTAACCAAGGCCTCTGATTCTATCAGTCGTGATGCCCTATGAAAGGTGCTGTGTAGGTTTGGCTGTCCACATTTCCATCATCAGACTACTCCATGATGGGATGACTTAAGGGCAGTATGGCCTAGTGATCAGAGTCAATAGCATTGCCATTGTGTGCAGGGTGGTGTTGCCTAGTGGCCAGAGTCAATGGGGTCACCCTTATGTGCAGGGCAATGGGGCCTAGTGGCCAGAGTCAATAAGAAGGCCCTTCTAAGCAGGGCAGTTGGGTCTTGTGGCCAGGTAGAGGATAGGCCGCTATCCAGGCAGGGCTGGCCCACAACATTTTGGCACCTGAGGCGCGGAGTTCAAATGACTCCCCTATGTCCCCTCGCTTGGGCCAAAACTTTGAAAGATCTCAATTCTGCCTTCTTCCTGTTCTACTCCTCTCATGGTACTGCTCTGCTACTTACCCCAATAAAGGAGAGTTAACAACTTAAAATGCCTTGTTCAAAAATGTTAAGTAACACTTAACTTTCAAACGCCTGAACAGCAAATGTAACTTTTCTTATCTGCATAGTAAACACTGGCATTTTTATCTATTTGAATAATCAAAGTGGTGCTTCCCGTGCCTTCTTGGTTGCAAAGATTTGAACTGCTTCCTGAAGGTCCACAGTCTGGGCCAGCTCATGCTCTATTGAGATGGTTGCAAGGCTGACCAGCCTCTCCTGTGTCATTGTGGAGCATAGATGTGTTTTTATTAACTTCAGCTTGGAGAAGCTGCGTTCTCCACTGGCAACTGTTACAGGAAGTGTTAGAAGTATGCGCAAAGCAACAAAAGCATTTGGAAAGAGGGTGGTCATCTTATTTGTGCACATATGTTCCAGAACAGCCTTCGGAGTTGATCCTGATTAAATGCATCTTGAAAGGGCTTTCAGTTCATCACCTAAATCACTCGCATCAATATCGCGCATATCATCACGTGTTAACACTGTCTCTAGTGCCCTGCATTGCTGGTGTAGGTCTTCTTCAGGTATAGCGAGGAGTTTTAGAATATCATACAACATCCCAAATATACTGCTGTGTTCCTTAAGCTGCATGAATCGTTCTTCAACTGACTGTATTGCACAAGCTAGCATCTGGTTAAAGAATCAAC
Source organism: Malaclemys terrapin pileata (assembly GCF_027887155.1). Classification (NCBI taxonomy): domain Eukaryota; kingdom Metazoa; phylum Chordata; order Testudines; family Emydidae; genus Malaclemys; species Malaclemys terrapin. The sequence continues at coordinate 114,226,496 of NC_071507.1, read as the reverse complement.
TTTGAATTGTTGTTTGGGGTCTCTTATGGGATTATCCCATGCCTCGTAATCAAAATGTCTTCTTCTTCAATGACTCTTGTATTCTTGAATTGGTGGGAAAATAGCTTCAGTGTGAAGTTCCTATGCCAACTTCTGTGCACTCTTCAGAACGTTTCGAAATCCCTCATCTGATCGGTAAGACTGTAGGTATGACTTTGCTTTGTCCAGTTGTTCCGTTGCTCCAGATATATCAAGGTCAACACCTTGGAGTCTCTTGCTTACAAAATTTATTTCAAACAGTATGTCATGCCACAACACTGAGCCACACAGAAAATTGAAATTATGTATGTTTCTGGTGATTCCATTTCCCTCTGCCACTGTTCTCCCATGAACAGTTCCTGTCATAGCATTATCCTCCATAATGGCAACTATGGCATCATCTATCTTCCTAATTTGGTGTTTGATAGGCTTTATCGCCTCCACTTGACTTTCCCATCGTGTGGCACTCAGTGGTTTCAGTGTCAGAGAGGGTGTTCCCAGATGTTGCTTCAAAATTTGTCATCGATGAGTTGATGCAGAGAAAAATACATAGATGCTTTGAATTACATTAAAAAAATTCAGAGGGGTAGCCGTGTTAGTCTGGATCTGTAAAAAGCAACAGAGGGTCCTGTGGCGCCTTTAAGACTAACAGATGTATTGGCGCATAAGCTTTCGTGGGTGAATGCCCACTTCAGACGTCTGACGAAGTGGGCATTTACCCACGAAAGCTTATGCTCCAATACATCTGTTAGTCTTAAAGGTGCCACAGGACCCTCTGTTGCTTTTTATTAAAAAATTCAGCAGCCTCACTAAAGCTGATGCTGCATCACTGACCACCAAGTTCAATGAATGAGAACTGCATGGGACAAAAAAAGCTCGAGGGTTTAACTCTCGGATCCATGTCTGCACTCCTCTGTTCTTTCCTCTCACATTGGCACCATTATCGTAGCCCTGACCTCTCATGTCAGCTATCGCAATTCCCATATCTTCCAGCTTTTTAAGAAGCACATTTGTCACACCAACTCCTATAGTATCATCAATGTCAATAAATTCTAGAAAATGCTCTCTGACAGTCACCATTGCAGGGACATTTTCACTAGGTTCTATTGTGGTTACAAAATGCACCCATTAAAGTCATTTGTTCCATATGGCTGATGTCAGGTGTGCAGTCCATTATAACAGAGTAATATCTTGCTGACTTCAGATCTGCCACAATCTTCTGTTTGACTTTTGTTGCCAGTAACTGTATGATCTCCTTTTGAATTGTTTTTCCAAGGTAGTGGTGTGTGTACATTTCTTGGGTGGTGACTCTTCTTAGATGCTCCTGGAGTACAGCATCAAACTCAGCCATCAGCTCCACAATTTTAAGGAAGTTTTCATTGTTTGGCACATACAGCTGATCTGAAGTGCCATGCAGTGCTAGGTTTTGAGTAGCAAGCATTCTCACAATATCAATGAGCCCTTTCAGAACATTTTGCCAGTAAAGAGACTCTGATGCAATCTTCTCTTAATGCTGATCATCTATGGTGGCCTTTAACCTTAGTCTCATCTCAAGCTCTTTCCACCTATGGAATGCTCTCTGGTGATTTGCTGCCTTCTCATGGCATGCCAGACTTCTAGCCAGATTTTTCCAGTCCTTTGTTCCTGTAGAACCCAATGTGTCTGGAACATTAGACTGGAAGAGTTTGCAACAAAAACAGTATGCAGCATTCTGGGTTTTTGAGTACATAAGCCCTGGCCTCTCCACTTTGTCACCATTGGGGATTTCACACCAGTAATGTGTTGGATGGAAACTTCTATTTTCATTATCTTTGGGGAACATGAAGTTTTTCACTTGCTGTGGCCCATGCAGTACAAGGAAGTCCCTCAGGTTACTGCTCAAGTAGGTCCACAGTCCTGAATCATCTAGACTTAAGGAACTAAACTCAGCAGCAGCTGTTTCTTGCACCTCCACCACACTCTTCTCTGATCTACACTTTTCTTCAGGAATGTGCATGGTTACATCCATCTGAGATGGAGATATGAATGCTGCAGTAGCTGTCAAGTCACTTGCACTCTGATTAACTGGAAGATCAGGCATCTCCTCACCACTCACATCCTCACTGGGGGCGGAAGGCTCACCGTGAACATTTGTTTCTGTATCTCAGGAAAGCTCCTTCCTGCTTAGATAGAAAAGCTTCCTTTGCTTTCTTGCTTTTTCTGAATGCTGCCCCAGAGGGGCGTTTTCTTCTTTCACTCATGACTGCTGTTCTGTGCCAGCTATAGTGGCTCTCAACACTCAATTGAAGGGGACAAATAAACAGGCTGGCAGCCAGGGCCGGTGCAACCACTAGGCGAACTAGGCAAACTAGAAGTTGTTTGGATCTTGAGTTTTGGTTTAGTCCATATAAAGATAGAAACCAACCTCAAAATTCAGATCTAGATTCAAACTTTCACAGAATGTGGGTTTGAATCTGTCTCTATGTACAAAAATATTCATCCTGGGGTCTGTTGCTAATATCATATAATCCCTCAGTCTGGCTCTCTAACAGGACTCAAGTGAATACTTCAGTCTTTAGCAAGCTAAAAACTTTAATTCTGAAATCATTATTATATGTATTATATTTAAATTCTATATTTTAGAGTGCTTTTTTTGCATTGAAAGTATACAGCAAAATGTGATATCAGGAAGACTACATTTCAGTAAACTGAATCCTCATAGTAATTAATAATTAATTTGCTTTTTTCAAAAAACTGTATAAACATGAATTAATTAACCCAGAATAGGATGTAGAGGAGATGAGAACGGCCTTTTATAAAAAGGCAAAGTTAAGGACTATATGCAAGAAAAATCCTATTTTCATGGTCTAACTGGTTGGGCAGTGATAAGGAGAGAGGCAAAACAATGAAACAATCCAGATTTTCACATCAGTGACAATTATTGAAGTTGATGCTCAGAAATAAATACCAAGTAATAGACATGATGTTGTAAAATGAACCTGGGCAACTGTAAACTACAAATGGCCCATTGAAGTACTCTTTGTGCATGAGCTTTTATTATGCAAGGACCAAAATTAGAGACAAAAAGTAATTTAAGAAAACAAAAGAGACTGGGATTTCTGGAAACAGACAAAAATGCAAAGGATAGTGTTTGCACAGGAAAACAATATGAAATCCATAACAATTACTTGAGACGTAAGAATGAAAGGAAATGACTGTCAGAGGGACCAGGTGGCAAGATTAAAGACAAATTGTTTTTATTAAGATGAAGAGATGCAGGACTGCTGCTAGGGTTCACTTAGAACCAGTAGCAATCACAAAATTTATAATATTTCAAAGAGGAAAAAAAACAAACACCTTAAAAGGTGACATGTAAAGGAAAAATGTGTTTTACTTATTGGTATGTAGAAAAAAAGAAAGCCTGATTTTAAACACAAACACACACACACACACACACACACACACACACACACACACTCTTACTTCCTGATCATTTTTATCTTAAAAATAATAGTATATCAGGAAAATAGGTCTCCCTTGCTTTTAATGATAATCTTCTTGGATGTGAGTTGGGTGCTTTCTCACTGAAATGAGAAACAAATGGATCTAACAAATGAATCTTCTCTCTCAAATATTTATACAGCATTTGAGTGAAATAGATAAACATCAACAAACAACATCCTCCTCTCTTCCCCCTTGCTTCCCGCCCCCTGAAGTTTTAAACACTCTGAATGAAAATCACCTTCCTTCTCAATTAATCAGATTTCATTTTGTGATGTCATAATTCCATTTGTTCTCTAGTCAACTACATATTGTTTCAAGAAAAACATGGTAGGCCAGTCCAGAATTTGTAATGTGAAACAAATGGAGAAAAAAAAACACCTTAAAATAAAGAAAAAAAATCCAGCCCTTCTTTATACACAATAAAAAAAAATCAAACCCATTTTTATTCATTAATGAATCATACTAATGACTGCCACCAAATTCTCTCCTAGGTTATATGCATGCAGCTTTCACTCGAGTCAATGTGAGTTGAATGCCTGCAAGCAACAGCAGAATTTGACTTACAGAGGTAGATACCATGAATGAGATCAAATGGAGCCTGAATATAATTGTGACATCATTACATTAGAAAAAAAATGACCGTGGGAGCCTTCCTTGTCTTGTCTGTATCAGGGCTCCAAATATTGCTAACATCACTGCAGCATCACCAAGATAGCAACAGTGAGAAAATTTTAGAAAGGTTCCCTAGTGTAGAGAAGGTGACAGAGAAGTAAAATAACTTGTCCAAGGTCACAAAAGTAGTTTGTGGTAAATTTGGGAATAGAATCCAGATCAGCTGATTTTGAGTTCTGTGTCTTAACCACAAAACCATTGGTACTTCCAGTTCACATCCCTACTAAACTAAAATTAAAAACTCTTGTGTAAAAGCCTGTCTCAGTTCTATACTACAGTCCATGTAGTTCTTTTATGTTCTCTGCATTAGTAGATGTAGTTGCTAATAGCAGCCTAACTTAGGTTTATTTCTGTACCACTTTGTGACCATTAGCCACTCGCCCAATAGAAAACCATGTTGAAACTATATGACCTCTATATTCCATTCCTATACACAAACAAAACATAGACTAATATTATGTAAAGAGTTTATTATTACTAAAAAATAACCCCCTAACCACAGTGAGGAAGGGGAAAGGAGCTGCATATGTTGTGATCCTTGAAGGAAATTAAAATCTGCCTTTTGATAGAGACATGCTTCAAAAAAGAGAAAACTCACTAAGTGGGGAAAATGTCCTTGGTGCTATTATTAATGACTGCCAAAAAGTTAAATGGGAAATACTACTGATATTTTTGGGTGTTTGTTATTTAATAAAAGCATTTAAGCTTCCGCTATCCTCTCCAATGGATTAAAGAAGGACTTCACCCTAAATCAAACCTGATCAAGTTGTTTTTTAATACACCTCTACCCCGATATAATGCGACCCGATATAACACAAATTCGGATATAACACGGTAAAGCAGTGCTCGGGGGGGGGGGGGGGGGGGGCGGGGCTGAGCACTCCGACAGATCAAAGCAAGTTCAATATAACACGGTTTCACCTATAACATGGTAAGATTTTTTGGCTCCCGAGGACAGAGTTATATTGGGGTAGAGGTGTATATAACTCCTCACTATAGTATACTTCATACAGTGGTTGATACAGAATGTCTTGTCTGGTGCCTTATTTAATGTTGCTTGTCATGGGAAAAAATTAGGTTACAAAACAAGATTTAAATTTTGTACAAAATCCTTAAGACCCTTTATATTGTGTAAGAAAACAGAGGATGCAGGATTACTATAAAGTTTGTGTCTTCTCTAAGAGCCTGGTCAAGTTTGGGCCTACTGAAGTCAATGGAAAGATTCACATTGACTTCAATGAATTGGATGAGGCCCAAGAAGAAAATGAATCCATTTGTGATCTTAATTTAAAGCTCCAGCTTTTTCAGACTGCCAGCCACATAAATGAATAGGAAGATGTGTGTGTGAGTGTACACATATCTTTGCAGTCCGCAAAGGGTTATAAGAAGTTAATTTATAGAAAAAATACATGAAAATCTTTATAGTGTTATTGAACCAAACATTTCCATGTCTCTGTGGCTGGCTTGTCTCTATTGCTGAATAAGAGTAGTACAATAGACATTTGGTCACTACTGAAATGGGATGGATTTGAACGGTACCCCGAGATGAAAAGCCCACTGTCAATTTTCTGAGCAATCAAGTTCCTCTATGGATAACTTTTTAAAAAATCTCCCTATTTCTCAAAATTACCCTTTGGAAATCTTCCCTTTGAGGATACTAAGAATACTTTGAAAATCCCTTTGTCTAAACCATGTTTTCATAAGTACTTTGTGTAAGACAGGCAAAGTTTCCTTTCCTTAAGTTTTAAGACTCTTATACATATTAACATGTTTTCTTTCATTGCATTTCTCAAAGCCTTTTACTGTAGCCTGTGGCATGGCACTTTGCCAGTAAGCATTCCAGTGTCAGACACCAGTTTGGCACACAGACCCTAGCTGTCATCTGGTCTACAGGGAGAGACAGATAATGTACTACATGCTCCCAGTGCAGGCTTCTGTTCCACATTGGTTTCAAAGCCCTAGGTGCCCATATGTTAAAAGATATGAAAACCTCATAATAAAATTAATTTTAAGAGAAGAGAAACTAGTGAAACGTAAAACAATTCCAGATCCTACCTACTGAGAACCTATAAGCATGCTACTGTATTTAGTAAAGATAATGATAATAATAAAATCTGCTGCCTCTCACCGAACACAATGTAGATGTATGAAAATATCCATACAGAACTAGGAAACCATACCTGACTTCATGCTTAATATTCCCAGAAGGCAACACTTTATGCCACCAGTGCAGATTTCTGAGAGTTGTTTGACTTCATTCAAAGCTCTAGGTATCTGTTTGTAGAATTATCATATAACAACAATCGGCCCAGTCCTGAACTCCGTACTCAGACACAACCCTCAGTGAAAGTAGTCATGATATTTTGGTCTGGGTAAGCAATTTTGGGATTGGGCACAATAAAGAAATAATAATTCATATGGTTAACAAAATAAACATTTACACTTACTTACAACATTACACTCTATCCCTGGCAACATGCAATCCAGCTTTTAACATTTCAGCACATAAAAAGTTAGTTATTTCAGTCTCCCTTTATATTTTTACCATGTCATGTCTTATATCAAATGGGCAGAATGATTTTAACTAATTTCAGTCTAAAATTTCATGAGTTCTAAATTTCAACTTGAACTGTATTGAGATTGCATTGTGCTAAGGAGGGACTGAGATGAAAGGGGAAGAGAAAAATTCCAATGAAAAAGGATTGTGTATGTGTCTATGTAATGTACATACAATATATAAATTTTATTTTGGGCACCCACTTATGTCATTGTCTGCTCGCCCTAATACAAGAGATCCATGTATTTTTCATATGTAGACTGGATTATTGTAACACACTATGTCTGGAGCTGAAAGTGGCAGCAATGCAGAGGCCCCAGATTGTGTAGAATCTGGCAACACACCTCTAAAAGTGGATGGGCCTCCATGAACACATCCCCACAGTGCTGTAGTCTGCTTCTGTTGCCAGTTCAAGGCCTTTCTCCTGTCTTCAAAGACTTCATCAGATCGGTACCCAGGTACATCAATGATCACTTCTCCATCCACAATAAGCCAAGACAGCTATGCTCCTCTTGGACTATGCAGCTCATAAAACCCAGGATGAAGTGCATGAGAACTGGAGACCACTTCTCAGCTGATGGCATATGGCTGTGGTATGAAATGCCAGAAGAAATCAGACTAATCCAGTGTTCACCAGCTGCAGGACACACTGCAAGACCTTCAGCTTTGATGAAGCTTTCCTGCCATGGCCAGGATATTAAAAAATGGAAAGTGAGAGAGAGAGAGAGAGAGAGAGAGAAATACTCCAAGCACAGCTTCCTACATTAGGGAAGGGAGAGAAGAAGATGCTACGAAGTGCCCAAAGTACCTGATTCAAAGCCCACTGAAATCAGTGGGATGCTTTCCACTAGTTTCAATGGCTTCTCTATCAGGCCCTAAGCACCTTACTATGTAGATCTAATTTATGTGGGGAGTAATTACAAAACCTTAAACTCCATGAGGATCAACCATCTCTCGCAATAAATAATCAACAAGAGGGACTGTTTGCAGTTTATGACCAGCTGTGTTAAGGGACCAAGGTCATTTATTGGCTGACCCTGCAACACAGAAGTGTGTGGGGGTTTTGCCATTGACTCCACTGATAACAAGATCAGGCCTTTATACTTCCAGGATATGCTCCATCCATCAGTCAAATCTGACTAAATAATATTGTACTGGGGAAAAAACATCTGTTAAATGAAATCCTTTAGACAGGAGGGAAGGAGACTGCATAAAGCTGGGATAATGGAGTTCCATTTTAGCCATAGCACATATGGTTTCTAGTGGAAGAGCTTTCCTGGGCATTTGCAGCCAAAGACACAAAAAAAAGTCCCGATTTAAAACACACGAGAGACTAAAATCAGGAAATTCAAAATGAGGACGTATAGATCTGTGCTTAACACATGTTGCTCTGAGAAAATAAGACTCATGTGCTGTGATATTTCCTGCATTTGTCTGCTGGTAGCTCAACATTAGCCCTACATGAATGCCATTTTTTCATATTCAGTTTCCTTGTTTTAATAAATGCGAAAGAAACTGAAGTTTTGCTAAAAAGGCCAGTATATTAGACAAGCATGCAACAATCATCACTCAAATGCTTATTACTAGAATACAAGAAACTATTCTGTCTTTTGGTCATACACGTATAGTTGCTGTATATCAAAATCAAGATTATAGCTGAGTTTCCATTATAAACTTAGATCCTCCCCAGCTCTCTAAAAATCTGCAAACAAAGGATTATTGTCCTTAAAAATGACAGGTTAGAAAAAGTCTGCTTTAGCCACAGACCTATCAAACATATTAAGATTTTAAATAACATTGTTGTGGGGGCCTTAATACCAATAAGCTTAAAATGGGGCATCAGAAGGCTGCTAAATTGTAGTTGTTGTTAAAAGTCAGTCCCCAGCCCTATTCCTTGCAGAGAGAGAGAGAGAGAGAGAGAGAGAGACCTTGGAGTGTAAGCTGATCCCCCGCAGATGCTCAACAATGAAGAATGGGGAACATTTCCAACAAAATGGAAATTTGTAAATTCAGGCATTAAAACAATTGTGATCACCACAACTACATTTCTAACACTTTTTTGCCAGCTCCTTATCTTGAGGATAAATTAGGAGGGATTTAAATTTAAGATTAGTTGATTCATTTATTTGACATAAGCGTGGATGGGGATGGCAGGGGTGTCTTCTCTCCACTCTGCTGCTTCCTACTTCAGAGTCTTGTGATATCCTCTGTATCCCCTTCCTGTGGACCCCTTAAAATGCACACTTCCTGTGGATCTTCAGATGTCAGCAGGAGATGTGTGTGGGAATGACTTGGGGTTGTAGGCTGGGAAGAACATGGAACTTGGGAGGTCAGTGGAGAAGGAGGGCATGGAAGGTGCCAAAAGAAAGTGGGCCCATAGAGAAGGGGGTCAATAGGATGAGTCTTCCCCTATGCACCCTAGGTAGACTTGATGCATCTCCAACCCCCCGTGCGTGCACGCACACACACACACTCTCTCTAACTGAAGACTGAAGACGCTCATGGAGGTTCTTAACAAACAGCTTCACCCAATGGGAGCCTTATTAGGTTTGGCAGGTCTCAAAAAGCTTAAATAGTGTCATGAGACCCCTGGAAAGATTAAACAGGATCATGCAGTGACTGATTTAGGGTTGCTGGGTGGCTAAATATCCAATTTTAGTTTGACAGTCCTAAAATATCCTGGATAAACCTTACTGAATTAAGTTTAAAGACCTTTGGGGACCATTATATTAAAAATGCAATTGTTTGTGTTATCATGAGACTGTATGTAACTTCTAGGAGGAGAGGGTATGCTAATGGAAATCCTGAGGAGGAGACACATTGTCTGGCTGATTACCTATTCATTCTCTTCAAAAGATTCTCTAGAGACCATCAGACAAAAAAGGACTTTGGGATAAATAACCTGTGTTTAAACTGACGCAGGGCCTCCTTCCTGATCCAGCAAATGGACAAGACCTCTGGTCCACGCAGGGCCCCAATCCTTAGGGAAGGGTTGGCAAAACTTAGACCTACTGAGGCCCCATAAAACTGACTTATTGCTCAGAGCAAAAGATGTTATGCACTAGAAACCACAGAAAAAGACCTGAGTGAGGTTTGAAGGAGTCATCACCAAGCAGAGCCCTTGTCACTTTAGTAAGGGGGGGTGATCTCTGGTAAGCTTATTAGCATGCATGTATTGTTTATAATATTTTTCCCTGTAATGCTTTATACCTTAAACATAAATGTGTTTGCTTAGAAAGAACTGTGTAGTAATTTAAAACCATCGGCAATCACACTGTTACTCTTCTCTGAAGAGAAGGCAAGCAGGCCTGCTTAGGCAATCTGTTTTATGGAGGAATAACACAGAGTAGGCTGGGAGCTGCGTAGCCTGGAGTTACAGTGGTCAGGGTGGAGAGAGACGCATGTTTCCACCCAAGAGAAGCAATGGCCTGGGGACCCAGAAGCCGAAGAGTGGATGCCCTTGCCAAACCATTGAGGAGAAACATAGGTGCAGTTGCCCTGAACTGTGACGTGTAGCTCGCTGTGGATTAACTAGCTGCCTACCCCTTAAGGTGAAGGGAGGAAAGGGTCTGGTTGGACTGTGAAGAACATCTTTTGGTTTGCAGGGAGGCAAGGGTGGGGGACCCACCAATAGAGATGTGCCAATACTTCATTTTTTGGTTTGACAAACTGAAAAATAAAAGTAAATTGTTTCAGATTGAAACTTACCAATTTTTTGATGAACTAAAGAAAAACCTCAACTGTTTTTTAAAAATAGTTATGCTGCAATTAAACTGAGCCCTATCTGTATATTACCTTTTAAGAACATCTGAATTAAAATAAAATAGAAAACCAGAAAACAAGGGGTTAAAGCTGCATTTCTCAAAAAGGCATTAACCTCAAACAGATAACAACCAGAGCCATAGATCTGTCCCAGTAGCGATAAAACAATATTCTATCATAATGAAGTGCAAAGTATGGAACAAAGTTTGTCTTTGGGAGTTTTATAATTGATGTTATGGTGTCTTAATGCAGGTATGATTAGCTTAATGTATAAGGGTGATAAGAATAAATGCAGGGATGAGGAATTCTGCCACTGATGACATGATATATAGCTGCCCTGCAGAACTTTAAAACTCCTTTGCTGATTTCTCTTCCTGAATTCCCCAGAAAAATTCTATCCTAGGATAAGATCAGGCAGGTGACATTTCAGAGGAATTAAAAATTGGGCTTAATAAGAAGCTAGCTTTAACTTTAAGAGTGTAGAAGGTATTCTTCATCTTGTTAGCTCCTGAACCAAAGCAGTGCCAGTGGGCATCACTAAAATAAGTAGATTATATGTTTTAAAATGATTTTATTTAAGGAATCAATTATAAATTCTGCCTGGTAGTGTATTTTATCAGCTCACCTGATTAAAGGCCTAATTCTGCTATCCTTATCCACACTGACAAGCAACTTAATAGGTAATGGAATCAACCTCTAAATGAGAAAAACCTGTCCTTTGAGTCTACATAAAATCCCCTTTCATCTTCTACTGTTGGGCAGCAGTCTCAATTTTGATTACTGTAACTTACTAAAATGCAGCAGTGAATGATGGAATAGCTCTCGTATCCTCAAGAAATTATTTCCATACCATTTAGATTTGCTGGTTTGGTCACATTGGAAAGGGCATTGTTCCACCTGAACTCCTGGAGACAATGAAAATCACGGAAGAAGACTGAAGAAAATTAGAGACCAAAAAAGGCTAGTAGCCTAAATCTACTCCATATAAATTAATTTTAGGGCTGTCAAGCGATTAAAAAAATTAATTGTGATTAATCGCACAATTAAAAAAATTAATCGCAATTAATCACACTGTTAAACAATAATAGAGTACCATTTATTTAAATATTTTGAATGTTTTCCATGTTTTCAAATATATTGATTTCAATTATAACAGTATACAGTGCTCAGTTTATATTTATTTTTATTACAAATATTTGCACAGTAAAAACCAAAAGAAATAGTATTTTTCAATTCACCTAATGCAAGTATTGTACTGCAATCTCTTTACCATGAATGTTGAACTTACAAATGTCGAATTATGTACCAAAATACCTGTATTCAAAATAAAATAATGTAAAACTTTAGAGCCTACAAGTTCACTTAGTCCTATTTCTTGTTCAGCCAATTGTTCAGACAAACAAGTTTGGTTACATTTGTAGGAGATAACGCTGCCCGCTTCTTGTTCACATCACCTGAAAGTGAGAACAGGCATTCTCATGGCACTGTTGTAGCTGATATCGCAAGATATTTACATGCCAGATGTGCTAAAGATTCATGTCTCTCTTCATGCTTCAACCACCATTCCAGAGGACATGCGTCCATGCTGATGATGGGTTCTGCTCAATAACAATCCAAATCAGTGTGGACATGTTCATTTCCATCATCTGAGTCAGATGCCACCAGCAGAAGGTTAATTTTCTTTTTTGGTGGTTCTGTTCTGTAGTTTCTGCATCCGAGTGTTGCTCTTTTAAGACTTCTGGGCTGGAGTGGGGTGCACACCCATCACAATGATATTTGAGATTTGCTTACCAGCTTTCTGCTATTTTTACCTTGAAATAGGCTGATCTCTCCTCTATTTTCAAACTGATGTTATTGCTTATAGGGTCTTTGTCAAGTTTGTTTTCCACAATTCCTTAATTCACTTTCCTTGTTTAATCATTTCAGAAAAGTAACTCTCTTTCTAAACTTTTCACTTCCAACTGGCAAATATTATTACTCCCTATATCTTTTATTAAGTACAAAGCAGCCTGACACCATTTATTTCCTTGTTTGTGGCCCAGCAGCCTGGAATACTGCTGCATTACTCAGAGTACAGTATAATTATTGGTTTTAACAGGTGTTCACTCTGATTGTGGTGCAGGTGTTTGTGTATGGGTATTCAGGAGAACACAAGTCACTGTAGGCCCTGTTATTATTTGTTGGGTTTTTTTATTTCTCTGCAACAACTTAAAAAAAAAAAAAACCCAACCCTGACCCCAGAAGACAGAAAATTGTAACGTTGCTGAAATTAGGCTCTGTGCTGTGATCTGTTTTAAAGGTACGCTATACTCTGAATGCATGTGATAATATTTATATATGATTGCATGTGGACAAGGCAAGGTTTAACAAAACAAACAGCTGAATTGTTGAGACAGTCAATGGTTTCTGAGTCAACAGTGTTTAGCTTGGGAAGACCTCTGGGGAGCCCACCACAAAAAGTGCTACCATCCAGCATGTGTGCAGCATCCTCCACAGCATGACAGATGCACAGTGGACTGTTCTGGATGCCCCAGGCTTGGTTGGTCTTGACACAGCAAACCATGCCACGCCTGAACCTATTCAGCTGGCTCCAGAAGCAGTGTGGGAGCCCAAGGCCAGGTAGCCGTTCATGTGGTCTGGTGATGATGTGGGAGTTCCTGGTAGTGGCAGAGGCTCCCCCCCGACCATAGTGAGCTGATGTAGTTATCAGCTGGTTGGAGAGTGTGCAACACTGTCCAGATACAATTACTGCTACACAGTCAGTGACAGGGTTCATCCCATGTATCCCTGAACAGTAGCAAGTGTGGCATATGCTGTACTTGGTGATCAGTTTGTTGGTCGCATTCTGACGCTGGATGTTAGGTAGAGGAATATTGGCTAGGACTGGTGACCTACAAGTTTTGTTGGCTTCAACATGCCTATCCAGGTATGATTAAGATGTGTGTCTTTTAGTCTAGTGTGGGCAGAGTTTAACTAAATTGGGGCACAATATCTTCAAACGAGTAGCAGAGCAAGAGTCCCGAACTGCAGTGTTTGTGCATTGGTTCACCAGGTGGATCCTACCAGCTTATTCAGTAGACAGTTTTTGCTCTTGATCTTTTGAGCTCCTTTAGTGAGATGGCATTTGCACGGGAGTGTGAGATCTAGGGGTCACCTAGATACACTGGCTTAGGATCATGTGCCAGCCGCTAACCATTCAAACAGATGTTAAGCTCAAGTTGGCTGTGAGCATGGTGTAAGTGGAAGTATGTTGACACGTCTGATGTACTTGGTTTGTGTCTCCGTTTCTTGCAACAGTCATCATGGCAGCCACATCATTGTTCAGGTTCTCGTCAATCCTTTGGAAGTCACAGTCACTTGAGGCCAAGCAGATATTGTCAGCGTGCCTGAATCTCCTGGAGATGGTGTTCAGTAGGTTATTGGTGAATATATTAGATAATGTTAAATTAAATGTCAATTAAATCATGTTTCTTAGTGCAGTACAACTAAATGGAGATCACCAACTATTTGACAGTAGTCTGAGTCAGTAGATTGTTTATACTATAGGTATGTCATCAACCTGGAAAATCTAATTTCTAATACCAAAGGACTAAAGTCATTGAATGGCACTGATTATCTTAGTTAGCTATACTCAGATGGCTGCCACTGGGAGGATTCTACTTTGAGGAACACTGCAAAAATATTATTGAGAGTATGGCATCTGGGAGGAGGACTAAGTTCCCATGAATGCGAAGATTACCACCCTCTTCCAAATGCAAAGCTTTTAAAATTAAAATATAAATCAGAGGAATTTCAGTTTTTATTTTATGGTCCAGCTTATTGCTTTTTAATCACTCAGTCCAGAGTAGCTGGGAAAATAGCTCTAGGCATTTTTTAAAAAAATATTTGAAGTGTAGCTTTTGTATTCAAGAATGCACTCTATTGGCACTGCAAAATACAAAAAGGGGAAAAAATCTAAACCGAAAACCTCTGCCTCTTCTTTCTCCACCATCCATCTTTTTATCTGTTCTCTGTGTTTTGTCACCTCCAGTTTTCAGTTTCTCCAGTTTAGTGTTTTCTCCTTTTTTCTATTTTCACTGTGTTTACTTTTACTCTCATCTTTTCTTCCCTTAGCTAATTACCTCTCCCCTCTGCACACACACACACACACACACACACACACTCTCTCTCTCTCTCTCCCTGCATTTCACCTTCCTCCTTTTCTGGAATGATGTCATTTTGAAGATGACTTTGTTGGGAGTAGACTCCAAACCTGGCAAGCAATCTCTGAGCTGAATGACAGTGAAAGCACAGTTATTCATTCTGGGGCTGGGGTAGGTAGTGGTTCCCAGGTCTGTAACTGTGGCACTGGTAGTTAAATTCAAACTGCCTGGTTGTCCTGTTTCTGCCTGTGGTCCAGATCTTGAATTCCTCCCTAGTCCATTATTGAGAAAGTGTCCAGCCGCTTTCCCACCAAATGTCCATAGTTTGAAAACATCCTGGAATTCCCTTATGGTCTTCACAACCATTTTATGATGATTGCGGCAATGAAAGGCCATTGTGCTAACTAATGTCAATGAAAGCTTACATGTTGTTAGCTGAAGTCAATAGGAATCTTGTGCTTGGAATAGCTTCAGATAATATGACTGTACAAGCATCAAGGAGGAAGAGTATTTTCACTTACATCTGTTAAGTCACTTGAATTTTTCATCTGTGTTGAAATTGTGTCCCCTGCCCTACATGAAATGATACTCTTCTTTCGGAATTGTGTTGTCTTTACCCCTTTCCCTTTACCTATCACCATGCAGGCAAAATTCAATGGGGAAAGAAGTGCTGAGACTGACCATGATGTTGCCTTCTTCAGAACTATAACAAGGAACTCACATGGTTATGTGGAACATGTGATTACCCAAGTGAGATGTTTCTCCAGGACAGCCAGAGCAGGGAAAAGCACAGCCAAGACTCCATCCTGATTTCAACATCTGAGTGATTCAGTAAAGTAGGTTTAAGAGCCTGTTATCCATTATAAAGTAAGGAGAGTGGATTATGGTATCATCTGGTTTAAAGATCCAGAGTTGTTGCCCTTTTCCACCTATGATCAGACGTGAGCAACATGAGGTTTTACATCATAAACAAACAAACAAAAAACCCTGCCCCCTGTGGCAAGAAAAGCAGGAGAGCTTTCATTGTGAAGGAGGACTGACTGCAGTGTCTTAAAGAAACTATTGTACACAAAAGAAGCAGACTGGAGAACATTTAACAGGAAAGTAGCATCCTGACCCTCTCTGGGTTAAATGCTATCAATCAAGTTTAAATTTAGCTCCTACACAGTCCCAGATGAAAAGGAGGCAGCCAGGGCAAGGAAAGCTTAACGCCTGAGAATATTTTTACTGCAGGATAAGGAAAACAAGCCTAAAGTCAACAATGGGCAGCCTGTAAAAACAAATTGTGCTGATGAGAACAGCGCTGCCACCAGAAAGCTCATTAGCAACCAGATGCTGCCACCAGAGCTCTCTCTCTGCTGTTTCCTTGCTGACTACCCCCAGCCCAACTGATACCACAGCAACTCTGACTCAGCTGCTGGCTTCCCTCCCTGTGTAACTAATGAGCACTTGCCAATACCCACACAATGCACGCCCTCAAGGTAAAAAGTGTTTCCCTGGAGTGGACTGGGCTGGGGTGGGGTGGTTTAGGTGGGAAATCTGAGCAGGAAATGTCTAAGCAGTTGCAATTATACATATATACGTAGTATGTGTGTATATATATTATAATGTGTAAAGTATACACACACACACAAAATATACTGGAGTGTGTGTGTGTGTGTGAGTGAGAGAGAGCACGATCTGTCTAACATAGGTAATTGTCCTTACCTTCCCCTAAGATAAAGCAGAGGGAGGGGGAAGTCTGGATTTAAAATGATTACACCGAACTCTGCAATGACCACTCAGCTCCCCACCAAACATGCTTGTTTTCAGAAATCATGTAAATTACATAGCAAAAGTCCCTTATGTCACCACCTATTCACTAATTAATATGTTCTGTCAAAGCACACTATTATGACCAGACACTAACTAGATCCTCCATTTCCTTCTGGGGTTCCGCATTGTATTTTATCCAGCCTCTGCCCCTCCACGGTATTGGAGAAACACAGCCATGTTCTGGCATGGAGCTGGGATATTTGGTGAATCGGTAAAGAACAGGAAACTATTTTCAGACTTGAGAGCCAAAATATAAATACCAAAAATCAGCATTTAGGTACAGCAATTTTTAGACACCCAAGTGTCCATTTACACACTTAATTTTGAAATATGGGCCCTGTGGCTATCATACCAAGTCACAGGGATTTCCTTTTTTGAGACCAGCATACAGTGTAGTATGGCATCTTAAATTGTGGTGCAATGTCACCACAAGTTACACCTGCAAAAGGTACCACTGGATACCAAGCATGTTATCAAACTCCCCCACCACCCCGGTACGTTTGTCCATCCCACCAAACTCCCATGGACCTGGCGTAACAATTTCTTGGTAGGACCTCAAACAACAAGAAATTTAAACTCCTTGATAAACTACACAACTTCTCCCCCACTTCTCTATATTCCATGTCTTCTGCTAGGGTTGGGAAGAGAGAGGGAATATCAGTTTCGTCTCTGACTCATGCTCATATGCAGACACCAACATAGAGATAAGACATCCTAGGGCCTTGGCATCTTAGAACCCACACACGCATTCCCAGTAATCCTCTATAATCATTCATCTCCATCTATTGGTAGAGCGCTGCGCGGATATAAAATTTGTATCTGCATCCGATCTGCAAACATGGTCTGAGGACAGCCACAGATTTGCTAGGCTATCCCCATTGGGTTTGTCTAAATTAGCAAACACACGTTAGCTAACCTTGACCTAACCACAACATTTCCCCTAGTGTAGACCCAAGTTAATACCTTCTAACTTTGATTGAGCTGTTCAAGGTCAACCCTAGGCATTTTAGATAAAGACAGGGTTCAATCCTGTGCTGTTTTTGACATCAGTGTTAAAACCCCCACTGACATTAACAGAGTCTGATCTGCCACTAATTTTATCCTTGATTTTCATATTTGATGCCCAGATATATTAGAAAATCTAAGAGGAAAGATCTCCTCACAAAAATACACTTGCTGTATCTCCATATGTATTATATACATGTACATATACTTTGTATGGGGTCATAGTCTGATCTTAGCTATATTGGTTGAAATCCAGAGTCTTACCATGAAAGTCAATGGGGTTACTCAGGAATCAAATACACTTGTTTATTTGTTTAGATTTATGCAACAATAAAGGGGGCACCTATCCAATGATTGGACAACCCTGCCACAAATTACAAAAACAAATAAAATTAAATAGGGAGGAGAACAAAAATATAAGTGAGATCAGAATTTGACTTGCATCTTTTCAATACACTTGAAGTAAAGTCTATTGAAAGTAGATCACTCTTTTATATGAACCAACAATTTAATTTTTAGGAAAGAACTGTGTTGTAGCAGCCAGTTACAGTGCAGCTTAAGAAATACAGGTAAAACATCTAACATTTTTTGTCATCAAATAAGAAAGTCTAATATTCAAGAATTTCTAACTATACTTGGAAATAGAGGCAGCACCTTAGTTTTATTCTGCCTACAGCCTGATTTTCTCATTGGTATCAGTTCCTTGATGGATGTTAACATTCTGCAGTTACATGTAGATTAAAATTAAGGGCCTGATCCTGGCCTCATTGAAACGCTTATGATAGTTTTGCTACTAACTTCAAAGGGAGCAAGAGCAATATCAGAATGGTATTTTCTCTCATACTCTGTTCCTACCTCTGCTGCTTGCTTATATCCTGGTTGCAATTGGGACACTGCTAATGTTTGCTGTGGGAACAATTATGACATCTCAAACTGAGAATGGGCAGAGCAATAAAGAGCAAGACCAATGTGTAAGTCTAACAAGATCCTATTGTTCTGCATATGTTCTTATAACAGTTTTTTTTATCATAAGAAAGAACCCTGTGATGTGTTTGGGACCCTTGGGGTGTCACCTGATGTGCTGGGATGCCACTGAGTCAGTCTATTCTGCCAGCCTGGGTCCCCTTTACCTGGCCTTGTTAGTCTAGGCTCACTAGCCTCTTCCAGCCAAGCACACAGGCAGGGCCACAACCAGCTGCACAGAGAGAAAGAGATCCATCCGCTCTGGAAAGATTCAGCCTTAGGGGCTCACCCCAACACTCTGGTGCCCCTCCCTTTAAGGGGTACAAACCCAAAGGTTTTATTAAATTCGCCCCCTCCCTCAATTCTTGCTCCCCCTCGATTTGAAATTACATAAACTGGGTTATATTATAAACAAGAAATAAGTTTATTAACTACAAAAGGTGAATTTTAAGTAAATATAAGAGATAACAGACAGAATAAAGCAGATTACTGGCCAAATAAAGCAAAATACGCACTCTAAGCTCAATATATTTAAGAAACAGGTTACACAATGTAAATTCTCAGCCTAAATGTTATTTTAGGCAGGTTGTAAAGTCTCTGTGATTCAGAGTTACAGTTCTATTCCTTTTCAGACTGGACCCCTGTCTCAGTGTGGATTCTCCCATTGCCTCCCCTTCAGGTGGCTTTAGCAGTCTTTCTTCTTGGGCAGACAAGCAAATGAAACTCCTCCTCTTCATGGCCTTTCTCCCCACCCTTAAATAGGATTTACATAAGGTGGGAATCCTTTGTTTCCCAAACTTGACCTCCCCCTTTCCTTCCAGTGGAAAGTTACAAGAAGTCCCAGGTAATGTTTAGTATCAGGTGACAAGACCCACCTGACTCTGTAGTATCACAGCGTCCATGAGTCAGTGTCAGTATGGGAGTGTCCCCAAGAAGGCCAAGCCTTTTCACAGTCCATTGTCCTCGCTGATTGGCCATCAGCCCTGTCTGGCTTTTGCATTGTTGTACCTAAAATGTTACCAGTGGGCGTCATCCAAAGTAGCATAGTTGAAATACAAATACATAGTCAATATTCCTAACTTCAGATACAGAAATGATACAGGCATACACATTGCATAATCACCTTCAGTAAATTATAACCTTTCCAATGAAATCATACAAGATGGGTCTTGTATAAAGTACCTCTGAGGATGTCATATTCATATCATAAGCATATTTTCATAAAGAATATGGAGTGAAACATCACAACCCCCACATACAAAATATAGACTATCAATACATTTGTTCCTGTTCAGAATGTTTTTCAGTTTTTCACAATACAGTTGCAGCTCTTTAATATTCATCTTGCTCCCGTAGTAGAGCTAAGGCTCTAGTCAAACTAACGTCAGTCTCTCTCTCTCTCTCTCTCTCTCTCTCACTTTTTTTTTTTTTTTTTAAGTGTCCTCAGCTACTGAAAAACCATCCAAAGTTGACAAGGGGAAAAGATTGAAACTTCCCCACATTATTACTGTGAAGAATGCAGGAAACCCATAGACAGCACCAGACTGAATGTTTATGGTCAGGGGCATTTAAAAAAGAATCACAGTTGAAATTACATGAGAAACAGCTTTGTCTTGGTATGTCTAGTGGAAACAATGCCAGCAAAAAGCCTTCAAAAGGTCACAGGAGAGCTTTTTGGCACTGGTAAAATGCCTACAGGTAGACATATATCAGGCAGCACCACACTCCCCCTTCACTTTTACACCTGCACACAGGAGTATAGTAAAGAAAGCGTCTCTCCCCTCTTGGCAAATTAGAGGATCTGGAGGGGGGGGAAGATGCAAAAGTGCAGAATAGGGGTAGTTCAGTCTCCATGCCCATCAGTCCTTTACCCTAACTCTTGAGACTCTCCACGAGACTGACAATTGACATTAGCTGCTGTGGTGATTTTATATCTTATAGACACCTACACCTATGCCATGTGGGTGTTTAACCTCAATCATTCTGATTTCTTGGTAGTACAATGGTACTGGCAAATGACAACACTTGATACAGGGTAGTGGAGAATCAGGACCAATCGATTTACTCACTTTACACTGGAGTCCTCTTTCCAAAGGTGCCAGACCTTTTAGATTCTCAGTCAGCCCATCATCTTTCTCTGGAAAACTTCTATCATTTCAATTCAAACTCAATATTTTAGAAAGAACATTATTAGAACCATTCAAATCTCATAGTATTTTGCATACATTAATTAAACCTCAAAACAGCCTTGTGAGGGATCTGTTACACTATCCATTTTAAAGATGGGTAAACTGAGTCTTAGAAAGTTTAAGTAACTGATCCAGGAATAAAACCTACAAGCTCTGGCTCCCTGCTGCATGCTTTAACCACTAGACAAGACTGCCATATGGGGAACCTGCACTATGTGACCTAAGGGTGTGGATGTGTGAAGGGCATTACTTGCATTGAACTCCTGTTACAGGTCAGTTATTTCCCTATGTTGTACATCTCCTAAAAATATCCAAACCTTGTGGCTTTTATAGTTATGTAGCTTCATGTCTCTGCTACTCCTTCCCGGGAGGAATGAGGTATGTTGAATTGCTGGCAGTTAAGTTGTATTTAAAGACATTTTTATTTTCTGAATCAGATTCCGTGTGACGCTTGTTTTAATTATGTTTTATGTGAAGAGCCTTAAGATGCAGGCATGAAAGCTGGTCCATAAATAAACATGACATTAAAAGTCCATATTTATTTGTCTTGAGTTAATTCCTGCTGCTTTCTTGAGGTGCACAAAAGCTAAGATATATAGTCTCCAAAATCCAACCACAAAACCCAGACACCACACTATTTAAAACAAACCCCTCTCCCAGTCAACCACTTTGTTGACTGCTGCTGTGAGGTCTTGATTGTGACACAGTGCATCAGGGATGAATATCTGGGGTCTTGACTTTCTGGCATAGAAGAAAATGATCCACTACTCTCTCCTCTAATTATAATTGAAAGGAGTGAGGTCTGTCTGCCCTATAGAGCCAAGTGAAATAGTGCAAACTGCTGTACTTGTAGCACAGACAAACACTCTCAAAAGGGTAGTCACACACCTTTAATTGCAACTGTATGTAAGTAAAAATCAGTTGTGGGTAAATACATTATAACTGACCAAATCCTACTCACCATATTCCTAAATGGCTACAGTGGGGCTACTTCTCCAAGCAGTTGGTGTACTACATAAGGCTTTGCTTTGGAGACAAGCATTACCTTATAACACACAATTGTAACCAGTGCAGTGACAAAGACAATTCTGGTAGCATTTCAGTCAGTGGTGGAGGCTGAAAGCCCATTTGTTTTTAGGTTGTCTGAGGTTCACTTGAAGCACAAGGGTGGGAGCAGATGTGAAAGGCTGACACTTGCTGGGAATGTCACCTGTTGCCTCGTTGAGGGCAAGCGCTGCGGGCAGCAGAGGTCAGCTTCTCAAGTGGGATCAAATAAAAATGACAGGCGTAGGCCTGCCCATAAAAGGACCTCTTTGAGGTCAATAAAAAAGCAATTCATTTTCTGTTCCCAGTTAGACCCCTTGGAACAGGCAAGTATGAGAAAAGGCCTGTGAACAGTTCTTGTTGGAGGGTCGCCAACAGAGGCCGCCCAGCCTTTTTTCACAGGACCTCTAGCTGCCACTGCTAACCCAGAGGCAGCTTCAATTGCAGCTAGCGCTGTGCTGCCTTCAAGGGTTTCATCCTCCCACCCCACGCCCTGTACCCCCCAGAGCTGTCTGCTGAACAGCACATGGCTCTGCCAAACCAGCTGTCTGCTGACTGGATAAAATAATCTAGGATCAAGGACAGGAAACTAGATTCACACAGGCAGGCAAGATGAAAAACTGATGTTTTGTAACAGCCACCCCATTGACTTGCTCCCTTCATTTCTCCCTTCTCCCACCCTGACCAATGAACAACCATAGAACATTTTCACCCAGTCCAGTTTTATCTTCATAGCGAAATTAGTGGCATTTTTCTGACACAAGAGGCATTGTGTTCTCATGTTTGATTCCCACAAAAACCTGCTCTCTCAGAAAACACGTGGCTGTCCAAATAAGCAAATGGGTGTGCTGAAAAGTGTATAACATGAAAAATAATCAGAAAAGGTCAAAGAGTGGGCAGCAGTCATCCATGACTGTGGGAAGCACCAGTGATTTGTTTCATATTCCTACCCGTATGCATCTGTTCTTCAGCATTCCTGCTTCCACTGAATGACTCTTTCTACTACTGGTGTATCCCATGCAACTGGAAATATTTTGAGTGATAGGTGTTTTTAAAGCAATAGTGGACTTGACTATTATATTAATTATATTATATTATATTATATTGCATTAATAGGAATCAAAACCACAGCTGTTTTAGAGGCTGCTAGCCCAATTCCAGGCTTGCTACAGGATAAGTCATTATGATACGATACCCAACTGCAAGAATGACTAGAACCATCTGCTATCTCTGTACTTCCTCTAATCTTTGCAACCTTCAAGCGAATTTCAAATAGAGGTGTCTTAAGTGGTTTAAAGTTATTTTCCTAGCAAAAGAATTAAAGTATTTGTCAACATGTGAACAAGGCGCAGGGCTGTCTGAAAAATTTGGATTGAGTGTATAATTATTATTCATAGACGCCTATTTTAACATTGGTCTGAAAAATGGCCTGAATGGGAAGCTGTGAGTTGGGAAGAAAGACTTCTCGATTGGTTAAAAATTATGTTTTTCTTTTAATTATTTATATTTCAGCATGTGTTCTTTATCTCCTTCTCTGTACATCCACTTTACTCTATTTGCATACTAATTGCTGACCCCACTTTCATATAGTGATGTGTGACAGTAATATCCTATTCTTGTTAGTGTATTAAATGGCCATGTACAGGAGATAGAATTCTGGATCAATCAATACCTCTTAACAATAGGCTCTTTTATCTCCTAACATTCATAAGATCATAGTAATACATTCTTATTTTGGTTTCATCACTTCAACAGTCCTAAGCATATCAACCATATGTTCTTGGAAAACTTTTAAATTAAACATCAGAGGACTGGAGTGGAGGGGAGTTGTCTTTTGCTTCTCAAGAAAATGTATTTTTAATGCATTCAAATACAAATGGAATGTTCATACAAAGCCATTAGGATGTTCCTAATTTCTTAAAGATGTTCCTTTATATGAAGAAGAATCATCTGACCCAATAAGCCAACATTAGCTTGTGTTGTATGTTCACAAAAAATAAGCATTGCCCAATGACCTTACCACTTCCTTGCCTTTTGGTTTCAATATGAATGAATCCCATTCAGGGGAAATGTTAGAATGATATTTTCAGATCCCCGGACAATATAGGATCAGACCACAGAATTAAAGTATTTCTTTGTCTTATGATAGCTTTCCTCTGTAAGTATTAAAAAATACTTGGATCAAATCAATTGTTTCCTTTGAATGCAGCTAGAAGTGAATTAAATGCTTAAGCATGCAATTCGCTGATATTTTAATTTGAGAACATTTTATATGAATATTTTAAGAGTTTTATGTTATTTAAAGTACAAAATCTAATTATTACTCTGTTTTGTATATAAGTAGTGGTAGGATGTGTTTGGAATTTGTGTCAAAAAGTTCATATTCTCTTGGATTTTATGTAGATGATGAGAATTTCCCCAAGTAGCTAAACAAGATAAAAGTACATTTCAGACTTCATTGTTCTGCCTTGTTCCATCAATTGCACCTTCAGTGCATTTTCCATCCCATTGCTTCATTCAGGGTCAACACTAATTTTAAACAATAAAGTTTACATGCAGGTGTGAGTGTGTGTGTGGGGGGGGGGGGGAGGCAAATCCTTACTAACAACGGCAGTTGTTTCTTTGTGGTTGTTGTCATGCATTTCTTTGGTTATTGTCATTGGAAGCAAAGGATGCTCAAACCAGCTAAAAGTCTTCTGTTTGCAAACTGGCTGAAAGTTAGCCATGACAATTTGAGTCACTAGTGTTTTTGCTGGCCAGTGGTGAACCAGTAAGCAAAATGCTCAGGGAAGTGCTGGCCACATGGGGATTTGGGGGGAGAAAGGACAGGAAGGGGGATTCATTTAGAAATTTGGATTTAGGGGTAGATAGAAGAGGGTTATTTTAAATGTAACCCTCAAAATGTAGCACCTGATTCACCTCTCACACACTCCATTGACTTCAGTGAAGTCATTCCTGATTTATAAAGCTGCAGGGAAGAGGAGACTCAGCCCCCCAGACACCATATATAAGTTTTGTAAATAAAATGACATTTTGAGATCCAGACCCCTCAAGGGATCTTTCTACCTAACCCTTTGGCTATGCTCCATTACAGTACTAAAATCTATTTCTTTAGTCCACATACAGCACTGGAGTAACTTTACATTAATGGTTAAGAGTTTAAGAACCAAGACTGATGTATAAACAATACATAAGTCCACTAAAAACAATATTAAAGCTCAGTGTTATAATTAGTATTCTAATAAAAAAGAAACTTTTTATGATTAATGACCATTTCAAATGGTGTTGTTTGGGGGATTAGGTGATTAATGCATTAGCTGTTTGCGTGTGAGAAGCCTGGCCTAGGCAAGTTTGCCCTTCTGGGGCAGCCATGGACAGAAGTAGTCCTGGCCGTGAGGCTCTATTGAAGCAGGGGGCTTCAAATCAGATGTGGAGGCTCAAGACCTCAACTCAGATTGCCTCAAGATCCAAACACTCTCAGCACATCCAGGGGTTTCATGAACTAACACCCTGACTAATCTGTGGCTCCCCCCACCCCCGGACAGAACAATTCAGTGAAAGTTTTACTACAGGAATAACTGTACTTTTCGCCCCCTGCAAGACATCTTCCTTCAGTTTTCCCTGGAAGAGGGCAATCGAAGTGAGCAGGAGTATTACTGACTAAAATCCCCCTTCCTCAAGCAAAAAAAAAAAAAAAAAAAAAAAATCAAAATCTCGGTTGGCTCCTAAGGGAAGAGAGCTGCCTCCTGCTGTGAATGACTGTTCTTCCCTAAGAGGCAGGGAAGTAAGGAGACAGCCTAATGGGGGAGGCTTTCCCCAGGCAGTCCGAAAATCATGTGAGATCCAGAGCTTTTCAGGTCACAAAGAGGCTGCCTGCAGCAGAGGCCAAAAGCTCTGTTACTTGTGATTAAAATGATGAGAGATGGCAACCCTGAGGTGCATTGGAAGAGATCCTATATGAGCAATAGATGCACTTCACTTGGCCTGCACTATGTCTGACTGGGTCTCATACTATCCGTTTCCTATTTTCATAGAATATCAGGGTTGGAAGGGACCTCAGGAGGTCTAGTCCAACCCCCTGCTCAAAGCAGGACCAATCCCCAACTAAATCATCCCAGCCAGGGCTTTGTCAAGCCTGACCTTAAAAATATCTAAGGAAGGAGATTCTACCACCTCCCTAGGTAACCCATTCCAGTGCTTCACCACCCCCCAAGTGAAATAGTGTTTTCTAATATCCAACCTAAACCTCCCCCACTGCAACTGGAGACCATTACTCCTTGTTCTGTCATCTGCTACCACTGAGAACAGTCTAGATCCATCCTCTTTGGAACCCCCTTTCAGGTAGTTAATAGCAGCTATCAAATCCCCCCCATCCTTCTCTTCTGCAGACTAAAAATCCCAGTTCCCTCAGCCTCTCCTCATAAGTCATGTGCTCCAGCCCCCTAAATATTTTGTTGCCCTCTGCTGGACTCTTTCCAATTTTTCCACATCCTTCTAGCAGTGTGGAGCCCAAAATTGGACACAGTACTCCAGATGAGGCCTCACCAATGCTGAATAGAGGGGAATGATAATGTCCCTTGATCTGCTGGCAATGCCCTACTTATACAGCCCAAAATGCTGTTAGCCTTCTTGGCAACAAGGGAAGACTTTTTGACTCATATCCAGCTTCTCGTCCACTGTAACCCCTAGGTCCTTTTCTGCAGAACTGCTGCCTAGCCACTCGGTCCCTAGTCTGTAGCAGTGCATAGGATTCTTCCGTCCTAAGTGCAGGACTCTGCACTTGTCCTTGTTGAACCTCATCAGATTTCTTTTGGCCCAATAATCTAATTTGTCTAGGTCCCTCTGTATCCTATCCCAACCCTCCAGCATATCTACCACTCCTCCCAGTTTGATGTCATCTGCAAACTTGCTGAGGGTGCAATCCACGCCATCCTCCAGATCATTAATGAAGATATTGAACAAAACCAGCCCCAGGACCGACTCTTGGGGCACTCCGCTTGATACCGGCTGCCAACTAGACATGGAGAATTGATCACTACCCATTGAACCTGATGATCTAGCCAGCTTTCTATCCACCTTATAGTCCATTCATTCAGCCCATGCTACTTTAACTTGCTGGCAAGAATACTGTGAGAGACCGTATCTAAAGCTTTGCTAAAGTCTAGGAATAACACGTCCACTGCTTTCCCCTCATCCACAGAGCCAGTTATCTCAACATAGAAGGCAATTAGATTAGTCAGACATGACTTGCCCTTGGTGAATCCATGCTGACTGTTCCTGATCACTTTCCTCTCCTCGAAGTGCTTCAGAATTGATTCCTTGAGGACCTGCTCCATGATTTTTCCAGGGACTGAGGTGAGGCTGACTGGCCTGTAGTTCCCCGGATCCTCCTCCTTCCCTTTTTTAAAGATGGGCACTACATTAGCCTTTTTCCAGTCATCTGGGACCTTCCCCTATCACCATGAGTTTTCAAAGATAATGGCCAATGGCTTTGCAATCACATCTGCCAACTCCTTTAGCACCCTCAGATGCAGTGCATCTGGCCCCATGGACTTATGCTCGTCCAACTTTTCTAAATAGTCCTGAACCACTTCTTTCTCCACAGAGGGCTGGTCACCTCCTCCCCATACTGTGCTGCCTAATGCAGTAGTCTGGGAGCTGACCTTGTTCGTGAAGACAGAGGCAAAAAAAGCATTGAGTACTTCAGATTTTTCCACATCCTCTGTCACTAGTTTGCCTCCCCCATTCAGTAAGGGGCCCACACTTTCCCTGACCTTCTTCTTGTTGCTAACATACCTGTAGAAATCCTTCTGGTTACTCTTAACATCCTTGCTCACTCCAAGTGTGATTTGGCCTTCCTGATTTTACTCCTGCATGCCTGAGCAATATTTTTATACTCCTCCCACATCATTTGTCCAAGCTTCCACTTCTTGTAAGCTTCTTTTTTGTGTTTAAGATCAGCAAGGATTTCACTGTTAAGCCAAGCTGGTCGCCTGCCATATTTACTATTCTTTCTACACATCGGGATGGTTTGTTCCTGCAACCTCAATAAGGATTCTTTAAAATACAGCCAGCTCTCTTGGCCTCCTTTCCTGGCCTCCTTTCCTGCCAATCAGTTCCCTGAGGGAGTCAAAGTCTGCTTTTCTGAAGTCCAGGGTTCTTATTCTGCTGCTCTCCTTTCTTCCTTGTGTCAGGATCCTGAACTCGACCACCTCATGGTCACTGCCTCCTGGGTTCCCATCCACTTTTGCTTCCCGTACTAATTCTTCCCTGTTTGTGAGCAGCAGGTCAAGAAGAGCCCCTAGTTGGTTCCTCCAGCACTTGCACCAGGAAATTGTCCCCTACACTTTCCAAAAACTTCCTGGATTGTCTGTGCACTGCTATATTGCTCTCCCAGCAGATATCGGGGTGATTGAAGTCCCCCAGGAGAACCAGGGCCTGTGATCTAGTAACTTCTGTTAGTTGCCTGAAGAAAGCCTCGTCCACCTCATCCCCCTGGCCTGGTGATCTATAGCAGACTCCCACCACGACATCACCCTTGTTGCTCACACGTCTAAACTTAATCCAGAGACTCAGGTTTTTCTGCAGTTTCATACTGGAGCTCTGAGCAATCATACTGCTTTCTTACATACAATGCAACTCCCCCACCTTTTTCATTAGGACCAAGTGTATATTTTGGAATGAGGGGGAAGTAGCATTTAAAATAAGTCAATTTAAAACTTAGGCTTTTGCTGAGGTTCTCCACTCTTCACTTTATTGAAAATATCACTGTGTGAGATATTTCTCCCTCTAAGAACATATGTCCTTCCTACTTGTTCAGACTCAGATCATAATCTCAATTGTTTGATGTCATAATGTGTAGCTGTAGGAATAGGTACACGACTTTAAAAAAATCTGAAGAGAATAATTATTACTGATCCAGTGTTAAATTGGGAGAAGTTGCCTTGTGAGGTTATTCTGTGTCCAATAATTTCATGAATGACTTGGAAGAGAGCACATTAATTGGACGTACAGATGTGCAGCTGGAAAGGATTCTAAACACTCCGGAGGATGGGAATAAACTAGAGCACAACTTTCATAAACTGAAGAACATCCAACTGACTTTATGTTCAAATTGTTACCTTAGGCTATTCAGTGAATACTTATGAACACATTTACAGAAATCAGGACAGAACCGAGAATGATTCAGCAACAGACAAAAGGGCTAAACTGATGAGATAATTTGTTCTTGATAAATAATTGGACTATCTCTATAAACACCATGAAAAAACTGAAGTGTTTTCAGAATTGGATATTCAATTCCCGAATTCATGTGAAGGTGATGTAGATTTAGTGCTGTTATATTATGTGGTTATTTTAGCAGAGTATATGAGAAAGTAATATTTACAGATTAACTTGGTCCACATAGTGTTGCCAGTGTCTTGTTCTTGATACTCTTAGATAGTACTACTCATACTGAATATTTATACGGAGCTCTACATTTTCAAAGCACTGTTTAACATTAAACCAGTCCTCATACCACAACCCAATGGTCTTCTTTTATGACTAAGAGCAGCTTCTCCGATCTGTGGCCATATTTTTCCATTTTAGTGAACAGGCACTTTTCTTAGAATCTTCTTAGTTATGAATACTGGCAAAATTGCAAGAATCACACATGGATGCTGTCATGAGTAGTTATGCAAGGTTTAAATGCAAGTCACACACAAAGAGATAGCTTAGCTAAAGACATTTTTGCATAGTCTGTGCATGATTCTTGTATATACGATTCTTGCACTTTTGCTAGTATAGGTAGATCGAGGGGATCCAGTAGATCGAGGAGACCCAGTAGATTGCATGCTCCATCTCCCCACCTATGCATGATGGTCCTGCACAGTATATTCTTAATAATGCTTTGTCTAGTTCAGTTTTAAATGATTGAATGGAACTACTACTATATTCTTTGGGAGATCAGTCCACAGTGCAACAGGCCTCACATTTAGGCACATTATTCTGCTGAGTTTCATCCCACACCCCATTATACCATCCTTAACAATTTCTTTCCCTCCATGACTGACAGCTTTCAGATATTCATAAACAATCCCAGCCCTCTAAATTGTTGTAGTTTGCCTAAATTAAACATAATCAGCACTTTTAATCAATAGCAGTACAGTCTGCAGGAAAGAACACAGGAGGGCCTGAGTTCTCATTCTGAATCAGGCACTGATTCATTGTGTGGCTCTGAGCAAGTCACTTTATCTCTCTCTCTCTTTCTTAGGTTCCTAATCTGTAGAATGGGGATAAAAATACCCACATACTTCAGAGGGGTGTTATGTAGCTAGGGAACAGGAGCAGCCAGGGAGTTCCCCAGGTGAAGGAGTAGCAACTACATGACCATAGGAGTGAGTGTATTGTCTGTTGTGTGCTTGCTTCGTTGCCCTGTATCTGCCTGATTGAAGTTTACAGCGTGGTTTCTCTGGGGGGCTGTGAGTTGAATCTTGCAGCCTGCTAGACAAGGCTGAGAGCTTCCTAACGAGAATCTGGTCTGCCATACTTAGATCCCCAATTCCTTTAGGATCCATTGACAAGCAGGTAGGGGTTAATTCAGAGAGAACACAGTTTTAAAAATCCAACTCATAAGCTACCAGAGGAGCTAGCAAACAAGGGCATTTTACGAAGGAGGTTAGAGACAGAGCATGAGAACCAGATACACCTAATAAGCACTCTCTAAACTTAACCACTCTCCTCCCCCCAACAAGCACCCTCCCATACACAAAAAACCCCATGTACGAGTAAAAATAATGCAGACAGAATTCCAGCAGCAAAGTGGGGGCTATCCAGTTTATTGCACTGAATGCAGCATGTAGGATTACCTGCTTTGTGGGCAACTGGTGTATATGTGAATTCAGAGCAAGCAATTCATGGCCCTCAGAGACTGAGCAGGGTCTCTTGAGATGAGAGTGGCTGAACTGGAGGAGCTAAGGGAGACAGAGAGGTAGATAGAGATGACTTTCTGGGACACAATGGAATGGTCCCACTCCCAGTCTGACAGCTTCAGTGCTGTTGAGGAGGAGGAAAGTCTCAGGGAAGGAGAACATCAAGCTGGAGTAGAGGGAAACCATCCCATACTTGGGGCATTGGTTCCAGATGATGTCATGGTGTCCTCTCGCACTAAAGATGCCTTTCTGTGGGAGGGGAGCCCTGTTATTAGGAAGACACGGGTAATAATAATGGGGGATTTGATTATTGGCCAGATCCATTAGAAGTGAAATTAGAAAAACTGGTACTGTTCATCTTAGAAAAGAGATGATTAAGGGGGATATGATAGAGGTTTATGAAATCATGAATGGTGTGGAGAAAATGAATGAGGAAGTGTTATTTATCCCTTCACATAACCCAATAACCAGAGGGTCACCCAGTAAAATTAATAGGCAGCAGATTTAAAACAAACATAAGGAAGTACTTCTTCACACAATGCACAGTTAATCTTTGGAACTCATTGCCAGGGGAAGTTGTGAATGCCCAAAGTATAATTGGGCTTAAAAGGAATTAGAGAAATTCATGGAGGACAGGTCCATCAATGGCTAGGGATGCAATCCCAGGCTCTGGGTGTCCCTAAACCTCTGATTGCCAAAACATGGGACTGGATGACAGGGGATGGATCACTTGATAAATTGCCCTGTTCTGTTCATTCCCCATGAAATCTGGCATTGGCCAATGTCTGAAGACAGGATACTGAGCTAGATGGACCACTGGTCTGACCCAGTATGGCCATTCTTATGTTCTCATGATTCATTAGTTAGAGTCTATACTGTGCTTTGGACACAAAGTACAATATAAATACAAAGTATTGATCTTTCTTCATTTAACAATCCCTTTTGCCTCTCTTACCTAAATTCCCTCTATTTTAATGCCAGCTTTCTGATATTGAGGTGCCTAGAACTAAAATCAGATATTTTAGCTGCAGTCTCACTAGACCCAGAAAGAGAAGGACCATCATCATCAACTGGGACCATGTTGTCTTATTTCACGAAAGCTTATGCTCCCAATACTTCTGTTAGTCTCAAAGGTGCCACAGGACCCTCTGTTGCTTTTTACAGATTCAGACTAACACGGCTACCCCTCTGATACTTGACACCATGCAAGGCACTGCATTTAGCCGTATGGAATGGAAATCTATCAACCTCATGAAGAAACTTGCACAAATACAGACAGATATCATTTTCCTTTCCAAATGCAAATGGATGGACATCATACCTAATGGACTGAAGGTGAAAAATCCATTGCTATCTACATACTGCACAGACCACAGTGAGAGATTATGCCAGACATTATCAAAGAAACTGAGGAACCACCTGATCAGCATCCTATACAGCAAACAGAAAAACATCAAGAAAGAGCTCTCCAACCTGGAGACTTTCATAAATAACCAACCCTCCACACAAATGGACTTTACTAAAATAAGACAGGAGATCTACATTACACACTTCACCTCTCTACAAAGGAAAAAGGACCGTAAGCTGTCTAAAATCCTACCTGCCACATGGGGCCACAACAGGGGTACCCCTAACTCACCCAGCAATATCGTCAATTTATCCAGCTACACACTCAACCCAGCAGAAGAGTCTGTCCTATCTTGGGGACTCTCCTTTTGCCCCAGCACCCCCACGAACATGATACAGTTCTGCGGTGATCTGGAAACCTACTTTCGCCGCCTCCGACTCAAAGAATACTTTCAAGATAACACTGAACAGCGCACTGATACACAGATACCCTCCCACCAACAACACAGGAAGAAGAACTCCACATGGACTCCTCCTGAGGGTCGAAATGACAGTCTGGACCTATACATAGAATGCTTCCGCCGACGTGCACAGGCAGAAATTGTGGAAAAACAACATCGCTTGCCTCATAACCTAAGTCGTGCAGAACGCAATGCCATCCACAGCCTCAGAAACCACCCTGACATTATCATCAAAGAGGCTAATAAAGGAGGTGCTGTTGTCACTCAACGGGCTTTGCTTGGTATGTGATCTCTAACACCAAAGCCGCAGGCACTCAATATAAGATGCAAAATGCGACCTTGTACTGAAATCACATATGCTTTGTAATGTGAATAGTGTTGTTCACCGTGAAAGAGTATAAGCATTGTTCTGTAAAATGTATTTAAAAAGATACTTCTCTCTTTTTTCCCTCCCTCTTGCAGCTGCAAATTTTTCAAGCCTCCCTCCTCCTTCCCGAAGGCTATCTCAGATAAGGCGGTGAAAAAAACGCACATGAGATGACATGTTTTCTGAAATCATGCAATCAACCCACTATGAAAGAGGTCATCTGAATGAGTGGAAGTACACAGTATCAAAGTACAGGAAAGATGCCAGTGAACGTGAGGCCATGAGGGACGCTCGAGATGAGAGGTGGCAGGCTGCAACGCTGGGGCTGCTGTGTGATCAAACGGACATGCTCCAGCATCTGGTGGAGCTTCAGGAATGGCAGCAGGATCACAGAGTGCCGCTGCAGCCCCTGTATAACCACCTTCCCCCCTCACCATGTTCCATAGCCTCCTCACCCAGATGCCAAAAAACACGGGGGGGAGGCTCCGTGCACTCTCCCACTCCACCCCAGTGGACAGCCCAAGCAAAAAGCTGTCATTATTTTGAACTTTTTTAGTGGCCTTTTCCTTCCCTCCTATCCTCCTCCCAAACCCCACCCGGGCTACCTTGTCAGTTCTCTCCCTATGTTTATAATCAATAAAGAATACATGATTTTTAAACGATAGTGATTTTATTTCCTTTGAAAGCAAGATGTAATCAAAGGGGGGGGAGGGTGCTTTGCTTACAGGGAATGAGTCAATCAAGGGGGCGGGTTTTCATCCAGGAGTAACAAACAGAACTTTCACACCGTAGCCTGGCCAGTCATGAAACTGGTTTTCAAAGCTTCTCTGATGCCCAGTGCTTCCTGGTGTGCTCTTCTAATCGCCCTGGTGTCTGGCTGCGTGTAATCAGCAGCCAGGCGATTTGCCTCAGCCTCCCACCCTGCCATAAAGGTCTCCCCCTTACTCTCACAGAGATTGTGGGGCACACAGCAAGCAGTAATAACAATGGGAATATTGGTTTGGCTGAGGTCTGAGCGAGTCAGTAAAGTGCACCAGCGATCCTTTAAACGTCCAAATGCACATTCTACCACCATTCTGCACTTGTTCAGCCTGTAGTTGAACAGCTCCTGACCCATGTCCAGGCTGCCTGTGTATGGCTTCATGAGCCATGGCATTAAGGGGTAGGCTGGGTCCCCAAGGATAACTATAGGCATTTCAACATCCCCAACGGTTATTTTCTGGTCTGGGAAGTAAATCTCCTGCTGCAGCACCATTGAAAAGTACCCCTTGCGGTTTATGTACTGGCTGTCCTGGTGCTCTGGTGCCAAGATAGGGATATGGGTTCCATCTATCGCCCCACCACAGTTAGGGAATCCCATTGCAGCAAAGCCATCCACTATGACCTGCACATTTCCCAGAGTCACTACCTTTGGTAGCAGCAGCTCAGAGATTGCTTTGGCTACTTGCATCACAGCAGTCCCCACAGTAGATTTGCCCACTCCAAATTGATTCCCAACTGACCGGTAGCTGTCTGGCATTGCAAGCTTCCACAGGGCTATCGCCACTCGCTTCTCAACTGTGAGGGTTGCTCTCATCTTGGTATTCTGGCACTTCAGGACAGGGAAAAGCAAGTCACAAAGTTCCATGAAAGTGCCCTTACACATGCGAAAGTTTCACAGCCACTTGGAATCGTCCCACACCTGCAACACTATGTGGTCCCACCAGTCTGTGCTTTTTTCCCGGGCCCAGAATCAGCATTCCACGGCTATAACCTGCCCCATTAACAGCATGATCTCCAAAGCGCCGGGGCCCGCGGTTTGAGAGAATTCTGTGTCCATGTCCTCATCACTCTCGTTGCCGCGCTGCCGTAGCCGACTTCTCCTTGCCTGGTTTTGCAGATTCTGGTTCAGCATAAACTGCATGAGAATGCACGAGGTGTTTACAATGTTCATGACTGCCATCTTGAGCTGAGCGGGCTCCATGCTTGCTGTAGTATGGCGTCTGCACTGTTCACCCAGGAAAAAAGGAGCGAAACAGTTATCTGCCATTGCTTTCCCAGAGGGAGGGGAAGATGTACCCAAAACCACCCGGGACAATGTTTTTGGCTCCATCAGGTATTGGGATCTCAACCCAGAATTCCAATGGGCAGAGGAGACTGCAGAAACTATGGGATAGCTATGGGACAGCTACCCACATTGCAACGCTCCAGAAGTTGACGCTAGCCTCGGTACATGGACACACACCGCCGAAGTAATGTGCTTAGTGTGGCTGCATGCACTCGACTTTATACAATCTGTTGCCAAAAATCGAATTTTGTAAATTCAGAGTAATCCTGTAGTGTAGACATACCCTTAGGCTTAGACACTTCACTTGTGACTTAATTAAGCTAAACAAGGAAAATCTGCCGAAATGAAGAAAGATGGAATGCTTTGTTTCCTAATAGATTTTATACAAACTTAGCTTCCATGGTGAATGTTGCTGGTTTCTCTGCCGCCTGCTCAAAACAAAGACGGCACAAGTGGTATGAAAAATGTCTTCAGCTTTGAGCTCATTGGCTTAACCTCAGAGCACCAAAAAAGGAGAATCACTTTTTGGAATGCAAATATTATTGTGAAATAGGAAAAAAAGACTAAAGGAAAAAAATATAGGCTATGCATGGCTGCTTTTAATGGAAACGGTATGATGTCGATTCTCCTTCTCCTCATGGTTTGCAGTCAGTGATCCCTGGAGAAAAAAGTCTGAAGTTGTAATGAAAAGGGATCATTTCAGAATGCGTAACATTCAAGTTCCTTTGCCTTTTATGTTCTAGAAAGGGAAAATGTTTTCACTGTATGTGGGTTTTTGATATATGGCTTTGAAAAGAAGACTCAATCCTTCCATGAAAAGGTTGAATATTCTGCTCTTTGTTGAGCAAAGGGACTTTTCATTCCTGAATTACATTGAAATTCCACTCCCTAGTTATTCATAACTTGCTACATATTTAAGCCTCCCAGAAAGCTGCTACATTTACAAAATATCAGCCTTCAATAAATACTGTATTGCAGAACCAGCAACATTTGGAGGATTGGGGCAGGGATCTTTTTTTTCCTCAAAGGAGAGTGTGGTGTATTCTTAGGGCAGTAAAAAGGTTTATTTATGTGAAAAAAGGTAGTTGGCGCAATGCCTTTCAGACTGGAAGAATAGCCAGAGAATGTGATGCATTCAAAAGGTTGAGAAAGATTAGTTCACATGATGTTGCTTCTATTCATTTTAACAATCAAACCTTAGCTCAGATAGTTCTTAGCAGTGGATTGCTCTTTGGTTAAACTCCCTAGTTAGAAACACTGTTCAGTCTCTGTAGCAGTGTCTATAGAGCCTTCACCAGTTACCCCTCCTGAGTTGTTAATGAGATTTTTAATTGACTAATATAAAGAAACAGAATTTATAAGGAAAAATAAAGATAAAACTAATATTGGTCCTCAGATAAACAAGAAAGAGTTATATGACAGAATATAAACATTCATGAAAACTGGGCATATACTGCCAGAATTGTTACAATCTACTCCTTCCCCTCCTCCCAGTCCAGCTTTTTTCTGGCTGCAAATCAGGTGGCTTCCTCCTCCATGCTGCCTAGCACCAGCAGGGGTCATGGAGAGCACAGTAGAGACAGGCTCCCTTCTGTCCGTTCCAGTGCCCAGCATCACCCTGACCCAGAATAGCCAAGAGAAGCAATTACAGGAAAAGTCCAATTTCATCTCTGTATCTCTGGGGTGGAGCATGTTCAGTTGCTCTGTGGGGATGGTATATGCATAATCCAGTCACATGTAGGAGTGCTGAGGGAATGGAGCATGCTCCTTTGCCCTGTGGGGATGGCACCTGTGCAGTCCAGTCAGCACTATTAGCTGTGAATGGCTTAAGCATGATCAGTGAAAATGGAATTGTTGGTGATTTTAGCTGCTACATGTTTCTTAAAAGTCTCTACTGAGCATGTGCAAAGTGGTATTTTTCAAAATCTTATAACTTGGCATTTGGGTACATTTTCACAGGAACAGCAAAAAGCACATACTTGACACTCCCCTGCCAAATTTCAAGTCCCTGCTCCAAAGCATGGGCGCATTATAGCTTCTCAAAGAAAAGGTCACCAGAATTGTTTTAAATGGCAAAGCAGCATATTTTCCCCAAATTTCACTCTCAGGGAGTGGCAAACAGTTTTGACTGATATTTCTAAAAATTTCAGACTGAGGCAGGCATCCAGCATGGAAAATTTCAGCCCATCATGAACAGAATTATTTCAGTGGAATTATGAACAGCTGAAAGCAGAGTTACTGTCATAGAGTTACTTCATCTGCGTACGCTGTTTACCTCGACCTCCAGATGGACATAATGACCTGGAAGAGAACAAAATCTTTACTGATAAAGTCTGTAGATGACACAGAGATTGAGGGTGTAGTAAATAATGAAGAACTGATACAGAACGATCTGGATCTCTTGGTAAGCTGAGTACGAGGAAACAATATGCATTTCAATATGGCCAAATGTAAGGTCATACATCTAGGAAAAAAATAATGCAAGCTGTATTTACAGGGTGGGCAACTCTGTCCGAGGAAGTGGTGATCTGAAAAGGACTTGGGCATCATGATGGGAAATCAGCTGAACATGAGCTCCCAGTGCGATGCTGTGGCCAAAAGGGCTAATGCGATCCTTGGATGTATAAACAAGGAAATATCAAGTAGGAGAAGAGAAATTATATTACTGATGTATTTAGCACTGTTATGACCACTAGTGGAATAGTGTGTGTCCATTTCTAGTGTCCACAATTAAAGAAGGATGCTGAAAAGTTGGGGAGAGAGTCAGAGAAGAGACTAGAATAATTAAAGGATTGGAAAACAGGCCTTATAGGGATAGACTCAAGGAGCTCAATCTATTTAGCATATCAAAGAGAAGATTATGGGGTGTCTTCATCACAGTTTATAAGTACCGACATGGGGAACGGAAATCTGATAAGAGGGCTCTTTGAGCTAAAGAAAGTATAACAAGATCCAACATCTAGAAATTGAAGCTAGACAAATTCAGACTAGAAATAAGGTTCAAACTTATCAGTGAGGGTAATAATTAGCCATTGGAACAACAAGGGTTGTGGTGGATTCTCCATCACTGGCAATTTTAAAATTAAGACTGGATGTTTTTCTAAGATACTCTGTAGCTCAAACAGGATTTAATTCAGTGAAGTCCTATGGCCTATTTTATACATGAAGTCAGAGCAGATGATCCTAGTGGTCCCTTTTGGCCTTATTATCTATTCATGTCTGAACAGGGAAAGCTGTGTTTTTCCTGTTATTACTCTTTTTCAGGAAGAGATCGCTAATGATAGCACATATTAGTCTCCTACTATCACTATACACTTCATAACCATTGACATTTGAACCTCACCAATAATTCAACATTAGCAACATTAGCTCAGCCTCAGCCAGTAAAATGCTTTCTGGGCAAAATTCTGGTTTCTGCCACTAGGTTTGGACTACTTTATATACTGTATTTTCTTGCAAGTTTTTAAAAAATGTGTCAATTAAATTAATTTTGGTAATTGAGTCTTGGTATGCATTCAAGAGAATGTAATCAGTCTCGGAGCCATTTTATCACAGAGTAGTATAACATTACCCCATTTTCAAATATCCCACCATGTATATGACTAAAATTAGAAGGCCTCATGAATGAAATGCTGCAGCAATTAAGTGGTTAAAGGAATCCAGTAAAGTCAACTTGCATTTGGATATTGGAAATTTGAGTCAGCATGCTCTGGTAAGCAAAAATCATGCACTGTATGCCAACATAATATTAAGGCTCAGAATGCAAAGCAAAGAAGCATAACAACTCGATTACTGACTTCCTTTCTATAAAGGAAATATTGTTTTAAGAAAGCTGTTCCAATGATCAAGTGTACCACAGGAATGTGTCAGCAATTATAGCAATCAACACAGAGCACTTTTTCAACATGACTTTATCTAACATCCACTAAATACTAAGCGTGGCAATGTCCTTTCGCCTTGGGCTACACAGATGAAAAAACGATGGAAGCCTACTTTTAATTAGTCCAAAAGGAACAAAGAACATGCGCACTCAAACTGCATTCTCCAATCTTAAACAATGGCAGGTTTGAGTAAGGATGGCCTACACCAGAGGACCATGCAATTAGTTGAGGAGGATGCTGATGTTTTTCCTTGAGAACCAAAATAAGGGGACCATCTGTTTGAGATAAGGCTTCAAGCTTGTGACAGTATAACTGTGCATGAGAAGAAGGGTATGTGCTGCTGGATCTTTTAAAACAAACTAATAAGAAAGTGCTCAAGCCAAATCCAAAGGAAAGTAATCAGATGTTCAGCAATGCTGTCAAGAGGCTTTTTCTTTTCTTTTTGCACTCTGCAAATTTGCAGGCACCAAATTTGCAGTCGAAAAATACAGATTGTATCACATTGTAAATGAAGAGGGAAAGCATAATCTCCATATCTCATCTAGACCGTATTTTAAATTCATTAGTCTTCTTGCATGCATGGACTAGTGTGATGATGTGAGCTGGTTGATCTGCCACTCAGACTGGGGAAACAATGGTAAACAGAAGTCCAGGGCTTTGATTTCACTACCACCTTAGTGAAATTTTTAAAAACCAAGACTGTGAAACCACTAGCAGATAAGTTCTATTTGCCTGCGCATGCCATTATGTCGCTACTCTCAAAGCTCAGCTGGAAGAATCAAGATATTTCTAACTACAGGTCACTCAATCTTGCTGGTAAAAAGAAAACAAAATCATACAGAATTTTCCCATTTATTCATTTGAATGGAGGACATTTTAGCCACTTAGAAGATTTACTATGTGAGTGAGTTCTTCATACCATTAAACATTGAGACGAAGGCTCCAGTAAACTATTAATGGTGATCAATGACCAAGGGGCAAAACCTTCTTCCCACTTTCTTAGGGGCATCCATTGCCTAACATATCCAGCCGTGTCACAGATACCAGAATTTTGTCCCAAGCCTTTAGCGGAGAAATTCCACTTTGATAAAGATAGAGATAAACATAAGTAGAAGAGATGAGACCTTTATGTTTTTCTGTGCTGCGCCTCCAGTATGTCTGTGTAAGTACGCTGAATTCTGTGTCACATGGTAAACTATCCCTTTTCCTTTGATCATAGATGTACACAACACATAAAGGGGATGTAGCATTCTATATTACTACCTTTCTGTGGTAGACCATATTACAACTCCCACAAGAATTTGGAAATGGACAGAGTTAAGAGGTCTATGGGAAACTTAAATCTGAATATTTGTGCAATTAAAATCAAAGCATGTAAGTGGCATTCAGAAATCAATTACTTATAAGAGAAGAAGGCAGCTGTCAGCTTGAATTGGCATACTGCATCAACTATGAAAACAAAAGATTCCTATGGGCCCATGCGCTGGGCCCTGTTCTCTGCACATGTGCAAGGATACAGATTCAGAAAAAAGCCCAGGTATCCTCCCCACTGCTTCTCTCCCCTTTTGAGACTAAATATATATCAGTTGCTGCAGTACAAGCATGGGGGTTACATTGACAAGAGGCCTGATTCTGATCTCACACTACTTCAGTGTAACTCCATTGGCTTCCCTGGAATTACTCCTGATTTACACCTTTGTATCTGAGCCCCATCACCATCACATTTATGAGCTAGCAGCTTTGGCAACAGCAGGTATTCACATACACATTATATGTACCATTCTTTGACATGATTTAATACAGACTTCATTCATGTCTTGACACCAGAGCTTACCACAGAGTTTAAGGACCATGTTTGAAATCATCATCTTTTCTCCACTTGAGTCATTATGGTCTCAAAGTGAGCCATGATGAGGAAATCTAGGACAAAACTGATATTACTCTCAAAATGCTCTCTCCCTGCTTGACAGAAAGATTTTCAAACTGTAAATACAACTTTTTTTTTAAATTTACTGTTTTTGCCAAAAAGATACCTCTGAGCATTTGAGCATGGGGCAACACTCACTGTCTTATATATTTGCACGTGTCAGTAGGTACGTGACCAATCTAGCCAGTCCCTTGACAATTGAGTCTAAAGCATCTTTTCTTTAACTGCAAAGGTACAATGTTCAGAGCTCTGAAATGTTGTGTATAAGGCCACATCTACATTAGCACTTATGTCACCAAAACTTTTGCCAATCAGGGGTGTGAAAAAACACATCCCAAGTGACATAAGTTTTGCTGGCATCAACATTTGTGTGCACAGCGCGATATCAGCTGGAGATGCTCTCCTGCCAGCATAGCTACCACCGCTTGTTGAGCAGGTTTCATTATGTCGACAAGAGAGCTCTCTCCCGTCTGCATAACGTGGCTACATGAGCACTCTTACAGCTGTATTGGTACAGTTGTGCTGCTGTAAGCTTGTAAGTGTAGACATGGCCGTAGTTCAGCTGAATCAATAGACATAATATTAGCTCAGTCTTCTTAAGGTCTAAAGTAGGCCTTGACTTAATTCTGTTAACTCTGGAAGAGTTAGCATTGACTGAAACAGGCACAGAGCTAGGCAACTGCTGGGCACTTTTGAAAATCCCACCCTTAGTGACTTTCTCCATGACATGCTATAGCTAACTTCCACTGGAGCAGCCTTGACTGCTAGTACATTGGCAATTTTCATACCCTTTTATTCCCTTCATCTGTGCATGAGATCTATAAATAAATTCAAGCATTTTGGTTTCAATAAGCTCCATTCATAACGGCACTATCCTTAAATGGCCTGAATTCTCTATAGTTACATAATGAATTCTTTTCTGTGAATTGTTTGCAAGTCGATTAAGTGTGATCACAGTGGCTTAGTTCAGTAGTCTTCCACTATGGAATACATTAAAAAACAAAACACTGTCATCCATGAAGGACTTCATAAAATGTCCAGCCTGTGAAAGGCAGTCAGCAATCTGTGCAAGTCACGTTCCAAACTTTTGTTTGACAGACTTTCCCAAAGATTGGCAGAGTGTTAATAGAAACTGTATGCAGCATTAGAAAAGGAACAGAGTCAGCTGATGTATGAGAGACCTGAACGTGCAATTCTTCCCACAACCTACCATATCACATAAAATTTGCTAAATCTTACATTTTTAAGCACCATTTAATGTCCGATAAAAATCTCTCAGGCCCTGAATGTTCACTACTCAGTAATTTATTGTCCCTTATAATAAGCAGGTCAAGAGAGAGATATCTGAACTGCACAAATGGCATGTTTTTGTATAGAGCC
Source organism: Malaclemys terrapin pileata (assembly GCF_027887155.1). NCBI lineage: Eukaryota > Metazoa > Chordata > Testudines > Emydidae > Malaclemys > Malaclemys terrapin. The sequence goes on along the minus strand of NC_071507.1, from coordinate 114,184,524 downwards.
ACTAAGGATTCAGAAGTTTTCAGTGCAATATTCTACTTGTGCCAGGCATTTAGTTCACTCTGAGTAGGATACAGCAATGTTACGATAAGAAGGACTTATTTATGTTTATCCTTCTTTTGGTGGTGTCATTGTTTTAAACACTCACTCTGTCTTCTCTCCACTGTCCTCACCTACACTAGGCGGGGTAGTTCAGACAGGCTTCCTCTGGATTTAGTTATTGATTACCAGCATATGAAACTCTGTTGACTCAACCACAACAATAATCACTCAAGCCAACTGGAGTGAAATTGTCCATTTACAGAACAGTTTTCTCCTTGCCATCTATTAGTAATGTAACATGTTACTTAAAGAATTGAAAGATGCTCCTTGGAAATCTTTAGCTGAGATTTTCAAAGCTAACCAACGGATGTAGAAGCCCAGCATCCAATCCCCTAATGCAGCCTTAAAAATCTCAGACTTTGCATCCAGTCCCATAGCCCTGATATCAGTAAATCTCCCATTGACTTCAATAGGAATTCTTCCCCGTTCAGGACTGCAGAATCAAGCTCTAAACATTTTATTTATGTTAGAGCATTAGCCATAAGATTTGCAGAATCAACTGGTTCTGCTTTTGAAAACTTTATTATTTTGCTTAATTTAGCATCAAGTTAAAAATCATGAACCAAATTCCGCTCTCGTTACACCACCACTGAAATCAGAAAACATAAGAACCAGACCAAGCAATTCTGCTTCTTTTTGGAGGGAGATGTATTAAGTAGAACTGGATTTAAAATGAGGGGGAAAAGTGTTACAAACATTTTCTTCAGCTTTGTGTAGATATTTCATTTCAATCTAAAGTTGCTGAGCAGCTGTAAGGCTTCGCATGGCCATGCCCATTTTATCTACAGTGCACCCTAAAAAATGATGTGCACTACATAATGCACCTAGCTCTCCTCTTACTCACAATGGAAGCACGGGGGAGTCTGTATTTTGCATTTATTTGTTTTAGAGGAATGGATACAACTTGTTCGGTGTTTGTCAAATGTGCGCTGTGCAACAGATCAGAGAAACAGGCCTCTGTGACTTTATGTTAAACTGGAATCTGTGTCAGCTTTTTTACTTCAAGCGCCATGACAATGACAAGGCAGATTAGGAAATTAAAGGAGTAGGTGAAGAGGAGTTCAGACAAAGATGAATGGGAAAACATCCAAGCAAGAGGCAGCAGCAAAGGATTTCATAATTTAATTAAGTGATGAAAAGAGTAATGGGTCAAGTGATGAAAACAACAATACAGTCTTTCAAGGCAACAGGGATTCCAGAAACTGTTTTCCAACTCAGAAAAATCAGTTTTTTACAATTACTCTACTGTTAGCAGAATGACTTCTGTTGATTAAATTAGCGTGCAATAGGACATTAGACATGCTCTAAGATCTGTAATTGCAATATATTTTAGCAACTATGTGGCAAATTTGAAGAGGAATGTTCACTATAGTTTTATGCCCATGAGATACTTATGGCGCACCAGTGTGGGACCGAGGTCGCTAAACAAAAAAGTACATTAAGGGAATGACAAGGTTGTACATTTAAGCACAGGAAAAAAAACAGGAAATATCAAAGGCTGCACAAGCAACCTTACAAATGGGAAGAATTGTGTATACCAGGGGTCGGCAACGTTCGGCACGCGGCTCCCCAGGGTAAGCACCCTATCGGGCTGGGCCAGTTTATTTACCTGCTGACACGGCAGGTTCAGCCGATCACGGCCCCCACTGGCCACGGTTCGCCGTCCCGGGCCAATGGGGGCGGCGGGAAGCCGCGGCCAGCACATCTCTCGGCCCGCGCCGCTTCTCGCCGCCCCCATTGGCCTGGGACGGCAAACCGCGGCCAGTGGGGGCCGCGATCGGCCGAACCTGCTGCGTCAGCAGGTAAATAAACTGGCCCAGCCCGATAGGGTGCTTACCCTGGCGAGCCGCGTGCTGAACGTTGCCGACCCCTGGTGTATACCTTACGTCAAATTTAGTATGCAGACCAGCAGTAGTTGTATAGACATTGCAGTACCAAAGCTTGCATTGATTTCTGACAAGATCTCTTTAGCTGCGTTACTGTGCCCCATCCCTTCCCTTATTATCCTCCAAACAAAGATGGTAGGTCCACAGTTATCCAACTTGGCATTTTAACCTTTTCTAAAAAAAGCCATGTTAGATTATGTTACTTTGTAGTTTTAGTTGGGCATTCTCCCTTTACAGGCACTTTAGACATGACATGGCTCAGACGTTGTCTGGTTTTAATTAATATAGGTGTTTTAATTCCCTTATATCCAAAGAGCTCTGATTCATAAAGCCTCCAATAGAAGAAAACCTGCAGAGCAATATTTGTAGCTTTAAAAAATGGCTCTGAGGTCTCCCTCCTTCTGAAGTTTGTTCTTAACAAAGATGGCTACCAAAAGTGTTGTTAGAAGGGACCGCAAGGGTCATCTAGTCTAACCCCCTGCCAAGATGCAGGATTTGTTGTGTCTAAATCATCCAAGACAGAGGGCCCTATCCAGACTCCTTTTGAAAGCATCCAGTGAAGGAACTTCCACGACCTCCCTAGGCATCTGTTCCATTGTCCTACTGTTCCTACAGTTAGGAAGTTTTTCCTGAGATTTAGTCTAAATCTGCTGTGCTGTAGTTTGAACCCATTGCCTCTTGTCCTGCCCTCTGGGGCAAAAGAGAACAACTTTTCTCCATCTTTTTGATGGCAGCCTGTGATGGGGTATACTCTCCACACTGGCCCTGAGAGGGTAAATTAGGCCCAATTAACTGCTGGGCAGGAAAAGGAGGGGCCTGTATAAAGCCCAGGAGCAGCAAGCAGAATGGGGATGCAGGAAGGTAGGCTACAGTCACTCAGAGGAGGCAGGCGAACCCAGACAGAGAGGAAGCCAGGGAGGTAGAGAAGGCTCAGGGGCAAAGCAGCAAGGGAGGACAGTGCAGGCCTTGGCTGCTGACTGGAGGGCCACTGAGCTGGAACCTGGAGTAGAGGGCAGGCCTGGGTTCCCCTACCAACCACTGGGGATGTGGCACTGACCAGGCAGAGGACAGTGGACTGCCTGATTTGTTGTGGAAAGATTTTGTTACATACCTCCCCAGAAGGGGGAGCCATGTAGTGACCTGGCCAGAGGGCTGAGTCACGAAAAGGAGACTGCAGTTCTTGGAGCAAGAGTGGTCTACAGGATGAGAGGAGGAAGGGAAAGACTCCACTGGAGGAGGGCACAGTGTCTGGCCAGAGCTAACTCCAGAGCAGCCAGGAGGAGGCGCCACTAGCAGTGACTGAACATCATGACACGGTCTTCCAAGTGTTTGAAGATTGCTATCATGCACCCCCTTAAGTAGTGGTGTCCCCCAGGGGTCTGTTCTGGGACCAGTCCTATTCAACATTTTCATAGATGATCTGGGAAAAGGGGTAAACAGTGAGGTGGCAAAATTTGCAGATAGTTAAAACCCAGGCAGACTGCGAAGAGCTACAAAAGGATCTCTCAAAACTGGGTGACTGGGCAACAAAATGGCAGATGAAGTTTAATGTGCATTACTTTGCATTTATCAACATTGGAAAGCATAATCCCAACTATACATATGAAATGATGGGGTCTAAATTAGCTGTTCCCACTCAAGAAAGTTCTTGGTGTCATTGTGGATAGTTCTCTGAAAACATCCACTCAATGTGCAGTGGCAGTCAAAAAAAAAGGGAACAGAATGCTAGGAATAATTAAGAAAGGGATAGATAATAGGACAGAAAATATCATGTTGCTTCTGTATAAATCCATGGTACGCCCACATCTTGAATACTGTGTGCAGATGTGGTCACCCCATCTCAAAAAAGATATATTGGAATTGGAAATGGTTCAGAAAAGGGCAACAAAAATTATTAGGGGTGTGGAACGGCTTCCGTATGAGGAGAGATTAATAAGACTGGGACGTTTCAGGTTGGAAAAGAGAGGGCTAAGGGGAGATAAGATTGAGGTCTATAAAATCATGATTGGTGTAGAGAAAGTAGATAAGGAAGTGTTGTTTACTACTTCTCATAACACAAGAACTATGGGTCACCAAATGAAATTAATAGGCAGCAGGTTTAAAACAAATAAAAGGAAGTATTTCTTCACACAACACACAGTCAACCTGTGGAACTCCTTGCCAGAGGATGTTGTGAAGGCCAAGATCATAACAGGGTTAAAAAAAGAACTAGATAAATTCATGAAGGATAGGTCCACCAATGGCTATTAGCTAAGATGGGCAGGTATGGTGTCCCTAGCCTCTGTTTTCCAGAAGCTGGGCATGAGTGACAGGGGATGGATCATTTGATGATTACCTGTCCTGTTCATTCCCTCTGGGGCACCTGGCCCTGGCCACTGTCAGAAGACAGGATACTGGGCTAGATGGACCTTTGGTCTGATCCAGTAGGGCCATTCTTATGTTATGTTCCTCTTTTCTAAACTAAACATACCCAGTTCCTTCAGCCTTTGTCCACATGGTTGGCATCCCATCATAGAATCATAGAATATCAGGGTTGGAAGGGACCCCAGGAGGATATCTAGTCCAATCCCCCACTCAAAGCAGGACCAACGCCAACTAAATCATCCCAGCCAGGGCTTTGTCAAGCCGGGCCTTAAAAATCTCTAAGGATGGAGATTCTACCACCTCCCTAGGTAACCCATTCCAGTGCTTCACCACCCACCTAGTGAAAAAGGTTTTCCTAATATCCAACCTAAACCTCCCCCACTGCAACTTGAGACCATTATTCCTTGTTCTGTCCTCTGGTACCACTGAGAACAGTCTAGATCCATCCTCTTTGGAACCTCCTTTCAAGTAGTTAAAAGCAGCAATCAAATCCCCCCTCATTCTTCTCTTCTGCAGACTAAACAATCCCAGTTCCCTCAGCCTCTCCTCATAAATCATGTGTTCCAGCCCCCTAATTATTTTTGTTGCCCTCTGCTGGACTCTTTCCAATCTTTCCACATCCTTCTTGTAGTGTGGGGCCCAAAACTGGACACAGTACTCCAGATGAGGCCTCACCAATGTTGAATAGAGGGGAATGATCACGTTCCTCGATCTGCTGGCAATGCTCCTACTTATACAGCCCAAAATGGCGTTAGCCTTCTTGGCAACAAGGGCACACTGTTGACTCATATCCAGCTTCTCGTCCACTGTAACCCCAGGTCCTTTTCTGCAGAACTGCTGCTTAGCCACTCAGTCCCTAGTCTGTAGCAGTGCATGGGATTCCTTCCTTTGATCATCTTTGTCACTCATCTCTGGATACCTTCCAGTTTCTCTACATCCTTTCTACACATTGGTGATCAAAATTGGACACAGTATTCCAGCTGAGGCCTAATCTGCGACAAATTGAGTGGTACTATCATAGAATCATAGAATATCAGAGTTGGAAGGGACCTCAAGAGGTCATCTAGTCCAACCCCCTGCTCAAAGCAGGACCAATTCCCAGCTAAATCATCCCAGCCAGGGCTTTGTCAAGCCGGGCCTTAAAAACCTCCAAGGAAGGAGACTCCACCACCTCCCTAGGTAACGCATTCCAGTGTTTCACCACCCTCCTGTTCTACCTGGACCAAACAGGTCCACCCGGGGAGTGTCCCACCTGCGGAAGATGGAGCTGACCACCTGAAGGGACCACTCGTGGCGAGACAAGAGCATCCTGCTGAGGTGATCCGCCAAAGTGTTCATGGACCCGGGAAGGTGAGTGGCTATGAGATGGATATTGTACTGTAGACAGAAGTCCCAGAGCCAGAGGGCTTCCTGGAAAAGGGCTGATGACTTGGTCCTGCCTTGCTTGTTGATATAGAAGACCATCGCCGTGTTGTCCATCAGGACCTGCACCACCCCATCTTATATGAGAGGTAGAAAGGCCTGGCAGGCCAGGCAAACCGCTCTGAGTTCTCTGATGTTGATATGCAGGGAATGATCAAGGCTGGACCAATGTCCTTGAGTGTTGAGGTCACGAAGGTGGGCAGCCCAACGCAGGTCCGAGGTGACCGAGACGAGGGTCACTGAGGAGGGCGGGGCCTCGAAGGGAACTCCTTCCAACACTGATGCAGGATCCTGCCACCAGACCAGGGACCCGACTACGTTGTTTGGAATCCTGACCACCCAGTCCATGCTGTGCTGATTGGGGACATAGACCAACACCACCCACGCCTGGAAAGGTCTGAGGCAGAGTCGTGCATGCCAGACCACACAAGTACATGCTGATATGTGGACCAGCAGTCTCAGGCATGTGTGGGCGGTGGTGAGCAGGTGGGCCTGCAGACCCGCGATGAGGTTCACCATGGCCTGGAACCGAGTCTCAGGGAGGAAGGCCCTGGCCAGCTGGTGTTGAAGACCGCTCCAATGAAACTTATGTGTTGCACTGGGGTTAAGGTTGACTTTGTCTCATTTATTATCAACCTCAAGTCTTGACAGGTGGAACATACCAAGTCAAGATGCCTCTGCACCTGATCTGGTGACCAATCCGTATCAACCAGTCATCGAGGTACGGGTAGATTTTGACTCCCTGATGTCTCAGGTAGGCAGCCACTGGTGCTATACCCTTTGTGAATACCCTCAGGGCCAACGAGAGGCCAAAGGGCATTGCCGTGAACTGGAAATGGCACCTTCCCAACATAAAGCAGAGGACACGCCAGTGCCCCGGGAAGATGAAAATATGGAAATATGTATCCTTCAAGTCGAGGGCGGCATACCAGTCTCCTGGATCCAGGGAGGGAACGATGGAGGCCAGGGAGACCATGTGGAACTTCAACTTCTGGAGGGACTTGTTGAGGTGACATAGGTCTAGGATAGGCTGATGCAACCAGGGAAGGCTGGGAATACTAGACCGGCAACACTGGCACTGGGGGGGGGGTAAGGGGGAAATCACCTTGCCTCAGCGACGGGCTAAAGTCGTGGGTCGACCCCAACCACTGCCCCTCTGGTGACCACGGTGGAGCCACAAGGCCTGAGTCTGCCTTCTGACTATTGTAAGTGAGCAACAAGGCAACGGGAAGTAGCACCGCTTGCTGGAGGAGTGGTACAGAGGCGAGCGCGACTGACGCCGCGATCCTGAATGAGCCCTCCAGGACAGGGGCCAATGACGAGGAGACCTCCTGGGAGAGGATGTTTGGCACCTATGCCGCCTAGGCAACCGATGGCCAGACAGTCGTTGGTACTGGCGATATGAGAAGCATCTCCATGATTCCGGCGTCCCCCTTCTGGAAGGTGGGGATCTCGACAGACAGGGCCAGCTCCAGGCACCAGCCTGGCAAGCAGGTGCTTGGGGCGGCCACTCCAGAGCGGGGCGGCACGTCTAGCTATCCGGCGGCAATTCGGCGGACGGTCCCTCACTCCCGCTTGGAGCGAAAGACCTCCCACCGAAATGCCGCCGCAGATTGCGATCGCAGGGGGTTTTTTTTGGTTTTTTTTTTGGCAGCTTGGGGCGGCCAAAACCCTGGAGCCAGCCCCGTCGACGGAGATCTAAGCTGTCTATCTGGCGAGCCGGGGCGCAGCTCAAGGGTCCCAAGGTCGCAGCGAGGAGGACTTGCGTCTGCGATCCGGCAACCTGGGGTGTTCCGCCAGTCCAAGCTGCAGCACCCCGGTGGCATTCCCCTTCAGTGCTGCCAGCGGAGCCATATCGGTCACCTGGTGCAGCATTTGTGGAGTCGGTCGGCCTTGCTCCTTGGCCACCGAGACCGCTTCGGGCACTGCAGTCCCTTTCACATGCTGGGGTCCTCTGCCGGGGGGAAGGGGTCCCTGGCAGGGCTGATGGGTCTTTGCAGTACCCCCATGACTCCCCGTAGCAGGCGCATAGCCTGACAAAGGTCCTTTGCCCGGAGCACCTCTCTCCATCGGCACTGAGGGGCTTCTTTTCTTAATTTTTTTCTTCAGCACTGGCAAGACAGAGGGGAGCCTGGCTGAATCCAGTGCCAGCAGTGCGCTGCAAGCCGAGGTCAAAGTACTGGGAGTGGATGCCGCGGTGGAGGGTTCTGATGCTGGACAAAGAGAGCAGCCTCCATTAGTAACACCCTCAAGTGGCTATCCCACTCCTTCTGAGTCCGTGGGCAAAAGTTCTTACAGATACAGCACCAGTCCTTGCGATGGCCTTCCCCCAGACACTTAAGACAGCTCTCATGCAAATCGCTGATCAGCATCAGCCGGTAGCATGACACACATGGCTTAAAGCTGGGGTAGCAGGGCATGCCCCGCTCGGGGCAAAGTCCCAACCGGGGACTCTCTGGCTAACTAACACTAATAATGAACTATAGAGAAACTTTGTACAACACCACCACCACTATAAAGTCAATGGGTAAACTGCTACTGTTCTTGCGAGGCAAGACAAGGCACTCCAACCAACTGTTATGGGCAGTAAGAAGGAACTGAGAGGGTGCAGGGCCGGCGGTGCCTGATATACTGCTGCATGGGAGCGCCACTCCAGGGGGTGCCACAGCCAGCCAGATGGGTACCACTAAGGCAGAAATCTCGACAACTGTGCACGTCGGCACCCACACACCTAAAATGGAATCGACATGAGCAAGCACTCAAAGAAGAATTCCACTTGCTACATACCACTTGCATGAATCTGTAGTTTTGTTAAATAAATTGCTCACCCATCAAATTGAATGAAAAAACAATGGACCTTCTTCTCTAGCAGTAATTGAACTGGGTCAATGAGCTGGTGCTTTCTCCTTGAGGCTCCATGTTGTGTTCTAGAACCTAAACTTTCATATAAAAAAAATAAGCCTCTAGCCTTAATGGTTGCAAAGATATCCTTCAAAATGTAAAGATGTAAACTAATGCAGTCAAGTCTGCTTGAAAGAATAGTTATAGGAGGTCTGAATTGCCCCTATATATGGCTAGGGTGTGATAGCTCTGATGCCTAATGATGCTAATCTAAACAAATATTGTTAACTATTTCACTGTTGATCAAAGAACTCAAGAAAGAAAAGAAGTTTGATAATCATAGGGTTTTACTAGGATCAAAATAAATAACTAATTATGCAAAGATAATACTGCACAATAAAATAAAGTACTTAGAGACAAGATAGGTGAGGTAATATCTTTGATTCAACCAACTTCTGTTGGTGAGAGAGCCAAGCTTTCTGAAGAAGAGCTCTGTATAAGCTTGAAAGTTTGGCTCTCTCACCAACAGAAGTTGGTTGAATCAAAGATATTATCTCACCCACCTTGTCTTTCTAATATCCTGGGACCAACACAGCTACAACAACCTGCATGCAACAAATACGTGACTGATATACAACATTGTAGGTCACCTTAGTCTCCCTCACATTTTTTCCTACATCAAAAGTACATTGGTCTTGTATTTTTACATCTACAATTCAAGCTGATAAGATACAAGAATGAGACATACCTAAAAGTGAAGATGAACAGCAAGCAGCACTGTGTTTAGTGCACAAATGAGCTACAATTACTGAACAGATAAAGGAAGGCTTCTTATCTTTTACTTTGGAAGCCTGAATATGCTATGAAACTCAAGAGTTCAAGTACCATACTAGGAACAATCTAGAGAGAAAGAAACGTTCCCACAGTGCCAGAATTATCATTCTGTCACAGTCTTACCTGGACTGGGTCTGAGACAGAAGACTTTGCAAGTGTGGGAGTGCCAGATGTGCAATCACAACATTTTTGACTGGAAGCAGTTTCAAATACAACATTCAAACTCTGATACTCTTTTCAGTTACCTTTTTAAAAATATAAATATTGAAGATTACTAATTATCATTCCCTTAGAGCGGGTTGACTTTTTTTGAACAAAAAGTGTTTATTAAAAGACCTTTTCTAGACAAAAAAAAAATCCATGAAAAACAGTTGACATTTTCCAATTTTTTTCCTCTCATGAAATTTTTATTATTAATTGTTGACTTTTTTCAAATGTCAATTTTGATAAACATTTTGGTAAAATTTTCAAATTACAAATGTCACTTAAAAAATACCTCACTTTCTCCGCTCACTCCCAAAAATATCATTTGCAATCACTGGTCAGCCAAACACTTTCAGCAAAACAGGATCTGCGTATTGTGAAATCACTTATGCAAATATCTTTGTCCCAGCTAACAATATGTTTAACACCGAAGAATTTTAGAGTTTGATGATATGCTACCATGTGTGAAAGCAAGTCATTTTTACTAAGTAATATACAAGGGATCTGGAAATGCATCATCTTAGCTTTTAAAAACATGTTTTTCAACAAAGATCTTGACTTTTTAGGGTGGGGGTGAAAGGAAGTGTCTTTTTAGGTTCTGTGATTCTAACTAACTTTTTCTTCTTCAGTTCCCAAGCTATTTCCAGTTTCACAGTATTTTTCTTCAATCCCTCCTGCTTCTTTTCTAACACCCCCTCACTATAACATGAGGTCCGTGGAGTCAAATTCTGTTCTCTTCTTTCCAGCAATATAAAAGAGCAGATTTTTTTTTTTTTTTTTTTTACAGTTTATAAGAATTAATTCTATCCCCTTAAAGTTCAGCTAAAAGAATGGCGGTATAATTAGCATACTGTGGAAACACTAAGACTGTGTCTACATTTTTATTACTCACTATATACAGCAATCAAGGTGGGCATGGAACCTACAATCATAGCCTCAATCCTGCTATCCACATGATTAACTTTAAGCAGATGAGTAGTTCCATTGAACTACAGGACAATGTGTGTGAATAAAATTAAGCATGTGTGTGTTTGCCAGATCGGGTTTAAAAGACCAATCCTGCAACCTTTACTCACCCACATGTAGGTGATGATTGTTTAAAATTATGAAAGGCCAGCTCTTAAATAGAAATTGAATTAATTTTTAAAAGGGAGAAGGAACGTCCACAATCTGAATGAAAGCCAAGAATTTCATATACAGTCCCCTAAAAAGAAAAATAGTCTTATTGAAGAAATCTGTGTTTACTGGTAAATGCCTATAGAATCTCTTAGTTGAAGGCTAATTTCACCATTTTAGTTAAACAAATATATAAATTATAATGTTAGCTTGGAGTCTTCACTCTTGTATCAGGGTGAAACAAAAACACAAACACCTCCCGGAGAGAATAAGCTTTTAAAATGAGGGGCACTGTGCTTTGACATTTGCTCTTGAGGCCCAACAGGAAGAGCACAGTATTACTAAGCAGAACAGCAAATTCCAGTAAATTGCTTTGTAATTTAAATTGCATATTTATGCTTGTAATGTTAGTAACGTGCAATTGTAGAAAGCAGGGATGACACCAGACCAGTGTGGGAAGGAGGGAAAGTAGCCTCCAAAGGTAGGATTGTTTGGCTAAATGAAAGACTGTTGAGAAGTAAATTGTACCCACGCTCATTTTTTATGAATGCAGGTAATTTAATCCTGTGACATCTTTAGATGAAACTCACTAGGCTTCCTGTTAGACTTGGCATTCAGGGTTGCTATTGTGCACAAATTTACAGGAGAAACAAATTCCATGGAGGCAGCAAGCAGTCCTTGCTTGCTGTTTTCAGCATACACCTTAAGACCCATGATTATGCCTTCTCTTTCCAATGCACAAAATCCTTTACCAAAGAAAATTCTTGTAAAGTTTCCAGAACCAATACATTGACATGTTTTGCTCTGCTGATACTCAGTAGGACAGCCTCATAGCTTAGCGTGAAACATCTCCTAATTAAACTACCAAAAGCTGAAAGCCATTTGCTGAAAAGGAACAGCACCAACTGCATTCATTATGATCCAAAGTAGACATCCTGACATTAGAGTTTGCTATTTTCTCCAGTAGCACTACTGCTGATATCAGTCCCACTAGGACAACGACTTAAAAGACCTGTCTGAGAGAGATGACAGAGGGAAGCACTAGAGATTACTTCCATCATCAATCTAGTTGGTCTCACACTATCATCTGGAATTTTTTTAAACATGATGGATTCTTTAACTTCAAAAAGTGTATCTGTTTCTCAGGTATGTAAACATGGCAGGGCAAGAGTCTTCGTGGTTTTGCTTGGGGAATTGTCAAAACATCAATTAGAAACAGGAGGTTTGTTTAATGAATTCCCACTTTGACAATAGGAAAAATTTGACAATAGGAAAAAAAAAAGTTTTTCTTCCCTGAACTATCACACCAAGCAGCTATTCCACACTTAATCGACAATATACATTTTTGGAAACTTATGCAATTCCATTCAGGTTGGTGGCCTTGATTCAAACCAAATATGCACTGGCTTCTCCCATTACATTTCAGGACTTAGTGAGCTCCAGGAGTGAAAAGTTTGCCCAGAGTTGAGTTATAGTGACTCCCAAGATGCAACCCAGCCCTGCTGGTTGGCTCAAAAAGTGGATTTGCACTGCTTAAGGTGGAAGCATTGCCAGGGCGGATGGAGGATGAACTGATTCAGCACACTTCATGGCAGCCTCCATTTGCAGGACTCCTACAGAGCACTGGACATAGTTTCAAAGCTGCCCAGTCTAGTGGAAACCCTAGGGAGGACAGCAGTGTAAACATCCTTTTGCCTTCTCGCAAGAGTGAAGTTGCCTGCAGTATAGGAATGTAAATACCATTTTAAACATGAAACATTTAAATGATTAAAAAATATTTCATTTAAACAGTTAACCAATTAAGCGGCTCCGGCCGGCAAGCCTGGAGGTTAACGGTTAAGGCGGGTTAACTGGTAAGACTAATGCTTACCGGTTAACATTTTACATCCCTACTGCAGTAGCAAAGAAGGTGCAATTTGTAACCTGCTGCAGTGGGGGAGTGAGTCACGTCCAGCAATTTTGATGGAACTGCAGCAGGTTCTATGGCTCATTATTTTCATTACTAAAAGGCTGGAGGGGCTTTGTGATTAGGCTTCTTAAACTGACAAAACGGCTCAATGATCATTCTAAAATAAAATCTCTCTGCATGATCACAACAACAAACATTCTGAGACAATTAACCAAAGGATCCTGGGTTTTGAGAGAGGAGTATGGTGTGTGCGCGCGCACACACTTATGTTTTTAATGCAAATACAGCCATTAGAATATTAGGCGTATACTTCCACTACCATCACCAATGTGATGTTTTCTATCCTCATTCATGTTTAGGCCTGTGGTTTCAATGAAGGAAGTGCCATTTATTATTGTTGTTTTACCAGGCCCAAAAGTATGCTAGCCACCTTGCAGAACCAATAAAAAAAGCCATGGGATGAAATCCTGGCTCAACTGAAGTTAATGGCAAAACTCCTACTGACTTCAATAGGGCTGGTATTTCATACATGGTACCCGTTCCTAAGCGCCTGTAATCTAATTTTAGATGACTTGATAAGTGAGAGTAACAAATAGAAGGTGGGAAAAGGAATGTTGAGGGTCACAGCAATAAGATCAAATGATTATTCAATTTAGGCACATGCACATGTTGATTAATATTACTAATGTAACCCATCTAAGTTGGCAGCAACAAGGGCCGGGTTCTGTATCTAGGGGTTCCGCTTCAATAACACAGTGCAAAACCGGCTCTTGCACTTGTTGGGCAAGTTCCTCTGTGGTGCTCACCATCAGTACACTGGCCGTTTGCAGTGGTGTTGTGCCGGCTGGCTCCAATGTTTGGGCTTCCCAAAACTCGCTGGCAGCCTGCCTTTCTTCCTCTTCTCTGATCTCCTTTATCAGCTGGGAATAACTTGGGGGATGTTCCCGTCGTTCTCTTAGCCGGAGATGGAGTAGAATCGGGTTCTGATACTGAGCTCCTCTTACAATTTGAACCAGTCTGGTCCGATCCATCTGTTCAGCAGTCACTACACCCCTCATGACAGCTCTCTGAAGCAGTCTCTCCAGCCTCTGTATATAGGCTGAAATCTTCTCGCCCATTTGCTGTCGGGAATTAAGGAACTTACAGTAACTGTCTTCAGGGCCCTCTACACTCCCAAAGGTATGATCAAGGGCTTCCAGGCAGTCCTTCACACTGACCCCAGGGTCAATGAGCTTCAGGGTGCGAATCACATCTAATGCTGGGCCACTAAGGCTCTCTATTAGACATCTTCGCTTTTCTGCATCAGGTACGGCCCACTCCTGCAGCATTTCAGTGGTATGCTCCAACCAGGGTTCGAACTCCTCTGCCCCAGCAAATAACCTTAACTCACGACAAGAGTTTGACCTAGCATGGGACAACACAACCTTTTCCAATATTTGCCCCAGTGCTTTTGCCCAATCATTAGCTGAGGCTGCGGCCCCTGAGCTAGAGGCTGCAGGGCCGGGGCCCAACAAACCTGACATATTAGCCATTATACAAACAATAATTTCCTCAAAATATAAACACAATTGTTTCCCAATGCAGTGGGACACTCAACTGGTGCTTGCGAGGGGTACTGACCCAGGGGATCCCGGACGAGCCCCCAAAAATGTAACCCTTCTGCCCATCTAAGTTGGCAGCAACAAGGGCCGGGTTCTGTATCTAGGGGTTCCGCTTCAATAACACAGTGCAAAACCGGCTCGAGCCCCCACCCAGTGACCTGGGACAATTACATACCACCCCCTGGGTGCCTCTAAGAGGCAATACTTCCCCTCTCGCAAGCACGGAGTCTGAGTGTAACAGAAAATGTTTAATAACATGAGGTAAACGACATCAGCATTAAATTGGAAAAACACCACAACTAGAGTTCATAGACCAAACCATGAGCGAAGACCCACCCCAGCATATTGGGCCATGTCCTCTCCCGTTGGTTCTTGGAACCAGCGACCCAAGAATCACCAAAGTCCCAAAAGTCCGACAACCCCCCAAAGTCTCTGTCCCTGATCAGTGCAGCCCCAGAGTTCAAAAGGGGGGGGGGGGTGTGAGCAGGGTGTTAAGGGGCACCTTACGTGATCCGAGGCCAACCGGCTGCTTCTCCGTGGGGTTCCACCCAGCCTTCACCATGAACTGCTCCACTCCACCCGCAGTCCCACTCCTGCCGTCCCACGAACTGCTCTGGCAGCCGCTCCGCACCGCTCCGCTCACCGACCTGTGAGCCGTGCCGCACCGCGCCGCTCCGCTCCGCTCACCGACCTGTGAGCCGCGCCGCTCCGCTCCGCTCCGCTCACCGACCTGTGAGTCGCTCAGCGCCACTCCAACCGTCCCACAAGGCTCCACTCTGCTAGCTGCTCTGCCAGCCGCTTAGCATTATAGCTTCAGGCTCCCCCACTAGTTAACACCGCCTCAGTGATCTCAGCTCTTTTGTGATTTCAGCTCATAGTAGGGGAGCCCCAGTGCTAGTGCACCACTGGCCCAAAGTGAATTCAGTTCAGCAGTCTGTAACTAGACTTCTAATGGAATCAAAAGTTAGCTCTGATATTCAACAATGGAGAGAGGAGGTAGTGCAATTGGTGTTTCAAGCCCTCAGAGAGGGCCCATTCCATCAGGTACAAATACCTGTCCCCATCCTCTCTCAATTCACTGGGTTTTGTAACCCATGCCCCTTGACAAGCACATGCTACTTAGGTAATGGTGAATGACTCACTCAGTCCTTCTGTCATACACAGTTCCACTGGCCTTGATTCACAGAATCAGGGTAACAAAACTTTATTCTTCCTGCCCCAATAACAGAGAAACTGGGGGTCCCACACCAGCCAAAGTAACCACTTTGAGTTGCTGTTGTTTCATGCCAGGCGAGTGGGTGTGCCTATGCAAACAAGATCAGCCCCTGGAGTTCTTTTCCACACTCGCCATAATTCACCACCAGATGTCAGGGTAGAGCTCATCCTGACTCTGCTTACATCCTCCCCCCAGCCGAAAATTTGTCGTCCCGACAAATCACACTCCCTATTATAACAACTCACTGGTTCCCTCCAAAGGGCCTCAGATAGCCCACTTTAGCTTCCACAAGCCTGTGTGCTAAACATATTGGTTCCTCACTAGTTACCCCAGGTGCATCATAAGTCAACTGTTTTACTGGTCTTATTACCCTGTCTCGTCTATTGAGAATTTCTGTTGCCGTGGTGGGTGGGACAGCCTCTTGAACGATGGATGGAGAGGTTTCCTTTGAGGGTCCCTCGGCTACTGGCATAGGACCCTGCATTTCTAGTTCTAACAGTGGAGGGTCCAAGGTGCCCAGGACATCCTCCACCTGTATGTCTCCACTGTCCAATAACCTGGGTGTGTCATCACATGGGGGTCCCACCAGTGGCTCAGGGGTGTCAGGAATGGGCCTAAATACTTCTGCCATGGGGTTTAGGGTGGAAGAAGAGGAGCTCTCTTTTGATTCAGCCGATCGAGACTGAAATCTTGTCTCCATCCCGGGATACACCATGGTTGTATCTTCCTCCTCAGACTCACTCTCAGATGTGCTGCATGGGGGTAGGTTAGCTGCAGGGGGCTGGCTGTCCACGTTGGAGGGCGGCTTTGGTCCAGCACCCTCGTTCTGCCCAGTTGCCCTGTTGTGGCCCATCTCATACGGGGTGCCTACCAATTCCCCCACAGGGAGCAAAAGGTTTCTATGCACTGTCTTTGTCTGCCCTGGACCCTCTTCAGGTTTGATCTTGTAGACCGGCAGGTCTCCTAGCTTTTCCATCACCAAGTAAGGTATTGCCTTCCATCTGTCGGCTATCTTGTGTTTGCCAGCAATACCCAAATTTCGCAGCAGAACTCTGTCCCCCGGCTGGAGTTCTTGCAGACGTACCCTAGCATCATATCGATGTTTGTTGCGGTCTGCATTCTTCCGAGCCGCAGATGTAGCTAAGTGATAAGCATCCCGCAGCTTTTCTCTCAGTCGGGATACATATTGCTGATGAGTTTCATAGCTATCTCCATCCTCTGATACACCAAAGCACAGGTCTATGGGTAATCTTGGTTCTCGTCCAAACATTAAGAGATATGGGGTGACTCCTGTAGCATCATTCTTTGTGGCATTGTAGGCGTGCACCAGATATGCAACATGTTGGCTCCAGGTTGCTTTCTGCTCTGGTCGCAAAGTCCCCAACATATCTAATAGGGTTCGGTTGAACCTCTCTGGCTGAGGATCACCTTGCGGGTGATAAGGCGTTGTTCTAGACTTCTTAATTCCCGCTATCCTCAGCACCTCCTTCAGAAGATGACTCTCAAAGTCCCGCCCCTGATCCGAGTGTATCCGGGCTGGAAATCCATAAACTGAGAAATATTTCTCCCACAGTACTCGAGCAACAGTGGTGGCCCTCTGATCACGCGTGGGATATGCCTGCGCATATCGTGTATAATGGTCAGTCACTACTAGAATGTTCCCAATATTCCTCTTGTCTACTTCTAAAGACAAGAAATCGATGCATACCAGTTCCAAAGGTTTGGTGCTGGTGATGTTCTTGAGATATGCAGCCCTCGTGGGCAGAGTTTTCCTTTGAACACATCGAGTGCAAGTCTCACATTTCCTACGAACATCTTCAGCCATCCGGGGCCAATAGAATCTACTACGAAGAAGTTCCAGGGTCCTCTCCATCCCTAAATGTCCAAAGTCATCATGCAGGGCCCTCATGGCCAGGGCTCTGTACTCTTTTGGCAGCACTAGTTGTGCTCGTTGCTTTTGTAAAGGGTCGGTGGTCATTCGATGTAACACTCCCTGGATCAGTTTTAGTTTGGTCCATTCTCTCAATAGTAGTTTACCCTCCGGGTTAGGAGGGACAACCGCAGCTGGGCTTCGCCCCTCCCTTTTGGCAAGTAGTGTATCACGAATGTCAATATCTTGCAGCTGGGCTTCCTGCCAGTCAGCCGCATTGAGCACGGGCAAGGGAGATTGGTCCAATGCAATATAGTTCACAGAAGCAGAAGGCACGCAGTCAGGGGGCAGGCCCAAAGCTTCAGCAACACATCCATGAAGACTCTCATGGGCCTCTGGCTCTCGGCGACTCACACTGCAAATAGCCCTCACTCCATCCACGGGTATCATAGCCACTTCTGGTGCCTGCGGACGCCGGGACAATGCATCTGCATCTACATTGCTTCTCCCTGATCGGTATTGAATGCTGAACTCATAGCTAGCCAAGGCGGCCACCCATCTCTGCCCTGTAGCATCCAACTTAGCACTTGTTAACACATAAGTCAATGGGTTGTTGTCTGTCCACACCTGGAACTGAGCACCATACAAGTAGTCTCGAAATTTCTCAGTGATGGCCCATTTCAAGGCCAAGAACTCCAGCTTGTGGATGGGATAGCGAGTTTCACTGTCAGACAGTCCTCGGCTGGCAAAGGCTACAGGTTTACGTCTTCCTTCCACTTCCTGGTACAGTACTGCTCCCAGACCCTCCAAACTGGCATCAGTATGCAGGATAAATGGCTTGCTTGGGTCAGCAAAGACTAGGACCGGAGCATGAGTTAGGCATGTAATGATTTCTCTAAAAGCCCTTTCACATCTCTCATCCCACCGTGGCCCAAATGGTTCGAAGGGGCCATAGTGTCTCTGCACAGGAGGCTTTGGGGACCTCCCCTTATTCTTGGTCTTAGGTTTGTTCCTGCTGGACTGGTATCCCCTGGTAAGATCATTCAGAGGTTTTACAATCGTAGCATAGTTCTTCACAAATCTGCGGTAGTAGCCACTAAACCCAAGAAAGGTCTTGAGTTCTCTGTAGTTACTTGGACATGGCCATGTAGTGAGGGCTTCTATTTTATCGGGATCAGTACTCACACCCTCTTGGGACACGATGTGCCCCACATACTTCACTGAGGTCCTGCAGAGCTGGCATTTGTCAATTGAAAGCTTCAAACCATAATCCTCTAACCTATCAAGCACTTTAAGAAGTCTTTCTTCATGCTCCTCCAAGGTTCTTCCAAACACAATCAGGTCATCCAAATAAACTAACACTTGCAGTAAATTCATGTCTCCCACAACTTTCTCCATAAGACGTTGAAATGTGGCAGGTGCTCCAGAAATCCCTTGGGGCATGCGTTCAAACTGATAAAACCCTAATGGGCAGATGAAGGCTGTCTTCTCCTTATCTTCTTCACCCAGAGGGATCTGGTAGTATCCACTCCGAAGATCCAACACAGAGAACCACTGGCTTCCCAGCAAACAGTCTAAGGCATCTTGGACTCGGGGCATTGTGTACTGGTCAACCACAGTACGGCGGTTTAGGGTGCGGTAGTCAATACACATCCGGATTTTCCCATTCTTTTTACGGACCACCACAATGGGTGAGGCGTATGGACTGCGGGACTCTGTAATGATGCCATTCGCAGCCAGCTCCTGAAGATGTTGTCGCACATCTTCCATCTCGGAGAGGGCAATCCTCCTAGATCTCTCCCTGAAAGGTCGAGAGTCATGTAGTCTGATGTTGTGCTCTACTCCTTTTGCACATCCCACATCCCACTCATGCAATGAGAACACTTTGGATCTTTCACAAAGTTTCCTCCTCAGGCGATCTTTCCACTCCTCGGACAATGGTGAATCTCCAAAGTCAAACTTTGCAGGGTCTATTGTCGGAACTTGAGTCTCACACTGGGGTTTTACAATTGATTCAGGCTCGAAGAGATCTGCTATCTTTTGTCCTTGCTTCACAACAACATCTCGACTTGTTTCATTAGCAATCAGTATAGTCACCTTTTCTTGGGCTTCAGAAGGTAGGGTTATGACTCCACTGGGGACCAGCACTCCTTCTGGGAGCTCTCCTTCAACTGGCTGCTCTACCATTGCTAATGTCCCTTTACTGCCTTTCAGCCGAGTACTCATGACAAGCACTTCTTGCTCCGTCCTTGCAGGCACTACTAAGGGGGTTGTGCCCATGTACTTCAGTGCCCCAATCGGTAGCTCAGATGTCTCCTTTTTAGCACCCTCAATCTTCCTATAGGCTTCAGCACAAAGCGTATGGATCATCAGGGTATTCAGGTACTGGTCCCCAGCCCGTCGTCTGCAGTAATCCGCGAGCACCTTGAAGAGACTGGAGTTGGTCCCTATCAGCACAGACACATCAGAGGTCCCTTTAGGGTCAGGGCATATTAATGCAGCTGTGTCCACCTCTTCTCTTACCCCAGCAACCTCCTCTGGGAATTCCAGGTGCACTATGACATACCCTTGGTAGGGGTATTCATCCATGCTGAGGCCACACAGACCAACGCCAGTCAGTGGCTGTATAGGCAGGTGCCTAAGCATTTGTTGGTAGAATGACTGAAATATAATAGTCACTTGAGATCCAGTGTCAAGCACGGCTTTACACTCCTCCCCTTCAATCTTCACCATGACCTCTGCTCGAGGCCCTATCAGTCCTGCGGGGATCCCAGCTGGACGGTCTTTTCTGGGGGAATCTTCAAATCCTGCAGGCCTGGGTGGTCCCCGTCCCCTCTGGCAACTACCGGATCTCTCCCAACTGATCCTCAGCTTTCCATACACTAAGGAGGGGTTTTCTTCATTATGGCACTTGGCAGCACTGTGTCCATCCTGACCACATCGGTAGCAGAAGAATTGTCCTTTCCCCCTTCGCCCAGATGGGATGGTGGCTCTAAATGCTGACTTCTCCATCGCCACAGTCAGAGGCTCCTTATTCCTGGAAGTCTTAGCTCGGTCAATGGTGCTTTGCAGTTCAGCTATCCGTTCTGTCAGGACCTGCACTTGTTGGGCAAGTTCCTCTGTGGTGCTCACCATCAGTACACTGGCCGTTTGCAGTGGTGTTGTGCCGGCTGGCTCCAATGTTTGGGCTTCCCAAAACTCGCTGGCAGCCTGCCTTTCTTCCTCTTCTCTGATCTCCTTTATCAGCTGGGAATAACTTGGGGGATGTTCCCGTCGTTCTCTTAGCCGGAGATGGAGTAGAATCGGGTTCTGATACTGAGCTCCTCTTACAATTTGAACCAGTCTGGTCCGATCCATCTGTTCAGCAGTCACTACACCCCTCATGACAGCTCTCTGAAGCAGTCTCTCCAGCCTCTGTATATAGGCTGAAATCTTCTCGCCCATTTGCTGTCGGGAATTAAGGAACTTACAGTAACTGTCTTCAGGGCCCTCTACACTCCCAAAGGTATGATCAAGGGCTTCCAGGCAGTCCTTCACACTGACCCCAGGGTCAATGAGCTTCAGGGTGCGAATCACATCTAATGCTGGGCCACTAAGGCTCTCTATTAGACATCTTCGCTTTTCTGCATCAGGTACGGCCCACTCCTGCAGCATTTCAGTGGTATGCTCCAACCAGGGTTCGAACTCCTCTGCCCCAGCAAATAACCTTAACTCACGACAAGAGTTTGACCTAGCATGGGACAACACAACCTTTTCCAATATTTGCCCCAGTGCTTTTGCCCAATCATTAGCTGAGGCTGCGGCCCCTGAGCTAGAGGCTGCAGGGCCGGGGCCCAACAAACCTGACATATTAGCCATTATACAAACAATAATTTCCTCAAAATATAAACACAATTGTTTCCCAATGCAGTGGGACACTCAACTGGTGCTTGCGAGGGGTACTGACCCAGGGGATCCCGGACGAGCCCCCAAAAATGTAACCCTTCTGCCCATCTAAGTTGGCAGCAACAAGGGCCGGGTTCTGTATCTAGGGGTTCCGCTTCAATAACACAGTGCAAAACCGGCTCGAGCTCCCACCCAGTGACCTGGGACAATTACATACCACCCCCTGGGTGCCTCTAAGAGGCAATACTTCCCCTCTCGCAAGCACGGAGTCTGAGTGTAACAGAAAATGTTTAATAACATGAGGTAAACGACATCAGCATTAAATTGGAAAAACACCACAACTAGAGTTCATAGACCAAACCATGAGCGAAGACCCACCCCAGCATATTGGGCCATGTCCTCTCCCGTTGGTTCTTGGAACCAGCGACCCAAGAATCACCAAAGTCCCAAAAGTCCGACAACCCCCCAAAGTCTCTGTCCCTGATCAGTGCAGCCCCAGAGTTCAAAAGGGGGGGGGGGTGTGAGCAGGGTGTTAAGGGGCACCTTACGTGATCCGAGGCCAACCGGCTGCTTCTCCGTGGGGTTCCACCCAGCCTTCACCACGAACTGCTCCACTCCACCCGCAGTCCCACTCCTGCCGTCCCACGAACTGCTCTGGCAGCCGCTCCGCACCGCTCCGCTCACCGACCTGTGAGCCGTGCCGCACCGCGCCGCTCCGCTCCGCTCACCGACCTGTGAGCCGCGCCGCTCCGCTCCGCTCCGCTCACCGACCTGTGAGTCGCTCAGCGCCACTCCAACCGTCCCACAAGGCTCCACTCTGCTAGCTGCTCTGCCAGCCGCTTAGCATTATAGCTTCAGGCTCCCCCACTAGTTAACACCGCCTCAGTGATCTCAGCTCTTTTGTGATTTCAGCTCATAGTAGGGGAGCCCCAGTGCTAGTGCACCACTGGCCCAAAGTGAATTCAGTTCAGCAGTCTGTAACTAGACTTCTAATGGAATCAAAAGTTAGCTCTGATATTCAACAATGGAGAGAGGAGGTAGTGCAATTGGTGTTTCAAGCCCTCAGAGAGGGCCCATTCCATCAGGTACAAATACCTGTCCCCATCCTCTCTCAATTCACTGGGTTTTGTAACCCATGCCCCTTGACAAGCACATGCTACTTAGGTAATGGTGAATGACTCACTCAGTCCTTCTGTCATACACAGTTCCACTGGCCTTGATTCACAGAATCAGGGTAACAAAACTTTATTCTTCCTGCCCCAATAACAGAGAAACTGGGGGTCCCACACCAGCCAAAGTAACCACTTTGAGTTGCTGTTGTTTCATGCCAGGCGAGTGGGTGTGCCTATGCAAACAAGATCAGCCCCTGGAGTTCTTTTCCACACTCGCCATAATTCACCACCAGATGTCAGGGTAGAGCTCATCCTGACTCTGCTTACACTAATAAAAATTATTTGTATTAAAGTAGTAATTAGAGACCCTAACCAAGATCAGCCCCTGGTGCTAGGCCCTGTATAGACATGTGACATGAAACGATCAGTACCTCAAAGAGTTTACAATTTAAATTATAAACCTAAAACAGACAACAAATAAAAAGCAGAAGAAAGGAAGTAGGATTATCCCCATTTTACAGAGAAGGCACAGAAAGACTAAGACATTTGCTCAAATTCTCTGGCTAAGTTAAGATTGAATCCAGATCTCCAGAGTCTCAGGCCAATAGCTTAACCACAAGGTCATCCTTCATCTCTAGACTAGTACTGCTGGTTCAAGAATCAAGATTGCTGTCCACAGCTTGATAGTTAATCTCCCTGATTTACCACTGCTATGTGCCAATGTTGTGTTTTCACTACCAAAATAAAGGAGAGTGTGGGGGTGGGAACCAGTCCTCTGAATCTTATTGCCACCTATTGGAAGTGGTGTCAAGATCTGTTGTGACTCCACTGATGTATTATTGTAAAAAGCTACAAAACATGAGTGGCAAAGAACACAGAGATTCTTAAAGATGCTGCAGTGAAATTAAGCAACATTTTATTTTTGTCTGTTTGTGAGTGATTACACTGCCTTTGTAAAGGCAGATAAAACCATAAGAAATTTCAAGCAAAGACAATTAGCCAGTAGTCCAGAGCAATGTAATAAATGAAAAGTGTTTAAAAACTAGTGTTAGATCCACTGGCTGTTTAATATAT
This sequence comes from Malaclemys terrapin pileata, assembly GCF_027887155.1. Lineage (NCBI taxonomy): Eukaryota > Metazoa > Chordata > Testudines > Emydidae > Malaclemys > Malaclemys terrapin. Next base: position 114,161,091 of record NC_071507.1, on the reverse strand, counting down.
GAAGATCTACCTATCTCATAGAACTGGAAGGGACCCTAAAAGGTCATTGAGTCCAGCCCCCTGCCTTCACTAGCAGGACCAAGTACTGATTTTTGCCCCAGATCCCTAAGTGGCCCCCTCAAGGATAGAGCTCACAACCCTGGGTTTAGCAGACCAATGCTCAAACAACTGACCTATCCCTTGCGCCACTAAGCAAGCATTCAGGTTAAAGGGCTAAGTACCGTTGCATTTTACTTTCCTGATTTTAAAAAGCATCTTATTGAACAGCACAATACAAAGCTATCACAGAGATTGGATGTTTAAGTAATGCATGCCTCAGAAAAGATAAGATTAGAGTCACAGTACAAACACTGTACGTTTGCAGACTTAAGGTGAGAAGAGAACTAAAAGGCATCTCAGGAAGTCTGTGAAAGGAATTTGAGACTGACAAAATAATTCAGAGAAATGAAACAGTCACATCAAGCATAGATCTCTAATAGATGCGTACATAGCTTGTACATTTTACTAGATGGCTAGCTTTCTTAAACTGGCTTCCATCTTTTACTTTTTTATATTTTAATTCTTAATTTATAATCATACAGTAAACTGGTGCAGTGCCATTGACTTCAGCAAAGCTGTGCTGATTTCACACCAGCTAAGGAGCTGGATCCCAAGTGGGATATGTCCTATAGTAAACTCCACATTCAGTTCCACTAACCATTCAACTGAATTAGGGGAAATTTGACCTTGTTTAAATGTGCATGTTTGGTTTAGTTGTTATGTGTCACACATTCCTCCTTCCATGAACAACCTCACAGTACTGGGCCATCATAGCTAATAGATAATCTAAAGCTTGAGGATGAAGACTCTGATCAACATCTCTCTTCCTCAGGCACAATGACACTTTCTACCAGAAGGGTAAAGTTCATCCATGTTGGTGACAGAGCTTTCTTGTGGGGCTGGCCTGAGACTGTGGAACAAATTCTCACTGGAACAAAGGATCTTCACACACTTCACCAGCTTCCATTCCACATACAAGGTACACTTTTGACCTTGCCTTCTCCAACATAAACAAATAGCAGTGTGTTCATTTAAAACCAAAAACCTCTATCAAACCAAACACTCACAATTCTCCCCGTAAAGAGAGGACGAGAGAGGGAGAGAATGAACCACACATGATAGAAGTTAGTCACATTGCTTTATGCACTGCTGGAAGGCATTCAGACATCATTATGATGAGGGTAGTATAAGAACCTATACAGAATGAAATATATTCTGTTACTGAAGTTATACCACAGCCCAGAAAGAACAAAACAAGCGTATCATAAGGAAACTTTCCACTGACCTCACTGTGAGCTGGACTGTGCCCTTATTTGGTTTCCTTCCCAACTGGTGAAGAGGTCAAAGACAGCATGGCATCTTCTCCCAGGAGACTGAAAGCATCATGTCTGCCTCTCCTTCAGAGTTCTGACATATATTTAAAAGCTTTTAAATTAAAACTCTCCCATACAACAGTATGTCATTTCCTGCTGAGCCAGGGGTAGTTACAGATATAGGACCAGAGACTCAACTGGTGTAAATTGGGATAGCTCTATTGAAGTCAATGGAGCTTAGCCAGGTTACATCAGATGAAGCATTACCCCATAATGCTGTACCCAAGTATAAATTTCACTCCACTTCTCAATCAACCACCACCATCTCAAGAACCTGTACATTCTAAAAATAGAAAATACAATAATTTGGGGCATGATCTGTCTTTCATTATATGTATTTACTTTGCCTAATATAATGGGGCTCAAATGCATGATGACAGGTTGCAGACACTAAAGCAGAATTTTCAGAAGCCTTCATGATCCATTGCTAACTTTGAGTGCTCAGTAACTGACCTTCCAATGATCTGTTGTACACCATCCATCTATCTCCTTGCTGGTCGTACTGTAATGACCCTCCACCATTCCTTCTGTAATAACTTTCTCAAGGATTTTCCCATCTCTACGCCTAAAGTGACCAAAGTACATAAATTTGCAACTGTTGATTTCCAACATCAGGATATGCTTCTCTCCAATAATATTTCTAACATAGGCATTCATCTTTTTTCTATCCAGGAGATACGCAAGAATCTTTGCCAGCACTACATTTCAAAAGCTTCAGTTTTCTTCTTGTCAAAAGCATTAACTTCCCATGATTAACATCCATAAATGGCTATGGAAAAAGTTAGATTTTTCACTAGTCGCACCTTTGTACATTTCAAAATGCCACAATTTGACCACACTTTCAGGAAGGCCATAGTTGGGCATTACAACAATACAACTATAATAAATAATTATATCTGATCAAAGCAATTCCTCCATATGTCATGAGATATTAACCATGGGAATTATTTTAAGTCTGAAAGATGCAATAAATTCACACAATTCTCCGTCTCCTTATATAGAATAATCTGGAGATTAGAAGAGACGCCTAGTGAGTCATTCACCATCCATTCCACTGCTTCACAGAAGCTAAATAAAATGCATATTTCCATCTGGAGTACACTATATGGTAGGTTCTTGGGAATCAAGGATAAAAATTTTATTATTACATTGTAGAACTTTACACTAACATTTTACACAGCTATAAGTTGAGCATCTTGAACTCCATGTGATCTTATTATTTACTGAGCACAGTCATTGTGCTCTGCAGTATATACTCAGATAAGACATAATCTTTGTTTCCAGGAGTTTACAACCTAATTTAGACACAGGCAATACTTATTTTTTTTAAGTCATTACTTCATTTAGACTCTTAGAAAGCTGGCTAACTAGCTAACCACTTGCTATTGCAGCCACACCGCTGATGTTTTAGCTAGACCTCTTAAAATCATTGCAGTTGCACAAATACAGATATTAGGGATCAGACAATATAAAGCTGTGCACAATTGATATTTGCCCTTTGTTTTTTCTTGACAAAGTGTTAACAAAAATACAGCCTTCCCATTTTGTCTTGGAGCCAGGGATTGCAAGTCTGTTGAGTGCGACTCTTTCCCTTATCTAAAGCTCTCAGTGATGGTCACTTGGGAACAGATGGGCAATGCCACGCGGTTCCCAGACAGGAAATAGTGGCCCCAGAGGGAAAGAACAAGCAGGTCTCTGCTTAAATGGATCTGACAGCTTTGCTTAGAGAAAGATGTTTATCCCTGTTTATGAACGTGTCCTTTTTCCCCCTTTATAATTCCCATGGTCAGTGGGTTTTTGTTTTTTTGTTTTCTTTTTTAAAACAGTGTGTCTAACTGGGAAGGGAGCATACTAGTCACACACTTTTGAAAGCATTGGGGATCGGTAAGAAACAATTTCATTAAAACTGCTCATTTGCAAAAGGTGTGATTCCTTTCTAGAACATTTCCATTAGCCTTTTTAATGTTTAATGGCCTGATCCATCTCCCACTGGAGTCAATGGGAGCCTTTCCCTTGACTTCAGAGGGAGCCAGATCAAGTCCTAATTTAAACAAACATATATTTTTGTATGAACCCTCAAACTGGAAAGCTAAAAATGCAAAACAAAAACCACCACCACCAATTTCTCCAGTACTTGAATACAATTTTTAACTGACTTATTAATTTACTAGCCTGCTCCTCCAGATTGATGATCTTTGGTTGCTTTATTTTCTTCTCTTTGACAGATGAGTAAAAAAATTCTATGGGTTTTTTTTTTTAGCTTTCAGAATTTACATTTGAAACATCTGATGGAAGTGAGTGAATTTTTAGCCAGAGTTTAATTTTAAAAAGGACATGTAGTATCTTTCTTAAAGATTTTCTTAATCAGTTGGATTTATCCTGACTTTTAACTCTAGATTAGAAACAAGGATATCCCATCATGAGGATTTACTGAGGGGTGGAGTTTTGTGCCAACCAGGAATGGCTCCCAGTATTTTAGTTATTAAAATTACATTTATTGGCGATTATATCCATTTCCTGTATAAAATGAGGTTTCCACAAACACTTAAAGTCAAGAGAAATCAAATAAGTGGCATGCCCTTAGAAATATTAAAGAAGTGCATGTTTTCAAGGCTTGAGTATCTGTGTGAATTGAGTAAAATGTGTGCAAGCGATTATGTTTAATGTCTGACAAATAATAAAATAACGCAAGTCTCTCTCTCTCAGACAAAAATACTGCCCCCTTGTTTCAGAGGCCAGGGAAAATTTAGACTCCAGGACAGGGACTGAGGCTAAATTACCTTTTTCAGGTAATGTCTACAGTGCCAGATGGGGACAAAGTGCATATTCCACTGGCATTTCTGCTGGAACAGCAGCCCATCCACTCACTCACTGCTCTCCCAGCCACCATGTGGATCCTGAATGAACAGAAAGATGTCAGCAGGGTCAAGGGGAAGGTATCACCAACGCCATTTAATCCCATCCCCCTTCCAGGCAGAGATGAGGAGAGTTCCTTCTACCATGCAAAGGTTGGGGCAGCGGAGGTGGGTGAAATTATTCAGCCCTATGCATGGACTTCAGGATTTGTCCCATATTAAACCAAGCTGGGCTCGCATTGAAATTCAGATCTGCTTCCAAATTTTGCAAACAGCCAAAGGGATAGGTGGTTTTGGATCCAGGGCTTTGGTTTGGGCCCAATCTCTGATATTAAAGGAAAAACAAGAAAAGTTAAAAATCAGAAGCAAGCAGAGCAGGCAGCACAGCTGGGAGCGACTCCCTGGGCCACGGCACAACCATTTGGCCAGGCCATACCCGAGTGGCACTGCAACCCCATGCACTAGGTTGCAACACCAATCAATCAGTAAAATTTGGCCCAGATGCCACTTACTGAAATGTAGTGGAGCAGCAGGCAGGGCTGGCTCCAGGCACCAGCTTGCCAAGCAGGTGCTTGGGGCGGCCACTCTGGAGAGGGGCGGCACGTCCAACTATTTTGCGGCAATTTGGCGGACAGTCCCTCACTCCCGCTCGGAGCGAAGGACCTCCCGCCAAATTGCCGCCGCAGATCATGATCGCGGCTTTTTTTTTTTTTTTTTTTGCGCGCTGCTTGGGGCAGCAAAAACCCTGGAGCCGGCCCTGGCAGCAGGCTGGCCAAATTTAAGTGAGTGGTGTTGTGACCTGGTGTGTGGGGTCACAAGTGGTGCTATGACCCCATGTGCCAGGTCGCAATGCCACTCACTCAAATTTGGAGTGTAGGATTTCATCGGCCAGGGGTTTCAGGCTGATGGGGGCACGTCAGAAAGGAAAAGGAGGATCAAGCGGGAAAAAAGAAGGAGCAAATCTATGTCCCCCTACTTTAAATGTGCTCCACAGCTCCAAATTATGAATTAAAAGGAAAAAATAAAAATAGATTCCAGAATCCACAGGGCCTACCTGGACCCACTCACCTTCCAACCTAACCCAATCCTGCTCAGTTAAAGAGTCATGTCAGTTGACTGGCCTGTACACTATATTACACACCCAAAAACTGGGATAAAAGATTATTATTAAAGTTGCAAAGTAACTCAAAAGTTAAATGCCATAATTAAGGTTTCCTTATTTTTTTGTGTATAAGTCATAGATTATAAGATGAGTGAGCAAACCTATAATAGTTCTAGATTTGCTGCATACAAACATCCAATATGCAGTATATTAATTAATATCTGCACTTACTGGATAGTTACACTGATAAAGAAAATGATGTGATGTACATATACAGTGCTTTGTTCATTCAGAACTATCATTTGTATTATGGGACATATGACCAGCCATACTGGGTCAGACCAATGGTCCATCGAGCCCAGTATTCTGTCTTCTGACAGTGACCGGTGCCAGATGCCTTAGATGGAGTAAACAGACTAGGGTAAGTGAGTGATCTATCCCTGCTGTGTAGTCAGAGGCTTTAGGGACACTCAGAGCATGGGATTGCATCCCTGACAATCTTGGCTCATAGCCATTGAGTGACCTCTTCTCCAGGAATCTATCTAATTCTTTTTTGAACCCAGTTATACTTTTGGCCTTCATAACCTTCCATGGCAATGAGTTCCACAAGTTGACTGTGCGCTGTGTGAAGAAGTAGTTGCTTTTGTTTGTTTTTAACCTGCTGCCTATTAATTTCATTAGGTGACCCCTAGTTCTTGTGTTATGAATGAGGAGGGTAAATAAAAACTTCCATCTTCACTTTCTCCACACCATTCATGATTTTATAGAACATTCTCCTTAGTTGTCTCTTTTCTAAGGTGAACAGTCCAAGTCTTTTTAATCTCTCCTCAGATGGAAGCTGTTCTAGAACCCCTAATCATTTTTGTTGTCCTTCTCTGTACCTTTTCCATTTCTAAAAAAAAAATGTTTTTAGAGAAGAGGCAACCAGGACTGGATGCAGTATTCAAGGTGTGGTTGTACCATGGATTTATAAAGTGACATTATGATATTTTCTGTTTTATTATCTATCATTTTCATAATGGTTCCTAACATTGTTAGCTCTTTTGACTGCCACTGCATATTGAGCAGGTGTTTTCAGGGAACTATCCATAACAACTCCAAGATCTTTCTTGTGTGGTAACAGTCAATTTAGACACCATCATTTTGTATGTATAGTTGTGATATTTTTTTTTCCAATGTGCATTCTTCTCACTTATCTACAATGAATTTCACCCAGTTTTGTGAGATCCCTTTTTAACTCTTTGCAGTCAGATTTGGACTTAACTATCTTGAGTAATTTTGTATCATCTTCAAATGTTGCCACCTCACTGACCCCTTTTTTCCAGATCATTTATGAATATGTTGAACAGCACAGGTCCCAGTACAAATACTATCAAGCTTTCTCCATTATGAAAGCTGATAATTTATTCTCACTCTTTGTCTCCTATCTTCTAGCCCAGTAACTGATCTCAGGGGAACTTTCCTCTTATCCCATGACTTATTATGTCGCTTAAGAGCCAATGGTGAGAAACCTTGCCAAAGGCTTTCTGAAAACCCAAGTGTACTACAGTGACTGGATCACCCTTGTCCACATGCTTGTGGACTCTCTCAAAGAATTCTAATACAGTGCAGACAGATTTCTAATAGGTGTCCCTTTACAAAAGCCATGTTGACTTTTCCCGAGTATGTCATGTTCATCTGTGTCTGATAATTTTGTTCTTTACTACAGTTTTAACCAATTTGCCTTGGACTGAAGTTAGTCTTACAGGCCTATAATTGCCAGGATCTCCTCTGGAGCCTTTTTAAAAATAGGCATTACATTAGCTACCCTCCAATCATCTGATACATGGTCTGATTTAAGCAATAGGTTACATACCACAATTAGTAGTTCTTCAGAACTCATGTGTGAATACTGTCTGGTTCTGGTGACTCAATACTGTTTAATTTATCAGTTTATTCCAAAATATCTTCTATTGAAACCTCTGTCTGGGACAGTTCCCCAGATTTGTCACATAAAAAGAATGGCTCAAGTGTGGGAATCCCCCTCACATTCCCTGCAGTAAAGATTAATGCAAAGAATTCATGTAGCTTCTCCGCAACAGCCTTGTCTGTCTTGAGGGCTCCTGTAATATCTTGGTCATCCAGCAGCCCCACTGACTATTTTGCAGTCTTTCTGCTTCTGATACACTTTAAAAAGTTCTGCTGTTAGTTTTTGTGCCCTTAGCTACTTCCTCTTCAAATTTATTTTTGGCCTGCCTTATTCTACTTTTACATTTGACTTGCCAGAGTTTATGCTCCTATTTTCCTCATTAGGATTTGACTTCCAGTTTTTAAAGGATGCTTTTATGACTCTAGCCACCTCTTGTATTCTGCTGCTTAGCCATGGTGGCATCTTTTTTTGTCTTCTTGCTTTTTTTTTTTTTTTTTTTTTTTTAATGTGGGGTATACATTTAGTCTGTGCCTCTATTATGCTGTTTTTGAAGAATCTTCATATAGTTTGCAGGAATTTCACCCTTGTGATTATTCCTTTTAATATCCATTTAACTCATCGTGTAATTCTCCTCTTTGAAGTTAAATTCTGCTATGGTGGGTTTCTTTGGCACTTTCTCCCCCATAAAGATGTTAAATTTAATTACATTATGGCTGCTATTACAGAGCCATTCAGTGATATTCACCTCTTGGACCAGATCCTCTGCTCTACTTTGGACTAAATCAAAAATTGCCTCTGGAACCCACAAGGGGAGGACAAGCTGCTCCAAGAAGCAGTCACTAATGGCGTCTAGAAATTTTATCTCTGCATCCTTTCTGAGCTGACATATAACCAATAAATAGGATGGTAGTTGAAGTCCCCCCTTATTATTATTGCATTTTATGCCTTTATAGTCTTTTTAATCTCCCTGAGCATTTCACAATCACAAGTCACCATCCTGGTCTGGTAATCAGAAGTATATTCTTACTGGTATAATCTTATTGTTCAAACATAAAATTTCTATGGATCAAAATTCCATGGTGCAGTTTGATTCATTTAAGATTTTCACTTGGACTCTATACTTTCTTTCACATAGTGCCACTCCCCCACAGCACAACCTGCTCTGTCATTCCTATATATTTTGTATCCCAATGTTACTGCATCCCATTCATTATATCCTCATTCCATGATGCATATCATATCAATATAATCATTTAATGCCAGGCACTCTAGTTCACCTGCCTTAGTATTTAGACTGCAAGTATTTATATATAAGCATTTGTACATTTTTGCCAATATTCATTTGTTCTTTTAAAAATGGGACTCTTATGTTTTATCATTCCTCACTAGCGCCTACATGTACTTTACCAACTTCTTTCCTATCCTCTTTACTACCATATAGAGTTCCCCCCTCAATAAATTCATCCCTACAGGATATGTCTGCCCAAACTGCGTGCTTCTCTGCACCTGTCAGCTTTCCCCCAGCCCTTAGTTTAAAAATTCCTCTATGACCGGTTTAATTTTACATGCAAGCAGTCTGCTTCCTTTTCGGTTTAGGTGGAGCCCATCCTTTCTGTATGAGTGCCTCCTTTCCCAAAAGGTTTCCCAGTTCCTATTAAACCTAAGAACTTCCTCCCCTACACACTTTGTCTCATCAACACATTGAGACCCTGCAGTTCTGCCTGTCTTCCTGACCTTTCACGTGGAACTGGAAGCATTTCAGAGAAGCACCTTGAGGTCCCTACTGAGATTAAGGCCCCATTCTGACAGACACTGTACACACACATAGTAGGAGTCAGTCATTCCTCCAAGAGCTCAGTCTAAACAGAAAGAGTGGGAGAAAGGAAGTATTATCCTCCCCAATTTACACATGGGGCACTGACATTTAGTGACTTGCCCACGGTCACGCAGAAAGTCTGTGACTGAGCCAGGATCTGAATCTAGATCTCCTGAGTTCCAGTCCAGTGTATTAACCTTCTTCTTCCCATTTACAAGATTTTTATTTCTTTAAAATTATTTTAAAACTAAAGCATACATTCTCTATAGTGACTATTTATATGCTTCATCTTTGAAACTGCAAGCCCTTCCTTGAACAAGTAGTCACCACTGATTTTAGTGGGACATGAGTATGGGCAATTATGCAAATAATGGTTTGCAGGACCAGTCCCCCAAGTGTGACAACGCAAACTGTTTGAGTGTAAAGAAAGCCTTGTAAAAAATTTTTTAAAAGTGTGAAAAAAGCAGCTGATGTGGTGTGTCCACTGTTTATAATCCCACTTGTATCATTTCATTGTTTCCTTGTGCTCCTCTCGACTGACTGCCTGTTACAATGTGTATGAGACAAGCTTTTTGGAGCAGGGGTGGCTCTTTTTATAGCTCTGTAGAATGCCTAGCACAATGGAACCCTGGCCTCAAGATGCATTTTTTGTATTGCAGTAGCATGTTCCCTGACCATTCTGACAACCTATGGATGTGCATAGAGTTAAGGTAATGCAGTACCAAGCCTCAGTTCTGGAGTCCAAATCATTCAGGCCTTCAGAAAAGACTGAACAATATTTGTGTGTTTATCTTACCTGACTTACATATTCTTACAGGACAGCTGAATAAGAGATATTACCTCTCCCATCTGGTCTCTAGTATCCTGGGACCAGCACAGCTACAATGATGCATACATATTCACCCACACAAAACTCTGGTGATTAGGGTAGGGTTAAAAAAATCTAATCTGGATCTCAACTGTGCTCAATTTTGCAAACTCAGAACCCAACTGATGTTGCAAAACCAAACTGTAATTGCTTCAGTTTGTCCATGACAGAAACTGAAGACACTCAAAAACTTTTATCTGAACGCAAACTTTAATGGTTTGGCTTAAATTGTAACTGATTTTGTTTACAAAATCTCATACCTAATCAACTAAGTCTGCAAAACCAAAAATTGGCTCCTCATTCCATCTTCACTTTAGGTGGTTTTTTTTTTTTTTTTTAATGCCAAATCAGAGGAATGTAGTCACTGTACAATTATTAATATTAACATCAGTCCATATATTGCAGCAATGGAACGTTCCTTTCAAATTGTCACTTCTGCTTGGGCCAGTATTAAATTGATTGCTAACTCCCGAGAGGGGGAGGGGCGGGGAAGGGTACATTTCTCTATTCCCACCAGGTTTGCCCACTCCACCAGTCTCAAACCTCTGGAATTAGCCCAGGTAGAAATCAGAGGGCTTGCTCCAAAGCCAGTTTAAGTTAATGGGGGAGTGCAGTGTATAGGAAATTGATACTATACCTTTAATAGCTGGTGAAGCCTCAAGTGGCACTTTGTATTCTGTGTCTATAACCCTGCCACAGAAGTAGTATATGTAGCTATTTGTTGTATCTAATTAGTAAACACTATTATTTGAACCCCACTGTGCCTATGTTGTTCCTTCAAATTATGTTTATTATCCAAAGAGCCAAAAATACAGGAGTCTTTCCATTGGCTTCAATGGGTTGTGGATAAGGCCCATGGTAAGTACATAGAATGTTGTGAAATATAGTCACAGTGATTATGAAAAGTTATGAGCAAACACAAGCAAACCCAATTACAATGCTGTGTTTAACCTCAGAAAACAGGAACACAACCATTACCATTCCCCTGCCTCTAATCTCTGTAACATCCACCTTTACAACAGTTGGAGGATGAGAAACATTCTCCTTTTGAGGCTTTTAAAGCAAAGCAGCAGGAACCATTACACTGGCTCAGTTTCCCTTCCCATCCACCATGAGGCTGATCCAACTTTCATTTAAGTTATTGGAAAGATTCCCATTGACTTGAAAGGGAGATGGATTGGGGCCCCTGGGCAGACATCCAAGTGCATTCCCATTCAAGCAGTGTTTCTGGTCTCCAGCAGCCTGGAACTTGGAATTCCCAATTTATTTCCAAACCTAGGGGCTCAAGCAAGGGAGTGCAAAGTGCCAGAGTCATGCCAATGTGCCAACTAGAATCATTGTGCGCGTGAGAGTTAATTATATTAATTTGGATGCCCTGCTTTAAGAGATTCAGCTACAGCGGCAAGCAAGAAAAAATGATCATAGGAAGTTTTACATGGGCGCTAGGGAGAACTGTGATTATGCAAGGCTGTGAGAAATCTGGGGTTGGCTAGAAATAGTTAGATGATGTAATCCTCCTGAACCTGTGAAAAGACTGCAAGGACCTGCTAGAACCTTTGAAAAATGGCTTGGTCATGTTGCTCCTGGATTTGCAGTGTATGGCTGCCTGGGCGTACTGCTCATTAAGGAGCTATGTGTAACACAAACAACCCCCCCTCCAACAGCATGTTTATCTCGTGGCACAGAATGCCATATGCCCACAGATCAAAGACTGTGGGAACAGATGCTGTTAGCAAAGCAGCAGCTGCACTCAGATCCTGTCCACACCCTTCCTGTTTGCAGTGGCCTACCCTGGGGCTATTATGTTCCCAACAGGGCGATGATTATCCCCCCCCCCCCCCGCCGTTCCCTCCTTCCCGGCCGCCGCTGCCATTCTCTAGGGAGGGTGTACCAGCACTTGCCTTGCCGCCTGCTTTCAATTGCTCATTGTTTCTTTCGTAAGGTGCAGATAGTGGGCTAGACACTCCTTGGCTGGTGTTCTGATAAGGCTCTAGAAATTGTTCTCGTTTATTATACAGAAGCTTGTTGGGAAGAATGAGCCAAAAGGCTAACAAAATAGGGCTGGTTTTTTTACATTTAAAGGAAGGAGTTCTTGTCTTTCCAGACTTGAAAACCAAAAGGCAGTGGGCCAGATTCTGATTTCCACACCTCTAGGGTAAGACACGAGTTCTACTGGAGGCAGGGAGTTCCCCATCCCTACTTCAGCTTGAGCACGGTTTACCTTGGAAGAGTCATTGTTTTCTATTTGTTAAGTAGTAATTTGAAAAGCCATCTCTTACAGTTTATATTTGTGTCGTGTGTGTGTGTTGCACAACAAAACTAACACTTTTGGTATCATGTACAGGCATAGCTCTCACTGGGACAGAGATGACAAGATACTTTTTTTTTGCCTAATGGTAACCAATAGGAATCTGTGCCAGATCCTCATCTGGTCTAATTTGGTTTAGCTAGCCCAGGATTTGTTTACTTTCTTATTGTTTCATATATTAATGATTGGGGAGAAAAGAGTGAACAGCCAGGTGGCAAAACCTGTCTGATACAAAATTTAGTTTAGTCCAGACTAGGAAAGATTGTGAGGAACTTCAGAGGGAGCTAACCAAGGTAAATAAATAGGCAACATGATGGCAGAGAAGATGCAGTGTTGACAAAGTCGAGCTAATCCACAGTGGCAGGGATAATCTCAGGAGCGGCGCCAGGGTTTTTGCTGCCCTAGGGGGCAGCACTCCTCCACAGTAATCTGCAGCAGCTCCTCTGCTGAGGCTGCGTTCTTGATGGCGGGGGTCCTTCCGCTCCGGATCTTCAGGGCACTTCAGCGGCGGGTCCCAGAGCGAGTGAAGGACCTGCTGCCGAATTTCCGCCGAAGACCGGGAGCGGAAGAAGCCCCTTGCTGCCAGATTTCCGCCGAGGGCAGCGAAATGCCACTCCCCAACATCCTGCCACCCTAGGCGACCGCCTAGTGGAAGCGCCGGCCCTGGATAATCTGATCTATTTATAAAAGGTGCTGGGTTTCAAAAAACTGGGGGTAGGAGGAGGAGGATACCCCTGTTATTAGAGACAACTCTGTGCAGAATTTTCTGCACAACAGTGCTGTGACCGTCAAAAAAGTAAATAAAATATTAGTTTGATATAAGGAATGGAATAAAAATGGCATATTTTCAGTATGAGTTACGCAAATTAATAATCTGGAAAAAGGGTAAACAGTGAGGGGGGAAAATTTGCAGAGGATACAAAACTACTCAAGATAGTTAAGTCCAAAGCGATTGCGAAGAGCTACAAAAGGAGCTCTCAGAACTGGATGACTGGGCAACAAAATGACAGATGAAATTCAATGTTGATAAATGCAAAGTAATGCACATTGGAAAACAATCCCAACTATACATACAAAATGATGGAGTCTAAATAAGTGGTTATCACTCATGAAAGATCTTGGACTCATTGTGGATAGTTCTCGGAAAACATCCACTCAATGTGCAGGGCAGTCAAAAAAGCAAACAGAATGTTGGGCATCATTAAGAAAGAGATAGATAAGACAGAAAATATATTGCCTCTATATAAATCCATGGTACACCCACATCTTGAATACTGAGTGCAGATGTGGTCACCCCATCTCAAAAAAGATATATTGGACTTGGAAAAGGTTCAGGAAAGGGCAACAAAAATGATTAGGGGTATGGAACGGCTACCGTATGAGGAGAGATTAATAAAACTGGCATTTTTCAGCTTAGAAAAAGAAAGACTATGGGGGGATATGATTGGGGTCTATAAAATCATGACTGGTATGGAGATGTTATGGTATGTCTTCTTGTATATCCCTTTCCTAACTGGTCCTAACATTGTTCACTTTTTTGGCTGCCACTGCACATTGAGTAGATGTTTTCAGAGAACTACTCATAAGGACTCCAAGATCTAGTTCTTCAGTGGTAACAGCTAAATTAAACCTCTTCAGTTTGTATGTATAGTTGGGATTATATTTTCCCAGGTGCATTACTTGCATTTATCAACATTGAATTTAATCTGCCATTTTGTTGCCCTAGTCACCCAGGTTTGTGAAATCCCTTTGTTACTCTTCACAGTCAGCTTTGGTCTTAACTATCTTCAGTAATTTAGTATCTGCAAACTTTGCCACCTCACTGTTTACCCTTGTCCAGATCATTAATTTACATAACTCATACTGAAAATATGCCATTTTTATTCCATTCCTTATATCAAACTAATATTTTATTTACTTTGACAGTCACAACACCACTGTGCAGAAAATTCTGCACAGAGTTATCTCTAACATAGGTCTCCTCCTCCCCTGCCCCAGTTATTTGGAACCCAGCACAGTTTATAAATAGATCGCTTTAGAAAGTTTTAGTATAGTTAGTTTCATCATACAAGAAAAAGAGGCCATTCAGTGAAATTGAAGGGCAACCACTTGAAAATGTTAAAAATATTTTTTTCTTTTCAAAATTACCCTATGGCACTCATTGCCACAAGACATCCCTTATATGGACGACAGCATCCAGAGTTACATTAGATGAAATGTTTTTAAAGGGATATAAAGCCTCATATTTCAGGACATAAATCAACACTGAATAATGGGGAGTAGGAGTAACACTTCCATCGTGGATTGGTTACTTCCTAATATTCATTATGGGGGTTTCTCCCACCCTGCCTAGCTTTCTTCTAAAGCATCTGGTACTAGCCTACCAGAGTCCCCAATGGTCTGATCTGGTATACCAACTATGTTCTTATGTACCTAACATTATACCTTTCATAATGCATGTTCTAGCCATACCTCAACATCACAATTCTAGAGATTAATTCCTCAGTACAGGAGTTTCAGCTACACTGGCATCTAGAATGTTAAAAAAGACCACCGTGAAAGAATTTTCTTCAAAAACTTTCCCTTGTATAATAGTACGGGGAGGAAGTTTTCCTGTAAACTATTCTCTATTTTGTGTGTTTTCCCTTGGCTTATTTGTTTTCTTCCCTGACAGCTTATTTGTTTTCCCACTTGTGTTTCCGCTGTCGCTCATTGGTGAGAGTACAATGGTCATTTCCCACGTCACAGTTGTTTCCACTCTCATCATTTTACACTGCAACATCCATACAATCGGTTTTCCTTTCTAATCATAATTGGTGCATGCAAGCAGCAGCTAAGTAAAAAAAAAAGAGGAAGGCATGTCTGTGTATTGTGCATGAAAGTCAGTATGAGGTCACTATAACATTCTGAAGCTATGTACTTGAAGTAAACTTGCATGATTATGACTTTTCAGGGGAGGGGGAAGAGGAGGAGAAGACACATGAGGAATCAATCATTTGCAGTGTCAAAATAAAGGAGAATTTAGTTACAGCATAAATCAGAATGTTGTCTCCTTTGATTTTTCAGAGATGCAATAATTTTTTAAAGCCAGAAGGACCATGATGATCTAGTTTGATCTTCTGCAGCACAAAGGTCATAGAATTTCATCTATATCAACTCCATAGCTTCTGGTTGAGGTAGAACTTATAAAGCAAAAGTGTTCATGCCTAGTTTAAAATATTAGATAGCATTGAGAAAGCAGGGAAGATTAGAGAACAAAATGGATGCAGCTACTCTGAGGTGCAAAATTTAAGACGGTAATCAAGGTAATTCAGTTGTCCTACAATGCTCAGACCTCCACTATGTGAAGACTGGCGAGATAATCTTGTGTTTAAAATACAACAGTGGGAGTTTTGGCACAGCTTTCCTGAATGGCCTTGGGCAAGTCACTCCACATCAGACTTTCCCTGTGCCTCACCAGGATCCTCATCGGTAAAACAGGGATTATTAAGTATCTACTTCACAAGGTTAGTGTGGGGCTTAGTTAATGTTTGTAAATTGACTTAAGAACCTCAGAAGACCTAAATTGGCATAGCTCCATTGAAAGCAGCTGAATACAAGACCTATTGTCTTATGTATGGACATCTAGTATATCGTGGTTACTAGCAGAATAGAAATAAATGACAGATTGCTTTCCCTCTGTTGATGCAGCATAACATCCTCTGCAGAAATTGTTGCATCAGCCATATTTTGTGTGGCTAGGGCATGGTTTTCCATCAGTTAGTTATGTATATGCATTTTTATAGGCTCAACCACCAGATATCTATAGTAACTAGGACTTGGGAGATTCCATCTGTGGCCCAATAGATTACAACATGGTTGTTTGAGGAAACATTAGCTTAAAGAAATGTGTCTTGCAGGATACTCTAAAGACTGAAATCAGGTTCAACCTGAGCTCCTGAAGGAGTGAATTCCTGGGTCCTAGGCCCTGCTGTTGACTGTCAAAAGTTCAGATTTCAAGTGAAGTGCCCCTGCTGAGTACAGCAAACATGATGGCGAGCAGATAGTGCTGGACACAGTCACTGAGATAAAAGGGACTCTAATCCATTCTAGTCCTAAAATGAAGGACAAGAACCTTGAAACAGGCCTGTAATTTGTTTGATAACTACCACTGATGGCAGAGCGCCACTGGTGAGGTGTTCATATCAGGGCCGCCCAGAGGATTCAGGGGGCCTGGGGTCTTTGGCGGCAGGGGGCCTCTGCCGCTGAATTGCCGCTGAAGACTCGGCACTTCTGTGGCGGGTCCCGGGGTGGAAGGACCCCCCGCCGCTGAACTGCTGCTGAAGACCCAGAGTGGAAGAAGGTCTGGGGGCCTGGGCCCTGCGAGAGTTTTCCGGGGCCCCCAGAGCGAGTGAAGGAACCCGCTCCAGGGGCCCCAAAAAACTCTCGTGGGGGCCCCTGCGGGGCCTGGGGCAAATTGCCACACTTGCTTCCCTCTCTGGGCAGGCCTGGTTCATATTATTCATCCTTGGGTAAGAGGTAGGCTGCTCCATGCTGCACCAGCTGGAGATCCCATGAACTATTGTGGGTTGAATAGGTACTTTGCATTAGTGTTTATTCTGGAGGTGACAAATGCATAAATCATTGTCACCAAGTCTGCATCGGAGATGAACAGTGTGGTCATTTGACTAGTGGAAGGTTACAAAATACCTACCTGCCCATTGCTGCTAGTTGGGTATCCTGGAACAGTGAAGAATCAGAGGACCTGCAACTACATACTACTCTGACCACTGAAGATGGGCAGATATCTTCCATGAAGGCATAAAACATTTATATCACTTTTTCAGCCAGTCTCAAACTTGTTCCCACTTCTGATCAACATCACTTCCATCTTCACTATGTTTAGTTTAGAGATCGGTCTTCATCCCGACACCGAATCACTAGGGAGGGTCAGTAACTCCATTTGCGGAGAAGTAGGCGGTCAGGAATGAGAGGTGGCAGGTCAATGAGTGCAGCTGGGCCATAGCAGAACCATCCAAATTGCCTTTGCTAATCAGGTGGCTTGTTCATAACCCAGCAGCTGCAGAGGCTCGGTAGCTGCTCAACACCCACACTGTGGATTCTGGTTCTGACCCCTGCTCTGAGCACTAGGCATGACTGCCTATAACCCAGTCCCCTGCCCGAGGCCAAGAGCTGGGTATCTGTATATCAACCTCCCCTTGTGGCCTGAGAGAGATGCTAAATAACTGACCTATTTGTTCTGTGCAGAACTCCACAGCTGAGTGACCTCAAGAAAGATTAGGAATGGGCACCCATTGCCACTATCTAGGATGTCTCTAAAAGGAACGCGGGGCATCAGCACAAAGTGACTCTGCTTATACCTGCCAGGTTTTATCGGTGGGAAAGCAATACCTCAGCATGGATGTTCGTGAGATTATGCCATCTCCATGTCATGCCAGGCCTGCCTAAAAATTGACAGGAATGAATTCAATTCTATAAATCACAACACTTCCAGTTAGATAATACCAAAATATTTTAAATGATTGAACTGGAAAAAATGGCACAAGTATATGCTTTACCTTATAGATTGCAAGTTACCATAGCATACAAATAAGGCTAAACAAGTGCCCAAAACCTCCATACCAGTTTCTTTATATTCTATAGGGGATTAAATTCTGAGTGACAATACCTCCTTCAGTTTTATATTTTAAGAAATTTCCCTTGTAAGTTTACACTGGGCTTAGGATCACAAGGAAATATTCAGATTTTCTAAGACGCACTGCCAATTGTTTTATAGATAGTGTCTGTATTGCCAGAAACTAAGTTTCAATTTAGTAATTTAGACCAATAATCATTGTACTTGTATCATGTGAACTGATGTTAGAGCAGGAAAGTCAAAAGACAAAGCAGAAATCTGAAGGAATCTCTGTTGATGCGAAGTGAAATAAAGAGGATTACAAGTTACAACACGCTGCCTCTGAGGACTTAATAGGACTCTCCCGGAACACTCATTCTACTTATCTAGAATCTTGACCTTCTTCTGCACCTTTTGATCAGCATGCCGGCGACTGCCAGAGACTTATCTGTTACAGCAGGAATTTGCCCTGTGCCTCATGCACCCATTTTACTGGCCACTTGCACACTGGATTATGGGACTAACACTTCAACACTCAAGTGGAAACCTGAGAGCAGTTCATGGTCTCCATCACAGGCAAGGTGTAACAGAGTCAAGTGGGAGGTCAAGCAGAACTAACTGGGTGAGGTGCAGCAGACTTCCTGACTCTTGCCAGCTTAATGGAAGCTGATTGCTGTCAGTGGAAAAAGGAAACGTCCTCAGGCCATTTAAAAATGGCAGAATGATTGTTTAATATAAGCACAGTCCTAATAACTACAAGGATAGTCAAGAAAATACAGTGTACTTAATGTTTTCTGTATATGCCTCAGGTTAGCACAGTGCTTAGTTAGAGCTAGCAGGCCAAAATTCTCTGCAGGTCCCAGCATGCAATGCTCCATCTTGATACAAATAGTGGCCCAAAACTCAAGACAGATGTTGTAGACTGGATAGTCTGTAGCCCTAATCCACAGAGGGGACTGCAATACCAGAGCTGGACATTGCCATACCTAACTTTTAGGCACCTAGAAAAAAAAAATCATTGGAACAATGGGATTTACAAATCCTAAATTAGGCCCCTAGCCTGCCTGTACAATAAGTGGGAATACACAGGTGCCTACATGCTGGGCAGGGAGATGTGTCCTAAGCCCTTCCCCTCACATGGAGGTAGGTGCCCAAATCTAGGCTGAAGGAAGGTGCCCATCTCTGCTTGCAATCCACAGCAAGGAACCCCACTCCTGGAGTCAGACATCTTAGACACCTAAGCCACTCTGGGAAGAAACTGGAGGAAGAAATGGTGGTGCTCTTAAAACTCTTAGCCCACTGGTTAGGAGTCTCCCCACTACATCCTGAGTATTTGAACTGGGGTCTCCCACATTGGAGTGCTCCAGCCCCTGGGCTGTGGGGGTATTCTGATGTGGGACTCCCTTGGTCTCTCCTACTGAAGTTGTTCCACTTTGGATAAATAATTAGAGTCAATGGAGTGAAGGAACCTGGGTCTTCTGCCTCCAGTTGGGTGCCCTAACAAGCAGGCCATAGAATCAGTCACTCTCACACTAGCCCATTGGCTGCTGCTCTAGCCACTATGCTAAAAGTTATAAATGCGACAGCACTAACACTGCCTCCTGGATTTTGAATGGGGTTCAATCCAGTAGGCATGATCAGATCACACCTGCTGAATCAGGCCCCATGGGGAAGGTAGCCACAGGAATGCTTATCTTCTGATGGTTTATTGATCGCACAGGGCTTAGGTGGGAGATAGATGTCCAGATGCCTAGAGTCAGGCAGCAGTGTGCACATCCAGGGGCAGAAACACAGGTGCCTAGGAACGCATACAGCACAAATGAGAGTGCCGAGTAAGTTTAGGCACCTGCAGGTTTAGGTGGCAGCCTAGCAGATGGGGGTTGTGGATCACAATGGCCCCTAAATCTGACTTAGGCTCCTACATTTAGGGCCTAAATCCTTTTGTGGAGCTGGGCCCACAGGCTACACCTCTGTGCTGAAGATTCCAGAAAGGGAGTGGTCTCTGATAACAAAGAAAGATGGAGCAGAGACTGGGGAGGAAGGTCTGTTCAGTTTGTAACTTGTTGCTATTTTCTCTAATAAATGGCCAACATTTATGAAGGTCTGTGGTTCCCTATATTGTGATACTCTCAGTCATGGTTTTACACTTAATCAGAAGTAGAGGGTTAATTACAGAGCTGCTTAGAATCCAGCCAAGGGGAGATGAAAAAGGGAAAGCAGCTCAAAACTATCACTCATTTATTGATCAGTGCACTCCAGTATGCTATGTACTGGCAAAGAAGGTGGCAGCCTCAGAAAGACTACCTGACTTGATTGGATTACTGAGTGTATACAGACCTACACAAGATGCTAGCAGGCAAGGTCCCAACCCTGATTTAACTTGAGCAATCTAACTCAGTTAAGATCCAAGAATGTGCAGAGGAGACTGTGTGGAAAGAAGCCTTTCCCAGGGGAGAAAGAGAGCATAAAGAAAAAGAAAAAAGTATTGAGGAGCCTAAGGAATGAGACGAGTAGGAGGAGGAAAAATTTTAGAGATTGAACACTCATGGTCCCTCTCCGCCATCAACTGTATAAGCACAGTAAACACTTACCTTCAGCTGCTACCTCCCTCCCCCACCCAAAAAACTGTTTTAGACTACAAAAATCCAATATTTAATTGCAACTTTTATCACCACTATTTTTACTTACAGTGTACCACTAGTGAGCATGGCGCTTTTCAGCCATGGAAGAAAGTACACCCTATCTGTGAAGCACTTACAGTCTAAATTAGAGACACAGGAGAAGTGGATATCATACAAAGTAAAGTGATTGAGTTGTTTAAGAGAACAAGCAGAGGAAAACGCTCTTCCTTTTAAGAAACTGTAGCCTTTCCTGTGTCAGCAGCATGTTGGACTCTCAGAGATCCACAATGATCACCCTCCTTCATGAGACTTTCCTTTCCCCACACTGGCAGACAGACTTGGGAAATCAGAAGCAAGTAGTGGCTAGTCCCCAGTCAATGGTGAGTATTTCACTATAGTTAAATCCACAGGACCCTCTGTTGCTTCTTACTATAGTTATTGTTTAAACTCTGAGTGCTGTTTTCCATATTCTGTTTCAAAGGTTTGACTTTCCCTGCTTCATCACGATTCTGTACACAGGTTTTGGTTGTTGTGTACCCCATGGATCAAGTTTTTCTATGATTTGTAATTTACCTGCTTCCAGTTTTTTGGAACTCAGCTTCTCTTTCTCAGGGTTCAGCTGGGACAGTTCACTCCTCCCACAGTCCCATCAGGCTTGCTGCTCTTTAGGCTAACTGATGGCATCCTGAAGATGTTAATACTGGTGGGGGGGGGGACCTTTCTAGCATTTAATACTCTTGCCTGATCAAACAATTCTTTACAGTAATTAACTCTTACAGGACTTAAAGGAGGAGAGGGGAGGGGAGGGCAGAGGCAGAAGGCTGTCTCTCCCAGATCACTATCATTGAGGATTTGGTTAGGCTGGTAATTGACACCTGGCTTTCTAAATTATAGGGCTTGGAATAAAATAAAAGGATTAAAGCCATGTGTCTGCTTGTGGGTATTACATGCTTTAGGATCACAGTTCCCATCCTTATGCATGAAAGTCATAGATCTGTTAAGTTTCATCCCCTTTGAAAGACGTGGCAAAACTGAAACATTGGGGGTTGGTGAGCAGATCTTTAAAAAACATAGGAGCTGGGACTAGGGATGCTGTCACAGCCCCTGGCTTGAAATGGTTTCCATTAGATACAGAGTTTACAGTTTGGTTCAATGGCGCTCAGCACCCCTTCTTAAGACAGTAAAAACAGAGAGGAACTCCTAGAGACCTCAAAACCAGCAATAGAATATGCAGTACAGTCACCTTAAAAGTCTGATGGGGCCACAGGACCTTAGAAATAGTTTATCATGGAACCCTTAAAAAAATCTGCCTCCTTTTTGGATTCATTCAAGAAGCAAGGCCCAGTAGCATTTTTAAAGTGTTTGATTTCATTTCAAAACAGGGAGGACACACCATGCTGAAATGTGTGTCCCAAGCTGCTCTTCCCTCCCCAATTCAGAATATTGTCTACATAAATACGTGCTTTGAAATGGAAGCAAGAGTTTTTACAATGACTTCCAGGACCTGCTCTCTCAAGAGTGAATTGAAACTGCAGCTAAAGACTTGCCCCCTTTAAAGACTCATTTGATGGGGGCTGGAATATCCCAGAACTGGTGATGACACATAACCCTCTTCATGTCTGGGTTCAAATTCAGTCCATTACAAAAATTGGTTTCTCATTCCCACTTCTAAAGAACTTAGTCCTAGGAAACTAGTAACTGAATCACCACCATCTGATGGACATGTGGCACCATATATGAAACAGATTAGTGATTTTCATTCAGTTCCTAGTGGGTAGACAGTCAAGTTACCACATTTTCAGCCTTGTTGATTGCTTTCCATCAGCTGATGAAAGATTACCCCATTCCTAGAACATTCTTCTGGAAGGACTAATTTTTGGAGGTTGTTTGGATCCTGTCAATAGTAGGTTTTGTACAATGATGTGAGTAGTGCATTACTGTTTGAGTGACCTTATTTTTTGTTAAAATGTTTGTTTGGTAATGTGGGCAAACATTATACTTGGCCTTTCCTTATTAAGGACATGCATTTGTATTGCCTCAGTTCAGCAGATTTAATGGAGCATTAGGTTACACTTTAGGAAGGAAAATATTTAATAATGCATAATTCATATTGTTCAGATTAATATAAGATATACCACCTGAGATGTCTTATGATTTAAAAAAAAAAATATATCAGTTATATTGGTAAAAGCCCTGGTGGGGATGCAGTTATCAGTATAAAGATGCCCTATACTGGTATAGCTTGTTTCACTTCCCAATCTAGAATAAGCACTTCTACACTCGTGTAAGTGACTACACTCTTATTGGGGGTGCAGATAGGGATGGATATAAAAACACTATCACAGAGTTTTAAAGGAGGTAAAAAGCATGTTAATGACATTTGTGGGTGACATTACATTGGGAGGAGTTGTGAACACCAAGAAACAACAGAAAATGGAAGCAAGCAGAAAAACAAAACGTAAGTTTAGATAGAAAAAATTAAAAAGTTAATACATCTGGGGGGTGATAGGTAAATGTCCCTCTATGTGACTGCTCCAAGCAGATGTCATGAGGTTCCCAGAACTGAAGGCAAAGGGAGATATTGACAAATTAGAGAGTTCAAAAAGAAGCAGAAATAAGTACAGGTCTAGAAAAACTGATTAGGAAAGATTAGAAGAGTTAGTAATATGCAGCTTTTCTAAGTGATAAGGGATGTTAATCCTGCCTCAACATATGGGGATGGAGTAGATGACCTCTTGAGGTCCCTTCAAGTCCTATTCATCTATGACCCCATAAAAACAAAAAAACCACACCACTTACTTATAAAGAACAAACACCAGAAGGGAGAAGAAGTACTGATAGTTATATGTAGGGCTATGACAAACAATGACCTTAAGATAGGATAAAACAGGGTAAATATGAGAGATCTATTTAATGACAGAATAATAATTTT
The DNA here is from genome assembly GCF_027887155.1 of Malaclemys terrapin pileata. Lineage (NCBI taxonomy): Eukaryota > Metazoa > Chordata > Testudines > Emydidae > Malaclemys > Malaclemys terrapin. The sequence continues at coordinate 114,137,654 of NC_071507.1, read as the reverse complement.
CTAAAGGAAATGGCGGACACCCGACTGCTTGGGGCAATGAAAACTAGATTGGAGAAAATGTTAGTAAGTGTTCAGTAGCAAAACAACCTCATACTGGCAGGGGGATGCATTAGATCGGGAACAACCACCTCTGGCACGCGGCTCGCCAGGGTAAGCACCCTGGCAGGCCGGGCCAGTTTACCTGCCACGTCCGCAGGTTCGGCTGATCGCTGTTCCCACTGGCCATGGTCCGCCGCTCCACGCCAATGGGGGCTGTGGGAAGCGGTGTGGGCTGAGGGATGTGCTGGCCGCAGCTTCCCGCCGCCCCCATTGGCCTGGAACAGCAAGCCGTGGCCAGTGGGAGCCGCAATCAGCTGAACCTGTGGACCCGGCAGGTAAACAAACTGGCCCGGCCCACCAGGGTGCTTACCCTGGTGAGCCGCGTGCCAGAGGTTGCTGACCCCTGCATTAGATAGTCTAATTACCCCAGACAGATGGAAAGGAAGGATAGCTCAGGGTACTAACCTGGGCTTTGTTCCCTGCTTGGTCATAGGACTTCCTGAATGACCCTGAGCAAGTCACTTAGGGCCAGATTTAATGTCCCTAATTCCCACTGAAATCAACAGGAGTGAGACACTGGTATGCCTTTAAGAATCTGGCCTTAAGTCTCTGCTGTGCCTCAGTTCCCCATCTGTGAAAAGGGGATACTATTATCTCTGTACCTCACAGGGACATTGTGAATTATTCAAATACAATGTTGATAGGGGACGTATAAATAGCTTAGATGGGTCATCTTGGATTTTAATGATTCTGTACTTCAAAGACTTTAAAAAAAAATAAAAAACACAAGTTGTTTGTAAAACAGTTCTTCCTTCACGCCAAACACCTGGCAAGAGCCAAGTAGGACTCTGCTATGCTTTTCTGCATTGTCATCAGTACTTAGAAGGGAACACAGCATCTTGACCTCAGGGAAGAAATGGATTTTCAAATTTTTGGTTTTAAATTGAAGTATTTGATTTTTACACCAGCAGTTCTCAGACTGAGGGTCGAGACCCCATTTTAATAGTGGCAGCCAGGGCTGGCGTTAGACTTGCTGGGGCCCAGAGCCAAAGCACGAGCCCCACTGCCCAGGGCCAAAGCTGAAGCCTGAAGGCTTCAGTCCTCGGTGGGACTCACTAGTTACAGCCCCCCCACCTCAACTTGGGGCTAAAGGCCCAGGGCTTTAGCTTTGGCTCCCCTGCCTGGGGTGGCAGGGCTTGGGAGGGCCCAGGCTTTGGTCCCCCGTCCTCGGCTCACGTAGTAGTTTTTCTTGTTCAGAAGAGGGTCATGGTGCAATTAAGTTTGAGAACCCCTGTTTTACACCTATGCATATGTTAGGCTAATAATTAGCTAGATTTGCTGTTCTGGCAGTATTTAAACCAGGGGTCTCAAACACACGGCCCGCGGGGTTCTTCTGTGCAGCCCGCCAAGCTCCCTGTACCCCGCCCCCCCCCCCCGCATCTCCAGGCCAGGGCTGGGCAAACCACAGAAATGGCTGACAGCATGTCCCCTTGGGGAGGAGGCAGAGGGCTCCTGTGTTGCCTCACTTCAAGGTACCGCCCCCTGCAGCTCCCATTGGCTGGGAACAGGGAACTGCGGCCAAAGGGAGCTTTGTGAGAGGTACCTGGAGGAGGAGCAGCAGCAGGGAGCCCTGTGCCCACCCCTGCTCCCCCAGGGGCCATGGTTCTAGGTAAGCAGCACCGGGCCGGAGCTTGCACCCTGCACCCCAACCCCCTGCCCTGAGCTCCCTGCCACACCCTGCACTCCCTGCCCTGAGCCCCCGCCACATCCTGCGCCGCTCCTGCACCCCCAGTAGCAGGGAAGGAGCAGCATTGGGGTGGGGACTTTGGGGAAGGGGTGGGGCCTCATGGAAAGGGTGGAGTGGGGGTGGGGCCAGTGAATGAGGCAGGGGTATCAGTGATGGCCAATGCACTAGTCCTCATGTGGCCTTCGTGGTCATTTGAGTTTGAGACCCCTGATTTAAACAACCTGGAAGGAGAAAATGAATGACAATACTCTATTGTCTTATTCTTTAATGAGAAGGACAGGCTCCCTCCCATAAGCCTTCCACCGGAGCCAACAGCGGCTTCCAACTTCAGGCATATGATTATGGTCCCAATGGGCCTAGCTGGACTCTTACAGAACCTCACTAGTGTTTGATTAGAAATAGTTGACAACTTATTGGCATTTACTGCTACTTCATGAAAGCCAACTAAAGCTCTCCTGGAAATAAGTTAATATTGCCTCATCTTCGACAGAAACATTCTAACTGTGATAACCTCTTAACCAGAGCTGGTAGTGGACAGGTTGAGTCAACTGTATGCAACTAGCTTGGTCTTCCATTAAAAGGACCCTTTCAATCTGTTAGGGAGGTCATTATGCTTCCAACTTGCTGAATACCATGCAGTTAGAGATCCTTCTCTCCATACTTGAAAGGATCCATACAATTCATCAGTTCAGCATCACTGGTGCAGGACAGTGTCTCAAATATAATGGCACTAAAATTCTTGTGATAATGCAACATTTTATAGAGACAGATTTGGCTATGCAGTTAAAAATAAAAACAATTGAATATCTTCCAGGTTAAAAAAGCCCAATATTGTATGTTATTAGATATATTGCCACTGAAGATGTTATAAGAGGAAAGGACAGACTACATATAAAGTGATCCAAGTCCCCCCCCCCCCCCCCCCCAAAAAAAAAGAAGTGTAAATGGCTCTGTGGTTTCTTAAGTGACTAAAACCTTGGTGGAAATTTCAAAACAGAAGATGGGCCAATAAAAAGCAAAGATGGAAAAATGCTTACAACTCAGCTGGAACAGAAAAATAGCTAGATGGAGCATTTCAAAGAAGTTCTCTGCAGACCCAGATACATCTAAGCACCAGATTTTGATGAAACATGTGAATCTGATCAATCTGACATTAACATCAATCCAACAGAGATGTCAGAAGTACAGGCTACATTCAAGAAGCTGAAAAACAGTGGCAGGAGATGATCAAGTGACAGCAAAAACGCTAGCAGCATTTGATACCACCAATTTAATGAAATTGAAACAACTGTTTAATGAAGTCTGGAGAAAAGAGAGGACCCCTGGCCAGTAGAAGCAAAGAATCTGTTACAAGACCCAGTGTGATCTCACTGATTAGTAACTGGAGATGAGTTTCCTTATAACACAGTAGCTGTGCAAGTCTTCAAGGACGATAAGGACATTGCGGAAAAACAAGGAATTCTTTGCACTGGTCTTCATGGTTGAGGATGTGAGGGAGATTCCTGAACCAGAGCCATTCTTTTTAGGTGACAAATCTGAGGAACTGTCCCAGATTGAGGTGTCATTAGAGGAGGTTTTGGAACAAATTGATTAACTAAACAGCAATAAGTCACCAGGACCAGAGAGTTATTCATCCAAGATTTCTGAAGGAACTCAAATGTGAAATTGCAGGACTACTAATTATAGTCTGTAACCTATCATTTAAATCAGCTTCTGTACCAAATGACAGCTAACGTGACACCAATTTTTAAAAAGAGCTCCAACAGTGACCCTGGCAATTACAGGCCAGTAAGCCTGACTTCGGTACTAGGCAAACTGGTTGAAACTATAGTAAAGACCAAAATGGTCAGAAACAGATGAATATAATCCGTTGGGGAAGAGTCAATATGTTTTTTGTAAAGGGAAATCATGCCTCACCAACCTACTAGAATTCTTTGGGGAGGGGGTCAACATGCATGTGGACCAGGGGGATCCAGTGGATATAGTGTATTTAGATTTTCAGAAAGCATTTGACAAGATCCCTCACCAAAGGCTCTGAAGTAAAGTAAGCTGTCACGGGATAAGAGGGAAGGTTCTCTCATGGATTGGTAACTTGTTAAAAGATAGGAAACAAAGGGTAGGAATAACTGGTCAGTCTTCAGAATGGAGAGAGGTAAATAGTGGTGTCCCACAGGGGTCTGTACTGGAACCAGTCCTATTTAACATTCATAAATGATCTGGAAAAAGGGGTAAACAGTGAGGCAGCAAAATTTGCAGATAAAACAAAACTACTCAAGATTGCAGTCTGTCTGGGACTTAACTAAGCTACAAAGGGCTCTCTGAAAACTGGGTGAATGGGCAACAAAATGGCAGCTGAAATTCATTGTTGATAAATGCAAAGTAATGCACATTGGAAAACAATCCCAACTATACATATAAAATGATGGGTCTAAAATTAGCTGTTACCACTCAAGAAAGATCTTGGAGTCCTTGTGGATAGTTCTCTGAAAACATCCACTCAGTGTGCACCGGAAGTCCAAAAAACCCCCCACAATGTTGGAATCATTAAGAAAGGGATAGATAATACGACAGAAAATATATTTGTGACAATGCGATTCTGGCGGAACCCAACTGAGAGCGCCAACTCAGGACAAATTGCTAAAACAGGGCAGTTACAGCCCAAGGCTGGGGTTTTTCCACCTCTAAGGCAAACCAAACCAGCCAGACTAGGACGACTTCGGTCTCATCCCACTGGCTAACCGCAAGTCTTACAAGCAATCTCCTTAGACACTCCAGTTTCCCAGTATTACCACCAGCGCCACGCGTTATGGGGACAAATGGTTATGAAAACCAATACCCCAGTAAAAGAAAAAGGTTCTCCTGATCCCAAAGGACCAAGCCCCAGACCCAGGTCAATATACAAATCAGATCTTACCCACAAATCACGCTGCCGCCAATCCTTTAGAATCTAAAATCTAAAGGTTTATTCATAAAAGGAAAAAGATAGAGATGAAAGTTAGAATTGGTTAAATGGAATCAATTACATACAGTAATGGCAAAGTTCTTGGTTCAGGCTTGCAGCAGCGATGGAATAAACTGCAGGTTCAATTAAGTCTCTGGATTGCATCCCCCGCTGGGATGGGTCCTCAGTCCTTTGTTCAGAGCTTCAGTTTGTAGCAAAGTTCCTCCAGAGGTGTGAAGCAGGATTGAAGACAAGATGGAGATGAGGCATCAGCCTTATATAGTCTTTTCCAGGTGTAAGAACACCTCTTTGTTCTTACTGTGGAAAATTACAGCAAAATGGAGTCTGGAGTCAGTCCCTGCATACTTTGCTGAGTTATAAGGCGTATCTGCCTTCTCTCAATGGGTCCATTGTATAGCTGATGGTCCTTAATGGGCCATCAAGCAGGCTAGGCAGAGCTAATCTCAGCTTGTCTGGGATGTCACCCAGAAGCATAGCATAAGTTTGCCATACAGACAGTATAGAGCCAATATTCATAACTTCAACTACAAAACTGATACACACATATAGACAGCATAATCATAACCAGTAACCCATAACCTTGTCCTAGACACCCCATTTGACCCCCTTTATACAAGATTTGCGTGCCACTACAGGACCTTGGTTGCAACAATGATCTATACGGTCCCAGTTTATGTCAATAACGTCACAATATTGCCTCTATATAAATCCATGGTATGCCCACATGTTGAATAGCACATGCAGATGTGGTTGCCCCATCTCAAAAAATATATTTGAATTGGAAAAGGTTCAGAAAAGGGCAACAAAAAATGATTAGGGGGTATGGAACAGCTTCCGTATAAGGAGAGATTGAAAAGTCCGTCTTTTCAGCTTGGAAAAGATATGACTAAGGGGGGATACGATCGAGATTTATAAAAACCATGACTGGTCTGGAGAAAGTCTTGGTATCATCGGATTCGATGGACTGACAAATCTGTGCAGATCATCAGTTGTTGGTCTTATGGTGTGCCCTCTGGTAACTGTACAAGCCAATTCTAGAGGTGCACATTTTGCTGCAGATGGTGCATTGGAAGTTCACGGTCAGTGGATTGTGCGCTGCTGATGCTCTGTGACGTCATTCGCGTGTCTCTTGTAGACACCGGCAGTGGTCTTCCTCAAAGGCGATGCAGGTATTTCTGACTGTTGCACGCCACTGTGTTCTGTCGCTGGCAGTGTCCTCAAGGTCCCTAGGTTTGATACTGCTGTAGTGCAGATTGGCTTTGATGGTGTCCTTGTAATGTTTCCGTGGACGACCTATATGCTGGATGCCCTGGGAGAGCCACCATACAGAAGCTGGCGGGGGATTCTGTTGGCATCCATGCAGCTGACATGACCGGTCCAATGTAGCTGTGACTTCGTGATCATCATCATTTCGATGCTTGTCATCTGGGCTCTCTCGAGGACCTCGAGATTGGTCACTTTGTCTTGCCAGCGGATCTTCATGATGTTGCGGAGGCAGCGCATGTGAAATGCTTCGAGCTGCTTGATGTGACGCCTATATAGTGTCCAGGTTTCGCACCCGTACAAAAGAGATGAAAGAACAACAGCTCTGTACACAAGTAGTTTTGTTGACATCCGGATGTTGTGGTGATTTAAAACTTTGACACGCAGACACCCAAGTGCCTGGCTTGCTTTGGATATTCATGCATTGATCTCATTATCCAGTGATCCATCACTGGATATGACACTACCCAGATATTTAAAGTTCTCCACTACTTTCAGTGGAGTGCCGTCGATGGAGATACTCGGGACAGAAGCATTTGATCCAGGTGCAGGTTGATGGAGAACTTGTGTCTTTCCGAGGCTGATAGTTAGTCCGAAAAGTTGCGAGGCCTCAGCAAACTTGTTGACAATGTGCTGAAGATCATTTTCAGTGTGAGCCATGAGGGCACAGTCGTCAAAGAGCACCTCAAGAAGGAGTTTCTGCACTGTCTTAGTCTTTGCATTCAGGCGACAGAGGTCAAAAAGTGAACCGTCGTGCCGGTATTTCAAGTATATACCTCCGTCCAGATCTTCCAGTGCATGGTTAAGGACACATGCAAAGAACAGGAACGAAAACACATCCTTGTTTCACGCCATTAGTGATGTTAAAGGGGGCTGATGTGGCTCCAGACAATACTTCACCTGTCATGCTGTCATGAAAAAGGCGTATAATCTGGACAAATTTTCTTGGGCAGCCAAGTCGTGTTAGGATGTTCCAAAGGGCTCCCCTGTTGACGGTATCAAACGCCTTTGTCAGATCTATGAAGACAGCATACAGGTGCATGTTCTGTTCAATGCACTTCTCTTGTATTTGTCTGACAGCAAACACCATGTTGACTGTGCTCCAGCCAGGTCGAAAACCACATTGACTTTCAGGTAGATTTGCCTCGGAAATACTGGCTATTAGGCTGTTCAAGATGATGCGGGCAATGATCTTCCCTCCAACGGAGAGGAGGGATATGCCTCCATAGTTTCCACATTCTGCTTTGCTGCCTTTGTTCTTGAAGAGGCAGATAATAGCATCGTGAAGGTCCTGTGGTATGTTTTCATCCTCCCAGATGTTGATGATCACGCTGTGGAATGCGTCTAGTGCTGCTGGACCTACTGCTTTATCTCTCTCTGCTGGTATCCCATTGTTTCCAGGAGCTTTCCCTGAACTCATCTGGCTAACAGCTTTCTTAATCTCATCTATAGTGGGTGGAAAGTCAAGATCTGTCAGAGCAGGTTGTTGTGGAATTTCATTAAGGACATTATTCTTCACAGTTGATGGTCTATTGAGAAGGTTGCTAAAGTGTTCTCGCCATCTTTAGTTGATGCCTTCTTTATGTTTAATCAGCATTGTGTTGTCTAATGAGAGCAATGGGGTGGTCCTTGGTTTAAAGGGTCCATAGACAGTCTTAATAGCACTAAAGAACATCTTTAAGTTGTGGGTCTCAACATAGTGCTCAATTTCTTTGGCTTTGCTCTCCCACCAGTTGTCTTGTATCTGACAGAAGTCTTTGTGTTTTGCTCTGAAGGTACTTGAAATGGTCCTGTTTAGAGACTGAGGAGGGGTCATTCTGCCATTCAATAAAGGCTTTTCTCTTTACTTCCAATGCTGAGCATATTTCTTCTTGGTTCTCAAACCAATCCTGATGTGTTCTTTTCTTTGGTCCAAGAGATGTTATTGCTGTGTCAGTCACTATCTGCTTGAACTGGTCCCACTTTTCGGTTACAGTACCGATCAGTTGTCCGTGGGATGTCAGTTTGTCATCAAGACTCTTCTGGAATTTGTTGAAACATTGAGCATCCTTCAGTTTGGCTATATTGAAAGCAGGTCGCACATGCTTAGGGCATTTGTGCCGAGAAGGAACGATGTAGAGTTGAAGAGACGTCCTGACTAATCTGAACTGTCCAGCACTCTGCGCCTCGCATTACTCTGGTAATCAGTAAGTCTTGCCTTTTAACAATGACAATCTATCAGATGCCACTGTTTGGACATAGGGTGTATCCACGTCGTTTTGAATTTGTCCGCTTGTTGGAACAGAATGTTGGTAATGGTCAGGTCATTTTCAGAACAAAAATTCAAAAGAAGTAATCCATTACTGTTCATTTTGCCTACACCATGTGGCCCGATTACTCCTTTCCAGTTCTCACTATCAGCCCCAACTCAGGCATTGAAATCTCCAAGTAGGAGTAGTTTATCTGTTACAGGTGTGGCCTTGATCAGTCTGTCGAGATCTTCAGAGAATTGTTCCTTTGAGTTGTCAGAGCATGTTAAAGTGGGTGCATATGCACTGATGATGGTAACATGACATTTGGCATTTAGTGGGAAGCGTAGCTTCAGCAATCTTTCATTGATGCCCACTGGAAGATCTGGGAGTTGATGCATCAATAAGGTTTTTATTGCCAGACCAACTCTGTGTATTCTATCCTCTGTATCAGTCTTACCCTTCCAGAAGAAGGTGTAACCACCTCCTGGTTCACTCAAGAAACCTTCCCCAGGCAATCTTATTTCACTTAATGCCGCTATATCGATGTTATAATATAGTTAGAGCAATGAGAGCTGTCCTTCTCTCAGGTCTTGCAACAGCTTCTCGATCCATGAGGGTATGAACATTCTCTACACCAATGGTAAGTTCTCAAATTTTTCTTTTGGTTTTGACCGCAGATTGGGTTGAACTGCCAGCCGTGGCTTGCTGGCCAGTTGTTATAGGGCAGGCAATTTTTAGGCCACCTTTTCTAGGCCCCTCTCTTACTAGGGTGAGCAGTGCTGTCCTGAAGAGGGCTGTTCAGACGCCTGGGATGCTGCCGGGCAACTCTGCTGCCCCAAGTACAGAGCTGGACGACCACCTATCCACAGGCCTTGACGAAAGACATCAAGGCCATCCACTGCAACCAAAGAAGTTACCAGTCATGACGATTTTTTGTACCATTGGTGTCTGGCTTCTAAGGTCGAGAGAATGGGATTGCTCTCGTGCAACGGCTCTATCACTCAGAAGCTTTCACGCACAGGTCCTGTGCGAATCAAACAACAACAACATCATCATCATACTACCCAAGTCCTGCAGCGATGTGGGAGGGGCAAAGTGACAGGTGGAGGTTTCCACTGGGAGTCGTAGTCCCAATCCTGCACGCAGGTGGAGAAAGTAAACAAGTGTTATTTACTCCTTCTCATAAGGACAAGAACTAGGGGCCATAGGGTGACCAGATGACAAAACTGGAATATCGGGAGGAAAAAAAGCCATGGGAGCACTCCCCAACCCCCGCAGCAGCTCGCCTCGTCTCCACCTCCCCCCCCCCCCCCCGTTGGAGAAGGTGCCCAGCTGGTGCAATCCCACGGGTGGCCCTGGAGTGGGGGCAGCAGGCCCCAGCCCCCCGTCCCACTTGGGTCCTGCAGGGGAACAAACGGGGCTGCCGCTGCCTCCACGTGGCAGGAGGTGAAGCCCCGGAGTCCCCACGCGGGCAGCTGCTGCTCCCCCACTCCCAGCCTCACCCATGGGCGCGTACAGGGAGCCGGTTCCCCAGGCCGGACCTGGGGCTGCCCTGGCAGGTACCGCCCCCAGCTCCTGCCTGCACTCGGGGCCAGGCCGGACTCACTCACCCAGTGGTCCCCTGCGCCTCCCTCCAGTGCTTGCACCACCACACAGCTGATTGGTGCAAGCCTGGGAGGGAGGAGGAATGGTGTGCTTGGGGAAGAGGCGGGGATTTGGGGAGGGATCCAATGGGGGAAGGAGGGAGCAGAGTTGGGGTGGGAGGGCGCGAGCCCCTCTGGGCTCCACCTGTGTGCAGGAGTGGAGGGCAAAATTGCTTGTTTGTCCAGTGTCCCGACCGAACATCAGTTGGGACGTGAGAAACAAGCAAATATTGGGACAGTCTTGATAAAAATCGGGACATCTGGTCACCCTAAGGGGCCACCAAGTGAAATTAATAGGCAGCAAGTTTAAAACAAAACAAAACAAAACAGGAAGTATTTTTCACACAATGCATAGTCAACCTGTGGAACTTCTTGCCAGAGGATGTTGTGAAGTCCAAGACCATAGCAGCATTCAAAAAAAGAGAACTAGATAAATTCATGGAGGATAGCCATTGATGGACCTATTAGCCAGGATGGGCAGGGATGGTTTCCGTAGTTTCTGTTTGCCAGATGCTAGGAATGTGCAACAGGGAAGGGATCACTTGATGATTACCTATTCTGTTCATTCCCTCTGGGGCACCTGGCATTGGCCACTGTCAGAAGACAGACTACGGGGCTAGATGGACCTTTGGTCTGACCCAGTATGGCTGTTTTTTTTTTTTTTAATATATATATTCTGTAGTGTGAAGAAGAAAGAAAAGATGCAAAGCTTAAAGAACAAGCTGGATTCAGGTCCAAGAGATCGTGTGAATATCTGATCTACACAGGAACGACCATAATATATAGAATGGCAGCCTCCCACCCCCATCCCATCATCAATTCCATTGACTTTGAAAAGTTTAGGCAGCCTGCACAGACATTCATTGTGGAATATTCTTCAGTCCTATGGAACCCCAGCTAAAGTTATCATTAAGGCCATGCAGCGTACTCTGGAAAGATTAACAACCAGAGTGGCTAAGAGGGTACAATGGCATGAAACAGGGCTGCAATCTCTGCTGTTTGGCATGGTCAGACTGGATAATGAAGCAGTGTCTTAGCAAAGCAAACACTGGGGTAGCCTGGGTAGATGGCAAATGCCATGAAGATCTAGACTTTGCCAACAATGTTGCGCTATTGAGTGACACCCCCCAAAAGCCATGAACCAAGACAGATAACTTGGCAAAAACAACAGGTCCATTCAGGGCTCAAAAAAAAAAAAAAAAAAAATCAGTTATGCAAAAAATAAAAATAGAAATCCTTGAAACCCAAGCAGCACCACCACATTAGAAGTCTGAAACATCAAGAGGGAAGAACGGTTGATCTACCTGGCAGCACCACACCAGCCAATGGAAATAAAAAAAAAAGTGACATCAAGGATAGGAAAAGCATTCATGGCATTCAGTGGTGGATTTAGAGTTAGTGGGGCCCAGTGCACAGCTTCATTTTTGCCCCCTCCCCCTCGGGACGCAGCCAAGGAAAAACACTCTTCCCCCCACCCTGCTTTTCATTCTTTTTTTCCCCCCTTCATCCTCCTCCTATATTATAAGTAATAGGAAGTAAATGACAAAGTGAGGTACTTTGGTTGGGGTGCAGGGAGCAGGCACTGGGAGGAAGTTTGGTTTTGAGCTCTGGGAGGGGGTTGGGGTGCAGGTTCTGGGCTGGGGCAGAGGGTGAGGGGTGCAGCAGGGGGTGATGGGGTCAGGCACTGGGAGGAAGTTTGGGTGCAGGCTCTGGGCTGGGGGAGCAGGAGGGGTCGGTGCTTACCTTGGGCGGCACGGCTCCCAAAGCAACTGGCACACCCCTCTGGCAGCGTGGGGGGACACCAGGGGGATCTCTCCATGACTGTGCCCGCCGGCACTGTCCCCACAGCTCCCATTGGCTGCAATTCCCAGCCAATGGGAGCTGTAGAGTAGGCACTTGGGGCAGGGGCAACGCACAGAGACAGCCCTCCTCCCCCCAGGGGCCACAGAGACACCAGCCGCTTCCGGGAGTGGCACAGCAGGAGGCAATGTGGGCAGGGAGCCACCTTAGCTGTGCTGCTGCTGGCACATCTGTGTGCCCCTTGGTGGGAGGGGGGAGCGTGGGTCTCATGTGCTGCCTTGGGCGGGGCCAGTACATGGAGCTGCCCCCTCCCCACAGGAGCAAGCAGAGACATGCCAGCAGCCGTCAGCTTCTGGGAACGGCGTGGGGCCACTGGCCATGGAATGCAGGCAGCCTGCCTGCTTGAGCCCTGCTGCACCCCTGCCAGCGACTCAGGGGCCAGTTGTCAGATGAGATTTGTCTTTCATTTTGGGGGCCTGTCACTGGGAGCCCCATGCCACCGCACTGTTTCATGGTAAAACCACCTCTGATGGCATTTACTAAGAAAGCAAGGATATACAGCATCAAAATAAAACAATTTCCAACCCAAATGTAATATTACTTAACATATGGCTGTGAAACTGTAGCTCTACCAAACCATTAAACAGAAAACTAGATCCCTTTGAAAATAAATGCCTATGAAAGATTCTGTGCATTGGGTGGAAAGACTTCATCATAACCAGCAAAGAAGTCTGAGAAATCACCAACCAGCAGCTCGTTCCCACCAGAATGAGAAGGAAGCATTGACATATTTGGGACATGTACTCAGATGCCAAAACAGACTCCCCACCCCACCCCCCAAGAAGTTGTCAAATGGAAACCAACTACTCTAAGGAAATGAATGCCCTCAAGAGAAGCCTCAAGAACCCCCCTTTAGTAGGGAGGGCAGACTAGTTAATCTCAGCACCACAGGGCAGATGGAACAGCAAATGACAGGGTGGAAACAAGTCTCTTCCATCCCTCTAAGCACTAATGTTAGTGCAAGAAGGATGTAATGATTTGTGTGTTATATATATATATATATATATAAATAAAATAAATAAAAGTATCTTCCATTGTGTGAAGGGTGAGTGAGCAATTAAATAGATGGAAGTTTATGCTCAATTCCCTACCCAGAGTTCTGGAAAGTCTGATGAGACTTGACAATATCCAGATTACTCGTTAGTGCTCTGGTCTAAATGGTGGCAAAAATTCCACAACACTTACTGTACTGTAGAATAGAAATCATATGTAAATTAGACAGTCATCCAAAAATAGTTATAGTTTACTTGCTGATTAATAGTTATTCCAAGTAGAACTGTGCAAACTATGAAATTCTCAGTTTGCTGGTAATTCTGAAAAATTAAGAAGATTTCAGGTCCACCCAAATACACATTTTTTAAAGTGCAACAAAACATTTAGATGTTGAGCATTTTTTAAATGGCCTTTAATTTTTTTTTTTAAATAAAATGTAAGGAAGTTTCTAAACAATGTTTTAAATTGAAAAAAAATTCATTTCAAAAACATTGAAACTAAATGCTTTGACTTTCAGAATATTTTTTGGTCCCCCTCAGCCCCATGAACAATTCAGTGAAACTGACAAATTCACAAAGCATTTGGTATTGCCAAGTCCGCATTTTTCAATGCAAAAGTAATGGTCTTCCAAGATGCTGCATACCCTCAAGTTCTGATGACTTCAGTGGCAGTTGAGGTCACTCAACACTTTTATAGGCATGCTCAGCATCTGGCAGGATTAGGCCTCAAGAGATGAATCATTGGTGAGGTGTAGCTATTAATGCACATTACAAGATGGGCTGGGTGGTATGTTCTTTAATGTACATGGGTATATACACAATACAATTTAATCTAATTTACAGTGGGCCAAATCCTGCCATCCTCTTTCAGGCCCTTTTCAGGGAAACACACAAGTGGTTAACTTGTCCATCTCTGTCCAGCAACACACCTCAGCACATGCCTTGCTTTAACACATGCTTAGTTCCATTAAAATCAATAGGTCTTAAATGTGCTTAAAGTTGTTCATATGCTTAAGTAATTTGCTGAATCAGGGACTCAATCCCTACTCTTCCAACAACTGCCATTGATTCATTGGGATTGTGCCTGAGGAAGTTCTGCAGGCCAGGTTGTGATCCTGCCTGTGCCACCATGCAAGGGGGTATAAAGACATTCCCTTACTCCACTAAGCCAGCTACTTGGACTGTGGATAGCAGTCAGGGGAGGAGATGCAGTCTTCGCAGAGACTAATGACCCTTGCCCCATGCTACATGGTAGGCATTTGGCAGAGCCTTGGCTTCACCCTGAAAATGCACTGGCTAGTGCAGCTATGCCAGCAGGCGGGGGGGGGGGGGGAAGCATGGCACACTTGGCATAGACCAGGCACATGGTACTGCCTGCACAGAGCAATGTGGAGCCCAGAAGACAGATTGAGTCAGTGAGACACAATCTGCCTTCCTGGAGCAGCTCAACAATTCAATGCCCACTGCTCCTGGCATAGCTACTCTTATACCCTGCATAAGTAGTGCAGAATTTGACTCTAGCTTAAAAGTAGTCTCCAACTTTAAACAGATTTCATGTAGTAGGAAACACCACTAGATGGAAAGTATTTTTTCCTATACGATATGTCAGTGGGGGGGAGGGGGGAGAAGGGGGGGAAACTACGCAAATTCTTTCCTGAATAAGAAAAAAAACCCACAATAGAACATTTTTAAACTAGTAAAAAAAGTAAAATTTATAAATCATTGGCTTAGTCATTATCAACTAGAACCCCCACAGCCTCCTCAAAGTGAACTACCACTCTTTAACATGCTGTTGGGTTCTTCACAATGCAAAACTAAAGTTTAAAAAAAAAGTGGGGCAAAGCAATGCCAGTGGGCTGAAATTCCTTTAACGGATCTTGATGACAGTTATTTTCCAGGTCTGCAGCTCAGCAATCATGCCTCTGAATGGCTTTCCACGTGAAGTGTTTGAAGAAGTGGTCGACGTGTCACTGATCTGAGGTCCATTGCCTGGTCTTCTTTAAGGACAAGATAAAGAGAAGGGAAGGTGATACTGATATGGGAATCTGAACCAAATGTTGTCACGGTCTAACAACGATTAGATGCTTTTGTCATGACTTAGACAACCTGAGGGAAGAAAGGGGCAACATTAGGTGAAGTACAGTTGCAAAGGGGAAGCTTCTGTACTGAAGAGCAACGGGCGGGGGGGGGGGGGAAAGAAGAGTCAGATCTTACTACACCTAATTTTAGCCATTTAATAATATCAGTTTAATATCTCATATATTCTCCTGCAATGACTAATATACATTTCATGATTGAGTGTCTCTCTTCCTTCTCTGAACTAGAGTTCTTACTACTTGTGCTCACAGCAGCCTTAGCTTAATGATGAGGTATGAGTATGAAGAACATACATTAAAGACATGTTTGGTAGCCCCAGGCTACATCACATTTCACTTTTCCTTTGCACAGATCAGTAAATAAAGCACAACACTGAGGACTAACATAGACTGAAAATTTAAACCTCCTAAATTGCAGGAGAAATGTACAAATTGTACACGTATGCTTCATATATTTACTGTATTCAACATATGGCTCTGAAAAACTGCACCACAACTCCTTCAAGCCAACATTCTTTTTTCACAGGTCAGTCACTTGGAGTCAAATTACTATCTTTGGTATTACTCCCTTGCCTGCTTATCAACCTACGGACTGATTATGGCCCTAGGGAGTCCAACCCAATTGAAAAGATGGAGATATTTTAGAATTCTGAAAGAATTCAATGGCAAATACTTAACAGTTCACTCAAGTGCATTATCACAATTACACCCCCTCCCGTCCTAAAACTACGATAACACAGGATATGTGCTGTTTAAAAAGACCTTCTCCTATTTCAGAGTGCCATTAATTGCCTGGTTCAGGCTTAGGTCTAGCCTCTGTACTGTCCATCATAAATAATCATTGCAATGCCTTTAGTTTACACTGTACCCTTAATAGTAACTTCTGAAGGAAGCTACCACCTTCTCTACCAGCTAGAGACACACCTAGGGATGCTTTTTGCTACCACTGAAGTCAATGCAAGCTTTGCCACTATTTGGCAGTATCAACTCATAGTGCCCTCTGCCAGCTGGTCCCATGAGTGGCAGTGGCAGTACCCTCTACAGGTTCTTCATTCTCTAGATACTACAAGGTACATGTGCACTCCAGGGGAGTGGGGTTGTTCTTAATGCTAGTTACTTCTTACAGTCATTTGGCAAGTCCTCTGGTTTTCAGATAGTATGTCAAATTCTGAAGCCCCCACTTAGGTGTTTTCTTTGAGTGATGGCTTGGCCTATTTAGTTATTTACTTGTGGTTGATATCTTAGATACCTCACAAGACAGCAAGAGAAAAAGCAGAAAAATCACAATAAATATGCCACAAACCAGCCACAGAAGCAATATATAAACAGTAGCCCTTGTGTCACTGTAAGCTCCAACTTGTCTACGTTTTTAGAGGAGGTCTGTAAGAAAGAAAAAAATATAAGGGCATGAAGGATGGTCTGGTGGATAGGGCACTGAATTGGGTCTGAAAACCTAAGTTCAAGGCCTTGCTCAACAACCGCCCAAGGTAACACAGGAAGGCAAGTCACCTAATCTACGCTGCACCTTCATTCCCAATGTGTAAACTGGGACTAGATTTCCTCATCACACAGGGGTGTAAGACTAAAATCCATTGATGATTGTGAGGTGCTCAAACACTAGAGTGGGGAGAACCACATACGTACTTATTTAGGAAAAAAAGTATCCAGTGTGAGAGTCTGGTGCCTGCCTAGTCATCTGATTGCAGCACCTTGCTCATCTCTGAGGAAAGCAGTCAGAGGTAGCAGAACTGTGGCAACACTGCTGCCCACAGCCAGCTGGGGAGCAAGGCATAAGCCTCATTTCCCCCTTTATTGAGATAGTTGAAGTTGCACAGAGAATGGCCATTTTAATTGTGTCAGGCTTTTGTCAAGTCTGCAATTTCCTAAATTATGATCACCCAGACTAGAGTTCACAACGAATGGAATTAGATCCATGCTCAGGGGAAGATCAAAGTGTGGGCTTTACCTATTCCCTCACTTTTCAGATTAACTTTATGGCTCAAGAGGAGGTTTGATAAGACAGAGCTTTTACTACAATGTAAATCACAGCTTTGAGTGTAAAAGAAATGCCTAGCTCCAATGTCAGGAGCCAGGTGGTTAAAGCTGCTGCTACTTTTGGCTGCACAAAAGAGGTGAGAAGAATGTTGTGTTGAGCTGAGGTGATAGAGATCAGCAGGAATTTGGACCTGGAGCGTGGATGTGACAGAGAATCTATGGTTTGAAGTTTCTTATTCCTCCACCATGGGATCCTGACTCACCATGTCAAGCAAGAAGGCCACAAAGGAGGAGGAAAAAATGTCTCTCCCCTCAACCCACCCCAAAGTTTAAATATACACCTTTGTTTGCATTCCCAGGGTCTGCAGAGTAAGTGCATCTAGTAGCCACCACTAAACAGAACCTCACTGTAGACTCGTTTTCCTCCATCACAGACCCTCTCCCCAAAATATGAGGTGTGTGTATCCCATATGCCGATTCAAGCAGACAGACTTCATCACAACTAGGGTGACCAGACAACAAGTGTGAAAAATCGGGACAGGGGGTTGGGGGAGGGGTGGGGGTAACAGGAGCCTATACAAGAAAAAGACCCCCAAAAAATCAGGACTGTCCCTATAAAATTGGGACATCTGGTCACCCTAATCACAACCCTCCCACCCTGGGGACTAGTTAACACCCTTGCTGGCAGTCTCAGCAGATGCCAATGACTGAGACTGAATGCACCTAGAGAGGAGTCCTCCACATCAGAATTGAAGCACATTGGTAGGGAAGTGAAAGGAATCTGGTACTTCTGCCTTCCATGTTATTTCTGTTCTGTGGATAAGCAGGGGACTCGCATCCCTGGGCGGTCAATACACCACTACCCATATTTAGATTGTAAGGTCTTTGGGGTCCTGGTTCATGCCTGCAGCTCCTAAGTGCTACTGCAATACAAATATTAAAAAAATAATCTTAAAATGTTCATATAGATTTCAACGTGCTGAATCAGAATACTGCTGTCATTGTATTATTTGCCTCAGACAAAAAAAGTGTACAACTTCCCAGACAAGTAATTTTCTACTTGGGGGGGAGGGGTGTGTGTGTGTCTTCATCTCACATTTGGTCTTGGGAAGAGGAGAGGATTATACTGCATCATGTGTGTGAAGAGGAATATTGACTGTGTAGAGCTAGGACACATGAACACAGTCGTAAGGGCCTCTCAATGACCTAACTTTTGTTCTTTTCCTGCCATCCATATTTTTGTGTCCATGTTTCACTTTCTTGTCCCAGAAGTAGCAGATTCCTGCTCTGTTTCTTCCTCACATGCAAATGCTCAATCCCTATGACATGCAGACACCTCTGAATTAGTCTAGTTCCCATCTCCCCGTGATGGACAGAGACACTGCGATACTGTGACGTATTATCCCCTTTTACAGAGGGAGCTGTGAGGCACAGGCTAGATTAGTGACTTGGTCATGGTCACACATGACATCTGTGTCTGAGCCTGGAACTGAACCCAGTGCTCCTCAGTCCCAGTACAGTGCCCTACTTGCTAGGCTGCCCTTCCTCCTTATCAACCATTAAAGCAAGATGGCATACTCAATTTCAGGGTCAGAGGGCAAGGAGAAGGGAAGTCTTGGACATGCTGTCTGAATGCTGGAAATGGCTACAGTTTATCACTTTTCAGATTGTAGTTAAAGGAACACTGTGGAGGCTGGAAGGACAGTACTAGAAAGCAAAGTAGCACATAGAAAGCTATAGAACAAAACATTGCCAGAAGAGCAACAGACTAATGTGGGGTTCCATGCAGAGCAGATAAAGCACACGACCACTGTGGTTGCAAGCTGAATCCAATTCTGTTTATTACAAGCTTTCTTTTATAGTTTTTCTCAACATTACATAACACAATTAGGCTATAACAACACATCTACGGATTGGACAAGAAGGAGAATCATGTGTTTATCACATGTATAGCCCCACACCGATTGGTTCAACTGTTCCTTACATAAGGCCATGATTTGTTTACCTCATCTTATATAATACTAGACCACCAGGGGGCCTTACATAAGGCCATGATCATCTTATATAATCCTAGACCACCAGGGGGTCTTACATAAGGCCATGATCATCTTATATAATCCTAGACCACCAGGGGGTCTTACATAAGGCCATGATCATCTTATATAATCCTAGACCACCAGGGGGGCCTTACATAAGGCCATGATTTATTACCTTGCAAGTGTCCCATCGTGACCCTTACCTCCTCATGGAACTTTTCATTAGGTTGGTGTAGGGATGATACATCCCCACACCTCCCCCCTTTTTCTTAAATAAGGCCTATAGGAGGGTCCAACTAACATTAGGACAATTACTAGCCACCTGACTACTTTTTTTTTTTTTTTGAACCTATAAAACTGACGACAGGTGACATTCAACAACTGGGAAATATATGGAGAACTATTAAAAAACATAATATTACATAAATACCCACGAAAACCATTGGGGTGTAAATAAGGATAGCCAATAAGACATGTTTTAAAGGGATCCGATGGGGTGGCTATGGACAAGCAAAAAGGGCTTCTTGGCCAGTCTGGTTCGCCCAGGTGATACAAACATTTTGTCGTGGGTTAACAAAAGGTACAGAGTTTGGACATACAAAGACCCCTGCTCCTATAATAAGGAGTCCGAACAAATAGAAGTACCACATTATCAGGTGTCTAGGCTGTGACAAACAATAAGTGCAGGTCCGGTGCTGCGGGGTCCTGTGGATCCGGTGTCACTACTGGATAAGCCTCGGGCGCAAATTCCCCCTCTATATGGGCTTCCCTAATAAGTCCGTGCCAACGCCGTACGGAGTCCGGGGGGCCCGAGCCGCCCGGGATATTGTCCGAAGCATGTCGCAGGGTGGAAACATCGGATGAGCAAACGGGTTGGCGACATCCAGTGGCCGGTGCGTGGACACGTTATCCTGTCCAGTGCACCCAATCGCGCAGCCCCACAAACCACAATGAGGACAGGGGGTAGCTACATCATTCGCCGGAGGGATCTTATCCGGCGGTTTTTTCCTATATGTCCTTTCAAAGTTAGATAAGCCTGGCTCCGCCATTCTTTTCAACCTATTCCGCAACTTTTCACCCTGCCCCGGGAACTCCACCCGGAACTTTGGGGTACAAACATCATTGGTGACAGGAAAGCCGGGCTGGTTCAGGGCTTGCAATGTGTGGGACTGCGGGGGATGGCTCTTACCGGCCAAATGGGACAACTGATTCAGCATGTCCTGTAGCTGAAGGCCCTGTTTGTACATTTCCGCCCGAAATTCTTGTAACTTATCCCCTTCTGGGCTTGAGACCTCCATTTTATTCGCGGGGTCGTCCGGTAACGGGACGATACTAGGATCAGCTTTGGGTACACCGGGGATGAGTGGTATGATAGTGTCCTTACCCCCAAAGAACTTACGGGCTCCCACCGGCAACACATAAGGCGGCTCCTCTTTTGGCCGAAAGAGGTCATTAATGGCCGACTGGACCTCAGCTTCTGCCGCAAGCGTCTCTATCAGTTTCTTAGATTTGCACCATATTTGGCTTAATGACACGGCCTCCTTGTTGCCGTGAGAGACTGACTCCCAGAGGTCAGAGCCTAGACTTTCCCAGACTGCCTTATTAAAGACAGTATCAGGAGTAACAAAAAACCCGCGTCTCTGCCCCCATTTCAACAAACGGGACAACGCGTTAGAGGGAAGCTTCTCTCCCCGCTTTTTAGCGATGCGTAATAAAAAATCATGCACCGTCTCCTCCTCTGCAGACAAAGCAGAGTCCATTTTATTAAATGCAGCCGCTTACCTGTGAGCTCACGAACGTCTCTCTTGGACGACCAGGAGCCGGTATCCTCCGGTACCTCCTGCCGCGGCTGCCACCTCCGCCTTTTCTCACCGAACGCTTTAGTCAGCTGTGAGCTCACGAACGTCTCTCTCGGACGACCAGGAGCCGGTATCCTCCGGTACCTCCTGCCGCGGCTGCCACCTCCGCCTTTTCTCACCGAACGCTTTAGTCGGCTGTGAGCTCACGAACGTCTCTCTCGGACGACCAGGAGCCGGTATCCTCCGGTACCTCCTGTCGCGGCTGCCACCTCCGCCTTTTCTCACCGAACGCTTTAGTCGGCTGTGAGCTCACGAACGTCTCTCTCGGACGACCAGGAGCCGGTATCCTCCGGTACCTCCTGTCGCGGCTGCCACCTCCGCCTTTTCTCACCGAACGCTTTAGTCGGCTGCCTCGATGTCCAAGCCGAATCACGTCGGGGTCACCATTTGTGGCGTCCCAGGCGGAGCGGATAAAGCACACGACCAATGTGGTTGCAAGCTGAATCCAATTCTGTTTATTACAAGCTTTCTTTTATAGTTTTTCTCAACATTACATAACACAATTAGGCTATAATAACACATCTACGGATTGGACAAGAAGGAGAATCATGTGTTTATCACATGTATAGCCCCACACCGATTGGTTCAACTGTTCCTTACATAAGGCCATGATTTGTTTACCTCATCTTATATAATACTAGACCACCAGGGGGCCTTACATAAGGCCATGATCATCTTATATAATCCTAGACCACCAGGGGGTCTTACATAAGGCCATGATCATCTTATATAATCCTAGACCACCAGGGGGGCCTTACATAAGGCCATGATTTATTACCTTGCAAGTGTCCCATCGTGACCCTTACCTCCTCATGGAACTTTTCATTAGGTTGGTGTAGGGATGATACATCCCCACAGACTAAGATTGTTTTATACAGTTCATTTAGTGTCTCTTACAACTTGCACTGTACACTATAAGCCAGTTGTTCTCAACTGGGGATACGCAGACCCCTTCCAGATACATGCCTAGTTTTACAACCGGCTATGCAAAAAAATAAACACACACAGTGAAGTCAGTACAAACTAAAATTTCATACAATGATTTGTTTATACTGCTCTATATACTATAGCCCCTACAGTTAAGGTGTAATAAATAATGACATGAATGGTTTCTACTTCACCTAAAATCAATACTAGCATATTAGGATAGTAACTTATTAACGCAAGGAATAAAGAAGCTTGTTTCACAGCTCATTTTAAGGGTACATATACATTCAAATTGCTGGGCAGGGGGAGATGTGATTTCCAGCTTGGGTAAACAGATGCGCACTTGCTTTAAAAATCAAGCTAGCATACCCAAAATAGAAAAGTAGCAGTTGTGGCACAGGTGGTAGGACAAGCTAGCCACCCAAATACATACCTTGGGATTTTACTCATGGTAGCTAGACCCTCCTGCCACCTGTGCCATCAGGGCTGCATTTCTTTTTTAGTGTGCTATCTCAAAGCTAGTGTGCATATGTATGTCCACCCAGGGGTGACAGTCTTCCTAAAAGCTGGGCATGAGGCCCCGTCACCTCCATGGCCCTACTCCTGCCTCCCTCTCCCCTGAGGCCCCACCCCCTGGCAAGGTCGGAAGCCATAGCTGGGCCAGGGAGCTTGGGCCCCTTCACCTGCCCTGGGTGGGGGAGCCTGAAACCAGCCCCTGGCACATGTCCCCACCCCTGGGGCCCCCTGCCCAGGGCAAGTGAAGGGTCTGCAGCTCCTCACAGCTGCCCACGCAGCTCTTACTCAGAGCCTTGGGGGCCAAAGAGCCATCCAGGCAGCTGTGGGGAGTCATGGACCCACTATCTGCCCTGGACAGGGGACTCAAGGAATGGAGACAGGCCAGGGGTTGCTCTTGGGTCTCTCCACCCTAGTCAGGTGGAGGGTCTGCAGCTCCCTGAGCTGCTCTGGAACAGGCTCCAGCTTCTGGCCTGGCTGGGGAGGGGGGCCTTTGGGTAGGAAAGGAAGGGCAGGGGCCAGGCCCTTCCACTTTCAAAAGTGGAAGGGCCTTGAGCCCCCCTTGTTCTGCCACCCCGGCATCCTCCAGAGTTGGAAGTTACATCACCAACTTTTATGTAGACATACCCCACATGCCACACTAGGATTGCCAGGCATCTAGTTTTTGATCGGAATGCCTGGTCAAAAAGGGACCCTGGCGGTTCCAGTCAGCACCACTGACCAGGCCATTAAAAGTCCAGTTGGTCCCAGACAGACTGGGGCTCGGGAGGGTGTTTGGGGTGCAGGTTCCCTGCAGCTGTCACCTCCCGGGAAGCTCCTAAGTGCAGGGTTGGCCAAGGAAGCTCTGCAAGCTGCCCCGAGCGCCGGCTCTGCCCCCATAGCTCCCACTGGCTGTGGCTCTGGGCCAAAGGGAGCTGGGGCAGCGCACAGAGCCTCCCTGCCCACCCCTGCTCTTAAGAGCCACAGGGGCATCTCACTGCTTCCAGGGAGGCGCCTGAGGTGAGTGCCGCAGGGAGCTTGCACCCCAAGCCCCTCAGCCCCGAGCCCCCTCTTACACCCCAAGCCACTCAGCCCCACCCCCTGCCACAGCCTGGTGAAAATGTGCTAGTGATGGAGGGTGGGGGAGAATGAGCGACAGAGGGAGGGGGGTGGTGTGAGCTAGGATGGGGCCCCAGAGAAGGGTCAGGGCAGGACTGTTTGGTTTTCTGCAACTAGGAAGTTGGCAACCCTAGCTACCACCAGCAGTGTGTAGTAGATGTAACCCTTTCCCAGCTGCCTCTCCTCCACCACAGTCTGTCTCAGAAGAGAAAGATTCCAGCAATGGAGAGGCAGAATACTAGACTGCTAATAGCACAGCTTGAGCGAGTATGTACTCACATACTCACACCCTTCAGGCATGGCTCTACTCGCCTAAGCTATGCCTCCGCATCTACAGTGCTATTTATACCCATGTAGCCCCTTAGCATGGGTATGTACACTACACATTGCCAGAAGGGTGCAGTGTAGTAAATAGTCTCAGAGTACGTACAAGACCATGAAGGAAGGCTGGATCAAGTCACCTGTATTATTCAGATGGGACTAGGGTGACCAGACACAGCAAGTGTGAAAAATCGGGACAGGGAGTGTGTGGGGGGGGGGGGAAAGAGAAGGGTAATAGGAGCCTATATAAGTAAAAGACCCAAAAATAGGGAATGTCCCTATAAAATCAGAACATCTGGTCACCCTAGATGGGACTGTGCATGCAATTCATGCCTGTTCAGAAAGGAGAATGGGGGCATTCTGCAAATTGTGAAAGAGCTCACTTACTGCAGTCACCCCCCTTGTGGCTGGGAGTGGCATAGCAGGCTCTCCTCTCTACCACCCCCTGCTAACTCCTCAGGCCTGCCTGTCTCTTCCCATAACTCAGTCCTCTGACCAGGTCACAATTTAAGTCCACCACCTCTCCAAATGTCTGTACATGAGGTCTCTAGCCCTAACTCTGGGTCCTGTGGTCCTTACACCCTGTTGGTGCAGAGCTTTCCAATGTCCTTGCCCCCTTATATCTGGGGCTTCATACTATCCTCTCCGGTAGCTGGTGGGACAATCCAAGCCCTCCCACTACATCCCCAGGACACTGTAGCAAGCGGGCAAGTTACATCTGTGCAGACCTATCTGTTACCTCCCTGAGCTTCTTCACCGTGGTCTTTTCCCAGGCCTTCTCCCCAGAACTTCTCTAGGTTTACCTGTCTCTCAGGGTGCTCCCCTGCAATCCCAAACAAACCAACTTCCACTCTCCGCAAGCCTGGCCTTGCATGTCTTAACTCCCCCCAGCTGTTCCTCCACTGAACACCTCTCAGAGCACCACCCGTGGAAGTCCAGATCATGCCCTTTTATCAGGGCTTATCACTGGAGCCTGCCCAACTCCCAGTGGCTGCTTCATCTCTATTCAGAAGAAAATCCCAGAATCAACTCTTTCTCTACTCTCTCATCCCAGAGAGTGACTGCAGAGTTTTCCCCTCCCCATACCTTTCTTCTACTCTCAGCTTCCTCTACTTATACTCTTCTCCTAGTCCCTTCCCAGCCGGGCTTCATCATCAGTTAATGTTGGCCAGCCCTCCAGGTGCAGCCCAGGATGCAATCCGTCCTCTCAGGCCCACATTAACCCATTCAGGGCCTGTGCAGCGTACACACCCCACCACACTAGTGTCTACCATTGCCTTGATAGTCACATCTGCTCAAACAGTTTGACTGTCACCTTGTGATGACTGGATCACAAAAGAGATAAGCCTTAATACCACTACAGCTAAATAATAAATAATAATCTCCTTTAACCCAAGTAACAGGACTTGTTTTTGGAGCCCAGCTTCCCGAGTTCTAACCCTGTAGCCATAGGACTGCAACATGACTGAAATTACATCTACCCTTATTTTCCTGTGAATTAAGCTTTTCTGGTATTGTAATTCACACAAAAGTAAACAGGCTTGTGCCAATTGATGCCTAGAACATTTCCTGAAATTTCTCAATTGATCAGATGCAGTGTTCCAAAGTTCTCAATATAGACAACCAAAGATGCCTTTGAGTTTAGTGTTAGCCCTCATTTTGCTAAGTCAGTGAACAGCCTCAAAAAAGGAGACCAATTAAAGAAACCTTAAAAAAAAAATTCACATCAAAACCTACTCCTGACTTCAACAGAACCAGATTTGACCATTTAAGGAGAACAAGATTTGTCTTCATTAGCCTGTTCTCAAATCCAGATCTGGGAACAGTAGGTATTTTATGTTCAGTTTAAATGTCCTGCACTGAGGGCCTAGAGAAACATACAACATTGTTTAAAAAGATCTTAAGCTTCTTTCTGATCATTTTGGAATTTGTACACTTAAAAACCTGCTAACTGAAAATTGGCTAAACGTATGTATAACCCATGTCATCACACTGTGATTCTATCTAGCAATGGAACATGTATGGCAGTTTGAGTCTGCTACCGAGACAGCCAGCAAATATCATTCTTTAGCTCAAATGGTAGACTCAAACTTTTCTGTGTAAAGGTCCCAGATTCAATCCCTGTAAGCAAAGCATATGGCTGGGTCACTAAGTGATAACATTGCAAGTTCCTGACAGGCATAGGCAGAATAAAACCCTGAATTCACCCAGAAATTCCTAGACAAAAACTAAAGCACGTGAACAAGACTACAGTCCGATAATCTGATTTAAAAGCACAGTGCCATCTAATGACGAAGTAGTTGGCTGCATTTATCATTCTACTATTATTAATTATCTGCATTATCATAGCACCTAGGAGCCTCAGTCATGGACCCTGAGGTGATAGGTGCTGTAAAAACAGAACAAAAAGACACTGCCTTAACAGTAACCCACTGATACGGATGTAGATCCCATACATTTTTGAAAAATGTTCTACTTCGTGATCATTATGGTTTCATATAGATCTCCATTCATAAATAAAAATCTACAAAAGGAGGTGTTTAAGAACTTATTGGCTCCTATTGCTTATTCCTCACTTGGAGTTACCATCATATTTGTGACTTCAGAGTTGGTTGATAGATGACTGATGTAATCAAGAATTGTGGCTAAACAGCACAACTGATAAACTCTTAAAGATCATGTCATTGTGCCCTAGGGTGACCAGATAGCAAGTGTGAAAAATCAGGACGGGGTGGGGGTAATAGGAGCCTATACAAGACAGACCCAAAAATTGGGACTGTCCATATAAAATCAGGGCAACTGGTCACCCTATTGTACCCTGCCCTTCTAATGTCACAAGTAGCAAAAACGAGAGAAGGTTTAAAAGAAAACCCACCCTAGAAGTGATGTACAGCCAGAACTATTCCCCCATGTTTTCAGAGCTTCCTGTGAAGCCTTGTTTGATCCTTAATTCAATGCTATTGCTGATTTGGTGAGAATCGAGAGAGAACAAGCATATGGGTGTTTAGGGAAAGCCTTGGGCTTGTGCCAGTGGCCACTGGATGATTCATAGAGGTGATGCAGAGTGGCAACAAAAACACCTCCCTCCTGGTACTACACAGAGTTTCCCAGGGAGCTGGCTGTGCTTGACAGAGCAACAGCCTAGTGACCTGAGCTAAACCCCACTGTACTTGTGACTTCAGAAAGGGGTCAAGAAAGACAGCTGTCCTATACCATGTATTCCCCCCTCATCTCACACATGGATGATCTTACAAAAATAAAACATGTGCACACTTACTGTCACCAAGAGCTACCTATGAGCTATGTCCTTTACGAGTGGTACCACTCATAATGACATTGATTTGAAAAGCCACCACACACCCCCAACAGCCTGGGACAGAAACATTTTAGCACTTGCTTAATACCTAAATCCAACACTTTATAAACAAACAGGAAAAAAAAATAAGTTTCTCAGTAGGAAAGCACCCCCTGGCTCAAAGTGGTTTCCATTATATACAGGGTTTACAGTTTTGTTCAATAGCTTTCAGCACCCCCACTATACAAATTGTTCAAACACCCCTGCAGTAGGATGGAAGCCAGTGGAGGCCTATATAGCTTTAACAGACCCCAGGCACTTATCTCAAGCTGAGAGTGTAATTTCATGGTAATAATTTGTTTAAAGTGTTGCTGATTGCTTCCTATTTCTCCCTAGCTAATGACTTTTACACCTTTCTACTGTTGCTTTTATATGAACTGCTATGGCAATTACACTGCAGGAGGATGTTTAGACAACACAGATCCTTTCATCTGACTGCTAAAGCCTCCCAAGACACAGAGACCTGAAAAGATCCTTTTCATTCTCTCCTCTCCTCCCCCTCCCCTTATAAAACAGTTATAGTCAATTGCTCTTCTTGCAGGGCACATATTATAGCACAGCTTCAGCAGCGGCAATTTACTGTTCATAAATTTTCTACTGGTTTGACTCAAACTTCAGAAAAGTAATAAATCAGGAGATTATTCTGGCAATTTTGGGGATCAAAACAATTTCTACTGAAGACCCATTTCAAGAAATTGCCATTCAAATATCGTTCCTTTAAACTACCAAATGAGTTCTATATTTCACCAGCAAATCTAGCATGTGCCAAAGGAAGAATTTTGCATGCATAATTCTGGGCATACATGGGAAAATAGCAACAGGGATTATGGCACTCTTTTCTGCTCCCCATCCTTCTCTTCTCTAGCACCAGCCCTCAGTCTCACCTATCTGTTTTTTGTATCCACTCTAGGGATGGGCCTGACCAAGGATGTTCAGATCCAGATATTCCCAATGTTTGGGAGGGCTCAGGAGAACTTTGGTTTGGCCAATTACAAACAGCTGCCATGTTTTTGTGTATATCCAAACTTCCTTCAAAGTTTCCTTCTGCATCTCATCTGACCTTTCATTGTGCACTGAATACTTGCAGGCAATCAGCCCAGAGGCACTGATTCAAAGAAGAGTGGGAGAAGTAAACCAACAGCCATCAGTAACAATGGAACACAAAAAGCCATCAGACAGGGAGCTCTAGTGACCACTATAGTTAAGAACATGTACATTTCCATTGTAACCTTGTGTTTTCAGTCAATCTGTAATTTATATAGATGACAAATGAATAAAGGCAATTATCAATCTCCATATAGAACCATTTGGGGAATGTACAAATTTGGTAGAAAAATCAATATAATCTGAATAATGAGATTTTTTCAAATATCTTATTGATATCACTGAAATGCAAATGGAAAAATCATGAAAGACTCTTACTAATAGGGCAACATGGAAAAAATCCACAATGAGCCCATTAGAGTCTGCTAAACACAGCTTCCTACTTTTACCTACAGTCTGTAGTATAGTCCCCTTTGACAGCTTCTAATTGTACATTTACTTTGGGCATAGATCATATATAGATTATGAGTTCTCCAGAAATGTAACGGGGATAAAAGGACAAAGTATTGCAAAGGTAGCATTTTTAGAGCTATCAGTTAATTTTTTTAGTTGTCTAGCATTATCAAAACTTTATTAAACTGCAGGTAATCTCAGTCTTCTAGACCATCCAGTGTCCTAGCATTTCCACCACTGCTCGTCTTCCATCAGTGTAACAGGGGCAACATTCTGTAGTTTGTCCCTGTGACAGGGTGTTCCAGGTCTTCATAGTCCTACCATACTCCAACCCAGGAAAGGAACTGTGAAGGTGGGTCATCCAGGCCTGCCTAGAGAGGTTGCATAGAAGCAGCCATCAGAGCCCAGATGGCTCAGATAAAAGGAGCTGCAGGGCCAAGCTGGTCAGTTCCTGTCTGGGACCAGAGGAGCAAAGAAGGGTGTTCCTTGCTAGGCATAGGAGCTTGAGAGAAAGTCAGAAGACAGGTGTGGGCAGCATTTGCATTCAGTGAGTAAGAGGATCTGAGAACTTCAGCCCTGAGAGAAGGATGATGAGAAAGGGGTTATGTGGGGAAAAGGTCCAGGGAATAGCAGCAGTGAACTGGAAGCAGCAGTATGTAGCCGCTATTTATAGGATCCCTGGGTTGGAATCCAGAGAAGTGGTCAGGCCTGGGTTCCCCCACCAGCCACTGACCAAGCAGTCTAAGCCCTGAGCAGGCAACAACGTTCCTTTAGAGGCCTGAACCAAGATCTGAATTTAGAGGGCCCAAAGATGGGGCTGGAGACCCTGATGAGGGCAGACAGTTTGTTGACCTCTTTGCTACTCCGGAAGGAATCTGGTTTTGATTGTGTAATTTGGAGGGCTGAGCCACTGAAGACCCACCTAGTGAGGTCAGCAAGCTCCAAAGGGAGTCGGGACAGAAAGGCCAGCAGTACCACACCCAGTCACTAGAATGCACTCTGGAGGTGAGTGCCCTCATTACAGCCCCTTATTGAAAACTACAGCTTAAGATGATATACATTAATAGCAGAAAAACTAGTATTTCTACCTGTTGCATCAAACTTGTACAGAAGACATAAATGTCCTTCTACACATCCAGAATTCTGTTCTAGTTTTCACCTGCATCTCTGAACACAACCCTGCTAAATTAATTCCTTAAATTTTAACAAAAGGCAGATATAATGTATCCACTCATCAAGAAGAGAAGAATGCAGTTATATATGTTACAAGTAGTGTTACCTGCAGCTTGACCTCAAATATAGACTTATAATGTTCTCTCTAGAGAGTTTTATCTTGCTGCTAAAAATCCCAGAGGTGTTTCCTTATTCCTCACAGTCATAGGCACCAACTCCGTGGGTGTTCCATGGCTGGATCCATGGGAGAAAGAAAAAAAAAAAAAAAAAAAGTGGGTGCACCTCCCCCTTCCCCCAGCACCTCACACCCACCATGGATCAGCTGTTCTGCAAGGTGCGCTTGGGGGAAGGAGGCGGGGCAGATAGAGGCAGGGCCTTGGGGGAAGGGGTGGAGTAGGGGCAGGGTCTGGAGTGGAGTTAAAGGGGAGCACCCCGCAGCACATTAGAAAGTCTGCGCCTGTGCTGACAGTTAGCCCTCATTTTCTGTTCTGTGGTAAGGGGAGGGGGGAAAAACAAACCACAACCTGTCAATTTCTCTGTAAGTTTCTCTTACATGCTTGTTTCACATAAGCACAAGAAGATCCAGTACAAGAACTGTCTATCAAGCTAGTGGAAGAGAGCTAAGCAGAACTAACAGTATTATGCACTTAACACTTGGAGTAGTTGGGAGTGATTTATGTACCCATCTAGCTAATGTTACAGGACTGAACTGTTATGCTGTTACTTGCATTTTCTTTACCAATAAGCTCAGAAACAATCTCCTGTCTAGGCTTGGCAAATGTGGGGGCACACACATTTTCTAGTCTTATGAGGCGAGAACTGCAACCAGTAAGGGATGAAGTAACTTATGAACATCTGCTAACCTATGTGGATAAAAGAAGGCAGGGTAAGATTGCCTTCTTATAACCTGAATTACATTGACTAGTGGAGAATACATATTCAAACCCTGAGATTTATGAATGGACACTGCACAGGCTAAACAAAAAGGAAACTGGTCTATTCACATAGATCTCACATTAATTGAAACATGATAAACTCTACAAATTCTCCACTCTTCTTTAATGTTATCGAATGTAACTGCAATTTCCCCAACCAACACAACATTTATATAACCCATGACACTATCCACATGACCACATTCCATATGAAAGCCCTGCACAGTAGCACTCTACAGTCAAAGCAGCTTTTTTTTTTTAAAGTAAAAAAAGTGGGGTTTTATTGAAGTTAAATTATCTGTTTTTCACAAATTAGAATAACCATTACCTAGATGCATGCAACTTGGGTATTCATCTTGGACATCTAGGTTGAAATTTTCAAAAATATCAGTATTGACCTAATTCTGCTCCTTCTGAAGGTCAACCCTGAGTGTTTTTGAAAATCCTTTTCTAGTATTTTGGTTAATCATAACAAAATATGATTCCTGTTCCATATTTGTGTGACGCTTTCCCAGGGATAGCCAGGGTGGTGAGGCACCTCGCCGCCATCTGCCCTTAGCCTTGTCTGTGCCTGCTGGGATCAGCTCCCTGAAACTACCAGCCTCTGGCAACAAAAGCCCTGCCTTCCAGGCCTCCACAGGCCCTACTCTCTCTGTATAGGTTAGCGATAGGCACACACCAACCTGGACACTTGAAGAACTTGCCTCTGGAATGCCCAGCCCGTTCCACTGAACATGCCCAGAACTCTGAAACTACTCCCTTGGGAATAAATGTACACACCAGCTTGCAAGATTCAAGTCAGGATCACCACCCCACTTAACACAGAGATTATATAATTTTCTAAGTACTATCTATAATCTAATGAAAACATGAATAAGTTTATCAAAGAACAGAGGTTCAAGTGATAGAGCAAGAATATTGGTAACAAATGGTTGCATATAAAACAAAATCATAACATGCTTTCTGGATCCTAAACTTAACTCACAAGACATTCCCCTATCTCCTACAAGATAGCTTACCTCCACCCCCATCCTTTTCTTGGCATTTTCAACCAGTTTGGCTGAGATCCCTTCTCATAGGACACGCCACTGGGGGTCTTCAGACTGAAGAAATAACTGGGGATTCACCTGCACCCCAGGTATAGTTTCCAAAAGTTCATTGTTTTAATCCTAAACAGGATTACCCCTGCTGCTTTTGGTTTTTCCCTTCTGCACAAGCAATCTATTGATTAGCCTTTTGCTGAGACTATGAATAGGGTGATCAGGTGTCCAATTTTCAACCGGAACACCCTGTCGAAAAGGGATCCTGGCAGCTCTGGTCAGCACTACCGACCAAGCCATTGAAAGTCCGGTCAGCGGTGCTAAGGCAGGCTAGTCCCTACCTGTCCTGGCTGGCACGGCACTGCACCCCAGAAGCAGCCAGCAGGTCAGGATCCTAGATGGGGAGCCCCCCATAGGGCTTTGTGCACTGCCCCACCCCAAGCACTGGCTCTGCACTCCCATTGGCTGGGAATGGGGGGGGGGGGGGAGTACCTGCAGGCAAGAGCAGCACATGGAGCCTCCTGGCCCCCTCTCCCTGGACCTGCTGGCTGCTTCTGGGGCACACCACAGTGCCAGAGCTCCCCTGACTGGGAACTGCCCAAGGTAAACCCGTGTCCCAAAACCCAAACTCCTGCCCCAGGTCTGAGCCCCCTCCAAACCCAGAGCACCCTCCTGCAGCCCAAAGCTCTCATCCCTGACCCCATCCCAGAGCCCACACACCCAACCCAGAGCCCTTTCCATCCTGCACCCCAACCCCCTGCAGCCCACTCCCACACTCCAAATCCTGCATCCCTAGCCTGGAGCCCCCTCCTGCACCCCGAACCCTTCATCCCCAGCCCCACCCTAGAGTCCTCACCCCAACTCCCTGCCCCAGCAAAAGTGAGTGGGAGGGGAAGAGAGAGCAAGCCACTGAGGGAGGGGGAACGTAGTGGGCGGGGCTTTATGGAAGAGGCAGGGCTAGGGTGTTCAGTTTTGTGTGACTAGAATGTTAGCAACCCTAACTATAAATGGACATCTATTATGAACCATACAATACTTAATTCGCACATGACCAGCCAGAATAAGATAGTGTATCTTCCCCACTTCCTGTCAGGGGTAAGTGCATCAAGCCTTTTAGACCTAGAGAACATAATTTTCAGTATTTAGACAACTTCACATGTTTTCTGTACATCCATCTCACAATGGTTATGACCAGTGTGACACAGCTTTCAATACAGACCTTGCATTACATTCTTTGGTGGACTAGTAGGTAGATACCAGATCCAAGGGATTCCTGTAACTTTTATGTACCCCTCTGCCAGTTGGCATCAAGAAGTCCTCAAGTCACACATATGCCAAACCAGAGCTTAAATAAGACATCTGAACAACAGAGCACAGCAGTTGGGCATTTATTCACAAGAGTAGTGTCATGACTTTCATGTTAACCAAAGTGAACAACTGCACAATCCACCCTTTCAAAATAAAATAGCAAATCTCATCCCCTACCATAGTACCAAACATTAGCAACGTCTATTCTGAAACAGACATTCAGAGTTCTCCACTGACACTTGACATGCACAAATTATTATTTTTTCCAAAATAGAGAAATAAGTTTAGTCCAAAATTTCAAACTGAGTTGTCTGGGTGTCCAATTCCTTCAGGGTTTGACAGTGTTCTGCCAAGTGATGTAAGAAGGAGCCTTTACTTTTTCTTAAACCAAACAGACATTTCAAGTTGCAAACTCTTCAAAAAGCACCAATTTCCCATTTGTAGGAGTGACTTAGTCCCACAGGAGCCCGAAGTCTCATTAAAAAGTCAATGCAATTTAAACTCCCCAGGATAAAGTTTTCAGATGTGCCTAAGTGACTTAGGAGCCTGAGTCCTACATTCAAAAAGCTTTAGGGGCAAAGCACATAAGAGCTTCTCATATTTACTTGCATTAAGTGCCTAGGTTACTTTAGAAAAAAAGTAAATTATACTCCTAAATCACTCAAAATTATATCCAAAGTCCATTTTTACCATATACTAGATTCTCCATAACCAGTCATTACAATTCACAGGGGATTCAGGCTTCCAAGCTTTTACTGTAGTTTGGCTCCCTGCTAAAAATAACATTTTTACAAACATGTGGGTGTGTTTGCATTCACTATCTCAGTATTGTTTACACTGTCCTAAACAACCTTGTATGGGGAAAACTCGACGTTCCCCATCCCAGTCGTTTTTTTGATGATTATATAATTTTCTGCCAATAATTCTGTACTTTGGGGTTATTGCAAATTATAACATTCCCTTCTTCACTGCAATTTCTTCAACATTACTTGTGAGACAATTTTATGCCCCTGCCAGGGGATTCACTCACCACTAGTATACCTCCTTGGCGCTACATCTGGGGATCAGCTTCTTTCAGGTCAGATGCCCCCTTTCTGACGGTTGCTCACACCACATCCCTCTTCGCTTCACAGGACTTGCAGTGCTCTCTCTCTCTGATGGAGCTCTGCATCCAGACCAGTGTATAGTCCTCCCCTTCTGTAATATCAGAGGCCTACCAAACTAATTCCTCATGCCACTCTACACAGTCTTCCAGTCCAAGGCCAGGTCCTGTGCAACTTTACCAGCAGGTGGTAGGGGAATCTGGGCCCATTCATCACTCTGGGATCCAGCCCAGCAATCCTACATCTAGCAACTACAGGATACTTGCTCCCAGACCTTGTTGCTATTTCCCTGGACTCCTTCCTTATGCCCTCCTCTATCTTCTAGCCCCATCTTCTGGGTTTACTAACCCAAATTCTCTCCTCCCAGAAAGAAACTGTAAACTGCTTCTTTCTTCAGCATCTCACTAGCCTCACACACAAGACCGTCTCCTCAGGAGTGACTACAGACTACTTCCTCAGCAACCCTTTTCTGGTCTCAGCTTGCAGGCTTTGTACAAGCTCGGGCTGCCTCTGCCCAGCTGGGCTTCATCATCAATCAGCCCATCAGTCCCTGGCTCTTCCCAGGTGCAGCCTGTCAGGTTAATTGCCCTAACAACCTGCTGTGCTTTGTGCCATGTGGACACTGCATCACAGGCCCATAGTCTTGTAAGGGTATAATAGAAACTCGATAACATATATTGAGCATCTATCTGGCTGCAGCTGGAGCACTGTTCTTGGTGTACACTACTATCCCATTATTCCTCTTTCATTGGGAAATTGGAGGGTTTGGCCCATTTGTATTTATAGTTAATTTTGTTAGTTTTATTCAAACTATGGAAGCTTTTACATACTCTACCTGCAATCACTTTTCACGGAGAGTCCAGAAATAAAATAGTCTGAATCAGCCATTCCAGGAGCTATTTGTCTTTTTTTCCCCTCTGCGGCAAAACTATGTAACTGAAAATATAAGGGGAATTACAAAGTCCCTTCCTATTTCTGGTAACATGCAGTGTAATAAATCCTCCATTCTAAAAGAAGCTACTCTAACATTTTGTGCCACTTTCTACTAATCTGCTTTCCCAATTATTTAAAACCTCACAAAAAAATATTAAGTTCAGTAATGAGAATAACAGGGATTACAGTCTCTCATTTTTTTCTGTATTGAAGCCTGTATCATGTGTATTGGCATAATTAAGGGACATTGCTTAAATCTGTATTTCTTACCCTTGAAGGAGTTGGTGCAAATTAACTTAACCCTAATGGTGGATTTCTGGTCCTGATCAGAAGACCTATTACCCCTCTACCACCTTGGGTCACCTGACCTTTAATTTCAATACTCTGTCAAGCCTGCAGCCCTAGAGACCTCATTTACCTTATCTGAAATGTTGCTCTTATACCCTCTTATACTAATTGTCCTTAGTACAGCGAAAAAGCATCCAATGATTCTATAACCACTAAGAATTTCAGAGTATTGACATAATCACAGGCTTTCAAACAGGACCTCCCACATACAAGAGGTATCTGTTGCACACATAGATGACAATATTTTGGTGGCTTGTGCAGACACATCTCCTTTATAGGGAATGGCTCTTTGTTCTGATTTGTGTCTCCGTTCTGCCAGGGATTGTCAGCAGCAAAAAAGGCTGGGTTCATTTTCTAGGGGTACTTTCTGAAAACTCAGATAACACTGAATCAAGCCCTCGCCAAGGAAGCTAGCCTGGGAAACTGTATGTACCACCAAGGGCTATTCATAAATCAACAAACTCTGTTAGGTAAGACTCATGCCTCCCTTGATGTCTTGGCAATAGTCTGAACCTCTGTCCTCCTCTAACAGCTGTGGAGGCCAATGTGTTCTAAACACGTCCCTCTTCTCCACGCAGTTTGTTGTCAAAGGTTGGAGGAGTCCAAAAATCCAGGCAGGTCCATCTCTAGCCCCAAAGGGAAGTATGGCCTGGGCAGTTCCAGGGGCTCTACCATTTGACCTAGCTGAGGTGATTTCAGCTTTGATTGCTGGGTAAGGGGAACTGCACCAAAGTCCCTCAGCTTAGCTGCTGCCATCTACAAC
Organism: Malaclemys terrapin pileata; assembly: GCF_027887155.1. Taxonomy (NCBI): domain Eukaryota; kingdom Metazoa; phylum Chordata; order Testudines; family Emydidae; genus Malaclemys; species Malaclemys terrapin. Next base: position 114,101,617 of record NC_071507.1, on the reverse strand, counting down.
CTGGGCCCAAGCTATCTCAGAACTGTCACCTGCGCCCAGGGCCGGCTTTAGTAAGTGCGGGGCCTGATTCAAATACCCGCCGGCGGTCCGGGTCTTCAGCAGCACTTCGGTGGCGGGTCCTTCACTCGCTCCGGGTCTTCCGCGGCACTGAAGGACCCGCTGCCGAAATGCCACCGAAGACCTGGACCGCCGCCAGATGAGTAAAAAAAAAAATTTAAAAGGCGCCTCTTCTTTAGGGCGCAGGGCCTCTTAGGCATGGGGCCCGATTCGGGGGAATCGGCCTAAAGCCAGCCCTGCATAGCTGGGTGACTGGAGAGCAGCAGCTGTTGGCCAGGTGCTCAGCTCTGAAGGTGGTGTCCTGCCAGCAGCAGCACAGAAGTAAGGATGGCAATACCATACCATGCCACCCTTACTTCTGTGCTGCTGCCTTCAGAGCTGGGCAGCCGGAGAGTGGCAGCTGCTGACTGAGGGCCCAGCTCTGCAGGCAGCAGCACAGAAGTAAGGGTGGCAATATTATATCATGCCATCCTTATTTCTGCACTGCTGCTAGTGGCAGCTCTGCCTTCAGAGCTGGGGTCCCAGCCAGTAGCCACCACTCTTCAGCTGCCCAGCACCATTACCAGCAGCACAGAAGTAACAGTACTGCAATCCCACCTCCACACCACACACACCCAATAACCTGCAACCCCCACACACAACTCCTTTTTGGGTCAGGACCCCAACCAGGGCTGGCTCCAGGCACCAGCCCTCCAAGCATGTGCTTGGGGCAGCACCTGGAGGGGGGCTGCGCTCACCCGGGGGGAGAGCGGGGCCCCGGCCGGGCTCTCCGCCCTCCCCCCGGCGCTCCGGCCAGTCGGGGAGAGCGGGGCCCCGGCCGGGCTCTCCGCCCTCCCCCCGGCGCTCCGGCCAGTCGGGGAGAGCGGGGCCCCGGCCGGGCTCTCCGCCCTCCCCCCGGCGCTCCGGCCAGTCGGGGAGAGCGGGGCCCCGGCCGGGCTCTCCGCCCTCCCCCCGGCGCTCCGGCCAGTCGGGGAGAGCGGGGCCCCGGCCGGGCTCTCCGCCCTCCCCCCGGCGCTCCGGCCAGTCGGGGAGAGCGGGGCCCCGGCCGGGCTCTCCGCCCTCCCCCCGGCGCTCCGGCCGGTCGGGGAGAGCGGAGCCCCGGCCGGGCTCTCCGCCCTCCCCCCGGCGCTCCGGCCGGTCGGGGAGAGCGAGGCCCCAGCCGGGCACTCCGCCCTCCTCCCGGCACTCCATCCGGTCGGGGAGAGCGGGGCCCCGGCCGGGCACTCCGCCCTCCTCCCGGCACTCCGTCCGGTTGGGGAGAGCAGGGCCGCGGCCGGGCTCGGCGCCCTCCCCTGCCGCGCTCCCCGCTGGGGGGGGGGTGGGGCGGCGGGAGGCATTTTTGCCTGGGGGGCAAAAAAGCCAGAGCCGGCCCTGACCCCTACAATTACAACACTGTGAAATTTCAGATTTAAATAGCTGAAACTGTGAAATTTACAATTTTCAAAATCCTATGATCGTGAAATTGACCAAAATGGATCATGAGTTTGATGTGGCCCTGTCAATAAGCCATGGTTTTAGACTTTTAATAGACTCCATATTCTTTAAAGTGCCCTAGAACAGGGGTGGGCAAACTTTTTGGGCCGAGGGCCCCATCTGAGGGGGGAAATTGTATGCAGGGCTGGGGCAGAGGGTTGGGGTGCGGGAGAGGGTGCGGGGTGTGTGGGGGGGTGTGGTGTGCAAGAAGGGCTCAGGGGCAAGGAATTGGGGCAGAGGAGGGGTGTGGGGCGTATGAGGGGGCTCAGGGAAGGGGGTTGGGGGTGCAGGAGGGGTGCGGAGTGCAGGAGGGGGCTCAGGACAAGGGTGCAGGAGGGGTGCGGACTGCGAGAGGAGGCTCAGGGCAGGAGGCTGGGGTGCAGGAGGGGTTCAGGGTGCATGAGGGGGCTCAGGGCAGGGAGTTGGGGTGCAGGAGGGTGCGCAGTGCAGGCAGGGGGCTTAGGGCAGGGAGTTGGGGAGCAGGATGCAGGAGGGGTTCAGGCTCCGGGGTGGCAGCGGTGCGCACCGGGGCCAGGGCAGGATCCCTGCATGCCTGCCCTGTCCCGGCCCCGCACCGCTCCAGGAAGCGCTTCGGCCCCTGGGGGAGGGAGGGAGGGCAGAGGGTGCCGTGTGCACTGCCCTTGCCGCGCCTCCAGGTATCTCCCCAGAAGCTCCCACTGGCTGCGGTTCCCCATTCCCAGCCAATGGGAGCTGCGGAGGGCAGTGCTTGGAGGCAAGGGCCCAGGGGTCGCAGGGATGTTGGGACGGCTGCTGCTGAGAGCAGCGCAGGGCCCGTGGTGCCACGGGGGGCAATCCCGTGGGCCGGATCCGAAGCCCCGAGGGGCTGGATCCAGCCCGCGGACCATAGTTTGCCCACCCCTGAGCTACAATGATGATTCTTTGGCTTTCACCTCAAACATAGCTGATTCCTTCACATAAAAAGTGTGTGAGAGTGTGTACATATCTTTAGCTCCCTTTGTTTCATGTACCACATACCTGGTAATAACATGAAATGACATTGTTGCTAAAACTAAACTGGTTCTTTATTAAGAGAACAACTTACAGAGGTGCCCCAACTGCAGTTAGCATTCCAGGCATGTACACACAGAGTGACTTCTTGGTGCTTTCTCCAAACTCTTCTCTCCTGCAACCTGTGCTCCTCTCTCCAAGTTCCATTCAGGTTGCTAAACCACCAGCTACATCCTAGAGAAGTGCAGCCCAGGGAAGTGGCTAGAAACATACTTTTTATTTTAAAAATGAAAACCAAGTCTTCTTCAAGGGCACCAGAGACTGGATCTCACCATCACTTAGGAGGAACGCTGTCATGGAGGACCAAACTCCTGAGGTATGAAAGTCATCAGGGCATGAGGATAGCATTCTCCTGCTAAAATATTAATGTTTTAGATTTTTGCCAGCCTGCAGACATATAACAAGCACTTACAAGTTCATGATAACATTTGCAACCCACCTTATGGAAAAATACTTGAAAGTATTGTATGTCAAGCTGCACTTAGACTTTCAAAACAGTGTCCACACAGAACATTACTGCATGGTGAGCCAGTGCGCTGTAGATTCACATTGCCGCACAGCGATCTACCATGTAAACAAGCCCTTAGGGAGTAAAGCACATGGGTAAATGTAACCTTTGGGTGGGCTAGAGTTCACTTCACTGCCCTCCTCCAGTGTCTAAAAAATCCCAATTCCCATAGAAAAGTAGCCGAAGACCAAGAATTCAGTCTCTAAGGATTTTCAGCAAGGATTGCACAGGGTCAGCCTCACCACATTCAAATCCCAAAAGGAACTAAAGAAATGAATTTAATTAAATACTTTATAAAATCTTATGATAAACAAATAATAATTTATTTTTTATAACATAACATGGTTATTTTATAATCTACATAGATCTACATATAATCTACATAAAATCTCAACAGTTCAGTCTCCACCGAAACAGTGAGAAGAAACTGAGAGTTCCCAAAAGCGTAGGCTGAGTTCACCTGAATCTCAGTTTGAGTCTTTGATCACCAAATCTAGTCTGTGGAGTCAAAAAACAACATCTTCCCTCTACTTGCTTGTAGGAATCTTCAATTGGAATCCATGCAGACCGTTCCTCTTCTGAAATCACTGTTAGCCAGTCAGCTAACTGATTAATCAGTTAAGTGTAGATTAAAAAAAAAAAACCCTGTTACAAGAAAATACAAATCTGAGAATAGCAAAATATAAATGACTCTTTCCCCATTACTACATTTAAAGGAAAGTTGATGAATCGCACTAGTTGAGACAATTTAACTAGAACAGTTTGGCTAAAATCAAAACAACATTCAAAGCATACAATTAAAATAGAAGAAATTATTTTTCCCTTCTAATTTCCCCTTGCTATTATTAACATAACCCTCAAACAGGGAAACATGAGCAAACAATATCACTAACCTGCTGCAAAATGCTTCAGAGTTAGGGACAACAACCTGCTTCCTGGCTCAGCTTCTCCCAACTCACACATGGCCCTTTGTAAAGCAGCTGCCCTTATGGAGTCTGTTGAAGCATACCCCAAATTACCCCACCCAAAATCCAGAGGTTTCTGGATGTGGAGGGCTAATAGAACTGACCTCAGCAGGTCATCTAGTCCAAACCCCTGTTCAAAGCAGGAGCCAATCCCCAAATGGTCTTCTTAAGGATTGAACTCATAACCGTGGGTTTAGCAAGCCAATGCTCAAACCACTGAGCTATCCCTCCTGCCTAGCAATAATAACCCAGACACAACTCACTCCCATCCCCCACATAGGTCTCTTAAAGAGATATCTCCCTATTAGGCACATGGGTTACATAAACTTCCTACCCACCTCATCCTCTTGTTTGATAAACTCTCTCAAATATGTTCTCTCTCGTTCGATTTGTCACTGTTGCTATCATGTGAGCTTTCCTTTAAACAGAATCCATAGTCTGGTTTTAAAAGCTCTTCATACATACTTGGATCTGCAGTACAAAATGTGCAAAACCTTATATACCTATTAAGAGGAACCTCAGGACAGGAATGTGGGAGCAGGGCTGGCATGTGTGTCATATGGTCACCCTTTCTTCTATCCTCCTCCAATTGATGAGGGAGCGTAAGAAACGCTTAGTCTCTCTCACTGTCTCTCTCAGTCTTATATACACTCACCCCTTCACTTCCCACCACAGCGTAGTGAGGGTTTTTCTATTGTTTAGTCTCTCTCCCTGCATTTTGGGCAGACTCAGCAGTAACTAATTTTCTCTCAGTCCCCTGCCTGCTCCTGAACTTCACCATTAGTGCTTCCCTGCTTACCAAGTTTTGAAGTGTTACCATTTCAGTGGAACTTCAGAACAGCAAAGAACCTTACAATGTAAAGGGAAATTCCCTTCTCATTTCTAGCCTCAGTTTTTAAGGTCTCTGTTTACTGGTTGGATCCTTTTACTCTTTTCTAGAACTGCCTGCTTGTGGGGGAGGCAAGCCTGGGAAACAGATGAAAGAGAAAAGTAAGAGAGCAATGTGGTAAGGAAACAAAAGGTTTGGACATTCTTTGTACTGATTTTGCTGCAAAGTATACTCACCAATGTGATATGTTTTCATGCACCATCAGCCTCCATGTCCTGCTGAACCACGAAGAAAATGTTCCCAAAGAAAAGGGACTTCACCAAAGGAAAAAAATAAATATTTTCACCATTGCAATTTATTATGAAGTCCTGACTGTTTTCAAGATTTTTGTCAACGTTCCACTTTCCATGGAGCCATAAAGTACTTGTGAGAAATTAACAAAAACATTGTTATTATGCCATTTGTTTCCTTTGATAAAAGATCTCACTAGCATCTTTCAACTAAACGGCCTCTGCCCAGTTCCTGTGTACCAGAGCGCACATCAGTATCCACCTCAGCCTAACAGTGATAACATTGGTCTTCAAAGTTTGCAAGGGCTCCAGGACAGACACCGTGGACACCAGAAATGTCTGGCTCATGCCAGTCACCCTTGACTGAGACTATAGACCTGCCAGCCCAGTTACTGAAAAACATTTCTCACATGCAGTGCAGTGACTTAGCATACATCATAAATACAAGCCACTAAAAACATCATTGTGGGTAAAAACCATAACCATCTCTTTGAAAAAAAAGTGTCCGGTCTCTAATGTAACCACTGAAACACAGTGGACAGAGGAAGACAAGAATCCTGGCATGAGATGTGACACCTTTAGAATAACAGCATTGCTATAATGTACAAAAAGAACAGGAGTACTTGTGGCACCTTAGAGACTAACAAATTTATTAGAGCATAAGCTTTCGTGGACTACAGCCCACTTCTTCGGATGCATACTATAATGTACGTGATTCTTGTATGTAGAAATCAAAAAGTCACTAACCTGCATGTGTGCACATGCACACACACACGCATTGAGCCAGGCATATACCAACATTTATGTTTCTCTCTAAATGAAGAGGAGCTTCCAGTCTGCATTCTATAAAGTCCATTCTTATCTACCTACGTTTTTGCATGGAATGTCCTTGATTATTTGGTTACTAAAAGAGAGGAACAGGGGAAAAATCAGAGCCCTATAGCTGCCAGAGCCTGTAATTTTCTTGATCCAACACTATACACTTGTGGAAATTGTACATTCCTTGATGTAGAGCTGTTGGCTTGACTCCTATTGACGAGTATCTCTCCAAAGGGGGAAGAGGCAGAGAGGAATTTGGAATCCTGATGAGCATGTCTCCTAGTTTAGAGTCTATTTGTCTAGCCTACTTGTTTGAGAAAGTTATGAAAAGCTGAAAAAAGGGACATTAAATAGAAGCTGGAACTCAACCTTAACTATAGCATGCTCTCTCTGCTCACACTATAATATTCCAGATGTACTAGCTACACAAAGGCAAAGCAAGGCAGTATTATTTATAGTGTCATCTCCCAAGAATGTTATGTCCCAACTTCTCCCACTCTTAGTTTTAAACACATGATGAACACTAGTCTTCCAGTAAAGACAACGTGGTACTTGGCCAGAGTGGTGGAATAAGAGACATGATTCTTTTCATGTTGGACCCTGCTGCATAATACTTCTCAACATACAAAGTAGACTTTATGCAGGATTATTGCAATCCCTGTTTTATTATGTAAGCTGACACTGTACCGTGTACTAATGTTTAGGCTACTCATAATATAACCTATACATTTTATACGGAGGGAAATGTATCCTCTGTCAGCCTCCATTTGAAATTTTAGATAGCAAAGCAGAAAAATGAAATGTCTAATTAATTTCATCTGCCTTGCACTTGCATTTTGAAACAGGCGGTAAATATCTTCCAACAGATTCATAGATCCCAGACGTGACATACAGTGGCTGCTAAAGGAAATTCATGGAAGGCTCACACACTTACTATGCATGTCTGACAATGCACGGCCAGGTTTGTCATATTACTGATCTCAGAGCGTCATGAGCTAGACAGATTGCACACAACCTTTCCCAGTCACCTCAGGCTTACGAGAGATTGCAAGTTCTACACTGGCAAAATGTTTTATTCTTTGGGGCGAGAGAATGAGGAAGCCCCCTACATACCCATTATAGCAATACTTTCCTAGTCATATTTTTGCTATCCTCACTAGAGGGAGAGTGCCAGAGAGAGAGAAACAGGAAACCAGGAACAAAAACATACATTGAATAGGTTGAAAACCTTCCCCAAATGTTCTCAAAAGTCCAACTCAACCTACCTGTGCTAACAGTACTGTTTACTCTAGACCTTCTGCTAAACATACAGTTTAGCTTCCCTACAGAGCTTCCCTTATTGTGGTAACAGTAGTAATTAAATATAATCTGATATGTTAAGGGACATTGTGAAAACTGGTAGACCTAAAGTTAGACTATTAATTTGCATTGTCTGCCATGAACAAATCACACCAATCTTCTTCTCCACTGATGAAGAAGGTACTGAAATGAATCCCAGTCTTATAAGTATTTGGTGTGTTAGGAGTCTTGTACATTTCATTGTCAGCTAAGTAGTGTAGAGCAGATGAGCAGACGTGCTCAGATGCTAGCCAGTGGATGGATGCTGTTGGTCCCAGACTACGAGAGAGACAACGTGGGTGAGGTAATGTCTTTTATAGATAGGCAAGACATAAATGTGACGTGTAATGCAAATATGCATATGCATACACATGTGCCATGAGTTTGACCTGTTTCCTGACTCTTTTTAAACTGGGATAAAAAGCCTCAGGGCAAAACCATCATTTTTAGTAAAACCCACAGGTCCCCTTGTATTTATATACACTATATTGCATACATAAGTGCATTAATAGAAGATTAAAGTTGCATGGCATACCACACCAAAGCCAGGAAGTCAAGGCTGCATGCACAACCTTAACTCATTCCCTTGCGCATACAGGGAATGTCATTTTTTCCCCACTTTCAACACGCTTTAAGCATGCGCGCGCGCACACACACACACACACACACACACACACACACACCAACAAAAAAGATGAACCAGAAATTTTTGTGCATGGAAATTTCTCATAAAAATGGCCTTTGTAAAAACAGAACTTTTGGGGGGAGTGGGGGAATTGGTGACATTTTAAAAAAATTTCATTTTAGCAAAAAAAAGTTAATCTATATGTGTATCAAAAAAAATTATTAAAATCATTTTCAAAATTTTGTGTTTACCAAAAAAAGTTTTACAACTAAAAACATAGGGTTTTTTTTTTCATTTAAAATTTTAATAATGTTTTCAAAAATGATTTTGAAAAAATGTTGGTAAAAAATTTGAACAGTTTTGTGAAAAACAGAAAATGGCTCTATCTGGAACCCACCAAAATGGTGAGAACTTCAAAATCTGAAAGTTTTTCACAAAACATTTTATGGGTTTTTTTTAAACCAACTGTAGTTGAACTGTTTTCATTTAAATTTACATACACGCACTCTCTTTCGCTCTAATAATTTGGCAGGGACCAAATATGAAAAATTTTAGCCTGAAAGTTTCCAAAAGTTATGAAAGTCTGAAAGCAGGATGCTGTAAGTGGAAACAGTTAAGCAACCCTAGAGAAGTCATTCCTGTTCCAGTTATTAAATACAGTGTTATTTTCTCTCATTTCATTATGATATAATATTTCTTTAAGATTTAGACCAGTAGTTCTGTTTTTAGTTTATCTATGTCATTTAGAGGGAATCATTTCTTAATAGTTTTCCTCTGCTAATAGGCTAAACATTTGTTTTCTTTCTTATGCAGCCAGTGAGTACTTCACAGACTCTTCACAAAAGTTCCACTGCACTATAGCAAAAACAGACCTGAAAACCTTTTATCCTTACCTCCTGAAACTGCTGTTGGTGTTTGTGTGCCTTTGTCCGTTTCAGTCTATATGGGGCGTGTGTGTTATTGACAGGGGCTAATTTTGTCATTCTACAGACTAACACAGCATCATTATTTACTTTATCTTGTAACTGAAGAAAACTCATCCTGCTTCCTTTCACTTTCATGTATCAATATTTACTAGCAGCTGTATCTCCTTTAGCTCTTTTTAACCATTCTATCTAAAAGGAACAGCAATTCACATCACCTTCTTGTGGCTCTATTTCCCCATCTGTAAAATGGGGATAATGACACTTGACCTCCTTGGTAAAGCATTTTGAGATCCATGGATGAAAAAGCACTATATTATTATTCCAGTACATTTATGTTTGACTTGGAATTGAACCACATTAACTGTCCACAAAATATTACCAATGGGGTTGGGGAATGACTGCAACGAAAGTTAGGCATGCTGTGACATTGTCTGCCAAAAGGCACAAAAATATCTGTGGGATTTCATACTTTCAATGATTTTTATGGCCAAAAGGAACCATTGGATCTTCTAGTCTGACCTTCTCTATACCACAGGCAACAGAATTTCACCCAATTACTCCTGTGTTGTGCCCACTAGCTTGTGTCTGGTGAAAGCATATCTTCAAGAAAGGCATCCAGTCTTGATCTGAAGATTTCAAGATGTGGAGAGACAGATTTGAGTGCCGCAGTTCTGCCTTCTTTTCCCTTTTCATTGATAGTAAGTAGTCTTTGTGGTTAGTCATTTTTGGGCAGGGGTGTGGTTTACATTGTGTGATTGTGTGTGCATGTGTACACACGGGTGCGCACACATGCTTGCCAAGTCTAATTACAGGCCACTGCCAATAAATAAACCAATAAATCTGCTGCACAGTCACACAGACTTGCACTCACCTAACAGAATGTGTACACTGCGGGCTTCTAATCTGCCTTCCTGCAGGAGCAATCGCCTGGCACCAATATGAAATCAGACTGTTTCACATTCTCGTGCTGTGTACCTGCCTTTCGGAAAGCCTTTTCCTTTGAATTACTGCCTGTGGTCAGCCGGGCAGAATGGGAAATAGCCTCGAGGAACTCAATGGGACAGAAATACAACATAATATTGAGAATGGCAGGAAAGCCTCTATTATTCTAGTCCATTCTATCTCCTGTGAGGCAGTGTGGAGGCAGTGGCGCCTGGAGCTTGTCTGCATTTAACTCACTTCCCTGGATTTCCGAGTCACAGCCACAGCTTGTACTAAAAGCCAAATATTTCACTCTTGAGTCGTACGACACTTCCTGATATAGGATGCACTTGCATGTCTCCTGGTGACCTTAAACACTAATAAAGGAGTCATAATATGACCTAGACAGGCCTTGAAAGCCAATCACAATGTGAGTGATTGATTTGGAAGTTTAATGGGTGAGTTTAGTTGTCTACTATTTGTCCAGAATCCTTCATGTTGTGTTCTGTTTATTATGATTGTGTGGGTAGGAGATTTAAAAATACACTTCAAGCTGCTCTTTTGCCAGCAGTGAAAGTTAATCCAGAATGCTAGGAGATCAAATATAAATATGCTAACAACTAGAAGCAGATCAGCAGCACTCATAGCTTTGCTCTCTCTTCCCCAAACATGCTACACCATTGAGATTTCAGGATCAAACTCTTAGCAGAGTGTATTTTCACCCAAGCACACATTCCAAGGATTTGTTTCTTATACACAATCATTTTAGCTTACATTCCAAACTCCAAGACCGCATGTGATCCTTATGTCCCTTGGGAGCTAATATCAATGGGACTATGGACCAAAGGCCTCGGATCGCACTTTGCTTTATTTTGTTTTATTTTTTGGAGTTTACTTTATCTATACCTGGAGATAAAACAAGTTACTTGGTTAGAATTGTGGATCAAACAGTCATGCCTCTTATAAAAACCTAGTTGGGGCATGATCCACTGATGTCTGACCATATTTTAAATGCTTTTGACCCAAATGCTTTTTAATTATTTTTCTGTCCTAAAAATATATGATGAGAAGAGAACTTACACAAGGTGATGTAGCAATCGCTATTTTATCTGCAGTCAAAGGTATTTATTGATTGAGGAACACAGAGCAGTTTAGTACATCTTTGAACTTAGTACAGCTCCTAGAACTGGTGTGTTCTAGATTAGGAAGGAGGCATGTCCACTCAAGGAGATCTGTTATCTACTGATGCTTTGTGATTTTTATGTGCAAATACAGGACCTGATTGATGCCAATGGAAAGACACCCCTGATTTAGGTGGACTTTCAATCAGGCCCTTTTTGTTAATGTGAGAAGAGCTCAAAAAAGCCAGAGTCCATATTTTTTTCATGAATAATTAATATAGGTTCATTTGAACCCTAAACTCTCAGGGATCCTGCCCCTGAGAGCAAACTCTAAGTAGAAGGGCTTTGCCTGAAAGAACTGTTATGTAGTCAGGGGGATGGAATTCTGCTTTCTCAACACACAAGTAGATGGTGGTGTATCTGCCAAGTCAGGTCACAGTCACTGATACTGGGCCAGAACCTCAGCTGATCTAAAGCAATGTATCTCCACTTAAAACAGCTGAGGATCAGACCCATTGTGTCTAAGGCCTGGTCTACAGTACACAGTTAGGAAGACATAAGGCAGCTTATGTTGACCTAATAATTAATGTGTCTACACTACCAGGTCACTTTCACCTACATTGCTACATTGAGCTAATTACTCCACCTCCGCCAGAGGTGTAGCACTTAATTCAATGTTGTTAGGTCGACACAGAGGCAGTGTAGACATTGCATTGCTTACGTCGACTTAACTGGCCTCCAGGAGGTGTCCCACAATACTCCGCTGTGACCACTCTGGTAAATGTTTTCAATTCCACTGCCCAGAAGCCAGGTACACAGGAACTTTTGAATTTCCATTTTTTTGGTGTGGAGAGCTTGCCTGCCCAGCTGATCATGGCGGCTCCACACTTCAAACGCACTCCAGCCAGAAGTACACAGGAAATGGTGCATCTTCTTGGTCTGTGGGGAGAAGAGGCTGTGCAGACACAGCTCTGATTCAGACATAAAAATATAGACATCTCTGAGCAGATCGCAGGGGAAAATGAGGAAGAAGGGCTATACCCAGGACACGCAGTCACATGAAAATGAAGGAACTGTGGCAGGTGTACCAGAAGGCAAGGGACGTAAACAGCCACTCTGGTGCAGCACCACAGACATGCCACTTCTACAATGAGCTGCATGCACTTCTCAACAGTGATCCCACTACAATCCCCAAGAGCAGTGTGGATAACAGCTCTGAGGAGTCAGAGTCCTGGGCCAGCTCAGGCAACACTAAGCAAAAGAAAAGGAGAAGGAAAATGGGAACCAGGCAAGTGGAGGATCAATTCTTCTGGAGACCCAGGAGCTCTTCGTAACACCAGAGCAGTCCAACCAGTCACAGAACAGCATCGTGGATGAGCATGATGCCAAGGAAGGAACTTCTGGTGAGTATGCAATTTGAAGTCATATTTGGGGTCAATATGTTCTGATATTCTATTTTTAATTAAAATGAACATGTTGAGGTAGAGTGGCTATCTGCTTCCCAGTGTCCACACCAGCTAGGCAAAGGGTGCCCCATGAAAAAGACTGTTTATGTACTGTGACAAAGTTTCTCCTCTATCTTGGTGGGTCCTGCTCTTATTGGCAGATTTTCTTGCCTCAGAGATTCACCATGTGGGTTGGGGAACAACCCAGAGACCTTCCCCTCTGGAAGAACCCACAGTCCAGGTCAATTGGGAGGTTTGGGGGGAACCCGGGCCCACCCTCTACTCCGGGTTCCAGCCCAGGGCCCTGTGGACTGCAGCTGTATATAGTGCCTCCTGTAACAGCTGCATGACAGCTACAACTCCCTGGGCTACTTCCCCATGGCCTCCTCCAAACACCTTCCTTATTCTCACCACAGGACCTTCCTCCTGGTGTCTGATAATGCTTGTGCTCCTCAGTCCTCCAGCAGCTCTCCCTCTCCCTCTCCCTCTCAATTCCTTGCGCCTCTTACTCCCAGCTCCTCACACTCACACCACAAACTGAAGTGAGCTCCTTTTAAAACCCAGGTGCCCTGATTAGCCTGCCTTAATTGATTCTAGAAGCTTCTTCTTAATTGGCTTCAGGTGTCCTAATTAGCCTGCCTGTCTGCCTTAACTGGTTCTAGCAGGTTCCTGATTACTCTAGTGCAGCCCCTGCTCTGGTCATCAGGGAACAGAAAACTACTCATTCAGTGACCAGTATATTTGCCCTCTACCAGATTCCTGTACCCCACTGATCTGGGTCTGTCACAGAACACAGGGATGGCCCAGAAAACCTCCACAGAGAGCTTCAAGAAACTTTTGTGGCGGTCCTCTGCAATCCATTGCAGAAGGTTTCTGGGAAGGGCTGCCTTATTTCTTCCACCATGGTAAGACACTTTCCTGCGCCACTCCAGTATTAATTCTGCTCGCATCATTGCAGTACACAGCACAGCAGCATGAGAGCCCGGTCTGGACCTGGAACTTGCAGGATCTATTCTCTTGCTGCCTCTGTTACCCTCAGGAGAGTGATATCGCATAGGGTCACCTAGGGGAAATGGTGGTAGTTTTCATTTCAACTGCTCGGACCACAAAAAATAGTATGTGTGGTCCCCCCGCATTGTGATTTTCCACTCCTTCACTCACGATTTCCAAAACATGGCTGTAGTTTGGGTGGCAGGGGTCCTCATTGACCTTCGTAACTGCAATCCTCAGATGACAGCTAGCAGCAGTGGCACCAGGGGGAAGGGAAATTTTGTGGTGCCCACACATTGTAGCAGGCATGCACCCCCTCCAGCACAGCCTCTGCCAAGGCTTGTAGTTTGGGAGGTCAGCGCTGGTCCCCAATCTCCAGACAATGTCCATGTTACAAGGAGGAGATGGCCTGGCCCTTTGCCCACCTCTGGTTCGTGGTGGGTTGCCCACTCAATGCTGCTGATGGTTCAGCACCGATGCCCCAGGGCCATATTCACCATGGCTGGGACAGCAAACAGGTTCAATAAATACCTAGTGTAAATGAAAAGGTTCTGCCTTAAACTTCCGTAAAACAAGGGGAGAGATTTTTATATAGCAACTCTGCACTGAACACTGGGTCTGCATTGACATTGGTTGCTTTGTGCTTTCCATGGCTTACAGCTGAAAGTGCAGCCTTCAGCTCTTCCTGCACACCGGTGGAGAGGCTCTCCCCTATAAGACGAAGGCTAAAGAGAATGCATGATGACATGTTTAATGAGATAATGAATGCCTCTGGGTTGGCAGACACCAAGCATTAAGTGTGGAGACTTCTCTCTCTGAAAAATGGGACATGGACATTGTGAGTAGGAGAGCAGCCCAGAAGCATGAGTGTGGCATGCAGCAGGAGATGCTGTGGATTCTGATGGAACAGACATATTGAGGCATCTGGTTGACCTTCAGGAGAAAAATCTTGAGGCTAGACTCCCTTTGCAGTCCCTGCAGAGCTGCCTTCCAACATCACCATCTTTCCCCCACTACCAAACGTTCTAGGAGGCAAGGGGGGGAAATGCAATATCCCTTCCACTCAAGCCCAAAGGGAGAGTCCTAAGAATAAAAGCGGGACATACAATGATGTGTGACAGGCAAGGCCACTGCTTTTAAAGACAAGATTAATGTGTTTTTCCCCTCCCAATTTTATTCCACCATGTGTCCAAGGTTAAATACTATTTGTGCTCTTTAAGTTTTCAGTATGTTTGTGCAATAAAAGTCCATGTCTTGTGAATGAAAGTATCTTTGTTAATTTAAAACAGGGAGAAGGGTCGGGACAGGGAACCTGAGGCAACAGAGGGGAGGTGCTGAGGACAAAAACCCAGCCATCTCAGCAAGGTTCACACTATGGAAGGCACAACACAGAGAAGCAGTGCACATTACTGTGGGTCATGACTAAAATGGATTTTCAAAGCCTCCCTGAGATGCAGTACCCCATGCTCTCTTCTTATAGCCCTGGTATCTAGCTGCTCAAAATTAGCAGACAGCCGATCCACCTCCACGCCCCATCTCTGTGCAAACTTCTCTCCCTTTGCCTCACAGGTATTATGAAGCACACAGCAGGCAGCTATAACCATGGGGATATTGCTTTCACTGAGGTCTAACCTAGGACCTATCTACCCACTGCTCTCCAACCACCCAGCTCTGAAGACAGAGGGGAGATCAGCTGCATCTGGTCAGGCTCCCAGCTCTGAAGGCAGCATCACCACCACAGCAGTTCAGAAGTAAAAGTGGCATGCTATGCCCTTACTTCTCCACTGCTGCTGGCAGCAGTGCTGGCTTCAGAGCTGGGCACCTGGCCAGCAGCCACTGCTCTCCAGCTGCCCAGCTCTGAATATGTGCAGTAAGTTATTTTCCCTAAATCTTCTGATGCCCCCGAACTCATTCCATGCCCTCTAGGGGGCATGCCCACCAGTTTGAGAATGTCTGGTTTACAACATGCTTTACAAGTGTTTGTTCCTCACTGCATAAGGCTTTTCCCCAAGCCTTTACCTACTACCAAGGCACAGGGCAGAAGAGAGATCTCATCTCTCTGAGATCCTGAGCTCCTTTGTCCTTGTGCCCTCCAGCCTCCTCCTGACTCTCATTTAACCATCCTCAGCTGAGGAGCTGAATCCCCTTGCTGACTGATTAATCACCTGGTACTTAATCAATTATCTCATCACTTTGGCTCATGTGGGAACACTTACTGAGGCCATGTCTACACTAAAAAATTAAGTTGACCTAGCTTATGTTGGCATACAGCCATCGCAGTAATTGTATTGCTTATCCGTGTCTGCACTTTGCTCCTTGTGTCAGCAGTGCATGTCCTCACCAGGTGCGCTTATATGGATTGTATTATCAGTGTGGGGCATTGTGGGGATGGTTCCTGAAAGCCAGTAACAGCCAATATAAGCAATGCAGTGTCTACACTGACACTGTGTCAACCTAACTACATTGACCTTGACACTATGCCACTTGCGGAGGTGGAGTTATTAAGTTGGCATAGTTGGGCAGTAACATCAGCGGGAGCAATATTTAAGTGTAGACACTTCCATAGTTAGGTTGACGTAAGCTGCCTTGCGTCGACCTCTGTGGTGTAGACCAGACCTAAGGGCACAGAGTGAGGAGTCAGCCTTAGGCTACTCACACCCTGTCACACCTCCCAGATTATTTTTAATGAACTCTCAGTTTAAAATAAGATATCATCAAGGTCTGGTTCTCAATTAAATTCCACATGGTAGATTTTAACATTAATTTTTACAGAACCCTGTATGTTTCATTCCTATTATACTCTATAGCACATATCCATAAAAAAGAGTTTGATAATGATGAGTATCTTTGGAACATTTCTGTGTCACTTGGACCTCTCTATCAACTTTCCTCTGGCTATTCAGATCAATATGCCTCAGGATATTTCCTGGTGTCTGATGCATCCATTTTATTGTTCTCATTAAAATGAACTATGGAAAATAGTTCACTGAGGTTCTTGCAAAGACCCCATTGCTTTCTTTTCAATCCATTAGATATTGTTGTGAATCAAATTTTGTTGCAGTGTGTGTGTGTGTGTGTGTGTGTGTGTGTGTGTGTGTGTGTGTGTGTGTGTGTGTGTGTGTGTGTGTGTGTGTGTGTGTGTGTGACTATTGAACAAATGCCTCCTCTCCCACTCAAATGTTACAAGGATGAGTTCTTCATTTAACAGCCATGAAGCATTTTGATAGTCTGTTCAGGTCAGCATCTTTTCAGCAAAGATACTGACATGCCCATTGTCAGAAAAAACAATTCCCTTTTTGTAGTAAAATACCTATTTTTCCAGTGTGTCCATCCAGAATGCTATCTTAATTCAATGCATTTCATTTTTTCTCCCTATTAATAAAAACATTAGATAGATAGATAGACTTATGCCTGCAAGTGTATTGAGGCTGCATCATATCTTTAAAAGGCACAGCACCTTGAATTTCATATCTACTTTATTATGGCCATAAGAGCTGTTTTATGTAGTAATAAAAAGCAGCATGTGCCATATTTAATAAGGATAGGTGAACTGCTTCAAATAAAATTACAGACCTGATCCTTCACACAAAACTGAACCTGAAGCTATTCTGAGGTTTGAAAAAGTTAGTTTGTTAATTTATAAACTATTTTCTTCTTCTTTTTCTTCTTTTTTTTTCCTCAGAAGCAAACATACTGAAACACAGCTAGAAAAGATATCCTTACGTTTTCCAATCCCAACAAGGCAAGGGAGCACTGGACTTCCTGAGAGGAAACCTGTTATCCCAAACTTGACAGCCCAAATTCTATACCAAGAAGTGAACAATTAAGTTTGGATAGGCATCCAATCTTTAGGAAGCTTCCCTGGAAAAAAAACTGAGGACATTGTGGAGGTGAATCCATCACCACCTTTAATATTTACAGAGACTTTGACTCATTACAGTGAGATCAAATTACAGAGTTTTAGTGATGGGTCCATTGCATTTAAGGATGCTAAAGAAACATCCGGTATTTGAAAATTTTGATGGTATCGATATGTAGTAATAGGAAAGCATAGACTATCTGTAGTTGTTACAAGCCTGATGTGTCTTTAAACCTTATGTTTGCTGAATAGGTCATCTTGGGTTCATTGTACAAAATACTGTACTGTGTTGCAGATGTTATCAGTATTTGTGGGCAAGTTATTTGGGGTTTGTGTTTAGACCATTTTACCCAGTTTTCATATCTTCAAAATAATCTTCATGAACAGACTCATTTGAGAAATGCTGACAACTTAATTTCTTGCCTTATTCGCTTTTATTAGCAGTCCTCCAAATGTGTTTGCCTCCCAAGGTTTGTAGGTAGGATAAAAATGTACACCTCTGGAATTCCTGGCATAGTAACATTGTGAGTTTTCAGGATGGGTCATTTCTCTTGTTCATAATGCTCAGGTTACATCTTAACATCTGAATCACTATAAATTGCAAGTCTGTCTTGTCTGAATACAATAGCAAGGCTATTTAGATTATAAGGTCTTTGGGGATAGGGATTGTCTACAACTGCTGTTTTGGGGTTTTTTTTTTTTTTTTTTTTTTTTTTTTTTTACAGAGCCTGGCACAATGAAGCCCCATTCTTGGTTGACCTTTAGGCACTTCCATAATAAACATGGTTAATAATAAATAATAATAATAATAATAAATAAATACATAAATAAAAACATTAATTGATTTTTGGCTACTGTCACATTCAGGGTATCCTCTCAAAGGTCTGAGAGAGACTTTGAGTATCATCTTCTGAAGACCTTCTGGGGAACCTGGAGTACTTCCATGATGTGAGACTTGATTCAAGAGATTCTGGGGATTGCTACTCACCAATCATCTTGCTTTTGTGTGTTTTCCCTCTGCCTCCTTGTTGCATCTTCTTGGCATTCCGGTCTCACATTCAATCTCCCAACCACTTTATCAAATCTACGAAATTATTGAGAACATAGGTACGACTCATGCAGGATGTACTGACTTTTTCTGTTTCTCTGGCATGTCTCCATGAGACAAGCTGTCAATCTCGCTCCTCTTAACCCACCTTGGTGGTTGTTCTAATTTTCCTGATGACCTCTTGTGCCATACCTGTCATTTATGCCACTGTATTTATATTTATGTATGTATTTCAGTTTATTCAAAAGCACCACCCTGATCCTTAGTAGCCTGAGTGCCTCCACTGAGCTCAGCTGTTGTGTATCATATACGAAGAAAGGCAGTCTGAAAAATGCCATTTAGGGTTTTATTGGTTAAAACCAACAATATGTACACAATAACACATCTCTTCTGCTCCATGTCAGATTTTCCATAAATCTCACTCCAGATTCATGGAGTACACACATCCCCCCTTTCTAAGCATAATGTGTGAGATGAGAAAAGGCTTGCTTAGAAATTAAATGAGAAAGATTAAGACTAACAGCTGTGGCTGGCAGGCATCTCTTCTTTTTCCAAGTTAATTTAACATGTTTACCCACGAGATAAGCATGGCAGATGACATATACATTATAATTTCAAACTATGTACTTACAAACCTTGCCCTGCGCAATCAGGCCTTTTCAGTTATTTGTAGGCCAGCTACACATTGGTCCAATATGCCTGCCTCACCAAAAAAGAGAAAGGAACCTACCTTGTAATCTGAACTCTGTCAGAATTTATCCCACAGTGGGCATGGCTGTCATGTGAACAGAATAATTAGAGGGGACTACATGGCTTCCATGGCAACAGAAACTTAATCCAAGTCTGTTCAGGTAACACACAGCTGTGAGACGGCTTTATTCCAAAGGGGCCCATAGCAAACTATCCTGTGTGAAGTGGATACTTTACACCAAGTGGCAACGCAGCCATTAGTATAAGGGCTTGGGGTAGGTATGCCTGGAAGCACTGTCAGTAAATCTTCATTTAGGCCATGATGTAATGTTATTGCTTTAATCAGACATTTCATCCTGAGTCCATCTCTGTAAACACAGATTTGTACAAATCTATGCTCAGTTAATTTGGTCTCTTCAACAGATTCTCTGCTTCCACAACGTAGCATTATCAAAACCATCTAATTGATTTAGGAGACTAAGTCCCATTGATTTTCAATGAGAGTAAAGACTTGCCTAAATGGAAAGTTATACTGGCACATAAGGTAAGGTATGAATTTAAACCACTATTAATTATACTGGTACAGCTCCCATATAGACATTGTTATTCCAGCATAAAAGGGTCATTGGGGTGTGGGTGGGGGGAAGAGGGAGTTAGGTTATGTTCCTTTGAAAATGGTTTGAGCTAAACCAGAAAAAGCCACTCTCTTTTTGGAATAATAGCTCCCACACAGGGATCTATATAGATCTGACTATAGAGGTTTAACTATACTAGTATAATTATATTGGTATAACTTCCACATAGACAAGCCCTTAGGCTCCTAAAGCCCAGATCCACAAACGGAATTAGGAGCCACTTCCCTGAAAGTGCTTGCAGTGTAGAAATTGCTTGGCAGTAAGCTAATGCAAATCTGACCAATGGGCTGGTGAGTAGCCATGAATCTAGAAATACCAAAACCTCCTGTAATATATGTCACCACATAAATCTTTGATGACTATAGTGATTTCACTATACTGAAATAGTTGAGGGTGTTTTTTTTTATACTATAGGAGCTTCATTAATATTGTCTTCATGAACTGGTTCCACACTTTAATTAGTTTTATAAAAAGCCTAACATTGAAGCTCTCCAGAACAATCTGAGACTTTCTCCCAGCTAAAATTAGAAAATTATAAGGTGATGGACTATAACATCCCTCTAACTGAGACTTCTGGGCAAAACAAGTAACTGACACAATCACTGGAATTGGTTTGAAAGAGAAGTAACACTGAACTCCAGCCTATATTTTGTGGTGATTAGTAGAGGAATCAGTCATGATATAGGAGTCTGATCTTAAATATGTTAATTGCACACAAACATTCAGCAAATGTACTCTTTACAATGTGGTGAGGGTCAGAAAAGCTAGTTTAATAAAATGGCCCCTTGTTACTGTCCTCTGTTAACCTTTTTCTGCCTTCACTTTCACTTCCACTTCCACTGAAGCCAATCAAATAAATTATGAACCAAAAGACCTAGCATATCAATTTTCCAATCAGTTAAGTGGATGTAACTCCCACTATGGTCAGCATAACTGAGAGCAGAATTGGATCCTGTGGCTTTTGAGTCATAGGGCATATCTACACTACATCTAGGCAGACCATCTGCCAAGTTTTAAGCAGGACAGTCCTGCTTTTCTAAGGTTACTTTGTCACCCTTCAGATACTAAAACAAAACTGGCAATAGTTTTGACTGGTATCAGACCGGGGATGCCATTTTGAATAGCTCCCCATCCCTACTGGCATGAACTCATGTGCATGGTGCAGGTGAGGTCATGCCAGTGGGCACCAGTGTGCTCTTCAAAATGGCATCCCCATGTGGCATGATCTTGCACACACCATGCATGTGAGGTCACACCAGAAGGGGTGGGCCCATGCTGTTCCTGGAGGTACCAGCACGTCTGGTATTCTGGAAATGCATGAGTGGCCACCCTAACTGCATCTAGAAGCAAGTCTCCCAGATCATGTTCACAGACTCATGCTAGGGGACTCATGCTAATGCGCTAAAAAATAGCCATGGAGATGTTACTGCTTGGGCTTTCAAGCACTCTGCCCCCAGGTTTCAGAACCTGAGCTCCAACCTGAGCCACAAAATCAAGCACCATCTGTGCAGCTATTTTTAGAGAGCTAGCACAAGCCCCACTAGCACAAGTCTGTGGACCCAGGATGGCTCCCAGGTGCAGTGTAGACATGTCCTTTATAATTTAGTTTACTAAGAAAAGTAAGATGTTATTTCTCTCAGTACGGTGGAGTCAGTACAGTTGTTGAAGACCAGACTATATTCTGCCTTATACCACACTATCTAACTAACAATGTCGCCAGCTAAAGTCAGGTTCTAATATCCTTATTGGAAATGATGATACATGAGGGAGAATAAAATATAACCAACTTGATTTTAAAGTCCCAAGGCGAACTGGCTGGGATGGAAGTTAGAACAATTTAATTTGGACTTGCAAACTTAGCAAATGCAACACTGAAATCACTGATGGAAAATAAAGAAGCTTAATATTTTATTTTGGCAGAATCACATTTCTGGCCATAACAACAACAACAAAAACAGGTACACTTAATACTGATTAGAAAGCTATCTGCATACGTCTTTTGTTTCATGTTGTAAAAGTACTAAAGGCAAGGAAAATTAGTTTATTCTAGCTTCAAGTGGCTTCAAGATAAACAGTTGCAGCCCTAGAGATGAAAAGAAGAAAGTCCATCACATAACACAAGAATAGCCTCACAAATTCTCAGTGATTGAAAACAAGTTGCAGTTTGACCTCAGCAGAGGCCTTAATATGTAAAGAAGCCTCACTATCTGCATCCCGCTGAAGAGAATATTCCTTCCAAGCTCAACTGTAATCCCCGGGAGAGCAACATTTCTCTGGAAGAGTTTGTATGGTACAGGCACTGCCTTTCTGTACAATGTGGTATAAAAACAACAAAATATTTCCTGAAATAAAACATCTACATTGTATCCTATTTTGTCTGTTTATCTATGTACTCATAATGGTATGTATTATATATGTGTATATATAAAATATAAGAAAGACTATACAGTATGTAATATTGTATTTCTACACATTTTATTACAGTTATTGGTGCATGTAAAATATATAAAATACTGCATACTGTCTCTCATATTTTATCTATAGGGATTGCACCTTCTCTTCTCTTCATCAGCCTTCCAAGTCTGTCCTACTAGCAGCTTCCTGGAGACATACAGGATAAAACTTTCAAAAGCAGCTAAGTGATTTAGGAGCCCAAATCCAATTTTAAAAAGTGACATAGGCTCTTAGGTCTGGGGCATGCTATGCTACCAGGCACCTCTCTCGGGTAACGGATCAGGCTAGACTTCCAAGACTTCAAGATCTTAACTTTGCCAATGATATGGTTCTGTTGGACATAGATGACGATGCCATGAAAACGAGCACTATCAATGTCCAAGGTGAAGCCGCCAAAGTAGGATTAAAAATCAGCCAAAAGAAAATGAACTCATGATCTTTGAAAGAGGAGTCAGCAATGATGGTGTGTGTGATTGATAGTGAAGTATACCGCATGGTTAATGAGTTTGTGTATCTCAGAAGCATAAGCAGTGCTGATGGGCAACTCTATACGGAGATGAAAGCAAGAATTGGGAAGAGTGGAGCTTTTCTGAGACTGCCAAATATCTGGAAAAATAAGGAGATTCATACAAGAACCAAGATAAAGTTATCTAGTGCATTGTGCTAACCACATTTTTATAGGCTCCTGAAACTTGGCAAATGCTAAAATAGGAAACTTAGTGCATTCCATCAAAGATGCTTGCAGAGAATATTTGGTGTCTGCTAGTGGGATAAAGTAACGAATGTTGATGTGTTACAAAGGACTGACCAACAGACTGTAGAGACAATGATTTGAGAAAGAAGGCTGAAGTGGTTTGGGCATGTTGTACGAATGTCCAAGAACTGTATTCCTAGACAAGCCCTTCATTGGATACCACTTGGTGGAAGACGGAAAAGAGGAAGACAATAGATGACATATCAAAAAAGCACTGAGAATGAGGTCACTGCCATGGAAACAGACTACAATGGAGCAAGAAACATGGCATTAGACAAACGGAGGTGGAAAAACTGGGTTGCTGCATGTGTCACAAAGCACAAGAGCATCTAAAAAAAATAGGCATTAGGAGAAGACTCACACTGTTCTATATGTGTTCTTATGTCACACTCATCACCATAGTATCTGAGCACACTCCAGTAGTGTATTAAGCCCAGATGTTAATCATGTGTTTAAGTCCCATTTTCAAAAGTGACTCTGTTAAGTCAGTTAGGCACTTTTGAAAATGTTCCCCACAATCTCTGGAAACTCTCGTGGAATAACCAAGAACACAGCAGTTCAGCAACGGTGGTATCTGGGCGTCCTGCAGCAGGGAAACAGTTAATTTTTATGAAGACTCAGGGGAAAAAAACAGACTCGGAGCAGCCTTGTGTTGGGAGGAGGGTTAGAAAATGAGGCTGTTGCTGTTGTTTTCATTGTGTGCACTCTAATCAGGCAGAGTAAGAACAATAATGCATGTAATGCTGATTTTGGAACGTGTCCATGCAGCTTTTCCCAGGCTAGGCAGCCTTGGG
Organism: Malaclemys terrapin pileata; assembly: GCF_027887155.1. Classification (NCBI taxonomy): domain Eukaryota; kingdom Metazoa; phylum Chordata; order Testudines; family Emydidae; genus Malaclemys; species Malaclemys terrapin. The sequence goes on along the minus strand of NC_071507.1, from coordinate 114,078,047 downwards.
AACCACTGATAGTGTGGCACACCGGGGGCACAGCCTCAATCACCAAGCGCAGGGCAGGGCAGCCTTTTCTGTGGATAAAGTATGTCAGAGATGACAAGAATCTTCCCAGCATGGGAAGTGGCAATAACCAAAAAGTATATATACAACGGGCAAAACTGTGTGAATACAGCATGCACTGTAGCCTTCCTGCAGGCAAAGCTCATATTGGAAAGGTAGAATATTATTTTTCTTTTCCTCCCTTTTTTTTTGTTTGTTTCCCCTTCTTGCATTAGACATCCCCTCCCCCACCCTCCAGTACCACGCTTTGAAGCCAAGATGAAAGCAGTGTTGTGGCTGCTGGCACAGAGCGGACACAGGGAGACTGACTGAAGTGTGCTTTAGTTTAAGATGCCATATTTTTCTCGTAAGTATGGGAGGGGAGGAGGGAAGAAAGTTATTCAGCTAAAAACGATATATTATCACTTCACTGAAAAGTATATTGTATATCTTGGAGTGAAATATGGTCCCAGTTTTTCAAAGCTTTTCTCTTCAAGGACAGAGGGCTTAGGGTAGCTAAGATGTGGCATCTTCCCATAAAGCAACTGCCCATGTTTTATTCATAAAACCTGCCACATAAGTGTATGATGAGAACTGACACTCTAAGCTGCAGCTCACTGACATGTAATAGCTCAGTCAAATCAATGCTGTTTATTTCTTGGTAGTAGAAGTTACGTAAAAATCAGTACGAAAAAAACATCTCTTGTTTTAAATAGAAAGAAGAATTTTTTTTTTTTTGAACAACAAGGATCCAAAGCATCGTCAAGTTTTCATCTGTTTTTCAGTTTTCCAAGGAGATGAACAATTCCCCTGGGCCAGCCATGTTCAAAAAATCTGGAGGCGAGAGAGGAAGAATTTACACGCATAGGCCCTGCTTCTGCAAACACTTAAGTATGTGCTTAGCTACCATACAAGAGGAGTCCCATTGAGTTATATACGGGCCCCCGTGGAGTCAGTGAGAGTTTTACCCATGGACTTTAACAGGGGCAGGATGTCACCCTCTGCGTTGAATTTGTGTCCATGCTTATCGGATCAGGACCTTCAGGTTACATCCTTCATCTGAGCCAAACTAGCGAGCTGATGCTGGATGTCGTGTGTGAAGGTTCTACTGAAGCTGATCGAAGAAGGAATCCTGATGCTTAAGCCCATGGAGTAGCTGCTGAGCTACAGTGGAACTATTTCAAGCCCTAATGCTCTAATAGTCCCTGTTGTTCCTGTATCTTCACTTGAAGGGAGTGATAGACCAGCTAGTGGCAGATCTATGATCAAGAACTACTTGGCTAGATTGGTTTGGACTACTGCTTTAATCTTTAACCAATATCACCAAAGTTAACTTACCTATAACTTAATTTACAGTTTAGAATTTCACACTTATTTAACATCTGGTTCTCACCACTGAACTATCTGGCACTAGCTAAATTCTGTTCCAACTAAGCAGCAGCATTACCATTTAAATCACTATGCAAAAAAAAAAAAAAAGTAATTTTCTTGGGGGCATCATCTAATGGGAGTTCTATGATCAAAGCATAGTATTAAATTAAACTTTCAGGCCAAATGTCCTCCTGTAGCAAAAACAGTACTAATTAGCATGCCTAAGAATTTTTTGGAACCCATTGAAGAAAAAAATTACAATTGGTAAATAAGCCTTGAAGGATGCACCACATGTAGCACAGTGAGTTACAATTTCTAACTAATGATTTATTTTGAACTAATCCTGACCCTGCTGCTGTCTACTAACTGCAAGCCAACTTTCATAGGTCAAGTATCTCGGTGTACAGAGTAAGCCATGTATGCTGCTGAAGAGAGAACATTAAGCCAATTCTCATATGGATGTAGCTAGTTCTATATAAGAGATTAATGGACAAACTAAAGAGTCGTCAAATAGAAGATACAATACAGTGATACATTTTATAGCAAGACAGATTATGCATGACATAACCCAGGGGTCAATTTTGGGAAGTAACACAGGATTATTAAGAGTTCCTTGTTACACTGGTACTAGGATACCAGGCTGGTATCCTATTATTTTTCAAAATAATCAACTTGCAAACAAGAAGCAGGCAGACCTGCAGGTGGAGCAATCTATTCACAGAGCCAAAAGTGACATCATGGTAGCATCATGAGCAGGCACTGAAGAGGTTTGGTATGGCTGGTCTTCCTTGGAAGACCAGAATCATTACATGTTGGTATTTTAGTTTGGGGCTGCAGCGTGCCTCTTGTTTATATACCACAGATCTGCTAAAGCCTCTCTGTCCTCCAAATAACCCTGAGGTGGTATATTAAGGCATGTCTCTTATTTGCAGTATTTTGTACAGCCAAATTATAATTGTAGGACTCTCTTTTGTAACTATAGTGATACATTTGCTATCAGCCATTCTTTAAAAAATAATACAGAACCTTTCAGGAGTTTAAGTGGGAGGAGATATGAAGAATGACGTAAGAGGAAACATCCAACATATAAATCAATTGCAGTAACTGACTTGCCAAGACACTGGGCAATGAGCCGTGCATATCAGAAGACCACATGGAGCTCCATTGCTCTAAATCAACCTGTGAATAATAATACAGTAGTGCAAGAATGTTAACTGAAAGATTAAGTCAATGGAATAGAACAATGTTGCATAAATATGCTCTCCTGGTACTACATAAAATTCTGCTATAGATTAGAAACTGGCTGAAAGAAAGAGAAAAAAGAACAATGAAGATTTAATTTTCAGTATGACAAAAGAGTAGCAGTATGGTGATCCACGGTTCTCTCTACTAAACCCAGCGAGGTTTATATAATTAAGGGGGTGAACAATGTGGCATCAGTATTTGCAGATGGCACAAGATTATTACTCAAGACTAGAGAAGATTGAGAAGCTTCAGAGCAGCTTACAGCTGGGGAATGGGCCACACGATGGCAGAAGTCTTTGTTGACAAATGCAAAGTAATGCACATTAGAAGGATAATAATTTGAACTGCTCTCACACATTGCAGGGTTCTAAATCAGTTGTAACCACCAGGAAAAAGACCTGGGCACCAGTCAGAACAGTGCTGTGAAAATTTCTGATCAATGTACAGTAGTATTAAAAAAATAAGACGACTGTTAAGATTCAAACATAGAATCATGGAATCATAGAATATCAGGGTTAGAAGAGACCTCAGGAGGTCATCTAGTCCAACCCCCTGCTCAAAGCAGAACCAACCCCAACTAAATCATCCTAGCCAGGGCTTTGTCAAGCCTGACCTTAAAAACTTCTAAGGAAGGAGATTCCACCACCTCCCTAGGTAACCTGTTCCAGTGCTTCACCACCCTCCTAGTGAAAAAGGTTTTCCTAATAGCCAACCTAGACCTCCCCCACTGCAACTTGAGACCATTACTCCTAGTTCTGTCATCTGGTACCACTGAGAACAGTCTAGATCCATCCTCTTTGGAACCTCCTTTCAGGTAGTTGAAAGCAGCTATCAAATCCCCCTCATTCTTCTCTTCTGCAGGCTAAATAATCCCAGTTCCCTCAGCCTCTCCTCATAAGTCATGTGCTCCAGGCCCCTAATGATTTTTGTTGCCCTCTGCTGGACTCTTTCCAATTTTTCCACATCCTTCTTGTAGTGTGGGGCCCAAAACTGGACACAGTACTCCAGATGAAGCCAATGCCGAATATAGGGGAATGATCACGTCCCTTAAGCTGCTGGCAATGCTTCTACATATACAGCCCAAAATGCTGTTATCCTTCTTGGCAACAAGGGCACACTGTTGACTCATAACAGGGATTGTTATATAACAAGAATATTATAATGTATAACAAGAACATTCAGAGTTATAAAAGTTAATGCTCAAATTTTGGAAGGGTTGTTAAGGCTTATGATTAAGGGTTTAAGTCAATCTCTGCTAGGGGTTCAGAAGAGACCAATGTGGGAGAAGATTATCCCACATCTGCCCAACACAAGGTTCTTGCACCTTCTTCTGAAGCATCTGGTGCTAGCCATTGTCTGAGTCAAGTTACTGGACTAGATGGACCATCAGTCTGATCCGATATGGCAACTGAGGCATAGAATAGAAAATAATTCTTCATATTTGAACTTTTAGTACAGACTTTAATAATTATAGAATCAATTTCATATACAAGTTTTGCTTTTCCTTTGTCATCTCCTATTTGCCACAGAAAGGTTCATAAGCACCAGCCGTTATTTAACCTTAGCAGTGACATTCTTTTTCTTATGAACGGCATATTAAAGTGAACAAAGTCATATCCTGCATACAGCAGCTCAGGATTTGACTCTTTCATCCCAATATGGTATTAACCTATGTCCATTTTCTCCCCAATCACAAGGTCTACTCACAGCAACTTTGGGTCTGCATGCAAAACTCACAGAGAAACCATTGGAATTCCATGCATGGACAGCTTTCAGCATCTGGCCCTTTATTGCCCTACAAATACACAGCTAAAAGTTACTCTAGCTATTATCTCTATGAATTCTTGTTTACACAGCCTGAGCATCCAAAAGGTTTCATTCAGTTGATTAACGCCTCTCAGTTTGTCAGTGAATTATTAATTTAATTTAACAATTGGCACAGGTCTTAGGGAAAGTGGTTCCTTCCTCTACTCTCTACTAATAGGCTGATATGTTACTTAGGGCCAGATTCTGCCTACACACTCGTTCATTGTTCCAACTGAGATCAATGAGTGCCACTAGCACTGACTGATTCACTAAGAAGTAGGTAGCAGTTAAATAGAAACATTTTTTGAGGCATGGCTAAACAGAGAATATTGACATACAAAAGGCTAACCCATTTCTCATGCTGAGTGAATGCCAGACAAAGGGAGTGGGTTATTTTACTTGTTTAACTTGCCATTGTCCCTTTTTAGACAGAGAGTTGGTTTTTTTTAAGGATATCCAAAGGAATCCTACTACCAATGAGCAAAATATTTCGTGGCTTGGATGTCAGCAGGGAGCTAGATTTCATGACTGACTCGTAGTAATAAGATCGTTTTTCTTTTCAAGTATGAGAACACCCCAAAGTTACAGTATGTTTACAGCATCTCAGAGAACTGTAGTAGGTGGATATACTCAAGCCAGCTATATGGTGACTTGTTCAATTAACTCACTGCTACCATCCCAATACTCCCTCATGAACTGGGCTTGAAAATTTTACCTGACACACATTGGTCCAAAGATTAAATTTGCTAGCCAGGGTGAAAGACATCTGCCATGTCCCCTTCCATCTAAGGGAATGAAACAGTTAATACTCTTAATCATAACCAGCTTGGAAATCAAAGAGTTTTTACATTCAAAAACCTGAAAAGTTTAATCCTTATTTTTCTGCTTTTCCTTTGTTCTCTAATAAACAAAATCTCTCCAAAAAACATGCTAAAAGCAGAGACATTTGTTGTGTGACTGTAATAAACAAGAAGAGGGGTTTTTTTCTTGTTAAAATGTGTAATTTTTTTATACTCTTCAAATATATAAACCACAACATAGGAAAACTGTGTGACTAAGGCTATACAAACATCTCCAGGCTGTGATGACATCTCAAACTTTGACACTTAATTACGAGTCTCTCCCACCTCACCCTCAACTTTCAATGACTACAAAACATTTTTTTACCTGCAACTTGTATTTTCTTGACTCAAATTCAGTCTCAACCACATTGAAATGTTTTGCTCTGTCACACAATGGAGCAGTAATCAGAATGGAGACTCTTTTGTCTTGAATCACGTTGCGCTCCATCTCCTGAACTCCCCCATCAAAATTACCAGCACACTCTGGAACAAATAGAATGATTTGTTAGAAAGGGGAAAACACACATAATTAATAATACCCTAACTGAACAACCAATGAAAGGTCTCCCACTGCATAAGTGAACACAAATTCAAACTTTATGTGAAAATGTGAGAGTAACTAATCTGACAAACATATGGTCTTCTGCTGCCACAGCTATGTTGTGAAGCACAGAGGGGATAAGAAGGCTCTGGTAGCCTTGGAGGTAGGGTGCCGGAGGTTGAGGCATATTTTCTTCTACTGGAAATAAGGCCAAGGAATGACTGATACAGGAAACAAGGAATTCTTGCCAGGTTATGCAGTGTTACTGAGACCAGAACCAAAGAACATTGTATCTTTGGCTGAAATGTTCTCTTCAGAAAAAGAAAATATTTCCCCTTGGCTGCTTGAATTTGTAGATAGAAGGAGAACGAATTCTGAGTGAGTTTGAGAAGACTCTCAAAGTGAATGCATCACAACCAGCCCCCGCAGCTGAAAGACAATCAGAGTTTGATGCAACAGACTCAGCTTCAAATGGAGAGGAGCCCTCAGTTAGCCAAGTTCCAAACAAGTGGTTACCACTACTCTTCACTTTCTTCAATGGGAGCCACTGCTGACATTTGTCTTTGTGATTACCTGGGATGCTGATGTCAGCCTCAAGAGATGTAGATCCCAAGGGGGGGGAATCTGAATAATCTCTGGTGCTCAGAAGCAAGTGGAAAACCTTGAAAACCTGCTGAAGACAGCTAATTCCCTAGGCTACCTGCCTGAATCATCACACCAACACCACCTTAGGGAGATGATTTAATCATGTCAGGACCAGCATTGGGCAGTCTCCCTCTCTTCTCTTTTGGATAGTGAAATACATGGAAGATGATCCTGAAAGATTAGGAGACCCAGATTCACTTCCCATCTCTTCTTGTGTAACTTTGGGCAAGTTACTTAATTTCTGCATGTATCAGTTTCTCCCCCTGTCAGATGGGGATAATAATAGTACTTCCCTAACTCAGAGGAGGGTTTATTAGGATAGCTAAATAAATAAGCACCTAAGCATCATGCACTTTCCAGCACTGGGGGATTCCCTTTGTCAGAGAAATCTTCAGGTGCCTCCTTAGGGCAGCTTGTAAATCTCTTTTACATGCTGGAGCAGCACAAAAGGGACTTTCCCAGGGTGTAGAATCTGGCCTTTAGCTTTAGTTCTAAAAAAATCACATCATAAAATCTTGTTCCACTTGACATTTTAGCGTCACACATTTTTATATTTCTAAAAGGGGAATTATCCATCTATGCTGAAAGGCACTTAAAGAGTTAACATGCTATGGTTCTCCCTACACATACAAGTAATACTGAGTATATGGGCCACTTCCAGGTTCTCACTGCTAAAGCACTTACCTCTATTGGATTTACATGTATCTCTCTGTGCTTCTTGGTCCTGCCTGCACCACAATACACCATTCTCTTACCGATTGTGAAGGCACCCATTGCCATAGTATCTATGGCCATAAGACCACAGATGTAGAGACAATGCTGAAAAATGCAGTTCTACTTTACACTGTAATCGTTTTGTAAGACAGTTCCATTGTTGCTTTAGCCCTGTGGTAAACATGGCACTAATGGCAGGAGGAAGTAGTTCAGTGCCAGTGCACTGATATATGCTTAACTCCAGTTCTCTAGCATTCGTCTGATCATGTTGCAAGAAAAAGTGCTTGCATAAATGGTGGGGGGAGAGACTGTGGTGGAAAGGAGAAGAGGTTTTCTGATTCAGTGTCCCAGTGCCTTTGTCGTTATCACACGGTGATTGAGTTACATCCAAGTGAAGGAGACTATGGGAATGAATCAGTCTACTAGCAGCCGGCAAAGAAGCACTCTCCACCAGAGCTCCAGTGACAATACAGGGCAAAAAAAGAACACACGGATCTCTAGTGGGCCTTCAAAATTTGTCCAGCTATGCTATGCTGCAGCTTTTCTGCATAGTATGACATACCGTGCATTATCTATTAGCCAGTCTGCCTTGCATTACAAAGGCAGAAAGAGACATATGGATATGTCTAGGAAAGGCAGTGCATTACCAAATGCACTGTATGTCTGACATAAAAGTCCTACTTTATTGCCCTAATAAATTCTATGGAATAAGAATTACTTCCCCATCATTAGGGGATCAGAATTTTCACAAATGATGTGTTTTTGGGTGCCTCCAATTTAGAATGCCTATTTTAAAACTCCTTAAAGGGGCATGATTTTCAAAGGGTGGGTGCTCAGGACTTTCTCAAAATCAAGCTCCTTTCAGCAGTCTCAAGGGGGGGGCACCCTAAAATTGAGGCACTGAAAATCTTTAGCCACTTTAAAAATCTTGCTCATGGACTTTATCATGACTCAAGAACTCTGGGCACATAATATCTCTGGTAAGACTAAGGCTATTGCAACCTGGTTCAATGTGCAAAAATAAGTGGTACTTAGATATTTAACAACACTGGCTATCTCCAATCTGGAAAAAAAGGCAAACTAGTCAGCACACATGTGAACTCTGTTTAGACATTCCAAGTATAATTGGTTAACTATACTGGAGTTACATTGCAATTCTGCAAGCTATTGGGCCACAGGCTGATTCTTCAAACACTATGTGCTTGTCAAGTGCTTTCCAGAATGGGATTCCAATCCTAATTGAGGCCTTTGGATACTGTACTATAAATATCAAATAGTAAAGGGAAGTTCTCTCTCTATAGCAGAGGGGGGCAAACGACAGCCCGCAGGCCACATCTGGCCCGTGGGACCCTCCTGTCCGGCCCCTGAGCTCCTGCCCCAGGAGGTTCACCCCCGGCCCCTTCCCTACTGTTCCCCCTCCCCTGCAGCCTCAGTGCGCCGTGCCACCGGCACAATGCTCTGGGCAGCCAAGAGCCTGGCCTGACCCAGTGCTCTGTGCTGCACGGTAGCGTGGCTAGCTCCAGCCGGGCGGCATGGCTGTAGTGCCGTCACCCACAGGTGCTCCAGGCAATGCAGTATGGGGGCAGGGAGCAGGTGGGGTTGGATAGAGGGTAGGGGAGTTCGGGGTGGTGGTCAGGGGGCGGGGTGTGGATACGGGGTGGGGCAGTCAGGGGGCAGGGACAGGGGGGTTGAATGGGTGCAGGGGTCCCCAGGGGCAGTCAGGAAGGAGAGTGGGGGTTGGATGGAGCAGCGGGGGGCAGTCAGGGGTGGGGGTTTCGGGGGTGGGCAGGGAGCAGGGTGGGGTAGATGGGGCAGGGGTCCTTGGGGGGGGGGGTACCAGGGGGCGAGAAGCAGGGGGGGTCGGATAGGGGGCAGGGCCCAGGCCACGCCTGACTGTTTGGGGAGGCACAGCCTCCCCTAACTGGTCTTCCATACAATTTCTGAAACCCAATGCGGCCCTCAGGCCAAAAAGTTTGCCTGCCCCTGCTCTATAGTACTTACCTGGCTCCCTGTAATAGTGTGGCTCACCCCGTAAGGGCTGGAGGCAGGACATGGCATTAGCCAAACCTGATTATGGAATGAACCATGGGAGAGATTAGGTGATTGTACCCTAAAGAACAGCAGGAGGCTGCAATGAAGGGAGGAATGTTCATGGATTAGAGATTGCTAAAGGGGAGGAGGATCTAGGAGTGAGACTCCAGCCAGATAAGGCCTAGGAGTGGTAGCCCAAAGCAAAGAAAGGAGGAAGAGAAATCTTTGTTTGTGCGGACTTTTGAATGGACTTCAAAACTTTATTTTGAATATTTGTTCATTTAATAAAGCACAAACTGCAAAGGGATGGGAATGGACAAAAGTGTTTGAGTTTCTTGAATAGTTCAAGAGGAGAATCTGAGACAGGCTGCCTGTAGCATGACCCTAGGTCACAAAGAGGCTCGTGGGAGGTGGCTGGCCCACTTTACACCCCCATTATTGTGGTACCTGATCACCTCACTATCTTTAATGTGTTTATTCTGACAACTCCCCTGTGAGATAGGGAAGTGCTATTAACTCTATTTTACAGATGAGGAACTGAGGCACAGCAAGACTATGGCATAGGAAGTCTGTGGCATAGCAGGTAATTGAACCTGGCCCTCTCACGCCTCAGCTAGCACTCTAACCCCTGGATCATCTTTTCTCTGTAGGTTAAAATCTATGTAAGTTATTTGTGCGCATCTCAAAGGTGGCTTATCCTTGTGAAATGATGCTCATGTGTGCGTGCACACACGTGTGCATAAAGTATATGGAGGAAGACAAGAGATCTTTCTTCTGACCCCCTCATTTACTTCCTGAATTCTTTACCTCTTTTTCCATTCCTTCCTCTACCCACCTGCTCTCTTGGTCCTATGCACCCAGCTGCTGGAGCTCTCCTGATCGATTGACTTTTGATTGACTTAGTTTCTGAGTTCTCAAGTGAGAGTTGAGCCAAAGTGATGGAGAAATTCTGTACACTCTTTAGGAGAGCTGACTGATGAGACCAGATACTGTGACAAAGTTCCTCCTCTACTTTGGTGGGTCCCGCGCTTATTGGCAGATTTGCTCACTTCACAGATTCACCCTGTGGGTCAGGAAACAGTCCAGAGACCTTCTCCTCTGGTAGAAGCTATAGTCCAGATCAATTCCTCCTGTGTTTGATCAGGAGTTGGGAGGTATGGGGGGAACCCGGGCCTGCCCTCTACTCCGGGTTCCAGCCCAGGGCCCTGTAGACTGCAGCTGTTTAGAGTGCCTCCTGGTACATTTGCACGACACCTACAACTCCCTGGGCTACTTCCCCATGGCCTCCTCCCAACACCTTCTTTGTCCTCAGCACCGGACCTTCCTCCTGATGTCTGATAACGCTTGTACTTCTCAGTCCTCCAGCAGTACGCCTACTCACTCTCAGCTTCTTGCACACCTCTTGCTCCCAGTTCCTCTCTCACAAACTTCCTCTCCTCTGGCTTCCCCTGGCTTGAATGGAGTGAGCCCTTTTATAGCATCAGAGGGGCCTTAATTAGAGTCAGGTGCTTAACTGCCTCACCTGACTCTTAGCAGGTTAATTGGAGTCAGGTGGTCTATTAGCCTGGAGCAGCCCCTGCTCTGGTCACTCAGGGAACAGAAAACTACTTATCCAGTGGCCAGTATCTCTCCCTTCTGCTACTCTGCTGTTCCCAACTGGTCTGGGCTATCACAATACATATTGGCAACCGAGCAGTTTTAAATACAATGATGTCACATTTGCACAGCAGAAGGACCCCAAAGCACTTTCAAACCTTTGATTAAGGGATTTATAAATCAGATATAGGAATCACTTTGCCTCCCTACTGAAGTGCTGCCCCCTCAGTGGTGAAGGAAAACAACACCGCACAACAGTTCAAAATAAGAAAATTGTATTCTATCGGGACTGCTGGGAGAAATTAGGTAGTCAGAAAGTAATTTACCCAAAGCGGAATACGGCCACAGTACTAGTGTTCACTGCCCTACATTTACTAAACACTCTGAAGGATCTTTAGTGACCACAAATGGCAAAGTCATGTTACATTGAAGACAGAAGCTTTTGTGGCACAGTGCATCCTAGCACCAGTATTTGGTTCAAACTTCAATCCCCTTCTGAACGTCACTTTGCGTAGTATCTGGGCTTTCCTTGGTGATCACTGATCCAAGTACCAACTGTGCCACTGCCAAACCATGATTAGTTTACACCGGGTATGCCAAGATCATAGCTGGTGGAGAAATGGCTGCAAGCAGCCAAGAGTTTGGGGAAGATATTTGTTACATTTCTAGGATTGAAATACCACTAATCAAAATTTGGTTTGTGCTGTAGTTTGTAGTGCTTGTAGAACTGTGTACTACAAAAGTGTTTCTCTATATTTTAACAAATGTACCTTAAAAGCACTTTCCCATGGAGCTACGTGGCAGCTATGCATGAGACATTCAACTCTGAACTTCTTTCGGTGCAAGTCCTGCAGTAGGTTTGTGTGCTGGTTGCATTAACTTGCTTCTGCACTAACCACTTCTCTTCCTCTGACATACATTGTATTTCTATCTCCAACTTTCCCTGTGTACATTTTCCTCACAGCTTCCTTAATCCTGCTGCCACTGCTTACTTCATGCCAGCTTGGCCATCTGCCTAAAGACTTCACTAGCAGCAGCATATCTTTACTAACCCACGTCAAACCATCTTTCTTGGCCTAAAACTTCCCTCCATGTGCTAATTTTTAGGATTAGCCCTTCCTCCCCTTTTTAAAAACCCTCTCTATGCCGGTAAGTAGCCTATCTCTCTAAACAACGTCTATTTGGAAGGATCTGCTAAGCACTATCTGTACACATGTTACCAAGGGAAATTTCATACACCAAACTTTGATGTATTGAAAAGAAAAGGGAAAAAAGGGGAGGGGGGAATTGTAGTGTAATTCCCCAGGGAAGACTATGTCCAAGAGTAAGATTCTTGAGACTAATCTTTCCATATGTCCTCACTAACAAACACGGTAAGAAATAATTACAACAATGCCTGTTCATCTCAAATCCCCTGGAAAATATTAATTCACCAAAAGAACATTCTTCTGTATGATTGACTTGATGAGACTGCAACGCAGCACTCACTCACTCTCAAAGATTCCAGCTTTTGAGAGCATGGCATTCAAGTACAGAACTCAACCCTCTTTCTGGTCAAGAGTAGTAAAGGTGGCTCTTACTGTTATTGAAAACTAAACTGTCAACACTAACCCGAGAACTGCAGCCAGTAAAAATAATGGGTTGGTTTGTGAAGTGCTGTTGACGTAGCGTTTCAAGATGACAGTTCAGCACTTGGGGCTGCTAGGGCACCAAACTTTTTTTTCCCCTAGTTTGGCTGCATAATACAGTAAAGCAGGGAGTGGCAGGGGGCATTTCAAGTGTGCTGGTGCCTTATGGAGTACAAGGAGGGCCTGATTTTCAGTAACCACGTACACCTTCATGTTGTAGTGTGTATGCGAATCAGGGATTTGCACATGCACATGGCTAGCTAGAAGGCTAGTGAGCCTGTGCCTCCACAAATCCCCAGCTAGCCATGTGCACATGCAAATCCCTTTTGCACATTGCATATGGCCATGCATGAAAATCAGGCCCTCATATCTGAGCAACAATTCCATCAATATTGTATTATCTGATGTTCTCCTTTGATCTGAAGATATTTGCAGCGCCAGTGGGATCTTTGTTTCTTAAGGGTTTATTGGCTTCTACTGATTCTTCCCTTTCCAAAGTGTTCCTTGTCTTCTGTTATGTCACAACTGATTGCTTTGGAGGATTAGGATTGCAGGTGGAGGAAAAGCTGTAAAGCCAGAGGGATCTCTTTTCAAAGTTTTCTATGACCATTCATTGAGCTTTGGAGGTGTTTTCATTCAGGCAAGTACCAACTCTGAAATAATTTATGAGCAGTTTTTTCATTGCTCAGATACAGTTCCTGCCATGCTCCACTCACCCCCAGTTAAGCCAGTACATTTCATGAATGACACCCAGAGTTTATCCAACAGCCTAGATCAGTGCAATCCCATAACCAAAGACTGAAAATATAATGGTTAGAAAGAATGAAGGAGTCTGTAAACTCCATGTAGTAGAGTGGGGCTTATGAGGAAGTAAGATGGGGACAGCAGCTTTCCAGTGTACCATTGTGACTGAAACAGAATTTGCTCCTAGATTGACTGGTTTTTGAGTTGGTGGCTGCCACAGTTTTGATGCTCTTCCAAGTCTTTCTGACATATGGTCTTGTGGTTAAGAGACTGGCCTGGGATTCAGGAAATTTAGTCTCAATTGTTGCCTTTGCTAGAGACTTGTGACTTTGGGCAAGTCAAGTACTCTTTCCAAGCCTTATCTGTAAGTTGGGGATGACAACACTGCTTTCTCCCACCCTATGTCTTATCTACATAGACCGTAAGCTCTTTGCGGAAGGGACTGTCTCTTACCATGTGTTTGACAGTGCCTAGCACAATGGGACCTTAATCTCAGTTAGGGCCTCGGTGCTACTGTAATAAATAAATAGATATAAGAATATGACTTTTCTCTCTTTTATCATGTAGCTATAGCTGCTATGAAGAAGTTCAATTCTATCACTGTGGACTATCATCCTCTCCAGATAACATTACTTACTATAAGAGATTTATTGGTCTCCTACCCTCTTTCTGAGGCTTTCAATTTTCTCTACCAGTCAAACTCAGAATAATGCCTCATAGCTTAGCAGCCTCTCTAGAACAGGCAGATGTACTGATGATTGTTATTTACAGGCTGTCGGACCATTGTTCTGACTGGTGTTTTACAATTCACTAAGATTTCATTGGCAAAACAAGCTGCAAAAGTCATGTCAAAATGAAGAAAGGAATAGCCACCTGAAGATTCCATACCAGGTATGTACCATCTGCCCTAGACAGACAAAAAACAACAACGTCTCTGTCCTAGAGATCTCACCATCTAATATGGCTGGAATATTACTTTAGCCCCATCCTCCTCACTGTCCGGCACCCTGAGCTTCCAGGTGAAGTCTGAAAGGGTAGCGGTGCAGAACCACCCACATATCCAGTCTCAGCATACAGGCATACCCTCTGACCTCCAGCAAGAGTGATTTTGCTACTCTTGTGGCAGCATGTGGCATTTCTTTTAATAAAAATCACCAAAGCAAAAACAGATGATAGAGTCGCTGTTGCTGAGATACTACAAATAAGTAAACAGTCTTTGTGCTGTTGCTATTTTTCTTTAATGAGGATTGTGGGCGGGAGGCCCTGGCGCCTTGTTGGTGCACACAGCCCTGGCCTGCAGAAAGAGCTCTGTGCTACCCTGATCAGGCTTGATTAAATGGCAAGGGTGGTCCCTCCTGGAAGAATCCAGCTCCCCGAGGGGGGTCCCTCTTTTGAAGATTACTGCTGTTGACATCAGAGCAAAATATGAAAATCCCGCCTCTTCTCCTGGATCTTATTGTGCTGTGCATTCTGCTCCCATGCGAAGAATTGGCTGTGAGAGGCATGGAAAGCTTCCAAAAACTTAGTGATTGACTGACAAGGAGTAGGGGAGGGCATCGCACCAGCACCAGTAAATGACTTTTCAGCATCAGTATATTATCAGTCATTTAAAACCATACAGATGCAGTCTTCAAGTTCACAAGTTATCAGGTGCACAAAACCTCACTCTGGAAATAATTCCAGGTGAACACAAGGCCAGCCTTTACATATTTGGACAGGCCTGCAAACCATTATTTTGCCTCCTGCAGACCCCAGCTGTAACTGATTCCAGTCTATTATGGCCCTGATGCAGCAAAGCGCATTGATCTCAATGGCAGCTAGGTGCCTAGGTGCTATTAAAAATCCCACTAGGTGCCTGTCTGCCTATTTAGGCACCTACATACCTTCAAAAATCTTGTCCTGAAACCATCCCAATTCAGAAAAGGACTGGCTTACAGAATCTGGGGAGGAGCAGTGAGATGATTCTTTGAGATATACCCCAAGCGTAACTGAGGCCTAGTCAACAGTAGAAAATTAGGTTTAACTACATCAGTCAGGGTTGTGAAAAATCTATACTCCTGAGCAGCGTGGTTAAATCAACCTAAGTCGCCATAGAGACAGTGCTAGGTTGACAGAAGAATTCTTCCTCGACCTAGCTACTGCCTCTCAGGGAAGGGAATTACTTTCGCTGATGGTAGGGACTACAGTAAAGCACTACAATGGCGCAGCTGTAGTGTTTTAAGTGTAGACAGGCCCTGACTCCTTTGACATAAAAGGTGTGCTTGTGGGAGGGATTTTAGATTCCTTCTCCCCAGCCTCCTGCTGCAGAAAGGAAGGCTGCTATTCAAGCTATCAAACTATACCTCTTTACACTGAGGAAGATGGTCCAGTGGGGAGAGCAGTAGCTTAGGATTTGGGAGATGTACTTGCCAGACTTCCTGTGTGACCTTGGGCAAGTCATTTAGTCCCTCTGTGCCTCAGTTCTCCATCTCTGAAATGGGGATAATAGCACTACCCTACTGCACAAGGGATTTTGTGAGGATAAATACCCTACAGATTGTGATGTGCCCAGCTACTATGGTAATAGGGGGCCATATAAGTGCCTTAGATGGGTACTTTTTCAAGGATTCACAAAGAAAAGGGCTAGAAATTTACTTTTAAAAATTAAATTAAAGCTGAGCTGCTCCTGTCTATTACTATTTCCTTCAAATTAGACAATCTTAGTGGCCACATGCTTTGTCAAACCCAATGGTCAACTCTGTTTCTGGGCAAATAAATGTAGTTGAGGAATCCATAGATGAAGAGAGTCTTCTATCCTCCTGACACTCACATAGACTTGGTTAGCTAAAATTTTGGCTGGATGTATTCCTAGAGGTTTCATCTCATGAGATACTCTTTAATTAAAGATTAATCTTTAATTCCTGGAGACTCCAGGGCAATTCTGGAGGACTGGCAATCCCATTCACCAATGACAGTGACATGTGCTAGCTTATAAACCAGGGGTCGGCAACCTTTCAGAAGTGGTGTGCCGAGTCTTCATTTATTCACTCTGATTTAAGGTTTTGCGTGCCAGTCATACATTTTAACATTTTTAGAAGGTCTCTTTCTATAAGTCTATAATATATAACTAAACTAGTGTTGCATGTAAAGTAAATAAGGGTTTTAAAATGTTTAAGAAGCTTCATTTAAAATTAAATTAAAATGCAGAGCCCCCCGGATCGGTGGCCAGGACCCAGGCAGTGTGAGTGCCACTGAAAATCAGCTGTGTGCCACCTTCAGCACATGTGCCATAGGTTGCCTACCCCTGCTATAAACTGAGTCATTCCCATCTACAGTATGTTTTGTGACCTCCTAGCCTTGGGGAGATTAGTGCAAAGTATATTTCATACTAACAGTCTCACGGCTGTGGGTGCTCTATTCATTTTTGTTGAACTGAAATCAATGGTGGAAAGCTATTTTTGTGGTAATCGTGCAATGCACAGAAATAGCTACAATATTTTATAGCATTATTTACTCATTTTATGGTATGTTTTTGATGCTCTGTGGTATAATCCTGACATAGACCAATGGTTTTGGTGCTTATTGGCAAAGCCCTCTATGAGATTGGCCCAACTTTTGTGAGGGCCTGCCCCCACTATGTGATCAAGACCTCCCCAAGACAACTCCATTACTCTGTAACAATGGAACTGTCAGCCATGAATAGGGTGACCAGACAGCAAATGTGAAAAATCAGGACGGGGGTGGGGAGTAATAGGAGCCTATATAAGAAAAAGACCCCAAAATCAGGACCGTCCCTATAAAATCGGGACATCTGGTCACCCTAGCCGTGAGCGTGAGAATCCTCTGCTCTATGGGCAGAGTTTTCTCAGCAACTGGCCCGGAATTGTTAGCAAAGAGCAAAGAGATCATAATGACTGCAAAACTCAGCGTCTTCAGAATAAAATGTATAAAGCAGACCACTGGCTTAGATTTCCCTCAACCTAAATCACACATTTGAAAACAAACATACCAACATCTTTCTGCTAATGAGAAAGGAAAGGGAGAGAGATACAGAGAGCTTCTTGTATTCACGTTAATAAAAACACAAGGTTCTCCAATAACATAGTGATGGGCACTGTAAAAGATCCTAGAGAGACAGGAATGATTGTAAGGTCAGCCTCACAAAATCAAGCCTATAAGCCCAACCAGACACTACCTTTTCTTTTTGAAACTGAGCTACCTCTGTCATTTAGTATAGAAGGTGGGCAAAACACATTCATTTGGGTTTTCTTTTAGTAGTCAGCTGGGGCAACTGTAAAACTAGAAAGAAAAAGGCTACAATAAATTTGTCTTCCCTGCATGAAATAATGCAGACTAATAAAATATGATTACTTATTCATAATAAAGAGAGAGCATGAATGTAGATTGTAATTAAAATATTTAAATCCAGTGGGAACTTTGCAGGATCTGGTCTGCAAGGTCTAGCCCTTAGTTAGATTTTTTTCCCCAGTGACCTCAAGTTATAAAGGCCTGAAAAACTTACTCTCACAAGTAGGCCCATTAATACCAACAGGACTACATGCAGAGGGACTACTCCAGGATTACAGGATTGGACCCTAAGGATGTAGCTGAATTCGACGTATCCGAGCCGACTTACCCGCTGTGAGGACGGCGGCAAATCGACCGCCGCGGCTCCCCCGTCAACGGCGCTTACTCCTACCTGGGCTGGTGGAGTACAAGCACTGATTCGGGGATCGATTGTCGCGTCCCGACGAGACACGATAATTCGATCCCCGAGAGATTGATTTCTACCTGCCGATCCGGGCGGGTAGTGAAGACAAGCCCTTAGTCTCTTCTCATTTTCCTATCATGGATTTTTCACTCCCCTTCCCTTCTCTGGGATTGTTGATGCATGCACTACACCTTCAGGCTAATACTGATCTTCAGCATTGCTATTCTATTTCAATTCTATTCTATTTAGATTCTTATACCACACTCATCGCTCTAGTTTCCGAGTGTCTTCCAGTAAAGTAATATGACTACACATCTGTCACCTGTCACTGTTTAAGGCCCTGATTTGGGGGCTCTGCATAGGTGAACCACTGCACCCATGTGGTCCTCAGTGCAGGATTGGGGCCATAGTGCCATAAACTACAGCATAGATAAAATAAGTAACATGATAAAATTGGCCATATTCAAACATGCTTCCCATTAAATAACTGTCAAGAGTGGCCAAAAACCATATTTCACCTTTTGTGCTTTCCCAAATATTAATCAGGAAAGCACTTCCGGATGTGCTTAATTTGAAGCACATGCTAAATCCCTAGCCTAGACTTCAATTATGCTGACTTCAGTGAGACATAATTAAGCATGTGCTTAAGTTCTTTCCTGATTGGAGCCTAAAAGAACAACAACAATATAATCTTTCCCAAATATAGCATTTTAAATCATTTAAATGGGGTAGAGGGCCCATTAAATGAAAGTGGGCTCAGTGCTCCTGTGCCAGTCCAGGTGCTCTCAGTCAGGTCAATTAATAGGGTGGGGCAGCACCTGCGGGCTCTAAAAGGTCAGAAGTCAGACAGGTAAAGGGTAGGAGATGAGAGCTGCTAGAGACAGAAGGTGCTGACTGGGAGAAGGCTGAAGCAGCTGGGCAGTAAGTGGGTTTTTGCTAGCGAGCATCCCCAAGGCTCAGAGGGAGAGGGAGGTGCCTGCTGATTCTAAGCCAATGCACTGGATCCAAGGGCCAGAGAGGGCTGAAGGAGAGGGGAGCTGCACAGATGCTTCCCCACTGATGTCTCTTTGCTAGATAGCTGGACTCAGAGAAACTGTGAGTGGACCAGGGGTGTGAGGAATGCTCCCTGGCAAGGATTCTCCCAATGGAGAGGCTGTGGGAGTTCCTGCTGGGAAGAGTGGAGGTGCACCCTAGAAGGAAGGGCTGGGGTGGCTATCCTGGAAGAGGCTAGATAAGGAGCCTACCTCTGATGGAAGACACAGAAGTATGGTAAGAACATGGAGTATATAGACTGGGGTGATACGGGGATTTTGCTATAGACTATTTGCACAAGGTTTTTTAAATAAATTCCTCCTCCCCTGCCCCTTCCCGGAAGGGTATGGTTTAAATAAGAGCCTGAAATGCAGTCCTTGGGGTTACCCAAGAAAGAAACTGATATGAGGGGCCACTTGCAGGGCTGCCATGAGGGAGTGTGTGGGAGGATGATAGTTGCAAAGTCATGAAGAACCTCAAAGCACTTTACATGTTGCATAGACAAAAATTATTTCACTTACCATTGAAATACAATCACTTCTGTGGTGGAATGTAACAAATGTTATGATGGCAAGCTGTAACACTACAAAACAATTATGGACCAGTAGCATACTACACCCCATAAAATTGCTATAAGAATCTAGACTTGCAGAATATAATAAGAACATAAGAATGGCCCTACTTGGTCAGACCAAAGGTCCATCTAGCCTAGTATACTGTCTTCTGACAGTGGCCAGTGCCAGGCGCCCCAGAGGGAATGAACAGAACAGGTAATCATCAAGCACTCCATCCCTTGTCGCTCAGTCCCAGCTTCTGGCAAACAGAGGCTAGGGACACCATTCCTGCCCATCCTGGCTAATAGCCATTGATGGACCTATCCTCTATGAATTTATCTAGTTCTCTTTTGAAGCCTGTTATGGTCTTGGCCTTCAACATCCTCTGGCACAGAGTTCCACAGGTTGACTGTGTGTTGTGTGAAGAAATGCTTCCCTTTATTTTTTTTTAAACCTGCTGCCTATTAATTTCATTTGGTGACCCCTGGTTCTTGTGTTATGAGAAGTAGTAAACAACACTTCCTTATCTACTTCCTCTACACCAGTCATGATTTTATAGACCTCAATCATATCTCCCCTTAGCCGTCTCTTTTCCAAGCTGAAAAGTCCCAGTTTTATTAATCTCTCCTCATAAGGTATCCGTTCCATTTTTGTTGCCCTTTTCTGAACCTTTTCCAATTCCAATATATCTTTTTTTGAGATGGGGTGACCACATCTGCACACAGTATTCATGAATTTATATAGAGGCAACATGATATTTTCTGTCCTATTATCTATCCTTTTCTTAATTATTCCCAGCATTCTGTTTGCTTTTTGACTGCTGCTGCACATTGAGTAGATGTTTTCAGAGAACTATCCACAATGACGCCAAGATCTTTCTTGAGTGGTAACAGCCAATTTAAATCCCATCATTCTATGTGTATTGTTGGGATTATGTTTGCCAATGTGCCTTACTTTGCATTTATCAACATTAAATTTCATCTGCCATTTTGTTGCCCAGTCACCCAGTTTTGAGAGATGCTTTTGTAGTTCTTCGCAGTCTGCCTGGGTCTTAACTATCTTTAGTAATTTTGTATCATCTGCAAATGTTGCCACCTCACTGTTTACCCCTTTTTCCAGATAGGGGTAGGAATAGGACTGATCCCAGAACAGACCCCTGGGGGACACCACTATTTACCTCTCTCCATTCTGAAAACTGACCATTTATACCTACCCTTTGTTTCCTATCTTTTAACCAGTTACTAATCCATGAGAGCACCTTCCCTCTTATCCCATGGCAGCTTACTTTGCTTAAAAGCCTTTGGTGAGGGACCTTGTCAAAGGCTTTCTGAAAATCTAAGTACACTATAGCCATTGGATCCCATTGGTCCACATGCTTGTTGACCCCCCTCAAAGAATTCTAGTAGATTGGTGGGGCATGATTTCCCTTTACTAAAACCATGTTGACTCTTTCTCTACAAATTATGTTCATCTATATGTCTGACAATATTGTTCTTTACTATAGTTTCAACCGATGTACCCCGTACTGAAGCCAGGCTTACAGGCCTGTAATTGCTGGGATCACCTCTGGAGCCCTCCAGTCATCTAGTACAGAAGCTGATTTAAATGATAGGTTACAGACTACAGTTAGTAGTTCTGCAATTTCACATTTGAGTTCCTTCAGAACTCTTGGGTTAATACCATCTGGTCCTGGTGATTTATTGCTGTTTAATTTATCAATTTGTTTAATTTATCAATTTATCAATTTGTTCCAAAACCTCCTCTAATGATACCTCAATCTGGGACAGTTCCTCAGATCTGTCACCTAAAAAGAATGGCTCAGGTTTGGGAATCTCCCTCACATCCTCAGCAGTGATGACCAATGCAAAGAATTCATTTAGTTTCTCCGCAATGGCCTTATTATCCTTGAGTGCCCCTTTAGCAGCTTGATCGTCCAGTGGCCCCTTGGTTGTTTATCAGACTTCCTGCTTCTGATGTACTTAAAAAAAAATTGCTATTACTTTTTGAGTCTTTGGCTAACTTTTCCTCAAATTCTTTTTTGGCCTTCCTAATTGTATTTTTACACTTCATTTGCCAGTGTTTATGCTTCTTTCTATTTTCCTCACTAGGATTTGACTTCCACTTTTTAAAGGATGCCTTTTTGCCTTTCACTGCTTCTTTTACTTTGTTTAGCCATGGTGGCTACATTTCTCAAATTTAATAATTTCTCAAATTGAAATGTAGATAGACCACCTGGTTATACAAAAAGAGTCCCATGACATCTTTAATAATGAACACTGATGGCTGGGACCTACATCTTGTGTCCCTTTTGAACAATGGCACCTCCAACAGCAGAGAGCCCCTACCATCATGTTGAGACAGGTTCAGTTTTGACTCCCAGGGAAGTGTGGCCATTTAATTCCCAACAGAAACCCACTTCCTGTATAGTATTTCAGTTTTCTTTGGTGTTGTCCCATCCAAATGCTGATTGGTTCTGAATATGCTTAGCTTGCAAGCACTGAGAGGGTCACAGCCCGATGTGCTATGACCAGAGGGAAAAGGCTGTCTAGCAGTTTCAAAAATGTCATGAAAAGTGCATTTCTTTGTGATGTCCACCTCGCACAATTAATCCCATAAATTTAATTCCAAGAACCATATCATGCCATACATTTTTAGGCTGATCCTCCTGTTGGCTTCATGCCAACCTGGAGATCTGCTTTAAAATTGATGACGCAACATGTCTAATAAGTGTGTTTTTCCTTTGACATAACATGTCTTGCTCACTTTGTGTAATTGTACTTAGCTGCTGCACAGAAAACTCTCAAACACAAGTAACAGATTCTTGGGGACACTGATATTATTAAGAAGCTCTCAACTCTTTCAGCCTTGACTAAACACACAAGTTGCACGTTTAAAATTTTCCTGGTATAGTTAAGTGGCAAAATCCCTATGGTGTAAATGCAGTTAAATCAGTGTATAAGTGCTTCTAGTAGTATAGCTTCATCCCGTAGGTGAAGAGAAATAAGGCATCCCAATATAAAGCATTGTTATATCGGTACAACAGCATTCACACCAGTATAACTATATTGTTTTGTTTTAAATCAACCCCCTAACTGACATTATTATAGTCCTTCACAGTAAACTCATCTTAAAGGAATTTTAAATGTGTTCATAAAAGAAATTCACTCCAGTCAGGAATATGGCATAATCTGTCAGGGAACATTTTTTTTTAAATAAATCAGTTAAGACCCTTTTCAAAGTCAAGTATTTGCTGATTTCAGATTTGTGTGTTGCACTAGCTATAAAAGGAAGTCTTTTTAAAATAAGATTTTTGCAGCTAATTAGTCCATGATGTGACTTAATTGCATCCTGTGGTCAACAAAACATCTGACATATTAGCGTTTTATAGCATCTAATATGTGCATGTGCACTAACCATTCAGAACTAGTTACTGCTTATTTGGTACTATGGGTCTATTATATACCATGCATGTTGTTTCTAATATTCATAGACAGAATACATCATAATGACTTGGATAACTAAATATAATGGTCCTTATTTCCATGTTTACTGACATGATAACACAAGTATATAATATATTAACATTACAAAAAGGGAGAAATCAAATAACAAAATTATGTTAAAGGCCTGAATTGCCCTAAATTACTGATATGTATTTTCACTCTTAACTCCATCTTGATGTAGTTTTTGCTTGAGTAGTTAATAGGCATGAACAAACTAGTTTGTAGTATAGCAGGCAAAGGGACTATTAAACACACACATGTGGCCCCCTTGTTCTACATTTGCTGATACAGGTTGTCCTCTGTACATTACTTTGGTGTAAGGCAGTAGTTGGCTGCTTTACCAACATGCATGCTGGGTGGGAAGGCTACTGGTCTGAACTACTCATTCTATTAATTTAGAACCTAGTAAAGAGTACCAATTCTGGGGAACTACTCCGGGCATCATTGTGGAAAACTCAGTGAAGACCTCTGCTCGATGCACAGAGGCAGCTATGAAATGGAAGCATGCTTGCAGGATTGGATGAAGAATAGCCTAGAATACATTGCAATGCCATTGTATTAATCAACGGTGCAGCCTCACCTAAAATGCTGTTTTCAATTCTAGTCATGTCTTCAAAAAGGATAAAACCGAAATAGGCAGTTCAGAGACAGATGAGAATGGTAAAGGGATATGATAAAGATATAGAAAATAAATGGTAAAGAGAAGGCAGATTGAGCACTTCTATTCCCAATACAAGAACAAGAGGACATTCAATGAAAGTGAAAGGCAGCAAGTTTGAGACTGACAAAAAAAACAAGCTTTACACAACACTCAATCAAACTGCGGAGTTCATTGCCATTGGTATTATTGAGGTCAAGAGTTTAGGAGGACTCCAAGAAGGACTGGACACTTACATGGATAATCAAAACATCCAGAGTTACAGTCACAGAGATTGAAAAAATGTTCAAAAGGGATGTGAACACTCAGGTGTCAGGACAAAAGCCAAACGCCCAGTGGATATTGGGAAGAAATTTTCCTGGCTGGTTATACCATAACTGCCGACTGTGGAGTTTCTAGCACCTTCCTTTGAAGCATCGAGTGCTGTCCAATGCTGGAGCTCTGGTACAGCTAGATGGGC
The DNA here is from genome assembly GCF_027887155.1 of Malaclemys terrapin pileata. Classification (NCBI taxonomy): domain Eukaryota; kingdom Metazoa; phylum Chordata; order Testudines; family Emydidae; genus Malaclemys; species Malaclemys terrapin. The sequence goes on along the minus strand of NC_071507.1, from coordinate 114,053,951 downwards.
CATTGAGCTGATCTGGTATGGCTAGTCCTGGCCTCTCATTTGTTCATCTCTAACCAAGCGTCTGATTTAAGTTGTCATTCTCAGCAGAAAGGCCAAGGATTAAATGGGTATGGAAACAGAACTTACATTTCCCCACAGAGGCTATCCCTAAAGGGTTCTGGCATATTGGCCAGCATCATGGGGGAAACCTTGTATTGCCACTGAAAGATCTGATCTGTGGACCATCAAACTAACAACTTGTGAACAGGGAGGTTCTCTGAGGTGAGACCTATTTCCATTCCCTGGTCATTTCCTGCATCTGGGCAGAGTTGCTCTATGCAGCATCACTGATTTCTTGGATTCTCGCTTGGACCATGGGCTGGGGTTCTCTGTTCAGCATTTCCTTCTGGATCCCTTGTTTTGACCCTTTGAACGGTACCCCCATCCTTGTTAGGTTTTTAGCTGCATAAGCATTCAGCTGTTCTTTGCAGAGGTGGATTTACCATGAAACAAACAATGTGGTGACACAGGGGCCGCCAATGACAGGGGGTCTTCCCAAAATGCAGGACAAATCTCATCTGACAACCTGTCCCAGAGTCCCAGCCAGCGGTGCAGCAGGGCTCAGGCCAGCAGGCTGCCTGCATTCTGTAGCCAGTGGCCCCATGCCGCTCCTGGAAGCAGCTGGCTGCTGGCACATCTCTGCGTGCACCTGGTGATGGGGGAGGTGGCTCTGTGTGCTGTTCCGGCACCAGGCAGCACACGGAGACCCGCTGCCCCCCCTCCCCCCAAGGGGCACACAGAGACATGCCAGCACAGCAGAGCTAAGGCAGCTCCCTGCCCATGCTGCCTGCCTCCCTCCGTGCTGCTCCATGCCCAGAAGCGGCCAGCATATCCCTGCAGCCCCTGAAGGTGGGTGGGGGGGTCTCCACATGTTGTCCCCACCCCAAGCGCTGACTCTGCAGCTCCCATTGGCCGGAACTGCAGCCATAGGGGTGTGCCGGTTGCTTTGGGAAGCTGCGCTGCCCAAGGTAAATGCCGCTGACCTCTGCCGCACCCCAATCCCCTGCCCCAGCCCAGAACCCGCACCCCACACCCAAACTTCCTCCCAGAGCTCGCACCCCTCACACCCTCCCAACCCCCTGTCCCAGCCCAGACTCTGCACCCAAACTTCCTCCCAGAGCCTGACCCCCCCCACTCCTTCCTGCACCCCAACCCCCTGTCCCAATCAAGGTACCTCACTTTATTTTCATTTACTTCCTATTACTTATAATATAGGAGGAGGATGAAGGGGGGAAAATAATGAAGAACGGGGAGGAGAGAGAATATTCTTTTTCTTGGCTGGGTTCCGGGGGGGGGGGAGCCTGGGCTGAAAAACGAAGCTGTGCACAGGGCCCCACTAACTCTAAATCCGCCACTGGTTCCTTGTATTTTTATGGTCCCTCCCCCGCTGGGTTTCACCCATCTCACAAGGATGAGCTACACTATCAACTTGTGAAAGCACCCAATTCATCAGGAAGAACAAGACTAGCAAGACAGATGTCCACAAAAGAAGAGAAATTAGGGAAAATGGCTGAAACTCCTCCCTCTTTTATTCCCCCTGCTGAGTCAGTTTAAAACCGAAGTGTCACTTCATCAGGTCTTCCTGTGTGTTTAACATGTTAGTTACCAACCAGGACAGATTAAGGTTTAAGCAACTCAGCTACAGACCAAGGTCCCAATTTATGGGAGAGCCCTGCCTGAGCTCCGACTGGCCTTGTTCAGGTACTGGTGCAGCAGCCAGCCCTATAGGAACCCTGGACACCTCACTGCCCACTCAGGTTTGGCCCCATAGCCCCTCTATTATAATGGAGGGGCTGCAGGGCCAAACCTGAGCAGCGCTGCACCCCGTCACAAAGCCACTCAATCAATTTTGGCCCTGCCGCTACCCCATTCATCATCCTAATGGAGGGATGGCGGGGCCAAGCCTGAGTGTGCAGTGGGTTGGCCAGTGCTGCTCTTCCTCGCCACTGCTATGGGGCTGGCTCCTGCACCAGTACCTGAACCAGAGCAGCCTGAGCTTCGCCACCATCATCCAGGCACTGGATAGGGAGCTGCAATGAGTGCCGACGGGGGATCCAGCAGGGAGAAGGGCGCTGGGGTTTGCCAAGGGCCCACTGATGGGTTAATCTGACCCTGGTTACTAGTAAACACATCCTGAAGCTATGATGCATGCCTGCTGGAGACCAGATGTGTATTGTCATGAATAACTTAGAAAACATTTCATACCCAAATAGCAAATTCACTTTAAAGGGACACTGCCAAGTTAAAAATTGATATACAAATATCTTTATAAATATCCTTACCTGTGTCACGAACACCACCTGGGATTATTTAAAACTGAAAATGTCTTGTAAATATATAGTCAAATCCTCAGCTCGTTTAAACTTGCATAGTTCTATTATAATCAATGGAACTAGGCTGATTTACATCAGCGGAGTATCTGGCCCCAATAGACTTTTCACCATTCATTCACTTCACCAGTCAGCAGAACTGTAATTCACATTCTGCTGATTGTACCTATAATCTCTACTCCAATCAGGTTCTCATCCCTCACACATCCCTGTGGTGGATTGGCTTCTGCACACAAACAAGTAGTCTCGCCGGGCTTCAAAGCAAAGAATTGAGAGCAAAGCACTGTAGGAGGAGAGGGGGTCCTATATTAAGGCTTAATTTCTTTTACAAAAGAGGATACAGAACACCTGCTAGTATTACTAGGTGGTATTATCATGAATATTTATGTCAAATTAGTGCGTACACTCTTAAAACTTGTCATTCAAAGGACTTGCAGAAGAGCTAACTCCTGTGTGCTGAAAATGAATAACTAAACCAATGAGAGAACCATTACCACCACCACAGCAAACCAGCACAACGGTTTAGTCTTAGCTGCGTTGCATGGCTTATTTGTAGGTGAAGCATGGATGAACCAAATTACGGATGCTCCAAAATGGATACACTGGGGGGGAGGGTTCATGGTGTTTCTTTCTTTCTCAAACTTCAATTCAGCAAGGTACTTAACTTACATGCTTAAAGTTAGTTATATGCTTATCCAATTGAAATCAAACTGGAGAGAAAGGGAGTAAATGGGGGGGGCGATATTGAAATCAATGGCACTGCATACCTTGCTGGATCTGAGCTTTAGTGCTACCACAGAGGAGGCAGTTATGATGATGAGCTGCAGGGAAGTGTTTGGTTTTTTAAAGCAGTCATAGATATCATTAAATAAGTTTATGCATTTATTTCATTAGGTGTGGTGGGTTTTAAAAAAAAAATTCAATTTGGCGCCTAACCTAGCTTTACATTCATTTTGTGTTCACTTTCTAGTATATTGCATTTTTTATTTGAGTAATTCTATGCAGGAAGCCAAAATAGAATTCCTCATGTATGGCTGTGGCACTCTGTACCTCAAAGCAGCACCCTGGAACCCCCATATTCACCAAGTCATATAATTACAATATATTTCATACAAAGCATGCATGTATGATATCATATGAAAGGTCATGATCTGCTCAGACCCATTCTTCTATCAAAATATGTATATCATTAGTGTGTATGAAGTTGAAATTTTGCTGTATGGTTACTGAAATACATTATAAATTTGAGTCATCCACTGCCAGTTCTGCAGTGACAACAAAGGAGGTGATCCACTCCCAGGAGGGTGTTAAATAACCATTAATCAGCAGGGGGATTGTAAGCAAGGGATTTACAATGCTGTAAGAGCTGCGCAAGCATCACACACTGGGGGATTGCTTACCTCTGACTCAGCAAAGCCCACCAGGACACGTCTGGGCTAGTGTTTTCCAGGCACATAGACTGAGGATATAAAATAGGGGACAGTGGCATCAGGCTTTTACCTTTCTCCTCCCCCTCCTATGGTGGAAGCAACAAAAACAAGGAAAGACAAAGACTTGAACTGAGGAGATTGGTCCCAGGCTTAATCAGGAAGCCTGTGTATTAAAATTGAAACCTACCTGCAACATCCTGTGGAGTGACAAACTGCTTGATGTAAATACTGCCTAGCCTAATAAGATTGCGCACTTGCCTTTTATTTTCTTTGGTAACTATCTCTGACCTTTTGTGTCTACCACTTATAATCACTTAATCTATCTTTCTGTAGTTAATCTGTTTTATATTTTACCTAAAACCGTGTGTTTTGGTTGAAGTGCTTGGGAAATCTCAGCTCAGTTTACAAAGGCTAGTGTGTCTTCTCCACATCAAGGGTAGGGTGGACTGGGTAATAAACGTACACTGATCAGGCTTCTGACAAGGGCAACATGATATATTACATTTCTAGAAGGCTGGTCGCTTGAGAGATTTGCTGGTGCCTTTCTCTGGGATTCATGAGTGGCCCAGGGAGCATTCATGCAATCTAGCTGGGTGTGGGGCTCGACATGCTGTTGTGCTGAGTGATCACAGCACCTGGAGGGGTTTGCAGCTTGTCACTAGCAAAGCATTGTGAGAGACAGCCCAGGCTGGAGAGTTAAGGGGGCACAGCAGTGCCCCAGTTTCATGGATCCCATCAGTGGCATTGCATCATGCTACTGTGTTGTGCAGAACACTATGGTACAGTAGAAGTGCCATGCTTTGGAGATGCTGAATGTTTTTTCTATCACTTTTTAGATTATCTGTGACTTGGAATTCCTTGCACAAAAAGTGATCTGGGAACCGTAAATTCTCAGCATCAGCTTTTGTGAAGGGAATTCTCCCTCATAAATTAGGTGAATTGTCAAATCAAACATTCCCAAGAGAAACTGGGATGCAGATTACAATGAAAGTCACAGTTGGCACATGCTGACCTATTGCAGTACCTCCAGCATTCATTTTAAATGTGTGACACAAACTTCAAAGAATATATTGAACATAGGGGTGGGGCAGGAGAATAGAAAATTAAGTTCTACCTTTGTTAGACAGCCAGCAGATGGCGATCTTCAAAATAATCACAGTAAAATATGAAACTACTTAAAATGCAAGGGGATTTTACTTTTAGTTTTGCTTGGGGGGAGGGGCATTGTATTTAGGAACGGAATTTTTACTAACTCACTGAATATTTCTAACAAAAGTAGGAGTAATTTATTTAAATTTGGCTAGTCTGAGGGGGGGGAATTGATCTATTTCTTAAACTTACATTTAGAAGTCTATTTCTGAAAGAGGTGATGCTTATTATTTGTGTCATCATAGTGCCTAGGCAACCCAGTCATGGACCAAGACCCTGTTGTGCTTGTCGCTGTACAAACAGAACAAAAAGACAGTCCCTGCCCCAAGTAGCTTACAATCTAGGTATGAGACGAGAACAGCTGGATACAGACAGATGGGGAACTACAGTTAAACAATGATACAGTATTGGTTTATATGGGAGGCAAGTTGCAACACATGGTATGTACAACTGCCTACATGACTGTTGACAACGTATCTTTTCCTGTTTAAAAAACTAGGAAATTCTATGGCAAAAAAAATTCTGTTAACACAGAGGTAGGGTTGATTGATGGTATGTTGTCCCCTGGCTGAATATGAGAAGATTCTAATGCTTTCATGATGGGTAAGTGAAAGTGTAGGTTGAGATGGTATCCTGTGAGTAAGCGTAAGGAAGCTGTAAAAGGCTGCGAAGTGGTTCTTTAATTGTAAATGTGTGGTATTCTTTCTGGGGAGCTGGCTAAGTGTGAGAGGATATGCCAGGATCTGGAAGCTCCTGAATCTTATATGGCCAAGGGCCAGTATAAGTATGTACAGTAACTCCTCACTTAAAGTCATCCTGGTTAACGTTGTTTCATTGTTACGTTGCTGATCAATTAGAGAACATGCTCATTTAAAGTTGTGCAATGCTCCCTTCTAATCTATATACAACAGAGGAAGACAACTGCTTTCATTATGCTTAGGTTTGCCAAACTTTATAGTTTAAATTCAAATTTTTGAAGACCGGAATGCTTACCCTCAAATTATTGGCATATCTAAGTCTATATGCAACCAGGACAGTAAAACTCATAAGTAAGGCTACGATTTATTCATGTGTATTTTTAGTAAAAGTCATGGACAATGTTATGTTAAAAGGCAATAAAAAAAAATTCATGGCCCATGACCTGTCCATGACTTGTACTAAAATTACACATGATTAAACCTTGAGGGGGGGCAAAGAGCAGGGGCTGCTGCTGGGTGGGAGGAGCGGAGCGCAGGCCTAGTGGCACCAGTTGGCCGGGGCCAGCAGACCGTGGCTGCTCTGACTGGCAAGCCAGGGACTGCAGCCCGGGGCTAGTTGGCCAGCTGCTTGGGCAGCCCTGGTGTCAGCCACATTGGCCCTTGCAGAAGTCACAGAGGTCATCGGAAGTCTTGGATTCTGTGACTTCCGCGACCTCCATGACACACACGGAGCCCTACTCATAACATATTCCAGACTTAGATTATCAAAGTTGTGGGATCTAGTAGTAGAAGGGGATCTCAGATCTGCTCTTCAGTTATCGCGATCCATATTTAATGCCCCACAGAAATCCACATATAGCCCTGGAGTTGGACATTTCTTCTTCTTGTATCTCATTTTAGCTGCTAGCCGCTGAATAGGCTCCACTCATCAGTTTTTCGTTGGCTATAACTAGGGCCCTACCAAATTCATGGTCCATTTTGGTCAATTTCACAGTCATAGGATTTTAAAAATCATAAATTTCATGATTTCAGCTATTTAAATCTGAAATTTCAGTGCTATAATTTTAGGGGTCCTGACTCAAAAAGGAGTTATGGGAGGGTGACAAGGTTATTGTAGGTGGGAGGAGTTGCAGTACTGTTACCCTTACTTCTGCACTGCTGCTGGCAGCGGCGCTGCCTTCAGAGTTGGGCAACTGGCTGCTGACCAGGAGCCCAGCTCTGAAGGCAGAGCCACTGCCAGCAGCAGCACAGAAGTAAGGTTGCATGGTATGCTATTGCCACCCTTTATTTCTGCGCTGCTGCTGGCAGGGTGCTGCCTTCAGAACTGAGTGCCCAGCTAACAGCTGCCACTCTCCAGCCATCCAACTCTGATGGCAGTGCAGAAGTAAGGGTGGCAATACCACAACCTCCCTAAAATAACCTTGTGGACCCCTCCCTCCCCCGCAACTCCCTTTTGGGTCAGAACCCCAATTTGAGAAACACTGGTCTCCCTCTGAAATCTGTATAGTATAGGGCAGTGGTTCTCAAACTTTTGTACTGGTGACCCCTTTCGCATAGCTAGCCTCTGAGTGTGACCCCCTCTGATAAATTAAAAACAGTTTTTTAATATATTTAACACAATTACAAATGTTGGAGGCAAAGGCGGGTTTGGGGTGGAGGCTGACAGCTTGCGATCCCCCATGCAATAACCTTGCAACCCCCTGAAGGGTCCCAACCCCCAGTTTGAGAACCCCTGGTATAGGGTAAAAACACACAAAAGACCAGATTTCACGGTCCGTGATGCATTTTTCATGGCTCTGAATTTGGTAAGACCCTAGCTATAACAGAACCACATATCATCTAGGACCTATATAATCTAAAGTTCATCCGAATTTGTTACCTAGTACGGTCAAACTCTACAATGATTTGGTCGCGTTTGAGGCATAGTCACTTCTGTACCAATAATAAGCACATTCAACAGATTGCAAAATGTAACTACATAGGAGATGGTGATGAAATTAGATACTGCAAGGAGGGTAAGAAAGATTTATCAATAGCCAGCCACAGAGAAGTTTCAAACAACTGACAGCCACCATTAGGATTTTGCAACAGAAACAAGCCATGTGTTTTCCAGTGATCTCAAAGATGAAAGAGATTATGACAATTTTCAGCTGTTGCCACTACAAACCCCTTCACAAATTTATAATTTCACACAAATGAAGGATCAAGAATTTGCCAGACAAACTGCTTTCTGTAGCACATTCATCTATACTCACACGCATCACTTATACAACACAAGACTGTCAGGCTGTAATTACATTTGCTATAATGGTTCTGGACTTGGCTGTTTCATGCGATACCATGACACTGCTTTCTGGAGAGTTTCCATCACAGATAGAGAACATGCAGACCTTATGAGACACACTTTGGAGATGGGAAATCTGGGTGGATAAACAATTCAAGATGACCAAGAACTCAATGAAAGGGTTTGATTAGCTCGGCAGTGATTAGAACCTTTGTCAATATAGCAGGGAAAATATTAACATTCTGATAGATATAGTAATAGGTAAAAGCTTTGATTTTTTTACTTGTCATTTAGGCTCCCATTTATTACACATTTCTTAATGTTCTCTGTCCTTTTCCCTTCTTCCCTCCACCCTCCACCTCAACACTGTATATTGGTTTCTATGATAAACCTCTCTTTGACGGTTTTCCCAAGGATGACTCCACCTCTGTAGAGTTCCTCTTTTCTGTCTTCATTAATAAATATTAACAGGAATCCAAACATTTCATTCACAGATGTCAAATACTTTAACCCCATGCTGGATGTGGGGAAACTGAGGCACAGATTGACTAAATGACTTACCCTAGATGGGAAGTCAGTTACAGAGCACTTTGCTTAACTCTTTTTCTCTCCCCCATTTTGTATTTAGGACACATGCAGTGTCTTTATTCTCCCTGTCTTCTTTTTATTCTGTTTGATTTGTGTTTCCTCTACTTCATTTATTCAGTTCTTATTAGTTTTTATATTTTAATTACTCCCCTCTCAGACACCAATCCTGCAACTGGTTCCTCCTGGGCAGATCCTTGTGCTAACACAGAGCCCCCTTGACTTCCATGGGGCTCTATGCCAGGCTCTACCACAGAATGTTAGGAACCATTAGGAAAGGGATAGGTAAGACAGGAAATATCATCATGCCACATATAAGTCCATGGTACACCCATACCTTTAATACACCACGCAGTTGTGGTCACCCCATCTCAAAAAAGATATTAGAATTGAAAAAGGTGTAGAGAAGGGCAACACAAATGATTAAGGGTATGGAACAGCTTCCCTATGAGGAGAGATTAAAAAGACTGGGACTTTTCAGCTTGGAAAAGAGACAGCTAAGGCGAGGATAGGATAGAGGTCTATAAAATCATGAATGGTGTAGAGAAAGTAAATAAAGAAGTGTTATTTACTCCTTCACATAACACAAGAACTAGGGATCACTGAAATTAATAGGCAACAGTTTTAAAACAAATTAAAGTAAGTGCTTCTTCATACAATGCATAGTCAACCTATGAAACTCATTGCTAGCAGATGTTGTGAAGGCCAAAGTACAACTAGGTTAAAAAAAGAAATAGGTAAGTTCATGGAGGATAGGTCCATCAATGGCTATTAGTTAAGATAGTCAGGGATGCAAAACCATTCTCTGGGTGTCCCTAGCTTATGATTTCCAGAAGCTAGGAGTGGATGACAGTGGATGGATCACTAGATAATTACCTGTTCTGTTCATTCCCTCTGAAGCACCTGGCATTAGCCACTGTCAGAAGACAGGATACTGTGCTAGATGGACCTTTGGTCTGACCCAGTGTGGCCATTCTTATGTTCTTAGGGGAACATCTAGCATGATTAGGGGCTAAGTGTAGTTGACTGTACTCTCACTCCTGTCTTTGTCCTTTACTCCTTTTCTTGGCTCAACACTATTTCTATTAATTTTTATTTAGGCTTCTAACCTTCACACACACACACACACACACACACACACACACACTTTCTTTCTCCTATTCTCTTGTCTTATCTCTCACTCTCTCCTCTTATCCCACCAGCTGGAGGTAAAGGGACCAGGATTTGACATACCAAACAATAGCTTTCTGATCTGGTGTGTTTCCTATGGAGGAAAGCTGGAGACCATAGAAGGGGGGAACCGTCCTTTTTAAAAAATAAGCAGGGGATGCTCCCACTTCTAATCATTGCCAGGAAATGCTGTAAGGGGAGTATAATAAAACTGACATGGAAGGGCCTGATCCTGCACTCCTAGTTAGTCAAAATTTTGAGTGATTTTAATGGGAGTGTTGCCTGTGAAAGTCCTGCAGGACTGGGCCAAGTATCTGCTTGTTAAATCATAGAAATCAGTGCCTAGTGCCTTATATTGAAAAAAATCAAGTATCAACTTAAAACATTGGGAAAATTGTTCAAGAAAATGTAAACTTTTTCATGTTTTTTTTCACAAAGCTATGTTGCAGTAAAACAAATAAGTAATTCTTAACAATCTCTCCACAGTATTCCTTACACTCAACCTCTGCTGTTGACAAGGTCACCGTGACCTAAGGTCATCTGCTGAGTACACACTTGTCACACATGTTCAAGCTGCCTACAGGCTCTTTGAAATAATTCAGATAATTTCTCCTGATTTCTACGCATTTTGGAGCTACAAGATGCTGTGTTTGGCCAGTTCCTGTCCATTTCCTACATTCTAGTGTAACCAGGTGGAAGAGGTGGATGAGGCTTTTTTTAAAATCATCCAAAGCCCAAGATTTGGTGGTGATGGGGGACTTCAACTATCCGGATATATGTTGGGAAAATAACACAGCGGGGCACAGACTATCCAACAAATTCTTGGACTGCATTGGAGACAACTTTTTATTTCAGAAAGTTGAAAAAGCTACTGGGGGGAAGCTGTTCTAGACTTGATTTTAACAAATAGGGAGGAACTCGTTGAGAATTTGAAAGTAGAAGGCAGCCTGGGTGAAAGTGATCATGAAATCATAGAGTTTGCAATTCTAAGGAAGGGTAGAAGGGAGAACAGCAAAATAGAGACAATGGATTTCAGGAAGGCAGATTTTGGTAAGCTCAGAGAGCTGATAGGTAAGGTCCCATGGGAATCAAGAATGAGGGGAAAAACAACTGAGGAGAGTTGGCAGTTTTTCAAAGGGACACTATTAAGGGCCCAAAAGCAAGCTATTCCGCTGATTAGGAAAGATAGAAAATGTGGCAAAAGACCACCTTGGCTTAACCACGAGATCTTGCATGATCTAAAAAATAAAAAGGAGTCATATAAAAAATGGAAACTAGGACAGATTACAAAGGATGAATATAGGCAAACAACACAGGAATGTAGGGGCAAGATTAGAAAGGCAAAGGCACAAAATGAGCTCAAACTAGCTACAGGAATAAAGGGAAACAAGAAGACTTTTTATCAATACATTAGAAGCAAGAGGAAGACCAAAGACAGGGTAGGCCCACTGCTTAGTGAGGAGGGAGAAACAGTATCAGGAAACTTGGAAATGGCAGAGATGCTTAATGACTTCTTTGTTTCGGTCTTCACCGAGAAGTCTGAAGGAATGCCTAACATAGTGAATGCTAATGGGAAGGGGGTAGGTTTAGCAGATAAAATAAAAAAAGAACAAGTTAAAAATCACTTAGAAAAGTTAGATGCCTGCAAGTCACCAGGGCCTGATGAAATGCATCCTAGAATATTCAAGGAGCTAATAGAGGAGGTATCTGAGCCTCTAGCTATTATCTTTGAAAAATCATGGAAGACGGGAGAGATTCCAGAAGACTGGAAGAGGGCAAATATAGTGCCCATCTATAAAAAGGGAAATAAAAACAACCCAGGGAACTACAGACCAGTTAGTTTAACTTCTGTGCCAGGGAAGATAATGGAGCAAGTAATTAAGGAAATCATCTGCAAACACTTGGAAGGTGGTAAAGTGATAGGGAACAGCCAGCATGGATTTGTGAAGAACAAATCATGTCAAACCAATCTGATAGCTTTCTTTGATAGGATAACGAGCCTTGTGGATAAGGGTGAAGCTGTGGATATGGTATGCCTAGACTTTAGTAAGGCATTTGTTACGGTCTCGCACGATATTCTTATCGATAAACTAGGCAAATACAATTTAGATGGGGCTACTATAAGGTGGGTGCATAACTGGCTGAATAACTGTACTCAGAGTTGTTATTAATGGTTCCCAATCCTGCTGGAAAGGCATACCGAGTGGGGTACCGCAGGGGTCTGTTTTGGGACTGGCTCTGTTCAATATCTTCATCAACGACTTAGATATTGGCATAGAAAGTACGCTTATTAAGTTTGCGGATGATACCAAACTGGGAGGGATTGCAACTGCTTTGGAGGACAGGGTCATAATTTAAAATGATCTGGACAAATTGGAGAAATGGTCTGAGTTAAACAGGATGAAGTTTAACAAAGACAAATGCAAAGTGCTCCACTTAGGAAGAAAAAATCAGTTTCACACATACAGAATGGGAAGAGACTGTCTAGGAAGGAGTACGGCAGAAAGGGATCTATGGGTTATAGTGGACCACAAGCTAAATATGAGTCAACAGTGTGATGCTGTTGCAAAAAAAGCAAACATGATTCTGGGATGTATTAACAGGTGTGTTGTGAGCAAAACACGTGAAGTCATTCTTCCGCTCTACTCTGCTCTGGTTAGGCCTCAGCTAGAGTATTGTGTCCAGTTCTGGGCACCGCATTTTAAAAAAGATGTGGAGAAATTGGAAAGGGTCCAGAGAAGAGCAACAAGAATGATTAAAGGTCTTGAGAACATGACCTATGAAGGAAGGCGGAAAGAACTGGGTTTGTTTAGTTTGGAAAAGAGAAGACTGAGAGGGGACATGATAGCAGTTTTCAGGTATTTAAAAGGGTGTCATAAGGAGGAGGGAGAAAACTTGTTCACCTTAGCCTCTAAGGATAGAACAAGAAGCAATGGGTTTAAACTGCAGCAAGGGAGGTCTAGGTTGGACATTAGGGAAAAGTTCCTAACTGTCAGGGTGGTTAAACACTGGAATAAATTGCCTAGGGAGGTTGTGGAATCTCCATCTCTGGAGATATTTAAGAGTAGGTTAGATAAATGTCTATCAGGGATGGTCTAGACAGTATTTGGTCCTGCCATGTGGGCAGGGGACTGGACTCGATGACCTCTCGAGGTCCCTTCCAGTCCTAGAATCTATGAATCTATGAATCTATATCCTGGAGACAAAATCTGCAGCCGCAGTCACACTTATGCCAGCCCTGTTTGTCAAGTTTCACATATATCACCCAAGAAGGGAAACAGCAACAATAGATTTTTATTTACTTTTATCCGGCTTTTGAAAAAAATCAATAACAACTGTAAAAAATAATTAAAATAAGTAGGTGTTGTTGTAACACCGAGAGACCCCAGTCGTGGGCAGGATCAAACCTAGGAACTCTGATGCTTAGTGTATGAGCGTCTAGTGTATGAGCTTCTACTGCATGAGCTAAAAGCCACATGGTTAGTAGCTAAGGCTGTAGCAGACTCATTAATCTCTAAGTGGTCTCATTGCTACTAGAGGGAACAGAGCACCACACCCCAGAGGTGGGTGGGTTACATCGTCATTTGTCCTGCGGTTTTACAACATAATCGTATGTCTAAAAATTGCTAAAAGTAAGAATGATCCCTAAAAGAGTAGCTAAAAAATTAAAAGCAAGGGAAGTCCTTTTGATAATAGGCACAGTGGGAATAGAGAGATAATTCTTCTCTCGGATCCACGTGATAGATCTCAGCTCTAATATTGTGCTCTACCAACATGTGTGGGACTCCCACTGATACCAGAGGCAGATGCTTGCATGCAGGAAAAGCAGCTAGTAAGAGCTGAGATCCCAATATATAACCCAGGGGATCATTCTGCCTTATAGCCCTACATCTCCACTTTGTCATTTAAATTATGAGATATAAAGAAAGTGATATTAAAATATGTTGGCCGGAATTTCATTAATTACCCTTCATAATCTCATATCTATCACCTGTATTATGTAGGAGGCCACATTAGATTATCATAATGGTCCTTTCTGATTTTAAAATCTATGAAAATTACATATTCACCTTGCATCTGCCTTGACAGTCACCTTGTTCTCCATTTGTTGGGTTGGTCATGTGGTCCTTACTGTCTAAATCCTTGAATGTGAGTTCTCTGGGGAAGGACTGTCCTTTGAGATATTTGGTTGTACCATGCCTAGTACAATGGGGCCCTGATCTCTGACCAGAATCCTTGGGCACTACTGCAGATTAATTATTGTTTGTTTTACTAAGTAATTCTATTATTGTCAACAGGAAAAACTGTGGTATGGCATTCAATTAAATGGGTTCCATGTTTCTTTCCTCTCCCTGCATGCAGGAATTTGATATTAAGGAGGTTTTTTTTATGGTGAGCTGAACATCTCTGAGAACATATAGGAATTATTTCCTTTGAGTGAACTGAATGTTCATGGAAAATGTCAGATTGATCTCTCTGGAGACTGAAATCTATTCATCCATGGAACAGATACAGCAATAAAAATACACCAATATATAAAATGTGTGGGTGCATTGCATGCTGTTAAAAATATATACACATTTATTTATTGGGTGTATTTTTATTGCTGTACCTGGCCATAGAGATTGTGTTTACAGAGGTAATAACCTATGCCTGGTATAAGCACATTCTTAGTCATGTGTTATTAATTATATAAATATAACTTCTCTGGCCAGTTGGAACATAGAGCTGCTAAACAATCATCTTCCATAACTGTGTTGTTATTACAGTAAGCACTGTAGTCCATGGTGTAGGTTATGTATAGTCTTTTGACTGAATCATTTTTCACCAACAGGTGGCTTTCCACATCTCCCACCAAAACCCAGATGAAGCCAATGAGAACTACATCATATGAATGACAGCAGAATTTGACACATTGAACATTTAAGGTAACATCTGTAATATATTACACACCCAAAAAAAACCCTATGTTGAAAGTACATTTAAGGCTGCAAAGTCAAGTGCTCAGAAATTAGGAAATGTCAGAATTTAGGCTCCATTTGCAACTTAAATTCAGCCGCCGTGTGTCTGTGCATTATGACATGGTCTTGCTTTACCTGACCACATCCTGTTTTTCCCCCACAGTATTTTGGCCACATTCTGTGCAAAGATTTTTTGACTTACTGTCAAAAAAACCAAAAACGTCTTCATTTTTTGACAAGACATTTTACTGAGCTTTCCAAACATTTCAAAATGGTAGGGATATTTTCTTAAGACAAAGCTTCATTATTTTTTGCAATGAATGTTTTAAATGCACAATACATAACAAAGCCTCTAGATTTTTAAAAATCAAGAAACTAACATGACACCCCCCTTACTGCCCCACTCAGTCAAATCCTCCCTTGGCATAGGAGGGAAGGAAAGGATTAATCATCGGAAAGAAGATGCATGTGGAGTTCCACAATGCTATGCCCATCTTCCCTTAGGAGACCAAGGCTACAGGAGAGAATATGAACTTCTATGTTTGTTGATGTGTTTGTTATATATTACACTCCCAAAAATATGCTAAGTGTTTATAGTATAAGACCAATCCTGGCCCCAAATTGCTTACAATCTAAGTAGATATGACAAGGGAAGCTCAAACCAAAGGGATGGGCATATGGAAGAGGGGGAAAAGATGATAAATACCTGACCATGAGACTGCTTTGCTGTGCTGCACTCTTCCCCTCCCCACACCCCCTCATTCTATTTTCCCATTTCTTCCTCATCCTCCTTGCATTAAAGTGCAAGATCTAGTTCCACACTCTGCTTCTTCCACCGCCCATCAGAACATCATCACCCCGGGTCAAGCACAGTGTGCTGCTTTCCTTTTGTACCAGCTCATCAGTCTCCTGCATGGTGAAATAAGGTTCGCCACACGTTGCACCCCAAACTCTCTAACTTTTCACAGGCTGGCTCCAGTTAAGGATCAGCAGCAGCTTTGCTTTCAGCAGCAACGCTCTGCGTATCCATAACAAAGGCTGCGGGCCTGGCAGTTTTCAGTTGTGAGATGTAAGTCAGAGGAGTTCACCAAGATTAGCAAAGAGCCTCACCGCACTCAGCGTAGTTTTGGGGATCTTTGGAGTCTGGCATGATTTGAACAGACATAAATAACAAATCTAAGTGACCTAACTGTTAACTCAGCATTAGAGTTGGACCACTAATAATAGAACAAATTTAGGCTTTTTTATGTTCACAGATTATTCTCAGACTGTAGGTTTTATGCATTAACTTATTCAACAAATAATTTAATTCCAGAGTACAGGTTGCTCTTTAATGCTTTGTTATAATTATCCATGGGAAGAGTTTCTATTTGTGCTGTGTGACAGGTCACCTAACTTACATGCTATTGTTTCTGTTACCTGATTGGTTGACTGAAACTTTTATAAGCTGGTAGAGGACTTGAACAAGTTACTTCTGTTCAAACTTTTGAACAAATGTAGATTTGCATGGGTATTCACAAAATGAGAGCAGTTTGGCCTTGTATGGTATTACTGTGTCAGTAGTTCTTAATATTGAACCTTAATTCTACATGGTAGAAGGGAATGTATATGCAATATAAACTCTACTCCATCTGCTAAACATCCAGGGCTAGATATCCAAGAGCCCACTGTATCTCTAGAATAGTGACACAGAATTAGTATGCCACTTACTGGACATTGCAGAATAGTTAACAATAATCCTCAATTACACATGACTGTACCGGACCCTAGTGTCTGACAGAAGTTTAAATCAGATGCAGTGCAGGTACCCAATCCCTGCAAAATTCCAGAACATTGCCTTTTGGCAGGAGTAGAGTCTTCAGATATCCTCTGAGAAAGCCATAGTTAATTCATACTGGTCTTGTGGTTAGTTTAACAAAAGTCTTGATGTCATTGTTACTTTATAAAAATGTAGCTAAAACAAATACTTATCAGGTTGTCAAAACCTAAATAAAATCTCAAGTTTCTTAAGTGGCCCTTTTGAATGTTTGGTACAATACACACATCTCTATCTATGATACACCAGCATACACAGATGTACTTACACACAACTGTGGCTTGTAACATGCCGAAGCTATTTGCAAACCAACATTAAAATGCTGGCTTTTGAGAGTGACAGTGATAAGTAAAGTGCAGTCTGGAACAAATCAGTACATTTCCCAGTCACCTGTGGTGTGTCAGTACAGCTTGTAGTGCTAGATGGACCCTCATATTTCCATACAGAGAGAGAATGTTAAGGTTGCAAAGTCAAATATTCAAAATTTAGGAAATTCAATAAATAAGGTTGCCCATACAACTTTAATTTGGACCCCTTGTGTGTATGCATTATGCTACAGCCTTATGACATGATTGCATACAGGACACCGCCTCATTCAGAGCATAGGATGGATCAGGAAATTAGAAGGTAGAGCCAAAGTGCCACGTTCCAAGTAGGGCACAGGAGAAGGCAGTAACAGAATTCAATAGCATTAAGAATCAGTGAGGATCATGATGAGGAATCAAGTATAGGGTTGTAGCTGGTAGGTCTGGTGTGAGTGCAGATGGGAAAAGGGGGTTGTGCGGGGACCTGGAAGCAGAGGGCCCAGTCCAGCTGCAGAGACTAGATAAGCCTAAAAATGCTTCTAATAAAATGTTATCCTAGTAGAACACCACTAATCAGGGATGATCAGCCTCCACAAACCAATAGAAGCTGCAAGTACTCATCACCTCCTCAAATTAGGCCATAAATTTGCTGCTTTAGGACAAAGATGGGCTTGAGTTTCAAAATTTGGACACAAAATACCGAAGTCTAGGGTTCTTCATACCTAAGGTTTGATCTAGTCCATAGTGGTCAGCAACAACATTTCAGTTCGTAGTGGTCAGTCACAACATTTACATACACACCCAGATCCAGACTTTCCTAGCAAGGGGAATTAAGGGCTTTATTCCAGAGCTTTGGCTCACGACCATTTCTGTTTTAGGATTTAGCTAATATTTTGTCAAGCCAATTAAATCTTTATTCTCAGGCCAAATAGGTGTTTTGCTCTCTTGAGAAACAGACAGTTATTGATTTCGTTATTAGGTTTGTTCATTCCTTTTTTGCATGAACTCGATTGAGGGACTTTCACAGCAAAAGTTCAGTAGAAGAAGCTGAATACTTAAGATAAAAGTTGATGTGGTGGCGATCCCTTGGAGTTCAAGGATGATTGTCTTCCATAAATGATAGTCAGTTATCACTGGTGGATTTCCAGATGGTTAATGAGACTCATCCAGGATCCGCAGATCTTGTCACAATTGGGGCAGACATTTCCCGGTGGATAGGGTGGATCTGGATTGTTGAGTCGGGCTATGGCACATTCTTTACTCCTTTCCAGTTTCTCCATTTCCTGTTCCATTTTGGTTGGTCGAGGGCTTGGGTTTCCCATGAGTTTATGTCAATATTGCACTTCTTTATGTTGGCTTTGAGGGTGACTTTGAAGTGCTTTTTTTGCCTGCCCCCATCCATTGGCTGTGGCTCAGCCACAATTGGAAGATGATAGCTAGCAAGTGAAGTAATAGTACCTTGCTACTACATAGCACCTTTTATCCAAGGATCTGGAAACACATTGCTTATGTTAATTAACTATACTTCAGCACCCTGTAGCAAATAGGTAAAAATCTCCAATGTTCCTATTACTGTTACTCTTCCCTTCTCCCTCCTTACTCAGTTATTTTCTACACCCTCTTTGTGTCATGCTATTTATTAGAACTGGGTGAAAAACTGAGAAAAAGTTATTAAAATGTTCATGAATTTTTATCCTCCTTTTCTTAGTTAAGATTATGACAAAGCATTCCAAACAAATTTCAAAATTTGGAAAATTTAGACCAGCTCTACCATTTACATTGTCTTCTTTGACATTTGTACAACACTGAGCACATTGATGCTCCCATCCTGATTGGAGCCTCTGGGCACTTCAGTTATTACAGATGGTAAACTGGAGTTGAGAGACATTGAGTCACCTGTCCAAGGTCACAAAGTGAGTGGGACACTGTGAGAAATCAGAAGTCTTGGTTCTCAGTTTCCTATTCTAACTACTGAACTTCTCTGTTACCCTCCCTATTGTATTCTGAAAACTGTGCCCTCTATTTAAAATCCTTGAAATACCACATATCATGCCCCCCAAAGCCCACCAGCCTCAGGGTAGTATTTCACTAAACCCCAAATTCACCAAAACAATTTCACCTCAAGTGAAGCTGACATGGTCAAGCTTTGGGCTCATGCAATACCTGCAGTCACACAGGGTGTTCAACCACTCATGAATAAATTTCTCCCTGGCTACTTTGTAGGCAACAAACCTTCATACCCAATTCTTGGAGGTTGGGGGTTAAGCTTTGAAAGGACAAGTCCAAAGAGGAAATGGCAAGGAACCTAGCATAGGAACTTGCTTTAAAAAGAACTAACGCCTAATGCTTTTTTTCTTTTTAAATCAGACAAAGAACCTAACACAAATAATATGGTTACGGATTATTCATATTCTCCTCTGCCTCCAAGTTCCTAAACTGCTGGCTGGCTTTACTATTTTTGAACAATTTGAGAGCTCTAACAATCCCAGAAAGGATATGTACTACCCTAAAGTTGGCTGGAAATAGGATAGTAAATTCATCACCCTCAGCTTGAAAGCTCTTCCGAAGGCACAGCATGCTCTTTTCTTCTGGACTGTGTGATCAGACTGAGTTCCAGGATGAAGAAAATCATTTTATCATCCACATCAAGACTTTTAGTGGCAAGAGCCACCAGCAAAATGAGGTTTCTCTCTGCAGCAGTCTTCCTGGCCTGAAATCCTAGCTGGATGGTCACAGTGGAATCCTGTGCACGTTTTCAAACCCTGTAGGATCGTCTTTACCATTTCTATTCAGGTCAGAAGGCATAACAAAAGTGTGATCTCTTTATTTTCAGGAATTTCAAACAGCCTGATGTTTCAACTCCTAGATTTCCTTTAAGAAGATTTTAAAACAAAACATTCATCATTTTGGCATCCAGGGCAGTAATTTACTTTTTAGTTTCAGGTGTTTTTTCTGCCATTGGTAATAGCTCCACCTCTCCCAGTATTAGGCTCTCCAGAGTGCACATCAGAAAGCTAATCAGCAACTGGAAAGTATAGCTCTAATAGTCTAGCATAGATCAACAGTGGAGCTGTAAGCAATGTGTTCAGCCTCAATCAAACCTACACAGGATGGTTAGAGGGAAATATTTGCACTTACACAATATTTTCTGTGTTTTCTTTTTGTTCTGCTCTCTATGCTATGCAGACCACATGGAGCTGTGGGAAACTTGCTGGTTTTGGTTCAGTGGGTTTCAGTGAATTCAGTCTGCATGGTTTTAGTACCTTACAATTCAGGCTGATGTGAATATGTTAATTCAAATGAAACCTGCAAAACAGATGGGTCTGACTTGGTTTGAGAGGAAAGTTGCACAAATCCTACCCTGCTTTCCCCTACAACTGTTACCTGATGCTGTCTTCTGGAAGAGTAAGAGGGAACTGGTGGCTTGCTACACGCTCTTGTACTCTGCAGTCTTCAGGGGATTGATGGCTGCCCTCCTTACCATCCCGATAATTAAAGGGGTTAGCCAGCAAGCCTTATGTCCCCCTGGGGTAGAGGAAGTAAAGTTAGTCCATTTCCCCCACTTAATCCACTGGTATTGTGTTACCTGTTCCCTCTTTCTATATGGGCCCAGAAAATTCAGCTCTCCATGGACCACCAGCAATTGCACAATCAACCACAAATGATCCACAAAAAACAGGAGGGAATGAACCTCTGCCTTATCTAGTTCTGAAGTGAGATATCACTAGTGCACAACACACTGGCGGAGACCCACTTAGTGAAAAGTTTGTGTGAAACTCAAAGTATTTTACATTCATCGTGGAGTTCCAGGTTTTTTGTTACAAAAATCTCACACAGCTCTAATACCAACAATTATTTACTCATGCTGACCTCCGCTACCATCTACAGACCCCCAGACTGCAAGAAACTTAATCTGTTCCCTGAATAAGGTAAACCAGATGCTTAATTACCTTGTTGAACCAGAGCCAGAGTGAAGGGATACTAAAAAGAAAAAAAGAAGAAAAAAAAAAGAGGGCAGGCCAGCTATAAATGATGTATTGCCTGTTTTCCTACAAACAAAAGATTTTGGTGCCTTCTAGCTTTGATTTCTTATTTTTCCTTAGGGTTAATGAGTATTGTTATCCCCATAGAAACCTCAATGGAGCTCACAGTTTAAAAAAATATTATTTCCAGGATGAGAGAGAGAACTCAGGGGAGTGGTTCACAAGACAAAATTAGAATGTCCCCCATTTAATCAAGTACCTGTTTTCAATGTGTAGAGTCTGGTCAGGTCACGGAATCTATCAAACAAAGCCAAACTTCTTTGCTTTCTTTAAACAGTTTTGAGTTATTCCCTTAATGTTTGATCACATATTTATTGAAATGAAAATCAATCCATAGTGTTATGTGAATGGCACAAAAAGCAACTGGCAGGAGAGCTTGCAAACATTGGAAAACATCTTACATCTGTTATTTTTAATGTGGTTTTACATTTGAATGTGGTGCCAAGTTTGTCCATGGTTCTTTACAAAAAGAAATCCTCCACAACGGATCTGGAATCAAATGATCAGAATGAAACTTCCAGGGAAAAGAGAGGAAAGAGTGATTGTAATGTACTTCAGGACAATGTAAATGATTCATTCTTATAAGACATACTGTATTCATGAGGGAGCTATTGTCTGTGAATTAGGCTGAAGGGGAGACTTACCTATTTGGTAGCCTTAATGTTGGAGGGCTTAATGGAGTGCAGTTGGAATTAATTATTTATCTCCAGTTACTTATGGTTGGATGTACTCAGTTCTGGCTCACCCACAGTGCTATTTGATCAAAGTACTGTGAGCATATGTATTTAGCATGTGTGTAATGCTAAGGTGCCCATTGGTGTGTATGTTACAGAAAATACTATTGGCATGACCATGGAAGGCTTGGTATGCTCACCTGTATTTTAATACCCAGAATGCTCTCACTGAAGCGCTAGTGACTGATTTCGAGCAATATGCTGTAAAGTTTGAGCCTGATTTTGGAAGCACTGAAATGATTCCTGTGTCATTTACAGAGGTTAGAAAAGTCTTCTCACTGAAGTCTCTGAAGCAAATAATATTTGAACAGAAAAATTATTCTCCAAAAATCTAAATCAGTTCAGTCTTATCCCATAGAAACCTGCTCATCCCTTTTGCCTATTTCTACCACATTTGTTTAATGCCATCTCTATCTAATACAAGTGGTGAAACTGATCAAACACATTCTATACATACCACTCAGCCCACAGTCTCAGCATCCCAGCTGTATCCTAACCTCACAAATTCACAGTGAAACCATCTCCAGCGTTTCAAAAGCATAATAACTTTTATGAAGGGGGGCAGTGGGAACTCCGTTAATTAACTCAACTTATTTCTGCATTTCTAGCCATGTCTTCCTCTTTGTTCACCTTCAGTAGTTTAATCTCAGGATACAAAAGGAACATTTTTCCCATAAAGTGCATTCTTTTAGGACACTTATATTCCTATCAAAGTTCTGGCAGCCAGGAAAACATTTTGGGCCAAACATTCAAATGGAAAGAGGTGCATTTAACCACTATGCGAGCAATAAGCTCTAGCAGAGGAAAATTCAGAAATCCGGTCAGTTAGGCAAGCATTTAATTTCCATGAAGTCCTTCACCTATTGTCCATACAACTTATCCTGTATATAAAATACCTCTGTCCTCAAACCCATTAAAAGAAAAATCAGATTTGATTTCTTAAATCTTTTAACTCTTCCCGTTGAGGCATATTTGGCTGCTGGGATGGGATGAAGGGAGAAGGACTCTGTGATTTTTCTCCTACATACCCTCAAGTGCTGTTCTGTTCTGAAAAGAGATTCATTAATAATGGCCTGGCAGAGTTCCAAGTTTACTGTGTTCATTATTTCTGTATTAAATGTACTCAGTTTACAAGAAGGAAAACATTTGATCCAACTGACAGCCGTGCAAACAAAATCTGGGCTCTGAGGACCAAAGGCCATAATCCTTCAAGTGACTGAACACCAAGGCCCTTATCGTGCAAAGCACTTAAGAACATGCTTAATTAATGCTTCTGAAGTCCTTTAAAGATGGAGTTTCAGAATAAACGTAAACTTCATCGCTTTCATCAGTGTTACCATTAAAATACATTTTGAAAATCAAGATTTCATATCATCAAAATTGAACATTACTTCTAAAATTTGCAATAGCCCATGAGTGGATAAGAAATACCAGGTGATGGGTAATATTTTGTAGTTGTTCATAATCAAATTATCTTCTATATTCTAATGTTTTTGTCACCATGAAAGCAAAATCGAGAGGTTGTATGATTGCTTGTATAAGAGTAAATGGGACTTCTTTGATAAAATAATTTTGCTACGACTATTTTCCAATATTGTATCATAATTACATTGGGTATATTAACATCAGTTAATGCTTATTTCTATTATAAAAAGTCAGAATGGAAATTGTAAGAGCTCAACTCCTGTGGCCTAGCACATGTCTCAGGACCAGAGTCTAAATTCCCATTTGATGAAGACTAGAACTGGTTATAGATTGACTTTCTGCTGCTATTGGCCAAGAAGCAAATACATTTTTAACAGATATTACAAAACTTAAATCAAAATCTAATTCTCTATTTAAAGCTCAGGTGTTTTTCATCTCTTCTTTAACAGCTCAGTCTGTTTAGTTTATCCAAGAGAAGGTTAAAGAGGTGACTTGTTCGTGGTCTACAACAGGGATCGGTAACCTTTGGCACACTGCCCACCAGGGTAAGCACCCTGGCGGGCCGGGCCAGTTTGTTTACCTGCCGTGTCCATAGGTTCAGCCGCTCCAGGCCAATGGGGGCTGTGGGAAGCGGCTCAGGCTGAGGGAGGTGTTGGCCACCGCTTCCCGCTGCCCCCATTGGCCTGGAGTGACGAACTGCGGCCAGTTGGAGCTGCGATCGGACAAATCTGCAGATGTGGCAGGTAAACAAACCGGCCTAGCCCGCCAGGATACTTACCCTGGCGGGCCACATGCCAAAGATTGCCAATCCCTGGTCTACAAGTACCTAGATAGAGTCAAGATTTCTGATCGCGGACCGATCTTTAATTTAGCAGCAAAAGATACAAGAGCCAATGGCTAGAAGCTGAAATTAGACAAATTCAGACTAGAAATAAGGTGCAAATTTTTAACAGTGAGGGTAATTAACCACTGGAACAACTTACCTAGGGATGTGGTGGATTCTCTGTCATTTGAATTTTTAAATCAAGACTAGATGTCTTTCTAGAGAGATGCTATTCATAGATTCTAGGGCTGGAAGGGACCTCGAGAGGTCATCAAGTCCAATCCCCTGCCCTCATGGCAGGACCAAATACTGTCTAGACCATCCCTGGTAGACATTTATCTAAGCTACTCTTAAATATATCCAGAGATGGAGATTCCACAACCTCCCTAGGCAGTTTATTCCAGTGTTTAGTCACCCTGACAGTTAGGAACCTATGGGCCTCATGCAGAGATTACTGGGTGAGGTTCTATGGCCTGCTATGCAGGAGGCAAACTGGATAACCAAAATGATCCTTTTTGGCCTTAAAATCTATGAATCTATGATCCAACATCCAGTGAAGTCAATGGAAAAGACCTCCAGCTGTAGGGGTCTTCGGTTTTTGTTTTTAAATCAAAACTTTTCAGATCATTTGATCATAATGTGCACTCTTACTCTTTGGTTTTTTTAAGTAATAAGATGAGATATTTAAGGATGGGGTTTTAGTCAGAAGGAGCATAATAAATTGGGGGAGCAAGGAGGTACTTCTCACATGATTTCTTTTAAAATATGATGTGTATAAATGAGAGTATCAAGGAAGGAAAAATGAAGAGGGCAGAGAATTTTCAAGATCCAAATGAATGTGGCAACTCTCCTTGAGGGAAATGGAATCCCACTGTACATACCTGGGGTAGACTTTAGCCCTAAATGTTCCATAATCTTACATGAAAGGTCTGCCTTTCTATACCAAATGACCTAGATACCCAAAAAATTCCCATGCAAATCCCTACATGACAAGACAACATAAATCTGCCTCAGCCTTCATTGCAAACCTTGCCTCTTACTGAATCATTCCCCCAATCACCTGTACCCTGCCAATGTCAGCCAGGAGGCCCTGTTCATTTATTTCTCACCCAGCCAGCAGCATGCCTTCTAGGCTTCTCCCAGTGCATGGATTGGAGGTAGGAGGCCCTTCCACAATGCTAGTGCCTTCTCTTCATTCACAGCTCGCCTGTGCTACTTTGTTGCACAGGAGAAGTTAGTTAATATAATATAAGCTACTTAAGTGTTAAATATAAATATATCCTGCTATATATTTATCCTCTGCTTTCTAGTGTGTCCCATCTCCTGGTCTGCCTTGCTGAGAAACTGTAAAGTCTTTGGGGCCAGATTCTCTCTGCATTTGAGGTCTTCTATAGTACTAAGCACACTGTCAAGGCTTAACAAACACATAATATTTAGTTATACTGATGATGTCAAACAACCTGACAAAATCCAGGAAATTCAGCATTAAAGTGTTTGACACTCAAATGCCCTCTCCTCTAAGTCCTGCCGCTATGTCTTCTGTATTTCATTTTATCTCATTCTCCTAATGGCACAAAATAAAGCCCTGACCCTGCAAACACTTATGCACATGCTTAACTTTACGCACTGTGAGTAGTCCTATTGACTTTAATGGGACTACTCAAACAGTGAAATACTAGCTCTACTGAAGTCAATGGGAGTTTTGCTATTGGCTTCAGGATATCAGCCACAGTGGAAAATCAATGCATAAAGTGAAGCGTGTGCATAAATCTTTGCAGGATCAGAGCCCAAAGATGGAGTATTGACCTTAATTTTGAAGCTGCTAGTTTTTTGTAAATTAGTATCTTAACCACCTTGTTTTGTTTTGTTAATTTTGTAATCTACACACCAGTGGTGTTTGTGTCATAGAGATTTTGAAGATGAAAGTTCTATCAGTCTAAGAAAAATTCCAAAGGGATTATCAAAATTTAGTGAATAAATTACTTCTATTCCTATTGGATTTTGCTGTTCATGGTAACTTAACTTGGGCCCAAGCCTCACTTCTTGATCATTCTCTTGAACAAAGATCACAGACTTTACATTTACCCATGGAAAAAAAGAGGCCCAAGTGATTTTTTTTTGGCCTGCTATTCAGCCTCATTTTTTTCAATTTAATATTTAACATGTTGATGCCATTTTAAAATAACTGGCCTCATTAACACATTAGCCAGCTTTATAAAAAATTTGTTTGACAATTAACTCCTTGTTTCTGCTTTGCAGACTTGAAATGATAAAACAAAATCAGTTTCATAAAGCTTTTTGTTGTTCTTATTTTCCAGCAGTCTTTTCAAACTACCAGTTTCTTTAAATAGTTGTGTGAAAGGATACCCCTCTTTACCTACTTGTCTTCTTTTTCCCTTTTGTTTAATTAACTATCATTACAGACTTTCTGCTGCCTGAGGGGATAGAGACATTCCCTATCTGGGAAGTCATTGACTGTCTAGAGCCAGGGAAAATAGTTTAGGATACAATTCTACAAACATTTATGCATGTGCTTTACTCATCTCTAAAGTTAAGCATGCAGGTCCCAAGAGAATAATTTCCATGGCTTCTTCCCTACAGCACATCACTGTTTCCTTGTTACAGTAAATTACTCTAGGCAGTTCAATCACATTTATGCTAGCAGATAATGACCCTAGTCCTGTTCCCCTGAAGTCAATTGATTACAATGAAAGCAGAACTGGGCTCAGTGATCCATTCCAGAGCTTTACAACTTTAGGCCCTGGTTGTGAAATTCACCAAATGTGGACAGACTGCTACATACACATGAAGTCTTGTGAACAACAATTGGGCTTCAATGGAGGAACAAAAATCTGGTCACATGATATCAATTGCACAAGCAGAGTAGAATTTAGTAAGAGAAAAAAGGCAACATTTTTTACCGACATATTTGAAAAATTTGTGGTCTTGAATCCAAAACGAAGACAAGAAAAATACTCCATGTGTTACGTTAATGTGTTCATAGTAAGTAGAACTGTTCAAATTATTTATTGCAAATAATATTGACTGTGAATGTTGCATGCTTTTCTGTTGGCAAGGTGAGCCTGATTTCTACGCATTTACTTCTTATTTATAAATATTCATCAAATAGTTTATGCAAACAAATTTCAGCCTATGGATTGTTTCCAAATGGTTCCCTTTGACTATTTGCTAGTCATGGTGCATGACAGGTCTCCTAAATCACATGGTATAGTTTCTTCTCCCTGTTGGATGACTGAAACTCTTAAAAACAGGAGAAAAAAGAGTACCAAGTAATCCACATCTGCTGTGATTTTTCTTTTTTAAAACAAATGATCTGTGCCAAAACTTGTGACATTTCCTGGATTTGCAAACATTTTCATGACTAAACTGTCAGTCATCCCACTACGCATGGAAAACTAATTTGACCTCCCACAACTACCAGCAAAGTGAACTCACCATGTGTATTCACGAATAATTGTTAGTACCATTTAACCAGTTCTAATGTTAATCTAACACAATGAATGTCAGCTTTGTCAATGTTACATTTAATATCCCTGCCAAACAGAGTTAAAATATTGTTTCATGGTATAGCTCTCTGTATTTTGGTTGACATGTCTTCATTTGACGGGGACATGGTTGCCCCTGAAAACTGACAAACAGAAACAAGTATGTTACTGTAAAATAAATATAAAATAAAAATATTTTTGGAAATAACAAATGCAAATTAAGAAAGTGTAACAGAAGCCTTGGGCCAGTCAGCCCTGTTCAATTAGCCTAACCCAATTCACCTGTGCAGGACTGTGATTCAGAGGAAGGATGCACAGCAGTGATGCAGTGGTGGGTGAAGTAGAACAGACAGGCTGTCCTGCAATGGGAAAGGAGCCTACATGGAAACAGGATCTGATCAGGGACTACAGCCTGCCCGAAAACCCTGGGTAAGAGGAGAGTGTGCCAGCCCTTAGGTGGTGTGGTTGAAGCCCAGAAACTGAGGTTGGTGTAAGGACAGTTTATTGCAGCTGGGGTTAGCCAGCAAAGAAGGAGGCCAGCAGCTGAGCCAAGCTGGGCTGAAGGTACAGTTGTTTTGCTATTTTCTCTTGGACTTTAAGATTGTGAGGCCCTGAAAGAGGTTGCACTCTGTGGCATGACTTGGGCAGCAGGCTAGGTCACTCCTGTGTCCTGAGAAGACACTGTGCAAGGCACAGCTAACACAATGCCACTTCTGGCCATGAAAGGGTGTACTAGAGTGGTATCTCTGTGACAAAGATTATACATTAAAGATTTCTTTGTGAAGTAGATTTCTCCCTCATTCCTATTAACAGATTGTTATATTTAGAGCTGGTGGGAATTTTCCATTGAAATACTTTTGCAACAAAAAATGCAGTTTCCATGGAAATTTTCAATTTTGCTCAAATGTTTTGATTTGGGAAACTCTAAACAAAATATTTTTGTTTCAGGTTTGGTTGACCCAAACTGAAGTCTTTCAGTTTAGTCAACCAAATCAAAATGGTTTATTTTATTTCTTTTGGGGGGAATAGGAGGAAGGGGGGGGGTTAGGTCAGTCTGACTCTAATCTGTATTTACCAAACCTCCCAGGGCACCTCATGGGAGTAGTAGTTTGAGTGCCTCATGCTCAGTTCTTCTATGGGCTGGGTTACCTGGTTCTACTATATCACCCATGAGGCATCACAATTTCCATCTCTGGTTGAACCAATGTGGTGCATCATGATAGTCATATGGTGTACCAGGAGAAATGTAGTCTGGCCAGGGAGCTCAGCCAATAGAAAAGAGTCGTGGCGTGTGGTACTTAGACTACAACTCCCAGGAGGCACTGCAGCAGCCCAGGCAAACACAGATTAATGTCAAACCAAGTCAAAATTAAATGTTTTGATTCAGTTCAACAAACCAGTGTGAAGTGTTTTGATTCAGGAATATAGAATCATTTTGTGAAACTTTCTGTTCTGTGAAAAATTTTTGATATTTTAACTTTTTGTCTCAGTTCAGGACAAAAATAAATGTAGAAATATCAATTTCCCACAGGATGGAAATTCTAGTTTTTGACCAGCTCTACTAACTTTTTAGAGTTCAAAGGGAATTTAAGGTTAGGGTCACTTAGATATGTTTTTTTCTGAACTGTGTCTATTTTGCTGTCTTTGTTATCAATGGCTCGTCCCACTGCAAATTCTATGAGTGTAAGGAGAATTCTTAGGGATTGCTTTCCATCTAACTGATGTCCAAAAAAATTAGAATTATTCATTACCAGATACTTCCTAGCTAGTTGCATAGTTCATAAGGACGGATAGGAAATGCCTGAAAAAGACACAAACATAGGGGTTGAACTCTCAAAGGATTTTTCCCCGTTCTTGGCTTGCTGAAATATGCACAATTGCTAGGGTAAATACAATAGTTTCAAATGAGTGGTTTGCTCTTCTCAAGCAACTAAACTCATGTTACTATAACATGAAGACAGCCACAGTTAAAACTAAAAACAACTATAAACATTTCATTTTTAAAAAGCAGAACAAAATCACAGGAGATAGAGAGAAGTTTATTTTAACATTAGTGTGACGGGTTGGATTCCCCTGTCTGGGATGCCACCTGATATACTGGGGTCCCACGGAGCCCGCCAGTTCCACCAACCTGGGCTTCCTCACCCTGTCCTTGCTGTGCCAAGCCGTCAAGCTTCTCCAGCACACACACAGGTAAGGCCACTCCCAGCTGCAGACAGACTGCAGTTCTGTGTGGGAGGATTCAGCTCGGGGATTTACCCAGCACCTCACATACACACTTCCTTTGGGATGTAAACCCAAAATAATATTGTCTTGGCTGTATAGAGAGATCTGTACAGCGCAAGTTCATAAAAATCACCCCCTCCCTCAATGTGGAGGGAGATATGCACAGCTTTCCCCCTCCCCCCCCCCCCCGATATGAATTGTACAAACTGGTTTATAGAAAACAAAGACAAGTTTATTAACTAAAAAAGAAAGATTTTAAGTGATTATAAAGGATAGCAAACAGATCAAAGCAGATTATTGAGCAAATAAAACAAAACACACAAACTAGGCTTAATACATTAAATAAAATGGCTACAAATAGTAATTTCTCATCCTAAATGTTGTTTTATGCAGGTTGCAGAGTTTCTTGAAGGTAAACTGCACTGCTTACAGCTTAAATCTCCAGGTATACCCTTCACAGGCTGACCTTTCTCAGTCTGGGTCCCTGTCCTTCTCCCCAGATCAGTCTTAGGAATTTTCAGCAGTCATCCTGGGCGGGAATTCCATGAAGAATTGGCAACCGTGATTAACTCACTCTCCAGTCTTAAATAGAATTTACATGTGGCGGGAATCTTTTGTTTCCCAGTCTGACCCCCCACACCCTCCTTAATGCAAAAACACTGAAAGCCGAAGATGGGGGTCTAGTACCAGGTGACACAATCACCTGACCCTGTAGTGTTAAAGCAGCAACCCAGGAAGGTGAGAGATTAGTATCTTCAAAGTCTTATTGTTCTTCCTAATGGCCGATTCAGGCTGATTGCCTCCTGTCTGGTGGGCGTTTCCCAGATGCAAGCACTTTTGCAATTGATACAGAGCTTATATTCCTAATTTCAGGTACAGCAATGATACATGCACAAATAGGATGATCATATTTGATAAATCATAACCTTTCCAATGATATCTCACAAGACCCATCTTGCATCAAATACAACTTAGTTATGCCCTATTCATATCATAAGCATAATTCTATGAAGCATATGGGCATGAGGTGACAATTAGAATTTGTGAAATTTTATAAAATATTCATATGTCTGTGTTTCTTGGGCAGCTTAAAAGATCCCAGCATTCCTAAAAATTGCATGGGGAAATGCTTTCAGACTACCACCTGACACAGGATGGCTCCCATATAAAGAGAACCTATTATAAAGAAACTTCTGGCAAAAGCTAAGTGGGCTCCTGGCTTCCTCCGGTCTCCTTCCAACTAATTTTCCAATAAACTTGTGGTGACCATTAACATCTCAGCTAGTGTGAGAACATCTTTTGTTTTCCTCCTCTAGCTGGGTCTTTGCAATCAAACAGCATGCTGTGTCTCCCACATACAGACACTTCTATGTGCACCTTACCATCTACTCTGTCTTCGACCCCATCACTGCATTTTGGGAGCTGAAGACTGGCATCTTTCATTCTTTATTATGTTGAAGCAAGAAAGAGAGCACAGAGAAGGCAATTCTCAGAGCACTTGAACCGGTGACTGGTCCTGCGAGATGGGAGGGTCTCAAAACCCAGGCTCCAGCCCAAGCCCAAATGCCTATACTACTATTTCTAGTCCCCCAGCCTGAGCCCCATGAACCCGACCCAGCTGACCCGGGCTCCCAGACTCGGTGCTGAGGTTCTTTTTATTGCAGTGTACACTTACCCTCAGGGCCCTGTCAGAGAACATATTGCCAATAGCCCCCTCTCTCTGACATACCAGTGCGACTCTAGTTCAGGCACTTCTGCTGACCAAAACGGTGGCAGTATGTCACAGGGAGAAAGGGGGTCTCCTAGGGTGTGTCTACACTACAAAATTAGGTCGACTTTATAGAAGTCTTTTTTTAGAAATTGTTTTTATACAGTTGATTGTGTGTGCCCCTCTAAGTGCATTATATCGGCAGACTGCGTCCACAGTACCAAGGCTAGCGTTGACTTCCGGAGCGTTGCACTGTGGGTAGCTATCCCACAGTTCCCGCAGTCTCCACCGCCCATTGGAATTCTGGGTTGAGATCCCAATGCCTGATGGGGCAAAAACAGTGTCGCAGGTGGTTCTGGGTATATGTCATCAGGCCCCCCTCTCCCTCCCTCCCTCCGTGAAAGCAACGACAGACAATTGTTTTGTGCCTTTTTTCCTGGGTTACCTGTGCAGACGCCATACTACGGCAAGCATGGAGCCCGCTCAGCTCACTGTCCCTGTACGTCTCCTAGGTGCTGGTAGACCTGGGACTGCATTGCTACACAGCAGCTGCCTTTTGGCAGCAGATGGTGCATTACAACTGCTCATCATCGTATTCCTGGGTACTCTTTTAGCTGACCTCGGTGAGGTCAGTCAGGGGTGCCTGGGCAGACATGGGAGTGAGTGAGCCAGGTCATTCCCTTTTTCGTCTCCTGGAGACTCAGTCCTGCCAGCAGTCGTACTGCACCATCTGCTTCCAGCCTAAGATGTATAAGATAGATGGAGTGGATCAAAACAAGAAATAGACCAGATTTGTTTTGTATTCATTTGTATTCATTTGCTCCCCCCTCCCTCCCTCCATGAAATCAATGGCCTGTTAAACCCAGGGTTTTGAGTTCAATCCTTGAGGGGGCCATTCTGTGTGACAGTTGTTTGTGTTTCTCCTTGATGCAAAGCTACCCCCTTTGTTGATTTTAATTCCCTGTAAGCCATGTCATCAGTTGCCCCTCCCTCCGGCAGCGCAACAGCAGACAATCGTTTTGTGCCTTTTTTCAGCACAGACGCCATAGCACTGGGAACATGGAGCCCACTCAGATCACCAAGGCAATTATGAGCACTGTAAACACCATGTGCATTATCCTGCAATATATGCAGAACCAGAACCTTCAAAAGCAAAACCAGGCAAGGAGGCGACGGCAGCGCGGTGACAAGAGTGATGAGGAAATAGACATGGACATAGACTTCTCACAAAGTATGGGCTCTGGCCATGTGCACATCATGGTGTTAATGAGGCAGG
The DNA here is from genome assembly GCF_027887155.1 of Malaclemys terrapin pileata. Classification (NCBI taxonomy): domain Eukaryota; kingdom Metazoa; phylum Chordata; order Testudines; family Emydidae; genus Malaclemys; species Malaclemys terrapin. The sequence continues at coordinate 114,021,443 of NC_071507.1, read as the reverse complement.
TTCATGCCGTGGAACGCTGATTCTGGGCCTGGGAAACAAGCACAGACTGGTGGGACTGCATAGTGTTGCAGGTCTGGGACGATTCCCAGTGGCTGCGAAAGTTTTGCATGCGTAAAGGCACTTTCATGGAACTTTGTGACTTGCTTTCCCCTGCCCTGAAGCGCCAAAATACCAAGATGAGAGCAGCCCTGTAGCGGGGTGGTTACCCGCTCCTGCCCTGGGCGGTTTAAAGACAGCCCTGAGGGAGGGCTGTTGCAAGGGGAAAAGCTGCTAGGCTGATTGGGGAAGCAGCTGCAGCTGGGCCATGGCCCAATCAGGGCCCAGCTGGCCCTATAAAGGCTTGAGCCAGGAGCAAGGACTCAGGGCTAGTCTACACTACCCGCCCGGATCGGCAGGTAGAAATCGATCTCTCGGGGATCGATTTATCACGTCTCATCTAGATGGATAAATCGATCCCCGAATCGACGCGCTTACTCCCACCTCGTCAGGAGGAGTAAGCGCCGTCGATGGGGGAGCCATGGCGATCGATTTGCTGCCATCCTTACAGTGGGGTAAGTTGAATAGGATATGCCGAATTCAGCTACACTATTCGTGTAGCTGAATTTGCGTATCTTAAATCGACCCCCCCCCACCCCTTAGTGTAGACCTAGCCTCAGTCTCTCTTTGCATTCAGAGAGAGAAGGGCCTGGCTGCAGGGAGCTTAACTAAGTGCCTAAAGTGGAGCAGGGCTGGGGAAAGGCCAAGGGAGCCAGGAAGCTCCGGCCTAGGAAAGCCCCAGGCTACAGGCCTGGTAAGGCCTATTGGGTACTGGGTTGCAGGGGGCAGCCCATGGGTAGGCAGAATCCCTTTGCCTGTGATGAGTGGCTGATACTGCAGTCTGCCCCAGTGAACAGGGCTAGATAGAGACTGGGCAGTAGCCAAGACTGAAGCGAAGTGGGGCTAGTGGATGGGGTTCCCCTGGGAGGGGGAGACCCAGAACTGTGGGGGTACTGCCAGGGGGCAGCACCCAGAGAAAGGGGCACCAGGGTCCTGGGAGGGACATAGGAGCCAGTGGTAAGGTGGATCACCGGCCTGCAGAGGGCGCTCCCGGATGCAGGAAGAGCTAATTTCCATGGACAACCAGCAGGAGGCGCCGCTGGGGTGAGTCCAACCATGTTACAAGCCCTCACAGTTGAGAAGCGAGTGGTGATAGCCCTGTGGAAGCTTGCAACTCCAGACAGCTACCGGTCAGTTGGGCATCAATTTGGAGTGGGCAAATCTACTGTGGGGGCTGCTGTGATCCAAGCAGCCAACGCAATCAAAGAGCTGCTGATATCAAGGGTAGTGATTCTGGGAAATGAACAGGTCATAGTGGATGGCTTTGCTGCAATGGGATTCCCTAACTGTGGTGGGGTGATAGACGGAACCCATATCCCTATCTTGGCACCAGCGAGTACATAAACTGAAAGGGGTACTTTTCAGTGGTGCTGCAAGCACTGGTGGATCACAAGGGATGTTTCACCAACATCAACATGGGATGGCTGGGAAAGGTACATGACACTCGCGTCTTCAGGAACTCTGGTCTGTTTCAAAAGCTGCAGGAAGGGACTTTCTTCCCAGCCCAGAAAATAACCGTTGGGGATGTTGAAATGCCTATAGTTATCCTTGGGGATCCAGCCTACCCCTTAATGCCATGGCTCATGAAGCCATACACAGGCAGCCTGGACAATAGTCAGGAGCTGTTCAACTACAGGCTGAGCAAGTGCAGAATGGTGGTAGAATGTGCATTTGGACATTTAAAAGTGTGCTGGCACAATTTACTGACTCCCATAGACCTCAGCGAAATCAATATTCCCATTGTTATTACTGCTTGCTGTGCGCTCCACAATATCTGTGAGAGTAAAGGGGAGACGTTTATGGGAGGGTGGGAGATTGAGGCAAATCGCCTGTCCACTGATTACGCGCAGCCAGACACCAGGGTGGTTAGAAGAGTACAGGAAGGCGTGGTGCGCATCAGAGAAGCTTTGAAAACCAGTTTCATGACTGGCCAGGCTATGGTGTGAAAGTTCTGTTTTTCTCCTTGATTGAAACTCCCCCCCCCCCCCCCCCCGCTTGGTTCACTCTACTTCCCTGGAAGCTAGCCACCCTCCCCTCCCCCCCCCTTCAATCACCGCTTGCAGAGGCAATAAAGTCATTGTTGCTTCACATTCATGCATTCTTTATTAATTCATCACACAAATGGGGGATAACTGCCAAGGTAGCCTGGGAGGGGTGAGGGAGGAGGGAAGCACCAGGTGGGGTGGAGGAGGAGGGAAGGACAAGGCCACACTGCACTTTAAAACTTTGAAAAACTTATTGAATGCCAGCCTTCTGTTGCTTGGGCAATCCTCTGGGGTGGAGTGGCTGGGTGGCCGGAGGCCCCCCCCTGCATCTGGGTGAGGAGGCTATGGAACTTGGGGAGGAGGGCGGTTGGCCAACGCTGGCCAAACAGGAAATGAAATTCAAAAGTTCGCGGGACTTTTCCTGTCTACCTGGCCAGTGCATCTGAGTTGAGAGCGCTGTCCAGAGCGGTCACAATGGAGCACTCTGGGATAGCTCCCGGAGGCCAATACCGTCGAATTGCGTCCACACTACCCCAAATTCAACCCAGCAAGGCCAATTTCAGCACTAATCCCCTCATCAGAGGTGGAGTAAAGAAATCGATTTTAAGAGCCCTTTAAGTCGAAAAAAAGGGCTTCGTCGTGTGGACGGGTGCAGGGTTAAAATCGAGGTAACGCTGCTAAATTCGACCTAAAATCGTAGTGTAGACCAGGCCCTAGAGAGGGGTCTGTTAGGTCCCAAACCACTTAGAGCTTTACAGGTCAATCCCAACATCTTAATATCAATCCAGAAACCAACAGGCGGGCTGTGCAGATCATAGATCTGGGAGGTAATACATATGGCTGAATTTTTCCACCAACCCACAGATCTCTTCGTTACTTCACCCTGGGAGGTACAGTAGGCTGGCAGTGCTCAGTGTTCAAGAGAACTTCTTAAAAGGTGAGTGCACTTTAAGTAAAAGGGTCTTGAGAGAATGTGCCATCTCCTCAACAATAAGAAAGGGCTTAAGATGCAGCGAGTAAAAGCCAGTTGCAAAATGGATACTTTAGACCTGCAGCTGGTTGGCTCAGTCCAACCTAAATTAGACGAAGGTTTCTGACCGTCAGAGGGGTGAAATATTGGAACGGCCTACCGAGGGAAACGGTGGGGGCGACGGACCTGTCTGGTTTTAAGATAAAGTTAGATAAGTTTATGGAGGGAATGGTTTAATGGTAAAACATAGTAGTCAAGGAAAGCCAAGCAATGGTGGGTAAATAGTATAATGGCTAACGGGGTCAGGCTGGAGACTCTTGCCTATATGCTCGGGGTCTTACTGATCGCCACATTTGGGGTCGGGAAGGAATTTTCCTCCAGGGCAGATTGGCTGAGCCTCTGGAGGTTTTTCGCCTTCCTCCGCAGCATGGGGCAGGGATCTCTAGCAGGAGGGTCTCTGCCGATTGAAGTCACTAAAAACAGGATTGGGGACTTCAACAGCAGAGTCCAGGGAAGGGGTAGGGACGGTTTTATGGCCTGCAGCATGCAGGGGGTCAGACCAGATGATCATAATGGTCCCTTCTGACCTTAAAGTCTATGAGTCTATGAGTCTAAAGGATCAGCCCCAGAATATCATGTCGGGAAAACAGTTCCTATAAGAAGACAAACCTGCACTGAGAAGAGATAGTAGAAATCAGGATGTCCCCAAGAAAGGTGCTTTTGGGAAAGGGGCTGCCTCTGTATATCACCACTAGATCACAGGCTAAGGAGCCTCTTCTTATACCATTCTCCCACATGGGATGATTGGAATCCTATAAATACCATAGATAGAACTCAGCAATGCAGACAGTATTTACTGTGTAAATTACATTCTGACTTCACTCTCCAGACAGAAATAACTAGATGAATCAGAGGAAGGTCATGGTGTGGGGTAAAGGTTAGGAAATGGGAAGAGGAAAATGTTATGCTGTGGAATGGATGTTTACATACTAGTAGTATTTGCATCCACAATTAAGGTGCAATTAATTGGGCCTGCAAAAATGGATACCAGGTTGAGGACCCTTTAACAAAAATGAGGCCCCAGAATTATGACTATCACAGAGAAAGCCCGGTATTACTGACTCCCTCTCCCCTCCCGCCCCCATCAATTCTGGTAACTAATCCCTTTCACCACTAGAATAATCCTGATCTCAGAAGTCTGATCAGTAAGAGTAATAGCTTTTATTGTGGCAAAACTACAAAGACAGAGGATTAAGGCCTCAGAATTTAAGGATTTGTTTCTTTAGAATTAACCCTCTATGATTAAGAGTCGCAAATTCACTGGAAGCACGCAGCGTATGGTTATATTTTTGGGGACTAGAAGACATGTCAGTCCACAATAGTACAGCAGAAGACTGGGTTAATAGGCCAGTAAAGTAGGGTTACCATATTTCAGCAAGAAAAAAAGAGGACGGGAGGAGCCCCGCCCTAGCCCCGCCCCTGCCCCTCCCACTTCCCGCCCCCCCAGAACCCCCAACCCTCCCCCCGTTCCTTGTCCCCTGACTGCCCCCTCCTGGGACCCCTGCCCCTAACTGCCCCCCAGGACTCCACTCCCTATCTAAGCCTCCCTGCCTCTTGTCCCCTGACTGCCCCAACCCTTATCCACACCCCCACCCCCAGACAGACCCCTGGGACTCCCACGCCCCATCCAACCACTCCCCACCCCCTGACAGCCCCCCCCAGAACTCCCAACCCATCTAAACCCCTCTGCTCCCTGTCCCCTGACTGCTCCGATCCATCTCCCCACCCCTGCCACCTGACAGCCCCCCCCAGAACTCCCAAACACTCCCCCCCTGCTCCTTGTCCCCTGACTGCCCCCTCCTGGGACCCCTGCTCCTAACTGCCCTCCAGAACCCCACCCCCTACCTAAGACTCCCTGTTCCTTGTCCCCTAACTGCCCCCTCCTAAGACCCCCCCCCAACTGCCCCCCAGGACCCTACCTGTACCCTGACTGCCCAAAACTTTCTCCACTCCCCCCAAAAAGCCCCCCCCGTTTCTTGACTGCCACCTCCAGAACCTTCCTGCCCCCTGACCTCCTTACCCTGCTGCTCAGAACAGAGTGTTGGGCTCTGTGCAGCCGAGCCGGACACGTGGCTGAGCTCCCCAGCACAACAAAACCCGGTCCCTGGCCCTGCACAACAAAACCCGGTCTGGCCCTGCACAGTGCTGCCGGACTGGGCTGCAAGGGAGCTGCCGGCTCAGAATGCAGGGCGGATCCGGCTCCTCTACAGCTGCTCCTGAGTCCAGCCCGGGACTTCCCTGCAGCCCTCCCAGCCGCTCGCTCTGCTCTGCCGGGGGGAAATCCCGGACATTGTGAGTGCTTTACAAATTCCCCCCGGACGCTATTTTTAGCACAAAAAGGAGGACATGTCCGGGTAAATCCGGACGAATGGTAACCCTAAGTAAAGCATCAGGCCTTCAACTTCAGCCATTTGTTAACCAAGCAATCACTACTGTTATTATAAAAGGAAAAGGGGCAGCAGCTTCTGTTCTCTCAAGGGGGTTTTCTCTCAAGGGGGTTTTCAGTTCTTCATGTTCAGTTCTCCTTTCTCACTTTCTTGAGGGACGTGTCTAACAGGAATCTGAGATTTTGAAGGCCCTTATGGGAAATCTAGCAACAAACACTTACTGTGTGTTCTGTATGGCCACTCCAGAATCTTCTCAGACCTCAGCAGGAGCAGGACTGGCAAGCTACCGAAACTAGGGTGACCACATAGCAAGTGTGAAAAATCGGGATGGGGGTGGGGGGTAATAGGAGCCCATATAAAAAAAAAAGCCCCAAATATCGGGACTGTCCCTATAAAATCGGGACATCTGGTCACCCTAACCGAAACACTCTTTGTAAAGCTTCTAGCAACAACTTACTTCTCTTTACAGCTTGATTCGGTGGCTCTGAAATGACTGATCGTTCTTTTCTCTCAGACTAGCTTCTTCCATCTGTCATGGAGCTTTCCCTCAGGTCGCAGTAACTCCTGCTTCATCAAAATAGGGAAGGGAGGAAACATAAAATGTTCAGTGTGACAGCTCAACTGTTTTTCTTCTCCAATACAAACAAAGGAAACCCCTGGTGAGTAGGGAGGAGTAAAGAAAAGAAAGGAGTCGAGCCTGAGCAATTCTCCTGCTTACCTCTTCCAACTTCCATACTTCCATTCCACTACTATGAATGATCATGTGACAAGGGACACTGAAATGACTGACCAAACGTGAGTGGTAGTTGTAGATCCCACTGTTTGCTTCCACTCTTTCTTCTCCTTATTCCTCTCTGGGTTGATCAGTAATACACCTAGTATTAGATTTGATTCACTATAATAATGTATGTTCTATTACTGCTTATTGGTGTGACATTAGACTTTGGGGGATTATTTGTGTGAGAGTGTATCCTGTCTCCAACAGTGGCCAGTACCAGACACTTCAAAGGGAAGTGCAAGAAATCCTGTGTCAGCAGTTATGGAATAAGGCTGAGTTATATACAATTTGGTTCTGTCCTCCTTTGTCTGCACTGATGCTTCTCCAATTTCGGTGTCATCAGCAAATATGATCATTTTGAACTTGTACCAAAGTAACACCCAAAAATGGAAGGCATGAAGCAGCCACTCTGGGAGCAATGCATCTGAAGAAGTGAGGTATTTTACCCACGAAAGCTTATGCCCAAATAAATCTGTTAGTCTTTAAGGTGCCACTGGACTCCTTGTTGTTTTTGTGGATACAGACTAACACGGCTACCCCCTGATTCTGGGAGCAAAGAGATACTTGGTTTGGATTTTCTGTTTATTTATTTGTTTTAATTTAGTTGGTTAAAAAACCTTTTGGAGGGCCTAAGAGAGTTATTGACTGGACTACAATGAGCACCACTACTTGGTAGGTAATAGTTGATTCAGAAGGAGCTCCACAGATCATTTGGCAGTTCTCAGAGGCCATCGTAGGTTGGGCCCCATTGCTCTAAATCAAATATACTGTGATGGGTACTATTTTGCTTTACTACACTGGTAATGAGTTGCCACAGAATAGACAAAAACGACCTATCATCTACACCGTCCCTCTGCCGATGCAGGATTGTTACTACAATATATTTTCTCGAGTGATTCTCCCAGTCAGGGCCGGCTTTAGGCCGATTCAGCCGATTTGGCTGAATTGGGCCCCGCGCCAAGAGGGCCCCGCGCTGCAGCTGTCCACCCCGCCCCCAGCTCACTTCCCCGGCCCCTTCTCCCCTCCCCTGAACGCCCCGCCCCCTCCCCTGCTTCCCGCGAATCAGAGATTCTGAAGTCTGAAAAGAAGCAGGGGTGGGCCAGCAGCACAAGGTAAGCTGGGGTGGGGGTGGGGGTGGGGGCACGAGAAGGGCTCCGGGGAGGCGCAGCCCATTCCCGCAGGCCCCAGCGGCTCTGGCCCGGCCCGGTCCCCGCGGCTCGGGTCGGCTCCGGCCCGGTCCCCGCGGCACGGCTCGGGTCTCCCCCCGTCCCCCCCCCCGCGCGGCGCAGCGCGACTCCTCCCGTCCCGCGGCGTGGCTCGGTCCCCCCCCGTCCCCCCCCCGCGGCGCAGCACGGCTCGGGTCCCGTCCCGTCCCCCCGCCCCCCCCCGCGGCGCGGCGCGGCTCCCCCCGTCCCGCGGCTTGGGTCCCGTCCCTCCCCCCCGCGGCGCGGCTCCCCCCGTCCCGGCTCGGGTCTCTCTCCCCCCCCCATCCCCCCCGCAGCGCGGCTCGGGTCTCTCCCCCCACGTCTCCCCCGCGGCGCGGCGCAGCTCGATTCCTTGCAGCAAGCCCCGCCCCCAGGAATTGGGCCCCGCTCTTGCTAAAGCCGGCCCTGCTCCCAGTCCTATTTGAAATGACTCAAGTGATGAGTCTTCTACCACTTCTAGCTACAATCTACCAGCTTGCACTGGGCGGAATATTTCCTGATATTTAGCCTAATTTTTCCCTCATTTGTCCTATTACTCCTGGGTTGTACTCCTTGAACCTTCCTAAACAATTTCTCACACTCCTTGGTGCCTACAACCTTGCAATACTTGTAGATGGTTACCAGATCCCTCACCCCCAGTTTAGTCATAGGCCCAGCAGCATAGTACATGACAGTGATGAATGTGATATAAACATCAAGACAGACAGACATTTTTAGCTATTTTAATCTTTCCCATAAACCAGTCCTTGAAGTCCTTCACTGATTTTTGTTTCTTTTACGTGACTTCCCTCCAGTTTATAGATATAAATCTTGAATGCATTGATCTTTGTATAACTGGGATATCATAGTGCTAAGAAGGCATGGCTGTTTATTTCGTGATAGATATGATATATACTTGTCACATTTTATTAAATGCAGTTGATTCTCCTTTTCTTTTTTTCCTCAGTTCCCACCATCCTCTCTATACACTGTTTATGGCAACCAGCAGTAGAGACAGATTATTAGAATCTCTGGTCCTTGAAGCTATAGGGATAATCACCAGAAATACCAAAACATAGCAGTAACCACCAAAATATGAAGCAATTTGAACACTCTTGAAAAGTATCCTGCCTTTACACCAATCCTAACTATGGCAACAAAGCAATTGCATCACAGTATTCTCTCTCTCCACCCCTTCCCCACTGTCTGCTCTGTGCTGCACCTCCTCCTCCTCACAGGGTTTTTGGATGATGTTCAACTGGGTACAGACTTTAAAAAAAACAAACAAAAAAGGATTTCCAAGTGCCAGTTTGGCTCTGGGAAGAAGGACTAGCTCACTTGCTGGGTGTAACAAATTGCGGAGTCAGCCAAGTAGATAGCAGGGGGGAGGAAAGTGTTTTACAAAGGAAAATAAAATGCAGAGTGCTCCACCTCACAAGGAATGCTTGAAAAATGTGTTCCCCCATGACAGAACTGGAATTGCTCCTTTCATCACTACTTTTTTTAAAAAAAAATTGTGACAGATTGGCAAAGAAACTAAATGCATGAACTTCATGCTATGCTGGGTAAGTCAAAGCTTTCTCCACCTGACACAAGCTTTGCATAGCTACTACTGATATGCCCAGGGAAAGGCTCCATTTGTCTCACCCAATAGAACTGCAGTCTGCAGAATACTAGGGTCCTGGTCCCATTCGCAGCTGTGATAATAGGCAGGATATATAAATCATGCCTAGTGTGGAGGCATTGACAGCAGAAAATATTTTTCAACAGGGAGGGGGTGCCATGGTTCCCAGCCAATGGGAGCTGCACAGCTAGCACTCGGGGTGGGGGCAGTGCACAGAGCCACCTGCCGCGCCTCAGTCTAGGAGCAGCCAGGACAGGTCGCCGCTTGCAGGGAGTCATCCGAGGTGAGCGGCACCCAGATCCGGCACCCAGCATCCCCACCCGCACCCAAACTCCCTCCTCTTAGTTAACCGGCATTTTTCACTTACGGGCACCCCCCATTCCCTCAACATGCCAGATAAAACAGCTTTTACTGTACATTGATTTCAATTACAACACAGTATACAAAGTAGACAGTGCTCACTTTTTTTTGTTATTTATTTCTTATTGTGATTTTGATTACAAATATTTGTGCTGTAAAAAACAAAAGAAATAGTATTTTTCAATTCACCTCATACAAGTACTGTAGTATAATCTTTTTATGGTGAAAGTGCAATTTACAAATGTAGATTTTTTTTGTTATAATAATTGCACTCAAAAGCAAAACAAGGTAAAACTTTAGAGCCTACAAGTCCATTCAGTCCTACTTCTTGTTCAGCCAGTTGCTAAGACAAACAAGTTTGTTTACATTTTGCAGGAGATAATGCTGCCCACTTCTTATTTACAATGTCACCTGAAAGTGAGAACAGGCATTCGCATGGCACTTTTGTAGCTGGCATTGCAAGGTATTGATGTGCCAGATATGCAAATTATTTGTATGCCCCTTCATGCTTCAGCCACCATTCCCGAGGACGTGCTTCCATGCTGATGATGCTCGTTAAAAAAATGCGTTAATTAAATTTATGGCTGAATTCCTTGGGGGAGAATTGTATGTCTCCTACTCTGCTTTACCCGCATTCTGCCATATAGTTCATGTTATAGAAGTCTCAGATGATGGCCTAACACATGTCATTCATTTTAAGAAGACTTTTGCTGCAGATTTGACAAAACGCAAAGAAGGTACCAATGTGAGATTTCTAAAGATAGCTACATCACCCAACCCAAGGTTTAAGAATATGAAGTGTCTTCCAAAATCTGAGAGAGGGGAATGCTTTCAGAAGTCTTAAAAGAGCAACACTCAGATGCAGAAACTATAGAACCCGAACCACCAATAAAGAAAATCAACCTTCTGTTGGTGGCAGCTGACTTAAATTATGAAAATGAACATGTGTCAGTCCACACTGCTTTGGATGGTTATTGAGCAGAACCCATTATCAACATGGACGCATATTATTTGGAATGGTGGTTGAAGCATGAAGGGACATATGAATCTTTATTGCATCTGGCACATGAATATAGAATCATAGAATATCAAGGTTGGAAGGGACCTCAGGAGGTCATCTAGTCCAACCCCCTGCTCAAAGCAGGACCAATCCCCAACTAAATCATCCCAGCCAGGGCTTTGTCAAGCCTGACCTTAAAAACCTCTAAGGAAGGAGATTTCACCACCTCCATAGGTAACCCATTCCAGTGCTTCACACAAGTACATGGGGCTGGATGTACTGCATCCGAGGTTCTAAAGGAGTTGGCGGATGTGATTGCAGAGCCATTGGCAATTATCTTTGAAAACTCATGGCAATCGGGGGAGGTCTTGGATGACTGGAAAAAGGCTAATGTAGTGCCCATCTTTAAAAAAGGGAAGAAGGAGGATCCGGGGAACTAAAGGCCAATCAGCCTCACCTCAGTCCCTGGAAAAATCGTGGAGCAGGTCCTCAAGGAATCAATTTTGAAACAGTTCGAGGAGAGGAAAGTGATCAGGAACAGTCAGCATGGATTCACTAGCATTATCTCCTGAAAATGTAAACAAACTTGTTTGTCTGAGTGATTGGCTGAAAAAGAAGTAGGACTGAGTGAACTTGTAGGCTCTAAAGTTTTACATTGTTTTATTTTTGAATGAAGTTATTTTTTGTACATAATTCTACATTTGTAAGTGCAACTTTCATGATAGAGATTGCACTACAGTACTTGTATTAGGTAAATTGAAAAATACTATTACTTTTGTTTTTTACAGTGCAAATATTTGTCATAAAAATAAATATAAAGTGAGTACTGTACACTTTGTATTGTGTTGTAATTGAAATCAGTATATTTGAAAATCTAGAAAATATCCAAAACTATTTAAATAAATGGCATTCTATTATTGTTTAACAGTGTGATTAATCATGCGATTAATAGCAATTAATTTTTTAATCGCTTGACAACCCTAGCGGAAATGAATGAGTCCTGCAGCACATTAGAGGGGAAGTCAAGAAGTTAATAAAAGATGTAGGTACATATGGAACTCTATTCCCCTTGAACACATAAAATAACTAGTCCACTAAATCTAGGGAGAGAACATAGGGGGAAGAGTTACTCTTGTTGAATATTAACCATCTCTTGCTTTGCTGCATATAAAACTTTCTAAAAACAAAGCTTGCCTTTTAATGAAAAAAAATAGGGGTTGGATGGAAAAACACTTCTCTTCTAAGTGGCTATAGGAATATAAAGGATCAAGTGATATAGAAGCTTGCACAATCTCCTCTGAGATACCTCTGGAAACCTACTAGAATCTTATTTCTATCCTGTCTCAAAACTCCTTTCCTGTGGAAGGCTGCCTTCGATTAAAACAATCTGTCCTGTAAAAAGATACTGGAATACACTTCTGGCACAGTTACATCACTGCTTGTTATACTCTCGACAGTATATTCCCTTTACATTCCTGCCCATAGCTTTGCTTTTAAATGTGGCCAGTTTAACAGCCCCCTGAAGAGCTAACCATGACATGTCAAGGTGATTTTTACACCCCATTTTGTTCACACCCCTTTTAAACTAGTCTTGTGATGTGGCAACATTAGCAGCTGGACACCCTTCTTTCCAAGATATGTCTTTGGCTTACAGTCCCTGATTAGTTGAGCAATGACCACTTGCTAAAAGGGACAAACTCCACGCATGTGTGAGGAAAGTGGAGGGTTTCCCCTTCCCTTAGTGAGACACTTCATTCCTATCACTTGCAGCTATGGGTTTTGCCTCATAACAGCAAGAGCAATCCCAAGCCCCAGCTCTGGATAGTGCAGGAGGGGATGAAATGAAGTGCATAAGGCAAGACATCTTCTTCCCTCTGCTAGTTTTGCACTTAGCAGCAGCAGTGCTGGGCACTGCCTAATTAGGCAACCACCTATGGCACCATATGTAAGAGGCTTTGATACACAGAGATAGAACCATGATCATTATGTCACAGTTTCTGAGTTAACTTCACCTCTGAAATACCTTAAGCTTTCAGATTCTTGCCATCACCTCTCTGGAGCAGAGACCCCTCATTTCTCCCCCTCCAGAGCTTGCAGTCCATCTCTACCTCACTATGGTTTCCCCAGCAGGTGGGACCAGAGTCCGGCACCTGTGGTTAACCTTTCTGCAGAGGCTGCAACACTGTAAAGCAGTTACTACCCGGCCTTCACAAAGCAAAAGACATTTATTCTTAGGGTTAAAGCATTACAGAAAAGCATATAAAACAATCCAGTGCCTAGATGCATGCTAAAAGCTTACCCATCAGTCCTAGGGGGTCCTAGTAAGCTGAAGTCCATCCCTTCTTCCACAAGGATTCAGTCCCCCGCCCCCTTTGGACAGAAGGTCCTGTCAATTTGCTGAATTAAAAGAAAGTCCTGTGTTAGTTTGAACTCATCCTTTTTATATCAAAAGCCCATTCTTTGTCTGTTGGCCTCCAAAAACCCAGCTTGAACCAGTATACACCAGCATCTCTGGAGGTGTTTACAACCTAAGTGATTCACCTTAATCACCCCCTACTGTTTTTGGTACCTGGAGGAGCTGTGATAACCCTCCCCGCTGGAGCTCTATATAATCCCTGGCCCACAGTGATTCATAAACTTAACACAGTATGGTCCCCAAAGACATTGCATGCAGTTGCAATTCCTGTCAGAAGTTACCTCATCAGCCTTTGCACAGTACCCCCATCTTTTGTTCATTGTAGTTGTACCACAATTGAAGATCTGAACCAATGTCCCAAGTGCACCAGAGAGACAGGACCAGATTTCCTGCCCCATTCAGGCATCTGCAGTGGTTTGACAGTACCAAGCAGAAATAAAGCCAGTAGATCTGGTCCCCTGAACATTCCACTGTCTAGGGGAATCCTCAGATGGCATGTTATGGCTCACATGCCAATATCACCCCTGATTCTCAGTGTAGGTGGCATTCCCAGCATACTCTTGTGCCTCAAAGATCCCCAACTGCTGCTGGAACCAACCTTTGCCACAGCAGGCAGTCAGGCATAAATTAGAGCCACCCTAATGCTGCTCTAGGTTATACTGGAGACATACCCAATCTCCAGCTAGCCCTAAGCTAATGCCTGCATCCCTACCAGGGCCGGCTCCAGGCACCAGCAAAGGAAGCAGGTGCTTGCGGTGGCCAATGGAAAGGGGCGGCACGTCCGGATCTTCAGCGGCAATTTGGCGGCGGGTCCCTCTCGGAGCGAAGGACCCGCCGCCGAATTGCCACCAAAGAATGAAGCGGTGCGGTAGAGCTGCCGCCGATCGCAGCTTTTTTTTTCTTTTTCCCCGCTTCGCCGCTTGGGCGGCAAAAAAGCTGGAGCCGGCCCTGATCCCTACCACAGCCAGACCACAAGATCTGACCCTAAGACTACATCCACCCTATGAGCTAGGGGTTTGATTCCCCTGCTCATGTACACATACTCAAGCTAGCTCTCAGGGAGCTAGTGCGAGTATAAATAGCAGCGTAGCTCATGGTAGCATGGGTAGCAGCATCTAAGGCACGGCTTAGGTGGACTGAGCACAAACCCGCCTGTGATCAGTGGGTACATACTCAGCATGGTTAAGCCAGGCCTCTACTGCTGCTACCCACACATTGCTATGAGTTAGCACGAACATGTGTACACAAGCAGGGGCATCAGAACCCTACCTTAGAGGGTAGACATAGCCTTAGAAAGGAACTATTAATTGCTTTTTAACATAATACCTTTACATATGCAACACAAAATCTCACTGATCTTTTTTTCCTGCCCTATTACATTGAAAATACATGTCTAGTTTGCTGCCCACTACCACCTGTAGGCCTCTTTTAGTAGGACTGTTCCCCAGGTGTCCTTTTCCCATGTTTTGGTTTATTTTTCCCCAGATGGATTAGTTTGCATTTTCCCAAACAGGATCTCAATTTCTTTTTATTTTCTGCTCAAGCTTCTGCTAAGCTTTCTAGTCTCCTTTTGCCTTTGCTCTAACCTCACTGTTCTTTTCACCTCTTTTGAATTTAGTACTATCCACTGTGCATTATTTAGTATTTCAGCAGTGTGCAGTATACTGCCTCTTCCAGATCCCTAATGAAGATTTAAATAAAACTAGTCCAAATGCTAAGTCCTACAGTACCTCTTCAGTCACCTCCCACACACCTCGCCATACACTATCATTTTTCCTCTGTTTACAGGCCGCTCACTGATTTTGATCTTCATGGCAGTGATTTTATCTAAGCCAATTTTAGTTTGGAGTTAAGATTTTTTGAGACATTTTATCCAAAACTGTATTAAAATCCAAATACATCTACCGCATTCCCCTTGTGCATCCTGGTCACTTTAGTAACATAAATAATCCCATTGACTTCAAACAGGCTACTCAAGGGAGTAAAGCAAAATAGGTTTTCATCCTAACTTTGTGATTACATCAGAAGAAGCACATCATATGGCAATGTGCTGTCAGCACTTGACCCCTGTTGAGTACCACCTACTGGCCCTGCTGACAGTGGGGAATCCAATTTCAATGCTTTTTTATCCATTACATAAGTGATAACTTTTTTCACCCAAGGAGGAAGGACCTTTGCTTACCTGTAATGCTGAATTGAGCACAACCCTTGCTTTCACCATGGGGACCGATTGTCATTCCACTTTCTTCTTGAGTAATTTAATGGATCAAGCCTTTTGTTTTTCTTGTTATTAACCATTTGCCACAGCAGGAACATTACCATCCACTCTTATCCAGCTCAAACACTGTCCCCTGTGAGTGAATATTTGAATTAAAGAAGCAGCCATGAGAATACTAGCCCTGTACCACCATCCTTCCCACCAACAGCTTTTGAAGAACAGCAAGAGTGAGGCTTCCGGAGCTCGTTCCTCTCACCTCTTCAGTGACAGAATCAACACAGCTGCAGGTAATGCTTGGAATTCCCCTATCAAAAAAGAAAAATCCTCACTGATTATGTAAAACCAAATCAACAGCAGAGGTGGGGAAGTGACTGAGTCTAAGTGCCACTACTCTGTGATGTCACTCTCTGAAAATCTGGCCCTCTGCAGTACCTCCAAGTCAGGTTTGCAGACTTCAGAAGCAATGTGTCTGGTGGGAAAGGTAGCTCTAAGGTGAAAGGTCTGCTTAGGGACCCTTATATGCAAACTAGTCCTAGAAGCATCCTGGTCCTGCAGTGCCTACCCCTAAACCCAGAAGAAAAATAAAGGCAGTATGGGAAATGTTTTAGAAGTGGCACTACCATGAAGCTAACCATGAAAGGGCTGGAGTTATTCTGTGAAGGGGAGTGCCCGCTGGACCTGGGAGATGTGCAGGGCTAGCTCTAACCACAAGTAATACAGGTGACTTCTCAGAACCCTCTGCTTTTAAGGGCCTTGCATATCCTCAGCTACCTCTGATTGATGTACAACCTAGTGAGCATTGGTTACCCATTTTCTTGCAGGCATCACAGAAGAAGTGGATACTGAGCAGGACTTTCAAGAAAAAGAGAGTAGCGTCAGGAGCACCGGAGGATTGCATACAGAGGTACTGAGACATTTGTGTGAGAAGCTAAAAAGTGGGCAGACAAGAGAGCCATTATTGGCTTAGTGTAAGAGGGGGGAAGGCAACTTGGCAAGAGAAAAGAGTGGTTCGGGGGGGTGAAAGAGAGGGAGCCGGCAGGGCCAGCCCACAACATTTTGGTACCTGAGGCGGGGAGCTCAAATAACGCCCCCATGTCCCCTTGCTTGGGCCAAAACTTTGAAACTCTGGGTCCTAGTGGCGCCCCCCCACAGTCTGGCACCTGAGGCAGCCACCTCAGTTCGCCTTATGGTAAGGCCAGCCCTGGGAGCCAGTGGGGATTCAAAGATGGGAGTGATATGGTCAGAGCTACGGACAAGGAAGATGAACTTAGAAGCTGCTTTTTGAATGGATTGGAGGTGCTGGGGAGACCATAGAGAAGGAAGTTACAGTAATCAAGATGGGAGATGTGCGCTTGAACAAGAGTTTTCCCTGGACAGAAATGTCAGATTTTAACTGTTTGGGGGAAGAATTAGTGGCAAGATTTGGATGCAGACTGGATGCTTAGGGTAAGAGAAAGGACAGAATCAAAGATGTCACCCAAATTATGAGCCTGAATGACTAGAAGTATGGTGGTGGTGTCAGAGAAAACAAGGGAGTGGGGAAGCTTTGAGAGGGAAGATAAGGAGTTCAGTTTCGGCCATGTTACATTTAGGATGAGAGACATATCCAGGAAGAGTTGTCAGACAGAAAGAATGAGCTGCAGAATTAGGTGGAGGGAAACTAGTCATGAACAGAAAGGAAGATCTGTAAGCCATCAGCATAAGAATGGTAGTGTGAACAGAAGAGAATACCCACAGTGAGAATGCAAAGGGAGACGAGGAGGGAACCCAGGATAGAGTCTTGTGGGACCCCTTGAAGAATGCTAGATGGGACCCAGTAAAGGAATAATGAAAGAGGTAGGAAGAGAACCAGGAGAGAATGAAGTCACAAACACCACTGGAGGACAAGGTTTCAAGCAAGAGGGTGTGATTGACAGTATTAAAGACAGCAGGGAGAGTTTCAGAAGGTGATGGTTGAATAGAGATTCTAGATTTCACTAGGAAAAGATAGTTAGAAATTTTGTTGGGAAGAATTTCCATGGAGTGAAGTCCATCTGCAAGGGATCTGGGATGGAGTTAAAGGAGAGTAACACAAGACTTGTTATAACATTAATACCAGAAAACACCCCTCTGGGACCTGGTGGTTCTTCTGAAAATACAAGCATTCATTTGCTGGTTCTCAGAAATCATTGCAGGAAGTCCAGCTTTTAGAAGGTAGAAAGCCTCCTTACTAGACCACATAAAATAGTGATCTACCAAGAATCAAAGCATTCTCTTACCAATGATGCTTTTAAATGTTCATTAGTTAAATCAGCATCTACCATCAGGCAGCAACTCATTATTCACAGAACAACGGAAGGCAGTGTAACATTTTGGCAAGGTTTCAGTCTGCATACTTTTGTTAGCTCTTGCATTGGAACAGCAGGGAAAAGCTGTAAAGAATCATGGACAATTTTTAAGTCACTGGCTTCAGCAAAGAGGGCCATCCTCCAAGCTCAAATAACAGAGCACTTTCCTCCAGAGCACTACAGATCCAGATTCCTACCTAACCATACTGCTGTCTTTTTTCCTATACCTTGACAATCATATTTATGAACAACCCTACAAAAACCAGACAAATATGTACCCAAAATACATGAAATACAATGATTAGTAAAACAATTTTAGATTCAAGTTATTTCTAAAGTGACATATTTCACCAGGGGTGGCGGGGGGAGGAAGGGGATATGCTTTCACCAATGTATATGAAAAATATCTAGATTGTGTCTTTTTATGTAGGATATGTGGAAAAAATTAGAATATGTACATATTACATCCAATCTTCCATAATACTGAAGCAAAACTCATATTAAAATCAACATATTTTCCATGAATAAGTACAGCAGGATCAAGTCCTATTTTAGCTAAAGAATTGTACAAATGCTTGTCTGCATACAGGCAATTGCAAGTCTAAGTACTGAACTGAATCCAATCAAGACAAAGAGACCAAAGGAGATAAACATCTCATCGCACACTACTTTCTCTCCTGAGGAAAACTGCCTGATCTTTGATAAAAGGAACCTTACTACAGCTCATGCTGGCTAGTTTATAGTGCCTCCTCTCCTTGCCATTCATGGCAGCATTTCAAACTCTTGGTTTGGGAAAAGCAACTTAACTTTTTGGCTGTAGATCCTGGGCCAAATTCAGCCCTGCTGTAAAAAGCTGCAATTCCACTAACTTTATTGGCCTTATGCCTGCTTTCATCAGGTCTGAATTTGGCCCTGAGTCCAAATCTTCACCTTGGCCTTAAATGTTTCATAGTAAAGACTTTTAAACTTGGTGCTAGACCTACTTTTTATTAGTATTTTTCACTTTCTGTTTCTAAAGCTTAGCAAGCGTACTGATAAACTGATGTGCTGTGAGTTATTTGGCATGTCCTTTTATTTGCCTAGTGTGGCGACGAGCTCCATTTTCATTGTCACTTGCAGGTGCCAACAATAACTACTGGAATTCTTTTATGGAGGGCTCCTTATAAAGAGAAGTAATCCAGCGCTGAGTTATTAAAAAATAAATACATAAAGTTAGGCACGTAAATAAGGGTATTTCTACGCAGCCCACAGCAGCAAGCCTGCCAGCACAGGTCAACAGACTCGCTCTAGTGCTCTAATAATAGCTGTATAGACAGTGCTTTGAATTTGTATCTGTGAAGCCCACCCACTCCTTAGGCCTGATTTTCAAAAGTGCTGAGCACAATGCAGTTCCCGTTAAAGTCAATCAGGCCATTTATTTAGGTGCCTAGAGCTGTGCTATTTTAAAAAATATTGGCCCAGTGTCATAGGGAAAAAAATAAAGAATCAGCATCATCTAAATGTGCAGTGAGATTTTAAAATGTACATTGAGGTCCTGACCTCCACAGCTCAAAGCTTTGTGTAGTCATGTGCAAAGTGGCTATCAGACCAGAAAGGTAGCATTTTACTGCTATGTTGCACTCACTGTGCGCAGGTGCAAGGATGTGGAGAATCAAGACCTGACTTTTTCAGAACACACATGCTGAATATTAGACAAAACTCTGAAATTACCAGCCAGTGCTCCGTTGCCCCTCATGTGCAAAGACTTAAAAATGTTAGTAAGCAACAATGTATTAGCCCCATTCTACTGATGGGGAACCAAAACACAGAGATATTAAGGGATTCACTTAAGTCACACAGGCAGTCTGTGACACAACAGAGAACTGAACCTGGGTCTCTGAAGTCCACGGTAGCACCCTAACCATTGGCCTATCTTTCCTCATCCTTCACCTGCCTGTTGAATTCCAATTAATGACACTGGAAACTCTGCACATATGTGGAGAAAGGCATAAACTTAATTCTTGTGTGGACTGGAAAAGAAATTCTTGTCCTTCCGACAACATATGTCAAGTAATAACAATGGGCGGGGAGAGCATTTCTGGCATTTGATGAGAAAACTGGAAGAGCCTTAAGCCATCTATTTACTGCCTCCAGAAAATGAGCAACCTGAAGGTCATTATAAACCATGAAAAGATTCAGATTTTATGCATGGAAAATTTAAAAGCTGAATGACACATTGCCTGGGATATGGGGTTCTGTTTACAGCAATGGATCTAAATTCTGCTCTCAGTAACCCCATTGACGTCACCGGGTTTGCAGAGATGTAAATGAATGATAAAACCATAAAAGTAAAAGCTATTGGTTTATCTAACCCTTCTGCCTGCCAATGCCAAATATTTTCTTGCTATGCTTCACTCTGATAAATCTCACTGTCAAAAAGCTTTTTTCCTGTTATTCAGCCTAAATCTTTCCTTTCTTAAGGCTGGTCTACAGTTTTCCTACTGCTATATATTTATATAAATAAACTATATCAATATAAGCACAGAATAACTGAGTCCATACTAGGGAGTTGTATCTGTTTCTAAACTGATATGATGGTACAAAAACTTGCACATGGACCAGCCCTTATGTTCATCTGTTAGTTCTAGCTGGACCTCCCTATGTATCACACTAAATTTCTCTTCCTACATATTCAAATATTTGTGGATTCTTATGCACACACACTCCTACACACAGTCATTGTTCAGGCAAGCTACACACATTTAGCTCTTTTAATCTGTCTTCATGCATCAGTCCCTTCAGACTCTTCATACTTTTTCTTGCTGTTCTCTACAGCCCCTCCAGTTTGTCAATACCTTTCCAGTAAAGAGATGGCAAAGAAATGAGTTCCGTCTTCTAGGTGTGATCACACCAGAACCAGTTCAGGGAAGATAACTTGATTCTCCATATTCTATCAGATTTGTAATTTCCTTTCACTAGTCTTGGCTGTCACTTTTTACTACATTTTTTAATAAAAGAAAGGAAAACTGAAGGTAATAAAATGCTTGTGTATCAGCTTGAGTTTCTTTACTATTTGCTATTCAAGGGAAAATTATAAAAATGTTTATTTAACTATTTTGTAGTAGCTAAAATTGGTCTTTGATTTTTATCTTAACTTTGGGCTATACCATGCCACTGATATTGAATTACAGTCCTGTGTTTTTTAATGACTAAAATGGTCTTACTGAAAGCACTCTATTTTACTCTGGTAGAGCAGACACTGTTTATGATTTGAAAATTATCCTGCCTCATCCTCTTCAGTTATATCAAATGGGTGAGAGAGAGATCAATAAATACAGGCTATAAAGCCATATCCAGAAAGGTTCTGTGCACCCTTAATGCCCAGTACAGTCAATAGGAGCTACTGGCAAACCTGCATGGCATAGAACAGAGCCATTATTAAGGAGCTACACATTACTCAGGAGAACCATATTCATCCTGAAATGTTCACGTAAAATCTTTGACACTGGCCCTTAAACATTTTGCTTAATGTTACATGAGGTATCATGAACTGCCAAATAAGAACATAAGAATGGCCGTACTGGGTCAGACCAAAGGTCCATCCAGCCCAGTATCCTGTCTACCGACAGTGGCCAATGCCACATGCCCCAGAGGGAGTGAACCTAACAGGTAATGATCAAGTGATCTCTCTCCTGCCATCCATCTCCACCCTCTGACAAACAGAGGCTAGGGACACCATTCCTTACCCATCCTGGCTAATAGCCATTAATGGACTTAACCTCCATGAATTTATCCAGTTCTCTTGTAAATGCTGTTATAGTCCTAGCCTTCACAACCTCCTCAGGCAAAGAGTGCCACAGGTTAACTGTGCGCTGTGTGAAGAAGAACTTCCTTTTATTTGTTTTAAACCTGCTGCCCATTAATTTAATTTGGTGGCCTCTAGTTCTTATGAGAACAAGTAAATAACTTTTCCTTATTCACTTTCTCCACACCACTCATGATTTTATATACCTCTATCATATCTCCCCTTAGTCTCCTTTTTTCCAAGCTGAAAAGTCCTAGCCTCTTTAATCTCTCCTCGTATGGGACCCATTCCAACCCCCTAATCATTTTAGTTGCCCTTCTCTGAACCTTTTCTAATACCAGTATATCATTTTTTCAGATGAGGAGACCACATCTGTATGCAGTATTCAAGATGTGGGTGTACCATGGATTTATATAAGGGCAATAAGATATTCTCCGTCTTATTCTCTGTGCCCTTTATAATGATTCCTAACTTCCTGTTTGCTTTTTTACTGCCGCTGCACACTGCGTGGACATCTTCAGAGAACTATCCACGATGACTCCAAGATCTCTTTCCTGATGTGTTGTAGCTAAATTAGCCTCCATCACATTGTATGGGTTATTTTTCCCAATGTGCATTATTTTACATTTATCCACATTAAATTTAATTTGCCATTTTGTTGCCCAATCACTTAGTTTTGTGAGATCTTTTTGAAGTTCTTCACAGTCTGCTTTGGTCTTAACTATCTTGAGCAGTTTAGTATCATCTGCAAACTTTGCCACCTCACTTTTTACCCCTTTCTCCAGATCATTTATGAATAAGTTGAATAGAATTGGTCCTAGGACTGACCCTTGGGGAACACCATTAGTTACCCCTCTCCATTCTGAAAATTTACCATTTATTCCTACCCTTTGTTTTAACCCATTCTAAATCCATGACAGGATCTTCCCTCTTATCCCATGACAACTTAATTTATGTAAGAGCCTTTGGTGATGGTCCTTATCAAAGGCTTTCTGGAAATCAAAGTACACTATGTCCAGGGCCGGCTCCAGGCACTAGCCGAGCAAGCTGGTGCTTGGGGCGGCACCTTGTAGGAGGCGGCATTCCGCCCAATCCTAGATGGCACGGCCGCTTTTTTGTTTGTTTGTTTGTTTTGTTGTTGTTGTTGTTCCTCTCTGGCTGCCCTGTAAGGGGCAAGGGCGTAGAGGACGGGAGCGCCCTGCAGCAAGGCCGGCAGGGCAGTCCACGTCCTTCCCTCCCAGCCAACCGGAGTGGTGCGGGGCCCTCCCGGCAAGGGGCATGGCGGGAGGGGCACGTGGCAGCACCCCCGCTGAAGTCCTAGCCACCCCCCTTCTCTTTCTCCCCCCGCTCCATCCCCCTGCACCCTGGCTCCGGCCACGCCGCAGGCTTTTTTTTGTTTGTTTTTTGCTTTGCTGTTCTAGCTGCCGCGGATTTTTTTTTTTTTTTTTTTGCTTGGAGTGGCCAGAAAGCCAGAGCCAGCCCTGACTATATCCACTGGATCCCCCTTGTCCACATGTTTGTTGACCCCTTCAAAGAACTCTAATAGATTAGTAAGACATGATTTCCCTTTACAGAAACCATGTTGACTTTTGCGCAACAATTTATGTTCTTCTATGTGTCTAACAATTTTATTCTTTACAATTATTTCAACTAATTTGCCCGGTACAGACATTAGACTTACCGGTCTGTAATTGCCGGGATCACCTCTAGAGCCCTTTTTAAATATTGGCGTTACATTAGCTATCTTCCAGTCATTGGGTACAGAAGCCCATTTAAAGGACAGGTTACAAACCATAGTTAGTTGTTCCGCAATTTCACATTTGAGTTCTTTCAGAACTCTTGGGTGAATGCCATCTGGTCCCAGTGACTTGTTACTGTTAAGTTTATCAATTAATTCCAAAACCTCCTCTAGTGACACTTCAGTCTGTGACAATTCCTCAGATTTGTCACCTACAAAAGCCGGCTCGGGTTTGGGGATCTCCCTAACATCCTCAGCCATGAAGACTGAAGCAAAGAATTCATTTAGTTTCTCCGCAATGACTTTATCGTCTTTAAGTGCTCCTTTTGTATCTCAATCGTCCAGGGGTCCCACTGGTTGTTTAGCAGGCTTCCTGCTTCTGATGTACTTAAAAAACATTTTGTTATTACCTTTTGAGTTTTTTGGCTAGCTGTTCTTCAAACTCCTTCTTGGCTTTTCTTATTACCTTTTTACACTTAATTTGGCAGTGTTTATGCTCCTTTCTATTTACCTCACTAGGATTTGACTTCCACTTTTAAAAAGATACCTTTTTATCTCTCACTGCTTCTTTTACATGGTTGTTAAGCCACGGTGGCTCTTTTTTAGTTCTTTACTCAGGCAAAGCTACTATCAAATCCAATGGAGGAATTTTGCCTCAGAAAATATGGTAGGTTTGTGCACCCTATGTGGCAAAAACAAATTGTAGAGGTTTGGTGGGAAATGTCCTAACACGCTCTATTCCCTTATCTCTCAAATAAATCTCTACGCTTTCAGTTACATTTAAGCAAACCCTTTAATTTCAATAGGGATGCAACAATGTAACAGAGCAGAAGTTGACTCTATATTTTGGGTCACCTTAATAGACACATGTTTAATCCTACATTTTTCTTAATTTCTTCAGACCTAACATCCAGACTAAGACTTGTTATTTTGCATTTTTAAAGAGAATACATACAAAAGTAAAAGACCTTTTTCCTTCCCAAATAGTTTTTATTTCTGTCATAACTGCCCTCAGATTCTGTAAGTTGTCAATCAAGCATAAATATGTAAACCCATTGTTCATTTTAGATTAACAAATTCTACTTTCAAAAGCCGAGATGATTGTTGCAGGTCCATATGCTAATCTCACCATCTCATCCCAGTAGTTGTAGCAATGTAACACAATGTATTTGGACTGGTGTTGGGCCTTCTCTGGTCCCTGTATCTCAACAGGCTGCTGGGCAAACTGCCTATCCAGAGGGTGTCCAATCAGGTCAATCTGGATAGGCTGTCACACTTTGAAAAATGAAATAAGTGTATTGGCTATATTCTGCCTCAGCTGTGCATGCATAGCTCTCATTCACCTTTATGCGCATATCAGAGCAGAATTTGTCTCTGTAAGATAAGGATTCTAAGTCTTCAGCACAGCTCTTTTTGGAGACCCAATAAAAATGTCTCCTCCTGAAATTACATAAAAATATTTGGCAGGTAACAGAGGCTCACCTTTTGAGAATGCAGGACCTGACTTCTCTATTGGTTTCCCTACCATTAACACACTGTCAGCCCATTGGCTTTCTGTGTTTGGGGGGTTGGTTAGTTTGTTTGATTCCCTCCCCCTTTTATCTGTTCCACTTTTTATAACTAATTAAATAGCTATTGGAGCAGAGCCTTGAATTTGGGTCTCCCACATCCTAAGTAAATGCCATAACTACCAGGCTGTAGAGTTATTCTCACTCTTTTCCTGGCCCAAGAATATTGTCAACATGAATGACAGAGCAAACACTGAAGAAGGTAGGAAACTATTTCACCAGAAGCTGAGGAGAGCAGGGATATAAAGAGGGGGCAGAGGAAAGCTCTCCTGCACATGTGCATTCTCTCACTCTGTGTCTGCCCACTCTGTTCAGGAAGTTCCCAAGACCAAGCATCAAGAGGAACTGGGAAAAGACAATACGGCTGTCTGTACCTTGTGGAAAGTTTGGTTTTAAGTAGTTGAAGCAAGACATCCATTTCCCTTCCCTCCCTCCCCCCACCTTTTTTGTTTAAAAAACAGATAGAAGAACTCCCTTTCCTGGGGCCAGAGTTGGGAAACACATGAGCAGGAGTATTTATACGTAAAGTGTCAGGGTGCAGTATTTTCCTTCTCTTTGTCCCTCCGCACTTCCACACCCCTTCCTATTAGCTGTAGCTATAGTCAGGGCATGGATAAATTACAACCATACAAGTGTAAAGAGTAATGCTCAAATTGCTGTAAATGTTTAGAAATATAAACTAATTTATTGCTAATTTAAGGCTGTGCAACACTTCATTTCCAAGCTTTTAAAACATTTTTTAAAGGTGTAGAATTTTTGTTTAAAGTGCCTCTTGTGGGGGGCGGGGCGCTCGGTTTGGGGGATTTTGTTTGTTTTGGTGTTACTAGGACTCCAAAGAAACAAATTTTCAAACTTAATCTTTTTAAGCATTTTTGTTTGTGAATAGGCATCTGTATAGACATTGCTGATTGTTACATTGTTATGTAATTGTTATGATGTTGTTGTTTATATAAAAACATTAAGCGTGAAGAACACATTTGACATTAATGCTGATGTAATCTCTTCACTAGTTTTCTATTCTAGTCCAATATATGTTAATGCAATCATGATAAGTGTTGTTGGCAAAAGAGCTACCTTGACATTGCAAAATAAATAAATATTGAATAAGTAAGGTACACTTTTGTATATCAATGCAACTTTTCCGCTTGGAAAAAATATCCTGGGAAGATAATATTTTGCTGCATTTCAAAATAATGCCCATCAATGTACAATGTACATTTACATTTTACACATAAAAGTAAAAGGTCTGAACAGCAAATCTTTAACAACAGAGATGAAGCTAGTTTTTTAATTGAGAAAAGTGGTGATTAGTGTCTTAAAATTTCTCTCCCCCTGAGACCTAAGAGAAATAGAAGGAGCAATTAACAGGCACACATTGTTAAGTAATGCATTGTACAGATGGAGCTGTTAATATAATTCCTTGATCTGCACCCTCTCTAGGGACTGGTTCTGCAGTTCTTACTCAGACTAACAGATTGACTCCCATGCCCTGAATAAGCACTGCAGGATCTAACCGTCAAAGAGACACCGTTACGTTGGAATGACAGACCTAAAACGACACTCTACCCGCTTTGCTTTGGTTTGGTAGCATAAGAGCGCATGTCATGCTGACCTGTGTCGGCTCCATTCTTTCGAGTAGGCAGGGTAACGAAATGTACAAGAATCCTGCCCTTGGACGCTGCTAGCAGAGTGTGGAGTTCTTTGTACATTTCAATATCCTGCCTGCTCACATCGACTTAGGCAGCTGATAAAGCAGAGGGACGGCGTGATGCGCACAAGGGTGCTTATGTCATGCCAGTGTACACATACCTGCGGTAGCAAACAAAACCAGCTCTTTAGATTTGCTCTTGGCAGGTCGCCCAGCGGGGTAGTTGCCATTTTAACTAGCGGCAATGCAATTTGGGAAACTGATACACTTTTTCTCAAGGAGCTGTTAGATCTTTTAAATGTGATTTTCTAAAGGCTGGTTTAAATCATGGACTTTATTCTTAAAGGAGCATTTAAAGTTAATTCTTTCAATCTATCCTATTTTAAACTTGGGTAAATCCATTTAAATGGTAACAGAATGAGAGACTTGCTAAACAGTCTGGACAACAGCAATAGACTTTTGAATTAATTGCAAACAAAATACCATCTGATTCAGAAGCCCCATAAACAGTAAATAGAACTAATTAACATTGGGAAATAAAAAGGCATTCATCCAGATTTCCACAGAAGCAGCAGAATAAAGTTTTGCCATAGAAACTTTCAAAACACAATAGGGACCTATTATTAATACAGCAAGTGTGTAAATCCAGAGACATTGACCAATTAAATAAAAAATTGTACAAAATTCTGGGGCACAATGGAAACTAATTAATAGCCAAAAGTGCTCAATATTTCAGAAACTATTAAAAACACACACTCACCCCCATAAACCAAGTTTGTAAGTATTTCCTCAAGCACCTGAAGCAGCTACAAGAGTGTCTAACAGTAGTCTCATTTATTTGGAGGGAGACTTCTTCAGCTAGATTAATGTTCGTGCAATTCTTAAAGTGCTCTCACTCCTATGAACCATTATTTTCTTTGTCGGTGTTTCAGAGAGATTTAAAATGCATAAAATCATATGCCTACAGGTCTACATATATCACATTCAAACTGTCAGAGCTCTGTAAAGGAAAAAACAATCTGGAAAACTGCACATTGGAGAAGAAACGCCCAGCGTTGTCCAAGATTTCTAAGTCGCCTCCTTCGATTGAGCTCAGACAGTCTCCACGCGTCACCCTTACTACTATTTCAGTTTCTCTGAAAGGCCCTCATACCTTTCTGTCTGCTTCCTTAAATCAACCCATTGTAGAGATTTTTTTTTTTTAAATCCCTGAGAACTGCAATTTGTTTTTCCTGTGGGTGCTTGCCTCTGTTGTGTCGAACATTAGCATGAAAAGGATGCCCCTGCAGGGCAACGAAGCATGAAATCCCGCAGCTCCTTTGCACAATAACAATATCCACATGGAAGACTAGCACACACCATGTCACTAGATACAATAACACATATTGGAAGTGTCAGTAAAAAATTAGCTGTGGCTGGTTTCTCTTTCAGTGTATTCCTCTCTCTCTCTCACACACACACACCCTATAGGGGGAATAGCTGAATGGGGAAATTAGTCGTTTGTAGAATCATATACTAAGTAAGACTGAACATGCAGTCCAAGCAAACACAGGTGGTTATTTTGCTTGGTTAAAAACTACAGGAACGGGGTCTAATTAACTAATAATTACAGTATACACTTTCGAATGGAAATCCTCCAACAATGTCCTCTGATCTATTCACACATCCTTAAATATAGCTGACAAGTATGATTTGCTTTAGCGTTTCTTCCTTTCGTTGGATATATTCCCCACCCGCTCCAGATCTTAAAATAAAATAAAAAACCCAGAAAAGCAAAGAGCACTCTTCTAAAAAGAAAGGGGTAATGCGTTCTGATTTAAAGATTCACAAACCTTCTTCAGCATAGCTTCTCTTTAGAATGATTAATAAGTGCGTATGTGCTGGAACTTTATATTCTAGGGAAATCAAGCTTTTATTTTTTAATTAGAAAAACAGTTTATTGTTAAATGTTTTAATTTTGTTTTTAATTTGAAAAAGCACTTTGGTGTAACAGAACATTTCGCAGTTACTCGGCTTCATCCCTTGTAGTCTTCTTTTTAAGACGCTTTGAGGGGTGCAGAAGAAATTACTACATTTCTAGATTATCACTGGTGATATTTTAACTTTAAAGAAAAGCAAACGACTGTTTTTTCAGTCCGTTTATTCCCTGGAATATTTTAGCCTAATGTTAATCTTATGCTTTAAAATAAATAGACAGAGGTAAACAAACATAAAATCAATATATCGATTTTGCCCTTCACCAATAACTCAGCTTAACTTCTGTATTCAGACTCTAGTGAATAGCGTTTGTATGTTTGTTTAATTAAGCGCCAGTTAATTCTTTTAGCCTGGTCAGTACAATTGCCCCAGCTTTCTTGGAAAGCAAGATCGAAGCTCAACAAATCCTGGTATTGTCCCTGTCTGCGGTTTCCCGTCTTATCACACAACTCCGCCAAGGACCGATGTGCTTAAAAACTATCCCGATCTCTTAGGCGCCCTGAATAGATGAAAACCTACTGCTAGTGGGGAGTTGTTACAGTATAGCAGGAGCTCGCCACACTCCGCAAGCCTCCCCCCCGCCCCGGCTGGCCCTGACACTGTAATTGGCGCAGGTTACATTTCAAAAGCCAGGATGACAAGTTTCAGATTTCTGTCCACACAGGGAGCCAGCCCAGCCCCGCCGCCTGAGACAGCTTAACTCGCCCGCTGAACAGGCTCGACGCCCCTGAGCTTCAGCCACTTCTCTCTCGAGCGCTGCATCTCTCTCCCCCCATCACTTTCATCTGCTCCCATCGGCTTCCCACTTCGTTTCCCCAATTCCCCTCGTCTCTTCTTTCCTCTTTCCCTCTCTTCCCGCCCTCAGAAAAAAGCAAACCCTTCTCCTCCTCCCCTCGGTTTGCCAGGCTGGGCATAAGGCTATTTCTGTTGTAAGCAGTTTATTTTCTTAAACTGACTCTGTGTGTCCAATCCAAAGCAGCCAGGTCTAGTGCCCCTGGGCTTCACGCAGGCAGCATTCGGCTGGCAACTGTCCACTACAATACGGACACAAAAGAGTTCAACCTGGCGGCGCTACAATCCCCAGCATGCTGAGTGACTCCCAGTTTGGACCAGATCTCCCTCCTGAAGAGAAAACGACTCGAAACAATGACTGTAGAACAATGATCTCAGGAAAACTGGGGTGGGGGGGAGACAATCACCAAACTTTTAAAATACACTTGAAATTATTATGAAAAACAGATTTTTCCAATGGTATATTTTGTAATAAATCTAGTCAAACCGCGTTCCCGGAATTAGCAAACTCTGTCTCTTGTAAATCCACAGCCTCCTCCAAATCCTTTTCAACACTTATTCCTGCCATCTTTGTCTCCCTAGTCCTTTAAAATGTCAGACACCCGACAAACACATTGGTCACCCAAGAGGCAACTACTGGCCATCTCAACTCACCACCACCACGTCCTGGAAGGGAGGGGCAGCACGGGGGAAAGACCCAGCCCAGACTGAAATCTCCCCAGAGATGAAATAATCCCCAACACCAGGATCCAGCTTCCCACAATAAAAATTCCTCAGATCACAGCAGCCTAAAAGCAGCAGAGTCACACGGGTTCAGGCGGGACCCGTGACTGCATTTTTTAAGCCTCCCTTCAAACTACCTGCAAAGGGGAAACAGATCCATTTGTGGTTTGGGGAGAAAAGAGGGGTGAGCTAATCCAGCATCACGTGCCATGGGGTGAGACGGATCATGCATCGGAATGGAAACACCGCTGGGGGAGGGGGTCAAATCCCCTTTCTAGTGCGTAAGTAGTGCCCGTGACCAAGCGAGCGGGGTCTGATCGCTCTGGCTCTGGCCAGGGGAGCGGCTAGCGCTCAGCTGCACTGAAGGAGGGGGCTGGCGGGCAGCGCACCTGGAAAGAGCGAGACACTCTCAGTTACCGACTGCACGGAGCGGCCCGCCTCAGGTTAGGCACGTGCCCCAGCGCAGAGCAGCGCAGCCCCGGCCAGGCTGCCCAGCCCGGCACCCCCTGCCCCACGCTCGCGGCACGCCAAGCTTTCCCACGCTCCGCCGCCGCTGGACCGCCCCCCAGGCTCCAGCCAGGGCCGAGCCCGAACGGGGCGGGGCGAGGCCGTCACTCACTCGCCTTCTTCTCCAATGGGCGGTGCACCCGCCCGAAGGGGCGCGGCTTCGGCAGGCGGTGGGCGGGGGTCCGGGCGTTTGAGGCTGAGCGGCGGCGTGGGAAAGCGCCTTAGAAGCGCTGCGGGCTGCTGGCGCGTAGGGACTCCGCTGCGCTGCGAGCCACGCGTCGCTTCGGTGCTCGCTCCCCGTCCGTGGCAGGGGCTGTGCTGCCGCCGCCGCCATGAAGCGGCCGTGCGAGGAAACTACCTCCGACAGCGACATGGACGAGACCATAGACGTGGGGAGCGAGAATAATTACTCGGGGTAAGGACCTAGGTGCGGGGGCTGCTGCACCCCCTGGCTTGGAATGGTTCCCATCGTATGGGGAGTTTGTCATTTGGTGCAATGGCTCTCAGCACCCCGGGCGAGGGGCTGGTACGGTGCATCACCCAGGCGCTCTGTGCTGGGGGAGGGGGATGGATGTCGGCTAATGCCCTGGTAGGAGGGGTCACACACGTGAGGGTTTGTGAGCTGGCAGCTCCAGCGTCCTATTTCTCAGGGCTTGTCCGGGGATTTTTTTCCCTCAGTCGGGGGGGGGGGTGTTCTGGTGTGGAGCATCCCGGCCCCTAGAACCAGCCTCTGGTCAGTGGGGAGTTGTGGAAAGACTGGGGTTGGGGGCTGTAGCTGATGTAAGAATTAAGAACTCTCCTGCGATCCCATGTTGTTCGGAGCAGTGTGCTTACCTGAGCCCAAGCTGTCACACCCCTATAGGTGGATAGAAGGGGGCGGAGGCCAAGGTAGGCTTCAAGCTGACAATAAAGTGCAATAGATTCTTTTCACTACTGGTCTAATTATAAACACTTGAACAGTGAACATGAAATGATAAAAGGGCGAATATTGAATTATAGAAATTAAATCAACTCGATGTGTTTGGTCTCGCTGCTGTGTGTTTTGAGCAATGACAGTCACCGTGGTATTCTGTTTTAAGGATCTGTTTCAGGATATATATTTTTTTAATAGCTGAATGATCTGTACATGTGGAGTCATGAAATCACATGCTACCAACATCAAACATGAACAGGGACTTAATATTTCTATTTAAAAAAGGACTAATCAAGTTCTACTAGGAATTTTAGTGCCCAGGCAGGTCAATTTATAATTTAATCTAATTTGTATTCCCACAAATTTTTCCGTGATTTATCTAAGGCTGTATATCGCCTATGAGATTCAAAATTATTTCCAAGATTTTGGAACTTAAAAAAAGAAAAATGCACTGTTTTAATTAATTAGTTATGATTACATGTAGGGATTGTATTGAAAATATAACAATAGATATATCCTGAAAAGTGATCAGTATAAGTAGTCTCAAATACCTCAGTACCTATAGGAAACTACTTTTGGAAAGTGATTATTCCAGTCACTGAGTGAACACTACAAGCACTCTCTTTTGCTCCCTGCGTAAAATGAGAATGAACTTTCCCAGAGTTTGCAAAGACCGGGCTGGATTTGAAAGTTGGAAGATATTGCCAATTTTGAGAAGCAGGTTCCAGAGTCCATTTGTGTCTGCAGATATGTGAAAAATCTCTCTCTATGTATCTTTGAAAGATCATAATGGTTTCTGTTCACTTCTGACCGAATGAAATGTATAACACTTGCTGGTGGTGGTAGATTTAAAAACAAACATTTTAAACTTTTTTTTTTTTCTGGAGCTGGACAAAGCAATGGAATTAGGACATATTTCCACTTATGTGGGCGGCAATTAGATACTGTTGCGATAGGCACCAATGTGAGAACCTAGACAGAGACACAATCTGTGGTTATGGCTGGTATATTAAAGCACCTTTCATCACATGTGTAATCCAAGTATATGAATTTATCATGTTTTCTTTATTGAATTTTTTTAGACTGAATATAATACACATGAATTTGTCATGGTGGCAGCTAAATCAACTGAGCTGGTACCATGATGTGTCTTTGGGAGGGATACTTCTAACGAAGTTATCTGCCAGCCACTTCAAACACTATGCTAGGGTAGGGAGAAAGTGAAACCTCAGTAAGAAGGAAAGACTTAACCATGTTGTACAAAGCACCTCTTCCAAACATGTAGAGCAACAAAGAAATAGCTGTGAATATTTAATGTGGGACACTAGGTATTTACAAGGCAATAGTGTCATGTTATGCAACACCTGACATACCTTTACTATTTCACAGGCAAAGTAGTGGGTCTGTGATTCGATCAAATTCCCCAACAACAACATCTCAGATTATGGCCAGAAAAAAAAGAAGAGGGGTATGGATTTTTTTTTTTTAATTTCCCATGTAATATTTGCATGTATCCTCTGATTTTTGTCCTTCATGGTTTTATAAACTCGTTTTTGTTTTGTTTTTGGGGGATAGATTATAGAGAAAAGGCGCCGTGATCGTATAAATAACAGTTTATCTGAGTTGAGGCGGCTTGTGCCAACTGCTTTTGAAAAACAAGTAAGCTTTTCTTATTTTATACCTGTGTCATCTGGCAGTGTTGGTTTTCTTATAAAGCTCATTAAAATAATATCGTATGTGTCCTGATCTGGCACACAGCAGGCATTTCAACAAAATGCTTTGTTGTGGCAAAACTATTAAAAACATAATCCACCGTAAAGCTGAAAAACATTTCCATTCTTTGGCTTGTTTTTCCCTTAAGGGTCACAGTTTTCATGTTGTCTCTGTTCTTTCGATGAATTCCAGTAGTGGTTTTGTTAAAAAATGTGCTTTATTCCATATACTTAAAAAAAAAATTTGTGGGCCAGTTACCCATCTGTCTAAATCTTCTAACAAAATCCCCCTTCCCCACCTCCTTTAAATAGCTTTCTTGTAAACAAAATTCACAAATCCAGAATAATGTAATCAGTCCTGTTTCCTAAAAAGTAAACAGATTGCCTAGGTTACTCAGTTTTTAAATGTCTAGTTAGTAGCTGCATATTAGATTGTAGGAATACGGTCCTGCTCCTAATGAAGTCAAAGGGATTTTCAAAGGCTTTCAATGGGAAAGTCTTCAATGGAAAGATTCACCTTGACTTCAGTAGGCTATGGGTCAGGTCCTTAGGTTTGTAGCTGTATCGAACTTCCCAGCTAACAACAACTTACTTGTTTTGATAATTTCATGCAGCGTCAACATCCATAAAACCCCGATAGTCAGTAAAACAGAAATGCTAGGGCATATTAGAATAAAATCCAAAGTCAAAATATGGCCAAAGTAGTTGCTCATTTAAATCAGTTCGTTCCAACAAGAGGGGAACAACTAAAATTTAAGAACAAAGCTCTTAGTAATTTAAATACATTTAAAACAAACACAAACAATTAGCCAAATCCTGCAAGGTGCTGACTGCTCTCAACTCCCACTGATTTTGGTGGGAGTTGAGAGTGCTTAGCTACTCCCAGGATTGGGCCTTATACTACTTCTGAACTAAACAAAAGCTAACACTTAAGTAATTGTGCACTTGTGCTACCTGCAATATGCCTTTAATAGCTCATAGTCAGAACGGTGCCATTTCATAGACCCTGGCAACATGGCATGACCAAGGCATTTTCAGCTAGGCAAAACAGGCTAGAGACAATTGTTTGTGCCATTTTATTGTTTACTTCTTGAAAACCACATACATTATAAAACAAGTCCTACATAGCCCTTGGAAATTACCCAGCAACATGCAGTATTGAGCTGTTAGTCACTCTCATTGAGACGGCTTGTATTCTGTCTATGGAAAAGGTTAAGATTGAGAAAAGTACAGGCTATAATTCCATATAAGGCCTTGGCTACACTTACCAGGTAGTTCGACGGCTGGAAATCGAAGTTCTGGGTTCGACTTATCGCGTCTAGTCTGGACGCGATAAGTCGAACCCGGAAGTGCTCGCCGTCGACTGCGGTACTCCAGCTCGGCGAGAGGAGTACCGCGGAGTCGACGGGGGAGCCTGCCTGCCGCGTGTGGACCAAGGTAAGTTCGAACTAAGGTACTTCGACTTCAGCTACGTTATTCACGTAGCTGAAGTTGCGTACCTTAGTTCGAATTGGGGGGGGGTAGTGTAGACCAAGCCTAAGATTCTAACAAACAATAGTTACAAATTCACCAAATTTTGGTATACTGAGATGTTGAACATATTAACTTAGTAAGAAAAAAATAAGTGGAAAAAGTAGCATATAGTGGGTTCTTAAAGTTTTTCCATGGTATATCAACCACAAAACATCAGTTTTTTTTAGTATTCTTCTTGACGTTCAGGTCACTGAAATTGCCATACTTGTAAAGGGTCAATAGTCTTAGTTTAACAACAACAAAATCAAAATCTCTGTTCTTTAGAGATTCAGTTATAGAGTTTTGTAGGTCCTAAAACTTAGTTGCAGAGAAATATACTTTTGACTTCATTTCCATCATACAACCTCAGTTGAAATCAGTGGATTTTTTGTATCTACTGAAGTCAGCAAGGTTGTATGGAGAGAAGAATTGGCTCATGGGGCCAGATTCTCAGGCGGCATAAATCAACATAGCTCTGTTGTAGCTCTACTGATTTATGCCAGTTGAGGATCTGACCCATAATATTTAAAGGAGAGTGTAGTTCTTTAGGCATCCTCCAGATGTGTAAGGAAATGCTAATAGCCACATGAATATTCATAAATTTATCTACAAACAAAATTAATTATCTCAGTATTATAAAACTTAAATTTTATATTTTCCCAATATTTACAAGCCTATGAACCAGCATAACCAAGTCTCATGGACATAGCAAATTGTGCTCTCTGTTAACAGATAGTCTTTCTGGGTCCTGTAAGCAAGGCCTCTTCCTAACCCAAAAAATTTTGGACAATATATGTGTATATACAGAAATGACCATATTTCAATAAAGGATAAGAATAGAATTTTTATCATCCAAATGACTAATCAAAAAATTGTTGGGTCATCTTAAAAAAAAAAAAAAAAAAAAAAAAAAAAAGTCTGTGTAATTCCTGGATTCTCTCTTGTATGTGTACACAGTGACACCTACTGGTAAAAGCAGAAAACAATGCTGTGATAGGCTCCCCTCAATAATTGCACATTGCTTGCTGTTTGTTCTATTTCTATTCCTCCGTGGGAACAAACCTCTGAAGAGCCACCTACTTAATCCATTGCACAACAGTGTAATATCTGACATATCTACACTGACTTTAGTCCACAGATACATTAGGCTATACCTTTCATAAGGCCAATCCCCTTGTCAAGCAATTCTATTATTTATGCATCTTTAATAATGATCCCTTCTGTTGCATAAATAGACTGTGAACCCTCTAAACTGTAAATTTTTTTGTGATATCACTATTTCTTTACTAATGTGTTAGACACATACACATTGCTAGACGTGATATGGTATTTGTCTTTAAATAAAGTCTGGGATGCAGATGCTCAGTGAAAGCATTAAGCTGAGAATGTTCTAATGGTAGGGAAAATTGAAACCATAAGACTGAATTCAAAGGAAAGTATACCAATTTAAAGCTTACAGTACTTGTAAGCCTCTATTTATTTGAACCTCTTATCTCAAAGGGATCTGCAAAATTAGAAAAAGCAGAAATACTGCAAATGACAGTGGATCATTTGAAGATGCTCCAGGCAACAGGAGGTAAAGGTAAGGAGTTGACTCTTTTTTTTTTCTAATATTTCGGGAAATCTTAGCAAACAGTCCTTTGACGAGCCACGATAGGCGATTCCAGATTAAAGAAGTGGAAATCAATGCTAATGTCAGGATTGAACTCGTGGGAAAGAACTGCTGGGACAAAAGAAGCACTTGACCCTGGGCTTGTTTGCTTTCATAACACTGTGGGAGTAAAGGCTTCATTCACAGGCAGCCCAGTCAGAGATTTGTTTGGGGTTTCCAAAGAGCACTGAAATCTGCACAGGGAGACAAAACAAATACACAAACATCCAAACATAAACAGGAGGTTTGTGGCAACAATTGTGCAGCACAAAACCAATGTTAAAACTCATTATAAAGCAGCTATACCAAAGGAAGTGGATCCAGAGGAACTTTCATTATTGTTTATATATTTTCTTTGTTCTGAAAGACTATTTTAAATTCAAGATTAGACTGTCTCATTCACCAGACCAAAATCTAATCTTGTTACATGCACCTCTGGGTATCAGACGATAGACAGATAATACATATTTAGACTCATACTTTTATGCAGGCAGTAACGCCTGGCAGGGTGTTCAGTTATTCCTCATTAGCTGGCACTGCGATGATGTTGAGGCTGGAAAGTAAGAAACGGGAAATGGCAATTTCCAACAATTTATAACTCACCCAAAATTAGATTAAGGTTGAGCTATGTTTTCACTGCATAGTTAACCCAGGTGATCTGCACCCAGATCTGAACTCCCAAACAGCCACGCGACAAAGCCCCTCCTGAGTTACTGTGTCCTCACTGGTGCTACCCAGCCCCATGTGTGTGCTAGGGGCACAGCCTATGGTTACCTGTGTTTCTTTTAGTAAGCCCTGAGTTGCTCTGAGTCTTACCTTGTGAATTGTGGGAGAACTTGTCTATTCTTCTTGGCACATGGGGAATTAAGGGAAGGCATTGGAGGACTATCAGTACTTGAGTGATTTAGCCTGCATGTTTGCTGTGCAGTGGGTGGGTTACCAGCCCAAGTGAAAGCTTCGCGTGGGTTTTAGCCTACAGCCACAGACAAGCCAACTAGCCCAGGTTGAAAGCACCACTAAACTAGGGGGTGGGGTGTTATGTGCGGACAAGAAAGGGGTCTGAGGCAACTTCAGTATAAAAGCCCAAGTTTACTCAGCAGTGAAGTCATACCCTTCATGAGACAATAAAAGGCCCTGAGGGCTGTCTTAAATACTCTGACTTGAATTGAGATATATAGTGGAAAAACTACCCTGTTTTGAACTGAAAGTGACTGACAATGGGAGACCATGCGTTATAATGCTGAATGGGTATTTTTGCCATAGGGCATTATTTCCCACCGGTGGCTGCTTTCAATCTGAAGGGCAATAGTTTTCTCAGTAAACAAAATGCTGTAGGCTATAAATTGAGTTTGATGATAAACTCTTTGGGAAGGAGAATGTCATTTCCTCTGTGTCTTAAAAAGTGTCTACCATGTTTTGGGCACCTAATTAGATACCTGTTTAATTCTCTCCCTCCATCCAATGTGCTATGGATTCAGCTATCATTTGCTGAAGTGCCTCAGAGCTCAGATGACCATAGCGCCTACATAGTGTGTCTTTAAGTGATTACAACATTTTATGTAAAGCATTTTTTATTGAAAACCTTTTCATGCAGAAGCAATGACAAGATGTTTTTAGTTTGCTGTTAAATAACACAACATGTCATGAAGCCTTTATGAATTTACTTAGCAGAGTTTGTAAAGACTGTCTCCAAACTGTCAAGTGGTTGATTTTAAAAACTATTTTATAAATGCCAACGTAGGGGAGAAAAGGCAGGATATTCTATACAAGCCCTTTAATCTTCAACCCATTCCTTTGTGCGTATGTGCGTGAGACACACACACCGACTCTGGGTCAGTGTTGCCATGGAAAAGCTTGCTGTGGAATTTCAGTTTCCCACAATACAAGATGAGAGGCATCATAAAGCTTTTTGAAGAACCTCAAACACTGATGGTCTTAATTTTTCTCCACTGTAATATTTAGTTGCAAGAACAACTGTAGCATATTACATTACCAGAGATAATCTCACACACAATTTACAAAGCAAACTTTCCTCCCACCAAATCTCAAACCATAAATAGGAGATACAGATATTTAGCCAGGATCATGCTAGCTGACTCCTAGCTAAGATAGGCTAGGAAATCATCTGATACTCAATGCATCTTTTACCTTTCCTTTCAGGTTATTTTGATGCTCATGCACTGGCCATGGATTTCATGAGCATTGGATTCCGAGAATGTTTAACTGAAGTTGCAAGATATCTGAGCTCAGTGGAAGGTCTGGACACATCTGATCCGCTAAGAGTTAGACTTGTGTCTCATCTCAGCTCTTGTGCATCTCAAAGGGAAGCTGCTGCAATGACCTCATCCATGGCTCATCACCATCATCCCTTGCATCCTCACCACTGGACAGCAGCATTTCACCATCTCCCTGCCGCTTTACTGCAGCAGAATGGACTTCATTCCTCTGACACCACTCCTTGTAGACTTTCAACAGCGTCGGAAGTGCCTCCTCATGGCTCTGCTCTTCTCACGGCCACCTTTGCCCATGCTGACTCTGCACTCAGAGTGCCCTCTGCTGGCAGTGTTGCTCCCTGTGTTCCACCTCTTTCTACCTCTCTTCTCTCGCTCTCTGCCACTGTACACGCTGCTGCTGCAGCTGCTCAGAGCTTCCCTCTGTCTTTCGCTGGAGCATTCCCAATGTTTCCACCTAGTGCAGCGGCAGCAGTGGCAGCTGCAACAGCAATCAGCCCACCATTATGTGTATCGGCAGCTTCCAGTCCTCAGCAAACTAGCAGTGGTGGAAATAGTAAACCCTACCGACCTTGGGGGACTGAAGTTGGAGCTTTTTAAGACACACACACACACACACACACACACACCATCTTTGGACTTCATGCAGTACTAACTCAGGCTGGGTCTACACTACCTGCCTGAATCGGCGGGTAGAAATTGACCTCTCGGGGATCGATTTATCGCGTCCCATCGGGACGCGACAATCGATCCCCGAATCGACGCTCTTACTCCACCAGCGGACGTGGGAGTAAGCGCCATTGACGGGAAGCCGCAGAGGTCGATTTTGCCGCCGTCCCTACAGCGGGGTAAGTTGGCTGCAATACGTCGAATTCAGCTACGCTATTCACGTAGCTGAATTTGCGTATCTTAAATCGACCCCCCCCTGTAGTGTAGATGTAGCCTCAGTGTTCTTCCTATTCAGTCAAATTGAAGGTCTGTATCCACGCAAATAGCCTTATAGATGCCTGCAAGCCAATCAAGGAACAGTAAAGCTATTCTAGGGTCAGACTTAAAAGAGGACATATAGCAGTATTGGGTATATTTTTCTTTGTTTGGCTTAAGGCACATTGGTGAGCAACGGTGGCTTTCAGAAACATCATACCCCAGTGACCATTTAGAAGTTTATGGGGAAATAGGTAGACTCTAGACCCAATAGTCCTCCAGCCATGCACCGTTATTTGGCAGACAGATGGGGGCTAGCACCTCTAAATTTCTCCTGAGGCTGGACGAAAAGTTTGAGTTTCATAAGTGCCTGGCATACATAGGCGTTCTTCTAAAGCAAATCACACTGCACAAGTATGAAAAAAAAGAGATTGGGGGAGCAAGAAGGGGGAGAATCCTGCATTAAGCTACAGACATTTTGATACATTTCCAGGAAGGAGTGAACTCTAAACCAACAGGTTTATTTAGCCAAAAGGATTGCTGAGAAAGAATGTTCAGCTTGATAGGCCTAATTTTATCTTACCTAGTTGACTTTCTTTGTACAGACTTGCCAAATGATGACATCTAGCATAGCACTGGTAAAAGCAATTATCTTATCAGCGCTTGGATTGATGAACATTTCAGCACTGTCTGTGAGCCTTGAGGCACTTTGGTTTTTTTTTTTTAAATGGCTTAGACTATGGTGCTTGCTTGTCTCTGTACAAGCAATGAATTTATAGTGCACACAGAAGTAGCTCCCTACTAAAAGCGTGCACACATCAAGACAGTTGATCCATGCCAATACAAGAGACTCAATGTTGTAAAGAGTTCAGATTAACTTATTTAGTTGCATTTGGACATTTATTTTTAGCAGCCTCCTGCTTCTGTGCAAGATCTCTCCTCTTTTCACTATCAACTTCTGGAGGTAACGATTTCTCTGGGTCTGAATGAAGTTACTGTGGGGGTGTTATTTTAAATTGGCTTTTTACATGCCAACATTGTAAATGTGGGTTTGATTCCAAACCAAAATGAATGTACTAAAGGGCATATCAATAAATTATTTTGTCAGTACCCAGACAACTAGTGCTGCATTAAGTTTTGCTTTCTTTTTTTATTACAGTGGCTTAAAATAACCTAATATTTTAGTACATTGACTCAAGAACTAGAGATTTTATGAGAAAATAAAACACAGCATGTATTATGCACTTGATTTCTCTGCTGTGTGGAGAAAGCAATAAACATGGAGAATGTTAAACATTATGCAAAATATACTTTAAAATATTTGTTTTAAAAATACTGTACCTAGTTGCTTTTTTGTGCATTACTTTGTTAACCTTTTTCTATGCAAAAGTCTTTACATATCACTAATTAAACGAAGTCCTTTTTGACTGCGTTTTATAGATTATTTGTTGCAGTTGTTTTTGCTTGCCTTTGGGAAGTGGAAAGCCTAAATGCACTTGAAGTTCAGTGTCTACCTCTGATAACAAGCATCCATAAGTTGCTGTTTTTGTTTGGACCTCTTTGCTTGTTCTAAAAGCACATCTGGTACGTAGTGTGCTTGAAATGGGAATGGAAAAATAATCCTACCACTGAAACAGTGTTGTTTTCAGGCTTGTAAACTGGCTCAGTGTCAGTTGACAGTAAACCTTACAATATGAACCAGTCCTGTCCGTTTCCCTCACCCCACCCCACCCCCAGCAGCAACAAGAAACAGCTGTGGGTTGCAGATGTCTCTTTTGTTAAAACACTAAAGATGTGGTATTATTTGGAATGAGTGGCCAGGTACTAACCCCAGAAGCTCCTCATACATGTTAATAGAGCGTGTTGATTTTTACTACTGTCCAATCTTCCTTTTTGCAGACCCTCATGGATTAGTAATGTAGACACTGGCCGGAGTTTACTGTACCTAGCATTTAATCTCAAATCAAGAAGATAACATAACTTCTATAGTACATTTAATCTCGTGCTAAAAGCACTTAACCAACATTAAGTCACAAAATCCCTGTGAAGTGGAGAAAGTATTATGATGCCCACTTTACAGATAGGAAGATTGAGGCACAGAGACATGACATGCCCAAGGGCAAACAGCCTGAGGCAGTATCAGAGTATGAACTACAACCCCTCCACCTTGACTCACTGTGCCTGGCCCTGGGTCCAAGCAGTAAAAAACACTTCCAATCTTAGAGAATAAACTAGCCTATTATGCAGATTTTTGTTTGCTTGGACAGTAGAATATTAAAGAATGAACAAAGGGTGGTTGAGACATTTTATCTCTGACCATGTAATAACATACTGGATGTTCCTTCAAGGTCTGCTGTTTGAGGAGGGAATCAGATTTTTCCTTATGGAAACACAAGTGCTGCTCTAAGTATGTTCCAGTACCTTGAATTTTCCTCTAAGTTGAGTAAATGTAGGCCAACTTACAAGGAGGTGGAAGGCTGCATCTTTTCTTCATAGAACAGAGCAGATTGCAGCATCTCACGCGTGTCTTTAATGCACAAACTATTAGCCTTGCCAGTCAAACCATGCGGGACATTAAGTATCCTTCAAGACACACGAGCATACTATAAATGAAAGCAACCAGTGGCTTCATTTGCCTGTGGGGCTTCATTTGGGTTCCCCCACCACCACCACTTTGTGCCCTAAAAATCATAGATAAGAATACATAATTCTGAATCAGAAGTACCTACTTTTCTATATTTGAAGAAATTGAGTTTTACATTTTAGTTATGAATATTTTAAAATAAACTGAGCACAGGCATCATTTTTACCATCACTTCAGAAATAAAACAGGTATTGATTTGTGAGCTCATGTGAAATGCCAGTTTCAGAGTGTTTAAATCCTGTTTTTTGATCTATGCAACAGAAATGGTACAGGCAGTGGTAGTGCAAAGTGCTCAACTGTGCCATGACAGCACCACTGTGAAGTTCCCTTGGCCACCCCATCCATATACCCTGAGCCATTTGCAGCGGGTACACTTTCAATCTGTGCCAAGGGCACACCTATACACGCTTATGCTCCATGCTCTTCATTTCCTCGCCCTCATGTCTCACCTTCATACCAAACGGCAGGACCTAATGGCACCCATTGAGGGTGGGAAACCCTGGTGAGCCAGCCTGTATTCCACCTTACTCAGTTGGCAGCTTCTTCACAGAACCATGAGCACAGGCGTGTACTTGGTGTTGTTCACCCCTGTCCCTTCTGTGGTGTGAGGGAGACCCTGGCACACATTTATCTAGAGTTCACTTGGTTACAGGCCCTACTCCATTCCTCCTAGATCTTTTATTACATTTCTGGCTGCACTTTTTGCCCCATCTTCTCATTTACGCACAGCCTATCCATGGCCCCACAAAGTCGTGGGACCTCCTCCCAGTGATGGCCAAAGTGGCCATCTATAACACCAGGGAGAGGATGTTGGCTGAGGGGGTTCTTTGCAACTGTGGGCCCTATTTCCGGTCTGCCCTCTGTTCATGCATCCAGACGGAGGTCCTCTGGGCAGCGTCCACTGGCTCCCTTGACACCTTCGAGGAACAGTGGGTGCTGTCCGGGGTTTTCTGCTCGGTGTCCCCTTTAGGTTCTCTCATTTTGACTCTTTGACCTTCACACCCACCCTTGTTTTCTTTTTTTGTTGTCCCCTGTAATCAGTTCAGTTCCCAGGCTCAGGAGATCCTCCCCAAAGGCTGGGGAAGGGTCTTTAGCCGTGGGGGGGCTTATGCCCGCCCAC
Organism: Malaclemys terrapin pileata; assembly: GCF_027887155.1. Classification (NCBI taxonomy): domain Eukaryota; kingdom Metazoa; phylum Chordata; order Testudines; family Emydidae; genus Malaclemys; species Malaclemys terrapin. The sequence continues at coordinate 113,978,594 of NC_071507.1, read as the reverse complement.
TTCCCCTGGAATTTTCAATAGAACCACTGTGAAAGGTGACTTGGAGGGACCAACTCTGGGGATGAGACATTAGCTCAGTCTTCATGCCCATTTAGTCTTTGGCCTCTCTGCTTAGAATGCTAACAAGGGTGCCATCTATAGTGATGTGACGTGGACATTTGCCCAGTGAGAACTTAACTGAAATCAATCATATTTTATGTACACTGCTTAATAGCCAGCAGAGAGTAATAATTTCCAGTGTCTGCTGACTTTGGTTCCGTTCATACTAATAAGTTAAAGATGAAAGGGTGAATACATCTATTACATTTAAAAAATACAATAAAAGAAAGCTATTTGGATTGCGAAATAAATCACTCAAAAGTTAGAAAATGCCAGATTTATGATTATCTGTGCAACCCTAATTTTGTCCTTTTGCGCATCCATTCTGTGTACTGCATGAGGCAGTGGTCCTGTGGAAAAAACAGAACATGCTCATGTAATCGGAGATGGTTTCATAACACATAATACAAGGTGGATGAATTAAGATTGTATGGTCATGTGTAAATCTGGCTTTTCTTAGTTTTCCAGTGCTTAACGTTGCAACCTTAATGTTCTTTAAAGATGGAAGGGGGGATTGCATGCAATTTCCTAAGAGGTTTCTTAAGAGAAAAAAAGGTTAAAAAAAGGTACTTTTATGTACAACTGTAGCCTCCCCCAGTCATTCATCATCTGCCTGAACCCTGAACCCATACCACTTGAGCTGTATAACTAATTACATTAACTGGCAGCAAGGGAAAGCTACTCTCCTACTAAAGGGAGATGGGCTGCTGGGGCCATGGACTAGGTCAAGTGATGAAATTAGGGGGAGCTTGGCCCATCTCCCCATCCCCACCCCCTGGGAGTCAAGGGAACTCCTCCCTTATGTAGTGTCCCAGAGGCTGGAGCCATGTTCTGGGCAGGTATAATCAGAAGGAGTTGTACCTGGCCCAGTTGCAGCTACATCTGTTCTAGACATTCTCAGTTCAGTGCACGCTGCTGCTGCTTTAGCAGTAGTATGGGCCTGACTTTTTAGAACGTTCACGTTCAATGATTATTTTACCAGTCTGACAATGTTTTCCTGCAGAACACAAGTAACAGAAAAGAAATGGCAATTTTAAACACTATGTCTCAACCAAACATGAACAAAATTTCCTGAGATAAATGAAGGTCATGTCTTTAGCCCTGGGACTTTCAGAGGACTTCTGCAAAAAAATGAAGGGGTTACATTTTCTCAACAAAAAGTTGCAAGCATATTTTATAAGGGAAAGTGTTAAAAACACTAAATATAGGGGTTGTTATTTACTCCCTCTATTACTACTAGTCCCCTTAGCTATCCACTCCCATAGGTTTGGATATTTTAAATATCACACTTACGAGAATTTGATTAAGTGATCACTCTAACAGCCACAGGCAGTTTTGTTCAACTTTACAAAATGATAAAGGGATTTTTATATTTTATCCATGAGTTTTATACACTTTGTAAATAGTTTGGGTGTAATTTTTACTCAAAGCGGCTGTAGCCCACTTATGAGTCTCTTTAACCTTTTCAACTTTATGAATCTTTACAAACGTACTTTGTTTCACCAATTAGCTTTAAAAATCTCAAAGAACAACAGTGCAGATGTCTATATGTACCCTGAATGAGTCCATTACAAGAATCACAGTAAGTTGTAAATAAAGGAGCAGTAGTTGGGTTTTTGGCAGCAGGGGGTTTTATCAGTCTAAATATATGCCCAATATTTCCTGATTTTACAAGCTAATACAGCTTCCTGTCTCCTGAGATTTTGAAACTTTTTCCTGTCCCAAATTGGGATTAAAAAATCACTCTTGAATTTTTTCATGACCCAATAATCTGAAAACTTTTTTCTAATTGGGTCAATTGAAAAGTTTCATTTTAGTCATCTTAAAATGTTTGATTTATGTTTTAACTCTTTTTTTTGTTTCATCTTTTTATTATTTTGAATTAACTACACTTTTTAAACAAAAGCTCATTTTGAATCAGAACATGAAGCTTTTCATTTTGAAAATGTCAAAATGGGACATTCTGGTAATTCTGAAACTTTATTTTTTAAAAAATTTCAAATCAGAAGATTTTTCAAAACTGACTGTTTCCTGCAAACAGTTTTGGTTTTGATGAACTGACATTTTCCAAAGAAAAGCATTTAATCAGAAAATTCCCAACCAGCTTGATAAGCTAAACAGATTTGGTCCTGGCTTCAGTAGATATCACCTGAGAAAAGACTTTGTTGCTTCAGTGGTATTAATGGCTACTGCTAAAGGGCTACTATTAATAATACCATACCATATTTACCCTTTAAGCTTGTATATAATATAGTGTACTTATGTGTCTATCTTGGGGTGGGAGGAAGACCTGAGTTTGATTCCTGCTCTTATGTTTTCAGAGGAGTAAGTGAACATAAACAAAAAAGGATTAGCCAGCAGCCAGGCTGCCATATGTTGCCCTTGGCAAGATAAGGCCTGGTTACACTTGAATGGGGCACCTTTACAGCAGTATTTGCTGCTTTTCTTAAATCCCCAGCTGCTGGAGTCTTAAGGGAAAAAGTAAATTTCTAGCTCTCCTGGTTGCAAAGAAAAGTCTCAAAATGTGAACTGAGTGCACCTTAAAGGCTCAGAATCCAGAAGGCAAATAAAATGAACCCAAAACGTACTATTTTAAAAAAAGGTCTTGGGATTTTTAAAACAGATTTAATGATTTTGGAGACCAGACTCATATTTGAACCCATGGGGCTGGCAATACTGTCTTCAAGCAAACTTGAAGGTTTAGACAATGTGTAGCTTTTGTGCATTAGAACAGAGCCATTATTTAATCTATAGAACCTTTTATGAAGTGTTAGTTGTATTTTGTTTTTTATGTATTCCATTTTTGGTAGTTTTTTAAAGAAAAGTTTTAGTGAAGGGAAAAAAATACATTAATGTAAAGTTACAGTTGACTGTAATCATAAAACAGCCAGGAAATTCTAACTCTGCTCTATCATCATATGCATTAACTACAGTACCCCTTCTATTAAATGATCACACTAATCCAGGAAACAATATAGTTCTGGCAAAAATAAAGGAAAGGATTTTTTCTGTAATATATGAACATATGTATCATTTTATATTATTGCATATTATGTGACAAATCAATAAATGACTATTTGGTTATCCAGAGGTATAAAGGGGCAGAATGAAGGTTACTTTAGGGACCTATACTTTAATTTTTCTGACTTTGATTAAACTCTCAGTCTTAATGCTGCATTTTTTGCATATATCAGGGATCCAGGGAATTTTATTTTTTCGGGGTGCTCCTTTGGGGACCTTTAAAAGAAATGGTTACTTTTTAAGATTTATATTTGTAATCAGATCAACACCGGAATATACACTGCATGTGGAAAGTTTAAATGGTTTTAACGTTTCCATGATACTCTCCAGCACAACATTTGTAATATATACAAACCTGAAAATATCCTTACTCCCCACCCCCTCTAGTCCTATTACTTTTTTAATGTATTTTTGATACAAAGACCCTGGAGTTTATTTTGTTTGGGGCATTTGGTGGTGTTATTCTGAAACACCACAACATTGGTAAGAGGAAGTGGCAACCATGAAAACAGTCTTCTCCTGTTGCACTGTTCAGTTAGTTAAAAATACTTCCTCTTTTTCACCCTAACCTTACCCCTTTCTGGGCAGCTGCTCCAAAATGCAACCCTCATTGCTGGCAAAAATGAAAGCCAAAAATTTGCTGAAACCACAGTAAAACTGCCGATCCAACCAGACACTAGAAAGTTTTAGCCATAACCCTAAATACCAGCTAGTTTTAAATGCCAGCCACTGATAAGTTTGCAGTTGCGCCAGGCTGTCCTAGAAGCTTATGTGTGTCTCTCCATTATTATTTTTTGGTTTGTTTTACCGTTATTAAATAAATGTATGTTTTCAATAATTGCACCATATTCCCCCTCCTGCCCCACCATCCCCATGATCTGGCACCACATAAAAACAAGCAAATTATAATGCTCCCAAATATATGTGCTGCTAAAAAAATTTAAATTAAGCTGTGCACACTGATCTGTGCAGATAAGATACTGTGGGCAGCAATTATCTGTTGTGGAAAACATTTTTTGATACTGCTGGTAAAGTGACCTTTATATGTTATCCTGTCCTCCTTCAAGGCCTAGTAAACTCAGAAGAAAGATTCCCATTAGTAAATCACTGTTGGATCATTAAACCTTTTAAAGCCAGTATGTGCTTTACCAAGAGAATGAGGATTATGACACCCAGTGCCTGCTGCCCACTGACAATCATGGGAACCGACCTCGGTAATAAATCCATGAATTATCTGGCTCACATTGACCGGTTCTCACGCCAAAGCAGCTCCTTTGATGTGACCATCAAAACCCAAGGATGCCCAAAAGCAATAGCCACAGACAAAACAATAGAGAAGTAATAATTCAATATACATATGTAAAGCCTGCCTCCCAAAATGCTCAGCTTTTGCAGCAGGGCACGTCTCCCTGGGTATATGAAATTGGAGATTAAAGAGAAATAAAGTTCATGCTAACTGCAGTATTTTCTGTAGATAACCCTTTAAGAGAAGAAAGGCTGCACATATTGTATCAATCTTCTTCAGCCATAATGGATATTCATGACTTTCATAAGAGAGGCTGTGCCCCCCCCACACACACACCCTTTTTTTTTTTTTTTTAATATCTATCCAATAGTTTGAAGTCACAATATGCTTAGGGCCAATCCTGCAAAGAGACTTAAGAACACAGGCAACAATACTTAAAGAAGTAGTCACACTGACTTCACTAGGATTACTCACGTAAATATGATTATGTATGTTCTTAACCCTTTGCAGGAGCAGAGCTTCAAGGAAGAAATGCTTATTTGCTTTTCCTATGCAGACAAGTACAGTATTGGTACAGTTCAGCATAGACATATGCACAAACATAGCAGAACCATGCTAAATTGCATGGCCAGGAGACCTATTGTGAATTAGCAAGTAAATAAAGAAAGAATTTAAATATATTGTAGTTCAGCTTTATTATAATTCTTCATAATCCTATTATTTTTACTTACACAGCAGTCGTTTGCAAAGGATTGGCGACCTCATCCACAAACGCATAGTAAAACAGTCCCTGACCCTAAGAATTTATAGGGTAAGCCCCAACCTTGTCAACACTAATACACATGAGTAATTTTACTCATGTGAGTAGCCCTATTGATTTCTCTGGCTCAACTCACATGTATTTGCAGGATTGGGACTTAAGAATGTACTACTAAAGGTAATATAGCATATTTTGTAAAAAAAAAAAAATAAAAAAAATCTTAATGAAATTTCATTACAGCATCTGCTATTAAGTGTTTGCTCAGAGGTAAGGAGAAACCATTATTTTTCTGTATTTTTATAATGTGTGTAACTTAGTGTGCAATTCTGACTGTCAGATACATGTTAATAGAACATCTATCTCAAGGCATCTAATTGCCATAAACAAGGAAAAGCAAAATACTAAACACTAAAGTTTAAAAAAAAAAAAAAAAAAACAGGAGCCCAAATGCCCAGAAAGCTGGTCCAGGAAGAAACCCAGTAGTCAGGAATCTTCCCACAAAGGATCAGCATGTGATTAAAAAGCTGGACTGATACTTAGGAGTTGAATGTACAGTTTCAGACTCTGCAACACACTTCCTGTAGGATCTTAGGCTTTGTGTCTCAGTTTCCGCAGCTGTAAAATGGGGATAACACTACTTTCTTTATCCAATCCTTTGTCTTGCCAATTTAGAGTGCAGGCTCTGGGGGCAGAGACTATCTCGTACTATGTGTGTATACAACGACTGTCAGATTAACGGCCCTAAGATCAGCTTGACACTCTGTTTATTGTAACGCTACTACTAATAAAGGATAATAGCAACTCTCAAGGCAAGCCATCCACCAACAAAGGAGGCCCCATTCCTAACTGGCATAAAGGAGGATGGGAGAAAAAAGGAGCAGATTGAAATAATAAGATGCAAATAGAGTCAAGTACAGGCCCTATCAAAATATCATATTGCTATTTATTTATGTAACTGCATGTGAATATTTATAAAATATGGATCTATGAAAAAGATGTCTTATTGGCTCATGAAGTTATGACAGTGTGCTTATCTGTCATATCCAAATATATTAGAATGCATTAAACAATTAGCCTTTCCAGAAAATTATACACAAAGGGGAAAGACAGTAGGATATTTTCCCTGCTTTTTTCCCCTCCCTTTTTAATTTTTCCCATAATTTAAATTATTTATGGGTGCTAAAATTGTAAACCAATACTAGCACTTTTAGATCTAATCTGTGAACTAGTAGCTAAAATCTAAAAATGAAGAACTTCATTTGCAGTTGCTGCAGTTGGGCTTTCTATTCTCATTTCCATGGACACAGAAGTCAGATTGGTGAAAACAGTCTACGTGATGGAGGGGTTGTTTTTTAAAGTATTTTTAAAAACTCTTACTCCTTGTTTTTGTGGATCCAACAGATTTCTAATGGAAGTGGGAACTGGCCATGAAAAAACTGAGTTGGAGATCCTGTTAATAGAATGAATGGTCCTCAGATCTGCAAAAGTGGAGTAGGGGATTATTGCCTTTAACTTATTTTTAACTTTTTCTTCAGAAACAAGATTGGAAAGATTGGATAACCATCAGTTAAAGAGGGATTTGAGTCACCACAAGCCTGGTTTTCAGAAGTGCTGTGTACCTACAATTATAAGTGAAGTCATTGGCAACTATACTTACTCACTACCTTCGAAAAATCAAATCCTAGATGTGTCAGGGTGGGCACCCAAAAACTGAAGCACATAGAATTAGTAGACTCTTTAAAATCTAGTTTGTGTGTGTGTGTGTACCTATAGGCTAACATTTAAAAAAAAATATTAAGACTGCATAATGCTCACAAAAGCCAGTAAATTCAGGATGTTACTTTCATCCTTGAATTATTTGTTGCCATATACAACACATGCCACATATGTGGTTTATTAGGTGTTTTGTGGAGTTCAAAAAAGCATTAGATAAGTTCACAGAGGATGGGTCGATCAATGACTATTAGCCAATATGATCAGGGGTGCAACCCCATGCTTTGGGTGTCTCTAAGCCTCTGACCAGGGCTGGCTCCAGCTTTTTTGCCACCCTAAGCGGCGAAGAGAAGGGGCAAAAAAATGCCGCGATCAGCGGCACTTCGGCGGCTGCTGTCCCACACCGCTTCATTCTTCAGCGGTAATTCGGCGGCTGGTCCTTCCCTCTGAGGGACCCGCCGCCGAAGACCCAGACGTGCCGCCCCCTTCCAACTGCCACCCCAAGCACCAGCTTGCTGCGCTGCTGACTGGAGCCGGCCCTGCCTCTGACTCTCAGATGTTGGGACTGGATCCCAGGTGATGGATCACTTGATAATTGCCCTGGTCTGCTCACTCCCTCTGAAACCTCTGACATCAGAGGCCGATTAAGGGTTTGTGGAGCCCTGAGCCAAAGCAAATGGGGACCCCTCCCCACCCCTTCCACCTGCAGTCTCCCCGCTCCCTCCCAGCATTCCTGCCAGGGAGTGGGGTCGGGGTTCAGGGGCTTTCTCTGCTCCCCGGCAGAAGCGCCGAACAAGGGGAGTGGGGCAAGCCCCCGCGCACCAACTCCACTCTCTGGCAGGAGCGCCGGGCGGATGGAGTGGGTAGGGACACGCGGTCACCCCAGTTGGCCAGGGCCCCTGGGCACAGGCCCCACTGGCACCCAGTGGCTAATCCGCCACTATCTGGCATTGGCCACTGTTGGAAGATAGCATACTGGGCTAGATGGACCATTGGTCTGACCCAGTACGGCCATTCTTATGTTCAGCCATTACTGAGGAAAAGAAAGCGGGTGGGAGGAATGACAAAGTTAATTCAGGATTGTCCATGTGGATCACTTTGCTTTGTCCCATTAGCCAGAGTTAGCAGTGCAGACCCATAAAGCATGTGGGATTGGCAAAACTTTTTACAAGCAAGCGGGCCAGGCCTGATGTTCTTGGTTTGATATCAGAATTTTCCTTCTCCTAGATGGATTGGTTGCCATAGCTGACGAGCCTCACCTGCCCAATAGAGGTGCAGAGTGGTGAAGTGACATGCCCAAGGTCATCCAACAGGTCATTGGCAGAGCCAGGAGCAGAACCCACACATCCCAATCCTGCATCCTCTCACTGTACCAGCCTCCTTAGGAGTCTGCCTTTGGATACATTCATGATATCCCTGGCCTGAATTTGAAATAAGGTGGAAATAGAGAAGAAGGAACCTGCTACTGACTACCTAGTGCAAAATTAGTCTTCTCCATTCTCTTGCTACTACAGTTACACTCAGGTAGTCTCTTACCTGAGGGGAGAGGGAATCAGCCATCTATTTGTGCTGGATGCTGTATGCAGAAGTTCACAAAACCACCTCACAGATGTGAGTCACCATTTTGAATCCTATAAAGGCATCTGGGACAGTTTAAGATTTATAGCCTCCCACAGCATCACTTCAGTGGCAGAAATGCAGTACTGTAGTCTCCCATTGCCACAAACAGGAAACTGCAGCACTGAATGGGAAACTGCCTTCCCGTGTCATATATTATCAGTTTATGTTTTACTTTGTTTTTGTCTTTTCTTGTATAGCTGGTGTTGGTTTCCTGGCTTCCTGAAAGCCAGGCAAAGATTGGCAGGTCATGTTAATTTTTAAATATGGTTTACAAAAAAATAAATACATAACAGAAAAAAAGTTATGGGGGAAACAAAACAGGGAAGGGGCTGACTGAAGCCAAAAGGAGGCAGAAACAGAGGTCTATAAAATAGGTTTTCAGCCAAAGGCAAAGTCAATTTAGGCCTTTGAAAAGATCAGAACTCCAGAGTAACTTGTTGAAGGACCTCTTGGAAAATAGTTCTTGGACTATATTACTTGGATTTATGTATGGTTATTCAATCCATCTTTTTTTTAGGATAGAAACTATGTGGGGGAGGTAATATCTTTTCTTGGACCAACTTCTGTTAGTGAGAGAGACAAGCTTTCTGATAGAAGAGGTCTGTATAAGCTCAAAAGCTTGTCTCTCATCAACAGAAGTTAGGCAAATAAAAGATTTTACCTCATCCACCTTGTCTCTCTAATATCCTGGGACTAGCATGGCTACAACATTTTCTTCTTTTATGATGTCAGATTAAATAAAATGCACTGATTCTGATTAAACAAAATGTATCCTGACTCTTTTTCCTTCACACATGCACCAGAACAACTCTCCAACCTACAGCTCTCATTTCTCCAGCCATATAGTGGTGGGTATGTAAGGCTAAAATGTTATTTAGCTTATCTTATTATATCAGCAGCATCTACTTATAGCATATGCACTATCTAGATACCCAGCTCTGTGGTAATCAGGCAATATAGTAATCAGACCAGATCCAAATAATCAGACCAGTCCACAGTAACTGCTTTCCCTAATAAATCAATATACCATTTAATTTTTTCTTTAATAATGTAAAAAAACCTAAATCCCTTTACAGATCATTGTCATTTTATGGCAGATATTGCTCACTCTGGCCCTCTGTTCCCATAGGTCAGAGCAGGGGGAGATGAGACCATAGTCTTTTTTTCATATTTGTCTGGCAAAGAGATTGTGGTCTCTCCTCTTTGATATGGACCTCACCCCATCCTCATCCTTAGATGCATCCATGTAGCAAAGCGAGACTCACCAGTGTGGCACCTCCTGCTGGTTGTCCTGAGAATTGGCTCTTGTCCAGCTTGGGAGTGCCCTCTGTTGGCTAGTGGCTCACCTGCCTTAGGTCCCCCATGTCCCTCCCGGACCCTGGAGCCCTTTACCCTGGGGTTCTGCCCCAGCAGTACCCCCACTCTCTGGGTCTCCTCTCCCTGGGGAACCCCCAACCCTCTCACCCACCTTGCCTCAGTGGCTACTGCCAGTCACCATCTAGCCCCCGTTCACTGGGGCAAACTGCAGTCTGTCATGGCCACTCATCATCAGCAAGGAGGTTGGACCAGATGCCTCTGCCTAACTTTGGGCTGCACCTCTGCAACCCCAGTACCTGTGTAGGCCTTCACTAAGGCCTGCAGCCTGGGGGTTTACCAGGCTGGGGCTCCCCAGCTCCCTTGCCCTATTCCTCAGCACTGCTCCAGTTTCAGGTACTGTATGTTCCCCAACAGCTAGGCCCTCTCTCTCAAGGGCTGGAGAGAGACTCCTCCAGCTTCTGGCCCTCAGCCCTCTTATCAGGGCCAGCTGGGCCCTAATTGAGCTGGCCACAGCTGTGGCAGCTTCCCCAATCATCCTAGCTTTTCCCAACTGCAGCCCTCTCCAGGGTTGCTTTTAACCCCCCTTTACTGGAGTGGGGCAGCTGCCGCAGCAGCGCTGTAAGGAGGGTCTTTGTCGGCTGCATATGGGCCCATACCGGTGGCCACTTCTTACCGGTATGCCATACCGGCCCACTTTCACCTTTGACTATAAGATGGATAGAAAGCTGGCTAGATTGTCAGGCTCAATGGGTAGTGATCAATGGCTTGATATCTAGTTGGCAGCCAGTATCAAGCGGAGTGCCCCAAGGGTTGGCCCTGGGGCCGGTTTTGTTCAACATCTTCATTAATGATCTGGATGATGGGATGGACTGCACCCTCAGCAAGTTCATGGATGATACTAAGGCCTTGCCTACACTTGCGAATTCACAGCACTGCCGCAGCAGCGCTGTGAAGCGTGAGTATAGTCGCACCGCCAGCACTGTGAGAGCTCTCCATAAAGCTCTCTCGCAGCGCTGTATGTACTCCACCGCTCTGAGGGGAGTAGCTTTCAGCGCTGCGAGGGAGCGTGCAGCGCTGCAGGCACTGATTACACTGGTGCTTTACAGTGCAGCGCAGCAAGTAGCAGCGCTGTACAGCGCCAGTGTAGCCAAGGCCTAAGCTGATGGGAAAGGTATATAAGATGGAGGGTAGGGATAGGGTCCAGAGTGACCTAGACGAATTGGAGGATTGGGCCAAAAGAAATCTGATGAGGTTCAACAAGGACAAGTGCAGAGTCCTGCACTTAGGACGGAAGAATCCCATGCACTGCTACAGGCTGGGGACCAACTGGCTAAGCAACATTTCTACAGAAAAGGACCTGGGGATTACAGTGGATGAGAAGCTGGATATGAGTCACCAGTGTGCCCTTGTTGCCAAGAAGCCTAACAGCATATTGGGCTGCATTAGTAGGAGCATTGCCAGCAGATCAAGGGACGTAATTATTCCCCTCTATTCAGCACTGGTGAGGCCACATTGCATCCAGTTCTGGGGCCCCCCACTACAGAAACGATGTGGACAAATTGGAGAGAGTCCAGTGGAGGGCAACAAAAATGATTAGGGGGCTGGGGCACATGACTTACGAGGAGAGGCTGAGGGAACTGGGCTTATTTAGTCTGCAGAAGAGAAGAGTGAGGGGGTATTTGATAGTAGCCTTCTACTACCTGAAGGAGGGTCCAAAGAGGATGGAGCTCGGCTGTTCTCGGTGGTGGGAGATGACAGAACAAGAAGCAATGGTCTCAGGTTGCAGTGGGGGAGGTCTAGGTTGGATATTAGGAAACACTATTTCACTTGGAGGGTGGTGAAGCACTGGAATGGGTTACCTAGGGAGGTGGTGGAATCTCCAACCTTAGAGGTTTTTAAGGCCCGGCTTGACAAGCCCTGGCTGGGATGATTTAGCTGGGGTTGGTCCTGCTTTGAGCAGGGGGTTGGACTAGATGACCTCCTGAGGTCTCTTTCAACCCTGATATTCTATGATTCTATGCTAGCCTGGGATGTAGAGTCTGAGGTTCACTTCTCTGCTTTAACACTGATTTCCTGTGAGGTCTTGGGCAGTCTCTTTTAGTCCATCTGTAAAATGAGGATGCTACTAGCTCCCTACCTCACAGAGTTGTTGTGAGGCTAAATGCCTTAAAGGTTGTGAGATTCTCAGATATTAGGGTAACGGGGCCATATAAGTACCTTGACTAGGTAGACTTGTTCTAGAAACACACTAATGCACCTGATAACCTTTTGTATTTTCTTTTTTATAAACAATGCCCTCTAATAAAAAATTTTCAAGAGAAATATTTGATGTTTACACACATTGTTATGTATGTTGCTGTCAAGAAAACTGATGATCATCATGAAGTGTTTGGATTTGGTAACAGATATATGTTAGTATTTAATGTATTTTATCAGGAAATATCATAGGAATAACTGCTTTGTTACTTTGTGTGCATAGCTCGCTAAACCAAGCTATTTTACTTTATGATATGTAATGAGTATTCCCCTTAACAGCAACCTGTACAGAGTGTGAATAGGAGTAGATCTGGAGATCATGCAGTTAGGATGCCACCTTGTGGTATACTAAAACAATATTTTTTATCAATAAACATATGATAGCTCTCCTTTAGAGTCTAGTGTAAATATTTTATCTGGATATGTATACAGCAGCCAATAAAAAATAATGGGGTGTCTTGGCTTCTGGTTACATCACAAATGCCATGTTTGGAGAATCACTTTGTTTACTATGTTTCCTTTTCTTCTTCAGAAAACACTGTGGTGTGAAATCAAGTGTAACATTATCTTCAGCAAAAGCATCCATCATCCAAGTATCTTATTGACTGTCAATATCATGGAAACTGTTATGAATAATCAGACAAAAAAAAACTGTGTTAACAGGGAATTAAGGTTGTAAATATGTGTGATGGGTTGGATCACAGAAACCCCCTTGGGAACCGCCAACTGATGTGCCAAGACTACTTCTGCCCCTGCTTTCCCTGCCAGCTTGGGACTCCAGAACCCTGTCTTGCTGAGCCAGACACGCCAATCTGCTCCAACACAGACCCAGGGTCTAAACCACATGCCCCAAAACTGCAACTTAACTGAAAGGAAGTTGAGAAGTGTTCCTGTCTTTAACACTCAGATGCCCAACTCCCAATGGGGTCCAAACCCCAAATAAATCCGTTTTACCCTGTATAAAGCTTATACAGGGTAAACTCATAAATTGTTCTCCCCCTATAACAATGATAGAGAGATATGCACATCTGTTTGACCTCCCCCGTCCCCCAGGTATTAATGCATACTCTGGGTTAATTAATAAGTAAATAGTGATTTTATTAAGTACAGAAAGTAGGATTGAAGTGGTTCCAAGTAGTAACAGACAGAACAAAGTGAATTACCAAGTAAAATAAAATAAAACATTCAAGTCTGAGTCTAATACAGTAAAAAAACTGAATGCAGATAAAACCTCACCCTCAGTGGTGTTCCAGTAAGCTTCCTTTTACAGACTAGTCTCCTTCTAGTCTGGTCCAGCTATCACTCACACTCCCTGTAGCTACTGTCCTTTGTTTCAGTTTCTTTCAGGTATCCTTGGGGGTGGAGAGGCTATCTCTTGAGCCAGCTGAAAACAGGGCCAGCTCCAGGGTTTTGGCCGCCCCAAACAGCCAAAAAAAAAAAAAAAAAAAAAAAGCCGCAATCGCGATCTGCGGCGGCAATTCGGCGGAAGGTCCTTCGCTCCGAGCAGGAGTGAGGGACCATCCGCCGAATTGCCTCCGAATAGCTGGATCTGCCGCCCCTCTCCGGAGTGGCCGCCCCAAGCACCTGCTTGCCAAGCTGGTGCCTGGAGCCGGCCCTGGCTGAAGACCAAATGGAGGAGACTCCCAGGGGTTTAAATAGACTTTCTCTTGTGGGTAGAGACCCCCTCCTCTCTCCTATGCAAAGTCCAGCTCCAAGATGGAGTTTGGCGTCACATGGGCAAGTCACATGTCCATGCATGACTCAGTTTTTACAGACAGTAGGGTTACCATATTTTGTGCCTCCAAATGGAGGACACTCCACGGGGCCCCGGCCCCGCCCCCAGCCCCGCCCCCGCCCCCAGCCCCGCCCCCTCCCCAAAGTCTCCGCCCCCTCCCCTGCTTCTCGCGAACATTTAATTCGCGGGAAGCCTGAAGCAGGTAATGGGGGGGAGGAGGTGCGGGCCCAGGCTGGCCCCCCAGCGGCTCCAGCCTGGGTCGGCTCGGGCCCTGGGGTGCCAGCCCCGGCCGACCACCCCCGGCCCGCCCAGCACTGCCGGCCGGCCCCCGGCGGCCCGGCACACCCCCGGCCCCGCGACCCCGGCCCGGCTCCCGGCCCGGCGCACCCCCGCGGCCCGGCGCACCCCCCCGGCCCTGCGGCCCCGCCCGGCTCCCGGCCCGGCGCACCCACCCGGCCCTGCGGCCCGGCGCACCCCCCCGGCCCCGCGGCCCGGCGCACCCCCCGGCCCGGCGCACCCCCGCAGCTCCGCGGCCCGGTGCACCCCCCCGGCCCCGCGGCCCGGCGCACCCCCCGGCCCGGCGCACCCCCGCAGCTCCGCGGCCCGGTGCACCCCCCCGGCCCCGCGGCCCCGGACCGGCTCCCGGCCCGGCGCACCCCCGCGGCTCCGCGGCCCAGCGCACCCCCCGGCCCCACGGCCCCGGACCGGCTCCCGGCCCGGCGCACCCCCGCGGCTCCGCAGCCCAGCGCACCCCCCCGGCCCCGCGGCCCCAGACCGGCTCCCGGACCGGACCGGCGCACCCCTGCGGCTCCGCGGCCCGGCGTACCCCCCGGGCCCGCGATCCCGGACCGGCCCGGCGCACCCCCCCGGCCCTGCGGCCCCGGACCGGCTCCCGGTCCGGCGTACCCCCGGACCGGCTCCCGGCCCGGCGCACCCCCACGGCTCCGCAGCCCGGCTCCCAGCCCGGCTCCGCGCACCCCCCAGCGGCCCAGCCCCTCGGGCCCGGACCGGCTCCCGGCACCGCGCCCCCTGCTCCCCGCCCGGCCCCGCGCCGCGACCCCGGCCCGGCCCCGCACCGGCCCCGGCCAAAGAGGCCCCGGCCGAGCCCTCCCTCCCTCCCGATTTTCCCGGACATGCCCGGCTTTTGGGGATTTCCCCCCGGACGGGGATTTGAGCCCCCAAAAGCCGGACATGTCCGGGAAAATCCGGACGTATGGTAACCCTAACAGACAGCAGCCATTGTTTACATGCTACCCTGAACATCCTCAGGTAGACTTCTTATGTGGATTGGAGCCTTCCAAGATTCAGTGTCCTTTAAGTATTTCTTGATTGGGCATTTAATTTGCACATTCCTTTCTCAAGAAGCTGACCAAATGCTTTACTAAGGCTACTTAGAAATCAAGCAAGTACACAGCCAATATTCATAACTTTGAATACAACAATGACACATGCATACAAATAAGATGAATAGATTCAGTAGATCATAACCTTTACAGAGATATGTTACATGGCATATATAGCATAAAACATATTCCGGTTATTTCATATATAAACATTCATAAGCATATTTCCATAAAGCCTTATGGGGAGCACCATCACAATATGTACCAACAATCGAAGGGGGGAGGAAATTAGTAGAAGGTTGTAACTTAAAAAAAAAACCCAAACAAACAAAAGAAACAAACAAAACCCTGAATACCAGGAAATTTAAAATAAAGGTCCCATTGAACAGTCTCTATCCCCGATCCCCAAATATTGGAAAGTATGTATAATAAGAGTTAAGGTAGCAATACAAATCTAGGCCAGATACCCAGCCATTGAACTAATTAGATTTTTACAGATTTATACCACCTGTTTACTGGTCTTCCTTAACTCCATTTTCATATCCCTACGATCCTATGCATCTGCCAGCTATAGTGGTTCCATGATGCCAACTGTATAAGCTTTGGAGGGAGAGAAAAATGTCTACATTTTAAAATGTCTAAAAATACTCATAAAAGTTTTTCTATACATAATCATCTTGCAGTGTTAAAGTCCAATATTTCAGAATTTAACAGGGTTAGAAGCAAGTACTGTATACCTCATTTGAATGCTGGGAATCTGCTGTTTCAATTAGTTTAAAACTTCTGTTCATCTTCTACATGGTGGCAATATCCATATGCTAAACTGCAGAGCCATGTGATCAATTTATTTCATCACTGATTGCCTCTTGAGCTCCCTGCTCTATTATCCAGTTCTTCTGGGACCATTCTAACATTCCAGTGACATGATTCACTCATTTAAAACAAACGAACAAAAAACATGCCAGAGCAATGTGTCCTTCTCTTACCACCAAATGTGGAATTTCCTCCCAGAATGACATTGGCCCAAGGTCTAGATTCATGCCTGCACCTGTAATAAGTTTAAGGTCTGATACTCTGTAACTCATTAATGCTAGAAAGAGAAGCTTTATACCATTAGAAAAGAAGGAATCTCACTTTTTAGAGGCATACATTTCTAGCCCTAGTAAAATACAAAATATCTGGCCTTAAAATTCCACCATTTGTGCATGCAAAAGTTTTTTTGGAGGGTTTTTTTAGAAGTGTCTAAGGTCTCTTTGTTATAATTATTCTCTCTCTGATGCCTGTAAAACTGGACTCTTGGTACTAAGAGACTCTGACTTCACCACTGGATATGTGAAAGTTATACCAATAACAAATAATGCTCAAGTGTTTAAAATAGTTCTACCCTAGTTATTCTGTAAAATATATAGTATAAATCACCATCTCTGCTGAGAGCTCTCATTAGATGGAAATCACTTCAACCACTTCTGAAACTAACCATTATTCCCTGAAGTGGAAAGCAGGAAGTAACACTACACCATTACATTAGTCATTTTGCACTGAGAGCCAAGAGAGAGCGTGGAATATGGGCCACCTTGCAATCCCTGATGTTACAAACGTGACACCCTGTCTAGGTTAAAGAGTTGCACTGACGCAGCTATCTCAGTGACAGGCCAATGGCAGGGAGGAGCTGTGCTAAAACACCATCAGCTAGCAAAGCTCCAAATGTGTTAATCTGTGTTTTAGCAAGTGTTGAGCGGCTTTTCAATCTTATTAACCTAACTCAACTGAGCTAACTCAATTGAAAAACAAACACTTCTTGCCAGTCAAGACAGGGCCTTAGGGGACAAATCCTGCCTCCACCTGTTATATGAGCACATATTGTTCAATAGGCAGTAGAATGGGTAAAGAAGCACTGCAATCCGGAGGGCAGGGTGTGGGGAGTGCCATGTGCCTTAGCTGTTTGGTTGGGGCATAGCCAGTGAATCCATGAGGGTATAAACCCACCAACTGGGGTTACCACCTTTGAAATGCAAAGAAACCAGCACCTCCCAACCCGACAAGACAAGCCTGCCACAACCCCAACCATAAGGCAACTCTGCAAACCCTACTTCAACGACCACTTCTAGTATATAGAGAGATAATACATCTAGATAAGATTGATAACAAAAACAGGCATTTATTTTATCAGCATTTTTTTTGCCAGCCAGTCTTTGTAGTGTTTCATTTAGCTAGTTGTCATTGAATGTGCAGTTTCTAATGTAAACTTTTTTTCCTGGGTGTGTAGTAGGATCACTCGCAGCATTACCATGATCGTCCATTATTTAATATGCCTTGCACGTCTCCTCAGTCTCGCATGATCCAAACCCTCTCTCACACACACGCACGCTGTGCTTCCATGTTGGTGGCATAGGCGCCAACTTTTTCTGGTGCCGGTGGGTGATCGCGCCCACCTGCCTCTGGCCCTGCCCCGACTCCATCTCTGCCCCGCCCCCATTCCAACTCCTTCCCCAAAGTCCCCGCCCCCTCCCTGCCCCATTGGACCCCTCCCCAAATCCCCACTCCGCCTATTCCCCCGAGTGCGCCGCATTCGCCCTCCTCCCCCCTCGCTCCCAGCGCTTGCTGCTGCGTTTGCAGCGCAAGCGCTGGGAGCCAGGGGGAAAACGCGGCATGCGGCACACTCAGGGGAAGAGGCGGAGGTGAGCTGGGGTGGAGGGGTGGGGCAGGGAGCTGCCGGTGGGTGCAGAGCACCAGCCCCGGAGCACCCATGGAGTTGGCGCCTATGGTTGGTGGGCAGCCAGCTACCGTATTTTCAACTGTTTTGATCTATTATCACTTAAACTGCAGATGTGGGAATATCTCAGCATCTTTAGCTGGACAAAGAAACTTTTAACATTAGATATCCCAGTCTATTGTGATAAAAATGCAAATCTTTAGAACCATGTTAAAAAAACAACCACCCAGTACTGTAGATTTTGCTGGCAATTGGCAAATCATAAAAAAATCGGGCCAGGCTGGTCAAATACAGGTCAGGTAGTAACCCTACCACCAACTGACACATTCCCCTGTGTGTGTGTAGGGGCTAGGGGAGGATGCAGAAGGGATCAAGGAGCAGCCTAGGGGCAGAAAGGACATTTTTGTTCCTCGCCCGGCTGCTGTGGACTCCACCAATCCAAGTCCATGTGCCAGGGCTGGATGCTGGGCGCAGGAAGCGACCCCGAGCACTGAGCCTGTGAAATGACAGAAACGGGGAGAACTGTGACACGTGTCAGGGCGATGGCGCCTGTGGGGCGCGGCGGGCTGGCCCAGGCCTGGCAAGGAGAGTACTAGGCCCCTGCGAGTGGTCGCGGGCCATATTGCACATGCTGGTGTAACAGGCCGAGCCATGCTGGTGCACTCTGGAGAGTTTGTAGTTTGGGGGTGAAAACACCCTTCCAGGCCTGGTGCCCACCACGCCTGCATTTGCCAGTGCCGTGTATAGCATGGGTGGGCGGCGACGGCAAGCCGCAGCTGTTCGCTGCTTCAAGCTCCAAACCAGCCGCGGAGGGGGGGAGGGGGGCAAAAAACTTGCTTCCCTGACCGGGAATCGAACCCGGGCCGCGGCGGTGAGAGCGCCGAATCCTAACCACTAGACCACCAGGGAGCTGGTAAATACGTTCTCTGAGCATCATTGTAAGCGCTATACGCAAGGCGTTCTACCCGCCTTCTCACGCAGCCCCGCCTCTGCCACCTCTACGCCATGCAGCGCTCGAATGTCTAACTCCGCCTACTCCCGTAAAACCCGCCTGTCTCGACACGTAGCCACGCCCCATACGTGACTTGTATCACGCCCACTTTCTAGCCCCACCCCTTTGCCTTTCCTTTTCGGTCAGTACCACGGGGGTGTGACGCACTGAGCGAGGAAGAGTCCATTCCCACTCGCCGAGGCCCGGCTTGGGAGCGGCGGGATGCAGGGGGCGGGCTGGGATAAACAGGCTGCGAGGAGGCGCCTGGTCCAGGGCTGAGCTGTGTGTGCGGGGGGGCTGGTAGCTCCGTGTCCCCTGCCCGAGCACACGCGTGTTCGCGCACGCGTGGCGGGGTCAGTAGAGAGGCGCGTGGGTGGGTGAGTGACCTGCACCTCTCCTGGAATGGGGCACAGCCCAGTTCGCTCCGCTGCCCTGCCGGGGGACCCCTTGGTTTGGGATGAGACCTGAAATAGGGCGCGTGCCAATTTGAGAGACCTGCTCTCCCTGGCATTAGCTTAATTGGTGTGGTCACGGGTCAATGCTTGAGACCACTAGAAGTGAAAAGGGTCTGAGGGGTTGGGAAATAAAATTTTCCTCCTTTTTTTTTTCCTCCCTCGTGTTTATTCTCCGCCAAGCTCCCCATATAGTTAACATTCACTGAAATATTATGCATAGACTAATTAGAAAAAATAATTAATGGTCAATCTTTCGTCCATTATTCTTCATAATCGAAAAATTCACTTTCAGCAGAAACCTCAACTCTGTCCTATAGTGACATAAGGCAGCAATCACAATTTGGAGTAAGGCTGAGTTAACTACGTGTGAAGTTTCAAATATTTGTCATGAGGCAATTTTTTTGTTCTTTAACTGCATTTCCATAGCTGAACATGTTTAGATTTCTTTTCAAATTAACCTTAGCTGTTGGTTTCCTGGATTTATAATGCTTGGTTTGGGGATGATTACAACAGCTGTTGGCTGTAATTTAAGGTAAACTAAGCTACATTATGTACTAAGACGTGAGGTTCTTACCCATGAAAGCTTATGCTCCCAATACTTCTGTTAGTCTCAAAGGTGCCACAGGACCCTCTGTTGCTTTTTACAGATTCAGACTAACACGGCTACCCCTCTGATATTCAGCTGTAACTCTATTTTAAAATTTTTGTCTGGGAATTTTTATTAATGTCATACGAACAATAAACAAGAAATTGAAAGAATGTTATCATGTAATATTTCTAATGATTTGAAGATATGAAGCATCAACTTTAAATCATTTAAAAAAACTTTTATGGCCAGGTTCACTGGTATATTGTGCTGCTCCAAAGTGAGGTACAGCAGTCCGAGCATATGGACCAACTAAACTGAGTCTGTTTTGTTTTGGGGGAGCAGCATAAAGTAGCATGAGTTCACACTGCATTTTGCCTCACCTTATGTTGATCTCCACATGTGCCTACTCATCCTATGTTTCTTTTCCCCCTGTGCCTACCTCTTGAGTAGTTTTGGTGTGGCAGGGTTTTTTTTGTTTTTTTTTTTTAAGATATTTAAGATGATGGTCAGTGCCATTATTTTTCATAATTGAAAATTTGCTATGAAGAATTGCGCCCTTTCAAAATAGCCACAACCTGACATTTTTTTCCTCAGTGGGACTGAAGCCACAGCTGCCAGCAGGGGAACAGGATTGTTCCCCTGCACTGTAAAGAGGGGGAGACATTCAGTTCCATTGAGAACATTGTGAGAGAATGAGAACACTTTCTCAAAATGGCCACCAGCTGTGGCTTCAGTCCCATTGTTCTCAATGGGAAATGGCAGCCATGGTGAAAGAGGGCAGTTTGTAGCATTCTGAGGTAGACCATTGTGTCCTTCACAGCTTCTGCTGAGGAAGAGACTTATATGAAGAATAACAGGAAAAAAGACCATTGATCTTAAGTTCAGGTGTAGCCTGTGCATAAGATTTTAGTAAGTTTTAACTACACCTCTATCCCGATATAACGCTGTCCTCGAGAGCCAAAAAATCTTACTATGTTATAGGTGAAACTGCATTATAACGAACTTGCTTTGATCCGCCGGAGTGCGCAGCCCTGTCCCCCCGGAGCGCTGCTTTACTGCATTATATCCAAATTCATGTTATATCAAGTTGCGTTATAGCGGGGTAGAGGTGTATATGGGAAACTTGAAGAGTCTGTGATGTTCTCTTACTGAAATTAAGAGGGCGGGGAGCCTAAGGCTAGGTGCTAATCTCCTTAAAGAACCCATTTAAATTAACTTGAATTCCTAAATTAACAGATACACTACTTATACACTGGAGAGAAAAAGTGGGTGAGGTAATATCTTTTACTGGACCAACTTCTGTTGGTGAAAGAAACAAGCTTTTGAATTACACAGTGCCTTCAGGTCTGGGAAAGGTACTCAGAGTTGTCACAGCTAAATACAAAATGGAACAAACTGTTCAGCATAAGTAGTTACATATTCTAAGAAAGCGTTCAAAGTGAGTACCCCATTAACAACTCTGCAGTCATAAGACAAAAATGGGGGAGGGAGATTAGTGAGTTACAGATTGTTGTAATAAACTGTAAATCCAGTGTCTTTATTAAGTCCATGATTCTTAGTGCCTAGCAGAATTATGAATTTAAGTTCCCAGGTTCATTTTATTGAAAGTGTTGTTCAGGTTTCCTTTGAAGATGTGGACTGAGAGGTCAGATATGGAGTGATTGTTTGTGAAAAGTGTTTGCCTACAAGTGATGGTGGTTTTGTCTTTTATCGTTTTCCTTTGTAAGTTCATTTATTTGGCTATGACACTGAGGACCTTTCCCAGACCTGACGAAGAACTCTGTGTAGCTTGAAAGCTTGTCTCTTTCACCAGAAGAAGTTGTCCATTACCTCACTCACCTTGTCTCTCTAGTATCCTGGGACCAACATGGATACAACAACACAGCAAAGAACAATGGTACTTATACATTCTCAGAAAAGCTATTGTGTGCTCAGAGAGTAAGTGCTTTCATTTGGGGAAGGATATATTGTCTTTTTCATATATAAAAGGTATGAAATCTGTTTGTTACATGCAAGAGTCAGCTCACCCTTTATTATGGAATTGCTACTGATGCCTCCATAATACAAGGAGAGCAAATTCCTGAAGCCCTGCCTAGATTTTCGTATGATCTCATCCTAAACATTGATGATACAATTAGCTTTACTTCAAAGATGCATATTTCATATGCAGTAAAGCATAGTAGCCAAGTAATGCGTACATTGCAGAGGGACCCTACAACACAAACTCATGCGAAGTATGCATGCAGGTAATTATTTTTTTCTTGTGAGTAGACAGAATATGGAAATGGAATATAAGTCCGGTCCTGTTCCTGGTGATATTGGTGGAGTTTTGCCACTGATGTCAGTGGAAGCAGAACTGGGACTGTAGAGAAAATGAATCCTGTATATTTCCATATCCAGTCTTTTGGTAGAAACTGACCAGATCATACAGGCCAACAGTGGGGAACTATACATCAATAAATGGAAAACTAGTGCACATGTTTAGTGTTGTGAATTCTTATACTATGTGGTGACTTTCTTAGGCCAGGCATACACTAGAAACTTTTGTCAGCATAGCATTTTCAGGTAGAGTTATGATTTTATTTATTTATTTTTGCAACACTTCTGTGCCAGCAAAAGCTGTAGTCTAGCATAATTATATTGGCAAAAACACTCTCTTGCAGGTATAAATGGTGTCTTCCCTAGGAGGGCTTGCTGATCTAGCTATGCCAGCAAACTTTTTCTAGTATAGATTAGGCCTTAGAGGCCTTTCTACTGAAGTTAAGGGACTACATGATCATCTTACCCTCTCCCCTCCCTTTTTAAAAAATGAAAGCTAAGTTTCTTGCCCTCATAGTTGTGGAGGATAACTTAAAAATGGGAATTGGGTAAGACGGCATATAAAAAGGTCCAAGGAACTTACAAATGAAATATAGTGATGCTTTTAGAGCCTGACTCATGATTGGCAATATTGAATGTTTGGAATCACAGTACCAACCTTGTCCATTTTTTAAATAATCAATAGCTTGCTTCATCCCAAAGCTATCAAGCTTTCACATTTGGAAAGCTTGAGCAAGAATGATTAATTGATGTACCGTTAACTTGCTCTAATTGATTGCTTGTATGTTTACAAAGATCTTGATGTGTGTGTTTAGGGAAACTTTAAAAATAAAAATGTAAGATTCTCTCACTGGCATGTTTCACAATAAGCAAACAGAGTATTTTTCAAAATAAGTGATATTCCAAATATATATATATATATATATATATATAGAGAGAGAGAGAGAAAGAACTTTAATTATAATGAGGATTTTAGTTTTGCGATGTGAATTGTTGTGAAAAATATTCTTTTAAACATGTAGTAAAAGATTAGAGGGGGAGGGGAGAAAAAGTACTTTCCTGACTAGGAATGGAAACCAGTCTGTGGTGGTGAAAGCAATGAATCCTAACTACTAGACCACCAGGGAAAAATTATAATGTTATTACACACTTGGATGTAAACTTTCATTTACATATGTAGGTTTCCTTTTCTTCTGGGACTAACTCATGTGACTCCTCTTTATTCTTTCACTTCTCCCTTCCATATCTAAGATACTTCACTATGTGTTGTTCTGTCAGTGATTCAGTTTCTCTCAGCTCCTACTGGCACAGAAGCAGCCAGTTGGGCTCGGTGTCTCTTCAGCTCCAACTAGCATTCAAGAACAACCAAGAAAGATGCACAATTTTCCTGAGCCGGGGGGGGGGGGGAGAGGGGGCAGAGGGGAAGGGGAGGAATAAAGTCTGAAAAAGAGACTTCCATCCATTAATTTAAAAAAGGAAATGTCCCTGAGCAATCAAAATTAATAAAGTATAGCATTTTCATTTTATCAAAGGTACTGTAGCCAAAATGTTCAGAGTTAGGTACCCAAATTCACATATGGGCACCTGATAAGTGGCTTTATTTTCACATGGCTGTGTACTCACATTTGACTAATGTGGTCGTTATAAGTTAATATAAATTATTACTCTAATTTGATTGTGGTTCCTAAAAAGCCTAAGCAAAGTAAAGAATTATTTTGATGTTCTTAGATAAAATACATTAGTAGAAGATGACTTTCTGTAGATTTCTGGGGTGCTCTCTATATAGTGCTTTTTAAGTACCCACTTCAATACTAACATATCTTGATTTGCACAAGGGCTCTGAGTGACATCTCTACAGTTGCCCTTTCATTCTAAGCCTCTTTTATCAGATAACTGGAGAAGAGGCTTCATTGTCAGGCCCTTATAACTCTCTGAAAATTACCATTACAGCCGAAGTGTGTTATACTTTTTTTCATCATAAAGGTGATTTTAAAAACAAACAAACATCAAAATACACCTCTACCCCGATATAACGCAGCCTGATATAACATGAATTCGGATATAACGAAGTAAAGCAGCAATCCCGGGGGGGGGGGGGGGGGGGCGTGGCACACTCCGGAGGATCAAAGCAAGTTAGATATAACGGGGTTTCACCTATAACGCAGTAAGATTTTTTGGCTCCCGAGGACAGCGTTATATCGGGGTAGAGGTGTACATTGTCCAGAGCTTTGTAGCAAGCTTCCACCCTCTGCCCCCAATGTTGTGTTTATGAGCTGTGGGTTGGCTGACAATACCTTCCTGTAGTTTAATTTCCTTTATATTTTTATTACATGCCGTTAAACTTCAACTGAGCTATAGGGTGCTATCTGAGAGTTTGAAAATCATGTTCATGTACAATGTATAGCTACTATTTACAGGTGATTAGAAAATCGTTAGCCTTTTTTCAAAAGAAAATTGGGGGCGGGGAGGAAGTCTCAACTAAATTATTCTTGTGAAGAATTTTTAACGTTTTTTCCTATTTTTTCTTTCTCCCTCACTGTGTTAGACGTGAGAAGCCCTTTTCTGTACCTCAAAGTCCCAGACTGCCCTTTTAAGTTATCTAGTGTGCAAATGTATATGATTCTAGTTTTTACTAAATGCTTGATCCTATGTCCATTAAAATCAATAGAAAGAGTCCTGTTGACTTCAATGGGCATTGGATTAGGCTTTTAATGACTAATAGTAATTCAGATAATACTATTAATAAGGCTAAGATTTAGTCATGGATATTTTTGGTAAAAGTCATGGACAGCTCATGGGCAATAAGACCCATCCATGACTTTTACTATACATACTCATGACTAAATCTCTGCTTCTGGGGTGTGGTTCTGTGCCAGTGCTGGGAGTTGACTGCCCCCACGCCCCAGCAGCCACTGGTCTCCGGGTACTACTTTCCAGATGGCCTCCGGGGTCGCTGCTCTGGCCATGTAGGGATGCTATTGCTGGTGCGGTCCCCGGAACCCATGCTTGGGTTCTCCCTGGAGGCGGAGATGTCTGCTGCTTGGGCGCTCCCCAGGGCCAGCTGCCTGGGGCTGTTCCTGCAGCTGCCAGTGTGGCTGGCCCCAGGGACTGCCTGAGTGGCTGGTCCCGGGGCCACTCTAGCAACGGTCTGTGCGGATGGCCCCAGGGACCGCCCAAGCAGCTGACCACAGGGCCGCTCCAGCAGTGACTGGTGCAGCTGGCTCTTGGGCGGCCCCTAGGACCACTGCTCGAGCCCTCCCTGGGGCCAGCTGCACTGGCTGCTGTTCAGGTGGTCCCCAGAGCCAGCTGTGCAAAGTATGCATTTCCAGTAATATTCCCCAAAACAGGGCCTAAAGAGAAATTTAAATCCATTCAAAAATTTGACTCTAGCAGCCCAGTTATGCTGTTTGTTTATTTTGCATGTTAGTGTATCAAAAGCAGTAATTTAAAGTTTTGTCCCGACTTGGTACAAATCTCCCCAGATATCCCAGCAAGACCACAATCCACAGAATAATTTTGTCAGTGGTTGAAAAATAGTTATATATTTTTTTCAAACTAGTGTAATCACTAGTGGAACTGAATTGTCTAACTCTAAAAGGAGCAATTCACAGGCATTGGGGATTTTAACAGTTAAAAACTTGTCTACTGTTAATAGCCATTTGCTACAGAAGATGAGCTGATCAAAGTTACACCCGTGACCTGGTCATGTGCAAATGAATGCCACAGTCTCTACAATCATGACAAGGGAAGAGTTCAGACTTATCTTCTATCCTATGTGGTAGGGGAAAAAAGACAAAAATAAAATTGATATCTAAGTTATTATGTAACCCCATCACCACAGTATCTGAGTAGCTGCTAATGTGAGCTACTAAATCTAACTGTAGAAGCCCAGTATATGGTTAAGTGGAGTCTTAGACCTTGTTCTTACAAGGAGTTTTGTGGCGGTACAGGGTATATCCACTTGGATCATCCTACAGGAGTGGGACCATAATCTTCAGGATGCTTCTCCTAAGGTTTTATACAGCTCCCTATCATCACTGTAGTTTCTGAGCACCTTCCATGTAAAATCTGTTAGTAATAGAGCATGGATATATATGTTCACAACAGCCTAAACCACAAAAAGGTGGGCAGCTACATTTGTGAGCTTCTGCATTTTCTTTAAAGTCAGCTTCAGATACAGTAAATTACAGTGATATAGCCTGAGAGTGACAAATGCATGGATCATGGTGGCTAGGACCTTGGCCAAGAGGAAGGGGTGAGTTTCCTTGGAGCTGAAAGCAGGTATTGCTAGTCACTGACTTAACTGGTCAGCCAAATTTAGGGATGAATTAAATAGGCTTTGCACCATTTTGAGTGGGAGATGTACATCTTCAATGGAAACAAAGAGAAGAGGGAAAGAAAAAATGTCCCAGTTTGTTCTTCATAGTGTTTCCCTTTCATTGTGAATTATGTTTATGGTAGTGCCTGGGGACCAACGAAGAATGGGGCTTCAATAGGCTAGGCCCATATGGAAGTCGTGATAATATTTCTTATCTTAAAAGAGCTGCCTTGGTATGGCACTTTATTCTTTATCTGGCATTTCATTATGAGAGTTTCATTTTACAATGTTCCCTACGCTTGTATGTTTATCATGGGTGGCGTGTGAACTGCTGGCTGGGGGAGGTGAGTTCCCAGCCCTGCCCCTTCCTCCTGAGGCTCTAATCCTTCCGCACCCCCTGCCAGAGCCCTCCCCCCACTGAAGCTGCAAGCACCTGCGCCAGGAAAGAGCCCCCAGCCCCGGAGCGCCCCCAGCCTCCCCCACAGCCCTGGAGCAGGCGTCGCGACTGCAGCCTCCCTGACCCTAGAGCACCAGGAGGTAGGTGGTGCAGCCGCAGCCGCCCTGAGCACCTGGTGGGAGGGCGGGCCATGCCCCTGAGCCACAGGATGTCGGGAGGGTGGGTGGTGCGGCCTCAACTTCCCTAGGCCCAGAGTGCCAAGAGAGTGGGTTGTGCAGCCTGAGCTGGGGCCACCCCACAGGGAGACTGGAGCTGCACCTAGCAGAAGCTGGAGGGGAGACCTGGGGGTGGAGTGTGTGTGGGACCACACCTGGCTGTTTGGGGAGGCACAGCCTCCCACAGCCTATGATACCGGACACCCATGGTGTTTATATATATAACTGCTTAACCTCAGGCTTTTAGTCTGCAGATCATGATTTTGTGGGATTGCTAAAGCCTTCAGCCCTGCCTCTGAAGTCTCAGGACTTTCACAGAATCATAGAATATCAGGGTTGGAAGGGATCTCAGAAGGTCATTTAGTCCAACCCCCTGCTCAAAGCAGGACCAATCCCCAACTAAATCATCCCAGCCAGGGCTTTGTCAAGCTTGACCTTAAAAACCTCTAAGGAAGGAGATTCCACCACCTCCCTAGGTAACCCATTCCAATGCTTCACCACCCTCCTAGTGTTTCATAATATCCAACCTAAACCTCCCCCACTGCAACTTGAGACCATTATTCTTTGTTCTGTCATCTGATACCACTGAGAACAGTCTAGATCCATCCTCTTTGGAACTCCCCTTCAGGTAGTTGAAAGCAGCTATCAAATCCCCCCTCATTCTTCTCTTCTGCAGACTAACTGTGAATGTGAAACAGACTAAGGGAGGAATAGAGACAGGGGTGAACATTACACTGTCTAAAGGAGGAATAGCTGCAAAGATGACAAATCTTGTGTGCTCAAGACCTGCTGTTGCCCAAAGTCAAATAATGCAGGGAAATATATCTATTTTCCTGATTTTAAAACAAAATACTTTTTTGTCTTAAGAAGAAGAAAGGTGGAGGCCAGGAGTGTAAGGAGGCAGGGAATATGAATATCTCAGGTTTTTCATTTTCCCACTGAAATTACCGTTATCAATTTTCAATGCATTTTAAAATTTGGGCCCAGATTCTATAATGGGGCTCCTCGTGGGTGCAAGGGGTCAACTACTTGGATCAAATTGCAGGACTGGGGAGCTAGTAAAAAAAAGTATATGTAATTTTTTTTTTTTTTTTTGGTTCCAAGAGAATTAAGCAAACACCAACTTGTTCAGATTAAGGCGCTGACCCTGCCAGGGACTCTATAGGGGTGTGTGTGTGGGGGTCAACCCTTTATGTTGCAACGTGTGAGAGGGAGGCCTTGACACTGACAAATGTATCTCTCTTTCCCCTCCTCGCCCCGCCCCCCCCAAAACTCAGACAAGTCAATTTGCCTAGAAAATGAGCAACCTGGGGTGAGCCACGGGGCAGCAGAAAGATCAGGGGGGAATTTTGGCCCCCGTGGTGGGTCCGAAAGCTGCAGGTGACATTTGAGGGGGCTAATACTGTCCCCCCCGCTCCCCACAGGGGAGAGGGAGCCGACGCACAGAGCGGGGCTGGAGGAGGGGGCCGAGCACGGGGGAGGCGCCCGGGGCCCGGCAGGGCGGAGCTGCGGGCCGTGCTAGCGGCGGAGGCAGAGCCGGGGGAGCGGGCGGCGAGGGCCGCTGGGTGGGTGGGTGAGTGCGGCGCAGGCGAGGTAGGGCGGGGCGGGCTCTGCCTGGCGACCATGCTGCTGGCGGAGGCCGGGAGCTGCGCGCTCACTGCAGCGGGCTGAGCTGCCTGCAGCGGCCGGGTGTCTCCGGGGACCTCTCCTCGGCGGCCGTGGATGTTGCCGGGCTGCTGCATCCGCGCCTCTGCAGCGACCCCCACCCCCGCCTCCTGAAGCCGCCCGTGGAGCATGGGGGCCCCGCTGAGCATCCCTGAGAGGTTCCGACCCAGCCGCCACTGCAAGTGCCCGGCCCGCGGCTGAAGGAACCAGTGCAGCTGGGTGGGTATCAGCGGGCGGCAGATGCCCCTCCCAGGCTGGGGTAGGGATGACCCAGCAGCAGCCTGAGGAGGGGAAGGGGGCTCCATCGGGGGCTAACATTTTGCAGACCTCATAACAAACAATTAAGCTGCCTTTTCAGAGGCACAACACAACAACACAGCCGGCAAGGGGGGAGGAGAAGGAGGCGGGCAGATGGGGAAGTGCATTAGTTTGGCTGGCTTCAGAAACGCTGGGTCCCTTGGCTTGGCTGTGATAGCAAAACCAGAGGGGGAACATCGGGCGTGAGGAAGCTGCTTAGAGAAGGGGCTGCGGGACTGAAAGGTGCAGATTGTGTGATGTACATGTACAGCTGGCCTGTGTTTGGGGAAGGGGGGTTCAGTTCGCTTGAATTCTTTACTGGATTGGTTATGTTTTGGAAGCACCCATAGTGAGGTAGCTGCTTTCAATCTCTGTAGTCCTGCTTCAAAGATTTTACAATCTTTTATTTATTTCTCTGCAATCAAAATCCTTTTGCTAATAGTGTAATTATTTCCTCTCCCACCTTTAACAGGTTCTGAAATATATTTCCAGTTAGGATTATGGAATTTTTACATATACCTCCAGGAAGTAGATTTCATTTTTTGTCATTCGAGGAGGAGGGAGAGGAGGTGATGGTGGTAATTTGAAGGAAGGGCCTTAAATGATATTTTGAGAGCATGTAATCTGTCGTAGGTATTGGGTGATGTGGGGTGGATATTCACTGCAGTGATGCACAGAAGCATCCAGCAATAGGCAACGATCATATTCCAGTGTGTTTGACATAACTTCATACCTGATATCCTTTGTTATTGGGAAATTGGTGGGCTAGGAACTTGGTTTCAAATATAATTTCAAAATAAAGAACAAATGCTGATTTTCATTTTCTTGTGTCAGTCTGGATTTGGGGCAATTGTAAGATTCCCAGCATGTGAATTATTGGAAAATGGGGTTGGTTGTGATAGTTCTATTTAAAACAAATAGATGTATTTTAACTATCAAACGACATTAGTCACAAACATATTAAAGATTTGACCAAGAGAAGAGAGGCTGCTTAGAGTTAACATTACAAATCTGGACTCTGACTTGTGCCACTGTATATTTTTTTTTAAACAGTTTTAAGTGTGGATGGATTGTTATCCTGGTTTTATAGTCCTGACATCTGATTTTCCTGTCTGTTGATGGTTTGCTAATCCGACTCATGGTATCAAACATATTTTATGGTTTAATTTTCTGTTCTAAACAGAGAGAGAAGACAATAGCTAATAAGTAATATTGGGTGTATGAGACGTGGATACATTGGGCCCAGATCTTGCAATTTCATTTGAGCAACTGGACCCCTACACCTGTTCACATCCTTACTGATTTTAGTACGATTCTTTGAGTGGATACAGGGATTCACTTGTATCGATCTGCCCGCAGTATTAAGGCTATAGATTTTTAACAGTTCTGTTCTTGACATTAGTCTTGTTCGAGTAAATACTCAGTAATGTAATTTTATCATGTGTTATTTACTTAATGGTCTGTAAACACTGCAGTTCCATGAGGTCATTGTACATGCTTGTATTAATACATAATTATGGACTTTTAAATGGGTGATGTTTACGCACTAATTGATTATGATTTGTTGAAAGCTGCTATGAACTACTTTGAGTGCCTGTATTTGGATAATATTTTGCATGCATATTGAAGAAGTCTTTCCAGTCTATTGCTTACACAAATATTTACATATTTTAAAAAATGAATACTGGGATTATATGTACAAAATATAACATTAGAAAAAAAAGTTACTGCAGCTTGCAAAAGGAAACACCAGGAAAAAAAAAATATATATTGCATCTGAAAAACCGTATAAGCAGCCACGCAGATCTTGAAAATTGAAAGCAAGCCAAAGTAAAAATGCTTCCATTTTCCAGTCCTCTTTCTCTCTCAAATCCTCGTACCTGGAAGATTTCCATAAATGAGCTAAATAGACAATGGACTCAACCTTGCAAGTTTTATACCTGTGAGTAACTTTGCTCTTGTGAGTAGTCCTATTGACTGCAACAGGAGCAATCCCATGAGCAAAGTTACTCCCAAGCATAAAATTTTGCAGGATTGAGTCGATTGTCTATTTACTTCATTTATGATTCAGTATTGTGAATTTTGCAAAAGGATCTTGCAGGAAATTCTGTTCTTTATTAAAGAACATGGAGGCTCTATATTCAGTGCCTTCCTTTTCTTCGTTGTGTAGCACAGCATCAGGCAAGGAACATTTCCAGAAAATACGGTGTATATACATGCCTCACTGTCCCTCTCTCGCCTCAATGGGCTCTTCCCTTGTGATGTCCCTGTTCCTATGAGTTGCAGCACTTCTTCATTTGAGGCCGCCAGGATTCTGATTCGTCATCTCTAATGTTTAAGTGATAAATCATCCCTTGAACTTGAAGTGAATCAATAAGAATGCTTCTGTTTGCTATCCTCTGTGTTTAAGATTTGGAGAATACAAGCAGAATTACTTAGGGAGTGACAGTATACAATATTTCACCTCCATATCTTTCTTTAAGTCCTGATTTTCCTACAGTGTGTTGCCAGCAAACATCACAATATTAAGGCAAGGCATTGAGCTTCTATATTCAGTGCTGATATAGAGCTGCTTTCATTTGGAGAATAGAACAGATGATAACATTGTTAAAGCAGGACCTCTTCTGTGGCCTAATTGTCTGACTTGAGACATCTCCTTTAGATGGATGACCAAAGCAGGGCCAAAGGGTATCTCATACATGGAAGTATCTATATTGCCTGCAACATGATCTGACTGATCCAATTAATTGCTGATCCTGGCAGAAGAGGTTTTTACAAAAGGATAATTGTGATCTAACCAGAGGACAGGAGAGCCCAATTTCCCTTTTTACTCTAGTAGGCATTCAAGGAGGTTGGAACACAACTGATAATAGAAAATGTTACCACTCCCTTTATCTTAGAGAGGAGGATCCTATGCCAGACAAAGCAGCATAGTCAAGGTTTGCTTACTTGTTATTAAGGGGAAGAGAGTTTTTATTCTTCCAATTCTGGAATACTTATACTAGTTTCACTGAATTAGTAGAGTGGATGTGAGGCAAATTCGACTACTGCTTGGGCCCAAGTCTTGTATTAATAACTGGGGAGTTTCCACCAGGCATCATGTTGAGGGTAAGAATAACAGTCTGCTATTAGGTTAGTCACTTCTGAAATATACTGGACCTGAACCAAGATTTGGCACAGCAGTCAGTATAGATCCAAAGCCTCCAGCAATGTTGGACATTTTCTAGGATTTTGGACCATCCTGAGGCAATTTATATACCCTACATGGGTTGCATTGCCCTTTTTTAGAAGGACCCAGAATCTGTCTCAGTTTGCAAAAATCATGATGGCAAACACTCCAGTCATTATACTTCAGTGAGTTTATGTACCAGTTTGACTCTTTAAGGGACCATTGTCCCCTTTTTTATATTTTTCACATTTTGCTCTCTAACCTGACAGACTGGCATCTGATTCTACTGTCCCACTGGGGAAGACAGACAGATTACATTGCTGTTCCATATCTTCATGTGGTTTAGACACCATAGGACTTCCTTATTCACTTTCCACTAAAGATTTTGTCATATGAACCACCACTGTGAGGCAGGTTAACTTTCCATTTTCAGAGGGCCCAGTTATGGATCCAGACTTGGGAGGTTTGACTGAATGGTAGAGATAGTAACCCCTGAACTTGAGCCTAGTTTTTGAGGAATTTTTTGAAGTCTGAGGAGTCTCTTTATCTTCTTCCTTATTTTCCCTAGTTTGTTCCTGGGGAGATTTATCAGGGCCATGGTAAAGTCCACCTTGAATCTGAAGGAAACTGTTCTCAGTGTGGGTTCCAGCATGTATATTTTTCCTATTAATCACAAATGCTTCTGCGTCCGTGAGGAAAACACACCAAATATCCTGTTCCTGTGTTGGCTGCTAATCGGAATGTCATTCAGGGATAAGCTGCTGAAACTGAGCCAGGCTGCCACTGGACAGTCCAACAACTGAATTTGCTCCATCTTGAAGGTAGTAATTCACCATATACTTGTTCAGGGGTCTTAAACTGATCAGGGGTCTGCAACTTCTGTTCGTCTAAGTACCAGAAGGGCATATTCTCACACCGTGGAGGCTCCCCTTTGGAGGTTTCCTAGATTTTTTTTTTTTTTTTTTTAAAGAAGAGAAGCGACCATGGTGATCATCTAGTCTGACCTCCTGCACAGCACAGGCCATAACATTTTGCCCAGAAATTCCTGCATCAAGCCTAATAAGTTGTAGTTGAACTACAGCATATCTTTTAGAAGGACTTCTTGTCTTGATTTAAAAATGTCTAGTGATGAAGAATCTATCACATCCTAGGTGAGCTATTCTCATGGTTATTTACCTTTATTACTAAAAATGTGTGCCTTATTTCCTGTTTGAATTTATGCTTCGTCTTCCCCACTCTTGGATCTTGTTATGCCTTTGTCTGCTAGATTAAAGAGCTCTCTATCATTAGGTGTTTTCTCCCCATGTAAGTATGTACAGACCATGCTTAAGTCACCTCTTAACTTCCCTTCAGTTAGCTAAATAGATTGAGCTCTTTGAATCTCTTATTGTAAGGAAGGTTTTCAAATTCTCAAATCGTTGTTGCTCTTCTTGGAAACCTTCCCAATTTTTCAACATCCTTTTAGAAGTGTGGACACTGGGACAGGACAAAGTATTCCGGTAATGGTCTTTCTAGTGCTGTTTACAATCAAATCCCTACTCTATTTCTAGTTGATATTTCTTTGCTGATGCATCCAAAGAACACATAGAATCATAAAATATTAGGGTTGGAAGAGACCTCAGGAGGTCATCTATTCCAATCCCCTGCTCAAAGCAGGATCAACACCAACTAAATCATCCTTTGTCAAGCCAGGCCTTAAAAACTTCTAAGGATGGAGAGTCCACCACCTCCCTAGGTAACCCATTCCAGATCTTCCCCACTGCAACTTGAGACCGTTGCTTCTTGTTTTGTCATCTGCCACCACTGAGAATAGCCTAGCTCCATCCTCTTTGGAACCCCCCTTCAGGTAGTTGAAGGCTGCTATCAAATCCCCCCTCGCTCTTCTCTTCTGCAGACTAAACAAGCCCAGTTCTCTCAGCCTCTCCTCGTAAGTCATGTGCCTCAGCCCCCTAATCATTTTTGTTGTCCTCCGCTGGACTCTCTCCAATTTGTCCACATCCCTTCTGTAGTGGGGGGACCAAAACTGGATGCAATACTCCAGGTGTGGCCTCACCAGTGTTGAATAGAGGGGAATAATCACTTCCCTCTATCTGCTGGTGATGCTCCTACTAATACAGCCCAATATGCCATTGGCCTTGTTGGCAACGAGGGCACACTGCTGACTCATATCCAGCTTCTCATCCACTGTAATCCCCAGGTCATTTTCTGCAGAACTCCTGCTTAGCCAGTTGGTCCCCAGCCTGTAGCAGTGCATGGGATTCTTTCTTCCCAAGTGAAGGACTCTGCACTTGTCCTTGTTGAATCTCATCAGATTTCTTTTGGCCCAATCCTCCAATTTGTCTAGGTCACTGTGGATCCTGTCCCTACCTTCCAGCTTATCTACCTCTCCCCCCAGCTTAGTGTCATCTGTGAACTTGCTGAGGGTGCAATTAATCCCATCATCCAGATCATTAATAAAGATGTTGAACAAAACTGGCCCCAGGACCGATCCCTGGGGGACTCCGCTTGATACCTGCTGCCAACTAGAAATTGAGCCGTTGATCACTACCCGTTGAGCTTAACAGTCTATCCAACTTTCTATCCACCTAATAGTCCATTCATCCAATCCATACTTTTTTAACTTGCTGGCAGGAATACTGTGGGAAACTGTATCAAAAGCTTTGCTAAAGTCATCCACCGCTTTCCCCATATCCACAGAGCCAGTTATCTCATAGAAGGCAGTCACATTGGTCAGGCATGACTTGCCCTGGGTGAATCCATGTTGACTGTTCCTGATCACCTTCCTCTCCTCCAGGTGCTTCAAAATGGATTCCTTGAGTACCTGCTCCATGATTTTGCCGGGGACTGAAGTGATGCTGACCAGTCTGTAGTTCCCCAGGTTCTCTTTCTCCCCTTTTTTAAATATGGGCACTATATTTGCCTTTTTCCGGTTGTCTGGGACCTCCCCCGATCGCCATGAATTTTCAAAGATAATGGCCAGTGGCTCTGCAATCACATCAGCCAACTCCCTCAGCATCCTTGGATGCATTACATCTGGACCTATGGACTTGTGCATGTCCAGCTTTTCTAAATAGTCCTTAACCTGTTCTTTCACTACTGAAGGCTGCTCACCTCCTCCCCATAATGTGTTGCCCAATGCAGCAGTCTGGGAGCTGACCTTGTCTGTGAAGATCAAGGCAAAAAAAGCATTGAGTACTTCAGCTTTTTCCACATCATCCATCGCTATGTTGCCTCCCTCATTCAGTAAGGTTCCCACACTTTTCCTGACCACCTTCTTGTTAACATACCTGTAGAAACCCTGCTTGTTACCCTTAACATCCCTTGCTAGCTTCCATTCCAATTGGGCCTTGGCCTTCCTGATTACACCCTTGCATGCTCGAGCAATATTTTTATACCCCTCCCTAGTCATCTGTCCAAATTTCCACTTCTTGTAAGCTTCCTTTTTGAGTTTAAGCTCACCGAAGATTTCACTGTTAAGCCAAGCTGGTTGCCTGCCATATTCGCTATTCTTTCTGCACTTCGGGATGGTTTGTTCCTGCGCACTCAATACGGCTTCTTTAAAATACAGCCAGTTCCCCTGGACTCCTTTCCCCCATCATATTAGCTTCCTAGGGGATCCTGCCCATCAGTTCCCTAAGGGAGTCAAAGTCTTTTTTTCTGAAGTTCAGGGTCCATATTTTGCTACCCTCTTTTCTTTCTTTTGTCAGGTGGTTCAGGAACAAACCACCTGAACTCAATCATCTCATGGTCACTGCTGCTTAGGTTGCCACCCACTTCTACTTCCCCTACTAATTCTTCCCTGTTTGTAAGCAGCAAGTCAAGAGGAGCACGGCCCCTATTCGGTTCCTCCAGCACTTGTACCAGGAAGTTGTCCCCAACACTCTCCAAAAACTTCCTGGATTGTCTGTGCATTGCTGTATTGCTCTCCTAGCAGACGTCAGGGTTATTGAAGTCCCACATTAGAACCAGGGACTGTGATCTGGAAACTTCAGTTAGTTGTCATTACCCTTTTGGCCACAGCCTCACACTGGAAAGACATATTCAGCTGGTTATCTACCAGGATCCCTAAGTCTTTTTTTTTTTTTTTTTTTCAGATTAATTGATTTCCAGGATGCAATCTCTCTTTCTGTAGATTCCCCAAATTATGGCTTGTTTCTGGATCTTCCCCTGTACACAGTCAGTTATAGATTGTGATGGAGTAGCATCAGTTCTCTGGAAGGAGAGAAGAGAGGAAAATAGTTTCATTCAGAACCCTTTACCATCTCCATTGCCCAGGAATCCGCTATGGTCCTTCCTCAGATATAGGCAAAGAACCAGCTCCTGCACCTTAGAAGACGAGGACTAAGGCCAGATTTACGCTCCAGAGTTAGGTCGACGTAAGGCAGCTGTAAGTGTCTACACTGCAGCGTTGCTCCCCCTGCTGTAAGTCCCCCACTACACTGACCAAGTAACTCCACCTCCGTGAGCAGTGTAGAGCTTAGGTCGATGTAGTTAGGGTGATGCAGTGTCTGTGTAGACACTGCATTACTTACATGGCCTATCAGCTCCGCATGGAGCTCACAGCTGTGAGCCCTGCTGCTGGGTCCTGACAGTCTGGTCTATCAGCGCCCGGCAGTGGGGCTCCAGCACTGACAGCAGTGCTCGCACTGACAGCAGTGCTCACACTGCCAGGGGCATCCCTAGCTATTCTGGGGCCCTAGGAAGCCCCCTGACGAGATGGGGCGGGGCTGGGGGGGGGGGCAGCGGGAACCGCCCCTCAGCACTCTCTAGTGGTATGGCTGGGGCCAGGTTGTTGCATTTCCTGCTGCCGGTGAGTGCAGGTCTGGCCCTGCTTCATCCTCAGGAGAGTGGGGGCGAGGATGTGTCGGAGCAGGGGCGGAGGCTTTGGGGAAGGGGTGGAGTGGGGGCGGAGCAGGGGTGGGAAGAGGTGGGGCTGGGACGGAGCAGGGGTGGGGGCCATGGGGAAGTGGCGGGGCAGGAGCTGGAGCAGCATGCAGAAATTTCCTGGTGCCCAAATTTCCTGGTGCCCTTCACAGCTGCGTACTTTGTGTATGGGTAGGGATGGCCCTGCACACTGCTCTACTTAAATTGGAGCAAGCTCTCCTGGAGAAGACGTGCACCACTGGCAGAAGGAGGGTAGTGTGGACATGAAAAACTGCAGTAATTACTGCAGTGGCTGTATGTTGACCAAACATAAACCAACTTAATTGTCTAGTGTAGACAAGGCTTAAATGGAGAAGAGAGGAGACTGTTTAGGCTGTCTCACAAAAATACATAATAAGAGTGAATACTCACTGGAATTCCAGCCTGATGTGGATTAATTGCACAGGCATCTGCTTATCTCCAGAAAATGTCAACCAGCACCTGACTCATTTTCAAACTAAATTTAATGTTTCCTAGCAATGGCATTTTCCATTTCTGCAGTCACTCTCACTTCTGTACTTTCTGTCCCACACACCATCTGTCTCATTTTCTGTTTTTCTTATATTTTAAACCAGCATAATAATGGAAAAGACTAAAACCATTAATATTTATGAGACTAGTGTTGTCACTTAAGTTTCAAGGGGAACCGGTGTGGCTTGCTGCCGTACAAGCTGGTTCTGTGATCTCAAGCTAAATGGGGTCAGACTGGGCCATTACTTGGACGGGACACATACCAGGAACGGCTAAGGAGAGTTGATGATTCAGCAATACATGAGTACTGTGGTGATGGGCACTATGGAAAAACATCAGATAAATAAAATAGTAAGTGGCATTTGTTTCATGTAGTAAGAAATCAACTCTTGGGTAAGGAATGCCCCAACATGGTGGTAAATTGAGAGAAAACAATGGCTTTTTTTAACCATCTGTTCTTATTTCAGATTCCATGGGACTTAATAAAGTAGAGTTTGACAGGGTGTACAGGTGATTTGGTGTTCCCTAACAAGGATCCTATAGTCCTGCCACTCCCCACCCAGGCAGTGCCTCGATGAAGAGGCCCTGTCAAGCCAGATAGTGGCCTAGGTTTTATCGATTGTCTCCCAGCAAAGGTTCTGTTATGCCTCAAGTAGGCATGCCCAGCAAGGAGCTAATTAAGTTCAGCTGAGCCCAGTTGGTCTCAACACATTAAGGTGACTTATAAAGGATTTAAAATAAATTTGGGCTCTTATTTGCTCCTTTCTGATATATAAAGAATACCTGATGGCTCTTCCCCTTCCCATCCCCCCCATTTTTCTTTTTACCTTCGAAATAAATGTCAAGAATATTTGTCTGGTTTTGTTGGAGGAGCTTGGGGAAGTCTTAGGGACGTTTACTGTGAGTTGTAACACATTAAAAGAAGGGATGAGGGTGTTGAATCTTAAAAAAGGCTTTCTTTGTCCAAACCATTAGTCATGTAAGTTAAACAGGTGTTAATTAAAACAGGAATGGGCAAACATTTTGGCCCGAGGGCTACATCTGTGAATAGTCACGTCTGGGCTGCTGCCCAGCTGGTGCAATCCCGCAGCGGCCCCGGGGCGGAGGCATCGGCAGCCCAGCCCCGTTCATTCCCCTGCGGGACCCGAGCGGGATGGGGGTGCTGGGGCCTGCTGCACCCACTCCGGGGCTGCCGCAGGATAGCACCAGCTGGGCAGCAGCCCAGACATGACTGGCCAGGGGCTGGGCGCAGCGTGCACGCTGCTAGGTCCCTGCAGCAGGCCCAAGCTCGGGGGGTTTGGGCCCAGGCACCAGAGCCGCAGCCGCCGAGCTTGGCCATCGGCCGCTTCCTCCCCCCGCGGCAGTGGGAGCTGCAGCAGTGGCTGCTCCCGAGTCCCACTGCCCAGGGTGGGAGAACAGCCGCCGCCTGGCCCCACGGGCCACCCCCTACTCTCCCTACCGCCCGACTGAGTCCTGCCTGCTCGGGGCCAGGCCAGACTCTCACTCACCCTGGCCCCGCGCTTCCCCTGTGTCTCCCGGGCCTCCCTACAGCGCTTGTGGAGGAAGGGTGTTTTTTGTTGTTGTTTTTTGCCCTGCCCCCTCCCGCCACGCCCCCGCGTCCCGATATTTGACTTGGGTGATCTGGTCACCCTACCTGCAACTTACTGTGATTATCTCACTAGGTGTGACTTAGCTTTGCACCTGCAGTTTCACTCTTTATTTCTGTCATAAGCAAAGACAATGGTTTACCAGAGACCGGACAGCCATATGCAGAGCACAATGTTTCTGTCTTAAAACATTATAGATAAAATGTATAATAAAACAATAAAAGATCTAAGCACCTACTTAAGCTTACCAATCAGCTGCAAACAATCAAAACCACTTAGAGGTGAAAAAGGAACATTACAACAGATAGGAAATCACCCTATGAATACTGACAAAAGACTGTTTCTGTATAATACTGAAGGCAGAGACACTCTGTATCCACTCACTGAGCAGACCTTTTGAGGTACAGAGGCATTTTCATGAAAAATTAGATCCCGGTTCCTGTGAAGCCAGACAGCTCTGCAATAGTCCAAACTTCGTGTGTGAGAACGTGATATATTAAGTGTAGGCCCACATTTGCGTTTTATTGTTTTGTATTGTAACCATTTGTTTCCATCACTCTTGTTGTGAGTTGAATCTCTGTTTTTTCCTTAAACAAATCTTCTTTTGTTCTATTACAAGTTTTGTGTGATATACAGGAGTAAGAGTAAACTTGGGTACAGGAATAGTAGATCTGGGATTTCTGTGAGCAGACAGTGTGAGGGGCTGGATATCCCAGGGGAACACTTCAAAGAGACTCAGGTGCACCTATTGTTAACCTGCAAGGTGAAACAGGGCTGGCGTTATCCAGAGAAGTACTTGAGTGGCTGACAGGCTGGTGGTGTTAGGAACCTAACACCCAGCCATCATGGGGAAGGTTACCTCTCGGGAGAGGCAGGGGATAACAAAGTGACTCTCAGTCCTGAGTGCCTGTAGCACAGCTGACTCACTGGTGCAGTGCCTCCTGCTGGTCATCCAGGAATTAGCTTGATTCCAGCACTCAGAGCACCCCCTGCTGGCTGGTGTCTTACCTGCCTCAGGCCCCCATGTCCGTCCCAGACCCCAGTGCCCTTTACCTTGGGGTTCTGCCCCCCAGCAGTACTCCCACACTTTGGGTCTCCCCTCCTAGGGGAACCCCCTCATCCCTATGCCCTCCTTGCCTCAGTGGCTACTGCCAGTCATCATCTAGCCCCTTTCTCTGGGGCAGACTGCAGTCTGTAATGGCCGCTCATCACTGGCAAGGGGGTTGGACCAGCTGCTGCTGCCTCTGCCTATCCCCAGGCTGCACCTCTGTAGCCCCAGTACCTGCTTAGGCCTTAACCAAGGCCTCAGCTTGGGGAGTTGCTAGGCTGGAGCGCCCCAGCTCCTCTTGCCTTTCCCCAGCATTGCTCTGTGCCAGGTATCCCGTACTCCCAGGCAGCTAAGTCCTTCCTGCTCCCAGCTGGAGTGAGACTGACCCAGTTCCTCCCTTAGCCCTTATATCAGGGCCAGCTATGGCTGCCTCCCCAATCAGCGTACTTGAGTTGCCTTTAACCTTTTCCCCTAGGAGCAGGGTAACTGGCCCGCTACAGTGCCCCAAGAACCATCACCTCTCCACTTGAATTTTTTTGAGTTAATCGCATGAGTTAACTGCAATTAATCGACAACCGTAATCTTAAGTGTTACTAGTAATAAGAGTGTGTACAGAACTTTCAGATGGAAATTTAATTTTCAAGCTGTCAGAGTCCCTTTAAACTTCTCCATTTTAGTTCCTGGGCAGAGCTCAGTAATCCTCACCAACTAGCCAGCATACAATCCCTGGCTCAGAGAGGTAACATTTATAAAGTGAAATACATAGTTTCAAGCTAGGCCTGTGTTCATATCTGTCACGTGTGTAAAGTTGGATTTGCTAGTAAAATCCAGTCAGTCAGGCAGATGCAGCCTGGGTCAGGGACACCAGAAGGGGGCGGTGAGGGGGCCATGGCCCTCCCACTTTTTGGCGCCACAGCCTCTCCACCTGCCCGGAGTGGGGGGAATAGAGAGCAGCCCCCGGCCTGTGTCTCTGCCCCGCGGGGCTCCTCCCCCCCGCCCAGGGCAAGAAGCAGCTCCCCACAGCTGCCTACACGCCACATGCATCTCTTACCCGGACCTGGCTCCGGCTGGGGGGCCGCAGTCTGGCTATGGTAAGAGCCGCATGGGCAGCTGTGGGGAGCTGCGGACCCTTCTGCCCTGGGTCCGTGGCTCTCAGCCTGCTCCGGCTTCCAACTTGGCTGGGGGCGGGGCCTCAGGCAGAAGAGGAGGGGCGAGGGGCCCTAGCCCCCCCACTTTTGGGCAGGCTCTGCCACCCCTGGCCCAGGTGACTGAAAACTACACAATGACTGATTAATTAGCAACTCTCCTTGCCATATAGTGAGAATGGTGAAGCTAAATACCAGGTAGTAAGAAGAGCCATCAGAGTTGGTACGAGAAGAGCAATGGAGTACCAAAGAGAGCCCTGGATGCACTTCTGCTTCTCACAAGGAGTCATCAGCTGCAGTGTCTAAGGAAGTCATATTATGAGGCCAAGGAAAGTCCATTTCTCTCACCAATAATTTATTTTCAGCATAGAACACTGGGGTCCATTAGTTGCATGTGCCTGGTTATTCAGTGTGATTATATGGGATGTAGGTACACAGGCAGAAAACGGGTGACATCAGAACTGCGTAGCCTCCGTACAGCTATGAAGCCTTGCAGTAGTTAGCTGCCCTTGTAAGTACTGCCCAAGCCAAGCCAAAGAATTAATACAATTCTCCTGTCCTGCTGGCTTACCCACTGATGTTCTTACTTACCAAGGAACTAACTTTGTTTCACTTAATGCAGAAGATTTCGAACTTCCTCAAAATTTAAGTCAATTTGAATCTCAGCGTATTGCCCATAAACCAATGGCCTGGTGGAGAAGTTTAAAGGGACTCTGACAGCTTGAAAATTACCATATATACTCGTTCATAAGCCGAATTCTTTTAGTAAAAAAGGGAAGCACCAGAGAAGGGGGTCGGCTTATGAACGGGTATAGAGAGGGAGAGGTGGGACAAAGCCCCTCCCCCCAACAGAGGGAGCAAGGAGAGGCAGCACAGCCAGCAGAGCATCTCCACTTCTGGCCATGCTGCTCTCCCCCCCAGCCTCCGAAGCAGCTGCGGCTCCGGGGCTGGCAGGCTGCAGCCGTGCTGCTCGGCTCCACCCCCAGAGCAGGCTGTGGCCGCGCCGCCCGGCCCGCCGGAACACACTGCGGCCGTGCTGCCCATCCCAGCCTGCTTGAACATGCTGTGGCCGCGCCGCCCGGTCTGGCCCGGCGGAACAGGCTGCGGCCGCGCTACCCAGCCTGCCAGAGCATCTCCAGTCAGGCCAGAGACATCCTCCCCTGGCCCTCTCCAGGTAAGGTGGGAAGGGATGGGATGGGGAGAGTGTGGGGGTCCTGGGCTAGGGATGGGGTCCTATGGGCGGTGGTCACAAAGATTACTCCCCTGACCCACAGCTTCTGCCCCCTCAAAAT
This sequence comes from Malaclemys terrapin pileata, assembly GCF_027887155.1. NCBI lineage: Eukaryota > Metazoa > Chordata > Testudines > Emydidae > Malaclemys > Malaclemys terrapin. Next base: position 113,935,870 of record NC_071507.1, on the reverse strand, counting down.
TTCCCCACCAGTTGCTGTCCCAGCCTGTCAGGGTAAGCATCTGGCGCGCCGGGACACTTTATTTACTTAGGTTTACCTCTGTGCCTGTGGATGCTCGAGGTAAACAAACCATCTTGGCCCGCCAGCAGTTTATCCTGATGGCCCGGGAGCCAAAGTTTCCCGACCCCTGAATTATAGGGTCGGCTTATGAACGGGTCATAAAAATGTTCCATTTTTACTTATTTATCTTGGATACCGGCTTATGATCGAGTATATACAGTAAGTTTCCATCCTATTCACTTCCTCCATATCATTCATGATTTTATAGATCTCTGTCATATCCCCACCCCTTAGTCATCTTTTCTAAGCTGAACAGTCCCATTCTTTTTAATCTCTCCTCACATGGAAGCTGTTTGATTTGTCCTAATCATTTTCGTTATCCTCTGCAACTTTTCCAATACTTATATATCTTTTTTGAGATGGGGGCAACGAGAACTGCACACACTGTTCAAGGTGTGGGTATACCATGGATTTATATAGCTGTACTAAGATACTTTCTGTCTTCTTATCTCTCTCTTTCCTAATGGTTCCTAACATTCTGTTAGCTTTTCTGCCAGCCATTGCCCATTGAGTGTATGGTTTCAGAGAACTATCCACAATGTCTCCAACATCTTTCTTGAATGGTAACAACTAATTTATGCTCCCCTCATTTTGTATATAGTTGGGATTATGTTTTTCGATATGTGTTACTTTGCATTTACCAGCATTGAATTTCATCTGTCATTTTGTCACCCAGTTTAGTGAGATCCTTTTGTAACACTTTGCAGTCAGTTTTGAACCTATCTTTAGTAATTTTATATTGTCTGCAAATGTTGCCACCTCACTGTTCTTCCCCTTTCCCAGATCATTTATGAATATGTTGAATAGCACAGGTCCCAGTACAGATCAAAGGCTTTCTGAAAGTTCAAGTGCACTATATTGACTGGATCACCCTTGTTCACATGCTTGTTGACTCACTCAAAGAATGCTAGTAAGATTGGTGAGGCATGATTTCTGTTTACAAAAGCCATGTTGACTTTTCCCGAACATATCATGTTTATTTATGTCTCTGATAACTGTGTTCTTTACTGTAGTTTCAACCTGTTTGCCTGGTACTGAAGTTAAGCTTACTGGCCTATAATTGCCAGGATTGTCTCTGGAGCCTTTTGAAAAAATAGGTATTCTATTAGTTAACCTCCAGTGACCTGGTGTAGGGGCTGATTTAAGCGATAATTTACATACCAAAGTTAATAGTTCTGCAATCTCATATTTTAGTTCCTTCAGAACTCTTCAGTGAATACCATCTGATCCTGGTGACTTCTTATTGTTTAGTTCATCAGTTTATTCCAAAATTTCATCTATTGACACCTCAGTCTGGGACATTTCCTCAGATTTATCACCTAAAAATAATCACTCAGGTGTGGGAATCTCCCCCACATCCTCTGCAGTGAAGACCGATGCAAAGAATTCATTTAGCTTCTCTGCAATGGCCTTATTTTCCTTGAGTGTTCCTTTAGCACCTCGATCGTCCAGTGGCCCCACTGACTGTTTGGTAAGCTTCCTACTTCTATTGTACCTAACACTTTTTTTGTTCTTTCATGATAGAACAATTTCATACTGCTTGCACTGGCTACACTGACCCCTCAACTCCTAAACTAATTGATTCTTTTGCCAGTGTGATTGATAGTAGCACTTTATTTAGTTCCTGTGGAGTTGCATATGTATTGCCCATAAACTGGCCTCAAATGCCTGCTTCCAACTTTAATCTTTTCCTTGCAAATGGAATTCCTTGTTGGCCTCGGGGTGCTTATATCTTTGGCAGACCACTCAGTTGGGTTTAGCTCCTATGGGTATATCTACACTGCAATTAAAAACCCAGGGCTGGCCCATCTCAACTGACTTGGGCATGCAGGGCTCGGGTTAAGGGGCTGTTTAATTGTGGTGTAGATGTTTGGGCTCGGACTGGAGCCTGAGCTCTGAGACTCTTCCCCCCTCTTGAGATCCCAGAGCCTGGGCTCCATCCCGAGCCCAAATGTCTCCACTGCAGTTAAACAGCCTCTTAACCTAAACCCTGCAACCTGAATCAGCTGACTCGAGTCACCCTTCAAATGCTTTTTAAAAAGTTAAAATTTGGACTGTTTTTGAAGACAAGATATTAAAAAATAAACCACGTAGGGATTTACTGGATTTCTCCTCAATGTAAGAACTTTACTCTGTAGCTCACAGAAAATGAGGGGGAATGCCGAAGGGGGAAGCAATAGGGGAGAAAAAGTATGATAGCCCACCGACTCAGATGTAAACATTCTCTTTTTTGTAGGCCTGAAGTCCCTCTTCGTGCCTTTTCTGGCATTAGTACAAGAGCAGCTTTCAAAGGCATTTATTACTAGTTGTCTTCCTCAGCTACAAAGAAATATCATCGCAGAACTGTGGTCCTCCAAACACTTATTCACAGGAGTAATATAATGCAGTTTGCAGCAGTGTACAAGTGGCTGAACGGTAGTAAAGTGGAAAAGACCTGGTTATATAAATTCTTAAAGGAATTAGTATTCAGTGTAACACTATAGTTATTAAAGAAAATGTAATCATACAATATATTCTATAACTAGGCGAATTAAGTTTCCAACTAGAGAGATGTTTCTTCTTTATACACAGAACAGGTCCACTCCCAGAATACTACAGCAATTTCCAGCCCTCTACTATGGAAAGATAGAGGGGAAAACTGCTAGGCTCATAAAGGCTTTAGCGAGAATGGATTCCTGAAGAAAGGCAAGAGAACTAAATGTGTTTAATATGATTATTGGCTATAATACACAGAGGAATTGTGCAAAGAGGAGGGAAATAATTAGAAGTCTTCCTTCTTTTTAAGAGAAGTGTCAGAGTGCACAGTGTGTAAAGGATATGATTCACTGTCTAGTATTTGAGGGTAATGCATCCAGCACTGCTGCATCTGAGCATCTGTTGAGCAGCAAGGGTCATGTGATATAGTATTAAAAACACTCTAATGCAACTTTAACAAGTTCAGAAATACAAAATTAAGGTTTCCATAGCAATGGTAAGTCTCCCACATTATACTTATATAGTCTTTTCAGTTACAGTTCAATGTGTTATTTAATGTGCAGTGTGTGCAATGTGGCAGAGATAATGTTGCTATGGAAACCTTAAATTTTGCTTCTCCTAACTTGTGTGATCAAATATGAAACATTTGTATTGCATTACTGTAGATTTTTTTCATTGGATTCCTTTGCTTTTATTTAAGAAGGAGGAAAAAAAGACGAGAGAATTTTGGAATTGCACAATTGAATACAATAGGTTGTAAAATATACCACTTGGATTGGTTGAAAAAATGGGGTGTATAGTAGGGAATTTAAAACATTTTTAATTGGAATTTTTCATTTATCTTCTATTGTTTTTAAAATATTTAATACTTAAGAATGTGTCAATTTAGTCACAGGGTGGGTTTTTTAATTAATTTTTTAAAAAATCATTAAACTTCTTATTTTGAAAATGGCAAATGATAAATTATTTTTGATAATGTCATGACACATTTTGAAAAACAATTTTTCATGAACATTTTTAATATTGAAAAAAAACTTTGACCAGCTCTAGATAGTATTCAATGGAAGAATGAAAGATCTAGCTGCATTACTACCGAGGGCATGTCTACACTACCCGCCGGATCGGCGGGCAGCAATCGATCCAGCGGGGGTAGATTTATCGCGTCTATACTGAGCGCTCTTCCGTTGACTCCGGTACTCCACCAGAACGAGAAGTGCAGGCAGAGTCAACGGGAGAGCGTTAGTGATCGACTTACCGCAGTGAAGACACCCACGGTAAGTAAATCTACGTAAGTCGACTTCAGCTACGCTATTTACGTAGCTGAAGTTGCGTATCTTACATCGACCCCGTGCAATGGTGTAGACAAGCTCTGAGTTTCACTGTATAGTACTAGGAGGTTGTAAAACTCAGTAATACCACAGGAAGTAACCTCATTGAGGGGCACTTTTTTTTTTTTTTTTTTTTTTTTTTTTTACACTAAGGTTTTGTAATAAATGTTTGATCCTAAATGAGAGAGCTTCCATTTACTTCAGTGGGGTGGGATCAGGCACTTCAAATTTTACCCGATAAGATGCTGAGTATCTTCAACTCCCATTAAAGTCAGTATCTAAGTAGCTTATAATTTTATTTTTAAAACTTTCTTTCAAATTTACATATTGACTGGCCTCAGTCTTGCAAACATACACACATGTTTAACTTTACACACCTGATTTCTCCCACTGAACCCATTTGCACTATTTACATGTATAACAATAACCTCATTCATAAGTATTTGCAGCAATGGGAATTAATTATAAGTGCAAAATATTATTGTTACAGTAATTGGTGGGTGTAAACATTGAACTGTATTACAAATAGTTGTCTATATTTATTCTTTAAAAGTTCTTACCTTGAAGAGCCAAGTATATTTCTCCCCCTCCTTTTCATTTTTTCTCCTCAGAGTAAAGTCTGTTATTGGGTTGGGGTGAAAAATTAAATTTTAAAAAACCCATAAATGCTTACTTTACTGTAAAAAGAACAGGAGTACTTGTGGCACCTTAGAGACTAACAAATTTATTAGAGCATAAGCTTTCGTGGGCTACTGCCCACTTCTTCGGGTGCATATAAAGTGGAATACAGACTAACACGGCTGCTACTCTGAAACCTTACTTTACTGTGCAACTCAGAGCACATAGCTTTCCCTAGTCACTAACACAGAATGGAAAGGGCACATATTGAGACAGGCAGACAGCTGCATGACAGCTATCACTGTGTAACTAAATAGGGAGGTGTGGAACAAATTTATGCTTTCTTCAGGCCCAGACCTTACTCTTCGTGAATTTCACCCTGGTGCCAGGAAGACCCAAACCCCCACCTCTGCACCACCGATGCCCTGTGGTGTGTCTGCTGCACAGTGGATTCTCCCTACTGTCTCTATCATGGAGGCACTTTTTCCAAGTTTTCTCACATAGACTAGCAAAAAAGAAGCAATTGTTGTGTTTAGCCAGCCATGAGATCTGTGATTACATGGATCCACTGGCCCAAAGTAATCTATGCATGTGACACAGGAGGGCTGCTGCTATGACCACAGAGTGGAATAGTGGTCCTGGGAAGGGGAGTCAGCATGGCAGCCCCATGCCCGGGCTCTGGGTTAATGGGTGGATTTTTGCCCACCTATGCTGCCTACTTCACTCTCATAAAACATACAGCCTGTATGTAAATTAGAGACCCAATCTTATGGGATTCCAGGGGCTTCTGTATAGCTTATTTAGGTTAAGCTTTCTATCTACCCAATGTGACTCAGTGCTCAGTCTAGATTCTAGAAGATACCATTAGACATGTTTAGTTTTGCAGTTCTCAAACTCTGGATTTGTGTCTCCAGAGATAACATGCTTGTTAACAGCAAAAATGTTTTTAAATAAATAATATATAGAGGTGAGAAATAACAGACCTCAACCCTATTGTCCCTCTGCAAATTTGTGTACATAGAGTCAATTGTTGGGGGCGGAATAGATCTGGACAAGGAGAAGAAGTCTCGAAATATATGTGAGAAGGGAGGGACAGGCAGTAGAAACAAAAGTGAAACTGTTTGAGCAGCATATTCCAGAAGTGTTGAGGTCTTTCTGAGTGTAGCCTTCATTGATTTGAGATGTACCATACCATTCTCTTACTAGAAGGGAAAACCTATAATGGCAGCAGGCCTAAAAGAGACCCAGTTTGGGAATATTTTAATGAAGTTTCTCTACCTGTGAGTAAGACAGGCATGCGTGCAAAATGCAAACAGTGCAACAAAGAAATGCAAGGCCTGGTTGCCGGAATGAATGACAGACTGAAGAACTTCAGAAAGATCTCAGAAAACTAAGTGTTTGGGCAACAAAATTGCAAATGAATGTTAATGTGGATAAATGTAAAGTAATGCACATTAGAAAAAATAACCCCAACTATACATACAATATGATGGGGCTAATTTAGCTACAACTAATCAGGAAAGAGATCTTGGAGTCATCGTGGATAGTTCTCTGAAGATGTCCACGCAGTGTGCAGAGGCGGTCAAAAAAGCAAACAGGATGTTAGGAATCATTAAAAAAGGGATAGAGAATAAGATGGAGAATATCTTATTGCCCTTATATAAATCAATGGTACGCCCACATTTTGAATACTGCGTATAGATGTGGTCTCCTCATCTCAAAAAAGATATACTGGCATTCAGTGATGAGCTCCCAAAATCCTAATAACCGGTTCCCTACCGGGTCTTCGGCGGCACTTCGGCGGCGGGGGGGTGGAGGGTGGCCTTCACTTGCTCCGGGATTTTGGTGGCGAGTCCTTCACCCAGAGCAAGTGAAGACCCCCCCCCCCCACCGAAGTGCTGCCGAAGACCTGGTAAGGAACCGCGCAGTGAGTACCCACTTCCGGCCCCCAACTGCCCCCCTTGGAACCCGCAACCCATCAACCTGCCCCCGTCCCCACTCCTTATCCCCTGACCACCCCCTCCCGAGACCTCCTCACCTAACTGCCCCCCAGGACCCCACCCCCTACCCAACTCGCCCCACTCCCTGTCCCCTGACTGCCCCAACCCCATCCACCACCACCCCGACAGACCCCCGGAACTCCCACGCCTACCCAACCCCCTCCGTCCCCTGACCACCCCCCCCCAGAACCTCTGCCCCCTCCAACCGCTCCCTGCCCCTTATCCAACCCCTCCTCCTAGCCCTGGCCCCCTTACCATGCTGCTCAAAGCGGTAGGAGCTGCCCAGAGCTCTGGGGCTGGCAGTGCGGCGCGCTGGGGCTCTGCGACCGGGGGGGGGGGGGGGGAGCGGGGGAGGGGCCAGGGGAGCCTCCCCAGCTGGGAGCTTAGGCGGGCCGGACTGGATGGTCCCGTGGGCCGGATGTGGCCGGTGGACCGGAGTTTGCCCACTCGCCGGCCCCTTTACAACCGGTTCTAAATTTAACAACAGGTTCTTGCGAACTGGCTCCAGCTCACCACTGCTGGCATTAGAAAAGGTTCAGAGAAGGGCAACTAAAATGATTAGGGGGTTGGAACGGGTCCCATATGAGGAGAGATTAAAGAGGCTAGGACTTTTCAGCTTGGAAAAGAGGAGACTAAGGGGGGGATATGATAGAGGTATATAAAATCATGAGTGGTGTGGAGAAAGTGAATAAGGAAAAGTTATTTACTTGTTCCCATAATATAAGAACTAGGGGCCACCAAATGAAATTAATGGACAGCAGGTTTAAAACAAATAAAAGAAAGTTCTTCATACAGCGCACAGTTAACCTGTGGCACTCCTTGCCTGAGGAGGTTGTGAAGGCTAGGACTATAACAGCGTTTAAAAGAGAACTGGATAAATTCATGGAGGTTAAGTCCATTAATGGCTATTAACCAGGATGGGTAAAGAATGGTGTCCCTAGCCTCTGTTTGTCAGAGGGTGGAGATGGATGGCAGGAGAGAGATCACTTGATCATTACGTGTTAGGTTCACTCCCTCTGGGGCACCTGGCATTGGCCACTGTCAGCAGACAGGATACTGGGCTGGATGGACCTTTGGTCTGACCCAGTACGGTCATTATTATGTTCTTCCTCAAACACTCACTCCATGTACAGATAATATCAGACAGTATCACCACAGTGGTCTATATAAACAAACACGGAGGGACAAAATCTCGTCCCCCCCAGCCTGGAAGCAATCAGACTTTGGAACTGGTACATCAGAAACCACATTATGAAACATACCTCCTGGGTGTTCACAACTCCCTGGCAGACAGGTTAAGCAGAAGCAGACCACGAATGGAAGATCCATGACAGAATTCTAACCAACATATCTGCACAATGGAATACACTGCTTTGGGATCTCACTGCTTCCCAGCCAAACAGAAAGCTTCCCATCTATTGCTCCAGGGGAACCAGATACCATGATTCCCAGGACAGTGTTCTCTTGATGGGATGACCTCAGATATGCCTATCCTCCCTTCCCCCTGCTATCACAAGTTGTACAGCATGACAAAGCCACCATAATCCTCCTAGCACGCTACTGGTCCAGAGATCTCTGGTTCACGGAACTACTAACGATGTCCTCATGCCTACCAATCAGGATCCACCCATTTCAAGATCTCCTAAGCCAAATAGGGGGGAAATCAAGCAACCCAATCCAGGCTGACTCCACCTCATGGCCTGGCATTTGGATGGGTGTCAGAAATAGAATGTTCATTCTCTATCCCTATTCAGAAAATCCTTAACCAAAGTAGAAAAGATTCTACCAGAGCCTGCTACCAGGCTACATGGTGGCACTTTTCAGCCTAGGAACAAGGTCAGCAGGGCCGGCTCCAGGCACCAGCTTGGCAAGCAGGTGCTTGGGGCGGCCACTCCAGAGAGGGGCGGCAGGTCCAGCTATTCGGCAGCAATTCGGCGGACGGTCCCTCACTCCCGCTCGGAGCGAAGGACCTTCTGTCAAATTGCTGCCGCAGATTGCGATCGCGGCTTTTTTTTTTTTTTTGGCAGCTGGCCCTGAAGGTCAGTAACATTCATTTGATACAGTGGGCATTCCGGTTATCCTAGACTATCTCCTTTCATTAAAGACTTCAGCTCTGGCCCTTAGCTCACTGCAGGTACACCTAGCAGCAATTAATGCCTTCTTCCCTCCAGTGGAGGGATGTTCTGTCTTTACACATCTGGCTACTGTGCAGTTTATGAAGGGCTTGATCAGGACCTTCTCATTGGTCATTAAACCTACGCCTCAATGCGACCTTAACCTTTTCCTGTCAACACTCACAGGTCAACCCTTTGAACCTATGGCAACATGTGCTATGATCCACCAGTCCATGAAGGTGGCATTCTTAGTGGCAATCACCTCAGCTTGAAGGATCATTGAGGTAGGAGCCATAAAGGCAAATATTCCTTATACAATATTTCACAAAGAGAAGGGCTCCCTTAGGTTACACCCTAAATTTCTCCTCATGATTTTTTCTGAGTTCCATACCAATCAGTCAATACACTTACCTGTATTTTTCCAAAACCCCATGCTTCTTCCAAAAACAGGAGACTTCACTCCCTCAATGTCAAATGCACTCTGGCGTTCTACCTACAAAGAATCAAACCAAACCCATCCAAGACTCTTTGTTGCCATAGCAGAAAGATAACGTGGAAAAGCATTATCCTCACAGAGGACTTCTAAGTGGGTTTTGGGATGCATCTTAGAATACTACAAAATAGCAAAACTTTCCCCTCCTGGGGATATTACAGATTATTCCATGTATTGTGGAAAATTTACCACACGGTTGATTTTGGATCAGACAGCCTGAGGCTCCTTTATTGATCAATCAAACATGCATGCATAAGGCAGCCGAACACCCACCCGACAGATAAAATACAGGAGTGTTTATAGGACAAAACCACAATTAATAATACATACTTTTTTATCAGCATTATTGCCATATTTGGAATACAATATCAAGGGAATATAGCATAGCAAGCTTTCTTGTTATTCTTAGTTTGCCCTTTGCAGTTTCTTGCTCTGTCACCTGACATCTATTAATCATAATCTGTTACAAAGGTTAATTCTACTTTTATAATTTCTACAGTTAGTTCTGCTTTTATGATTTCTGTCTACCCTTCTCCTTTTTACCTCCCCCCTTTGCTCCAGGTCACACATACAGTTCACCTGACCCTACATACAGTTCACTTGACCAAAGTTTAGGCCTTAGTCCATTTTTCCTCCACACATGTGAGAACAAGACAGCCTCCATTGAACCTTTATTGGACATTCCACTGTAAGACATTTTCAGAGCAGCAACTTGGAGCCACAGTACATCAGCTACACTGCTATTTGTACTTTCACTAGCTCAATGAGAGCTATCGCAAGTACGTGTACACGAGCAGGGGAATCACATTCCTAACTACTAGTGGAGGCATAGCCTCTGAAATATTGTTAGGACTTTCAGGTTTAATTCAAAATGTGTAATGGTAGAAGCATGAGAGGAAGTAAGGAGCAGTAGATAAACCACAGGAATGGGAACTGAGAGGTCTGTGGCTCTGTCACAGATTTGCAATATGATCTGAAGGGGAGTCTCTTAACCTTCCTGGGGCTCAGTTTCTCATCTGTAAAAGGGTGGTAATGCTATTGCACAGAAACGTTGTCGGGTTTAATTAAATAAATAAAGAGTGTAGTGTTTTTTCAACATTTGAGAACCAACTAGAGCCCCAGTCCTACAAACACTTATGCACGTGCATCACTTTACACATGCAAGTAGCCCTGTTGACTTTAAGAAGTATATCATTCATTCTGTTTTTAAAAATGTTATATAGGGTTTTTCTGGAACATTCATCTTCCTATACGATATCTGATAAGAAAACACTAGCGTTTTCTCTTTGTAAAGCATACAGGGTTTGATTCTTTGCTGCGTTGCCTTGTGTTGCCATGTACGCTTGTGCAACATGGAAATGAAATGCTGCCAAAACAGAGTGTTGGTGTTTTACACCAGCTTTGCACTGCTGTACATGCAAACACAAGATGCAAGGGAGTGAAGGTTTCCTTTAAACCTATATGGGAATGAACTTCTACAATGAGACTTACCAAAACCCTTACAATTTAGATAGTCTGTTGAGAGCTACTTTTAACCTTCAATATTATACAACTCACCCCATATTAATGAATTACCATGTTATTTTCCAGTTTTTTTTTTCTAACAGCAACAGCTGAATTGCACACCATGATGTATTGCAGCATGTGGAAAATAACTTGATGGTGTCTGGTTGCCAAGTATTAAGGGCACAGGAGACTAAAGCAAGATGTTTTTATCTTTGACAAATACCATTGTTACTCGCAGCATGGAATTCCTTGCATTTTTATTCACTTACTCATGTTCTGTGAGGAAACATAGTGATTTGATTTGGGGCACAAACCTATTCCCAATTAAGTCAATAAAGGTTTTTCTGCTGAGTCCACTGGAAGCAGGATCATGTCTTTGGATTGGAAACAGTGTTGACACATTTTTTATTCTAGTTTTCAGTAGAAGGTATAGTGATCCCACAAGATGGAGCTACCATAGAAAATCTCTGTCTTCATTTAGCCTTAGAAATACAAGTCTGCATTGGTCTGATACCCAGCTAAGTTTATTTTGAACAAAATCCCCACAGAAATCTTTTCCATGTATTCAATTTCAAGTCTTTTATTTCTCTGTGTGTTTTCGAGTTGTATTAGATCAGTGATTTTCAACCTTTTTTCATTTGTGAACCCATTAAAAATTTTCAAATGGAGGTACGGACCCCTTTGGAAATCTCGGACATAGTCTGCAGACCCCAGTTTGAAAACCACTGTTCTATGATAATGGTGACCTTTCGCAGATCCCTTAGACCAGGGGTCTCAAACTCAGATGACCCTGAGGGCCGCATGAGGACTTGTGCATTGGCCCAAGGGCCGCATCACTGACACCCCCACCACTGCCTCTGTCCCCGTCCCCACTCCACCCCTTCCATTAGGCCCCGCCCCTACCCCACCTCTTCCCACCCCTTCCCTGCCCCATTCCAATCCCTTCCCTGAAGTCCCCACCCCAGCGCTGCCCCCAGGGGGTGCAGAAAGGGTGCAGGGTGCAGCAGGGGCTGAGGGCAGGGAGTTGAGGTGCAGGAGGTGTGCAGGGTGCTCAGGGCAGGGAGTTGGTGTGTGGGGTACAAGAGGGGTGCGGCGGGGGGTGGAGTGCAGGGTGCAGCAGGTGGCTCAGGGCAAGGAGTTGGAGTGTGTGATGAGGCAGGGGGCTCAGGGCAGGGAGTTGGGGTGGGAAGAGGTGGGGCAGGGAACAGCAGGAGGGGTGCGGGATGTGGCAGGGGGCTTAGGCAGGGAGTTGGGGTGTGGGATGCCGCAGGGGGCTCAGGGCAGGGAGTTGGGGGTGCAGGAGGGGTGTGGGATATGGCTGGGGGCTCAGGGCAGGGAGTTGGGGGTGTTGGAAGGGTTCAGGGTGTGAGCTCCAGTCTGGTGCCGCTTACCTAGAGCGGCTCTGGGGTGGCAGCGGCGCTCACGGGGGCCAGGGCAGGCGCCAGTGTCCCTGCAGCCGCTGGGGGAGGGGGAGAGGCTCGGGGTTCCCTGCTTGTGCTGCTCTTGCCGCTCCTCCAGGTACCTCCCACGAAGCTCCCATTGGCCACGGTTCCCTGTTCCCGGCCAATGGGAGCTGCGGGGGGGGGTGCCTGGAAGGAGGCAATGCTGGAGCCCTCTGCCTCCTTCCCCCTCTCCCCCGGCCCAAAGGGGCACGCTGCTGGCTGCTTCAGAGAGCAGTGTGGGGCTCGCAGCGTCAGGAGGCAATCCCATGGGTAGGCAGAGGGGTGGGGGGTGGCGTGGGGAGCTTGGCGGGCCCGTCCCGCGGGCCGTGTGTTTGAGACCCCTGCCTTAGACATAGTCTGTGGACCACAAGTTGAAAACCACTTTATTAGATTTTACAAGTGCAGTATCATTGCAAGAAACACTGTAGGTCTGCTGCTTCAACTCTTACTCACCCAAACACATTGAAATCAATGGAAATATTTGCATAAGTAAGGATTACTCTTGTGAGCAAGGATTGCATGAGCAGACTCAATCTCACCCCAATGAGGAAGCTTTCCAGGTGTAGTCTAGCAAGTTGATTGGACCATGACATTTTGCAAAGACAAAGAGCTTATTCATATTTGTGTTTTGGAAATTTCTTTAAAATTCACATGGTAATCAGTACCTTGATTACATAATTGAGGGTAAAAATTCCCTGGTTTTCTTAAGGTAACCTTCTTATAACTTCTGCATTTATTGTTCATGGCACTTAAATCTAATTTAATAAAATGTAGCTCAGGCTAAATTATATGTCTGTGCTGGAGCTTACTTATAAGCCTCCAATCTTATTTGTAGTTGCAGGATTCTGCCAGAAGAAAGAACTAAATAAGCTGTGGCTTACTCTAATCTTTGCTGGCTATGCATTTCTGTTGCCTTTTTATCCTGAGACCCTGCAGTGTTGTTCTTCTACTTGGTTTTTTATGATTGCAGCAAATGAAATGAACTAGTTGATCATGACAGTAATTCAAAGTAAACCTGATTGGTCCAGTCATTGCTGAATAATGTAATGAAAATTGACATCGCCTTTCACTGTGCAGGTATAGTGTTAAAATCCACCTGCTTGTTGTACTGTTTGAATAAATGGAAAGGCATGTTAAAATGAATATTTCTTTAAAGACTTGATAATATATGTGCTTCAGCCCAGTAACCCACAGCATGTAAACCTTATTCTCATTTCCACGACTTGATAACAAATCAGAATCCTCACACTCCAAACTTACTTGCTTCACAATAAGTCTGTATTGAATAAGCTTCTTCTGTCACAATCATGAAACTGTGTAGGTGGATCCTTGCACCCGCATAGAGCCCCATTGACTTTACTGGGTTCCATGTGTGCACAGAGATCTGCCCTCTTGAAGCCAGTTGCAGGATCAGGTCCCTAATTAGTAAAATGGAGTAAATACTTCCACTTGCATTGCTCTAGCTTGCTGAACTCTTCCTTTTTTCACTCTGATCCATATTTCAAGATCATTCTCAGAGTGCTGTATATAATTTTTCCTTAAGAAACCCCCCCCCCCCACACACACACACACACTACTACTACTTCATTTTTATAATGTTGAGTCCTTTTTGCTACCTATTTTCTGGCTGTTTTATTGGTAATATCCTTGCTGCTATCACTGTGTCCTTATATGTGTCAAATTGACATTGAAACAAATAAAACCCTGCATGTTTTCTTACATTTCAAATATAGTCCTCTCCAAGGAAGCAGATTGAAACAGAACCCTGTGTTTAGATTGTAAGCTCTTTGGAGCAGGGAATCTCTCTTCTATGTTACATGTGTGTGCAATAACTAATACAGTTGAGCCCTGATTCAGGCCTCTTAACAATAATAGGAAGCAATCAAATGTATCTGTCCTCCACTTAATAATATAGTGGTTATTCTGTGCTAGAAATTCAGAAAGCTGTTGAAATGCAGGCTCAGACCTGCTATGTCTTCCATTGTTTGTTGGAGAACCTAAAGAGAGAAGGATGGTCCAGTGGTTAGCATGCTAACCTGGGACTTCGGAGACCTGGGTTCAGTTTCCTGCTTTGCTACAGACTTCCTGTATGATATCAGCAAGTCATTTAGTCTCCATGTTCCTCTGTTCCCCATCTGTAAAATGGAAATAATAGCACTTCCCTACCTCTCAAGAATTTTGTCAGGAAACATACAACAAAGATTGTGAAGCATGTATATATTACAGTAATGGGGGACATGGAAGAGAGAAAAGTGCTAGATCTTGTATGGGTTAGGCCTGGTCCGCTACAAACTTAGGTTGACATAAGCCGCGTTAAGTCAATCTAATAATGTGTTTCTAGACTACTGTCAAAGTTCGACTCAGGACTCATAGTTTGTCAGACCACTCTGTTTTATTAGCACAGCGCTCTGCTAATACATTCAGATAATGTGAGCCCCCATGCAAGATTCAAACAGTCTTATTTATACAGATAAAAGGGTGCGAACTAAACAAAGGGACAGAGAGAGCAAATTGAAGAATTTGCCTAGGGCACAATATGCATATCCTACTTCCTTATTAGCTCTTATTATCTAAGGCTAATGCTTCACCAATCGCCCTTAAGTGGAGCAACTGATTAACAGTTTCCTGACACCTGGATTGCAGCATTTCATACAGCATTCTTTAATTCATTCTATTTCTTTAATATAATTCATTTCACTTTCACACTACCGAATCCCTTCCGCCGACCTAAGTGGCCTGTAAAGTCGACTTCTGTACTCCACCTCTGCGAGAGGCGTAGCGCTTGATTCGACATCCACGAGTCGACATGGGATAGTGTAGACACTGCACTGTGTAATTCGAATGAATTGGCCTCCAGGAGGTATCCCACAGTGCTCCCCTGTGACTGCTCTGGAGATACTTTCAACTTCACTGCAAGTCAGCCAGGTACACAGGAAACAGCTGCTCCCCTGTTAAAGCCCTGGGAACTTTTGAATTTTCATTTCCTGTTTGAGCTGCATGTAGAGTTCACCAGCACAGTTGATCTTGGAGACTCAAGGCCGCAAATGCGATCCAGCATGGAGAACACAGGAGGTGGTGGATCTTATTGTTGTGTGGGGAGAAGAGTCTGTGCTGACAGAGCTCCGATCCAGCAGATGAAACGCTGACATTTATGCCAAGATTGTACGGGGCATGATGCGGGAGAAGGGCTACACCAGGGACATGCAGCAGTGCCGCGTGAAAATAAAGGAGCTTTGGCAAGCATACCAGAAGACAAGGGAGATGAACAGTTGTTCTGGTTCTGCCCCATGAGGAGCTGCATGCGATTCTTAGCGGTGATCCCACCACTACTCCAAAATTCTCCGTGAATACCTCCCAAGAGCCCCGTGTGGCCTTGAGCAACAGTGATGAGGATTTTTTGAGGAGAAGGAGAATGCGCGGCAGGAAAGCAGAGGATCCATTCTCCCTGACAGCCAAGAACTGTTTTTAATGCTGGAGCCCATCCCTACACAGGACCAGTTGGCAACGGAGTGTAATGCCGGGGAAGGCACCTCTGATGAGTACACATTCCCAATCAAACCGTAGGGGTTACAGGCTATCATTTTTTACGTTTAATCTGAACAAAAAAGTAGGTGTAGAGGGTATCGGTGGCCAGTCCAGCTATGCAGAGGGTGCTCTCCGAAAAAGACTGTTTACGTGCACAGGGATGGCCCAGGAATCCTCCATGGAGATCTCTAGGAAGCTTTCATGGAGGTACTCTGCAATCTTTTGCAGAAGGTTTCTGGAAAGGGCTACCTTATTTCGTCCTGGTAGGACACTTTCCCGCGCCACTCCAGTATTAACTCTGCAGCACACAGCATTGCAGCATAAGGACCAGGTCTGTACCCAGATGCTTGCAGAATCTGCTCCTTTGCCGCCTCTGTTACCCTCAGGAGAGTGATATTGTTAGGGTCACCTAGGAAACAGGGTAAGTTTTCAATGCTAGTCCTTAAACTGCAAACAATTTAACAAGTAATCTGCCCCCTGTTTGGTGAAATCTGGGTCACACAACCACGCTTTCCCAAACATGCCATAGTTATGATTGGAAGGGATCACCATGTACTGCAAGCAGCATTATAAAAATAACAAAACAAAACAAAACAGGGGTGGCGGGGTGGCAGCTTCCTGTTTGTTCTCCCCCCCCCCCCCCCCTTGATACTGCTTTTGTAAAAACCAATCTATTTGGGGGAGGCTTTACACTGGTGCCTGTCCTCAAGCACCATCCAGGTTGCTAGGGGAAAGGGGGCTTTTCTCAAGTTCCAACCTGTGATCCCAAGGATGTCTTCACAAAAGCAGCAGCACAAGGCCTCTCACCCATGCCTCATGGCCTTACTCACCATGGCTGGAGCAGCAGACCGACTCTTGCAATAGCCAGTGGTTGTGATTACGTTGTGGCTTGCAGTGAAGTGTATTGAGGGGTGTTTTATTATAAAAAAAAAAATTAAGCTTGCACCAGAAACAATGTATGCACTGTCAATACTCCCTTGTGCTTTGCATTCATTGCAGCTGAAACCTTGTCTGTTGCAGCATCCTCCACACTGGGACAGAGACTTTCCCAGATTAGAAGGCGGAAAAAGAAGACTTGGTAGAACATGTTCAATGAGTTAATGCGCACTTCTGAGAGTGATAAGATGGAGCTCAGAGCATGGAGGATTACACTGTCCAAGGACATGGACAGGGAGGCAGGAGAGCATGTAGGGAATAGGAGCGTGCCACACAGGAAGGGATGCTGCGGATTATGAAGGCGTGTTGACATGTTGAGTGTCTGGCTGAGGTTCAAGGAAGGCAGCTGGATGCTAGAGTCCTTCTGCAGCCTATGCTGAACTTGCTGCCCATAGTCACCCAGTTCTACATCCTCCTCACACAATGTCCTATGAGGCAGAGGAGGGGGGCGAAAGTTTGATATCCCTTGCACTCAACACCAGGGGAGGGTCCTTGTACCCGAAGGCACCCATTTCTACACCTTTGATTGTTATTGCAGTGCACTTATAAGCAAACTTCCTTGTTCCCTCCTCCCCCCCAGTGTTATCAGTCCTTTGCCCCAGGTTATCTTACTTTTCTTTGCTGTCTCTGTGTGTTTGTGTGCAAAATAAAACATAATGGATTGAGGAGAAAAGATTCTTTATTCATTCAACACATGGTGGTTGGTGGGGGTGAAGTTTACAGGGGAGAAAATGCAATGGAGGGGACAGTTTGGTAAGGAACAACACAGATAACGGTCACATTATTCTGGCTTATTGCTGAAACTGGTTTTCAAAGCTTCACAGAGACGCGAGCCTAGGGTTACCATACGTCCGGATTTTCCTGGACATGTCCGGCTTTTTGGGCCTCAAATCCCCGTCCGGGAGGAAATCCCAAAAAGCCGGACATGTCCGGGAAAATAGGGAGGGAGGGGCCGCCGGTGTTCGGCCGGGGGCCGGGGCCGGGCTGGGGCTGGCGCCCCAGGGCCCGAGCCAAGCCGGGCGGGAGACGCCGGGGCCAGAGCCTCTTGGCCTGGGCCGGCCGGTCGGCCACCGGAGGGAGCCACTCGGCCGGGGGGGGGTCGGACTGGGCTGCGCCTCCTCGCACCCCCCAGCCCCAGCCCCAGCTTGCCTGCTGCCTGCCTGCCTGCTTCAGGCTTCCCGCGAATCAAATGTTCGCGGGAAGCAGCGGAGTTGGGAAGGGGCAGAGGCGGGGCTGGGGGGCGGAGTTGGGGCAGGGCCGGGGACCCGTGGAGTGTCCTCATTTTGGACACTTAAAATATGGTAACCTTACACGAGCCCCTTGATGTGCTCTTCTTATTGCCCTGATGTCTGGCTGTTCAAAATTGGCGGCCAGGTGATCTGCCTCAACCCCCCACCCCAGCAGAAACTTTTCTCCCTTTGTTTCACAGAGATAATGGAGCACACAGCAGGGAGCAATATCAATGGGGATATTGCTTTCATTGAGGTCTAACCTAGTAAGCAAACAACACCAGCAATTTTTTAAACATCCAAAGGCACATTCCACCACCATTCTGCACTTAGTCAGCCTATGGTTGAACCAGTCCTTACTGCTGTCTAGACTGCCTGTGTATGGCTTCGTGAGCCGTGGGAGCAAGGGATAGGGGCTGGGTCTCCCAGGATCACAAGTGGCATTTCAACATCATCAATGGTTATTTTGCGGTCTGGAAAGAAAGTTCCCACTTGCATCTTTTTGAACAGACCTGTGTTCCTAAAGATGTGTGCATCATGCATCTTTCCCAACCATCCCAGGTTGATGTTGGTGAAATGGCTCCTGTGATCCACCAGCACTTGCAACACCATTGAGAAGTACCCCTTTTGGTTTATGTACTCTTTGGCAAGGTGGTCTGGTGACAAGCTAGGGATATGCGTTTCGTCTATCGCCCCGCTGCAGTTAGGGAATCCCGTTGCAGCAAAACCATCCACTATGTCCTGCACGTTGCCCAGAGTCACTACCCTTCTTAGCAGTAGTCTGTTGGTGGCCCTGAAAACTTGGATCACAATAGATCCCACAGTAGATTTACCCACTCCGAATCGATGCCCCACTGACTGGTAGCAGTCTGGCATTGCAAGCTTCCACAGAGCTATCTCCTCTCGCTTCTCCACTGTCAGAGCAGCTCTCATTTTAGAATTGCTGTGCTTCAGGGCTGGGGAAAGCTCTTCACACAGTTCCTGGAAAGTGGCCTTATGCATTCAGAAGTTCTGCAGCCACTGCTCGTCATCCCATACTGCATAACGATGCGGCCCCACCAGTCAGTGCTTGTTTCCCAGGCCCAGAAACAGCGCTCAACTGTGTCAAAGTGATGCATGACTGTCACCAGCAACTGCGAATTGCTCTGCTCTATGTCTTCTAGCAGGGCTGCTTGTGTGGCATCACATTGTTCCATGCAGCGGCTCCTATATTGGCTGTGTAAATACTGCAGGATAAGGTGCGAGGTGTTTGTAATGCTCAAAACAACAGCGTACAGCTGAGCAGGTCCATGCTTATCGTGCTATGGCATCCGTGTGGGTAACCCAGGTTTATGAAAAAAAGTGCAAAAAAGGCTTGGTTTGTTTGCCATTGATTTCAGGGAGGGAGATAGGTAAGTGCATCATGGGAGGCTAATGCCATGTTCCCATAACCACCTGTGCCAATGTTTTGGTCCCATAAGGCATTGCAAGCCCAACCCAAAATTCCACTCTGCTACGTGCAGTGTGGGATAGCTACCCACAGTGCAGTGCTCCGTGCGTCGATGCAAGCCCTGCATCACAGGATGCACTCTGTCGACACAACGAGCATAGTGTGGACACGCAAGATCGACTTGCTTAAGTTGGAGGCTTGATGTCGACTTACATACAGTCAAACTTAACTTTGTAGTGGAGATGTGGCCTTAGATTTTCACAGTTTCTCTGTGGGATGTGTCTGTGTGTGGTGACATTTTTCATGTGTGTGATTCTTAAACTTGTTGCACAAAGTGACAAGCACCAGATAAAGCACCAGATAAACTGAATGTCATATCAAAATACCAGAATCTGTTTCATGCTCATCTGTGAACTAATATTGTTGAATATACCATCAGCAATGTGCACAGCTCAGGAAAATAGTACTTGATGCTTGAGAACTCTGCCGCAGAGCCAGTCAAAAAGTGATTATAGGTTGTTACCCTGGTGTGCACCAAACAGACTTATTTAAAGAAAACAAATGACTTGGAACACAAATAACAAAATGTTCTTAATGTTTAATTAATTTGTTGTTTAAAATCAATCAGTTCATCTTGATAGATTGAGAGGTGAAAAGAAGGAAGAAAATAAGAGTCCCTAAGACTCAGTTAAAAGGGGTTAATGAAAAGGGGTTAGAGGACTATTTAGGTATTAATAAAATAAACCAAAAGCAAGAAGCCTAAACACATAACTAACTCAAATTTGTAGTATAGTTTTAAATATTTCATATTGGTATATATTTTATTTGACTATGTTATTTAACACTGATTTAATTGTTCTCAACATGGAGTTTAGCAATAATTCATCTTGAGAGCGAGTGTATGAGATCATTCAACCAGATCTTCCCTCTTTCGAAAACTGTGTCGAAAAAACAAAACAAAACAAAGCAAAAAAACCCTAGCATCATCAGAGTCCTTAAATAGAAACTTTCTCCCATCTTTTGAAAAGTACATTTTAGTAGGAAATAATACTGAACCTGAAATACCTATAAAGAGAAATTCAACTCTGTCATACTTATGTTTTTGAGCTTGGGCCATGCTGGCAGCAGGGCCGCCCGGGGGTGGGGGAGGGGGGGCAGCAAGTGGGGCAATTTGCCCCAGGCCCTGCAGGGGCCCCTATGAGAATATAGTATTCTATAGTATTGCAACTTTTATGTATGGAAGGGGCCCCCGAAATTGCTTTGCTCCAGGCCTCCTGCATCCTCTGGGCGGTCCTGGCTGGCAGTATTTGAGAATATGAGTATCTTTCTCCCTAATAAAAATATTATCTTTGGACCTCCATAGAAGCTTCATGATCCAATCCTTATCTGTAGTACAGAAAATGTTACTACAAGAGGTGGATTTTTAAATATCTGTCCTAACCTAAATTAATCTAATCTCTTTTCTGACAGTATTGAAGGGACACTATCTGTTACAGTGAAAAATATGGGGTTTCTTTATTTAATAAAAGTTATAAAAATGTATTAAAGAATTTTCAAATGTTTTTAAATTTCAAGTAAAAATGTGTATTATTTAGAACTAAACATTCCCCTGTAGTGTTTGTAATCAAATCATTGCAGCATTAAACTAATGCATGAGAAACAGAAACTGAAGCTTTTCTTTCCCAACTATTATTTTTTGGTAGTAATTATTGTAGAGTGTTATGTTGTCATGACGGGAGATGGTCCATGAGACAATATTGCTATTGTAATGTGATCCGTGCTATGAAAAAGTTTCAGAACCTCTCGCCTCGTTTGTTTTCCTTGTTCAAGTGAAGCGCAAAAACGCCAAACATAAATGGTGAAAACTAAATTAGATTTTTTTTAAAATGTGCATTTTTAGTATCTGTTTCTATAGTAACATTAAGACAGAATTTTTTGTTAAGTACAGATTTTAACCTTACAACATACCTTTAAGATGCATTAGTATTTTCTCTGGAATTACTCAAATTTCTTTCAGAGAAAGTGAGCTAAGATTTAAAACTAAACAAAACAATAGAAGAACTTCTTAACAATGTTTGAGATGAGCTCATTATTTCCCTCTCAGTACAATAAGACAAAAAAGAACAAACACTTTACTTCTCTTTTAAGAATTCCTCAATTTTATGTGAATGCCCTCACTTCACTTCTACTTTATATATTATGTTCCCATTTTCAGGGTAGTCCATTTATCCTGAATAGAATACTGCACTTCTATTGTATTTAATCTTGATTTTGAAGTTGCCTGAAGGGATACATTCTGCTGCTTTTGTTTGTGTTGTATGGAGCTGAAATGGGAAGCAAATTGTAGCCTCTTGACTTACATTCTCATGCATAGATTTGCTACGTGACACACTGCACAGAATGTTTTTGTTTTTACTACCTGATGGGTGGTCAAAGTTCGAGAAGAAGAAGAAGCTCCTTTTGCACTTGAACTTCTTGAAATTTACTGGATAGATGGCACCTGAACTCCAAGTGCAGGCTTGACTCTAAATACAGCACAAGCAAAAAAAGTGACTGTTGTTGCCTTATATTTAAGCATCTAAGTATTTAGGACTTGGTTCTGAAAGCTGTTCAGGGCCTCCCAAAGAGGCTGGATGTAAGCATGCTCCTAATTTTTCAGGAGGCACTCAGCATCTTGCATAATTGGACCCTAAGTATCTGGGACAGAATGACATGTTATGGTGTTTTTCCTATGCTACTGTCACATAGGCCTTGGCTACACTTGCAGATGTGCAGCGCTGTGAGTTAAACCTGACTTTGTGCAGCTGAGTAGGGAAAGCGCTGCAGTCTGTCCACACTGACAGCTGCCCAGCGCACTGGCGTGGCCACATTTGCAGCAATTGCAGCGCTATTGGGAGCAGTGCATTATGGGCAGCTATCCCACAGAGCACCTCTTCCCATTCTGGCGCCGTGGGTTGTGGGAAGGGGGCGTGGGTGCGGGGGATTCTGGGTCCTGTCCCAATGCCCCGTGATGCATCGCTTCGCATCCCAGAAATCCCTTTGTTTCCATCCACCTTTGGCGCCATCTTTCAACGGTTTCTGTGCAGCGCGATCTGCCTGCGGGAAATGGAGTCAGAACTGCTGAGGCGTATGCTGACGAGTCTCGCCAGCACGTCACGTTTGGCTGTTGAACTATTCCTTAAGATCCAAAGTGAGAGTGAGGGTGAGTCGTCCGACGATGCTATCGAACCGCGTAACGCGTATGACACGAAATTGCTTGTGGCATTCACGGACATGCTCAGCACCGTGGAACGCCGCTTTTGGGCTCGGGAAACAAGCACCAAGAGGTGGGATCACATCGTCATGGAAGTCTGGGATGACGAGCAATGGCTGCAGAACTTTCGGATGAGAAAAGCCACTTTCATGGAACTGTTTGAGGAGCTCGCCCCCACCCTGCGGCGCAAGGACACGCGATTGAGAGCTGCCCTGCCAGTGGAGAAGCGGGTGGCTATTGCAATCTGGAAGCTGGCAACTCCAGACAGCTACCGGTCGGTCAGCTTGGAGTGGGAAAGTCGACCGTTGGAATCGTATTGATGTAAGTTTGCAAGGCCATTAATCGCATCCTACTCAGAAGAACCGTGACTCTGGGTAACGTGCAGGAAATAGTGGATGGCTTTGCACAAATGGGGTTCCCTAACTGTGGAGGGGCGATAGATGGGACGCACATTCCTATTCTGGCACCACCCCACCTAGGATCCGAGTATGTTAATCGGAAGGGGTATTTCTCTATGGTTCTCCAGGCGCTTGTGGATCACTGTGGGCGTTTCATTGACATTAACACAGGCTGGCCTGGAAAGGTGCATGACGCACGCATCTTTCGGAACACTTAGCTGTTCAGGAATATGCAGGCCGGGACTTTTTTCCCAGAGCGGAAGATCACGGTAGGGGAAGTTGAAATGCCCATTGTGATCCTTGGAGATCCCGCTTACCCGTTAATGCCGTGGCTCATGAAACCCTACACAGGGAGCCTTGACAGCAGCAAGGAACGATTCAACTACAGGCTGAGCCGGTGCCGAATGACTGTGGAGTGTGCCTTTGGCCGTTTAAAGGCCCGCTGGCGATCTCTGTATGGGAAGCTGGACTTGGCCGAAAACAGCATCCCCGCGGTTATATCTGCATGCTGTGCCCTCCGTAATATTTGTGAAGGGAAGGGTGAAAGCTTCACTCAGGCATGGACATCCGAGGTTTAACACCGGAGGCTGAATTTGCACAGCCAGAGAGCAGGGCTATTACAGGGGCCCAGTGCGGGGCTGCAAGGATTAGGGATGCCTTGAGGGAGCAATTTGAGGCTGAAAACCAGCAGTGATATCTGGTGCCCTGCACGGGAGTGAAGTGCAGTAGTTCCAATCTTTAGGAATCAGTGTTTCCTAAGCAGACAAGCAGACTTGCAGTGCCTGTTTATTTCCTGGACTAAGGAGTCTTTTACTTTATGCAATAATAAAGAATGTTTTCAAACCCAAAGAATCCATTTATTGAAAAGAAAAAGAAATTATTTATTGAAAAGAAACAAGGGGGTGGAGTGGGGAACAGTACAATCACAGATTCGCATATGTCCTGTCTGGTGTGCTGTGCAGTGAGTGCTGCACTTCAGGATAGCTATACTGCATGGTGATGGGGGTTGAGTGCAGAGGGTAAGGGTCGTGGTTTTCAGGGCTGGGTGGTGAAGATACTGGTGTTGGAGGCAGCGGGTGGCGTGAAGAACACGGAAGTTGGGGAAAGTGGGTTGGAGGTGACAGTGGGGCACAATGGAAAGAGTTTGGGGACAAGGGCTGTGGGAGGGGTGGTGTTTGCGGTACTGCTCCTCTTTCTGCATGGCTACCAGCTCCCGGATAGCGTCTGCTTGGCACTCCAGGATGCTTATGAGCCGATCTGTGCTTTGCTGCTGCCAATGCGCTGCGTTTTCCTGGCGGATCCTGCTTTCTCTCTCCCTCCAGTCCTGTGCTTTCTCATTCTCTTTAATAGATTGCCGCATCACTTCTTGCAGCATGTCTTCTTTGCTTTTTCGCGGTCTCTTCCTGAGTCTTTGCAGTCTCTGAGCAGGCGATAAGAGGGAAGGCTGAGGTCTCAAGGTTGATGCAGCTGTATAGGCAAAATGCAACATTTAACAGAGGCAGCATTGTTTGTACCAGACAAAGTAGTGATTCCCCCCACACTTAAGGAGTAGAAAACACACAGGGTCTACACAATAGCATAATTTTCCCGTCCGAAACAGAGCACACATGTCCCACGGGAGCCTCAAAATGGTGAGTAAAGGGGACTGATTGTTTCAGGGCTGCACTGTCCTCTGGGTTTCTGTGCCTTGGGGAGAGCCAACAGCTTCAGGGGGCACCTACACTGAACACTGTCCCAACATTTTCCACAGGAGTTCGTCCTGGACGATATCTCCCTGCTGAGGGTGACCTGGGAAGCAAGGGAGGGTCTTCTACTGCAATGCGGCTTCTGCCCTGGCCCATATGCAGCTTGCCTGTGTGCAGCAATGGTCCCCCCGCCCCTCGCGGCACAGTGGCGCGGACATGTTAGCCTGGCTGGGACAAGGACCACGGTGGCTCTCCCGATAAACCTGCGCAAGCGCATTGCACACGTTCTGGATGAGACATTCGAGGAGATTACCGAGGCCGATTACTGCGATGTGATAAACCACATCAATGCACTATTCCGCATCTAGGCATTCATGCCTAACCCTCCTCTCCCAAAGAGCCCGCACCGAAAAAATTCCTTCCCGAAAAAAAAAACGCTTACCGGGAACCTGCTCTTCTGTTTGTCCTCCACCAAGTACCGGCCACTGTGACTGGCTACCTTCCTCCTGGCTCGAGAAGAGCTCCTGGCTGCATGGCTCCAGGGATTCCGGGGTGTCTCCATCCGGCCCATCACCATCACTCCCATTTTCCTCCTCCTCCTCTTCCTCCTCCCGCCCCCACACCAGCTCTGAAGTGTCCATGGTGATGCTCGGAGTGGAGGTGGGGTTAACCCCAAGTATCGCATACAGCTCTTTGTAGAATCGGCATGTCGTGGGGGGAGCACCCGAGCGGCCATTTGCGTCGCGGGCTTTGCAGTAGGCACTCCGCAGCTCCTTCACTTTAATCCTGCACTGCAGGGCGTCCCGGTCCTGGCCCCTTTCCATCATGTCCTTTGATACCTTCCCGAAGGTATCGTAATTCCTACGGCTGGAGTGCAGCTGGGACTGGACAGCTTCCTCCCCCCAAACACTGATAAGGTCCAGCAACTCGCCATTGCTCCATGCTGGGGCTCGCTTGGCGTGTGGAGGCATGGGTCACCTGGAAAGATTCGCTGATAGCACTTCACGCCACGCCAGGCTGAGCAAACAGGAAGGGGATTTTTAAAATTCCCGGGGAATGTAAAGGGTGGGTCACATGGTTGGTTACCTGAGGCCAGGGCAGTAGAGTTTGAACTGATGACCAGAGTGGCTAGAACAGGCATTGTGGGATACTGCCGAATAATTCTGGAGGCCATTCACAGTGCATTGGGCGGCCACACTGGAGCCGCAGCGCTGCAGCGGCAGCGCTGCACTCGCTATTCCTCTCGGAAAGGTGGAGTACATGCAGCGCTGCAACCACGGAGATACAGCGCTGCAAATGCCTTGCCAGTGTGGATGGGGAGTGAGTTACAGCGCTGGGGGCGGCTTTACAGCGCTGCAACTCGCAAGTGTAGCCAAGGCCATAGATCCTAGTATCCTACTGAAGACTGCAACATTTTAGTTTGCAGAGCACTTGATTGGGATTTTTCAGCATTTTTTAAAATGGTAAACCTGTCTAATCTATCTAATTCAATTTAGGGTTTATAATGATTGCTGTTACAGACTCCAATGATGACCACTAAATAAGATAACTGTATAGAAAGAAGATTTTAATTTGGAATATGTTCAGTTAACCACAAAGAATTTGTAAGAATAGAAAGTGCATTTTGATGCTGTACATGTTGAGGAACATGGGCTGATGATGTTCAGAGCTCATTATATGGGGATGGGGAAATTATTCCACATGTTTTGATAGAATATAATATTACACTCTACCAAATATCTTCTTCTTTGGTATTACATTTACTTTGATAGATGCCTGCTAGTTTGAGGAGTGTGATTTTAATGGAGAAACAAAACTGGTGGGAACAGATTATGCTAAGGGGTAAATTTTCTGTTGCTTACATGGAAAATCATTTCTATGTCTCCCATTACTAAGGGGGGTGATGGATTCTCCATCTCTTGATAGAAGATGTGCTTTAGCTAAGCCCAAGTTATTGGGCTCAATGCAGGAGTAACTGGATGATATTCTACGGCCTGTATTATAGAGGAAATCAGACTACTTAGATGATCTAATGGTCCCTTCTGGCCTTAAAATCTAATCTAGTGTGCAGGAAAGTTACTCCCAATTAAATTACTACTTCCATCTGTGTATGTGTGTGTGAGAAAATGAGCATATGTCCATCAGAATAGCCTCTTGGAAAAAGAGTTGCTCCAGTGGCGCTTTGGATGGGATTTTCAAAAGCGCATGGCATTGGCCTGTCATTGACTTCAGCAGGAGCAGCGTTAGACCAGTGCTGAGTAGCAGTGTAGGCCTCCCCCATATCTAATAGCTTAGTGATTAGGGCACTCAGTTTGGATGTGGGAGACCCAGGTTCACGTTCCAAGTCTGGAGCAGGGATTTAAATCCGGGTCTCCCATGTCACAGGGGAATGCCCTAACCACCAAGCTATTTGTTGACTAGCCTGGGATAGGTGTCTCTGAACCTCTTTCGTAGAAGTGGTTTCATTTTGTGTAAATAAATAAATATTCATTGAGAATTACTCTCTAGCCTGGCGGTTAGGGGGAGGGGAGGACACCTGTGTTCAAACCCCTGCTCCAATTAATATTTTGCCCAGCTGTAGTGCAGAGCCCATTTGAAAATCCTACCCTCTGGCTTAAAAGTGCCTTGGTCCTGCATTGTGTAAAGAAGCTGTGATGCCAATGTATAATGACATAAACAGATATCTAACCAAAACTGATATGTTAATCTGCAATAGTTTAAAACTTTGGATGTTATCGTGATCTTCTTTAGGTATATTTTTCATTTCTCATACATCCCAGAAAAGTCACTGGTTCCTTGTTCAAGGTGGTTACAATTCATCTGCAAGCACTGTACAGGTTGACCCTCTCTAATCCGTCACTCCCTGGTCTGGCAACATCCATGGTCCGACATAGGCACCGACTCAGTGGGTGTTCCAGGGCTGGAACACCCATGGGGAAAAATTAGTGAGTGCAGAGCCTCCACCGGTGCCAAACTCTCCACTCTGCCACCCTCCGCCCGCGCCTCTTGCGCACTGGTGACCCCAACTCCTCCTCCTTCCTCCCAACTCTTCCGGAGCGCCATGAACAGCTGATTCATGGCATTCAAGCTCTGGAAGGGAGGGAGAGGACCTGGGGTTGGCGGCTAGGACCCCGGGCGAGGGGCTGGCGGCTGGGACCTGGGACTGGCATTGGAGCCCCCAGGCAGGGGGCCGGTGACCGGGACGCAGGTGTGCTGGGCGCAAAGCCTGGGGGTGCTGCAGCACCTCCCATACCCCTACTTCCCACGCCTATGGAGACCCACTGGAACTCTGCATTGACTTCCCGTGGTTCAGCAAATTCTTTAGTTCAGCTCCGGTCAGGTCCCAAGGATGCCGGACTAGAGAGGTTCAACCTGTACCATCGTTATTTGTGATCTTCCATATTGGTTTAACGAGGAATGAAAAATAATACCTGTGCTGTTACAGATAAAACAGATTGCTTTTTACTATTTCAAGTTGAATTGGCAGTGGGCCCCTACTCAAACTTTCTGGTTTGTTGCTTTTGTCAGCATTTTTCAGTAAATTCAATTTAAATTATTATTTCAGGTTTTGCTTCTCGTATTATAGGATTTCTAGGCAGTTTGGGATCATTATGGTCATAACTGGGAAACAAAGGAAGAGTGGGCTTTTTTGGTATATACAACCAGTTTACCAATCTGTAAAGGATAAAATATTTACAAGCTGTTAAGACATTGTTACAGTGCTTTGAATTAATCCCCTGTAGTATGTCACTTTAAATGCTGTCACTGATTTGCATATCAGACTCTCTTCAGATTCCCTCTGATTCTCCCTCAGAAAAAAAAAGAACAAAAACAAACAAATCTCAGATATGATTTTTCTGCAGTGACTTGCCCAACCGTATTCACAGTTTTGTGTTTTTGGTACAATAGGTCCGTATCATGTGACATGTTTTCACTGGTTAAAGTTTACTGCCATTTGTCATGAGGCTATGTATGTTATCTCCGCACTGTAAATTGCTGCAGAAGTTATTGACATTTTGATTTATGAACTTCCTTTTTGCTTTTAAATGATAAATACAGGGAACTATACGTGGGTATGAGGCGCTGTGAAAAAGAGAAACACACCCCAAACGCTCACCTGGCACTTTTCATTGTATACCATGGAGACTAAGGAGGAGAAGAAGGAGCGGAGACAAGGCTATTTTGCCCGGTAAGTGTGCGTTATTATTTCAGTGCTGATAAAAATGTACCTGTGGACTTTGCCATCGGTAATAGGCTTGTTTTTCATATTTTAAAATGATAATCTAGTGCATTATGAATCCACAGGTGCCTCAGTGGGAGCTGGATTTCTATCTGCTTTCCCCCCTTGAGTTTGAGTAATGATTTGTTGTCCTTTTCCTGCTGTTTCTTGGTAATGGAGGCAGCGCTGCAATACCAGTTATAAATGTTACTTACAGTACAGAGCTGTTCCTGAATTTAGTTGTAATATGCTTTGAATCTCATATCAGCAACTTGCCTGGCTCCTGTTCAGCAACTTGCCTGGCTCCTGTTTAAGGTGAACTGGATAAAGCTGCAGTGACTGTAAATCTGCAACACAACAGAAGTTTGTTAACTTCAGATTCCTAAAGAGAAAACAATTCAGCAGTACAGTCTCATAGTGGGAAGGTGGATAAATTATGGGAGACCATCACCCTAATAATTTGAAAGATAAGATGATGTTCTATGCCAGGGGTCGGCAACCTTTCAGAAGTGGTGTGCCGGGTCTTCATTTATTCACTCTAATTTAAGGTTTCGCGTGCCAGTAATACATTTTAACCTTTTTAGAGGGTCTCTTTCTATAAGTCTATAATATATAACTAAACTATTATTGTATGTAAAGTAAATAAGGTTTCAAAATGTTTAAGAAGCTTCATTTAAAAATAAATTAAAATGCAGAGCCCCCCGGACCGGTGGCCAGGACCCAGGCAGTGAGAGTGCCACTGAAAATCAGCTTGCGTGCCGCCTTCAGCACCTGTGCCATAGGTTGCCTACCCCTGTTCTATACTAATACTTATAAACTACTCTAGGAGTTAGATTATATTACTGTTTATAAAGACAGCATTATATTTTTGCCAACTACTTTTATTATCTGGGAGCCATGGCATGTGATTTTTAAGGATAAAAATGAGTTGCTGGGAAATTAATTCTTTGTTAATATAATAAACATTTTATAAATAGTCATCCATGATGAGCTGTATGGGAGAAAAAGTGCCAAAGTTCAGTTAGTCTGTTTGAAAAATATGAGAGTAAAATTCTTCACTCTGCTTTCAAACAGAGATATACAAATAGCTGCTGTAACATTACTGGGAAGGAAAATCCACCACAGAGGTGCTTTAACACCTTCCCTCTCCAGTCTGTACTTAATTATTGTTAGGCTTGGAAGGATTAGATTGTTATCGGTAAATGTCTGTTTCACTGTACAGAAACCGAGGAAAAAATATTTCTGTCAATAATAATCAAAATTTACAGATAGGCATAGTTAGAAAAATGCTAATAAGAAAACTCTTATTAGAGTTTGATTTAGGGATATTTACCTTGTATATTTTGACATTGGCTGTTGACAGTTTGTGTTTTAATGTCTATAAAGTTTTACCTTTTTGAATCTCAGCATCTACTGACTTAAATAATTATTGTCTGACCTCTCCTGATAATTTCCCTCAACTCTGAAAATTTAAATGAATAAAAATCAGGAACAAATGCTTAAACACATAATTCTGCGCATCTTTAAATCGATAAAAATAAAAAAAATACTTACAAAGAAATATTGACATTATCTGTTGAAATTATAAAAAAATCAAAATCAAATTCTTCCAAGCCTAATTGTTGTTAACCAACTGCACCAAAAACTGCGCTAGGTGTTTTGTGGACTTGTAATAAAGTATGTCCCCTCCCTAATAACAGGAGTGGGGAAAAGGGTGCAATAATGTTTGGTTGCTGTTTAGCCAAAACCTAAGGTGAATGTGAGATGGAACGTAGACGCAATAGTAGTGTGGAAGTTCATAGTAGTGATAATTTGAGAGCTTCAGCTTTGAAAAGTTTCTAAGTGGTGACTATGGCAGTAGTTCTCTTCTCCCTCTCCCAAAGTCTAGAACTACTCTCAGGACCCCTTAAATTAATGAATGGTTCCACATACCACAACCCTCTTTGTTTGCAAGAGGCAGTGATTATTAGGGTACTAGTTACACTAACTTCTAGTCTCCCAAATCCTGGTTGATGCATGGGACAGCTGTGGAAGGAGTTACAAGTTCCGTTCCTCTACTGAGAGGAAGGGTGACACTGAGGAGTACTTGGAGAAGATTGACAAGAAATGGCAGTTGTAAGTTAGGCCTTCTCTACAGAAAGAAATAGCTTAAATGGATTGGGGACATGGTGTAAACCAGGGGTAGGCAACCTATGGCACGCGTGCCGAAGGCGGCACGCGAGCTGATTTTCAGTGGCACTCACACTGCCCGGGTCCTGGCCACCGTTCCAGGGGGCTCTGCATTTTAATTTAATTTTAAATGAAGCTTCTTAAACATTTTAAAAACCTTGTTTACTTTACATACAACAATCATTTAGTTATATATTATAGACTTATAAAAAGAGACCTTCTAAAAATGTTAAAATGTATTACTGGCACACGAAACCTTAAACTAGAGTGAATAAATGAAGACTCGGAACACCACTTCTGAAAGGTTGCCGACCCCTGTTAAACTAATCTGAAATAAGCCACTCTTCAACCAAAATAAGAGAGTCCCCACAGAGGTTTTTAAACTAGGATAAAGATGAAAATGATTTGGGGTTCATTAGGCATGGCAGGCGGCTCTGCGCACTGCTTCCACCCACAGGTGCCGCCCCCTTAGCTCCCATTGGCTGCGGCTCTCAGCCAATGGGAGTTGCGGAACTAGCACTCAAGACAGGGCGGGGTCAGCGCACAGAGCTGCCTGCTGCACCTCCACCTAAGGAGCAGCTGGGACAGGTAGTTGCTTGTGGGGCCCTGCCCGAGGTGAGTGACCCCTGGATCCGGCACCCCGCACACCCTCCCGTGCCCCAAACCCCCTCCTGCACCCAAACTCCCTCCGAGAGACCGCGCATCACATCCCCTCCCATGCCCCAACCCCCTGCTGGCCCCACTCCAACTGGACTATAAACTGGAATTTCAATGAAGATCAGAAATGCCAGTTTATAGAGCTTTCCAGTTGGTGAAGTGTCAGATAAAACAGCTTTTACTGTATTAGAAAACATGCCGTAAGGCTACGATTTTGTCATGGAGGTTGCGGAAGTTATGGAATCCGTGAGTTCCAAAGACCTCCATGACTTCAGCCCTGGTGGCTGGGAGCTTCAGGGTTTCGCTGCCTCCCGCAGGGCAGGGAGCTATGAGATACCTCTGCTGCCTGAGGCAGCTGGCCCCCAAGCTCTGAGCCACCATGGGCAGTGAGGGTACCCCGCAGCTCCCAGCCACTCTGGGCAGGAGCGGTACCCCACAGCTCCTGGCCGCTGCGGGTGACCGGTACCTCGCAGGCAACAGGGGGACCCCCGCAGCCCCCGGCCATGGTGGCGACTGTGGTAGGGTGATCCCCGCAGCTCCCCGCCACTGGGAAGGGAGGTGGACTCTGCAGCTCTCCGCCACCACAGGGGAACAGGAGGACCTGGAGCTCCAACCCTCTGTGGGTGGTAAAGGCCCCGGAGCTCTCAGCCACCCCACAGCTGCCCAGCCCCTTCCCATTTTATCATGGATATTTTTAGTCAAAGTCAGAGACAGGTCATGGGCTTCCGTGAATTTTTCTTCATTGCCCATGACCTGTCCATGACTTTGACTAAAATATCCATGATAAAATACTTATCTTATAGTGATAGATTAAAGGAGCTCAATCTATTTAGTTTAACAAAGAAAAGGTTAAGGGGTGTGTAACGGGTTGGATTACAGAAACCCCCTTGGGAGCTGCCACCTTTTTATGTGGATTGGAGCATTCCAATATCCATTGTTCCCCAAGTTTCAGAGTAGCAGCCGTGTTAGTCTGTATCCACAAAAAGAACAACAGGAGTACTTGTGGCACCTTAGAGACTAACAAATTTATTAGAGCATAAGCTTTCGTGGACTATAGCCGAAGAAGTGGGCTGTAGTCCACGAAAGCTTATGCTCTAATAAATTTGTTAGTCTCTAAGGTGCCACAAGTACTCCTATTGTTCCCCAAGTGCTTCCTGATCGGGTACTTAACCTAAAGAAGCTGACCAAGTGCCTCACAAAGCTTGCTTGATTTCTAAGTAAGTATACAGCCAATATTCTTAAACTCAAGTACAAAATGATATATATGTACAAATAGGATGAATAGATATAGTAGACCTTAACTTTTACAGAGGTATGTTACATGGCACAGGCAGCACAAAACATATTTCCAGTTATGTCATATTCCCATAAAGCATTATGTGGTACAGCGTCACAGGGTGACTTGATCACAGTCTATACCTGCCTGGGGAACAAAATATTTGATAAAGTGCTCATCAGTCTACCAGAGAAAGGTATAACACAATCCAATGGCTGGAAGTTGAAACTAGACAAATTCAGACTGGAAATAAGGTGAAAATTTTTAACAGTAAGGGTAATTAACCATTAGAAGAATTTACCAAGGGTCATGGTGGATTCTCTGTCACTGGTCATTTTAAAATCAAGTTCAGATGTTTTTCTAAAAGATCTGCTTAAATCAAAAGGAATTATTTTGGGGAAGTTCTATGGCCCGTGTTATCCAGATTAGATTATTACAATGATTAGATTATTACAGATTAGATTATTCCCTTCTGGCCTTGGAATCTATGAATCTGTAAGTAAAGAAGGAGTTGATTATTTAGATAGTTTTGTTTTATAATAGTATCCGACAGTGTAATTAAAATATTTGAGAAATATTAAATCAATGGTTTTAATTTAAACCATTTAAATTAAAATGGAACAATAAGTGTTAAGTGAATTTCCTGGAAAATACCTTAAAAAAGACTAAAACAAATTTTCCACCTTTGGTTATGCAAAAACTCAGCCTTTTAAAAGTATGCCCTAAGGAAAGGGTCTTTGTCTGCTAATGACCTGCTAACAAAGGTAACAGTCAATAGCCATATAAAGAAACTGGCTACTCTGCTAGCCTGTGTTCTGGTTCTAAATTATAAACTTGTAGCCATGGGGAAAACCCAGTTGTGGGTTTTAAAGAACTAACAGCTACCAGATCCTGAGGCTGGAGTTGGGATAACCTCTGATAAGATTTTTAGCATGCGTGTAGGTTCTTTTGTTGTTTTAATATGTTTCACCTTAAAAATAAATGTGCTTTTTTATAAAGAGTTGTGTGGTAACTTATAACTGCGGGCAACACCCTGGGCACAGTCTCTGGAAAGAAAGCAAAGTGCAGGCGCTGGCCTTTTAGGAAGTCTGGCTTGCTGGAAATATCATAGTCTAGGCTGGGAACTGTACAACCTGGAAAAACAGTCAGAAGGAAAAGACATGGGTCTCCACCCAAGAGAGGTGACACCGGCTAAGCAGCCAGGAGCCTAAAATGGGTGCCCTTGGTGGCCCATGATGGGGGAATACAGGTGCAATTGGCCTGAACTGTGACACTAGTGTCTAGAGCAGCGTTTCTCAAATGCATGGCCGCTGCCCTGGGCTTTTCTTGTGGCCACAACATCCTGGGCAGTGATTGGGGGGCAAAGCAGCTGTCCCCACCTTCCCTGTTGCTCCTGGATGTGCCACTTTGGTGTTGGTTGCTGGGGCTGCCAGCAGGGGTTGGCCCCCTTCTGGAGACACAGTGCTGGAGGAACAGACAGCCTGTGAATTCCCCATCTTCCCAGGGGCGGTGGGGCTCAGGATTCAGCCCTGGGATGGTGGGGTGGCAGGCTCTGGCCACGGGGCTTCGGGCTCTGGTCCCGTCCCCTGGCTGCAGGGCATCAGGCTATCGCTCTGGGGCTTCAGGCTCTGGCTCCCCGCTGCCTCCCCATCTTCCTTCCTGGGGCCCTCATCGCCCCTGACCCCTGCAGACTATCCATCCACCTCCCCATCCAGGGCTTAATTTGTCCCCGGGCTTGCTGGGGCTGTGTAAGTCTGCCGTGAAAAGTAATACTTGTATGTTTGTTAATATCATTTTTCACGGCAGTCTTAGCTGGCTGGGAGGCTGTAAAAAATATTAGCCAACATACAAATATCACTTTTCTCAGTAGCAGACGTACTGGCTAGCAATAAATACATTACAATGATTTTGATGTGCATAGGTGCATATTTATTTGTTTTTTCTAAAGTTAATTAAGTATTTTAGGAAAAATTGTCGGAGCAGCCACCAGCAAGAGTTGGTGGCTGCACTCTGAGGCCGCCAAAAATTTCATTGTGAGAATCCCTGATCTAGAGTTTCCACCAAAGATCAGGCTCCATTGTGGTAGGCACTGTATGTACATACAGTATGACAGTGCCCGCCCTGAAGAGCTTACATACTGAATAGATAAGGCAGACAAAATGTGAGAGCAAGAAATTATTGTTATAATTTTACAGATGACGAACTGGCACAGACATATTAAGTGATTTGACCAAAGTTATACCCAGGGGTGAAAGTAGAAATAGGGACTTACCGGTACGGGGCTGAGTTGGGGCCGGCTCTGGCCCCTGGAAGGGGCGGGGCCTCGGGCGGAAGGAGTGAGGATGGGGGGGGGGTCAGAGCCAGCCCCGGCCCACCCTGTACTGGTAAGTGCTCTCCCCCTCCCCCGCCAGGGTAGCAGCAGCAGCCGGGGGCTCTGGCAGCAGTTTAAAGGGCCCAGGGCTTGGCCGCCGCTACTGCCCCGGGCCCTTTAAACTGCTGCCGGAGCCCCCGGCTGCCACTGCTACCCGAGGGTTCCAGCAGCAGGACTCTGGGGGCTATTTAAAGGGCCTGGGGCTCCCCTGCCTGTACCACCCCGGGCCCTTTAAATAGCCGCTGGAGCCTGCCGGAGCGGTGGCGGGGCTCCGGTGGCTATTTAAAGGGCCAGGGCCGTAGAGGCAATGGGAGCCCCAGGCCCTTTAAATAACCCCTGGAGTCCCGCCGCTACTCCAGGGCTCTGGGGGCTATTTAAAGGGCCAAGGACCCCTCTGCTTCTACCGCCTCGACCCTTTAAATAGCTGCCGGAGCCCTGGGGTAGCAGCGGCGGGGCTCCCGTGGCTATTTAAAGGCCCAGGGCAGTAGAGGCAGCGGGAGCCCTGGCCCTTTAAATAGCCCCCGGAGCCCTGCCACTACTCCAGGGCTCCAGCAGCGGGGCTCTGGCGGCAATTTAAAGGGCCTGGGCTCCAGCTGCTGCTGGGAGCCCCAGGCCCTTTAAATTGCCGCCTGGAGAAGCCGGGCCGCCCCGGTACGGCGCACCGGCTCTTACCAGTATGCCGTACCGGGGTGTACCGGCTTACTTTCACCTCTGGTTGTACCAGAAATTTTGGCAGGGCAAAAATGAATCCAGATCTCCTGAATGCCAGTCCAATGTCTCAACTACAAGACCATCCTTTGCTCAAGGAGGTATTTGAATGAGGAGAAAGTGAGTGATCTACTTTGCCCATTTGGAAAGTGTTTTATATGCAGGACCAGTGCGTAATGATGCGTGGAACTGGTATTAGGAGAACATCACCGGCAGAGCAGAGGAGGTGGTTGGGATGGGAATGCAGTAAGAGAATCTAATTTTGCATTTGGAAAAAAAGATTTGTAATATGGATTTACTTGAACAAGTATGGGTTATGTACATAGGTGCCGGGGCTGGAGCACCCACAGGGAAAAAATGGTGGGTGCTGAGCACTCAATGGCAGCCCCCCATCAACGCCTCTCCCCCCCGCCCAGAACCTCCCGCGGGCCCCGCGGATCAGCACCTCCCCATCCCTCCCTGCGCCTCCCGCCTGCCGTGATCAGCTGTTTCATGGCGTGCAGGAGGCTCGGGGGCAAGGGGAGAAGAGCGAGGATGCGACGCGCTCGGGGGAGGGGGCAGAACTGGGCAGGAAGAGGTGGGATTGGGGTGGAGCAGGGGCGGGAAGAGGCATGGTGGGGTCTTGGGGCAAGGGTTGGAGTGGGGATGGGGCCTGGGGCAGAGCTGGGTGTCAAGCCCCCCCTGGTACTTTGGAAAGTCGGCATCTGTGGTTATGTGACCTTAAGAGAATGTTAAAGGAGCAATTCCCAAGAGAGCCAGCTGTAACTCATTATAAAAGAAGGCATTAAGTAGATTTGTAAATCAAAGTAAAAATATCCTTATAAAAACCTTCCACTGTGAGGGGATTTATTAGATTGCTGTAATGCAGTAGTTCTCAAACTTTTGTACTGGTGACCCCTTTCACATAGGAAGCCTCTGAGTGCGACCCCCCTTATAAATTAATAACACTTTATACATTTAACACCATTATAAATGCTGGAGGCAAAGCGGGATTTGGGGTGGAGACTGACAGCTCGCGACCTTCCATGTAATACCCTCGCGACCCCCTGAGGGGTCCCGACCCCCAGTTTGAGAACCCCTGCTGTAATGGTAATGTAGATCTGAATGCGTTATAATCTTTTTTTCTTAGGTAAACAGAAAAGGTGTGTCAGCACTGCAGCTGAGAGGTATGACTCCTAGCTAGGGTAGATCTATATGCATTAGCTCTGCTTGTGTTCATGTGATAAAAATATCAGAATGCTTGTGGTAGCATGTGAGGTGGCTTAGGCTAGCTGCCCAAGGCCATCCAATCTGAGATCCTATGTATGTACTTAGAGGTGCCTAGTCTGAGCTGCTGTCTGTGCCACTGCAGCCACTCAGTGATTTTTAGCACGCTAGCTGGAGCATAGCTAGCGCGTGTATGTCTACGCAACTGGGAATCACACCCCCCCAGCTGCTATGTACACATAGCCAAAAGTTGGGGTTATCTTATGCATTCCCAAATAGATTGTTAGGGTTTTTATATATATATATATATAATAGTTTTTAGAACAGGAGTACTTGTGGCACCTTAGAGACTAACAAATTTATTAGAGCATAAGCTTTTGTGGACTACAGCCCACTTCTTCGGATGCATATAGAATGGAACATATATTGAGGAGATATATATACACACATACAGAGAGCATAAACAGGTGGGAGTTGTTCCATTCTATATGCATCCGAAGAAGTGGGCAGTAGCCCACGAAAGCTTATGCTCTAATAAATTTGTTAGTCTCTAAGGTGCCACAAGTACTCCTGTTCTTCTTTTTGCGGATACAGACTAACACGGCTGCTACTCTGAAAATAGTTTTTAGGTTCTTCAGTCTTACTAAAGTAATAATAAGGAGCTCTTATACATCTTTTTTCAGTTCACAGCTCTCAAAGCTCTTTACAAAGGAGGGTAAATATCCTTAGCACCATTTCACAGATGTGGAAACTGAAGTCCAGAGGTGCAGTGACTTGATCACAGTCATAACTGAGGTATCATGAGTGCAGTGCCGTTTACATTGAATCATGCTGCCTTTTTGGTGATGCTGATGGCTGACTGTGTGTGAAATCCGAATCTGCTGTTTACTTAGACATGGAAGGATCAGATTTTTATTGATAAATGTCGATTTTTACCATACACACACAAACTGATAAGGTCTTTCCATAGATGATAATCAAAATTTACAGATAGGCAAAGTAAGAAAAATACTGCTTGAGAACTTATTAGTGTTTGATTTAAGGATATTTACTTTGTATATTTTGACAAGTGATGTTGACAATTTCTATTTTAATGGTTATAAAGCTTGAACTTTTTGAATCTGTTATTAAATAATTATTTTCTGACACCCTTGTTGTCTGACATCCTCCCAATTCCTTGCAGCTGTAAACATTTAAATGTATAAATATTAAAAAAGCTTAAAACCAAACATTATCCATCAAAATTATAAAAAAAAACCCTCAAATTATGCAAAGACTGTTTCTGCAGATCAGTAATTAATTTTCACTAAAGAGGAGGGAATTTCCTGTAATGACCTATGCTGCTAATTTATTCTCTTACGTAGTTAGCGTATTTTGTCATTTTAATAGATAATTGAGTTTGTTTAATTGAATTACAATAAGGTTTGTTTTGAAAATTGAGAGAGCTAGTTGAGATTATTGTTATAGATGTGTTTCAGTGGTAGTTGAACATGTTCATTATTTTAAATAAAGTACAAAATAGTGTGCCAAGTTTGCCTTGAGTCAGTTTAAGCATAAGGATACCAAGCTTCTTGGCTTTTCTGTTTCTGCTGCAGGATGTGTATCGGTGTGGGCACTTGTTGCCATTTCAGAGAGCTGTTTTCCTGCAGGGTGGCTGATACATGGATTTATGAAGACATTTCACTCAAGATGAATTGTTTGCACCAGTTTTGATGTGAAAAGAAAGACTGCTGGCTCCGCAACGGAAGTCTGGAGCAAGGCGTGATGCTCTGGCAAAGCATCTGACTTCCTTTAGCTTTGCAAGCAGCTATAATTTATTTAGCCTGAAATCACGTATTTACCAGGTTACGTCAGATCCGATGAGAGGGTAGCTGTGCCCAGAGCTGATTGAGCTGCTGCGGCACTGAGCTGAATGAAGGGGAGATGTTGGGCAGGCTAGAGTGGAAAGCCTGGGAAATGTCTGTCTAGTGGAATCTAGTGTAGGCTTTTAATAGAATAATTCTGTGCAATATATTTGGATAGTGTAAAGTTTATGGGGGACTCCTCTTGGAGAAGAGAATTACAATTAATATTGTGGTGAGGTGAGATTAATAAAGCTAGGATGAGTATTCTTTTAAGTATAGTGTTGTGAGGTGATACAAAGTAATTAAGATAATATTCTCCTTATTATATTAATCTCATATCTCCATAATAGGCACGTGGGGGCACAAACAGATAAAGATCCTTTTAAGGTGATTTAAAATGTCTATTGGCTTAATTAAAAAAAAAACCACCTTACTGCATGAATGCATGTTGCTGGATTTCCAGTGACCCCATCTGTGGAGCATAATGTGCATGTGCCACAGGACGTAATGCTGATTGTATACCAGTTGCCAAGGAAACTTTTACAGGATGCACATTGTGGAACTGTTCCCAAGGGAAAAGGATGTTCATTAAAAGTGAAATGAAGAGGGAAGGTTTGTGTGATTTACTAAGAGCTGTGTTAAAATTGTAAGCTGACACTATAAATTTCAAGGTTTTTTTCTGGTTCCACTTGCGGGCTAGGAGCTCTGCAGGGACATGTGAGATCTTGGCCTAGCAGCACTGAGTCTGCCGACGGACAGCCTATATAGTAAGTTGGGGTGAGTTGTGCCTCTTTGTTTTAGGGAGCAGCCTGTTTTCTCTCTCTCTCATTTTGGTTATTGTGTGTTATTGTTCTGTATTCTAATAATAAAAGTAATATTACATTGCAACCTTCCAGCAAGAAGTTTTTTTTTTTATCCAGCTTTGCTGTGTCTGTGCTGGGGAACATAGCAGTTTGTGCCTATTTTTTCTCCCCCATATCTGTTTGAGGGCTTAAGAGGAGGTTGTTTTTGGTTGGCTGATTTTTTTATTTGTTTGTTAATTGATATGTATGGAGGGTGAAAATGGAAGAGGGTTTCTGTTTTTATTATATATAGATATAGATATATAATATAATATCAAAAATGTCATTGTAAGGGTTTTTCTGCTCCCTTATCACTGTTTATCAGGTTCCCCCCCGCCAGCAAATTAACCATAGCTAACTCATACAGGAATCAATAGGAATCTTTCCCTTATTTTAGTGGGAATTTATCCAACCCCCCTCATCAAAATTGGTGGGAACCAACAGAGACTGGAGGCTTTGGCTTGAAAAGCATTGTTATGCATTTAGATAGACGTGGGAAATAGAATATCAATTGTTACTCAGATGCCATGGTGTGCAAATGCCACGGTGTGGGAGCACTACACAGATGCCTGTAAGTAAGTAAATAAAATAGTTGTGTTGCGTGTCAGAACTGCCTTATATGAAATACTTTTCTTGGTGCTTAAATACAAAGAAGCTGTGAAAGACACTCATCTGAGTGATGTGGGTTCTATTGTCATGGAAATACAGATAGCTAAAACTCTTTTTGTCTGCTGAGTGGCATATTTTCTCTTCTCCCAGCTTGCCCAATGAAACATGATAGGTTATCCATTAGTGTGATGTGGCTAATCAAGTATCTCCTGTAATAGCAATTTATTCATTCACCAGAAAGGTCATGTACTGCTGTGTCCAAAGTCTATTGTTTAACCACAGAAATCTGCCGTACAGTGCTCACACTCTATGTATTTTAAGAATAACTTTCTGGATTGGATTCTGGGGTTCAAATCTGGCCCCAAGTTTTGTTTTTTCACACACAAAAAAAAGGTTCTGCAAAATTGAAAACAGTAGAAATGTTTCTATCAAATTAATTCCAAAGGAAACATTTTTTGTTAAATAAATCTTCCCCTGAGTGGTTGCTGTGAAGGACATGGGAGTGATCTGTAATATTTAATTAATATTCTATGTTCATCTTATTGATTGTTCTTGTGTTGTTTGCTGTCTGATTACAAGGGGTTAATTCAAGCAGGAGTTAGTGGCATGTACCCAGGAAAAGGACAATAGCTTCAGATAACCTCCCATTTACCGATACTTAAAGGACAATGCAGGTGTCATTACCTCTAACCATGCTGAGCTCAACAGTCTGGTTTGGCAGGGTGGGCCGGGTCCCAGCCTGTATCCACAGGGGAATCCAACTTCATGTAGGAAAAACTGGAACAAAGACGTTTGTGTGGATAAAAAGGTAGCCCTGTCTGGGATGATTTAGTTCAGTGGTTCTCCAACTTTTGTACTGGTGACCCCTTGCACATAGAAAGCCTGTGAGTGCGACCCCCCCCAATAAATTAAAAACACTTTTTAATATATTTAAAAAAAAAAAAATTAATGGAGATATCCCATCTCCTAGAACTGGAAGGGACCTTGAAAGGTCATCGAGTCCAGCCCCCTGCCTTCACTAGCAGGACCAAGTACTGATTTTGCCCCAGATCCCCAAGTGGCCCCCTCAAGGATTGAATTCACAACCCTGGGTTTAGCAGGCCAATGCTCAAACCACTGAGCTATCCCTCCCCCCTTTAACATTTAACACCATTATAAATGCTGGAGGCAAAGTGGGGTTTGGGGTAGAGGCTGACAGCTCACGACCTCCCAGGTAATAACCTCATAACCCCCTGAGGGGTCCCACCCCCAGTTTTAGAACCCCTGATTTAGTTGGGGATTGATCCTGCTTTGTGCAGGGGGTTGGACTAGATTACCTCCTGAGGTCTCTTCCAACCCTGATATTCTATGATAGTCTCTGAAGGACTGGGGAGAGTAGGCAGCAAACTGCTGGGGAGCAGACTAAATGCCAATGCCAAGAGGTTGAAGTGTCTGGGATAAACTAGGCTTATTCTTTAGGTAACATAGACCTGCATGTAGACTTTTTATTGTGTTACACACCCTTTTCTCTGATTAGGCCTTGTTTCTCCTGATGAGATTAAACAATACTTTTGTTTTGAAAAAGCTGTTAGGTCACTGTGTTCACCACTACTCCCAACGGGAAGAACCACAGGTAGCTGGTCCCAGTCAGACCTGCTGAGCAGTAAGTGTGAGAATTGAAGGATTCCACCGTGAGTGAAGTGAAGTCTCAGGGCTTCTCACCTGAATGCATGCACTCAAATGGTATGTCTACACAGCAACTAGACACCTGCAGCTGGCCCATGCCAGCCAACTCTGGCTTGTGGGGCTCAGGATGCGGGACTGTTTCATTGCTGTGTAGATTTCTGGGCTTGTGCTAGGGTTACCATATTTAAAAAATAAAAAAAGAGGACACTCCACGGGGCCCTGGCCCTGTCCCTTTCCCACCCCTGGCCCTGCCCCAACTCTGCCCCTTCCCCGCCCCAACTCCGCCCATTCCCCAAAGTCCCTGTCCTAACTCCCCCTCCTCCCTCCCAGCCACACGAAAAGGGCTGCCCAAGTGCTACCGGCTTCACGGTTTGCCGGGCAGCCCCCCCAGACCCTGCGCCCCTGTCTGGCGCTTCCCCAGCACAGCTGGAGCCCGGGAGGGGAAGCGCCCAGCTGGGGGCGCAGGGTCTGGAGGCTGCCCGGCAAACCCGTGAAGCCGGTAGCACTCGGGCTTCGGGCAGCCCCTATGCCTCCGTACCCTTCGCCCCCGGCTGGGCACTTCCCCTCCCGGGCTCCAGCTGCTCTGCTCCTCCCCTGACTTTTCGGCTCTGTTTAAGAGCCAAGCTGCCCAAGCGCTACCGGCTTCGGGCAGCCCCCTTGCCTCCGGACCCTGCGCCGCTGGAGCAGAGCAGCTGGAGCCCGGGAAGGGAAGTGCCCGGCTGGCGGCTCGGGGTCCGGAGGCATGGGGGCTGCCCGAAGCCGGTAGCACTGGCTCGGGCAGCTTGGTTCTTAAACAGAGCTGAAGTCTGAGTCAGGGGAGGAGCAGAGCAGCTGGAGCCCAGGAGGGGAAGTGCCCGGCCTGGGGCGCAGGGTCTGGAGGCTGCCTGGCAAACCATGAAGCCGGTAGCGCTCGGGCTTCAGGCAGCCGCTATGCCTCCGGACTCTGCGCCCCCGGCCAGGCACTTCCCCTCCCAGGCTCCAGCTGCTCTGCTCCTCCCCTGACTCAGACTTCGACTCTGTTTAAG
The DNA here is from genome assembly GCF_027887155.1 of Malaclemys terrapin pileata. Lineage (NCBI taxonomy): Eukaryota > Metazoa > Chordata > Testudines > Emydidae > Malaclemys > Malaclemys terrapin. Next base: position 113,892,749 of record NC_071507.1, on the reverse strand, counting down.
AGCCAAGCTGCCCGAGCCAGCGCTACCGGCTTCGGGCGGCCCCCTTGCCTCCAGACCCTGCGCCGCCGGAGCAGAGCAGCTGGAGCCGGGGAGGAGAAGTGCCCGGCTGGCGGCTCGGGGTCCGGAGGCAAGGGGGCTGCCCGAAGCCGGTAGCGCTGGCTCAGGCAGCTTGGCTCTTAAACAGAGCCGAAGTCTGAGTCAGGGGAGGAGCAGAGTAGCCGCGGGAGAGGAAGTGCCCGGCCGGTATTTTTCCCGGACATGTTCGGCTTTTTGGCAATTCCCCCTGGACGGGGGGTTGATTGCCGAAAAGCCGGACATGTCCGGGAAAAAACGGACGTATGGTAACCCTAGCTTGGGCCGAAACCTGGGCTCTAAGACCTTGTGAGGGGGGGAAGGGTCCCCGAACTCAGGGTCCATCCCAGAAGTCTACACAGTAGTGAAACTGCCCTGCCCGAGTTGGCTGGCATGGGCCAGCCATGCCTGTCTAGTTGCTGTGTAGACATACCCAAAGGGACTAGAGAGGGGTCAAAAGTGAAGCTAGGCCTGTAACGATGAGCATTGCAACCACATTCTGCTGCATTGTGCTAGTGCATAATAATAATACATAGCACTTATATAGCGTTTTTCATTGGCCAGGCTGAGAGAAATGCAAATAGTAAACAAAATCATAGAGAGAAAAAAGAAAGTGAGAGTTTTTTAATAATCTGTTGTTTATAATGCTAGGTGGTGTCGCTAGCCCAGGCAAAGGGATTTTTTTTTTTTTTTTTTAAATATAGACCAGGATTTTCAAAAGTGACTCATGATTTGTAATGCCTCAGTTTTTGGATGCCAAACTTGAGGCACCTTAAAAGGCTCTGCTTTTCAGCACTGTCTGAAAAGCAAGCCCCTCTAAGGTGTCACAGATTGGGAATTCAAAATGTGACTCACCCCAAATCACTGCCTTCTGCCCAGATTTGATGGTGGTCTGAAGGCTCTATGCTTCGCTGATTAGGCTGCCGCAAATTGGCTTGGCACGCTCCGCATTCATTAAGAAGACACGTCATTTTGGGAAATTTTGGCCATTATTTTTAATCTTACGGTGTTTTTCTTAAACTATCGCATTTGCAAAGGAAGTTATGTGCCAGACTGGTACGAATCATGCACTTAAAGTACAGAGCTCAGGACTCAGTGTTAGATGTGGTGGTAAAAAAACACATCAACCCTGTATTCATGCTACTGCTTTCGCCATTGCTACCGCTCGTAGAACAGGCCTGATAATCTTTGGTTTATGTCTTTTTCTTTTTAATAACTACTATTTATCTAAATAAGGACAGAAGAATATTATAAGCAAAGGTATTAATTGGAGGCATCTGTTTATAGTGTCCTTTATATGAAACTGTGTTTCTGAGGATCCGTGTACATGTTGAGGGTTTCTTAAAGTTAGTTGGTGGGTGTATGTGAGGAATCTTCTGTAATTTTCCATTACCGTTTTCTTAGTTTTGAGACTGCACATACGCAGTTCAAAACTTGCTCATCTGGTTTTGATAAAAATAAATAAACTGGGAATCTGAAAACTAAGACCCTGATGGGTTTGAATTGTAGATGGGCCATTAGTAGGCTGTTGTTAGTTTTACTTTTTACTGAACCAGATGATTCAGGTCTCTCTCTAAAAGTGATGCAATCTTACACACACACAGATAAAGGTCATCACCTCCTCCAGAGCAGAAAATGCAAGTCACTAAGAGTCTGGAGCCAAGATCAACCATGATGTAAGAGGTTGCAATTTCAGCATAGACAGTAGCTTTGCACAAGTTTACCCAAGGACTGAGTATAGCCATATATCTGCAATCTGATCATAATGTACTGCTGCTGTTGCACCAGATTTAGATCTTGTCATTATATAATGGCTGCATCTGTAACTTTTACTCCATGCATCTGAAGAAGTGAGGTTTTTTACCCAGGAAAACTTATGCCCAAATAAATCTGTTAGTCTTTAAGGTGCCACCAGACTCCTTGTTGTTTTTGTGGATACAGACTAACACGGCTATCCCCTGATACTTTGTATGTATGTTGAGTTTTCCCTTCCCATCCTATTCCATTTGTGCATGCTCATGAAACATTTTCATAACTGTAATGGATCCTTAATAGTTGTAGTTTTATGGCTATCTTCTCTCAGTGCACATACATAATGACTGTTATCAGTCGCAGAGAACAACATATAGCATCCTCCTTAGTATCCCTGTAACTGAAAAGCTGTTAATGCACTAGAGGGAAGGATCATTCAGGTTAGTTGTTTTTCTGTTCGTACAGTTTGTGTCAGTGATTTGTAAATGAGTGGTAACAGAGGGTTGTTGTAAGGATTACATTACCATTAATAATCTTTGTGATGATCTCTCAGTTAAGCGCTGTTCTTACTGAAATTGAGTGCCAAAGATGGTGACTGGAACAGCAGTTGTGACACCTGCCCAGGACCGGCTCCAGGGTTTTGCCGCCCCAAGCGGCAGGAAAAAAAAGACAATTGCGATCAGCGGCACTCCAGCGGCAGCTCCACCGCGTCGCTTTCTTCTTCGGTGGGAATTCAGCGGCAGGTGCCTCCCTCCGAGAGGGACCCGCCGCCGAATTGCTGCCGAACAGCCCGACATGCCACCCCTTCCCCTTGGCCACCCCAAGCACCTGCTTGCTGGGCATTAAGATTTCTCTTGTAGAAAATTTGACAGCTTGAGAACATTGCCCTATATGAACAGTCCGACAGTACTGTAGTTATGTTGCTTAATGCAATAGGCATTCAGAAACTATGGTGGTGAGGGTGGTGTAACAACCTTTATAGATTATGGGTGAATATGAGTGGCTGCTGATAAATAACCTTGAACAAAATGTAAATAAATAACAAGTTTATATCAAAACAAGCTAGCTCATAAAGCAGTGGCAGTCAACTGTGAAATTATAACTTTAGCTGTTGTGTTATAATACAGTTAGACCTGGAATAGTTTTGATTTTATCCCATGTCTCATCTAGAAAACATTACTCCATGCTTTGTTTTCCCCCCACTCCTTTAACTGTGTAGCAGGGGTCGGCAACCTTTCAGAAGTGATGTGCCGAATCTTCATTTATTCACTCTAATTTAAGGCTTCGCATGCCAGTAATACATTTTAACATAATATATAACTAAACTGTTGTATGTAAAGTAAATAAGGTTTTTAAAATGTTTAAGAAGCTTCATTTAAAATTAGGGTGACCAGATGTCCCGATTTTATAGGAACAGTCCCGATTTTGGGGACTTTTTCTTATATAGGCTTCTATTACCACCCACCCCCTCTCCTGATTTTTCACATTTGCTGTGTGGTCACCCTATTTAAAATTAAATTAAAATGCAGAGCCCCCTGGACCGGGGGCCAGGACCCGGGCAGTGTGAGTGCCACTGAAAATCAGCTTGTGTGCCTCCTTCGGCACGTGTGCCATAGGTTGCTTACCCGTGGTGTAGAGAAAAGAGTATGCTGTTTTGTGAAGGGTGTGTGTGTGTGTGTTTGTGTGAGAAAGAGAGAGATTGTAGTGAGTCACCATATAATAAATTCATTTGCAGAAACAAGATTGGCCAACTCAGTTAATCAGTTCACAGTAAGAGACCACATCTCACTCTCATTTTTTTGTAATTTATATTTTATCTAGGTTGAAAAAGAAAAAGCAAGCCAAACAAAATGCTGAGACAGTCATTTCTAATTCTCGTGGAACCACTGCTTCCAGAACTCAGGTTGGGAAGGATGATAGCAGTAAGGTCATTTTGGAGCAAATCAGTTCTGAAGACAACTGCAAACTTGCTGAGGAAAAGGAGGAGTGTATCACTGAAGAAGAGAAGAAAAAGAAAAAATATAATCAACTAAAAGATATCAGGCGCACAGAGCTGAAAAGATACTATAATACTGGTGAGTGATGTTAGCACTACAGTATTTTGATACAGTATTGTTTTGGTAGTTCTTAATATCTTTTTCTCATGTGATTGACTTAGGTATTCCTTAAAGGGATAGTCAACTTGAAATCTTATAACATCTAAAAATTAGTTAAAATAGTTTCAGGTACTACACCTGTCCCCAAGGCTATGTCTGTACTATGAGCTAGGGGTGTGGTTCCCCTGCTCACTTATGGATATTCACACTAGCTGTCATTGAGATAGCATGAGTATAAGTAGTAGTGTAGCCACAGTAGCACGGGTAGTGGCAGTGGAGGCACGGCTGAGCCGTGCTGACTACATACCAACCAGTGCTACCACTGTTGCACTGCTATGTATACTTGAGTTTGCTCGATGAGAGCTGTCACGTGAGCAGGGAAACCACACCCTTAGTTCATAATGCAGACATAGCCTAGTTCCCTTCTGCCAACTTTTGTGGTGTTTCAATCACTGGTTTCTTATTATTCAAACAGGGGAAACTGACTGTAGACAATGTACTGTCAGTATCATGAAGTAAACAAATGAAAAGATAGAAATAATTTTCTTTGTTTTCAGTTGTGGAAATATTAGGTGGTGTTTGTAACTGTATAATAGGCTTAAACATTTTTAGACATGTGGTTTGTATTTTTTAAATGGATGGTGTATATTCAATATTGTTTTTCAGTTTTTTTGCATACTGACAACAGAATATATAGCAATCTAGAAGTGTGTTGCTTTTAAATTTATATCCTGTTCTATTTGCAGTGCTGTGAAATAAGTGTTAAAAACAATCCAGCCGCAGTCTCGAGAAGATATGGCACTGAGACATTGATAAATGATTTAAAAAAATTGTCCATGGTCTCACAATCACTTATTAATTTTACACATGTGAATAATCCTATTGAAATAAAGTTTAACTCGTGTCTAAGTGTTTGCAAGATCAGAGTCTATATGTAGCATCCAGTCTGTTGGTCTGGATTACATTTTGTTACATGCCCTGAATCTAGGGTGACCATATTTCCCTAAACTGAAAATGGGACACTGGGTAAGCGGCAATGCCAGGCAGCTCGGGCCAGCACCACGTCGCCTGGCGTTGCCACTTGCCTGAGCCCCACTGCACTGGGCTGGCCTGAACCACCTGGTGTTGTTGCTCTCCCAAGCTGAAGTCACGGATGTCACAACTCTTTTGGCAAAACTTGGCATTTATCCCATTTGCTATTGCCCAAACGTTCCTCTGCACCCCCTTAGGGCAAGAGCAAATGAAACAAATGCCCATTGTTGCGAAAAAAGTCATGACGTCTGGGACAGAGGTTAAAAAGGGGACTGTCCAGGTCAAAACAGGATGTATGATCACCCTACCTAAATCATTTCAGAGACAAGGTGGGTGAGGTAATATCTTTTATTGGACTAACTTCTGTTGGTGAGAGAGAGAAGCTTTCGAGATACACAGAGCTCTTCCTCAGGTCTGGGAAAGGTTCTAAGAGTGTCACAGCTAAATATAAGATCGAACAGATAGTTTAGCGTAAGTAGCACATATTCTAAGGGGCCGTTCAAGGTGAAGTGTCCTGTTAACATCCCTGTAGTCGCAGGACAAATATATTTCAGATATGATTTATGATAATATATTTTGTCTTCCAAATGTTGTACTGGGAATTTGATAGAAAAGGTAACCATTAACTAAAGGTTAATTTATGTTGCCAGTATATGGCATCACAGCAATCCTGTTTTGTGAGGACTTGCTGTCACAAAGCTGTCTCTAAAAAAAGAATATTGTACATTTTACATCATAAAGACATGACCCTTTTGTGTTACATGCTATATTGTTACAATTTGTGCCCTGCACATTCATGAAAACCCACTTCACTCTGAATATCCTGCATTGTAATAAAAGAATCAGAAACCAAAAAGGAGCTAGCGTCTTGTGAGCAGCATGTGCAGATTAGTCAACAGTTTTAGAATCTCTGTTGTACATTAACCAAAGCTCTTCTGTGGTAATTTGTGACTTTCTTTTTTTTTTAAAGACCCTATCCTGTAAACTCCTTTGCTTGTTGGTAACTTCACTCACTTGAACAAAATTCCTTGTGTGTAAAGCGTTGGCAGAGCTGGACCCAAAGAGGTCAACAATTTAGAAGTTTAAAAAAAATTGTACTTCAGTTTATCTTGAGTCAACAGATCAACAATGTACTATATTTGCAATAGTATCTTTAGTATAAGAACACTGAAGTGTTTGGATTGAAGAATAAATCTGTTTGTTTAGTTGTTCTGGCAAACCTTTTTGCAAGTATTTATAACTGACAAATAATTGAAAGATACAAAGTAAATACTGTGGTTATTAAAAGTGTTTCTATTTAAAATGATTTAGCTGAAATCTTAACCCTTTCTTTAAAAGAGCATTTTTAATAGAGAATGACAATCTGTAGAAGTTCTGAGTTTTGTGAAATGGCTGAAATTTGTTTTAGTGTTTCAGAGTTTTTGTGAAACATTGAGGAACTATTGGAACTTTCTTGGAAAAACATGACAAACACAAAAATGAAGTTGCTAGGAATGTAAACATCATGATGCTCCCCTCCGCTCTCCCTGTATTCCTTCAAGGCTCTTCTGTTGTCACATTCCCTGCCATCATTTTCTCTTAAGAGTGTTTTTGCACGTTGGTTCTTTCCAGCAAAAAATGTGCCCCCTGAGCTTTTATAAGGAGAGCTTTTAGCATCTCAATCTGAGAAACCTGAGAATGCAGCGATTGAATTTATATTAACAAAATTTGTCTCATATGTGATGAGATGTTTAAAATGGACTGGTGTGCTTGAAAAGTGACTTGAAAAGCTGTTTATCTGCCGCACCCAAATTCAGGATCTCTGGATTCTGCAGCACTCTGGGGAAAACTTTGGGCAGCTTCAGATACATTTGAAAATTGAGCTTTGTTATCAGATTAAATATAAAAATGACTAATATAATCCATACAGTAGTCCCTGTATTATTAATCCTCATACTAAATTACGTATATTTTATGCTACCTTCACAGTTTCAGAATACCAAAGATTTTTACCTATTCAGATTGTAGAAGTTGTTGGAGGGGAAGCTGGGAGGCATGGGAAGATTGAGATTGTGGGACAAGCACAATGGCTAGATGTTGCTGCTAAAATGATCTTCATGAGGTAGTAGATAACAATGTTGACATTGAAATGATCGTCTTAAAGTTACAGATTTAATCAATTGAACTAAGAGGCAGCTCACATCTCTCAGAGTTTGTTTTAAGCTCTACAAACTCAAGCAGACAAATCATTGAGGTCAGGTCTACACTATAAACTTACATCAGTATTACTACGTCGTTCGGGGGTGTGAAAAATCCACATCCCTGAGCGACGCAGTTATAACAACCTATCCCCCGGAGTAGACAGCACTATGTTGACGGGAGGGCTTCTCCTGTCAACATAGCTACCGCTTCTCAGGGAGATGTATTAACTACACCAACAGAAGAAGCTCTTCCATCTGCATAGTAGCATTTCACTGAAGTGCTACAGTGGTGCATTTGCATCACTGCAGCGTTTTAAGTGTAGACATGCCCTTACGCTTGTTAACATTTTCAAAGTAATCTCCACAACCATAAGGGCTATACACATTATTTATTTATTTATTTATTTATTAAAAAGCTAATTAGATCCCGGAGCGCAGTTCTGTACGAAGGGGTGAATTCGGGAATTCTGCAGTGGCAGAACACACAGGGCCCTACCAATAAGGGGATACTTTCTGCCCAATCAGTAATATGTACACACACATCCTACAAACAATTCACATGCTTATTTGAAGTATCACAGGACTTCCTTAACAAGCAGGCTAATGGAGAGCATCCGTGCCATACTTCATTCAGTCTAAATGTAGTTTTGACCAGTATTCTCTAGACGGGCTAAAGTGCTTTGACTAAACCCAATAACCTCACTCTCTCTTGTTCTTCTGCCTATCCATATATCTAGTGTTAGGTACATTTGTATGTTTTGTTGTTGTTTGGTGGTTGTTGCTGCTAACTTGAGGAATATCCGTATAATTTAACTCTACACTTTAGACCTTTAACATTTAATGGTTTCTGAGTGGTACTTCTGAGATTATTTCTCAGTAATAGTTTATGCTTTTCCAGTACACCTTTGTGCTTCTGTGGAAAAGAAAGAAATGTATTAGATGTATTAACAGCACTGCAGTTTGCCTCATCTGTGTGCTAATGTTATTGTGGATGCATAATATATAACATGGCTTAATGGAAGTTTTATCACAAGTGCTTTGAGTCTAGAAAGGTCAAGTCTGTCAGTCTGGCAGAAATTTGTCCTCTTTATAATCTCCCTTTCATGGTTTACAGGGTCATAAAGCCGTCTTTATTTGTTGTTATTGGGGAGAAGGGGGAGGAGCACTATATCTCACTATAAATCATTACTTAGACTCCATGAATCTTCATTGCAAGCATGTAAATCTGCATTCCTATGTTAATTTGTAAATGCTGACAGTGACTTTCTTATTCTTGCACTTTGAATGTCAGTCCCCTTAATAGATTTGTGTAATATGTAATACGTATCGCTTCCCGGCTCTCCGAGCTCTGGTCAAGTGTAGGTAGTCTCTTGGTCTATCCAAGGCCGTGATCAAGTGTCTTGATGTTTTTGGTCTTTTGGCCTTGAGATGAAAACCTTGCCTTTGTTTCTGGGACCTTGAAGTGAAAAAATTCTCTAAGTTTTCTGTCAGCACAATTTCACTGACTCAACAAATGCCACTTGTTACATTAGGATGAGTGTAATGCAGCTTCTTAAGGGTGTGGAGGTGCATATTAACTAGGCACTGTTGCTTTTCTGTTTGGTTTCGAGGAGGAGATGGTTCTTAGAAGGAATTGATTTTGACATTTTCTATCTTTGGAAGAGGTTCCAAATATGACATGGGAATGAGAAATCTTAGAGTAGTATATATGAAGAAGGAATATGATGTTATCTTGTTGTTACTGTTAGAGGCCAGTAGGTGACGTATCAGAACCAAAAAGGAATAACTGTTGCACTTTTTGGTTCTGTAGGAAAGAATCAGAAAGTGGAAATGAAAAGTTCCTTTTAGTTTACCTAAGACCTCTCCCAGTGCACAGTTGTTCCTCATAGTACATTTTCTAGTGTTTTGATTGGTTTATTATGAAATGTCCCAGGCTAGGGAGCTGCCACCACATCCTTGTGGAGAAGACTGTACAGTTTATTACAGGGGTGGCCAACCTGAGCCTCAGAAGGAGCCAGAATTTACCAATGTATGTTGCCAAAGAGCCACGGTAATATGTCAGCAGCCCCTCCATCAGCACCTCCCCCCCTCCCTGCACCTCCCAATTAGCCGTTTCCTGGCATGGGGGGAGGGGGAGAGAGGAAAGTTTGCAGATGATACTAAACTGCTCAAGATAGTTAAGACCAAAGCAGACTGTGAAGAACTTCAAAAAGATCTCACAAAACTAAGTGATTGGGCAACAAAATGGCAAATGAAATTTAATGTGGATAAATGTAAAGTAATGCACGTTGGGAAAAATAACCCCAACTATACATACAATATGATGGGGGCTAATTTAGCTACAACTAATCAGGAAAAAGATCTTGGAGTCATCGTGGATAGTTCTCTGAAGATGTCCACGCAGTGTGCAGAGGCGGTCAAAAAAGCAAACAGGATGTTAGGAATCATTAAAAAGGGGATAGAGAATAAGACGGAGAATATATTATTGCCCTTATATAAATTGATGGTACGCCCACATCTTGAATACTGCATACAGATGTGGTCTCCTCATCTCAAAAAAGATATACTGGCATTAGAAAAGGTTCAGAGAAGGGCAACTAAAATGATTAGGGGTTTGGAGAGGGTCCCATATGAGGAGAGATTAAAGAGGCTAGGACTCTTCGGCTTGGAAAAGAGGAGACTAAGGGGGGATATGATAGAGGTATATAAAATCATGAGTGATGTGGAGAAAATAGATAAGGAAAAGTTATTTACTTGTTCCCATAATACAAGAACTAGGGATCACCAAATGAAATTAATAGGCAGCAGGTTTAACACTGATAAGAAGCTGAGGGCATAATTTAATAAAGTGCTTCTCATAATTTGACCTGAAAAAGGTGAGGTACATTTAAAAAACAAAACCCACATAAACTGCTCCTGCAAAAGGCCTGCTTTCTATAGCAGATCTAACCATAAAAGGTTTGATTCTGCCACTCGTATGCCACTCCTTGACTACCTGACTTTCTGAAGTACTGAGCACTCACCATCCTTAATTGTAGCCCCTGGAAGTTGCAGATACTCAGCACCTCTGAAAATCAAGCCCTAGTGGGGCAAATTGTTCCGTAGCATGTAGCCCAACTAGCTGGACTGGGAGTAGCGGAGGTTTCTAGATGGGGCTGGAGATGAAGGAATCATCCTCCACCCAAGGCTGCAGTATAGCAGCAGAGCTGTTCAGTGGCTGCTACTGCAATCCTGCACCCTCATTATGTGGGGGATGATGGATCCATAGAGGCAGATCCTTAGCCTTTCTGCCCCACCCACAAATCTCTTTATAGACAACATTCTGGGAGCCTGCAGGACTGGCACTGGATGTGTGCACACCCTGTGTAAGGGTATGTCTTCACTAGCAACGTTAAAGCAACGTTAAAGCACCAGCGTTGGGAGAGAGCTCTCCAGTGCTACAAAAACCCCACCTCCACGAGGGGAGTATCTACCAGCACTGGGAACGTGGCTCCCACCGCTGGTGCACTGTCTACACTGGCGCTTTACAGCACTGAAACTTCAGTGCTCGGGGGGGGGGGGGTTCACCCCCCTGAGCGAGAAAGTTTCAGCACTGTAAAGTGGCAGTGTAGACAAGGCCAAAGTCTCTCCATGTCACACCTCCTCCTCCACACAATGGAAACCTAGCAGTTCAGCTGCCTACTGGGACCCTATGCCTATGGAGAGGGCTAGGGTTTTCCCTTCGTTGAATGGATTTTTACATTTGCAGGTATGAATATTAATAAATGTAACTAAAAACTCCATGCACATATAAATGTACTGAAGAATTTGCATATGGTTTTGACTGATTTGCTTTCTGTTAAAAGCAGATTGGATGTAAATCTCTTAGTGTTTTAAAACATAAGCAACCCTTACAACAGTCGCTCATTCTTTCTCAGATAGGCAAAACCACAAACAATGCTAAATGTCGTAAGATTTAGAGAACATTGACCCACAAGATACTGAAGCATAATTTCCATTCCTCTGTGTAAACAAACTGAGCACCCTCAGGGCCTTGCATCTCACCTTATGATCACACTGGCCTATGCCAGCTTCTTTGCCCCATCTTTCAAGCACAATATGAGCAGTTAGACTAAATACTGTGAAAAATAGAGGTGATGGAACTCATATTTAAGTACTGTGGCAAAGGGACATGATGGGACCCACATTTAAATTACAGTATAAGTTAAGCAAGAAGATTGCTTTATGTCCTGGGAAAAGCTTTGTTCCCAGCTCCTAAGCTGACAGTTTTCTAGAGTCCTAGCTTTTGTGAGTCTGCTGTGACTCTCATCAGGTTGCTTCCAGGATCAGTGTGTTGTGTAACCTGAGTCTCTCTGTTTTATAGTTCCTGAAAAATCCTGATGTGGTAAAAATCCTTAACAATATACTGGACGTTGATGTTATCTGTTCATTCACACATTTTTCACATAATATTTAGGTTTCTAATTCACAACCTCATAATTCCCTGCAAATAATCAAGGATTACAACGAACATTTAAAAGAAACTGCCCATTTCAAACAATTATTTGAAGCTAATTATTTTAAGATGAATAGGTAAGCTTTTATATAAAAACCAATTCATCTTACATACTGTTAACACCTTGATGTCTTTCAAAAGCATGCAACTTCTATTATGATGTCTGGGTAAACATCCCCTAACAGCAGGTCTTTCAGTACACTAATTACGTCTTCACTCTAGGTGGTTTCTTGGGTTCTTGGCTGATTTGTTAGGCAGCCTAATATTTTATATGCACATAATTAAACTCACCAAGACTTAAATAACAAATATAATGAATAAAGAATGGTCAGTGTACTGTCCATCAGACCAAGGCTTAGAACATTTTGATTCTGTAAATCATAGCAAGGGAGTCAGAATATGTATAAAATAATTTGGTGCAATGTCTTCCTAAATCTACAGACAGACAAACTGAAGCAAATGCTTTAAGAGGTGGGGATGGCGCCTGCTCAGTGAAACATGACCCCTAAAATTCTAATATTTTAAAAAGAACAGGAGTACTTGTGGCATCTTAGAGACTAACAAATTTATTAGAGCATATGCATCCGAAGAAGTGGGCAGTAGCCCACGAAAGCTTATGCTCTAATAAATTTGTTAGTCTCTAAGGTGCCACAAGTACTCCTGTTCTTTTTGCGGATACAGACTAACACGGCTGCTACTCTGAAACCTAATATTTTAAATATCAAACATTGTTAACTATTTGACTGCTGATTACTTTAGAAACACCCAGCTATTTGGGGACTGTAGAGTTTGAGTCCTATCAGCCCTTCTTCCACCTTAATCTAAAATGCTTTTTATCACCCAATCTTTCAAACCATTGGGCTGATGTATTGCACTCTTGTTGGCAGGCCGCAGGAGGTCACTTTATTCTTCTTCTATGAACTGCAAATATACTGTTTTCTAAATGATGATTAAGGCTATGATTTTTTTCACAGAGGTTGCGGAAGTCACAGAATCTTTAACTTCCAGCTACCTCCATGAATTCAGTCTTTTTGACCAGGAGCTGCAGGGTCTGCCCGCTGCGGTGGGGGAACCCTGCAGCTCCCCAGGGCCGTGGGAGCCAGGGGCCCTCTAGAGCTCCCAGCCACCGTGGGCGGTGGGGCCATAGCGCCTGGCAGCGGGGGCCTCCCGTGCAGCTCCCGGCCACTCTGGGCGACGGGACCCTCCACAGCTCCAAGCTGCCGCGGGCAGCGGGGCCACAGCCTCTGGCCAGCGTGGGGGGCAGGGATACCCTGAATCTCCTGGCCACCACGGGTGGCAGAGGTACCCCAGAGCTCTGAGCCGCCAAAGGCAGTGGGGCCCCTGGAGTTCTGAGCCGCCGTGGGACCTTCAAAGGTCCTGGCTGCTGCGGGTGCTGGGGATACCCCAGAGCTCTGAGCCCCCACAGGTGGTTGGGACCCCCAGAACTCAGAGTGGCCCCTGCAGCTGCCCAACCTCTGAAGGTGGTGTGGTGACCCCGCAGCTGAGCTCCCCATTTTGTCAGGGATATTTTTAGTAGAAGTCAGGGACAGGTCACAGGCTTCCCTGATTTTTTCTTTATTGCCTGGGTCCTGTCCATGACTTTTACTAAAAATATCCGTGACAAAAATATCCTTAGCCTTAATGATGATAGATGAAGGCTGGACCAACAGGAAATTTGTGTTTAATCACAGAGGGAAAAGAAGCCTGCCCTACTTTTCACATGTATCTCACCCAGCTAGAGACATCAGCATGGCCATACTGAGTCAGACCTTCTGACAGTGACTGGTGCCAGATGCTTCAGAGGGAATGAACAGAACAGGGCAGTATCAAGTGATCCATCCCCTGTTGTCTAGTCCCAGCTTCTGGCAATTTGAGGTTTAGGGACACCCAGAGCATGGGGTTGTGTTCCTGACCATTTTAGCTAATAGCCACTGAGGGACCTATCATCTATGAATTTATCTAATTCTTTTTTTAACCCAGTTGTACTTTGGCCTTCACAACAACGAGTTTGATAGGAAACTGACCATTTATTCCTATCCTTTGTCTCCTGACTTTCAACCAGATACTGATCCATGAGAGGACCTTCCTTCTTGTGTGACCGTGCAAAGCTACGGTTAAGAAATTAAGCCCCCAAAGGCAGGAAGTTGAGAAATGACTGTTTTGTACAACATTACAAACTCATCCTAGTTGTACAAATGTGGTATTCTTTTTTTGGTGGTGTTTGATTATATAACTTCATATGTTACTGTTCACATTGTTACATGTACACTATAAAATACACTCAGAGGCAACACAGTAAGCTACCTCAGCCGTAGGAACCTTTAACTTTGGAATTTCCTGACTGTTCCATCTGAAATTTCTCTATCTGAGCCTTTCGGCCTGACACACCAGCAGGAGTAAGCAAGACCAATCTATTCAGCTGCGTTTTCACTTGAAGTTTGTAGCTGAAGTGGGAGCTAGATAGCACTGTCTGGGTGTATGGTGACTGCAGTTTTTTTATATTGATCCAAAGTGAACTTGGCAAGCGTATGAAACAGTAATATTGAATGAGAAAAACCCAGGGCACAAGAAAGCTATGCTACACATCTCCCCAAGGACTGAGTTCAAAGTAATTTGAAGCTGAGAGGCTGTGGATACCTACATAATTGCACTATGATACTTTTCTGCATTAGTAAGACGCCCATGAGTGGCTCTCCTCCCCTATATCATTACATCTTTACTAGCTCTGTGGTGTAATGGATAGGAAAATGAATGAAATTGTACTTTCCCAATGCAGTCAATTGTCTATGGCTTTTAAACTGCATTAAAGCCTCCAACCTCAAACCAAGCAGTTCTTGATGCCTGTTTTCTTTCCTGTTCTGTGAGGTATTTGCATGTAGGGGACAGTTGGGTTTGGTTCATCCGGTAAATGTTTTCCTCCACTTCAACAGGCTTTTACTTAAGATGCTTTTTTCATGTGTCCCTTTGAACTCAGAGTTTTAGATTAACTTTTACAATTGCTTTAAAAATGCTTTAAATATCTTTAATTTAGAATTGCCTGTTTGTTTCCCCTTCCATACGCCAAGGTTTTTCTGGTACATATTGTTCTGTAACTATTATTTTCTAATATTAATCTTTAGTTCATGTATTTTTTCCCCCTTTGCCTCCCCACCTCAAGGTTCCTGTAATCTGGGAGTAATGCTGTCTCTGAAAAACACACAGTATGAAACTGAGTTCCAGTGTGTGGTCTCATGAAAAGTTCCCTCTCTGTGATGTGAATGCTAGTGAGCAAATTCTCTAAATTGCCCACTTAGCAAAGTGAGACCTTTGAATCTTAAACAGTATTAGACAAAGCCATCTTGAGTTCCAATCTCGGCTCTCATTTCTATGTTTTTGGGCAAGTCACTTAACCCTGCTTAAATTTAAGCATCTGAGCTGTCCTATTGATCTTGATGGCACTATTCAGGCACTTAAAATTAAGCACATGCACAAGTGCAGGATTGGGACCTTCTGTACGCTTAGGTTTTGACAAACATTTCCCAATATTGTTCACACCAGTGAATCTTTAGTATTCCTACCATTCCATCCAATGGTAGAGTAGACAAAGGATTACAATTTTCAAAAGCACCTAAGTGGTTTTGTCTTAGGCTCCTAAGTCCCATTTTCAAAAGAAACTTGGGCACCTAGGAACCAAAATTTTATTGACATTCAAGTGATTTAAGAGCCTAGGTGCTTTTAAAATTTTTATCCAATATGCAGCAGCAACTGGCATTCTCAATGCCATTTCAGTTACACCTGCTCTGAGCAGGTTCGATAAAGTGGGCTTAAACATCTATAGCTGCAAAAGCCTTGTTTAGGCTAGTGCTCATGCTTTCACCTGTACTAATTGTAACAACGGTGGGAAATATTTGCCAGAAGGAGGCTGGTGTGGACAAGACTTTAACTTCCTGCTTTAGCTTCCTCATCAGTAAAATGGGGTTCATACTTAGGCCATGTCTACACCACAAACGTATATCTACACAAGTTACGTTGGCATACAGCCGCCATAGTTGGTACATCATTTCTGCATGTGCATACTTGGCTCCTTGCACTGGCAGTGCATTTCCTCACCAGAAGTGCTTGTATCAATGGAGAGTGCGGTACACCATGGGTAGAAATTCCATGTGCAACTCCGTACCATCCAGTGCACTGTCTTTTATGTAATGGGGCCAAAACGAGTCATGCCAGGGTGACTAGGAGCCCGGGGTCAACTTCCCTGTTTGCAACTGTCTCCATCCCATAAGGGTACCTGTATCCTATAATTTTCACACTTTTTTTTTCAAAATCCTACAAACCTACTCTGTCCTCCTCACTGTCCACCATCTCTGACAGACGCATGGAGCCTGCACAGCTCTGCACTATTGTTATGAGCGTTGCAAGCACAGGGCGCACAATCCTGAAATATTTGAAGAGCTGCAAGAACCAATTGAGTGCTGTTGGACAGAGCGAGAACCAATTCAGGGCTGTTGGTGGTGTTCACAGAGCAGCTGCAGGTGGTGGAGCACCGCTCCTGGGTGAGAAACAAGCACTGACTGGTGGGATCGCACTATAATGCAGGTTTGGGATGACTAGAAGTGGCTGCAGAACTTTCAGATGTGCAAGGCCATATTCCTAGATCTGTATGCCGAGTAGGATGACCAGATAGCAAGTGTGAAAAATCAGGACAGAAGGTGAGGAGTAATAGGTATGTATATAAGAAAAAGCCCCCAAACTTGGGACTGTCCCTGTAAAATTAGGACATCTGGACACCCTAATGCCTAGCTTGCCCCAGTCCCCCAGTGCAGGAACACCAAAATGAGAGCTGCTCTGACAGTGGAGAAGCAAATGTCTATCGCACTGTAGACACTTGCAATGCCAGATTGCTACTGGTCAATCAAGAATCAGTTTGGAGTCAGGAAATCCACCGTGGGAGCTGTTGTGATGCAAGTGTGTAGGGCCATTAATCACATCCTGGCTACTTTTCTATGGTTATGCAAGCATTGGTGGATCACTGGGATGCTTCACCGATATCAGTGTGGGCTGCTCAGGAAAGGTGCATGACACTTGCATCTTTAAGAACGCAGGACTGTTCAGAAAACTACAAGCAGAGACTTTCTTTCCCAATCGGCAGATTACCATTGGGAATGTTGAAATGCCAATAGTGATCCTGAGGGACCCAATCTACCCTTTACTCATGATGCCATATACCAGCCACCTTGACAGCACCAAAGAACAATTCAGCTATTGGCTCAGCAGGTGCAGAATGACCGTTGAATGTGTTCTTGATTGATTGAAGGGTTGCTGGAGTTGGTTACTCACAACATTGGAGCTAATTGGGAATAATATCCCAATGGTTATCGCTGCCTGCTGTGTCTGGCATAATGTATGTAAAGCAAAGGGGGAAATGTTTCCACCAGGGTGGAGGGCGGAGGTGGAGCGGCTGAATTTGAACAAGGGCTAGGAGACGAGCTCAAAGGCTTAGGAAGGCTTTGAAAGACCATTTTAATAGCAAGCCAGAGTAGTGTGTGTTGTAGTGTGCTCTACTTGGCCTTGCACTTTTGTAGCCTGGTAGGAATTGTGTGGTGATTGCTGTCCATGTAGGAATGTAACATTGTCAATGCACCTCTTAATTTTGTTTGTGAATGATCCTACTCTGAAACCTATTAGTTGTGTGACATTGTGCAGTAAGAGGTAATTAGTTATTTTCAGAACTGCTGAGCGCTCGGCGGCATATGTTGTGTACTAATAAAGATGAATTGTGCTCCAAATAGAATTTTATTCTGTAACAAAATCAGTTCAAAAAAACCCTATGATTTTAAAACAAATACCCTAATAAATTAAGAGAACAGAACTTACGAAGGGGAAAGAACATTATGTCCATTTTAGCTACACATACACCAATCATGGCTTTCATAGGTTAGTGTATGTGAAGATGTGATTGGAGTGGAGTGGTAGGGGTAGTGCAGTGACCCCGATGCCATGTGGAATGGAAACAGAGATCCCAATATTGAGTTCTCAGTGGGCTGCAGAGGGAGGCAAGCACTGGATTGTTGAATCTGCAGGTCCACCAGAGTCTGCAGCATCTGTGTGTATTGCTTGAGAAGCCCCATTGTGTCCTGGTGCATCTCCCTCTCCTTTTCCTGCTGGGACTCCTGTCTCCTCACCACTCTTTCCTTCTTCAGGCTGATCGCAGTGTTCATGCTCATGGTCCGATGCAGCACCGGCTTGCAGGATCTTGCTGAACATGTTATCCCAAGTCCTCTTCTTTTTCCTCATCTGGCTCAGGCATTGTGTGGTGGTGAAGGCTGCAGTGGCAGCAGCTGAAGATAAGACACAGAGGTACCATGGTCAGTGCATTCACTACAGAAAGTGAAACTTAAGATTTTGAAGTCGCTCCCCTCAAATATTAAGCACTACAGTCTCACTTTTGCTTGGGAATGCTTGTGCACGGTGGCAGTCATGGCATTAGCCATGGTGAGTATGACCCACCAAGGGTAGGGGAAATGAGGAGGGAATTGCTTGGTTGTATGAGTCTAATTATCAGGGGCGGCTCTATGTATTTTGCTGCCCCAAGCACGGCGGTGAGGCGGCCTTCAGCGGCATACCTGCGGGAGGTCCACCGGTCCCGCGCCTTCAGCATACCCGCCGCCAAAGCCGCGGGACCAGCGGACCTCCCGCAGGCATACTGCCGAAGGCAGCCTCACTACCAGCCTCACGGCGACCAGCAGGCCACCCCCCACAGTTTGCCGCCCTAGGCACATGCTTGGTGCGCTGGTGCCTGGAGCTGCCCCTGCTAATAATTGAGGGCAATGGCACTGAATACTGGCCCCATTTTCCACGTGTGGTGGTGATTTTAGCTGATCTCTCACTCCTGAGGGTCACAAAGGCAGAGAGAGCACAGGAGCCACTGGCATCCCAAAATGGCCGAGCCCATATGCTGCTAGCTTGTGTACTGCAATGATGCCTGCTGCCGGTATCACTGAGTGGCACAGAAAAGTGTCCTGCCACAGAGGAAGAAAGAAGGCAGACCTCTGTAGACACCTTCGGCAGAGGACTGCAGAGTACTTCATGAAAGTTTCATCGAGATCTCTCAGGAGATTCAAGGGACATCCCTATGTACATAAACAAACTGCTCAGCTTGCCCCCGCCCCTCCCCCTTCAACTCTAGAGGAGAATGAAAAGTAGATAGCAACTCTGCCTTTCTTGATTGTACCACTACCTCTTCTAGCATGAATACAGTCATGAAAAGTCAAAAGATGTGTCCTGCTGCTTTGGAGGTGCCATCCCTGTAACTGAAAATTTACCTACACATTTACCCCAGGTTCCTTCCCCTGCATCAGCCTGGACTGCAGTGGAGTCAAAAAATGGTCCTGGCTTGAGGCACAGCAGGATCCCCTGATCATCTGTCCCCCATACTTCTCCTCTTCCGCCTCCACAGTCTCTTCCTCCTCACTGTTCACAGCAGGGACCTGTGACTCAGGTTTCACAGAAGTATCAAGAGTGCTGTTGGGGTGGGGGTGGAGTGTCTCCACTGAGTATGGTATGCAGCTCTTTGTAAAAGCAACAAGTCTGCAGCTCAGCACAGGATCACTTCTTGTCCTCCCTGGCCTTCTGCAGCTCCCTGTCTTTCACCCAGCACTGCTGCTGGTCCCTGTCTTAGCCCTTCTTCTGCATCCCTTTGTAATCTGCTCATAGATGTCCACATTTCTCTGGTTGGATCAGAGTTGTGCCTGCACAGCCTCTTTTCCCCATTGGCCCAGGAGATCCAATATCTCCAGTCTACTCCAGGCAGGAGTGCGTCTGGAGTGTGTAGCTGGCATGATCAGCTGGGCAGTTGCACTTAACCACGGAGAGCTGCTAGGTGTGCTCACCAAGCCAGGCCATCAAGAAAAGGAATTTCAAAAATATGTGGGGCTTTAAAGGGAGGACAGGGACTTCTGGCCTGCTTGACCACTGGGCAGTGCAGTTCAAAATGGTGACCAGAGTGGGTCAGTGGGGGACGCTGGAGGACAGGTGCTGGAGGACAGTTAGGTTTGACATAACTAATGCAGTGTTTACACTTGCACTGCATGGACTTAAGTACATTGGCCATGGCTCTAGGCCGCTTGGGAAGGTGATGTTAGTATGTTGGAGCAATGGGGTGCTCACAGCGGTGGGAGACACATGCACAAGTAGGTCGACATAAGCTGCCTTGCATCAACATAACGGTGTAGCGTAAACCAGGCCTCCATTATCTCCCTGAGAGAGGTGCAGAAGATTAATTACTTTAATTTTTATAAAGTGCTCTGATAATGAAAAAATACTTTGATTAGATGTAAAAGGCTATTACAATAGGCTTAGATGTTCTGCTAAGGTTTTGCCTGAAAACCAAGTACATTCTCAAATGACCCTGTCCTTTAACTCAGTGGTTCTCAACCGGGGGTCTGCAGCCCCCAAGGAGCCACGAGCCCTTTCGGGGGGCCGCAGGGCCCTATGGCTGCAACCAGGTGCCCCAAGCCCTGGCACTCCCCATGGGGCTGAAGCCAGGAGCCCTGGGAGTGGCACGGGGCTGAAGTCAGCAGCTCTGCCCTGGAAGCGGCGCGGGGCTGAAGCTAGCACCCCCTGAAGCTGGGAGCAGCACAGAGCTGAAGCCGGGAGCCCCAGTCTGCCTCTCCTCCCCCACTGCAGCTGGGAGCCATGTGTGACTGAAGCCCCGAGCCCCGGCGCTCCCCATGGACAGAAGCCCTGAGCCCATGGACAGAGTTGGGGGGGCACAAGGTGTTGGCCCCCCAAACTGCACTGCCTTACCCAGAGTGGGGTAGTCCAGGGGCAGCTCCACCCCCACACACCTCCACCTCTCCCTCAGCCCCCCCTCAGGCCACATTGTAGGTGGGAAGCCAGTGCCAGGCAGTGCGGGGCAGCTGCTCCTCTGGCTGGTGGTTCCATGGGGTGGGCATCTGTGGCATTCCCCCATCTGCTGCTGGTGCCCAGGGTTGCGGCTGCTCCTCAGTGCCCAGCTCTCTTTGATTGCTCACCCAGCCAGTAAGAGCCACCCTGGTGGGGGGACCTGGCTCCGGAGCCAGCAGAGCCCTCTGGGAGCAGCCACCGCAGGGGGAGCCCTCCTGGCACACAGCCCCTAACTATCCTTCTCCCTACAACCTGAGCTACCCCCCTACCCGCACACAGCCCCTAGCTATCCCTTGCCTGCCCCCTGAGCTACTCCCCTGTCTGTGCATTCCCTAGCTACGCCCCTGCCCGCACACAGCCCATAGCTACCCTGCCTGCACAAAGCCTCTAGCTACCCCCTGCCTGCACACTGAGCTACCTGTGCCCGTACACAGCCCCTAGCTACCCCCTGCCTGCACCCTGACCTACCCCTGTGCCCGCACACAGCCCCAGCTACCCCCTGCAAGAGAGAGCAGAAAGAACAAGGTGACAGAGAAGAAACATACAGGAATCAAGACGGGGACTGGGTGGGGGGAGAGAAGTGGCGGCAGAAGACACTTAAATTACAGGGATCTAGAAAAAAAAAAATAAAGGAGCTGAAAGAATTCATAAACAAACCCTCCCACTTCCATTTGAAACAGCCAACAGTAGGTATGGCGATACCCCCCCAGACATACAATGAAATCATCCCCTCCACATGCCAGTATCGCTGCAACCTGCTATAATGACATCCTAGAATCTAGAGATAGAAGAGACATGTCAGTTTATCCATCTTCCCCCTTTCCCATGTCTCCAACATGCTTACCTTGGCCAAAGCAGGATTGCTCTCTACTTTCTATATATTCATTCTTAAATTCTGTGTTTCTCTTTTAGGATGACTCACAGGATGGGTATTGTACCACATCCTATTGGAGACTGTGCAGTTTCACAGTCTAAACAGGAGCTCACTGATAAGGAATGTTTCCTGAGATTCAGCAATTAACTCTGTTTCATCCCATTACCTCTAGTGTTATGGTTGGATCACTTCATCTCGCCCCTGTGTGTTCACGCTCTTCAAATACTTGTGAACTGCAATCATGCATCCACTCCTTATTCGTAGTTTAGCTAAGCTATCATTATTTAATGCCTTTAATTTTCCTTGATTAAATCAATCCTTGAAGGCTTCAAGCACCAAGTACCACTGCTACTGCTCAGAGAGTTGAATGGGTGATAGCAATGGTGGGAGATTTTCTGCAGAAAAGCCGAGTACAGACAAAGCTATATAGAACCTGGTCCAGCTCTCATTGGGAGACCCACAGAAAGTACTGTTTATAGTACATTACAGCACCCAGATATGATACTTCTGCGTATACAGCCCAGCATTTTATTGGCTTTTTCCTTGGACTCTTTTTCTCCATTTACACAGCTAATTAGTCGGTTGCAGGAGTAATATTCTACTATAATTCCTCAAGGCTACTAGGATGATAGTTGCTCTTTCAGCATCATTGTCTTTTAGCACTCATTCTCGCTTACCAAAATACCATCAAAAAGTGACCTTGCACATTTTTAAGGATCTCACAGCACTGAAAAGAAAAATCAGAATAATCTTCCAGGGAACTCAGGAATTATGCATAAATTCAGAGAGAGGCATAAAGGAGTCAGTAGTTCTTTGCTAAAATTTTTTTGTAGCTGATCTCTTTTACTGCTTTTTTCTCTGAACATTCATTCTCATTGTTCTTTATTAATAATCATTTTCTATATACTTTTATTTTGCTTCTTGTTATTTTGCTACTGTCCATGTGTTGGATTTGTGGATGGCTCCCTCTCTGCCCCCATTTTTCCCCTTCCTGCAAATGCTATTCAGCACATACCACAAATTAGCAAATGGTATTAACATCTTAGAATTCTCAAATGCTCAAGCCACCAGCTTTTGGGAAAATGGGCACTACAGAAAAACCTGAGAACATGAATATATCATCTCAGCATTAAGCAGTTGTCCAAGTTCAAAGGACAGATGCTGGCTGCCTTTTTTCTTTGAGCCTGAAATACTATTTGACTCAAAAGAGCGATTGCCCATTCTGCCATGGGATGAAGAAGTTGCCTAGAAACTGCCTGGCTGGACTCCACCACCTGATATTTACTAGGTGCCTGGGACCTCTGCTGGAGCAAACGGGACAAGTATTAGTGTCCCTAATTCAGGCACAGAGAAGAAAACGTTGGTTCCTTCAGGAAGAAATGAGGGTGGTGGTGGTGGGAATGATAAACATATATATAAAAATATTTTTGTGCAGAGTTCACTTTGTGACCTCTGAAGTTAAACGTGTGATAAGTGTGGTTACAAGTACAGTAAAGTGACACTGTTAGATCCCCCTGGGATTTAGGTTAGTTGGATTTCTTTCATCTGAAAACCTGAGTTTGTTTTAAAGGTTAATTTTTTTAAAAACCGTGCACGCAAGATACAGCAATAGCTCATGCCTATACGCCAATATTTTCTACCCGTGGAAGCGCAATAATTAAATGGCAAAAACCTGTCAAAAAGTGGGTGGGGGGTTATTCTAAGGATTTTATCTAGACGTAGTTACTGTATTTGCAGGGTAAAAATAAATAGCCCCAAACAAAGAAAACATGACTAAAGATTTCACATTTTGTTTTTGAAATATGTTTAGCAGCACAAAGATATGGGCCCTTTTTTGTGGCTTTCAGAGCCAGAGTTGAGATGATAGATGAAGATGCGGCAGGGCACCCTGCCAGCATTAGTTGGGGGCATTCTACCTGCAGAAAGCTGAGGCATGGATCATGCCTTTGGTAAGAAGCAGTTTTCACACCTTTTTTTAAAGAGGTGCAGTATGGGCTCCCATCAGCACCAACCTCCAGCAGATGTACAAGGGGCGATATGAGCATGGCCCCACCACACTCAGCCATGCCTTTTTTAGGGTTTGCAGTGCCTCTGGCTGTGCTAGCCCAGCCCCTTCCCAGGTAGGCAAGGGAGAAGATGTATGAAGCCCCCTTCCCTATCATCTCCACTAGGATAACCACAACAAGGAAGAATTCCGCACCCATTCCATCACACCTGATATAGTACTTGCAGCCCTGTTGATGCCTGGTGGAAAACTTTGAAAATCTGTTTAGAGACTGTTTTGCCTATATAGCTTCACTCTTCTTTCTATTCTTTGCTCTCTCTCTACCCGCCCCCAATTTTTTTATTAAGGATAGTAGCATGAAAATTGAATCTTTCTTTAAGAGTTCATCTGCTCCTGTTATTTAATTCCATACCTGATGTCTTAATACTTTTTCTGACATCAAAACTGATTATGAAATCACAGTTGAGGGATTGTCATTTTAGGTAGGGAATAAGTAGCAGAAGCAAATGAACTCTTCAGAAATAAGGATCCTGGTTTTCCTCTAGCAGTTTTTTAAAAATTTCCATATTACATACGATGGACAGGCAACCAGTGAAGACTAATAAATATGTCTATTACTTTGTGTAACTATGACTAATAGTATTTTCTGTGTTTTAGATTTACTATCTATTAGTTAATAGGGCAGACCATGACCTGAATGGTGTCCCTCAAGTCCATGCCTGGATGGGAATGGCTGTGTTTATCTCTTTCCCCCACTACTCAGAAAACCCGGTCATAGCTCTCTTTTTCATGGCATCCCTCTCCTCTGGATCCCAAGAAGATCGTTCTGTAGATTCCACAAAGTGTCCCAAGAAAAGTTAACAGTGCCTGGGGCTGACAAACAATCAGTCCTTACTGGCAATCTAAGGAGGTGGCTGTTACTCAAATCAGGGCTTGGAGGGGGTTGGATATTTTAATGTTCAAGCCAAACTATTGTTTAATGTCTAAGCTGATTTCCAAACTTTTATCTGGTGGTTAACCCTTTCTCTCCTGCTTCCAATCGCCCAGCCAGGATTACGACTTTTAGCAGAACACTGTGGTAGCAGAAGTTTGACAAATTTTACTTAATTTTCAGTTGACAGTCTTAAATTTCCTAGGATGCTTACATGGAATACGGAATACACATTACTAAATATCTTTTAAGAGATAGCATTTAATGTTGTTTTGAACCGGGGGAGGAGGGAATCTTTCTTTCTGATACCTTCCCTGTGAGGGTTTTACAGGCACTCAGACACACATCCATACCTTCACATCGTAAACTAACAAAAAGGAAAGGTTGGGATGTCTCCCAGATAATGAAAACAAAAGGAAAAAGTCGGAAAAAAAAAAAAAGGGTCAGGAGCTATAGCTGCAGTCAAGAAAGTAGATGATGTTATAGCTGGCACAGTACTTCACAGTAGAGGGCTTTTCAGTTGCTGGGAGACTGGTCAAAGGCTGGTGTAGCCGGTTTATTGATGTCATGACTTCCTTCCCTGGAGGTAATTAGTCCTGGGGTTCTGAAACATCAGTCTTCTTTTGTCTCCAAAAAGTGATGGTCTCAGCTTTCTCCTGGATTTTGATGGGTGGTAACTACACTTTGCAGCACCTTCCCCTGAGGGTCTTCAGGCACATCAGTTGTGAAAACTACCTTCAATTCTGATAATATGGCCCAATAAGATTTGTTTTATGTCATCCTGGGCTCATGTCATTTTCTGGGAAGTCCTGCTGAAACCAGCAGCTTTTTAAAAAATATTCAGTGTTTTATGCCATATGCCCTGAAAATATCAAAATGAAAAAGACAAACGACCACTTTTGAGGAAGTTAACATGGAATTACCTGGGTAACAAAGACCTAGAACTTCAGAGTTAGGTAGGTAGGCAAGTATTATTAACCTTATTTTTTGCAGAGTTTAAGTAACATGCCCAAAATATGAGAGAGTCAACAGGTATCTGTTATAATACTTAGTCCTGCCATGAGTGCAGGGGACTGATTAGATGACCTCTCAAAGTCCCTTTCGGGCCTAAAATGCTATGATCACCTTACGGAGTGTATCCTCAAATTCTGTAAAAACAGCTGATTACAAAAGTCCTAACAAAAACATACCAGCCACTTAATGTGAATTCACCAGCAACATTAAGAAGAAACTCAGACAGTTTATAACATATGTCCCATCATTTCTTGCAAACAAGGCTATTTGGCAATCTTTATATTTTAAGTACTGGGTCATAAATCATGCAACTTATCTCTTCGGAAATTTCCATCTTATAGAAGAAAGGTGACTATAAAGGTGATCAAATTAAAAACCTATTTAAAATAAAAAAATAATTTTATATGAGGTCTGGATTCTCATGTATGCTATTTCTCTTGCACTTGGAAAGATGAACATATGTGTTGGCAAAGGTGCTAGATGCAAGAAAAATAGTTATTGGTGAAAATTGGGTATAATTAATTTTGACTCTTTTGCCTCAATTAGAATTTATATTTAACCCAAACTGATTTTGTGAACTTTTGCAAAGCTTCCTTACTGTTTGCATTATTTAGGCTTTTTAAATTTAAAAAAAGGAATCTAGCTCGCTTTTCTGTATTGCATCAGACAGCTGTTTGGAACCCTACTAAGTAAATACATTAGCAGTCACACAACCAAAGCTACCATGCATTTTTGGTACTTGGAGGGGAGAAGGATACATTTTATGGTGTTTTTAAAGTGTTTCCCTGTAGCTTGCAGGCATTTAACTCTTATGACTCTTTTAATTTGTTTAACTAGCCTGCTCATTTTTGTAGTTTCCCTTTTTGAAGTTAAATGCTATTGTGCTAGGTTTCTTTGGTCTCTCCCCCCCCCCCCCCCAGGATGTTAAATTTCAATCTCTCTAAAATAGCAATATAAAGTGCCAGAAGCCCAGTATTTGGTTACCTATTCTCCAAATCACAAAGCAGGATGGAACAAGTAAATCTGCCACTGATTACCTTAAAGAAAAAGATATTGTTAAACAGGCTTAAACTTTTAATGTTCAGGCCTCTCCGTGGAGTTAGATCACAAAGCAGGAACTGGAATCTATTTTAGTGGGTTAGTAAAAACAGCTGCTAGTGTTGTTAAAAGTCAGACTACCTGCACAGGTAGCTCCTGAGTGGGGAGGGAGACAACGTGCTCCTTGTCCCACTACTGACCCTGCGCCTTCCTGTGCTTTATCGCAGGGCTTGGGTCTGTACGTGCTGCATGTGCAGGACCAGGGAGGGCCCTTATACCTTTGTTCCAGACAGCCTGCAATCCTGGGGCTGGGGGCGGTGCGTGCCGGGCAGCACTCGCTCTGCTCCTGCTCTAGTCTGGTTGAAACTGGCCTGCGCAGAGCAAGCCCCCTCCCCAGTGAGCACTGGGAGAGCTCAGTTGCCCTGCTCTCTGCCAGCGCTGCTCCAGCTGATCGGAGAAGGGACGAGGGTGGGCAGCAGCTTCTTTTCATGGCATTAGTTCATCGAGCAACAAGCAGCCCGTACTGTTGGAGAGAGGCCTCAGTCTGTACGGGAAAGGCTTCATTGCAAGGGAGAGACCCCTACAGCTCAGAGCAGCAAGAGGCTCTGCTGGATCTGCCTGGAGCCAAGGGAGCTGTCTTGGGAGGAGGAGGCGGGGAAAGGGGAGAGACGTGGCCTTTCTAGAAGATTGCCGGACAAGCAACAGAACAGCAGGATCCCTGTGCTTTCCAGAAGTCACCGTTCCTTTGCGGGGTATCAGCCACCACGTTCCTTATCAGACATATTGCGTGTGATTAGGTAATTTGTCCTCATTCCACGCCCGGAGATGTTTGCAGTGGAGTGTTGTAGTCTCCACGATCCAGGTGAATGTTGTAACATCTGCCCTTCTCCCGCTGCTGCTGCTACAGACAAAAGAGCTGCATGCAAATTTCCCCAAGAATGCAGCAGTGTTGAAAGCGATGAGACTTTGTCTTCTGGGTACAATTCGGCAAATGGAGACAGCTGTGAGTCCTTACCTGAAGTTGTGGCCTGTGATCCCAGCAGTTTGAAGAACCTGCTAGAGGTTATGCACAGTCTTTCCGTTCACAAGCATTTCTCCTGGTGTGTTGACTACAGACAGCCTTACCTTTTGCTAGGTATGCAGTCTTTGATTCCTGTTTCCTTCCGCTGGTCACTTTACTTGTTAGAATATGGGGGAGGAGGTTAAGGGGCTGACTCAATTTGAGATCGTACGTGAATGGGTGTCTTTTAGAAGTTGTTCTCTAATAGAAAATAATTGTACCTTTGCCCCTAAACGTGTGGTGTTGGTTTCCGTTAAGCACGGACAGAGACTGTTTTGTAGTAATGGCACAATTTGAAAATTAATACCCAATGATGTGGCGTGCTTCTTCACATCCAAAACTCCCAGTTGCATCAGATCATTAAGGTTTTTTGTTGTTGTTGTTTTTTAGAGGCCGCTTTATTCATGCTGTGTTTAC
The DNA here is from genome assembly GCF_027887155.1 of Malaclemys terrapin pileata. Classification (NCBI taxonomy): domain Eukaryota; kingdom Metazoa; phylum Chordata; order Testudines; family Emydidae; genus Malaclemys; species Malaclemys terrapin. The sequence continues at coordinate 113,864,900 of NC_071507.1, read as the reverse complement.
CATGTTTTGGTTTTAGCACTTGTTCATGAGTATAGATTAGCAAGAAAAGACATGCTGCTGCCAGTACCTTTACAATCAATACAATTATCTACTCATTTAGCTGTATATGTTTAGTAAATGGTGGTTTATCTCTTAAGTAGCTGCAGTGTTTGCATGACTATTTCGAAGTAATTAAGGAGTAACTTTATTTTTCCAAATAAATAAACCATGTAGTTAAGAAAAAAATGCTTGTTTTCAAAATCAGATTTCAGTCCTCCAAAGGGATCAACCTAGGCAGAGTCCCATTGATTTCAATAGGACTCCGTGCAGTTTAGCCTCCAGCACCTTTACTCAGTAATCCTTGAAGTCAGTGAGAGCTGTGGGCATGCAACTGACTGACAAGATACCTGTTGTCTCTCTCATATTTTGGGCATGTTACTTAAACTCTCTGCAAAAAATAAGGATAATAATACTTACCGTACCTGAAGTTGAGAATTCTAATGAATTAAGCTCCTATCCTGCAAAGTTTTACACACACACACACACACACACCTGAATAGTTCCATTAACTCATGTAAGTGTCTACAAGGGCCTTAAAATATTTTGAGGATGAAAATAGTATTTAAAATATTAAGTATTATTGGTTAGGTCTCCATTTTAATCTGATTTTTCATAAACCTACTGATGCAGAATTATTGAATGCGACCATGTGCTAGCTCTTTCTATCTAGACATTACCCCAGTTGTGTAGTACAAACCTGTGCTTTACCCCAGAAGTAAATTGTTCTTCTTTAACTAAGGGAAGAATCCACAAAGACTTTTTACAGGGATGCAGTAGAGTGTAAGTTGACCTTAAAAGGCTGTAAAATTCTAATCAGAACCTAGTACAGTACTGATTTAGTCTTGATGGCCATATGGTAACATTTCAGGGTTTGACAACTACAGTATCTCTTTTTTGCAGTGTCACTGTTGTATGTGATCAAACCACAGTTATATCCCACATGTACAATAAATATCCTCACTTGAAAAATGTTGACAGGTGAAAGGTTTGAGACTTGGTTAATTTAAGTGACTTGTTTGTTCCTCAGATGACAATCAAAACAAAACCAATGAAAAGAAAGAGAAGAAAATGGTTACTCAGAAACCCCTTGGAACTATAGAATATACTGTAAGTACTGGGTGCACAGTTAGGTCATTTGTTAATGTTTAAAATGAGGTTGCCGAGGTTAATGAGAATCGAAAGAAACCAAACTAATATAGACACCCTTTAATTCTTTTTAAAAATATCCTTCAGATATTCTATGGGTAGGAAGGGAAATTGGTCTCAACCCCACAACCATCTTCCAACTTAGGCATCACCCACCCTCTCCCAGCTGCCTGTCTTTGTGTAGTTCCACTTCCATAGTGTGGCCATGTAATACCTCTCCTCTTCCTCTGAGAAACAGTTCTGTCCCATTAAGTGTTGCCTAGGCCCTCTAGCAGGAATATGTTTGTACCCTGGTCATGAGATGTCAGTGTTTCCCTTTTGGAATGCCAATGAGATACACTGCCTCTGTATCAGAAGTGATTAGTTGTGTACTGGGAGAAAGCTTACTGAAAGGTGCCAGGGACATATTGTGATGTCCCCTTTCCCTACAGATTCAGGAAGGGAAGGAACTCTTAACCTGACTCTCTCATGTGCTAGTATGCTGTGTTACCACCAGGCCTGCAGAGAATAGGCTTGAATTTTAACTGCTAGAATGGGTGAAAGAGTAATGAATGTCAAATATATATATATATACAATGTGTGCATAATGTGCCCCCCTCCTCCTCTCTCCTAACCAGCTATAACTGGAAGGAGCTAAGTTAAAATGATACATTGTTTAACTAAGTTTGATGAAGCAGTGAGAGAAGGATTGCAACTGTTCTCTTTTCTCTGTTTTATAGAGTGGGAAAAGTGCTGCTAATTTAGTAGATGTTGTCTTATAATTAACTGTGTCATCTCCCAAAAAGTAGATCGATAGAAAATATGTATCCATACCCTGCAACTGGTTTACCCGATAAAGTTTAAATAAACTGTTATACTGATCCTGTACTTGATTATTGCCGTATCTTAAACATCCAGTTTTCTTTCTTCAGGCTGGAAGTCAGGACACCCTAAACAGCATAGCATTGAAATTTAACATCACTCCAAACAGACTTGTGGAACTCAACAGGCTGTTCACACACACAATTGTTCCAGGGCAGGTAATTTTTTAAGTTTTAAATACTCAGAAATTCTGATTCTTTGCTATGTATTTAAAGACTCCCCTCTTTCTCCCCCAACTTAATGAGTCTGTTAAGGCAGACATATATGATAGTGATGGGCAATAGTATAAAACCTCAAAATGGAGTCTAGCTCAGATTGTTGCAAGAATTGGTCTAGGCCCACTTGGGAATCAGGAAGCCAGCTGGCCCAGGAATAAGGCCTTGGCTACACTGGCGCTGTACAGCGCTGCAACTTGCTGTGCTCAGGGGTGTGAAAATGCCCCCACCCCCCACCCCCCCCCCGTGCAGCGCTGTAAAGCTCCAGTGTAATCAGCGCCTGCAGCACTGCACGCTCGCTTGCAGCTCTGCAAGCTATTCCCCTCGGAGAGGTGGAGTACTTACAGCGCTGCGAGAGTAGCTTGCGGCATGCTCCCTCGCTGTGAATCCCCAAGCGTAGCCAAGGCCTAAGAAACCCTGGGCTCCTTGTCCCAGAGGCAGTCTGCATGGCAGGTCTGTCCAAGAACCCTAGATTCTGGGAGCCCTCAGAAGCTGCTGAGTGAAATTGACATCCTTGTCAGCTTCACCACTACTTCTAGTCAGTGAGCAGCTGCTGTCCTGGGAGCATAGTTAGATTTGAAAACACCAGGTACAGTTTTTTTCCAGAATTTCTGATTTGCAAGAAATCTTGAAAATTTGATTTCATTCTGAGTCAGAACAAAACCAGTTCTCGAAATTCTGAAATTTCTCGCTAACCAGAAATCCTGAGTTTTGGCCAGCTCTAGTGATAATATCTAGCTCTTATAAAGTACATTTCATTAGTAGATCTCAAAGCAACTTATAAAGTAAGCAAGTATCATTGTCTCCATTTGATAGATGGGGAAACCAAGGCACAGAGGTAAAGTGACTTGCCTAAGGTCACTCAGCAGCAGAATGAATTCAAGTACAGGGACACCTTAAGTTTTTATTATTTAAAAAAAATGTGTTTGTTTGTTTTTTTAAATGTCTGTACTCGTAAATGATACTGTGGGTTTAAAAAGTTCTGCGGTTTTAATTTTTCTTTTTGACCATTGAAGTGTATTTCTTTCTGCACTTCTTTGGGCTTTGACATTGACAAATGACTATGCAGTTTTATTTTTAGGGTCTTATGCTACTAAACGCTTGAAAGTCTGTAAGAGTAAAAATCCAAATAAAATCTGGTTTAATTTTTTTAATAAAAAAAATTTTGTTGACAGATTTATTTTTTTAAATAAAAAGTTTCCAAGGTACCTGACAGTGTTCCATTACATATTTTCTCTTTAATTCAGAAGAGTTTTTCCCTCTGACATAAATATGGTTTGGAAAAGAGACATCTTACTGCAAAACATAATTTCCTGTAACTTCTAGCGCTAAAATTTACATTTGTTGCTTCCTCCAGTGGCTTCTTTTTTTGGTCCAATTTTTGCCTTTATAACAGGCATCTGCTGCATTAATTTGTATAAACTATACTGTGATGATTTCTGTATTAGTTAATCTTGTAATTAGGTTGTAGTTTACACAGGTAAGGGAGGTTATCATTCTTTCAATACTGGTGTATGTTGCTGCCTTTCTCAAAAAACAAAATATAGACCCTGATCCTGCAGTGAGATTCATATTGAACCCCACTGACTGACAAATAGGATTTTAGAGATAGGAGTTATTCCAGAATGTCAGGTTTCAGAGTAGCAGGTGTTAGTCTGTATCCGCAAAAAGAACAGGAGTACTTGTGGCGCCTTAGAGACTAACAAATTTATTTCAGCATAAGCTTTCATGGGCTACAGCCCACTTCTTCGTGCTGTAGCCCACGAAAGCTTATGCTCAAATAAATTTGGTAGTCTCTAAGGTGCCACAAGTACTCCTGTTCTTTTTATTCCAGAATGTGTTTTGCAGTGAGATGTGTGTGGCCAATACCAGATTGTCTTTGTTGGGACTCCTGCATGGATCTCATTGCAGAATCAGGGCCATAGTGTTTATATTACACATGTCTCTCTTTTTCTTCTATATGTAACTATTTTAAAATAAGTTATTTATATTTAATGTAATCTTTGTGCAGGTTCTCTATGTCCCAGATACTGACCACTATTCCAGTGCTTCTAGGTTAGCGTCTTCCAGTCCTGGTGCTCCTGTTTCTCCTTCATCATCAGATGCCGAATATGATAAACTTCCTGTAAGTAAATCTTGTATTTATAGAACACTGTTTCTTGAAGCTCAGGTTTAAATCCTATTAAATAGTTATTTTTTGATGAGGTTGCAATTGAGGCATTGTAGAAAATGGCATTAAAACCGGCTGATGGGTTTGGGCCAGTTGTCCCTGGGAGTTTAGATGTTTCTGTGCTGATGTTTACACAATTAAACATTTGTTGGTTTGTTTTTGTTTTTTATAATGTTATAAACAAAACGTGGACACATGCTGGGTGGAGTATGAAATATAAATCTGGCCGTATTTTTCCTTTAAACCAAAAAGAAAATTGTTAATGCACGTTGGTCTTTAATTTTTCAAAATCTAAGAAGGAAAATGTTGGTGAAACTGGTCCTGTTGTTTTGCACTGAGGCTTTTGCTTTTTAAAGGATGCTGACTTGGCAAGAAAGGCCTTCAAACCAATTGAGAGAGTTCTGTCATCTACCTCGGAGGAAGATGAACCAATAGTTGTCAAATTTTTAAAAATGAACTGCCGTTACTTCACAGATGGTAAGGTAAGTGGAGCTTGGGCCTTGTGCCTGATTCGAGATCCTTTTAGAGAGTGAACTTTGTTGTTAGTGTAAGTCAGAGACCAACAGTGGGTTTGGGAGCCAAGCATAATGTAAGAAAGTGCTCTGGACATTCCATTTGTTACTCCACACTATAGTAAGAAGCAACAGAGGGTCCTGTGGCACCTTTAAGACTAACAGAAGTATTGGGAGCATAAGCTTTCGTGGGTAAGAACATCACTTCTTCAGATGCAAGTAATGGAAATTTCCAGAGGCAGGTATAAATCAGTATGGAGATAACGAGGTTAGTTCAATCAGGGAGGGTGAGGTGCTCTGCTAGCAGTTGAGGTGTGAACACCAAGGGAGGAGAAACTGCTTCTGTAGTTGGATAGCCATTCACAGTCTTTGTTTAATCCTGATCTGATGGTGTCAAATTTGCAAATGAAATTTTTACAGATTCAGACTAACACGGCTACCCCTCTGATACTTGTCCACACTATAGTGACATATTTGCTCTTTATGTCCATTTATCTATTACAGTGACTGCTTGATGGAAGAATAGCTCTTTCTATCCACCCATCTCCTTCTCCTTTACAGCCTTTTATTAGAAAGGTCTCCTTTTAAGAAATGTTGGGGGCCCCACCCATCTGCTAGGAAGACACCTGTACAGAGAGTATTGCACTTCATAGTTCCATTAATCATAATGTACAAAATGCCTGAGTAGAGACTGCAAAGTTCCATTAAATTACAGGATCACTTTATAAAATGGACAAATTGTTGTTGTTGTATATGTGTGACCTGAATTGGCTTTGAACACTCTCAAGAGGTAAATGCACAAGATCAGGGCAGATCTTAGTTCTCTTACTCCTGAAGTTTGAAAACTGTTTTCTTACACTTATTTATTTTTCTTATCTACTCTTGTTGTTTCTCATTTACGTTTCCTATAAAAGATGTTTATACACTTGAGTTTTCATGTTCTTTGGAGCCAACAGGAAACACCTGAGATACTAATTGTTTCAACTTAGCTTTTTTCCCCTTTTTGTCCTATTGTTTTGTATACGATTTACATTCAGGGCTCTCGCTTTTTCTGTTTCTGAACAGATGTGGAATACGCATTTAACCAACTTGGAGTTTTTGTAGAAAGTAGCAGAATACTAGTGTGTCTTGTGCAGAATCATGTACAACACAGTGCTTTCTTGTATAAAGCTTTTGATATAGGGTTCCATTTCAAAATATATAACTGTCAGTTTCTTTGAAGCCTATGTATGCTTTAGGAGCCAAAAACAGCTTCACACCTCAGCAGTCCAGTGTGGACTTTGGTCTTGGCAAAGCAGAGTCTGATCGATTCCTGTTTCCGCTTTGGCCCAAATACAAAACTTGGCCTATATATATGGCATTCTGCTGTCTGTATTGAGAACAGTGACTTTGATACCTGTGAGTCTGAATGGCAGAACCTCCTGCCATACACACACACACCACACAGAAGAAGGATGTGCAAAGTATATCTTGCCTTTGCTCCACAAACAAAAGGCAACATGTGCTCCCTAGTATCCATCTGTTAGTTTTGTATCTCTTCCTCTGGCTTCCTAGCCTGCACTGGCATGATTTGCTGGTTGACTAGCCTTTTCCTTTGTGATGCTTGCAGTGCTATGCAGGCTAATCTTGTGGTCATTTGGGCCTTATGACAACTGTCTGTCAAATGACTTCTGATCAAATGCAGTATTACTGAAAATTTTGGTCATGATTGTAGGCTACTAAAAGGCCACATCCATGAGCCCCATATCCGATTGTGGGAGACAGTCATTCATCCAACCCAGGGCTAGTCATTTCCAAGAGTTAAAAATTGTTTCCACAGCAGTATAAATTGCGAGCTTGGCCAGTAGTGCCATTGGAGGGTGGAGAATGGAATCACCATGTTGGATCCCTGTAAAATAGGTCAAGAAAAGATTTTCTATGTACCAGACAGCTCTCTCAAGAAAGGGGATGTGGAACTCTAGATTCATCTGCTGTCCGTACAGCAACCTCTCCATGTCCCTATTAATGGGAGGCCCTGCATGTGTGCGGAAATCTGTGCCAGCAGGTTGAGGTAGGGCTGCTAGCACAGATTTACCATGCAGGTGTAGTCAAAATAAAAAGTTGCTGGTGGGTTTAAAAAAAAAAAATAAAAAAATCTTTTCTTGCTTCTGGTTAATTAACAAGCTGCAGCTCTAGTTTATAGCACACAGGGATGAAAGTTAAGTACTTTGAATCCTCTTTATAACCCTGTCCTTGTCAGCTAAGCATTTTGAATGTTCCAAAGAGTTCTCTTTTTATTTATCCTTCTTTATAATACCTGGCCTAGTGCAGTTGGGAGCCAGAGCATTCTGTTAGAAAATATTGCCCCACAGGGTATAAAGAGACATGAGAGTGAGTATTCTACTGGGCAAATAATTTAAAGGTTGACACTGAGCTATTCATTAAAGTGACCTCTGGTCAGTGATTAGATTTGATGTGCTAACTCTCTCTTTATTTGTTTTTATTATTAGGGTGTAGTTGGGGGTGTCATGATAGTGACTCCAAACAACATCATGTTTGACCCACATAAGTCGGATCCCCTGGTAATTGAGAATGGCTGTGAAGAGTATGGGCTCATCTGCCCCATGGAGGAGGTTGTCTCGATAGCCCTCTACAACGATATCTCTCACATGAAGATTAAAGATGCCCTGCCATCGTAAGGAGTGTTCTTTCCTGATTGTGTTTACATCTTATCAGCAGGGGAGGGGAAAACAAGAACAAGAAAAGAGAGGTTTGGTGGGAGTGGTAATAAAGTTCATGGGAAGAGACAATTAACAGTGCCTTAAAGGAAAGAGAGGTGGAGAAAGGCAGAAAGGTGTGATGTCCTATAAAACAGTGGTTCTCAACCCCTGGGATATACCCCTGGGGGTACCCAGATGTCTTCCGGGGGTACATCAGCTCATCTAGATATTTGCCTACTTTTACAACAGGCTACATAAAACGCAGTAGTGAAGTCAGCACAAACTAAAATTTCATACAGACAATGACTTGTTTATACGGCTCTATATACTCTACACTGAAATGTAAGTACAATATTTATATACCATTGTAAAAATGAGAAAGTCAGCAGTTTTTCAGTAATAGTGTGCTGTGACATGTTTGTATTTTTATGTCTGATTTTGTAAGCAAGTACTTTTACAGTGAGGTGAAACTTGGGGATACGTAAGACAAATCAGACTTCTAAAAGGGGTACAGTAGTCTGGAAAGGTTGAGAGCCACTGCTATAAAAGATGAAGGAAAATAAACTTTTCAACAGCAGAAAAGGAGACACATGTAGTAGATATCAAAACCTAAGAGACAGAGGACAGTGAAAATGTCCAAAGGCTGAGAGAAAGATGGCACGCCATGTGTAATGTTTAGGTTTATGTGATATTTATTCCTGCGGGTTAGTTTCTACAACTGATTGAGGCCCCCCAGAAAGTGTTCCACAATCTTAATGGACGGGAGGTGACTACAGAATGTTACTGATTAGCTTTCGTTCAAATTGCTTGCTGTTGCTATTATAACTATATTGGTTAATGGAACAGTATTTTTAAATATTTCTGGTCATAGCAGCAGGAAAATTCCTACCTCCCACAAACCTCTAAAATATCGGTCCTCTTATGTAGGAATAAGAGATTGTAATCCATTTAATTACTTCTAATACACAGCAGTGTTTTCTTACCTGGTATTTTCACTTACAGTTTGTCAATTATACTTTGATGATGAGCACTGTCCACAGGTCTGTTCTAGAAAACAACCTGTCTTCTCAATGCAGATAACAGGGTTTCACTGTTTTAAGTAAATGTGTCATCTTCCCTCTTCTCCCCTACCCAACAAAAAAAAATTAGTCATAACATCTCAGCCATGCAGAACAAAGGCAGCTAGCCCTGGAGAGATGTATCATGGTGGTATAGTCATAGGTAAAGCTAAGATTTTTGTCACCATGACTTTTAGTAAAAATCACTGGTCTCAGGCAATAAACAAAAATTCACAGAAGTCCTCAATCTGTCAGTGACTTTTACTAAAAATAATGGGGCGGCTTGGGGCTCCAGGGCCTGCCCACTGCAGCTTGGGTCTCTGGGTCCCTAGGGCTGAGGTGAAAAATGTCACGGAGGGCTCTGAATGTCACAGAATCTGTGACATAATCTGACCCTTAGTCATAGGGATTCCTGTCTTATCTGTTTAGACCTCTATACCATACTTTGCATCCCAGTATCTTCATGGGAAAATACATAAGCTTTCATTATCTGTTCTCAGGCTCTTTAAACTTGACCTATGTGAATAACAAAGTAAATTAAGATCTTGAGCTATATGTCCATATTTTGCCAAGATTTTCCTACTTTCAGGCTCTTTGATGGGTTGCCCCACCCATCCCTAAAGTTTTTAGGGAAATCCTGCGGTCAAATGATCAATTTTAGAATTGGGGGAATAAGAAGTAACTTTAAGCTTTTTAGGGCATTTACAGCTCTAAAGTTGTGTAAGTGCTTAAAAAATGTAGAGGTTCTCTCTGTGGTTTTCTGTACTTTCAATAATTAACTTCTACCAGTTAAAGAAGCAGGAATGCTGCAAGAGTCCGGAGCATTGTCCCAGACATACCACTCCTCTTTTATAAAGGATGAGAAGTAACAGAATAAACAGGGCTAGATCCTTAGCTGGTGCAAATCAGTGCAGGTCCTTTGACTTCAGTAAAGCAATGCCATTTTACACTAGCTGGCCTTATTTTTGTATTATTGAATACCTGATAACGCATACCATGTTAGTTACATATGTACCATTTCTTCCCCCATAAGATATACGCTGCAGAATTACTCCTCTTTTAAAAGTTATACTTCCCACAGTTTCTTCATTTTGATACCATATATTTCAGCTGGCTTACATTTTATTTTCAAGGAAGCCATTTTTGGTTTGGTTTTGTTGTTTAAAATCATTTTCACATATTTAAGTTGTTTTCTTTGCCATTTTGTTTCGTTTCCATTTTGTTTTTAACATCCCACATACATCCACCATTTTTCCTGACAGTGACATTCCAAAGGATCTTTGTCCTTTGTACAGGCCAGGAGAGTGGGAAGACCTTTCCTCTGAGAAAGATATCAACCCTTTCAGCAAATTCAAGTCCCTGAGCAAGGAGAAGAGGCAGCAAAATGGGGATGATTCCAAATCAATAAAGCCTTTGGACAAGGAGAAATCTGCAGATTTTGAACTTCTTAAGCCTTCTGACAGCACTGTTTCAATGGAATCTAAGTCATTGGAACCTCCCAATGACATGGCCTCCGCTGAAGCATCTGAAAGGTCCGCTGTAGGGGCACATACCAAGGAACCTTCTGGGGAAAAAGCTGCTTCAGACTCCAAAACCAAAGAACGTTCCCTTATAGGAGGAGGAGATGATGACTTCATTGAACTCCAAGAGACTGCATCTCTTACAAGTACCAGATTAGACAGAAAAGATGCAGTAACAGAAGGTTTTTCTTTTGATCCCAAGGAGTTGGGGAAATCCAGGTCGCAAGTAACCAAATCTGTTTCAGAAGTCCAGGACCTACTGGCATTTGATTCCTTGGTCACAAAGAATGATGTTGAACCCAAAGCTGATATAGACTCAGAATCATGTGAGAAGCAAGATGTCATGCCAGAAGTAAACAAGTGTGCCAGTTCCCCGACAGGTAAGATGGAGACTACACTGGACACTCAAAAGGAGCTAGATAAAAACAAACTTATTGAGTTTTACCTTAGTAAAGATAAAGATGGGTCACAGTCTTCTGAAAAGCTACATAAGGCTGGAAACGGTGATGGTGAAAACAATAAAGCAACAGGCGTAGACCTCACACTTAGCTGTTCAGAGTTCCAAGTTAACAAACTTCTTACAGTTAAAAGTGGGGATTCAAGCTGCATTGAAAGGAAAGAGCCTTCACTGGAAGTCCGTTTGGCTGCAGTGGAGGAAAAGGATCTTAAAGAGTCTTCGAAATCTTCATCAGTACCATCTCTGGACAAGGTGTGTCAAGAAACACAGTTGGACAATAATTCAGAAATCAGACTGTGGCTGTTACAGAGAATTCAAGTACCAATTGAAGGTAGGTCTCTGTCTGTTCTTATTCTGTTAACTGTGGGAGCTGGGCAGCATCAATTCAGTGCTCACTAGGATGATCTTCCTATTTATTTCCTTTTCAGTGTAGTTTGGTATTTTACAATATAAATCTTCAGCTGATAACTTGACCGTACAAATTCTCAATCCAGAAGTAATGTAGGAGAAAAAGGATCCCATCTAATAGTTTGGGCTACTGAGTTTGACAGATGGCTAGTGTGCCTTGTCCATGTTTAGTAACTATTTTTCGTAACATTTTAGCAATAAGTGCAATAAAATGTCATCCATGTATAGTGTTGACTGAGACACACAGTGACTGAAAGATTTACTATTATTTTGCTATGTACTGACATGATCTGCAGTTCCATTGAAGACTGCCAATGTACTTCTAATGTGTAAAAATCCAGAGTGGTACACACCAACATAATGACTCTAAAGTGTGTGTGTGTGTGTGTGTGCAGGCGTGCACATGTTTATACTGTTTCTTAGTCCTTTTTGTGCTGCTGGACCACCCAAGATGTGCTGCTGAGCAGGAGTATAAGCACAGTCTTGCTGAGTCACCATTCTGTTTGTTCTACTATTATGTGAATATAGATGAAATATAGGAGCACGTTGGAAAATGTGGAATTCTCTTGAACCCAAGCCAAACTGACCTCCAGTTTACACAGCATGTGTGAGGTGTTTCTTTTTTCAAGTCTAAGGGCTTGATTCTCCCTTAAAACCAGGGTAACAAACTCCATTTACTTCAGTGGAGAAATCCTTGATTTACACCAGAGTTAGGTTAGAGGAGAATCCTAGTCTAGGTCACAGATTGTGTTGGCGGGTGTGTGTGTGGGGGGATTTAAAGCTCCCCTTTTGGAAAAGGTCTGTGTGCCACTAACAGTCCCTGGGCATCTGTCTTTGGAAAAGGTGGCCTTTGGGCCTTCCCAGGGTGAATGTGGTAAACTGTGTGTGTTGAATATTCCTTCCCAGAAGGAGATTGATCTTTGTGTCTGTATCTAAGCTACGAGTACTGTACTGGAAGCCTATCATTCCTTTTGTTTCTGATTCAGATATGCTTCCTTCAAAAGAGGAGAAAAGCAAGACCCCTCCAATGTTCCTGTGTATCAAAGTGGGCAAGCCCATGAGAAAGTCCTTTGTTACTCAAAGCACCACCATGACACAGCAGTATGGTAAAAGGAGAAAACAGCCGGAGTACTGGTTTGCTGTTCCTCGGGAAAGGTAGGCTACAGTACATGATACAAAACACATTTGTCTCTTCATTAATTATCAATCACATCAACAATTTTAGGGGCAAATCCTGACACCCCGTATCTCACACCAAAGTTTGTCCAACAGCCCAAATGCAGCAGGAATGCTAGGAGGTAAAGAGTCTGTGTGGTGTTCTTGAGGATGAAGGGGAAGTGTATGGGGTGAAGAGGGATTGGAAGCGCAAAGGAAAGCCTACTCCTCCTTAGCAGCATGTGAGTAGAGAGGTGTTTGGGAGGTGGGGATGAAGGAGTGACTGTCAAAGAAGTTCAGTTATTTCCGCTTCCATTGTTTAGAAGAGTATAAATTGTAATAAATAATGTTCAACAAAGGAGGGTTGGATTCCTGTGCACAGGAATTAGATCTATTTTTTTTTTTCTTTTTCACTGAGCCTTTGTTTCTTGTATTCTGAACTGAAGGAGACCGCTGTGAAAAGAACAATTTACTCTGCTGGAAGGATATATTGTGTATAGTAGTTGAATAATGTCTTGCTTAAACTTATTCTAAGAGCCATAGAATAAGTTCCAGAGACTTCATTAGAGCATCATGATTCAATTGAATTTCTAGCCTGTTAAAATATTTATTCCATTGGAATTTGTAGCTTGTAAAGATAGTCATGTGGCTGCTGTAGAGAAATTCTGTCAAATGTGGGCATTTCAAAGGGTATTGCTTCCTTCAGAGCCCAAGAGTACAATACTTAGGTCTGCATTTCAATGCGGTTATGTAATAATGGCATCTTCTTACTCACATCTGTTCCCAGTTTGTATTTGGAGACTGATGGTCTGTCAAATGCTTTAGAAGGTGGCCAGTGTCGTCGTACTGAAGTTTTGTTAGCAGCGTGGAGCCAACACAATTATGTGAGAGTGAGCTGGATCTATTCAGGCTTACATGTGGAATTTTTTAAGTTCCAATTTCAAACTCTGCCTGACAATTCCATTTGAGCAGTTACTCGTTATGTAATTGTCAGAGTATGGATGGAAGTCAATGGGGCTTCTTTGGTGTAAATTAGGGCAGAATTGGGTTTGCAGGATCTCTAACACTACAATGATGTACAGGCCAAAAGGAAGCCTGTGTGTGGTTTTGTGTGTGTGTGTGTGTGTGTGTGTGTGTGTGGTTGTGTTCTCCCCCTCCCCCTGCTCCTTCCCAGATTGAGTTTGTGGGGTTGGCACATCACAAAATTATCTTCTTACACAGCAAGTTAGCTTAGTTTGCTAGTAGGTCAGTGAGCAGCAATAAATCCAGAACCCCGCAATGCCAATTATTTTAAAGGTCATTTTTCAAAGTAAATCACCCGTTAAGCCATGCTCTTGATTTTTCTCCTTTTTGGCAGATGTGGACCAGTTTGCTAAAACTGCTTACCTGCATTTCACTGTACCAGTAACATCTAGCTTTCACGAATGGACAAAAGAGCATAACTGGCTGTATTTGCTCATCAAACTTGATGAAATAAGGCTTTAATGCAGTCAGTTACCTAAAGTCTCATTTCATATTGCTAAATGATCTTTGCAATGGTAGGGCTTTTTCAGACTTCTGTTTTGAGAGGGCTTTTTTCCAGCTGCTGCCACTTTTGACATACAACCTTCCTACCCTCTTCCTCCCATCGCCTCCAGCATTTGTATTGCTATAATGGACTCACATAATATGCAGAGCTCCTCAGTTAGTTCTATTGATGATCCAAAAATTAAGGAAAGAGAATTATCCCACTGTTGCAAATATCAGTCAGGGGTTTTAAGCTGTAGTCAGTTTTTAAAAATCATATTTTCCTAATCTTCCAATAGTTTCAGAATACAAAAAACAAAGGTAAAATTAGCTATGTCTGATCCCTGGGTGCATTTTAGAAAGGAGTTAGTTAAGCAGAGCAGTGGTGTGGAACTTGCTGACTCAGAGATAAAGGTTTAATCCAGCTGGAATGTTGGTAGTAGTTAAATTTATAGTGGTTTGAGCTGTAGTTGAAGATAGCTTTTTATTCACTGGCTATGTGCAGAACCCAGTACTTGCTTCCAGTGGGGGTCACAAAATTGTAGATTAAGAAAATTCTAGGTTAAAATGTGAGCCAGCACTTCAGAGTTTGAGTGATACTATAACTTAGTGCAAGGCCAGTATTGCTTTTTAGGCGGTGTATCTAATTTAATGTTGTATAAAAAATGCTAAAGGTCTTTCTCTGGGTGCTTATTCTGTGCTCAAGGATAAATCTGAAATATATATTAACCTTAGCCATGCTTGGAAAATAACTTGCCTACTTCTCATTGAGGAGTAGAAAATTCTTCTGGTGAGTGAAGTGGCCATGTATAATTTAAGCTATTTTTTTTAAAACTAATTTTCTAGCCCTTGTGATTACAAAGAAATCATTCTAAATGTGAACTGCTGCCACGGAGTCTGCAGGCTGACAGCTCCAATACCTCTGCTGCTGGTCTTAACTTTGTCAAAGAGCCTCACAGTGAAATCAACAAGACTGGTGACTTTCAGAGCTGCTATTCAAAACCTTGAAAGTTTTTCACTGCTGTCCATAATCAGGTCTGTTTCGGTGTGCTATTCCCTGGGAAAAGCTGTGAACAGCAGACCATGTAGGGCTGTTTTTTTTTTTTTTTTCCATAGATCAAAAAAAGGCGTTGTCTAGTTATAAAACTTCAGGTGCTGATGAAATTATTCATTCCAAATGTACCAAAAAAAACACCCCAACCTGTATAGGCTCAATAGCCACATATAAACCCTCTCAACCTGCCACCAATGAAACCAAATTCTCCCCCATGCAACTCAGTCATAGTAACCCAGGGGTGGCCAACCTGAGCCTGAGAAAGAGCCAGAATTTACCAAGGTACATTGCCAAAGAGCCACAGAAATATATCAGCTGCCCCCCATCAGCTTCCCCCCAACTCTCCCAGTGCCTCCCAACCACTGGCAGCCCTGCCGCAGCACCTCCCCCTTCCTCCCTGCACCTCCCAATCAGCTGTTTCGAGGCGTGCAGGAGGCTCTGGGGAGGACGAGCCAGGGCACGGCAGGCTCAGGGGAGGGAGCAGGAAGGGGTGTAGTGGTGGCAGGGTCTATGGCAGAGCCAGGGGTTGAGCAGTGAGCACCCCTCAGCACATTGGAAAGTTGGCGCCTGTAGCTCCAATCCCGGAGTCGGTGCCTATACAAGGAGCCGCATATTAACTTCTGAAGAACCGCATGTGGCTCCGGAGCCACAGGTTGGCCACCCCTGTAGTAACCTGTGTGACATCTTAGTGTATCTTTGTTTTATTCATTAAGACTTTAAAAAAAAAATGTAGCCAGAATGTGGTGAAATCAGGATCCATGCTCCCCGTCATTCTGTCTAGTTAAATTCCCCCATAGTTTCAACTTCGATGAGTTCACCCCATCCTAAACTTTCATGTAGTGTTGCTGTATGCTGTTAAAACACTGCTGTAATTAGCCCACAGGTGACTGCATTTCAGTGCTGGAGAGATAGTGGGAACTTAAACTGCCCCTCCTGGTGTAGTACTTGCTGTGTGCATTCATAGTGCAGGAACCCAGGTCTTTCAGTCTGGTACGTTTCATGAGTGCTAAAGTCACATGAAAAAAATTACTTCATGATTTTTAAATTTGGTATCATACCATTGTATACCTGTCTGAATTGATCTGTTTTTCAATGTTTTCTGTAATCTACCTGAAACATCAGTAGTGGAGGCACAAAAAATTTTATTCCTTAGTTTTAACTGTTTTAATAGCTTTTAATACAACTTTTTTTAAAAAAATGTGTAGAACCCAGTATTTGCTTCCTGTGGGGTCACAAAACTGTAACAAATCATGTATCCACCTTGTCTTCTGTCTTAATTCTTCTACTGGATTCCTTCTCGTGCAATACATGACTTACAAGTTACAGAAAGTCCCAAAAATACGTCTCCCTATTATCCTTGATGATGTAGTTGAGTTAATCGGTGACTCCAAGGCTGCTCTTTTGATTGCAAAATCGCAGCAGTCCTTGTCTCTAGCACGTAACTGGGAAGATGTAATCATTAAAGAAGTCTCAGCTGAAAAAGGTGCACTACATAAGGGAACTTCTTGCGCTGCTAACTGGCAGAGTAGCTCTAATGCTTTTGGACAGTGACTGAGAGTAACTAATTCGCTTGCTGGTAGACCTGACAATGGGTGTTGCTTACAGCGTTGGAGAGTAAGTATAAGTGGGCTTGTATTGTATGGTTTTATATTTCTCTGGAACTAAGTGAATCTGTAGAATTACATTTCTGAATGATTCTCAATTGTTGTTGAGGATATTAGACTGTTTGTTGAGCTACTCTTAAAATTATTTCTTTAAAGGCATTAAGAGGAAAAATATCTAGTGCTGGAAAGTAAACACAACTGTAGAATGTTTTTTAGTTTAAGGTATGTATGGAAAGTGGTGAAAAAACAATGATGCACAGATTAAGGAAGACTAGTATGAAATGATTCAAGGTGAAACACACTATTCAATAATTTCTTCATTTTTGTTTTAAATTCTGCTTTGCAGGGACTGAAGTGCACATATCAGGCTTGAATCCAGAACTGCCAAATATACACTTACAAATTCAAAACACACATGTGCATGCTATTTTAATTTTTTTTTCTAATTACTACAGTATTCAGAGTAGTGTCCATATTAAAAAGTAAACCTTGTTAGCTACCTGCAGTAGCTTTTCATCAGACAAATGTATGGATTTATTTTTTGCCTTGGTATCAGCATCCAGGAATCAGGCTCGCTCTCATTGGCACTCACTTGTTATGTTTGGTGCAGACAGTAGCTTCAGGAAAGAAAGGTGGTAGGGTTTTGGTGCTCGATGAATATGGGCAATTTCTGTTTCCAACACAGTTATTTTAAAAGATGAGATTCTGGCTGGTTTGTCTTTTGTTCCAGGGAACCCTGGCTGTAAACAAACTGACATTCTGTCAGTTGAGAGGAGTTTAGTGGTTATTAAAGTTGGATCTCTTGCAAGAAATTTCTTGCAAGTTGAATTCCATTCTAACTAGCAAGGGTCTAGAATCATAACATGGTCCTATGTCAAATATACCAGGACTGTACATCAGGGGTGGTGTGACAGGGATCCGTTTGGATTTTGACATGATTCTGGACATTAGTGCTAGGGCCATCTGGAGAGGCTGACCCAAAATTTCCCTCCCTTTCCTATTGTTCATATGATTAATGGAGCAGACTAGATAAAGTTAAGGATTGGACTCCTTGGGTGATCCCAGCACTGATGTCCAGTGTCCTTTGGAACTCCAGATAGGTAAGATACAATAGGTTTGCAATGTGTTCTAGTTATGCAGCCAGTGGGTGCCTTGGATGTTCACTTTCATATACCCTTTATAGATTCTAAAGCCAGAAAGGACCACTGTGCTAGTCTAGCCTGACTTCCTATATAACACAAGTCATGAGACTTCCCTGAATGAACTCGTGTTTGAACTGGAGAATATCTTCAAGGAAAACATCCAATCTTGATTTTAAAATTTCCAATAATGGAGAATCCACCACAGCCCTTGGAAAGTCCTTCCAATGATTGATTATCATCACTGTTACTTATTTTATATTTTAACTTATTTCTAGTCTGAATTTATCTATAAACCTATGCTGATCCGCATTAATTAAATTACCCTCCTTTATTAATCGAGTCCCATATCAGCCATTCCATTATTTTTCCCAGGATTGAAGTCAGGGATATTACGTGGGTTGTCCTGTTTTTCCCCCCCCTTTTAAATATTGGCACAACATAAGCTTTTCTTCCAGTTTTCTGGAACTTCCCCAGTGTTCCAAGACCTTTTAAAAAGTAGAAGACTACTCAGGCAGCTCTTTTAAAACTCTTGGATGCAAGTTATCTGGACCTCTTGATTTAAAGATGTCTAACTTCAGTAGCTACTGTGTAACATGCCCTTAAGTTACTTATGTAGAGTTATTTAATCACCCTCATATGATATGAAAACATTTAGCTTTTTTCCCAAATACAGAACACAAATATTTTTGAATACTTTTGCTGCATTATTAGTGACAGTTCTTACATAATGGACCAGTTCCATTGTAAGGATTCCTTTCGTTTCTGTATACTTTTAAAATACCTCTCCTTATTGTACTTAACTCTGCTGGCCATGGATTTTGTCTTGTGTCCTTTTGTTTCCCTATCAATTTCCTACAGTTTCTCACCTCTAATGTATGTTCACTGCTATCAGTTTCCCTTTTTTTCCATTTGTTATATATTATTTAGTTTTACTGCTGAGTTCAGTTCCCCGCTAAGCAAGGGTATGGGTTAGGGGGGTTGGTTTGGTTTTTTTTGTTTAACCAGCATAGCCTTCTTTCTCGGGTTTTTTGCTTTTGGCCCATCTAGTAAAACATTCTTGAACAGTTCCCAATTATCACTAACATTTTTCTGTTCTTTCTCCTAGCTGATCTGACTTATAATTTTCATCTTTGTGAAATGGCCCTTGTAAAGCACTAAGTATATATATTACTGGTTGGGACTTTCTCTGTACACATAACAAATGTAATCCAGTCACAGTTGCATGCATCTAGGCAACCCTTAACTTTTAGTTCTGTGATCATGTCCTCTTTATCTGCAAAATTAGGTCTACAATAGGATTTCCCCATGTTGGATGCCACACTTTTAGAGTTAGGAAATTGTCAGTTACAGTATAATTTTTAGAAAGTAAGGACTGGGAATTCCTCCATTTTGACATTTATAATGCACTGAAGCAGAGGTGATGTGTTGTATATCACTTCTTCAGTTACCTTCAAAAGGTACATCATTTCATCCTTTGAACAACTGACCTTTTCTTGTAGTGACCGCCTAATACAAGGACCTTGCTTTGAAAAGCAGATGACTGAATTAGGTAGTAAATTAGGTGCAGCCTTGTACTGAATTAGGCAGTAAAACTGGCCTTAGTCAAAATAATAATTAAAAAAAATAAAAAACCTCTCCAAAGTTGCCTGCCTCTTAAATAGGTCAGTGATGCAAAACTTTTCTTGCACCGTGGGTTGCACACCTTACCATTAGTACAAGGGCTGCACCTAATTTACATTAAATGTACATGGGATTTGAGCGAATGCTAACCACACAGTTTTATAAGTAGACAGTGCTGTAAGCATACATAGTAGTTTTTCAGTGCATGCACAGTATAATGTTTTAAGAAACTGGTATTAATGGCTCATACTGGTTCTCTCAGTCCTTCCTCTTGTCTGGCTTTGGCTTTGTTTTTGAGGTTGGCACATACATTATAGAATCTGGTTTGGGTCTACAATGTGTGGATTTGTTTAGCTCTGTCATAGAATTTTTTGATTTTTTCCACAAACATAAATACTTTCAAACATGCTTTCACAACAGTAGCTCTCTGCATATCAGTTCCTTCACAGGGATTGGTAGAAATTTAGCTAGCTTCCCAAACTTTGGATCAGAGTATTGCACATCAGACATGTCTAGCTCAACTGTGACTGTTTTCTACAGGTTAAGCTAAAAATGAGTCTGTAAGCAACTTGGACATTTTGTTGTCCCTTTAGAAATTTTAAAACTGTTGATCAAATGAATGTGAAAACTTTCTGATCCATTCAGCATAGGGATCATTGTCACATTCCTATTTCTTGAGCAAGTCAGGAAGTGGGAAAGATCATTCTGCTGAAGTTGTCCATGGGGAAAAATCTTGCAACTCGAAATAAAAGCCATATCTCCTCCACCATTATGACAGCCACAAGCTCCTCTCCACAGCTTGATATTTTTATAAGCATGCAGATTTTGTTAGCTGTTTGAGTTAGTCAAGTGGCTTCAGATTTTCAGAGAGTAGAGTCCTCAATAGCTAGAGAATAAGCCTTCCATAAGCTCCCCTAGCTGATTACGGTTGATCAGCCCCAGATTTGCCCAGCCTGTGTAGTGCACATAACTTTTATTTCCCACC
Organism: Malaclemys terrapin pileata; assembly: GCF_027887155.1. NCBI lineage: Eukaryota > Metazoa > Chordata > Testudines > Emydidae > Malaclemys > Malaclemys terrapin. The sequence continues at coordinate 113,844,749 of NC_071507.1, read as the reverse complement.
CCCTTTTTGCATCTCTAATTTCTGTTATCCAACCACTTTGGAGACGCACATTAGCTAAATAGTTCTGCCACGGTGATGAGCAGTGAAATAGTTAATAATGGACATTTTAAATTGCCATTAAACTTCAGAGTTAAACTCCCCTCCACACACACACCCCCCACTTACCTGCCCCAATGCATTGCAAACCTCTCTGGGCTACTGTTACAGGCTGTCCACAGACTTGGACTTGGATTTGGCCTTGCCTTTGGAATGTTGTTCTTTGCAACCATAGTCACTTTTTACAAAATTTTAAAATGAGAACTTAAATTCAGTAAAAACAGAAGGTCCTCCAGTGGAACATGGATTTGTGCAGCTGGTGTCTATGCTGACAGGGGGAACAAGAGAGGAGTAAGCTTGTTCCCCCTCTTGAGATAGGGAAAGGAAGTGTCTGTGATGTAGCAAAAACCCCACCTCTCATTCTGCTTGGGGGTGTGGGGAGTTGCAGCCAAATCTCTGGGTCCAAAGTGAGCCAGTGGCCCAAGATGTAGCTGAGATCTGGGAGAGCATTTGCAGCCAACTATTGGTGTCCCTTTTGTAGGTATAATTTTTTGGTTAATCCTCAACTAGCATTTTGTGTTTAATCTGTCTAGAATTTGGGGGTTGATAATTTTAGTGATTAAGGGCTAGATTCTGACCAGTGTAATTCCATTGTCTTAAATGGAGTTACTCTGGATTTACACAGGAGTAGCCATCAGCAGAATTTGACTCTTAAGAAAATGTCTACACTGCAATTAAACACCCCTGGCTGATCCTGGTCAGCTGGCTCAGGCAGTGGGATTATAAAACTGCAGTGTAGAAGTTAAGGCTGGAGCCCAGGCTCTGGGAGCCTCCCCCCTCGCAGGGTCTCAAGGCTTGGCTCTGAGACCCCACAAGGGGGGAGGACCCCTGAGCCCAGGCTCCAGCCTGAACCCAAACATCTACACTGCAGTTTTATAGCCCTGCAACCTAAGCCCCTGCGTCAACTGACCCACCCCAACCACTGGTGTTTTATTGCAGTGTTTGTGCTTTAGGAGGAAATGAATGATGTTGCTTATTTGGTGTTTTATAAAAACGTTCAAGAGCAGTCATGCATACATCATAAATCCTAAAATGATTTGTACTGTAGAAAGAATCTTCTAGGTAGGCTTGGATGGATTAGATTTGTATTGGTAAATGTTGATAAAATTGATTTCACCATAGACACAAATTGAAAAAAAATTTCCTTTTGATGATGATTGAAATTTATAGCTAGGCAAAGTAAGACTGTGTTGGGGGGAAAACAGTGATTTAGACTATTTAATTAGGCTTGTTACAAATGGATTAGCAAGTGATTAGTAAAAACAAGTATTTATTGATTTTTAAGGATATTTACTTTGTATATTTTTGACATGTGATGTTAACTGTTAATACACAAATTGTCTATAAAACTGGAAAGTTTTTAATCTCAATATCTGTCAGACAATAATTGTCTGATAGCTCTGCAACTGTGAAATTTCAGTTGATTAAAAATAAAAAGCTTAAAAATAAACATCAATATCTGTCAAAATAATATGTATTAAGTGCATGTACATCTGAATGTACTAATGAATCTCATGGCCACTCATTACACATTTTAAGTGGTTAGCAGGTAACGGTTTAAAGATCTGACACACCGATACAGATTTTCGTTTTCTTTCCATTTTAGAGTATGTTTCAGAACACCAGGAAGTAATCAAGTTTTAAGAAAGCAAAAGCAGGAGAAAAGCATGAAATTGAGTGTATGCACTGCAAATGGTGTAGCCCAATTATTAAATGTAAATATTTATAGGGCTCATAGCACTAAGTCTACAACAGTAAATTGTTTGTTCTAATGAAAATTTTTAATTGGGGATTAGAAATCTATTGTTTTCTTAAACTCAGAGGTGGCATTGAGTTTTGAGTTCTGTTTTAGTTCTGTAGCAAACCATATTGAATTCCATTCATTAAAGCATTAATCTACTGAATACTTTTTCCCCTCTGTCCTTCCGTCCACAAAAATATACTCCAATATTTACCCAGAAGAATTATTAATATTTTTTTCACCTGTTTTTGTTGTTGTAGTAATAACTTCTGATAAATTCCCAGGAAAAAGGCCCTTCATCTTTGGTTTTTATCTGTCTGTCAAGAAGTAATCAAGATTGCTGGTAAAATAACTTGCTAGTTGACAATATTCCTATGTAGTATAATTATTTATAACTTCATAGGTATGATCTCTAGTTAGTACTTTTAATTTTCATCGATAGGTATAGGCCTCTGGGAAGTGGTGCATCTACTGACAGGAAAGTATTAGTGAGAGGGTGTATTCTAATTGCACAATTTCTAGCACTATCACAACAAAATAATTTTGGTGTAAATAGGTCACTGATGCTCATTTTTATACACTGCAATAACTTTTTAAGGTGTGTTTAATAAATAGCAAAGGAAGACGGTGATGAGCTAGCTCTCTACCTACCTGGGGATGTTGTTATACTGTCAGTTTCAGAAAACCAGCAATAACTGATCATTTCCATTGTGATAAAAGGAGGAGGGACAGTGGTGGTGTTAAGTCTTTCTAATGAAAAAAATAATGCTATAGCTCCACCATAAGTAAGGAGCTTGATGTGGGAATTATTGGGTGAAAAGTTCTTTGGCCTGTGTTTTACATAGGAGGTCATACTGAATGATCATAATGATTGATTCCTTCTGGCCTTAAATTCTGTGAATAAAGAAGACTGGGAGGTGGAAGTTCTATCTTTGACTCTGACGCACAAGTTTTGTGTAAACTTGGGCAAGCCACTTGGTTTCTCTATGCCTCAGTTTCCTCATGTGTAAAATGAGGGAAAAACACAAAGGTGACGTGAGCTGAAATTTTAAAATGATGTAAGGAGATGTAGCTGTGCAATGCATTAATTTGAGTGTGAAAATATATAGACAAAAACTTGAATTGTTGTTCATTCTTTGCCATTGAGTGAAATTTGCATACCATATGTCAATTCTGTGGAAAACTGAATACCATGTCTTCTCTTGTTTTGTTTCACAGGGTAGATCATCTGTATACATTTTTTGTTCAATGGTCACCAGAAGTATATGGAAAAGATGCCAAAGAGCAAGGTTTTGTAGTGGTGGAAAAGGAAGAGCTTGATATGATAGACAACTTCTTCAGTGAGCCATCAACTAAAAGCTGGGAGGTAAGTGCCTTCTATTTTTCAGAGATTCAAGAATGATACAGGGAATGTGCATCATCCACTGAGAATCTAAATACACACTCTCTCTTAATTTTTCTAACATTCTGGTACTTTTTTTACTGATAGGACTCCTACTCCTTGTATTATGGTGTCCTCAGGCTTTGTGGCTGTCCAACATACCTACTCTCATCCCTACTGCTCTCCTTTCCCATCATCCTCTAGTGGTCAAGTAGTGGCCAGGCAAGGAACTTTCTAATTCCAGCAGAATCAATAGACTGTATAATAGTTGCAGTAAGTATTTGCATAACAAGTTTTTAAACCATACCTGTGGATGTGGCAGGTAAACAAACCGGCCCTGCCCGGTAGGGTGCTTACCCTGGCGGGGGCATGCCAAAAGTTGCCAATCCCTGCATTAGATATTCAATTCAATGATTCCATAGAGTTTAAAATCATCAAATGTTGGTGTAGACCCGTTTATAAGCCGACCCCCCACTCTTTGATGCGTCATTTTTTTACCAAAAATATTTGGCTTATGAACAAGTATATATGGTAAGTTTCACTGTGCAGTTGTTAGTTCAAGCACATGATGTGTAAGTAGATGTGATGGGGAGGGATAATAAACCCAAGGACTTAGAGAGAGAGAGAGAGGTTGAGGGAAGCTGAAGAGAGGAAGAAAAGATGATGGAATAACTTAGACCTTCTCTTCACTGGCAAGTTTCTGTGCAGTAAAACAGCTTTCTGTGCAGTAACTCCCGAGGTGTGTATACTATGCCAAGCCACTTAGTGTGCAAAAATTGCGCAGTTGCAGTGCTGTAAAAAAACCACCTCGATGAGAGGTGTACAGCTTTCTGCGCCAGGGCTACAGCGCCGCAGTGCCAGTGTAGAGACACTGGTCAATTACAGTCTGTTCTTGCCTCTGGTCATCGGTTTGAACTCTACTGCCCTGCCCTCAGGTGACCAACCATGAGCCCCACCCCTTATATTCCTTGGGGAATTTTGAAAGTCCCCTTCCTGTTTGCTCAGTGACACATACAGTGGTCTCAGCGCATCTTTCCAAGTGACCATGCCTGCCCCACACACCAGGCAATCCCCCGCTTGGAGCAATTCCGAGCTGCTGGACCTCATCAGCTTTTGGGGAGAGGAGGCTGTCCAGTCCCAGCCACGCTCCAGCCATAGGAATTATGATACCTACGGACAGATTTCACGATGAATGACAGAAAGGGGCCATGACCGGGACACACTGCAGTACAGGGTCAAAGTGAAGGAGCTGCAGAACGCCTACCACAAGGCACAGGAGACAAACCGCTGCTCCTGTCATGCTGAACTCTCATTGTTCTATTTTAAATATGTGCTGGTGGCAATAAGGAAATAGCTGGAAATGGTTCCAAAGGTTTCCTCTTTCCCCCCCCCCCCCCCCCCCAAAAAAAAAAAAAAAAACCTTTAAAGCTTTTACATATGAAGGTGGATCTACCAGGAAATGGCTTTGAGTGAAGACCTAATTTGGTCATAATCCTTTGTGAAACTTATACTTGATGTTGGGGAAACAGAAAGTAAGACTGTACCAGGGAAGTATATAAGCAATGTTATCACAGCCTGTCAGAAGCAGTAGCTGCCTTGTCTAGCGTGTAAGAAACAGCTTTGGCAGTACAGAAGAGAAGTTTGATACAGTGAAAATAAATTCTATAACAATGAGAGTGCGAAAAATACCTTTGGATATTCAGATTGTTTACTGTGTCAGACCTGACCAGGAGCCTTTTGTGCAGGTACGTTGGATGGCATACAGTGCTGTGGTGCTGTGTTCTATCTCTGCACCAATAAACTAAAATGCATTTTAACTGGGTATTTTTGCATGCTGGGGCTTGCTTCTTTCTTCCTAAAAATAGCAGTACTTAAAAACCTTCTTGCAGTTCAGTTCAGGTAGCATAAACATTAAAAACCCCACAGAGAGCTGACCTGTAAATGGTTGGTAACGCAGACCTCTTCATTGCTATTTTGGTCTGACTACAGCGGGGGTAGGCAACCTATGGCACGCTTGCCGAAGGCAGCACGTGAGCTGATTTTCAGTGGCACTCTCACTGCCCGGGTCCTGGCCACTGGTCCGGGCGGCTCTGCATTTTAATTTAATTTTAAATGAAGCTTCTTAAACATTTAAAAAACCTTATTTACTTAACATACAATAATAGTTTAGTTATATTATAGAAAGAGACCTAAAAATGTTAAAATGTTTCAAGTGCCAATAATACCTTAAATTAAGTGAATAAATGAAGACTTGGCACACCACTTCTGAAAGGTTGCCAACCCCTGGACTACAGCATTGAGATATTTAATTCATCTGGTGTGATGCAAGTAGGTTAACTTTTGGAGAGTTTGTCTTCATTGAATGCCTCTTTGTTTTATCTTCTTAAGAACTGGATTTCTGTCCCTTTTTTGGGTGGTAGGAGGGGCTTGACTTTTATTCTTGACTGATAGGAATTCATGATGGACTTGTTAAGAAGAAACATATCTGCCGTTGCTTGCCTCTGCAAATTCAGTTATACATCACTACAAACATATTTGGCCAGTAGACTTGGTATAAGTTCTTTCTTTTTGAAACCTGGAGGCATTATGAAAGCTTAGTGGGGGGGAGCGGAGTCACTCATAAAATATTCAAAAATTAAAAGGTAAAAAAGTACCGGTTCCAGGGAGACCACAGTTAATGAGAAGAGAGGAAAAAGCAGAAAATTCACATCCCTTAAACCAGTTGCTCTCAACCTTTCAAGACTACTGTATCCCTTTCAGGAATCTGATGTCTTCCACACCCCCAAGTTTCACTTCACTTAAAAACTACTTGCTTACAAAATCAGACATAAAAATACAAAAGTGTCACAGCAAACTATTACTGAAAAATTGCTTCCATGATCAGTTTGACCATATAATTATAAATCAATTGGAATTAGGGCTGTCGATTAATCACAGTTAACTCACGTGATTAACTAAAAAAAAATTAACTGTGATTAAAAAAAATTAATCGTGATTAATCGCATTGTTTAAACAAGAGAATACCAACTGAAATGTGTTAAATATTTTTGGATGTTTTTCTACATTTTCAAATATATTGATTGCTATTACAACACAGAATACAAAGTGTACAGTGCTCACTTTTTATATTTTTTATTACAAATATTTGCACTGTAAAAATGGCAAAAGAAATAGTATTTTTCAGTTCACCTCATACAAGTACTGTAGTGCAATCTCTTTATGGTGAAAGTGTAACTTACAAATGTAGATTTTTTTTTATTTAATTTTTTTGTTACATAACTGCACTCAAACAAAACAATGTAAAACTTCAGAGCCTACAAGTCCTACTTCTTGTTCAGCCAATTGCTAAGACAAACAAGTTTGTTTACATTTACGGGAGATACTGCTTACTGCATCTTATTTACAATGTCACCTGAAAGTGAGAACAGGGATTCGCATGGTACTTTTGTAGCCAGTGTTGCAAGGTATTTATGTGCCAGATATGCTAAATATTCATATGCCCCTTCATGCTTCGGTCACCATTCCAGAGGACATGCTGACGATGCTTGTTTTAAAAAAAAAAAAAAAAAAAAAAAAGTTAATTAAATTTGTGACTGAACTCCTGGGTGGCTGGGGGGGAATTGTGTGTCCCCTGCTCTGTTTTACCCGCATTCTGCCATATATTTCATGTTATAGCAGTCTCGGATGATGACCCAGCACATGTTCATTTTAAGAACACTTTCACAGCAGATTTGACAAAAGGCAAAGAAGGTACCAATGTGAGATTTCTCAGGATAGCTACAGCACTCAACCCAAGGTTTAAGAATCTGAAGTGCCTTCCAAAATCTGAGAGAGGAGTTGTGGAGAATGCTGCTAGGAATCTTAAAAGAGCAATACTTGGATGTGGAAACTACAGAACCCGAACCCACCAAAAAAAAAAAATTCAACCTTCTGCTGGTGGCATCGGACTCAGATGATGAAAATGAACATGCATTGGTCCTCACTGCTTTGGATCGTTGTCGAGCAGAAGCTGTCATCAGCATGGATGCATATCCTCTGGAATAATGGTGGAAGCATGAAAGCACATATGAATCTTTAGCGCATCTGCTACGTAAATATCTTGCGACACCGGCTATAACAATGCCATGTGAACGCCTGTTCTCACTTTCAAGTGACATTGTAAACAAGAAGCGGACAGCATTACTTCCCATAAATATAAGCAAACTTGTTTGTCTGAGCGATTGGCTGAACAAGAAGTAGGACTGAGTGGACTTGTAGGCGCTAAAGTTTTACATTGTTTTATTTTTGAATGCAGTTATTTTTTGTATATGAACTTAGAAATGTAGAATTAACTTTCATTATAAAGAGATTTCTCTACTGTACTTGTATTAGGTGAACTGAAAAATACTATTTTTTTTGTTTTTTACAGAGCAAATATTTGTAATAAAAATAAATATAAATAGAATACAAAGTGTACAGTGCTCAATGTTGTAATTGAAATCAATATATTTGAAAATGTAGAAAACATCCAAAATACTTAAGTAAATGGTACTCTATTATTGTTTAACAGTGTGATTAATCGCGATTAATTTTTTTAATTGCTTGACAGCCCTAATTAGAATATAAATATTGTACTTACATTTCAGTGTATAGTGTGTATATAGAGCAGTATAAACAAGTCATTGTATGAAATTTTAGTTTGTACAGTAGAACCTCAGAGTTACGAACACCTCGGAAATGGAAGTTGTTCATATATCTGAAATGTTCTGTAACTTTCAACAAAATGTTACAGACTTCAGCCACGAGGGAGTTGGGGTTGCAGCTGCAGGGTGGGGGGAGATCAAGGCTTGGGACGGGAGGGGCCCTCAGGGCTTCTGCCCCATGGGAGCACCAGGGCTCAGGGCTTTAGATCTGGGAGGAGCGCTGGGGCTCTGGGCAGATAGCTGACCCAGCAGCTTCTACCTGTGGCTAAAGTAGGAGGAGAGGGCTTCTTGGAAATTCTTGGCAGCTTTTGCAAATTACAACAGCTTTTGTAATTGATGCTGGAGGGGAATGGCTTTGCATAGCACTGTAAAGATAGCCTAAAGCTGCACTTATGAGTTGGCTGCAGAGCACCCAGCACAAAGATTAGGGCCATTATTCCAGGTCATCAGAGTGGGAATTGTAGGCTAATAGGTTTGTATAGCGAGAGTGGGTTTAGATAACTGATAAATTTGAAGCCAGACTCTGCAGTCAGTTCTCACTAAAGTTATAGCCCTATTGGAACAGGGAATGACCTTAATGGAGTTCTGGGGGCATGGCATTTTCCTTCTAACTATAGGAAGAACATTTGAATCCAAATCTGACTAATGAGTCTTTATATGGATCAATGTTGTTTTTAAAGTTGTAGCACACTCAGATTTAAAAATTATCAGTAACCCATCGCTCTCCACATTTCCAAAGAATTATTGGATAGTTTTTCAACTGAAAATGTATTTTAAAAAATCATACCATGAGACCTTTGACCTTGGAATAAATTCTTAAAATTTCTTGAAAGAAGCATCAGTTTCCCAAAATGACTATTTTATAGACTAGAAAGAACTTACATTAGTAAGAATTTGGGACTAAATACTTGACTGAGCATATAGTTTCATTGAGAGCTTGCCTATATGATTCAGCTTTCAGAGTACGTGCTTTTCTTCCAGGTTTTGCTCAAATGTAACTTTCTTTTTGGTTCTTTGGTGTGGTGTTTTATTTCAGTTTATAAAAATAAATGTTTATTAATGAGCAAGAAAGGGCTGTTGTTAGTTTAGCAATAATGGGAAGTAAAAAGTAACAAAAAGTTCCGTGGCACCTTATAGACTAACAGACGTATTGGAGCATAAGCTTTCATGGGTGAACACCCACTTCGTCAGATGCATGTGTTCACCCATGAAAGCTTATGCTCCAATACGTCTGTTAGTCTTATAAGGTGCCACAGGACTTTTTGTCACTTTTTACAGATCCAGACTAACACGGCTACCCCTCTGATACTTGAATAATGGGAAGTGAAACTTAAAGCCTTATTTATACTAGTGCTATACATTAGCATCTGAGAAGAGTTTACTGCGCTTGACTAACTGCAGGAAGGAAAACGAAGAAGCTTCTGTGTCCTCCATATTTAAAAGAACATCTGAAGCCCCGTGGCCCAGATGCGCATTGTGCCTTTCAGGAGGAGGTGGCCTTTGCACTCCTTTGATGTTGGACTAAGTATGTACCAGGCCAGTTCCCCAACATAGCTTAGTTATTTCACCAGCTAATGGCCCCAAGAGGTTAATACAGCAACAAGGAATTGTCAAGCCATAAGGAAGACGTGTCCTGTGTTACCCATAGAATAAGAATATATGAACTGCAATACTGGGTTAGATGGACTATTGGTCTGACACAGTATCTTGTCTTTTGACTGTGACTGTACCAGAGCTTCAAGGAGAGTGTACAGATCAGGGCAATTTTGGAGTGATCCACCCCATCTTCCAGTTTCTGGCAGTCAGAGTGTAGGGTTGCCTCGAGCAAGAGGTTGCATCCCTGACCATCTTGGTTAATTTCCATTGGTGGACGTATCCTCCATGAATTTATTCAGTTCTCTCTCTTTTTTTTTTTTTTTTTTTAAAACTCGGTTATACTTTTTGGCCATCACAAAAATCCCATGGCAATGAGTTCCACAGATTAATTGTGGTGAATGAAAAAGTACTTCCTCTTGTTTGTATTAAATCTGCTGCCTATTTAATTTCATCAGGTGACCCCTGATTTTTGTATTGTGGGACAAGGTCAACAACACTTCTTTATTCAATATGTAACATTGTCCCTGGGGTATCCCCTTACGCTGGCGTGGTCCTGCATATGTAGGATATACTAGCTTTCTGGAGCTGCTTCACAGTGTACAAGATCTGGGCCTGGTACTAATTTAACTCCATTAGTCTAATTCACTCTTTCAGGTTTAAAGTTAATGAAAACTCAGAAATTGACTCAAATTTATAATACTTGTATGCTCTTGTCTCAGATTATCACTGTAGAAGAGGCAAAACGTCGAAAGAGCATTTGCAGTTACTATGAGGAAGATGACGGTGATTCTTTACCTATCCTAAAGCACCACAGCGCGCTCCTAGAGAATATGCACATAGAACAGGTATAATTAGTAATGGAGTTTTGGTTTACTCCCTTCCCCACATTCTCATTTTCTTCCCTGCTGACACTGGAACAGTTACATTAGAAATTATATTGGCACACTATCGCAAATTTAAATTTCTAACCACAATGCTTCAGCTCTTTATTTTGGGTGCATTGTAAATACCCATCTCTGTAGTGTCCACGTATCAGGCACAGCTTCTTGCAGTGCTCTACTGGCTGTCGACTTGAGATGAAGAGAGAGAAATCCTATATAATTAAATGTCTACACCATTCTTTCCTTTCACTCCTAGCTTGCCCGCTGTCTGCCAGCAAGAGTGCAGGGATATCCATGGCGGCTTGCATATAGCACACTGGAGCATGGAACCAGCCTGAAAACTCTGTACAGGAAATCAGCGTCTCTTGACAATCCAGTCCTCCTTGTCATCAAAGATATGGACAACCAGGTTAGGACTTGAGTATAGTGCACTTATTTGGGAGTCTCCTTGATTGGAGTGACCCCATTATAGAAGACCATATGATAGTTTAATCTATTTACGGTCTTCATCATTTGCAGTACAACCTTCACATGAGTATTCCATACAATTTTAAGAGTTGCATACGCTTGCTAGCAAAGCAGTAGTTTTCAGCCAAATTAAATTATATGGAATAGTATGAGACAAAATAAGACAAGATGTATGTTATACTATGCTTAGTACTGCTAAATTAGCATATTTATCCTTAAACTCAAACCCAGGAAAATATTAGTACTAAAAGAGTTAAAATCTCTACAGCAACTCACAATTTCTAAGGAGCATGCTTTGCAATTGTAATAGTGTTCTCGCAAGCATCCATCCCAGTCACTAGCAGAATTCAGTTATCAATCTGCTATAAAATAGCATAGAGCATCTTTAGGACTGGTGTGAAGTTCTCCAATAGCTTCTAGAATCCTCATATCTGGAGCCATGTGGCTTTTAAAACTAAAATGGGGTGTGGACAACCCAGACACCAGATCAGCACCTCCCCCTCCCCTCCCCCCCCCAATTTTACTAATTAGCCTTTAACCTACCTAAAACATCAGTGCAGTTATTTGTCAGAAACTATATTTGAAAGGCCTTTCTCCTTTTGAATTTTGCAAATTATCTTCAAGTATGACACAACCATTTTTGTTTTGACAGATATTTGGAGCATATGCAACACATCCTTTCAAATTTAGTGACCACTATTACGGCACAGGCGAAACTTTCCTCTACACGTTTAGTCCAAACTTCAAGGTAACTTGTTGGGAGAGGGGACCCAAGGCTAGGGGGAGCTCCATTTGTGAAACATGCTTGACAAAACATTATTGATACAGTATGTTTATCATGAGAACCTTTTGCAGTGTTGAGGTAGCCATGTTGGTTCCAGGATATTAGAGAGACAAGGTGGGAGGAGTAATATCTTTTAGTGGACCAACTTCTCTTGGTCAGAGAGAGAAGAAAAAAATTTGAGTCCTCAGAAAGCATCAGTTTGAAGGTGTGTCACAAATTTCTTGTGAATGCAGCTAATCACTAAACTCTTCATTCAGTGCTACCAAACTTCAATACTTTCAGCAAAAGTGGCTGAAGGAGCTGGACCAGTCTCTTCCATAAGAGTGAGAAGAGGGTTCTAAGTTGATTGTGTGGGAAGATGTAATGAATAAACCATGGAACATTCATAAAACCAGAGGTGGCAACTACAGAAGCAGTTTATGATTTCACAAAGTGCTTAGATCATAGTGACAAGAAACTAGAGAATGGGGCAACTGTGAGACACCCCTAAAATGTAAATAGACTGTTTATTTTTAAATACTGAAGAAATTAAAAAGCCTATGAAAAGGAAAGGCGTATTGATTGGTTTAAATTTTACATGTGTCCAATCTAGTGCCTTTTTTAGATATGAACCATGCTGTTTTATTTTTTTTCTCCTTCACACACACACACACACACACACACACACACACACAGAGAGAGAGAGATTAAATTGCCCAGAATAATTCCCCAGCCTACTTTTTTACTTTATTATATTCCCAATAATCAAATTTGGGTCTTGCATTTGTAGGTGTTTAAGTGGTCTGGAGAAAACACCTACTTTATCAATGGAGATATCAGCTCTCTAGAACTTGGAGGTGGAGGGTAAGTGTGTGGTTTTTGGTTTTGAAATCCTATAATTGACTACACTTTGGGAGAAAAGGGATAGTGTTACATGTAAGTATGAAAGTTAAGTTAAAACTGGTTAGTCCAGTAGATTAATTTATCCTTCTTTGAATAGTTTCCCTATGGGTGCTCCGCGTCAGGCGCACATGCGTCTCCTGAGCCCATAATCGGAGATTTCTAGTCAGCAGTGTCCGTTTGGCCTGCGCATGCACCCTATGCCTCCTGGTGGCAGACACTAAGGCTACATAGGGATGCACACGCAAACCACCCCTCAGTTCCTTCTCTACTGCCTCAGCCTTATGGAACACCTAGCATGTCCACCTAGAGTGTAATTGGCCTTCTCTTTGTTTTGCACAGATCGTTGTACTTCATGTTTACCGTAGTTTAGTTTTGGTTAGATGATTGTGGGTGGTTTTCCCCCCCTCTTTCCCTCTGGGGAGACTTGTCTTCTTCTGGTAGGACATGCCTGGCTCACCAGGCTTCAAATGCTGCCTCTCTTGCTTGGAAGCTATATCAGTAAGCAATGGGCACTTCCAAGTGTGTCTGTTGCCTGGGAGAGTTCCACATGTCCCAGAAACGTTCCTTCTGTTTGGCCCTTAAGTACACAGCTAGGAAGAGCAGGGAGATAAATCTCTCAGATTGTTGGCCATGGAATGCTTCCTGCAACTACTCTCTAAGCCAGGTCAGAAGAATCCCTGGACAGATCCAGCACCCCATTAGCCTCAGGGCATGTCTCCTCTAAAAAAGGAAAGTCTTTGGAGCCTGCTGGGAAGACTCCCAGAAAGAGGAGCGTGGACTCTCACTCTTCTATCTCCAAAAAAGACCAGGTTCCTATCAAGGTCCTCAGTCTCAAAGGGTACTGTTGAGGCCAAGGACTCTTCCTCTGGTACCTGTGAGCCTGCAAACTCCCAGAGCTCCAAACACAGCTCTGATATGGCACCTATACCCTCCACTAGTAAGGGGAGGGTAAGCACATGGTACCATTGAGTTCGACCCTGCCATCAGCAACGAAGCATCCTGTTCAGCAGTTGTTGCTGTCACGCACCTTAGCCCCATCATCATTACCAATGCAAGCAGCTCAGTCAGGGATGCCTGTACAAGTAGTATCCTCAGTACCAAGCGAGCATCGGCACCTGACATCTATAATATCTGCTGTATGCCCATCATCATTGGTACCATCAGCTTCAGCTACGGCAACCTTGGCTACAGCATCGATACCAGGATCCTTTCTGGTACCATAGGAATTTTGGTACTCAAAGGACCTCTTAGTGTTGGATGAACCAAAGTCCTCATTGTTGACAGGTACCAAGCATCTCCAAGAGGCCATTCTGCAACACAAGGATCTTCTCCATCCTCAGTGGCTCCCCCAAAATGGGTGGATGTGGAGGAAAGGACTCCCAATCAGTCTCCTTGAATTTGGTGAGGAGTTCTCCTGCATACTCCTTTGGGAATCTGCCTTCACACAGGGAGAACCTCGCTGGTCACCAAGGAGGTGGACCCAGCCATCTAATGGGGCTCCACGATGGCCATGTAGGGACCTGTGGGCTGTGTATCGAAAGCAGTTTCACAGACCATCAGTAATGCCCCTTAGGGATACCAGGGTTTCACATCCTCCCTATACTCCTCCACGACAGGAGGAGATGTTTGAAGAGCAGGAGGCTAGGGCAGATGAGGATGCCACCCCTGAGACACCCATTTCTTCATCATCATCGCCACCGGATGAGGCAGCTATGTCTCCATCACCTTCCATGGTCGATGAAACTGCCCAATGTCAGGACTTCATTAGAAGGGTATCAGACATACTTGCAGATATTTGACCTCTTCCAGGGGGATCTGAACACATGCTGCTAGATATTCTGCAATCAGCAACACCCTTCAGAGTGGCACTACTTATTAATGAGGTTCTCCTGGATCCTACTAAGATAGTGTGGCAAACATTGGCCTTTATCCTACGAATGTGCAAAACAGTGGATAAAATTACCCCGTAAAGATTCTGATTTCACGCCCCCCCCCAACTCCCTAGTGGTGGATACAGTGAATGAACGGAGTAGGCAGCACTTTTTGAGATTTATCCCTTATGATAAGGACCAAAAGCGGCGGGATCTCTTTGGACAAAAGTCTTACTCATCTGCAACCATGAAGTTCTGGATCACAAACTTCCCAGAGGACATGACCAAAAATGACTACTAATAACAATAAACTCCCAGCCTTTATTGAACAGCTGCCACATGACTGCAGGGATTAGTTCTAGTTTATGATTACCAAGGGTCAGCTATGACCAGAACAGCTCTCCAAGCATCTCTAGATGTGGCAGACACTGCTGTGAGATCCATCTCCACAGTTGTACTTATGTGCAGGACTTAATGGCTCCAATTTTGAGGGTTTCTGAGAGAGGTTCAGAACACAGTAGAGGACCTCCCCTTTGGTCACTATTTCATATTCAATTCTTGGGCCATGTGGCAGCTTGCATCTTTGTGACCAATCACACAAGGCTATGCCTATGCTGCTTCCAAGGTTGGATCAAAGCTACTTATTCTCCAAACAGGGGCACCTTGGACAGGCAGGTGGCTGTCCCCTTGTATGTAAAGAACTCCCTAAACTAGTGGAAGGAGCAACTCCGTGTCTGTGTAGGCATCCTTTTCTGTCACGAAACCCCATTAGTGACTCTAAAAATCAATGCATCCCCGTTAGGATAGCGAGCCCCCCTCAACATCCTCATGGTTCAGGAGAGAGGGGCAGCCACAAAACCAGTCTCCACATCAAAATTTTGGAGCTCAAGTGGTTAGGAACACTTGCCGCCATTTCCTGCCCTTCATCGGGGCAAAGCTGTCAGGGTCATGTCAGACCATTTGTCCTGCCTGGTTTACATCAACAAGCAAGGAGGAGCAAGATCCTGTGACGGTTCCCCCGCATAAGGCTTTATGGAATATGCTTATGAATGTATATATGACATAACTAGAATATGTTTTATGCTACATATGCCATTTAACATATCTCTGTAAAGGTTATGATCTACTGAATCTATTAATCCTATTTGTATGCATTCATCATTTTTGTACTTGAAGTTAGGAATATTGGCTGTATACTTGCTTGATTTTAACTAGCTTAGTAAAGCATTTGGCCAGCAGATGTAAGTGCTCAATCAAGAACCGCTTAAGCCAACAATGAACTTGGAGATGCCAATCCACATCAGAGATTTCCCAGGAATGTGGCTACAAAGCTTAACACAGTAAGAAAACAATACAGATAACAACCTCACCAGTTCCAGTAAGCTTCCTTTTACAGACTAGTCTCCTTCTAGTCTGGGTCCAGCAATCACTCTCACCCCCTGTAGTTACTGTCCTTTGTTCCAGTCTCTTTCAGGAAGCCTTGGGGGTGGAGAGGCTCTCTTTAGCCAGCTAAAGACAAAATGGAGGGGTCTCCCAGGGGTTTAAATAGATTTTCTCTTGTGGGTGGAGACCCCCTCCTCACTCCTATGCAAAGTCCAGCTCCAAGATGGAGTTTTGGAGTCACATGGGCAAGCCACATGATCGGGCTTGGCCTCCTCAGAGTCCAATGCCGACTCATATTATTCAAGACATAATCCGCATAGATCCCAGAGGCAACAAAGGGAGGTGCCACCGAGCTGGCAACAGCACTGGCAACCGCTGATGCAGTGGCCCTTTTGGACCCCCTGGGTGTACCATCAAGCCCAGGGTACCTTATCAAGGGGATCAAGGTCTGTAGGGTCAGGATGCCAGCTCCACCACTCTCCTGGGGACAGACCTGCACCTCGGGGATCTGAGGCCACCCTGTCCCAACCGCCCCCTCAACCTCGGGTTGTGGCCAAGATGTCTCCACCACAGGAACAGTCCCAGGCATCGACTGTAGTGGTCACAATGGTCTGTATTGACCAAGAGGAGGTCAGAGACTTAGAGGGACAGAAGGACCCGGTACCTCCACTAGCCACCTCGTCGTCTTCCCCAGACAAAGCTGTAGCAGGGGCATCCGCTTCGGGGCCACCTCCAATAGATGACAGGGTGCACCAAGACCTCCTCAGGCGAATTGCCCACAACATGGGGTTGCAAGTGGAGGAGGTTGTCGAGACTGAGGACCTCATGGTGGACATTCTCGCTCCCGAAGGTCCATCACGGGTGGCTCTGCCCTAATCAAGATGGTGCAGAACAATATAAAAACTCTGTGGTAGACCCCGGCCTTGATCCCGTCGACTGCTAGAGGTGTCGAAAGTAAATACTTCATCCCTTCCAAGGGATATGAGTATTTATTCTCACACGCACAGCCATGCTCGCTTGTTGTGTCAGCAGTCAATGAGAAGGAGCGTCAAGGACAGCAAGGGCCAGCCTTCAAATCCAAGGAAGCGAAAAGGATGGACTTCTTCGGCAGAAAGGTCTATGCCACGGGCAGTCTACAACTGAGGATAGCCACTCAGCAGGCTATCCTCAGTAGATATAACTTAAATTCATGGACCACCATGTTGAAGTTCAAAGACATGATCCCGGCGGACTCCAGAATGGAATTCGCTGCTGTCGTCGAGGAAGGGAAGGCAGTTACACTGACCTCTCTGCAGGCGTCCCTGGACTCGACAGATTCGGCCACCTGTACCATGGCTCCAAACGTCCGGGCTACCCCCGGAAGTACAGCAAACCCTGCAGCACCTTCCCTTCAAGGGCGCAAGGCTTTTTTCGGAGCAGACTGACTTCAAGCTGCACAGTTTGAAAGATTCCAGGGCGATCATGAAGTCATTGGGGATGCACACCCAGCAACCCAACACAAGAACTTTAAGCCCCAACCACTGCAACAGCAATATCCATATCCTCCTTGGCCGGGGCAAGATTTTTATAGATGGAGCAGAAATCACAGGCACAAGCCTTCATACCCCCTTCAGAGCAAGGTCAGGGCCCAACCAAGTCATTGTCGGGCTCTAAACAAGGATTTTGAAGGGACGCCTGAGGACGGCGTACCCGCCAATATCCCAGATCCTTCCCCATACTTCCTGAATCGTCTGTCCCACTTCTACATGCATGGTTACAAATAACATCAGACGGCTGGGTGCTTCACAGAGTAGAAGTGGGATATTCTTTCCAGTTCTGCTCCTCCCCTTCCTCCCACCCCTCTTCCCCATCTCTCTTCAGGGACCCTTCTCACGAGCAACTCCTTGTTCAGGAGGTGCACTCGCGCCTTGCCATAGGGGCAGTGAAGGAGGTTCCTAAGGAGCAAGGGATTCTCTCCCGATACTTCATCTCCTAGGTGAAGGAAGGTCTCAGACCCATTCTAGACCTAAGAAGACTCAACCAGCTCATGGTGAAGTTGAAGTTCCGCATGGCCTCCCTGAGCATGATCATACCTTCCCTGGATCCGGGGGACTGGTACATCACCCTCGACATGAAAGATGTGTGCTTTCACATAACCATTCCTCCAGCCCACAGACTTTTCTTGAGGTTTGTGGTCCGCCACAAACACTACCAGTTCCCAGTGCTCCCATTCGGTCTATCGACATCTATAATATGTGCATGTCAGTGGGCACAGCCTTTCTCTGAAAGAGGCAGGTCCAGGTGTATCCCTATCTCGACGATTGGCTGCTGCGGGGGCGCTCCAGGGAATAAGTGGAGTCCCAAGTCCGGTTAGTCAGAGACACCTTCGAGAGACTAGGACACCTCCTCAACATGAACAAGTCCACGCTTTCACTGACTCAAAGAATAGAATTCATCGAGGTGGTGCTGGACTCCGTACAGGCCAGAGCAATCCTGCCGGAGTCCACATGTCAAACAATGACAGATATTATCCAGACTCTCGGGCAGTACCCCACCACAACTGGAAGGGGATTCCTGAGTCTCCTCGGTCACATGGCAGCCTGCACCTATATGGTCGGGCATGCCAGACTGAGGGTCAGGCCGCTCCAGGCATGGATCGCCTCAACTTTATTACCCAGGTCGAGACAGCTTGGACTCAGTAGTGACAGTACCGGAGCGAGTTCTAGAATCCCTTCAATGGTGGCTAGACCCTTGCACGGTCTGCGAAGGACTCCCATTCAGCACCCTTCAACCCTCCATGACCCTAGTAACAGATGCATCTGCTCTGTGCTCAGACGCAAGGTCTGTGGTCGCAGGTCGAGCTCTCACTCCACATCAACATCAAGGAGCTCAGAGCTGTGCGTCTAGCCTGCCAGACCTTCCAGGCCAGACTTCAGGGTCAGTGCGTGGCGGTGATGACCAACGACACCACCACCATGTTTTACATAGGATGCCTCAAGGTGAGTCGTTTATCTCCATGGAATACGGAACGAGCTTGCAGACCACCTCAACAGGTCGTTTCGCAACCACGAGTGGGCCATGCATCCAGATGTCGTACATTCCATCTTCCAAAGGTGGGGGTTTCCCCGGGTAGACCTATTTGGTACCAGGTGCAACAGGAAGTGTCCAACATTTTTCTCTTTCCAAAAACACAGTCCGGGCTCTATCTCGGATGCATTCATGCTACCCTGGGGAGACCGTCTAATGTATGCCTTCCTGCTGATACCACTCATCCACAAGGTGCTGCTTAAGATCCGCAGGGACAAAGCGGACCCCAGCATGGCCATACCAACATTGGTACACCACGCTTCTGGAGCTGTCAGTGGACACCCCAATTGCACTGCCACTCTACCCCGATCTGATCACACAGGACCATGGTCGCTTCCTTCATCCAGACCTCCAGTCCCTCCATCTCATGGCTTGGAAGCTTCATGGTTAAACCCAACGGAGCTCCAGTGCACGGAATCGGTGAGGGAGGTGCTGCTTGGTAGCTGGAAACTTTCTACCAGGGCCACTTAGCTAGGTAAGTGGAAAAGGTTCACATGATGGTGTGAGCAGCGTCCTGTACCTCCTCTTTAGGCATCTACACTGTTCATGCTGGAGCATCGTCTGAAGCAGCGAGGTTTGGCGGGATCATCCATCAGGGTACACCTCGTGGCCATCTTGGCGTTCCACCTGGGAGAGTTGGGGCACTCAGTATTTGCCAACCCAATGGTGGGCCATTTCCTGAAAGGCATGGATAGGCTATATCCACAGTCCCGACTGCCCGTACCTGCTTGGAATTTCAGTCTGGTCCTCTCTAAGCTAATGGAGGGGCCCCATTTGAACCACTGGCTACATGCTCCCTTCTGTATCTCTCATGGAAGGTGGCATTCCTGGTTGCCATCACATCAGCCAGGAGGGTGTCCAAGTTTAAAAGCACTAACCTTCGATTCCATCCCCCCACGCCACCCCTCCCCCCAGTCTTCCATAAGGACAAAGTACAACTCAGGCTGCACTCATTCTTCCTGGCCAAGGTGGTATCTGAATTCTACCAGTCTTCTATCCCAGGCCACATGCTAATGCGCCGGAGCCGAGGCTTCACTCACTATAGATATCCAGAGAGCACTAGCATTCTGCATTGAGCACACAATACCTTTCAGGAAGTCGAACCAACTGTTTGTAGCAGTGGCAGACCAGATGAAGAGACTTCCCGTCTTCTCACAACGCATTTCTTCCTGGATCACGGACTGCATCCATACCTGCTACAACCTTGCCAAGATCCCAGCCCCGGCTAATACGGCCCACTCGACACGAGCTCAAGCCTCGTCTGCCACTTTCCTGGCCCAGGTGCTCATCCAGGAGATCTGCAGAGCAGCAACCTGGTCTTTGGTGCACACGTTTACCACCCACTGTGCCATCACCCAGCATGCTAGAGAGGACACCGCCTTTGGGAGGGTGGTTCTCCAGTCAGTGATTCCTTAATTCCGACCCCACCTCTGGGGGAGAGCTTGGGAGTCACCTGATTGGAATCAACATGAACAAGTACTTGAAGAAAAAATGGTTACTCGCCTTCTTGTAACTGTTGTTCTTTGAGATGTGTTGCCGGATACTCCAACAGATGTGGACAAGAAGGAACTCAAGGGGGGGGTTGGGTTGGCAGGGTCATGTATTGAGCACCATGAAGGTGCCACTCCAGGGGGCTCCCTAGCCGACCCAATGGGAGTTGCTAAGGGAAAAGTTTCTGACAACCGTGCACGCAGTGCGTGCACATCTGATTGGAATGGATGTGAACAATACATCTCGAAGAATAGTTACAAGAAGGTAACTGTTTTTTGCCCAAACTGTGGGGTTTTTGTTTTGTTTCTAGCTAACAAGCATGTGGGCTTAGCTGCTGTAGATAAAGTTCAAACTTTAACAATTTTTTTTTTTTTTTTTAGTGGTCGATTTGGTTTATGGCTAGATGCTGACTTGTATCATGGGCGAAGCAACTCCTGCAGCACCTTCAATAATGACATCTTATCCAAGAAAGAAGATTTCATAATACAAGATGTGGAAGTATGGACATTTGAGTGAAATACGGATTGCCTTGTGGACTGGGTTCATTGAGGATGCTGAAAGCTAAATCCCCAGCACAGGCTGCCTCACAGAGTAACACTTTCTTTCTGATATCGTAGCAGGACACGACTACACGAAAACATTCTGAGACCCAATTTTAAGAGGCAGAAATGGAGAAAACAATAAGAGGACCAGTGTGTGTTAGTGTTTTTACTCTCTTCCCACCAACATTCCTTGAATAAGGAAACAAGATGCTTATGAAGACATTCATGGTGTATGAATTTGTTTAAAACAGTTTTATTTTCTGTAACTGTGGAAAAAATATATATAGTACATTCCATGTGTATTTATATTACATATAAGTGCTAACCAAAAAGAAAATCTACAACATACTTTGTTTGCCATGAAAACAATAATAATCATCTGAAATAATAGATGAACACAGCACTTAAAGGGAACATGGTTTTTTTTAATCCTTTTATTTATTCATTGTATAGTTCATTTGTTTAAAATGTATTAGCTATGTTTTTTTTTTCTTTTAATGTTTAAAACCTCAGAATTTGACAGAAAAATACTATTGAGGTAGTTTTCATATGTGTTGGCAACAAATCCATTTGATTTCTAAAGTTAGTTTTATATTTTTTTTTTATTTTGTAAATGAAACTTTGTTTCTGTTTTGCTGTTGTTGTTGCCCTAATTTAGGGGTTTTTGTTTTTTGGCAGAAACACTGAGTGCATAATTCTGGATTTCTTTCAGATGGTGGGAGAGAGGTGGGTGCTGTCAGCATTCATTATTGACTCTGCTGCCATCTTCCTAGTAATTGGGTTTTCTGCTGGCAATATATGGGACAGCAGGGCACATTCTTAGTGTAACTTGTCATAGCTTCATTGACTTCAGTAGAGCTATGACAGTTTATATCCGCTCAGGATCTGCCCCAGCATGTTTATACTTATGACTAAGAAAATGTCTGAAAAGAAACACAGGTTGTTTTTCTCAGCCACTTCCTTGGTGGCACAGAAAACTAGTTCTCTTTCATGAGTCTTACCCTACACTTTTTTTATTTTTTATTTTATTTTATTTTTTTTTAAGAAAATCTTGTTTTTTAATAGGGGGAAAAATATAATGTGAAAAGTGGGAAGGAATGTTCTTTCCCAAATAGGCCATATTATGTTGATGTAATAACTGTTTTTCTTGGTAATTGATATTTGGTTTCCTTCCTGAAAAAGGCTTGAACCAACAGGCTAACTTAACACTTTTACAAGTAACTAATTATTTCTTTTTTGGTTTAATGAAGTGGCATTTAAATACAGACCAGAATTTTTTCTCTTGAGGGACATTTCATTTGCGAAAGGCAGAGCTGAACTCTAATCCAGTTAGTGCTGTGAAAACATCAATAGACACATAAGGTAACTGGAGGAAATAAGAAAATACTTTTTTCTTTATGGTATGTGACCAATTCTGCCTTGTCAAAAAAATAGCTTTGTGGGTGTTTTTGTTTAAAAAAAAAAAATTATTTAAATGATAATCTCTGCTGCTAGGAAAAGAATCTGTCCTGTCTCTAGAGTTCAAAGCAAAATGTAACCACATCATACTGAATCCAATCCATCTTAAAAGAAGTCAGGTTTTAGAACTGGTGTTGCACTTACAGTGCTTTTTTGAGCATGGTAAACACTTGGAATATTCCACTGAAGTAGTACAACTCCAGTTAGTTACTACTCTTAACCCTCTTCTCCCATCCCGCAGAAATAAAAGAGAACTTAGATGCCAAGTGTTTTTTTGTTGTTGTTGTTTTTCAAAAGCATCGATCAGTCTCAAGTCCACACAGAGGTTTCATGCAGTTAAAAACTGATGCTGTAAAAATAAGAAGTCTGAAACACAGTGCACATACGCTATTAACACTGTTTTCTTCCACTTGGCCTGTCCATAAAAAAAGGTTCTGATGGATTTAGCTGTAAGATATTTCAGAAACTGCTAATAGCATAGTGCTTTGAGAGATTCTAGGAATGTCTACTAATGTCTGCCATTTTGGCTAGTTGCATACCACTTAGTTATAAGCAAAAAAATTGTCATTTTACATACCTATCTCTCATTTAACTACAGTTTATTCCATTACTCTGTATTTGTCAGAGCATATCTAAACGCTGTCTTCTATATTCAGCAGTGTTGTTCATTCAAACTTCTGTGACCCTTTACACTTTAAACTATGAATCTTGAATATATGTAATGCAATGCTATCACAATATTTTCAATAAAGGAGTTTATGCATTCAAGTGCTTATTTTGGATGTTTTCCCTTTTACATTTATTTACAAACCTTGAATACTCCTAAAAATGAGGGAATAATACAAGCCCTTCCTTAAGGCACAAATGCTTCAGATAAGAATAGTAGCTGAATCCTCCTTGAGAAGAGAAGTTCAAAGGTACAGATCGCAGCAGAGGCAGAATACAGGAGTAGATGGTGGAAGCTGATCTATTTTGGTATGCTATTTTCTAACTTGGGTTGGTTCAATGTACCTATGAAAGGACTTAAAGAAGAAAAGCTATGCAAAAAAAGAAAAAAACACTTTCCTTTTACTAGGAAAAAAAATAATGAAAATAATATAACCGTTAATTTAAGGGTCTGATCAGCCTTATTCTGCATTGCTTACTCCTACTTTTGTACGTGCCCACATGCCATGTTACAAGTACTTCATGTTTTTGAGAACGGCCATGATATTCCTGAGTCTCAACCGATCTCAAGATATGAAAAGGTAGCACACATACTTAGCTTACCATCTGACTTTGCAAAATATAATACTTTTATTTCCAGACAAAAAGTAACTAAAATGAAGCTAAAATTGACGATATTAGTAACATAAAAGTAATCTGCAAAGGAACTTGTGCTTTTTTTTGTTACTTTATAGTGTATGAAGAAGGCCTGAAATTAAAACCAGAAAAACTCTTCTGCGGTGTCTGTTTTATTTTTGTTTGTTTTTGGGTTCTCTTGGGCATTTTTTTTCTTTAATTTCAAAAAGATTAGGCATGTCAAGGTTTTTTTTTCGGACTGGAGAAACTCAAGAGGTCTCAGAACAAGCATACCCTCTTTTAATAAATTTAAGTACATCTTTGTATAAACTTAACGGTGACCAGAATTTGCAGGAAAACTGTAAACTAGAAGTAAAATTGTTTAGTGTTTTATGGTCAGTAGGATTTTGAAACTGTGATGGATGGAAAGTTGTTTCAGAATCATATGCTTTAATCACTATAGGAATACAGTTGAAGGTTATTTTGGTTTCCTTACGAGTGTGTGATGGATGATTAAGATTTTAATTTCCATGCATTTTTGTTGGCTGGCTGCTATATAGTGTGTTTGCTACCTCTTAACTGTGAATTTTCTAAGTTGTTTAATATTTGAGTTGGTAGTTGTACTTGTGCAAACTTAGCTGTTGGACACCACAGTTTTTTGTGTTGGAATCATTTAAATTAGCTCCCATTTTCTGTTCTCAAGCTAGGATCTTGCAAGAAAATATCTTAGAATAATCTTCAGAGGTGAACTTTTTCAAAGTGTCTCAATTTAAAACTACTTTCTTGTTTGATTTTGGTGGGAAGATTCTCCGTATAGATCGGCTTGTATTTTCCAAGCTGTTCTATCTTGTGCCAGCATCCATCAGCTCCAGGAGCAGAAAGCCACAAAGGTGGTTTTGTAGGAAATTTTTCTGTTTTTATTGTTTTTCCCTACTTAGCCATCTTGGATTCAAGGGGTGGTGGTTGTCCCTCCATTTTTGGTGCCCTTCTTGTTGCCAGGTTTGGTGCCCTTTTTCTCCGCAACGCGGGAAAAGGTAAGGTCACATGACCCTAATCTGCCTCGTAATAGAGTATTTAAGGTTGGTTCACCCGTCCTGCGGCTGCTGCCCGTCAGAGTGGCAGACTAGTGCCCATTGTTCCATCTGCAATTGCATTGCTCCCACTCACCTGGCATACCATCACTTTATCAGGTTAGTGTCCACATACATCCACTCAGGACGACACAAGTGTAGGAGAAGGAGCTCAGCTTACCTGAAGATTACCTAACCTGTGTTCTATCTGAAGATCCATCTCGGTATATCCTGGTGTCCTTGTCGATCCCTGCCTCTGTGGTATCCCATGTTCCTGTCTCTGTTCCTGCGTGTGTGATCCTCCCCTGCAAATACGGTGATATGTTAAATCTTTTGCTATATCTTTTACCCACCATGTGTATACCTTTTGCAGTTCCTGGGCTTAAGGCCCTGGTGGTGGCACAAATCAGGAACAATCAATGGGGAAGACCAACAACATCCGTGGTTGTAAGGGGAGATTTTGAGCAGAGGATGCTCGATGATACTGGTGCCACTGTCTCAATAGTGGGCACCCAATCTGAACCAAACCTAAGAATTTACCTGTGAAAGAGGTAAAGTTTCTTCAAGGTTTCAATGATAAAGAGAGCATAGTTTCTTTCTCTGAACCTATTGAATGCAACATCGATCTGTTCATTATCAAGACAACATTTGGAATCCAACAGCTGGATGGCAGTGGCATCCTGGGAATGGATGTGATAGTGGATCTGCCAAACAGATGACTAATGCAAGACACAGAGGGTAAAGGATGCCAAATCATACCTGTGTCCCATTGTGTAGCAGCATTGAAAGCACTGGAGAAGCTGGCCAATCCAAATTTGGAACCTGAAGTAAAAGCAGTGGCTATTCAACACTTAGAGGCCTTTGCTAGCAATAAACTGCAATGCACGAAAATTAAGGCTGAACTCATCGTGAAAGGTCCCAATCCGAAACCTCAGCACCAATACCACTATCCTGCAGCAGCAGAGGAGGGGTTGACTGAAACCATCCAGGTGCTAGTGGACCAAGGGGTGCTGACAGAAACTGAAAGCATCTGCAATTCACCTGTATGGCCAGTCGTAAAGGCTGACCAGAAAACCTGGCGGCTCACTTAGATTACAGGGAGTTAAATAAATTAATCCCTTGCTTAACTCCAGTTGTAGCTAAATTCAATGAAATAATGGCTACCCTAACATCAGGAGCCAGATGGTTTTCAGTTTTAGACTTTGTCAAATGCTTTATTTTTGATCCCACTGCACGAGTCAACCTGGTACAAATTTGCATTCACCTTCAAGAACCGGCAATATACATTCTGCCCCGTCCCACAAGGCTTCCACAGTGTGCCAGCTATTTGCCATAGCCATGTGATTAAAAATGTGGGACTCCTTGGAAGACCGAGAGAGGGTCCTAAGGTATGTTGATGATGTGTTGTTTGCCACCACCAATAAAGAAGAAAATTTAATGGCACTTGACACGGTGCTGGAGAGAATCAAGGATACAGGGTTTTTGTCAATCCAACGAAGGCTCACCTGGTGTGCCAAACAATAACGTACCTGGGCATAGAGTTAGGAGCTGAAGGAAGAAAACCAGACGCGCAAAGAATTGAGCTCATAAATAAGCTTCCTGCTCCACAAAACATATCTGCTCTACGCTCCTTCTTCGACCTGACAGGATTCTCAAGAGAATTCATTGAAGGTTACGCAAAGATGGCCTGCCCTCTGTACCAGTTTCTAAAGAAGGGACAGGACTGGATATGGGGAGAAGAACAGAAAAATGCCTTTGTCAGACTAAAGCAAACCCTTTATGAAGGCTCCGACACTTGCTTATCCTAAGCCTAACATTCCCTATCAGTTACAGCTGGCTATGACAGGAAAAGGTCTATGTGCTGTCTGTGACGGGTTGGGTCACAGAAACCCCCTTGGAACTGCCACCTGATGTGCTGAGACTACCTCTGAGCCCGTTATTCCTGCCAGTTTGGGACTTCAGTACCCTGTCTTGTTGAGCCAGACACAGTAGCCTGCTGCAAACAGAGACCCAGATCTGAACCGTGTCCCCCAAAAGCTGCAGGCTTAACTGAAAACCTCTTAAGAAGTGCTCCTGTCTCCAGCACCCAGATACCTAGTTCCCAATTGGATCCAAACCCCAAATAAATCCGTTTTACTCTGTATAACCCTTATACTATGTAAACTCATAAATTGTCCATCCTCTATATAACACTGATCGAGAGAGATGCACAGCTATTTGCTCCCCCAGGAATTAATACTTGCTCTGAGGTTAATTAATAAACAAAAGTGATTTTATTAAATATAAAAAGTAGGATGTAAGTGGTTCCAAGTAATAACAGACAGAACAAAGTAAATTATCCAGCAAAATAAAACAAAAACACACAAGTCTAAGCTCAGTACAATAGAAAACCAAATGCAGCTAAATCTCACCCTTAGAGATGTTCCAATAAGCTTCTTTCGCAGACTAGATTCCTTCCTAGTCTGGGCCCAATTCTTTCCCCTAGTACAGTCCTTGTTCCAGCTCAGGTGGTAGCTAGGGGATTTCTCATGGCTGCAGCCTCTTTTGTTCTGTTCCATCCTCTTTTATAGCTTTGGAACAAGGTGGGAATCCTTTGTTTCTGGGTTCCTACCCATCCTTCTAAATGGAAAAGCACCAGGTTTAAGATGTATTCCAGTACCAGATGACATGGTCACATGTCCTGTGGGACCCCAAGCCTTCATTCTTCCCGGCCTGATTCACAGGAAGGCTTGCAAGTAAACAGAGCCATTTACAACTAATTGTCCTAGTTAATGGGAGCCATCAAGATTCCAAACCACCATTAATGACCCACACTTTGCATAACTACAAATAGGACCTCAGAGTTATATTTTATATTCCTAGTTTCAGATTCAAGGATTCAAGGAACATAAATCCACACTGTGTAGAACTCAAGCATAGGAGTTTATTACGTACAACGCTGATGGAGTGTCACCTTGCTTATTAGGCTCAGAGACACTGCCAATCAATTGATTACAATGGAATATATAGATTTTCCTTGGGCAGGAAAGTGACGGGGGTAGGCAGTTCCACACCCTGGGATAGGTTTTACAGCAAGACAAGAGAAGCACATTAGCCAATGGTTAAAAGGTTACATAATGTCTCCACCCATGATCTCAAGTTAGCAAGTTAACATTTAATTAATACTTTGATAAAATTTTATTAGTATAAAATATGTGTTGAATTCTGATTTGGGGTCCACAGGAATGGAGCAACTCCTCTGATTGTCCAACAGGTACATTCCTAGGGGTTAAAGCAAAGAAATAGTGAAAGTATATGGCAATAAAAATGGTCTCCTTTGTGTTTTAAGGGAGGCATTGGTCCCTGGGAAAGGGAGGTGGGAGGAGGCCATATCTTATACTGACATGTGCCAACCTTTCATAAACTCAAGGTTGGATATGTGGGAAGAACATCTCCCTACAAAAGAAACTAACACAACAGAAACAGGACTGCTTTGTTCAATTTGCAACTCTGAATAAGACACAATTATTCAGTACTCAGCTCCAACACCTGGCAATTTGCGGGCTAGGCTTATTTTAGCAAAAACAAGGTTATCTGTTTACCCCAGCTTTCTCTTAGCTGATCACTATTTGCTAGGCCTCTGGTCTCTTGACCAAACTCTGGACTTTGGGCCTAGAAAAGAGCTGGCACAATGCATATACCAGGTTGTTATATAAAATGCACATGAATTTTAACCCTTCAAGAATGATACATTTATACAAATAGGATGAACACACTCAGTAGATTATAAGCTTTGTAATGATGCCTTACAAGAGAACTTTTGCATGAAGCATATTCCAGTTACATTATATTCACACTCAACAGCATATTTTTATAAAATCATATGGAGTGCAACGTCACACAGTCCTAATGCAGGATGCTGGTTATGGTCCTAAACCAGTTGCATATAGCTCAAGAGTACTAAGCAATGTAGAACAACAGTATACAGCATGTGAAAAGGAGGTATTGGCCCTTACATGGGCACTTGGCCACTGGGAATATGTCAGCAGAATATCCCCAGTAGTTCTCAAAACAGCCCACACTCCTATCAAGTATGTCCTGTCAGGACGAATAAAAGAAGGAAGGGTCTCAAACCCGAGATTAGCATGTGGACTCTTAGCCTAATCAACTGGGACATCAAAGTTCACAAGACATCTCAACTATCAGCTGCACCATATGCTTTGCTAATACAAGGTGAGGCGCATGAGTGCCCTCTAACATCAGATACCTTTGAGCAGGAAGAGTCACCCTTTAAAATGGGCATGACGTACCAGGAAGCCAAAGATAAACATCTTGACGTCTGGGTAGTCCATGGGAGTTGCTATCACAAGGATGGCAAGCTGCATGCAGGCTATGCCGCCCTTCAGCTCAGCTCATAGACCATCATGCACAGCACTGTCCTACTCTATTCAGCACAG
The DNA here is from genome assembly GCF_027887155.1 of Malaclemys terrapin pileata. Classification (NCBI taxonomy): domain Eukaryota; kingdom Metazoa; phylum Chordata; order Testudines; family Emydidae; genus Malaclemys; species Malaclemys terrapin. The sequence continues at coordinate 113,815,640 of NC_071507.1, read as the reverse complement.
GCAGCAGAAGTCATTGCGATCCTGGCTGTCTTAGATGCCGCAAACCCAAACAGAAACTTGTTGGTATGTTCGGACTCCAATTGGGTGGTGAAGGCACTCACAAAATGGATGCCAGTATGGATCCTAAGATCCATGAAGACCTCGGATGGAAGACCTGTCGCCTATGCAAAATACCTTTTGCACACCTGGGATCTTGCCACCTCCAGGACAGGTAATACATACCTCTGTAAAGTGAAGTCACACAGGAAAGATCAGGCAGAAATTGCAAAACTCAACAATCAAGTTGATAGCCTCCCAAAGCAAACAGCATTAATGGAAAAAGCATCTTTGTGGACCAAGTCTGATCAAAAGATCTATAAAGCGCAACTTGCAGAATCTGAAATCATGAGCCAGGTAGACATCGTAGACCTTCAAAAAGCTGACAAAGTCCAGGACCTTCTGTCAAAAGAGGAATGTAGAGGGTAGAACATCTTCAAAAACAAGAATGGGATCATCATAGCCCTAAGGAAAGATTTTAACAATGTTACACCAGTCTTAGTGGTGCCTGGATGCTTGAGAAAAGAACTCATCAACCTATCACATAACCGAGGCCACTTCGGAGTGGAAAAAAAATCACCAACAAATCCTAAGTGTGGGCTGGTGGTTGGGAATAACTAGAGATGTGGAAACAGTCATCCATAATTCCTTCAGTCTACCAAAAATAACGCTGACCACAAAGTAATCCAGGGCCCCATGACACACCAAAACATCGTTGGGCCATGGTTGCGTTTACAAATTGACTTTATTGCGCCATTACCCTGTATGGGCAGAGGTAATAAATATTGCCTCATCATCATAGATGCATTCTCCACGTGAGTGGAGGCTTATCCTACCAGAAATAATACAGCCTCCCCAACAGCAAAAACCCTCCTGGAGCAAACATTTGGGTGCTTTGGTCTGCCTGAAACCATCAACTCAGACCAGGATCCCCACTTTGTGGGTGAAATAATGAAGGCCATATGTCAGGCTCTGGGTATCGAACAATTTCATATGGCGGGACACCCGCAGAGCTCTGGATTGGTCGAGAGGACCAACCGGACTATTAAAACTGCTCTCCATAAGATCATCAGCAATAATGGAAAGAACCGGGACCAAAAGTTGCCATTGGTCTTCATGGCATTAAGCTCCACAATAGCCTCCCATGGCTTTACACCATACAAGGCAATAGGTCGTGTGATGAAAACTCCGGAGCATTGATGGGTAGGAGGGGTTCCTCCTGACCACTACCAACCCAGGGTTCTGATAGATAAGTATATGAAGGAGCTTCTGAATAACATCAGTTGTATTCAAAGACAGATAGCCCTACAGTTGAAGGCAAATGCCAAGTTCATGGAAAATGGTTAGGAGACACATTGAAAACTGTTGAATGGAACATTGGGGATTGTGTTTTACACAAATTTATTCAGAAAGAGGGCATGTCCTAAGCCCAAGATGGATGGGGCCTGTGGTAATTACAAATAAAGTCAGCCCCACTGTATACAAGGTGGAATTAAAGGGCAAAAAAGTTATAACCCTTAAATGGTTTCACTCCCATCAATTAAAAAGGTGGAAAGGGGCTAAGACATGAAGTTAATGCAAAATGTAATCTCCCTCTTTGATGATTTTGAACACCTGTGAGATGAACAATCACCTGCTATTGCTTTTAATGTATACAAACATGTATAATATGTTGCCCATAGAAGAAGGGGAACATTATTTTTGTAACCTTGAATCACCTGATACTAAGGAAATTGAAAAATTTTGGAAATTTCTTGGAAATGAGAAAAGACCATGGGGAGTATCTCATGGACCACGTTTGCTTGATAATAAAGATCCTATAATGGTGGTCGCCTACAAAAGGGACACCAACTGTATCCTCCAATGGAACGAGGAAATGGGCAATAAGGTAAACATGGCTGTAGTTAGTTATAATACACATGTAATCTTAACTAAGAGAAATTTGGAACCTTTTGGGAAGGTTACCAAATTTTGGCAAGAGCTGTGTTTGGAAGCTACATGACAGATGCATCACCAACTGTACTCGTGGGCTTATAACAAAAAGTCCCCTAAGATGTGCCTGTATGATGTCTAATTTTGCCTAAAAGCTTAGGGAAGGGATCCAGGAAGTAAAGGTATTCCTAAATATGTAATCCCGTGTACCATATGTAAGAGTATGGTTACACACCCCTTCAAGTGCCTGTTTTCTTGTATTAAATTGTAGTACCCAACCGAAGCAATACTGTAATGCTTTGGAATATGTGAACAATTTTTGCTCGTTGTATGTTCAAGAACGGTTTTTGTTTAGTTGCTATGGAAGTATTAACTTGTCTGTGTCTGTAAATGATTCTGGAATGTGGTACCTGGCAGGTCTTTCTGGGGTAAAATAGACTATAACTGTTGTGCCCAAAACCTATGTTACCTCTATTGGCCCTCTGGTGGTAAAGCAGGACCTGAAAAGGTTACTCATTATCAGTCCCGGTTACTCTCTAAAAAGAGTAAGTATGGACATTTTGGTGCTAATTCATATATCCCCCAGACGTGCGCCTTGTGACATCTTTAACAAGAGGCTGTGATGCTTGGTTAGACAGCATCACCTCTAAGTACTCCAAACGAAAGAGGAACCTAGCAGCCAAAGTTCTAAGAGGGGTGGGACTAGCCTTGGGGTGGCAAATTCACTGAGCACTACCAACTTGGCCCAGAAAATCAGGATATGAGATGACCTCCCTCAGCCAGCCCCTTACCTCTACACTCAACAAAATCAATGCGTTAAATTATGATACTGTAGATATCATGAATGTCTGGTATACCACCCAGAAACAAGATCTTGATAAAATAATCAAGGCTATAGGTGTGCTCCAGTCCAGCACCTCATGGGCACCTACCTGTTTGCAGACCTAGGCATGGCTACAGGATGTAGCAGTAGGAATCTTAAGAACAGAACTTCAGGGTAATATTCCCCTAGAGGTAAAAACCTAATGTTTAAGGATGTCATGCCTTTCGAGAGAGAACATCATGCCTAGTGGAAGTTAGTAGATTTTTACTTTGATGCAGACATGAATAGAATAACAGCTCACATCCTAAACATCAGCAAAGCCAGCACAAAGTGGGCATATCCCCGCATTCCTTCGTGTAGTAATGTTAACCAGTCGGTGTTATACCTACAAACATCCAAAGTTGGGTGCAGGAAAGTGAAGGGCAATGCTACAGTATTTATATTAGTGCATGTGTGAGGGAAGCAGGTAATCGGTATATCTGTGTCACCAAAGTCTATATGGGTCTCCATATCTGCTTAGATCCAGACCAAGGAAAATGCCACTATGACCTCCAGGTACACGAAAGCAACCATTCAGAGTTAGTAATAACAGCAACTGTGTTTGTGTTAGAAGCCTTTGTAGAAAATTTACTGTTAACTTCTTTTACGAAGCTGTAAACAATCCCCATGTCAATTTGTCTTCATTTTGTCATGACTATACACAGGTGTGATATAACTTTTGTATCAGAAAAGTTAGATGTACAGAACATTGTGCTCTTATACAGTTTGTACAACTACCTAGACCCTATCCATCTGGGGGTAAACATAAAGGTGTTGGAATAATTGGTCCAGCACCCTGTACTAGAGGGTCACATTAAGGATTTGGCCAACTAAGGTAAAAATTTGATGCTTACCATCCATCACTCCACAAACATTGAAAAGATCCTTAAACGGGTACTAAAGGATGCAAAGTTCGCTCATTGGTGGGAAAATTTATTTGCAGGTCCCACTGAAGTTACAAAGGTGTGGTATATTCTCTGTTTGTTACTATAGTGTCAATTATTATTACCATAAGTTGGGTTAAGGCCAAGGTAAGAAAGGCCTCTATACAGCACAGGTATTCTAGTACACCTGGGACCTAGAAATGGTAACCAATGCAGTCAAGACTACAAAGTTACCAAGGATGGGAAATGTAGGGAATTTTTCTGTTTTTGTTGTAAGTAGCTATTCGTCAACCTCATTGTCAGCAAGATCACTGTGTGGTGTTTGAGTGGGCTGAGGTTGTTTGTTTGTGGCAGAAGGCAAGAGAGTTAAAGACACAAATGGATATTAGGAAGTTTTTCAAAAAATCAGTGCCAGATAGTGCCTCTGAATGTGATACAGAGATGATCCCACAGGAGCCACCTCCTGCTAAGAAAAGCAGAACGTGGAAGGAAGAAAAACGAACATTTCAAGACCAGTAGGAAATGCAGTTTCTAGTGTTTCTGAAGCTGTCTGATTCTGTTTCTGAGCAAGTTGCAGTGTGCAATGTTTGTAAGAGAGAAATTTATCAAATCAAAATGTATGCAATGCAACATCACTACAGCACTCATGCAGGGGTACTTGAAGAGAATTACCACAATGAGTTTGAGGCACAACCTGTTACATGATGCAAAAACTGAGTTCGAAAGACAATAGTGGCGGCTCAAAGATTTTTTTTTAAATAAAGCGGATCAGAATTGAGTGGCTACTTTTAAAGTTAAACTACTTTTGGAGAAAGTTAGAAAACAATTCAGTGATGGAGAACTCCTGAAGAAAATTGTTCTGGCCATAGAACCAGAAAGTAAGCTTTTCAGAGAAATATCACTGAGCAATGACACATTACAGAGGAGCACAAGAGATCTGGTGAATTTTCTACAAAATGAAATAGCTGGAAAAGTTGCAGCAAGCCCTTTCTACAGTCTGTGCTTGGATGAGAGTCTTGATGTCATGAAGAATCCAGAGGTAATCATATGCGTTCACTTTTTGACTGTGATTGCCATTGTTTTTCTGAAGGTGTTTTATGTCAGGTGCCTCAGAGATAGGCCTACTGGCAAATACATTTTTTTAATGTATTCAGGTGAGAATGTAGGAGTGCCGTGGTAACTTTGACAATCTCTGCAGTTTAACAGCTAATGGGGCAGCAGCTATGCAAAGTGCACGAGTAGAGTATTGAACTGCTTCCAAGAAAGGTGCACTGAGAAACTTTTTTTGTTTCTCTGTTTTGCCCACCAAGAAGTATTTACCAGCAAAGATTCAATGGAAAGTATGGATGAGGTTGAATCCATAGTGAAAAAATGCATCAATGCTGTCAACACCAGCAGTGTCAATAAAGCTTCGCAACTCTGTGTGAAATGGGCTGAGATACGCAAGGTGCTGCTGAATTACAACCCAGTCCACTGGCTTAGTTTTAATGACAGCATGCAGAGGCTCTTTGAGCTCTGGGAAGAGCTCGTTGAGGTTTTGAATAAAATTTCACCGGAACTGTCCCGAAAGCTACAAGATCCAGAAGTACATGGTTGCCTGTTCTTTTTGAAAGAGTTTTTACCAAGCTTGGTTCCTTGAACCTGAAGCTTCAGAAACCTCAGCTAACAATATTTGATTGTCATTCTAAATATATTAATTATTTCAATACTATCAATGACAGTCCAGCACCTACAAGAGGAATGGACTTTTCATTTTTTTATGAGCTTAGTCGGTTGGAATGTGCAGCAAAAAGTTGGCTTAGGTGCAACCAAGTACATGAATATCCTCTTGGAGGATCTTGAAAATTGTTTCAGTGAGGGAAACTTTTTCCGTCAGTACAGTAACTCCTCACTTAAAATCGTCCCGGTAAAAGTTGTTTCATTGCTACATTGCTGATCAATTAGGGAACATGCTTGTTTAAAGTTGTGCAATGCTCCCTTCTAATGTCGTTTGGCAGCCGCCTGCTTTGTCCACTCCTTGCAGGAAACGCAGCCTGTTGCAGCTAGCTGGTGAGGGCTTGGAACCAGCGTGGACCAGCAGCCCCCTATCAGCTTCCCAGTCCCCTTAGTTCCCTGTGCAGCAGCTGCCAGCAGACTAGCAATTGCAGCTGTCCCTCCCCCCACTGCCATGTGCTGCTCCTGCTTTCTGCCTTGGAGCTGCTCCCTGAGCCTCCTGCCTGCTGTGCGGGAGGTGGGAGAAGGGGGAGCTGTCAGGGTGTCCCCCTCCCCTCTGCTCCTACACCCTGCTTACCCCTTCTTCTCCATATAGAGCAGGATGGGGACACGGACTGAGAGAGACAGAGAGAGCCTGGGGCAGCAGCTGCTCCCTCAACTTCCTGATCCACTTAAAAAGACAATGCATTTAAGAGTGGGTCAGCTTACTTAAAGTGTGCATTTCTCTCTCTCTCCCACAAACAAGGTGTGTGTCTGTCTCTGTCTGCTATGCTATCTCCCCTCCCCTTCATTCCTGCTTGTAGAATGTGAGGCTATATTAACAACAATGTGTTAACACTTGAGGGCTCAGCTGAGTGCTAGTTCATCATTTAGCACAGGGATTCTCAAACTGGGGGTTGGGACCCCTTAGGGGGTCATGAGGGTATTACATGGGGGGTCGCGAGCTGTCAGCCTCCACCCCAAACCCTGCTTTGCCTCCAGCATTTATAATGGTGTTAAATATATAAAAAAGTATTTTTAATTTATAGGGGGGGGGGAATCGCACTCAGAAGCTTACTATGTGAAAGGGGTCACCAGTACAAAAGTTTGAGAACCACTGATTTAGCAGCAAGGCATTCCCTGGGAAATATTTACATTAATTCTTATGGGGAAATTGGATTCGCTTAACATCGTTTCGCTTGAAGTCGCATTTTTCAGGAACATAACTTCAACGTTAAGTGAGGAGTTACTGTACACCTTTGTGACTGGCCCATTCAGCAATTCTGGTTCAGCTTCTTGGGCTGCAAACTGCCTTGCAAGACAGATTAGCTTTCTTTGACTCTTTGGATTTAAGGAATCTCAGGCTACATCTACACTACCCGCCTGAATCGGCGGGTAGAAATCGATCTCTCGGGATCGAATTATCACGTCTCGTCGGGACGCAACATTCGATACCCAAATCAGCGCTTGTACTCCACCAGGGCAGGTAGGAGTAATTGCTGTCGACGGGGGAGCTGCGGAGGTTGATTTGCCGCCATCCTCACAGCGCTGTAAGTCGGCTCCGATACGTCAAATTCAGCTACGCTATTTGCGTAGTTGAATTTGCGTATCTTAAATCGACCCCTCCCCCCCGTAGTGAGGACGTAGCCTCAAATTCCTCATGCTGAAAATGTGCAACGATTCAAGAATGAAAACATACTTCTGTCAGCCTGCTGTTACAGTACTGGGGTTCTGGAGTTGTAGGGATATAAAAGAAGGTACTAACAGTGATTCCCTCATAATTTGTCCCCCGCACTTTAAAATCCAACAGTGCAAAAATCTCTTGGGTCTTCTGTTAAAACTTGTAAGCTATGTCTGTAGAAACCATTGATTACATCTATCCTGTGAAAGATACTTTATTACTATGTAAAACTTACAAACAAGTTAATTGACTTTGTTCTTGAAGTAATTGATACAATGTAAACAAACACTATATGCTGTTAAGTGACTTTCACTTCATTCATCCTAGGACAGACCCCCACTCTCTGTGATTAAAGGGCCGGGAGTCTCAAATGAATTAGCACACACCCCCAAAGTGGTGGAGACAGTAAATTAAAATATGGTTAAGATATGAAATGTATGTTGATGAATGCTTGATGGACATAAATGGTTAGGGAGGTGCCAGCCTAGAAAGGGAGTATCCATCGGCCGAAGAATGTGTGAAATAGGACCACCAGACAACCCCCTGAGGTTAAACTGGGATCCACCCGATCACCTGGAAGGATGAGAAACACAAACTTTGGACAGTGTGGAGCCACCAGGAATGTGCCACTTTGGACAGGAATGTGCCATCTGCTGATTGAGTCAGCAACAGCAGGATGAAACAATTCCCATAGACTAACATAGGAATTAATTCCTATAAGAATGGACTCTAAAGACTGATGACTTTGAGTCTCTGGTTCTGCTGCCAACCTCCAGGAGCATCAGGTCCACCTGACACAGACTCGGCTCCATCCTCATGACTAAGACACCTGGCCAGTAACTTGGCATGAGCAACTTCTAGGCTGGTAACTATAACACCTATACAGAACTTGAATGAATGATTGTGTGAATGAATCTCTCTCTCTCTCTCTCTCTATATATATATATATATGTATGTGTGTGTGTGTATAAGAAATAAGTAGTCAAACAACATTGTTTACTTTTATCTTTTGCTTTATCAGTATATTTACAATAAATGTGGCATCTTTGCCTTATTCCTCTTAATAAGATCCTGCTGGTTTTTATTCTATTGGTATAACAGAATAACGTGTACCTGTTTGAGTTCTGGAGTAACGTGTTGAACAGGAGTTAGTGACCACACTCTGAGGCCACCAAAATTTTGTTGAGATCCCTTGCTCTAGGACCTCACCTCTCCTCAAAGATTATTGCTAATGTTTCTGAGATTGCTTCCATTAGTTCCTCATGTAGCCTTAGATGAGTTTCATCAAAGGTTCTACTGATCTGAATACAGCTAAGTTATTTAAATATTTTGCCTGTTCTTTCCTTATTTTGGCTTGCATTCCTTCCCTTTTATTAATAATCACTTGTGTATGTGGTCACTATTAACCTTTGTCAGCAATGACAGAAGCAAAATCGGCCTTAAACACTTCAGCCTTTTTGATGGCATCAGTTATTAACTCTTCTTCCCCACCAAATACCAGACCTACATTTTCCTTCATCTTTCTCTCATTCCTAGCGTATATAATGAACCTCTTCTTACTGCCTTCTTATGTCCCTTGCAGGCTGTAACTTGTTTTGTACCTTAGCTTGTCTGCTGTTTTCCCTGAGTACTTGAACGTGTCTTTCGTTCTCTTTAGCAATTTGTCCAAATTCCCAGTTTTGGTAGGATTCATTGTTTGGTGTTCAGAGCATTACTGGCCTGCTGCTACTACTGCCTTTCCTTTGCATCAGGACCGCTTCCAGTTGTGCCTTTGCTCCTGTCTTCCAGCTCTCCTGAACGCCGCCTTCCTCAGGCTTTTCCAAACGCTGAGCGTGTATGAAATGTGCCCTGCAACAGCGCTGACACAACGCACTGTGTAAACCATTCGCCCAGGGCACCCCACAGCCCACAACAGCATCGGGGGTTTACTAGAGGCACCCGGTCCCAGCGCAACCCCCTCGGCGCCTCGCTCCCTGGTCCTGCACACTCTGCGCGCGCCCGCCCGCCCCCGCCCCATGCGTTGGGACCTGCGCGCGACGACACCCTCTCCGCCCAGCCCCGCCCCCAAGCGCTGCGCCGCCAGCCGTCTCCTTGCCAGTGTCTCGCCTCCACACCTGCCCCGCGGGCCGGGCTGAGGCTGGCTGGGGGACGCGGTGCTACCAGGGTTCCGCGCGCCAGCCCGGTCCCAGGCCGGGGGTACGCATGGGAGTCAGCGCCCCTGGCCCGAGGCTGGAGCAGAACGGCCATGGCCACTGGCCGAGCCCACAGCCCCGCCCCGCAGAGAGCGAGGGACACGCCTCGAGTCCTCAGTGCCGTTAGCACCGCGCGCCGCCGGCTCACGAGCACGCTCAGAGTCACGTGTCCCGGCGCCCTGCTGTGTATTTCCGGGGAGGGAGGGGCTGAGGCTGCCCGAGGCCGGCAGGGGGCGCTGTAGTGGACGACACGGCGGCTGCGCCGGGCCCCGGGGAGCGGGCGGCTGGTGCTGATCGCGGGCGGAGGGAGGCGGTAACAGCGCTGAGCGATGGCCGGGGAGGACGGAGCCGCCGCCCCCGAGGCTGCGCAGCCCCCCGCGGACCCGAGCCCTGGCAGTGGCGGCGGCTACGACGGCAAATGCGTCTTCTGCAGGATCGGCCGCCGGGAGGAGCCGGGCACCGCGCTGCTGCCCTGCGAGGTGAGGGGAGCCGGGCACCGCCGAGCACCAGCCCTTCCCTGCCGGCCCCTCTGAGCCCTGCCCCCGCGCGCCTCGCCCTGCGGCCCCGGGAGCGCTGTGAGGAGCCGGGGACCCCACAGTTAAGCGTGTCTAAGGCGGGGTGTCCGGGCATCGCCCTGCAGAGCCGCCAGTGACCGCGCGGGGCTGGCGAACCGGTGCTGATACACCGGCTGAGAGCCCGGGGCGGGTGGGAGAGACCTGGCCAGTGCAGTGTGGCAGACCCTGGGGTTTGTCTCCTCTTTCGCTAACCCGTGGGAAGAGCAGCCGAAGTTGCTGATCCTGCAGTTGAGAGAAGGAGAATTTTCTCATAGGTCTGGGAAACCGAGCGCAGGGGCTCCCAAGGGAAGTGCAGGGGTCCCCCAGACTCGACTGAGCAAAAACACAGCGAAAGGTGTGGCGATTCATGACTTGATAGATTATTTTCCATTCTCCTCATTATTGAACAGTAGCAAGCAAACAAAGACATGCAGTCTGTGCTGCAGAGCCAGTGTTGGGATTGTCCTAATCGCAGTAGTTCTAGCTGAATGATCTGTAACTCACCGAATCTACTGTTTTTTTTTCTAGATAGCCCCAGGACAGACTAGTTATCTTCATCTGCTGCTTGTTAGTGTCTTGCTGCTTGGAACAAGATTTAAACTGCCTTAACTTAAATCATTCTTCCCTGCCTTGCCCAGAAAGTGGGATGGGTGGGGTCCAACAGTAGAGTATGAGGGTAGAACTAAACTTTTTTCAATCTTAACTCTGAGGTTTGGGGGCTTGTAGCAGTAGATGTAGCTAAAAATGTGTATTTGAATTAAAATATGTCTGATTTATTCTTTATCATTTCACTTAATCTGTAGAGAAAATGTAATTTCCAAATGTCAGTAAATGACAGGTTCTTAGTTTTATCCATAATTCTGTAGATTAAATGTGGTGGTATTGGACTAATACAATAATTCACAAGTTTAAGCCCTGAACCGGCATGGGGCTCTAAATAAACACAGGGGTCTGCCTGTACAGAGTTCTTTGTGGGTTTGGGGTTTGCATAGCTAAAAAGCTGGAAGACCTCCTCCACTAATATGATGGAGATATTAGTGAAATGTTCATCAGAAAGGCAGTCACTCGAAATTTCTCACTGTTCTGAGCAGTATCCTTACAGTAGGCGAGCATCAGAACTGGGGAGGCCTGGATGGGGAGTGGCTGATGATGTAACTATTTACAAGCATTATTGCTTTTTGTGGACTAATTCCAATATACATCTCATGCATCACTGAGATAAATACTTGTAAAGCTAACGCTACAATTTATAGAACTATAATGTGTTTTGAATAACCATAGAATGCTCTACTGTGTGAGTGCCATTTCAGGTCCAGTAAAAGTGATTTTATGTTATCTGCTGTTTTCTAATGTGTTAATTTTAATAACAGATTAATATCTTATTGTTGTTCCATTAGTCTGAAGGCCTAGTCTGTTTTAGAGATATCAGACCTGGGGCCCCACACCATTATCTGATAGTGCCAATAGAGCATATGGGAAACTGCAAGACTCTAAAGAAAGAGCACATACCACTAGGTAAGACTGTAACTAAGGCTGTTGCATGAATCAAAAGAAAACAGTTGTGGATCGTTATTTATTCCTGTAGAGATGCATGCCACATTATATTGTCAATTGCATTGTAGTTTTAAGCATTGCTTATTTTGTGGATAAAGATCTATTATGGGAATGGATAACAGTGTCAGGGTAGATTGATTTGAATCAGATTTTAATCATGACTTAAATCAGCAAACAGAAAGCATTGATTTTAAGTGATTGATTTAAATCTAAGTTTTCCAGGTGTACTTTTGGGAATTCTTTTCCTAAAGAAAAGTTGGTATGATTTGGTACTTCATGCTAACCAGAAGGATACACTATATCTATACATTTATTCAATATATGACATCACACATTTATTCAGATTCTTAATTATTATATTTTTTATGTTAGAAATTAGTGAATGATTCACTTCTTGTTTACTAGATGATACATTTTACTTCTGATTTGTCAAACTGTATTTGGAAGGAAAATGAAATTCAATAAAAATGCACAAACAATATTTTAAAATAGTTTTATTTAACTAAAAAAACCTTAACTGTGCTGCATTTTTTTTAAAAAAAGCCTATTACAACAAATTTTGCATTTAAAATGGATTTCTTAAACAAAAGGCAGAGTATCTGTAGTTAGTGCATTGAACTGATTGGCACTGGTCACCATGTCCTTCAGGATTTTAGAACTAGTAAGTATCATCCTTTCACACCTAGTTTTAGTCATAGATTGGAAGAAGAAAACATGCTTTCCTGCTTTTTTCAACTTCTGATTGGTTTCTCAACTTTGAATGAACTAGTCCTTGAATTGAACAAATTGAAAAAAAGAAATGTAGAAAATATTCTCTCTGCACCTGCAGAAGAGGCAAATGCTGTCAAAAGTTGGTTTAGAACATCTTCAAACCCTGCTTCTAGCAATTAGCGAGTGTATTCCACCAGTTCAGTGGTTTGAGTTTTCTTTAAAACTTTGGCAGCAAATATGTACTGCTTGAATATTTATTTAAATTATTTTAATAGATTATATTAAGTTTAGGTCAAGGCCTTGACATAGGTTGTCAAAGTGTATTTATTTTAATAAACCTTTAAAAATTAAATTTGAAAAGGCTGATTTTAAATTTAAAAAGTCAACTTGTTTTGTTTTATTAAGAGATCACTGGTTTTCCTCCATCTCAGTATCAGAGGATTACTGGTTAGTAGTATATTAGGGCTTGTTTACACAGGGAATTTGACTGGCATAGCTATAGCAGAATAGTTATAATTATTCTGCTGTGGCTATGGTGGTATAAGTCCTCTATGTGGATACTCTGTTTTGGGTTAATAATTCTACTGTAGCTATGTCAAACAATTTGCCAGTGTATACAAGCCCTAAGATCCAAGAATATAGTGATTTCTTCTTGTTTGAAGTTGCAGATGTAGTTTAAATTGGTTGAGAATCTTTGCTAGTGCTTTTCAGAAAACCTTTTTTTCCTTTGGAGAATGGAGAGAAGAAATAAGTATGTGGAAGGTATTTTATTACTAGCTTTACTACCTGGGCTAAATTGGGATATTGCTTATTAATGATGTTGGAAAGATAGTGCAGTTTCTAAAGCTAGGTGCAGTTTCAGTGAGAACAGATTAGTGTTGTTGTTGTTGTTTTTTTTGGTCTGTTTGTTTTTAATCAGTTTGTAGCATTCATAAAATGTCAAAGCTTTTGTGGTTTAAAAAATCCTGGCCACTCTCCATGATTGCCTTAGTCTGCAAGAAATGTTCTGATTAACTGTGTGTTAAGAATCAAAGAGAGAGACTATGAAATGTTTATTCTTGTTAACATGAACATTATTTTTTGTCCCGAGTTTCTCATTCAACCTAGTTAAACTTCAAAAAAGTTTAAAAAAAACAAGAATTTTAAAAATGAATCTGAAAGATTCTGGATTAACAGTCCTAGTCCTTGTCTATTCTGGCATTTTTTCTTAACATCTCTTACTGTTTCACTAACACCAGTGCTTCTTGGAGTACTAGTGTAGGCTGGCCTTTATCCTATTTGCTGCTGTCAGACTTTAAGAAAAATGCTAGGCCCTAGACATTGAAGTCCTGCAGCTGTCTATAAAGCAGATACATCACTGGGGGCAACAGAGCAAACGTCACCATTCTGACCCACTAATATGCATCCGCATTGGCCTGGAGGTTTTAGGCATGAGAAGATAAATCTTTGGCCTTGCTGAAGCTGCCAAAAATGGTGCCAAAATATGGGTGGAAGTTTTTTGATGTGGAAGTTTGACCACTAAAGTGGATGGACATCACCTCTGCATTTCACTTTCATTATCAGACAGCCACATCTAACAATCTGTGCTAGATACAAATCAGTGACTTAGAAAGGAAAAGGGTTTGTATTTAATTATCAATCCCATGAGTTTTCCAATTTATCCCTGCTACTAAATTGTTACAGATTTTAAAATAGTATTTTACAAAACAATTCTTATGGACTGGAAGAGTTTGGGGCTGTTACAGAGAAGTACCCAGTTTTTTTTAGATTCCTCATTATTTAGAGGCATTTAGTGCATTACATTTAGAGTTTACATTCAATTTAACTTCTTTTCTACTTAGTGGAGAAAATGATGGAAGCTGGAAAGAACATCCTTCAGCAAAATAATTTTACTGACTTGAACGATATAAGGTATATAACTTGCTTTCTGGATATATCTAGTACACTATTGACTTTTTTTACAACAGTACTTGTCTGATAGTGGTAGCAAGGGCAGCATGGTTAATTGTCGAAGAGAAATGGACTTAGGAGTTGATTAGGATTTGAAATACAGCGTGAGCTCTCTGATAGGATGCACAAACATGGGACCATAAACTATTCTTCCACTAATACATTTCTAGTGAAGAGTTAATTTGATTTGACTATTTGGTAACATGTAGCATGATTTTATATGAAATTAGTTTCCTGTTTGTTTTCTAGAAAATGTTGAATGGAACAAAATAGTGGTGCAGTTTGAAGTTTGTCTATGGCCAGGCCTTGGGGAAAATTTTAAACAAACTTCAAAAGGCTGCCCTGACCAGGTGCCAGTAGCATGCCTTGGGGTCCAAAGTAGAGATGAACTTCCTGGCCATCCATATGGAACCCTGGGTCTCTGTTTGAGATTAGTTTGAATGTGGTTGAGCTTATGTTAGTCTCAAATGCTGTTTTAAAGAATTTGTTTGAAGAGAGTTGGGCCCCTGCCGTGCTAGCAAGCAAAACCATGTTTCAAATCATCTTATCCTTAAATGCTTTAAAACCATATTTAAATACTTTGGGCTTGAACCTATCCATTCTGGGAAACCTGGAACATATTTTTGTGGCTGAAGAAGTTGGAAGGTACCTTTCATTTAGGAGACAACTTATTGCTGATTTCACTGCTAGATGTGATGCGTTTTTGGTAGTATGTTAAAATCTTTTTTTTTTCTTAATAGGAAAATATATTTAACTGCCAACATTAAGTGAGAAATAATCCCCTAAATTGAGATGCTGTCTTGACAGCTGAGTGAAGGAAGGGGTATTCATGTTACTGTATCAACCCTTGACTTAAATAAAAATACCCCTTAACACACATTGTAGCTTCTGTCATTTCAATTTTATGACTTTGTGGGGGGAAAAGCGGTGAAAATTAAAAAAAAAAAAAAAAAAAAAATTGTTTGGTCACATAAATATTTGTGTTTGCTGCTAGATCTGTGAAGTAATTCTGGTACTCCAGACAAAAATCTACAGTTCAACACAATCATCCCATGACATAGTTTTAAGATGTTCTAGCCTCTGTCTGAATTAATGCAGCTGATGTTTTTTTCCCTCCCCCACTCTTCTCAAGGATGGGATTTCATTGGCCTCCATTCTGCTCAATATCCCACTTACATCTTCATGTCCTGGCCCCAGCCAGTCAGCTGGGATTCTTGTCCAGGATGATATACAGAATCAATTCCTATTGGTTTATCACGGTAAGTGCAGCACAGTTGGTTTGGTAGGTTTCCAGTTGCAAGCATAAAATGTGAAAGCTTTCAAATGATTTGAAATAGTGATCTGCTCTGGCCTAATTTTAAAGCCTGATCCAAATCCAGTGGGCCCCATAGCCAACCTAAACCCTACCCAAGCCTCAGAGGGTCGAGTTGTTTTCAGACCCAGCCCAACTTGAATCCAACACTTCCCTCTGAACCTGAATTATTGTCACCCCCATGTCCTCAATATGGTGAGCGCTGCTTTTCTCCCCATGCCTGCAATTCATCTCTGGTGAAGTTGGGACAGTTGCTGTGCTGTGGAGTGAGTGTGCCAATGAATTGTAGAACTTCCCACTCCTCCTCATACACAGCACAGCAAGGTGTCAGTGGGCAGCAAGAACAGGGCATGCAGCTGTTGGTGCACCAACCCCAGGGGTAGGAGGAGGAGATTAGAGCCTACTCAACCCAAGCCTGAGATGTTTCGACTGTTTTCAGATCTAACCTAACACTTGTAGTTGGATCCCACTGGGTTCGGGTTGGGTTAGACTCATAGAGTTTAAGGCCATAAGAGACCATTGTGATAATCTAATCTGACCTACACATTGTAGGGCACAGAACTGCACCCACTCACTCCTGTAATAGACCTGTAGCCTCTGGGTGAGTTACTGAAGTCCTCAAATCATGATTAAAAGACTTCAAGTTACAGAGAATCCACGATTTACTCTAGTTAACCTGCAAGTGCCCCGTGCCCTGTGCTGCAGAGGAAGGGTTGCAAGGTTCTAGTTTGAAATGTATAATACAATGCAAAAATCTTTAGTTATCTATGTTAAAACTACTGTTTGAACAGTTATTTTGAGAAAGACATTTGTATAATTTTTAATTCAGGATTACTTGTACCTTCCTTGAGCAAATGTCAAGGTAAAACTCAGTGTGTGTTACTTTGACCTTTTACAGCCTTTTCCTTTTTAAGGAAAGTGTGTGTTAAAATATGAGTAGTACAAACTATTGTGTAGTTTTAGATCTAATATATGGCCTTTATTGAAAATGCAAATGCATTAAAACTTGGAAACAAGAAAAAATACTTGTGAGCAGAAGGTAGCCTAAGAGATTGTTCATAGAATGTCAAGGTTGGAAGGGACCTCAGGAGGTCATCTAGTTCAACCCCCTTCTCAAAGCAGGATGCAGACAGATTTTTGCCCCAGATCCCTAAATGGCCCCCTCAAGGATTGCACTCACAACCCTGGGTTTAGCAGGCCAGTGCTCAAACAACTGAGCTAGCCCTCCCTCAGTTGTTAATGGGATACATAGCATTTCACCAGTTCAGTCTTGCTTGAGTGAAAAGTTACAGCCATCTGATGGCTGCTGTTCAATAGCTTATGTGCTGTTTTGCTGGTCTCAGTCCAGTCCACAAATGTCCACTTCACAAAAAACATTTTCTGTTGCAGCGAAAGTACCAAATAGTGCCAAATCGCCACTGAGTGGGGCTAAGAGCAGAATTGGCATGGAGACTGAATAATTCACTAATCTTGAGAAGTTATCTTTTAAGGGTTGAGGCATGCTGGCAGGGCAGGGTGGGGAAGGCTTCTGGGCTACAGCTGTGCTGAACAAACAGAAAAACCTACACTTTTAGTACAGCAGTATTATCCTGTTAAGTGAGACAGACCCTCCACATAAGTGCTAGAAAAATCAGTGCCTTGCATTTGGCCTAAGGGAGTGTTGCTGGGACATAAGATCTGTAAAGGGGAATAAAAAGCCAAGAGAGGGCCCCTTTAATTTTCTGAGATGACATTATAAAGATAAATACAAATAACATAAAATAGAAAACGTACTTGAATTTTTATATGACACTTGATTTTGAAAGAATGGAAATCAAGATTCAGAATTATATTAAACTGTAGAACTCAAAATTAAATTATCTAACTTTAATAGCAAATGAACTGTAAGGCTATTTAACCTTGTTTAATTGTCCTCACCAGGTGAGCTTGGTAACATGCTAGAGGTTTGGTGTCCCATAGTTAGCAAGTATATTAATGACTTGAAGGCAAGTATTGAGGCACTTAAGCTGCTTGCATTTTTAGGTTCCAGTACCTAGTGGGTCCCAGTAAGACTTCAGACACATGTTCAAATGGAAAGGATAACTTAATAGTACTGGCAGAAAAGGTCAGAAATACCCTAGACTCCCAGTTACAATTGTCAACCGAGTTGCTCCTAGCTTGGCTCTTAGGGGCCATCCAAAAGAGGTTTAGGGCTCCTCATGCCTAATACCTAGTGTGCCCCAGTTTAATCTGCTAAAGGAATTTGGGTATCCCTACAAATCCTTTAAGTTCCACATTATGTCTCACTTGGGGGCCCCTTCACATTGTCCTTCCATGTTGATGAGTCATCTGTAGGCTGCCCTACCTTTGCATAGCTAGGTGTCTGAATATGAAGTCAACAGCAGTACCAGTTCCTTGTGCCCCAGCTTTCATAACTCAGCTGTTGCCAAGCATACGTCTCCTCTTAGGTTTTCAAAACACCCTGCCTGGGTGACTCATGCTCGACCAGTCGTCATCCCAATTGTCTCAAAACTTTCTCCTTTTTCTGCTGACCTACTAACCCTCCAGTGGTGGAGGGAGAAAACTAGTGAATCTGTTCTAGCAGATGTAACTTCTGGTATACATCCTGGCTATGTGAAGCAAGAAACACTCACTGTTCTGCTTAATATATCTGGTACATATCCACCTTTAAACTAAATGTGTTGCTTTCAGTGGGATATTCGGGATTTGTGGAAGACCAGTTATTAAACTGGAGGTCCATCGGTCATAGGGTTAATATATTGCTTCTTTTTTCCTGCAGGCTGAACAGCTGATTGAACGACTGCAGACTGAAAATGCTGCCAGTTGAAAGCGCCTTGCCTAGTTCTGGATCACAAATCAATTTAGATTTGTTCTTTGAACTCTGATTAAGATTATACAGTTTGGTGCAACTATTTGTGAGGTTTTTTTTTTAAAAAAAAGGAAAAGCTTGAGTTGATTGCCTATTCCTTCAGGGCAAGAAACTTTTGATTGTCTACCTAATTCTTAATGTATGTGTACTCAAGTTTTCTGATAATAGATGCAAAATATTTGAATGGAAAATAGAGTAATATATAAAACACTAGTTCTAGTAAAACACAGTATAAACAGTAATGGTTTGAATGTATTAAACTGGGAAAATTTTCAACAGTAACTGTTAATAGCATGTACACTGTACCAAGTTGAATGCTTAAAAGTGGAATCTAGCTTTTTTTATTTAAAAAAAAAAATGGGGAATGCAATAGTGTTTAAAACATACAGGTTTCCTTTATACTTCCATGAGTCATGCTGGTGATGTCTAGTTCTTAGTAGGTACAGTGCTAAAGATAGTCACTACTGTTTTTTGGTGCTAAACCATCACATATCTTGCATGGTAATGGTCTGTAGCAAGTGCTAAACATAACATATTGAGCCCAGAATATGATGATGCTTTAGAACATAGAATTTAGTTTAAATGTTTGTAGGAATGTTTATATGATGGACTTGGAATAAGATTGTTACTCGTCTTGAATATTAATTCCCTAAATAATTTAATTGTACATTTAAAAATCTTGTAAAGTGTTTGGATGGATTGAATTAACACACTTCCCTCTGGGCATCAAATTTAAACTAGAACCTAGATTAAGGACTTGTCTATACAGTGCATTAGTCAGCACTAGAAGAGCAGGGTGTAAATTATAGTGTGCATTACTCTGTTGCATACTAAGTGGCCTGTATGGATCCTGCTGGCATGCACTAAAAGATCCCTAGTGTGTGTGAATGTAGTCCTGTTTCAAACAGTACTACAGTCACACCCACTAGGGAATTTTTAGTGCATGCCAGTGAGGTTCACATGGGCCAGTTAGTATGCAATATGGTAGTGTGCACTAGAATTTTACATCCTTCTCGTGCAGGTGAACACACTGGGAAGACAAGCCCTAACATATGGTTCTATTGAATGTCACTTGGATTTACTTATGCCATGGCTAAATTTGACTCCTAAATATTATAAGTCACAAGATAAATTGTTCACTGATGGTGGGTTTTGTTGTTTTTGAGCTCACCACACAAAACGACCATCTGATCTGATAGATTTTGGCATATCTGGGACTCGGGCAAAGCCCAAAACTGAAATACTCATGTGATGTGGTGTCAAGAGTTGCATGAGGTGGTGTTCGCAGCGCCTGTCTGCATTGTCTGGCTCTAGCCAGTGCTGTCGGTCCCTCATTTTTATGAGCACCAAATTAATTCAGATCATTTGAAAAAAAGATAAAATTTCAGGACAATAATTTTATCCCTTTTTTTTTTTTTTTTTTTTTGGTTTCTACAAACCATTTTGCATTTACCTAATTGAAACCAGTGCCCTTAGCATCTACGTGTTAACAGCCAAGGTGGTGGTTATCCATTGCACCTGCAGGTTTCTCTGAGAAGTCTTGAAGTCCTTTCCACAGATCCTGTTGCCTTAGTGATGCAATGTTTTGTAATGTTTATTTATGTAACACCTTATTTGTATATAGTACTTGAAGTATTAAGAATATGCTGACCAAAGAACAAAATTCCCTGCCATAAAGAGCTTACTTCTGTCTGTCTTTTCCCTGAGACATTGCACTTAAGCTATGTCTGCAGTTGGAGCTGAGGGTGTGGTTCCCGGACATACCTGTGCTAGTTTTGCTTAAGCTAGCATGCTAAAAATAGCAGTGTAATTTATGGTAGCGGGGCAGGCGTGAGCCGTCGCATGGGCTAGCTGCCCTGATTGTATCCCACCCGGACCCAGTGGGTACCTACTCAAGGCGCTAGCCCATGCTGCCACTTGCTGCTGCCTGTGCGACTCTGGCAACACTGCTATTTTTAGCATACTAGATTGATCAAAGCTAGCACCGGTACATCTACGTGAGCTGGGAAACACCTCTTCAGCTCCAAATATAGATGTAGTGTTAGTATCTTGATTCTCTTGTTACAGGGGATTGGCATGTAACTTACAGTACTTTGGAGTCTGGTTTATTTCAGATTGGTGCTAGGAAGACTTTGACTCATTCCTTGCAATAATTAGGGAATCAACTCACACATCCTAACTTGATTAAAATATTAGGATGCCAATATATTAATCTTTTTTTAAAACAGTGTTAAAAATGCTGCTCATGAATATTGTGGTAGTGAGTTAATTTATATAACTATACTTAACTGATATGCATCATTACAAGCTACTTTTATGAGCCAGTCTTAAAATATTGTGGAAAAGCTTAATAAAAACCAGAAATAGTAGATGTTAACCTGGGCTTCTTGGAATATTTTATAATTCTGTCAGAGGTGGATGGTTGAATTTAACTGTTTTATTGTTAGGTGTCATACCTTTGCAGAGCTGCTAAAATGTGAAAATGAAAAGTATCTTAATTCTGGTATAGAAAATGTAGATAGGGTCACATTCAGTGCTTAGAATGAAACTCCAGTGGGACAGATGGTGATGGAAACTGTTAATCGGAAACAGAAACTTTCACTTCTGGGTTGCTAGTTCCAATTCAGTCTAGGCTGGTAATGGCAAAACAACAAAACCACATTGCCATTTAATGGCTGTTCAGTGTCTTATATAAACAAAATTTAGTTTTAATCAAGTTCATAAGGGGATGGGTATTTACATCACAAAGAACACCATAATTGGCAATTACTCAGATTTTGGTAGGTAATAAGGTCAAAGACTGACCTTTTCACCAACTTAAGACTAATCCTTTATAGCTGAGTCATAGTCAGGTTTGCATGTGGCAGTAGACCCTACTGTTGCCCTGTTAGACATGCACTTGCCCATACTGTCATTCTTCCCAGAGTAAAATTAAATTGGGAATTTAGTGTACAGTGTATGCCCAACTGTCTCTTTCCAGAGTAGAGTCTCATTTTAAAAGTACAATGTATAAACAGGACAGCCTTACTCAGCTGCTGTGTATATTTAGAATTGCCTATTCAATTTTAGTTAATACATTTTTACCTCATGAAAGATCAACACCTCATATCAAGAGTTAGATTTTATTACATCTTGAGCATCAATGGAATTTTGTAAATTCCAGCCAGTTATGTGTGTGCAAACCTCACTGGACACAATGGGGTTGTAAAGGTGTAATGAGGGCATAATTTTGCCTGCAAAAACCTTTGTGATGATGTGTAAGATTGAAAGAAGCCAACTTGATTCTGAGATTAGATTGGTTACAGGACTGGCTGATAACATTTAATTGTAAATGGAGCTACAGAAATTGAGACAAACAGAACCTCACACTGCTTTTCTTAGGCCATGTCTACACTAGCACTTAGGTCAGCAAAATTTTTATCGCTCGGCGGGGGGGACACACACCCTGAGCAACATGAGTTTTGCCGGCGTAAGCACTTGTGAGCACAACTCTGTGTTGGTGGGACAGCATCTCCCGCCAACATAGCTACCGCCAATCATTGAGCTGGTTTTATGTCGACAGGAGGGCTCTCTCCTGTTGGCATAATGTGGTTACACGAGCGATCTTAGTGGCACAGCTGTATCAGTACAGCTCTGCTGCTGTAAGCTTGCCAGTGTAGACCTGGAGAAGTACTTCTCAGTGTAGATTTTCACTTTGTTTTCTTTGGGGGCTGACTAAGTTCCTGGTGGACCTGTTGGGAGTAGTAAATTTGCTTCTTGAAAGGGGCACTGTCCGTGTTAATAACTTAAATTAAAAAAGATTAAAAAAAAGTTGATAGAATCTTTTAATCTCCTGATTTCTTAAAGCGTCCTGCTCCTTGTGGATATTTATAAGAGTTTTATTTTTAGTAAGACAGTGGACAGGCTTGTTCCTTTTCTTCTCCCCCATTTGTTTCTCCCACCCTCTTTAATAGCACTGAAATAAAGGCTCCCCCCTATCCCCTAAGAAACGAACACCACTCTAGCTACCTCTGCTCATGGGGATGCTCCAAGGAAGCCTGGGAAGTGGTCTCAGCTGCCTCAGCCGCTGTTCCTTTGTGGACCCATGTGGGAGCCTAGAGACTAAAGCAGCTTTTCTCATGTTTATTGTTCCACTAATGCCTGCAGGGGCTTAGGGTTTGAAGGGGTTTCCTAGCCCTGGCTCCTAAGAGGAATAAAACCACCCTTTTGGCCACAAACTCAGGAACATCAAAACTTCTGCTAGCAATTCAGCAACAACACCTTCTTGCGGGGCCTGTGACTGAGCATATTTTACACTAGAGCTGGAAGGTGTAAATTCCAGCTTGAGGTGACATACCTATGCTAGCTCTGACTGAACTAGTGTGCTAAAAAGGGTGGAGGTGTAATGGGAGGGGGGTGGGATAGGTGCCTGAGTACCCATTTAAGGTCTCTTGGGATCATAGTTCGGGGAGTAGCCCCTCATCCCACTGTGGCTATATGCTTTAGCCTGTTAACTTGATCATAGCTAGAATGGCTGTGTTCTCAAGCTTAAATTTACAGGTTCCAGTTCCAGTCTAGGCATACCCTTAAGCTGCAATGTAAATTTTCCTTTTCCCACACTGAGAACAGAGCTTGAGATTAATGCTAAAGTAAGTACCAGCAACTAAACGGTAATATGGTTAAAATACTGTGCATTTGATAGCACCAAGTAAAAAGGAAATATTTTCTTACACAGCTTTAGTGACAGGGCTGTTTAGCTTATAAATACAAAAAGTTCCACTACTGTAATTTAAGTTGACAATGATCCTTCAAGTTATTTTGGGATGTATTCCTAGCATGCTATTTATAGATCAACACTTTGTTTGCCCGCCTTACTTTAAACTGGTGTTAACAAAAGGTGCTGCATAAGAAAAACATCTCACATGTTCAATTGTTGCATGATGAAATTTATTAAACTGCTGGCACTGTGCTCAATGCTTCACAAGATAAAGCCTGTCCCAAAGAACGTACACTCTCAGCTGAATAGACACAGAGTGGACAGGTCACAACTGGAAGATGAAGTTTTTTTTTCCTTTTGGTAGCTTATGTTAAGTTATTCATTACTTGTGGAGAAACCAGAAAAAGTTAATCTTTTAGGAAGGATTTGAAGGAAGAAAAGAAAGTGAGTTGGCAGAGCAAAAGTACAAATTTTAGTATCAAAAACATTTGCTACTGAATGTGTGGCAATTTAAAATATCAAAAAACAGAACCCAACCCACTAAAAATAAATGGTAAACATTTTCCTGGTAAACTAATGTATTCTACATGCTCTCTTATGAGTGGCAGTGGTGGTGTAATCAATTTAGCTGATCGTAATGAGTTATGTAGTGCTTTTTCAGCTGTAGATCTCAAAGTGCTTTTCAAAGGTGAGTTACCCCATGTGACACTGTGGTACCTAAGGCAAGAAAGATTAAGTATTTGATCTGCATCATACATACAGCTAGTGAATATCAGATCTGGGATTAGAAGCTAAGTCTGCATACTAGTCTCATGCTCTACCCCCTCTATTTAATGGTTTCCTGACAACCTAGACAAGCTCAGGATTTTATTTTTCACCCCCTCTGTATTAGAGAACAAATTGGACAACCCCATTCCTTCAAACTTCTTTTAAGGTATTAGTCATTGCTGAAAGCAAGCTAGCAGGGGCATGTATGGGAATAAAAATTTGTCCACTTCTGGCAGGGCACTCTCTGTGCCCCCAGGGCCAGAGGAGCTGGCGCTCTTCCACCCTCCAGGCTGGAGGAGCTGCCTTTCCTGCTGTGGCCCCAGGGCCGGAAGAGTTGTCATCTCCGGCCCAGGAGCTCACTCTCCCTGCCCTGGCCTCTGAGTTCTGTGCCCTAGTTGATTGGCGGGGAGGGGCTTGCCCCCCTCCTCCCACAATTGCACACACCCCTGCAGGCTAGTGAACTCAGAGCTATGATCAAGACCCAGTGCAGATTGGTAGTAAGTTAGTAAAGAATTTTAACTTCAATTATGGAGAACCGTAAGAGAAGCCCCATCACTTGAGACATTTAGAAGTAGACAAGACAAAGCTGTGAAGGAAAAGGGCACAGGGATGAGTTAGTTAACCCATTACATCATTTCTATCTCTAACTTCTAGGATTCTATAAAAATATTTTTCATCCTCTTCATTGGTTTTCCATTCCACCCCTGTGCTGTATAAACCTTTATCAAGCTGACATTTACATGGTTTATTTTCCTAAATGGAAACATTCATCAGTATTCTTCAAGTAAGGTGATGATGACATTGTCATCTTTGCCTTGCCAAAGCATTTCACCTTCAAACTGAACCAGCCCATATTTTCTTGCTCTCAGCAGGATTCCCACTACTTTATTAGAAATAGTCACATATGTTTCAAACAACTGTCCGAATGTCACTCTTATATTTCCATCTTCTCCTTTCTCCCCAATATTTCTCATGATCAAGCATAGCTCTTCCACTTCCTTTCCCACATGTGTGTGGGCATCTTTCCCTCTTTGCTCTGTTTTAGACCCTTCAGGTGGCCTCCCATATATGGGATCTCCTCTCTGGGGATGCACAGATTTAATCACAGGCTTGCTATCATTGCTGAATGGATTCTGTCTCTGATAATCAATGTGATCTTCTGCCCAGCTCTGCCAGCTTCTCCTCAGGTCACCTACAGCAGTGAATTGGGTTCTGGTGGCTCCAGCACTCTGCCCTTTGTTTTCCTCCATCTCTCAAGAATGTTTTGTGGCATCCAAGCAGGAGTCAAAGCAATGCACTGCTGGCACAGCAGCTTCCTGTATGCACTCACAGCTGTGGAGGAAAGCAACACTTTACATTCATATCGCTCTTATCTAAAGATCCTTAAGTGCTTATATAAAATATTGTAATAAAAAAAATGAAATAGTTTCTGGGTCTTTTCATCTTCTTACAAACCCATTCACCTCTTGTAGCAGATATAGCACCCAAAGGCCCCCTACCTCCACTTCTTTCAATTGTACAACTGCATGAACTGAAAATAACGGTCCTTACTCAGGCAAAAGTCCTGGTGATTTCTATGGGAGTTTTGCCTGAGTTAGGGCTGGAGGCTTAGGCCAAAGAATACAGTAAAAATCTGAACATGTCATTATTTCTGCTCCTAACTCCACAACAATCAAGAACATAAAAGAACCCTAATTAAATAATTGAAGTCACTGAAATAATGTAGGTCCATAAATTAAACAAATTTAACTTTGAGTCTGTTACAGGACACACATTTCCTTCAGTTTCCAGACAGATATACCATATAGCCCAGCAGGCTTGGGATCAATACAGTATAGCCTTTGTGAAATAAAAATGCATTATAATATTTACTTACTTTTTCATGCACTTGCATCTTTTATAAAGCTTTCACCCTCTGTAGCACAGACCATACCCAAAGAATCTGTTCTGCTACTGTATTTGTTGACCTGTTCAATGCAGCTGCCTGCTGACAGACAACAAAACAAACCAGTCATCAAGCAACAGCCCACCAATAAGTGCTAAGGGGTGGGGATTTTCTCTCTTCTACTTATACACTTAAGGTGGACACATGAACCATGCTCTGAAGATTCCCAAAGTTGATGTTAGTTACTCTTTACAGAAAACATTATCCCCTCATTTGTGACATGCCATACACTGATGCACAGTGTATTAAGAAGGATTTCAGTGGTCACACAGGCTGAAAAGGAAATGGAATCCCAACAAATGTTAATATTTACAAGTATGCACTCCAAATAACCCTGAAGTGTGTAAGACTAGAGTAGATGGTACTCCCTTAATATGCTTGTGCTCTACAGCAAAGTCACGGATGCCTGCTAAGGAAAATGTGCATTGCAGCACTGCAGTCAAAAGAAGTTTTGCATGTGGGAAATGATATACATGGGCTGTCCTAGATTTCATTTAAAAGAAAAGAAAAGGATAAGATACATGGAACCAGCTCATGTGCAGCTATAATTATTTGCGATACAGAAAGATCATGTGTAGTTGTCCCACTTATAGAGATGGATCCGTTTGTATTAGTCTTTTCTTTATACCAGCCTTATACTTTGGCTGTTAAAATTAACATGCTAGGTCCATCCTAGAAGAGAAAAGCTGTAGGTGTTTTCCCCCTGACGGGATTGGGGTGGATGGGTTAATTACTGTTTTAATTTACAGTAACACAAACTTGATCAGTTTGATAACAATGCATGGGAAGATGTTTTGTATGTTCTCCTATAACTTAAAAGTTAAAATTTCATGGCAATTTGTCTATGAGCAGACTGCAGTGCTGCTTCTAGTTAACTCGGATATAGAAATACTCCATTAATAATAAATAAGAATGGCATTCCCAAATTGCTCCAGTGCATTGTAATGTGTAAACTTCAATACCAATTATAATGAATTTATGAATTTACAATGAAGTATTTCTGGGTGGAAAAAGAATGACTTCACTAAAACATTTTTACTATAAATGGTTTTGGAATTATGCATGGGGGATTTTTTTTTTAAATAACACAATGGTTGTGAAATATAATTTAGAAAAACAACAGCATGAGTTAAATCATTGTTCATCAGAAGTGTTTTGGGGATTTCTCCTACGCCCATTCAAACTCGTGATCATTATAAGATCCCATGATACTTGCTACAGGAAAAGGGGGTGTTAACTCCAGTGTACTGGTCAAATTCCAGTTTGGATAATTACATACTGCTTACCTAAAATTTGCCCCGTAAGCTGAAAAGAGGGATTGTTCTTCATTTCCCCTCCTAAAATCAATTATGCAATGTTGTTGGTTTAATATGGCTGTCATATTCCATCCTCAAAACAGCTACTTTTCAATAGTACTGTAGAGAAATGGTTTATATATTAAAATATAATATAGAATCTGTAAAATTGTTTGGATTCTTTCAAGATCAAACATTCTGTATAAATCATAGCTATTAGATGTGCAGTCACAAGCAGAATTGAGCAGCACATTCATTACAGAGACTCAGCTTGTGCTTTTGTTTGGCATCTACAGTGAAAATGTGAAAACAAAATTTTATGAGATAATACTAACATGATGTGTATCTGTGTTCACATGTGCATGCAGTTGGTTCATATTTAAAATACAATAGAAATATAAAAGCCTATCTTGTGCTATTTGCATGAGGTGTTTAAAATTTTAAATCTCCCCCCCGAAACAAGATTATTTGTTTACCTTCTTAACCCCTGTTTAGAAAACAGTATAATTGGAATACAGTGAAGTATTCAGAGTTCCTGACAACAGAAAGTAACACACTCCATAGATGAGATGCATGTGAAGAGAAAATCATCTCTTCAAAGAGCTTAATTTTAAACAATGGAACAGATAACTCCTACTTACAAGATGCCAAGACAGAGACTAAATGGCTAAAAAAGCTCAAGTGGGTCAGATTGGAAAAATAAAAGTGGTGACCTTCTGCTAATCTCTTCCTGCAATCCCAAACTTTTGTCAACAACCCCAGACTAGCTGGATGTTTCTGCTGAAATCATTAGCAGTGAAACTGTTAACAATGTTGATAAAAAATGTGTCAAAATTAGGTTTCAGCATTAAGATATTGAAACAAAGGGGGTTAGCTGACATCTCTCAAAGCTGTTCTGTCTGTAGACTCAGACAGACAGTACTGCCTCAGTTCAAATTTGGAATATTTTCTTTGAGATTATAAGGGCTAGACATTTTTAAAGTGAAAGTTTAAATTCTGCAAAACGAAGAGGTAACCACAGAAGTTCTAGTGTAATGCATCAGCCAACAGCAGCTCTTTCCAACCTCTGAACACAAATATATAAAGAATGCAGTCCATGGAGTGCTTATAAGTCATGAGCAAGATCTTAAAATCTACAAGGAAAGCGATCATATGACAACAACAACAAAAAAAAGCTGGAAAACACAAGTTAAGTGTTGAGTTGGTCTGGTGCTAATAAAGGGCTTAGTGAAATCTGGATAAGCTAAACCTTTCAGTCAGCAAAATAGAGACACCAGCCAGCAGGGAATTACAGTAATCACACCTAGATGTTGGAGGGGGGAACCCAAAACAAAGGAGAACAAATCTTCAAGAAAAATACAGAAAGAAAGTTTGCCTTTTTTGTCCACTGGGTCCTCATGTCTGTCACAATCCTGAGTATCTCTCTATTTTTTCCATCTCCATTCACTTCCCATCCTCACAACTCTATGCAATGGCTACTGTCCCCTTTGGTGTGAAAAAATGGATGCAACTCCCTTCAGAAACTGTTGATACTTTCTAGTCCATCTTTTAGATAGAGCCACTCCTTAATCAGCTGGAGGGGTCAATGGTGAGCAACATGAGTACTCCTGCCCTCCAGAGGGGAAAGCCTCTTGCCCTCAAGACCATTTCCAACCTCTAAGGTAGTATTATTTTGTAACATTTGTAAGTCACACCATTAAAGTTGGTAGTGCTGCTCAAAGCATTTAAAGACAGTCCCTTCCACCTAGTGCTCAAAACAGCTGCCAGAATCAGAAAGCTAGGTAAATGGGTGGGAAGTTTTTGAAACAATTCCCTAGAGTACATAGGACTTAAGAGAGATAGGATGTGAAATTGGGACCAGATATGGAAGTCAGGTCTCCTGCACCTATAGACCACAGATGCTGCCAAAACCATCTTGCTTCTAACTGATTCCCAGGTTTTTTTTTTGTTTTTCTTGGTAGGTCAGTACTGGAGTGGAGAACAGTGTATATGTATAAAGCATCTTCCATATTCAATATATTACAGAGTATTTTACAAAACAATATATAGTGGTAGTGAAACAACTACATAGGCAAGCTTAACAGCAGAGGCTCAAACATAATTTTGGACATTACGACCTGCTTCCCTGAGATGGGGAGAGAAGGCTGTTGGCCAGGGCACTAGGCATAACCCATATCTTTTTGAAAATTGCAATTGGATCTTTAGGGTCTACTTGGGCATCCAACCAGGAATAAAAAGAGGCGTCTTAGCTACATAATTTGTCTTATACTTAGAGTGTAGGCTCCCTAGGACGTGGCCCATCTTTTTGTTCTGTTTGTCCAGTGCCTAGCACACTGGGCTTCTGGTCTATGACTAGGGCTCCTAGACTCTACCACAATACAATAACAATCGCTTTCTGATGCTCCCATTCCCAATGCTGCCCTGCAGCATCAGTGTGGCAGGGTCCCATCCCAGGGCATGGCACAGCGTGGCCCTACACGCATCCTACCCGCAATGACATACTTGCAGGCAAGAGTACTTAAAGTAACACTCCTCTTCCTGGGGTTCAACTGAAATACCACCTCGTTTGGCCTTTCAGGCCTAAACCCTTCCTTCCTGAGGTTCCCAATTTCACCCGAGCCAGCCAGCGAGCTCTGTCAGACCCCACATCAGCCCCTGGCCTCTCTGGAGAGTCTTTTCCACAGGCCTCCTGCTGCCCTGGGCCCTGGACTCACACAACCCCACCCCTCGGAGCTCCCCGTCCCCCGGGCTCTGCTCCGTCCCCTCCCCAGATAAGGGATCCCCCAATGGGGCTGCGCTCACGTTCAAACAGCCCCCGTCACAGACCCGCTGCACGGCGCCTCCCCTCTGCCCCGCAGCCTCAGCTGGGGGTGGCTTTAGCCTCGCAGGGGGCCGCTCCGGGTTAACACCTGCCCCCGCCCCAGCGGCTCCCTGAGCACCCTGTTGGGTCAAAGGAGTCGCGTCGCGCCCCGGGGGGGTGGCCCCTTGCAATGGGGGAGGGCTCGGGCTCCCCCAGCTCCCGTCAGATTTCCGTGGTGGCGCGGCCGGCCCTTCCCCCCGAGTCTGGCCGCTGTTACCGCGGCCGCACACGTGAGCCCGTAAGGGGCCAAAGCGAGGGGCCACACTCGCCCCAAGGCCCCGCCCCGCGGCGCTTCAGCCTGCACGAGCCCCCGCCCTCCCCAGCACCCGTGGCTCCGCCCCCCCCCCGGCGGCGCATGCGGGGTGGGGCGGAGCACTCCCTGGGTTCTGGCGGGGCTATGGCGCGCGGGCCGCTGCCGTGCTACCTGCTGCTGCTGGCGCAGGAGAACCTGGAGTTCCGGCTGCCGGTGAGAGCCGGGGCGCAGGGGGCGGGGCAGCCCCTGCTGGGTACGTGCCTCCTGCGGGGCAGGAGCCGGGGGGTACCTCGTCCCTGCAGCACCATCGCTGTGTGCGAGCGGAGGCGGGGCGTGCAAACCTCAGCCCCCCAGGCCCGCTCCCTCCCTTGCCAGCGGCCCCTGCCCCGCTCGTGGGGCAGGCTCCTCTCTCGCTTTCACCCCTATCGCGGGAGGGAGGGTTGCTGTGACCCTTTTTGGGGACTGTGCCGTCCCTACTAGCCTGGCATCGAGCTGGCTTGTGTGTGCCCCATTGGCGGAGATGGCCCGACAAGCTTGCTTGTCTTTTCTGTATGTGGGTTAGCGGAGGGAGTCGTCCCAGCTCTGCCCTGCAGTCATTAAACGTGAACCCAGCAACAGGGAGAGGATAGGTCCAGCAATGGCTATTAGTCAAGATGATTAGGAACACAACCACCCCATGCTCTAAGTGTCCTAAGTCTCTGACTGCCAGATGCTGGGACAGGCCGACAGGGATGGATATTGGGCTAGATGGACCATTGGTCTGATCCAGTATGACCATTCTTATGTTCTAGCAAACATGGAGTCTTTACAGAATTACAAATGTACCATTTCTGTTGATGTCTTGTCCCCAGAGGCATAACTGGTTGCAAAAGCTGAGTAAATCTAGTAAATTGGATTGAATTATCCTGCTGAATAGTTTTAGCAGGTGTTTGATTGGTGGGTTTTAGTTATCTAGTAGCTTCTTTCAGGCATAGAAGGCCTGCAGAGTTTCTTGTGAAATTGCTACATGTAGAAATGTGCTATTTGTAGCAGTTAGTAGTACCTATAGATCGTAAGAAACAGCTTCTGTAAAAAGATGCTATTTTATTTGTACATTGGTGGTGTTAGTGATGGTGTTATTGACAGGGAAAGGGATGAGGTTTATATAGTCAAATTTTAGGCACACTAAAAGTAGGTAAAGCAACAAAAACAAAGCAAACCCAACTGTCTCATAGGGTGTATCTACACAGGAATAAAAAATCTGTTGCTGGCCTGGGTCAGATGACTCAGGATGGTGGGGCTCAGATTCCGGGGCTGAAAAAGCATTGTGTAGAAATTTGGGCTTGGGCTGGAGGGTCCCAGAGCTTGGGCTCCAGCCCGAGTGTGGACATCTACAGCGTGATTTCTAGTCCCACAAGCCCAAGTTAGCTGACCCAGGCCAGTTGTGGCCATGCCACAGGTCTTTTATCCATAGATACGCACCCATAGATACATATAAAAAGAGCGAGGAGCAAAAAATATACATGAGTGTATTTTTTAGCTCTACTGAATATATCTTCAGTGGCTGTTTCAGGGGACAGAGTGTCTTGTCTTCTCTTCAAACTTCTGTACCAGGTAGGATTTTCAGAGATGATTAAGGCCACTTTGAAGTTTGGAATTATGTTTGGAAAGCAGCTAGCACACTGTGGGCGCTATTGGAAACAAATACAGTAAAAGCTGTGTTATCTGGCACTTTACCAGCCGGAAAGCTCTAGAAACTGGCATTTTGGGAGGGGTTGCGGGGTGTGGGCTCTGGGAGGGACTTTGGGTGTAGGAGGGGGCTCAGGGCAGGGGTTTGGGGCATGGGAGGGGTTTTGGGGTGCCAGATCTGGGCGGTGCTCACCTCGGGCAGCTCACTGCAAGTGGCGACATGTCCCTGCTGCTCCTAGGTGGATGAACGGCCACAGAGACTCCATGCACTGCCCCCACCCCACCCTGATCGCTGGCTCCGCCTGTGGGCAGAGACAGCGCACAGAGCTGCTGGCCGTGCCTCTACCTAGGAGCAGCAGGGATATGTTGCTGCTTGCGGGGAGTCACCCGAGGTGAGCACCGCCCAGATCTGGCACCCCAAAACCCGTCCCTCACCCCAGATCTCTGCCCCACACCCCTCCCACGCCCAAACTCCTTCTCTCTTAGTTAACCGGAATTTTTGACTTATCAGCATCCTCTATTCCCCCAACATGCCGGATAACAAAGATTTTACTGTAATTATAAACTCTCCTTTTTAACATTGTCAGGAAACGTCACCAACCTATATGTAATATCTACTCATGTACCTATGTGGTCCCATGACTACTATGATCATAATGAAACACCTAATGGCATTTTATTCACCTTGTCCAAGCTGGTGAGTAATTCGCTTTTGGAAAACTCTAGCATCCTCTTAATTTCTATAGAAAATAGAAAGGGAAAATGGTCATAATAGCAGTCTTACTAAAACAGTGGATAACTAGCATTATCCGGTGATTTTTGGGAATACTGAATGATTTCTTCCTTTTGTCTTCCATCCTATGTAATTCTCAGTCCATAATAAAATGTAGGCATATGTATTTATAAGGATAATTTTGTGAGGGTATAGGTAGTCATCTGTTAGAAAATGAATGGGAAGTTCATCCTTTCAGGATATTTATTGATATGGATAGATCTCCAAGAGAAGTATCTTGAGAAACAGAGACATTAGAGATTGAAAGCCTATTCTAGTTCATTATTCTCTTGTTCCTTAGTATTTAAAGGTTGCTATGGGATTCATAATCGTCCTGCTTCAGTTTACAGTCTAACTTCAGTTACTATGGAAAATGCATCCAACAGAGCAAGTTATCAAGATCTCTGTAAGCAGAGAAGGAAGCAGAAAGAATGGACTTCTACCATTGTTTTCCTCAAGAGGGACTTGCCTCGCTAATAATACACTTGAATCTTTCTATGACTAGACCCATTACCCAGAATTCAATTATAGTTATAGTGAGTGTACAACTGTGTTAAATATTAGCAATTTCAGAGAGCAGTAAGTATAAAAATGAAGCACACTGGAGCTTGATAAAATGATTAGGCTAATTTTTGACCTAATCCCATTGTGCATTGGATAACTAGTCAATGGATTACTGCTATCAGAGGGTACTTTTAGGCT
Organism: Malaclemys terrapin pileata; assembly: GCF_027887155.1. Classification (NCBI taxonomy): domain Eukaryota; kingdom Metazoa; phylum Chordata; order Testudines; family Emydidae; genus Malaclemys; species Malaclemys terrapin. Next base: position 113,782,452 of record NC_071507.1, on the reverse strand, counting down.
GTAGTAAAAAAAAAAAAAAAGTTCATTTTCCAAGTGGAATATTTAAGTAAAATTTAAGTAGTCATTCGCTACCACAATGTCAGATTTTTCTCCTTTCCTAAGATTTTTAATAGTTGGCTCTCCTATGAATTGATATTGGACATAAGAACTATCATAACATTGTTGTTGAAGTCTCTTTGAAATTTTCTTTCTAGTATAAAGTTATTGTAGATTTAGTATGTGAAATTATGGTATGGGAACAATACTTCTGTTTTCTAAACATTTTTTGTCCTATAATGTTTTCATTGTAGGAGATAAAGTCCTTGCTCTCACTTTGTGGTGGACAATTCAGCAGTCAACAAGAAATTTGTATAAATGTAAGTTGAGTCCAAATGTTTTACTTGGAAATATATATATTGGCTACTTGCAATAGATTGACTTGACTTATGTGTTTTCTTTGCATTATCTTTATTCATTCTGAGTAGTTGATCAAATTTCAAAGATGCTTGGGAGAAGAGAGCATTTTCCAAAAACTGTCATTGGTGGAGTTTGTGGCAGCCTTGCATTCAATTTTATGGCATTTCTGTGTGTGTTTGTATGCATGTAATGCAAAAACTTTTGAAATCCGTATCCAGTCAATACCAAAATTTTAGGGAACACTCTAAACATCTGCTGTCAGAACCCTATTGATTTTGGGGAGAACTGGAAGACCAAAAGGGGGGGGAAATGGAGGGCATGTGGTGCTGCTGCTATATTTATCACAGTCACAGCTTCAAGCATTCTGCAATTGTCTGTAGCTCAAACAACTGGTTGATGGCAACCATCAACACTGTCCAGCATAACAGTACTCCTACTCATCCTCCCAAGAGAGTTTTAAATGCTGACACCCTGAATGACTTATCTCACAGACAAATAATGGTATGGGGGGAAGAATGGGAGACCCTGCTATAGGAGGAGTAGGGGGCACACAGAGCCCCTGGCAGGGAAGAGGAGAATGGGAGACCCAGGAATAAGGGGAGGAGCTATGGGGGGGGGGGGCACACAGAATCCCCAAGTGATGGAGATTGGGGGAACCTCATATTGAGAATGGGTTACACGGCGCCCCTACCATGGGGGTATGGAGATTCACACAAATTGAATGGGTGGGATAATAGGAGACCTTAATGGGGGGGGGGGGGGGAGAGGGAAATGGGGGGTGTCACAGTCTGAAGTGATTCACGACCATGAGTGCCAACCTCAGGACAGACTTTCAAAAAAGGGCAGAAACCCTAAGCTGGTTGTAAATTCTGTAATTAGATTTCACCAACCCAGTAATAAACATAAACTCCTAAAGCACTGTAACAGTCTTACGATGGAGTCACAGACAGTGCCCTTGGGCATTCCAGTCTATCTTGTCACCCAGGCAAGTTGGACTATGTGATAGATCAGGGGTGGCCTGGGGGCTGCATCTGGCCCTCCAGACATTTTAATTTGGCCCTTGAGCTTCCGGCAGGGAGTGGGATCCGGTGCTCGCCCCGCTCCGGTGCTCCAGCCGGGGAGCAGGGTTGGGGGATTGCCCTGCTCCGCGCGGCTCCTGGAAGCAGTGGCATGTCCCCCCTCTGGCTCCTACGCATAGGGGCAGCCAGGGGGCTCTGCAGGCTGCCCCCACCCTAAATGCCGCCCCGGCAGCTCCCATTGGCTGGGAACAGCGGCCAATGGGAGCTGCAGGGGCGGCACCTGTGGACGGGGCAGCGCACAGCTGCCTGGCCGTGTTTCCGCGTAGGAGCTGGAGGGGGGGACATGCCGCTGCTTCTGGGAGCTGCTTGAGGTAAGTGTCGCCCAGAGCCTGCACTCCTGATCCGCTCCCGTGCCCCAAACCCCTGCCCCAGCCCTGACCCCCTCCCAAACCCCTTGGCCCCATCCCCATCCCAGAGCCTGCATCCCCAACCGGAGCCCTCACCCCCTACCACACCCCAACCCCCAATTTCCTGAGCATTCATGGCCTGCCATACAATTTCCATACCCAGATGTGGCCCCCAGGCCAAAAAGTTTGCCCACCCTGTGATAGATGGTCACTTTACACCAAAAATAACAATAATATTCAGGTTATTTGAAGTCCCAAAGGACCAGTTACTTGCCCCAGGTCAATTGTACTAAATCTCAAACCAAAGACTACACCTGTAGCCAATCCTGTGATAAACTAAGTAAAGATTTATTAGATTTCAGAGTAGCAGCTGTATTAGTCTGTATCCACAAAAAGAACATGAGTACTTGTGGCACCTTAGAGGCTAACAAATTTATTAGAGCATAAGCTTTTGTGGGCTACAGCCCACTTCTTCGGATGCATATAGAGTGGAACATATATTGAGGAGATATATATACACACATACAGAGAGCATGAACAGGTGGGAGTTGTCTTACCAACTCTGAGAGGCCAATTAAGTAAGAGGAAAAAAAACTTTTGAAGGGATAATCAAGATAGCCCAGTACAGACAGTTTGATAAGAAGTGTGACAATACTTACAAGGGGAGATAGATTCAATGTTTGTAATGGCTCAGTCATTCCCAGTCCTTATTCAGTCCTAATTTGATTGTATCTAGTTTGCATATCAATTCCAGCTCAGCAGTCTCTCGTTGGAGTCTGTTTTTGAAGTTTTTCTGTTGTAAGATAGCCACCTGCAGGTCTGCTATTGAATGACCAGACAGGTTAAAGTGTTCTCCCACTGGTTTTTGAGTATTATGATTCCTGATGTCAGATTTGTGTCCATTAATTCTTTTGCATAGAGACTGTCCAGTTTGGCCAATGTACATGGCAGAGGGGCATTACTGGCACATATCACATTGGTAGATGTGCAGGTGAACGAGCCCCTGATGGTATGGCTGATGTGATTAGGCCCTATGATGATGTCACTTGAATAGATATGTGGACAGAGTTGGCATCGGGCTTTGTTACAAGGATAGGTTCCTGGGTCAGTGTTTTTGTTCAGTGATGTGTGGTTGCTGGTGAGTATTTGCTTTAGGTTGGGGGGTTGTCTGTAAGCGAGGACAGGTCTGTCTCCCAAGTTCTGTGAGTGTGAGAGATCATCTTTCAGGATCGGTTGTAGATCTTTGATGATGCGCTGGAGAGGTTTTAGTTGGGGGCTGAAGGTGACAGCTAGTGGTGTTCTGTTATTTTCTTTGTTGGGCCTGTCTTGTAGGAGGTGACTTCTGGGTACTCGTCTGGCTCTGTCAATCTGTTTTTTCACTTCAGCGGGTGGGTATTGTAGTTTTAAGAATGCTTGATAGAGATCTTGTAGGTGCTTGTCTCTGTCTGAGGGATTGGAGCAAATGCGGTTATATCTTAGAGCTTGGCTGTAGACAATGGATCGTGTGGTGTGTCCTGGATGGAAGCTGGAGGCATGTAGGTAAGTGTAGCGGTCAGTAGGTTTCCGGTATAGGATGGTATTTATGTGACCATCGCTTATTAGCACAGTAATGTCCAGGAAATGGACCACTTGTGTGGATTGATCTAGGCTGAGGTTGATGGTGTAATGGAAATTATTGAAATCATGGTGGAATTCCTCAAGGGCTTCTTTTCCATGGGTCCAGATGATGAAGATGTCATCAATGTAGCGCAAGTAGAGTAGGGGCGTTAGGGGACAAGAGCTAAGGAAGCGTTGTTCTAAGTCAGCCATAAAAATGTTGGCATACTTTGTCCTCACCCACAACTATTTCACATTTGGGGACAATATATACCTTCAAGTCAGCGGCACTGCTATGGGTACCTGCATGGCCCCACAGTATGCCATAACATTTTCTATATGCATCCGAAGAAATGGGCTGTAGCCCACGAAAGCTTATGCTCTAATAAAGTTGTTAGTCTCTAAGGTGCCACAAGTACTCCTGATCTTTTTTTAAAGATTTATTAATTTATGAAAAAATGAGTTATTTACAAGGTTAAAACAGGAAATATACACACACAAATGAGAGAGCTTTTTAAGTCCAAGACTGTAATATAAGCTTCTATAATAAGCCGCTCTGTGTCCTTTACGGCTGACCCGTGCCAAGCAGCACGGGGATCTCTTGCTTATGTTTAGGAATCTTTGACCCCTCAGAGTCCAGACAGCATAAAGAAACCTAGTTTCTCCTTGTCAGGGATTTTTATCCCCGTTCACCCCAGAATCCAAGCTGAAGATGGGATGAGTTCATGCACAGGCCTCCCCTTCCTGGAGGGAGTGAGGAATGCAATCAACAAGGTCTCTGTCCTTTGTTACACAATACCTCATTTGCCTTTAGTGGGCCACCTTGTGTGCAGTGCAAGCACTTTAATTTAATGCTTTTTCCCCCTGTTTGGCGAGTTACACAATTACAGAGGTTTACAATGCAAAGTCTCAATATAACTTTATACCATGGGATACATATATTATAAGTAGGATTAATACATGCAACATCCTACAAGTATTGTAACACTAATATCGATTTTAACTATGCTAACCCATTGATAAGCCAAACTGGATTCCAGCTGTACATATGTCAGTATTCAGTGAGGTCTTGGGCCTTGGCATGAGTTGGTGCCTGTTCTGCCAGCATCTTGGGGAATAGAAATTGTATGGCGGGCCATAAATGCTCACAAAATTGGGGTTGGGGTGCAGGAGGGAGTGAGGGCTTTGGTGGGTATGCGGGCTCCAGGGTAGAGCCAGAAATGAGGAGTTCAGGAGGGCGCTCTGAGCTGGGGCGGGGGAGTGGGGTGTGTTTGGGGGTTGAAGGCTCCAGATGGGGGTGGGGGCGGGGGCTGAGGATGAGGGGTTTAGGGTGCAGGAGGGTGCTCTGGGCTGGGATTGTGGAGTTTGGAGGGCGGGAGGGGGATCAGTGCTGGGGCAGGGGGTTGGGGCATATGGAGAGGCTCAGGGGTTCAGGCTCTGGGTGGTGCTTACCTCGAGCGGCTCCCGGAAACAGCGGCATGTCCCTTCTCTGACTCCTATGTGACAGCGTGGCCAGGTGGCTCTGCATGCTGCCCTGTCTGCAGGCACCGCCCCTGCAGATCCCATTGGCTGTGGTTCTCAGCTAATGGGAGCTGTGGGGGCAGCATGCAGAGCACAGTCCCCTGGCTGCCCCTACACATAGGAGCTGGAGGAGGGCCATGCCGCTACTTCTGGGAGCTGTGTGGAGCAGCCCCCAACCCTGCTTGCCGGCTGGAGCGGAGCAAGCTCCAGACCCTGCTCCCCAGCAGGAGCTTGAGAGCTGGATTAAAACGGCTAGCGGGCTGGATTCGGCCCGCGGCCCATAGTTTGCCCACCCCTGCTATAATGTCTGCTTTCTACCCTTCATGTGACATCTCAAGATAGAACTGTTGAAGGGTAGTTGCCATACGTGCTACTGACTATAATCTTAAAAGAAATAGTGCCATCTACTGGAAGTCTGTTGCTTCTTTCTAAAGCAGTTGAGCGATGAGAATTGCTAGAATTTCAGTAGCTGGAGTCCTGATTGGTTTTGGGGTTTTTTTTCTCTGAATCTAATGTGTGAGTGTCTAGAAAAGTGAAGGTATTAAATTTTAGTCTTAGCAGTTACTCAAAACAAAACAAGGATAACTAAATGTAAATACAACTATCAGGTTATGCTTCTACTGGATTCTTTGAGGACGGATGAATAAACAAGTGGACAATCTACTATTTTGCACTGTCTACATATGCTCTGTCGTGTGTGCGTGCATTCCAGCTACTCTTGTTTGACCTCAAACTGAGTATTACCTCCTCATATTTATACAGCAGTTAACATCAGAACCAGAAAAAAGGTGTTCTTGTACCTTTGATTGCGTATTGTAATTTTATATAGGTAATCTTAAGGCTCTCCGAGCTCTGGTCAAGTGAAAAAATTCTCTAAGTTATATATTGTGATATCCTCTTCTTAGCACTCGGATTTCTCTTACTGTCTTTTTATTTCAGTCTCCATTTTGGATTCTCAATATTCCTTCAGAAGAGATGGCAAGAGGACTAATGAAAAGGACAGTATGTGCAAAGTAAGAGTTACAAATTATGTACATCTGGGCAACATGTTCAGCTATTTTGTGGCATATATTTTTACATAGAATCTTTATTTTTAATTTCAAGGTTGAAACTTTGAAAATGTGTACACATTGTTGAAATGAAATATGACTGATTGAAAAGAATCAGTCTTTATTCTTTAGTTTCAAGTCTCTTTAGCAGTCTTATCTTGTGTTCTTCATTGCAGAGTACAATACTTATTTCTTCACATTGACAACCTTGTGACAAATTTGTTTGGACACCTTGTGCCATGTTAAGTTAGTGACTTTTTTGAAGGAGAAAGGGGAGAGAGATTTTTAATCCGTTTGGGTATATTTTTATTTTTACATCAGTTGTAAGTGATAGATAAGAGTTAAACACTGACTTTAAAAAAAGAAGGGGTATAGAGTAGCTGCTTCCTGGCTTCACTCTTCCACTCCTGAATGCTGAGTCCTCAGCCTGTGGAGCTGCAGCAGAGAGCCTTCCAGCAGGTCCTAGGGGTGGGGGAAGTGTTCCAGGGAGCTAGTACTATTCTCCCTTAAGATGAGGTCTCCTTGTTTTGGCTTGTTTTGGAGAATACGGCCCTATATGCTTTTCAAACTGCAGAAGGCTGTGTCCATTATATGGCACTTTGCAGACCAGACTCAGTAGTCTGGGGGCTGAAAAGAAAGCCGTATGTCTTTTTGACTGTCGATTGCGTCATGTATTCAGTTTCATCTATGCTGGGCCATGAGTGTGCTCATGCAAATGCGCCTTTATATGGTAAAATATAGTTGTATGTCATTTGGGGATAAATTCTGGTCTACTTCAGACAACAATGGGAAAGGAAATTGATTTGTTTTCAGCAAAATGTTTTTTTAAATTCACCTAAGTGGTGGTGATCTTTTATAAAGGGTGCCTTCAACAAATGTAGTTCTAATATTAAATAACAAAAGAATAATTAAGGATATCCCTTAGAAAGAATGAACCTGGTATAGCTGCTCGTATTTTTTTCACCATTGTGCCCACACACTAGTTTTAGTATAAGGTTGTTGCTGGTTTTCCAGGTTGCTAGCAATGAAGGTGATTAAGTATTGTACTTGGAAGCACTATTAAAAAAAAACCACAACACCCGCAACAAAAAAACGAATGATGAGGTCTTTGACAACAGATAGATAAATAGGTGAGATGTGGGCCTAACACCTTTTTTTAAATATCCTTCTAACATTAAATCAAATGACAAAGATTAATATTCAGTTCTACTTAATGCAGTTTATACTGTCAGCATTTCTTTAGCTCTTACCCTGAGTAATTTAAAATCTCACAGTAGATAGAAACACAGATGCTGTGAGAAGAAATAGCAGACTGTTAAAAAATGTCCTATTTTCCAGGGGAAATGCAGATTACAAATTTAGCTTTAAATAACACTTTCAGGAACTGAATACATTAATAAAATGACTTATTCTGAGTGGCTTTTGTTGTTGCTTAATAAAATATAGCTCATTTGCATGTCAGTTTGAGCTAACTAGAACCTTTGAGCATTTTGAAAAATTTCCTTAAGATGTTAGACCCTGATCTTTGAAAATAAAGTGATATGCAGTGACTAATCCTTAGATATTTTGTAAGAGTTCTTAACATGTTGTGTTCTGCAACTGCATCATAAGAACGTATAGCAATATATGGTACCATTAAGGTTCCTGGTACTGAAAAAGGGATTTTATGACATGAAAAGGCCATTGGATTAGGATATTTGAATGGGAGGAAAGATAAACTATGGTGTGTATAACTGTTCAAAAGGAAGAATTAGGGCAGGGGTGGGCAAACTTTTTGGCCTGAGGGTCACATAAGGTTTCAGAAATTGTATGGAGGGGCGGTTAGGGAAGGCTGTGCCTCCCCAAACAGCCAGGCGTGGCCTGGCCCCTGCCCCCTCTCCGAACCCCCTGCTTCTCGCCCCCTGACTGCCCTCCCCCCCCCGGGGACTCCTGCGTCATCCCCCCTCCTCCCCCCCGCTGTCTGTCCCCTGACCGCCCCCGGACCCTCCACCCCTAACTGCTCCCCCGCTGCCCCATCCAACCCCCCCCCCTTCCTGACTGCCCCCAGAACCCCTGCCCTATCCAACCACCTCTTCTCCCTGTCCCCTGACCGCCCCCAGAACCCCTACCCCTGACTGCCCCCCACTGCCCTATCCAACCCCCCCCTTCCTGACTTGTCCCCCCCCAGGACCCCTGCCCCATCCAACCACCCCTTCTCCCTGACTGCCCCCAGAGCCCCCGCCCCCGTTCAACCCCCCTGTTCCCTGCCCTCTGACCGCCCCCACCATCCACACCCCTGACCACCCCCCGAACTCCCCTACCCTCTATCCAACCCCCCTCCTCCGCTCCTTGTCCCCTTACCACGCTGCCTGGAGTACCGGTGGCTGGTGGCGCTACAGCCGTGCCACCCAGCTGGAGCCAGCATGCCCCGCGCAGCACAGAACATCGGGTCAGCCCGGGCTCTGCAGCTGCGCTACCCCAGGAGCTTGCAGCCCCGCTGCCCAGAGCATTTTGCCGGCGGTGCAGTGAGCTGAGGCTGTGGGAGTGGTGGGACAGCAGGGGAGGGGCCGGGGGCTAGCCTCCCCGGGGCAGGAGCTCAGGGGCCGGGTAGAATGGTTCCGCGGGCCACATCAGTTTGCCCACCTCTGAGTTAGGGTAAGGTGTCAACTCTCATAGCTTCCAAGAGGATTTTTTCCCCTTAAAACTGGCAGTATAGAAAGCAAAGGAAATCCATAAAAAGTTGGTGGTGTTAATGATCTGTCTCAAAATGGCATAAGACAGAGCATCTTAAAAATGAGACAGAACCTCTGATGGTAGCTGGTCCCATTATACCCTGGGCATTACAGCACAGTATAATGCTCAGGTATAATGATACCTAACCACTTTGAAATAGGTAAAGAACAGAATTTCAGCCTGAATGCTCTTTCTTGAACATTTTAAATGTGAGTGAATTTTTGTAGGTGAGTCATGCCTGGTAGCATTAATTACTACCATCGTAACATTGTTAAATGAAGGATATTTTTTAAGGATCCCATAACATAGGAACTAAAATTTGCATCTCAAGCATGTGATGCAAGAGAGGGAAAGCGTCACTGAGGCCCTAATTAACAAAACGAGACCCCGTTTCCTGAATCAGTGCCTGAATGTGTTGAGCAAGAAGACTCGATGTGAAATATGGTGTTTATTTTATAAGGCATCATTTTCTTCACTGACAGCAATCTAATAATCATGGAATTTCCAGGTCTATATTTGAACTGTGGGGTCACGGAAAATCTGCAGAGGAACTGTACACATCTCTGAAGAACTACCCGATGGAGAAGATGGTATGTGTATAAAAATCTAGGTGATTAATTTCACAGTCACACAGGCTAGCATTGCAATTTGTACTAAGCAAAAGATGTTTTTTCTTTATTTTAGGTTCCATATCTACAGTCAAACTCAACATACAAAATACATATTCATGCATTTAACAAAACACTGACACAAGAGGAAAAAATTAAAAGGATAGATGTAAGTGGATTTTTTAAAATCTATTTTCAACTTCATGTATTCACGAGTACTACAATGTTAACACATTTACGCTTGTGTTGGGATTTTCAAAAGGGTTTAAGGGAGTTAGTTACCCTAATCTTGTTTGAAATTGAATGGGAGCTGTGTACCTAACTCAAAATCTGTTGAAGATCCCACAGTTAGTACTTTTCCTAATAGATCTCACTCAAAACCTTTTTATGAAGAAAAACAAATATCAGTGTACCTATTTTACAGATGGGGAAACTGAGGCACAGAGGTGTTAAGGCCAAAATGTTCAAAGTTGGATGGCTAAAGTTAGGCAATGGACTTCTGGACACAGCACCTCTGGAAATCTGGCCACGTTCAGGTGCCTTTACTTTAGGAATTTGTGTTTGGAAAACTTTGACTTAAGTGGCTTGTCCAGTGTGATACAATGAGTTAGCTGCAGAGCTGAAAATAGTCTTCTGATTCCTGGTCCTGTGCCCAATCTGCTGGACCATGCTGTCTCCTCATTAACTAGAATAGTGTTTTAATCAAGAAGCATTGGTAAACGAATGGTCATTTTTGTATATTCCCATGGTCTTTTAGAGAAATAGTGACTACTGTACTTATGCAATCTTTATAACCACCTATTTTATATACCTTGCTGAAATTTTCACTATTGTTGATTCTAATTTTTGTGGTGTTGGGTTGCAGTAAGGAAGTTTGAGCAAAATTCCTTCAGCTGTTTCTCACTTACAAGGGAGTGGGGTGAATCCTCTCCCTCTCCTCTCACCCCCATTATGGCTAGAATATTTTTTTAAGTGGCTACATGAAAAATGTCCGAATTTTTAAACTAGACCTTGGTGTAGCTATAGTCCTTACTGAGAGCAGGTACCTTTTGGCTTGACTTGAAAAAAAAGTTTTAATTTGAAAATTCCATATTTAGTATTCACAGTAGATCTCTTTTAGAAGTGAGCAATGCACATGTAATAATAAACACAGTGGCTCCTGACCTATCTTCAATCCAAAACCATTCAGACTTTCTTTATACATCAGAAAGAAGCTAAAGAGTGCAATCTCAATCTTCTTGTCCCCTTCCCGGTTTTCTGGTAACTTTTAATGTCTTATTAACAGATGTTTTGTTTTTCTTGTCCTGGCTATTTAAAAATTTCCCCAGGAAGTCTAGAATTTGTTTTTGCTATTTATACAGGCTCTGGAATTTCTGCCATTTGAAGGGAAAGTGAATTTAAAAAACCCAGAACATATCTTCTGGATTCTGGAAGATTATGGAATGGACCCTAACAACATTCCAAAAGAACCTCTTGATTTATATTTTGGTAGATGGGTGAGTGGTAAAAACTATATCACGTTTTAGTAATTCGCATAATCAGAAAAGCTAGATTCTAGCATCATTACTTAAACTTTATTTTTTTTAGAAATTAAATGTATGTAAATTTAAGGCTTTAAAAAAATAAGTGATAAATTCTCTGCTTTTTAAAAATTTACTAGTTGTTTATGTCATATATAGTATAATGCAATGATAATGCAGAATTCTAGGAATCCTTATTGTGAGTAAGAAAAGGCAGGTTAATTCATCAGTGCAAACAAAAATGAAAAGATTAAGGTGTCTGTGAAAAGAGATTAGACAATGAGAGACCCAGTGAATTTTAGTGCCACTGTACATCCCCTTTATGGCAGCTCTGCCAGCACAGAGGAGCTGTAAACCTGTCCACTGGGGAGTTCTCCAATATAGGAGCAAGTCTCTGCAAGGCACAATACTGGCTTAATAGTACTACACAGCCTCCCTGTGCTACCCCCAGAGTAAAGTTGTGTGGAGGGAGGTATTTGGCTGAAGCACCACTCTCTAGCTGTTCCAGGATCTCTGAATAACTTCCTGAAGCTATAGGCAGCTGGATCCAAATTAAGGCATCTCTGAGGCTGTTCTAACCTGGCCCTAGGGACTCTAAGCGGCCCCGGATGACACCTACGTAGCAAACATAATTCTGGGGTGTATTAGCAGGAGTGTTGTAAGCAAGACACAGAAAGTAATTCTTCTGCTCTACTCTGTGCTGATTAGGCCTCAACTGGAGTATTGTGTCTAGTTCTGGGCGCCACATTTGAGGAACAATGTGGACAAATTGGAGAAAGTCCAGAGAAGAGCAACAAAAATGATTAAAGGTCTAGAAAACATGACCTATGAGGGAAGATTGAAAAAATGGGTTTGTTTAGTCTGGAAAAGAAAAGATTGAAAGGGGACTTAATAGTTTTCAAGTACATAAAAGGTTGTTACAAGGAGGAGGGGAAAAAATGTGTTCTTCTTAACCTCTGAGGATAGGGCAAGAAGCAATGGTCTTAAATTGCAGCAAGGGAGGTTTAGGTTGGACATTAGAAAATCTATCTAACTGTCAGGATGGTTAAGCACTGGAATAAGTTGCCTAGGGAAGTTGTGGAATCTCCATCATTGTCGAACCTGCTCTTCAGAATCTCCAAACACCTATCAGGGATGCTCTAAGATAATACTTAGTTCTGTCATGAGTGCAAGGGACTGGACTAGATGACCTCTCAAGGTCCCTTCCAGTCCTATGATTCTATGAACTTGGGACCTCAGAAGTTGTTGACTCAGCGTAAATCAGAAGTTGAGGTTCATAGAGCAGAACATTGGAAGTGCCGGACTTTGTCCCCATCTACACTATATAGGAAGTACTGCCATGTTTTTTAAACTGGCTGGGACATGTTCATCTGATCCATGTACAATAAAAGTGATTGATTTGTGTTCATACAGCAGTGTCTTTCACAATACGGCCATGGTTCAGTCACATTGGCATGTCCATATTCTACCATGCTACCTGCCTAACTATATTTGTATCAGTGCATCCTGAGAAAATCTGAACTAGTCTCTTGTACTGCTTCAGCAAGGATAGAGCATCCAGAGGTCCTGTTCACAGGTAGGACACTCTTGGATGTCCTAGTGCAAAAAAAACTAGAAGGAAGGAAGACTAGCCAACCTGTTTACACAGACTTTGATATCTGGACAAGACCCCTAACCAAGTAGTAAGATCCGATTACAAGAAGACAATTGTGACCACGTGGGCTGCTAGCAGAAATAATACTTGGTTAGCTCTTCGTTACTAAGAGTATTGTCCACCTCTGTCACTAATGTAGAGAAGGCCTTGAGTTGCTGCAACACTGTGAAAGGCCTAAAGTCATTGTTGTCCCATCTGTACTGGCTTTTTAACAATATTTAAACATAGAAACCTGTTTTTGATTCTACTATGGTTTGGCCAGACAGTTTGTATTGGATTGAACTATGCTGGCAGATTAGTGTTCTAATGTGGTTTGACCCTGCCTATGTTGGTTCTGTCCAAAATGTGTTAGAAATATGATGGTTGAAATTCTCATTAAAAATGTTTGCTATTTTTTTTCCCAACAAGTTCTGGTCTGAAGACAGTTTGCTTTTAACAGCACTTAAACATAGCTTATAAACATAGCTGGAAAACCAGTGTATCTAGGACCTTAATGTAGAACTTAAGTGTTTTGTGTGTGTAGCCATGCATTTACATAAATACATTAATATATTTGAATTTTTTTAAGTTTAGCTTTAATTCTGAATTTTCTGGGCGTAACCAGGTGGCTTGCATCTCTAGCGTATGTCTGCATTGCATCGGAGAGCAAGCCTGCTAGCCTACGTCTACAGACTTGTATTGGTGGTGCTCACGCTAGTGCATTAAAATTAGCCATGTAGACATTGTGAGTTGGGCTGGAGCTTGGCTTCTCAAGCCCTCCTCAGGCTTCAGCACAAGCTGCAATGTCTCCAAACAAAGCTACTTTTTATTGTGCTAGCGCAAGCCCCACCAGCACAAGTCAGCGGACCTAGGCTGGGAGGCTCACTCCTGGATGCAGTGCAGACATACCCTTATGGGACAGAGGCGTGGGTCCAGCTGACCCTCCTCACTAATAAGGTGACCAGGTGTCCGGTTTTTGACCGGAACACCCAGTTGAAAAGGAATCCTGGCGCTGACCAGGCCGTTGACTGTCCGGTTGGCGGCGCCACCCTGTGGGGCTGGCGTGCTTTTTGCTAGCTGCCGAACCGTGCGGCTCCCAGGAAGCAGCTGGTGTGTGTCCACCTCGTTCCTATGTTTAGGGGCAGCCAGGGGGCTCTGCACACTGCCCCCGCCCCAAGCGCCGCCCCCACATCTTCCATTAGCCGGGAACTGCAGCCAATGGGAGCTGCAGGGGCGATGCCTGTGGACAGAGCAGCATATAGAGCCACCTGTCTACGCCTCCGCATAGGTGCTGGAGGGGGGGAACATGCCGCTGCGTCTGGGACCTGCTTGAGGTAAGCCCCACCCGGAGCCTGTACTCGAGCCCTCCCCCCCACCAGCGCCCCTGCCCCAGCCCTGATACCCCTCCTGCCGTCCAAACCCCTCAATCCCAGCCCAGAGCCCCCTCCCACACTCCAAACCCCTCAGCCCCCGATGCTGGCGCCCTCACCCTCCATCCTTTGCATCCCAACCCCAGCCCGCACCCTGAACCCCTCATTTCTGGCCCCACCCCAGAACCTGCACATCCAGCCCAGAGCCCATACCTCCTTCCACACCCCAATCCGCTGCCCCCTCCCATACTCCAAACCCATCGGCTCCATCCCCCAGCCCAGAGCCTTCTCCTGCAACTCAAACCCCTCATCTCTGGCCACACCACCCAGCTGGAGCCCTCACCCCCTCTCTCATCCCAACCCCCTGAGCCAGCACAGTGAAAATGAGTAAGTGAGAGTGAGCAACGGTGGGGGGGGAGGAGGGGAGTGATGGAGTGAGTGGGGGTGGGGCCTCAGAGGAGGGGCGGGGCATGGGTGGGGCCTTGGCAAGGGTGTTCGGTTTTGTGCGAGTAGAAAGTTGGCAACCCTACTTACTAAGGAGGCACATCTGAACAGGGATCAGCTGATTCCCCTGTAAAAAGTAATAGGAAATGGAAGGGGGTAGGCTGAGAGAATTTCAGGGACTGCCAGAGAAAGAAAGCCTGGCAGTGGCTTTTGGAGATACCTCAGGGCAGAGACTAAGGCCAGCAAGGTAATTGCTTGATGTTTTTGTATTTTTATTTTTGGTTTGTTGTTTGGGGGGTAGGGGAGGGAAAGCCAGAAGGACCTGCAGGACTGATCTGGTTTGAGTTTCCTTGGGGAGCCCTGAAGAGAAAGGAGGAAGGTTGAAAGTGGGGGCCTGCGGAGCAAACTCAGGCCACAAGAGGATGCCCCAAAGGCAGCTGACACTATAACAGTTGGTAATTGCAACATCCCTGTAATTGATGTATAGCCTAAAGTCTGGGAATTTTACTAATAGGCCAATTCTTTTATAGAGAAGTCTCATTTCTATATTTTCAGTGGATTCAATTCAGGTGGCATACTATTCAATGAAGAATGCCTGATATTCTGTTTGTGATGTAGTATTATTAAGGCTGTTTATTAGTCTACTTATGTATTATATCCAGGGCCATCACATTGATTTTTTCTAAATGTTTCTACAGATTGCAGATGGGCAAAGGGAGCTTATTGAGTCATACAGTGTAAAAAGGAGGCATTTTATTGGGAACACAAGCATGGATGCCTGCTTGTCTTTCATCATGGCAAACCATGGGAGAGTAAAAGCAAATGATGTCGTGTTTGATCCATTTGTTGGAACAGGTATTTCTTTTTCTACTGCTGAAAAAAAATTGGGTATTGCTTGCTTTATATATGTGTGAAAAGTAAGTTCTTCAGGGGAGGGGCTGTCTTTTTGTTTGTTTGTACAGTCCCTAGCACAGTGAAGTTCTGAGGCTCCCGGTCTTGGTTCGTGACTGGGTGCTGCCACAGTACAAATAAGAATAATTATAAAATCAACTGCTTGGTTATTTCCCAAAGTCCTGTAGGGGAAGTGGTTATAACTTCAGAAGGACTGGGTAGATTTGCTGAAAATGTAGAACAAAGTACCTTCTCAATTCTTTATTTACCTCGAGTAACATTTTAAAAAGTGCCTAAGTCCCATTTTCAGAAGTTATGTAACTGCTTAGGAGCCAAAGTCACTATGACTGTCAATAGAACTTAAGTTCCAAAATGATGTGAAATTTGAAGTTAGACCCCTAAGTCGCTGTAGGAACTCACAAGGGGCAACATTCTTAAAACATTTTTGTAGGGGAGTTGTTAGGGTAGTATTGAAGAGCAGAGAGCACCCCCGACTGTACACATTAGCATGGCAATTGTGGGAACACATTCTTCAAGGGTGGAAATAATGAGCTCTTCCTTGTGTCCTAGGGAAACGTGGTGACAAAATTGTCCACTTCTTTCTCTGACTGAGGTTTTTTTTTCCCTTTTCTGACAAGTCAGCAGGGGGAGCTTTCATTCCATTTATTGGATCACTTGTGAGGCATTCAAGTACCTTTTCCTGCACCTTGTTTGAATTTGAAATGGAAAAGCGTATGTTTCAGGATGTGCCATTTAAGTAGATTATGTCAAGATAATTTCATCAATTTCTTCAAAGGATATAGATGAAGGAGGGCAGTGGATGTGACTTAGTGAAATCTAGGTGAACTTTGATCAGGTATCCAGAAGGAATTAGGGGAACAAGAAATGATCTAAAGGTATCTGTGCTAATGTAGATGGGAGGGGAAGGGAATGTTTAGTTGGCAGGAAGGGTCCAGAGAATGAATGACCATGTTATATGTTCTTTATCATCAATTTTGTATTCTCTATGATTCAGTTTTAAAGCGTGACTATTTGATATAGGTGGGAGGTAAAACAAGAGACTTATTGAGTGGTCAGTTCATGTTTCCTTTTTTGCAATCAAGAAAAAATTTATTAGATGAGCCAAGTACTCTTTCTTACTCTCTTTAGAGGACTGGGTGGTATATCATACTTGGGGACAGGGCTAGCTAAATTTGTCTTGACTTTCTGGAGGCACTGCCCATCTGTTCTGGGGGGTTACAGTCGAGAAGGGAAATGGGTGAATCCTTTAGGGTGAGTAACCTTGTTTTTCCCGGATCCAATTAACAAAGAAAAGTGGAGGACAATTTTTTTTCTCCTCATTTTTACTTAATTTGAATTCATTAATTTATAAGCGTAAGAGGTTTTTTTTTAAATGCTCTGAAATGGCATATTTAGCATGCATATTTAATGAGTGTTAAGAATACACAGATGGTGATGGGTAGCATTTGATTAATGTAGCTGTGTGAAACTCCTCTTCAGATTACAGCTAAAATAAAAATCTGTATTATAAGCACAAAGGGTCAGATTGTGAACCCCTTACTCACATTGGTTAGCTGTTGACTCTTATGGAACTGTCCCACTCACTAAAATGGGAAGATCTGTGTGCATAACCACTCAGCACTGTGGGTCGCAGGTTCAGAGTCTGGCCTATAGTCACAGTGTAAGGCCTTGTACTATTATGTTAGGCTTACTGTCATGGACATCTCCTTAGTAATAATTTAACCCAACAATGCAGTTTCTCTTTGGAAGTACACTACTGCCATCCTTCTCCTTATTTTGGAAGCTGTTCAGGGCAGAGGGGAAACACTTGAATCCCTTTTATATACTGTTCAGATGTAGCATGATTTCAAGGGTAAATCATACATATATATACCCAAGACAAATGGTAACTGTACACAGTCCTATCCATCATAATAACTGGCTCATTCTGGCCATACTTGGATAACTTTAAAGGGACACTGTCAATTTAAAATCTAATTATAAAAATGAGTTAGAATTATTTCAGGTACTGCATCTGACACTGTCAGTTGTTGTGCTTTTTACAATTACATTTTTCTAATATTTTAATTTCTCTCCCCTGTTGCTGTGTGAAGCATTCCCACAAACACGGACACTGAATTTACACAAACTGCTGTGAAATGGACAAAGTAAACTAGGAAAAACTGAGAACAATATTTTCCCCACTCTAATATTTTACTTTAAATAACCTTAGGGATAAGTTGTAACAATAGAAAGTTTAAAAAAACTATCAGAAGGAAGTGATTTTTAAACTGATATCCATTTAAGTGTATTATGGTAACCGGAGGGGAGTGTAAGTGCTGAACAAACCAGCTCTTCCCAGATGTTTGATTCTGTAACCCAGCAGGATAGAAATGTAGCACTGGAAGGGACTTTGAGAAGCCATCAAGTCCAGCCTCCAGCACTGTGGCAGGACCAAGCAAATGTAGACCATCCCCGATGGATATTTATCCAACCTGTTTTTTAAAACCCCCAGTGGAGGGAAGGGGGGATTCCACAACCTCTCTTGGAAGCCTGTTCCAAGGCTTTACTTACATTTTTTCCTAATATCTAACTTAAATCTCCCTTTCTGCAGATTATGCTCATTATTTCTTGTCCTACCTTCAGTAGACATCAGGAACAATTGATCACAGTTCTCTTTATAACAGTCCTTAACATATTGGAAGACTGTTATCAAATCCCCCATCAGTCTTCTTTTTGCAAGACTAAACATGCCCACTGTTTTTTATGTTTCCTAATAGTCAGGTTTTGTAAACCTTTTATCATTTTTGTTGCTCTTCTCTGGACTCTCACAAATTTGTCCACATCTTTCTTAAAGTGTGGTGCTCAGAATTGGACTCAGTACTCCAGCTGAGGCCTCACCGGTGTCAAGCAGAGCGGGACAAGTACCTCCTGTGTCTTCCATGACACTCCTGTTAATAAACCACAGAATAATTTTGGCCTTTTTCACAGCTGAGTCACATTGTTGACTCCTATTCAGTTTGTGAATTAACTCCCAGATCCTTTTCAGTAGTACCACCACGAAACCAGTTAGTCCCCATTTTGTAATTGTGCATTTGATTCTTTCCTTCCTATGTGAAGTACTTTGCACTTGTCTATTGCATTTAATCTTGTTGATTTCAGACCAATTCTCCAATTTGTCAGTCATTTGGATTTCTAATCCTGTCCTCCAAAATGCTTGCAACCCCTCCCATCTTGATGTCATCTGCAAGTTTTATAACCATACCCTCTATTCTATTATGTAAGTCATTATCTTGGCTACTGCAGTGTCGTCTTGTGAAGGTGGCCCACATCTCAGGGTTTTCATTCCATCACGTTTTAAGGCAATGCCCTTTAGTACATGGGAGTGGATGCCTGCTTTGCAGAAATGGGCACCCTTGTGAGCAGACCGTACGATCAGCCTCCAAAGTTAAACGAAGGTTCAGTGAGGAGAATAAAAGGGAAAATAGTGTTGGCATGCAGGGGACCTCACAATAATATTATTTCTAATAGAAAGGGGCAACTGCCATCTGGGTTACAATCAGAGTGGTCCATGTGTTTTCAAATTTCTCAGACTCAGGTAGCAATATCCATGACAGCAGGCGATACACTTTTATCTTTTCTTTGCAGGTGGTCTTCTTATATCCTCCGCACGGTTTGGAGCATACGTGTGTGGTACTGATATAGATTATAATACTGTCCATGGATTAGGTATGTTATATATTTTCTTTCTGAACAAGTTAATTCTAACTCTTCAGTATTTAAGTATCTTTTATAGCAGGTATTAGTAGATCCAGGTATGAAAGGAGTATTCCTCTTCACAGGGTTTGTTTTGTGAAACATCTGTGATATATCAACTCATTTATGGATATAGTCTAGCTAGGCAGTACTCTGAATATTAAGGATCAGTAAGATATAAAGATGGGATTTTTTTTTAAGTTTTCTAATACATGTAACTAGTTTAACTGCCAATCCAACAATATTGAGTGATGGTATCTGGAGTGGCAATGCCTGGCATGGTTCAGTTTAGTGGTAAGATTAGCAGGTAGATTGGTTTGGCTAACAGTGATGTCCCAGAGCCAGTGAGTCAAGGGGACAAGCATAGTGAGGTTCTATCCAAACTTCTTAAACGTGACTGAATGAGGAGGAGTTGGGCTTTGAGATCGGTGTTTTCTTTGCAGTGGGTTGGAACTCACTAATGCTCAATTTTAAGTATTTTGGCTTTAATACCAGTTTGTATTGGCAGTTTTTGTTACTAAAAACTGTTTAACTTTTTTGAACTTTTTTTAGAGTTGTCTAGTTATATTGATAGTGCAGTTCAAAGTAGTGGAATTCAATATTACAACTATATGTTCCCATTGAGATATTATGCCTTATGTATTTCTTAACCTGCAAATATTCAAGATGAGAGAAAATTATCTTCATATTAAAGTTAGATACAGATGTGTTCTCTCTTCCTGTTAAATTCCAGAGAAGTACTTTCATGGTGAGAAATGACTGTTGGCTTTATTGAATCCCTTTAGTTTTCTGAGTTAAATTAGGATAAAAGGTTAGCCACTGTTAGTCTACCATAGGAATTAAAAAAAAAAAAAAAATAGACCACTGCTAGTACTAGTGGCACCATCCTGTTTTGTCGTACAGTAGTTATTTTCTTAGTAGTTTTCAAAACCTGAAGTTCTAACAATATTTTTGCTACTCTGAAAGATTCTTGTGTAGATTAAATTTGATGTATGAATAGGGTTTTATGTGATGTATGTTAGCATAACATGAGTTCCTTGTAAACTTTCCTCACAATATCTCTGTGAAGTAGGGGAGTTTAATTGAACTATTCTTCCTCTCATTTGCATTATGGAACAACGTAACTGAAATAGAAGGCTTGACTAGAATAACTTCTGATACTTCAAAGAATCCCGACAGCCAGTTTCCACAATAAGTAGAACATGTCTGGTGACGAGATCTTAAATTGTTTTTATTTAAGGCAACTACTCAAATATGAATCCTATGAAGTGTTGTGAGATCTACTGTTGAAAAGCATTATATAAGAGCTAGGTAATATTATTATTCTTTTAAAATAAATAATGAAAAATCAGAACATTTTTGTCACATCTAATTTGCCTTAAATCAGTGGTTTTTCATTTGCAGACCCCTGTGGAAATCTTAGACATAGTCTGCGGACCACAGGTTGAAAACCTCTGCCTTAGACTATGCCTTTTATTTTCTTGTAGGCAAGGCTAGCAGGAAGAACCAGAAGTGGAGAGGACCAGATGAGAATATCAGAGCTAACCTTCGGCAGTATGGTTTAGAGAAGTACTATCTTGATGCACTCGTTTCTGATGCATCAAAACCTATATGGAGGAAGGAAATGCTTTTTGATGCAATTATTACAGATCGTAAGTTGATTAATGTCCTAAATATATATGATTCATAACAGCCTAACTGTGGTATCCAAAAGATTGGAACTTGGCTCTTAATTTGTGTAAACTGGAAAAGTTTGCATCTACCATCTTGACATAAGCGTGGCCTGCTGGAGACCACAAATCTGCTAACAGAGTGTGCTGGAATCTGTGATTTCCACATTAGAAATGATGAACATCACAGGCAGCATTGTAGAAATTGGGGCTGCATTTTGACCACTTCTACATTTAATCTGAGTATGTTAAATACCTAATGAAATATGGACCAGTGTATTAAAGCATTGTAACTATAACATTTCGTTTTTTTGTTTCGTTAACTTATTTCCACTGAAAGAGTAGTATATTTCTGAATAGGAACCAATCTTATTGTCTCCTATACTTTTACTGAGTCATACTTCTTTCTACGTTAGGAGAGGTTTCTGTTCAATTTTTAAGTTGTACTGCATTGCTCTTGGGCCTGGATTCAAACACTGTTGAAGTCCATGGAAAGGGTCTGACCGACTTTAATCATGCCTTCGGTTAAGGCCCTGAAGTGCTCATTGAAATGATTTCAAACAAACTCTAGTGCATCTTCTGCACACTTGACTACCAGCAATGGTAAAGATCTGAAAGGTTCTCTGCTCTTTTGAGTCTCTTTATTAGACGCTATCTCTCATGAGCAGGAGACCTAAAAGGCAGTGCAGTCTGCTAGACTAAACGTGGGATGGGGAGCCAGGAACTCCTGACCTCTACTATGGCTCTGCCCTGCCTTGCTGCGTTCCCATGAGCAAATCAGTGAAGACTCTATTCTGTTGCCCTTGTTCCTGGGGAATGTTACTTTGCTCCAGGAGCAGTCCCATTGATTTCATTGGGACCGCTGGCCAAACAAGGTAACACACATTGCGAGTAAGGGTGTTAGAATCAAGCCCTTAATCTGTGCTTCAGTTTCCACATCTGTAAAATGGAGATGATACCATGGTGATAAGAGCATTAGGAAAGCTTACAAAAGTGTTGAAGATGAATTAATGTTTGTACAGCATTCTTAAAGCTTTGCAGAGATGTGTAAAAATAAAGACTTGTGTAGTATTTTTAGGAAAACTATTTTGAAATGTAGACAATTACAACCATTTTGAAATATCTGTTATAGATTTTTCTAGGTGCATTAACAGGGATTTGTTCTTCAGACTTTTGTAGTGGGGTGGCTGCTTACTGAGCACCCCTTGTGGCCAGGTGTCGCTTTGCAGGCACCCTGCCCCCGTTAGCCCCCCTCTTGTGTGTCCCTTAAGCCCCTCCACCCCCCACAATTCTCTCTTTTCTGGCTAACAGCATCCCCACCTGGGGCTGGTTTAATAATAGAAAAGGTTCAAACAATCCTCAGTCCTTAATAACAAAATAGTTCAAACAATCATCAGAGAGTCCCCAAAATAAACTTCATAATGCCGACACACAAATTCATATTTAGTCCTGGTTCTTCTGCCACACACAAAGCTTTGCTCTACCCAAGTCTGCGCTAACCAAATCTGCCAGTCCCAGACCTTTCTGGTTGGAGCTCTGGCCCTGGCTTTCTTCTCTTGTCAGTGTTTCCCCTTGTCTTGAGGGAGAAGCTAGTGTATATACTACCCTCCTCCAGAGAGCTGCTCCCAATGGGCTGAAAGAGAAGGGAGCCTTGCCCCGCTCTGCACTACCGGGCTCCTGATCGTAAAGTATTCCAAGTATTTTACAAAGCAATAGACAGTGGTATGAAACAGCTACACAGGTGAGCTTAACAGCCATAGCAAGAGCTCAGACATAACCTTGGACATTACGACCTGTTTCCCTGAGATGGGGAGAGAAGGCTGTTGGCCAGGGCACTAGGGATAACCCATATCTTTCTGAAAAATGCAATTGGACTTTTAGGGTCTACTTGGGCATCCAACCAGGGATAAAAAGAAGAACCTCGGCTACATACATTGTCTTATACTTAGATGGTAGAGTAGCAGAGACCACCTTTTTGTTCTGTTTGTTCAGTGCCTAGCACACTGGGCTCCTGGTCTATGACTGGGGCTCCTAGACACTACCACAATACAATAACAATCTCTTTCTGAAGCTCCCTTTCCCAATGCTGCCCTGCAGCATCAGTGTGGCAGGGTCCCATCCCAGGGCATACCCCTTCGAGGCACAGTGGGGCCCTGCAGGCATCTTGCCCTCAGTTCCTTCAATGACATACTTTAAGTGCTATTGCCTGCAAGTAACACTCCACTTCCTGGGGTTCAATTTATTGGCCCAAACCCTTTCTGAGGTTTTCAATTTCATTCTCATTCCAGGGCATCTGGTTCCGAGTCTCCCCCCCGCCCCCCATCCAATTACCTCTGAACCCCAACGAGGGAGCTCTGTCAGTCCCACATCAGTCCCTGGCCTCTCTGGAGAGCCAGGCCATTTCCTGGGCCTTTTCCGATTCAACTTCGTGGTATAGGGTCTTCTGGCCCCCTCTAACCTTAAAAGGGTCATTAAACCCCATTACAAGATGAAGCAAGGGAAGGGGATTAACAGCGTCACATGTTGGAAATGTAAAGAAAATATTTTAGCCAACAAAATCATTTAAAAAAAAGAAAAGAAAACAACTTCAGCACCATGTTAAATAGTTTTTAAGTGGTTAGTGTGCTATTACACTTGACTGTTTAGTGTCTTACTGATAAGAGACCTTTTTGAAATAGCTTTAAAAAAGTGAGCCTTAGGATCAAGATAAACTTTTAATGGATACATCTTGAAGAAGTTAATCTTATAAACTTTTTGCAACTGCTACCACATGTACACTATTGTAGAATTTCATGACGTTATTTGTGTAAAGGGTGAACTCCTGAGCTCGACATTGTGTACTTACTCTGTATAGCTCCATATGGAATACGAGAAGCTACTAGAAGAACTGGTTCACAAAAAGAAATACTTAAAGCAACGGAAAGAGGGTAGGTAAGCCTTTTATTCATTGTACATATCAATGTGTTAAAGGAAGGCCAGCCACAGTTTTAGAAACTTACTTCATTGCTGTCCTTTAACCAAACAATTTTAAAAAGTACCACCGTCACTACATAGCTTGCAAAAGTGACTGTCATTGCCCGTCTTCCTAAAATCCTCCTCCTCCTTGGCCATGCAAGTTTTCTAGCTTCTAAGTCCCAAACTCCCTCTCTTACATTTACAAAATAGCTTCACGTCATCATCCCTGTCCTTGAACAGCTCTATTTAATCTCCTGAAAGTTCCAGCATCCAGTCCAAAATTGCTTACCTTTGTTTTAAACCGCCATGTCTAGGGCCCTACCAAATTCATGATCCATTTTGGTCAATTTCATGGTCATAGGATTTTTAAAATCGTAAATTTCATGATTTCAGCTATTTAAATCTGAATTTTCACGTGTTGTAATTATAGGGGTCCTGACCCAAAAAGGAGGTTGTGGAGAGGGGGGGTGCAAGGTTATTGTAGGGGGGTTGCGTGCTGCTGCTGGTGGCGATGCTGCCTTCAGAGCTCGGCAGCTGGAGAGCGGCGGCTGTTGGCCGGGAGACCAGCTCTGAAGGCAGAGCTGCTGCCAGGAGCAGCGCAGAAGTAAGGGTGGCAATACCATAGCATGCCACCCTTACTTCTGTGCTGCTGCCTGCAGAGCTGGGCCCACAGTCAGCAATCGCCGCTAGCCAGCTGCACAGTGCTAAAGGCAGCAGTGCAGAAGTAAGGGTAATGTGGTTTGATATTTCCACCCTTACTTCTGTGCTGCTGCTGGCAGGGGTGCTGCCTTCACAGCTGGGTGCCTGGCTAACAGCTGCTGCTCTCCGACTTCCCAGCTCTGAAGGCAGCACAGAAGTAAGGGTGGCAATACCGCGACCCCTCTAAAATAACCTTGCGACCCCTCCCCCCGGAACTCCCTTTTAAGTCAGGATCCCCAATTTGAGAAACACTGATCTCCTCTGTGAAATCTGTATAGTATAGAGTAAAAGCACACACAAGACCAGATTTCATGTGTTTTTCGTGGCCATGAATTTGGTAGGGCCCTACCCATGTATTTTAGTTTCACTTGCCTTGCCCCCCCCCCCCCCCCCTCGTCCCCGCTTTGTGCTCACCTGCAACAGGCATTCTCTGTCCTGGCAGACAATCTCTCCATTGTTGGGATGACAGCCTGTTCTACTGCTTGGCCTTGATTTTCTGCTATTTTCAGATTTCATCTCAAAATGTCTCATCCTCCTTTGATTCTTACAATAATGCTTATGAAAGACACTGTACAAAATAGTTGTATTTCAAAAGTGATTTTAGTTGAGTAGTTTTCTTTGCAAATTCCATCCCTAATATTTAAAAAGTCACTGTGAAAGAGTTTGGATGCAGATTTCTCATTAATTTTAGTGGGACTTGGTCATCTAATACCCTTAACTGGCTTTGCAAATCTCAGCCTGTTCAAAAAATAAAATAAAATTAAAATTGTGGCTATTACCTGTTCAGTATTTTTTTCAATATTTAGCACAGAAAATCACATCTCCATTTCCTCGAACTATCATCTGAGTGATATCTTTTTTGACTTGTTAAACTCTGCGGCAGAGTACCTGGTGATGGGAGGAAGATTGGTGTACTGGCTACCAGTTTACAAACCTGAGTACGTACTCTTCTAAATGCCTTGATATCTAGTCTGTAGTAGATAAAAATTATATTATAACCTAGCCATAATTTCTTCCAGGGCGGGATGTCTCTAGAACTTCCTACTGGGGTTTAAGAGGGTTTCCTACAATTTTCATATATCAAAACTGGGTGAGTGAAGGAGAACAGAGTTTGGAACAATTTTTGAAAGGAGAGAGAACCATGTGCTGCCACTTAGAAATCAAAACTTTTATTTTTTTGCAAAAATACATGCTATTGATAAAAGAATGGTATGTGACTGGAAAACCAGAATACTGGAATCCAGGTAAACATCAGAAGCTAAATGCACACCCCTTTAAGAGCAGGCAATATTAGTTTGCCTTTTTATTGGGGCTTGACCCTTTTAAAGAGAGAAATTCTGGACAATTAAATTCTCCAGGTGAGTTCAGAGGTCAGGTGACCAAGAGGAATCATGACTGCCAGGCTATATAAGAAGCTGTCTGTAGCTCAGAGACAGACTTGCAGGTAACTGAAAATGCTAGCTGTTCAGCTGCGTAGGTATGGGTTATGACTGTGGTGGACTGGGCAAGCTTGCCAGGGGTCAGGTGGTTCCCCGTGAAGAGAGTGAGCTGGGGTGGAGTCTGCCAGAGGGGCTTGGCTAATGAGGCCTGAGAGGGACCCAGGAGAAGACCAGCTTCCCTTGTCCCTCCACTGCACTACCAGGAGAGGGTGAGCTGACACACCTACCATGAGAGGAAAAGGACTGTTTTCTCAAAGCCTGGAGAAGAGCAGAGAACCCTCTGTCAATAGGGCAAGGAATCATTTGGCCCTGGGGGAGGGTATATGACTTACCTGAGTATGGAAGGGCAGTCATGCATCAACATGGGTGATAGCTGAAGCCTGTGCAGCAGGAAGGCACTGTGTACCCCCAGGAGAGCAAGCCTGCACTAACAGGGCAGAAGGACTATTAAGTCTGGGACAAGCTAGAGAAATTAGTTTGGTTTGGCCTTGGGTGATTCTTGGAAAGGGAAGTATTGACCGAGGGTTAAACTCCCAGTCTTTCCCAGGCAGATGGACGGGGTAGACAGCTGCTAAAGAGGGGGAAACTGAGCCACGGATGTGACTAGATGCAAGGAGAAATAAGGACTCTGTTACAGGCCATGGGACAGACCATAGGTGGGGAAAGAAGGAAGTATTTTCTTCACTTTCAGATGAGAACTGAGGGACAGATGTTGACTTGCCCAGGGTAATACTGGAAGTATGTAGTAGAGCTGGGAATTGAACGTGAGTCTCGTAAGTCTTGGTCCAGTGTCTTAGATAGAGTTATACCTGAGCCTCTGGAGTTACAGCATGTCAGGGAAACTTCTTGTTATGTCAATAAGATAACAGAAATTGCGTTCTGAATGCCAAGGCCTTATATGCTCCACAGCAAGCTGAAACTAAATTTTGTGGAAGAACCTTTGACTTCTGTGACATTCCGTTGCAGCAGACTGGAAATTTTGCAGAGCTTATTTACATTTTAAAAATGGAGTCTTTTATTGAATTCAACATGAACAAAAATGCTGCCAGTATAATAGGCCATGTTAAGTGGAATTCATTTTATGCCCTTCCACACTCTGTTTTCAGTTTTTTGTGAGGGCAATATAGAATTGTGTCATGGAAATTTAGTTTGGGAGGGAGGTGGAAGCTGGATGTGTTTGGCAGCTGGGTAGGTGATATTTGAGGCTTTTTGAACCCCAGAAGGATATGGGAAGCAGTTTGGGATTGTGGGCTAAGCACATTAGTTGGATGTTTGTGATAAAATGATGAGCAATGACATGGCTAATTGGAAATATAGACATTTAAACTGTCATCCTTAGGTTGACTGAAATGGATCATATGTCTCTCAGAGGTATTGTTTCAGGCTGTCTGCAAACTCAAGGAACAATATTGTATTGTTATACATTAGCTCACATTTTTAAAGTTTTCTTTGCAATTAGGAGTGGAAAAGTGGGGTGTGTGTGTGTTGTTTTTAATATGAGAGCTTAGATTTTTTAAGTGCCAATCTGTGGCAAAGGGTGTGTTTTGCAGCCATGGAATACATTGGATCCTGTCTGTTGCTCACAGGTGTCAAATATGTAATCTAACATGTCAGCCTATAAGAGGTGTTCCTCACAGGTATATAAAGGGGGTAGTATACAGCATGTTTACACATCTTAGGTCAGCACCAATACATCTTGTATCTGTCTTTCTTCACATGTGGTGGGACTGGAAACCACTAACAGTTGTCCAAGGTTACACCACAGTGGTAAAACCCTGTGGCTTGTCAAGTTGTGACACCTCAACACTAACTCTGGGCATCAAGTGATTATTACCAATGAGAGATCATTTTAACACTTGAAAAGACAAATAATCTAACATCAGACCTCTCTCTAGTTGCTTTGTGATGGTGGAATAACTACAAAAATGTACTTCAAAGGTGAGCTTAGTGGATCTGTATCATATAGCTTGCATGTCACTCTTTTTGAATGATGGAATAAATATTTTTGTGTATACTTATTAAATGGTTCTTGCAGACAAAAAGGTGCCTTAACCAATGGAAGCTTTTAATTAATTATTCAGAATGTCTATGGCTGCTTATCTCTGATGGCATTGTGTGTGCTTGTGAATTCCTAGATTGCTAAAATGTATGGCTTGTGCTAGTATGCTGTTTGCTTAGAATTGTCAAGTCTATTCTGTTTGTCACAGCATCACGTTTTCCCTACTTTTTCTGAAGTTGTGCAACAGCAGTGCTGCCCCAAACAATGGAAGTTGTGTTTCTTACTGGTTAGAGCCAGTGTTCCCTTTAATTTTTCCCACCTTCATATTGGTGCACATAACAAAATTCATGTGGTGCGGGTGGGGCTGAGGGGTTCGGAGTGTGGGAGGGGGTTCAGGGCTGGGACAGAGGCTTGGGGTGCAGGGAGTGAGGGCTCTGGCTGGGGGGTGTGGGCTCTGGGGTGGGGCCAGGGATAAGTGGTTTGGAGTGCAGTGGGGTGATCCGGGGCTACAGTGGGGAGAGAGGACTCCCCACAGCGCGCTCTCCCCGCAGCAGCACCTGGACTGGGGGGGAAAGGAGCCTCTCCCCACCGCAGCAGCTCTGGGGCTGGGGCTACAGGTTAGGCACCCCTCCCCTGGCCCCAGCAGGTCCGGGTTGGGGGAGGGCCACGTCGCTCTGGGGTTGGGCTGGGCTGCACCACGCCAGGGCCTGGCTGGGTCCGGGCTGCTCAGAGGTTGGGCCACGTCGCCCCAGGTGCAGCTGGGCCCGATCTGGCTGTGGCTTGGTCTGGGCCACAGGCTGAGTTGGGGATGGGGGGAGGGGTGCCTCTCTGGTGGCAGGTTAGGAGCCAGGCTAGGTGGGTGCTGGGGGAGGGGCACCCCTCCCCTGTCCACAGCAGGTCGCTGGGTGGGTTCTCTGAGCACCTGCACGGTACTAAATAGGTTGCTTCATGGCCGCACAGCTTACAGGGAACTTAGGTTAGAGCAGGTGGCTAGGAGTTATGAATTCTGTGTTCTGTTGTAGCTGTGCCACTGACTTGCCTTGAGCAAATCAACCTCTCACTTCCTCAGTTTCCCCATTTGTAAAATGGTGCTGACTACCTACTGTTATGAATGTTTTGTTTGTAGCGCAGTGTGAAAATTTCAGATGAAATGCACTATGGAAATGTGAAACATTAATATATTAACACATTAAGTTTTCAGTTCTAATCCTCTGTTCAGGTTCTTATTTTAACAAAACTTGCTAGCAAATTTGTGGGCCGAAGAGAGAGAAGCTAGTGACTAATCTGTTGAGCTGTCAGGTGTTTACTGACAATGTCTCCCTTCCTATTCATCTGTAACTGATGGTTACCATATGTCCTCTTCTTTTAAATTAAAAAGAAAATTGGGTAAAATGGATTTTTGTTAAAGCAGTTGCTACTATACTTCATTTGACAACGTTCTGGGATTTACCTAACGGAGTAATCATTACCTGTAGAAAGAACTGTCTGCATTAATGCTAAAAAGACAGGAAGGTGTTTTAGCAGAGTGATAACACTGCTCTACAGCCAAAATGCTTCTGAAATAAAGGTAGTCAAACTTTACTAATTCTGGGTCACTGAAAACGAAAATGATGCTTAAAATTGTTGATTGGCTCTAATTTTCAAGATATGTTATTGGGTCAGTATATATGACCCTTGACTTGGGAATGGTGGAGGATAAGTGAGTTATAAAGGGAAGGGATCTCAATTTAAACCAGAAATGACTAAAATACATCTTTGACTGGATCTATGAATATATCTGACTGGGTTTGGACAGTACTTGCTTTTTAGGCAAAACAGTGAATGATGCAATCTGAAGCTGGTATTGCGTCATATATGATATGAATTGCATCATGTTATTCCTAGAAGTTGTGGATGATGCAATCATAACGAAGCTTACATCACTCTGCTGAACAAATTGCCCTATATCAGCTCTAGAAATCATCCAGTGTCATGCTCTCTTATTTGTCAGTGTTTGATTTTGCAAAGGGACACATTTCTGTTTAGCCAAAGTGAGCAGAGATGCCTCTTACTTCTGTGAACAGTGCAGATAACTTCTGCTATGTTTGTGGTGAAGTGACTTTTGTATCACAAAAGCGCAGTATAACCACTGTGGTTAAGAAAGCCTATCACCTTTATTTTGGCTGCAAAATTGGAGGTCAGGACAAGATTGGAGATCAGGGCCCCACACATATACTGCAACACTTGTGCAACAAATCTTCACCAGTGGTTGAACAGGAAAAGGAAATCTATGCCTTTTGCAGTGCCAATGATTTGGAGAGAGCCAACAGATCATACCAGCAATTGTTACTTCTGCATGGTGCCTCCAGTTGGGAAAGGTGTGTCAAAGAAGAAAAAGTGGACTGTGCATTATCCAAACATTCCATCAGCTATACGCCCAGTACCCCACGGAGAAGGACTGCCGGTCCCTGATGCACCAGAATAATTCTCACTTGAATCAGATGAGGAAGAGGATGAAACTTCTGGTCCTGAACCATCAATGTCACAGGACCCACGTTTTCTCTCCTCCTCCTCCTCTGAACCACACCTCCTAACACAAGGTGAACTGAATGACTTCGTCAGGGATTTGGAACTATCCAAGAGTAAGGCAGAGCTGTTGGGCTCCAGACTACAGCAGTGGAATCTCCTGGCAGGTGATGTTAGGGTTTCCATGTTCCGTGACCGTCAAAAGGATCTTGTCCCATTCTTCTTCGTGGAAGGTGATCTTGTAGCCTGCAACAACATCAATGGTGTGATGGCAGCCCTCAACATCGTTCACGATCCAGATGAGTGGAGGCTGTTCATTGATTCATGAAAGACGAGTCTTAAAGCTGTTTTACTGCATAATGGCAATGTTTTGCCATCAGTTCCAGTTGGTCATGCAGTCCATATGAAGGAAACCTATGACAACATGAAACAACTTTTGAGGTACATAAACTATGACCAACATCAGTGGCAGCTTTGTGGCGATTTGAAGGTTGTTGCTCTCTTGCTTGGTCTGCAGACTGGATACACAAAGTACTGCTGTTTTCTCTGCGAATGGGATAGTCGTGCAAGAGATTCCCACTACATCAAGAACGATTGGCCACTCTGACAGTCATTGGAGCCTGGGAGGAAAAGTGTTCGGCATCCACCACTTGTTGAATCAAGGAAGATTTTGTTACCACCCTTACACATCAAGCTGGGGGTCTGATGAAGAACTTTGTCAAGGCCCTTGACAAAACACAAGCAGCTTTCAAGTACCTCCGTGGAAAATTTCCAAGGTTAAGTGAAGCTAAGATAAAGGAAGGTGTCTTTGTTGGTCCTCAGATTCGTGAACTTCTTTGAGATCATACATTTGACCATGCACTGTGTGGCAAGGAAAAGACGGCATGGAAAGCCTTCCAGTTAGTGGCAATAAATTTTCTTGGAAACAACAAAGCAGACAACTACAGGTTGTTGGTGGAAAACCTCAAGGCATACAAAAGCCTTGGTTGCAACATGTCACTAAAGATACATCTTTTTGCACTCTCATCTAGATTTTTTTCCACCAAACTGCGGAGCAGTGAGCGACGAGCATGGCGAGCGAT
Organism: Malaclemys terrapin pileata; assembly: GCF_027887155.1. NCBI lineage: Eukaryota > Metazoa > Chordata > Testudines > Emydidae > Malaclemys > Malaclemys terrapin. The sequence goes on along the minus strand of NC_071507.1, from coordinate 113,751,181 downwards.
TTCACCAGGACATTGCAACAATGGAGAAACGCTATCAGGGCAAATGGACCCCATCGATGCTTGCAGACTATTGCTGGACAGTGACAAGAGATGCTCCATTTAATGAATACAAGAGACAAGCCAAGAAGCGCCGAGTAGACACTGAATAGGACTAAACTATGTACATAATAGTTTTTTGCCTTTTGTTTCATAATAAATTTTATTTATATAACCTTTTTGCTGATTTTTAAAGTGTTACATAAACAGGACAGGTGAAATATTATCATGTAAAGCAACCATAAACACATGAAAAGACCTAGGTTTACAGTTTATGATTAAAACTCTACTATCTACACAATATACAAAGACATAAAATGTAAAAACTTAAATATCTTAGAAACAGTAGCCAATCAGTTGTTTTAATTGTCACATTTGAATTCAGCACATCAAAATACATAATAAATAGCACATTTTATCTCTGAAGCAGACGACTTCTCAAAAGTTGTAGACCAGTGTAACACCTCTCATTCTGAAAGATAACATTACACTCCAAAGTAGTTTATTGTTTCAATCTGACATTGAAATCATTGTTAGGCCTGAATTCTTTTAATTCCTTTGCTGTCGGGCTTTTACACAGTTATGAAGAGAAACTTCTAAAAGAAGTGGTGGCAGAGTGCCTATCTTTGTAAGTTGTTAAGAATTCTTTGGCCCTCTTCTGTCATGCATTTCCTGATTTTTTACCTGTTGTAAGGGAGGCGTTACCAAATTTCAAGCTGTAGGTGCATTGGGAGAGGAGTTTGAGGTAGTGAATTTGGAGCCTCTGAAATGATGCACAGAACCAACTCATTTACTTGGTAGGACTTGTGATGTATCATCTTAATTTTATAAAAGTTCATGTCTTTTTTTTTTTTTTTTTCCAGTAAGAAATTTCCAAATCTTCCTCCTCACCTACACCTTCCTGCTTTTTCAGATGGTTGTTTGAAGCTGCAATCTATTGTAGGAGGTGTTTCGGATCTGTCTTTAGCTTTCTATTATCCAGATTTTGTGGACTGGTGTGTTCACAATCACAAAGTGCTCAACCCTGGTAACACTGTGGCTGAAACTCTGGTGGTGGTTGGTTTGATGTCTGTTTTGGGAAATAGAACTGCAGTTTGGTTGGGCAAGAAATTTAAAATGGGGAACATAAAGATTATAATAGAGCTTTTGAATGAAGACCTGGTAATAATACTTGTTGCACCCGAGGAATAGCTAAAAGAGTGTGGGTACTTTCAGTTGTTATCTGGGTTTCAGATCACATTATGTGTAGCAAAGACCTCAGCAACTAAAAGGAAGTGTGGGGAAAAACAGTAGTAGAGTTTGCTCTTCCAGCTGCAGTTTGAGTTGGTCTGTGACCCTTTTCTATGCTTGTGGTCATAAATCATGGTAGCTAGATTAATTTGTTAATGATTGAAATGTTAGTTTTGTATCTTTGGGCCAGTGTTAGCCAAGAGTGTCTGTCCCTCTTCCTGCCAGTCTCATTATGTGAAATGTAGTAATATTTGCCTAGGCTACTAAACTCTCTCTTAAAGCAAAACCCTCAAGACTGTTGTCTTACTTAAATTATAAACTCTTCAGGGCAGGGCCCATCTCTGTTCTGTATCTGTACCATGCCTGGCACAATGGAGTTCTGATCCAGGACTGGAGCCCTTACGCACTACTTCAATACAAACAATGGTAGTGTGTCCTGTCAGGTATATGTGCATAAGTGAGTCTCTGATTTAACATTTGCGTTCTGCAAACTAAAAGTTGCATGAGACTTATTACCTCCTATAAATCAGATCTCCTAAGGATCAAAACAATATTTTCCTCCTGTCACGCTGTCTGGAGTGACACTCAACTGTGAGTGCCTATTTCAGGGCAGACTGTCAGAAAACAAGGGTGAAACTGGTGGTATGTTCTATAATTGGATTTCACCAATCCAGTAACAAATGTGAACTCTGGATCACTATGTCAGTCTTACCATAGTCTTATCTTTCAGTCCATCTTGCCACCCAGACAAACTGAACTTTACGATAAAAGGTTATTAAAACCAAAAATCACACCACATCAAGTTTCTCCCAAGAGCCCAGTCACTTACCCCTGATCAATTGGTACTCCAGGTCTTACACCAAAGATAAAGCTGGCAGCCAATTCTATTGTAAACTAACTATAGGTTTATTAGCTAAGAAAAAGAAATGAGAGGTATTGAGAGGTTAAAGTAGATAACATATATATTAACAAGTGAGTCAAAGTTTGTAAGTCTGAAATGATAGCAGAGGTGCAATAAACTGCCAGTTTACGAATGTCTCTTGGTCCCCTGAATAACTCTGGGGATCTGTCGTCTTGTTCAGTTATTCCACCCTGTTAGAATCCAAACAATCCAGGAACACAGGACTGTTCCTTGAATCCATATTTGTTTTCTGGAGAAGAATCTATAATCTGAATAGTGTATTTACCCTTTGACAATGAGTAGGAAATGCAGACTGAGTCTGTGAATTCCCATTGTTGACCACAATGGCCCTCGCTTTGAAGTTAGCACTCTTCTTCATTTACATTTCCAAGGCTCCAATTGTGTTTGATGAGTAATTTAATTATAGTGATATATAGATATATAATGTAAATGCCTGCCATGACATTATGATAGAAATAAATAAGTGAAAAAATACAAGTAAGATTCCATTTAGTTTTCATGAAATTTTAACACCTGAATACATTAACACACCTTTGAGCTAGGGTTATTTAATTACGGGGGCATATAAATTAAATTAATGGAGATATCCCATCTCCTAGAACTGGAAGGGACCTTAAAAGGTCATCAAGTCCAGCCCCCTGCCTTCACTAGCAGGACCAAGTACTGATTTTGCCCTAGATCCCTAAGTGGCCGCCTCAAGGATTGAACTCACAACCCTGGGTTTAGCAGGCCAATGTTCAAACCACTGAGCTATCCCTGAAAACAATACAATTAACATCTCTTTTGATCTGTACTAACACACAAGTGAGTTGGCCTGAATACACTGCAATACCTTTTAACACTTCTTTGACAACACTTCTTTTAACAATTCATATGCAAGTGAATTTGCCTGTGGCTTTGGCTTGAGCTGGTCTGTGAACATCACACCTCCCCTGTGCTGTTTTTGACAAGCTCAAAACCTATCTCATAGGGGTTATGTTTTCCATAGTCACAATTTTTGTCACTCCCTGTGTTGCTATCCAGCCAGGCTAGGACCAACCAACTGGGCATTTGCCTTTGTGCCATCTGCTTCTGGCGTTCAGGCCTAGTCTGCCTCACCCACTCCTTAGCTCGCGTGCTCTGCACCCTGCACTGCTTTGACCAGAGAGCTGCATGCAGCGCAAAGCGGGTGACCTTGTTGGTGGCTACTGCTGTCTCTTACGCTGGCCTATGTCTGTGCTTGCTTAAACCGCAGCCTTGCAGCAGCTGCCTCCCATGAGAAGACTAGCAACAGGGGAAGAGAAAAAGTGGCTTGTTCTCCACTCCTGAAGCAAGACAGAGAAGAAACTTTCATTGTTTAAGGAACTAAGGGAGAGACTACTGCCAGCTTCCTTTCCCCTATCCTCAAGTGTTCTGAGTCTGGTTATTTTTCATGCCGTCTGTCCTCCAGAAGGCGTGGAGTGTTGCTTTGGCTGTAATTTTTAATTTAAATTTTCTCTGTATATATACAATAATAAAGGGCTCCTATCGAAGACTCAGCATTCTGCCACAAATCAAAAGAACAAAAATAAAACTAAATAGCCACTTACCTGCCAGCAGGACACATCTCCCTTTCCCCACATACATCAAACCCACCATCCCCTGGAGCAGCCTGCACAAATAAATGTGCCTTTCAGCGTGCCTTGAAGTTCAACAGATCAGAGCTAGCTTGGACCAGGAGGAAACTTGTTTCAGAGCTTAGAGCCTCTCACGGATAACTCTATTGCCAGCCCCCCCTCCTTTTATAAATCAAGGGGGCTTCTGGTCAAGCACATTTGCTGATTGCAACTGTGGTAGTGTAGCAAGAAGAGAGAGGCAGTCTCATAAAAAGGTCCTGAGCGATTTAGGGTTTTATATAGGTCAAAACCATCCCCTTTTATCCATTAATTGACTGAAGCCCAGTGTATTAGGGTGCTACTTCAGGTAGCAGATAAAAATTAAACAAGTTTAGGAGTTCTTGGGCATCATAGTAGTGCCCAATGCAGAAAATGGAAAATAAATGCAGCGCAGGAGGCAAGAAGTTTATTGCTGCTTTGAGCTTTGCTGAAGAGACACACGTTAGTACAAGAATTAAGGAGCCTGGAACTTCTGTCATTGACGTTCCATTTTCCTGTGGAAATCTTGTAGCTGCTTGGTATGTCTGTGTAAAACACCACAGCAGTTGCAGCCTCCCTGCTGTAGCACTTCATTGTACGCTGACAGGAAGGCTTCTCCCGTTGACATAGGTAATCTACCTTCCTGAGAAGCAGTAGCTAGGTCTACATCAAGAGTTAGGCTGGTATAGCTGTCTCTCGGGGGTGTGGATTTTTCACACTCTGAGAGACATAGCTATACTAATGTAAAATCCTAGTATAGACCTAAGAAACTCTAGTTCTATTTTGGTTTGACTTATTTGTTTCTGCAGGAGGTGGAACTCCCCTTATTTAAAAAATACTACAGTGTTCTGTATTAATGGCCCCCAACTCTGTACCAGCATTATTGTGAAGGTTAGTGTCTATGGCTGTTGTAGCAAGCTTTCTAATACAGTTGAAAGAAGCTAGATTTGCAACATTGGTCACATTGTTCATAATTTTTCAGGTAGCAATGCAAAACCGTACACTTATATTCTGTCTTGAGTGGCCACATTACTGTAGTATCTGAGCAGTCTCTTAATGTAGTTATCCTTACAACAACCCTGTGAAGTAGGGGGTTGCTATTATCTTCATTTTACAGTTGAGGAAACTGAGGCACGGAGACTAACTGACTCGCTCACGGTCACACAGAAAGTGTATAGATGCATAGAAAAAGTGTTTTTTTAAAAACAAACTTGGGAAGGTACCATCATAGGTGGCAGGAACTGCTTTTGCATTTTTTTTTTGTTTTCCCTAATATTTATTTACTTTTCGATACATGTTCAGAAATGTCTCCTTGTCATGGGTAAAATATGGAGCATCTCCCTCGTGCCTCAAATACTCCTTGCCCTTCAAGGGATGTGTGGGGGTTATTTTTTTAAAGACTAACTCAGCAGCAGGGTGAAGATGCCTCATGTTCATGCTTTCCTTTATTATATATTTATAGGCTATTAATTGAGTCAGATGTCTACTCCCCTCCCCCTCCGTGAATCTCTTTAAAACCTAATTCAGCTTTTAGCATTTTGAAAAATAAGAGGGGGAATGCAATTTCGGAGATGTAGATTCTTGGAAATTAGTCTTCTTCATATGGCTGGTGTAGATCGAAGTTACGTAAAATATTGTGGAAGCTTACTCTTTACCCACCAGTACAGAAGTTTTAACTGAATTAATTTTGGTATATTTTGTCAGCCAGGCAGTATTATTTGTCCTCTGTCAAAGGGCTATCAGAACAGATTTTCTCCTTTAAAATGTCTTTCCCTGTCTGACAAAGGAAGTCCAATATGCTCCAGTCTGTTTATAACACCAGTCTCTGAATCTAAAAGATTTCAATGGTTATTAAAGAGGTTGTGTTGTAATATAGATTGAAGTCCAAGTATAATAGTCTCCCATTGGGATGTGACAGTAAATACACAACCACCCAAATCAGTTGATTATCATTGGATGCTTGTGAAATACTTTTAAAAAGCACAGTTCCTGATTGGATGGTTGGAGGCATTTTCCCATGATACTTGACATGATGCAGGCATCTACATATAGAAATGTATGTCTGGAAGGGACCTCAAGAGCTGAATTACCTGTTTGTAGAGAGCCCTTTGGGAAATATTCTTCCTGTTTACAGCTAGTTCATCTGCACCATGTCTTTTATTTGTGTCCCAAAAAGATGGGATATATGCTTATGATTTCTGAAAACAAGTGAAAACGTTGTTTCTGGAAACTTAGTATGGCTATAAAATGTGTGGAAGCTTATAGTGTAAGCCAGTTTGAATAGATCTGTATAACTGTTGTGTTTCAAATGCACATGGTACAGTTCATAGGTTTACAGCTTTCTGACTGCTTATTTCTTCCAGATACACAGAAGAGATTATACCCCGGCACCCCTGCCTGAAACTTATTAGTAACTGTGAGCAGATGCTTTCCAGCCACACGTCAAGGCGCTTGATAACCATGGAAAAGGTGAAAGAATTTGAGGTAAAATGTTCTTGGGTGTGTTGTGCGAAATGGCGGCTGTCAAATATATGAAAGGTTTGCTCTACTGTTTGAACTGCAAAAGGGAATTTATTGTATTACCACCACCAGATTTGGTATTCAGTACTGGATTGTCAATTCTGCTGCTGCTAAGACGTTTTTATGACACGAATTAGAGGCTTTGAAAAATGCCACATCTTAAAGACAAAAAACAAGCTTGTTGTGTTGCTCACTTAGTCTGCAATGATTTAAGATAGTTTTTTGTTTTTAAAAAACTTTGATAACCAGTTTGCCCTGGATGAAAAATTTAATATGGGTGAAGGCAGGATCTTTGAGGACAAGATATTTTTTCAGAGGTGCTGACTGCGTGCATTTCCTGTTGACTTCAGTGGGGATTGAGAGTGCTTATCTCTGAAAATTGGGTTCTAAGCCATTATATATACAGTACTAAAGTCTGACATTAGTTCAATGATGTGGGGGCCTCCTGACAGTGGTATTTAATCTCCAGTTCTCATGCAGGAAAGGTAATGTGTTTTCAGTTGTTTAAACTGTTAAAGATGACTAACAAAAAAAATCAGTCTGGAAATAGAACATTAGGAAAGAGATACTTACACATGTTAGGAAAGCAGAGGCAGGTTAATAAGTAGGACATTGTTCTTAGCTAAAATGTGTAGGAGGTTAGCAAGCGCTTCCAGTATTTTCTTAATTAGCTGTAAAAAGCTATTATTTTAAACAGTGGAGGTGGTTTGAAGCAAATTAGTGCTTCAGCATTATGGTATACACTCACAATCCAGCAAGCTTCCAGTCTGGATTTCATAATGCAAGTGATGACTTAAATTGTCAAATAGCACTTAAGTAGTATAACAAATTGTATAAGTTGTTCAGAGTAGGTGCTGTTGACTTTGGCAGTAACAAACCATCATTTATAACTTAAAATTTGGAAATGTATCTCTCCCCCCTTCCCCTATGCCAGTTTTATTTTTTATATATTGACAGGTTTGACATTAATAGTATTCTCGGACTACATGTTCTAATTTAAACCACTTCTTCACCCTTCTGTATATAGACTTCAGTCATTTAGCACTATTGTGTTTTGTACATCACTTACTCTTCAGTATGTATCTTGTCAGTTCAGTGATTGAAATGCTTAGTTTTGAGCACCTGATGTTAGCTGACAAATTTACTACTTAGTTAAAAATAGCAGGTGCCTCTGCCCAGGGATCCAGAGACCTTTTCTATAACTTAAGGGCAATGAAAGGCAATGTCCTGTTTCTAGTGAAAAAGCATGTCTAAGTAATAAGCCTGAGCTGTCCCTGAGCCAAGCGCACCGGCCACTGCAGAAGTCATGGAAATTCACGGAATCCGTGAGCTCCGTGACAAACACGCAGCCTTAATTATATTGCATAATCATCATGCAATATTGCCAGGAATTACCAGTACTAGCAGTAATGAATACATTGTATATATTTATGTACAGTATAAACACTCTAAAACCCTGACTCCACTAAAGAAATTGATCTGTTGTTGAAAACACTCATCTGCAATGGGTCCCATTGAACGGGTGTTGAAAATTGGTCGTGTTTATAATTTCAAGAAATTAGTGATCTAAGAGACCAAAGTAGACATGAATCCTATCCACAAATATTAATTGACATACATAATTTTATCATAAGCATAAAGAACATCCCAGTAATAAACTACTTGAATTGTTTTTATCTCATTAAGTTCAATAAGAATTCCTCTTATAGCTGATAAAGATCTTATTTTTTGTAAATGTGCAGTAATGTGCACACTTACGCAGAGCAAACTGGACAAAGTCTATACAAAAAATGTGCTCAAGTATGGCACAAAATGGGTGGGAAATCTTAAAAGAAACATTTTGAGGCTTACTTTGGGCCAAGGTGTCTTATTAATTACTTCACTCCTTCCCCATAATAAATGGGTATGGCCATATTGGAGGTAGGTTAAAAATAGCTAGTTAATACCTTATGAATCTGTATGAAATAAAAACCAAGAAGGTGGAAGAACAAGAAGGAAAGGAAGTGGGGGAGAAGTAAAGTTTGAGGGATATGAGGTGAGTATTTGCTATCCTTGAGGATAAGGACCTAAAACCATTATTATAAAGGGGGCCTTTTACAGCATGAAAGTGTCTTGTAGTTTCTCCCAGGGTTGGGGAGGGATTTGGTTGGATGTGGATACCTCCCAGGTCTCAGTGTTATTCTTTGTTCAAGGCCAGTGCTATTAGAGCAAGCTTTTTCCACATAGGGGATATGAGTCTGTCCTCATCAAGGCTGATGAAGAGGCAGAGTTTAGAATTTGGCATGCATGTGGAAGCACCATAGTATGTCTGACGGTGAGGCATATGAATGGCTGCTTCTTCAGCAGATGCAGAATCTGTGAAGCTTATGGTGTATAATCTGGTTGGTATCCAGTAAAATTGGTTCAGTGTTTTGTTTTAGGTTAGCTGTAGGTTGAGCCAAGTTGAAGTGTACTGTACTTGATGTTGCACCAGGTTAGTTTCCAAGTTTCATAAGCAATCTGTTTAGGTGACGCAGGGAAGGAGGAAACAAACAGTTTTATGTTGCAAACTTCATATTTTTCTAATTCCAAAGTAGAATCAGATGGAAACTGTGTAACTACAAATGTATATGGAACAAAACAATTTCCAGCATTATTACAGGAAGTATTCTTGAGGCTCCATATCTATTCTTTAAAGATTGACTTGTTTTTAAATTCCTCTTGTAGTTAGGGTTTTGGGGGGGCAGGAGGCATCTCTTGTCTGTTCCACTTTTTTAATAAAACTGTCTAGCTTCTAGTTCTGTGGGGCTTGTTGAGTCACCCTGTAAAATATTTTGATGACTATATACTCTCTTCCACTTTCTGTTTCACTACTATTCTGTGTCTGGTGTCTTTCCAGAATAATTCATATCTATTTTGCTGGTGATTGTTCTTGTTCTGAAACTTTTAATCTGTACTCCTGACAAAATACTGATATCTGTAGAGTATCTAGAGGAGAGGGGCTGTTGACCACTCTTGAGAAATGTGCCTATGAATTGCATGTCAAGATAGGAACAAGAACTAGACTGAAAGTGCATTCTGAACAAATGACTGCCCATGAAAAGACTTGGGAGCAAAGTGTTAATGGATTTGCAAAGCTGAAGGTTTCCAGCACCTCCTTGTCACATGGTCATTCTAGGCATCTTTATTGGTGTTGAGTTTTTTCTACTGTATTTAGCAGCATCCGTTGCTAGACTTGACCCTGTTGGCCTGTTTGAACTACTTGGTGATGTTTATAGCTGTCTAAAATTTGTACAAGGGTTTCTCTAGCTACTGTCCAGTTCCAGATGTAGAACACTGGGAAGCTGTGATAAGGGTAGGAGGATTTTTTAAAACAAAAAACAGACATGAGTAATTACCCTGAGGCTGAACTGAGGCCCACTAGATTCAGCATAAGCTTGTACATTACATTGGATATTTGCACAGATGTTAAACACCGCTCTATTTGTAAACTTCAGTTCTTTTCCCTCCTCCCCTACCTGCTTTATTATGCTAGAAATATATTGCACCATTTTTAGATTATTCTATATAAGCAAAACTAATGTGAAGTTGCATGATCAAATAAGTTGTAAGCACTTAGGCTGATGTCAAAGTGAAAGCCACTTTTCTGGCTTTCATTTATTGTAGGATGCATCATAAGCCATATGTGGGTAAACGTTTATGTAAAACAGCAGTTTAGTTGAAAATTGGTGCCATTGAGGAGAATATAAATATATCATGGTCCATACCAATGTTGTGAAAGAAATCATTATCAGAGAATGACAGTAGGTTAAAGGATGGTGGAAACCTGACTCTTACAAACAAAGGAGGAAATCACTTGCTTTCCTGAGCTGATACCATAATAGTGATGGATTTAGTCAAGTTAGTGTCTACAGTTCATTGTTGGCCACTCTTGGTGCCTGACCCAAAGCAATGGCTTCTAGAGAAACTTCACCTGCTTGCGCAGAGTAACCAGTTAAATGTTTTACCTCTAATACCAACTTTGGGCAGTGGTTACAAAGAAAATAAAATGTAAAAACTTTTCCTTTTCTTTCCCCTCCTCTTCAGTTTCAGGTCTGGGGAACAAAACAGAAAAAGAGGGGTGGAAGATGTCATTGCACTGGAGTAGGTAATGTTAGGGAGAGGAATGGCTTTAAGGTGATAGTTCAAATGATAAAGGTCAACTTTTGTCCCTGACCTGTTGCTTTAAATAAATAATAAATAATAATAATAATTAATGGAGATATCCCATCTCCTAAAACTGGAAGGGACCTTGAAAGGTCATCGAGTCCAGCCCCCTTCCTTCACTAGCGGGACCAAGTACTGATTTTGCCCCAGATCCCCAAGTGGCCCCCTCAAGGATTGAACTCACAACCCTGGATTTAGCAGGCCAATGTTCAAACCACTGAGCTATCCCTCCCCGGAAAAAAAAAAAAGCGGGAGCTAGGGGAAGAAAAGGCACAATATTTGGAAATTGCACCTGACAATGCAATGGTACAAGAGACTTTGACACTAACACTTTAATTGTGTGAAATCTGCTGTGCTGCAGATTTCATTAACTAGTGTGACCAGTGCACCTACTGTAGGGTGTATATGAAGAGAGTCTCTTAGAGATTTGGCAGAGATACTGTTGCAGGATTAGTGCTTGTGTAGACCTGCTGACTTCAGCCATTATTCAGAATCATATTTCAGTTAACCATTATTTTCTGTTCATTGTAATTACCTAACATCCAGCAAAAATAGTAGAGAATAAATTATTTCCAAAAGATCTTGCATGTATTTGTCATTTTATATGGCTAAAGTCAGAATATCACTACTGTTCAGATTCTACCCATTCAGCTTGTCATTAGGTATCAGGTTGTCATGCTGCCTAGCATGGAACAGAGCTATGAGTACCGATTTCAGGTCAGACTGCCAGAAAATAGGGCATGCACCCCAAACTGGTGGTTTATTCTATCCTAAGTCTTCACCAAGCCAGTAACAAATGTGTGCTTCCAAATTACTATACTGGTTATTATGAAGCCACAAACTGTCCCATCAGGCCCTCTAGCCTCTCATGCACCATCCAGACAAACCAGACTTCTGTGATAAATGATTATTAAAACCAGAAATCACATCTATTGGGTTCTTCCAGTTCTAGTGAACCAGACACTCACCCCAGGTCAATATGTACTTCAGGATCTCACCAAATACCACATTTAGGGTTGCCAGGCGTTTGGTTTTCTGGGTTTCTGCTAAAAGTCCAGTTGGCTGCAGCGGGATAGGCAGGCTCTGTGCCTAGCTCCGTGTGGCTCCTGGGAAGTGGCCTGCATGTCTCTCAGACTCCTAGGCAGAGGGGTGGCCAGGGGGCTCTGCGCACTGCCCTCACCCGCAGGCATCACCCTGAGTGCTGGCCCCGCAGCTCTCATTGGCCGAGAACCATGGCCAATGAGAGCTGTGGGGGCGGCACCTGCAGGTGGAGGCAGCGGATGGAACCCTCTGGCCGCTCCTCCGCCTAGAAGTCGGAGGGACATGTCGCCACTTCCTGGGTGCTGCCTGCGGTCAGTGCCACCCGGAGCCCCCTCCTGTGCCCCAACCACCTGCCCCAGCCTTGAGCCCCCCCATGTACCCAACCTCTTGCCCCACCCTGGAGCCCGCACCCAGAGCCCATACCCACACCCCAAACCCCAGCCCAGAGCCCCCTCCCACACTGTAAAACTCTCAATCCCAGCCCAGAGCCCCCTCCTACACTCCAAACCCTTCATCCCTTATCCCTATCCTTTAACCTTTATCAATATATTAGAAACAAGAGGAAGACCAAAGACAGGGTAGGCCCACTGCTCAGTGAAGAGGGAGAAACAGTAACAGGAAACTTGGAAATGGCAGAGATGCTTAATGACTTCTTTGTTTCGGTCTTCACTGAGAAGTCTGAAGGAATGCCTAACATAGTGAATGCTAATGGGAAGGGGGTAGGTTTAGCAGATAAAATAAAAAAAGAACAAGTTAAAAATCACTTAGAAAAGTTAGATGCCTGCAAGTCACCGGGGCCTGATGAAATGCATCCTAGAATACTCAAGGAGCTAATAGAGAAGGTATCTGAGCCTCTAGCTATTATCTTTGGAAAATCATGGGAGACGGGAGAGATTCCAGAAGACTGGAAAAGGGCAAATATATTGCCCATCTATAAAAAGGGAAATAAAAACAACCCAGGAAACTGCAGACCAGTTAGTTTAACTTCTGTGCTGGGGAAGATAATGGAGCAAGTAATTAAGGAAATCATCTGCAAATACTTGGAAGGTGGTAAGGTGATAGGGAATAACCAGCATGGTTAAAACAAATCGTGTCAAACCAATCTAATAGCTTTCTTTGATAGGATAACGAGCCTTGTAAATAAGGGAGGAGCTATGGATGTGGTATACCTGGACTTTAGTAAGGCATTTGATACGGTCTCGCATGATATTCTTATCGATAAACTAGGCAAATACAGTTTAGATGGGGCTACTATAAGGTGGGTGCATAACTGGCTGGATAACCGTACTCAGAGAGTTGTAATTAATGGTTCCCAATCCTGCTGGAAAGGCATAACAAGTGGGGTTCCGCAGGGGTCTGTTTTGGGACCGGCTCTGTTCAATATCTTCATTAACGACTTAAATATTGGCATAGACAGTATACTTATTAAGTTTGCGGATGATACCAAACTGGGAGGGATACCAACTGCTTTGGAGGACAGGGTCATAATTCAAAATGATCTGGACAAATTGGAGAAATGGTCTGAGGTAAACAGGATGAAGTTTAACAAAGACAAATGCAAAGTGCTCCACTTAGGAAGGAAAAATCAGTTTCACACATACAGAATGGGAAGAGACAGTCTAGGAAGGAGTACAGCAGAAAGGGATCTAGGGGTTATAGTGGACCACAAGGTAAATATGAGTCAACAGTGTGATGCTGTTGCAAAAAAAAGCAAACATGATTCTGGGATGTATTAACAGGTGTGTTGTGAGCAAGATACGAGAAGTCATTCTTTCGCTCTACTCTGCACTGGTTAGGCCTCAGCTGGAGTATTGTGTCCAGTTCTGGGCACCGCATTTCAAGAAAGATGTGGAGAAATTGGAGAGGTCCAGAGAAGAGCAACAAGAATGATTAAAGGTCTTGAGAACATGACCTATGAAGGAAGGCTGAAAGAACTGGGTTTGTTTAGTTTGGAAAAGAGAAGACTGAGAGGGGACATGATAGCAATTTTCAGGTATCTAAAAGGGTGTCATAAGGAGGAGGGAGAAAACTTTTCACCTTAGCCTCTGAGGATAGAACAAGAAGCAACGGGCTTAAACTGCAGCAAGGGAGGTCTAGGTTGGACATTAGGAAAAAGTTCCTAACTGTCAGGGTGGTTAAACACTGGAATAAATTGCCTAGGGAGGTTGTGGAATCTCCATCTCTGGAGATATTTAAGAGTAAGTTAGATAAATGTCTATCAGGGATGGTCTAGACAGTATTTGGTCCTGCCATGCGGGCAGGGGACTGGACTGGATGACTTCTTGAGGTCTCTTCCAGTCCTAGAATCTATGAATCCCCAGCCCCACCCCCAAGCCCACACCCCCATCTGGAGCCCTCACCCCTTGCTGTACCCCAACCCCCTGCCCCAGCCTGAAGCCCCCTCCCACACTCCGAATCCCTTGGCACCAACTCAGAGCCTCCTCCTGCACCCCAAACCCCTCTCCCCCAGCACTACCTCAAAGCCCACCCCCCCAGCCCAGAGCCTGTATCCCTTCCATACCCTAACCCCCTGCCCGAGCCTGGTGAAAATGAGCAAGTGAGCGAGTGATGGAGGGAGCGGGGATGCAGTGAATGGAGGGCAGAGCCTCAGAGAAGGAGCAGAGCCAGGTGGGGCCTTGGAGAAGGGGCAAGAGTGTTCAGTTTTCTACAGTTAGAAAGTTGGCTGCAGCATTGGTTGCCAATCTTTAGTAAACTGAGTAAAGATTTATTGATTAAAAAAAAGAGAAGAGAGTTACTAAAAGGTTAAAATGAATCCTATGCATGACAGTTGATTTCAGAGTTTGTAGATCAGGATAATAGCAGTGATGTTAAATCTGTTAGCTTGCAATAAGTCTCTCTGGATCTTCCAAAAGATTGGGGGTATTTGGTCCTTTTTTCAAAGCTTCCCTTTGTTAGAAATCATAGTCCAGAGATGTGGAGCAGGAAAGAGGCCAGGAGTTGTCACAGTCTCCAGTTTATACCCCCATGTGCATGGAAAGTTCCTATCTCAAACATGGAGTCGGGGTCACATGCTCTACAAGTCCTGTTGAGTCACTGGGCCTCCATTGTTCATACTGTCTTTGAGGCATCCTCAGGAGGGGCCCACTGGAAGAGCTGATTCTCCTTAATGGCCCATCAACACATGGCTGGCTCCTCTTGATGTAAATCTGTCTTCTGGGTGTTACCAAGGAACACAACATGTTTGAGATTCAAACACATAGCAAAGATTCTTAACCTTCATATACAATGATAATACATGCATATAAATAGGATAACATTGTTCAACAGATTACATCTTTTTAAATTATACCTTACAAGGTATACGTTATATAAGATTTATCACAGTTGTGCAACAGTGGTGATGCCTTAGTGTAAACATAGTCATCTTTCTTTTTATACAGGGTCACACTGGTGTTCTAGGCAAAAATGAAATAGACAACCTAAATACACCAACCTACCTATTTAGTGTCTTAATAAAACAAAGGAAATGTTAAAATAGGTTTTAAATATTAGTATCTGAGTCTGAAATCAGGAATTAATTTGATTTTGATCATTCCAATTCTAGTCCTTCCCTACAGTATTATGTGTATTTTGATTGGTAAATTATTGGATTCAGAACAGTTCAATGTTTGACTTTTTCCTTTAAGAAGAGAGCAAACCATAATTAGAATGTTTGATCAATGGGTTGACTACTTCCTTAAATCTGTTATGGATTTACCCATGTCATCTTTCTCCTACCCTCTCTCTTTACCTTCTCTGTATTTAAATAGACTTGTTAGCACCTGGAGTTTAATGTTGTTCTATTTGTGTGTTTACACAATACATTTCCTTAGATACCTTTGGTTTTGGTAGCTTGAGCTAATGGAATTTACTGGTAGAGACAAAACTACACCTCTACCCCGATATAACGTGACCCAATATAGCATGAATTCGGTAAAGCAGCGCTCTGGGGGGGCGGGGCTGCGCACTCCGGCCGATCAAAGCAAGTTCGATATAACGCGGTTTCACCTATAACGCAGCAAGATTTTTTGGCTCCCGAGGACAGCGTTATATCGGGGTAGAGGTGTATATGCACATATACAGGAATATATCTAATTGTATCTAGTAGACTAGGGAAGTTGTACGCGTACACACAAACCAGTGTTACAAATCTTAGTTTCAGTCTTTTAAATTACACATTGTAGTTTTTCTAAGTGTCATGCACTCTGAAGCCAATGGGACTCCTTGCAATCACAAATTTCCAATTGTGCAGATTGCTTTGTAGGCTTAGAATCTAAAAGAGTTGCATAAAGGGGGGAAGCTCCTTTGAATTTAACTATTTTAACCTTGTTACTATCTGGTGTTGAAAAATGTTCCACATTACTATCAGGGGTATTTAATATTAATAAAAACAAATGTCCACTACATCATGGTCACCATATGGTATTGACTAAGGTTTGGAGACTTTATTCTGTTGAGTGTAAATGTTGCCTTAAATTATTTTCATCTTACTGTTTGCATTTATGTGACAAAATCTACTAGAGAAACCCTAATTTCAAAGCAGTGGGAAGGATAACCCTCTACTGATAATTATAAACTGAATAACTTGCTGCTTTGTTTTAAAGTAAAGTACAGTCACAAACCTCATATGTATATACAGAAGAAACACTTTCCTGGACTACTTGGCTTTTTTTGAGGTTTCTTTTACTAATTCAAGCCTTGCTGACAAGCATGATCAATTTAATGGCAGTCTAGCATTTATGGTTAGTGTAAAGTAGCCAGCAAGTTTATTCCCAAGCAAAGTTGATGTGTTCTAATGTATAATATAGATATTTGACAGGCATTTTGAAACTTAATTACGTGTATTTTGAACAAAATCTCTTGGCCTTAAAAGCCAGTAAATGGCTAAAATGACATTTATTTTAGTGTGTGTGTGTGTGTGTGTGTGTGTGTGTGTGTGTGTGTGATTTTAGCCATTTACTGGGTTTTAAGGCCAAGATATTTTGTTCAAAATACACGTAATTACATTTCAAAATTCCTGTCAAATATCTATATTATACATTAGAACACATCAACTTTGTTATACACACACATATATACCAACTTAGCCAAATGTAGTTTCTTAACATAAGATTTGTATAATTTATAAGGATATCAGTCAAAATGTTAACATTATAGCTGAGTGAATACTGCACAAAACAAAGCAAAAAACCCAACCACTCTTCTACCAATATCTGTAATTTTTATACGAATTCACTCTGGCCATTCTTGTGCCTCTTTTGTGTTTGCTTTCCACAAATATTTGAGTGATTAAGTGTTACTGGTAGCAGCATTTCCAGAAACCAAACTTTAAATTGCTGTCTGAGTAATCATCATGGTGGAAGTGCCTGTCCACGTCTCTGGTCAGGAGACAGCTGCGTGCTGCTGTTTCGATCTGAAAAATTGCAATTAAACAGCACAGCTCCTTTTCAAATATCGGATATCAAATACTCGTAGCAAATTGTTCAAGATTGATGCATAGAATGGAAAAGGGCAAGAAGATTTGAATAATGAATACACTTGAAATGATCCAAGAATATCTGCAAACTCGCATAAATTATTCATTGCAAATTATTTCTGAATTCTATTTAATATTGAAATTTGGAGAAGAATATCAACATTCCTGTAAATTCTGATTAAAACTTGAGTTATCTTTGGACTATTTAAACAAAAAAACAAAAAAAACCTGAGAATGACTTTTAGTTTGACTATTTACTTTCATTTGCCATTTTTTGAATGAGCTTTTGGGACTAACCTCTGTATTTTAATGCTATACAGGACAACGACCAGTATTCTCACTTGTTGGATTATCAGTCTTTGCTATACAAGGGTCACAATGCCTTTCGTGAGAAGTATTTCAGTGGTGTGACAAAGAGGATTGCCAAGGAAGAAAAAGACAACCAGAAGTAAAAAAAAAAAAATTAAAAATGAGGAAAGTATGAAGATTGTATTTCTTTGTAAAGACATCTGGATGCTTTAGAAAGCAAATACTGTTTTTAATTTTGAGAAAGTCACAATGAAAACCACAACATAGGTTAAGAACAGTTCTTTTTAATTAGCTTTGTTTATAGCAGATTTATTGTACAAGTTTTTTGAGCCTTATTTAATTTATATTTGTACTTTCAAGTACTAATGATGATTGACTAAAACCATTATTATTATTCTTTTACCATTAACTTTTACAGAAAATAGTGGTATTGTTTGGCTTCTTAAACTGTGAACATCTGGATGCTTTAGAGACACGTAATAGAGATCAAGGTTTGCTTATTAGGAATATTGCTTTCATTTGTTTTGTTTTTTTGTAACTGATACACAATAAAAACCAACAGAGCTTGTTGTGACTTTTTAAAATTGTGTTGCATGCAACAGATTCTCATGTGAATTCTTACTGCCATGTACTGGGCCAGCTATGTTTTAAAAAACAAACAAACAAAAAAAAACTTCTAGGAACTGAGGACCTGACAAGGCTTGGAGAGCCTATTAAACCCCATAAAGCCTGTCCACATCTGAAGCTCATCTGTACCTTGGATTTGCTGTTGCATTCCTAAACTTTGACTGCTGGTCAAGCCAACTGTCTGCAATTTTTGATTCAGAAACTAACTGATAGTTAAAGCAGTAACAACAACAAAAGATTTGGTAATGGTTTCTTAATGGTATTAAGCCTGATCAGCTCTTTGAAACTGAAATTGTATTTTTTAACGGGAAAACTTTGCTGAACCTACATTGTGTCCATCGTGAAAATATCTTGCTTGAAAACTACTAGACCCATTAATTAAGGATATTAATGGCTTTACTTGCTTTTGATGATCAAATATACTTCAGCAGGGCATTGGTGAGTGTATCTATTTGTTCCAGATAGATAGAGCCCCATTTCTTAATTTGCTGCAGGTTATTGTGGTCATATAATAGTCTGCATATAGTGGTGACCTTCAAAAAGCCAGTGATACGTAGGCAGGCATGAATCTGCATCTCTTCGGTTCATTGACTTATTTCACCTTCCCTTGTGTTTGACTCTGAGGGCATGGCTACACTGGAGAGTTTACATCAGCGCAGCTGCAACAATGCAGCTGCATTGCTGTGAGCTGTCTAATGTAGCTCCAACAGAGCTCTACTGCCGGCTTAACTACTCCAGCCCCGCGCTCCGTGAGCAGCGGTAGTTATGTTGGCGGGAGAAGCTCTCCCACTGACATAGCGCTGTCTATGCCGGCACTTTAGTTGGTATAACTTGTGTTGTCCAGGGGGTGATTTATTCACAACCAACCCCCGTTCTTCTGAGCGACATAAGTTATACTGACATAAGCTGTAGTATAACATAGCCTATGTTCCAGCAGGGAGAGGTTACATTTTTAATGACAATTTTGTCTAATCTTCTGGATGTAATTTTTGGTGTTTGGGTAATTTCTAAAGTAGTGATTTATTTTCAGTGTTTCCATTATAAACTACTGTGTTTTAAAGTCTCAGAGTGGGCCAGAACAGCTGAACTAGTAGTACAAAGAACCTTAAATCTAGTAAGTTTTTTTTTTTTAAACAAAATTTGAATTGGCCATTTTAAAGTACTGCACCAAAAAATTTACTGCTTTGAAAAGTTGCCTTTAAGTAACTAAAATGGCTTTAATTTTAGCAATAAAATTTGGTATTTAGTCTTTATTTTAAAATTTAAATAACTCAGTGTTTCCTCTTCATCGGTAGATACTGTGATGTATTTGCTGTGCATTTATAATTTACTGTTATCTTCATGATGAAAGTTACACTGGGCAGACATGATCTAAATAGCTGTACAAGATATGAGGCAGTGGAGAATCAGGCCCCATATATGTGAGAGAGCTTTGATTTAGTGTCTCCTCCACTTGTCCCAGAATGCTGCTACTTCAGGAATGACATGTAGCATCTATTTAGCGTGTGACAGACTGCTAATATCCTGAGCAAATTTTATGGAATTAAGGTAACTCAATAAAGTGTTAAGTCAGACCTTATTGAATTAGGGTTAATACCTTTGGGGTACTGTATTTAAAATGCAATTTGCTATGTGTTATTGTTGCATAGTTTGTGCCTTCTCTAGTAGAAGGGGGTGCTAATGTACTTTCTCTGTTATCAGCCCTTTAAAGCCACCTGCCAGGAGAGGTTTTCATATACTAATTCAAATTGAATTCTCCAGGGACTTACAGAAGATGATGATTTTTGGATAAATAACTTGGTTTTAAGCTGGTTCCAGCACCCATGTTCTGAGACCCTCTAAGATTGGGTGCCTGTTCTGAGCAGAAGCTATGATGAACTTGTTAACACAAAGGAAATCCTCTGGGTGGGGTGTTTCAGCACTGCTTCTGCCAGAGAGCTCCCCATGTTAGAGTTGGGCTGGTGTCTGGTAAGTTTATGAGCATGTACATAGGTTCTTCTATTAAAGTGGGTGCCCTGGCTAGACCAGTGAGGGGAAATACAGGTGCATTTGCCCTGAAATGAGACAAGCAGTTCATACATCACGTTCTTTTCCTCTCCTGGAATTGACACCTCCTCATCTATTATTGGGAGTGGACTACATCCACCCTGATTGAATTGGCCGTGTCAACACTGGTTCTCCACTTGCGAAGTAACTCCTTGCTCTCCATGTGTCAGTATATAATGCCTGCATCTGTAACTTTCACTCTATGCATCTGAAGAAGTGAGGTTTTTACGCATGAAAGCTTATGCCCAAATAAATCTGTTAGTCTTTAAGGTGCCACCAGACTCCTTGTTGTTTAAGTAACTGAAGAGTACCACATTCCAGTTGAAAGTACAAGTGGAATTTTGGCACTGGTGTTACATCCACTGTTTCAGAATAGTACAAAATTTAAAAAGTCAGCTAAAGAAGCATCTCTCGACCACCTAATGTCACTTAGGAGCAGCTTCAATTGTCTAAGCTCTTTGGTCAATTTTTTACCTTATCCGACATCCCTATAGTAGACTCTCCAATTATGTACCCAATGTATGGATGCTGCTGTTTTGATAGTGTGAATGCTGTGATGAAGCTGCCATGCTTTCTGTAATGAAGGATCCTTTCAAGTTTGTGGACTGGGGTCTCCTCTCCATTATAGATGGATGGATTGTCCTTCCTCAGAGGAATCCGCCATTAATAGCAGAGGTTTTTGACATCCTCTACCTAAGCTGACTCTATCCCATCTCTCTTCCTCAGATTCCAATTAGTTTCCTGCCTTATCATTGATACACTTTTTTTACTCTCCTATAGTAAATGTAAGAGGATTGTGAAAACTTTTGTCTTTGAATAAGGGGTCACCAATCTGAAAAAGTTGAGAAACATTGCTCTAAGTGCCAACGTCCTCACAGAATGGACCTGTACAGAGAACTAGTGAGTGATGGCTATTATGGAAATAAATCTTACTGTTCTTAGTCTCTCTTCTCCTCCGCCCTCACTCCCCGCCTCCGTGGTTATTTCCTCTATGCCCAGGGCTTTTTTGTGACCTGTGGATTATGAGCTAGAGGGGTGTGTGTGTGTGCGTGTGTGTGTGTGTGTGTGTGTGAGAGAGAGAGAGAGAGAGTCACAAGTGAACATACTAAACCCTATATAATGCCCCCTCCCCACCACTTATCAGGAACAACAATGATCCTGCCAGGGCAGTGGAGTGACAGGAGGGGGAAGTGTCCAGTCTGAGGCTATTTCTTTTAGGCAGTCGTGCTCATCAAACTTTCCTCCCCCTGCCAGTAAGTGAGCAGCTGCTGCGCTCAGTCATCAGGAGTCTGCAGCAATCTCTTCTCTGCAGGGCCCCCTGTTGGGAAAATAGAAGGCTGCAGGGCCACACTGCAGCTGGGTTAGTTCCCTTCACGACTATCTTGTCACCTCCTTTCTGGGAAGCTCAGAATGTCTGACAGCTGGGGAGGATTAGGAGCCAAGTCTAGCAGGAGCTGAACTGACCTGCTGCCAAGGAACATCATCTGTAGTAGCTCTTCTTTTTCCTGCCACTGTCGTGCTGGAGATAAGTCCATGGGAGTTGGCTTGTTTGGTAAAGACATAAAATGGGCATTTTAGGGAGAGGGGCATGAGTACTGGGGAGCTTGGGAGGGTGGAGACAGTAAACATGTCATGGGAGCAAATCTGAGAATGAGACTTGGGGCACTTGGAAGCCAAAAAGAAAACATCCAAAGCTGGCCCCACATGAAATGAAACTGAAAAAAAAACAAAAAACATTTTGGTTTGAAGCAAACAACTTTGGGGGGATTTTTTGTGGTTCTCGGCTCTAACTGTAACCAACCACAGCAGGGCTGAGCATTTCCCATATACAGTTCATTTGTGGCTTGAGGTAACTTCAGCTTTGGATATATGTAATATGAGCACCACCTCTCTTCTCCTCCTCCATTGTCGGTGTTCATCTCTGAGTTGCCCATCTGCCATACTTCAGATGGATCTGGCTGTGATGCTGGCAGGCCAGATGCCAGTTCTTGCCCAAGCTGCAGGCATTAACTAAGAACTGACAAATTTATAGCTGGAGACCAGACCAGTTCACCTGTATGTTTAGTTTTACTCAAAATAAGTATTAGTGTTCTAAGAATGTCTTTAGACTTTATGAAATGCTTGTAAGCTGCTGCATGCATTAATCTCACTTGTAATGTCTGTATTCCATACTATAAGAAAATATGTAAGTTTCTTGCTTTATAACTTTGAAACTGCTCTGAACTTGTGAACTCAGGCATGGGAATCATCTCCCTCATCCAGAAGGACTATCAAAATCAGATGAGCCATCAAGGAAATTCACAAAACAAAGGATTGGTTAATGGCTCTATTGCACCTGGGAAATGCTACGTGCAGGGTAGCTCGTCCTGTGGGCTTGGAAAATGAATGAAGGAAATAAAGCAAAGCCACAGGAAATTTTTCCATCTTTTTGGCTGTTTGAACTCTGAAGGACCAGAGACGTTAAACTGAAGCCAGAGATCCTGAGAGGCTGCCTCCTGAATCCACCCTGAAAGACACTTTGAATTGACAGATCACTACAATTCTTTCATTCTCAGGGTTTAGATGGTAACTCATTTGTGTGTATATGTTTGCTGGCTTTAACCTGTAAATAACTCTTATTCCTTTTTCCTTGGTAATAAACCTTTAGATAGTTTATTACAGTATTGGCTAAAGACATTGTCTTTGATGTAAGATCAAGGATACCAGTTGATTTGGAGTGCATGTTTGCTCTCTTGGGACTGGAAGCAACCTGAATGTGGTGTGATTTTTGGTGTAAGTGACCATTTATCACTAAATCCAGTTTGGCTGGCAAGATAGACTGGAGAGTCTGAGGGGACTATCTTATGGCTCCCTGGTAAGACTCTCATCATGATCCAGGAGTTCACATTTATTACTGGCTTGGTAAAATCTAATTAAAGAACATATCACCAGTTTGGGATGTCTGCCCTGTTTTTGACAGTCTGCCCTGAAGTAGGAACTCATGGCCGTGAGCCACTCCCGACAGCGTGACACTGATTTTTGTTAGTGTATGTCCCAACGTTAGAATTACTTAAACATATCTCTGGTTTTCATTAAGAAATATGTATTTTGGTGGGACTGATGCCTCACTTCTGTGGGGATGTATCAGTGGCAATGCAAGCACAGGTCCATTAATGCGCAGTTGAGGACAAATGAACAGGAACACCAATCGTAATCTTCCATTCAGTATAGTACTTCTGTCCCAGAATAGTTTTTTTTTTTTCCTCTGAATAGAATAGGGCAGCTGCTCAGTGCCAGGGTAACTGTCCTTAGCAAATTCCTCATCATTCTGTTTGAGATTCATTGCAAACCTGGGGCCAGATGCTGCTCCCTCTGAAGAGAATGGAGTTTTTGCTATTGACAACATTGGGAGCAGGATTAAGCCTGTAGATATTAGCATCAAAAGGACCAAAAGGCTTCTGCACTTGCTGCCCTCCCATCATCTACTGGATGCATTTGTGAAATAAATATGGTGGATAAATTCAGCACAGGATGCATTCATTCAGCTATCAAAATACTTTGGGTAGTGGGTTTGAGTGACCTACAGATTCTTAGCAAAATAACCTTTGTGTACATGTACAGAATTACTTGGGTAATTCTAAGTAATTTGGAAGGGCATTTAGATGTCCTTATTTATGCAGTCTCCTTTATTGAGTTCTGTTTCTATCTCTGACAGGAACTAGTGTGATCTTGAGCAAGGTCACTTCTCTGGCCCCAGTTTACTCATATGTAATTTGGGTCTAGTGCCTACTTCATAGGGGTGTGTAAGGGTTTAATATCTGTAAAGAAGCCTTGAGATCCTGAGGTGAGAGGTGCTAGATAAGTACAATATGCTCTATATCATAATAAACCACAAACTATGGATACACCCAGTCAGAGCTAACATCATGGTCCCTACCATTTAGGATACCCACTTCTATCCCTAGTACAGCTGATAAAAATAAGATTTCAGGTTGTTTTTGAAAGTATTTAGTGGCTGTTCAAAACTGGCAGTAATATTCGACAAGTTCTACAGCTGGTCAACCTCTCACCCTACCCACCCTGCCAGACTTTATTTAAAAAAAAAAAAAAAAAGATGAAATTTGGGGGAGAGGGGGATCAAATTTTCAAAAAAAAAAAAATCTCACTCAGAATTTGGAAAAACTTCAGACTGTTGTAGTTCCTATTGCCATTGGAAGCAGCTATTGCATGTTGGAATAGAGGGTAGAAATCCTCTCCCACCCCCACACCCCTCAAAAAACCCCAAACAAACAAAAAACACCTTCTCCTTGGGCCGCTGGGTCTTGTTACATTTATTTCTTACTATGTTCACAAGCTTGGGGAGATACTTCCCTGAATTGGCTCCTGCTCTCTTGCTCTCCTAGCTTATTCTAGAATATAGTTTGTAAAATGAAGGAATTTGTGCGTGTGTTTTTAAAGAGGGAGAAGACATTTGTGTTAAACAATCCCTGTCCCTAGGGGGAATTGAACCAGTAGCTCTGAAATTCAACACTGTAATTTCAAGAGCCTGGGAGCATTGTGTTGCCTTTCAAGTCTTTCCTCTTCACTGGTCTCAGATGGAGGGACAGGTGTATCACTTGCCAATGAGGATGCAAATTGACTCACGCTAAGGAGAGCTGCTGGTGAAATGTACGGTGCATTAAAGTAACTTGCTATTAATTATTTGAAAGTAAATCATTTTTGTTTATTAACACAATGGACCTGGTCAGCCATATCACTTTAAAGCAATTGATAATGACAATGGCTTGTAGATAGTCTTGGAAGGATTAGATTTTTTTTGTCAGTAAATGTTGATAAACATCAATTTTTGCCATAGGAGACACACACACTGATGAAAAAATATTTCCATTGATGCTAATTGAAATTTATAGATAGGTACAGTAAGAAATATGCTTGAAAACTGATATTTGGCTATTTAGTTTGTATATTTTGACATGTAATGTTGACAATTTGTGTTGTAATGGCTATAAAGCTTTAATTTTTTGATCAATGTCTACTGTCATTAAATAATTGTCTAACCCCTCTCCCATTGTCTGACCTCCCCCCCAAAATGTCCCATAACTGTGACAATAGTATTAACTAGAAAAAAGCTTCAAACCCATAATTTTGTGCAACTGTAAACATTTCAATTAATAAGTATAGAAAAATGCTTAACTGCTATTAGTCAGGATGCACAGGGATGGTGTTCCTGGCCTCTGATTGCCGGAAGCTGGGAATGAGCGACAGGGGATGGATCACCTGATGATTACCTGTTCCATTCATTTACTCTGAAGCACCTGGCATGGTCACAGTTGGAAGACAAGATCCTGGCTAGATGGACCATTGGTCTGACCCAGTATGGCCATTCTTATGGTCTTATGTTAAACATAGCTATTATCCATTGAAATTATTTAAAAAATGGAAATGGAAATCTGCCAAGCTTACTTGTAGGTCAGTTGAGTCTGCCTGAATGATAACTCCATGTAGAGGTGGTTAGGTTTTAATCTACTCTTGGAGTTCTGTATGGTTGTTTTCTTTCCAAATAGTGGAGTTCTGTGAAACAATCCCGACAAGCCACAGTTTGAACTTGATAAACTGCTTCTGTTTGCTGCAGGAAATGACTTGCCAGAAATGACCCCGGCCTACATCACTGTTGGGGGAAGAGAACTGGGGGGAAAAAAAACCTCAAAACTATTTTTCCTCCTTTTAAAATTTAGAAAATTTCCCCCTTTTAAAATTTAATTATATAACCATCTAATAGATTTTGTGCCATTTCATAATAATTATGGGGTAGGCAAAATATGGAACATTTCTTAATTAAATCTGGATTTTCATTTGTTTTTTTATTTAAAAAGAAAACACTTGTGCCAAGAATCTTTATTCTCCCCACCCCCCTTTTTTGTATTTTCTTATATACTTGGCAGAATTAACGACAAAAATCTTTCCAGCTGTGACTGCCAAAATCCTGTTCTGAAGCTCCTACTAATTTGGATTAAACTGGATAGTTGAAAGCTTCAAACAGCAAATCCTGGCAGTAGATTGCTGAGGCCTCACAACTGTGACATCAACAGTTCTTATCTTCAGAGGGAAAATAAATAAGCAAAATATAATTTTGTAATCACACAGTTGTTAGCTCTGTCTTTTCCATGGGCTTGGGAATTCCAACTATGTGTGGAAAGATCATGGACTACAAAAACGGGGACAGCCTTAATCTTCTGCTTAGTTCCCCTTTGCAGGCGGTGCCTGTATTTTGCAAGGTGAGGTGCTGATTTAACTTGTGTAATGCTGGAAGGTGTTTTGATACCTTGTGCCAGCTACTGTGTGCGTGAATATGGAAGCTGCATTTTAAAGCACGGTTCTTCTCTGAAAATGATTCTCTTAATGTGTAAAAAGTGACAGAGTCCTGTGGCACCCTATAGACTAACAGATGTATTGGAGCATAAGCTTTCGTGGGTGAATACCCACTTCGTCAGAAGCATGTGGTGGAAATTTCCAGAGACAATATGGCAACTCTGAGGATTTAGGATTATGATTTCTTTAAGCCACAGGATCTTCACAAGTCCTGACTGCTGGGTACCTCACTCCCTCCAGCAGTTCCAGGGGTAGCTGATGCTTTGTTGCCTACTGCCCTTACTGTCCAGTTTTTCTGCCTCTGGAGTTAGCCGCTGCAAGTAGAATCATAGAATATCAGGGTTGGAAGGGACCTCAGGAGGTCATCTAGTCCAATCCCCTGCTCAAAGCAGGACCAATCCCCAGACAGATTTTTACCCCAGTTCCCTAAATGGCCCCCTCAAGGATTGAACTCACAACCCTGGGTTTAGCAGGCCAATGCTACTCCTACTGTGACCAGTAATTAAATTAATTTATTTCAATTGGGCAGACCAACCTCTGGCAAGTTGCCTACATCCTTTCCCCTTCCCTCTAAGGGAGCTTTCAGGAAAGCTTTCAAGCTTATTAGAACATAAGAACAGCCGTACTGGGTCAGACCGAAGGTCCATCTAACCCAGTATCCTGTCTACGGAGAGTGGCCAATGCCAGGTGCCACAGAGGGAGTGAACCTAACAGGTAACGATCAAGTGATCTCTCTCCTGCCATCCATCTCCACCCTCTGACAAACAGGCTAGGGACACCATTCCGTACCCATTGTGGTTAATAGCCATTAATGGACTTAACCTCCATGAATTTATCCTTCTCTTTTAAATGCTGTTATAGTCCTAGCCTTCACAACCTCCTCAGGTAAGGAGTTCCACAAGTTGACTGTGCGCTGTGTGAAGAACTACTTCCTTTTATTTGTTTTAAAGCTGCTGCCTATTAATTTCATTTGGTGACCCCTAGTTCTTGTATTATGGGAATAAGTAAATAACTTTTCCGTATCTACTTTCTCCACATCACTCATGATTTTATATACCTCTGTCATATCCCCCCTTAGTCTCCTCTTTTCCAAGCTGAAAAGTCCTAGCCTCTTTAATCTCTCCTCATATGGACCCATTCCAACCCCCTAATCATTTTAGTTGCCCTTCTCTGAACCTTTTCTACTGCCAGTATATCTTTTTTGAGATGAGACCACATCTGTACGCAGTATTCAAGATGTGGGCATAACATCGATTTATATAAGGGCAATAATATATTCTCCTTATTCTCTATCCCCTTTTTAATGATTCCTAACATCCTGTTTGCTTTTTTGACCGCTTCTGCACACTGCGTGGATGTCTTCAGAGAACTATCCACGATGACTCCAAGATCTTTTTCCTGATTTGTTGTAGCTAAATTAGCCTCCATCATATTGTATGTATAGTTGGGGTTATTTTTTCCACTGTGCATTACTTTACATGTATCCACATTAAATTTCATTTGCCATTTTGTTGCCCAATCACTTAGTTTTGTGAGATCTTTTTGAAGTTCTTCACAGTCTGCTTTGGTCTTAACTATCTTGAGCAGTTTAATATCATCTGCAAACTTTGCCACCTCACTTTTTACCCCTTTCTCCAGATCATTTATGAATACGTTGAATAGGATTGGTCCTAGGACTGACCCTTGGGGAACACCACTAGTTACCCCTCTCCATTCTGAGAATTTACCGTTAATTCCTATTCTTTGTTCCCTGTCTTTTAACCAGTTCTCAATCCATGAAAGGACCTTCACTTTTTTCCCATGACAACTTAATTTACGTAAGAGCCTTTGGTGACGGATCTTGTCAAAGGCTTTCTGGAAATTTAAGTACACTATGTCCACTGGATCCCCCTTGTCCACATTAGGACCCTGCTCAGAGTGTTTCTCTTCAGGATTCCTTATCCATGCTGAGTGTCCACTATGGGTGAGCCAGAGAAAATGCATTACTATAAATCTCAGCAAGTCCTGCCTGTGATGCACACCCACAGACCCTTGTTCTGTCAGAGAAAGGGCCTCTTAGTCCCTGGGATAGGGTGGCACAGCACCCTGGCCACTCCCCAGGTGGATTCCTCCCCTACTTTAGTGCACAGTAATTAGGGTGACCAGATGTCCCATTTTGATAGGGACAGTCCTGATATTTGGTAATGGGGTTGGAAGGCTGCTCACTTTGGATACTTTGGATTAAAAATAAAAACAGCTCACAAACGTGGTAGTTGAGAAGTTTGGATACTTGCAAAGGAAGGCATCTCACATTCTTTAACGTATTTATTCTCACAATATCCCTGTGAGGTAGGTAGGTATCCCCATTTTATAGCTGGGAAAATGAGGCACAGAGAGACTTAGTGTTTGTCCAAAGCCCCGCAGGACGTCTGTGGTGGAGCAGAGGGTTGAAGGTCTTCCAGGTCCCAGGCGAGTGCCCAGACCACTACACCATCCTTCCTCTCTGGGATTGACCACAACCAGCTAACAGTGGCATTATCCATTAGAATTTTCTCTGTGCCAAGAGACTGGAGCAACAAAACCTTTCATATTTGTAAAGAAGCATGAAACAAACCCTTTTATATTGGCTGTATTGTAGCATCTTTTAATGTTCACGTAGTTAATTTTCACCAAAATGTTAGCTATGTGAACATTAAAAGTAGCAGCTTTATAGAAACTCATCCAAAAGTGTAATGCTATTAGGTAATGTGTACAAATCTTGTTCTAACAGGGAGGAACTGATGACCCTTGTGAGTGTATTAAGCACAGGTGAAAGAGTGAATGACTGATCTGTAATTTAGCAGATTTCATGCTGGTCTATGGTGTAAACGTGCACACCATATTGCACATTCTTAAGTCATGTAAACTGAGTCACACAAGCAACACGCAAACTATTTTTTTGATGAAAGTAACTTATATATTTCTGGCCAATGAGTAACCACCGTCTCCAGGGAAAAGTTGAAAAGCTGTAATCTGCACCATTGGTTTCAATCATTCAAGCCTGTGATCATTACTCTCATGTTTTGTGTAGAACTAGAGCAAACAGGTCAAGACTCAGGAGACTAGGAGAATTAATCCTTTATTATAGTGGTTATCTTCAAAGCTTGTCTTCAAGATCTTCCTCACCCAAAAAAGACAAGCACAATGGATTTTCCAAAGAAAACACTGCATGTCTGTGAGTGCTAATGTCAAGAGAGATGAATTCATCTGCTGAGCTTAGGTATCCTCTGAACACCACAAACATTGCAACTAAAATGGGCAAATGGCATTTCATGGGAACTTGTAGGTAAACACTTTTTATTACTCCAGTGAATGTCTACAATGGGTTCCTCTTTTACCTTACAAGCCCATTGCACTGATCGGAGCAAAATAATTTTCTGAACAGTCTCCTAAATTGGTTTTTATTTTTAACTTAATCTTATTGGTGGCACTCCTGCTGAAAGCATGACATGAGAATTGAAATGTCATTTGAGACTTATTGCTCTTCCATATCACTTTTGGGCAAGTTTTGCCAACTCTGAAATCTAGAGCAGTGTTGACACTAGTTTCTGCAGAGAGAATAAGCCATTCAGAACCTGTTCCATCACTCAGCAGAGCTGTGACAAGGTGAAGATAAACATGTCACAACATTTCAGAGGATCTGTCTTAGCCTTCCTCACAGGATACAGCTCATCAGCACAAGAAGAGAGGACAACCAATAGGGTACCTCCAGCATATGCACAGAAGATTATTTTCAACTTTTTCCTTTTTTTTTTTTTTTTGTTCCTCTAGAAATTAATTCCTAGTCTATGATGATGGATATTTTCTATCTTAAAGATGAGAGGTAATGCAATATCAGATTACTGACTTCTGGATATGGACAACCTCTTGTGTTGGCTATTACAGTAGTTTGCGTGTTGTGTGTGTGCTTCCCTCCTGCTAGTGGTTATTGGCCTGCTGTTGCTATATGAAGTTAGAATAATAGACCTTATAGATGGAAAAATACCTAATAGTCCATGCCCCATAAAGGCCAAATAGACTGTATAAAAAGTGCAGGCAATATACTTCATGGCAATCTTTTTTTACCATGAAATACTGCATCCTCTTTCTCAGTCTGGGCAGGGAGCAGGAAATGTAACCATTTCTTGTCTTAAGATTTTGCCAGTTTGGGTATTCGGGACCCCCAATTTTTTTTTAGATACCAGATGCTTGTTCCATCATATATTTGGAGGGGGCAAGAAGTTTGAATGGAGGAATGCACCATAAAATAGTTTTACCGTGTACAATAGTGTTCATGCCCAAGTTCTGATACTGACCACAGGGTCAAGAATATTTGTTGAGTTAAATACATTAAATACCCAATTCCACATGTGGCTTCATTTAGAACTTGAAACAACATAGTGCTGTAATTTTGGGGTGGATAGGCTGTATTCTTCATAATGTAACACACTGCTTTAAATGCAAAACTCAGGTCAATCTCAACTATGGAGTTGTGGCTGGTGCCCCCAAAATTAGTGAGTCCATAATGGTTCCATTTGGTCTCCTATACAATCATAGGTGCAGCCACCACCCCACATAATTTTTACAATCTTTTTGATTTCTCTATCAGATTGAGAATTACATTCACATTCCTGATCCCCTTCAAATCTTAGTATGTGGTTACACAATTCATGACGTGTGTATATAAAGCACACCTAGAAATGGATTTTTTTCACATTATCCCACCACTGGGGATTTTTTGTTTCTTTCAGTTCTGGAACAATGGAAGTAACTAAAATGTTCCATTGGATTATTTAACCTGACACTGTATGGAAAAAGAGCAGAAATCTTCATTACTTTATTGGTATTCAGTGTATTTTGTAATACTATTACTTGCACTTTTCTGACTGAAAAAGAAAAATGTCAAAAAATAAACTTTTCAGTTTCTAGGTGTAGGCCTTAATTCTCCTTTCAATTACACTGGTCTACAATTTTTGAGAAGTTGTCTGCTTCAGAGATAAAATGTGCTATTTATTATGTATTTTGATGTGCTGAATTCAAATATGACAATTAAAACAACTGATCGGCTACTGTTTCTAAGATATTTAAGTTTTTACATTTTATGTCTATGTATATGACATAAAAGACATTTTATGTCTTCACGAACAAGGTCAGCTCCCAGATTGCTGCACTGGGCAGTACAGTATGGGGAGAAGGTGGCCAGCCTTCTGTGGAGAAAGAAGTGGTTCGGGACTATTTAGAAAAACTGGACGTGCACAAGTCCATGGGGCCGGATGCGCTGCATCCAAGGGTGCTAAAGGAGTTGGCGGGTGAGATTGCAGAGCCATTAGCCATTATTTTTGAAAACTCATGGTGATCGGGGGAGGTCCCAGATGACTGGAAAAAGGCTAATGTAGTGCCCATCTTTAAAAAAGGGAAGAAGGAGGATCCGGGGAACTACAGACCAGTCAGTCTCACCTCAGTCCCTGGAAAAATCATGGAGCAGGTCCTCAAGGAATCAATTCTGAAGCACTTAGAGGAGAGGAAAGTGATCAGGAACAGTCAGCATGGATTCACGAAGAAGAAGTTGTGCCTGACTAACCTAATTGCCTTCTATGATGAGATAACTGGCTCTGTTGATGAGGGGAAAGCAGTGGATGTGTTATTCCTTGACTTTAGCAAAGCTTTTGACACGGTCTCCCACAGTATTCTTGCCGCCAAGTTAAAGAAGTATGGGCTGGATGAATGGACTGTAAGGTGGATAGAAAGCTGGCTAGATCGTCGGGCTCAACGGGTAGTGATCAATGGCTCCATGTCTAGTTGGCAGGGCAACAAAATGATTAGGGGTCTGGAGCACATGACTTATGAGGAGAGGCTGAGGGAACTGGGATTGTTTAGTCTCCAGAAGAGAAGAATGAGGGGGGATTTGATAGCAGCCTTCAACTACCTGAAGGGGGGTTCCAAAGAGGATGGAGCTCAGCTGTTCTCAGTGGTGGCAGATGACAGAACAAGGAGCAATGGTCTCAAGTTGCATTGGGGAGGTCCAGGTTGGATATTAGGAAAAACTATTTCACTAGGAGGGTGGTGAAACACTGGAATGCATTACCTAGGGAGGTGGTGGAGTCTCCTTCCTTGGAGGTTTTTAAGGCCCGGCTTGACAAAGCCCTGGCTGGGATGATTTAGTTGGGAATTGGTCCTGCTTTGAGCAGGGGGTTGGACTAGATGACCTCTTGAGGTCCCTTCCAACCCTGATATTCTATGATTCTATGATATTGTGTAGATAGTAGAGTTTTAATCATAAATTGTAAACCTAGGTCTTTTCATGTGTTTTTGGTTGCTTCACATGATAATATTTCACCTGTCCTGTTTATGTAACACTTTAAAAATCAGCAAAAGATTTATATAAATAAAATTTATTATGAAACAAAAGGCATGTACATAGTTTAGTCCTATTCAATGTCTATTCGGTGCTTCTTGGCTTGTCTCTTGTATTCATTAAATGGAGCATCTCTTGTCACTGTCCAGCAATAGTCTGCAAGCATTGATGGGCTCCATTTGCCCTGATAGCGTTTCTCCATTGTTGCAATGTCCTGGTGAAATCGCTCGCCGTGCTCGTCGCTCACTGCTCTCCTAGGCATACTCTGGCCTTGACAACCTCAGTTGCCCTAATGATTGTCATGTCTCTTGTGGGAGAAGGTTAGTGAAATCTCTGTTTATAAAGTACAAAAGAGCAACAAGGTAGAGTGGGGGTGAGAAACCAAAGGAAATGGGCTGTATTTATATGAATTGGAGGAGTTTGAAATCTCAAAGCCCCATCATGGTTTAGTTTCATTGTAGGTTCATCTTCCTCTTTTTTTACTCATTAATAAAGACAGAATTAAGTTTCCCCAAAGGCCTTTCATTTTCCTGACTCCTGTCCGAGAAGCAAAATCTCAAGACAAGGTAGGAGCCTCACCAGCTTCAGCTTCTTTACTATCCTCTGTTGGTTGTCATATGAATTTTAATACATCAGTCTATATGTAATACTGTGTCTATTCAAGAAAAGGATACACAGAATAAAAACTTGATTCTATTAAAGAATTATTGTATTTATTATGGAAAATGGTCTTGCATGTTATCATTGGTTTAAGATGTGACTAATCAACTGGACAGATCCAAGAGGGTTTGGCTGTATGGTTGGTTAAAAAGAATACATTTTGAAGAGTGAATTAGCTGATCTTGATGATAAAAATGTGCTTGAATATTGTTACAGTTGTGTGTGCATGAAAATTGGGGATAATAACTTTTTTTTCTTTTGTTGACTGAGTTCTTGGTTTCCTTGGCTAAGAAAATTGCTGTTTCAAATTGATTTAGCAAAGAAATTGTTCAATGGAAGTCTGTAATTAGTTTTACTACGGTAGCACTCAGACACCCTAATAAGGGTTGGGGCCCCTTTGTGTTGGACACTATACAAACATTATAGGAAATAGGCTGGGCCCGCTCTGGCTGGGTGGCGCTGCTCCGGCTAGGCACCATGGCTGGGCCTGCTCCAGCCGGGCGGTGTGCCTGGGCCCGCTCTGGCTGGGTGGCGCTGCCAGGCCAGCTGGCATGGGGCCGCCGGGCCAGCAGGCATGCGGGTTAATGGTTAAGGTGGTTAACTGGTATGACTATGCTTACTGGTTAACCTTTTGCATCCCTAATAGGAAGATACAGATTTTGTCCTGAAGAGCTCTAGGAAAAGAGATTTGTATTATTAATGGGAGGAAGTGTATCTTAGTGGATAGAGCACTGCACTGGGGCTTGGGAGACATCAGTTCTATTCCCAGCTTGGCCACTGGCAAGTCACTTCACTGCTCTGTGCCTCAGTTTCCCCATCTGTAAAATGGAGATAATGATCCTAACCTTCTTTGTAAAGTGCTTTGAGATCATAGACTATCAGGGTTGGAAGGGACCTCAGGAGGTCATCTAGTCCAACCCCCTGCTCAAAGCAGGACCAATCCCAAGATAGATTTTTTGCCCCAAATGACCCCCTCAAGGACTGAACTCACAACCCTGCATTTAGCAGGCTAATGTTCAAACCACTGAGCTATCCCTCCCCTTTCAGATCTACTGCTGAAAAGCTAGGTATTAATAATGATAGCTAGTTCTTATACTTTGAAGAGAGGAATTTTGAGAACTGCAGAATTAGAAGGATATGAGTGTCACAAGTAATTGGTAAAGGGATTTATGGACTTCCATCTTCAAATCCAATGCAGCTCAGGTTATGTGACAAGGTGATCCATCTGTTTAAATGTTTATATATATATTTACTAATTTTTCCAAATTCAACAAATATACCAAAATACCAGATTCACCATAATACACAGAGTAAGTAAAGAGGATTAGAATAAAGGGGAGCAGAAGCCACATATCTATCTTCAGGGTCTACATTAATCATAGACCTCTAAAAAGTCAGCCAAATGGCTTTGAATTTTTCAGGAATTCCCCTTCTGTGCAATGCCAGTCGGTCGTTAGCTGTAAGGTCAGCCAGGCTTGAGCCATTGAGCCAGCCAGCCACATTTGGTAGTAAGTAGGGAAGTGGGATAGCGGGAGGAAACACAAGGAGGAGGGTGCAACAGGGGAGGCCTCCTGATTCATACTGAGAAAGTAGGGCAATTGGCTAGTTATCTTAGGTGCCTGTACACGAACGCAAGAAGCCTGGGAAACAAGCAGGAAGAATTGGAAGTCCTGGCACAGTCAAGGAAGTTTGATGTTATTGGAATAACAGAGACTTGGTGGGGTAACTCACAAGACTGGAGCACTGTCATGGTGGATGGGTATAAACTGTTCAGGAAGGACAGGTGGGGGAGAAAAGGTGGAGGAGTTGCACTTTATGTAAGGGAGCAGTATGATTGCTCAAGCTCCAGTATGAAACTGGAGAAAAGCATTTTGAGAGTCTTTGGGTTAAGTTTAGAGGCAAGAGCAACAAGGGTGATGTCGTGGTGGGCATCTGCTATAGACTACTAGACCAGGAGGATGAGGTAGACAAGGCTTTCTTCAGACAACTAACAGAAGTTTCCAAATCACATGCCCTGGTTCTCATGGGGGACTTCAGTCACCCTGACATCTGCTGTGAGAGCAATACAGCAGTGCACAGACAATCCAGAAAGTTTTTGGAGAGTGTTGGAGACAACTTCCTGGTGCAAGTGCTGGAGGAACCAACTAGGGGCCGTGCTCCTCTTGACCTGCTGCTCACAAACAGGGAAGAACTGGTAGGGGAAGTAGAAGTGGGTGGCAACCTGGGCAGCAGTGACCATGAGATGGTCAAGTTCAGGATCCTGACAAAAAGAAGAAAGGAGAGCAGCAGCATACGGACCCTGGACTTCAGAAAAGCAGACTTTGACTCCCTCAGGGAACTGATGGGCAGGATCCCCTGGGAGGCTAATATGAGGGGGAAAGGAGTCCAGGATTGCTGTCGATATTTTAAAGAAGCCTTATTGAGGGCGCAGGAACAAACCATCCCAATGTGCAGAAAGAATAGCAAATATGGCAGGCAACCAGCTTGGCTTAACAGAGAAATCTTCAGTGAGGTTAAACACAAAAAGGAAGCTTACAAGAAGTGGAAACTTGGACAGATGACTAGGGAGGAGTATAAAAATATTGCTCCAGCATGCAGGGGTGTAATCAGGAAGGCCAAAGCACAACTGGAATTGCAGCTATCAAGGGATGTGAAGGGTTACAAGAAAGGTTTGTACAGGTATATTAGCAACAAGAAGGTCAGGAAAAGTGTGGGACCCTTACTGAATGGGGGAGGCAACCTAGTGACAGATGATGTGGAAAAAGCTGAAGTACTAAATGCTTTTTTTGCCTCGGTCTTCACAGACAAGGTCAGCTCCCAGACTGCTGCACTGGTCAGCACAGTATGTGGAGGAGGTGAGCAGCCCTCAGTGGTGAAAGAACAGGTTAAGGACTATTTAGAAAAGCTGGACATGCACAAGTCCATGGGGCTGGATCTAATGCATCTGAGGGTGCTGATGGAGTTGGCTGATGTGATTGCAGAGCCACTGGCCGTTATCTTTGAAAACTCGTGGCGATCGGGGGAGGTCCCGGACAGTTTGAAAAAGGCAAATATAGTGCCTATC
Source organism: Malaclemys terrapin pileata (assembly GCF_027887155.1). NCBI lineage: Eukaryota > Metazoa > Chordata > Testudines > Emydidae > Malaclemys > Malaclemys terrapin. The sequence goes on along the minus strand of NC_071507.1, from coordinate 113,714,752 downwards.
GTTAAAAAAGGGAAGAAGGAGAATCTGGAGACCTACAGACCAGTCGGTCTCACCTCAGTCCCTGGAAAAATCATGGAGCAGGTCCTCAAGGAATCCATTTTGAAGCACTTGGAGGAGAGGAAGGTGATCAGGAACAATCAACATGGATTCACCAAGGGCAAGTCATGCCTAACCAACCTGATTGCCTTCTACGATGAGATAACTGGCTCTGTGGATATGGGGAAAGTGGTGGACGTGATATAGCTTGACTTTAGCAAAGTGTTTGATACGGTCTCCCACAGTATTCTTACCAGCAAGTTAAAAAAGTATGGATTGGATGAATGGACTATAAGGTGGATAGAAAGCTGGCTAGATCATGGGGCTTAACGGGTAGTGATCAATGGCTCAATGTCTAGTTGGCAGCCAGTATCAAGCTAAGCTCCCCGGGGGTATGTCCTGGGGCCAGTTTTGTTCAGCATTTTCATTAATGATCTGGATGATGGGATGGATTGCACCCTCAGCAAGTTCTCAGATGACACTAAGCTGGGGGAAGAGATAGATACACTGGAGGGTAGGGATAGGGTTCAGAGTGACCTAGACAAATTGGAGGATTGGGCTAAAAGAAATCTGATGAGGTTCAACAAGGACAAGTGCAGAGTCCTGCACTTAGGACGGAAGAATCCCATGCACCGCAACAGGCTGGGGACCGACTGGCGAAGCGGCAGTTCTGTAGAAATGGACCTGGGGATTACCATGGACAAGAAGCTGGATATGAGTCAGCAGTGTGCCCTTGTTGCCAAGAAGGCTAGCCGCATATTGGGCTGCATTAGTAGGAGCATTGCCAGCAGATCGATGAAAAAGATTATTCCCCTATATTCGGCACGGGTGAGGCCACACCTGGAGTATTGCGTTCAGTTTTGGGCCCCCTCCTACAGAAAGGTTGTGGACAGATTGGAGAGAGTCCAGCAGAGGGCAACAAAAATGTTTAGGGGGCTGGGGCACATGACTTCTGAGGAGAGGTGAGGGAACAGACAGGTCTTACTTAGTCTGCAGAAGAGAAGAGTGAGGAGGGATTTGATAGCAGCCTTCAACTACCTGAAGGGGGGTTCCAAAGAGGATGGAACTAGCCTGTTCTCAGTGGTGGCAGATGACAGAACAAGGAGCAATGGTCTCAAGTTGCAGCAGGGGAAGTCTAGGTTGGATATTAGGAAAAACTATTTCACTAGGAGGGTGGTGAAGCACTGGCATGGGTTACCTAGGGAGGTGGTGTAATCTCCATCCTTAGAGGTTTTTAAGGCCTGGCTTGACAAAGCCCTGGCTGGGATGATTTAGTTGGGTTGGTCCTGCCTTGAGCAGGGGGTTGGACTAGATGGCCTCCTGAGGTGTCTTCCAACCCTAATCTTTTATGATTCTATGATTTGCTGCGGATAACCTTTTCTATTTTTGCAGGATTAATTTTTTAGAGCCCAAAGCTGCACGTTGTAACCACGCCACCCTGATACCAGGTAACCTCCAGGTATCAGGAATATGTCCAAGAATGAAACTTAAGGGACAGGGCTCCAACTTAACATCCAATATCAAACTGGTCCTTTGACCCACCTCCTACCAGGAATTCTTGATAGAGGGCACTCCCAAAAGATATGAGCTATTGTAGCTCCAAGGGAGTTACATTTCCAACAGCAGTCAGCATTTATGGTGGGTTTTTGTTTCCTTTTTTTTTTCTAAAGCTATCTTGGATCTGAAAAAGAAAGCCTCTGGGAATTATATGGGAGGGAACAGGGTTTCTTGCAATTCCCTTGTGTTTTTTGTGTAGGGATCTTTGTTAACAGAGCTGTTGCTGGGGGAAAGTAGGAGCGCGATTCCTTCTTTTTTCTCTAGAACTCTTGCTCTTCCCTTTCCTCTCTTCCCCCCCAAAAAATTACTTGCCCTGGGCAAGTAGAATGTTGCAAGGCATGCATGTCTGGGAGTATCGTATATTTGAATGTGATACCTTTCTTATATTGTTTGTGGTATATAACTATCCCTCTTCTGAATCACTGCCATATTCTCTCACTGCAATCCTTTCTCACAGCAGAAAGGAAACTGTTGTATAAAATCCTTGCTGCCAGGGATTAGCTGGATAAATCAGTGATGCAATATAGCTATAGCTCGGCCAAAGTCGGGAAGAAAGTCTGTTGTCTCCTAGTGAAAGGAAAGAGACTGTCCTGGGGTGCTGAGAGCCATTGAACCAAACTGTAAACCCTGTATGTGATAGGAACCACTTCAAGACCGAGGGTGCAGCAGCACCCCTAGTTCCAGCACCTATGCATTGCATGTTTAAATCAGGAGACCGGAAAAAGGGAGAAGCAAACTAATTTCAGGCTCTCTTACCTGATGGGGGAAACTAACATTTGTTCAGAGAGAGATTGTTGCCACTAAGCCTCGTGTGGCTAATTTGAAGAAAGACACATATGCATCAATAGCAAGTCAGCAGAAACTGAGGCCGTGTGGATAAATTTGCTGTGTAAAACATATGTGAATAGAAACTAGAGGTTTTTCAGGCAATAGTTGCACTGCAGCATGGTTGGAAGAGGCGCCAGTGTAAACTTCAGGAGGTGAATTCACAGACCCATACTCAGAGGCGATGTGTAGGTTAGACCCTCTTACACTAACTCAGACTCTTTCCAGGCTTGGGGGATCTCAGATTCTCTGAGCTGCTCACTCGGCCAATTGTACAGGGGAGTCTAAGTGGGTGTCCCTTACTTGCTGATGAGCTGGAAGAAGAATTAAGAAGATGTAAGTAAAATAGAACTGGGATAGCTTTAATGCATGCCTCCTTCTAGATCCTCAGCATGACATCAGTAGACTGGTTCGAAGGGAGCCTGAGGCAGCTCAAGTGTAAGGCCATCTTAAGAATACATATCTCTGACTTTGGCCTATAGAGACTAGCTGTACTTTGCATTTTGGGCAATTGTAATTCATCTGTATTTTTTTTTTCCTGTCCATTTTTCTTTACTTGCTCTTAGTTGTCTCTTTGCTGCCCTTTCCCAGTCGCTTAGCCAGTGACAGATTAGAAGGCAAAGATGGAAATGATCAATTAGATCATCCAGTGCATTTCCCTGCCAGTGCAGGATTGTTATTTATCCAGTATATTTGCTATTGTTTTGTCCAGTCTACGTTTAAATGAGCTCCACTGCTTGGACCAAAATTCTACCTCCATTAACACCCTGTGCAACCCTAATTGTAACAATGGAGTTGCACAGGGTATAATGTATAGAGACGAGTGAAGGACCTAGCTAAAACTGGCTGCCCAGAAAAGATGGGCTTTAAGGTTGAACAAATTTTCACTGATAACCACAAAGAGAAATCAGCTGAAGACTGAATACTAATAGAGTATTACTTGATATAAGAACACTAGTATGAAAATAACTTGGTATGAAGGGTGTATGCATTTTGGTAACCTGAAATTTCATAAATAAAATCCACAGTATAGGTCTGAACTATACTTAGCTAATGTGATTTGAGAATAATAATCTAGGGTTGTAATAGGGTTTATTTTAGAGATTCTGTGAATTTCTGACAAGGTTCTATTAAAATAGTAATTCTAGCTTTCCTTCTTTTACTTGCTGTAGAGCCAAATGCTTCAGTGCTTTCAAGCCTTCTCCAAAGCCTATTGAAGTCAATTAAAAAATTACCTGGGATCATTCCATCACTGCCCAGATAGGTCAGTTGCTGGGTGAATATTTCTACAAAGTACTAGATTAGGGCTTGTCTCCATGGAGAGTGCAGCAAGCCAGGATGTGACTGTACAGTGTCCTAGCTTGCCGCTCACTAACTGGCCCTGTGTACCCTGCTACTGTGCACTAGAGGTTCCCTAGTGGGCATTGACGTACTCGCATTTCAAACAGGGGTATGTCACTTTGCACTAAAGAACTTTTCATGTGCTGTAGCAGGGTCCATACAGTTAGTGCGTGGCAAACTAGTGCACTGGAGAGTCAAATGCTGGCTTGCCATGCACTAACTCTGTGTAGACGAGCCCTCAAATAGTTCTCTGGTCTTGTTGGAGACACGGTAGCTTGCTGCATGCTGAATAATTGATAAAACCACATGGAGCTGCTTGGGTATTAATGGGCATGTAGCTGTTACGGCAGGTTTCATTGTAATATTTAAGGCTAGCACAGTGATATCAATGAGGAAGCCTAAGTTAGAATGAGGAGGTAAATCTCTCTGATACGATTCAACAAATGTGGCATCCACTACAAAAGGTATGTACAGCTGCACTGCTCCTTCTCAGTTACAGCATGGCTCGGAATTGCTGACTCTAGAGAGGTGATGTTGATGAAGAAAGATGATGATGACAAGTTAAGGTGGGAAATATGGCTTATCTGTCAGTATTCAGCAGTTACTTGTTACAGTGACTGACCCAATGCTGCCAGTTTGACCTGCAGCTCTTGCTTCTCCTGTTACGTGCTGACAAAACAGCCAATTGTGAAACTTTTCCATGGCAGCTATTCCAAAGTTCAGTTATGTGTTCCACAAGCTACTATTGGTTGCTGATTGCTATGGCAATAACTGGCAGACAAGTCTGTTTACTAATGAAAATATATTAATGCATCTTTATTCAAAGACACACACACCTTTTTATTTGTAATATTTAAATGAGATTTATTTTAACAACCCCCCTCCTACCACATTAATTTTATGTGATCAGCTGTGTCCAATCACTGTGCTGCTAATTTCATCCAGTTTCATTCCCTCTTTCTTCTACTCCACAGTCTTCTCAGCTCTCACTGTAGCTCAGCCAGCAACACTCTTGTTCCTGGGTAAGAAGAATGTGGTTTCAAGTCCCATATCAACAAGAGCTGATTAGGGTTAAATGGGACTCCGATCCCCAGTCCCCTAGATTTTGGGCTCTACCTCCTGGGATGGCTCATTCACCCACTCTGGGGATGGTTTCTCCCTCCTCCCTCACTAGATCAGAGGGATTCTTATCTTCCTATAGCGCAGGGGTGGCCAAACTGCAGCAGGTGAGCCACATGCAGCTCTTTTACCATTAAAGTGCAGCTCATGGAGCCCCCCATGCCCATCCCCCATTCTCCACCTTGGGGTGGGAAAGCTCAGGACCTCTGCCTTGCAGCGGGGTGGTGAGGTAGGGGCTTCTGCCCAGCGGGGCTGAAGCCCAAGCCTCCGTGGGCACCTCCTGCAGAGCTGAAGCCCCCCGTAGGTGTGCCCCGGCTCTTGCACTTCTGAAGATTGTCATATGCGGATCGGAGGGTCAGTAAGTTTGGCCACCCCTGCTATAGCTCCTGTGTCCTTGATATTCCTTTCAAGTGACAAGCCCTTCCCACCAGGTAACTTGCCTGGAACAATCAGTTGTACACTAGCTGCTACCTACTACATGTCTCTGATTTATTGCCCTGTCCATCGCCCTCCATTTGTGGGGCCTAGATTCCAAGACTTTTGCCCTATTCTTCCCCCGCACAAGAGGGCAACCAATCATATCCAGTCATGCTCATCCAGTATCAAGTAGGAGCTGCACTCTTGGTGCTGTACTTTAGGGGAGGTGTAAAGCCACGGTCCCTTTGGTATAAATATTAACAGACACCTGTCTGTGGACTAGAACATGTGGTACCTCTCACCTTTTCAAAAAGAAGTGGTGGGATCTTTAAACACCCACTCATACAGCCAGAATACTTGACAGGTATCTAAATGTACCACATGTTCTAGTCCACCTTTTTTCTCCTGTTAAAACAAGTTATAATGTTCAAGGCTTGGCCTGTGGGCATTATTGCCTGCTGTAACAGTCTACTGGCATTGAATAATTTATTTGTATAAATTGATTGAGAATTGACATATAACTGGCTCTTCATTAAACTTAACTCCCTTGATCCACTGACTAGAATTTGATTGCTTGATAGTGTTAGAAAACAGACAATAGTTCATTGAACTGAACAGGATTTGAGCATCTTTACTTCATTTTTGAAAGAACAAAGGAAATGAAACCACAAAAGACAATATGAATTTATTCTTTCCTTTGAGTTTACCAATTGCATTCACTAACATCTCCATTCCTGCTAACATTTTCTTTATGACTACATAATGCTGACGCCCCTGGGTGAGTCATCATGAACAGGGATTACACCAGTGATCACCAGGTATTAGAGTATGAGTCTTTCTAGTCTGAGCTGAAAGAACGCATTTTCTTAGCCTGGGCTGTAGCAGGCTCATCAACCTCTATGGGACTTAATCACCACTAGAGAGGGACAGAGCACCACAAGATGTGGCATGGCTTACAGCTCTTAAAGCTGTAACAAATGTTTTCCATCAGCAAGATAGCTGTCACCACAACAATTAGCTCAGAAAGGTCATTCGTAATGGACCTTTTATTTTCAATTTTACTTCAGTACATTGGTGCTCAGAAGCGTTTGAAGAATTCAAATGTTTCCTGTTTCAGTTGTTGGTCTGAATCCCTTTATATGCCTCAGGTCCTTTTCTATTAGTGGGTCTTTTTGGGTAGGCTGCCTTTGACTGAAGGTCATACAGGCAAACCTGTTTTTCATGTCTTCTTCAAAAAGGTACCTAAATCACAGCATTTACTGTTAGTTTTTTCCACTTCTGCCAGAAAGTGGTGTGCGCCTTCCTGCTGTTTCAGACTGATCATATATTTCTCTGCACTAAATGGGGGTTGTGGATTAAATGTATTTGGCCTTCAGAGACTGTATCTAAAAACTCTGCAATACTTTGAGATTGAACCACTGATCTTCTCTCCAGGCTTCTGACTTTGGAGCCTGTAATGGGGTGGGACTTACCCTTTCGTTGCCTCCTGCTGTTTGTCCAGGGAATTAGCTTTTTCCAGCTCCAGAGCGCCCTCTGCTGGCTGATGTCCCGCTTGCCCCCATGTCCCTCCCAGACACTGGTGCCCCTTTACATTGGGTGCTGCCCCCTGGCAGTACCTCCACAGATCTCAGTCTCCCCTCCTCAGGGAACCCCCAACCCTCTCTCCCCACCTCACTTCAGTGGCTACTGCCAGTCACCATCTAGCCCCCCGTTCACTGGGGAAGACTGCAGTCTGTAAAGGCCACTCATCATTGGCAAGGAGGGTTTGGACCTGCTGCCTCTGCCTACCCTGGGCTGCACCTCTGCAACCCCAGTACCCTTCCTGGCCTTTCACCAAAGGCCTGCAGCCTGGGGATTTTCCAGGCTGGAGCTTCCCCAGCTCCTCTAGCCTTCCCCCAGCCCTGCTCCACTCTAGGTACTTTGCTGTACTCCCAAGCAGCCAGGCCCATCTCTCTCTACTGCCAGAAAGAGACTCTGACTGAGTTCCTGGCCCACAACCTTTTATAGGGTCAGCTGTGGCCTGATTGGGGCATGGCCCCAGCTGAGGCTGCTTCCCCAATCAGCCTAGGTTTTTCTCTTCCCGGAGCAGGCCTCTCCCCGGGCTGTTTTAACCCCTCCGGGCAGGAGTAGGGTGACTATCTCGCTACAGAGCCATAAACTGAACAGTGTTTTATTTAATCTGTAGCCTCACTGGCAATAGAACTGTGCTGTACTCTTTGCACATATTGGGCCAGATTCCACCCCAAATAGCAGCTCCTTTATGATAGTCTGGTGTAAAGAGGATGGAAACAGCCCCTGCAAAATCCCTCTCTCCTGGTGGGGAGATTCACTGCCCGGCATTGAGCTGAGGTCATTGCTTCATGCCAAACCTCCTCCTGTAACCCTGATGTGGGATACCATAAGGGTGTGCCAGAAACCAGGGCCAAAGGTGACTTAAACTACTTTTGCCCCATCCCTCTGGTTCTGCTCTCTATGCAGAGGAACCAGGCTTATTCGTTCGATTTAGCACCATCACCACCAGATTGCTCCATCTTCAAATGGAGCCATTGCTTTAATTTCAATTGCATGCTGCTCTGCTTATTTCGTTCCTTAAATTTCACTCCCTAATTCACTCCACCTAATTCACATCATGAAGATCCCGACATTCATAGAAGTACAATATTTATCGGCTTTTCCATTTTGATTCTTAAGGTACCTATGTCAGAAAATCACTGCACCTTAGGAAACTGATTAGACTGTAATATCACATATTAGTGTTAATCTCCATATGCTGCTAGTTCTGTGTAGGCCAAATTGTGTATGTTCCTGGTGAAAAGGTTTCCTTCATACAGGGCCGGCTCCAGCATTTCTGCGGCCCCAAGCAAAAAAAAAAAAAAAGCTGCGATTGGCAGCGGCAGTTCAGCGGCAGGTCCTTCGCTCCTAGAGGGAGTGAGGGACCTGCCGCCCCCGAATTGTCGCAGGTGCCGCCCCTCTCCCTTGGCCGCCCCAAGCACCTGCTTGTTAAGCTGGTGCCTGGAGCTGGCCCTGCCTTCATACACAGAGTGCTTTTGTGATAGGGGTTTTTGCACAATAACCTTGCGCATCTTTGTGAATCCCAGCACATAACCTTGTGGGGTGGTTTTCACCATATACTAGCATACTGGAGATCAAAGAAAAGCCTGTTGGAGAATCAGTGTTATCAGAACTTGTTCAGAGTTCCTTAGCAATAGACTCTGGAGATGTTAATCAGTAAGGTAGGGTAGGGGAAAGCGATTGCCTGACTAGAAGAAGTGTGCATTCATCTGTTAGGCAGGGAGTTCAGGACTTTTGAAGGATGGCTGGCTTAGTTATTGGCTTGGCAGGCAGTAAAAGTCTAATAATAGGGCAAGATAGGTAGCTGGGCTCCCATAATCTATATGGCTAGGAGACTGATGATGAATTCCAAGTTTAAAGAGACCAGAGCTGAATTTTAGGAATAAAAAGTTGTTTACAGTACATAAGGTAAAATTTATTGAATACTGTCATTAGTTGTAGAATAAGCCCATGTAACAACTTAGTGGCCTGTTTCCTGGCCAGTACTGAGACCCATCAAAGATTAAGGAGATTGTTATGCCTAGCGCGTTCACAGTATTGCCTCATTCTTTCTGCTTTCATATATATAGATAGGTTTTTATGCCCAGTTTCTCTGACTCTTCTTCTTTTCTCATGTCTGCTTTCTTCCCACTCTATCCCCTCCTCATTTTCCGCTGGTCATTGTGTTAACAAACTTCATTGTTTTGTGCTGAACTATTCAAATAAAGATTTATAAATAGCCACAAACCAACCACCTTTTTTTTTTTGCTTTCAAATTCTGGGCCAAATTCACCACTGGCACAAGTGGGCACAACCAGGGCCGGCTCCACGCACCAGCTTAACAAGCAGGTGCTTGGGGCGGCCAAGGGAGAGGGGCAGCACCTGTGGCAATTCAGGGGCGGCAGGTCCCTCACTCCCTCTAGGAGCGAAGGACCTGTCGCTGAACTGCCGCCGCCAATCGTGGCTTTTTTTTTTTTTTTCAATTGCCGCCGCTGATCACGATCGCGGCTTTTTTTTTTTTTTTGCTTGGGGCGGCAGAAATGCTGGAGCCAGCCCTGGGCACAACTCCACTGAGTAGAGTGGAATTGCACCTGCCTATGCCAGCAGGTGCAATTCTAGCCCTCTGTCTTGGAGGAAAAAAGGCATCTTTCTGCTGACCACATGCAGCGGAGAAAAAGGAGCAGAGAGTTAGGTTTGTAGAAAGCCCAGACAATCATCAGAGTATTGTTAGCAGGACCAGAACGCAAACATGCCCTTATTATTGCAGCGCTGACATCTAATCAGCTAGAGCATACTGAGAGAAAGATGAGTGTTAGATTGTCCCTTGTCTGGCATGTTGTGTGTTCTGTCCATAGTGTTGAAGGGCAAAAAGATGATGGCTGCTGGTGAGTGATCAAGTGGAGTGGCAGGTGCACTATTCCTGGCAGGAAATATCCCCTTCCCTTCTCAGCAAGAATAATTTACAATGATTATATTGATAATGGCAATATTATTGTTTGCCATTTTGCACCTATAATAGATAAGCATGGCTACAGTTCTCTATGAGGGCTCTGGTCATATTATAAATCGTGAGTGGACTTGATCCTGACACATGACCCTGATACTGAGCACCTGCAGCTCCCATTGATTTTAAACACTTCTGATGATCAGATTCTTACGCCAAAATCCTGATCCAATTGAAGTACATGTCAGTACTCACACACAGAATTCAGTGCGAACAGGTGGCTCTTTAAGTGGTGTGTCACTAAACCCCACTCTGCATAGTTTAAACATATTTTTAGTATATAAGACAACTTCCTGCATGGCATCTGTATATATATCTCACAAGGTTCATGATGACCAATGTGATATAAGCTTTTATTTGATACCTTACATGACATGATTTATAGATAATTACTATGAAAGCAATGTGTTAGGTGTCGTGAGTTTGTAAGGCCTGATAGGAGGAGTTGTTTCAGAAGAATGAATCACCAATGGGCCTCTGTGTCATACCAGCCAATTACCTGTATGACACAGAACTTGTAGTTCAGAAGTAGTCAAATGAGATTGATTAAAACAGTTTTGTTTTCACACTCACAGCAAATATTTTAAAGAAATAGTTTTTAACAAAAACTAAAAGTTTGAAAATTCTACATTAATTAAAGAGAAAATTAAGGATTTTTTTAAAAGAACATACCCATAAAAATGATAAATAACATTAGAGTGGTTCCATTATAGCAATAGTTCTGTTGTCATTTTCATGACCATCAGTTTATTCAGGGCTGACACTTCAGAAACATATACTCGGACCAGAAACATTCATTGTTCTATGAATTAAAAAAAGCTGATTTTTAAGTTGCAGCAGGCTGATTACAAAGTAATAGATTTTCCCTGTGTATGTGTGTGTGCATGTTTCCCTGTGAGAGAGTATGTGAGACCTGCTTGTTTTGCATTTGGAAGCTCTGCTTGAACACAAATCGCTTTTCAAAGTTATTTCTTAAGGGGTTTTGTGATACATACATTCTGTTCTGCTCTCGTAGTATGGGACAATCTGGGTGCCAAAATATGGTGGTCAGATTCTGATCTTAATTACAGTGGTGAAAATCACGAGTAATCCTATGGAGTTACCCCTGTGATGCAAGTGAGATCAGCATCTGGCCTGGAATTTGCATGATAGAACTCCGCAGCTTCCTTGAAAGACCAATAAATATAGTGCTAGATTCCCAGCTGTGTAAGTAAGCATAGCTCCATTGAAATTAATGAAGTTTTGCCGATTTACTCAGGTTGATGATGATTAATGCCATAAAATCTATCAGATGTATAGTGAATATTCTTAAAATTCTCTAGTTTCATATTTACAAAAGTGATGGAGCTCCCCCAATCTCAGATGACAATACTGCTAACATTTAATACAAAGAAAAAAATCAAATGAAGTTTTGTGGTATTGGGAAGGGATAGGGCTTGGGGGTTGGAATGAGGATAGAGATTTTAGAGCTAGCTGGATTTCCTGACTTTTGTCAGGATACATGAGACTTTTTATATTACTTTAATATAGACATTTTCACTTTGTGCTTTTTCAGAATTACTTCACTAAAATCAAAGGCAATTGAACCATTTTGTAATTAATTAACATTGTCCTATAATTCAATATTGTTCTGCTGCATAAACAAGAGATCCTTCTATGTAATTTAGGTCTAATTTAACATGTAATACGAGGGGCCCGTGATATAGTTCAAGGGGTGTCAACTGCATCAGAAGGAATGGATTCATTTAAAATTAAATTTGATCCTAAGCATCTGATTTTAATAATTGGGAAAGTGCAGAGTATGAGACCTAGAGTTGCAGTGTATTGGCAACTTTTGTATTTTTATGCACAATTTTACTAGTATAACAAGTTCTGGTGTGCAGCTTTGGCTGACCTTGAGTCCAGGGAGCAGGATATGTGCTCCCAAAGGCACAATTAGGGCCCCTTGCATTTACTATATATAAAGTGCAGTCTTTACTTGCATTAGGGAGACCTCTCAAATACTTACATTCAAAATGTGCACTACCAAAACTATATGTTCATGCATGACGCCCATTTATCATCAAGCTATATAAATGTATAGCAGATAACAGTCTGGTAGATAGTATATTATGTGCTTTCATCACTGTCACATATTGATCATGTGCAATGGAAGACTTGCCATGAATGCGGATATGTCGTAAAAACTCGCAAGGCATAAATTAACCATGAGCAATATTGTGAAATGGCTTTCAGTACCGCTAGATACACGACATGCACCTGGTACAAAAACTTTATTTTTAACATCTTGCCAGTTTAAGTCATACCATATCTTCCCAAAAAGGAAAATCTGAACATGATATTTTGGGTGTATTAAATTATTTTAATATTCTGCAATATTCTGTGTGTGTAAAAATGGAAATCTTTGTAGCTGGAGTTATTAGATTTATGGGACACATTATAAAATGATAAGCCTTTGAATTAAGGACCACACTAAAATGATTTAAACGTGAACCTTGTTACATTCATTTTCAATAGACTCCCAAACTTAGGGCCCAGTAATTTTTATCTTGATTTTAAAATAGCTGGTTGGTTTGTTTGTTTTTCCTCAGAGATAACCAGAAAGTGTACATCATCTTAATCAGGTAATTTTCTTACAGTGCAGGATGGAAAAGAGCAATACAAGTTTAAAAAAACACTTTGTTCTAAATCTTATGTAAAATAAAAATTAATAACAAAAACCCAACTCATGTTACTTTAAATTGTTCTGTTCTGTGCTTTGACTCCCTGGCCTGACAGTGACACCTCCTGGGGCAAGCTAAGTCTTGGGATTGTTGGCTTGGAAGGTCCTGTCAGCAGCAGTTGAACCCCGGGTGAATTGGAAACAGAAATGTTGTAGTTTCACCAAAATTCTATTGTTTTTGCCAAATGGTGTATGGAAAAGAAATGCTACCAGATGTTCTTATGTTATTAATATTATTACAAATATACTCCCTATGGGCTAGAGTCCAGCTCCTGGGGCATCTGGATTGCACGTGGATGAGGAGAAAGTGCTGGGAATCTACTTCCTCCCATATCTTGCACATCTGTAAAGGAGGCCCAGCAGACTCCTGGTGTTTGAGCTCCTTGAGTGCCAGTTGGAGAGGGAGTGCTAGCACTGCCGGTGGGCCCAGGTGTCGTAATGTAGGGAGAGCCTTTATAAAGGCTCTGCTTTCCTCCTCTCCCTTCACATTGGCTAGTAGCTGCATGTGGTCACTGTCAGCAGGGAATGCTGCATTCTTGCAGGAGGGTGGAGTAGTTGCCGCTTCGGAGTGCATGACATCAGCACCTCAGATGGGTTCTGCCTGCCTCTATATTCTGAAGATGGGCCTCTGTTCCATTTTCCTTTCTTGAATAGTGGTTGCTCCTTCCCTTTGTGGCCCTGTTTACATAGCTCATCCCTGTGTATAATTCTGGATATTGGTAAACCTCTGAAGACTGTCCACCTGAAGGAGAACTCCTCCCCCCACCAGGTCTGTCCCATGTCAATACCCTGCCCATCTCCACAATGAGCTTCCCTCCTCTTGCAAAAGATAATGAACCGTCCACTTTCCACACACAGTCAAATCCATGCAATGGTGAGGAAAGAGAAGAGCGTGTGGTGGGGAAAGCTGGAGAAGTCTGAGGTGAAGGGAGGTTGAACATTTCCTTTTTCTCCCTCCCATTTACACATCCCTGATGCCCATTAAGACCATCTTCTGGGCACCTTCCTCTCCCTTCCCTCCATGTAACAGCTCTCCTGATTTTCACTTCGAAATTCTGGGCACCCTAGTCACTGAGGGAACCAAGAGGACACTGTAGTGAGCCTGCAGGTTCTCTATAGTGTAACTGTAATATCATTACCATACTTCACATTATCGCAGATATGATTGTCACAGTTGGTTGTGCAGAGAGATATTTGTATTAATCTCTGCTACTCCCGCTCTCATTTCAGGTCTAGACACAACAGGGCTGCATGCCAATAACTTGAAGTACCAGAGACAGAGAAAAGCAGGGTGACAATTAGCGGTGGAAAATCCTAGACTATTTGCTAAACTATTTTATCCACCATTTGACAAGATCTAGGAAAATATTCCTCTGTGGAAAATATTCCTTATTCATGGAAAGTGAAATGTTGTATGGTTTCACCTTGAATGGGTTTTTTTAATTCTCTCTAACAAACAGGACAGTTTTTGCCAGTAAAAATAGGATAGTATTGTCCAGCTCTCATGTAAGTCTCCCCATAAACATCACCATACTTGAAGCATCAGGAATGCACCAAATGCTATACAGTATTCAGCGTGAATGCCAAACCATTGCTGCAGTGGCAATTATCCCATCGTCTCCAAGCTAAGCCAACTGTCAAGGAGCAAAGAAAGAATTAAAAAACATGACAAGAAGAGTTGATGACATTTGCTCATTAAAAAGCAATACAAGCACTAGGATACTAATAACCCCAGGATACCAGTGTCTGTATATCGATAAAATGAGCCGTCATTATCTCCAATGTAAACAGGTGGAGCTAGGAAATTCAGACTTTTGCAGCTGTGACTATTAAATGTTTTTAAGCCTGTATATTAAGCCAGTGTATTCTTAATGGTTATTAGATTGCAGTGCCATCAAAAATGTGCTAGGCCCTTTCCATGCACAGAGGAAGGCATAGTCCCTGCCCCAAACAGCTTACAGTCTAAAAAAACCAAAACATTTTGCTCCAAGGTCAGCTCTGATATAAGTATATCCAATGCCACTGACTTCAGCCAAGTGGCACCAGTGTGCCAAGTCTGAATTTAGCTGGTTACATTGTTTGGTTCCATTACCAAATGGCAGTGTTTAACGAAAGGGCATTAACTCGCATGGAATATCTTTTCTCCTGAAAAATTCCACTCCACTCGACCTTCCAAATGATGGCTGCCCTTGCAAACGTGGAAGGTCCTGTCAGCAGCAGTTAAACCCTGGGTGAATTGGAAACAGAACAGGGTGGGGACCAAGTAATGCTGCCAGCAAACACTACGTACCCCAGAGGAAATGAGTTTCAGATTTGGGAGCATGGAGCCACCTTGTCTAGTGGCCTCTGATCAGGAGGACAGTGTTGGGGGAAACACATGATGTATTTAGATGGTGTAGTAATGGCTTCTACTGAACATGCCCTCCCTAGTATCCCAGAAGGCATTGTGATACCACTGTTCTAGCCCTGTGTTTCCTCCCCTTCAAACCCTGCACACTAAGGCCTTGGCTACACTTGCAGATGTGAGTTAAACCTGATTTCGTGCAGCTGAGTAGGGAAAGCGCTGCAGTCTGTCCACACTGACAGCTGCCCAGCGCACTGTCATGGCCACATTGCGGCAATTGCAGCGCTATTGGGAGCAGTGCATTATGGGCAGCTATCCCACAGAGCACTTCTTCCCATTCTGGTGCCGTGGGTTGTGGGAAGGGGGCGTGGGTGCGGGGCATTCTGGGTCCTGTCCCAACGCCCCGTGATGCATCACTTCGCATCGCAGAAATCCCTTTGTTTCCGTCCACCTTTGGCGCCATTTTTCAACGGTTTCTGTGCAGCGCGATCTGTCTGTGGGAAATGGAGCCCGAACTGCTGAGGCGTATGCTGACTTATCTCGCCAGCACGTCACGTTTGGCTGTTGAACTATTCCTTAAGATCCAAAGTGAGAGTGAGGAGTCCGACGATGCTATTGAGCCGTGTAACATGTACGACACGAAATTGCTTGTGGCATTCACGGACATGCTCAGCACCGTGGAACGCCGCTTTTGGGCTCGGGAAACCAGCACCGAGTGGTGGGATCACATCATCATGGAAGTCTGGGATGACGAGCAGTGGCTGCAGAACTTTCGGATGAGAAAAGCCACTTTCATGGGACTGTGTGAGGAGCTTGCCCACACCCTGTGGTGCAAGGACACAAGATTGAGAGCTGCCCTGCCAGTGGAGAAGCGGGTGGCTATTGCAATCTGGAAGCTGGCAACTCCAGACAGCTACCGGTCAGTTGCAAACCAGTTTGGAGTGGGAAAGTCGACCGTTGGAATCGTATTGATGTAAGTTTGCAAGGCCATTAATCACATCCTACTCAGAAGAACCGTGACTCTGGGTAACGTGCAGGAAATAGTGGATGGCTTTGCACAAGTGGGGTTCCCTAACTGTGGAGGGGCGATAGATGGGATGCACTTTCCTATTCTGGCACCACCTCACCTAGGATCCGAGTACGTTAATCGGAAGGGGTATTTCTCTATGGTCTCCAGGTGCTTGTGGATCACTGTGGGCGTTTCATTGACATTAACACAGGCTGGCCCGGAAAGGTGCATGATGCATGTATCTTTTGGAACACTTGGCTGTTCAGGAAGATGCAGGCCGGGACTTTTCTCCCAGAGCAGAAGATCACGGTAGGGGAAGTTGAAATGCCCATTGTGATCCTTGGAGATACTGCTTACCCGTTAATGCCGTGGCTCATGAAACCCTACACAGGGAGCCTTGACAGCAGCAAGGAAGGAATCAACTACAGGCTGAGCCGGTGCCGAATGACTGTGGAGTGTGCCTTTGGCCGTTTAAAGGCCCGCTGGCGATCTCTGTATGGGAAGCTGGACTTGGCCGAAAACAGCATCCCCGCGTTATATCCGCATGCTGTGCCCTCCGTAATATTTGTGAAGGGAAGGGTGAAAGCTTCACTCAGGCATGGACCTCTGAGGTTCAACACCTGGAGGCTGAATTTGCACAGCCAGAGAGCAGGGCTATTACAGGGGCCCAGTGCAAGGCGGCAAGGATTAGGGATGCCTTGAGGGAGCAATTTGAGGTTGAAAACCAGCAGTGATATCTGGTGCCCTGCACGGGAGTGAAGTGCAGTAGTTCCAATCTTTAGGAATCAGTGTTTGCTAAGCAGACAAGCATACTTGCAGTGCCTGTTTATTTCCTGGACTAAGGAGTCTTTTACTTTATGCAATAATAAAAAATGTTTTCAAAGCCAAAAAATCCATTTATTGAAAAGAAAAAACAATTATTTATTGAAAAGAAACAAGGGGGTGGAGTGGGGAACGGTACAATCACAGATTTGCGTATGTCCTGTCTGGTGTGCTGTGCAGTGAGTGCTGCACTTCAGGACATCTATACTGCATGGTGATGGGGGTTGAGTGCAGAGGGTAAGGGTCGTGGTTTTCAGGGCTGGGTGGTGAAGATACTGGTGTTGGAGGCAGCGGGTGGCGTGAAGAACACGGAAGTTGGGGAAAGTGGGTTGGAGGTGACAGTGGGGCACAACAGAAAGAGTTTTGGGACAAGGGCTGGGGGGGGGGCGGCGTTTGCATTTGTGGTACTGCTCCTCTTTCTGCTTGGCTACGAGCTCCTGGATAGCGTCTGCTTGGCGCTCCAGGATGCTTATGAGCCGATCCGTGCTTTGCTGCCGGTGCGCGGTGCTTTGCCGCCGGTGCGCTGCATTTTCCTGGCAGATCCTGCTTTCTCACTCCCTACAGTTCTGTGCTTTCTCATTCTCTTTAATAGATTGCCGCATCACTTCTTGCAGCATGTCTTCTTTGCTTTTTCACGGTTTCTTCCTGAGTCTTTGCAGTCTCTGAGCAGGCGATAAGAGGGACGGCTGAGATCTCAAGGTTGATGCAGCTGTATAGGCAAAATGCAATATTTAACAGAGGCAGCATTGTTTATACCAGACAAAGTAACGATTCCCCCCGCACTTAAGGAGTAGAAAACACACAGGGTCTACACAATGGCATAATTTTCTCGTCCGAAACAGAGCACACATATCCCACGGGAGCCTCAAAATGGTGAGTAAGGGGGACTGATTGTTTCAGGACTGCACTGTCCTCTGGGTTTCTGTGCCTTGGGGAGAGCCAACAGCTTCAGGGGGCACCTACACTGAACACTGTCCCAACATTTTCCACAGGAGTTCGTCCTGGACGATATCTCGCTGCTGAGGTGACCTGGGAAGCAAGGGAGGGTCTTCTACTGCAATGCGGCTTCCACCCTGGCCCATATGCAGCTTGCCTGTGTGCAGCAATGGTCCCCCTGCCCCTCACGGCACAGTGGCACGGACACGTTAGCCTAGCTGGGACAAGGACCACGGTGGCTCTCCTGATAAACCTGCGCAAGCACATTGCACACGTTCTGGATGAGACATTCAAGGAGATTACCGAGGCCGATTACCGCGATGTGATAAACCACATCAAAGCACTATTCCGTATGTAGGCATGCATGCCTAACCCTCCTCTCCCAAAGAGCCCACACCGAAAAAATTCCTTCCCGAAAAAAATCAACCGCTTACCAGGAACCTGCTCTTCTGTTTGTCCTCCACGCCACTGCGACTGGCTACCTTCCTCCTGGCTCGAGAAGAGCTCCTGGCTGCATGGCTCCAGGGATTCCGGGGTGTCTCCATCCGGCCCACCACCATCACTCCCATTTTCCTCCTCCTCCTTCTCTTCCTCCTCCCGCTCCCACACTGGCTCTGAAGTGTCCATTGTGGTGCTTGGAGTGGAGGTGGGGTTAACCCCAAGTATCGCATTCAGCTCTTTGTAGAATCGGCAGGTCGCGGGGGGAGCATCCGAGCGGCCGTTTGCGTTGCGGGCTTTGCGGTAGGCATTCTGCAGCTCCTTCACTTTAATCCTGCACTGCAGGGCGTCCCGGTCATGGCCCCTTTCCATCATATCCTTTGATACCTTCCCGAAGGTATCGTAATTTCTAAGGCTGGAGTGCAGCTGGGACTGTACAACTTCCTCCCCCCAAACACTGATGAGGTCCAGCAACTCGCCATTGCTCCATGCTGGGGCTCACTTGATGCGTGGAGGCATGGTCACCTGGAAAGATTCACTGATAGCACTTCACGCCATGCCAGGCTGAGCAAACAGGAAGGGATTTTTAAAATTCCCGGGGAATGTAAAGGGTGGGTCAAATGGTTGGTTACCTGAGGTCAGGGCAGTAGAGTTTGAACTGATGACCAGAGTGGCTAGAACAGGCATTGTGGGATACTGCCGAATAATTCTGGAGGCCATTCACAGTGCATTGGGCGGCCACATTGGCGCCGCAGCGCTGCAGCGCAATACTCGCTATTCCTCTCGGGGAGGTGGAGTATATGCAGCACTGCAACCACGGAGATACAGCGCTGCAAATGCCTTGCCAGTGTGAACGGGGAGTGAGTTACAGTGCTGGGGGCGGCTTTACAGCGCTGTAACTCGCAAGTGTAGCCAAGGCCTTGTCACAGGTGAGCCATTAATGTTAACACTTAAAGGGTGAAATCCTGGCCTCTTGAAATCAGTGGCAAAGCTCCCATTGACTTCCACAGGGCCAGGATTGCACCCCAAATATATATATTGACAAGCACTTATTGAAGAAACACAGCTTTCGCAGAGCATGGCTTTCTGTGCTATTGATATCTATTGAGGGGGTGCCGTGGTCTTGTCTTGTCTTGTCTCACTTTCTTCTTGTGAAAGAGGGAAGGTATCTTTGGGAACTGAGCTACACTAGTATAGCTGTCATTTTATCCTTTAATAAAAGTGATTTCAAATCTGCTCTTCCCTGCTCACATCATGGTTAGAAGTGGACACAGTGTTGGTCCAAAGCCATGATGAATAAAGAAATTAGGGTGAAATCTAGGCCCAGAAGGCTATAGGAGTTGTGCCATTGATTGTGATAAGGCCATGCTGGATTGAAAGATGGTTCTTTTTCTATCAAGGCTTGGCTGAAAAGACTAGGCTATATAACAAACAAATGGAGAGATGCAAGTGTTTGCTCCTTTCCGCCTCGTACCATTGCCTAAAAATGCAGTAGTTTTCTGCTCCAAGTGGAAAATGAGCATCATTAATCACTGCCTGCAGCCTTGTCTTCTCTGAGGATTTTCTTTTGGATACATATAAATCTTGCTAATTAACTGTAAAAATCATGAAAAGTTGACATCCTGTTTTAATTATAAACTGCTCGGGCCATTGCTGTTCATGTTGTCTCCCGAATCCTTATTTCTATGTACAAATTACTGAGTCTCTGACACCTTGGTAACTTCTCTCTCATGCTAGCAATGCTCAGGGTTTCAAACACAATGAATTGTTTTCAATAACTAAGTCATAACCATACACACATGAAAAAAACATTGACACATTGGCAGCAGAGGTTTTTTTGTTCCCTTGTGTGTTAGCAGAATATTAAAGATCCTTAGAGATAATTAAATGCAGGTTTCATGTGTAAAATCTGGCAGTCAGATCAGTAAACTCATTTTCTGTTTTCTAAGAAGCTAAGGAAAGATCTCCAATCAGTTGAGCAAGGAGGATATGAAACTGTAAGCACTACATTTAGACACCAGTTCTGACATGCTGAGAAGTTTTTCTGAGGCAGCTTAACAGGTCCAAGACATTATGGACACAGCTGTGAAATCAAACCTCAGTTGAATTCTTATCCAAATCATCATAAATGTGGTCAGCATCTGCTAAGATACTGGTTAATAATAACTTGCTTAATTATACTTTCTGTCTGTAATTGAGTCCAGACCAGCTTTGCTAGTGTTGGTGGTTAGTTTTTTCTAGCTCTTTTATGTTACTATAATCAATGAATTGGGACCTTGGTGTATGTCTGTGCATCTAATTTTCACTCTAAGCCTTAATGCTATTTTACATTGTCAAAATAAACATTATTCTTTGCTTTCCCAAGTTTTGTTTCAATACTTTCAAAGTAAACATTTTGCTTATGAAAGTGGAAAAGACTGTCTTTTTTACTGATCTTTTCTCCTCCATATGATAACAGTTCAATTTTGCAGAACTGCTTCCAAATGTGAGAGAAAACATGTTTTTTTAAATATGACTTTTTTTAGTGCTCTTTAAAAGTCCTCTGTTTTAAACACAGAGGAGAGGTGCAACCAGTAATCTGTCAATGTAAGATTTCTGTGGAAGTACTTCAACCCTGAGCTGGTGGCGCTCAGAGCTAGGTAAAAGAAGATATTTCAGTCTCCATGTCCATTCAGTCCTTGGCTTCTATGCTGAGACTCCCAATGAGGGTGCCAGTTAGTGCTAACTGTGATGACGTCATGTGATATGAGCACTTGTCCATTGGGAGCTAGACTCTAAGGCCTGGTCTACACTAGGCGTTTATGTCGAAGTTAGCGCCGTTACATCGAATTAACCCTGCACCCGTCCACACCGCAAAGGTATTTAGTTCGACATAGAGGTCTCTTTAATTCGACTTCTGTACTCCTCCCCGACGAGGGGAGTAGCGCTAAATTCGACATGGCCATGTCGAATTACGCTAGGTGTGGATGGAAATCGACGCTAATAGCTCCGGGAGCTATCCCACAGTGCACCACTCTGTTGACGCTCTGGACAGCAGTACGAGCTCGGATGCTCTGAACTGCCACACAGGAAAAGCCCCGGGAAAATTTGAATTTGAATTCCTTTTCCTGTCTGGCCAGTTTGAATCTCATTTCCTGTCTGGACATCGTGGCGAGCTCAGCAGCACTGGCAACGATGCAGAGCTCTCCAGCAGTGATGGCCGTGCAATCTCAGAATAGAAAGAGGGCCCCAGCATGGACTGATCGGGAAGTCTTGGATCTCATCGCTGTGTGGGGCGATGAGTCCGTGCTTTCCGAGCTGCGATCCAAAAGACGGAATGCAAAGATCTACGAGAAGATCTCTAAAGACATGGCAGAGAGAGGATACAGCCGGGATGTAACGCAGTGCCGCGTGAAAATCAAGGAGCTGAGACAAGGCTACCAGAAGACCAAAGAGGCAAACGGACGCTCCGGATCCCATCCCCAGACATCCCGTTTCTACGAGGCACTGCATTCCATCCTCGGTGCGGCCGCCACCACTACCCCACCAGTGACCGTGGACTCTGAGGATGGGATAGTGTCCACGGCTGGATCCTCGGACATGTTAGCGGACGGGGAAGATGAGGAAGGAGATGAGGAGGACGAGGCAGTCGACAGCGCTCACAACGCTGATTTCCCCGACAGCCAGGATCTCTTCATCACCCTTACAGAGATCCCCTACCAACCCTCCCCAGCCGTTACCCCGGACACAGAATCTGGGGAAGGATCAGCCAGTAAGTGTTGTAAAAATCTAAACATTTATTTGTAACAGAACAGGAATATTAACAATTTAAAAAATGGGTTTCTCATGATTAGTTTGATTAGCTTAACGGTTCAGTCATGGGCAGTGCAACTATTGAAAAAAAATCTAGCAATGTCCGGTTTTGCATGATTGTCCTGCCCAAGCCGCTCTACTGGTTAGTCACTGCTACAGCAGCTACAGTAAAATGCGGTCTATATGTCCGGGGATGGAGCAGAAATCCTCCTGTGACATCTCGAGGAAGCTCTCCTGGAGGTAATTGGAAATCCGCTGCATTAGGTTCTTGGGGAGAGCGGCCTTATTGGGTCCTCCGTAGTAGGACACGTTGCCACGCCACGAGACTATCAAGTACTCTGGAATCATTGCTCTGCACAGCATGGCGGCATACGGCCCTGGTCTTTGCAGGCTTTCCCGGAGCATTCTCTCTTTCTCGCTGTCAGAGATCCTCATGAGGGTGATGTCGCTCATGATGACCTGCTTTGAATGAGGTAGGGGAATGTTAGTGTTGGGACTGCTTTGCCGTTCCTTTACAGAACTGTAACCGCTGGTTTGCAGCCACGCGGTGGAGGCGGGAGAGGGGCAGCCGAAAGGGATCGTTCCCGGGGACAGCCGCGAGGGTGTGGGACAGGAGCAGACTTCCTGCTTGCCGAATTGCTGGCAGCAGGGACCGACATTGATTTCAATGTGAAATGAGGCCATTGCTAATATTAAAGTTTTAAGCTGCCACAAGTCTACGGCTTACCATGTC
Source organism: Malaclemys terrapin pileata (assembly GCF_027887155.1). NCBI lineage: Eukaryota > Metazoa > Chordata > Testudines > Emydidae > Malaclemys > Malaclemys terrapin. The sequence continues at coordinate 113,692,106 of NC_071507.1, read as the reverse complement.
TGCCTGCAACAGAAATTCCGTTCTCCTGAGAGGCTTCTCAAATGTGCTGTAGAAGACCCCAGGCACTGAATGCGAAGGCCGAGAATTCGACCTTGTGCTGAGTGCGCATGTGAGAGGTGCTGTGCATGGTCTTGTTAACAGAGAAAGACTATGTTCTTTGTTCACAACTACATTTATCTTTCTGAGGAATTCACTCCCTTTTTCCCATTCCCACAGCCCCATCTGCGACTGTCTCACAACCTAGCCTGTCATCACACTCCCAGAGGCTAGCGCGGATTAGGCATAAGAAGAAGAGGACACGGGAGGACATGTTCTCGGAGCTTATAGCCTGCTCCAGAGCCCAGGCAGCACAGCAGACCCAGTGGCGGGAGAACTTGACCCGAATGCACCAAGCCAACATGGATCGGGAGGAGAGGTGGCGTCAGGAAGACCAGCAGGCGACTCAAACCCTGCTTGGACTAATGAGGGAGCAAACGGACACGCTCTGGCGCCTTGTGGATGTTCTGCAGGAACGGAGGCAGGAGGACAGAGCCCCGCTGCAGTCCATCTCTAACCGCCCTCCCCCGCCACCAAGTCCCATACTCCCCTCACCCAAAGTGCACAGAAGGAGAGGCGGCAGAGTCCCTGCTAACTCTCACTCCACCCCTGCAGAGAGCTCGAGCAGCAGAAGGCTCTCATTCCCCAAAATTTGACAAGTTCTTTCCTTCCCGCCTGACACAAGCCCCCGTCCAAGTTTCACTTTCCCAGTTCCATGTTTGGTTGATAATAAAAAATACGTTTCTGTTAACTAGTGTTTCCATCATGTTCTTTTGCAGGAGGGGGGGATAGGGGGTTGGTAATTCGACAGGACAGTCACCTTTGGCAGGGTATATAGTCGGGGGCAGGCACAGCAGCAGGGCACATACATAGTGCAGTGATGCAGTGACTAGTTACCCTGGTTAGTCTGGGAGGTTGTTTTCATGTTATGTGGTGGGGGGTGGGTTGCTCTGTGACTTTGTGGCAGGGGAGGGCAGTTACAGATCTTAAGCGGCGGTCCTTAGGCAGGATCACAGAGCCACACAGCAGGGGATCTGTAACCGTCCTCCCCCTGCCACAAAGTCACATAGACCCCCCCATACACACAGTCCCTATCAGGAGGGGTGACAGGCTCCGTTGAAACAACCATCCCACCGCAGCGGAGCCTGTCAATCCTTGAGTTTAGAAGCTGCATTCGCGCCACTACAGTACACCCGCTCCGCACCACAGTCTGCGTCCCAGTTTTAAAAAATTCCCGCGAATACAGTATTAAAGAAAACGGTGTGCTTTAACAAAGTAGAACTATTTTTATTTTGAAACGTGTGTTGGAAGTGGGGTGAAGGGGGTATGTAACTGGATAGGATAGTCAACATTAACTGGGCAAAGAAATGGGGGCAGGTTTAGCTTCTCAATACACAAACTTTAAAGTCACAGGTTACCCTGCTCACTCAGGAACTTTGCTTTCAAAGCCTCCCGGATGCACAGCGCTTCCCGCTGGTCTCTTCTAATCGCCCGGCTGTCTGGCTGTGAGTAATCAGCAGCCAGGCTATTTTCCTCAACCTCCCACCCCGCCATAAAGGTCTCCCCCTTGCTCTCACAGAGATTGTGGAGCACACAGCAAGCTGCAATAACAATGGGGATATTGGTTTCGCTGAGATCACAGCGAGTCAGTAAGCTTCTCCATCTCCCCTTGAGACGGCCAAAAGCACACTCCACCACCATTCTGCACTTGCTCAGCCGGTAGTTGAAGAGTTCTTTTTCAGTGTCCAGGGCGCCAGTATAGGGCTTCATGAGCCAGGGCATTAGCGGGTAGGCTGGGTCCCCGAGGATGACTATAGGCATCTCCACATCCCCAAGAGTTATTTTGTGGTCCGGGAAGTAAATACCTTGCTGCAGCCGTCTAAACAGACCAGAGTTCCTGAAAACACGAGCGTCATGAACCTTGCCCGGCCATCCCACGTAGATGTTGGTAAAACGTCCCCTGTGGTCCACCAGTGCTTGCAGCACCATGGAAAAGTAGCCCTTTCTGTTAATGTACTGGCTGGCCTGGTGTTCCGGTGCCAGGATAGGGATATGAGTTCCATCTATGGCCCCACCGCAGTTTGGGAATCCCATCGCTGCGAAGCCATCTATGATCGCCTCCACGTTTCCCAGGGTGACTACCTTTGGCAGCAGTACATCAACGATTGCCTTGGCTACTTGCATCACAACAACCCCCACGGTAGATTTGCCCACCCCAAACTGGTTCGCGACTGACCGGTAGCTGTCTGGCGTTGCAAGCTTCCACAGGGCTATGGCCACTCGCTTCTGGACAGTCAGGGCTGCTCGCATCCGGGTGTCATTGCGCTTCAGGGCAGGGGACAGCAACTCACAAAGTTCCAGGAAAGTTCCCTTCCGCATGCGAAAGTTTCGCAGCCACTGGGATTCATCCCAGACCTGCAGCACTATGCGGTCCCACCACTCAGTGCTTGTTTCCCGTGCCCAGAATCTCCTTTCGACGGCATCAACATGACCCATTGCCACCGTGATGTTCTCGGCGCTGGGTCCCCTGCTTTCTGAGAGGTCTGTGCTACTCTCAGACTTCAGGCCATCACCGCGTTGACGTAGCCTCCTCGCCTGACTTTTCTGCATCTGCCTCAGGGAAAGGTGTATGATAAGTTGCGAGGCGTTGAGAGCGGCCACAACTGCAGTGATGGTTGCAGCAGGCTCCATGCTCGCAGTGCTGTGGCGTCCGCGCTGTCACTGACTAGAAAAGTGCGCGAACTGATTTCCCGCCGGCGCTTTCAGGGAGGGAGGGCGGGAGTGATGGACGGATGACGACAGTTACCCAAAAGCACCCTGGACACCTTTTTTTTACCCAGAAGGCATTTGCGGCTCCACCCAGAATTCCAATGGGCAGCGGGGACTCCGGGAACTGTGGGATAGCTGACCACAGTGCACCACTTCCAATGTCGACGCTTTCCCCGTTAGTGTGGACTCACAAAGTCGAATTACTGTCCTTAGTGTGGACACACACGTTCGACTTTGCAATATCGATTCCAAAAATTCGATTTAAGTAAAATCGAACTACTCTCTTAGTGTAGACAAGGCCTAATTGACAGCATCACTGAGCAAATTTCAAAAAGATCTTTGAACAACTGTTAGACAGCTATAACATTCAGTCACTGGATTTGAAACGGGAAAGTTTCCATAGGTCTCAAGATCCACTAGTTCAAATCCATCTCATTTCAGCAATGATAGAATAAATCTAAATAAGCTAATGGGCTATCTGAAATGAATTGCCCCAGTTCCTAACGAACAGGTATGCACATAGCAGAAATCATCATAGGGAGTAATATCTTGGTTGGCAGACTCTGCCGAAAGGCCACAAATTGAATGAGCATGGAAGCTGACCTGCCGTCAGTCCTAAGGGTGCATGCTCCAGGCTATGGGAGGGAGAGGCATGTTAGTAAGGCAGAATTGGGGAAGCTTGCTGTAATTGTTCTGTGGATAAAATAAGTGCATCCTTCTCCAGGGAGGTCATTTGTGCACCTTTCATGAGTGCCACATTTGCTAAAAATGGCTGTAAAACTCCGGTTACAGTTATTTAAAGGAACAGGCAATCAGTCCCCATACTAAAATTCCCCTAATTCAAAGCAGGTCACCATGAGTGATACCACTGTGATGAGGATTACAGAGGCAGAGAAAGACCGCATGCTGCGTGAATGCCAGCAAACACCAGGGCCGTATGCCACCATGCTTTACCAGGCAATGATACCGGAGTACCTGCTGCTAGCCTGGCGCGGAAAAGTTTCCTACCATGGAGGAGGCAATAAGGCCGCTCTCCCCAGGAACCTGATGCAAAGGCTTTCACATTACCTCCAGGAGAGCTTCGTGTAGATGTCCCTGGAGGATTTCTACTCTATCCCCAGACATGTTAACAGACTTTTCCAGTAGCTGCACTGGCAAGGACTAAAAAGTTAAGTGCCTAGGGCAAACTAATAATTAAAAACCCATTGCTAACATACCATGCCTATTCTATTTAAAATAAATGTTTAAAACACTTACCTACTGATGTTTCCCCTGATTCATGGTCCGGGTTACCGCCTTGGGAGGGTTGGTAGGGGATCTCCGTGAGGGTGATGAAGAGATCCTGGCTGTCGGGGAAATCAGCGTTGAAAGCGCTGTCGACTGCCTGGTCCTCCTCATCTCCTTCCTCATCTTCCCTGTCCGCGAACAGCTCCGAGGAAGTGGCTGTTGACAATAACCCATCGTCAGAGTCCACGGACAGTGGTGGGGTAGTGGTGGCGGCTGCACCTAGAATGGAATGCAGTGCCTCGTAGAAACGGTATGTCTAGGGCTGGGATCCGGAGCGTCTGTTTGACTCTTTGGTCTTCTGGTACACTTGTCTCAGCTCCTTGATTTTCACGCGGCACTGCATTGCATCCCGGCTGTATCCTCTCTCTGTCATGGCTTTTGAGATCTACTTGTAGATCTTTGCATTCCATCTTTTCGATCGCAGCTCTGAAAGCACGGACTCATCGCCTCACACAGCTATCAGATCCAAGACTTCCCAATCAGTCCATGCTGGGGCCCTCTTTCTATTCAGCGATTGCATGGTCACCTCTGCTGGAGAGCTCTGCATCGTTGCCAGTGCTGCTGAGCTCGCCACGATGTCCAAACAGGAAATGAAATTCAAACTGGCCAGACAGGAAAAGGAATTCAAATTTTCCCAGGGCTTTTCCTGTGTGGCTGGTCAGAGCATCCGAGCTCGAACTGCTGTCCAGAGCGTCAACAGAGTGGTGCATTGTGGGATAGCTCCCGGAGCTATTAGCGTCGAATTCCGTCCACACTAAACCTAATTCGACATGGCCATGTCGAATTTAGCGCTACTCCCCTCGTCGGGGAGGAGTACGGAAATCGATTTAAAGAGACCTCTATGTCGAAATAAATAGCTTCGTTGTGTGGATGGGTGCAGGGTTAATTTGAATTAACGCTGCTAAATTCAACATAACCTCCTAGTGTAGACCAGGCCTAGGTCTCAGCTTTCCCTCATATATAAATTACATACCCACAGTGATGTCTTTTTTGACTTATCCAACTGCTGCAGCTGAATGTCTTTGGCTGAGATTTGGGGATAGATGAGAGCTACCTGACTCAGAATCAGGTCAGAAAAGAGTGAGGTAATGGTAGGTTGAGGAACCAACTAGAAGAGCTGGAAGAGAGTCAGTCAGTCTCTTTAAGAGAGCGTGTGTGCCCATGATTTTGAGTTCATGACTTGGAGGTGGGTGTCTTATTAAACGCACAGCTGCCTTTAGATGACTGAGAAGACACTGTGGTCAGGATTGCTTTTTCCATCTGTCTCTGGCTAGCAGGTTGTGGGTTTTATTTTTTTTTGGATGCGACTCTAACTAGTATCATCAATGGCTTTGTCATCTTGTGATTAAACTACTGCAAAGTGCTGCACAAGGGAAATTTGGAAATTGGAGCTAGGGCAAAATGCAGTTGACAAATTATTGTGTTGAATATAGTACTGGAAACACAATATACTGGTGCTCTACAATCTGCAGTTTTTGCGTGTTTGGGTTCTGGGTAGAGTTTAAGATGTTGATTTCAACCTATAAAGCTGTAGATGCAAGAGATCAGTCTCTCCTTGTGAGACAATGCTGAAGCTGGGGCCTGTGTGCATGGGTACCCATTCAGGAGAAACTTTGATGTATAAGAGAGGGAGCTGCTGATAGGATATTCTCCATGAAGGCCCCTCAGCTTTGGAATTCACTTTCCTGAGTCTGAAATAGCCCTGATTTATTGACCTTTAAGTCACACTACAAATCCCATCTGTTTTTGCAGGCATTTACAGAGGGTTAAGGGCTTGGGGAACATAGGGTTAAGAGGCAATGAAGGAATTTATTTATTTGGCTAGCTGATTCAATTGTATTTTTTTAAGTATAATGTAATATTTGTAATTGCTGTGGAAGTGCCTCTGGCAATTGGATAGGCACTCTTCTGTGTGCAATAAATCTAAATAAAATAATGTTCGAGGGACTTAAAGATCACCTCATTTATTAATCAAAATGAAACTTAAGAGCAACATGGTCACAGTTGAATCTATATATAGGAGCTTAGAGCTTCAGTGTGGTCATAGAAAGTCCATATGCCCTGCAATACACCCAGAGGAGCTGGGGACTTTTTCCCCCTTAAGTGAGTTTGCACAGGTATCTGCAAGGGCATAGTTTGACTTACATCGTCTTCATTATTGGCAATGAGGCACAAGATGGAAACAACCCAACTTGACTGTCAGAGCCCAAGATGAGTTTGCTGGGCACATTTTGATGGAGACATTGGGGAGACACTAACTGTGGAGCCCCATGATTCCATTTTACAGGTTCATTTTTCAAGACAGAACTGCCCTTTAAATGACATACCTAAACCCATACCATAAATCTGTATTAGAGCTGAGATCCTGGCTCTCAGTCCTGGGCTTGCTCTGCTAACCCACACTGAGATAAACCTGTTTGAGGTGAAGAGGGAGCTTGGACATGAGGGGATTAGCAGGGAACCTGTCCTGACTTATTAATGGAAACTTTTGAAAACAGAGAGCCATAGTAATTTGTTAATTTTTTCCCATGCAGAAACAATTTGTGTGCAGCAGAGTCATTCTCTGGAAAACATTTCTTGAATTTATCTTCTTTAATTATCACTCTTCTTTAACAGCATCTGGTTTTGATTTTTTATTAGAAAGTTTGCATGTTTGAACCGGGCCTGGGTGGTGGTTCATTTTTCCTTGTTTCCATTTTCTACTGAGTTGGTTCTTCCCATGGTGGGAAGAGATTTAGCCTGGCTTTTTTTCCCCACTAGGCACAATAAATCATACAAATATTCTACTGTAACATTATTACCATGTAAGCATGCTCATGTACATATCCTGCAGCTTACTTAATATATTTACTTGGGGTTAGGAAGCCAAGCATTTCAAAGAGCAGATTTGGTTCCCGTTGTGAAGATAGACATATGGCTTATGGGAGGATGTGCAGCTTGGCCAAGATTTTCAAAAGTGACAAGTGATTGCTTACCTCAATGTTTGGGCACCCATCTTGAGACACCTTTAAAGGGGCCTGATTTTGAAAGGGTGAATGCTCAGTATTTTCTGAAACGTGGGCCCATGTAATGTGTCTGAGCTTGCGTACTCAAAAATGGAGGCACTTGGAATCACTTTTGAAAATCTTGGCCATTGCTTTCATGAACAACAACAGATAGAACAGTGAAGGTCTCTGTTGGCTGGCACATTCCTTCTCTGGTGTTTTTCAAGGTCTGTTAAGTAAACAAGGTGTTTCTTAGGCAATTCAGTAATCACGCCCCTGTTGTATTTTGCTCTGGTTCTGTGTACAACGAACCCCCTCTTCTCTGGCATAAATGCTCTGATCATCAAAGTGACAAATAACCATAACATCTCTTATAAATGAACCCACTGGAGAATAGTAAACAACCTGAAACAAGAAGCAGCTTGTTCCCAATCAGAGAGTGCAAAAAAAGGGTATGCTTTATAAAATAATTACAAATATGTGCTGCAAACATTTTAGAGTGACCTGGCAGAATATAAGGGATTAAAAACAGCACCACAAAAGCAAACAGTGTATCAGGGCTTTGGCCAGAAAGGAAAAAATGTCAGTGGCTGCTGAGGGTTCTCAGAGCTTTACAGGACTGTAGTCTCCTTCCAGTGGGGCCTGCTTATTCCACATGCTGTATTTGGATCTATGGAGTATACTTAGCTCAGTATGGTCTGCCTGTTTTCCCTATCGTGCAATGTTTTCTTCTGGTTGAGCAGAATTATGGTCAGTGAGGTAAGGATGAATTAAAGATGACGTAGCAGTCACTAGTCCTTAAAGATGTAAACCAGTGAATGGTTACTGCTGCCCTGTAAGGAATCTACGCTGCCTCACTGATGCCTATGCCTAACGTCTATTTATGATAATAGGTGTTTCGGGGTTCATCAAATGAAGATGAAAACTCTGACTATGTGATTTCTCTTGTAATCTAGGGCTATGAAAAAACTGAAGACCAAGCACAAAGGTCTTTACTCAGTTTTTATTCGGGCACGTTCCCTTTGACGTCAGTGGGCTTTGTCTGAGTAAGCAGTTCAGAATTTGGTCATAGATAAGGAGACTGCTAATTCAAACACAGCATGAGGGTTGTTTTAGATTAAAAGTAAAACAAGTTTATTAACAAAAAGAGGATTTTAAGTGGGTTTCAGTATAAGGGATAAAGTCAGAAATGATTACAAGCAAATAAAAGTGAAAAACACTTTTTAGTGACTAAGACTTAACAGAGCTACAGTCTTGGTTCAAGGTAAGGTTCTTACCACACTTCTTACCCCCAAGACTGACACACCCCATTGGTCAGGACCTCCCACAAAGTTCAAAGTGCTCAGTTCCTTTGTCTTCTTAGGTGAAAGATAATTTGGGTTTCTTTGCCCCTCTCTTTTATAGTCCAGTGAACTTTTGAAATGTATCCTTCTCAAAGTTCAGTGCCCCTGCTGTGGGGAAATGTTCCATGGAGAAGGTTCCATGCTGGTTTCTTCCCTGCGGGTGCTTTTTACAATGCAAATTGATCTGTCTCTGCAGCCTCCGATATGCCAATGAATGACCACTTGACTCTGATTGCCAAATGTCCGTGATTTCACCTGGATGGAGGCATCAGCCTTTACTTTGTCTGGAAATAACCTGTTTACCCACTCCCCAGACTTGTCTGGTTCCAACACATTTTAGTCCCATATTTTCTTCACATTTGTACAGTCCTTTGGGTGTTTAATGTACATACACCATAGAAGATCATTAATGATCAGTGTGTTATACTGGCTTTCCAATGATACCTAACATGACACTCATTAGATACAGACTACTAAGTGAATTGGGGTACATGAACAGATCAGGCCAGCTGAAACTCACTAACTGATACCAGAGAGCCCCTTGCCTTTTGGCACTGGGATTTTTTTTTATGGTCACAATTATAATTAGTCACACATCATGAATAATGGATAAGAAATAACATATACACACATACCCTCTGAATATTATACTCATAACAAACTGTGAACAAACAATCCATAGGCTGCAATTTCTTCAAAGGTTTTATTGAATAATTTTAAATAGGGAACACATTTGGACACACTATAGACAATTTAAACACCAAAAGAGCAGATAGATTTGCCAAATAAATAATTGTGTATAGTTCACCCAGCTCTAAGCCCTGTAGAAGGTGAAACTGGTCAGCTCAGAGGATTAATCATGAACATGAAGCCTACTGTGACAGACCCAGACCAGTGGGGTACAGGAGTCTGGTAGAGGGCAAATATACTGGTCACTGGATGAGTAGTTTTCTGTTCCCTGAGTGACCAGAGTAGGGGCTGCACTAGAGTAATCAGGAACCTGCTAGAACCAGTTAAGGCAGGCAGGCTAATTAGGACACCTGGAGCCAATTAAGAAGCTTCTAGAATCAATTAAGGCACGCTAATCAGGGCACCTGGGTTTTATAAAGGAGTTCACTTCAGTTTGTGTGAGGAGTGTGAGGAGCTGGGAGCAAGAGGCGCAAGGAGCTGAGAGTGAGAGGGTGTGCTGCTGGAGGACTGAGGAGCACAAGCATTATCAGACACTAGAAGGAAGGTCCTGTGGTGAGAATAAGGAAGGTGTTTGGAGGAGGCCATGGGAAAGTAGCCCAGGGAGTTGTAGCTGTCATGCAGCTGTTACAGGAGGCACTATAGACAGCTGCAGTCCACAGGGCCCTGGGCTGGAACCCGGAGTAGAGGGCGGGCCCGGGTTCCCCCCAAACTCCCAATTGACGTGCACTGTGGGTACTCCCAGAGGGGAAGGTCTCTGGGCTGTTCCCCAATCCACATGGTGAATCTCTGAGGCAAGAAAATCCGCCAATAAGCGCAGGACCCACCAAGATAGAGGAGGAACTTTGTCACACTGGTGTCAGGGGTGGGATCTTGGGGTGCACAGCGCGGCGGAAGAAGGAGGGTGATTTAAACAAAAAACAAAACAGAAAAAGGGAGAGGGTTTATTTTTTTTCACCACAATGGATGACGTAGTGCGGGCACTGATACAAGCTATGGCGGCCCAGCAGGAGGCTACCCGTGTCCAGGCAGCCGCCCAACAGGAGGCAGGGCTTCTGCAGCAAGAGACTAATCGCCTGCTGATGGACCAGGCTACTCAAGACCGAGCTATGTTGCAGGAACTGGTAAACTAGGTAAAGTCCCTTACAGAGCTGAATCGCGGCCATGATGGGACGTGACTCATACGGGCCAGCCATTGGCTGCAGAAAATGACACGTGAGGATGATGTAGAGACATACCTTCTGGCCTTTGAGAGGACAGCCCTACGGGAGGCCTGGCCTCGAGATCAGTGGTCTGGCATCCTTGCCCTATTCCTGTGTGGGGAGGCCCAGAAGGCCTACCATGATCTGCCTGAAGAGGCTGCGGCAGACTACCCCCAGCTGAAAGCAAAGATCCAGGCCAGATTTGGGTTAACGACAGCAATGCAGGCCCAGCGGTATCATGGTTAGAGGTATCAGGAAGACAAAACCCCGCGGTCCCAATTGTATGACCTCATCCATCTCGCACGAAAGTGGTTGCAAACAGAGTCCCGGAGTCCGGAAGAGATACTAGCGGTTCTTGTCATCAACTGATACATGAGGGGACTACCACCAGACCTTCGTGCCTGGGTAAGCCAGAACGAACCCTCCACCTATGACGAGGTTGTCGCCCTGGTAGAGAGGTGAAGGACAGCGAGGGAGTTGACCCGACCAGTTAAGGAAGAGGCACCCCAGGTTAAACTGGCAGCACCAAGCCCTAAAGTTCGGGTGACTGGGCCACCAGGAGGGCCCAGGTGGAAAAAGAGAGAGGCTGAAGGCCCATTAGAGGCCACAAAGAGTCGGAGGACTGAGGGAGAAGAGGATCGTAATGTTAGACTGCCCAAACCAAGAGACCGGGGAATGCCTAGGGCTCCATACAGATGTTATGCCTGCGGGGAGTGGGGACACATAGCTGCACAGTGTCCCAATGCTGAGGAGCCTATGCAGTGTAACCTGGGGAACTGGGCAGATCTATGCTCCCTAATCCACCTTGTGGGGGTCTCACTAACCCCACACATATATACCAGACCAGTGAAACTAAATGGGATAGGGACCACGGCACTGGTTGATTCGGGGAGTGCTATCACGCTTATCTCAGGGAAGCTCGTGAAGCGTAGTCAGCTGCTGCAGGCTAAACGTACGGGGATAACACGTGTCCATGGGACAGTTAGTTACTACCCCACCACCCCAGTAAAAATCGAGATCCAAGGGAACACTACTGAGGTAGCAGTAGGTGTAGTCCCTAAACTCCCCTACCCGGTGCGCATAGGGAGGGACTTCCCAGGGTTTGGAAACTTACTCCCAGTAGGGGGATTGGAGAAAGATGGGGACCCTAAAATTGATGAGGCATCCACAGCAGACTGTCAACCCCCAATCTTCTCTGAAATATCCCCAGATTTGTTCTCCACTCCCAGACAGGGTAGAAAGACAAAAAGGGAAAGAAGGGCAGCTAAGGCCTTGGGAACCCGAATACTGACCCAAAGCCAGAGGGTCGCTCTTGTAGGTAGGCGGACCTGCGCAGCTGAAAAGGAGGCCACGCAGGAGGGAGAAGCACCTGAGTCTGACCCCCACCCTAATGCTTCTGACCCAGTAGAGGCAACAGAGACTGGGCCCCTAGATCTTGGGAAGATTAGCCCCGGGAGAGGAAATTTTGGACGGGACTAGGCAGAAGACCCAAGGTATGACAACATTAGGAAGGAGGTGACTGAAATAGATGGGGTCCCAGTGGAAGGAAAAACCCAGGGACCAGGACCCTACTTCATAATGAAGAAGGATCTCTTATACCGGGTTGCACCAGTACAGGGGCAGAAGGTACAGCAGATCCTAGTACCTCAAAAACACCAGACGCTGTATTAAGTCTTGCTCATAGTCATCTTTCTGGGGGGCATTTGGGGGTAGAGAAGACCCTGGCACGAGTCCTTCAGGCGAGCTGGCCTTACAGCAAACCCTGCCAAATGTGCTGTAGGGTTTACAGAGGCCAAATATCTTGGCTACATTGTGGGAAAAGGTCTGGTAAAACCCCAAGTGAACAAGTTAGAGGCTATCCAAAATTGGCCCCGACCTAGTCGCAAGAAACAAGTCCAGGCATTCCTAGGTGTGGTGGGGTATTATCGACGATTTATCCCCCACTTTGCCACAAGGGCAAGCTCCCTGACAGACTAGTGAAAGCCCGTGGACCTGATCTGGTGAGATGGTCTGACGCAGCAGAGGAAGCATTCACAGACCTATGGACTGCCCTCTGCAGTAACCCTGTACTGATAGCCCCTGATTTCACCAAGGAGTTTATCCTGCAGATGGATGCGTCGGAAGTAGGGTTGGGGGCCTTTCTATCACAGATGGTTGGAGAGGAGGAATACCCAATTCTATATCTCAGTTGGAAACTCCTTCCAAGGGAACAAAAATATGCAGTGGTGGAGAGAGAATGCCTCGCTGTAAAATGGGCCATGGAAACATTGCGCTACTACCTGCTCGGGTGCAGATTTGTCCTCGTGACCGACCATGCCCCTCTTCAATGGATGCAGCGGAACAAGGAGAAGAACACAAGGGTGACCAGATGGTTCTTATCCCTCCAACCTTTCCAGTTCCGTGTGCAACACAGAGCAGGGAGCCGTCATGGCAACGCTGATGGCTTGTCACGTGTGCACTGTCTGGCGTCCCAAGCTGCCCAACCCCTTGGCATTGAGCAGGGGGGAGGGATATGTGACAGACCCAGACCAGTGGGGTACAGGAGTCTGGTAGAGGGCAAATATACTGGTCACTGGATGAGTAGCTTTCTGTTCCCTGAGTGACCAGAGCAGGGGCTGTACTGGAGTACTCAGGAACCTGCTAGAACCAGTTAAGGCAGGCAGGCTAATTAGGACACCTGGAGCCAATTAAGAAGAAGCTTCTAGAATCAATTAAGGCACACTAATCAGGGCACCTGGGTTTTAAAAAGAAGCTCACTTCAGTTTGTGTGAGGAGCTGGGAGCAAGAGGCGCAAGGAGCTGAGAGTGAGAGGGTGAGGGTGTGCTACTGGAGGACTGAGGAGCACAAGCGTTATCAGACACTAGGAGGAAGGTCCTATGGTGAGAATAAGGGAGGTGTTTGGAGGAGGCCATGGGAAAGTAGCCCAGGGAGTTGTAGCTGTCATGCAGCTGTTACAGGAGACACTATAGGCAGCAGTCCACAGGGCCCTGGGCTGGAACCCAACCCACATGGTGAATCTCTGAGGCAAGAAAATCCGCCAATAAGCGCAGGACCCACCAAGATAGAGGAGGAACTTTGTCACACTACAAAAGATGTGAAAGCAGTCCAGGTCCTTAGCCAATGAATGTTGCTAAGACTTTTTCAATGAACTGTGTGAAATAAGTTGGGAGAGAGTCTCAGTGCAATTCCTAGTGGACATAAGTTCTATGTCCACTTCACAATCTCCCTCCCCCCACATCCTTCTCAAAAAACTGGCACTTTTACTGAGATTTGGTAGAGAGCCCAAGGGATAAATGGACATGGAAATTGAACTGCTCTTTCTCCTCTGGCTGTGTTTTGCCCAGGCCAGGTTGGAGGTACATTGACAAGACAGTGTGGGGAAGTTTGCACTGCATTGCTGTTGTCCTGTTTGTACCTGTTCTGTCAATTGAACAGAGAACTTCAGCTTCCCAGGCTATCAGACTGACATCTTCAACCCACACACAAATTAATAAAATTAAAAAATCTCTGGCAAATGGTCATACAATTAGACCAAATTGTGCCCGGTGTTTATTGGGATTGCACATGTATAAATTGGGGCAGATTTTGGCCCTATGAACAGGCAATAACTGTAAACTTAAAAACATAACATTTCCTGCACATTTTAATAGGATTTTACCTTCATCATCAGACATGCTGGATGGTTTAGTTGAGTTTCCAAATTGCCAGGGCTCACATGAGAGCAGTGGAATCTTTTACTTTCCCGTCTGTTGCAGGCTACACTACTCACCCATCAGAGAGGAATTTTTCCATATTGAAGGGGTGTGGAAGGAGTGAAATGTTTTGCCGGAAAGGCATTGGATTATTTCCTAACAAATCAAGGAGCTTGATATCGGTGGTTTGGCGTGTGTGTTACTGCCAGCTTGTCTCCTCATAACACAGAATCTGTGAGAGAGAGATGGTCACCACAGGGGATGTACAGGCACGTGGCAGATTGGTGCACTTCACCCAGGTATTTTTCTCTGGTTTCTTATGAATTCATTTACACTGGAATCCTACAAAGAAGACATAGGGCATATAGTTCCATCCCTTTGGCTATGCAGGATTGTTTCCTATACTATATTCATCACTATCTAGTTTTGATTGATTGTGGTAATGGGGCTTCCAGAACTTCATTTGGGGAAACTATTCTACAGTTTAATAGACCTCACTACTGTTGAATGCTTTCCCTTATATTCAGTGTTAATTCCAAGTAGTTGAAGCATTCCTATAGATTCAAAGTGCTGCTGCCAAAATCTTTTCCCTCACTTATTTTTTTGACCACATCACACCTTTGAATCCCTTCACCAGCTCCTCCTTGCTCTGTGAATCAAGCTGCAGCTTTGTCTTTGCATTCGAGGCCGTGCATCACTCAGCCCCTACCTTATTCTCTGACTTTGCCTCCATTTGTATTTCCCCACCCCGAAACACATCCCCTCTATTCCACCAGTGGAACCAGCCGTGATGTGTCGTTAGCTCCATTCTCCGGCTCCCATCTCCATGCTTTCTTCCATGCTGCTCCCTAGGTCTATGCTTCCCAAACTTCACTCTCCTCCTTCAAATCAAATTTCTCTTTAAAACTCACTTCTACCACCATGCCTACAAATGAGGAAAGAAATAATAACTAATAGTAAGACATCTAAATTTCAGATCCCTCAAGATATGTTCATGCCTTATTGAAAAACCAAACAATCTCATTGGCATGCACGTCCTTCCTCTCCTCTGTCTCCATTTTTGGCCCTTTATGACTCTCACTGAATTGTGGGCTGTTCCAGGCAGGGACCATGTCTGTACTTGTTTTGTGAAGGGCCTACTACACTGCCTCAGAAATAATAAAAGCTTTGCATTAAATCTAACTGGATGGTGCTTATATTTCCTGGCATCTCAACTTGCTGGCTTCACTCATGATTAACTGCTGGTCAGTCCTGTGATCCAAAGCTCTGGGTTGCTCCCTTGCCAAGCTGTAGATCTCTTGGGATTTACTGGCCTAGTTCATTGTCTTGTCCCTCTGTTCCTAGCAGATTTCAGTTGTTCATGTGCACGTTTAAGTGTCTGTTCATTAGAAGAGGTCAGTTCCCACTTTCTACCTAGCTAACATCAGAATCCTTGTGAAGAAACTAAATCCTGTAACCTTGGAGCATTCAGGGGTGAGACTGGAGGTTAATCAGAACGCCAAAGGCTCTGGTTTTAATTGTCATTTAGGGTGCAGCTCATTGATTCATTAAAGTGGGTTTACAGATGACAAATAGGTCAGCTGAGATCTGACCTTCCCTGAAGCAGGAGATGTGTTGCACCAAATCATAATGTGTTTTGAAATTGTTTTTTCTTTTAATTTCCAAATATGCCCTTCTGTCCTATCATACAAAATATGTTAGAACTTATTGGACAAAAATCTTGTCCTGAGTTATATTTATGCTACTCCACTGAAGTCAGTTGATTTGGACTGGGGTTGCTCCAGGTGGCAGTCCCATCCTCCCACTCAGGTAACTGAGTGCAGAACTTGGCCCATTATAGATTTGTAGAGTTTAAGGCCAGAAAAGACCACTAGATCATCTAGTATGACCTCCTGAATATCACAGGCCATTACATTTCACCAGTTACTATTGTACTGAGCCCAATAACTTGTTCGGCTAAAGCATATCTTCCAGAAGGTATCCACCCTTGATCTGAAAACATTGAAGAGACGGAACATCCAACATTTCCCTTGGTAGAGTTTGTTCTTGGTAGTCGTCTTTATTTTCCACACACTATAAACATTTTTTAGCTGCATCCACTTCTGAATTGCTATTATATGCCTTACTATCCTTTTTTTTGGTAGTTGTTTTTCTTCCACTAATGTTCTCCCATGCACCTTTTATATACTGGAATAAACTTTCAGTCCCTCTCTGTACTTTTTCAAGTGGGCCAAGTTATTTATATTGTGGTGATCAGGACTAAAACGGGGATTTAAAATAGAGTCTTTTGTCATACATCATAGTCTCATTACTTCCTCAAGTGTAACCTATTTCAGGTACATAGCCCAGCATTCTAGGTACCAATAGTCAGAGATTTGTTTCAAAATCCTTCTGCATTTGTCATCTCAGGTCATTGGGAAACCTGGAATTTATATAGTGTGGCAAAGTTACAAGGTAAATAACAACTAGCTTTATTGAGCATACTTACTGGGCTTCTACACTGAATCACCTAAAACTTCTAAAGTCTGGGCCCAGCATATACTGGAACTTCAGTAATATCTGGAATGGACTCTCTAGAGGTGGCATCTACTTCTGGTTGTTACAAAGTCTTAATCTGGAGCATAGATGGAATCTTTCAAAAGTCTCTATTTTTCCCCACACTGGATAAGAATAACTCCTACTGAGGTCAGTCAGAATTATTTGACTACTGCAGAGCATAGAATAGGACCTGGGATATCATAGGTCAATCCCATTTATTTAAAGCTAAACATTAGCTTTATATATATATGAAGATTTTCATCTCTGGAATTCAACACAGCCAGATGACTCACAGGCTGCAAGAGTTCCAGTTTTGAATGACTTTATTTTGTGGGGAGCTTTTGTTCTGTAGGGATGTTTTTACTTATTATGTCAGATAAATTTTGTTGTTATTCAGTACTAAAGCCAGTTACCACTGTCTGCATGAGAAAACACTACCTCTCTGCCGACTGACGTGCCAAATAGATGTGTTAATATATGGCCATATGTGAATACTCCATCTGGAGTCTATATTGTGGGGTATGGATTGAATGATACGCAGAATAAGTGTCAATAGTTTACTGAAATACTCAGATATGGACATACACACACACACACACACACACACACATATATATATATATATATATATATATATATATATATATATATATATATATATATATATATATATATATATATATAGGCTTCCTGATGTGGAAAAGAGACAGTGGCAACTGATAAACAACAAACTCAGGAAGAGTGGATATGGACTGTCAGCTCTGATTGATTTCATATTATGCCACAGCAAAAGGCTGTGAGCATATTGTCACCTTTTATGAACACTCAGGAAATTTTGGGCTAGAGAATTATTTTCTATTTAGGAGAAAAATGAGAGGTCTAAGAGACAGGACTAATACATTATCCTAGTCTACAATACTCACAATACATCCAGTACCTGTAGAATATTTTGGAGCAGAGATAGATACTAAAGAGCAAAACCAGCACAGTTAATACTCACAAATTATCTTACTTAGGACAAATTTCCTTCCTTTCAGCCAGCTGGCACACAGTTCTGCCTCAGTTCTGTACAACTTGTCTATCTTCAAGGGCTGCATTGCATACTTAAACTCATCTTCTGAAAAACCATTTGTCAGATACTGAATTGTCTTACGTCTCTACCCCCTCGCCTTGGATCTTCTCTGCCTGAGACTGCTGTGCAATATAAAGGGTAGCTACTTGAACTCAAGTTTCTCAGTGGTTCTCATTCAATTTCAGAACACCTGATGGCAAAGACAATGGCCAGTGAAATGTTTTCTGTACTACACACTTTTGCCAACATTTTTGCTGGCTGGTCATTACTAACAATACCAGCTCTTCATTGAGAGATTCTTGACTGAATAGTACTTTCGGTTTTAGAGTCTAAAGCATTGTAGCATGTATTGATATCCTGCTTGTCAATGATATTACTTTGAGTTTCTTGAGCAAAAGTCACAAAAGTATAAGTTTAGAGTATTTTATTACATACAAAAAAAGCATTTACCCGGCATACATCAAATTCCCATATATCTTGGTATTTACTAAAAGCTATTGTCATGGGAAAATACTATGATGGAGAGGAAGAACTATCTTATGGATGAGTCAATGGCTTGGAGTACAAGATATTGTGTTCCTTTACCATCTTCCTGTGTGATCTTGCATAAGTCACTCAGTCTTTTCATGCCTCAATTTTCCTTTTGTAAAATGGGAATAATACTTCCTTATCTCACCTGAGTGGTGTTGTTAATTATGTTTATTATGGTAGTGCATATGGTGAGGATGAATTAATTAAATGTTTGTGAGGCACTCGTACTATGGTAATAAGAGTCATATGAGTATTTTGATGGATGGATTGGGTATGTGTGTATGTGTATGACACATACGTGGATAGATTCACATACAGTCGGTGCATCTAGATATTTATATAATATATGCATACACATTTTCTTCTTTAAAATGTTTAACTTTTGTTTAAATACGTCTAACTATATTATTCTAATGTAAAGGTAAAGAGTCCTGAAGTATCACAGATGAATTTATGACTAAAAATGCTCTTTCCATCTGGACAATACATTTATTTTCAAGAGAAATGATCTTTTCTCACTGTGCAATCTTTATTAGGGTCTTCCATGATTAATTCTGGAACAGTCCCACAAAGGGGTAGCTCTCCAAATACAGCACTCTCTGCACTCACTCTCACAGGGATTTTTTATTTATTTCTTTTTCAAAAGATATTTCATTCGGAGAATCCCTGCTGAGCTTTTTATTGCAGAAAATTAGGGCTCATAAATCGCCCCTCAGAAAACTATAAATTCAGTACAATTGAAACATTCCATGGGCAGCGCTTGGCTCTTTGATGAAATCACTCCTTTTTCTTGTATAATTTATGAGCTTTTATTCAGCATGGGGGGATTTATGCCTTTAAATTGCACACCAGGGTTTTATTGAATATAATTTGCTAGCAAATTTATATGAGCCAAATATATTGCATTTTATCTGCAATTATGAGCAATAAAATTGATGGAGCTTTACTTTTCATTTTCCTCTGGCAAGCAGAGGAAGCATGAGTTTATCCTGAATTTGGAGTGGAGTTTCTTAGGAATACACGTGTACAGCTTAAAAAAAAAATCAAAGGGCAAAGAGTGAAGGCTGAAAGGCAGAGATGCCATTTTGGAAAAGTTTTTATGGCGAGTAAGATGCACCTCCAGTGCTCCAAGAGGGTAAAAAGCACTTGGGACATGAATGAAGTCAATGACTCCTACTGACTTCAATGGGCTTTGGATCAGGACTTTGTAAGGTAAGCCGGGGATAACCTGTCTCAAGGCAGCTTTCTGAAAATATATCCCAGTTGGTGCAACCTGGTGTATTCCAAAAGTGTGTGTGGGGGGGGGATTGCCTTTCTGTGCTATTTTTATTGTATCTAAATTGTGCTTATTTTTGTGGGCCTTATTTTCTAAGCATTTTTCCTATAGACACAAAATGAGAGAAAAGTCAGAATAGTATCAAGTTCTTTGAGACAGGACTGTCTTCTAATAGATGTCTGTAAAGTGCCCGGCACACTAAGGCCCTGATTCTCTCCTGAGGTCGCTAGGCACTATCATAATACATATAAATAATGGCCAAGATTTTCAAAAGTTATTTCCTTAAAGTTAGTTTTCTAAACCCTTATTTAGGCATCTAAAAGGAAGTGGCCCAATCTTCACCAGTGCTGAGTGGCCAATGACTCCAATGGGAGCTGCTTTGCGCTTTTGAAAGTTTAGGTGCCCAATTTAAGGCACCCACTTCTGAAAATCGGAGTGAGATCGTCACACCCACTCCTGACCCTTTATACCAGGTGAACGGCTGCAGTGGCATAAATCACATGGAGCATTATTATTAATAGTAGAAGTGTTGCGGTAGCCCTAGGAGCCCCGGTCATGGACCAGGGCCCTATTGTGCTAGTGCTGTATAATCCCAGAGTCTTCTACCGGAGAAGCTTGGAGGAGATATCAGAATGAACCGATAGTCAGGACAGATTAAACTAAGTTAGATGTAATTATAGTTTACAATGCACATTCCAGTGAATATAGAGCAGCTTGTTTGCTTCTTATAATTCACTCTATCAGCCTTATGCGTTCATATCATGCCTTTGGCAGTGGCCCATGTCAATTTTAAAAGACTGAAAAGAAAACGAGAAACCAAAGCATGGAGTGGCAAAACTGAAGGGACTTCCACAGTTTTCATTCCGACCTTGTTCAGAGAAACTCCCCTTGCTTTTCCTGAAAGTTTGCCCCAGCAAGCAATGAAAGGAAAATTGGAGCTATGGGGATAATTTCCTTTGATTCTCTGAATGCAGTGTCCCCTCCATGCTCTGATTACCCACTGTCCTGTGTGGCTGTCAAACTTCCCCTTTTAAAGCATCTCCTGCAGGTCTTGGGTGCTGCTCTTTGAGAATGGGAGGGCTGGGGTATACACTCATTATTTTCCAACACTCAGAAACAATTCTGCCAAAATACTATAGTAGAACCTCAGAGTTATGAAGACCAGAATTATGAAATGACCAATCAACCACACACCTCATTTGAAACTGGAAATACACAATCAGGCAGCAGCAGAGACACACACACAAGAGCAAATACAGTACAGTACGGTGTTAAATGTAAACTACTAAAAAAAAAGGGAAAGCAGCATCTTCTTCTGCATAGTAAAGTTTCAAAGCTGCACTAAATCAATGTTCAGCTGTAAACTTCTGAAAGAACAGCCCTTATGTTTTGTTCAGATTTATGAACATTTCAGCATTACGAACAACCTCCATTCCTGAGGTGTCCATAACTCTGAAGTTCTATTGTAATAATATCTCTATCTCAAATATATTTAAGGCTTCCATTTCAGTGATATCTGAGTGCCTCACAGAACCGGCATGAGGTAGGGTAGTATAATTGTTCCCATTTTACAGATGGGAAAATGAGGCAAAGAGATACTAGGTGACTTGCTCAAGATCACGATGTCTGTGCTAGAGCAAGGAATTGAAGCTAGGTCTCCCAGATCCTAGGCTAGCACCGTAACCACTGGACCATCCTTCATTTGGTCTGTTGTCCTTTTCCTGGGCTCCTGCTGCACAGTTGAATCCTTGCCTTCAAATGTGGGACAGATCTACATGGCCCCTTTAGCCACTGTAGAGGCACAGCATTTTGAGCAGGATTGACTTAGCCCCTGGCAGATCCTCACGTGTTTCTCAGACAACCCAGGGAGCTTGGTGGCTGACTTACTTCTTCTGTGCAGGGGTTCACAAAAGGAGGCAAATGTCCCTCTATCCTGAGGGAAGAACTTGGAGGAAACTTTAAAAGGGAAACTTCATGGCTTTTTCCCTCCCTCATTAGCCCCTCACTCAGGTTTTGCTGCAGGATGGGACAATCAGGCCAAACCTCGGAGTTTTACTGCATTCAAAGATCATTAAGGTTGTGATTTAAAATGATCAGATCAAAAGGAAATTCAGAGTTAAGGCCAACATGCTCTTTCTGCTATTTTTCCCACAACAGCATGAGTAAAGGGTGGGGTCTCCGCACTTACATTGAATTTCCTGACTGGCTTGCGCCCATTTTGTGTCTCAGACTTAATGTTATTGAAACATTCTATAGCCTTTGTGTTTAATGTATACAAAGTGGTGAGTGCCAGGGCCATAACAGTGAAATATGACTTTCTTAATGAAATTTCAGTCCCAGCTCATTTCACTTCTGACACTGAGGTGATTGCAAATAAACACTTTCCATAAGAGTCATTTAAATGGCTGCATAAGCAATCTATCAACTACTATAATGCTTAAATAAATAAAAAAAGGAGTAATTCAAGTACAGTATATTACTGCCTGTGGCTTTGTTCCCAATAACCTTTCCCCCCACCCCTTGTCTTTCTAATAGTCAGATTCCCACTGGCAGAAAACAAATCTTTCTCCAAGTTGGAGAATTTTATCAGATTTATCTCTGAATGTCAGCTCAACGTGTAGGAAACAAATGGAGTCAGCAGCATGATTTAAATGAGAAGTCTAACAATTTACAGTCTCCACTGGCTTCTCATAAACCTTATTAATGTTTGGCATCAGGTACCAAGGAACTATAAATAACATTCCAAAAAGAACATTTATATCTGCTTAGCCTCTCGTTATATGTCCTCAACACAGCTTAAATAATGCCAGTAATACCTTCATCATGAGCAGGAAATGAAAAAGTTACCCCATACATGTTTTGTCTTTTAATCAAATATTATTTTCTCCTTAGAACTCTGAAGCTGTTTTTTAGGTTTAATTCATTCAAAACGTATGTCTGCAATTTCCACTTGTTTTTATAAAACCCTTAAAGCTGAATCTAGCCCCATGATTTCTTCACTTGTTTCCCTCTACTCACAGTCCCCGCCCTCCATATAAACTTTGATGCTGCTGTAGGTTTAATTCTCCTCTTGGATACATGTGCAAGTGGGACTCATGGACTTGAATGGGAGCTGTGTGCATGCAGCTAGGGGGGAAATTTGCCCCCAAGTGTCCTAAACTCAGGTATAAATTCAGTGGAGAAGAAGAGGAGAAATATTTACACACACCCATACACTGCCCCACTCCTTCAATACACTCTGTTTAATCTTCTCCCCTTCTCTCCTTTTCCAACTCTTGTCTTTGTGCCCCATGGACTTGGAACAGCCTTGCTTTCTTGCTGGATACTAAAAATCCGCCCCCTCTCCTCCTTCAAACATCTTTCAGCTCACATGGCCTTGCAATGCTGATCTCCATTCTGACACTGTCTGCTCCCAATCTCATGCCTGATCCTTATCATTTTGATTCTCTCTCTCTCTCTCTAAGTTAGAATACAGCTTTTCAGGGCATGGACCTGGTATTTCTAAGGGGTTATAAAGCACTTTCGGCAACTATGGTGCTATATAAGTAATAAATAGACATTTAGATTCTACAGGCCAAATTCTTCCCTTGGATGCATGTTCATGGATCCTATTTAAATCAATGGGAGCTGCATAATTATATACAAGGAAAGGATTTGGCTCCTCGTGTGTGTATATGCATATATATCTATAGATATACATATAGATATATGAATGATGCATTGCGACAGACACAGACAAACAGAGAAATGCCATATTGAGTTCAGTGTAGAGCCCTCTTTGTTCAGACACTGAAAACAGGGCACATGCTGTGACAGTCACAGTTCGAACTTAATCATATTGTTGATACACATCAGTGAACAAGCAAAGAAGCAGCTACAAAAATATAAAGTATTAGAAACAGTGAAAGATATGCATCACATATAAAACAAGGGCAAACAGACTAAAACAAGAACCAGAACAGTGGTCTACAAAGTAGGGCAAGCAATTAATGTATTGTGGAAAAAAAACATGAAAGGCAAATGTCCAACATATAGTGCCACATGTGCTTACTTCAAGAAAAGAAATCATTTTCAAGGTATGCAGACGGTGACAGAGATAGTCCGATAACGTATACCAAGGGGAGAGTGATGACGATACCTACTCAGATTAAGTTTGTCTTCCACCACTACTCACTGTGCTGGGGCTGTGAAGAACAAATGGACAAAGTGATCTGAACAACTTCAAGCATCACCACAACACCCAGCTCAGATGTTCAAATGTAAAATTGGTAGTGGCTATACCTGCAACGTAATGAGCTTGAATGATTACTGCAAAATTGTACAAGATAAATCCTCCAACCTGCTGAAAAGCAACTCCAGTCTAACATGCTACAGTGGCACATTAGGTTGCTCCTTGGGATGAGGCACATTGATATATCTGTAAAAGGGTGAACTCTACAAACTAGACTTTGCAATAATTGATATGTCACAAGTGCCATCTCCTGGGACCTTATTAATTATCGACATATATGCAGCTATAGAACGCTTTCACAACAGGGGCTTAACGTTTATCATTGCACCTCACTGAGATCTAAGAGAGATGTCCAAGAGAGAAGAACAATGTTACACTCCCAAGGGTTTGCACCTTACAGTACAGTACTATATAACTGCCTTTCATCTGGGAGTCACCAGGTGCATTACAAATACTATACTAATCAGTCACTTAATTGCCAGGGCTTCCCCTGTCAGTTCTGCAATCCTTTGATCTTGCCTCTTTTATCTGGCAGCTCTCCAAGCCATCCAGTCCAGCCTGCTACTCCTATCTCCTATTACAACCCTTCCTCTTCATAGCTCCTCCCACAGCTTAATGCCCCACAACCAAGTCTGATGGCCACTACAACCAACTGCCTCCCTTGGCTTGCTCTTCTTTCTTGTTCTGACATCATCAGCCTCTTATGCCATTTCACTTCCCCCCACTCCAAACTTTCTCTCTACTCATTCCTCAAAAATTTCTACTTTATCCTTCACCTGGCTCCTCTCAAGCTTCCCACCCTGCCTCCTGGCTGCTATGCCAAATGAGCCTCTCCCTCAACTGCCATTCCACCCACCATCCCAAACTCCTTACAGCTCCATTGGTCAGCTGAAATCTCAGGTGAGATTCTATTTTTAAGGTTTTGAGGAAGTTACCTTAAGGGGATGATACTGATTTTATTTTTGATTTTTAACCAAGATGCCAACATAACACTTAGAACTTGCGTACAGAAGCCTCTTCAGAAGATATAATGCCAAGAGCATAAAAAAGTACAGATAAAAATAAAACACACAAATATTAACAAAAATTATCCAAATATTTAAAAGTAGAGGTGACAATTAGATTTAGCCCTTAAAAGCTTGCAACTGTGTTTAAAAGCAGAAATATTTGACATACAGTAGTGGAACAGCTGGAGGTAAATTAATTCCAAGAATAACTAGCCATAAAACCAACTCTTTTGACCCGCAGTAGTCAACTGAAGGAAAAATAAGACCATTAGCCTGAGTGGGTAGACAATTAGGGGCTGTTCTACTGAGGGAGTTTTCCAGATTATACACAAGGCTTATGAAGACATTTAGAAGCCTCTGTAATAAATTATATTCTCTTTTGGGCTTCGAGAGATTTAGTCACTTTTTCATTTTAAACAAGATGCAACAATAGGGTTCTCTGTCAGATCTAAGAATTAAAAAACCCAAGCAAAATACCAGTTTTATTATATCATGTGATTTTAAAATATGCTCCAGGCTTCTATTGAATATTAAATCACCATAATAAAAAAGAAGAATAATTGCACACTTTATTTATGGAAATACATGAGAGCATTGTTAGAAATCTCTTTGGAAACAACACCAATAACTTGGTGGTGGAAAAATGTGTTACTGTGAAACACTGTAAATATTAAGTAAGACTGCTTTGTGTTCCATATGGAAGGTATAGAGATGTTTATTTCTTGGAAGATTCCTATGGATGTCTTCAATTTGAGGGAAGGGGGCAGGAAGGAGCTTTGTCAAAGCTACTGTTTGTTTTGTAAAAGTTTGTTTCCCCAGGATTTTATCCTTATTAGCAGCAACTGTTTTAGAAAGTGCCTTCAATGCATTTAATTAAGCTACATGGCCCTAGGAGCAGTGGCAGAGTTTATCAATATACAAATAAGGTTCACAGTGCAGATATAGGGTAAAATGTTCAAAAGTGTCCAAGTCCCATTTTCAGAAGTAACTTAGGGGCCTAAGTCCCATTGACAGTCAATGGGGTTTAGGAGCCTATGTACCTAAGTAATTTTGAAAATTTTACCCATGATCAATAAAGCTCATAGTTATGTATCACCATTGAGTCTCAGGACCTTGATTTAAGGAGCTCCCAGAAACTAGGGATACAGCAGTGACCAGTCTGCCAGATGTAAAAGGTTCACCACAGTTCCTATTAGCTGCATATCATCAGATATGTTTGACAGAGTGTCAAGGTTACACAGCATTTATATGATATCTGGAGGATTGTCTTGATATACATGTATGAACTTTGGACTGGCTTTGGCAGCTTATGTGTTAAACGTGGGATGCATTTAATTTTTATAGAGATTATTATTTATATTACCACAGTGTCTAGCAACCCCCGTCAAGGCTCATTGTGCTAGGCACAGTACATACAAATAGTAAAGAGGACAGTCCCTGCCTCAGGGAGCTCAGAATCTACATGTCAGACAGTGAAAAGTGAGGTAATAGAATGAACAGAGTATTGCAGAAAAACAGAAGTCACAGCTCTCCACTTGCCTGTAGTGGTTCGTAGACATCACAGCAGAAGTAAGTTTTAAGAAGAGATTTAAAAGAAGATAAAAGTGGCTGCTTTACAGATTTTGATGGGGAGATTTTCCCATTTTCCTCTCACCTTTTTCTGCACTCCTTAGTCCCTCACTTTTTCAGTTCCTCTTTGGAAAAAATCTTTCCCTCCATTAGAGTTGAGGGCTTCTCCAGGTACACTGTACCCAATGCAACCATACTATCTCTCTCTGTCTAGGTACTTGTACGACCATATCATCATAGTATTTGAGCACCTTCTCAGTCTTTGCTGTATTTAGCCCCTGAGAGGTAGGGCAGTGCTATTATCCCCATTTTGCAGATGGGGAACTGAGACATAGAGAGGGTCAGTGATTTGCCCAAGGTCATAGAGTCTGTGCTGGGACAGGAAATTGAACCAGAGTCCGTGGAGCCCCAGACTAGAGCCCAACCACTGGACCACCCTTCCTTTCTCCAGTCATTGGGATCCGCGTAGCTGAAAGGATATTCATGAAGTTCAGATTCTGGGTTGTGAGACAACAGTGACAAGAAATGGAAGTTGCAGCGGTTAAACTGGAAAGTGTGTATTTTTGTTTTGAAGAACCTTTTTCCCCGATCTACCTAGGTATTCATTCAAGGCTTATCACCATTCTATCTGAGCACCTCATCCTACAGCATGGACATTGCCACGCCTCCATATTTGATCATTTTTTTAAGCATTTAATTATTTAAATTTTTAGAATGTTCCAGTTAGTTACAGTGAGTAATCACAGCATTTGCTTTGAAACACAAAGACCAATGTTTGAAAAGCATGCATGAGACAATTCTAAAATCCCCAGAACATTAATTGTTTTAACAGCATCATTGCCAGGTATGATGGCAAGTATTAATTCTTTTCTGCCAATAGAATTATATAAACTCCTCACATTTTATTTTGTAATTTGGCTTATGCTCCATATTGAAATGGTCCATGAACCACTCATTCTACGTAAAAATATTTTTTCCCTGTATGTAATATGGCACTTTGTGTAATAGACATTGCCAGAATATAGAACATAAGAATGGCCATACTGGAGTCAGAACAAAGGTCCATCTAGCCCATTATTTTGTCTTCCAACAGTGGCCAATGCCAGGTGCTTCAGAGGGAATTAACAGAACAGTTAATCTTCAAGTGTTCCATCCCTTGTCAAAAGATAGGGCTAGAGTTTCAAAAAATGGCCTTTATTTGTGTGCACAAAGTTGTCTGATGTTAAATTTTTTGTGCATGTATGCATCCAAATGATATAATGCACTTGCACTAAAATATGTAAATGGATTTTGCATCTATGACATGCTATGACACTGATGTAATTTTTTATGTATCTGTGACATTCCCCAGGGTGCAACCTGAACTGCTGAGTCCGCTTTGCTCTCCAGCCTGGGATACCTTTTACACTGCTTTGCTAGTGAGTAGCAAACTCCTCCAGGTTCTGGTCACTCACAGCCACCAGCATGCAAAGTCAATGAGTACATGAATGCTATGCCCAGCCAACCATGAATCATATAGAGGGTGACACCCACATATCCCTCAGTCCTAGACTTGCACCTCAGAAATGTACTTCTTGTACTATTCAGTAGCTCTCTGAACCATACAAGCTCATAATTAGTCTGTCATTCCAACAATGGGTAATGAATATGTGCCAGCCTTGTTGTCTCAAGTGGAGGTTTCCCAAAGACTTCAATTAAACACATTAGTTTAACTACAGAAAGACAGATTTTAAGTGATTATAAGTGGTAAGGCCTAAAAGTCAGAATTGGTTTCAAAAGAAATAAAAAGATAAAACTGCAAGTTAATTCCTAAACTTTACCAAGCTAAATAAGATTTGAAGCAAGCATCATGCTCACTACACTAGATTCTGCAGGCAATTCTCAGCTCACAGTTCATAGGCTGGATTTCCTTTTAGCCTCCCCTTTGTTCAGTATTCTTCAGGTATTCATGAGAGGAAAGGAGAGGGTCCCATGGAAGTCACTTTCCTTTATTTTTAACCCCACTTCCTCTCTTTGAGGATTACCCCCTCTCCCCGCTGGGGTGTAGATAAACAGTCCCCTAAGTACATGAGATTCACACTGTATCTAGGAGGAAATGTAAATTTCTTGCTTACATTTCCCCATTGCTGAAGAATGGCTGTTTAAGTAAGTGATAGCCTACTTGACTTTGTTGATACCTGTCTGGAGTTGCCAGTGTGTCTTTGTCTCGGAAAAACTAGTTTGTGGGCATTACCCAGATCTACAACATATTTCAGTAACAATCGTATAGCAAAATCTCATAATTTTACATGCAACGAAGTTACACGCATCTTAATAGGACAATGATGCTCAGCAGATTATGAGTTTTCAAATTATACCTCAGAAAGCATACTTTGTACAAAATATATCATAACCATAGAAAAGTGGTGAACACGGGATATAGAGTGTCACATGGGGTACAGGGTGTCTCAGTATCTTTATGGGTTTGCTAGTGATTGTATTCCTGGCTAAACGGGTAAGGTAAGGAATGCTTCCTTCAGGAATTAAAGGCATTGGAGGTTTGTGATGATTTGGGGGATTTGTCTGTGCAACTTATGGAGCTTGGTTGGTATTATGAAGTTGTTACTATGAAATTGTATCATGAATGTTCCTCTGTTTATGTATCATGATAAGCTAGCAGAGCTGTCACGTCTCTGCCAAACCAGGGACTATGGTGAGTCATTAGAACTGAACGACTGCCTGTTCAAGACAAATTACCATTGGTTTGCTTGAGGTGGAAGAATTTACATTTTCCTCCTGCCAGAAGGTAGGAGGAAGTGGAGAGCAGTTACTAAAATAGGAAAAAGAGACAACTGACCAAAGCAAAAGGTTATAAAAGGACTCACAGAGAGACACATCAGAAGTTTTGGGCAGGATAGAGGAAGGGGATGGGAAGAGATGGACTGATTAAGGTCAGCTTGCTTCCTCTGACATAGGGAGAGAGCTTTATGTTTCAGAAGTCAGACAGCTGTAGGGGAAAGATCCTGGATCCCACACAGGACTCTGACCCCAGCCCAAAGAATGCCTTGGAGTGGTGAGGAAACTGAGGCAGGGAAATGCGTGTAGAATTTATTATCTTTGTATGGATCTTTGTATTTCTTGTGTGATCAAGTAAAGAGCAATAATGTGTTAGACTTCTGTGCAAGGTATTGGTATATGCTACACCTACCACATGGCCCCTTGATGAGATAACCCAGAAGGCTCACACCTTCGGTGGTTTTCTGGGAGAAGGTCTGTTTAAGTTACAAAGGAGTCAGCTCTGATTCTGGGACTAGGCAGGGAACCATATGGTCTAAGCTCTCAGGATGGGATACTAGCTAGAGGGTCTGCTCTCCAAGAATGTGCCTAGAGCTGGGTCCCCTCACTTCAGTCTGGTGAGCTGTCAGCAGGGGCAGCCCAACCACATCTGTGACAGGGATAATGAATGCAAAGTGGTGAACCAATGCATGTAACAAGTCCTTTGAAGTTTCATCCCCCTGGGGAAATGCATGCAGGCTGGTCTGACCTGGTTCAAAAGCCTTAGGAGACAAAGGGTTTGAAACTGTCTTCTCCCTCCCCAGGTCAGAAGCTATTGTTTGATGCATTACCCATTTGAAAACGGACAGGCCTGAGACTGTGACCAAGAGAGCTGACCCGGCAGAGGATCTGAAGTACTTTAAATCTGCCAGGGTCACCATGTGGAAGATTGCTGACCACCTGGTAAGTTAAGCAGACACATAAACTGTCTATTATTGTAAGCTATGTTTCTCCGGAATGTTTTTATTCTGAATAAACAGTACTTTGCTTTATGAGAGATGGTCACTAGTTAAACCCTGTCATTTTGTCAGGTGACCAGGATGAGGGTGGTCTAGTCTAGTGGCTGGAGCAGGCAGCAGGTCTAGTGCCTGGGGTCACCACTTTAGTCAGTTGTCAGGAGCCAAAGTCAAGGATCCAACTGGATGGCCAAAAACTGGGTACCAGAGTCAAGGGTTGAGCTGGAGTCCATTGTCAGGAGACAGAGGCAAGGATCAAACCGGAGGGAAGGGACTGGTGCGAGCAGGGTATCAGGCAAGAAGAGGTTCTAGGCAGGAGCAGGACAAAGGAAAGGCTGTAGCAGCGGAAAGCAGGTAATGCAGGAGCAGGCACAGTGGTGGGCATGAGCACAGAGAAATCAGCAAGTTGTTACAGCTGTGGGCTTAAGAGCCAGCCTGCTGGCTCCTGCAGCCAATCAGGTTGTGTTGCTAATCAGGCAGCCTGCTGCAGGCCTGCTGTACTGATGAGGCTGCCTGGAGACTAGCTATGCTGCAGGCTCCTGATTCCTGACACATTCTTCCTGAGAGAACAGAACTATGGGTGGTGAACTGAAGTCTGACCTGCTGATGGGGTCCCAGTGAATTGCAGGAGTCTGCAGCCTAAGGCCTTGGTCTGGAGGGAGTCAATCACAGGATTCTGCCCTGAGAAGGGTGACAGCTGGTGGCCTGCAACTTAAGTGGGATGCCCTCAAAGAAGCCGTGAGGGGGTCAGAGTGCTCTATCTATCTATGCTCGATCACTCATTTATGCACAAAAACGGCATACGCATGTGATTTGTGCAGGCTAAGATGCGTGCACACAAATGAAAGCCTGCCTAAGACACGTGTGACAGTGTACCCCATAAGGCTTTATGGGGGGTGTGTGCTTATAAATGTATGTATGACATAACTGGAATATGTTTTGTGCTGCCTGTGCCATGTAATATATCTCCGTAAGGGTTATGATCTACTATATCTATTCATCCTATTTGTACATGTATATCATTTTCTACTTGAGGTTAAGAATATGGGCTGTATGCTGGCTTGGTTTCTAAGTAAGCTTTGTGAGGCATTTAGTCAGCTTCTTTAGGAAGGAATTCGCCAGGTTAAGTACCTGATCAGGAAACACTTGGGGAACAATGCATCTTGGAATGCTCCAATCCACATAAGAAGTCCTCCTGGAGACATGCAAGATCCCATGTGGACAATGGCTTCGGCCTGTAAAGGCTGAGTCATGCAGGGACATGTGACTTGCCCAGGTGACTCCAGAACTCCATGTTGGAGCTGGACTTTGCATAGGAGGGAGGAGGGGGGTCTCCACCCACAAGAGAGAGTCTATTTAAACCCGTGGGATACCCCTCAATTTGTCTTCAGCTGGCTAAAGAAGGAGCTTCTCCATCCCCCCAGGATACTTGAAGGAAACTGAAACAAAGGACAGTAACTACAGGGGTTGTGAGTGATTGCTGGACCCAGGCTAAAAGGAGATCAGCCTGTAAAAGAGAGCATTCTGGAACTGGTGAGGAACTTACCTGTATCTAGTTTGATTAGACATAGATTTGCGCATTTTATTTTGTTTTGCTTGGTGACTTACTTTGTTCTGTCTGTTACTACTTGGAACCATTTAGATCCTACTGTCTGTATTTAATAAAATCACTTTTTATTTAGTAATTTACTCAGAGTATGTATTAATACCTGGGGGAGCAAACAACTGTGTATATCTCTCTATCAGTGTTATAGAGGGCGAACAATTTATGAGTTTGCCCTGCATAAGCTTTATGCAGGGTAAAACGGATTTAACTGGGTTTAGACTCCATTGGGAGTTGGGCATCTGAGAGCTAGAGACAAACACACTTCTGTAAGCTGTTTTCAGGTAAACTTGCAGCTTTGGGACAAGTGATTCAGATCCTGGGTCTGTGTTGCAGCAGACTGGAGTGTCTGGCTCAACAAGACAGGGTGCTGGAGTCCTGAGCTGGCAGGGAAAACAGGAGCCGGGGTAGCCTTTGCACATCGGGTGGCAGCTCCCAAGGGGGTTTCTGTGATCCAACCCGTCACAACACCTTTGAAAACGTGATTTTTAAAAGAATATAATTTATGTTGGGTGAATTTCCTTTCAAAAGTATACGTAGTACTTATATGGTATATGCAGGGCCGGCTCTAGGCACCAGCTGAGCAAGCATGTGCTTGGGGCGGGACCTCAGAAGGGGCAGCCAATGTTGGGGTGGTGGGGGGTGCTCGAGGTTTTTTTTGTTTGTTTCGGCCGGGCAGCACGGGGGCGGGGGCTTCGGCGGTGCAGCACTGGGGGAGGGGGGCGCGGCCCGACGTGGCACTCGGGGGATTTGGCTGGCCTGGCCCGGCGAGGTGTGGCGGCCCGGCGCGGCGCTCGGCAGTTTGGGCGGCCCAGCGCGGTGAGGTGCTGTGGGGGGGGCGGCCCGGCGCTCCGGGGTGGGTGGGGGATTCGGCGGCCCGGCACAGAGCTGGGGCGGTGGTTTGAGCGGCCCGGCACTCCGGGGATTTCGGTGGCCCAGCCCGGCACGGCGCTGGGAAGGGGATTGGGTTTGGGCGGCCCGGCACGGCGCTCGGGGGGAGGGGGGGTTGGCGGCGCGGCGCTGGGGCGGGAGGTGTTATGGCGGGGCGGTGCTCTTCTTTTTTGCCTGGGGTGGCAAAAAAGTTAGAGCCAGCCCTGAGTATATGGCACATGTATGTCTCATTTTAACAGACTACTTAAGCATGCGCCTGACTTTAAGCATGTATTAAAGTTAATGGGACTATTTACTTGTTTAAGTACCTTTCTGAATCTCAATCTTCAGAGCACTCTGCAGATACTAACAAATTAATCTTCACAACACCCCAGTGAAGCAGGTAAATACTATTCCCAGTTTAAAAACTGAAGTAGATAACCCCAGATTTTCATTCATGTCCCTTAATTTGGGGTGCCTCAGTTATTGGGTGCCCACTTTGAGTCACCCAAGTGTTAGATTTTCAGAGGAGCTGAGTACAGTAGAACCTCCAAGTTAGGAACATCTCGGAAATGGAGGTTGTAACTCTGAAATGTTCGCAACTTTGAACAAAACGTTATGGTTGTTGTTTCAGAAGTTTACAACAGAACATTGACTTACTGCAGCTTTGAAACTTTACTGTGCAGAAGAAAAAGGCTGCTTTCCCTTAATTTTTTTAGTTGTTTATATGTTTAACGTAGTATTATACTATATTTCCTCTTCTCCCTCCCCCCCTCCCCCGTCTCTGCTGCTGCCTGATTGCATCCTTCTAATTCCAAATGAGGTATGTGGTTGACTGGTCAGTTTGTAACTCTGGTGTTCGTAACTTTGTATTCTACTGTATTGGCAGCTACTATTCAGTTCAGCTGGAGTATGGGTGATCAGGCCCAAGACATCTGAAATTGGGCATCCACAAATTGAGCACCCCAAACTAGTGACCGCTTATAAAAGTGTTAGTCTAAGTGACTTGTCAAGGCCACACAGTGAGTCATTGGGCAGAGCCAGCTTAGAACTCAGGAGTTCTTAATTCCATGTTGCCTCTTCTAAATCACGCTGATTCTCTTGGACTAAATGTAAAGTGAACTGCCGAGAACGTGCACTCAAGTCATATGCTAGAAACACTACAAAGCTTCATTGGCCATATAAAACTTTTTGCATAGTGGGACAATAACTTCTTCTTAAAAAACAAATAACTATTTTGATCTAAAGCAATCAGGCTCCATTAAAGACAAATACTCATTTTACATAACAGCCATTTTGGAAGTATAGGAGTACAAAAGAGCATGATACATGCCCCCTTTCCTTGCCTAGATCTATTGGGTTTTCAAAGTGAGCGATCAAATCCCCTTTCTGGACCAAAATCTCTGATGCCAAGTTTCTAAACCCATAGGAAATGTCCTTGCCAATGATATGAACCTTTACAAATAATGGTATATAACAGAAAACCAACCCATCTCCCCCCCCCAGGATGATGGAGCCACTACCGCAGAGCACATAATTATAGGTCTGTCAGGCTTTCCCTCATATCCTCCTATTTTCAAAGAGTTGATGGGATGAGAGAGGAGGCAAGAGACCAAGAAATATTATTAATTATTTGTATTACTGTATCATCTGTGAGCGCCAGTAATAGCCGAGGGGCCCATTGTGCTAGGCGTTGTACAAACACAAAATGAAAAGACATTCCCTGCCCTAAAGAGTTTACAGTTGAAGTGTAAGACAAGAGCCAACAGACAACAGATTGATATAGACCAGTGGTTTCCAAACTTTAGCAACCTGTGAACCCCTTTCACTAAAATGGCAAGTCTCGCAACATGCTTATTACACGCTATTATTAATTGGTTTCAGAGTAGCAGCTGTGTTAGTCTGTATCCGCAAAAAGAACAGTGTTAGTCTCTAAGGTGCCACAAGTACTCCTGTTCTTTTTACTATTATTAATTATAATTAATTATTATTTATCATTACAGTATTTTTATTACAGTATGAAAATGGCAACAGTCTTCCAAGATCTCACTTTTGTAGCTTGTATCACTTTGAATAAGCTTGTTATAAGACAAGGCTCCTATGTTTCATCAAGGAGTATCAGAGGTGAAACAGCATGAAGGTATTTAAGAAGCCAACTCAAAGAGTTCCTCCTACACAAGCATCCAGGTCTTGAGTCATCCAGGAAAGCACCACACATTACAACAAAGCTTAAACTTGTTCTTCATAATAATTTTAAAAACAAAACTAGCTGCCTATTTAGTTTTAAAAACAGCAAAAAATATCCACCTCCATCTCCATTTCTTATATAAATCTCCTCAGTGTGTTAGATATGTTTGCTTTGAACTGCTTAGCTCTTGGAAGTTCAGGGGCTCCGGGCTGCTGACCCCATGCTGCCCGGAGTTCCTAGGGACAGCTCTGTCTGCCATTAGGGAATTTTTTCCCGAGAACCCTCTATAACATTTTGCGGACCCCCAAGGGTTCACAAACCCCAGTTTGGGAACCACTGATATAGACAGATGGGGGCGCACAAGGAAACAATGAGACAATACTGACCACAGCATGATCCGTGGTGCTCTCAGCACACCAGCTGCCTACATGTTGACAGTTTTTATGTGTAGGCATCATAGCAAAGGAGTGCAAAGCAGGCAGGGCTGACCCCCAGCCCACACTTATGCCCTGGTTCTCTCTAGCCCCATCTATTTTTAACATGCTTATAAATTGAGGCTGCATTCCTGCAGATTGTTGCATGTGTGGAGCCCGGCTGGCTCAGTGGGGATGCAAAATTGCAGAATCGCAGTCTGTTTTTCTTTTTTAAGGAAAAAATCAGCATGTATAATTTTAAATATTACACTTACAAATATATAAAAAAGTGATCAGGGCAGGGGAGAGCAGTGGTAGGAAGGGGAGAGGTGGCTGTGGGAATGAGCCTAAGGGTATGTCTACATAGTAATAAAAAATCTGCAGCTGGTCCATGTGCATTGACTCAGGCTCTTAGGGCTCGGACTGCAGGACTGTTTAATTGCAGTATAACCTTCTGGGCTTGGGCTGCAGCCTGAGCTCTGGGACCCTCCCACTTCACAGGGTCCTATAGCCCAGGCTCCAGTCTGAGCCTGGAAGTCTACAATGCAGTTAAACAGCCCAGCAGCTCAAGCCCCATGAACCTGAGTCAGCTGACATGGATCAGCTACAGAGGTCTAATTGCAGTGTAGACATACCCTAAGAAACACGGCTAAATTAGCAGGGTACTGTGCATAGCTGCAGCGGGGCTCTGCAAGTTCCAGCACTGATATGGGCATCATTAACAGAGGGGAAAAATTCATGTGGTAGT
Source organism: Malaclemys terrapin pileata (assembly GCF_027887155.1). Classification (NCBI taxonomy): domain Eukaryota; kingdom Metazoa; phylum Chordata; order Testudines; family Emydidae; genus Malaclemys; species Malaclemys terrapin. The sequence continues at coordinate 113,656,290 of NC_071507.1, read as the reverse complement.
GCAACTAATGTTTAGAAGTGCTACTTTTTAACTAGCATATGAAAACTGTAATTTTGAGCTGTGAAATTTTCTGAAAAATTTCTTCTCTTAAGTTGCATTACACATGGAATTATCCAATGTAAATTGTGTATTCGGCTCAAAAGTTAGCATGTGAGAGAGGTCAAAGCCAGGGTTACAATGGAACTCCCAATGCAAGTTTAATTATGGAATCTCTATTCTGCCTCCATTGTATATTTGAATTTTACTACTGACAGTGGATCACATTTGTTAACAATCCCAGTCAGGAAATACACCCGTGCTGACAAAGCTGTCCAGCAGTCAGTGTGATAAGGAGTTTGCAATGATTAGCTGAAGACTGGAACACTCCCCAGAAGCATGCATTTCTACTGATGGCTTTGAGCACGGATACTATCCTGAAACCCTGGCCTTGCAGCCATTTCTTTTACATACTGTAAAACTATGTGGAAGGGTTGTAGGAATTTTCCTGAATTATAGTGTAAAAATTTCCAATTAAAATAGCTCCGATTCATACCTATCCATTAATGTACTCTATTTGCATGGCCTCTCCATCTCCGAGGTGGCTGACAATTGGTTCTCTAGGACCAAGGAGAAGCTTCCTGGCCCTCTGTCTTTTTGTTTCACCGCATCACCACTTTCTCTCTTACTTCGTTTCAATGATCTTATCTTTCTCTCTCTCCTTTCTCAAATCTCTCTCAACACTCACACCTGCTCCCTGTGTGAGGACATACCTCCGTCCTATAGGCCTTAAACCCCCTCTCTACTCTAGCTTCTCTCTTTGCATTAATCCTCCACACCTCTGTCTCTATGGGAAGGCAGGAGCCCTCTCTGTCCAAGACTCAAGCTCTTCCCCAGATTGTCATCTTTATTTCTCCACCAGATCTTTCTCGGTGCTCTAGCCTCTATCTAGCCTCTATCTTTGTTCATACTCCTTCCCTTGCTACCTTTAGGCCACCACTTGGATGTAGAGGTGCTATGCTACATACTCATTTTCACTTCCCCTCTTCCCCCCACTCATTTCATCAACTACATTAGATTGGCTGGCTGGAGGTTGTTTCTCAGATTGCCTCACTTTGAAAGGGCAGCATTTTATAGAATTCAGTATCAGAGTTTTGGTGCTGTCTGGAAATTTCCACAGAATATGTTCTGTATCCTTTCATTACCATTCAGCCATTGGCTGGTTATTCTAAACCAATTTGATTATGGTTGGTCAAAATGTATGTAAAATATACAATATTTCCCTTCTCTTGTTCCCCCACATAACTATTAGTTATGTACAGTGCTCTGAGCCAAAACCAGTCAGACCTGCCAAAATTCTGGATGAAGTGTCCTATATTTTAGTCTTTTCACTTGTTCCCCAGCCAGTCTCCACTAGCCTCTCTCCACTCTGAAAACTCCTTCAGCTTCCCATTACCTGCTTACTCCATTATATGCTGGCATACTAGTCCATGACTTCTTTCTCAGGCACATGGGCAGAATGGGGTGCTAAGCCTTAATAATAATGCCTAGCTCTTTATTTGCTGCTTTTAATTTGTAGATATCAAAGTGCTTCACACTCTGTAGGGTATTTATCCGCATACCACCTCTGCGAGGTACGGCAGTGCTATTATTCCCGTTCTGCAGATGGGGACCTGCACCACAGAGAGGCTAAGTGACTTGCTCAAGGTCACAAAGGAAGTCTGTGGCAGAGCAGGGACTTGAATCCATCTCTCTAAAGCCTACGCTAGCACCCTAACTGGAATGCTCTTTGTTCTGTTTAGCTTGTGATCACTGATAGGCTCCCTGTTTTAGCCAATCATCTATTTTCCCTGATTGTATTGACCAAAGGAGAGGACTGAGCCAGTAGTCAGCAGTCCAACCTGGGCAGCAGAATTAGAGAGAGAAGAGGAGCAATGGGTAGTGAGCATGTTTTGGAAAGGGCAAGAGGATAAAAGGAGAAATCAGAGTAGGAGAAGCAAAATCCAAATCTCCTGTAGTTCTGCACAGTCCCATCTCAGCACCACACAAAATTCCCCCCGACCTCTGGTTGAAACTTGGCAACTCTCCAATTAAGGTCTCATGATGCCATTAATGTTTTAGCTTCTGGGCCCTCAAGTTCTCCTGGTGTAGTTCAGAACAGTTAGCCACCTACCACATGTGACCCAGTTGTTCTGCCTGCAGACGCCATATGGTGATACAGAGAAGATAAATTTTGCCACAGTTCCCTAACTGGATGCCAGATGATGATACTTGGACTGATGCAAACCATATGTCAAATTGTTCCTGCCCCAGCTCAGTGTCAGGGGGTTGCTGGCAGGGGCAGAGCTGGCTCGGGCAAGGGCAAGTGGATCTTGGTGTAGGGCCAGGTGGTGAGAGCAGGCTGGGTGTCCGGAGGAGGAACAGGATCAGGCTGGATGCCTGGGGGACTCTGTAACACCACAAGGCAGAGGGCAAGTTCCCAGCCACATTGTGATATTGCACAGACTGGCTTGCTGACCTTTCTGTGGGATTAAATAGCTGTCCCTAGGGGTCATGTGACCCCATCCTTGCTCATGGATTGGCTGCTGCAACACACCTGACGGATCAGTCATTTCAGCTCTGGCTGAGGGATTACCTCACACTCAGCTTCCAGCATCTCAGATGTCATCACGGAGGCAAAGGACCAGCTGATGTCATATCCCGTACCATAAACTGTGCAGTTGGCAGATATTTTTTATTATTTTTTAAATGTCTGCTCACTGAGTAAGCCACAGGTACCGATTTTTAAAAAACATGCACCTATGAACATTTAGAAAATGCACCAAAGCTTAAGGTGCCCTTCTAATGCCCAGTCTGACAGACTGCACTGAGTGCTGCATGCATGCACAGTGGTCGGCAACGTGTCCATACATGGACACAAGTATCCATGGTAAAAGTTTTGAGGTCCGTGGGGGTGCTTACCTTGGGTGGCTCCCCGTAAGTGGCTCCTTGTCCCTGCTGTTGCTGGTGGAGGCACAGCCAGGCGGCTCTGCACACTGTCTCCGTCCCCCCTCCCCGAGTGCTGACTCCATGGCTTCCAGTCCATTGACTGGGAACTGCGGCCAATGGGAGCTGTGGGGGCGGCGCCTGCGGATGGGACAGTGCACAGAGCCGCCTGGCCGTGTCTCCGCTTAGGAGCCGGAGAGGGGACATGCTGCTGCTTCTGGGAGCTGCTTGAGGTAAGCGCTGCCCGAAGCCTGCTGCCCTGACCCGCTTCCATGTCCCTGCCCCAGCCCTGGATCCCCTTCCTGCCCTCTGAACACCTTTGCCCCAGTCCAGAGCACCCTTCTGCACCCCAAACCCCTCATCCCCAGTCCCACCCTCAGCTGGAGCCCTCACCCCCCTACAACCTAGCTCCCTGCTCCAGCCTGGAGCCCCCTCCCGCATCTATTACCCTTAATTTCTGTCCCACCTCAGAAACCACACCCCTAGCCCAGAGCCCGTACAGCCTCCCACACCTGAACCCCCTGCCTCAGCCTAGAGCTCCCTCCCGCCAATGTTCATCACTAAGTCCGGTAATTTTGTCAAGTTTCCATTGCGCAACATGGTGGTGCTGATCCCTGTGCATGCATGACAACAGAGAGGAACTTTCTCCTACAGACTGCAGAGTGGTTACTCAGCTGCTGCACTGAAATGACTTCAATGGAAGGGTTACAAACTGACTCTCTGAGCTGCTGCGCTACACCAAGTGGGGGGGGGGAAGGGAGGAGGGGAGGTGCTTCCATTTCCCTGGAGTCAACTGGAGATTGTTGGGATAGAAAGGACAAAGGAAGTTGACCCATGGGATTGTGGGATACTTTTTTGTAGACTCACAGGACCCAAGTTGGGAGGGCTGCATCTACACTGCAAAGCAATAGGGCTTGAACCCTGGATCTTGGCTTGATTCAGACTCAAACCTTCCAATCCCGCAGGGCCTTAGGACCCTAGGTCCAAGCCTGAGTCTGAGAGATTTGTGTGTAGAAGGAAAGAGGGTTTGGGCCCAAGGCTGAGTCTGAGCCCAGGCTTACATTGCAGTGTAGACATACACTAAGAAAGGTATCTCAGTTATCTGTTTCAAAACTATGGTCCTCCACCTTGTCCCACTTCCCCTTTCCCATAACCATGCAATGCCTGGTGTTTGTCAGAATGCCTGTTCTCCTTGGAAAAACAACAAGGAGTCTGGTGGCACCTTAAAGACTAACAGATATATTTGGGCATAAGCTTTCGTGAGTAAAAACCTCACTTCTTCGGATGCATAGAGTGAAAGTTACAGATGCAGGCATTATATACTGACACATGGAGAGCAGGGAGTTACTTCACAAGTGGAGAACCAGTGTTGACAGGGCCAATTCAATCAGGGTGGATGTAGTCCACTCCCAATAATAGATGAGGAGGTGTCAATTCCAGGAGAGGAAAAGCTGCTTCTGTAGTGAGCCAGCCACTCCCAGTCCCTATTCAAGCCCAGATTAATGGTGTTGAATTTGCAAATGAATTTTAGTTCTGCTGTTTCTCTTTGAAGTCTGTTTCTGAAGTTTTTTTGTTCAATGATAGTGACTTTTAAATCTGTAATAGAATGACCAGGGAGATTGAAGTGTTCACTTACTGGCTTATGTATGTTACCATTCCTGATGTCCGATTTGTGTCCATTTATTCTTTTGCGGAGGGACTGTCCCGTTTGGCCAATGTACATGGCAGAGGGGCATTGCTGGCACATGATGGCATATATGACATTAGAGGATGTGCAGGTGAATGAGCCCCTGATGGTGTGGCTGATGTGGTTGGGTCCTCTGATGCTGTTGCCAGAGTAGATATGGGGACAGAGTAGGCAACGAGGTTTGCTACAGGGATAGGTTCCAGGGTTGGTGTTTCTGTGGTGTGGTGTGTAGTTGCTGGTGAGTATTTGCTTCAGGTTGGGGGGTTGTCTGTAAGCGAGGACTGGCCTGCCTCCCAAGGTCTGTGAGAGTGAAGGATCATTTTCCAGGATAGGTTGTAGATCGTGGATAATGCGCTGGAGAGGTTTTAGCTGGGGGCTGTATGTGATGGCCAGTGGTGTTCTGTTATTGTCCTTGTTGAGCCTGTCCTGCAGTAGGTGATTTCTGGGTACCCGTCTTGCTCTGTCAATCTGTTTCCTCACTTCCCCAGGTGGGTATTGTAGTTTTACGAATGCTTGATAAAGATCTTGTAGGTGTTTGTCTCTGTCTGAGGGGTTGGAGCAAGTTCTCCTTGGCTAAAGGGAAAGCCCATTATTATGTCCTTCCTATGCTCATTACTAAAAGGTTTCAAGCCCTTATCTGTGCTGTTGGAGATTTTGTAATATCTCATGAGAGTTTCTCTAATTCTCACAACTTGAAGTGCGGTTGACTGTTATCACATTGTTTTTATTTATCTGTTTTAAGGCTAACCCCTCACATTGAGACACATTTTTGGAAAGTGTTTGAAACTTTAAAGGCCCCCCATTAAAATTTGGTCTTAATCCCCATTTGGCAGGATGGTAATAAAGTCCAGTGCCTGAAGACAACAGGCTACCACATACCACCAGGGAATCAGTTCATTATTTTCCTGATAAGAGAATTGTTGTAAAAGTAGGACCTGGTCACATTACAGCCCAGAACAGCTCTAATGAGTTAATCCTCTTCCCCCATGGACCTCATTCCACAGAGGAGATAACTATGCAGGATTTAACAATTACAGGCAAGATTGTTGTTCAGAAATGCATTATAAGATTTCATGTGTATCCAAGGAAAGAGTAGTAGGAATTTCAAGAGTCTGTATTACCACCCTTATGAAAAGGTGTTGGTTGCATGAGTAGAGTATGGTTAGGTTAAAATATATGGGGTTAATGCATTTCAAGTGTATAGGTTAGGCTTAGCACAGTCATAGTATTAGTACATTCCAAGTGTACTCTCAGTACATAGGTCTGTAGCTATACAACTGCTTTTAAAAATTGTTTAGTACTCAGGGAAGATTTTAGATTTGTTTTATTTCTCCACTTACAATACACATCTGTTGGCACCTCTATGTGCCTGTAGAAGATGGAAAATCTCATCTGTTGCATGCCAGTTTTTTAAAATGTGTGCAGCTCAGGTTTATATGCAAAACACCGGAGGCAAACACACTGGGGTACCATGGTAGCGAGTACAGTATGGAAACCTAAACAGATAGATTGGGGCAGCATGTGTGCAAATTCTTTGCTGAAACTTCACAAGAAGCGGCCCAGATTTATTTTCCATTGCTATGGTGTGAATGTGTAAGGATGAATGGATACGGGTCTGGGTGAACATGGCTGGGTGAGTTTGTGATTCGGTGAATGTAGCTGTGTGGAGGGAGAGAGAAAGAGAAGCTTCAGATGAGAAGTAATGTAGAGCATAAAACCCAGAAGAAGGAGAAGAGAGTATAGAAAGTGAATAATAATTAGTAATACCCAAGAGTAAGAAAACACTCCTCCATAACTCCCCCATCCTTCCTGCAACAGGTGTGTCTATTTTTCACATTGGAAATCTGGTTGCCTTTTGAAGAAAGAGTAGGAAGCTGTTGAAGGTAGATGTCTCTGGCAGCCATAACCCCACCACTTATTTTGAACACTAGCTATCACTAGTTGGCAGCATGAAAAGAAGCCTGGATTTGCAAGAAAGGGATAGAGAACATTTGGGAGAGAGGAATAGGTAGTATACAGGGTGTGAGAGAAACTCTAGAAGGAAATGAGAGTGGAGATGCACTCAGTGTGGGGCTGTATAGAATCTTCAAGTCTCATAATTCTAATAAATCAAAATGACTTTCCCTTTCTTTATCGCATTTCACCAAAAGATTCTAAAGTGCTTTACAAACATGGGTGTGCTGACTGTGGGCCTGATCCAAAGTTCATTGAAGTCAATGAAAAAACTTCCGTGAGTTTTAAATCAGGTTTTGTTCTATTTAATCCACCCTCGGAGAAAATGTAAACTATGGTTTAAATTGAACGGTATGGGCCTGATCATACTCCCGTTGAAGTCAGTGGGAGTTTTGCTATTAACTTCAGTGACAGTCCTTCAATTATAATGGCACTGTATATATTAGTGCATGTTCTTCCATTTGCTTCAAACTGCATTAAAAAAGGGGCTGGGATCATGCTAAAGTCTATAAGTAGGAACTATAAATTGGTTTATGAAATTATTGAACTGTATCTAAAAGGAACAATATTGTAAAATGAAAATATGAACCAAACCCCAAATATCGGCGCATGGTGGAAACGCTGAAGAAAAACTACACACACAGTGAGTGGAATAAAAAGAGGAAAGAATATCAAAATTTGATTTAGTTGCTTTGTGTTGGTATTGTTTAAACTGTGGGGGTTGGCAACTTGATTTCAATAACTGGTGGAAAGTCAGTAGAGGAAACATTTTAATACTATTTTTCTGAAGGAGCCTTGTGCCATGCTACTGCTAGATGCTTATTTTCATAGTTTCCAGTATATGTTCCTTAACATCATGTGTTAGGTTAGCTTTCAATTGAGGGAGGGGCGGGCGGTGTCTGTGGAGTTTTCCATGGGCTTTTTACATAGGTCTTTAATTTCAGGTGTTATCTGAATTTCTAAATTTGGAACCCTTTTAGGTTCCAATTAGGTTACCTAGTGGGCTACATTCACTGATGGTGTAAGCAGGTGCAACTGCATTGAAGACAGCGGAGTCAATGGAACTATGATAGCTTACACCAGCTGAGGATCTGCCCCCATTATTTCTACATTGTCTAAGGGCTCAGTCCTGCAGGGTGCTGAGTACCCTCATCTCCAGGGGCGGCTCCAGGCACCAGCGCATCAAGCGCGTGCCTGGGGCGGCAAGCCACGGGGGGCGGCCTGCTGGTCACCGTGAGGGTGGCAGTCAGGCTGCCTTAGGCGGCATGCCTGCGGGAGGTCTGTCGGTCCCGTGGTTTCAGTGGCAATTTGGTGGCGGGTATGCCAAAGGCGCGGACCGGCGGACCTCCCGCAGGCATGCCGCCCAAGGCTGCCTGACTGCCAGGCTTGGGGCGGCAAAATACATAGAGCCGCCCCTGCTCATCTCCCAGTGAAGATGATGGCAGTGGTAGGTGCACAGTACTTAACAAAATTGCTCAGCATCTTGTAGGACTAAGCCCTAAATGAACAAAATAGTTTAATGTCTTGGACTGTTTGTTTTTGTCTCCTGGAAGAATACAGTATTACTTTGTTTCAGTCAGATATGGGACAAAACGGAAGCCTCTATTGGACCCTTTGCCCTCCCCCCATCTGTAGTGATTCAGATGAAATGGAACAGGATCCAAACCATCCTGGACTTGTTTTTGTTTTTGCAAAGCCAAAACCTGAGTGATGAGGTTTTGCAAAATTCAAACCCAAACCACTCCAGTTTGATGGGACTAAACCCAAGACCTTTTATCTGAACCTTCAACCCTCCCTGGACTTTGGTGGCTTGGATAAAAATGGAATCTGAATTTAAACCATCCCTGATTTGGGTTTTGTAAATCACAACCTGACTGATGTAGTTCTGTGAAACCATAACATGTCTGCCTTCTTCCCGCTAAAATTAAAATTTTTTGGTCTGGAGCATTCAGGGACTGAAATGTGCAGTAGAATGTTATCAGCGTAAAAGCAATATTTTATTTTATCTGCTCCCCAGGACACAATCCTGAAGTCCTAACTCAGTCCAAAATGCCCCCAAGTCAGGCTTCTCCACCCTTGTGTGGGCTGGGAGGGACGGTTCTGTTTTTAGGAGTCTGCTTCTGCGTCTACAGAAGTCAATAAAATAACTCCCACTGTGGGCAATGGGAGCAGGATTCCTTTGTGTCTGGGGTTTGGACTTTGTAATTGTGTGTGTGAAATCAATCCCTTCCACAGGAAAGGGTCAGGCAAAGGAAAACTGCCAGGTTCCCTCATTGAATTTTCCCAGATCATTTGATTGAGGGGAATTGGGGATTGTGTCCCCTCCCGTTGGAACAATGAGGAGTTCCAGACTCAGAACCAACACATCTCTGGGGTCTATCAGAGGAACAGGGCCACCTGTGTGGAAGCTCTGTTCTCCCAGCACCCTTTCTAGCAGAGTGACCCAGGAACTATGTACCAGAAGCAATCCTGGAAGAGTATTACTGAGAAATCTCCTCAACAGGAGTGTGGGGTAGAGTGTTCCTAAGTGCACAGATGCACATCTTCTCACTAGCCTTGGCACCAGCTGTCCCATTTTATCCCATCCCCAAGCATGGTCCCTGGATTTATAGCTGGATCTATTTCCCTCTTACCTCCTTACTATATGCCTCCTAGTGGTCACTCTGAATACTGGCTCTATATGTTCTCAACTAACATCACACTCTCTATATAGGGATTGTGGTAGAATGGAACTATTCAGGAGAACTGCTGTTTTCTTAGTAAGTATGCTAGTAAGATGAGAACCTTGTTTCAATGTTCATTAGTTGTTGCTTTTCAGTATTTTTTGTTGCCATTCTCTGATTTTTTTTCTCCTTATGTGTGGGTACCTTTGTGTTATTTAGAAGAATAATCACAAAAGAGAGATTAGAAAATAGCATGAGAAGGTTTATAAAATGTTATTTTCTCTTTACTGAGGCTGTGATTTAACTGTAATATTGCTCCCTTTCTAATCTACCTATCTTTCATATTTTTGTAGCACTGATCCCTGTAATATCTCACCTTGCTGTTTTTGAGTATTAAAATTCAATTTTTAATTCCAGAAGCAGGTATCCTTGCTGGGATTATGTAGGATAGCCACTGTAATAAATTCAACTCTACCGAAGTGCAGAGATCATGGCTCTCATCCTAACCTTCATATATTAATTTTGAGAAATAGAACGTCTGATTCAAAATCACCACACCTCTACTTGTTAAGTAAAAGGAAAATATCCCTTAGCTGTCACTACACTAGTAGAACTTCTATTCTCTTTGTAGGGCTTGAGCCACTAGAAGGAGACATAATCACTAGAGGGAGACTTGGGTGGGGTTGGACATTCCACCCATCCCTGGCAGTGGATCACAGAAGCAATGATAGCACCAGCCATCTTGGAATAATAAAAGGAATGAACCTAGAAGGTACTGATTTTTTCTAAGCAGACTTTTATCCAGTACATTTCTGCTAAAACAGGCTAAATGCTTACGACAAAAAAAAAAAAATTGCAAACCTAGCTGGCTAAAGTTAGACAACTAAATCCACACCTGCAATTCTTTACTACCCCTCCCTGAAAGCCCAAAGAAAGGGCTGTTGTAGATTCTTCTGCCCCTTTCATCCACACTGGAGGGGGGATTGCTGGAGGAGCATTCTGTTTCATGAGAAGAAGCCAGAGAGGGATCTGGGACTTTTATTCCCTACTCATGTTGGAAGGCAGGAGGGAGTAGGAAGCCAGTGGTGGTCTCAAGCGAGAGTTATAACTTTCCTTTGGCTTCACCTCCTCCATCCAGAGAGAATTCTACCTCTCTCTTTCATTGTTAACATGGTCAAAAATTCTTTCTTCTGCTCCCTACCTTCCTGTTGTCCCAGATCCCTTTTCTTGCCATACCCATTATTCATCAGGCTCCACCAGAAAAACTTCCTCCCCATTAATCACGCCTGTTGGGCAATTGGGGGGAATGCTTAATGGGCAAGCATAAGACTTGGGCTTCCACAGCACTGCACTGCACAGCTGTGTAGAGTTAAAGAAAGGCTGCTTAGTCAGTGGCCAGAATGGTATATTAGCCATAAGAGCTCAATTTCAACTCTAGATAACATTTTCAGTGCTTACTGGAAGTGAACCTTTCAAGGTTTGTCCATCAATGTCTCATTGATTTTTGTGATGTTCAGTCTGGCAGAAGTGACATAGCTCAGTGGCTTTCAATCTTGAACCCTAGACGGTACTTGGTCTCTCCAGCCCAAGTTCATTGTATAGATCTATGTAGTTATCAGCTGGAATATTTTTTAGTCATATCGGCCTTTACTGTAGCTCTCATCAGGCTGTCACCAGAAAAGTTTCAAAAATGTGGATACTTCACTGTCTTTTGGGTCCATAGGCTGTAATACGCTATGGGAGTTATGAGTATGTTGGTTGAACATCAAATAGTGTAAAACGCTCATAACCATAGATGCTTCAAAACTGATTTTTTTCCCCATGGAAAAGTTTGACTTTATAGTGCAGCATATTCAAAAACTAAACTAGTTCAATTTGGAAATGCTGCTCTTGGTGCCTCTTGGTCTCCCATTCTCTGGTCAAACTACAGCTCTCATATGCTCCATGGTTCCCTCTCTTTGTAAGGAGAGTGGGTGAATCATGGAAATCCCATGGGCGATAAAGTCTGGCTGGAGAGCCCATCCTAGAGAGGAGAATAGGGTCAAAAGGCAACGGAATTACAACTTGCACTGCAGTGGCATATTTGAATAGAAATATTTTGGGTTTTGGGGCATTTGGTTTTTTGATGAAAAATCAGAAATTTCCACAGAAAGTGGACGCTTCTTGTGAAAAAAAATATTTAGCTGAAAACCTAAGTTTCCACCAAAAGACAGTATTGATGGAAATTTTTGATCAGCCCTTGTTCCAATGCTACCTTGCACATTCAGTTGAATTGCTTTGTATAGCCTCATTCTGAAATATTTTTAAAAGTATTCCTTTTGAGAATGGATATCTTTCCTCCCACTCCATCTGCCATGGAGAACAGGTTTCCCATCAGATGCAGAAATGTGCAAAACTGGCCTGAACTATAAAATTAATAGCATGTCCATACATAAGTGAATTATCACCAGACATCTCAGTGGACCTCTTAAAATATTCATTTTTTAGGGGGTGAAGCTTAAGTTGTGTAATGGATTTTCCTCAAACCTTAAACTCTTAGTGGCCAACAAAAAGTGCAGAGTGGAAGCTGGTTGCCAGATGTTCCACAGCTCTGAGAGATAAAAGGAAATCATTTTTACAAGTTTAACTGGGTGATATAGTAACCACTATGTAAAATACATATTTTTTATTAAGTCATGATGCAGTTGGACAATAATGTTCCATATTTTCCAATAAGAACCTGCTTAGCTTGCCTCATCCAAACTAAATTTATTGGCAGTTCTAACTGCTTCTCTTTCACTTTACAATGCTGGCAAAGTTGGCAGGAGTTTTTTTTTTTTTTTTTATAACTCTCCTGATTTTATTGTTTTAGTTATTTAAAATGACATTGTCTATTGACACTTAACATCAATCTTATCAACTAATCTCATAAATAGAGTACAAAAAAAAGCCTAACACTCTAAAGTGATAAAACAGATTGGAGAAGTTGCTTAGTTCACAAGGCTCTGTATCTGAGAGTCAAATTAATACACTCTGTGCAATCCCCATGTTTGAAAACAACTGAGGATCAGATCCTCAGCTGGTATAAACTGGTATAGCTTAATTGGCAGCAGTTGAGTTGTCCTAATTTACAGCAGCTGTGGCTCTGGCCCTTAATTTTTAAGAAGAGGGAAGAAGTTAGAATGTGCTGGGTCCAAGTCTTGAAAGTAGCAGGTCTGTGAGAACGTTGACTTTCATCCCCCATATAACTGATCATTTTTTATTGTCTCTGCCAGCCTCCTTTGTGAACTGGAAACTTGAAACCTTGTTTCCATTAAATAAAAGGACCCAAACATTGAGTGAGCCCTTTTTGTTGAAAGAAGGTTGGAACTCCCTTGCAGTTTGTTCCCAAATCAAGCAGGACTCCTCAGAAGTATATTCTCATGCTGAGGAAACTGTGCATAATTTTAACTCATTCTCCACTGCTGTGCACCTTGTGTAGTCATTTGCACTTGTGTGAAATGCAGCCAGATCAGAATGGTGATGTTTTACAACTGCTTTTCATGGGTGGAAATGACTACACGAGGTGTAAGGTAGTGTGTGTGTGGGGGATTACTGGAGTAACAGAAGGCAGAATTTGGTGAGTTTGTGTATTAAGTCACTTTAGAAAATCACATTAGAGGGAAATTCTCTTTATCCAAAATATGCACAAGATAGCTCATGGCACAGGTGAACTGGTTTGGAAAATTAAAACTCCCTTTCTTTCTCTCCCCACCTGACTGTGTGTCATGTGCAGAACTGAAACTGAACTGAACAGTTATTAAGGTTCTGAAATGTTCACCTTAGTTTTCTTCACTTCTGTTTTCTGGCCAGGAGTGGAAGCTGAGGTGCTGAAATGCCATGCAAAAAACTAGACTTGAAAAAGTGCTGGAAATCTCAGGAGACAGTCCATCCTCATGAGATTTCCAATCAAATGCTGTAGACTCAGCAGTTTTGGATTGTTCTAGTTAGCTTTGGAGAGACGCTCAAAGTAAAACTGCAGTCAGAATCTTTAGAGATTTGCCATCACTAGTACATGTAAAGATACTGTGAACTGTAAAATCTACATTAAAAAAATTAGATCACAAGGGTAAAACAGGGGTCTGTGTTCTCCACATTGTATCCATGCAGTTTATACAATACCTAGTAGGAATTCATGCCACATGTAGAGAAACAATTGTTCTGACTTTTAACAGTGTGTAGATTTATATTTTGCTTCAGGCAACAGCATTTAAACTCCCAGATTAAATTATCATTTATCCTTTTGGTTTGAATTAGAAATAGACCAAAACCAGAATGTCAAATTTAATCACCTTTTAAATTTCGAGAGAAGGAATCCAGTTCCTGGATTCAAAACTGCAGGACTGTCTGTACAGTCCATTTTCTACAGTTTTGTCCATGATTTTTCTTGCAAGATTTATACTTCTTCTGGTTTTCTATCCAAACTGGAACCAAAATCACAGAACCAAATGAAAGATGATTCTTAGTTCTGATTCAGTCTCAGACCGAAACCCAGAACCATAGCCTAAAGGTAACGTGGATCCAAACATTGCCTTCTTGACCCATCTTTATGTTGATTTGTGTGAAATGCAATGTATTTCTACCACTCACTACACTTGAAGGTACAGACTTAATGCAATCATGAACAATAGATGGACTTCTAAAAATCCTAGACTACCCTGTTAGTTTCCCATCTGGGACCTTGTATTAGAATATTTCACTTGATAATCAGATATATTTAGTCTGAGATACTGCTCAGAAAGAATGACCGTAAACATGAAGGTGTACAGAGGGATCAATCTGAATAATTTTCTTCTCTCCTATGCCCAAAACCTTTATTCAAACAGAGGTCATTTAAAGGTCTTAAAATCACCCAAACAAAAGTAAGCTATTGAGGGAGCATCGATCCCCTCCCATTAAAACATGAACCATTATACAAGGAAAAAGAGGAGGGTTTTGTGTCTTGAAAAAAACCAGTGGAAATTTCTCATTGAAAGAAAAATCCACTTGTATTTTAATAAAACTTTACACGATGGCCAAGCAAACTTTATTAAGCAATAGAAGATTAAAAATAAAAAGATTAAGACCATCTTAAAATAACACCCAAAATGATATCTGAATTATATTTCAGTAGAGGAAATAGCTGGACAATAAAAGGACTATACTTTTGTTGTTGTTGTTGTTGTTGATGATCGGCAAATAGTATTAAGAAAAATCCATCTGATTGAAATTATATATTGAATGGCCCCAGAGTGAGAGAGATTTCTGGCATATGATTCACTTTAATTTTAGATTTATATGTTTTTCAGGTTCCCTGAAGGGGTGAGTGACCTGGCAAATTCCTGCATTCCGTGTGATGCCCTAATAGTAACGTCATACCCACCACAAAAGTCCACTGGAGGTAGTCGTGGGTATTTGCAACATATGGGGCTGGAGCTGAATGGCCGGTTAGCAACAAATGGGACAAAAAGCTGCAACCCAGACAGAGGATGGGAGCTGCCGAAGAGGCTGGGAACCACCACAGGTAATCTCCACAGCATCAGATGGGGAAGCTATCCAGAGGGATCCAGGAAACGGTGCCGTGTGGAAGACACCCACGAAGGCCATAGGTAGGAAGCAGCCTGGGGAGGAAGCAGGGGACCTAAACAAATAATCCTTGACTGGCTAACGTAGGGTACCTGGACTGGCACCCAGAGCAGAGGGCAGGCCTGGGTCATTCCTCGGGGGAAGGGACTGCCAAATCTCCATATCCAGGCTGGCAGCCCTAATATAAGACTTTTGGACTTTATTTCTGTTCCTGTGTTAACTTCCTTTGCTTCTCTACTGGTGGAGTAGGCAGAGAGGGACATCAGGCCCCAGGACTAGCTGTTGACGCCAATCACTGGGCCCTTAGTCCTTTGGGGTAAGACCACTTTCTACCATAAAAGGGGAGAGACTCAAACAATTTAACCAGACAGCTGAAGCCATAAAGAGAGGCCAAGCATTATAGGCCACATTTTGGAACTGATTAGGGTGACCAGACAGCAAATGTGAAAAATTGGGACAGGGGAGGGGGGGTAATAGGAACCTAGATAAGAAAAAGACCCAAAAATCAGGACTGTCCTTATAAAATCGGGACATCTGGTCACCCTAGACCTGATGCCTAAAGGGAAACTGAGGCAAGACTGCCACTGTCAAATGCTCGGCCACAAGGGGGCACATGAAAAAGCAAGAAGTCTCATGACACCTTCCTTTTAACAGCCTACTCTTTTAATGAGGCCCAGCTCTCTGCCTCTCTTTCTAGCACTTATAGCTTGCACAAACTCTTTGTGGTGTGGCAAGTATTACTTCCTCCATTCCAAGGAAACTCATCAATTAAAGAATTTCGATATATATCTTCTGACACAGCCTCCCAAAGTGAGGGTGGGGATGAAACACCCTCAGACACTGCTGCAAAATCCGAGGGAAAGATAAAATGCTATAAACTGTGATTCAGTATCATGGTGTTACAGTTTCACTCAGCACAAACAGGTGACATTCCTAAGTGGACACCAAGATGCAGACCCTATGATTTCCCAATGTTAACTGTTTTCATATAGTTCAGACACTGTTAGAATCAGACTCTCCTGACCCAACCACCAAAGGGTGAATTCAGTTACATTTCTCCTCCTATAGTAAGGTAACCAGACATCCCAGACTCCCAGCTTGGCCAGAAGACCTAAGATTTTTACAAGCCATTTAAAAATATTCATATTTTGCTGTTCTTGGCTGATTTTCTCCTTTCATGCTGATTAAAAATGCTCTGATCTTTCATTGCTCCCTTTTAGTAACACAGCCTTCCAAGATGGAAAAGGGCCATGCTACTCTTCTAGCTAGTGTTTATGTAGCCTATAATATTTTTTCTTCCACAGTTGCAGCATTTGCTGATTCTTTCAATAGTCTATTCCACACGTTAATTATTCTAAATGTAAAGACATTTCTCCTGATTTTCCATAAGGCCTTTTTTCTTACATTTAATTCATGCTCTTGTATATGTGGAGTGGTTTTCTGTTTGTTTGTTTGTTTGGCTTTTTTATTTTTATTTTTTGCCTGCAACTCTTGCAGACATTTAAGATTTTAATATCCCAGATAATACCAGTTATAATTTTATTACACCATAGCATCTCTTCTTTTCTAACAAGGCCCTAATATCCTTCCATATGTCCTCTTTTTATTCATTTCATCAGTTTGTTTGTCATAGGGGACAGGCTGGCTCAGAGAATTGGTAATGGGATACAGAAGCTTACACCTCTATGTTGCCAGTCTGTGTCTAACCAAGGGAGAATGTTTTAGTGCGAAAGGGGATTTTTTGGTGTTTGATTGCTCTAAGTTGATTTTCCCAGAAAAGATTTTAACAGCCTTCAAGGTGTGACATTGCTGGTGAAAATAAACAAACTGTTGCTCCACTTTGCAGTACAACAGGTGTAAATAACTCTGGATGACATTGGACTATGAAAACTGAAAACGTAACTGCCTTTTTTCTTTCTTTCTGTATGTTTGCAGTGTGGCAAAATGGCTTATAATGAAACCAATGGAGTGAGGTAGGAGGACTGTTCTAAACAGGAATGAATTTGTTTATAGACTTCTTCCAAGTGGCCCAAGACAAGACACTGTTAAAGATCTGAGTGGCAGTTGTATAACCAAAATAATAATGTTCTTCTTTTTTAATAAGAAAACCTGCGTGAGTGGAAACTTTTGGAAATGAACTGCAGTCGTAGAAATGCTTTAACTTTTGTGGGTGGGCAAAGGAAATTCTGTTTAACTTTATAAATTATTTTTAAAAATGTCTTGGCCTGGGAAGCTACTGAACTCTGCTCCACACAGTATCAAAGGATTATGGGTATTACAATGAGAGATTATGGATTATGGGTATTAAATGGAAAGATTACTAGGAGACGCATGCCACAGACATGAAGAGGACCTTGAAGATTAAGAGATTTACAAGGAGTGGTACCATTTCAGTCTCCCCTTCTTGGCTGGATGACTTCACAAAAGAAGAAAAACAAATATTTCTAGGTAAAAAATAGGTTGCTCCTTTGTACTGTTGCAGTCAATGTTTTATCCCACATTCTAATGGTTCAAATTTGGATCAGTGAGTTTGGCTCAGGCTAAAGTCACCTGCAACATAGACCTATGCTTACATTCCTACAAGAGGGAAAGCTTCAATCTTAACACCCCCATCAATTTGCTATGTACTGACAAAGTCATCAGTATTACATAACAGAAATACCAGGGGAAAAGCAGAAAAATGATTTGGAGAACATTATCTTTGGGGAAAAAACACTCTTAAAAAATATTTCAAAGATCTTTTCATCCACCTGAAATTTCCATGACTCTAAATACATTTGAAGTCAATTGGTGATTCACCCATCAGCACCTTTCTAAGACATACAGGACTGCACTCATGAGTGTATATTTAATTGGTACTTCAAGGGTCATCCAGTTTTAGGTCATAAATGTACATTTTATTTTTTAATAATAAAGGTATATTAATTTGAGTTACAGGATCAGCTAGAGATTGAAACCTTAGTGTGCGAAGCACTGTACATACACCCAGTAAAACAGTCCCTGCCCTAATGATCTTACAGGTCTAAACAGACAATGCAGACAAACAGTGGAAGAAAGGCAGTATTGTTATGCTTATTTTACGTTGGGGAACTGAAACACAGAGAGATTAAACGAGCTGCCTGAGGTCACCTAGGAAAGCTGGATTGGAGCCCAGATCACTTGAGTACCAGTCCATCGCTGAATCCTGCCTCCTCCATCCCCTTCTTTCTTTCTTTTCGAAAAAGTCTGGATGGGAGTGTTTTTAACATAACCTAATATGATCGGGATTGTTTCTTGAATTTTTTTTTCCTTTCAACACACACACTTTTTAATGCAGTAGCGTGATACTTTCAAACCCAACATGTTATGTACATGAAAATGAGTAAATTAAATGGCTGGAAATGAAAGTGTGGAACCATTTCAGTTCAAAAGTCCAAGCTGAGTGAAATGCAAAAATTAAACTAACAACATGGGGCCCATCCTGCATCCATTCCCCCTGCTCATCTTCCCTAGAGGCACCATTGAAGCTAGTGGAACACTTTATGGATGAAATTCATTCCTGTGCAGACAACCAGCAAAAGGGCAAGGCACCACTTGATCTCCTGACTTACTCTCAAAAAAGGGAGTAGGAAGCACATAGAGCAGAGGCGGCTTTCTGCAGAGGAGTGAATTTCACTCATAGTCGGTAGGGCTTGCAGGACTGGTCCCACAGATTGTGAAAAGTAAATGAGGCATTAATGATTCTTTCTGTTTTAATCACATAAGGAGGTATTAGTAATAGAGCAACAGCAGGAAAGAAAATTTTTAACTAAGTTATGCTGTGTTCTTTTCTCTTTTTTTTCTTTAAAGTTAATAGAAAAATTATTTCCAGTCAGTTGAGTTGTGCTTTTCCTATCCTGCTGTCTTCAGCTCTCAGCTGCCAATGGTAGAATGATGTGATTCATAGACTTCTTAACTGAAATTCTACACAGCTAAATCATAGTGCTGCAGCTTCCATAGAAGTCAATGGGAATTTTGCCACTGATTCAGTGGGAGCAATATTTGGCCCATAGATGGCCAGAAAAAAACACGATGGAAAACAGCTCCTTGCATTTTGTGGGACTGCTCCCTACTTCATACCCTATAATATCATATCTAACCTGTTCTTAAACATCTTCAAATGATGGTGCTTTTATATTTAAGAACCTTACCCCAATAGTTAGCATCAACTTTTCCTTCCATAGTGTCAGGCTAATACTTCTTGTCCTACAACCTTCTCAGACTATGAATAATTCCCTTCTTAATTTGTTATAAGCATGAAGGTCTAGCTAGAAAGTGATCTTTTACCACTTCTGTCTCCCTGCCCCCTTTTTTTTAAAGACTATATCAGTCTAGCCCCTTGGTCTCTTCCCAGGAGTCTGACCCTCCAAATGTTGTATCATTTTAATTGCACCTCTATGAATGGTCACTAGTTTTTCCTGTGTTATATCCATCTATTTATATTGTGTTTATCATTGTTGCAGCTAAGCACTTAGGGCCTGATCCTGTAAAGTGCTGAGTGCTCTGGTCTGATCCAGCAAAATGCTTATGTGCATCTGCTTAATATTAAGCATGGGAGCAGGGACAGCTTTAGTCCGATTCACCCGATTCCCCGGAATCGGGCCCCATACCTAAGAGGTCCCCATGCCTTAGGCGCCTTTTTAATTTTTTTTACTCACCCCAGCGGCGGTCCGCTCCGGGGTCTTTGGTGGCCCCGCTCTCCCGGTTGGAGCTCCAGCCGGAGTGTGACAGCCCCGGGGCCCAGCAACCCCGGCCGGAGCGCCGCGGCCCTGTGACCCCCGGCTGGAGTGCTGCAAGCCCTGCAGCCCCACTCTCCCGGCTGGAGCTCCGGCTGGAGTGCGGCTGCCCCGCGACCCCGGCCGGAGCACGGTAGCCCCGTGGCCCCCCTCTCCTGGCCGGCAATCCGAAGTGTTGCTGAAGACTTGGAGCACTGCCCTTTGAGTACAAGCCCTAGGAACTGGGCCCTGCACTTGCTAAAGCCGGCACAGCATGGGAATAATCCCAGAAGCAGAAGACGATGTCAGTCCTCACCTGCTTTCTTACTGATTGGTTGGATTTCAATAGACTTGTCTATCTACAGTCAGTAGGTGAGAATGTTTGCAATGCAGTTGCTAGTAGCAGGCTTGTCAGTGGTATGGAGACTGGAGTGACGAGGCCTGGCAAGCAGAGGTTTACAATGTTGACAGAAGATTAAAAAAGAATTGTACTTGGACTAGGGTAGATGCCCACAGTCTACAGCTGGAGTTAATTATTTTGATTCCTTTTGGATATTTCTCAGAAGACTGGCTGTTCTATGTGCTTGTCAGCAATATAAATGATCCATGGGTAGTCTGTGTAGGTTATCAGTTTCTATTTTTTAAAGTGATTTTTTGCTGCTCATTAAAGATGCTGGAATGATTAGTGCTGGAGACTTGAAGACCTCTACTCCACTGGTTCTCAACTTTTTTCAGACTATGACCCCAGGCCAGAATAGAAAAGAGTTTTAGGATACATGCGAGTATGCACTCTCTCTCTCTCTCTCTCTCTCTAGCCATAAAGGCAGGGTGGTCATCGCATTGCTGGACCCATGCATGAGTTCCCCGAGGGTCATGAAACACCACCACCAGCAGTGCAAGCTTCCCCACTCCCCCCACCCGTACAACACACACGCAGCCAACCACCCCAGCAATATGCCTCTGTCCTGATCTGAAAGAAATGATGAACTGGGAAAGGGCCATGGTTTTATAAGCCAGCCTTCTGTAGATCTCTCTGACCTGTACTCCCTGCACACTCCATTCTGAAAGTTGTCTACTTGTCTCTTCAATTAATGTATGTTATTTACTTATATTAGATTACCACAAAATCTTCTCTCCTTCATGGAATAGGCTGCTCTTGTTGATTATATGAGCCAAAAAATAGCAGATCAAAGATATTGCAATGTAGGGCAAGTGGGCTGAACAAGCATGCAAATATGATGAAAATTAGCTTGACCTTTATGAAAGACAGACGATTGCATGCTATTTAATGCTTTATGCAACCAATAATTTTGAGGTCCTGTCTTGCAAGGGGATCAGTTGTATTTTTCTATCACTTTGTTAATATCTTGGCTTAGCTCAAGAATAAATAGCAGTAAAGGTAGTCCATTCAAATAGTCCTCAAGTCACTGTAGTTCAGATAAGCAAGGGTGGAAAATGCATGTTGAAGTGCTGTATAAAAGAGCTGAATGTGTATTTATGCCTATGCATCGATTCATACCCCAGTAGCAAGCAGAGTAGCAGATATCCTTCAGCACTTTTTGTTCATAATTTATGCCAGTTTTATCAGACATTTTGCTGTGCCAATATACTCAGCTCTGCTGTTCTCTCCCATAGTTTCCATTGCATTTGATGCTATTTTGCCCTGGGTGAAGATTGTCACTACTCTTCTCTGAGTGTTGGAACCCTAGCGGGAGCCTGTGAAGTAGAAGAGGGCCAGTGATTCTCAGGGAAGATGGTTGGAGTGGGAAAGAATGAAAATTCCCCCTTTCTCAGATCGTCTGTAGATGCTGCAAGACCTGCACTCCCAACTATTTGTTGCCCCCACTCCCAGCTTCCCTTGAGTTGAGAAGCTCACAGCATAGTGGGAGCATTATGCTAATTTATAGCATGTAACAGTCAACGTTAATTTAAGCCCCCAAACCTTGTGAGGTTAGTGGGGGATGACACACAGGAGACTGGCCACCCCAGGCTCAGCATCACTGCCTCTAGCCTGTTTTCTCCTCACCCTCAGATCTTGATCTCTATGGGAGAGGGCTTTACACAAGGCTGGAGTGGAGTGAGCATACTCAAGTTCTGGAACTTCCCTCTTTCATGCCCCCCCCCCCCGACCCCCGTTCCCTGGCTTCTGCTTGGAACTCTTTGTCATGTGCACACAACAGCTTAGACTCAAAATCTTAGACATGTTCTAAGGTTCCTATGCTAGATGATTGTGATGGGAAAGAATGTTTAGAACTAGGTTTTGCGGCCAGTCCCGTTCAGGTGTTCCTTCTAAAAGTAGTGCTTGTTCAAAGCAAGAAAAGAAATGTGGATAATTTTTTTTGCGCGGGGGGGGGGGGGGGCAATTATTTGTCTGGGTAAATTCCTAAATTAGGTTGCAATAGCCTGTTCTTTAAAGTTTGCATTTATTTTATTATTTATATCTTGAATAGTGAGAGATTTTTCTGGTCTGTTTAAGGTTAGCAACAGTTTCTACAATTTACTGTAGCAAACCACTGTATCAAATCAAATGATGGGTAAAAGTATGATTTTGCTGGGAAAATGTCACATTGACTTTCCTCTCCTGTCCCCCAGATTTTTGAAACAATACTGTTGTATAACTAGCATTACCAGTGGGTCAATAACCTGTTCCATTTTGGAGTGTCTGGTGTGAAAGAAAAGAGAACTGAAGTAAAAGATGCCCTTTGTGTTTGTTCTAAAATGTTGCTCCAGGGAGTTAAATAAGCTAAGAAATTCAGAACTCACCAAACAGCTGTTTTTTATCACTGCAAAACCTCAAAGCTCGTAACAGTCTGGCTGGAACATTACATGTGTCTGTGTGCACGTGTGTGTTTCAGCTTCACTTGAAACTCACCTGAATCATTGCTAGGTTAATGGATGCTCTTCTTTCCCAAGTATGAACTTTCAGCAAACAAACACACACAAACAAAAAAACACCTAGTTTCAGAATTCCGCACACAATTGAACTCCGAGCATAGGAGCCGAACTAGCGGTGCTGGGAGTGAAGTGGTTTCCATTATATCCAGGGTTTACAGTTTGGTTCAATGGCTCTCAGCACCCCCACTACACAAATTGTTCCAGCATCCCTGACTCAGAGCCTGATCCTGTAGCACCCTAACTCAAACAAGTAATTATTATTCACACAATAAGTCCCATTGAAGTCAATAGCAAAACTCCCATTGGCTTTCTTGGGGCCTGATCCTGTGTGCCCAGCACCTTGCATGATTGATCATTTTGTTTCTAACTTTTATACTACTTTAGCCAATGCTCCAATTTCAACCCTCTCTGTTTGAGCGCTGGCTTCAGTTAATGAACATATTGTGGGCCAGGGCCTTTATTTGCAACAGTTAATTCTCTCTCTCTTCCCCTCCCCCAAATTGAAAATTCTCAAGAGCCATGGATCTTCAAAGGGAAAAAAAGATGGAAAAAGATTGAGTGCAGGTGTGAGATATGCCCCAAAAGCTACTTCTGGTCTTTCTTGTCAATAAAAAAATTCAGATTAATCAGAGTCTATGGGCTTCATTAATCTTTTACCTAAGAGTTTATGAATAGTGATTGTGTTATAGCTTAGTAGCATCAGAAACATACCATTAGAATCATCTTGCTGTGTTTAAAATATACTGTAACTCATATCGCCACTGCAGAAAACCATGAGACATGTATTGTGTGTGTGTCAGATTGTAAGTGTCCCTTCTGAGATTTGAATTCCACTGAGCATGTAGATACCTGGAAACTGACTTATGCTACTTCCTGTACATACTGAGCTGATCAATGCTCTATTCTTCTTCAGGTGGTATAGCTAAGAAATGATATTTAGCACCTGCTATTCCCCTTGTCTGCTATTGCATTTTTATGACTTTTTTTTTTGAAGTCCCCACCTTCTAAAGATAAATATTCCTGAAGTGAAATTACTGATAGATAGGTAGGTAGAGAGAGAGAGAGGCAGACTGTTGTGCTTTCTGATTTCTGGGCAGCTGTACTTTAACTTTAATAATATGTGGTTAATAAAAGAAGAAGAAAAGTTTTTAAAGCCTTTGTGAGCTCTTTATACAGCCTCAAGATCAATGTGATGGAAAGCAGGAAACATACATTTCCTATCATATGATTTTTCCAATTTCCAAAACATATATAATTATGACCACTCTTGTTTTAAACTGTACTCTGGAAAAAATATTTCAGTGTTAGTAGATTCCACTGCACTAGGAAAATATTACAGCTGATTAAGGGAGGCTGTTCTAGTTGACTGGAATTGTGGTTGAAGTCCAGATCAACCTTTAAACCTGAGTGAAAGGCCCATATTCTCGTGGTGAGCAGCACTTGCATATTGACAGTACATGTACAGGAGAGGCCAAGGAATGAGTTAGTTTCACGGTTGACTCAGCTTCTTGAATGTTAACATTAGGTCCCCTCAGGAACTTTAGTCAACTTAAAAGAAAAAGGAACTATTTGTTTAATTTTGGAGCATCCGTGCCCTTAGCTTTCCGTGCCAGTATGAAAGTGGATTATCTACAGTGTGTCTCTTTCTACTCTTCCATGATATCTCCTCTGGAGGAATGGGGAAAATTAGCAAGAGACCCTGGGTTGCCTTGGGTACATGGAAGAAAATAACTGTTAATAGCTAGGGAATTTGAGCCTCCCTTATTATAAAACTTGAATTAAAAAAAAGTATTTAGCCCAATTTCAGGGGTGTGTGAGGTGAGTTTTGGTTGCAGAGGGTAGAAGCCATGAATAACATAGGTTGGGGTATTCCCTCCCACCTTGGAGAGATGTTGGTTGAAGTAGTGGCTGTTAGAAGCAAGAGAGACCATCCTGGTCTGAGAACAAGAAAGACACCTGAGGGTGGAGTGTCAGTGCTGGGGAGAGTGGGGAGGGAGAATCCTGGGAAGAAGAGCACTGGTTGTAGGCTCTGGAGTATTGCACTGTAATCTCAGCGCCCACTTTTAGGGTAAAGGACAAAGTCTACAAACATAATTTTGCTGGTGCTTTGAATTTTCAGATGCTTAGAGCTAAAGTCTGCCTGGTCCACAGGAGCAACGCCAGGGTTTTTGCCGCCCTAGGCGGCAGCGCTCTTCCTCTGAGCATTCGGCGGCAGGGGTCCTTCCGCTCTACGTCTTCGGGGCACTTCGGCGGCAGGTCCTGGAGCGAGTGAAGGACCCGCTGCCGAATTTCCACCAAAGACCCGGAGCTGAAGGATCCCCCACCGCCGAATTTCCGCCGAGGACGGCAAAATGACGCTCTTCCAAATCCTGACGCCCTAGGCGACCGCTGGTCCAGTGTAGTTATACGAGGTGGGCAGTGATTAATTTGTAATGAAAGAGGTCCGGGACTCAAGCAACTAGGTGCTGGGACTCAAGCAATTTTTTTTTACTTTCATAACTGATGCAGCAAGCCCAGAGGTGCCGGGACTATGAACTGCCAAGCCTAGAGGTGCCGGGGCTCAGCCCTGGCAAGCACAGGCACAAATTAAGCAGTGAAGGTGGGGGGAAGTACGAGCATGCTTTCTAGTCTGTTCTCACAGCAGAGACAAAATGGCAGGTCAAGACAGAGCTATAACTGGGCATTTTAGTGCTTGGGGCGAGCAAGCATATTTGTGCCTCCTACTGTTTTTTTGGTCATTTTTCTGCCCCATTCAGAGGCAACTGTTGATAATGGGGGGCACAATTTAAGGGTGGTGGGGGCTCATCACCTCCCCACAGAGGTTTTTCAACCCTGGTAGGGGTGTAGAGAAACATTTTTGGGAGGGAAGGCAGTGTCAGGCAGCTTATGCCAGCAATGCCAGGAGGCACAGGCTGGTGATACCAGCCAGCTCAGACCAGCCCCACATGATGGTGCGGTCAGGCAGGGAGCACCACATCCACCCCCTGACTCACCTCAGCAGATTGTCTGGGTTGGGGAGGAACAACCAAAAAATCTGGGGGGGGGGGGGCACATGACCCTGTGCTCCCCCCCTCCATGTCACCTCTAGCCCCATTTTCCCACTCCTGCAGCTTTGCATCCTTGGTGGCTGCCGCGCTTGCCCCTCCCTGGGTACAACTCTGGGTCATGGAATGACTGCTTTAGCCAATATTCTCCAGTTTTTTTTATTCCTCTCTCTCTCTCTCTCTCTCTCTCTCTCTCTCACACACACACACACACACACACACACACACACACACACACACACACACACACACACACACACACACTTACTTACTTACTTACTTTTACTTTTGGGATTTGTAATTCAGTTACCATTCATATTGCCAGTTTGACTCTAGACCTCACCAGTAGTTACCAAATTTACATTCTATCTAATGACTATTCCCTGGCTTACGTGAACGGAGCTTGGTGGGCTTAATCTTGTTCCTTGTAAATAAGTATCCTTATCACAATCCCCACCCCAATAATTGGCAGAGAGGCCAGCGAGTGGATGGGCATGGAGACTCAAGTACTTTCTTTGCACTGGAAGTTTAAGACTGATGCTTGAGACTGAGACAGTCTGGTGGTGGTGGTGCAGCCTTAGGAAAATCTGCACTGTTCCCATCTGTGGATAAATGCTCCATCAGATACCTTTAGGGGTCAATACAGCAAAGCAGTGTAGCATGAGCTTACTTTAAACACTTGAGTCATCTCCACTGACTTTATTTGGACACTTAAGTCAACCATGTGCTTAAGTGTTTTGCTGAACTGGGGCGATAAAGAGGATTAAATTTCCATAATTTATTTTTTTGTCTTTTTAATTACTAAACTCACTGTTTTTAATAATATCAGTAATGAAGGAAAACAGGAAACACTTATTAGTGCTAAAATCTCTTTAAAATTATGGATATAACACTATGACACATCAGTCTTTCAACAATTCTTTTTATACTAACGACTGGTTTACAAGGAAATGAGATATGATTAAAAATGTAGTGCCTGATTATGTATTTGTTGCATATGTGTTTCCTGGGTGGGCAAGGAATGCAGAATTAGTCTCTTAATTTAGTACCTCTGCTTGACTTAGTGCATATACACTCTCAAATAATATTTCTCTCAGTCCTTTTGCATGGTCTGCTCTTTCTAAGATAGTCTCGGTGTTGCCTTTTGCTGAAGTAGAACAAATAATGTTAGTACAAGGGACCCCAGACTGCACTTTTACCCTGCCCTGTCAGGCAGTAGCTACGTTTTAGAAGGAAACCACAGTATAAAAGTGGGAGCTCAGGTTCCATACTACGTATGCAAAGCAGTTTCATTTAAAATGTCAGGTTTACCTTGGCAAAGCCACTCTTTAGTAGGGATTAAGGCTTCAAAAACCACTCAATCATACTCTGTGTTTTCATCTATGTGCCAGGTCACAAATATAAATTTTAATGTTGGCCCATATCCGTCATCACATAACCCTCTGGCATACTTTCTCATTCCCTGAATATAAGCGGAATGAGGAGGTTACTTGGAAAGTCATCTGTCTGAGAAACTGTCCTGTTACAATTAGAGGAGAATCTTGAATTTCATCCCTGGAAGATTATGAAATGAACGGAGAAAACACAACATGTACCGTAAATTACCAGAAACTTTAGTAAATCAATCCCATGATGAACTAGAAAGTTGAAAAAAATCACATGGCTAACTCTATTTTTTTTTAATGGAAATCATGAAGACACGAGCTCAAGCACCCAACCTGCAATACAGATATGAGTTTTGATTTCAGACAACTCCAAAATTTTGGGGCATTTGAATGTGAGGGAGGTTGGTTTTGACTCACATTTAATATCAAGGAGTTGATTTTTGAAGGGAGTTTAGAACCCAGAATGAATGAAAGCAGATCTTATGTGGGACTTACAGGATAAAAAGACCTTGCAGAAAACCGAAACGTGTCTTTGGCTCCTAATTAACAAAAAATTAACTCAGATAACTTTGAAAGTTAATTTAAATTAACTCCTTGCTCTGCATCTCATCACATCTAGAAACTTCAGCAGAAGGATTAATGTCCTTAATTTTGTGTCACGTATAGCATCTGCAAATAACAAATAATTCTGTTTTTGCTAAATCTACTAGAATTCTGCAAACAGATGATCTAACCTCCTCTGTGACCTGTGGAAGGGCAAGAAGGATCCCATTTCACATCTGTTAGGGTTGTCCAGAAAAACCAAAGGCTGTGAGGAAGTAAAGTCCCTCCCCCCTTCAAAAACTTTTTGGTAGAGCTAGGTGAAAAAATTTGCTTTTCAAAATTCAGATGAAAAAAGAAGACAGCTCTACTTTGGGGGTACTAAATTTTCTGAAATGAAAGAAAATTCTTAATGTTTCCCAACACTACTTCATTAACACTATAAAACAGGCTAGATGGTAGAACTTTAGTTAGCAGGCCTCTGTCAAGGGAACTGATTGGAATATCCTGACTTCAGTTACAACTGCCTGAAGGAACATAGGAATTACCATCCCAGAACAGACCAAGTATCCAGCTAAGTATCCCGTTTCTAGCAGAAGCAAAACATGCCCACAACACATTTGGCTGAATGTGCAATACTGTGCCACTTTGTTCTTGTCTTCAGCTGGGGATTGACTCAGCCTTGAAACATAAGGATTGTATTTCTTAAACTAACTAGTTTAACTGCAGATTGCCTTGTGTCACAGATTTTTTCCCAAGCCTGTGCAATGCTTTGTTAATCAGGTTTCCTGTACGTTTGCTCTCTCTCCATAGTCTGTCCAACAGCAGCCTGTATTAGCTGCTAGAGAAGATGTAACCCCACCACCACCATAATAGACTAGTACATCATAACATGCCTATGGGGAAAGTTTCCTAACTCTCAAAAAGAACAGGAGAACTTGTGGCACCTTAGAGACTAACAAATTTATTAGAGCATAAGCTTTCGTGGACTACAGCCCACTTCTTCGGATGCAAGTGGGCTGTAGTCCACGAAAGCTTATGCTCTAATAAATTTGTTAGTCTCTAAGGTGCCACAAGTTCTCCTGTTCTTTTTGCGGATACAGACTGACACGGCTGCTACTCTGTTTCCTAACTCTGTCAGTTATTGGCTTATGACCTTAAAGATGAGGGTTTATATCCCCTTATACATTTTTATTTTAGCTAGTGTCATTATGGTAATTTTTATTTACATAAATATTTCATTCTGTTTGGAATCCTGTTAAACTCTTTACTTCTATAATACCTTGTATCAGAGAGTTCCACAGGTTCATTTCTAACATCTTAGGATAGGAAGTAAAAATCATATCCAAATATGGGAATGAGTTTTAAGCAAAGTAAGATTGTAATGATGCAAACTAGAATTTGAGCTGGAGATTGAATTAAGACAATTATCCTTCCAAAAACGGCTGTGGGGTGATCAGTCTGTCTGCTTATATGGCCTGCTTCATGAAAGTAATTGTAACAGAGTGCCTATGACCACAAGTAGTCAGCTATTTCAGCTTAACCACAAGAAGTTGGCTATTTCATGGTCCTCTCATCCAAAACCAAACAGCACCCAACTACATGTCTATGGTGGTTTTTTTATGAACCTTATCTCTTGGCATCATTGAAAAATGTATTTTTACAGAATGGTTTAAAATGTCTGATCTTCTAACAAAAAAATAACAGTTTAGTTTTAGATATACCAAAATAACCCTGTACACTGCTGAATTCATTCAGGGAAGGCAAGCATCAGTTCTTGAAGCAGAAAACTAATCTCACTGGCCACTTGAGGGAGGTGGTGTGTTGTCTGGATTGTGGAGTTGAAACTAGTTTCTTCACACTAGCTTGCAATAAGAGAATCAGAAAGTTTTAAGTGTGTTGTGGGTAAGAGGCAGTACAGGACTTCATCAGTGACTGTTTTCCATGCAGTTCTTTGATAATAAAAAGAAGAAACCAACATAATGATTCAGTTGTGACTGGCCAATTTTTCGTCTCTAACTGGTATAGGAATAAGGCGGTTAAAGAATAAAGAAACTTAATATGCAGCCATGGAAACTGTTTTGTTCTCATCAGAAATAAAAGACCCTACCACACACCTTGCAAATTATGATCTAAAAAATGAGATAGGATAAAATTCATGACTTAAGTAGCTATGGAATAGTCTTCATCACAGTGATATTCAGTGGCTGGCCTGAGCGTTGAGTAAGATCCTGAGTCCAAAAATCCTTCATTCTTCCAATCAGCTCACACATACAACACCTTGAGGAAAACATGAAAGTGAGGCCTAGTTATGTATCCACTTTTACCCAAGCAGTTGTTTTACCTTGAGATGCAAAACTTGACACATCTAACACACAGAGAGAGAAATCTGAAGAGCAAATCTTGGATAAGGAGCTGAAAGAATTCGGGGTTTCTGGATTCCAGGATATTGGTCTGGCCTATGATAAAGATGGGACAAGCTGAGATATTCAAATGGGAAATTCCCCAAATTTCAGGAGTATTTTCAGATCTTGGATTAGGACCCTTCACTTTATTTATTTGTATATATAAAAATAAATTGAAAAAGGAACAGTTCAGTCACATAAACAGGGCTATAAACTTGTTACAAGGCACAAAGGAATTGCCATACTGGACCAGACCTGTGGTCACCAACAGTAGCCAGCACCAGAAACTTCAGAGGAAGGTGCCAGTAATCACAAAGTAGAGATAATCTACCCACCAGAGGAGACTTCTCTTAAACCCTAATAGATTGGCTTAAATCTCAACACATGAGGTTTTATTATCCCTTCTAAAGTTTTCTTTCTTAAAAATTGTATTTACTAATATAACAGATGATATTCCTCAGATATGCAAATGTCTGCAGAACTGACCTTTATACAGATATGCTGCATAGCTCTGTTCAAAGAATTGGACATTAGAACATTGGAAAAGTGCTGAATTTTTAAGAAATCCTTATCAGTGTTTAATTGCAGAAATGAGTTCTTATCTGACTGCTGGATCCTATTTTCTAGTAAGGTCAATAGGACTGATCTGTTTTATTTGGAGAGAACAAATAATAATAATTAATGGAGATATCCCATCTCCTAGAACTGGAAGGGACCTTGACAGGTCATTGAGTCCAGCCCCCTGCCTTCACTAGCAGGACCAAGTACTGATTTTGCCCCAGATCCCTAAGTGGCCCCCTCAAGGATTGAACTCACAATGCTGGGTTTAGCAGGCCAATGCTCAAACCACTGAGCTATCCCTCCCCCCATTTAGGAATCTCCAAAATGTAAAGGCTCATAACAAACAAGATATTCTCCCTTCTCTGTAACCACTCTCACCAAAATATTCCTGAGTTTGTGCTCAATGGTTTGTTCTATAAGTGAAGCAAAACTTACACATATCCTGTGGAAGGTTTATGGCTCCTCCTTTTTAACCGTTACAGGTCAATTATCCTTGGTATCAAAGAGATCTTGTACCCTAGACCTGAGGGTTAGAAGAATTGATATATGTAGCTTGCTGCTTGCTAAGAGGAAAGTCTCACTTGGAGAGAACACTTCTAAGGGCTCAATCCTGCAAGAGGCTGAGCAGTCGAGATGCTCACTCCCTTGCAAGATGGAACATGGGTCGATGGAGCTGCAGCATTTTCTCAAAGGCAATTCTACTATGACTGATCTTTAGCTTCAATATCACTAACCACATTGAGGTGATGCAGCCTATAACATTATTAGAAATTAAACAAGGTGCATTGACTTTGCCTTCGCCACCAAAACAGACTTACAGACAGGATAAGCTATCCCAAACAGTTATGTAATGTTGAGCATTAACTGTTACAGGAACCTAGTAGTTCTGTATTTATCTGGCAATATTTCGAGGGTCTGCAAAACCTTTTGTCCATCTTCTCTTTTCTCTTACTCCATCTAAGCTACACAACTGCCCAAACGGTCTGACTGGTCTCCATGTCTTCTTCACTGAGATGCCCTCTTTCTGTACTGCCCTCTCCACCCTTCTGTCTTCCGTTCCTCTCTTCCTTCATGTCCTTAAAGTACACTTCTTCTGAGAAGCCTATAAACTGCTGTCATTCCCACAGAGAAGTATTAATAAATTAGATGACTGAAAATCTAGAGATTAAATCAATGCAATGTATTTGAAATAATGCATACAAATAATGTAGCCAGCCTGACACAAGCTAAATGTCACCCTTCAATCACATTTTTTTTTTACATTTTCATCTCTACAAATAGCCCAACCTAAAATCAAAATATATAGATAATGTAAAATCATTCCCAGATGCTACTAAATGATGCTGAACACACACTACTTTCCAATACATTGTGTTTTTGAGCTTCGTCTGCATGGTACAACATTTATGATTCTGCTTCTACTTGGTGCAGCATTTCTTAAATACAGCACTTCTCTATCACTGTACATTTAGCACAATTCAGTTGCTACTTTCACTGTTGCCTACGTTCCACATAAAGGCAGAATATATCTTATTCACTGCTTAATTTATTAAGGAGGTGTACTTTTGGCTGCAATCTATTAACCGCTAAATGCTCTGGGACCCCAACTACTTGAGAAACACCTTTTTCTTCTGTATCCTATATAGCTGTGGAAATCAACTAGGATATTTCTCTTTTCAATTTGTATGACCATCTGTAGAGTGCTCTCAGTGAAGGATTTTCATTTGTTGAGTTCACTTCCTTGGTTAGTTGATTTAATGACATTGAGAGCACAGTAACAAACAAACAAACACTTTTTAAAGCTCAGAGCTTTTGACTATATTACTATTATATAGCATTAAGAAGGAGCCAGTGGAAGAAGGTTGCAGCCACTTAATTATAAAGGTATCAGTTTGTTTGACAAATCTGAGGTGAAATTCTTTACCTTCTGATTGTTGGTGTCATGCATTAGAAAAATTACTTGTGTCCTATAGAGAGCTTTACAGGTAAATATATTTGCAAATTACACAGGTAGGTATGACACATAAGGTGAGATAACATCTACTCAGTCTAGTGTTCTTTTCTATTAGAAGATAAGCAGGTATTTGGTGGAACAAAAATATACCCACAGGTATTTGATGCAATACTGTTACACTGATACGTCCAGTGTGATTGTTAGTGCATCAGCACTGGATGTAGAATTAATTAATTTAAAAAAATGTTAGGTGTCCAGATGGCCCTGTGATAAGGGCCATAAAAAGCATGTATAAATAAAATACGTGTCCCAAAATCCAAAAAGCTGACAGCACAATAGGGGAAACAGACGGGTAATCTGAAAAACAGCATGGATTATTTTTTATTTAAAAAAACTCTAGTTTTAGGATTCTGTTGCAAACATAACTGAGAGTGGCTTTTGCTTTTTAAAAAATTGTTTATTCCCTTTTAGTTCTGGTCAGCTTATTACTTTACACATTTATTATCTGATTGCTCAATAAAAGGCTCTTGCATTGTTGGTAATAAATGTCATTTTCTATTCACATCTATTTGAACCAGTGGAGAAAAACTAGACACAGCAAAAGACTTCCGCTGTGAGCTATGCTATGGTGAGATTTGTTACACTGAATGCAAAAACACAAGCGATTTTAGAGCCACTGCTGCACACACACTGTTTCCAGGACTGATTGATGACATTTCCTTATATAGTTAGGAGTGAGGCATTGCTTTTGAAAATAGAATGAAAACTTTCCCTTTTTAGGAGCAAGCACCATTTTGGCAACACAATCAGCCCCAAGCACATACGTTCTTTTGGTCAAAACATTACCAGGGTACTTTGTTAACAAAATGTTCAGGTCATGCTAAGGTCAAAGCATGAACTATACGACTTTTTATGAGCTAAATGTTTCCAAATTACACTCCAAGTTGAAAGTGCTGAAATTAAACCTTCCTCCTGTAAACAGGGTATTGGTGAGCTGAGGAGGAGAATGATTTTTTTTTTTCATGACTCAGCATAAGTGAAGTGCCTGTGCACTGACATGTGTCCCCTGAGCAAAGGCAGATGCTATCAATAACCCTGGCTTAAAGCAGAGCTCCGACCAGGAGGCAATAAAGACATATTTGTGTCATAAACCATTGCTGTTTCCTGTCTAGTTTAGCTAGCAAGCCATTATTTGCCTGTCCTCGAGAATTAACACCTTGCACCTCAACGTATGCCTGCTAGATCTATTATTGAGAGGAATTTTCTAGTGAGATCTATTTAGTGACAGCCTTCTCTCTGGTCTCATTACATTTGGAATTAGGGATAAATTATGCAACCCTTACTCATGTTGGTGGGCATTCACTTAGATTGCAATGGGACTATGTGTGCAAGTAAGTGCTCACCAGTTGACTAAAGGTTGCATTATCTAGCTCATAGAGCTGTAACGGAGAGTGAGTAATGAAGGCTTTAACCTGTCTGGTCATTCAGTGACAGACCTGCGGGTGGCTATATTACAACAGAAAAACTTCAAAAACAGACTCCAACGAGAGACTGCTGAGCTAGAATTGATATGCAAACTAGACACAATCAACTCCGGTTTGAATAAGGACTGGGAATGGCTGAGCCATTACAAACATTGATTCTATCTCCCCTTGTAAGTATGTTCACACTTCTTATCAAACTGTCTGTACTGGGCTATCTTGATTATCACTTCAAAAGTTTTTTTTTTTTCTCTTAATTAATTGGCCTCTCAGAGTTGGTAAGACAACTCCCACCTGTTTATGCTCTCTGTATGTGTGTATATATATCTCCTCAATATATGTTCCATTTTATATGCATCCGAAGAAGTGGGCTGTAGTCCACGAAAGCTTATGCTCTAATAAATTTGTTAGTCTCTAAGGTGCCACAAGTACTCCTGTTCTTCTTTTTGCGGATACAGACTAACACGGCTGCTACTCTGAAACCTGTAATGAAGGCTGGACACTGCTTCTATTCTGCAAGCATTGGAATTACAAACTGTGTTGGTTGTGTTTTTAGTTACACATTTGGCACTAGTAAGAAGGTTGATCACAAATAACTACAGTATTGTTCTATTTAATTGATAATTTTCATACAGTTAATAATCATTACTCCCATTTCACAAGTACAATAAATCAAGAACTACTCTGCAACATTCTCAATATCAAACAACTTTGAAACTAACACACACATTATCTATATCAATATGCACAGGCGCCTGCGCGCACACACATTTTGAATAAGAAAAAATAGAGGTGGCCATGATTTCTTACACTATGAAAGCCAAACTTTCACATTTTCTGAATTTGTGTGCCCATAATTGTGTGTGCAAGTATTTACATGCCCCAAAGCAATTTATGTGGTATTTTGTTGCGGGAGGAGGCACAAAACATGTGAATTGCTATCCTTCTATGAAAATGTAGCCTTGAAAGCACAACAACTGCCAGGATTGTGATTTTCTAATATCTGAGAGTCTGATTCTGCTCTCACACTGGAGAAAATCAGGAGAACACCATTGAATTCAATAGTTACATTGGTGTCAAAATGGTGTAAGAGAGGAGTATCAGGTTATCTATTTTGTGATTAAATGCATCCTCGTGGGTGGAAGTTGTGTGTAGAAAGACTCCACAATCAAGGCTTTAGTGGAATGGAATATGCATTCTGGGTCAAATTCAGTGCTGACTTATACCTCATGAAGCAACATAGAAGCAATGGGGTGGCATTTGAATCAGCATATAATATGTCCAAGGGGATATGATTGAGAGTGAATGATGAAGTTGTGGTGACAGGAGAGAATTTTTATTACATATACTTTAGGGTTTAACCATAGAGGATCCTACTGTACTTATTGTTCATTCTGCATGTAATCCTTCACCTGATGAAACTCTCCTGTGTACAACAGAAATGTATGACCTTGAGAACTGAAAAACAAAAGCATTGCAAAAATGGACTTAAAATGATTTATTCCAATTATTTATTTGAAATCTGATGAATTAAGAGTGATGTAAAGACCAGGTTATTAAACAAAAGATCTGTACTAAATGGGAATCTTGGCAAGTAACAAAGCTGATTTTATATTTTTCCTTGTACCTCTTGGAGCTTTGCAAAATATTGATGTAAACAACAACTTAAAATCAGATCTGGTTTTAATAAACAAATGCTATCATTCTATCTCACTTGCTCTGGATCGCTCACTACAAAATTATCTTTTAAATATTTAATAACACCTTCAAATATATGTGAGAAATTTTATGATATCTTTCCTCTGGGTCTTTGGCAAATTGAAAAATAATCTGTGTTTTATTGACATAGAAAAAAATCTGGGCTTAGTGCTTTGTTCCTTGCATTGTTTTTTATTGTTTTCTTTAGACTTTTAAGCTTCATATTAGTCTTACACAGGCTAGGTCTCTTCCAGGTCACAGATCATTATTGTCAGCATCTCTGTCTATGTAATATTTGATGCCACTTTTTATCTCATAAGGATTTCATTATACTCCACAAGCTTTGGTTTTTCACTTTCCCCACATTCATCCTCCTCCTCCATGGCAGTGGTTCAGACCAGATCTATCACTGACCGGATCACTTGAACCGGAGAAGCATAGGCAGGATTTCAACACATTCACTCGTTTGTTTACCACCTCCTTGTCTTCCCCCTCATCCCCAAGCACCAGGATGGAATTTTGCAACCCATGACAAAGCTATAGCACTGTCCTTCAGTTCTCCCAAGGTTACAGCCTGTAAAAGTCATGAGGAAACAAAAAAAAGATATGTCCCACTCTAACAAAAGGGCCTCTTACAATGAGTAGATCCTCTTTCCCATCAGGTGAGAAAAAATAATAAAAGCTCCTTTATCAGTCAACTTGATCTGGAGAGATGGGGAATAAAAGCAGCCTTTGAAACAACTTAATAAGGAAAGAGGGACCTGGTGGGAACATTTTAAGCATAGCTTACATTCTCTTCTTAACCTTTGCTGCATAGTTACTGCCCTTCTGTCATTTTCTGCCAACTTTTCAACATACAACCTGATGGGCTAGTGAGCAGTATTACAATCTTCCTGCAGCCTACTGCAGACAAAATAGATGCCTAATACAGCACAGGGTGGATAGAAGGGGGGCTGTAGTGTGAAGATGGGCAAATGTCTGAGAAAAGCTTCAACTTTCAAACATAACTAGTTAGCCTTTTGAGGTGCTCACTGTAGTAGTCATTGTATTAAATAGAAGCCTACAACCTCTGTGCTCCGGCTGAAGACAAGATCACCTGGCTTGGCACCTAGCAGGACTGGGTTCATATATTGCAGGTCATGCAGAGTTCAGAGCTTCCATCTCTCAGGTTTAGCCTTCTTTATTCAGTCTCCATCTTTGAGAGCTGAAGGACAATCTGTGTTAATCCCTTCTCCCCATTGCCTGTATATCTGGGTTTCGATCAGAACTGAGGTAAGTCTTCCTGAGGCTCCCCCAAAGAAATATCCAAACCTGACCCTAAGCCGAGGGATAGAAAGTCTGATTCTTTTTGTCGACTTGGACTGTTTTTTCTTTCCATGAGCTAACACTGTAAATCCAAGGGCAAGGCATGAATAAACACAAACTAGGAGGGATTAGGACATGCTACTTAGTTAATAATGACTAACACAGCTCGATCTCGCTTCCTCTAAAAGAATACCACAAGAGTTCAACAAATATTATTTTGAAATGAACCACAAAGATTTTACACACTTTGAAAAATGGCATTTTGACCCATCCTCCCTGGCAACAAACAAGTGGATTTAGTTTCTAGTTGATGGGAAAATCTCCAGATTTAAAACACTTGACAAGTGACACAAGAAGCAAAAGTTTTTCAGTTCCCTCCCCCGCACCCTCCTCGTGACTGATCTATTTTATTTTAAAAAAATCTTGACATTACTAGTTATTTTAATCGAGATGAGAGGCGTCTTGTTCTTTCTGTTGCATTTACCCAGAAATCATGTGGAGAACAACACCATCTTATGTGAAACAAAAGAAAATAGTTCACACTTTATGTGAAAGGCCAGTGGTGTTCTCCTTGATCACTGTTATTAGTGGCAATGGGAATTACGTGTGCATTGGAGATGGCAGAAGAGACCCCCTATAACTGATGTGTGGTGGGAGAGTTTTTCTGCACACAAGTAAGGAAAAGTATTTCAAAAGTTTTTTTAAAGTTTCCTGATGTTATGAGTGTGTGTGTTTGTGTGTATAATATATAGTAGGTCTCCTTAATTAAAGTAACTAGAGATTTCCCAGATTTATGACTCATGCAGTACTGGATATGGCCAAATATAAGAACATTGTTAAAAGTAGCAATCATAACTATGCTAACTAATGTAACTAATTATTTCCCCCACGCCACAGGCATTTGCAAAAGAGGGTATGGGGAATGTTGGGAGGGGAGGTTGATCTGAGCTTTTAAGTAGCCTAGCTTGCAACTGGTGGGTTATATTGAATTGTGCTGCTGCACTTTTAGAGTATTATTTGTGATGTACTTTTAAGTTATGTCATGATCACCTAGAGTATATAAGAGTTCCCCATTATAGCCAGGAGCGCCGCCAGGTTTTCTGCCTCCCTAGGCGGCAGAAGGTCCTGCCCCGAAATGCCGCCCCCCACAGAGGCGGCGGAAGGTCCCGCCGCCGAAATACCGCCGCGGTTGCTGCCCCCCAAATTGTAGGGCCCTAGGCGACTGCCTAGGTCACCTAATGGGTTGCACCGGCCCTGATTATAGCATTTGTGCAAATTTAAATAAAGACTGAATGAGTGTAGCTTTGCATGTTTGGTTTTGCTACAAATTTTATTTCTGAATGCCATTGCTGTTCTGTAGTTCTTGTCAAATTGCTGTGGAAAAAACATAATAACGCTGATGCTGAGCATCTGCAACTCCCACTGACTTGAAAGTGCTCAACAGCTGCTGGATCCAACTCACATTGAAGTTAATAGGTGCCTTTACATTGACTTCAGTAGGAATTGGTCATAGGTTTTCTGCAACTGTGAAAATCAGTGTTCTGACCCCTAGGCCAGTCCTAATGATAGGGAGGTAGGCCTACCAATACAGATACTGTGCTTGATTATCTTACTTACACTGGACCAGGTGCTTGTTCCCAGGGCGGATCAATCTCTTTGTCCTGACAAGGATCTTTCCACTCTTGTTTCTTGTTCTCTGGCCTGGTGTTTTCCCCAGAGTTATCACAGGCAGTATGCAGGGTCATGGGTTCCTTCGGTCTGCTGCAAGGACTGCATTTTGCAGACAATAATCTGAAGGTTCAAGCTGTGCCATCCATTTTCATTGAAGCTTTGCCTAAGTCTCCCAAACTTCACTGCTGACGTTCCTCGGCTTGTATTCCCCCTCACATTGGAGAAAAGTCCCTGGCTTTTAATTCATTTGAAAAGTCTCTGGACAACTTTCCAAGCCTCTGCTGGCTACCTTCTGAAGAGGCAGGCTCTTTCTGCCATGGTGACTTGAGCCAAAATCAGAGCTCCAGTCAAGAGACTTGCAGGACATTTCTTATCCTGGAGTCATTGTTACAAGTGGGACTGTATTTATAAGAATCTCTCTGGCAGAAAAAGACTGGGAGGGCTCTAACAAAGGGGATCATATTTATCTTTAGGATATGTGTGTGTATGATATGTGATGCCAACGCTCACAATATCTGGGTTTTTTAAACTTTCACATGACCTTCCTATTCAGGACTTCAATCTTGCAACATTTCCCTTATTCAAAATGGCTGCCAACTCCCTTTACTTTAATATGGCTAAAGCCAGGGAAGAGGGCCACCATTTCACTACAGTCATCACACGTGGAATTGAGGCTGCCCCTAGTAAGATGGCTACTAATCCTCAGTATTTTCAATGAGACTAAAACCAGACTATCCAAAGGGGAAATAGCTGCCATTCGATAGATAGGAGGCTAGACAGAACACTATGAAGAGACAAGGGATTGTGAGGAGCAGAAGAAAAGCTGGAGAGGTTGTAAGAGCAAAATGGGGAGTATTCAGGGGTGCATGGAATTCAGGGAAGAGACTGAGAGGGATGTATTGTTTTGGGTGTTGGAATAAATGGGCCCAAAGAGGAAAAGGTGTTGATATGACCCTGTCACTGTCCAACATTAAACCATGTTAAACAGGTTTTGGGGTTTGGTATCCAGAGACGACAGCCTGCTTAGTACCATGGCAAACACATCCTTAAATATCTTTTAAGCCTTTTATTAAAGATACAGAAAAGAAGGAAAAACAGTTAAAACATTTGAATTGTAAAGTATTAGGTAAGGCTTTCATTTTAACAGCATTTCTTGCAC
The DNA here is from genome assembly GCF_027887155.1 of Malaclemys terrapin pileata. NCBI lineage: Eukaryota > Metazoa > Chordata > Testudines > Emydidae > Malaclemys > Malaclemys terrapin. The sequence continues at coordinate 113,616,612 of NC_071507.1, read as the reverse complement.
GCTTTCCCTTTATCTGGAGAGAGTTTTAGAAGGGAACCTCCTTTCCCATTTAGCAGTCACTTAGATGGGATTAAAAATGGTAATAGCTGTCCTTTTTGGGGAAAAGAGAGGTAGGTAGTTGAGCTGGGTTGGAGCTGGTGGTGTTAAAGTCCAATCCCATTTCCTAGAAGACAAACAAGAGGGAGAGAAAAGAACAGTACAGATATAAAATGCAGTTCCTGTCTCTGGTGTACACTTTCGTTTGCAAGCAAGCTTGTAGCAGTGTCGGGCTGTTAAGGGCATTGCTTCTGGTGCTTTTCTTACAGGCTTACAATAGTGCTGTAAAATATACGGTCTTGCTGGCTAAGCCAGAATCTTATTAAACAGAAGGTAAAAGGAGAGGGATAGCAAAGAGAAGAGATATGGTGGGGAAGGAAAAGGACACATAAAGGGCAGAGCAGGGGCAGCTGACAAAATCTCAATCCCAGGTTGTGTTAGGGATTCAGCTGGAGCCAGTGGAGATGATGCAGTGTGGTCGGCATCTTTCAGGATCAGGATGACGAAGGCCCAATTATAACTGGATTCCAGGATCCCAGGAGATGGTGGGTGTGGCAGCAATAATGCTGAAGCTCACTCCTTCCCCTTCTTTCAGATAGCAATTGTTGCGCTTGTGCGTGATTTCCCATCCCTCCAAAGTTTTTCTTTTAAGGACCCCAAAAGAGAGTGAAGGGTGAAATAGCCCATCCCCTTATTATTTTGTCCACCAATTAGACCTGATATCTGACATACCAATTTTGGTTCATGGATTTCTGTCCTAGACTTTTCTTGTTTTCCAGACATGACGTTAACACAGTTCTTGAGTTATATCAGCAGGCCTTTTAGTTTGGATTAATTCAGTTTTTCTGTCTCCCTTTTGCACCTTTTCCCATCAACATTTGTTGTTATGGGTTATTGTGACACTTTAGAAACTTTTATCTGCTTTCCTGCAGTTAGGCTCATAAGTAGGGTAAATTTGCAGATGCAATTATTACAACAGAGGAGAAGGAGGCAGCATATTGAAGGAGATGTGGGGTGCAGAAGAATACTGAGTAAGAAACAGGAATGAGGGGAATGGGAAGCAGTGGGAGAGTGCAGGAGAATATGGGGAGTAGGAGCAAACAGGCATGTGGGGGAAAGAGAGTGTGCAGACACGGAGGGGATTGAGGGAGTGCAGGGAACTTTGTGGGGAGCAGAGATAGACGGAGAGTGTGCAGGGGAATGCATTATGGCAGAAGGAGAAAATGTGAGGGGAAAGAAGAGAAATATGAGGAATAAGTGAATGGAGGGCCCAGGCTGGGGACAAGAGTCTCTTGGGGAGCATAGATGGAGAATAAGAATGAGACAGCTGGTTATTGTATTGAGTTAGGAAGGAGGATGAAGAGAGGTAGAATGGCATCTCTTTACATCCCAGGGGTAGAAGAGAGTAAATAAAGTTCCATCTAAGGAGTGATGGGGGAGAGGGCCTGCATTTTTGTCTCTGTATTTAAGGCTGAATTTTGAACCTCAAATGATCACACCCTGAGAATGGGCAACTTTTCCCTAGAGGTGGAAAAATCAGCAGTCTGGCAAAAACTATAGTTTGAAAATCTCAATCTCATTATTTTTGGTTTCTTACTCATGAGTTTTGAATGCTTGTGTTGGCAATACTGATGACCTAAACAATCTTTATGCTGTGAAATCCCTCTTCTTGTCTCCCTTGCCCCCTCTTTCATGAAAGGTTTTAAATAGGGAATTAATCAGATTTTTTAAAATGCCCTCATCTGATTAATACTGAATAATTGTATGTAAGATATACAGCAGAAACATGTGCTCATTACCAGAAAAGGCTCAGATGGGCAGGTGCATGTGTATGAAAGAAATTTAGAGGCATCTTTCCAAATAGTTGGACTAAGTTAAGAGTCTTTTTCTAAGTGCTGTTATAGAAAGTAAAGAGTGTAATACCTCTATCAAGATGCTCTCAAAAATTACATTTATTCTCATGGTAAATTACAACACTACATACTTTTACAATCAAACAGCTTGAACAAGTATATTAGAACAGGATTTAGATGTAAGACATATTATCAGTTGCTTTCTCCTGGTTAGCAAGAGAGTTGAGGATTACAAATCTCTATATCATATTGTCTATGCTCTGCAAGTGAAATGATTTTATTTCATGCTTATAAACTCCCCAGAAGATCACTAATGGGTTGACCAAAGAGGAAATATATACTCATATAAATGAATACACAGCTTGAATATACATATACAGCTTTGCCTCTTTCCAGGTCCAAACGCTCCAGGCTCTTTCAACACCCATTGCCATCAGCCCCAAACTCTAGTGTTCTAGTTCACAGGCCTCAATTTGTCATGGAATGAAACACTACGGTGATTGTCATGGGTGAGTGCTGTTATGGGAAGCTAATCTGACTTGGACAGAAGAGAAACTGAATCTTGGCTTTCTGGTGGGGGAGAATGAAAACATGCATCTTGTGATATGTTACCACAAGATCCTCTGTATGAAATCTACTTTATTCCAGGAGTACCTCTAGATCAGAAAGATGAACTTCCAGAAACTATATTTGGAGGCCATGTGCAGATTCCCAGATAGAGCAGGATAACAGCAGCTACAAAACATGCTAGATTTATGAGCCATTGCTGTTGTTTTTATTAATCCACTTTAGTAGGTTAAACTCGGACCGCGTTTCATGATTCCATCCTGCGCCCTAACAGCCTATAATCAAGTCTACATTTATAGGTTAAAAAGCTACTAAAAAGAAGCAGATTTATTGGTAAATATTAATTTATATCAACCCACTCTTAGCACAACATTTTCAAACAGCTTCTGGGATCTGCCCTCTTGACAGACTGCTTCAAACCTTAACCAGCTTCACAATGGGGAGCAGTGAGGAGCTGTCAGACAGATGTGCAAATATGGGGCCAAAGCTTGAAGTCTTGACTCAGGCCCCAGTCCAGGAACTGGATCCATGTAAGTGGAGCCTTATGCCCCTGTAGCCTGTTAATGTCAAAGGGGCTCTGCACAGATGCAAAGGTTGCCCCTTGCAAATTTGATTGGAGGACCATGGGCATGGGTACTACCCAGTCAAACTCCCACTAATGTCAACTAAGTATTTGGCCTAGAGGGAGATGCAGGAATAAATGTGACCCCTGGTCCCTCCCTCCCCAAAGCCCAGATAACAGGCTTTTCAGTTATATACTTACTATAATAAAATGCCTCCTGAACTTATCAAAAATGAATGCTTAAACCTGGATGTTTCTCTCTCTCTCTCTGCATTTGTAAAATATAGTATCCAAGGCGAGGGCTCTGTAAGTTAAAGGACACCAGACCAGTGTGCATGCTCAAAGCTGGAAACAGATCTTCTACTTTTCTATTGTTTTAGTTTGTTGCTTTTTTTGACCCACAAGACTTTCCTTCAGTTACTGCTATGTAGAAAGAAAATGCCTTTGTGTTTAGGCGAGTTTTGCAATGTGCCCTAGGAGGCATAGTAGGTGGGATTTTCAAAGAGCTCTGCATGGGCCTAACTCAGTCCCCACATGCACCTAAAACCCCCATTGACTTCAACAGGGGCAGAGTTAAGCCAGTTTTGAGCACATTAGAAAATCCCACCCATAGTGTTTCTCAAAAGCTATATAGTAGGCAGCTCACCATTTTTATAAAAACATCTAAACATTTCAAATGGCTCTGTGTGCACAAAATTAACCTCCTGGCCCAACACAAATAAAATCCTTATTTCCTCCAGCTCAGCCCACTTATATCCCATTCACCCAGCCCCTACCCAGATTTCTGTCTGTATATATCTTTCATTCCACATGCACACTTAGAGGTGAGTTAAAACCCCCAAACAAAACATAACATTTTTCCAAAATGAAAAAATAACTAGTTAGGCAAAACCCGCATAATATTTCTTGGGTTTCCTTGGGATTTTTTTTTTTTTTTGAGCGATAATAGTCTACTTTGGAAATTTTGGGGGGCAAAAATCAATTTACTCCCAAAACATGAAATTTTGATGTGAAATTAAGCATATGGGGGGGGGCAGAAAACATCATATTTTACAGGCTTGTAAAATAGCAAGATGACCAAAAATGTCAGATGGAATGTTGCATATAAATGTTCTGCATTTTCACGCAGCTTTAGTACACATGCACCACACACTATGTTGTTGTTGTAATTCATAGATAAGGCCGAAAGAAACCATTGTGATCATATAGTCTGACCTCCTGCATAACACAGGCCATAGGACTTGAATTAATTCCTGCTTCAGTTCCAATAATTGTGGTTGAACTAGAACATATCTTTTAGAAATCATCCAATTTTTATTTTAAAATTTTCCAGTGGTGGAGAATCCACCATAGCCCTTGGTAAATTGCCTTAGTCATTAATTATCCTTACTGTTAAAAAGATGTAGACTTTATTTCTAATGTGAAAATGTCTAGTTTCAACTTCCAGCCATTGGATCTTATTATGCCTTTCTCTGCTAGATTGAAGAGCCCTCTATTGTCAAATTTATGTTCCCCATGTAGGTACTTATAGACTGTTATCAAGTCACCCCTTAACCCTCTCTTTGATAAGCTAAATATAGTGAGGGACTAAGGAGCTCGATCTACAGCATGATTTCCAATAATTTAATCATTCTTGTGGCTCTTCTCTGAACCCTCTCCAGTTTATCAGAATCAGTCTTGAATTGAGAACACTAGAACTGGGCACAATATTTCGGTAGTGGTTGCACCAATTCCAAATACAGATGTAATATAACGTCTCTACTCCTATACAATATTCTCCTGTTAATGTATCCAAGGATCACATTAGCCCTTTTGGCCATGGCATCACACTGGAAGCTCACATTCAGCTGATTATCCACGATGCTGCTCAAGTCTTTTTCAAAGTCACTGCTTCCCAGGGTAGAGTCTCCTATCCTGTAAGTACGGCCTGCCTTCTTTGTTCCTAGATGTATGATCTTACATTTGGTCATATTGAAACACATACTATTTGCTAATGCTCATCTTACCAAGTGATCCAGAATGCTCTGTTTCAGAGAACTGATCTCTTCATTATCTACCACTCCCCCAATCTTTGTGCCAAGATTTATCAGTGATGATTTTATGTTTTCTTTCAGGTCATTCAAAAATGTTAAATAATATAGGGCCAAGAACTGATCTCTGTGGGACCCCACTAGAAACACACTTGCTTGATGGTAATTCCTCTCCTCTTGTTTACAGTTAATTATGCGACCTGTCAGTTAGCTAGTTTTTAATCCATTTAATGTGTGCCAGGTTGGTTTTGTGTCATGCTAGTTTCTTAATCAAAATGTCATGTGGTACCAAGTCAAACACCTTACAGAAGTCTAAATATGTTACATCAACAACAACAAATATCAAGTTACTTTCACAGGATCTAGTGTCCATAAACCCATGTTGATTGGCATTAATTATATTATCCTCCTTAATTCTTTATTGATCAAGTCTTGGATCAGCCATTCTGTTTTTTGGCAGGGAATCAATGTCAGGAGGGCAGTCCTCTACTTAACCAGTCGTCCAGTTTACTGTTTTTAAATGACAGGGGCCACCAGATGGCACCGTTACACATAGTCTTACAAGTTCTTTTTCTTTTTTTCTAAGCAAATGTTTAATCTTGTCTTGTTGGTGGGTTTTTTTTATAAATAATTTGCAAACCCTTTTTGGGAGCTCTGGCAAGTGCAAAGAAGGGCATGCTTCCATGATGATGATGCTCGTTTAAAAAAAAACGTTAATTAAATTTGTGACTGAACTCCTTTGGGGAGAGTTGTATGTCTCCTGCCCTGTTTTACTTGCATTTTGCCATATATTTCATTATATAGCAGTTTTGGATGATGACCCAGCACATGTTGTTCGTTTTAAGAACACTTTCACTGCAGATTTGACAAAACAAAAAGAAGGTACCAATGTGAGATTTCTAAAGATAGCTACAGCACTCGAACTAAGGTTTAAGAATCTGAAGTGCCTTCCAAAATCTGAGAGGGATGAGGTGTGGAGATGCTTTCAGAAGTCTTAAAAGAGCAACACTCTGATGCAGAAACTACAGAACAGAACCACCAAAAAAGAAAATCAACCTTCTGCTGGTGGCATCTGACTCAGATGATGGAAATGAACGTGCATCGGTCTGCACTACTTTGGATCATTATCGAGCAGAACCCATCATCAGCATGGACGCATGTCCTCTGGAAGGGTGGTTGAAGCATGAAGGGACATATGAATCTTTAGCGCATCTGGCACGTAAATATCTTGCGATGCCGGCTACAACAGTGCCATGCAAACACCTGTTGTCACTTTCAGGTGACATTGTAAACAAGAAGAGGGCAATATTTTCTCCTGCAGATGTAACCAAACTTGTTTGTCTGAGCGATTGGCTGAACAAGAAGTAGGACTGAGTGGACTTGTAGGCTCTAAAGTTTTACATTGTTTTATTTTTGAGTACAGTTATATTTTGTACATAATTCTACATTTGTAAGTTCAACTTTCATGATAAAGAGTTTGCACTACATTATTTGTATTAGGTGAATTGTAAAATACTCTTTTGGTTTTTACTGTACAAATATTTGTAATAAAAAAGAATATAAAGTGAGCACTGTACACTTTGTATTATGTGTGGTAATTGAAATCAATATATTTGAAAATGTAGAAAACATTCAAAAATATTTAAATAAATAGTATTCTATTATTCTTTGACAATGTGATTAATCACACGATTAATCGAGATTAATTTTTTAATCACACGATTAATTTATTTAATTGCTTTACAGCCCTAATTATTTGTATTTCAGTGGAGCCTAAAGGTCCCAGCCAGGTCAGGACACCATTTTGCTAGGCGCCCTACAGACATAGAATAATAAATAGTCTCTGTCTCAAAGAACCTACAGTGATAGGTCTAGATCTGGCAAACACATACACCTCTACCCCGATATAACGCGACCCGATATAACACGAATTTGGATATAACGCGGTAAAATAGTGCTCCGGGAGGGGTGGGGCTGCGCGCTGCAGCGGATCAAAGCAAGTTCGATATAACGTGGTTTCACCTATAACACGGTAAGATTTTTTGGCTCCCAAGGACAGTGTTATATCGGGGTAGAGGTGTATGTGCTTAACTTTAGGCATGAGAATAATCCCATTACAGTCAATGATTGTGACTGTATGCTATGTCTTTTGAAGGTGCAACACACACATATACAGCCCAAGTTTCTGTTGCACCTCCAGGATTCTAGGCTGGTCAGGGGCCAGTGCAGCCCCCAGTGAAATCCATCAGATCAGGGAGCTGCACCAGTCTCATCTGGGCTGCCTATGAACAGCTCTGTAACACTGAGCTACTCAGAATTGCTATAGCACCATGTGTTGTGGCTATGCTCCCTCTGACATGCCCCAAATGCCCCCCAACACACACACTGGAGACTGAGAGCACCCCCTGTGGATGCAACGTCGATATAGGAAGGTTTTTTTCCTTTGGCCAGCCAGGAAGATTCATGCCTTCTGTACACTGTGTCAGGGTACAGGAACCATAGCAGGAGGCAGAATCCCTCCCAGGGAGGCTTGTTTGCAGAATCAGGGCCTTAGTTTAAGAGAAGACATAGCAAGTGAGGGAAAGAATAACAAAAGGAGGAGGGAAAAGTGAGAGAAAGAAGGCTGGGATATGATTTTTTTTTTTTAGACTGTTTCAGCTTCTCACTTGCCTAGCTTTTATCAGTTGGCATCGTCACACAGCACACCTGCATATATTATGTTCATGCCCTTCAAATTTACTTCATGCTTCAAGAAGGAAGGAGTTGTTATACAGTGATAATAAAGTGCTGTGTTTGATTCTTGATGTGCCGTGTGCAACAGCAGAAATACCCTTACCAAAATATAAAACTGCACACAGACAAACCAGACTAGCAAATAGGACTGCTGTCTCCTTGCCAGGTCATTTAAGGATTTGATTTTGTTGGTTTTCCAGTGAAAAGTTTAGTAAATAGTAATTTAAACCAAAGTAGTCTTTTTACCTGATAACAATATCTGCTCTGCTTAGATTAGCTGTTCTTGTTTTCTTTGCCCCTTGACAACAAATAGGGTTGAATTATAACCAGCAAAGATGCCAAATATTGAACAAATGGAGTTCATTGCCTAATATAGTAGTTGTACTGTTATGGTTGTGGTAAACATGATTTGTGACAGATATTTAGCATCTGAGGAAAAAATAACCCCAACAATATAACATTCTTAAATAAAATAGAGGAAATGAAGCATGTGTGTGTGTGTTGAGAGGACATAGATCTTCTTCTGTCTGAAAGTTGTACTTTGGATTGTCCATTATTTATTAATCTAATCATAAGATGAGCGATTTATTCACTTTTTGTGTTTATTCTTGGGGAAAATGACATGTTAGCCAGAAAAAGCAAATGAAGCAGCCCGTGCGGAAAAAGTTTTCCAGACTTTGGAGGCTCCAAAGTTCTCATTAGGAAAAGAAACCCCCAAATAGTTTTTGATTACAAATGACAACAGAGCATAGGCATCCAAGACTGGGACAGACCTTCAGTTAATGTAAATCAGCATAGTGTAGTTCTGTGCATTAGGTGAAGAACTGGACCACTATATATACATCGCACATCCAGAGCAGGGCCAATTGCAGATTGTACATTTGGAACCCATATTATTATGAACCTCGATAAATGGGGTTTGATTCTCCTGTCACTTTCACCAACCTAATACTGGTGCAACTCCATTGACTTCAATGGAATTAGTTCTGATTTGCAGCAGTGTATGAGAAGACTCAGGCCCATAGTATGCACACCTGCTTCGATACCAGCAATGAGCTTACTGTAAATGGAGGGGTAAACAGATAATAGATATGTTGTGTTGATTACAGTCCAATAGAAAGTTTAAACTCTTCTCAAGTCGTTCAGTCTGTTTGCAGTCTTCCATATAAATTCATTCTGTGATCCTTTGCAATCTCCCCATTTCAGGGTAAAACAGATATTTTAGAGAAGTTTAACATAAAAGTACTCCTCCTACCCTATTTTTTGAGGCAGTTACAGCACTGAAAGTGTCTTCAGCAACGTGGCTTGCTGGAGCTGTAATTCCCTTCTCCCCAGCCCCCCAAATTTAACAAAGATCTTCCTACTTCCCACATTTACAGACCAGCATGAATTCTCTTTTTTCACAATACCTTCTTTGAAATAGAACCAGACTCTGAAAAGTCCCCTTGGAAATGAGCACATTTCCTGCCAAGTACTTCATGGGGAATGTGGAATGCCTGTGCAACTGACACCAAGGTTTTGTGTCCTGTTGTAAAGGTACAGACACCGTATAGAAAGGGAAATGGGGAGGGGGCTTACTTTTCCCATATGCAGTCTATTAAAAAAATTGCTTATGGTCTCATGGCAAATCTGCTTTTGATTATTCTTTTTTCCACTGTTCCCAAGATAGTGAATGCAGCCACTGATCCATTCCCCCCAAGTTAACATTTCGGCAGACTCACCAATAAGTCCTATAAGCATGTACACTTTATACAGAACGAAAACAATGCATTTGTCTGATATGATTTAACTGAACACATGGTATCCTGCCCATGGTACTGATCATCTTAAACTGACTGTGACCTGAAGATACGAGATGCTCATTAGGGGCCTTAGTAGCCTAATATCACCGGTAGATTGAACAAAGCTGTTCCCTTCTTTGCCAGCACAAACATTAATAAAAGAGACTGTGTCAATAAAAGTTTCCAAGATGAACCCATAGAATGAAGCACTTATGGACTATTATAAACAGTTTGCCCCTTGGTGGCTGTCCGTTATCAGGACTAGTCAAAGCCCCGATAAGCTTTGCCTCCTTAGGAGTCATTAATTTCCTTGGAAATTTAAACAGCTGTCACTTGTGATACTCTTCAGGTGTCCATGTGGGAAAGATTAGCTAGTGTTTATAAGCCAATCTGGTCATTAAGCGCCTGCCCATGTGGAACCTCCTTCACAGACTGTGAGTCAGGCCTGCAAATCTCTCACAGATAATTGGAGGCAGCCATGAATTATGCGAATGAGCTGTCGACAACAGGGATTGTGTGGCCTTATTAATATCAGCTGGTCTTAGTACAACATTTAATGATTTCTAATAAACCAGGGTTCTCTCTGAGATGGAGATGTGCTTGGTACTCCCAGTGCTGAATACACGTGTAGAGTATCTGCACTTCCTGTCAGGTTTGCCTGCCTTCCTGCTGCTATTTGATTTATATATATTTGTAGTACAGCAAAATGCATAATATTAGGATTCAAAATAGTAATATAACTCACTAGTGAGTATGTGTTATAGGTCTCCCTCTGTGTTGCTCCACAGAGGATGTAAGTTTTTACAGCCACCCACTAGGAAGCTGTGACATTCTCCTCAGGACACCCAGAACTGTAAGCCATTTTGTTACCCCACTGCCTCAAGTGGGAGCTTTGCTGTTGTTATGCTATGTGTCAGCCCCTTGACACCGCAGCCTATCTGCCAGCAAACTCATTGAGAATTTGCTAGTCTAAATCTTGCCTTGCAGGTAACATACAGTGAACCCCAGTTCCTGAGTTCCCCCAGAGCCGTATCCCTGCAGTGTCCAGTCCCTCTCACTGACACTCACAGAAATTAAGTTTGCTGCCTCCAAAAAGACAGAGCACACATCAGCCTGCTAAGTTAGTTGAAGATTCACACTTGACTTTAATGCACAGAACTGAAATAGTTTTGTATTACTAAAGGACAGAAATTTAAGGGATAGCATAGAAAAAAAAGACAGGTGTGGTTACAAGCAAAACAAAACAAAACAAAACCCCCAGCACGCTTTCTATTGGCAACTTTCTAGCAAGTTACAATCTTTGACTGAGTAGTTTTCTTACATCAAGTTACTGACATCTCTAGGCTAGGTGATCCAACTTTCACAGGCTCAGAGGGTGGTTACCCTATGGCCCCTCAGTGATGGATAACTAAAATGTCTGTTTTGGTTTCCTTATATTACCCAAAGCCCATTGTCTCTGCTTCAAAAGCCAGGAAGACTTCCTGGAGTGCAGATTCTGTCTTCTGGCATGATTGCTAAACTGTTTTCTCCACCGCTTGTTAGCTTGATGATTTTGTTTACCTTATATATAAATGTACTTTCATTGTCCTCTGCCTATAATCAAGTCAGACAGATAAATACACATTCCTTTGTCTAGGGCAGGCTGGGTTTATGCACTGCCTCCAAACATACTATCATCATAATTCCAGCACACCTATATAACTCTTTGTACACATTCTGTACATACATCACACAATGATTTTCGGGTCACCAGTTTACATATGATATCTTACATGATACCTTTTAAATACATATTATGAAAACAGTGTGTTGGGGGTAATGAGTGTGTCAGGTCTAGTATGAATTACATTATGGTGGGCGCTCTGCCAGTTGGCATTGAGGGGCTTTTAGGGTCACAGAAGACTTGGCTTGTTAGTTCAAACTGTAGTGCTCATGTTTTCAGCTTTGCAGGTCTCTGTTCAATCCCCAACATAGTGGTCATCACAATAGGGTAAACTTTTCCAAAACACCTAAGTGACTTAGAAGCCAATGAGACCTAGGTTCCTAAATCACTTAGGCGTTTTTGAAAATGTTATTCTTAAAAAATTGTCTGCAATCATAAAAAGAATAGTACAAGATTCTGAAGCTTTTAGGATCAGATTATTTCTACTCTTCCCTACCTTATGACCCTATGCAGGGGCCAGGATCAATCAGAGTTATTGTAGCTGGCATCAGGACTGCATGAGATAACTGTTCATGGTGGTGGTAATTCCCCCAAAAGGTCGGGGAAGGGACTGGAGGTGCACAGCCATCATCCTGTGAAGTCAAATGGAGGAAAGGGTGTTGAGCACCTTGCAGAGGATTCTTTGTGTGTAACAGAATTGGGCCCTAGCTCATTCCACGTACTTCTTAATTAATTTTAAAAGTAACTTCTCTCTGTTTTTCTCTAGAGCCACTGACAATCAGAGCCATGCCATAGGTCCTGAATGTCAATCCACCCTATTTCCTCTGCTTTACAGCCCACTCTTAAGCCACTTCCTTTATAACTGAAAAAGGATGGAAGGATTCATTTCAAAGTCTATCCATGCCTCATCTTAACAGACCGGAAGAATTGCTCCTGAGTGGCTTATGGCTCAATCTCCTGCCAGTTTTTCTTTTCTTTTTTATTTGTGGAGGGGTTATTTTTAAAGGGTGAGGGATGGGTGGAGGTGGATATCAGTACTCTTCCTATGGTGGAAAATCTTTGCAGCATTTCCTAAAGATAGTTAGATTTTGGATTCGCAAAATCTTCTCTGGATTTTGTTTCTTTGGCCATGTCTACACTGCACAGTTTTGTTGGCAAAAGGCAACTTTTGTTGACAAAGTAATGGAGGTGTACACATTATAATGCTTCTTCCACTGACAAAATTCTCCTGTTTTCCTGAGAAAATAAAACCACCTCAAAGAGAGGTGTAGAGCTTTTTGTGCCACAGTTAGATCAACAAAGTGTAAGTGTAGACATTGTGCTTGGTTTTGTCACTGTAAATGGCCTCCAGGAGGTGTCCTACAATGCCCAACCTGACTGCTCTGGTCAACAGTTTGAATGCTGCTGCCCTGCACACAGGTACACAGGCATCCACCGCTCCCCCTTTAGAGGTCTGGGAATGTTTGAAATTCCTTTTTCTGTTTGCCCATCCTGGAGAGCTCACATCACATTTTCTCAGGTGACCATGGCAGTTCCATGCAGCAAACGCTCTCCCACTTGGACCAGAGCTGAGTTGTTGGATCTGCTGAGTATATGGGGAGAGGAGGCTGTCCAGTCCCAGCTGTGTTGCAGCCATAGGGACTTTGATACCTACGGGCAGGTTTCTTGTGGCTTGAGTGAGAGGATGAGATGGAGCAGTGGCAGGGTTGTTTGATGGCATGGCGAGTCAGGGCCTCTTTTCCACTCCGGAGGAGTCTAGCTAGTCCCAGCAGTCTGTCTCTGTCTCTGGTGGGCATGATGTAGAAGAGGAGAGTCCTGGTAAGTGATCTTTTTGAGTTGATGTTGCTTTGTTATACAAAACAGAGCCTGTGGTTTGCTCTGTGTATTGTAGAAGTTGCTGAAGGTATAGAAATATACAAGACTAGCTGTATTTGTGTGGGCTTTTCAGTCTCCTGTGCAGCTAAGCAGTGCAGTGCAACAGTTTGTTAATGCACCCTGAGATTTCATGGGAATCCTCCAGAGAGCTCTCTAGGAAACTTTCCTGGAGGTACTCGCCAATCATCTGCCGAAGGTTCCTTGGCAGATCTGCTTTGTTCCTTTCCCCATTGTAGAAAACTTTCCCGTGCCACACAGCTATCACTTGTCCAGGGACCAAAGTGGCACAAGTGCCCCATCTTGAATGCCCACACCCCACCTGGGCCTAACTCACCATGTTTAGGGTGTTTGCTGAGATGTTGCTTTCCAAGGGTCAGTGAGAAAGCGATTGGTATGTTACAAGAGGTGTATTTTACTGTCATGACTGAATGCTGTGCATGAACTAACAATCATGTTTCTGTTTATTGTTTATTGTGCTTCTGCAGATGTGGCCTTCAGGGGAACCCACTGCACACCTGCAGAGCACCTTTGCCAGAAAAGGAAGCGATCAGGGTGTAGCAAGGAGGACATGTTCCACGAAGGGCTCCAACCCTCAGAGGCCGAAAAAAGAGAACGCAGGGAGTAGAGAGAAAAGGAAAGGCAGGACAGAAGGGAGAGTGAGGAGCACATTGTAAAGGGCCAGGAGCAGATGATAACAGTGATGGAGGCGCAAACAGAGATGTTGAAGTCCCTAATCACCTTATAGTCAGAACAGATGTGTGCTTGCCTAACCCCTTCAGCTGATACGGAACCGTTTTCCATTTCCTCCCCGAACTCCTCCAACACATTCCTTGCAACTTCCCAGCACATCTTGCTACCCCATTCACTCCACCCCTTCAGCCAGCTTCCAAAATGATAACTGGACTTATGCACAGCTCTGAGAGTCTATACTGCTCTTCACTGTTATATCCCTTCCCACCAAGCCTTTTGTGTGTGGGAATTGGTGTTTAATAAAAACAAACTCTCTGAAAGAGAGCTAATCTTTATTTGTGTCCTACATGTAATGATTGATACTGGTAGTAATACATAGATGCAGTTTAATCATTTGCTTATTACAAATCCCACTGAGGAATTGTCACAATTTTTAGGCAAAACAAGATAACTGAAGTTATTGAAGCATGGCAGATTGCTGTATAGAAATACACATTAGTGGTGCTCATTATCAAAATGTTGCCTCAAAGCCTCTCTGATTCTAATAGCCCCCCATTGTGCCCCTCTAAGAGTCCTGATATCTGGCTACTCAAAATCAGCAGCCAGGCGATCTGCCTCAGCACTCCACCCCAGGGAAACTTTTCACCATTAGTCTCACGAATATTATGGAGTGTGCAGCATGCTGCTATGACCATGGGAATGTATCCTCATTTAGGTCTAACCTGCCATAAAGGCAGCACCAGCGTGCTTTTAGTCTGCCAAAGCCACATTTCGCGGTCATTCTGCACCTGCTTAGCCTATTGTTGAAGCGCTCCTTGCTGCTGTCTAGGTTTCCTGTGTAAGGCTTTATGAGCCATGGGAGTAAGGGTATTCAGGGTCTCCCAGGATCACTATGAGCAGTTCAACATTCCCCACTGGAATCTTCTGGTCTGGAAAGAAAGTCGCTGCTTGCAGCTTTCTGTACAGGCCGGTGTTCCTGAAGTTGTGTGCATCGTGCACCTTCCCTGACCATCCTGCGATGATGTCAGTGAAATGCCCATGGTGATCCACAAGCAAGTACCCCTTTCTATTGATGTACTCCATAGCAAGCTAGTCTGGTGCCAAAATTGGGATATGCATGCCATCTATCGCCCCTCCGCAGTCAGGGAAACCCATTTCCCCAAAGCCATCCACTATTTCATGCACATTGCCAAGAATAATGGTCCTTCATAGCAGGATGCGATTAATGGTCTTGCACACTTGTGTTAACACAGCCCCAATGGTTGACTTCCCAACTCCAAACGGATTTGCGACCGACTGGTAGCAGTCTGGAGTCACCAGCTTCCACACTGCACTCACCATGTGCTTCTCCACTGAGAGGGCAGCTCTCATGTTGGTGTCCTTGTGCCACAGTGCTGGGGCAAGCTCCGCACACGGTTCCAGTAAGGTGGCTTTCCTCATCCGAAAGTTCTGCAGCCACTGCTTGTCATCCCAGACCCATAACAATGCGATCCCACCACTCAGTGCTTGTTTCCCGCACCCAAAAGTGATGGTTCACCGTGCGCAACTGCTCAGTGAATGCCAGAAGTAACCTGGTGTTTCTTTCCATGGCACACAGCGAGTCAGGCAACTCTAGTTCCTGTTCAGATTGGGTGCTCAAGACATACTACATGACCATCTGTGATGTGTTCATAAGAGTGACCACAACGATAGAGAGCAGTGCGGCATCCATCCTTCCAGACAGAGATGGCGGCGCACAGTAAACATGACCATTGAAAAATGCCACGAAACACAGTCAGAAGCCCATGGAATGCTGGGACAGAAAAAACTGCATCATGGGATGTTGAACTCCACCTTCCCACACGTCCAAGCTGCAGAAGATGGCGAGCAGCACAGTAGGATAGCTACCCACACTGCACTGCTCTCACTGTTGATGATAGAGCACCAAATGTGGACGCGCTCTGCCAACAGAGGGAGCATAGTGTGAACATTCACTAGCAATGTAATTATAGTGCTTTTTGATTATTGTCATAACTTTTGTTGACAGAAGTTTGTAGTGTAGACAAGGCCTTAGCCAGATCCCCTCAAGTGAGAAGGCTTCATCGCTGGCTTTCAGCTGGGCTCCACTTCTGCAGCAGGAGGATTCCTCCCAAAATATGCATTGAGAACAGGAGAACAGCAATGTAATCAAAGTTTTCTCCAAAACAGTGCAGAATATCATGCTGGCCCACCAACATTTGTTTGATTGCACCATCATGTAATTTTCTGCAATGCTACACTCCTTGCCAGAGGCTGGTTTGTCATCAGACCATGACAGACTGGGCCAGATTAAACTCTTGTGTAAATCTACCAAAGCCAGCCTGAGACAGGGAATTGTAAGACCCAAGTCCTTTGAAACTACTCTAACCTCAAGGATATTTTTGCAGTGTAGACCCTTTGTTCTTCTGGCCTGGCAGATAAGAACAAGTCCTGTGGTACAGCGGGTGACTGATCAAGAACAAAATGGGATCACTTAGCCCATCTGCAACTGTCAGCTGAATGGAAGTGGGATCTCTTAAAGATCATTTCCTTTACTTTTTACAGGTCATCACCTTGGGTTGTTTCTCTAAGCTGAGGAGTGCGGACAAGGAAGGGAAATGACGGAGCAAAAAAGTGGACTTTTTCTGGGAACACACCCAGAATTTTCATGAAAAAAGCAAACAGGTAACATTTGTTGGTTTCAACTTTTCAACACAAGGGGGATTGTTGTTCATTCTCTTCTGTCCTCATTTGTATATTTTGGATCATTTTGAGGAATTATGGTAGCAGTCCCTATTACTAAGGTTTCCTAACATTTCCTGTTATATCCCCCTGTTTTCAATTGCTTATAACTGTGCCAAACTTTAACCATTCAGGCTGAAACTTTCCATCCTTGGACTTTGTCTCGGGTTGAATATTTTTGGGAAAGGTTCTGCAAAATAATTTCAGTTGTTTTTGTGAATACAATCTAATAGTTTTAGTAATGTTAACCAGCTTTTCTTTTTAAAGGGCTCTAGTGCCTCTATGATTAGGAGCATGGACTTCATATTTGGCAGGGGACCTAAGGTCAGAGAGGTGCCTGCATAGTTTTCCTGCATAAGTAATCTGTGCATCCTTAATTCAGCTTCCTTGTGTGTATGCATTTTGATTCAGTCTTTTATTACATCATCACAATCTTTAATTGCGTGACCATGCAACCTCTTCTTCATTCAGTACACAGGATAGATGGTGTTCTCCAGAATGGAAAATTTTCATTTGCTCAAAAATGTTCACCAGATCTATTAAACATGCTACTATTTTTTAAGTTATTCCTGTGCTCCAAAGGAAGAAGAAAAGTCTACATTCTTACTGTTTTTTGTATACCATAACTAAAATGAATTCCAATCTTGGTTTATAAAATGAAGTGTTCTTATTACTCCAATCCTAGCCAATGTAGCATTTCTTGCTGCTTCTCCTATAAGACATATCTCGGGTTTCATCCTCATCAGTTTGTAGATTCAAAAGGCAATTCTGTTTCAGCTGATAGTAAAACGGTATGTGTGTGGGGGGTGGGGAATCACTATAATCTCGGAATATGAGTTACAGTTTTGTACCATAGTTTACATGGAGTTTTGCTGGTTACAAGAATGCTACTTCTATGCTCTGATGAGTGAAAGCCTTTTTAACTGGGAAAAGGTGTTTTAATTTTGCAATGCTAAAGAGAAGACTAGACATTGCTTTTTTTGGTTTGAGGCTATTTTAATTTCCCTGCCCCTTAAATCAGATGTTGGAATAATCAGAATTTGGACTCCTTTTGGAATTAAGTCATATTCATTAGTTTTCTCTGTATATATACTCCACAAATACCAGGTCATGCTCATTATTTGATCCCTGCAGCTGATAACCCACTGTTCACAATAAGAGCAAAATAGGTAGTCCAATGATGTGCCCATTATGTCCTCTTACGTGATTTTTCAAGAGTTTTCATCCTCTAAGTTAATTTTCTTTTAGAGCATCTAGAGATAGCTTGCATCACAAATGCTTTCTTCCTCTTGTTCCTGGGCCTTCTGAGAGCTAATAAAAACTATTTAATCTATGGCATCAACTTTTTAACAATTTAAACTTTACAGGCCATCTGATTTAAATTTTGTTAAGGACCTCAACTCTGAAACTAATCACTTTTCATTGATTTAATGTAACAGATTCAGAATATGACTGTCCTTTTGTTCTTTGGCAAGATGTAAAGTTCTGAACTTGCAAGCTGTTCCTCACAGGCCTGTGCCCATGTGGATCTGTTTCAACGGGCCTTGCACTGATATAAGGGTCTTTCTGTGTGGAATGGTTTGGCAGGATCAGGGTCTAAGATTAAAGTTCACCCACACCTGACTACTTTTGTTTTGGATGGAGAAAAATCAAGCTGTGGGGTTTTGGGCATGTTTTTAAATATTTTATTATTATTTCTGGAGCAATGTATTGCTGATTACATCAGCGTTTTTATGTGCAGGGGATAACATCACATTGGTGTGTACTACAATGCTAGCATCCTTAACTGTCTTTTCCTACACATCAGCCCTGCCCTTTGGAATCAGAGAATATATCAAGAGCAGATTCTTTAAAACAAGGGACAGGGTTGCCACTGTAGATCCAGGGCTGGTTTTAAAAGATACATAATGCTCAAAGAAATCCACTGGCCAGATACTTACTGGGTGTTGCATCTTTGACTTCAGCTACACTGTTCCCCCTGGCCCTTCAAACTGTATAAAGGTAAATGCTTTAAAAAGACTTGAAATAATCAAGTTGGGTGGCCTGAAAATATTTGACATAAGGAGCAGAGCCATTATTTTTGTACAGAGTGCGTAATGTCAACTATAAATACCAGAAAGACTTGAGCCCTACTGCCCCTTTTGACTTTATTCTAGTGTGCATCCAATTTGCTCCCTGCCACTAAAAATTGATACCCAGCAGGAATAGCAGCAAATACCAAATCACTGTAAAAATCTGTCAGAGCCCAAATTCTGGAACTTGGAGCATATCCCCATTAGCTTGTATATAAACTTGGGTTAAGACTGTTCACTTTGTTTCAGACTAAGAGAGGTTTTTAGAAGAAAGCCTATCTCAAAAGTTGTTTAAATATACAGTAGTAAACAATTTATAAGAACAAATTGGCTGAAGGGGGACCTAACTGCTTCTTCTTATACAAGATCCTATCACTGTGGTCTGGCTCAGTGGCAGTATTAGCAACATTTCTTAAACAGTGTAATGCAGTTTAAGATGTCCTCATTACTCTGGGACTTGTTATTCACAGGTATTCAAGCTAGTTAAAAGAAAATCTGCTGGTCCTCAGATGTTGTCTATCCTAGTCAGATATATGACCCATAGAACAACATGGTGTTAGGTCAGGCCATATTGTGTTTCTTGAGACAATGTAATGTAAGATGAGGGTGATAATAGTTAGCATTTACATACTGCATTGCATTTTCAAAGTGCTGTGCGAGCACTGTCATATTCATCTCAATCTCATACAATCTCCTTGCAATGGGGTGTATTCCCTGCCCTGGCCCCTGAGAGGGTAAATTAGGTCAGGCATGCCTAAGTAGGGGAGATATGTAAGCTACAAGGGGGCCACTAACGAGAAGCAGGCTCAGCTGGGCAGGAACAGGAGTGGCCTGCATAAAGCCCAGGAGCTGAGGGCTGCAGAAAAGGTGCCTGCAGTTACTCCCTTAGAGGAGGGAGTTGAGAGGCTGGTGAACGAAGAGAAGGTGGGAGCCAGTTATATAGGAAGGAGCCCAGGGAAACATCAGCAAGGATTAAGATTATACGGGCCTTGGCTGCATGATATAGGGTCCCTGGGCTGGAACTAGGGTGACCAGATAGCAAGTGTGAAAAATCAGGACTGGAGGTGGTGGGGTAATAGGAGCCCATATTAAAAAAAGTCCCAAATGTCAGGACTGTCCCTATAAAATCGGGATATATGGTCACCCTAGCTGGAACCCAGAGAAGAGGGTGGGCCTAGGTTCCCCTACTAGCCACAAGCTAGTGACAGAGGATTTTGAAGATGTCATCCAGACAGCTGATAGGAGGGCCAAGCCACGGACTTGGAGCTGCAGCTTCCAGTCCATGGCTTGGCCCTCCAGCCAAGTCACTACGTTCCTCCCCTTCTAGGGAAATCACAGTCCTTTCGGACCAGGAGTGGGGCAAATCCTCCTCTACCCCACTGCTATAGTAAAAACGCCAAGGAGCTTGCAATCTGCACAATACCTAACAAAAATAAATGACAACACAAAGCAAAGGGTTGGGGAAGGAAAGATAAAAGGTAAAATATGTTTGTCATGTAAGCATCTTGTTTGAGCTCTTCTTTAAAATTAATTCATTTGGGGTTAAGGTTGGTGATCACAGATCCAAAAATGTTCTCACTGAAAGAATTTGTTTTGTTGGGATTTCTTTGTGGAAGAAAAAAAAAGTGGTTTTCAACTTGTTCTAGGCTGGAACCGTCAAGATTTTGACTATCGTGACCACCAGTAAAAACCTTTCTGGCAGCTCATAAGGAGATTTTAGAACTATTTTGTTTTATTCTAATTTGCACTTTTGTTAGGCTGAGTGTTGACCAATATATATATATATATATATTTAAAGTGTTGAGTTTTAATAACTGTTATGTCATCTAGAATGTTTGCAGCAGGTGGTTGCTTAAAAACAGCGGAGTGGTTATTAGCACCGACCTTGGTGTGTTCTTAGGCAAGAGGCCAAATTGAGTGCCCGAAAGCCAGTTAATACAGCATAGCTGAATCTGTCCTACTGTGAGAAGGCAGGGAGATGAAACAGTACCTAGGGGTCTATTTATACATATGTGCAATTCCTATAATTATCAGTGGGAGATCCCCACATGTATGGAGAGGTGATTTATTTCTTTTAAAGTATCTGAGGCATTATAAGGAAGAGAATGGAGCTCAAAGCAAGCCTTCCCCCAAGCTAAAAGAAAAAGCTGGGGAGGGGAAAGAGAAGCAACGACTGTCATCCGTACTTTTTCCTTTTTAAGTTTACCTTTGTTTCATTGTATCTTAGTTCACATAGGGAAGATGTTTATGAGTCTACACGAAGAGCAGTATAAATTTGAGCCCTCAAAAATCAGCAAATCCTAATGAACAGATGGCAATTGTTTAATTAGGATAACCCACTGACATGGTCTCTACAGTCAGAGCTAAAACAAGCGCTGCTCTGACGATGGGTAAAAATAATTCCTATGACTTGTGTCTTGAAAGTAAAAGTTGTAAACAGTAGTCACAATTCACTTTCTTCTTAAGACTTCATCTTTTTTCTCAATGGGAGCCTTCAGAGGGAAAAATGGGATCAGCAAATACCATGAGCTGCATTTTTAATTAATGTACTCTCATACCACATATCACACCAGACTGGCTGAGTGCACTAACCCTGGGCTGCATAATCTTTCGCATGTGTATAGCTATCTGAGTATTTGCTTAAAGTATTGCTATGACTCCTCCCAGAGACATATTATGTAAGAAATCTTAGGCATCGCTGCATAGTTGGCATATGAGATTACGATATGGCTTGGATATCCCTGTATTGCTGGTACACATTTTTGATGGCGCAAGTATTAGAAAAGTCTTCACGGGCAATTATCTTAAAATGGTAACGGCATTTTGTGCTTCATTTCTCATAAAGAATAAGAGTGCAAAAATCAGAGAAACTGTCCTAGTGGGTATTACCCAGGGGTGAAAGTAACTTAAAGGACTTACCCGTATGCCAGAGTCCTGAGCAGGGGGCAGGGGCTCAGCCGGAAGGGGCGTGGCCTGAACCGGAAGAGGTGGGGGCTTTAAATCCCTGTGCCCTTTAAATTGAGATTTAAAGGGCACTGGGCTCTGGCTGCGGTAGCAGCGGCTGGGAGCCCCAGGCCCTTTAAATCACCGCCAGAATCTCATGATAGCGGTAGCTGCGGCGGTGGCCAGGAGCCCTGGGGCTCCGGCAGCGATTTAAAGGGCCCAGAGCTCCTGTCGCTGCTGCCACAGTGGAGCCCCAGGCCCTTTAAATTGCGGCCAGAGCCCTGGAGCTCCCGATTGCCATTGCAACCCCAGTGCTCCAGCAGTGGGGCTTTGGCGGTGATTTAAAGGGCTCGGGGCTCCAGCTCCTGTTGGGAGCCCCAAGCCCTTTAAATTGCTGGCCTGGGGAAGCTGCCCCATGCCAGTAGTCAGCTGTGTACCGGCTCTTGCCAGTATGCCGTACCAGACCGTACCGGCTTACTTTCACCTCTGGTATTACCTTTATTTAAGAAAATATTACAGTCATTGCTCCAAACACTGTGTAATACTACATATTTTCAGGTGTGGGATAATTATTACTGAAATATTTTAAAATATGTTTAGAAGTAGACATACCCTGAGATTTGCATTTGGCTGTTTACAAATTTTGACAACTCTTAATTACTCCCTTTACTGGAAAGTAATGGGTCCTGGACGCTATCTGTATTAAGAAAATTCCCCTAATATAGACATGCTACACCTGCACAACCCAGGGTTTTCACCAGTACAGCTTTCTTGAGTATGTTACTGGATCAGTCTGCACTGGTGTAAACCTTGCTTTGTGCCAGTACAGCACAGCTATATTAGAGATTTGGGCCAAAGTAACTACATCAATATTGTCAACCCCAGCATTCAAAAATCATGAGTCAGGCCTCCAAAAATCATGAGGTTGGTTTAAAACTCTTTTGCTATGATGCCTACAAAAAACTGACAACTGTTCGGCAGCTGGTATGCTGAGACCACTCACGGCCTATCATGCTGACCAGTATTGTCTCACTGTTTCCTTTTAAGTATCAGAGGGGTAGCCTTGTTAGTCTGAATCTGTAAAAAGCAACAGAGGGTCCTGTGGCACCTTTAAGACTAACAGAAGTATTGGGAGCATAAGCTTTTGTGGGTAAGAACCTCACCTCTTCAGATGCAAGTAATGGAAATCTCCAGAGGCAGGTATAAATCAGTATGGAGATAATGAGGTTAGTTCAATCAGGGATGGTGAGGTGCTCTGCTAGCAGTTGAGGTGTGAGCACCAAGGGAGGAGAAACTGCTTCTGTAGTTGGATAGCCATTCACAGTCTTTGTTTAATCCTGATCTGATGGTGTCAAATTTGCAAATGAACTGGAGCTCAGCAGTTTCTCTTTGGAGTTTGGTCCTGAAGTTTTTTTGCTGTAAGATGGCTACCTTTACATCTGCTATTGTGTGGCCAGGGAGGTTGAAGTGTTCTCCTACAGGTTTTTGTATATTACCATTCCTGATATCTGACTTGTGTCCATTTATCCTCTTGCGTAGTGACTGTCCAGTTTGGCCAATGTACATAGCAGAGGGGCATTGCTGGCATATGATGGCATATATAACATTGGTGGACATGCAGGTGAATGAGCCGGTGATGTTGTAGCTGATCTAGTTAGGTCCTGTGATGGTGTTGCTGGTGTAGACGTGGGCAGAGTTGGCATCGAGTTTTGTTGCATGGGTTGGTTCCTGAGTTAGAGTTGTTATGGTGCGGTGCGTGGTTGCTGGTGAGAATATGCTTAAGGTTGGCAGGTTGTCTATGGGCGAGGACTGGCCTGCCTCCCAAGGTCTGTGAAAGTGAGGGATCATTGTCCAGGATGGGTTGTAGATCACTGATGATGCGTTGGAGATGTTTAAGCTGAGGACTGTAGGTGATGGCCAGTGGAGTTCTGTTGGTTTCTTTTTTGGGCCTGTCTTGTAGCAGGAGGCTTCTGGGTACACGTTTGGCTCTGTTGATTTGTTTCTTTATTTCCTTTTGTGGGTATCGTAGTTTTGAGAATGCTTGGTGAAGATCTTGTAGGTGTTGGTCTCTGTTGTCAGATCAGGATTAAACAAAGACTGTGAATGGCTATCCAACTACAGAAGTATTTTCTCCTCCCTTGGTGTTCACACCTCAATTGCTAGCTGAGCACCTCACCCTCCCTGATTGAACTAACCTCATTATCTCCACACTGATTTATACCTGCCTCTGGAGATTTCCATTACTTGCATCTGAAGAAGTGAGGTTCTCACCCACGAAAGCTTATGCTCCCAATACTTCTGTTAGTCTTAAAGGTGCCACAGGACCCTCTGTTGCTGTTTCCTTTTACTCCACCATCTGTGCCCACCTGTTGTTGCTTGTCTTATACTTAGATTTTATACTCTTTGGGGCAGAGGTCATCTTTTTTGTTCTGAGTTTGTACAGAGCCTGCCACAATGAGGTTTCAGTCCAAGACTGGGGCCTCTAGCCGCTACTCCAATATGAATAATATATTTTGGGTCTTTTTATTAGCCTTATTTTTGAGCCTTTAATATTCACATTTTCAAGATTTTCTCTGCAGCCATGAAGTCTAGAAGCTTACTTTTACAAAAAATAAACACTGAGATTCTCATGTAATGTCATGACTCTAGGAGATGGGGATTTAAGAAAAACAGCAAAAATGAAATTCTTGCCAAAACCGTGAGTTTGCAACACTACTCCATCATTGCAGTTACACAGGTGGGAGTTTCATTTATGGGTAAACAGGACCCTACAGCAGATGGCTCTCTAGAGCAACTTGCTCTATTTATGCCATAATGTACTTCTACAACATTGTGATAGAGACTTTTAAAAGGTGACTGCTGAACAAATCTCAGTGTTTGGGTTTAGTTCAGCAACTTTAACAAGGCAGATTCAGATGGGCTTGGATTCCTACACATATCCTTCACTCAGTCCTCATGGATAATCTTAAAATGGCTCAACCAGTGTGTAAAGAATATTCATTTTGGTTGGTTCAAGCACTGTTGCTGTTATAAAGAATTAATGCTTTCAGGATAATTAAGGCTGTCATTTATACTGGTGTTATTTCATGGATGTACTGTTACTATAGTCAAAGGCAACCTAGTGCTATCCAAGATGCTGATTGCCACACGGACATGTATGTAAACCTGTATATAGGCACTCCAGACATAATTGCTTCTACCCCCAAATTGTCTTGTAAACTGAGGTAAAAGTGATCTTTTCCCATATACCAGGAGGACACTTTTATTCCTACAAATTTACAGTCTTCTCATAAACTAATACAATAATTTCATGGTCAATGGATCTTTCTCTTCTGCCTGTTCTTCAGTTTAAGTGTAGCTTAAAGGGTCCAGTAAAAAATCAAAAGACATATGAAAACTGTTTGGCAGGTGCAACTTTGGCCTCAGTAAATGTCAGCTAACTCCTGTAGATGCCTGTTGGTGCAGCCTCTCTTGCAGTACTTGTATCTATTAGATTATGTGCATGTGTGTCTTCAAGGAGACTTGTTTTGCAGACTGAAGAAATGTTGGTTCAAGTGCTGTTCCACATAAATAATGACCCGCCTCCCTCTCTAGGTCTCCCAAGATTATTAAGATTTTGCTTACTGACCCTAAGCATCCATACTGATTTTTCATGGATTTAGAGCCCATACGGTCAAAGATAATATCTTAGTACTCTCTAGGAGACCTTCTTTGCCCCAGTAGGTAAAATGTCTGCTACATGTGCTCAGATTGTATTTTGCAACAGATTTCTTTTTACTGGGCTGTAACTATTCTATCATTGATGCTTCTTTAACTATATTAGGTGTAAATTATCTTGTAGATGCCAAAATTCTAATCACTGTGTCTGTGTGGGAGTTTTCACAAACAACACTCTTGGCCCTTTGACCAGTTTTTTAAAAAAACGAAAACAAAACACACACTTCCATGGCTAAGGTCCAATCGGCTCAGCTCCGTGGGGGGTTTCCAGTGCTTGGGTGAGTTTTAACCATCCTGCCATAAATCAAACTGTGCAGAGCAATGAAATTCTGATAGCTGTGCGATGAGATGACTGGATAGTGTTACAGTTCCCTCATTAAGAAGTACTGGAGTTAAGCTGGGGAGTTGAACTTTCAGCTGTATTAAAATAACAAGTGTGGGAGAAAAGGCTAGAGTAAGGGAGTTCACCTTATCACAACAAAGACTTTGCATGCACATTATATCAAGTCTCCTGAACATCATCCTGCTGGATAGTTTATCAGAATACCAAGATGAATAGAATAGAAAAGAATTTTGTCTATATACACCCTGGTTTAAATCTTCTAGTCTAGTTTTCATCCTCATTCTTTCTCTGTTATGTCACTCCATTGCAATGGACTCCACCTCCTTAAAAATAAATTCATACTACAACAGATTTTATAACAATATTAGTATAGTGATCATATTGTCTAAAGAATACAATGAAACTAGGAGCCATGGTGAGGCAAGAACTTTGCTAACTTAAGAACTTACTGATCACATCCCATGCATTCTAATGTGACCAAAACTCTCCTTCAGCTTTAATCTCTACCTTTTTTTATTAATTGTAGCCAATTAACCCCCCCCCAACAGATGAATCATATGTCCCCCTTATTATCCTCTTAGCACTGCTATTTGTGTGTTACCGTTGTTTAAACACAAGAGACAATGGAAATGTGTCTTCATGTGGGAGAGCATTTTCGGACGATAGCATGTGAGTAAACTGTGTAATATGAACTGAGACATGTAATCAAATTTCAGAGGAAACCTGAATGAAAATCTTGCTGTTACTTTTCTATACAGCAATGTGAACATAAGGATTTTAAGGATTGTATAGGTTCAAACAAAGCAAAAACCACCACTACCATCAAAAACATCAGCCTTGTTGGCTTGTTTAAAAGCAACCAGGTCCAAAAGACTTCACTTTGAGAAATGGATTAGTGAAGTCTTGGCAACAAGACAAAATGAAAACACAGGAGACACTTTCATGAATTATTGCTAAATGCAGACAAATTATGCAGAAGATATTGATTATGAAAAATGTTAATTTATACCAAACCATTACAAGAGATGAGAACATTTTGCTGACACTCTGTTAGTACTTGCATTTACTATGCTTCCTAAGTGACTTATTAACTTATAAGCTAGACAGGCCAAAGCCTGGGACAACATCAGGAGGTCAGAGAAAGAGAACAGGGATGTACTTGATTTTTCATCAATTATTTTCATTTTGATTTATCTTGGATGAGTGTTTCATTATGGCCTACTGGATACACGTATCCAGCAATAATCATGTATTCCCCCATATGCTTGAAGTTTTGCCTGTTTACAAACCAGTTCAAGTGCCTGTGGCTGTCTATCAGGGCTGAAGTATGGAGGCAAATTAATTTGCTACCTTGACATGGAACAGGACTTTACGCTCAGTTGCCCAGGGCCAAGTGTGATACATTCATTGTGGGTGTTTCTATATGGTTCATGTGATTGTTTTCTCATCACCAATGCAAAAAAGAAACATTGTTAGACCACTCATCTGACCCAGTAAATGTATATGACCTAATATAGGCCCCAGTTCAGTGAAGTACTCAAACGCGTACCCACCTACCCACGTGCCTAAAATTAAACACATGCTGAATCTGGGCCACAGAGAAGCTGGGTACTACAAGTAACTGCCTACATTGAGTTTCAATAAAAGAAACCAATTTCCGCAGTGTATCCCGCTGCTAATTAATACTAAAGAAATGCAAGTGATAAAACACCTGTCACTTCTTTCTATGCTCAATTAGAGCCTTTCATCTCTGTACCCACCAGTGCTGAAATACTGTAGAGATTTAAAATATTGCAGGTATTATAAAGCACTCTTGTGAAATTTGGGGTCTACACCAAACACTGACACACACAGCCATGGTTCCTGGTATTGTTCAGGCACTGAGCAGCAGCCGTTCATAATGCTGCAGGCAATAAGGAGAATCCTAATAAATATATTA
This sequence comes from Malaclemys terrapin pileata, assembly GCF_027887155.1. Taxonomy (NCBI): domain Eukaryota; kingdom Metazoa; phylum Chordata; order Testudines; family Emydidae; genus Malaclemys; species Malaclemys terrapin. The sequence continues at coordinate 113,589,069 of NC_071507.1, read as the reverse complement.
TATGTAATGACCCAGACAAAGAGAACAAGGAGTCTGGTGGCACCTTAAAGACTAACAGATTTATTTGGGCATAAGCTTTCGTGAGTAAAAACCTCATTTCTTTGGATGAAGAAGTGAGAAGAAGTGAGGTTTTTACTCACGAAAGCTTATGCCCAAATAAATCTGTTAGTCTTTAAGGTGCCACCAGACTCCTTGTTGTTTTTGTAGATACAGACTAACATGGCTACCCCCTGATACCAGACAAAGAGGTAATTGGAAAGACTATTGGCTCTGGTTGAACTTTCTGAATATTTTCCCATTTAGTGGTTTTGTAGTGTGAAGAGTAATCCCACTTTTTATATGAAGATTCTATAGCTTCAGCATGAGGAGACATATTTTTGGAATAAAATGGGTGGTGCTTTATATATCTATAAAATGTTATATTTGTCTATCTATTTATAGTAGTGCCTAGAGGTCTTAATCAGGAGCCCATTGTCCTGGTCTCTCTACAAATGCACACAAAAGAGAGTCCCTTCTCAAAAGAGCTTACAGTCTAAATAGGGGGATAACTGGAGTGGAATGGTGACAATTATGACAGTAACAAACACAGGGTTCCATGGTTTAGCTTTCTGCATAATTTAGCAACCTTCAATTTAATATACAAACAAAAATAAATGGGGAAGATGTTAATGCATCTCTGAACAGGCCACTTGTTTAGCATTATCACTAGGCAATTAACCCTAGGCAGTTAATTCTATAGGTTCAATAAGAAAGAGACTGTACAGATCGTTATGTAGAACTATGTATGTGAAATGGCTCAGGAAGATAGTGAAATGATTTGGACTTCTGACAAATCACAGAACAGTAACTTCCCACCTACTTGGAATGGAAGTTCTTCTATCATTTGGACTTCCTGGGGCATCTCCAGACTGGCCCACATTATTTCTGTCTCTGCCCTTATGTCTATGAACATCTCCAAATATAATGTATCCATTCGCAAGTTACTGGTTTATCAATGTTTTCAGATAAAACATTTCATTGTGTAGAATACACTAAATGTCCTCAAAGACCTAAATAACATAGGTCCAGCTCTTCAAAAGTACTTAGGGGGTTGCTTTGCTGAGCATTGCCACACCTAATCCCTATATGGTCTAGTGGAATCCTCAACCCTGAGTTAGGTGCTGGTGCCTAAAGAGGGGATCCTCAGAAGCCAGCAAGTTGACTGGGGTGCTGCCTAAGCTAGCCAGGAGTGAAATGCCAATAAAGGGGTAGGAAAAGGAGTGGGTCTTAGGCATTTAAACGGTGATGTGATGTGATGTGTATGGCTGGTGAGCCAGAGATAGGCACCTACCTCCACTCAAGATCCTTAGCCATAAACCTGCTCTAGGAGTTAGGCATCTAAGCCAGGTCAGCTGCTTAGGTAGCCCATGCTATAGCAGCTGAAATGGTCTTTTGCTTTCTCTGTCTTCTGCTTACGCTTGATACCTCTCTCATTGTGTAGGTGCTATGCTGCCCACTCACCACATATTGCTGACCTGTATCCAGCCCCCCTGCTGCAACATTTGGCAGGTCTCAGGTGTACTCAGAGCAGGCCTACAAGATCAGGCCCCACGAGTGAGAGCGGCATTTCCCTGCCTAGTTTGAGAATCCTGCTTTGGGACTTCCAAGACTTTGACTTGAGCTAGGACTCCGAGCTCTTTGTTAGCTGTCATGTGGCTTCAGGACTTAGGTGGCTTTGTGAATGCTAACTGGTGAAAACTTAGGGCCCTATGGGACTTGGGTGCCTGCAGGGTTAGGTGGCAACTATCAACAGTTTTGAAAATGTCAGTGGTGCTTAAATGGTGGACTTTTTGGCTCCTAAAGAGGCAGATAGGCACCTAAATACCTTTGAGGATGTGGGTCCCCACAGCGGCCCACTAGACTCTAAGGCAGTGGTTTTCAACCCACGGGCCGTGGGCTGCTTGCGGCCCAATCAGCACACAGCTGCGACCCATGTGACATCCTCAGGGCCATGCAGGTAATATATATATTGTGTGGAGGATGCGGCCACATAACACAGAAAGAGCCCACAAAGGTAAATAGGTTGAGAACCACTGCTCTAAGGACATGGGCCTTGACTTCACTGGGCTTAGATCAGGCCTTAAGGGCTTTACTGAGTGCCTCTATAATGATTTAATGGACTGTGAAGATAGTTACTCCTAGGCCTTGTCTACACTACGAGAGTAGTTCGATTTTACTTAAATCGAATTTTTGGAATCGATATTGCAAAGTCGAACGTGTGTGTCCACACTAAGGACAGTAATTCGACTTTGTGAGTCCACACTAACGGGGAAAGCGTCGACATTGGAAGTGGTGCACTGTGGTCAGCTATCCCACAGTTCCCGGAGTCCCCGCTGCCCATTGGAATTCTGGGTGGAGCCGCAAATGCCTTCTGGGTAAAAAAAAGGTGTCCAGGGTGCTTTTGGGTAACTGTCGTCATCCGTCCATCACTCCCGCCCTCCCTCCCTGAAAGCGCCGGCGGGAAATCAGTTCGCGCACTTTTCTAGTCAGTGACAGCGCGGACGCCACAGCACTGCGAGCATGGAGCCTGCTGCAACCATCACTGCAGTTGTGGCTGCTCTCAACGCCTCGCAACTTATCATACACCTTTCCCTGAGGCAGATGCAGAAAAGTCAGGCGAGGAGGCTACGTCAACGCGGTGATGGCCTGAAGTCTGAGAGTAGCACAGACCTCTCAGAAAGCAGGGGACCCAGCGCCGAGAACATCACGGTGGCAATGGGTCATGTTGATGCCGTCGAAAGGAAATTCTGGGCACGGGAAACAAGCACTGAGTGGTGGGACCGCATAGTGCTGCAGGTCTGGGATGAATCCCAGTGGCTGCGAAACTTTCGCATGCGGAAGGGAACTTTCCTGGAACTTTGTGAGTTGCTGTCCCCTGCCCTGAAGCGCAATGACACCCGAATGCGAGCAGCCCTGACTGTCCAGAAGCGAGTGGCCATAGCCCTGTGGAAGCTTGCAACGCCAGACAGCTACCGGTCAGTCGCGAACCAGTTTGGGGTGGGCAAATCTACCGTGGGGGTTGTTGTGATGCAAGTAGCCAAAGCAATCGTTGATGTACTGCTGCCAAAGGTAGTCACCCTGGGAAACGTGGAGGCGATCATAGATGGCTTCGCAGCGATGGGATTCCCAAACTGCGGTGGGGCCATAGATGGAACTCACATCCCTATCCTGGCACCGGAACACCAGGCCAGCCAGTACATTAACAGAAAGGGCTACTTTTCCATGGTGCTGCAAGCACTGGTGGACCACAGGGGACGTTTTACCAACATCTACGTGGGATGGCCGGGCAAGGTTCATGACGCTCGTGTTTTCAGGAACTCTGGTCTGTTTAGACGGCTGCAGCAAGGTATTTACTTCCCGGACCACAAAATAACTCTTGGGGATGTGGAGATGCCTATAGTCATCCTCGGGGACCCAGCCTACCCGCTAATGCCCTGGCTCATGAAGCCCTATACTGGCGCCCTGGACACTGAAAAAGAACTCTTCAACTACCGGCTGAGCAAGTGCAGAATGGTGGTGGAGTGTGCTTTTGGCCGTCTCAAGGGGAGATGGAGAAGCTTACTGACTCGCTGTGATCTCAGCGAAACCAATATCCCCATTGTTATTGCAGCTTGCTGTGTGCTCCACAATCTCTGTGAGAGCAAGGGGGAGACCTTTATGGCGGGGTGGGAGGTTGAGGAAAATAGCCTGGCTGCTGATTACTCACAGCCAGACAGCCGGGCGATTAGAAGAGACCAGCGGGAAGCGCTGTGCATCCGGAAGGCTTTGAAAGCAAAGTTCCTGAGTGAGCAGGGTAACCTGTGACTTTAAAGTTTGTGTATTGAGAAGCTAAACCTGCCCCCGTTTCTTTGCCCAGTTAATGTTGACTATCCTATCCAGTTACATACCCCCTTCACCCCACTTCCAACACACGTTTCAAAATAAAAATAGTTCTACTTTGTTAAAGCACACCGTTTTCTTTAATACTGTATTCGCGGGAATTTTTTAAAACTGGGACGCAGACTGTGGTGCGGAGCGGGTGTACTGTAGTGGCGCGAATGCAGCTTCTAAACTCAAGGATTGACAGGCTCCGCTGCGGTGGGATGGTTGTTTCAACGGAGCCTGTCACCCCTCCTGATAGGGACTGTGTGTATGGGGGGGTCTATGTGACTTTGTGGCAGGGGGAGGACGGTTACAGATCCCCTGCTGTGTGGCTCTGTGATCCTGCCTAAGGACCGCCGCTTAAGATCTGTAACTGCCCTCCCCTGCCACAAAGTCACAGAGCAACCCACCCCCCACCACATAACATGAAAACAACCTCCCAGACTAACCAGGGTAACTAGTCACTGCATCACTGCACTATGTATGTGCCCTGCTGCTGTGCCTGCCCCCGACTATATACCCTGCCAAAGGTGACTGTCCTGTCGAATTACCAACCCCCTATCCCCCCCTCCTGCAAAAGAACATGATGGAAACAGTAGTTAACAGAAACGTATTTTTTATTATCAACCAAACATGGAACTGGGAAAGTGAAACTTGGACGGGGGCTTGTGTCAGGCGGGAAGGAAAGAACTTGTCAAATTTTGGGGAATGAGAGCCTTCTGCTGCTCGAGCTCTCTGCAGGGGTGGAGTGAGAGTTAGCAGGGACTCTGCCGCCTCTCCTTCTGTGCACTTTGGGTGAGGGGAGTATGGGACTTGGTGGCGGGGGAGGGCGGTTAGAGATGGACTGCAGCGGGGCTCTGTCCTCCTGCCTCCGTTCCTGCAGAACATCCACAAGGCGCCGGAGCGTGTCCGTTTGCTCCCTCATTAGTCCAAGCAGGGTTTGAGTCGCCTGCTGGTCTTCCTGACGCCACCTCTCCTCCCGATCCATGTTGGCTTGGTGCATTCGGGTCAAGTTCTCCCGCCACTGGGTCTGCTGTGCTGCCTGGGCTCTGGAGCAGGCTATAAGCTCCGAGAACATGTCCTCCCGTGTCCTCTTCTTCTTATGCCTAATCCGCGCTAGCCTCTGGGAGTGTGATGACAGGCTAGGTTGTGAGACAGTCACAGATGGGGCTGTGGGAATGGGAAAAAGGGAGTGAATTCCTCAGAAAGATAAATGTAGTTGTGAACAAAGAACATAGTCTTTCTCTGTTAACAAGACCATGCACAGCACCTATCACATGCGCACTCAGCACAAGGTCGAATTCTCGGCCTTCGCATTCAGTGCCTGGGGTCTTCTACAGCACATTTGAGAAGCCTCTCAGGAGAACGGAATTTCTGTTGCAGGCAGACATGGTAAGCCGTAGACTTGTGGCAGCTTAAAACTTTAATATTAGCAATGGCCTCATTTCACATTGAAATCAATGTCGGTCCCTGCTGCCAGCAATTCGGCAAGCAGGAAGTCTGCTCCTGTCCCACACCCTCGCGGCTGTCCCCGGGAACGATCCCTTTCGGCTGCCCCTCTCCCGCCTCCACCGCGTGGCTGCAAACCAGCGGTTACAGTTCTGTAAAGGAACGGCAAAGCAGTCCCAACACTAACATTCCCCTACCTCATTCAAAGCAGGTCATCATGAGCGACATCACCCTCATGAGGATCTCTGACAGCGAGAAAGAGAGAATGCTCCGGGAAAGCCTGCAAAGACCAGGGCCGTATGCCGCCATGCTGTGCAGACCAATGATTCCAGAGTACTTGATAGTCTCGTGGCGTGGCAACGTGTCCTACTACGGAGGACCCAATAAGGCCGCTCTCCCCAAGAACCTAATGCAGCGGATTTCCAATTACCTCCAGGAGAGCTTCCTCGAGATGTCACAGGAGGATTTCTGCTCCATCCCCGGACATATAGACCGCATTTTACTGTAGCTGCTGTAGCAGTGACTAACCAGTAGAGCGGCTTGGGCAGGACAATCATGCAAAACCGGACATTGCTAGATTTTTTTTCAATAGTTGCACTGCCCATGACTGAACCGTTAAGCTAATCAAACTAATCATGAGAAACCCATTTTTTAAATTGTTAATATTCCTGTTCTGTTACAAATAAATGTTTAGATTTTTACAACACTTACTGGCTGATCCTTCCCCAGATTCTGTGTCCGGGGTAACGGCTGGGGAGGGTTGGTAGGGGATCTCTGTAAGGGTGATGAAGAGATCCTGGCTGTCGGGGAAATCAGCGTTGTGAGCGCTGTCGACTGCCTCGTCCTCCTCATCTCCTTCCTCATCTTCCCCGTCCGCTAACATGTCCGAGGATCCAGCCGTGGACACTATCCCATCCTCAGAGTCCACGGTCACTGGTGGGGTAGTGGTGGCGGCCGCACCGAGGATGGAATGCAGTGCCTCGTAGAAACGGGATGTCTGGGGATGGGATCCGGAGTGTCCGTTTGCCTCTTTGGTCTTCTGGTAGCCTTGTCTCAGCTCCTTGATTTTCACGCGGCACTGCGTTACATCCCGGCTGTATCCTCTCTCTGCCATGTCTTTAGAGATCTTCTCGTAGATCTTTGCATTCCGTCTTTTGGATCGCAGCTCGGAAAGCACGGACTCATCGCCCCACACAGCGATGAGATCCAAGACTTCCCGATCAGTCCATGCTGGGGCCCTCTTTCTATTCTGAGATTGCACGGCCATCACTGCTGGAGAGCTCTGCATCGTTGCCAGTGCTGCTGAGCTCGCCACGATGTCCAGACAGGAAATGAGATTCAAACTGGCCAGACAGGAAAAGGAATTCAAATTCAAATTTTCCCGGGGCTTTTCCTGTGTGGCAGTTCAGAGCATCCGAGCTCGTACTGCTGTCCAGAGCGTCAACAGAGTGGTGCACTGTGGGATAGCTCCCGGAGCTATTAGCGTCGATTTCCATCCACACCTAGCGTAATTCGACATGGCCATGTCGAATTTAGCGCTACTCCCCTCGTCGGGGAGGAGTACAGAAGTCGAATTAAAGAGACCTCTATGTCGAACTAAATACCTTCGCGGTGTGGACGGGTGCAGGGTTAATTCGATGTAACGGCGCTAACTTCGACATAAACGCCTAGTGTAGACCAGGCCCTAGAGACTTGTGGTTTGATTTTTCAGAGGGGCTGTCCACCTGCAATTTCCATTGACTTTGAAAATCAACAGCTCTGAAAATTGGGCCACTAGAGGGCTGGGGAAGGACCTTGATCTCAAAATGTCAAACTTTCACACTCATTTCAAACTGCATCCACTTGAGCAGTCCATTTGGATTCCCAATATATAATTATTTACTGCTCTTTGAAGGTTATTCCATACGACTTGTTGTTGAGCCTAAGTTGTGATATATAAGGTGATATAAAGCTAGACTCATTTCACAATATCCAACAAATAAGAGGCTTCTGGACACAAAAGGAACTAGCCTCACACTTTTTGGCTTAGGACCCCTGGAGGCAGATGGTATGCATTTTATACCTAAGCTTATTCAGCATTTAGTGCTGGCTGCTAGATTAGTCCTGGCAGCTGACTTAAAATCTCCTATTCCCCTGAAAATTAACACCTGGTTTCAGAAATGCTGGCCTATGCAAGTGATGGAAAAACTCTCCAGCTTTATAAAAAGAAAAGTCATGCACTACTATGCTGTCTTGAAGCTTGTTAGCCAAGAAATCCAACCCTCTATTAGAGCTGTGTGAAATCACTGTAAAAAAAAAGATGAAAAATGAGAGCAATGACATTTGTCATAGACACAATTAAAAATGCATGAAGTTTAATATGTCCATAAATACATGTAGCTAAGTATTATCCCTATTTTATAGCTATTGAAACTCAGACACGGAGGTTAAAGCAAAATTTTCAAATGTGAATGCCTAAAGCTGGAGGCCTAAATCCATATATAGTCAACTAAAGAAGTACCGTAATTTTACAGAAGTGCTGCGCACCACAGATCACTCATTTATTCTGGCTTTTGGTGCTCAGATTTAGACAACAACATTTAAATTTTGGCCTTAACTTCTGGGTCAAAGTTACCCCATCTGTATCAACTTCATAGGGATGCTGTAAGGCCCAGCTAAATGTTTGTAAAACATATGGAAGTGAAAAGTATTGTTAAAGTTAGTCAATGCCACAGGTGGGAATGGCACTTTGGATTTATGGACTGAAATCTGATTCACAAAGGTACTTAGGTGTTGCAAAACCTAACTCCTAGGAGCCCTACCAACTCCTGGAATTCTGAGCACTGTTTTAGGCACAAGCTAGCCAGGAGTGAAATGCAGAGGAAAGGGAGATGATTTAGATTCACAAGGTCAGTGCTTAATTTGTGCCAGGTCTTGCCAGGGCTGAGCCATGGCACCTCTAGGTGTGGCAGTTCATAGCCCCAGCTCTTCTGAGCTTGCAGCATCAGTTATGAATATAAAAAAATTGCTTGAACCACAGCACCTCTTTCATTACAAATTAAGCACTGACAGAGGTAGTTAGGTGCCTAACTTCTATTAATCGAAGCCTTAGGCCCCAGACTGACAGGCCAGAGATAGAAGCCTCCCTCTGCCTGAGATTCACAGCTATTAATACTCTCCTGAATTAGACCCTTAAGCCAGGTAGAAAAATGTCCAGTGTGGTGTGGAATTGGGACACCACCTTTGGGAGAAAGGTTGGGTGAGGTCTGAACTGCACCTTGTCCTTAAAAAAACCTACGTGGGGGGGTCGAAGGTGAAGGCCTTTAGCTCTGACACCCTCCTCGTTGAGATAATGGTGACCAGGAAGGCTACTTTCCATGATAGGTAGAGGAGTGAACAAGTCACCAGTGGTTCAAACGGGGACCCCATTAGTCTGGAGAGGACCGGTTAAGGTCCCATGCTGGAATCGGTTGTCTAACTTGTGGGTACAGACGTTTCAGACCCTTAAGGAAATGGCTGACCATGGGGTTGGCGAAGACTAACTGTCCAGCCGCTTCTGGGTGGAAGGCCGAAATAGCTGTCAGGTGCACCTTGATGGATGACACTGCTAGACCCTGATGTTTCAGGTTCAGTTGGTATTCCAGGATGAGCGGTATGAGCGCCTGTAGTGCAGCCCTAGCGCACCAGAATGTAAACCTCTTCCACTTCGCCATGAAGCTTCCAGGCTGTGGGATGGAGCAACTGGAGGTCAGGGTGGTGAAGGTGACCATGGTCTTGGGTGATCAGGTCCGGAAGGAATGGCAACGTGATCGGGGCATCCACCGACAGCTTCAAGAGCGTGGTGTACCAGTGTTGGCGTGGCCACACTGATGCCATCAGTATCACCACTGCCCTGTCTCTGTGGATCTTGAGTAGGGCCTTGTGTACGAGTGGGAACGTCAGGAACGCGTACAACAGATGTCCCGTCCAGGAGGGGAGGAACATGCCTGCAAGCAAACCCGGGAAGGAGCAGAATTGCGGGCATTTTCTGTTGCTTCATGTGGCAAACAGATTGACCTGGGGAGATCCCCAGCTCTGGAAGATGTTATGTATGATATCCGGGCGGATGGACCACTCGTGGTTGCAGAAGGATCTGCTGAGGTAGTCCGCTAGCTTGTTTTGTGCCCCTGGGAGGTAGGATGCTTCCAGGTGAATGGCGTGGGCTCTGCAGAACTCCTACAACTGGAGGGCTTCCCAACATAGGGGAGAGGAACAGGCTCCACCCTGCTTGTTGATGTAAAACATGGCAATGGTGTTGTCTGTCATAACTGCCATGTACTGCCCTTGCAACTGGGCCTGAAAGGTTTGGCATGCTAGTCGGACCACCCTCAATGTTGATATGGAGTGAGAGCTCATCCTGAGACCAAAGACTTTGCATCTGCATATCTCCCAGATGCAGCCTCCATCCCAGTGCTGACGCGTCCGTTACCAGAGACAAGGAGGACTAGGGGCTGTTGAAGGGGACTCCCTCACACACTGTCCGAGGGTTGAGCCACCATCTGAGGGACTCGAGGACCTGTGCTGGAATAGTAACCACTGAGTCCAAGCTGTCGTGCCCTGGGCGATAGGCTAACATGAACCATGCTTGGAGGGATCTGAGCCTCATTCTGGCATGCCGTACTACATACATGCATGCTGCCATGTGTCTGAAGAGACTCAGGCATCCCACTGCTGTTATGGTCGGTACCACCTGAGGCCTTCAGAAGCTGCTTAAGATGAAAGCCCCGCTCCTTTTTCGTCCTCGGGCGGAACGCCATGCAGATTTTGCACCTTTCTGTCTGGGCGCCTCCCCCGGACACTTAAGGTAAGTGTTGTGGGGGTTATCTGTTGGCATAGGCTTGTGGCAGGTTCCGCAGGGCTTAAACCTGTGGGACCGAGACATGCCCAAGTACCCCAGGGAAATATATGGGATGGGGAAACACTTCACTCCCACTAACCTAACACTACTATTAACTAACTACTAACAACAAAACTACAAAACTACTGTAGAATAAGTTAAGGGAAGCATTTGCTAAACAAGCGACCGCAGTTCCAACGACTGTCACTGGTGGTAAGAAGGAACTGAGGAGGCAGCAGGTTGGCAGGGACATATATTCATTGCTATGGAGGCGCCACTCCAGAGGGCTCCACAGCGGACCCGACTGGTGCTGCTAGGGGAAAAACTTTCTGACGACTGTGCACGCGGCGCGCGTACACCCCTAATTGGAATCAACATGAGCAATCGCTTGAAGAAGAACAAGGACGTTCCCAGACAAAAACTATTTTAAGATGGAGTTAAGGTTGAGAGCACATAGTAATAATTTAGGATAAACTACATTACAAAGATGTTGTAATTATCCCAAACTCAAATGTTATAAATGCAGGAAATTCAGAATTAAAAGAAATTTAAAAAAAGGTTAAAGTATTGAAAGGAAGAGTTAGGGCACTCAAACATCCTTAACTCTGCCCTGTAGTGACACCATTTTTGCAGGGCGGAAGAGAAAGAAAAACTGTAATGTGTCTTAACACTCAGTTTAGTCTTATCTGGGACCATAAATATTAAAATGCCTTAATCAAAATAATATACTTATTGCATTATGTCAATGCAGTGTGGAGTTAAGATTGTTTGGGTGCTGCAGTTGTGTATTTCCATATCTTAACACGTTTGTACTTTTTTTTTTTAGTTTAAACTTAACTCTGAATTTTTATAACACTTAACTGAGAACTTCAAATGCTCCGTCAAATGTATTTTACCCTAAACTACTGATATGTACTCTCACCCTTAACTCCCTCTTAAGATAGTTTTTGTCTGTGAATATATCCCAGCACTGATCAGTGCTGATTGGCTGCTTTGATCACGCATTTTAAAAGTGATATTTCCTGAATTCGCATACTATAATAGCATATCATGGAGACTGCCTGGATTTCAGCATACTCATGGATAATGATGCTGTTGTTCAGTAGTATCACTAGTTTTATCTGACTGGCAGGCTGCGGTGTTCTGCTAGTAGCTTCTACCAAAGGGGGTTCTATCCATTTTATTGCAAATACAGTTCAGCAACTAACCTGAGATGTACAGTATCTGCAGAGATAAAATGGAAAAAGTTCCATACACCACTTGTTTGTAGGACTTCTGATTGTAGGTTTTAACTGATAAACACTGATAAAACACCTCAAATTTTAAATAATAAAATAAAAATAATATTTTTCCAATAAACACCAGAAAGGCTTGCTTATACCTAAGGGCTTGTTTAAATGGAGAGTAATGGATGATGTGATTTCTAAGTGGATGTCTACACTGCAATGTAAGCCCAGGGTTAGTGGGACTTCTTGAATCAGCTGATCCATGTTAGGGAACTCTAGGCTTGAGCATTTACATTGACTTTAACCCTAGGTTAAGAATTTTATGACCCATGCTTGAACCTAGGGCTCTGGGGTCCACACTGCAGTGCACAGACCCAAGTCAAAGTAACCATGTCCTGGAGTCCCTAGAATCTCAAAATGTGTCCACTATAGTTCTAGGAACGTGGTGCACTGTGAGAAAACTTCACTGCCCACCCTGCACATTACCAGGAAGAATCTTGCTTTGCAAAAGGCTTGATCGGTTCGCTCTCCATTGCAAACCCAGAAGGCTTTCTGACAGTGTGCTTGCAGATCAGTGATCAGAAGAGAATGAGTTAATGCTGACCTGAACTGCTGCTGTGTGCAAAGGGGGAAGTGGCTTCCATTTTCAATAGAGTGGATTGCAGATTGTTGGGATAGAGAGGATTATGGAAATTGTCCCAGGGAATTGTGGGATAATTCCAGATGACTCCTGGGACCTGAGTCAGGCAGGGCTGTGGCTACACTACAAAGCAATAGGGCTTGGACCCTGGGTGCCGGCATGATTTTAGCTTGGATCTTCTAGTCCTGTAGAGTCTTGGGACCCTGGGTCCATGTCTGGGTGGCGCAATTGCAGTGTAGATGCCCAGGCTCAAGCATGGGCTTACATTGCAGAGTAAACATACCCTAAGGGGAACTAAGATGTTTACTCCTAGTGGAATTCTGTGCCACTACACAATGCAGAATTTTACTTTCACTCTATGCATCCGAAGAAGTGAGGTTTTTACTCACGAAAGCTTATGCCCAAATAAATCTGTTAGTCTTTAAGGTGCCACCAGACTCCTTGTTGTTTTTGCAGAATTCCCTGTTTTCCCTGCAGAATTTCTGGCCGCCACTAGGGCTGCTGGACTCTGCAGAAGCCAGCTCGTAGTGAACAGAGTGCTCAGCCAGGTGGGACTGGAGACTGCTCGCTCTTTGATCCAACTCTGGCAAAGGGTGAGGAAGGGCAGGGCTGCACCACACCATGTCCCCTGGCGGGACAGTAAAGAAGCTGGGGGGAGCAAAGGCTCGGGGTGCTGCTGTCTGCCCCATGGCTGGGCTTTGTGGGGAGGGGGTGCTGGTGTCGGGGGTGGGGGCTGCGCCATGGCTGGGCTCGGGGGGGGGAGAGAGGGCTGATGTCTGGAGGATGCCCTGAGGCTGGGCTCTGTGGGAAGGCGAGTGCTGGTGTCTGGAACGGGGGCTGCACTGAGGCTGGGCTCTGTGGGGAGAGGGTGCTGGTATCTGGGGGGGTACCCCGTGGCTGGGCTTTGCGGGGGGGAAGGGGTGTGGATGTCTGGGCTGGGAGGTGCTCCATGGCTGGGCTCTGGGAGGATGGGAATGCAGGTGTCTGGGCTCTGGGGGCCCCACACAGTCCCCTCCAGCAGCCCCCAACTGGAACTGGGTTGTTGTTGGGGTTTCTTTAACTCTCTAGTCATGGAGGAATCTTTTTGAGGTCTGTATTGTTGACAGGTATTTTGAAATAAATTACCAAAATAATTGAAACTGGAGTGATTATATTGTGTTATTTTGACAAACAAAATATGCAGAATTTTGCAGAATTTTTAAAATATTGTGTGCAGAATTTTAAATTTTTTGGTGCAGAATTCCCCCAGGAGTAGATGTTGCATCTTAATTGGTCCATGTAGACTCAGCTCATACACTCTAAAGGTTCCCTAGTAGGCTTTAATATAATGTTGTTTGACATAGTAGAACATTAAAACACATTAAGGGGACATTACAAAGAGATTACTCATTACAGTATATACTACTTTAATGAGTAATCTTTATAATATTACTAATTACAAAGAGAGAGTCCCCCCAAACCCTGATTTTTGGACATGTACATAAAACTAAAAAATTGATCAAAATAAACCCTGAAAAATGAAATAATAAATCCTGAAAAACAGAAGCATGACTTATTAGTAATGACTTCTTGTACCTTTTTTTGCAACACTGTATCCAAGTTTTTTTCCTTCCACATTGGATCAGCAACACATTTCACCTTTGTTTTACTTTTTTCGTTTATTTATTTTACTCTCTTAGAAGAGTTAGCAGCTAGCCAGGCAGAGATTACAGTGCAGGGAGAGATGCAGGGAGAATAAGATGGAATAGTAAACCTGCATTTAGAACTGGAAACCTGTAAATGGTTCTATGTGTTCAAGTTGCTTAAAGCAGCTTCGTTAAGAAAGCATACTGAATTGGAGCTGCTCTTGCATTCTAGAGCTGTTCAATTGTCTATAGATTTATTTGCTCAGCTGAGGAGGCAATGGACCGCTGATGCTGGAAGTGCAATACTCCTGGTATTAGCACTTATGTTTACACAAACTGGTTTTGCAATAAGTTAAATAAAATAAATGCAGTCATATATATATCTAAATATGTTTATAATCCTGTTACACATACACAATTTCAAATTCAGTGTGAGTTCATTCAACTGTATAACTGGAATATCAGTTCATATATTGTAGACACCCATGTATTAGAAGTGGGCTAGAACAAAACCCCCAGATCTAAACCTCTTCAATCGATGAGAAGATTCCAGATACAGATTTTTGGGTTTGGTCCCACCAGTATTCATACACAACACAGGATGGATTCCTGCTTTAAATGCCAAATTCAATTCAATCTGAACTATGGAGCTGCAACCAGTGCCTCCATTATAATAGGAACCCAAATCAGAACACTGGATCCAGGCACTCTTGACCTTTGGGGAAATTCAGATTCAGATCTCTACTTATGAATATTCTTGTATAAAGCAATTCAGATAATGCAGGTGTATATACTTTACTTTTAAAATACATCTCAGGATCCTTCCCATAATGCGATGGCAGGCACAATAATCACATGTTAATGCTACCACACTACCTTCTCCAATGAATCTATGCCTTAGGATCCGATTCTAGAAACACTTATGCACACACATGCTTAACTTCATTGTGGTGCATAGCCCCATTGGTTCCCAGAGGTTAGTGTAGACACATTTACACAGTTATGACAGTGGTTTAATTAACACAGTTATGCCATTTCACCTCTGAGTTAAACCATTTTTGAAAATGCTTTAATTTTCTTCTTGGTTGGATGGGTCACTATCTTGTGTTTCAAAGGGTTCAGTCAAAATAATTAACTTAATTACCAGATGTGTTTTTGTTTTAAATAACATTAAACTAAACCAAGACATGGCAATGGGGAAAATTCTCCTCTCACAGTGGTTTAAACCCATTGTAACTTCATTGGACCAGAATATGATTCCAGGTACACTGCCACAATTTCACTGAAGTCAATGGAATTCATTCCAGACTTGAACTGGTGTAAATTTTGCCTGCTGGTGATTATTTCAAGTATATCTGTTCCTAAAATAAGATGACCTAAAATCCCCAGAAAACATATTTATCAGTAAACTCATATTTTCTCCTCAGTTGTTAGGATGAGAGGAAAAATAAGCTTTATAAAGAGAAGAATAAAAAAAATGCCATGGCAAAATTCACATTTTACTTTGAAATCATATCTGTATATTACTGCCATTCTCTTTCTCCCTGCATCTGAACTGTTTTTAATTTGCTTGGACAGGACCCCCTCAGTGGAGTTGATGGTAGAAGAAAGTATCTGCAGTTGTGTAGCCATTTACTGAAAACTCTTGTTTCCATGTAAACATAATGTACCTCTTTGAGACAAAACAAGATATTCTTACTCTTCTTAATAAATAAGCAGTTTCTGCTGATAGGAACTACTAAAGTGCATAAATAAAAAACCGGACACAAAAAGCTATGTCAGATTAGTTTCAGAGTAACAGCCGTGTTAGTCTGTATCCGCAAAAAGAAGAACAGGAGTACTTGTGGCACCTTAGAGACTAACAAATTTATTAGAGCATAAGCTTTCGTGGACTACAGCCCACTTCTTCGGATGCATATAGAATGGAACATATAATGAGGAGATATATATACACACATACAGAGAGCATAAACAGGTGGGAGTTGTCTTACCAACTCTGAGAGGCCAATTAATTAAGAGAGAAGAAAAAAAAAAAAAACTTTTGAAGTGATAATCAAGCTAGCCGAGTACAGACAGTGTGATAAGAAGTGTGAGAGTATTCTCACACTTCTTATCACACTGTCTGTACTCGGCTAGCTTGATTATCACTTCAAAAGTTTTTTTTTTTCTTTTTTTCTCTTAATTAATTGGCCTCTCAGAGTTGGTAAGACAACTCCCACCTGTTTATGCTCTCTGTATGTGTGTATATATATCTCCTCATTATATGTTCCATTCTATATGCATCCGAAGAAGTGGGCTGTAGTCCACGAAAGCTTATGCTCTAATAAATTTGTTAGTCTCTAAGGTGCCACAAGTACTCCTGTTCTTCTTTTTATGTCAGATTAGTTCTTTCTCTGTAGCTAAGACTCATAAAAACAAGTGATACAGTTGTGAACTGTACATTGATGGGGGCTAATTTAGCTACAACAAGTCAGGAAAAAGATCTTGGTGTCATCGTGGATAGTTCTCTGAAGATGTCCGCGCAGTGTGCAGAGGCGGTCAAAAAAGCAAACAGGAGCTAGGGATCATTAAAAAGGGAATAGAGAATAAGACTGAGAATATATTGTTGCCCTTATATAAATCCATGGTATGCCCACATCTCGAATACTGCGTACAGATGTGGTCTCCTCATCTAAAAAAAGATATACTGGCACTAGAAAAGGTTCAGAAAAGGGCAACTAAAATGATTAGGGGTTTGGAACGGGTCCCATATGAGGAGAGATTAAAGAGGCTAGGACTCTTCAGCTTGGAAAAGAGGTGACTAAGGGGGGATATGATAGAGGTATATAAAATCATGAGTGGTGTGGAGAAAGTGAATAAGGAAAAGTTATTTACTTGTTCCCATAATATAAGAACTAGAGGCCACCAAATGAAATTAATGGGCAGCAGGTTTAAAACAAATAAAAGGAAGTTCTTCTTCACACAGTGCACAGTTAACCTGTGGCACTCTTTGCCTGAGGAGGTTGTGAAGGCTAGGACTATAACAGCTTTTAAAAGAGAACTGGATAAATTCATGGTGGCTAAGTCCATTAATGGCTATTAGCCAGGATGGGTAAGGAATGGTGTCCCTAACCTCTGTCAGAGGATGGAGATGGATGGCAGGAGAGAGATCACTTGATCATTGCCTGTTGGTCCACTCCCTCTGGGCCACCTGGCATTGGCCACTGTCGGTAGACAGGATACTGGGCTAGATGGACCTTTGGTCTGACCCGGTACGGCCGTTCTTATTTTCTTATTGAGAATTAATGTATTCAATCTGAAAGTGGTTTCTAATTATAAGCACAAAATATGTTGGGCTATAAGATAGCACTTTTCTAGATTAAAGGAAAGGACAAATATGCTCAAAGATCTGCTCTAGGACTTATTTGGGGGGAGTTCTATGGCCAATCTTACTAGAGGTCAGACTAGATTATCAGGATGGTCCCTTCTGGCCTTGGAATCTATTAATATTTTTATCCATACATGGAACACATAAACGGAATTACTGTAACATCTTGTAGTGATTGTTTTTGTTTCATATGCCAAAAATCAAGTCAATGTAGAAAAAGCTTGTAAAGAAAAATAACTTAGGGTGAAATCCTAGCCCCATTGAAATCAGTGAGAGTTTTGCCATTGACTTCAGTGGGGCCAGCGGTTCACTTAGTATCCAAATTGGGTTCATCTGATCAAATAATCTTACAAAGTGATATTATCTCAAGAATTTTATACATTCAGGAAGTGTGCTACAGTATGCTAATGTTTAATCTTTAAGGATTTTGAGCAACACTGACAAAATTCTGCCTGGATGAGGAATGCTGAATAAAGCCCTAAAAGGGGACTTTTAAAGGGCCAGAATCACTGATATTCACCAGCTGCTTTATGTTACTCTGGTAACTTTAAGATGCCATAAATTCAGCTTAACTGGAGAGTTAAGCTTGCTTTACATCTGCTTTACACTTCTTTAGCAAAACAAAGCAGCTGAGCTGAATGAATCTGGTCCTTAGACCACAGTAAAAATGAAAACAAAAGAAACAGTATTTTTCAATTCACCTCATACAAGTACTGTAGTGCAATCTCTTTATTGTGAAAGTGCAACTTACAAATGGAGATTTTTTTGTTACATAACTGCACTCAAAAACAAAACAATGCAAAACTTTAGAGCCTACAAGTCCACTCAGTCCTATTTCTTGTTCAGCCAATCGCTAAGACAATCAAGTTTGTTTATATTTATGGGAGTTAATGCTGCCCACTTCTTATTTACAATGTCACCAGAAAGTGAGAACAGGTGTTCGCATGGGACTTTTGTAGCCAGCACTGCAAGGTATTTACATGCCAGATATGCTAAACATTCGTATGCCCCTTCATGCTTCAGCCACCATTCCAGAGGACATGCTTCCATGCTGGTGATGCTCGTTAAAAAAATAATGCATTAATTAAATTTGTGACTGAACTCCTTGGGGGAGAATTGTATGTCCCCTACTCTGTTTTACCCGCATTCTGCCATATATTTCATGTTATAGTGGTCTCGGATGATGACTCAGCACATGTTGTTCGTTTTAAGAACACTTTCGCTGCAGATTTGACAAAACACAAAGAAGGTACCAATGTGAGATTTCTAAAGATAGCTACAGCACTTGAACTAAGGTCTAAGAATCTGAAGTGCCTTCCAAAATCTGAGAGGGACGAGGTGTGGAACATGCTTTCAGAGGTCTTAAAAGAGCAACACTCTGATGCGGAAGCTACAGAACCCGAACCACCAAAAAAGAAAGACATAAAACATGGGCTCTGGGACTTTGCTAACTTCTGACAACAAACTCTGAGTGTAGTGCAGCAGAGGGAAAGGAGAAGCAACATATTAGGGGTGACATTTGTAAACTGGACATTCCCTTGGGCAAGTGGGGAAACTGAGGTGAAGGGCAACTGCCAGAGATATTGTGGGAGGAAAGGAGTAGATGGGGGTTTTACTTATTATTCACATACTGTTGATTCATTGTTGCTGTGTTTTCCTAAATTAATGTTGTTCTCCATATAACCTTAATAAAAGTGTTCTTGTTTCATACACAGACTACATTCTGTGTAGCCATGACATTAAAGGGCATTTTCATTATATTTTAGATGTCTTCTGTGCATTTGGAAGTTATGATATCAGATACCCAGAATCTTGCTGCTCCACAGTTGGCATCCTTGTTTCTTCCATCATGTTCATACACAAAGACAACACTGTAACTCAGCTTTTACCCTGTAGGATGGGATTTAAGTAATCAACAATCAATTCATTCTTGCAAAATTCCATCTGAAGCCTAACCAAGTTTGTCATTTTGTTGGACTCCTTTGAATTCAGTGTGCCATAATCCATCAGCAGGAGCATAAAAAAGGATTAGGGTAAAGTAGTTCACAGGCAATCATCCCACTTAGATGGATATACCATGGATTCTACTGTATTCATTTAAAATGGCCTAACTGTATTCCTGGATGTGTTTGGCTCAGTATATGTAAATATATTAAATCTGCTCATATATTCTTTCAGCAAATGTTCATGGAAGATACTCTGCACTAACTAGTTCACACTTCAAGTGTGAGATATCAGGCAGGGAGAGCCCATTTTTCATCACATCCATGTTCTCAGTTCCCAATTTCTATTGGGATTGTGGTCCAAGGGTTAGAAGACCCATTCTCCCTGGCATCAGAACAGAAGAGGTGAAGAAGCAGCAGTGGCAAAAAGCAGCGGGGGGCAGGGATAGGTCATTTTACATCAAGTTCTTGCTCACTGTGGTCAGAGCACCTACTCCTTCCTCCTCTTCCCTGCCTATTGGAGAGGAGAAACAGCAGCCAGGAGCAGCAGAAATCAAAAAAGGCCATTTTCCATCTGGCCCCAGGAATCCGAGGAATACATTTGACCAGGAACAACCTGCCTGAGGAAAACCAATGAGGAATGACTGGGTTCTTTATTGGAGAGGAATGTTAATGTTTCTTAGAGTAAGGCCATGTGGTGGTTCTAACCTTACTGGGGAAAAATCCAAGTCTGATAGGTATCTGCTTCGAAACTATTGCCCAGTCTCTCATTCCCTCTTTCTGGGAAATATTGTTGAGAAGGTGGCAACGGTCCAGGTACAGCAACATCTATCCATTTTCCTTTGGATCTTGTATTGATGTCCATCACTATTTGATCACAGCATCTGATCACCAGCCATGTTAACTAGATTGTCATAGTAAGTTCACTCGTGGGCTTTGTAGGTTTTTGGCTCTTCTTCCTTATTAAGTTATACTTGGTTGGGATAGATTTGGGGAAGGGAGAAGTGGTCATTGTTGTACATGTTCTGGTTATGGTGGAAAAGGTTTATCAAAAAAGGTCTTTCAGCATGACCTAAAGGAGGTCAGACTCTGGATTAGTCTCATCACTTCTAGAAATTCAATCCACAGCCAGAACTTATGCATTCTGAGCTTTGTTGATCTGATATTTTCTAAGTTTTGGATTCCAGACCTCAGAATGGCATGGGAGAGACATTAATTATAATGGCTGATGACCACTTCAGGGGACTAGACAAAGGCCAAACATCATTCTGCAGCCTTTGATTCCACTTATGAGATGCTGTTGATGTGACTGCAGACCCTGGCAGAGGTGGCTAGAATTGCTTATTGCTTTCAGAGCAGTCCCAAAGGATGGAGTTCATTGATTGCTCCTCCTCCTCAAGATCTTTTAGATGTGACATCCTAGAGGACTCAATTCTGTCGCTTCTCTTGTTGTCTGTATGGAACTGCTGGGGATATCTGAGGTGATAATGGCTGGAGTACTGTCAATATGCTAATGACACTAAGCTCTACAGCTCTGCTTCATCTCACTCTGATATAGCCTCTTTCATGCTCTCTCAATGTCTGGTAGGAGATGGAAGTCATTTAATTTAAGATTAATCTGGATAAGACAGCGGTGATGCTGACTGCCATGGGATGTGTTTTGACAAACAAGCAAAGTATATACCTGATTGCTCAAGTAAGAGTGCCCACCTTGAATGGGACAGGCCAGCAAGAGCATAATAAATTTGTGCTCTACAAGTACAAATTACATTGTCCTTATTCAGGCAGAAACTCCCTTTGAATATAAATACAATCTGAGTATTTTTGAGTGGCATATATTTCTGTGTATATGTTCTCTATTATCACAATTAAAACTCCTTTAGTTAATGCTGCTATGAGCCACCGTAGTTCCCATGTGAAATGATTTTTTTCTTGGATGCATGAAGGACTGGAAGATTTTACATAAGGAAAAGACTAACAGAGATACATTGAAACTGCAAATTGGGACCTTAGAATTTATTTTTATAGAAGAGGAATAAAAAATAAATTAGCATTTTTTAAAATTGGTTTCTGTTGGACAACTACAAAACAACTGTGATTATTAACTAGAGTTGAACAAATTATTCATTACAAATAACTTATTTGCTGAATGTAGCATGTTTTTCTGTTTGTGGAATGACAGTGAAAACCTCTATGCAATGTTGTTGTAGCTGTATTGATCCCAGGATATTAGCGAGGCCAGGCAGGTGAGGTAATATCTTTTATTGGACCAACTTCTGTTGGTGAGACAGACAAGCTTTCAAGCTTATACAAAGTTCTTCGTCAGGTCTCGGAAACTAACTCAGAGTGTCAGTGCCAAATACAAGGTGGGACAGATTGTTTAGCATAAATAGTTAACACACATTTCAAGGGACCATTCAAAGTGAAGTGGCCCGTTAACAACCCTCCAGTCATAGGAAGGGCAGAAAAGTAAATGGAGGGGAGAAGCAGCTGGGAGTGGGCATTGTTAGTGAGTTACAGATTGTTGTAATAACCCATAAACCCAGTGTCTCTATTCAAGTTGGTCCAATAAAAGATATTACCTCACCCACCTTGTCTCTGTGAAAAACTTGCAATTAAACAAATATTTCTTTGTTTGCTTTTCTTCAATGAGTGTTTTATCAGAACAAATTTTATCCTATGGATTGCTTGCAAAGTTTCCTATGAGTATTGGTGCTAATATTTGATAGCTAAAATTCAAAATATGAGCTGTATGACTGTTCACCAAAGACGTATGGGAGAAGATCCTGGCTCCCTCTCTGGCTGCTTTTGCGCTGCTGTGCTGTAAAGCAAGTTTAACCAACTGCCAAAAGACCCTCCTGGCATATGGAAATCCCTAAGTGGCATAATAACCTGTTGGCTTCATTGCTACCTCCTTCTGGAATTTGGTGTAGGGGATATGGCTGGGGGAAAGAGGATGTCACATCCTTGTGACCATTTGTGCCACTAAAACTCACTCAAATAATCTCAAAAAGTGAACATGAAAGTAATGTGAACATGGCCAAAACAAATTAATTAAAAATGTAAGCAAACATTCATGAACACCGTTTGGCACTATTTGCTCAGTTCCAGTGACTTACACTGAGCTGACACCTCAGATGATTAGTTCTCCCTTATGGATTTAAATAGAAATAGAGCAATGAATCCAAGTTACAATGTGGTCTTTCATCAAATTACTTCGAGAATAGTGCAAACAAGTGATTCTATACTTCACACTACACATTTTATCAATAGCCACTCACAGGGCATAGGGAACATCTCTAAAGATAAGTGACCATTGAACTTGCATGTAAATATCCCTTGCTTTCTTACAATCTGGGTCTGCAAGTAGCTACATGGAGGTGGATCCCTGTGCTTGGGTAGAGCCTCGTTGTCTTTTAAAGGGGCTCTGTGCAGTCTCTGAGGTCCAGCTGTCTATAGACGCTTGCAGGACTAGAGCCTAAGTTATAACCCTTGCAAACTAGAAAATATCACAAGCTTCTCTACTTCCCTCCTCTCCCGTGCCTTTTCATTTGTGCATTGTCCTATTTTGGGGACCTGCAAACAGACAGAGTGTGAATGTTTTGAAGGCAAAAAAGCCACTTTTCATAGCTGGTTGATTCTAAATTCTTCCTTCCCTTCTTCATGAAGTGACAGGATATGATGACAACCACCCCTCCTTTGTGGCTTCTAGTATCTGCTGCATTAGAACTGGTGGCAGCTTTGGGCACAATAACCTTTTTTCTCTCTTTAATGCATCAGATTAGTTTTAGGTCCATGGATGGATGAACAATGTCTGACTTTCTCTTGGTTGTTTGGTGGGTTTTTTTGTTTTTTTCCTGCTCTAGATAAGGTTCCCAGCTACACATCAATTGCCCTGCATACAAGCCAGTGAAGAAAGAAATATAGATGCAAGAGGTGGAGAGCCATGCTGATTACTTATAACCATTATGATCAAACCTATCATCTACATCATAGCAGAGTTTACTTTTGCTGGATTGTTCTGTTCTGTTTTAGAGATATCTTTTCATCACTGATAAAACATC
Organism: Malaclemys terrapin pileata; assembly: GCF_027887155.1. NCBI lineage: Eukaryota > Metazoa > Chordata > Testudines > Emydidae > Malaclemys > Malaclemys terrapin. The sequence continues at coordinate 113,566,000 of NC_071507.1, read as the reverse complement.
AAAAGCCTTAAGACTTTGGCATTCATATCCAGGATAGTTTCAAAGTCTTTCATCAACACTTGAAACTGGATTAGCACCAGTAACTATCTTACATTCATCATCTGACCAAAAAAAGAAGTAGATACACACTTGGCTGAGCAAGAATCTATGAAATGTGAATATTAATTAAAAAATACCATGCATATAAGATGAAATTTTTCAGCTTTTCTGCAGTAAGGTTTTCTTTAAAGTAATGAGTTGATAAAGGTCAAGATCATGAAAGAACCAAAACACCAGTGTTGGTGTATTCAGAAGCCATAAACACAGGAAACAGGTTAACAGATACATAGGGCAGGGTAGGAAAATACCAGTAAGTTGAATAGTTTGAGACAGGCTTGACTTATTTAAAGAGGTACCAAACAGAAAGGGACCCTTGTTACTCAGGCCAGTGTTTTTACAAATTTGCTTTCCTAATATTACAGTTTATTCCAGCACCTAATTTGTTAGACAAGTGAGTAAATCAGTTTTTAAATTCATCCCCTTCTCAAAATATGATGAAAATAAAAAATGTCTTCTGGTTTGCAATACATGAATATTAGCACCTGATCATATTTCCTTTTAGTCACAAAATTGTATTAATCAGTTGGGAAAAGATCAATATTATAAGGAGCAAAAGTGACAAAATTATGATACCATAATGGACATATTCTTAAATTTATGGCAAACGTGAATATCACTTCTTTTTACATTTAGGTTACTCTTGTACCTAGAATTCAGTTTTCAGATGAAATATACCTAAATTCTCACTCAAGAAAGGAACATATTTAAATTACAAGAACCTTCATTGACAGGGAAACACATGTACTCAAGGGCAAGTTTTAGCTGTTGAAATCCATGTACAAATTCCTTCACTAGAACAGAATCAATAACATTAAAAAACCTTAAGATATTATATCTACTTAATTTTCAACTCCTTCTTGAAGTACACTAATCAGCTCTAAGTTTTTCAATGTAGGAAAATGCTTTGGCCCTGAGTCAGGCATATAATAACATGTTATGTTCTATAAAATTAAAATAAAAAACACATCCATTAAAATATCATAAAATTAATTAGGCAAAGGAAAATATATAGCATTCATTTCAATGTTTATATTACATCAACATTGCCTGTAACAAAGAGCATGTTTAACCACACAATCATTGTTTTCATTATTGGTCATTTATGCAAGTCATTGCATAATTTCAAATTTGAAATAGGTAATTGTAATCAGAAAAGTGGTGTTTTTTTTTTACTTGTATCTGCTTCCTATGGGCCATATACTACTTTTAGAGCTAAATCCTCAGCTGGTGTAAATTGACACAGCTGACTGGAGCTATGCTGATTTATGCCAGCTGTGAATCTGAACCCCCAATTGGCACACTGAAGTACTGTTGATGCCAGTGGGAGTTTGTCTGTGCAGATTGTAGTACAGACCCTAAGTGCCTTCTGAGTCATAGCCACTTAGTTTACTGACAAAAGCAAATGTTTATTACTGTCAGCACTGCTGAGCCAGTAACTGCAACTACTGGGCTGCAGAAAAGTAAGCTATGTTTTATCCTGCCTCATGCATCATCAACAAAATAATCTGTTAAACTCTGATTCCAGGATCTACATCATTGCTGATGACTGATAAGGAATGATCATCAAGGCTGAAAGAAGAGAGTCTGATTTTCAAATACCAGACAAAGCATGCAAGCTGGCAAATCACAAGCTCGCTCTTCCTCTCAGATATGGCACTTCAATTCACATCATAGCATATGTTGAAAAATTAGCTGAAACACTGAGGCTTGTAGACATATTTTAATACAACTGATGCATATCCCGCTGTAGGAGGACCTGTAGAATTTTTCAATACTTGAAAAGGAAATTGACTAATATTAAAATAAGCTCATGATACTGATCTATGCTGGTAGTTAGAATCTATTTATCTAAGTACTTATGTGGCCCCCTTAACCATAGCATCTGAATGCAAGAATAGTGTTGTAGGTTGTAAACAAGTGTTTTCTTGTTTGACCCACTGCTTTGACATTGGTATGACTTTTAGTACTGGTGGAGTATGCAACATTTTACATTGGTTTTGTTTAAAGAAATAGATCTAGAAGTGTTTAAGCAAGGGCATATTTTCACTTGGCCTGGTTCTTTGCTGTGTGTAGTCATTTACACCTGTGCAAAGTAGGTGTGAAAACCTATCATACCAGAAATCTATGTCCCCTCTCTTACATCTACTTTGCATAGGTGTAAAAGACTACACAAAAATGTAAAGAAATGGAGAATCAGGCACACTTTCTTAATGGGACATTTGTGAACAAGCATGACAAATGTATAATATGCCTCTAGGGGTACGTCTTCACTACCCGCCATATCGGCAGGTAGCAATCGATTTATCTGGGATCAATATATCTCGTCTCGTTAAGGCGCGATGTATCGATCCCCGAACATGCTTACCGTCGACTCCGGAACTCCACCAGAGTGAGCGGCGGTAGCGCAATCGACGGGGGGAGCCGCGGCCGTCGATCCCGCGCCGTGTGGACCCCAGGTAATTTGATCCAAGATACTTCGACTTCAGCTACGCTATTTGCGTAGCTGAAGTTGCGTATCTTGGATTGATCCCGCCCCTCCAGTGTAGACCAGCCCTAGGTTTTAATAAAATTGAAAAAAAGCAAAAATTGCACAAACATACTCTGGAGTTGTGGCAATTGTTCTTTATTAATGCATAACAAAACAATGTTTTTGTTTGTCTACAGAAGTTTAACTGTTGACTGAAATTATAATATTTGGGGATTGATCCTCAGCATAAATCCATAGAATCAAGGGCTACATAAATTTACAGTTGGTGAGGAACTTGCCTTTCATGTTTTTAAAACAAACAATACCCCCCCCTCCTAAATTTACTTCTTTCTGTGGGTTTCTCAGTGCTTTCTGTCTCTAAGGTGTTTATTTTTGTTTCAAGTCTGGTTGTGGAACCCTTACTCACATTAGTGAACACTTAACTCATCAAACAGTCCAGTGTTTCCCAAACTTGGGATGCCGCTTGTGTAGGGAAAGCCCCTGGCGGGCTGGGCCAGTTTCTGTACCTGCTGCGTTTGCAGGTTTGGCTGATCGCGGCTCCCACTGGCCGCGATTTGCTGCTCCAGGCCAATGGGAGCTGGGGAAGTGGCAGCCAGCACGTCCCTCGGCCCGCGCCGCTTCCAGCAGCTCCCATTGGCCTGGAGCAGCGAACCGCGGCCAGCGGGAGCTGCAATCAGCCAGATCTGCGGATGCAGCAGGTAAACAAACCGGCCCAGCCCGACAAGGGCTTTCCCTACACAAGCGCGTCCCAAGTTTGGGAAACACTGAAACAATCCTATAAATTTCAATGGACTACTTGTGAAAGTGTTTACTAACATAAGGGTTCCTCAGTCGGGTCTCTAGATTAAATGCTTTCAGTGCAGAACCTGTCTTCATTTTAACAGAAGTATTGGGAGCATAAGCTTTCGTGGGTAAGAACCTCACTTCTTCAGATGCAAGTAATGGAAATCTCCAGAGGCAGGTATAAATCAGTGTGGAGATAACGAGGTTAGTTCAATCAGGGAGGGTGAGGTGCTCTGCTAGCAGTTGAGGTGTAAACACCAAGGGAGGAGAAACTGCTTCCTTTCAGTGTTAGCAAGCCCCCTGGTAACACCCTGGCAATTCCTTTAGGTCAAGTCACAAACTTATTACCCATTTGGACAGAATAAATTGCGTAATCATAAGCAAACCACTCCTGGAGTGCCTGAGGTCCAAATTTTGGGGTAACAAGGGGTTCATTAACTCATCTAGATATTTGCCTAGTTTTATAACAGGCTCCATAAAAAGCACTAGCAAAGTTAGTACAAACTAACATTTCATACAGACAATGACTTGTTTAGACTGCTCTATATACTATACGTTGAAATGTAAGTACAATATTTATATTCCAATTGATTTATTTTATAATTATATGATAAAAATGAGAAAGTAAGCATTTTTTCAGTAATGCTGTGCTGTAACACTTTCGTATTTTTGTCTGATTTTGTAAGCAAGTAGTTCTTAAGTGAGGTGAAACTTGGGGTACACAAGACAAATCAGACTCCTGAAAGGAGTGCAGTACTCTAGAAAGGTTGAGAGCCACAGGGCTAGGGGCGCTCCTGGCTGTAACAAGTCACTAATAACTGTAAGGCACAGCCAGGGGGCAGGAATTGGGCAGTGCAGGCCCTGGCGCTGTTGGGCGGTCGTTGGTGCCAGTGCAACTCATGGGCTAAATTGTCAGATTGGCTTTATTTTAATTGCTGTGATTTAATGATGTGCAGCAGGGGAGAAGAACACTATTTCCCCCGTGACAGCAGGTGCAGTCTCCCCCTCCCCCTGCCACAGAACGCCTTGGCTGGTGCTGCAGGGACTAGTAAGCCTGTTCGGGGGGGGGGAGGAAGCGGAGGATCCTGGGAGCAGCGCGCGCGTTATTTCCGCAGCCCAGCGGCGCGCGCTTAGCCTTAACGTTTAGAGGAAAAGGGGAGGAGCCGCCGCCTTCACTGTTGCGGGCGGGTGCGTCAGCAGGAGTCTTGGTGCGGCTGCGCGGCGATTGCGCGGCGGATTCGAACGGTCCTGAGGCTGGCGGGTTGGACCCGCGCGTGAATTACGGGGGCCCCCGCGGTGGCGGGGAGGATGAAGCGAGCGGCGCCCCGCAGTACCCTGCGGAACCTGATAAAGAGACACAAGCCCCAGCTTCGTCTGGCGGCCAACGCCGACCTGCTGGTGAGGGGAGCGGGGGGAGGCCCCGGGGGCAGGGCGGGAGGGGGCCGAGGGATCTGCCCCCAGCAAACGAGCGCCCCTCCCCCAGCGACAACGGCTCTGCAGCTTCTATCAGGCCGCGACGGGGGTAAGGAGCAAACTGCCCGGGGGGCGGGGCTGGGTCACCCTAGTGCGAGGGGATGTGGGGCTGCGCCGCCCTGGGGGTGTGGTTCTTCCCCCCCCCCCCGGATATGTGACTGGTCCCTAGTTGCTCTGGGACGTTGGTTGACTGGAGAGTTGAGCTGCCCCTGCCTCGCTTGTGTGTCTAGGTCGCGTCTGGGCACTGGGGTGTGAGCTCAGCAGAGGGGCATTACAAGGCACTACACTGTCATCAGGGACACCCGACTGACCATCGCATTGTTAATATGTAGGCGTGAAAGGGTTAGATGTTATTGGTAAATGGTTGATTTCACTGTAGCACACGGAACCCCATGAAAAATATTTGTCAATAATATTTGCAGATGGGCAAAGTAAGAAAAGTTCTACTTGACAATTTTATTTGATTTAAGGATATATACGTTATATGTTTTAACGTGATAACTTGTGTTTTAATGGCTATAATAGTTTAATTTTTTGAAGCTCAGGGCAGGTCTATACTTAATGCTGCATTGACTACCGCTGCACTGCGTTAGTGCTTAGGTAAAGATGCTCCTATGCCAGAGGTGGGCAAACTCGGGACCATCCTGCCCAGCCCCCAAACTCCTGGCCCAGGAGGCTAGCCCCCAGCCCCTCCCCTGCTGTTTCCCCTCACCCGCAGCCTCAGCTTGCCTCGCCATTGGCGCAATGCTCTGGGTGGCGGGGCTGTGAGCTCCCGGGGCAGTGCAGCTGCAGAGCTACTGTCTGACCCGGTGCTCTATGCCACGCGGTGGCGTGGCCCAGCTCCAGCTGGCCGGCGTGGCTGTAGCACCGCCAGCTATCAGCGCTCCAGGCAGCGTGGTAAGGGGGCAGGGCGTGGGGTGGGGGGTTGGATACAGGGCAGGTGAGTTTGGAGGATGGTCAGGGGGTATGGATTGGGGTTGTGGTGGTCGGGAGGGAACAGGGGGTTGAATGGGGGCAGGGGTCCCGGGGGGGCAGTCAGGAAGGAGGGGGGGTTGGATGGCGGCAGGGGGCAGTCGGGCAGGGATTCTGGGGGCAGTCAGGGGACAGGGAGAAGGGGTGGTTGGATGGGGCAGGGGTCCTTGGGGGGGTGGTCAGGGAACAGGGGGATTGAACAGGAGGTGAGGGCCAGGCCACGATCCCCCTCCCCTAACCGGCCCTTCATACAATTTATGAAACCCGATGCGGCCCTCAGGCCAAAAAGTTTGCCAACCCCTGTCCTATGCCAATGGGAGAATGGCTCCTGTCGGCCTAGTTAATCTATCTCCACGCTAGCAATGTTGATGTGAGAGAAGCTCTCCTGCTGACATAGTGCTATTTACACATGGGGTTAGATTGGTATAGCTATGTTGCTCAGGGGTATGGATTTTTCACACCCCTGAGTAACAGTTATACTGATATAAGTCTGTAGGGTTGACCTGGCCTCAGTGTCTACTATCATTAAATTGTCTGACATATCAATAATTTCCTGCAACTATGAACACACAAATTGATAAAATTGAAAAAATGTTTGAAATAAATATTATTATCCATCAAAATTATAAATAAAAATCACATTCTGCCAAGCCTGTTTTATTTTGCAGTTACCTCTACAGGCAGATCAGATCCAGACCCCTTTGTTACAGGTACTGTATGTACAGTAAATGACAGACTCTGCCTCCAAGAGTATGTAGGCAATTTTTAGCCAATCAGAAGCAGTAATTGCAGCTTCCCACCTGCCTAGCTCTTATCATATTGCAGTTTTCCATATGTATTACAGCAAAGGTGAGTTAGGCATCCATTAGTAGCTATATGGTTATTTGACCAACTTTTGAATAAATAACATATGTAACTGGTGGTTGGAGAGTTTTGTCTATAGATGCTATATTTTGGAAATGGGAACTTGGGATAAATGACTGTAATGCTGTTGTGGGCTTGTGGTTGACTGTCAGTTGACTGAATGTTGGTTAATAACAGAGATGCACTGCATGTATGCATCTTCAAGTGTGCATTTTCCGGTAAAGAGACCTGAATAACTTAGGCCTGAAGTTGAGGGATGGAATGCATTCCATCTAGTAATTTGAAGTGTACTAGCCACCAGGATTTCCTGGGTTCTGTTGTTCTCTACATAGAATAAGTACATTTGGAAATACTAGGTGGAGTAAAACAACTGGATAGAAGTCAGACATCTACAGCTGAATTCTCAAAAAACGGGTCAATGGAGTTATGCTGAGGCCAGGATGTATGTATGGATGTTTTGGCCACACTACTACTTCTGGCTGTAGAGATGGGATGATAGCATAGGAAGTGTGACAGTAGCTGTTAGCCAAGGTAGGAGGATCCTTAGGTGGTAGGTTAATCAGACTTTATGGGAGCTTGTGCCAGTAGCACAAAGCTGCCCTCATGCACAGAAGTATCTGGGTCTGTAGTGTTCGGGATAAAAGTTGAGTACTTTGATACAGATTTGGAAGTGCTTTTCACTTTTTTGTTTGTAAATGAATTACTTATTTTAGAGGTGCAGGATGAGGATTTTTGTTTACTTTCACATATATAATTGAAGATACAAATTAGAACAAGGTGTCTGAATGCAGTAATGCAAATTATTATACATTTACATGCACAAAATATTTCACTTAAATTCAAAATCTGGTTTATATGTTAAACATGGCATTTGGCAGAATTTCTGAGGCTGGGATTTAGTGTATCTGAAGCTAGATCTAGATATACCAAATAAAAATAGAAATAATCATGTAGAAATAGCTATAGTCCATAATGTTGTATTTTAAGGAACTGTCCTTAAGTCACTTGCTTAAAACAATATATGGCAGACTCAATGCTCAGAATGTGATATTAAACTAATAATTCTTGCAAAATTTAATGTTAAAAATATCTGTAGTCAGTGAACATACTTCCTGTTGTAAGGAGAAGCTATCTGTTTCTCCTGTGTTTTTAGAAGGAATGTCACAGGATGGTGATCATCCATGGTTGTCAAGAGTGTCACTTCTTTTGACTACTGCTGATACTTCCTAGCAATATCAACTTCTATGAATTGACAAGTAGAAACTCATACAGTTGATATGCCTGGATGTACATTGGACTCTGGTAGAGCACAGATCCCATGGTATAACTGTCTTTTTTCCTAACAAGATTTGAAAATTGTGTTCTGGCTTTTCTATCGCAGTCAGTATTTGTGGCTTGTCTTTTCCCAAAATGACAGCATAATTTAGGGAGGGTAGGTTGCACATTTCAGATATGACAAGAACTATATCTCTACCCTGATATAATGCGACCCGATATAACACGAATACAGCTATAACACGGTAAAGCAGTGCTCCGGGGAGGGGTGGGGCTGCACGCTCCGGCGGATCAAAGCAAGTTCGATATAACGTGGTTTCACCTATAATGCAGTAAGATTTTTTTTTTTTGGCTCCCAAGGGCAGCGTTATATCGGGGTATATTAGCTAGTTCCTAAACTAGACTAAGGGCTAGGTTCACAAAAGGACTTAAGCAGCTAACTGCCACTTCAGGTGCCTAAATCCCAAGTTTCAGAGTAAATCCCAGTATCAGGCTCTCCTGGGATTCACAATACCCTGCTCAGCCGCCACCTTACCCATAGATGCCTACATTTTTACAGTAAATGTTCCCTAGGCACCTGTGTTTCTGCCTGCCTTCATGCGCACTGCTGCCCCATGCCAGACTTCCAGACACCCAAGCCCCAGATTTCAGAGTAGCAGCCGTGTTAGTCTGTATCCGCAAAAAGAAGAACAGGAGTACTTGTGGCACCTTAGAGACTAACAAATTTATTAGAGCATAAGCTTTCGTGGACTACAAGTGGGCTGTAGTCCACGAAAGCTTATGCTCTAATAAATTTGTTAGTCTCTAAGGTGCCACAAGTACTCCTGTTCTTCTTTTTCCCTAAGCCCCAGAGTGATGCAGGAACTGAGGAAAGATAGGTGTTCCTCTGTGTAACTTGCCTGTGGGGTCTGATCTTGTAAGTCTGCTCAGAACTTGGCTACTGGATCAGTCCCCTGTAGGTGAGCTTGCACAAAATGTCTGGGGGTGAGAGGAAAAGAAGGAGGCCCTACATCATAACATTAGCCTGGTGGTTAGGGTACTCACCTGGGATATAGGGTATTCCCAGGTCAAGTCCACCTGATGGGAAGAAGGGATTTGAACAGGGATCTGTCACTTCTCAGGGGAGAGCCCTAACCATTGGGCTATGGGATATTCTGAGAGGGAGCTCCCTCTCTTTCTCCTGTTGATGTTCTTGCCATAGGTGAGTACTGGTGAGTAGATTATTGAGGTGGGGAGTGCAGCAGCTGAGCCCACTCTGCAATCACCCTTCAGCAGCGGCTCCTGCTCTGTGGGGCTGGGACTGGACCTGGCTGCCTGCTCCAGCCCATTGGCTCTTCCAGCTTGCAGCTTGGGAAGAGCATGCCACAGCATCATTTGACACGTGTTTCTGCACATGGGTGGGGCCTCACACCTCGTGACTAGGGTGACCAGGTGTCCGGTCGAAAAGGGACCCTGGCGTTTCCGGCCAGATCTTGGAAGAGTGTTGCTGTTTTCATAATGTAATAAAATACTGTAATGATAAATATTAATAATAGTGTGTAATAAGCATGTTATAAAAACAAATTTTATATCTCCAAGGTCACAGCTTTTATAATTTATACTCAACTGAAGGAGAAAATCCTTGGAAATATTCATTTTTAGAAGGGGGTTTGCAAGACTTGACATTTTAATGAAAGGGGTTCACAGGGTGTTAGTTTGGGAACCACTGGTGTAGATGCTTTCTACATCAATTTAAGGGATTTTCGCATTGATAGAGGTAATCCACATCTCTAAGAAGCAGTAGCTAGTTTGATGGAAGAATCCTTTTGTTGACCTAGGTGCATCTACACAGTGGGGGTTAGGTGGATCTTAACTACAGTGTTCAAAGCACAAACCTTTTCACAGCCCTGAGCGACGTAGCTTGGTCGACCTAAGTTTTGGATGTAGATTAGGGCTTGGACAGAAATTTATGGGGTGACTGAACATCACATTTTGGGTGTAGTGCTAACCCAGCTGCCTGTCCACCTGAGATTCAGGATCCAGTCTCTTCTCTCCTGCATCATCTATCTCAGGGGTTGGCAACCTTTCAGAAGTGGTGTGCCGAGTCTTCATTTATTCACTCTAATGTAAGGTTTCGCATGCCAGTAATACATTTTAATGTTTTTAGAAAGTCTTTTTCAATAAATCTATAATATATAACTAAACTATAGTTGTATGTAAATAAGGTTTTTAAAATGTTTAAGAAGTTTCATTTAAAATTAAATTAAAATGCAGAGCCCCCCGGACCGGTGGCCAGGACCCAGGCAGTGTGAGTGCCACTGAAAACCAGCTTGCGTGCCGCCTTCAGCACACATGCCATAGGTTGCCTACCCCTGATCTATCTTCTCCACTCACCACATGCCACAAGTATAGTAAAAGCATGTGGCAGTCTGTTTTTCAGCTGACGAAGAGGACTTAAATCTCTTGTAAGGTCTCAAGTTGTGGAGTTGAAGGCTCTCCTCCTGTTTGAAGTAATGGGAGAAGAACAATACCCTATTTTTTTAGAACTACAGACACGTATCTGAATTACAGAAACCACCTCAGATATCATCCTGCCCTCCTTGTTTGCAGTATTGGTGCTGAATCTTAAGAAATAGATCTTGGTCTATCCTTTCATTTCAGATAAATCCTCCACTGAGCAGATTAAGGCACACCAGCAGGACAATGTGAAGAAGCTTGTACTGATTCTTTCTGTACTTTTTCCTTGGGGTAAAATGGAGGAGTTTATTCTTTTTAATGCTGCCATTTTGGCAGCTTCATGCCTATAAATATTTTTCTAATTAATGGGAGTTCAGTGTATTATAATGCAGGGTCATTGTTTCAGTGAATAGTGTAGAATTTTGTCTTATAGTACTTTTTCTGCTTGAGATATAAAAAATTTATTAAAGTTAATGTTTAAAATTAAATGTACACTAGTTAAGAGGGAAGGTACTGTACATCTGGGGTCAGGCTTGGGTTATGGGGGGTTACAGGTATTGTTTGCAAGGATGAGAAGATACATACGTATCGTATAACCTGCATAGACCCAATTGGAGTGCAAGGGTTTACTAGTATAATATACAAACCTTCAGTGACAGGATGAAATGTGTGGCTTAGGTACTGAGCAATAACTCGCCTACTTGGACATTCCCATCAGTTTTACTGAGGGGATCACTTTTTTCTTTTTTCCATTCCATTTGCCTTAACCTAGTCCCCTTTAAAAAAAAATTAAATTATTTCTGAAATATTTATTATTTTTATCTGTTTTATTGAGGAGCACTTTTATTTTACTTATACTGGTATGTATTTTTTAAATCCCTGATGCAGGGGGAAAAGTTTCAAAACTGGGAAAACATTGCTATTAAAAATAGAATAAGAACGCAGCTGGTTAGAGAGAAAAACACTCTTTAAAGATGGCTTTCAAATGAAGACTTTTACCTTTTGATGCTACAGTAGAGTATAGATGTCAGCAGAAGGAATTAATTTTTCAATTTCTTTAAGAATTTAAAATGTGGAAAGTTTGTGTAGTTACCATTTTCCAAAAGTTTGATCCCCCTGTTGATATGTTCAGTAATCCAGGTTCTTATGCTGAACATTATTTTAGTGCCACTGTTGTTTGAATGTTTCAAATAGTCTCTGCATGAGTAGTCAAAATTTTTTAATCATATTAAAAATGGCTTTGATAGTTTGCCACGCAAATCGGCAAGAATGTCTGCTTTTTATATAGTACATATATTTATGTAAAAATTGGCATGATTTGGAAATATCTGTTGCATATTAATACTTCTGTAGTTCAGCAGATTAAAAAAATTCATCCATGTGGTATGGTAGCATTAAAAATATGCTTATCCTCAACAGTAGATCCTGTGTGTGTATTGTATGGCTATTACCAAAGTATTTCCAGTAAATAAACTCTGAATTTTATTCTTTTCTTGTTATATAATTTTTCTAGCTTTGCAGAACAGATATCTTGAGAAATAAGCAAGAAGTTGCTTTTATATGTTTTATGCTGACATGATATGAAGGAAATACTAATTAAGACCGCTGGAATATGCTTATTTTCTCAATTTTCTGGTTGAGAATAATTTTTTTATCTTGTAGATTTTATATAAATCACATAAATGAAAGATTTTCTCTAATCTTTTCTCTTGTAAATGAAACATGTTAAGCATTTTACCCTATTTTAAAATTCAATGATTAGAACATAAGAATGGCCATACTGGGTCAGACCAAAGGTCCATGTAGCCCAGTATCCTGTTTTCCGACAGTGGCCAATGCCACACGCCCCAGAGGGAATGAACAGAACAGGTAATCATCAAGTGATCCATCCTCTGTCGCCCATTCCCAGCTTCTGGCAAACTTTTAAAAAACCATTGACCATCTATTATCCTATATCAGTTTTAAGCTAGTCACTTAGAATAAAACCTCTGCAGTAGGAAATAAGTGTGTAGTGGGACATAATATGAACTCAAATGTGTATAAGTTTATAGTTGAAAACTTAAAGACCCATGTCTGCCCTTGAGCCGTGACTGAATTTCCATTGCTGTCAATGGAAATTATATGTGGGGGGTCAAGCAGTGTATAATAGTCTTAATTGTGCTGGGTTAAGATTACAGGAGCGTGTTTACTCAAGTAGTCCATTGAAGCTAATGGGGCAACTTGTGAGTAAATGTTTTTGGGATTAGGCCTCTGGTGACTGGTTATGTTAAACTGTACAATCTGTAGTTTAGTTTCTCCTTTCTTTTCCTTTGAGAACTGAGGCACTACATTTATCAAGAGATTAATTTTTAATCATCTGTTTGGCACTTGCATTTTATGATTTTAAGTTAATCTTTAATAAGATATTTGTTTTGATAGGGGTTATTCCATTAATCAGTGGGGTATATTCTATCCTGTGTTGAGATCTGTTTGGTGCAAGATGATGGGGAGGGGGGGGGAAGAGGAGGATTTGAGGGAGTCTGTTATGGCTCCCTTATTCTGTCTGTATGTTTATGCTACTCCCAGCGTAGGTTAGATTGTCTACACTCACTTCTGTCAATATAATTTGTCACTCAGGGTGTGAAAAAGCCACTCCCTGAGCAACATAAGTTACACTGACCTGAGCGCTGGTGTGGACAGCACTATGTCAGCAGGAGAGCTTCTCCCACTGACATAGCTACCACTGCTCGCGGAGGCTAGAGTAATTAAGCCTATGGGAGAGCTCTGTCCCCTCAATTTAGAACAGCTACGTTGGAGAGTTTTACAGTGGCACAGCTGTGTTAGTCCAGCTACAGTGCTGCAAGCTCTCTAGTGTAGCCATAGCCTGAGGGTTGAGTATTGATGGAGCAGAGCACTACTCCTCCATTAATATCCTCTGCAATATGGACAGGGTGGGAGGGATCATTTCTTTTGACACAGGAGATAGGTGCTGCTGCTTTGCACTGCAGGATTGGAAATGAGTCTTAGGCCTGGTCTACACTATGACTTTAATTCAGATTTAGCAGCGTTAAATTGAATTAACCCTGCACCCGTCCACACAACAAAGCCATTTATTTCGAAATAAAGGGCTCTTAAAATCAATTTCTGTACTCCACCCCGATGAGCGGAGTAGCGCCAAAATCGATATTGTCATTTCGAATTAGGGTTAGTGTGGCTGCAATTCGATTGTATTGGCCTCCGGGCGCTATCCCACAGTGCACCCTTGTGACCGCTCTGGACAGCAATCTGAACTCTGATGCACTGGCCAGGTAGACAGGAAAAGCCCTGCGAACACTTGAATTTTATTTCCTGTTTGCCCAACGTGGAGAGCACAGGTGACCACGGATAGCTCATCAGCACAGGTAACCATGCAGGCCAATAATCGAAAAAGAGCACCAGCATGGACAGTACGGGAGGTACTAGATCTGATTGCTATATAGGGAGAGGATTCAGTGCTAGCAGAACTTGGTTCGAAAAGACGAAATGCCAAAACTTTTGAAAAAAAACTCCAAGGGCATGATGGAGAGAGGCCATGATAGGGACTCAGATCAGTGCCGCGTGAAAGTCAAGGAGCTCAGACAAGCCTATCAAAAAGCAAAGGAGGCAAACGGTCGCTCCGGGTCAGAGCCGCGGACATGCCGCTTCTACACTGAGCTGCATGCAGTTCTAGGGGGGGCCGCCACCACTACCCCACCTCTGACCATGGATTCCGAGGCGGGGGTAATCTCATCAGCTACACCTGAGGATTCTGCGGATGGGGAAGAGGAGGACGACGACAGGCTTGCAGAGAGCACACAGCACTCCGTTCTCCCCAACAGCCAGGTTCTTTTTCTCAGCCTGACTGAAGTACCCTCCCAAGCCAGTATCCAAGACCATGACCCCATGGAAGGGACCTCAGGTGAGTTTACCTTTTTAAAATATAAAACTTGTTTTAAAAGCAAGCGTTTTTTAATGATTACTTTGCCCTGAAGACTTGGGATGCATTCGCGGCCAGTACAGCTACTGGAAAAGTCTGTTATCGTGTCTGGGGATGGAGCGGAAATCCTCCAGGGACATCTCCATGAAGCTCTCCTGGAGGTACTCCAAAAGACTTGCCACAAGGTTTCTGGGCAGTGCAGCCTTATTCCGTCCTCCATGGTAGGACACTTGACCACGCCATGCTAGTAGCAAGTAATCCGGTATCATTGCATGACAAAGCCTGGCAGTGTATGGTCCTGGTGTTTGCTGGCATTCAAGCAACATCCGTTCTTTATCTTGCTGTGTAATCCTCAGGAGAGTGATATCGCTCATGGTAACCTGGTTGAAATACGGGAATTTAATTAAGGGGACAGAGGTGGTTGTTCCTACTGGGCTGTTTGCCTGTGGCTGAAAAGAAATCCTTCCCTGCAGTTAGCCAAGTGGAGGGTGGGGAATTGGCCCTGGGCTTTTCGCATTTGGCTAGCAGGGATCTTCCCTGATACCAGCCACGCAGTGGGGGGAGGGATAAAGCGATCATCCCAGAGAATTGGATGGGGGAGGAGGGGGGTTACTTTGTTTTCGGCTGCTGAAGGTTAATAGGAAAACCGCAGCAGTCAATGGGCTTTGCTTGGGTATGTGGGAAAGGAGGGAGCAGAAGCCGAAAGACAATGGCTTACCATGGCTGCATGCAAGCTGAATTCTGTTGCCCGGACCTGCGTCTGTGATCTCTAACACCAAAGCCACAGGCACTCAATATTAAGATGGAAAATGCGACCTTGTACTGAAATCACATGTGCTATATAATGTGAATAGTGTTGTTCACTATGAAAGAGTATAAGCATTGTTCTGTAAAATGTATCATTTTAAAAAATTCTCTCCTTTTTTTTCAACCCTCCCTCCAGCAGCTGCAAATTTTTCAAGCCTCCCTTCTCCGTCCCGAAGGCTATCTCAGATAAGGCGGCGGAGAAAGAGGACGCGAGCGAGATGTTCTCGGAAATAATGGAATGCACCCGCAATGAAAGAGCTCATTTGAATGAGTGGAAGGACACCGTATCTAAATACAGGAAAGATGCCAGTGAACGTGAGGTCATAAGGGACGCTCGAGATGAGAGGTGGCAGGCTGCAACGCTGGGGCTGCTGCATGATCAAACGGACATGGTCCGGCGTCTGGTGGAGCTTCAGGAATGGCAGCAGGATAACAGACTGCCGCTGCAGCCGCTGTATAACCTCCCTTCCCCCTCACCATGTTCCATATCCTCCTCACCCAGACATGTAAGAACGTGGGGGGAGGGAGGGGGAAGGCTCCATGCACCCTCCCACTCCACCCCAGTGGACAGCCCAACCAAAAGGCTGTCATTATATTGAATTTTTTCAGTGGCCTTTTACTTTCCTCCTATCCTCCTCCCAAACCTCACCCAGGTTACCTTGTCGGTTCTCTCCCTATGTTTATAATCAATTAATAAAGAATACATGATTTTTAAACGATAGTGATTTTATTTTCTTTAAAAGCAAGCTGTGATTTAAAGGGGGAGGGTGGTTTGCTTACAGGGAACGAGTCAATCAAGGGGGGCCAGGTTTTCAACAAACAGAACTTTCACACCTAGCCAGTCATGAAAGTGGTTTCAAAGCTTCTCTGATGCGCAGCACTTCCTGGTGTGATCTTCTAATCGCCCTGGTGTCTGGCTGCACATAATCAGCAGCCAGGCGATTTGCCTCAGCCTCCCACCCTGCCATAAAGGTCTCCCCCTTACTCTCACAGAGATTGTGGAGCGCACAGCTCCTGACTCCTGTCCAGGCTGTCTGTGTATGGCTTCATGAGCCATGGCATTAAGGGGTAGGCTGGGTCTCCAAGGATAACTATAGGCGTTTCAACATCCCCAACGGTTCTTTTCTGGTCCGGGAAGTAAGTCCCTTGCTGCAGCCGTTTAAACAGATTAGTGTTCCTGAAGACACGAGGGTCATGAACCCTTCCTGGCCAGCCCACGTTGATGAAACATCCCTTGTGATCCACCAGTGCTTGCAGCACCACTGAAAAGTACCCCTTGCGGTTTATGTACTGGCTGTCCTGGTGCTCCAGTGCCAAGATAGGGATATGGGTTCCATCTGTCGCCCCACCACAGTTAGGGAATCCTATTGCAGCAAATCCACTATGACCTGCACATTTCCCAGAGTCACTACCTTTCGTAGCAGCAGCTCAGTGATTGCTTTGGCTGCTTGCATCACAGCAGCCCCCACAGTAGATTTGCCCACTCCAAATTGATTCCTGACTGACCGGTAGCTGTCTGGTGTTGCAAGCTTCCACAGGGCTATCGCCACTCGCTTCTCAACTGTGAGGGCTGCTCTCATCTTGGTATTCTGGCGTTTCAGGGCAGGGGAAAGCAAGTCACAAAGTTCCATGAAAGTGCCCTTACGCATGCAAAAGTTTCGCAGCCACTGGGAATCGTCCCACGCCCGCAACACTATGCGGGCCCAGAATCGGCGTTCCACGGCTATAACCTGCCCCATTAACAGCATGATCTCCAAAGCGCCGGGGCCCGCGGTTTGATAGAATTCCATGTCCTCATCACTCTCGCTGCTGCGCTGCCATAGCCTACTCCTCGCCACCTGGTTTTGCAGGTTCTGGTTGAGCATAAACTGCACGATAATGCGTGAGGTGTTTACAATGTTCATGACTGCTGTCTTGAGCTGAGTGGGCTCCATGCTTGCCATGGCATGGCGCCTGCACTGTTCACCCAGGAACAAGGCGCGAAACAATTGTTTGCCGTTGCTTCCCTGGAGAGGGGGGAGGACGTACTCAGAACCACCCGCGACAATGTTTTTGGCCCAGTCAGGCATTGGGATCTCAACCCAGAATTCCAATGGGCGGAGGAGACTGCGGGAACTATGGGATAGCTACCCACAGTGCAACGCTCCAGAAATCGACGCTAGCCCCGGTACATGGACGCACACCGCTGAATTAATGTGCTTAGTGTAGCCGCATACATTTGACTTTATACAATCTGTTTCCAAAATTCGAATTATATAAATTTGGATTAATCCCGTAGTGTAGACATACCCTTGGACTAACACAGGGGAAGAATAGTCCACAAACTAGTTTGGGGAAAACGTGATGGCAGGGAAGAGTTAACTGGTCACATGGTACGAATT
The DNA here is from genome assembly GCF_027887155.1 of Malaclemys terrapin pileata. Lineage (NCBI taxonomy): Eukaryota > Metazoa > Chordata > Testudines > Emydidae > Malaclemys > Malaclemys terrapin. Next base: position 113,548,488 of record NC_071507.1, on the reverse strand, counting down.
GCTGCTTTTTTCCCCAACTACTAAAGAATGGTCAGATAAAGAAAAGCTGACTCTGAAAATAATTGTAGGTAAATATTCAGCACAAAGTGAGAGGGCTCAAGGATGATTCATAAAATCTAAAGTAAATCCAGGTTTTTTTAGTTACCGACAAACTAAATGAGTACATGGCTTGAATGAGAAGGTGTAACTCCTAGTCATAGATAGGACTTTTTTAGGAAAGTGTTGGGAAACACCAAAATATATTATGTAGGAGCAAGTATTATGCCTGTGGGTGTGTGTGTGAGGCTTTTTTTAGTATAGACACTTTTAAAAAAAAATTGATTAAATTGAAGCTGTGTGCAGGAAATTTTGGGGGCAAGAAATGTTCAGGGTTAGAAAATTAAACTCTTGCTGGGTAATAGTTTTCCCAAAAACCCTTCACAGGAATTCCGAAATATTTTGCTGCATCTTTTGTGTTAAAGGGTTGATACTTTATTTTTAAAAAGGCATTTGCTAAATCAGTATAAATGATTATAAATGTATAAGCATTTTGTTGGAAACCTATTTGACTGAATTGATGTTTTGTTCTTCAAAGGTGCATTTGAACTTCTTACTGTTTCTCCACCGATTAGCAGAAGAAGCCAGGGCAAATGCTTTCGAGAACAAGAGTAAAACAATTAAATCTGAACATGCAATGGCGGCAGCAAAGGTAATAAAATTAAAGTTGAAATTTCTCTCTCCCTTCTTTGCTTAAACACTTAGTATTAAAAGTTTACTGATAAGGTTGCATCGTTACTATACAAAAGCCAGGATATACAACAGAAAAGATTCCTAGAGCAATGCTACCTTTGCTATGGTTTTTTTTATTTATAAACAAAACATTAAAAAAAAAAAACCTCTCAAAATATCTTAATCCTCCTGGCACTTTAACAATAATAAAAAAATCACAATGTTGTAAAATCCACTACAATAACATCAGATAAACTGACTGCACATCAACGTACTCCCTATCTCTTCCCATAATCCCAAATTTAAAAACTTTCCAAAACAAAGACCATTATTTCCCTGTCCTTCGGTCTCTTGGGTGTGGGGAGTGATGAAAATCTGGACTCTTCCAGACCAAGGACGAGATCAAGTTCCATAGTGGAGGGGTGTTCGTGGAAAATGCTGTTATATCAAGGGAGCTGTAGGTTGAGTGGCTCTGCTGATCTTAACTGCAACAATACACGTGGGTCTGTTGCCAGTGGGGAGGTGAGGAATATTATCTTGAGCCCAGGCTAAGCAGGTTGTCTGAGAGAGCTTCAGAAGTAGATTGCATGAAACAACAAAAAGCAGTTTAAGACAAACATCACCAGAGGGCATCTGATGCTCCTTCCAGTCCTAGACCCCCAATTGTTTCTCTCTGTCCCTGGACCCTGCCCTGTTTCATTTAGGCAAGGGAAGCACTGAGTGGAGTGTGGGAGAGGAACACTTAAGGGTAAGGCCTCATCCAAAACTCAATCTCTTTCAGGTGCTGAGTCATCTTTGCATCTACCTTAGTAGGACTGGAAAAAATGATGCCACTCAGCTTTAGCATATTGGAGGCCCAGCACCCCATGCTGCTTAAACTTTCTAGTCCTATTTTTCTTGAAAAATATTTGCTGGATATATTTCTGCTAATATATTTAATACAAATATAGGAGATGTGCAGTGTGGCCATGTTAAATATTGCAGTTAGAATCTTGTGCATTTCTAACATTTTAACTGTGTAATCTTAACATTATTTAAATATCTTTGCTCTTCTAGTTTTTTTTAAGTGAAAAGATGGAGAAAGAAGAAATTGTCTTGTTTTAATAATGTTAACACTTAAAGGGTCCCAGTTGGGCTGAGAAGTGAACTTCTCAATTTAAACTCTAAACCAAAAAATGCCCATCCAAAAGTTTTGGTGCCCTTTGCATAAATTAAAAAACAAAAAACAAACTCAATATGAAGCATTACAAACAAAAATCAAACCATAATAGCAGTAAAATCACATTTTATAACCTCCTGTGCTATCTAGATATAATAGGGTCAGAGCATTAAGGGATGTGATGAGAGCTTTGAAGAATGATTGACACTTCTGGGTTGTCTCTAGAAAACATTTGTTTTAGAAAGTTTTGCTTTTGAAGTTGCATTTTGTCTATGTTCTGTGATATGAATTTCAATATGACTGATTTTGTTTGAATCACAGTGGGCATATAAGTAATGATGAGTATACTTTCCTTCACTTTCACAGGTTATCTTAAAGAAGAGCAGAGGCTAGGAAATCAAGAAGTACTTTCTAATCCTGCTTGCTTTACCCAGTGTATTTTTATTAACTCTTAAGTATCATGGCTAAGATCCTCAGTTGGTATAAAGAAGCATACTTTCACTGAAGTCAGTAGAGCTACACTGCTTTACCTTTGAGGAATTGGACTTATGTTCTTAAGAAACATTCATGTTTATAGGTGATATGCATTCCTTTATACATGGGTCTCTTATCAAAGCATGAGGCAAACACTTGTGGTGAAAGTAATTTTTTTTATAATGTAAGTTTTCGGCTGCATCTTCAACTAAAATATTGGGAAAAGCTTATAGCATTTCCCTTCCATGTGTTTACTGGAGTCATATTCCTAATTAGAAAGTGTTTCCTCTTATATTAATCATTCTAAAAGAGACTTATTAATGAGGCATTTACTCTGAATGTCAGTTTAGTAGTTCTTGTTACACAGACAAAATGTTGGCTTCTTAAAGAATGACAGTCTGACAATGTTGCATCAAATATCTTGGTTTCAGATTGTTTATAAATGTCAAGTTTCACATCCTTAATTCTTGAAATAATTTTTAAGAACAGCACAAGCTACTTGAATAAACCTTCTATATTTTTTTGACTGGTAATGGGGGTACAGAACCTTTATTTTTAGATGGTGCCCTAACTTCTCCCAAAATTGCTCCATTGACTATCCCGTGGTTTATGTCAAATGTGCTGATGGTCTTAATTCAGGTCCTTGTGGACAGGTGCACTTCATAAAAACAACCACTACAACTGACATCAATTGCTATGCTTGAAATTAGACCTAGAAGTGGCATCAAGGATCAGCTAGGCATGGATACTGTGCTGCTCTCTGTACCCTTCTTTTCTCTGGGTTGAATCTCAGTGCTGTGTGGATATGTTGTATGTATTTTACATATATAGTGCTTCAATTTCAAGTGCCTGGAATCCTTATGAAACTAAACTTTTTAAAATGTAGACTTGTATCTTATTCTTTCGTGCAATAACACTTTGTTCTTTTGTGTTACTTTGTGATTTATGTAACATTAGTTAACAGTGCTTCATGTGTGCATATCAGTTAATTATTTTTCATGGAACAGAAAAAAAATAAAGGCTTTTTGTACAACATGATTGTGTTGAATTGTCTTATACTGTTAATATGTTAACAGGACTCAAAGTATGCAAAGATAAATCGAACGGGAATTATACCAAATGAAAATATTCAGATCTATTTAAGCAAATTGTAGTACAATTTAAATCCAAATGCATATACTGTACAAATAGCATCCTCTTACTATATTTTAAATCCTGCATTCTAGTACAATTTGGTGTATTCTTATGGCAAAATATCAAACTGTTCTTCAGGAGTGTTTAAAAGTTTTATCCATAACAGTATACAGAGAGGGGAGATGAATTCTGTCAGGTTCAGTTATTTCCTTTTATGTTCTTGCTCTTCAATACCATTAGCTTGTGGATGGGGAGAAAGATGGGAGAGATGCTCTATGGCTCTCCCTCTACCATTCAACTTCCTGTGCCACTGGGGCAGGCGAAGAGAGACTCTTCTATGCTCTGGTACCACCAGCTGAGGATGGAGACGGGAAGAGGAAAGATGCTGAAGGGCTCCCTCTTGCCCTACCCACTTTCAGTGCCACTAGTTGGTGGGTGGGAAGAGAAGGTGCTCCACTGCTTGGACTCATCCGTCTCTCCTTTTCCTCTCTTTTATATTCACACCCACAATGAAAGTGAGGGGGAGGATGTGTAGGAGAGGGAAAGCTGAGGAGACAGTAAGTCAGGAAGGAAGCAGAGGGAATGAATGGAGGGATATTGATCCAGTATGCCTTAGTAAGACCTTACTAGAAAAGTTCTAAGTCAAAACTAAGTTTTCTAGTATTTTGTCAGCTGCCATGTATCTTTTGCCTACCATCAGGACAGCCTTCCCTGGGTGCAGTTCAGAAGATCGGAGAGCGCTTGGTCGATTTATCGCATCTAGTCTAGATGCGATAAATCGACCCCGCTGGATCGATCACTGCCTGCCGATCTGGCGAGTACTGTAGATGTACCCTGGGAAGAGGTGTGTGATTGTGCAAGAATCCTGTTAGAGAATATCTTCAAGGAAGAAAAGTTAGGTAGATATTTTCTCTTCTTTAAAGGTAACTCTGCATGGGATTTTTCAATCATGGCAAGTAAGTATCTTGAGAAATGTATGAAAATATAGGAATACTTAGCAAGCAACAAGACTTTTTCTCTGCAAGAATTTCCCTGGGGCTTGTAGCACAAAGGCTCAGGCATCAGATTCTAAGGATCCTGTAAACAACCATTGATCTGGTGTGTATGTACTCAGTCCTCTTCCCAGTTGCAAGGAGTAAGAAAGGGCATAAGTGACCAATCTAGTTCTTCAGAGCACAGGCAGTTATTACCAAGCTGTATAAGTGCACTGAACTGAGCCTAGGGGCTGAGGCAGAGCACCCTTCCTGTCATCAATTAACAGCCATTTTGCTTGGGGAGTGCTGTACTGGCTTATTACAAAATTATTATAAGTTTAAACTAATTATAAGACATTGCAGGTACTTAGGAAAATTTTGATATGATATTGTATGTGCAAAATTAATTTTAGCATTTCTTAACTGATTGTTTAAATCATCCAGTAATATTCTCTAACACTTTTTAAATAGAATTTCAGGTAGTTCTAAACACTACTAAGTGTATGAATAGTATATTAATGATCTCATACTTTACTGATTACCTTCCCATTCTAGTCCAAACTTGTATCTGTTCACATTTAAGCCTTAGGCTGTGATCAAAAAACACACACGTGCTTAACTTGACACGCTTTGTCCCACTGAACTCAATAACACTGCTCCTGCATAAAGTTACTTACATGCATGACTATTTGCAAGAGTGAAATTTTAAATTTCAAATTCTACGATGCATATTATGTCTTATTATGATGACCCTTATTCCCCAGTGAACGTGTATGGGATTACTAATATATGGCAATACATTTCAGAAATGCACAGACAGTGAACCTCATTTTTTCAGCATGGATGGAAGTTCCTTTTCTAATCATAAGGTGGGGATAGAGTGAAAATAGTATACTGTCTTTATTTGCCTTAAGCAGCCTCTCATTATAAGAAAATAATCTGTTTAATCTTACTAGAATCATGTATGCTGTGACACTTCCAGAGTTTTGAAGCTTACCAAGTCTGGATTGCTGACAGATGTAGGGCAATTAAACTGACTTTAAAAAATTCCTTGTTCACATCAAAAAATGGGAGAGCTTTGCTGATAGGACAGAGGAGGAAAAAGCTAAATGTGCTAAGCTTTGACAGAATCTTGAAGGTGTTGCCTTTTTCAGGATACTAGGGTAGATCACATGGTATTCTGAATTATTCAGCAGTTGGTTGGCTCTTTGGACATCATAATCACCTTTAGAAATATTCAGTTGTGTAGCATAAACATGGATGTGTTTGTGCATGTTTTCCATATGACAATTAACTGTGCAACTAACTGAAGCAAATACTGAAACAAACACAATCTCTTGTCAGCATAAGGCTTCGTTTCTCTTTAATATTGTGCTCCACAATTTTCTTTCAGTAAGATATATAAATAAGAGTTAAGTTTCCCCCACATTTAAAGCTTCATAACTAAGTTCTTTGGGTTTGTGTGACGTGAATGTGGACAAAAAGAGGAGGGATAGCTCAGTGGTTTGAGCATTGGCCTGCTAAACCCAGGGTTGTGAGTTCTATTTTTGAGGGGGCCATTTAGGGATCTGGGGCAAAAATCTGTCTGGGGATTGGTCCTGCTTTGAGCAGGGGGTTGGACTAGATGACCTCCTGAGGTCCCGTCTAACCTGATATTCTATGTATGATTCTATGAAAAGTTTGTATTGAGGTTTGTTTGTAATTGGTACTTAACATTGAAATGCTGATAGTGGTAAAACATAACAAAGCTCAATATTCCAGAAGCTTAATTGGTATGTCAGACTTTTAAGTTATTCAGAATGTTTAAACAAGATATATAACAATTTTCTAGTAATATAATTGGAATGTAGGCTGCTCTTCTTTAATGTATGGTGGAGCTGTTGGCCTAAATGCTAATGAGAAGAAACTAGGTTGCAACAAATTTCTTACTAGTGTGTCTAAGCTGTTGTCTCAAGCTTCACTATTCAGAAGAAGCTGACCAGAAAAATATTTACTGCTTAAATTGGCATTTGCACTTTGCTGAATAAAAACTTTTTTATTATTTGTATGATCATAGTGCCTAGTAGCCCTAATCATGGGGATGCATGTGGTAGGTGCTGTACAAAGACAGTCCCTGCCCCAAGAATTTTGACAAATTTTGGTTTTGCTTCAACCCGAAACAATTGTTCTTCAACTTTTCAAAATTGCCATGGAACTGGAAATGCTTTTGTTCACCCAGCTCTAATGCTAAGGGCTCACACAGAGTTTCACAAAGTCAGTGTTCTGCTGTGCATATTTCTAAACTCCAAAGACAAGCCTTATTAAGTACAAGTCCTTGTCCAAAATATATTATTTGTGCAATTGTACCTTGTAGACTTCTTAAATCTTGTAGGATTACTAAAATATACTTTAAAATGAATTGAGGAAAAGTTCTTAATCTAAAAGACCACATAAATTACAGGAATTGTGTTAAGGAAGGGTGAAAGAGATGGGTGCCAGTGCTTAGTTATGGTTGTCTGGCTGGCCTTAACTCTGTATTTCTGTACTTACCAATGTTTGTTCTCGGTGATTTGTTTTTCAAGTGGAAACTTAATTGTGGGTTTCCAGGGTTTCCAAGGTTTAGAATTTTTTTTTTTTTTTTTTTTTTTTTTTTGCTGTTAAACCAATATTCTTCCTAAGTTCTTTAGTGCTATGTGTACTCAACCTTAACTTTAACTTAACTAAGGGGAGAGAAAGTGGGTGGGGTGTTTGGTCCTGGATTCCTTCCTAAAATGTTGTCAGAGTTCCACACTGAACAGTCATCTAGACAATATTTTTCCTATGACCATGTGCTCATTCTGGGTCTTTCTCCACAAATTCAATGTCAAAATGCCACTTTAGTCCACTTCAGATAGAAACTTAAGTGCTTAGAAAGACCAATCATGAGGAAATTTCTGGAAACTTTGAACTAATTTTATTAGTGTCTGGAAAATACGGAGCAGGATATATCCATTTTATTTCAAAATTTTTGATCCGATACTTAGCACTGCATAATGTTTTCTTCTTCCTGATATGATTGTACAACTGAAAAATGTAATGCACTTTTATTGTACGTCAGTAACAACTGATCAAACAAAATAAAACCAAAAAAGCCTACTGCCAAGAGAATGAATAAATGTTAATTTCCTCCAAAGTCATCTTCATATTCATTACATAAAGTTGGAGAATAGAGATAAAATAAATCTTTTATTTATCCAGATGTTTGTTCATTAATATTAATGACAAACAGGTTTATCAGGCATAGCTATATACCATAGTTTAAGTGCCTGTTTATATTTTCAGCAGCAGCAGCTCAAAATGAGAATCACAGCTATGGCTGGTATACATTTAATTATTTTTGTTTTTTAAAAAGCAAGTTAGCAAATATGGATAGCTTGAAGATAGCACCGAAGTTTGATGGATAGGCACTGTAGTCAGTAAAGGAATCCTTCAGCAGTCTTGTGATTTTGAAATGTATATCTAGTTCATTGAGAATTTAGGGGAAAAGTTTCAAACAACCTGTCAGCAGTTAGGTGAAGAGTTTTGTTTTTTTGTTCTTTTTAAATTGAAGATTATAAAATGGAAAGGAGAAATTGAGTGATTGGCTAAGGAGGATTCCAAATGGAAAAAACACACTCTAGTTCTATTGCTAATGCCTTAGGTTTACATAGTACCTTTTATACAAATGATCCAAAAGTAGCGTAGCTTACAAACTGGTACACAGGCTACCTTCTGCTACATAAAATGAAACTGAGGAAAAGCTTTTGAAACAGATTTCATTTCAATCCCATGTTCAGGATAGAATGCAACAGGCCCTGCGACTGTGTGATCTATGCTCTGTAGCTAGCGTGTGTGTGTGTGTGCGTGTGCACACGCGGGGAAGGGACAGGAGCAGCTGCTCTGCACAGCATGCTTCCCTCTGCTTTGGGCAGATATCCAGGAGTTCTTGGAGTGCTTGTTCATGTCAATTCCAATCAGGTGTTCGCGTGCCGTGTGCACAACAGCCAGAAGACTTTTCCCCTAGCAGTATCTGTAGGGTTGGCCTGGATGCCCCCTGGGCTTGTGCCTTCATGATGCCCAGTATAGGACCCTGCCGACCCTCCCCCCCCCCCCCCCCCCCGCTCAGTTCCTTCTTACTGCCACTGATGGCTAGCTGGAACTTCCCGCGCTCTTGCTTCTGCAAGCACCTCTAGCAGTGTCCCACTGTCATTTGTGTATAGATTCTTAGTTAGTAGTATTAGCAGTTTTAGTAGTTTCTCTAAGTTTCTGTTGTGGGGGTTCCCCCTCTGCCCCCCGTTTCGTCCCACAACACCAAGGCATGCCTTGGTCGCCAGGGTTCAAAGCGTGTGAAGTATGCAGTAAATTGATGCCAAAGAGCGACCCGCACACTTCTTGTTTGAAGTGCCTTGGTGAGAGTCACCAAAAGGACAAGTTCCACATTTGCAAAGGGTTTCGGTCAAGGACCCTTAAGGATTGCAAGCAGAGACTCAGAATTCTCATGGAGGCAGCCCTCCGCCTGCAGTCCGACCCCGGCTCAGTGGAGCCTGTGCCGAGTGCCTCCTCCTCCGTGCACAGCGCACCGGTGCCCATGGCGTGCAAGCTGGTAGCAAGGAAGGAGGCTAAGGACTCCCGGCACCCACATGGCGCCGAGCATAAGACTTCTGGTAGGTGCCGCTTTTCATCCCGAGTGCCCGAGAAGAAAAGGAAGTGGGGGAGAGTGCCCTCTCTCCTTCCTAAGCCTAAGGAGCCAGTGACGGGGGCCTCAGCCCATCCAGCCTACTGTGGGCCGGGCACCTCCCAGGGACTCGTCGACTCCTGCCCCTCAAGGGGTCCAGTCGAGTCTGGCCCACTACCATTCTCCAGACTGACGTGGCTGGGATATTCAACTCCCCTCCATTCTGGAGACTTTTGAGATGGAACAGGACCTTATTCGCCTGATGGCACCACTTTCTCCAAGGGATGAGCCACTAGTGATAACTGGCCACCTATCCCATCTAGTGGCAAGCCAGCGATGTTGTCGCACTGCTCCCCATCTCCGTGTCGCCACTCCCCGGTGCCGGCTGCCCACATGGGGGGACCGCACCAATCCCCAGAGGCCCATTTTCAGAGACGTGAGAGTTTGGGGCCGAGTCCTATCAGTCAGGTCCAGCAGCAGGTCTAGATCTCGGCAACACTGCCAGCCTCCTCCGGCGCTGTGGCCACCTCAATAGCAACCACCAGCTCAGTGGCCCTTTTGGACTCCCTGGGCCTATCATCAAGCCTAGGGTCAGAGCCAGGTGTCGAGGTCCAGGTTGGCATCGGTTGTGTTGACATCCTTTGCCCCCTGCAGCAGCCGGCACCGGAGACGACGCCGATACCTGCTGCTCAGGCCTCCGCACCGGCGACCACCCCAGCGCCGGTGTTAAAGCAGCCCAACAAACAATGTGACCCTCTTGGGGCTGAGGTAAGTGACCAAGACCATGTGCTGGTGCTCTCATCCTCCTCCCCAGATGAAGGCCATTGTGGGCACTTCAACAGGCCCTGCCTTGGAGGATAGCGGGGTCCTGCAACAGTTGTTGTTCAGGGTAGCCCAGAATCTGGGGATCCAGGAAGAGGAGCTGTGTGTAGAGGATGCTGATCCCATGGTGAACATCCTCACACCCTCTGGGCCCTTGTGCACTGCGCTGCCACTCCTCAAGACTATAACTGAGACCACAAAAACTTTGTGGCAAACGCCAGCCTCTGCCCCTCACAGTGAAAAGAAATGAGATGCTATTTCATCCCCTCAAGCAGATATGAGCATCTCTATTCTCACCCTCCACATGAATCTTTGGTGGTGGATGCTGCAAACCAAAGGGAGCATCAGAGGTCTCAGGGACCCTCCCCTAAAAATCGGGAAGCGAAAAAGGTGGACTTGTTTGGGAGAAGTCTACTTCACCATTGGTTTGCAGCTCCGCATTTTAAACCAGCAAGCCAGAGGTGTAATGGGTACTAACTAACTAACTTTCAATTTTTGACCTCCCCCTGCCATCCCCAGTGTCGGCATGCATGTGTGACAATACATGTGGCCAGTCTTGCAAACAGATTGGGTAAGGTGATTTTTGTCGCCTGCTAAAGAAGATCTCACTCCCACATCTGCCTGTCCCCTGCCCGGCAACTAATCCTGTCCCCCATCAGTTCAGCCCTCCATCCCAGCCTCACCTACGCTGCTCCTGGAGTTCTTCAACCCCCTCCTTGGCATGGGGCGGCTGCAGCAAGATCCCCTTCTCCTTCCCAGGCTTGCGGGAGCAGCTCCTGGGGCTCTTCACCCCCGTCCCCCCACTCCTTGCCCTTCCCAGGCTGGATGCTGCATGGAGAAGGAGCAGAGTCACCAGCCTGCCTGTACCTCTCTCAGGAGGAGAGGGAGGAGGTGGGAGCAGGGCTGGGCTGTCGGGGTCTTTGTTTCCTCCCTTCCTGTGAGAATGTTAAGTAGAGGGGAAAACTCTGCTGGCTTCTAGTGGGACTGCACTTTGTGAAGGAGTTGGAGGTTCTTGCATCATTGCTAGATCATTGCCAGTCCTTCTGAAATCCTATCACACATGAAAAAATCATGAGAGTTGGCAATACTGTAATATACAACATTTTATCCAGTCCAGTTTTGCTCTCCCTTATTTAAAAATGACTAAAGAGAATTTGCTTGTAGTTTCCAAAGACACTTGTCTTCAGGCAGACACCAACCATGGAACTTTTCAGCCCAAAAGGTGACTATTCCAAAAGTTTTTGCTGTATTTAATGAAATGGTACATTTTATATTAGTATAGATGTGTATATATGTTTGTGTATATATGGAATAAACATCCTAAACAAGTTAGGATAATGTAAAATGGGATATAATGAAAAGTATTTTAAAAGCTTAACTGCAGCCCTGGCTATATTTAACAAAAAGTCTCAGTAAGATATGGGAGAATGATTGATTTATAATGTATTATTGGCCTAATTAAAGAGTTGATGGCACTATGACTTGAGTCTTGTGCCTAAAAACACACTAGCCCTGAATTATTAATATACTATAATTCATTCCCTGTTGTGCCTTATGCGTCAGTTCTTATTCCTTTAACAAGTTATTGGCAATGCAATTGTATCCAAGAATCTAGGGTATAAGAAAGATTAAACACATAGAACAAATGCAGGCAAAGTAGTTTTACATTTAAAGTATTATTTTTGTGACTATGGTATTAAAATAGATCCTTTGTGAGCTTTTCCTGGAACGGGAAGAAAGCATCTTTCTTTACTATTATTCCAAGGCTTCTTTATTGGGGTATAGTGGACATTTAATTACTTCGAAATTCTCCATAACAAATGTGCTAGTCTTGGCCTGAATCGTCCCCTGGACATCCCTGCATGGAAAGAAAGCCCTCCCCTCTGCCTATGTGCTCGTTCTCATGAGGGACGGGGTTGCGGAGGGAGACTACCTTCTCCTCCAAGGAAATCTCTGCACTGGCATTTGCTTGGAAAAGGGTTCCCTGGGGCTTCTGGAGGAGCAGGGGACTGTTTGCTTCCATGGTACTGTTCCTGGTGACTTACAGCATTTCCAAATGGAAATTGTTTGGGAAGTTAATGGTAGCATGAAAATAGGGGTGGAAATTCACCTTTTTGCTTGTGTAAGATGTATAAAGAAGGTTGATAGGATTTGGCTTATATAATTAAAGTAGAAAAAAAGTTTTTTAAATATGAGATTCAGTTCTTGTTTATCATAAAAGTCGCAGTGGAGCACACTGCAGTAGCAGTGAATTAAAAAGATCAAAATAGGACTGAAAACTGAACAGTTGAGTGTTTTTATTAGCATTTGTTTAACTCCAGTGACTAATAAACATTTTGGGGAAAGTATGTTTTTGTTAAAGGTTCAGTACCCCATCGCCCCTTATTTCCTTCATCCCCTTCCCTCCTCTTCCCTCCCCACCTCCACCCTCCAAGTCCTCCAGCAAACCCAAGGAAGATTAACTAGACTTGACATTCCTGCCATTCCTAAGGGAAAAGGTGCAGGAAAAACATTTACACTCCCACCATCTGTCAGGCTGTAGTAGCAAAAAGTGGACACACCCCCAATTTTAAAATAAATCCTTTCCAAGTCACTTTTGATAGTTTGCATTTGCATTAACTTGTGGGTTCCCCACCATGACTGCTCTTGAACAGCTGCTGTGGGACCTAAACAGTAGCAAAGCTTCAGCAGGAGCCAGGCTGATAGGGGAGACATGGAGCAACAGAGCAGAGTGGAGACAGGAACCATCTATGTGGTTCAGCAGACCTGGATGTCTTTTTTTCCCCCCATGAATCCATGTGGGTCGGAGAACTTGTCCAATCCCCAGTCCATGACCCCTAGACACTTCTCTTCCCACCTCACCCCACCCTTGAGGGGATAATTTGCCAGGAACTCTGAAGATGAACGTTGTTAGGTTTTTTTGCCTTTCTAGCTGCCTCCTGCATATTTCTTCACAAAAGAAGTTGATCTGTCCTCTTGTTAAGAAAGAAGAAAACAGCCTCAGTTTTAATGTAAATGTAAAACAAGATAGATTCCAAAATTATTTTTTAAAAGAAATTAATACATTACAAAAATGATCTCAAAATGCTTTTTGTCTGAGGCATATGTGTTCCATTGGGGCAATTTTCTCTTTTCTATTGCAAAACAGAGGATTAAATAACTGACATGAAATTTACAAAGTCCCAGTTGTAACAGTTGCAATTTGTGTTGAATAAATGCAATTGACATGAAAATGTTGTTAAACAAAACAAAAACACAAATTAGGAAACTTGAAATATCATATTATTTAATGTTCTTTTGCAAATTATGTGTAAAATTGCATTTATTGAAATGATCATGTGTAATATTTGCAGTTTGATTAATTTTAATTCCTGTCTGAATTCCTCTTTTAAAGAAATGTAGACCATATTTGAGGCATAAGTTGTGTAACAAAATACCTTTATTTCTGACTTAATTTAATTTTTACATGCCTCTGTTACGCAGGAAGTATATTTTTAATAAAAGTCATGTGTGTAGAGCAGTAGTTTAACATTCAAAATAAATTCTTGTTGTGTTGTAACTGTTTGATGTGCGCCCTGAACTTACTGTAAGTAAAGTTCCCGTCAGGATTAGATCCATATTGTCAACTATTTACTTTGCATTTTATTGAAAATAAATCTTAGAAGCTGCTATCGATTTCTGTGGACAAAATTATGATTACATTTATTTCTGTTGTAATGCTTTTTTTGCTTAGGTTTCTTAGACTGTACTAGGAAACCTAGAGGTTATTTGGGTCTATTTTTTCTGATTTCTCCCCCCCACCACCTTTTAAGCAGTGCCTAGTGCTATACGAAACACTTTCCTGACCTTTTCCAATGTCAAAACATGAAACAGAAAGAGGAGGATATCCTACGGTTTATAGTGTGTTAAGGGAATTACCTCATCAGCATGAAAGGTCCATAGCTAATGAGCACCAGAGACAAGTGAGCTATTGGAACGCTGCACTCTTGAGGATATAAAGCAATATGTCAAAACACACTGGCTTTTCCCCCCCCGCCCCCCCTTTGTTCTGTCTTTGTCTACCGAAATGCCAAGGAATCAGGCACGTGAGCGTCCTTGGATTTTTGCTTTTCCCTATGTCACACTTCTGTCTGTCTGAGGTTGCTCTGCGCTGCCTCCTCCCCTTCCAAAAAAAAAGAAAGTATAGGAAAATACTAGGTTTGTAGAACTTTAAGGGGAAAGGGCCAGATCCTGCTTTTTATGGAAAGAAGGCTTGAACAAGTTGTTTTCCCCTGGCATGCTGTTTTACATTAGAAAACATGATTTTGTCTACCTTGTTTATCTTGAAAGACTCTAAAGACAACTGTAGAATCAATATGGTGGAGACATCACAGAAATCGAGTAAGGGACACCTGATTAAGAGGGAAGTAATTATTTTTAAATTGTTAAAACTTGTTTGTTTTTAACACTAATTTTTCAGAAAAATCTTTAAGAATTGAAAGAAAAAAATCTGTCTCATATTTCAAGAGCAGAAAAACTAGAATGGAGAGAGCACTTTATCAGCCCAAAGATGGAGCAGTGAATCAATTGATTTCTTCAAAATACTCTAAATATATCTAATATTAAATATCTATGGGGTTGTGCGTATGAGTTTTGCCCCCAAACGTCTGTTGATTTCAGTGGGAAGCTAATGTCTTGATGATGCCAGAAAAAGTAACTTGCTAGGCCAAAACAAAAAAAGATTAATTCGAGAAAAATTGCTTAAGCAAATTGAGAGAAGGTAAAGTATCTCTCTCTACTTATTTTTAAAGCTCTTTTATAAGTACTATTCAGTTTACAGTTTAGCATAGCAGTAGGAGTTCTGGCAGGCACAGCTTTTAGATGATCAACTTTTCTGGGATGAGACAGAAGTGTATTTTTGTAGGGGTGGGGACATGACAAAAATTGCTTAATTCTGAAGTCAGGAGTCCTGATTTTTAAGAAAATATTCTCGCCTTTGAATGTTGTAGCTGCTAAGATTGGATCAAGGATAAAAATGCATTTTTCACCACTAGTGAGCTGAAAAAAAGAAACAATATGCTTATAAAAATGTTTTAAATATTCGGCAGTAGGTAGGGGTTTGGTTTCAAATCCAAAAGAGGTGTGTTAAATAAGACAAGACAGGTTTTTGAATTCATTCATCTACCAATTGAAACCAAGCAAAAGCTAACTGATTTTGTGCTGACACATAGACAAGCAAAAACTGAAGGGCTCCAAAGGAGCTAATTGGTATAGAGTCAAGGATCGTGGTGAAATATCCCAGACTTGTCATCCTGAACATTTAAACATCCATGGTTGCAGATGCAAAAGCCCACAAACTCTTCTCACGTACTTCCTAGCTCTTTCACATGTCCTCTGTGGTCCAACCCACACAGCTAATCACATGTTGGTCTTTTCATTAGATATCAATATAGAGGCCATTACTATCCAACCGTTGTCTTAGCCGTACCATTGCCTCATTTAAGAAGGTGGTCAATGCTCTCCCTGCTTTCAGGTTGAAGACCATGGTTGACAGCTCAGTGGAACTTTCTACCATAAAGGTAAAGCTCGTCTGTGCAAGAGACAGAGCTTTTTCAGGAGCTCCCACAGGCCCTAAGGATCATCACAAACCTCACCACCTTCCACAAAAAGTGCAAGCTGCACTTCTTCAACCTATCTTCTCTAACATAAACACAGAGCAGTATTGCATTTAAAAACAACACACAATTTCTCCCAAAACAAAACCCTATCAAAACCAAAACACTCCAGAGTTCACGTAATTCTCCCCCAGGGAGAGGATTAGAGAGAGAACTAACCATAAAGGACAGATGTTAGTTACATTACTTAAAGCACTACTGGAAGGCACTCATACTATGGTGATGAGGATGTTTAAAAACCTATATAGAATAATATATAGTGATATCATTACAGATTTTTATTATCTTTATAGGTATGAATACATGGTATTTTGAGTACATTTTCCATGATAGTCTCTATTTCTAGTACAATTTCAGGGATATAGATTACTTGAAACGTTGATGGAAAATTTTGTACATGTTGTACCAAATTTTCAGTAAGTTCCAAACAAAATAATTAGATACTAGTTCCCTAGGAATAATTCAACCAATACTATATTTTCAGCATTGCTGTAAATATATAATTGTTAAAATGTTAATTTCACAAATAAAATTATTTCAAACTTTAATTTTTCACATTTACATTATATCATTTATTCATATCTTTTGCAAGGGCTCCTATTATTAACTTAAAGCAAAGAAACTGTTCAGAATTGACTTGATTGCTATTAAGCTACAGAAAGTGGTCAGTATGAAACTGCATAATTGCCTTTATTGAATAACAAATTACTGCTTCCCAAACAAGTGCACTAGATGCTTTCAGATCATGTAACAGAATATGTCCCTTGAGTGGTAAAACAAGATGGCATTAGAAGACTTCTACTTTAAGAATAAAAATAATTTTTAGTCTTGTTTCTTATTTTCCATAAATCTGCTGGTTTTCTTCCCTGCTTTCTTTCTCTAATCATTCTGTGAAGTAACTATTTTGTTGGTAGTGTAAGAGAAGCTACAATAGCATGGCATCAAATTTCATTTTATTGGTACAACAGTACATATATAAGTTTGTCAGTGATAAGTACTTAACATGTATTAATAATTCTGTATCTTAGAGTCAAATCGTTCCTTGAGGTCTTCAGTATTCTAAACACCACTTAAGTGTCCAGTCAGAGTATCTTATAGTTCGTTTCCATTATGGAATGAATGTAGTAACTCTTAGAATCAGGTTTTCATGACAAACGCTTGCAGAATGTAGATGTAAACTTTGCTGCCAGCAAACATTTGCCAATATTCACTTAAAGTTCTTGTTTCCAGGTTCCTGACAAAACTTTTCACTATAATATCTGGGAAAAAACTTAAGTTGAAGTAAATTTATTTAAGGATTTGAATGAATATTTGTGGAAAGTATTTTACAGTATTCAATTAGTACTAGTCCTGAAGCCAGGGCCGGCTCTAGGTTTTTTGCTGCCCCCCCACCCCACTGCACCCTCCTGCTGCCCCAGCCCTGGGTCACTGCTAACACGCTCCCAGGGCAGGTCATTCAGCAGGAATTTTGGATGTGCACAGAACACAGACAGGATTGGTTCCCATATGGTTACAGAACTGCAGTAAAGTGGAACAATTTTCAGCTTGTGTGATTGGAGGATATCTGGATGCATATTATAAGACTGTCCTACATCAATGAGGAAAAGTTGAGGTGCCTTTATTATTCTTTTGTTCCATTCTTTGTTTCTATGGGGAATTTGCCAATGCAATATCACTGTCTTCCTTTTAAACAAATAAAACTAAAACTTAATAATAATAATAATAATAATAAAAAGCAATGGCTGTTGAAAATAGCAATTCCAGTCCTAATAACCACTGGGAAGCATTTCTTGCTCAATTTATTCTACTTTTTCCTACAGCAAGTTACAGTGGATCAGTATATTTGATTTGGGAGAAATGAAGTAACAGCTGCCCAAATTGAGCTTGAGCACTCCTGAATTTTGAGGTGTTCAAATCTGGAAGGCAGGTGCTGGATTCCCTTTCTGAATATTAGCTAAATATGGAAAGGAAACGTCAATTTCTGCTTCCATGGCTCAGAAGTGTAAATCCTCCCACATGCCTGGTACTGTATCTAAAGCTGCCCAGTCTAGTAGAGCCTCCCCTCCCTTACTTTTCATTTTAAATTCTAGTGGGATCCACATACCTGCCTTGCTAGGCTTCAGATAGAGAGGGGCACTGTCCATTTAGTCCAGCCAATTCTTTCTTTGGGGGAGAGCCCAGGGCTGGGGTGGCAGGAGGTACAGGTGTGGGGGGGAAGAGCCCAGGCTGGGGCAGCAGGAGGTGCAGGTGGGGGCCAGAGCTGTGGCAGCAGGGAGTTCGGGTGCAGGGGGGGGAGAAGAGCCCAGGGCTGGGGCGGCAGGAGATGCAGGTGGGGGGAGAGCCCAGGGCTGGGGCGGCAGGGGGTGCGGGTGCAGGGGGGGGAGAAGCAGGTCGGGGGGAGAAGAGCCCAGGGCTGGGGCAGCAGGGGGTGCGGGTGGGGGAAGAGCCCAGGGCTGGAGCAACACAGGGGTGTGGGGGGAGCCCAGGGCTGAGGTGGGGGGTGGCAAAAAACCTAGAGCTGGCTCTGATTCCTACCATGCAGCATGAGGTTCCAGTTCTACACTCCTTCCCCCCCCTCTTTCCTGTTAATTGCAGCTAAGGGAATGCTGGGAAATGTAGTTCTTTCCCTGCTCCAGGGCTGGCTCTATAGGCAGGGAGCTAACCAAGGAACTACAGCTCCCAGGGCTCCCTGTTGGTTCTCAGCTCTCATGCTGGATTCTTGCGCTCCTACAAATTTGCCGCCCCAAGCACCTGCTTGCTTTGCTGGTGCCTCAGCCGGCCCTGCTTGAAGCACTTTACAACTATAATATATAATAAAACATTATTGAAATTGATCTGTTTCTTGGGTGGAACATTTCTTGGGTGGAATAACATTATATTGGCATAAAATTATATTGGCATAACATTATATTGGCATAAAATGTTCAGCACAACACACAGAGAAGCAGTTTGACCAAGCACATAAGACAAAGTCCATACAGAGCAGCTATAAGTTCACATTTAAAAGGTATTAAGTATTAATGCCTTTAAATGTTGAAGAAAGCAAAGTAGTAAATATTTGCAACCCAATAATTTCTTTGCCATACTGTGTTCTCTATATTGTTTAGTTTCACAACATCCTAAGCCACTGTTTCTATCTGTGTATATGTCAGCTGTCTTGCAGTTAGAGCTTGCACTTTTTAGAGCTGGTTTGACTGAAGTAAATGGAAAACTCTTAACACTGGTAGGATGAACATTTAGGACATAAGGTATAGTCATGCTCCTTGAAGTAGGTAAGTACTTGTATCCAGTAATATGAAGTACTCTTTTTCACAACCTTAAAGGACCACGTATATCACAGAGTGTTGGAAGTCAGCCGGATAACTGAGCCCCTATGCTCTGAAGGTTGCCAGAGGCAAAATATCAGTTGGATGCGGTAGATCTGTTTGGGTGGGTTTTTCACAAGATGCATCAGTTTTGATTTTTAAAACTGTTAAAAAAAAATGTCACCTGTTAGTACTTCCTAGACCAAATTCTGCTCTCTTTTACACTGGTGTAACTCGAAAGTAACATCTTTGATTTACAGTACTGTAACTGAGACTAGAATTGGGCCCACAATATCTTTAGTCGACTGATATGTGTCGTCCCCTCAGCATTCTAACCATAGTCTCAAGACTGCATTTAAGCCATCCATGATAAAAGATGTTGAACTAAGTAACAGCATCTGGAGTACTGTTAAATTGATTATTTTGAGCACTAGGTTTCTACACCGTGGTAGATATTTTTGGCAAGTATGTACCTCTGCTAAAAAATTGTTGCTATTATGGCATTGTTTTAGTCATATACTGAAGCTCTTTTTCTTAAATGAACTTTTAATTCATTCTTTGTTTTGTTTTTATTGTTTGCATAAGAACACCACATGCTAATTCACCCCATGGAGTGTGAGTACTATCCAAACATCACAAAGTCAGTTCCAAAGTCCAGACATTTACCAGTCCCTCCCTCACAAAGCGTATAATAGCAAAATCCTCATTCCAAATTGAAGTCAACCAGAACTTTGGAGTATCTTCAGAGTAAAATACTGTTCAGAACAGCTGCAGGAGTTTTGATATATAACCCTTAGTGGGGTGAACATCACCCCATAATACTGAAAATATACAACATAATTTACACATGATGACAAGATAATGTTTTCATAAGAATTTCTTCAAAAGAGGAAGGAGTACCAGAACAACTAAAAATAACCACAGATGCTTCCCCATTGTATAAAGTCCACTTTGGGTACAGCCATAATGGCAGCCAACACCTTCTTGGCTATGAGCCCTGTCAGTTACCTCAACCCTGATTCAGGCAGAAATGAAACTCAACCCTTCTACTGGATCTTTTCCAACCAATCCTCCACCTTCCAGACTGGGGAAAAACCTTTAATCCAGGGTTCCTATTTTCTTGCCTCCAAACTGTAGAGTTCGTCACTTTACATAACACATGAATAAGAGCACTTGAAGCCCTCCTTTTGTGCTGCTTTTCAAAATAAGTGGAATTTGGATGCAGATTCTTGCATTCTGTGAACAAGCCTCAGATACAGATGCCAATTAAAAAATATTGGACCTGAATATCTAGTCTCCTCGGGTCCTTTTGCACTGCTGCAGCGGCACAAAGGAGCCAGAAACTAGCTGACTTTCAGAAGTTGAGAATTCTACCCATGTGGCATAGCCAGCTCCTTTGTTGCCTCTCCCCTACATCAATGACCTGGCACAGGGGGCATGGTATAGTATCGTGGAAGGAAGCATGACTGGAGTACAATAGCCTTGGCTATTCTCAGCTCATGAACAGCTCTCTGAGGGTCACCACCATCTAGGGTTGTTCTAACAGCAGCTCTAAGTCTGTTCTAAGCTACACTAGAGCCTGGGTCAGCATAGAGCTGGACTGGAGTCAGGGAGCCACGATCAATTCCTTCATCATCCCTCTTCCCCCTCCTCATCCCATCAAATATCATCAGCAGAGACTATGTGCAACAGAGGGTCTGGGCAGGTTTTATTAGGGTGTTTTGGTTTTCTTTAACTTCAGAATTTGATAGCTGGTCTTTCATAGGGAGACAATGTGCTATTTTACATTGTTAGGGGAAAATGAAATTATTAAACCTCAGAAACTTTATAAACCACTATGGAAAGGATGACTGGATTTACCTCTGCCCTTCCAGCCTCTTATATGCTAATCTGATATTATTTTCTAGGACACTAGTTAGATGCCTGAAGATTTTACAGTTTTTCTTAGTGAGTAAAGCATCTTCACTTTGGCAAGATACATGGATTCATACTGCCCACAAGCATTATTCTGAAAAGCTTTTGAGTCAGACCACACTTAAATCATGATGCTCTCCAGAAAAGAGACTCTTATTGAAAACAGCCTCTGATCCTTTTTATGGGGAATATGATTGCTTCTCTTCACCACCCTTATTAGTGAGTCCAATAATTAGTTCTAACTGTAAGGACATATAGTTGCTCCTCCGAAGCCAAGAAGAGGAAAAAACAATTTGGTTTCACAAAGATGTTTCACTGAAAGTTGTCTCTTGTTTAGTTACATGCTCTTGTTTTTTCCATATTGTACATGAATAGCGCTGTGACAGAATGTACCCCTGTACCGTACCCACTATTGTAATAATCTTTGTACAAAGTGCGCCTTGTAAGCAGTGCTTAATTTATAATGAAAGATGTGCCAGGGCTCAAGCAATGATTTTCATTTTTAATTTTAAACTTGTTATGACTTTGAATGTGCAGTGGCATTTCTGTCATTACCACTATTTGAAAGTGTATCCTACTGAATGTACTCGTGTTAGATGTTTACAACCGCATATTCTATATTGTGTACAAAGTAGTAGCTTGTGCAGAAAAAGAAATTAGAAGCAATTGCAGAAAAAAAAGTCTGCATATGTGCTCTAGCTACAGCCCTATCCACCTTTGTTCTGGCTTTCTCCCCAGTATTATTACAGAATATTATTCTCACACCTCCCTCATTCGCTGCCCTCTTGTAATGCCCCCCCTCCAACACACACACATTCTCCCCAACTATTCTTTGTTCAGTTGAAATAACAATAACAGCAGTAATATATTGTGCTAGTACTTAACAACCAGCTATGGTACATTGCAATAACAACTTCTAAATAAATCCATAAAAGTAGTTACCTATGTCTGTTTTCTATATTATTAAGTAACATCGTTAATAGACATCACAAATTATATTTTAGTTTGGACTGAACAAATGTAACCAAACTTAAAAAAACAAGATTTAAGATTTTTCCTTACACTAATCCTGCAGTGCTTGGGAGAGGTGGTACTGGATCCAGCCTTGTGCTTTACTTCTCCAGAAAAGTCCATAAAATAGCCATATTTGCCTGGCTATCTTCTTGTTTTCTCTCCTTGCTTCTTGTGTCATCGGCTCCTCTGTGTCCTCTGCATCATCCCAGTCTCCCTGCAGGACTCTACCGTCTACCATTTTTTTATTTGACTCATTTTTCTGCCCCTCCCTGACTTTGTGCCCTGGGAGGCTGCCCCGCTTGCCCCGCCCTGGTTACAGTCCTGATGGATACAACTGTGTTGAGAATTTTAAGAAAAACACATTTCACAGCAAAATATAGAGATTTTTTTACTTTCATAACTGATGCGGCAATCCCAGAGGTGCCAGGGCTATGAAGTGCCAAGCCTAGAAGAGCCAGGGCTCAGCCCTGGCACAAATTAAGCACTGCTTGTAAGGTATCATTTGAAAACTCATAATTTACTGGTCAATTATTGTCCTCGTAAAATGTGTGGGGCAACATTGTATGTGAAGCTATAAGATTCCACTGTATGGTGTTATTAACATATATTCCAAACCATAACCCTACCCAAGCAGAAGTTGGAGAACAGGTCTGTCCTAAACAAAGGAATGTGTGCTCCGCTTAATTTGCATTTCTTTAAGCAGTAAATAGAGACATTTAGCAGAAAGTGGAGACAAAAGACACTCAGCGGGTGAGGAAAAGTGACGGGGCATCCTTCCCTATAGACTTTTTGTCTGCTGGTAGCCAGATGGAAATGTTTTTCAAGAGAGTGACTGAAACTATAAAAAGGAGGGACAAACACCCCAAGACCTCCCACCCTCCCTGCCCATCACGTTGCACCTGAAGTGACAAAGGAAGCATTTGTTGGATTCTGGGAGAAGGGGTCCTGACCTAAGAAGACTGCTGAAAGCATGTGGTGAGAAACTTTGCTTGAATCTGATATAGTTTAAGTTAGGCAGCAATAGCATTCTAACTTTATTTTCTTGTAACCGTTTCTGACTTTTATGCCTCACTATTTGTACTCACTTAAAATCTCTCTCTTTGTAGTTAATAAACTTGTTTTATTATTTTATCTAAACCAGTGTGTTTAAATTTAAGTGTCTGGAAAACTCCATTTGGGGTGGCAAGTTGTGTGCATATTATTTCTATTAAAGAAATAACAGATGCTATGTAAATTTGTATTGCCCAAGAAGGGGCTGGGCAGTACAGAACATGCATTTCTGGGGGATGGGAGGGTGGGGAATTTAAGAGTGGGAGTGTGTTGGGGTCTTCCTGCAGCATTACCAAGGCTGGTGAGAACCAAGGTATGGCTGGCTGGCCGCAGGACATGTAGAGGCATAGCTGAGAATGACTTGCATGCAGGAGGCTGTTTGTGAACAGCCCAAACTAAATGTTACTGCAGCAAAGCATTTTAAAGGGCACCCCAGGTTAGAGGGTAGTGGTGACACAGCTACTCGTTAGTCTCAATTGTACCCTGGTATGCCACAGCAACATGTCATGGTTCTGTTTCATTAATAGATTTACGTATTACTAAAAATCATTCTTTTAAGTATTGGTTTATATTTTTCAGGGACTCATAGTACAGAAAACCTTCAAATGTATTTCCTATGTTTGTGTGAATAATGAAAATGTATCCACAATATTACAAGGATGTTTATGACCATGGTGCCATAGATTAAGAGTAAGGACTACATCTTCAGGTCTCTATTATTTTCCTGATCCATTTTTAATACATCCCTGTAAAACTTGGCATGTATAAAGTTAATGAGACTTCATGGTATTGAATTAAGTCAGTGAGACTTCAGGGTATGAGTGAGACTTCATGGTATTGCTTATGATGCACGAACTCATGCAGAATCTAAAATATAAGCAAGAGAATCAAGTGAATGACATTCTGTTTTGTTTTCAATATTTTAAAATGTATCTTTAAAAAATCAGATGCTGGTTATGCGATGCCAAACATATGGCACTGCCCACTCTCTTGCAACCAGCTATAGGTTGTTGCAATGCAAGGGGAACCAGAAAAAGAGCCATTTGCAGACTGCACTGACCTGATTGCCTTTCAGATGAATTCAGTTTCACCCAGGCAGGGCTGATGGCCTCTTTGCTTCCACCTTCAGCCTATACAATGCATTATTTTGTGAGGTAGGGTTTTTAAATTATTATTATTATTATATTTATTATTGTTTATTGGAGTAAGTGCTATAAAGGTACATAAGATACTAGGGATTCCTTGTGTACTTTCCATTTTATAACTGTTTCCTTCTGGGTGGAGGAAAAAGATATCTGCAAAACAAGTTACTTCATGAGCAATGCTTAAGAAAATGTGAAAAAAGACATGTCCATTTTAAGGACATCTTGCATTATTATTGGGAATTATCAGATGACAAACTACACCTAATCATCTGTTTCACTGAACGTATAGGCAGTCAGTCTTGGAAGAAATGCTGAGTTGTGATGCGTTCTTTTTAGAAGCTGTACCAAACCTGTATATGCTTGAGTTCTGGAACTGAGAAGCTGTCTCCTTCCAAAATGCCACAGCAATTATGGTCAGATGAGGCGCTTGAGTTAATACTCTCTAACTTTAAGTATGAGGGCTGGTAGCAGGATGATCTTGGTGCTGATGATGGGACTCGAGTTTAGAACTTGCTCAACCCACTTTGTCTGACAGAGCCCACGTTTACTGATATTTTAAGATTCTGTTCTAAGCCCATCTCTTTAAGCAGAAAAGTGTTTGAGTTGGTAAGGGATATTTGTAGAGTACTATTTTGTCCGATGGCCTTCTGTGAAGGCATGTTACTTGCATTTCTGTGCATTCATTACATTTTGTACATGTGCTTTGACCTCTATGGGAGGTTGGATTTTATAAATACAAAGAAAGAAATATAATTCCTGGACCCAATCCCATACAGTTTATTCAGGCAAAACTCCCTTTAGAAAATATGGATTTTAATCACAGATATTTGAGTGAAGTAAAATTGTCAGTCATCCATTATGCTTAAGGTATTACCAAAATTGTGATATTCTCTTCAGTTTCTCTGGATTTAAAAATATCAATAAAGTCTAAAGATTTCACCAAGCATAAGAATTTTCCAGTCTTAGACTCCAACAGCTTTGTGTACTATCATAAAGATTAAGTAGTTGGCGTAGTTATATCTCATCATTCCCAGAGGCTGCTAAAATTATAATTTGCTGAAGCTGCAAAATCCTACCCCCATTCTGAGGTTTTCATGGCTATTGTAACTAAACATATTAGATACAGCAAGAACAGCTGCATTAAAAAGGTTGTTGGAAGCAAATAGAAAATGCTGTAAAGTTCTTTCTTTAGAGAAATGATGTTTGCATCACTATCCAGTGGGCATCTAAAAATCATGAATTATGAAATATTGCGAAATAATTTGCTATCATTATAGACTTTTTATCCATGTTATGATTTTTATCCCTAGCATCTTGTAAGAATTATAGAAAACTATGACACAGGAACTCTGGTCATGCAAATAAATGTAGGTCACAAAAATTCTTTTAACATTCTAGCAATTTAAAGGCCCACATAAATCAATGCAATAACTTGCAGGTTATACACTAATCACCCTGTCTCAGATATAGTACCATTTGCACATGCCAGACAAGTGCCAGGAAAAAAAATTGAGCCAAATTCTACTCTCCTGTATACCAGTGCAATGCCAATGACTTTAATATGCTTAGTAAATACATACAAATGAAAACAACAAACAAACAAAACAAAACGGTAGTAGTGTTTGGTATGTAGCACCTTCACTAAATTCACTCATTGATTAAACTGATTCTTTTTAATTTGATTAAACTTCTGGAACCAAATTATTTGTATTAAAAATAACACAACCTCTATACTTTGTTTTGTTTTGATTGCCATAGGCATTTAGGATGAGATTATGGCTAGCTCTCCATGCCCCCTACTTCCCTGTGTCAGCAACCCACCTTGCTGGTTACAACATATGTAGGAAAGCAGCCTTCATAGGGTTGCTACTCCCATGCAGGTGGATGTGAGAAATTGAGAAGTAAGGAGCCTGGAGCCTGGTCTGGATGGCAAGGGAGAAGGAGTGAAAAAATTGCAGTCCTGAATGATGGGGAGAATAGTGGTGTTGTTGACAGTGATAGACCAGTGGAGACGGTTTAGGAAGGAAGTAGGGAGTTCTGTTTTGGCCCTGTTCAGTTAAAGATGTTGACAAGAAATTTAAGAGCAGATTTCAGAGAGACAAACTGTGAAATATGGAATTGGATTGAAAGAGTCACTTTAGTGGGGGGAAGAGAGATTTATAAGCCATCAACACACAAAAGAAAGCTGAAACCACATGAGTTCATGAGATTTCCCGGAGACAGTATGTAAAGTAAAAGCAGAAGGCCAAGGACAGAGCCCTAAGAAACTCCCACCAAGAGCCCTAAGAAACTCCCACCAAGAGATGCTAAAAGAATGGTCAAAGATGTAGGAGGGTAATCAGGAGAAGATGGTCTCATAACTCAGTGAGAATAAGATGTCAAGAAAGACAGGATAACTGACAGTGTCAAAAGTAGCACAGAGGTTGTGACCCAATCACCCTTTAACTCACATATCTTTGGTCCTGTTGGTGTCTCCCTAGTGTTTTACCCTAGGCAAGATGTGTAGCCTTTTGCAATGCACTTCATTGGCAGAGGACAAGTCTTTGGCCAAGATTGAGCAGGTGTTTTAGGTCCCATAAACTCTTTACACTTTAGCACATCTCCTAGAGATATTGCATTTTTTCCCCCTCTTCTTGGCCAAATGGCTTGAAACGCCTCCACAACAGTATCATTCCTTAAAACAAGATGTATTAAAATCAGTAAGCTCTGAATAAGTTTCCACATTTTGGAGAGTATATGTAGAAAGAACCTCCAAACATTTTCAGGTTCACCCTTTACTAATTTTCACCCTTCCCTGACTTAAAATGTATGGGCACAGTCCTGGAATTCACACTCAGTCCTTTCTCAGAGAAAATGTTATCCATTGAAGAAAGACCTGGGTAAGGACGGTGGGACTGCACCTTGTGTTAATGGGGGGAAATATTTTGTCTCCTCTTTTATATTTAGCTCAGTCTGAATCAGGAAAAAATTCAACATTAATCATTTTAAACCAGATGATCTTTTTCATCTGGAGTGAGCTTACCCTTAGGGGCACTACACAGTACAGCCCTTAAAAGTAAGTCTGCATTCAAAATCATGCATTGAATAACCACATTTTCAAAAGAAGCGTTTCAAATGATTGCAGAAATACAACTGTCCATGCAAAATCAGCACACGTGGGAGGAGGATCATGCTGATTAGCAGGCATAACAATATGAGGTCAATGTTAGGGAATGGCAAGAGTCCTGGTGGTTCGGTGCACACCTATTCAGTGAGACCACATAATAATTTCAGCCTGATGATACCATTTTGTCAACAGGCTGGTATTTAAGCAGCTTTTCCGCTGCACACATTTTACTCCTCCAATCATAACTTTCTTTAGACAAGTAAAATGATGGCTTTTTCCTTGACAACAGGAAACAAACTGGTCTAAATCAAGTTTAATTTACTGTGCAGTAAAAGATGAGCTGTGAATTATATTTCAACCAGAAAACATCAGAGAAATTCTGCCTGTTAAGGACTTTGTGAATTCATAGGAGAAACTTGGTTTTAAAAATAAATATCACTTATAACTTGAAGGACTCATGATTTTTTCCATTGTTTAGCTGTTCACTGATAATTACACACACACACACACCTGATAGTCCTAAAGGTATGAGGCACTGAAAAAATCAGTTCAGATTACCTTATTCATATTTAAGAAACAGTTAATATTTGTGACCCAAAAATTAGCATTCCTTAATCTGAATCACAATAAGGAGAATAAGCAGAATAAGGCCTGTGGCCTTTATGGTCATATACTGTTCACAGAAAAAAATGTACTTTACAATATCCTGATAAACAAATCACTCTTCATTTAAAAGTCTGCTCCTGGGAAGTGAGGAGACTTCTCAGCCTCTTGTAGGAGGTGGTCAACCCCTTTTAGTACTGGGTCTTATGATTCCCTGTGGAAGCCAATTTTCCAATTGTAAATAGATATGGGCCAGTGTGTCTATTGCATACAAACCTTCCACATCCACATTATGACACCACAGCACTTACATTAAAAAAAAAAACAAGTTAGTGTGGTGATAATACACCACTCTTTGTATCAAGGCTATATGTGAATAAACTAATTACTGTATCAGTGTTCTGTGGTGTAATTTTTTCCCATAATTGAAAGGAAGATAAAGTAACTCTAAAGTAACAGAGTTAAGATAATTTGGGTAGCTTAACCTTAACTATGTTTCTTAGTTGAACCCTAACTTTGCATTTCATTTAAAAAAAATTTTTTTTTAATAACTGCATTGTCCTGTAAAGGATATTTCCTCTTAGGTTTGTGAAATGTACTCTCAATTTTAACTTCATTTTCAGGATTTTTTTTTTGGTCTGGTATCCTCCATAGTTTTACAAATATTTCTGAGGGGTCTACTGAATGTTTAACTTGTATGCTGTGATGGTAAGTGAAACAGGAATGCAGGAATGTGAAACATGACTGCATTCCTTAATTCTTCATCCCAAACTTTAATACATTTGAATTTTTTGAGCTAGAAGAATTATTCTATTCTATATATTTCCAGGACATTAGGTAGTTAAGTTTGTGGAAGTGTTTATTAATGAATTCTATTTCCTAATGACATTTTTGATTTATTAATATTATTAAATAATGCAATCAGAACTTTAGTAATTAAAAAAAAGATAAATCCTTAAAAATAAATATACTAATTAAAACAGGACAAAACAAGACAAACAGTACTGTGATCAGACACACACCTAGGTCATATAGAATTTTAAAAGACACCAATATAAAGATCTCTTCAGATAGTCAAATTATTACAGTATATCTCAACTAGATGATATAGATACACTGGTGTGTGAAGACATCATACATCTTTGCTTCAAAAAGAGAAAAAAAAATTGTTTTCACTTTGTTACACTAGCTAATTGTTCATTTGGGCTCTTGTTGAGCTGACAGTATGTTTAAACTGATATATAAAGAATATAATGCATTCTGAACTATTTGCCCTATCTCTCTTATGTCAGTAACAGAAAGAAGGGTACACACAAATTCTATATACATCACTGCAGAAACATGATTTGGAGGAGAAACATTAGGCCTTTTCACTTAAATGGCTATATCAGGAATATCTCTATTGAAATCAATAGAGTTACACCAATGTAAAACCGGTGTGAGAACAGAATCTGGTCCAGTGTCTCCACTGGCAAAAAAATGAGATCATGGTCAGCAGAAAGCTATGACATAAATGGTATCAATTCAGAGACCAGGAACAACTGACATTTTGTCCTAGTCAGTCATGTCTTAGTCACACACAGGAATGATGCTGTTCATAGAGGAATAACCAAAAAAGTTTGTTTGGCTGAGCCGCTCCATCTAGGTGCATGAAGGGTTAAAACTTGGTCCCACTGAAGGCAATGGGAGTTCTGCTGGTGAGTTCTATGGGACCAAAATTTGATTCTAAAGGCTGAGACTTACTATATTAATAGCTGAAGAAGCAAAAGGCCAGGTCAGATTGGTGTGCAGGAGCAGATGGTGTGTCCTGGCCACTATTAGACCACCAGAGCCGCATAAGAATCACAGAAAAACCAATTATTGTAGGGAGTTAGGCAAAGTGTTGTCAGAAACCATGATGAGGAAGATCAGGTCTAGTGATTGGAGAAGGGTCTGTTGGTCCTAGGGGTCAGAACCAAGGGTCGGAGCCAGAATCTGGGGTCAAGAGCCGGGTTAGAACAGGGTAAGGGAAGGGCTGGGATCTAGGCTGGAGCCAGAGCACAACTAGAGCAGGGAAGAGCAGGCTGAGGTCTGTGGAGTCTGTCACCACTATCAGGCAGAGGAATGTTCCAAGCTGTGAAGCAACATTGAGCAGAGTAAGGCTATGTCTACATTACCGCGGTAAGTCAACCTATGCTACGCAACTCCAGCTATGTGAATAATGTAGTTGGAGTCGATGTACCTTAAGTCGAGTTACTGTGGGGTCTACACCATGGGGGGTTGACGGGAGAAACTCTCCTGTCGACTTACCTTACTCTTTTCATCAGGGGTAGAGTACAGGGGTTGACTGGAGAGTGATCTGCTTTCGATTTGGAGGGTCTTCACTAGACCCAGTGGATTGATCGCAGAACGTCAATCCTGGCTGTAGTGTAGACTCACCCTAAGCTGCTGTTTCTCCTGTGAGTCGTATATACCTAGTCTGAGAGTCACCTGACCCAGCTTCTGGATTGGCTGGAGCCTTACATAGGACTGACTCATCCCCGCAGGTGACTTAATCAGACTCTAGTTGATGACTCATCACCTCACAAGTGTACAGTGTACCTTCACATGTGTACCTTCTTCTTCCAAATGTTTTTCCTTGAGACAATATTCTCCACATAGATCAAATTCTTCCTTTGTGTACATAAACACAACTTGTGGTGTTGTCAATAGAACTTCCACACAAATGTCTGACAGCAAGTTTGATTCAAAATGTTGTGAGCATTAATGTGCTTCTCCCTCTCTTCCCCCTCCACCCCTGGAGAGAATCTTCATTTACCTTTCTTCAGTTTCTTTTCTATGATTGCATTAACATTTGAAAATTCAGACTTGGAGTGAAATCCTGACCCCAGTGAAGTCAGTTGGAGTTTTGCCTTTGTCTTTGATGGGGCCAGGATTTCACCCCAAGTAAGTGTTTAAACTTGCAGAGAAGATAAGCTCCACAGAAGGAATGCTTTACAAATTCTGCAGCCCCTCTTTTGCTGGGTTTATAAACTGAATATTTGCAGTCCCAGCAAAAAACATTTAGCCAAAAGTGTGATTAGCCAAATGAAAACTTCATGTCCCTTATTGCATTCTGATAACGGAGGTTGTACTATAATGTTGTAATCCTGGAGAACTACATGTTTTTAAATACATGTTAAGCCACATAGTTACTAGAATCTATTAACTTTGCCATACAGTGTTGTGGACAACTAGCGATATTGGATGAAACAGCACAATGAGGAATGTTTCCAGATTACTATAATCCCTCCTTGTTCAATTTTTCCACACAAATGCTATACGTATACAGTCATCATCCGCACATGAGGATTTGGAGATTTATAGGAAAACCATCAGGATCTTTGTTGGGTAGAGTCCCAGCATATGAATATGGAATAGTGTTCTATGGAGTATAATCATGAGACTTTCTAAACAACTATACTTATTGACAACACAGTGATTGAGTTTGCTCAATTACTCTGCTGCAAGTCAAAAAGAGTTTGTGTCATCATTTGACTTGGAGGTTTTCTCATCATCACAGGGCAGATAAGTATTGAAGACTAAAGGTATGTGTACCTGAGCCCGTTTTCCCTGGCAGCTTGGGACTTCGGTACCTTGCCTGGTTGTGCTAGACATGTTAGCCTGCTACAAACACATACCCAGATCTGAACCATGTCCCCCAACAGCTGCAAGCTTAACTGAAAACAGCTTAAGAAGTGCTCCTGTCTCCAATACCCAGTTCCCAATGGGATCCAAACCCCATCTGTTTTACTCTGTATAAAGCTTATACAGGGTAAACTCATAAATTGTTTGCCCTCTATAACACCGATAGAGAGAGATGCACAGCTGTTTGCTCTGGGTTAATTAATAAGTAAAAAGTGATTTTATTAAATATAAAAAGTAGGATTTAAGTCAGAGGTTCCCAAACTTATTTGGCCTACCGCCCCCTTTTCAGAAAAAAAATTACTCAGAGCCCCCCTTTTCAGAAAAAAAATTACTCAGCGCCCCTCTGGAAATCTACCTTCTTTAAGTGAACAAACAGAAAGATGCAGTGACAAATTTGTGTTCTTTTATGTATCTATATTTCTACCTACGTCCTACAATATAGTAAAGAAAGATGTGTTATTAGAATATTGCCCACGACATCAGGTATACAGTGGTTTTTGCGTAAGATGGCAAAAGACAACCAAACTAAAATACTAATGAAACTAATAAACTGGGTTTTGTTCTTTGCTCAGCATTAGATATATGTATTTGATATTAAACTGTCAAATATCAAACTAAATTTATCAAGAAATAATTAATTAAAAAATAATCAATATGCAATTAAAAATCAGTTAATAGTTTTAATTTAGTTTGCCCTTATTTAAATAATTGTTCCTTATTAACACATGCCTTATTTACCAATTAACACAGATGATTCGATAGATATAAATAAATGTTAATAGTTAACAGTTTTTTTACGATTTCATTCCCGTTTTCGTTAATATTGTAATAAAAAATATGACAAATATATTGACTGTACACTTCAAATAGTACTGTACCGACACAAGCCTGCTATGATTTTATTATTAGTAAGCACTAGAGACACAGAAACGTACGGTAGATATGTAAGAAAATGTATAAAAATACTCACGTGTAAATTGCTGTTTTATTGAAACAACAATAATACAATTTGCTTTGTATGTGATCCGTAATCCGTAAAGATCGAAGGTATTGAATATGAATAAAAAATTTTAGATACTTATTGCACTACTGTTAACTGCTTTTTACACAATTAAGAAACAATCTAAATTAGATTTCATACATGTCGCCTATTTATAGTATCGTATTGTAAACAAGTCATTACACGCACATATTCCTGCCGATGCATGCTGGACTTCCCGACAATGCGCGACACGCTCGCCTGCCAACACTTGCTTGTTAAGAGCTGTTGGCGGACTTGACACCTGATCGGTTATAATTTGTGAATTTATTTGGAAAATAAAGTAATCACTACAACTTTAACTCTATGTTACACAACAGATGAAACATGTACGAACGGTTTTTCAAAATTTTCTTATATTCTTTCTTTATGCTTCCACCGCCCCCTTATTTTTATTCAACGCCCCCCAATTGCACCCGAGGCTACTACTGCCCCCCTGGATCGTTCCAGCGCCCCCCAGGGGGCGGTATCGCCCACTTTGGGAACGTCTGATTTAAGTGGTTCCAAGTAATAACAGACAGAACAAAGTAAATTACCAAGCAAAATAAAACAAAAACACGCAAGTCTAAACCTAATACAGTAGGAAATTAAATGCAGGTAAATCTCGCCCTCAGAGATGTTCCAATAAGCTTCTTTGGTAGACTAGACTTCTTCCTAGTCTGGGTACAGCAATCACTTACACCCCTGTGGTTACTGTCCTTTGTTCCAGTTTCTTTCAGGCATCTCTTTGGGGTGGAGAAGCTATCTCTTGAGCCAGCTGAAGACAAAATGGAGCGGTTTCCAGGGGCTTATATAGTATTTCTCTTGTGGATGGAAACCCCTCTCTTCTCCTGTGTAAAATTCCCTCCACAAGATGGAGTTTTGCAGTCACCTGGGCAAGTCACATGTCTATGAATGATTCGGCTTTTTGCAGGCCGATGCCATTGTTTACATGTTAGTTTGAACATTCCCAGGAAAGCTTAGATGTGGATTGGCATCTTCCAAGGTCCATTGTTAACTAAGCACTCCCAATTACTTGAATAACCCCTTCACACCATGTTGACCAAATCTGCCTTATGTGCTTCCTACAGCAAACACTTTAAATTACAAGCATAGAGCCAATGCTCATAACTTCAGATATAAAAATGATACATGTATATGAATAGGATGAATACATTCAGTAGAACATAACCTTTGCAAAGGTATGTTACATGGCATATCTAGCATAAAACCTATTCCAGTTATGTCATATTTACACTCATAAGAATATTTCTATAAAGCATTATGGGGTGCAACGTCACATACATAAAGATCTTTTTTTCTGCCATAGTGTTCAAAAAACCCAAACTCTTCTTGGCTCTCCTCTTATACCTGCATGCATTTTTCAGGTGTTCCCATAGGTAAGAGTGTTCATTTTATGCTCTGTCCTTCCATCGAGACAATCCTTAGAGGGGATAGGAGAAGCGCACACAGGCTAATTAACTGAGTTTTTACAGCATAGCTCAGCACATATGGTCATCTTTTATATAAGTGTACAAACATCACACACAATCAACATTATTGTAGGTAAATATTTTATAAACCACAACTTTGGATTTGCTCATAATGGGCTGACAGCGTCTAGTGACTTTAATATGACTACACCAGTACAAGTATTCTGAAGGGTGTAAAAATAAAGGAGGCAGCAGAATTGTTTAGAGTGGTCATAACTAAAAATAAGAGAAGGAAATTTAGCAGAGGAAAACTTAGGCTAAAGATCAGGAACTTTTTGCTAATGATGAGGTTTGTTAAGCTGTAGAATAATTTTCCAAGCAAAGGGGTTGAATACCCATCCCTTGGGATGTTTAAACATGGATTGGACAAAGCGCTGAAGACTATAATGTAAAGAACAATCCAACATTGGCCAGGGAGATGGAAAAGATTACTTAATAGCTTTTTTCCATACCTAATTTCTGTGATTCTATGAAAACTTAAAAACCAAATTATTAAAAAGATGAAATGATGCAACACCATTGTTATAAACAAAAGAGAATATCCAGGAGGCGGAGGAAGAGAAGAGCATCAAATGGGTGTTAATAAATCATTGCTTCAGCTGGAAAAAGAATACTTTTAAAAGAAATTTCTACTCGAGGAAAAATGCGTGCAATTAAAAACCACTAAAAATTATTTGTAGAAGAATTAAAATAATTGATGAATGGACTCATTTAAATGCATGTTTGTCTCCTTTGTCCAATAAAATCCTATTTTTCTCTCCAAGGCCGAGGGCTATAAAGAAAATGTGGTTACTTTGGTGAGTTAGCCTCACTTGTTTTACGAGTAAGAGACTTTTGCACCATAAAATACATGATGGCAAACCTCTTGTTCTCGTAACAAAACAAGCGAGGCTATCGCCATGAATTTATGCAGTATTAGGATGATTCATAGTGATGACTGTGCAGAAGACAGAGCTTAACCTTTTTTGAAAACTGCCCCAAAGATATGATCTCACTTCATTCCTTACAAGAAATATTAACGCTTCATATTAGCAAACTGATACAACTAAACATTATACATAATAATCACTATTTCTTATTAAATTAGTTTATTTGGACCAAAATCTTCAGAAAAACTGAGGCTGTTCTAACTTTCTCTTGGGTCCAAATTGCCACTCTAACCACTCTCAGGAAGTAGAATGATAGAATAACAACTTGCATGGAAATTGCTCAGACACTGCAGTGATGAGCAGCAGAAGCATAAAACCTTAAAACCCCCTAAGATAGATAACACCATCTCTACTCCTTTTCCATGGGTCCTGCACTAAGTAGAGCTCAGATGTGCCCTAGGATCTGGCCCTGAGTCTTGGCTACTATGGTGGAAAGACCATCAGGATTTTCCTCAAAGCCCTAAAAGGTAGTGGGCACACAATGCTTTTATCTTCTACTTCCATATATCTATGAATCTCATTTCCTTAAATCCCTTCACACCCTTTAACTTGGTTTAGAGTAATAAACTAAAACTCTCTCTCTCTCTCCCTCTGTGTTTCACACACAGTTATGTTATTTAATTTCTAAATGATTTCCATTTTTGTGGTGTACACTGAGACCATTTTGGCCACAGTTAGTATATTTCAGTCAACCAGGAAAGTGCTATCACTAAAGTGAATGAGTAAATTCTCCTTAAAAGCTATGTGCTTCTCATTGGGCATGATATCCTTTATTTTAAAAAAAAAACATAATTTTCAGGATTTTTTTAAATAAAAAGTCATGATATTTGTCGCTCCAGCCAGCCCACTATTGAGAAAGACGTCTCTGAATTTTCACAGATTGGACTCCATGTATCTCCAGTGTAGTGAGGTAGGGAATTTTTAAACGTTTTGAACTAATACTTAAATAGTATTAAAAGGTGTTAAACATGTTGTGGCAGAAAAAGGATATTGACTTTTCTAATAATGTCCCATGACAAATAATTTATTATTAATTAAGACCTTGTGTGCCATGGCTTTTCCTTTTTATCTTAACTTTTAAGACAGGATGTGATCTACAGTGCACAAGCCTGCTGTGCACTAACTGGCCATGTGGACCCTGCTGCTGCACACTAAAAGTTCCATGGTGCATTTTGACGTACTGTGCTGTAGATTGACAATCTTGCCTGTGCACTAATGTCGACAAGCTCTATGACTTTTGCATTTTTTGCTATGACAAAGCTAGTTCTTTTCTCATTTTTTTGAGATGACAAGCAACCAACTCTAATTACCCCTCATGAGAAACCTGGCTTTTCAAAATACCACACAGTAATATATTTAATCTGAATGTCAAAATTGAAAGATCAAATTACAACTAAAGAGTTTTACAAAGTATAGTCTTCTAAATTTTCTCTGCTTCATTTCATCAGAGCAGGATATAAATCATGGGGATCATTTGGCATCTCTAATAAAAATATTAAAAGCTAATTAAAAGTGTTTTGATTTATCTCTTGTCTTATAGCAAGCTTGAGAATTCTGTTTCTGAAACAGACACACGCTTTAGTCTGGATTCACATTTTCTCCAAGGGATGGTCTGCACACAGATATTCATAGATTCCAAGACCAAAAGGGACCATTGTGATCATCTCATCTGACTTCCTGTAGAACACAAGCCATAGAACTTCTCCAAAATAATTCCCAGAGCAGATCTTTTAGGGAAAAAATACAAACTGATTTAAAAATTGTCAGTGATTGAGACTCTACCATGACCCTTTTAAAATTGCTCCAGTGGTTAATTACTGATTATTATATTTGTATAACTATGTTGGTTTGAGGTATGATTTTTTTTTACCCAAATAGTAATAACAGTACAACCCCTAGCATTGATGCAGTTACACCAGTATAATGGTGCCAGCTTCTTCTTCTTCTTCTTCAGTACCCACCCATCAATGACAACAGGCCCAAGGAAGTCTTTCTTCCCAGTACCAGCTTCATTCATCTTTAAACCTGGTGGTTCTATATTATCCTATTTTTAGCTCCTTGGTCTACAGTGCTTGCACAAGCTAGGCAGTCCTGACCTAACATCCAGTGACCTGCTAGCAGCTACCAAAATAGCAGCTGAATTCTGACAGGACTCCAGCCCTTGGATCTGATTGGGGGTCCCAATTGGTCCCCAGCCTCTATTTAACCCAAGCACAAGCACAGGAAGTTGTTCATGCAACTGAGTTCCCCCTGCTTGGGGCTGCTTATTGTGCAGTACCAGCTCCTCCTGCTTTCTACTAGATCTTCTGGTAACCTGACCCCACCTGCGTCCTGACATCTGATGCTCAATCTGGCCTGTCTCATACTTGGATCTCCTGGTAACCTGATCCCCTGATTCTAGGTTTTGCCCTCTGGCTTGCCTCGGATTCTGATCTCCTGGTATGTGCTCTGGCCTGATTCCTGCTCTGACTAGGTCAGACTGTCCATACTCTGGTCATGACAGTTGCCATATATGGTATCATTTTGGGGTCCACTCTTGACACATGGCCAAACAATCACAGTGGTCTTTCTTAGATCTTCTGTAACAGCATTATTTAGTGCCCTAGCTGTTGTCTTTTTGCTTCATATCTTATCTTCTGCAGTATTGAAACTCTCAGTATGTACTTCAGCCAGTTTATTTCTGCAGTCAATACCTTTCATTCATCAGTTTTGCTTGTACTCCAACATTCCGACCTACACAGCCATATCGGTATGACAATTGTCTTATATATCCTGATTTTCATTTTTATCTCAATGTCTTTGGCCTTCCAGATATTAAAGAGTTTTCCAAATGCAATAGCAGCAAGTCTGATTTGTTGTGGTTTTTTGGTCACAATTCCCGTTCTTCGATATTAGTTCATGGAGATGCACAACTTTTTCTACTCATTTTAGTTCCTTTTTCTCTGACTTTGATCTCTGGTTCTTCCTCTTGTCTTCCAATTGAGTCTGAATTTTCTGCTTTCCAGGTCTACTCTGTAAATCCGCCTTGGTTAATGGTATGAGGTCAATATCTTTTACAAACCTAAGGTTATTCACTGTCGTCCCACTTAACATGACTCTTCTGATTTCATCTCGCAGTGCTGCAGCTATTATTTCTTCCACCGCCACATTGAATAAATCTGGCAAAAATGTCTATCCTTGTCTCACTCCTACAGTCGTCCTGAATCCTTCTGTCAGCTTCTTGTCTACTCTCATCTCACTCATTGACTTGCTGTAGATGGTTTCCTGTCTGCTTGATCAATTTCTTGGGGATGCCAGACACTCTCAGGTCTCTTCATAATCGTTAATCCTTTCCACCTTCTTTGCCAAATGCTATCAAAAGCTTGTTTGAAGTCTATAAAATTATTGTAACAGGTTCAGTTATGTTCTATGTACTTCTCCAATATCTGGTCTGATATCTGGCTATAGTGCTATAAATACTTTTAATATCTGTATAACTATGTTCATGCTGGGGTGGGGTAGAGGGGAGAGTTGTATTGCTTTAATTATGTCAATATAGTTAAAGTGATACAGATTTTGTTACCTGCTGTTGGCCTGTCGTTCTCCCTCCCACCTTATCCCCTAAATCTGCCACAACCTCCTTCCTCTGCAGGTCGTTGCATCGACGGGATGAGTTGAGAACTATGTGAGTGTCAACTTTCACTTTCTCATATAAGTTTGCCCCTTCTCTGCATTTTTTTCAAAGGAAATGATATAGGCCAATATAAACAATCCAGCTGTAGTGTTATAGGAAAATCTTGGTAGTGTCACTTAAAGTTAAGATTGACCTACACTTCCCATTATAAAATCTCATTTCCAGTTGATTATAACTTTGCCAAACTTGAACTTTTTGGGCTGAAAATTTCCTTTTTTTTTCTTTCAAATATTTAGCTAAAATGTTTTGGCTGTTTCTGAGAATGAGATTGTGGGAAAATACATAATTTTGCATTTTTAAATCTTACAACCCTTTGAGCAGCTTTTGTTCCCCCATACTTTTGGAGCAGGAACTTTGAAATTTGACAAAGGGTGGCCTTTGCTGTCCCTGTGAAATTCACCCAAATTTGGCCGAGTTATAAGCTTCTGAAAAACCTCAGTGTTCAACAGAGATGTGTTAAAATTCGGCAGCTAAATTCTCTGAAGATTCCATCTGCACCGGGTGTACTCCAGTCTGCAGCAGCAGGCACTAAGCAGCATTTTCTCTGCAATTGCTGCTTGTGGAGGCCGGGGGAGGGACACTGTGGTGCCAGATACAGGAACCAGGAGCAGGGAGACTGTGTGCTCAATGTTCCCCCTGCAGGTTCCCAAAAAGTAGAGGAAGAGGAGGAAGAAGCAATCTGACTGAAATGCAGTTGATGGTGGACTGGACCCGGGAAGCATTGGGATGGGGGTGGAGGGAGAAGGTTGGGTCAGAGAGCCTTAGGAAGAAGACTAGGCCTGGGAGTTAGGATCTGGTGGGGATGGGAGAGAATACTAATGATCAGTTTAGCAAGGAGACTGAGACTGGATATAGGCAAGTTCTGGGCAAGGAAACTGGGACTGAGGGTGTGTGGAGGAGGGGCTGGGAACCAGTGGAAGAAGTGAAGAGAGATCAGATGAAGAGCCATAAGGGGGGGCAGAAGATTGGGCAGGAGACTGAAATGGGAGGAGGAGCTAGGTGGGAGGGTGGAGGTTGGGATGAGTTGATGGTGTGGGAGACACAGGACTGGCACAGGTACAGGCCAGAAGGAGCATTGGCATAAGGATAAGTCTTGGGAGGAATGGAGTTGAAGGGTCTGTGTCCACAAGAGCACAATACCTCCAGAACCTGGAATCAAAAGCAAGTTTTCTTAGTCTCCACATTCCTTTGCTGTCAGCAAATATCTGTGAAACCTACTGGCAAAGCGTGTGTTCCATCCTTCTCTAGAGTTGGTTTGTATAGAGGATGACAACCTACTACTACTATCAGTTACTTCATTAAGTGACAGAGGATGTGCTGTGGATCTAAAAGGTCCAATCCTGTTGATGATCTGTATAAGTGTCAGTATGATGGAATTTCTGTGTTTTCAGTTTGCTTTTTTAAAAACCTAGAAGAATATGGACCAAAAAACCCCTGTTAAAACAGCATAATTAAGGTTGCAAAGTCAAACACTCAAAACGTAGGAAATGCCAAAATGAAAGTTGCCTGTGGAACTTTTAATTCAGTCCCCTAGTGCACATGCATTATGATTCAGTCTTTAGTAACACAACAACATACTTTTTTTTTCAATAGGACCCTTGATTCATTCAGTGCACAGGATGGACCATGCTCTGGGGATGAATCAGGGTTGAAGGAGACTGTTGTCTGTAGGATCCCTGCTTTATTTGTTGCAGAAGTTGGAAGGTGTGAATGAGGGAGGGGATTACATGAAGGAAAAGGATGGCCTCACAATTAAACTTTAATACTGTCCTGGAGAATGGGATTCTATACCTCCCTCTGCCACAGAGTTCCTGTGTGACACTATTCAAGTCACTTAAACCAAACTTTTCACAGGGGCCCACTAATTGTGTGTTCCTCATTTTCTGAATGCCCAACTTGAGACTCTGGAATCTGATTTGCAGAAGTGCTGGGTGCTCATATCTGTAAATGAAGTTGCTGGGAGCTGTTCGTTGAACGTATACAGTGCTATATAATGCTGAGTACTCTGAAGAATCAGTCCCTAAGGGTATGTCTTCACTGCAGCTGGGAGCATACCTCCCAGCTTGGATAGCCAGACGTGCTGGCTCCGCTCAAGCTAGCATGCTAAAATTAGCAGTGTGGATGTTGCAGCACTGGCGTTGGCTTGGGCTAGCCACCTACGTAAAAACTTGCTTGACTTCTTGGGTCCAAGCTCAGGTGGCTAGCCCATGCTGCAATGTTCACACTGCTTTTTTTAACAAGCAACTTGAGCAGAGCTTATGCATGTCCAGGCTGGGAAGATGTACCCTTAGCATCTCAAATTGAACACCAAAAATTAGTGGATACTTTTGAACTTAATCTTTCTGTGCCTCTGTTGCTCAACCGTAAAATGGGGATGATATCACTTCATCTCACAGGGGTATTGTGAAAGTAGAGTTATTTAATGTTTGTGAAGCAAAGCACTCAGATACTACAGTGATGAGCACCATAGACACATACCCATGAGGAGGAAATCAATACTTCAGTCTTCAAAGTAGGGTTTGAATAGTGTACACTAGAGACTAGGGCTATAGATTGAACAACAAGGAGAAAACAAAATATTGAATAGCTGCACTTAAGTGAGCACCATCCATTCTGTGCACCACATGAGGTGAGGGTTCTGTGGCAAGAATTACACGTGATCATGTAATTAAAGACTGTATCATGGGAAACTGTATAATAAATTCTGGCATTTCCTAACTTGTGAATGCTTGACTTTGCAACCTTAATGTTCTATTTAATGGAGCTTTTTTATGTGTAATCTATCATCTATGCCATTACTGAAATGTTGAGTAAATGTAGTGCT
Source organism: Malaclemys terrapin pileata (assembly GCF_027887155.1). Classification (NCBI taxonomy): domain Eukaryota; kingdom Metazoa; phylum Chordata; order Testudines; family Emydidae; genus Malaclemys; species Malaclemys terrapin. Next base: position 113,507,151 of record NC_071507.1, on the reverse strand, counting down.
TATATTTATTAATATTAATAAATTGCATTTAGTCAACATTAGTAAAAGACCTTTGAAATCTGTGGATTAATCATTATATAAAGTGACAAGGTGGGTGAAGAAATATCGTTTATTGGACCAACTTCTGTTGGTGAGAGAGACAAGCTTTTGAGCTACACAGAGCTCTTCACGTCTGGAAAAGGTCCTCAGGGTGACAGCTAAATACAAGGTGGAGCAGATTGTTTAGTATAAGTATTTAACATATATTGTCAGAGATCATTCAAGGTGATAAAGGTTGATAAATGCAAAGTAATATAGTATAATATATATACCATACTATATTATATAAATATAATCCCAACTATACATAAAAAATCGTGGGATCTAAATTAGCTGTTACCAGTCAAGAAAGACCTTGGAATCATCATGGATAGCTCTCTGAAAACATCCGCTCAATGTTCAGTAGCAATCAAAAATGCTAACATTGTTAGGAACCATTAGGAAAGGGATTGAGAAGAAGACAGAAAAATATAATGCAACTATTTAAATCCATGGTATGATCACACTTTGCTGCATGCAGTTTTGGTTGAATAGGGAAGTGTTATGTACTCCACCTCGTAACACAAGAACTAGGAGTCACCCAATGTAATTAATAGGCAGCAGTTTTAAAACAAATAAAAGGAAATACTCTATAACACAATACGCAGTCAACCTCCAGAACTCATTGCCAGGGGGAAAAGAGGAGAGTTTAAGAAAGATTTATTTCAAATTGATCCAATAAAAGATACTACCTCACTCACCTTGTATCTCTAATATCCTGGGATCTACATGGCTACAACAACACTGCAAACATAATATAAAATGTTACTTTTATAATATGAATATCATTAGAAATTGTTTATATAGTTCAAGTTAAAGGAGGGTTTTTGTTATTTTTAAAAGTTAATTTGCTGCTTGTGAAAGTTGGCAGACAGCCTTGAGCACTAAGGTCTTCCATTTTCCTACAGAACATATAAACCAGGGCAACAGAGGTGCAAGCTTTGCCGAATGCCTCTCCCTGATTTAGAAGCACCAACTCCTCCAGGGGTCAGAGGGTAGTTCATTTTGATGTTGTCTGTCCTCTCTGCTGAGATTGCCAGGGTGCCAACAAGTACCAGTTATGGTGTTCTTTTTTTAATATGGACACACACTTGGTAGGAATGAGACCAATTCTTTAAATGGGATTTTTAGGACAGGGTGAGTGATTTAGAAAAACTTCAAGACCATCTGAACACACTTTTTGTTTAATGTGAAAATTGTGCATTCGGGTCTGGCGTATTCAACAGCAGCAGGTCACTCCATGCTCTGGGAGCTTATCCAAATAAGTTCAGGTTCTGGCTGTTACATTTGATTAACTTGAACCACCCATATCATGATGTAAGCGTCCTTATATGACAATTGCTGCCAGGAACAGCTTGTTCACCAAGAAATGAATGTAGGTAGCAACAGGAGGCAGCACTGTATGATGGATATGGCACTGAACTGGGAGCTAGGAAATCTGGATTTTATTCCTGGCTCAGCTACTGGTCTGCTCTGTGACCTTGGACAAGTCACTTCACTTCTCTGTGCCTTGGTTTCCCAAGCTGTAGCATGGGAATAATGATACTTGTCCTACTTTTGTAAAACAGTCTAAAAAGTGCTATACAAGAGATTATTACAATTATTATAGTTAAAAGAGGGCTGACAGCCTTGAAAATGGTCAGTCAAGAAGCCTGCCCCCAGAGGAAAAATCCAACTATTTCCCTATATTGTCATCCTTTTCCTGACAGCCATAATCCTTTCCCAGAGTGTGGGTTAGCTTGGGCTTCTGTCATTTTGTAATGACATCCACAGGAAAGGTATGAGTTCATCAGGTTTGGAAGATAGAAAATGAACAGTGATTTCATTAGGTTCACTCTTCACTAATCTTTTAGTGGTTAACTTTGCTGTCCTCCCTTGTCAACAAACCAGAAGGTTATCAGTTGAAGTCTAACTCAAACTCACAGCCCTTCTGGATAGAGCAATACAGTTCCAGCATTTGCTGTAATGTGGGAGCTGCCATCTTTCATAAGAGACATTAAATGCAAATCCATTCTACTTTTCTCTGGTAGAATTTAAATTTCTTCTGTGACCCATTTAATCCCAAAAGACCCCTAAGCATTTTACAAGCAATCAGTATTTAATTCTTACCACACCTCTTTAACTAATATTTTAGCAGTAGCCTCTTCATAGCTAAGGTTGCAACCATCTTCCATTCTAAAGCCCTTTCATGATTCCCCTAGAACGTTGGCTTGGGAAATTGGTTTGGCCTGAAAATTGCCATATTTATTCTGAAAACAAAGCCAAATGTTTTGGTAAAGTTTGAAGAAAATAAAACAGTTTTTGAGCTCCAGGTCATTTAAAAATTATCCTGAACTGACTTTTGCCTAACCTTTCCTTCTCTCTGTCTAGCTAAAGAATGGCTTGTTTTCTAGATGGATAAATTAGGGAACATACAAATTAAGTGACTTGTCCAAGGACCGTCACCCAGCAAGGCACCAGAAGCAGGAACAGAACCCTGTAATACTGACCATCAGTCCCCTGCTCGAATCTCTAGACAACATTGTTTTTTCTGGCATACTATGAAAAGGGTGGAGGATAACCCTAGTCACCGCCACAGTAATTGTCCTCCCAATTAAAATGAGAGCCTGAATTCTTGCTAGCATAAGTCCATTGACTTCAGTTGGCCCTGTATTTCTAATATCCATCTATTTTCACATAATAGAGAGAGAGTTTTTTTATTTCTTTTTTTCACTGGACATTTATTATTCTAACAAGTGTGTTCCTTTATCTAAGGGTACAACTAATGTGAAAGAGCTTCACTGTATTTTCTGTATTTTGATTTACAGAAAATATACCTCTTCAAATAACTGTTCTTCTGTCACGTATTCGTCTGAGAAGGATTTTCTGTAACCATGGCAGTTATTGTGTAAGAGTTGGTTATCACTGGTGAGGTTGCTATCTTTTTAGTCTTCAGCAACAGCCTTTTCAGTAAATCTTGGCTCCATTAGCACAAGGAAAGCTGTTTCTTGTCAGATTTCTTGGCTGATGCTCTCCTTGATGTGACCTCTCACTTTGGGATGTGTGAGTGACATTGAGTTATATCACATAGCATAACATAACATTGTGGGATTGCCATAGCATGACACTGCAGCAGGGATCTTTAAAAATGATGAGATTTTCTCGAATAATGAGTTAACAAGAACGATACGCCGAAACCAAATTGGGACAGGCTCTCTTCCCTGTTCTGGCTCTCTTCCCTGTTCTGGCCCCTTCGTGCTGCTGTGTGTCTGGCCAAGTGAAATTTCCCTCATCATGGGGGAGTTCACATCAGACAGACACAAAACTGGCATAGTGAGATCCTATGCCACCTTCCTACCAGTTCCAGTGTAGGGAGTGGTGCCAGAGGCAAAATGGGGCACGACTGGACTGCTACTGTGCTCCAGTTCTTTGAGACCACTGTCAGCCTGGAGCTGCTCTAACCTATATTGGGGCTGGAGCCAAGGCTGGCAGAGAATCAGGGAGCTGTAAGCAGATCCCCGATGACGTCTTCCTTCTTTGCTGTGCTGAGCAGATCTGGGTGACAGCAAAGAATCTGGCCCATTGTACCCTGGGAATGGGAATCACTTTTAAAATAATTGTATCATGGTCTAGTACTATGGGAACAGAACTAGAGGTTAGAATAGCTGGGCTCTTTTTCCAGGTTCTGCCACTGACTTATTGTTGTATGACCCTGGCCCAGTTTATCAAGCTCAGTTTCTTCATCTGTAAAAGGGTCTTTGGGAAGGCTTTATGATCTACAGATGAAAACTAATAGGTATTTTTATTATGACGGTACTTTATATGTAAAGTAGCACAGTGCCCAGACTCGTGCTGTACTTATTCCTTGACTACCAAAGGCCACATGGTCACTGCTGTACTCAGCAGTGGATGATGGGAATTGGGGTTGCCAACCCTCCAGGATTGTCCTGGAGTGGAGTCTCCAGGAATTTAAAGATTAATCTTAATTAAATATTATGTCAAGTGATAAAACCTCCAGGAATATGTCCATCCTAAATTGGCAACCCTAATGGGAATTCAGGAGGTACAAACATCAAAAACTTCAGAAGATTAGTTATACAAACCTTTGGGAGCAGTCTGCTGTGCCAAGCTTTCTCCCTTCCCTTTTGATCCTTTCCTCCCAGCACAATTCAACTCTTTTCATCCTGCCATGTTGCTCTCTTTGGGGTTGGTGGACTGTCTTTGGGGCAGCCCGCTTTCCACTTCCAGTGTGGGATCTTCTTGTATTCCCATAGTTCAAAGAAGCAGGACCCACTCCTACTTGGGCCATTTTTCTTCCTGCTTTAAAATTCAGTGGCACTCTGGAGTTCCCATCCAACATACAACTTGCAGTGCACCAAAATCTCAGAACAGGAGGATGGGAAGGAAAGAAGCAGCTTGGATGCTGTGTGGTCTTGAGAGGCAATTGTCCCATGGTGCCACTAAGGCTGAAGGCAGTCAGAGAAGTGGGTCTGTTGAAGAGGGAATGCAGCTGCGATGCAGCGGTCCAACCCCTGAAGAAAGGGACTGGAACTCATCAACACCAATCCTCAGCTGACCAAGGAGGTTGTTACAGATGTGAACTGCTCCCTCCCCTACCAGAATGCTCCCTGCCCTGTTGCCCCAAGAATGAAGAATTAACTCAGTATATTTTACTTAAGCTACATTTTAAAAGGTTGGTCAACATCTATTTACAACACATGCACTCTATTGACTATCCTATATTTCTGTGGCCCTCAGCCTTTATCAGGATTTCAGCACTCAGACTCCTGTGCCCATCTGGAATCCCATTGACATTAGTTGGATTCCCTCTTAGCAGATCCTGATGCAGGATCAAGTTCCACTCAAGCTTTTCCTCTTTTTGCTTTGAAAGCTATTAAAAAGATAGTGTGAACAGTAAGTAAAGGCTGTGTCACAAACCAAGAATGAAAGGAAACTCCCCTTAGCAGAACTGGGTAACCATATTTGCACAGAATGAAAAACCAGTAAAAATTCTGGCTTTTCTCCAGACATGTTTGTATTGTATTTCATATTGCAGAGAAGCAGGCTTCACTGTATATAAAATGATGCTAGAATGAGAGCTTTCATTTGATGATACTGAAGCTATTCATTGTACTAGGAATCAAGGTCACAATTTTCAAGTGTAGGTGCCTACATCCATATTCAGGTAATGGAATAAATGAGGTCCGATTTTCAGAGGTGCTGAGTGCCTGCAGCTCCCACTGATTTTAGTAGGAGCCCCTTCCTCCTTAAAATTTGTCCCATTAAATGAGTTGCCCAAGTGCATGTCATGAATTGGTGACGGAACTAGGAATTCAGTCCTGGAATTCTAGTCACCAGTTTTCTATTTGTGTTGTTGGAAAAATGTGGCTATTGATGGCCACAGATTGGTTACAATGGAGTGTTTCCAGCCCCCCAGAAGAGGTAGGAGTTGCCTTGTGTTACCTGCAATGAGTCCTGTGATTGAGTGGTGCAGAGCTGGTGGTTTTTGGAAACAGCCATGTCCATTCCTTCTTGGCTCTTGGAGGGAAGGTTGCTTTGACACAAGCTTTTGAACTGGGTATTCAGGAGAGGGCAACAAAGGCAAGACCCCCCCAAATTTATATATTTAAATGGCTGTCTCTCATCTCTGTCCAAGTAAAAACAAATAACAGAGCTATTGTGGGGGGTAAATCAATCTGTATAGCCATTGTACTCTGCAGTATTTATAATCATATCTGTTATAGACCTCATTCTGATTTCACTTATGACCGTTTTACACCAGTGGTAACTATTGACCTCACTGGATTTATTCCTGATTTACACTGTTGTGAGTTCAGAACTAGGCCTATGTTTTTATAAATCTCTTATTTAGAGTTGTCTCTGTTTTCTTTATTAGACACTGGACCAAATTTTTCTCTCATACATATACACAGATGGAGTTGAATTTATATGTCTGAGGTAAAAATTTGGCCCCATAACTCAGCTAATAAAGGGTACATGTCAATAGCCATATCCTCAGGGAGTGTAAAATGGCATTGCTCCACTGATTTAAATGGTTTGGCTTAGCTCAATCTCATTTGAACCATTTTATTCTGCACAGTTGATTTGGAAAGTTCACAAGAACAGGATTTTGTATGGTATCCTCAGTAGATTGTGGACTAAATCCTGCTGTCTTCATTCAGGTAAATGTCTCATTGACTTTGGTCTCCTTTCTAGGCAGCCTGGAAATTGCGTGCCATAAAAGCTACTTCTGTTTCAGTAACTTAGTAATTGTTCCTGGACCCAGCTGTTCCTAGCAATGCTCAGGAATGTGAAAAATGAAAAACAATTAGAAAAAAAAGAGGGTGACTAAATTTTTCCAAATGCCAAAAAGCACTGTGCTGGAATTCAAGTTTGGGGTCAAGATTTGGCTTCTTATGATCTGTTCTGATACTAAATCAATTTGCCCATCTCTAACCTCAATTCTATTTTAAATGAACACACACTGTATACTAGATTATTCAATGATAGGCTCTCCATTCTCTTTTGCTCATTTGAGTTTACATTAGGGGCAGAGTTTGTTTCTTTGGAATCAGTTGCTGATGCAGTCTTCTGGGCTGCAATGTTTTCTCTCTGAATCCCTCTGAAATGGACTTTAATAGATTCTAGTCCAAGATAGGAGAGGCTTGAAGAAGTGAGGCAAAGCACTGGGATGCGTTTCACAAATCTGTTGACTGCATGTCCCCGAATGTGTTCCAAGAAATTCGCATTTGGATTTCAGCAAATGAGAATTATGGCAGGGGCTATCCAACACGTTTGGAAAGTGAATTTGCTTGATACCAAGGTAAGGCTTGCCAAAGCTCAGTTTTCCAAATCATAGCTCTGGAAAATGTGAGAACCAAGAAATCAGCAGTTAGAGCTAGTTTCAGGGAAGTGCTCAGTACCCTCAACTCCCACTGAAGTCAGGGAGGGGATTGAGGGTTTTAAGTACAACAGAGGAGCTGCACAGTATCTCACAGACTAAGACCCCCTCCATAGCAATGATTCTATTGTTTTCAGGTCTCAAATTTACCTAGCAGTTTAGTGGGTCATTTTTTAACAAAACTAATCATCTGTTTTAAAAGGAATGTCTTTTTCATGGACTTTTGCATCTTATGTAACATTTAATGATAGAAATATACGGTTACATTTTATTCTCTGAATTCTGGCAAAAATCTTTCATTTTTTCAGACCTAATTGTCTCTGGCTAGACATGTTCTATATGTACCTTTAGGAGATGAAAGAACACTCCTGGACTTTGTGTTCTAGATCATGCTGTTACATGTTACATGCTGTAACTGAATTAATGCTGAATATAATCTTCCTGTTTAGAAAGGGGTTTATTTATTTGTCTTAAAACAATAGCCTTTCTCAAAAACAGCAAACAAAAACCTAACTAACTAAATTTGGGATTAGGATTAAAATGATTTAAAAATTACCATGTTTCCACATGTTCACAAGTACCCTATTTGCACAGATGCTCAGTGTAAACCTGTGAACAAATTAAGTCTGCAAATGCACGTGCATTTTTTGTCACCCTAGGTACCGACCCTGTTGAAATATCAGGCCTTATGTGTCTTCCACAGCATTTTGAGTGTATGGGCTAGCAACCAAAATCAATTGGCTTGGAATGTTTTATGTATAAACTTTAATATTACTTTACATATATTGCTTGTTTAATGGGATGCTGGTTTTAAGACTGAAGAGAAGCACAGCTTTTATTATGTCTTATTCTTTCCACTGGGTGCTATATTTTAACTCATGAAGCTTATCTACAAAAGAAAAAATTGATTGGTACAGTCTACAACTAGTCTACAACTTATTTTTAAATCAAATTTTCCATGCCAGCTTTGCATCATGTAATCTAATGTGTTCTTTCAACACTATCCATTCTTTGAGTTTGACCCAGCTGAAGTTGGTTGGCCACCAACTTTGCTGCTGTCCAAGGCCTCATCTGATGGGTTAATAAACAGACAATAAACATGCATCTCTGGCTCCTGGGTTGCTTGAATGACTTTGTACACTGGAGCCTCAGTTTGAGCAGAAAAACAAATTCTGAAATATAGTGCGTCTCCTGGATTTCTTCACCCAGCTCTGTCTGCAAATAGCAATAAATTTATGTATTTACTGTATCACTGAGGCCCATTCTAGTAAGTGTTTACTCAGTGTTTCCAAGAAAAAAAGGCAGTACAAGTGGTTACCATGACAACCACTGGCTCTGAAAAAGCATTTATAACTTTTTAAAAATCTCTTCAGATTGTTCTAATCTTAATTTATTGCTGCATGTCACAACTATACGCCGGGGTAGTATTTCTCTGAGAGAAGTTGACTTAAAATGACTTTCATAGAGAAAGTGATTGTTAAGAGAAGAGAATTCAATATCTCACAACTAGCTGACATGTATTGAGTAATGTCATTATGACTGAAGACACAAGGCAAATGGGGGCAAATTGGCTGTGGGGACACTTATCTATGGTTTTTAATTTATACATCTTAACAAAAGGCCAGATGTGGAGTCCTTTTCTATGGGCCAAATGCTTCCACCCTTCCTCATGTTGAGTAGCACTTTACTCCCTAATGGGGTAATTCTGGCTTTGCTACTAAGCCCAAGCAAAGGGTAGCATCATGTTGTTGTGCTACCCCTGTTGCTGACTGGCAGGCAGATTGTGACTCCAAGAGCAGTGTACTTCCCGTGGGGCTGCTGTGTTCCCCAGAGCTGGTTGTAGGGATATGCAAGCATGGTGGTTGCCCTGGCTGCCTGGATACTTTGGAGGGCCTGGAGGTGGCGGAAAGAGGACCTAACCCTGTCAAGGCTGTATCCCCACTTTGAACTTTAGGGTACAATGTGGGGGCCTGCATGAAGACTTCTAAGCTTAACTACCAGCTTAGCTCTGGTCCGCTGCCACCATCTCAAGCTAATTCCCTTCCCTGGGAAGCCTTGAAAAACCTTTCACCAATTCCCTGGTGAATACAGATCCAAACCCCTTGGATCTTAAAACAAGGAGAAATTAACCATCCCTCTCCTTTCTCCCACCAACTCCTGGTGAATACAGATCCAAACCCCTTGGATCTAAAAACAAGGAGAAATTAACAATTCCCCTCCTCCCACCAACTCCTGGTGAATACAGATCCAACCCCCTTGGATCTAAAAACAAGGAAAAATCAATCAGGTTCTTAAAAAGAAGGCTTTTAATTAAAGAAAAAGGTAAAAATCATCTCTGTAAAATCAGTATGGAAAATAACTTTACAGGGTAATCAAACTTAAAGAGCTCAGAGGACTCCCCTCTAGTCTTAGGTTCAAAGTACAGCAAACAAAGATAAACACTCTAGTAAAAGGTACATTTACAAGTTGAGAAAACAAAGTAAAACTAAGACGCCTTGCCTGGCTATTTACTTACAAGTTTGAAATAGGAGAGACTTGTTTAGAAAGATGTGGGCGACCTGGATTGATGTCTGGTCCCTCTCAGTCCTAAGAGCGAACGAACACCCAAACAAAGAGCACAAACAAAAGCCTTCCCCACCCCAAGATTTGAAAGTATCTTGTCCCCTTATTGGTCCTTTGGGTCAGATGCCAGCCAGGTTACCTGAGCTTCTTAACCCTTTACAGGGAAAAGGATTTTGGAGTCTCTGGCCAGGAGGGATTTTATAGTACTGTACACAGGACAGCTGTTACCCCCTTCCCTTTATAGTTATGACAAACCCAGAGGACGAAGTCACTGATGAAGAGGTGGAGTTAGATGATGATGTGGAACTCCTGCATTTGTTTTTCTTTTTCTTTTTCTTTCAGGTTATTTAAGTTACAGGGTCAATTGGGATTGTGTGTTTGGGGACTCCTTGGAGCCTTCGTTCCCTTGGTCATCCTGGATCAGCCTCAATCAGCCTTGTGATCACCCTCCCCCTGTGTGATTAACAAGGGGGCAGGGCTGACCTAGGAGGGAAGGCCTTAAAAGCCAGAGGCTAAGCAAGGGGAGCAAGCGAACAGGGGCGTTTGAGAGAGGGAGTTTTTGTGGGAAGGAGACATAATGGCTGACAGGGGTCAGGCTGGTGACTCTTGCCTATATGCTCGGGGTCTGACTGATCGCCATTTTTGGGGTCGGGAAGGAATTTTCCTCCAGGGCAGATTGGCCGAGCCTCTGGAGGTTTTTCGCCTTCCTCCGCAGCATGGGGCAGGGATCTCTAGCAGGAGGGTCTCTGCCGATTGAAGTCACCTAAAACAGGATTGGGGACTTCAACAGCAGAGTCCAGGGAAGGGGTAGGGACGGTTTTATGGCCTGCAGCATGCAGGGGGTCAGACTAGATGATCATAATGGTCCCTTCTGACCTTAAAGTCTATGAGTCTATGAGTCATAAATAAAATCGCTATGGTTTGGAAGGGCCGCATCGCCAATGCCAACACTGTTCCTTCTTCTCCACCCGCACCTGTATCCAGACAGAGAACCTAACCATGGATGCCTCTACCCAGATCCTGGTGTGGATTTGCAGAGACTGTGGCCTGCATTTCCCACTCACAAAAAGCCAGGCTGGGGGGACCATCCAGTATGAGAGGTGCCTACTGGTGGAATCTCTCAGAAGCAGGTGGGAGAACTACAGGAGGAGGTGGCTAGGCTGAAGAGAATCTGTGCCCATGAGGAATTCCTTGAAAATATTCATATGGAGACTTCCAAGGCTGAGGAGGCTATCCAGCTAGAGAGGACTGCTGTCATGCCACCGGGGGAGGAGGATAAGGCTCTGGTACAGGGAGGACTGGCTGCTGGTTACTTCTGGCAGCAGGCAGTGCTCCATGCCTACTCCCAACCCACCCACCATGGGAATGGAGAACCGTTATGCTGCCCTGGCAACGAGTGATGAGGAATCACCCCCAAAAGTTGAAGAGGAGAAGCCATGTAACCCCCAGGCTGGGAGATCGCAGCCACCACTCCCAGGAGGAAATGTAGGGTAGTGGTGGTTGGAGACTCTCTTCTGAGGGGGATGGAAGCACCCATCTGTCGCTCTGACATGGCATCCTGGGAGATATGCTGCCTGCCAGGGGCCCATATCCGAGACGTTACAGAGGAATTGTCGAGGATCATCCGGCCCTCTCACTACTGCCCCATGCTACTCAGCCATGTGGGCACTAATGATACTGTGAGGTCTGACCCTCAGCAGATCAGAAGTGACTACAGGGCTCTGGGAGTAAGGATGAGGGAGTTGGGAGTGCAGGTGGTGTTCTCTTCAGTCTTTCCAGTCAAGGTAGGGGCCTTAGCAGAGACAGATGCATCCTGGAGGTGAATGCCTGGCTGCGAGCATGGTGTCACCAGGAGGGCTTTGGCTTCCTTGACCATGGGATGCTGTTTCAGGAAGAAGGACTGCTAAGCAGAGATGGGGTCCACCTGTCGAGGAAAGGGAAGAGAATATTTGGCTATAGACTGGCTAACCTAGTGAGGAGGGTTTTAAACTAGGTTCGATGGGGGCAGGTGACCAAAGCCCACAGATAAGTCAAAAACATGGAGACCTGGGAGAAGGGTTGGAATCTGGGGGGAGCATGGGCTGTTATAGCAGAAATAAGGGAGAGACAAGACAGAACTGGGGTGGGGGGGAATCAAATCAGATGTCTGTATGCTAATGTGAGAAGTATTGGGAATAAGCAGGAAGAACTTGAAATGCTAGTAAATAAACACAACTATGACATAGTTGTCATCACTGTCAGAGTGGTTAAAAACTGGAATAAGTTGCCCGGGGAGGTTGTGGAATCTCCCTCATTGGGGATTTTTAAGAGCAGGTTGGATAAACACCTGTCAGGGATGGTCTAGATCAGTGGTTCCCAAACTTGTTCCGCTGCTTGTGCAGGGAAAACCCCTGGTGGACCGGGCCGGTTTGTTTACCTGCCATGTCTGCAGTTTCGGCCAATCGCGGCTCCCATTGGCCTGGAGCAGCAAACTGCAGCCACTGGGAGCCGCGATTGGCCAAACCTGCAGACGTGGCAGGTAAACAAACCAGCCCAGCCCGCCAGGGGCTTTCCCTGCACAAGCAGCGGAAGAAGTTTGGGAACCACTGGTCTAGATAATACTTAGTCCTGCCTTGAGTGCAGGGGACTGGACTAGATGACCTTTCGAGGTCCCTTCCAGTTCTATGATTCTAATGCATCATGGGACATTGAGCCCGGTCCCAAGTGCCCCAACTGTGGATGCGCTCAGCCGATAGAGGGAGGGAGTGTGAACATGCCATGCTGATTTTTATTATAGCGCTTTTTGAGTGTCGACATAACTTTTGTCAGAAAAACTCTGTAGTGTAGACAAGGCCCTGGTGGCAGCCGCACAGTCTGTCCTTCCCCCTGCTGCTCCTATGACTGGGGTAGCCAGCACAAGCTCAGCCACAATCTTGCTTGAAGTAGTCTTATTGAAATTAATTGGATTACTTGAGTGAGTAAGGCCAGTTGGATGTGCCTTTTTTCCCCCTCAGACTGTTTTCATTAAATATCTGTTCCAGCTCCAACATCTCCGTTCAATGACGGGAGGTTGTGTCTCATTGACAGTTGACTTCTAAGGACTTGATCCTTACTCAGGCAAGGCTCCTACTAAAGTCAATGACTGATTATGGAGTTCATAATCAGATCCTTAGCAAGGGTTATTCATTGCAAGAAGCACATTGACTTCTAAGGACATAGATCAGGCCTTGTACAACACAGGAGTTCCCTATAGGAGGCCAACCTTCACCTGATGATTGGACTGAGAAAATTAGATGAGATATAGGCAATCTTACATAATCATATATAGAAAACAAATCTAGGCAGCATGTGGAAACACCTCTTTTTGCCTATAGAAAGAGTGATCACACATTCACATCTGGATGTCAGTCAGCAGCCTGTGTTGAGCTTCATTTCCTCATCTAGGAATACAACAACATCACAGCCACTTAAAATAAAGACAAGGAGAAACAGCAAATAGGACTTGCATTAAGCAACACTGTTTTCATAAGTAGGTGTTACAGATTTAAAGAGACACCATCAAATTTCTTAGTCCCATAAATGGAACCTTTTTCATAGGAAGGAAAATCTTACATATTTCCCTACAAGACAAGACAAGACAACACATGTATCATTTTTATTTTAAAATCACTTTTATAAAGTCTGACTTAGAGCTGGTTGGAAAAATTTCCCATTTCAAAGCTTTTTGAGACAAAAGGGACAGCACAGTTGACAAAAGGTTTTTCAAAAAAAAATGTCCCTCTTTCACCCAGAGGGGTCTGTGTGCGCATACAGGGTATGTATTTATAGTGCTATATGTGCCATGTTTTTTTGTTCATTAACAAAATATTTTGTGACTAGCATTCTTGTCTCTGCCCTGGTCTTTCAGCTGCTCTCCTTGCATTTACCTGCCACACCCTGACAGCACCACAACTCACTGGGGTTGGACATATTTATCCAGGCCCCTTGACTAAAACTGAGTGGGGGTGGTGTAGGTTCCAGACACCTTTTATCTATCAGGAACATTAGAGGTTACAGGGTTCTCTCTGGTTTGAGAACATCTGTGTGAAATTACCTATACACTAGTAGTCTTAACAGAAAAAAGATTTTTTTCAATATACATAGATGATAGAATTAAAAGAACAATAACAAAAATGGTTTGCTTAACATCTCTAGATGTACGTGCCTTATAAGATAAACTAGATAAGGCATTTTAAGTTTCGTTACATAGAAAAACAAGGAAATTTACTAGCTGGCATCCCTGGAAAACAATCCCTTTCAGGAACTCTCGATTCAGCCCGGTAGCATTGGTTGCTTTCCAGAGAACAACTCTCCTCTTGCTTTGTGATCTCTCTTATCAAAGCCCCTCCTCACCACTGATCCAGGACTGCTAACCCCTGCTTTCTAATCCCATTTTCTTCAATCACTTTGTAATAGGGTAGCTGGCCCATTAAATCAAATTGGGCCCAGTACTCCTGTTCCAGTCCATCTGTGCCCTAGTTTGGTGTAATGAGGAGGGTGGGGCTGTCCCTGGGAATTATAAATGGGAGACAGCAGAGCACTGAGAGTTCAGAAGAGGTGTAGAGCTGGGATGAGACCTTCAGGGAGCGGCTACTCCTGAAGTAGCAAGTGGTGAAAGTTCTCTGGTTGAACAGTAGAGTCAGATGAGGCTGGTGAAAGCTAAAGGCAGGTTTTTTTGTGGGGAAGGGGGGTAGGTGAAGGAGGTTACCTACAAATTTCACCAGCCCAGAGAGTCACAGCAACAGAAAGCAGAGGGGGCTGAAAGTTGAGAGCAGCAGATCTTGGTCACCTGGGTGCTCTAAAATAGACTGAGCCTCCACTCCAGAATAAACAAAAGGCCCAAAGAGCCTTGCTTGCTCTCAGACCCAGAAAGCTGAAGGCTGAAGAGTGGGGAATGATGGAGGGGTGAGAACTAGAACCAAATCTGAGAATGAAGCGGCATTGGAGTGTGGTGAGAGTCGCTGGAGCTGCACTTGGTGTTGATGGACTGTTGGAAGTTGGAATTCTGGTAGAGTTGTGGAACTTCTTGTAACACATTAACCCCACAATGGGCTATTTATGTGTGGAGAGTCTGTGTGGGGTATTTCTGGGAACCACTGAAGGGGAAACCAAGGCAGATGTTCTCTGTGCTGTGGCCTGTCACTAGAGGGTGTTCCAGGAGGGACTGCCATTTGATATTATGGTGGAGAATGTGAGTAGGTGATAGGCCCCTGAGAAGAGGGGAACTGAGGCGGGGGAACGTGCTGGCAGGGACACCAGGAGGCAGTTTCTTTACAATAGAGTTTGGATTTGCTGTTTTCTTTTGGAGATGTACCTTTGGAACAATGATTAACAGCTGTCTTTCAAAGGCTTAATGGCCTACCACAGCTACTATCTTTCATAGGCCACCTTGGCTGATCAAACCTAGTTTCAGTCAGGCCTCTTGTTAATCCCCCCTATGCAATTTTCTTTTACCAAGAAATATGAATTATGGCAGGTGCCCCCCTCCCTCACCTATGATGACATTATTAAAGTCTGTATTTACAAATGATGGGCCTAGAGCCCCAAGCTTCTTCCTTCGCACACCGTTGGGCCTCCTGGTAAGTGACCAGGAACAAGTGCAGGCCCCAAGTTCTCTTGAACACAAGGGCTGCCCCCAATCTGCTAGTGTCGCCAAGGGAGTGCAGCATAGCTGGGAAAGGGGAGGACTAATGGAACTGGCTGGATGCATAGATGGGATTATATAGCACGATCCTGGTCACCTGGATGCTCTAAAATAGACTGAACTCCACTCCAGAATAAACAAAAGGCCCAAAGAGCATATACACTATGGAAGGGCATCATTTCATATTCATTTTATGGCACTTTCCATGCAACCACATTGGTGGGAAGAGTTGGCTGGAAAATCTCCATCAAAACAAAATATTAGCATGAAATAAAAACAATTTTCATGAAAAATGACTTCTGTTTTCTGATCCTCTATAGAATAGATAGATCACAAACTCTTACTCATATAAGTAGCCTTCAGTACAGCCAATTGCCTCATTGACTTTGGTGGAAGTAGATGTGTGAGTAATGGGTCAGTGGGATTGGATGCAAAGAGTTTACAAGACATTCATATGCACACTATTTAAAGCAATATTAAGTGAATATAATTCTTGTGAAAGGTGCAGATATTTCCTATTTGCGGAACAGATCTGGCTTGGGCACTGACAGGAAAAGATTTGCTGTGCCCTCGTGGGATCACCTCAACCCTGTCTTGGAGCTTCAAGCTTGAGGTAGAGAGATTATCTTTTGGGCTAAGATGGTAGCTCATTTGCCATGCCCATTCTACTCTTAGCCTCTTTACTGAGGTGGCCAACAAGTATGCCTATTAATGCAGCTCTGATGGTGGTCTTTTTGTGCTGAGGACGCCACCAAAAAGCTGTCTGATGTTAATGCATTGGTTGCTGCTGACCTGGGCTGAATTTGAACTAGAGGGTACAGATTTAAAAAAAAGTTCCATGTGCCCATTCCAGGCTTTCCAGCTGGGCATCCCCATGGTCTTCTAATTAGTATGTGAGCCAATGGGATAGTAACAGCATTTAATAAATACATTATATAAAAATATTAGCTTTTAAGAGTTGCTGCGGCCAGATTTACAGTTTAGGGAAGAAAAAGAAGAGACTGTTATTAAAATACCCTCAGAGCTTTTAAACTTCTATTCCCCAAATGAAAATCAATTATAAGGATCGTGGAAAATGTTTCAGTCCCTTTCTTGTACAATAATCTAATCCTGAAGACCGCTCTTTGATTCCCTTCTGTAATATTTTGGGTTTTTTCTTCTTCTTGTTTTATTTTACTTCTTCCCACAGCTAGCTTCAAATGACCTCAAGAACACAGGGCAGCTAAAAGATTGCTTAAACTTCTTAATACTTTTAATCCTTACTTGTTATAATTTGATTACTGAGACAGATTTTCTCTGTGGGCCTCGTATTAAATCACTTTCAAGTTGAAACAAACCAGAAATCCTTTTAACTTAACAGAGCTAGTATTCAGTACAAGCTAGTCAGATGTAGCACAAAGACTGTAGCATGTTGCATCGTATTCTTCCTGGTTTTTAAATAAAAAGCAGACACCAATCAAACCTACATGTGAATTTACCTTCATAGTGTAATTTATTTACCATGATTGTATTTTGCAAGTATATTAAAATATTGATAGGGATAGTGGTAGTTTGTGGAGGGTTTGATATATTTGCTAATAATGCACTGGTTTTGGTTATATCTTGCCTATTGTGACAAAAGAGCATGTTCCTAAAATGTTCAGCATTCAGTGAACTCATTTTTTGCACCAATGAAATATATTTCCTATTCCTCTAGGACAGCAGTACTATTGAGTGCACAGCATCATGTAAAAATGATGGATTTCTTATCCACGAGGGTGAAAAACGATAAAACAGCATCATCTGGAATTCAGCAATAATAGAAGAACTTTTTGTGAAATCAGGTATTTTGTCACTGTGAAACATAAGTGTTTCTCGTGGAAATTCATGCAGAAACTTTAACATGGAAAACTGTCTGAGACTGTGCATTCTGCCCATCCAGTCTCTGATCGATAACAACAATGGGCAAACCCATCTTGCTTACCTCTGTAGCCACTCAAGTATTGTGGGCTTGAAAAGTTCAGCTCAAACTCAAACCTCACTGGGTTTCCATTCGGCTAAAGAAAGAGTGAGGGGTAAAAAGGTCTCAAAGAGGAAAAAAACAATGAAAAATCAAGGGGAAAACAAAAACTTAATTGTTCAATTTCTGGGGAAGGGCAATGTCATAAATTTCGGGGGGGGGGGCATTGCAGGGGGAGAAGGGAATTAATCCAGTAGATTAGCAATAATTTATCAATATGAAGGCATGTGACCCCTTTGCCCTGCCCATTCATCCCGTTGGCTTGCCTAGTGTCTGTCCACTCTTCCAGGCCCGGACTGCAGAAGGAGGATCAGCCTGCTACTTTTAGCTGAAGCTCTAAAGTTCAGGCTGTATCTCTGCTGTTTAAAATCTGTTTGGAGAGAACATATTAAAAATTGGCATTCAAAATGTCTTCTCCATTTGAGGAGCCTTCAAAAATGTGAAAAAAAGAATCAGTGTTTGATGGTAACCTGTGAGTTTTGTAATAATAAATATCAAGAACTTAATCAAGGTCCCTAAACATACAAACAAATGGCCTTAAGGTCATATGTATCCCCAGACAGAGGTGATGACAACACTAATACCAAAGATCCTGTCCTATAGTGGCATCTCTGTGGGCACGATACACTAAAGCAAGTGTGCACAGTACAGCACTGGATTTAGACCCAAATCCTGTATGCTCTGTGCAAGTCGGCCTTTGTTCCTCTGCAGAACATTATTGACTTTAATGGAACTCTGTGTTGGTGCAAGGATCTGCCCAAGCTAACCACCTTGTTGGGTTGAGGCTATAGGTGTTAATGATGTTGTCTACGGTTGCTGGAGAACCAGAGACCTCTGAGGACCTGAACTCCAGTCTGGGTGGGAGAAAAGCCCTTTCACCTTTAAAATACGTTATTAGAAATAGGCCCAAACCAAACCCCTTGACCTAAAACCTTTGAACTTTAGGGATGGTCGAATCCAGATTCAGTCTTTAATGATATTTATATTTCATCGATGATTAGGAATCTCAAACCATTTAAAAATAGTGATATGTTTTTAAAAGATATTTCCATTCAGATACAAGTTATATGAGCACAATAACAACAAAATCTTAGTATATGGCAAACTTCTCTCTTGCATTCCTATAACTTAAAAGGAGCCAAATACATCCCTTTGAAAATTTGCAAAAGTAAAAATTGTTTCCAGGTTGAAAGCTTTTATGCCAAGTTTAATCTGCAACCTAAAACTTTAAAATAAAGATTTATAATGAAAATGACAATCCCTTAAATTTAATAGCATTAGCGGGTGTTGCTGTAATTTATGCAATAGGTTTAAGTTTTGGCAGGCTTCAAGGTGTCAGTGATTGGAAAACCAGATGATGGATTAACCGGCTGACATATGTTTATAGACCCAATTTTGCAGTCATTTCATATGCAAAACTCCCACTAAAGTCAATGGGAATCTTATCTGGATAGAGAGACAGAGGATAGTGCTTTATATTACATATTAGAGCAAGGGAATCTACCTTATGATTCATTTAATTCATTGGATTTGGTATGTGTATTTACAAGCCAGGATATCAAATTATTTTACCAAATATTTTTATTACTGTAATATATTTCACTTGATTCCTGGGTGCTAAAATTAAATTAGAGGCCTGATTTTCCACTGCCTTGCCCTTTCGTCACCTTTTACACCTTTTAGTAAAATGCTATTAGATTGGTATGGTGGCATTTTACACCCACTTAGAACTGCTATAAGTTGTGACACAATGGAAGACAAAGAAAATCAGGCCCAGAATCTGGAGTACATGAAGGAGACTGCGAGTATGTCTACACTGCAATATAAGCTTGAGCTTGAGCTGGGCTCAAGGCAAACCCCCCTTGTGTCCACATTGCAAGTATGCTAACTCATGGCTTGAATCCAGGGTCCCAGGACTTGCAGGGCTGGAGGGTCTGAGCTCAGGTGAAGGTGGAACCAAGGGTCCGATCCCTATTGCTCTGCAGTATAGTCATGGCTCCAGCTTGGGAGTCAACCAATTGTATCCCAGAGTTCCTTGAGGCAACTTTTAGTCCTCTCTATGCCAGCAATCTGCAATCCACTCTATTTCAAACTGAAGCGACCCCCTTTTTTTGCGGACGGCAGAAGCTCAGGTCAGCATTAACCCATTGTCTTCTGATCTCCAGTCTGCAAGCACACTACCAGACAGCCTCCAGGGTTTGCAATGGAGACTGATCCTATCAAGCCTTTTGCGAAGTGAGGTGCTTCCTGATCAGGCAAGCACAGCCAGATTTGGTGAACCTGTGGTGTGAGGCCAGTAAAATTGTGGACTTCAGCAAAAGCACCAGCAGTGACCATGCATACCAGCAAATAGCTAAAAAGATGGCAGCTCTGCCGATTTTCTGGACAGGCGATCAGTGCAGGGAGTGAAGTGGGTGGCTAAAGAGCGAATACATGAAGACTTGGGATAAGAATCGCACCTCAGGCAACTGCCCAGCACAAGCTAACTGTGCTTCATGATGCCCTGGTGAGCCATGATGGGACACTGCTGGCCTCTGAATCCAGCATGGGGACTGATTGCAGCCAGCAGCAGGCTCCCAGCCAGGATCATGAAGTGACTCTTTTAATGTAACCAGTCCCAGAGCCAGCGGTGGATCAGGATAAACAGCAGATTCTGGGTCCCTACTCAGAAGAGTTGTCTGGGCCCCCCACCCCCAAGGAACAGCCTGCTGCTGAGCCTGCAGAGAAACCAGTGGAGACAGAAAGTGCTCTAGAGCCCGGTAAGTGTGTGATTCAAATTAAAAGTTTGTGATTACATTAATGGGAAGGATTTCAGCTTTAAGAAGCAGTGCAAAAATGGTAAGTCTTGGCTACCAGCGTTTGGCCACTAATTGCAGATTGTATCACAGCGTTTATGTCCTCCCTGCCCCCCCCCAGTTATAGTTCAAAACTGCGACTTGGAATTTCAAACTTTCATACATAGCTGTAAAGGTTATTTTAACTGTTAAGTCACAGAGTTTTGCTACAGTCGTTTTTGTTTTCCTTGCAGTAAGTAGAAATTTGCCAGTGTGCAATCACTCCTCCTGGGTCTATGCAGCTGCCTGTAAAGAGTGAACTGACTGTGTGTGTTTGGGAAACGGTATTCTATATTTCCGAATCTAGTCCATTTCAGTTAGAGGTAATCCATCCAGGAGTGGAGTAAAGTTGAAGATTTCACAGAGTTCTGCATGCAGCAGTAATAGGGAGAGCCATGTGTGAGCTAACACAGCATCATGTCAGTTCCCTCATGGATTCTGACCCAATCCCGACTGCTGATAGCTGCAAACATTTCCTAAAGCAGGAACTCCAGATAGTTTGTCACTTTGCAGGGAAGAATGTATTTTACAGTCGTGGTCCCCTCCTCCCCCCGTTAGATGACTAGTCCACTCCACTCACAAATGTGCTGTTCAGTCATTATTCATTTGAATATTTCTGCTGTGTCCACTGCAGGTTTCCACCCAGCAGCTGGAATAACAGCTCTCTGCCACGAGGGCACCATAAGAACTGTTATGTCTTCCAAAATATGAAAGGCCTGAAATGACAGAAAAAAGTCTTTTTGCAATGAGGGTGCTATACACACCCACATGCCCCTCCCCCCATATGGCCCCCTTCCTGAAGAACAGCAGGCAGTATAGATTGAGGGTTCTGAAACAGGACACGAAACAGGGGGTAGCTTTGTCGAGGACCCTCACACTGCCTGCTGTTCTTCAGGCACTCGATCACTGGCTCAAAGTGCCATCATGGACTGTTCCAAAAGGAAGTGATGTAGTTATGGTCAATGTTCTTGAGAGGGCAGACCAGCAGGTCCAGTACCAGAGAAAGAGGGATGAAAGACTGGAACAATGGCATGCCGACAGGCGGGTGAAGAGGCTGAGGCTCGCTGCCCAGGTGTAGGAGAGTATTTCAGCAAGGGAGCTAGCACTTGCAAAGCAGTTCCTGGAACAGGAATGGTGGCAGTGATCAGAGGGGGTTTGTGTTGGGTACTATTTCTTGCTTCTTCTTTTGGGGTGTGTGGTTTTGTAATGGCAGCTGGCCTGCCCAGGACTGTGTGGGTGGTTTACTGTTTTAAGACCTGTTTACACATAAAGCATGTTATTTTTTCAAGACAGTTTATTCTTGTCAGTGCATCACATCATTCAATCACTTGAGATAATAAAGTTAAAAACCTGGTAAGGAGTAATTAAGCATCACAGAGCAAACAGTATCCCTCTAGTTACCTAGGGACAACAATTCAATTTTCAATAAATTCCATCTGTACAGCCATTGTGCCGCCCTACCTCTCCCTCTTCCATGCCATGCCAGGGTACTCCTCTGCCTCCTCCTCCTGCAGATCCATCAGGAAATCTCTCAGGCATGTTTGGTGGGACAGAAAATGTTGCCTAAATGTCCACCAGTGCCGGCAGATGCTCTGCCAGTTTCCTGACACAGGAGTGAGAGTGAAAGCAAGAGAAATTCATAAAAAAGTGCCTCTTCCATGTTGCTACCTTTGGTAGCTGGGAGCGTACAGACCAAATGACTGCTTGGCAGGCTGTGTTGGCAGGCAGTTCAAACTTCCTGTAATGTGAAGGGTGGGCAGTAGAATTTTCCCACAATGCACCATGTTCCTAGGGCTAGAGTAGCACATTGTGGGGGGAGGGAGGGAATGCTAGGCACTCTGGGATATTGTTACTTTGACTCGGGTCAGTGCACTGCAGTGTGGGATGCCCAAGCCCTAGATTTGAGCACGGATCAGAAAATTCTTAACCTAGTATTAAAATGCAATGTAGATGCTCAAGCCCAGGGTTCCCTGACACAGATCAGATGACTTGAGTCCCACTACCCCATGGCTTACATTGCCGTGTAGACATGCGATGGTGGCAGACCAGGTGTTAGCTCATGCCAAGGCCCCTAGGCCTCACTGAAGACTGACAAATGCATAGCAGTCTGGCTCACCTGTGCATTAGTACTGATAAATAGTTATTAGATTTATAGCGATGTGTTTAGTGTTTGGATTTTATGAAATGCTTGTGAGTTGCGGCATGCATTAATCTCACTTATAATATCTGTAGCCATGTTATAAGGTAATATTTAAGTGTTTGCTTTGTTACTGTATAAGTGTTTGCTATGAAGCCAGAGACAAAGAAACCGGAATCTGGGGAGGACAATATTTCTAAGCATAAGCAAGGTATCCCCAAACTGCTTAGCTTGGCTTGTCCGCAAAGGACATATAGAGCTTGCACACTACAACAGCTTCTCTTAGTTTTTGGAACCTAAGACTGTAACTCACTTGCGTGTATATGTTTACCCACTTTAACCTTGTAAATAACTCTAATTTCTTTTTCCTAGTTAATAAGCCTCTAGTTTGTTTATTACAGGATTGGCTACCAGCATTGTCTTTGGTGAGAGTTCTAAGGTACAATTGACCTTGGGTAAGTGACTGATCCTTTGGGACTGGGAGTAACCTGAATATTGTTGGGGTTTTTGGTGTGAGGGATTATCTATCACAAAGGCAGGTTTACCTGAATGGCAAGATAGACTAGAATGCCCAAGGGGACTTCTGTGACTATCTGTTAAGGCTGTTATAATGCTTGAGGAGTTCACACTTGATGGTTGGTGAAATATAATTACAGAACATACAACCTGTTTGGGGTTTGTGCCCTGGTTTGTGGCAGTCTGCCCTGAGGTTGGTAGGGACCACTTCAAACAGTGTGGGCCACTTCAAACAGCATGACAGAGAGAAAGAGCCACATCCTCAGCTGGTGTAAATTGGTGTAGCTCCATTCATTTCAATGGGGCTATGCTGATTTACATCTAATGAGAATCTCCACCAGTGGTGGGCAACCTGCGGCCCATCAGGGTAATCCACAGGCCGCGAGATAGTTTGTTTACATTGACCGTCCACAGGCATGGCCGCCCGCAGCTCCCAATGGCTGCAGTTCACTGTTCCTGGCCAACTGGAGTTGCGGGTGGCCATGCCTGTGGATGGTCAATGTAAATAAACTATCTCGTGGCCCACCAGTGGATTGCCCTGATGGGCCGCAGGTTGCCCACCACTGATCTAGACCTTAAAGTGAAAGATTATTATTTCTTTGTTTGCAGTAGTGCCTAGAAGTCCCTCCTATTGATTTCAGTGGAGCTAGGATTCCCTCTCCTCCCTCATCATTCTCCCAACCCTACAGATTTTCATAGGGTACTAAATTGATGTTAATTTCAGCTCTGATTTATACACACAACGTAAATGTAAAGGTGATTCATTTCACAGACACTTTTTAAATAATGGGATTCTTTCAGCTTGACTGGAAGCTGGATTTATGCTGGGCTCTTGTGCTGTAAGATCATAGTTTCTAGGAGTTTGATGTCAGAGGGGACCATTAGATCATCTAGTCTGACCTAATGTAACACAGGCCATTGCATTTCACCCAGTTACCCCTGTACTGAGCCCAATAACTAGTAAGTCTGACTAAAGCATAACATGTGTTTGGCCTAACATATCTTTCAGAAAGGCATCTAGGCTTGATTTGAAGATGTCACAATATGGAGAATCCACATTTCCCTTGGTTATTTGTTCCAAAGGTTAGTCACTCTCACTGTTAAAAATTTGTGCCTAATTTCTAATTTGAAATTATCTGGAATCAGATTCCAGCCATTGGTTCTTGTTATGCCATTCTCTGCTGGATTAAAGAGCCATTTAGGACCAGGTATTTCTTCCACATGATGGTATTTATATACTATAATCCAAGTTACCTTTCAATCTTCTTTTTGGTAAAAGAAACAGATTGGACTCTTAAAATCTCTCACTGTAAGGCATTTTTTCTAGCCTTCAAATATTTTTTGTCACTCTTTTCTGCACCATCTCCAATTTTTCAACATCCTTTTTAGAACCCAGAACTCAATACAGTATTCTAGTATCTATCTTACCAATGTCATATACAAGGATACTACAGTCACCTGTCTGCTCCTTCTCACTCGCATTAGCCTTGGTAGGCACAGCATTGCACTGGGAGCTCAAGTTGAGTTGCTTCTCTGCAATGACTCATAAATCCTTTTCAGAATCACTTGCTTTCCAGGATACAGCCCCCCAACTCTGAGGGTATGGGCTGTATTCTTTGTTCCTAGAGGTATAATTTTATATTTTGCTGTATTAAAGCACATTTTGTTTGAGTGGGCCTAGGTTACCAAGTGATCCATATTGCTTTGTCTGACTGTCCTGGTCTCATCATTATTTACCACTCTGCGTCATCTGCAGATTTTATCAGCAGTGATTTTATATTTACTTCCATAGCGCTGATGAAAATGTTGAATAGCATGAGGCCTAGAAGTGATCCCTGCAGAACTCCACTAGATACACCTCCATTTGATGATGATTCCCCACTGACCACTATTTTTTTAGATCTGTCAGCCAGTTTTTAATCCATTTAACGCTGTGTTTTATTGGGATTATATAGATATAATGCTACGAGGATTTCTGTAGAAATCTCTCCAGAAACATTTGTATTATTTCAATTTTTATAAAATTGGAAAAAGAACATTTCTAATTATGGCCAGTGTGATACTGCAATAGAGTTAGGGATCAACATTTTGTTAAGGCATCATTTACTATTACTTTGATAGGATCTTGGTCATTAGAAGTGGAAAAAACTGGTTAGCTCATCCACTCCTGCCAGGGCCGGCTCTGGCTTTTTTGCCGCCCCAGGCAAAAAAGCCTCCCGCCGCCCCCTCCCCCCCCCCAGTGCGGCAGGGGACGGCGCCGAGCCCGGCCGCGGGCCGCTCTCCCCAACCGGCTGGAATGCCGGGGGGAGGGAGGTGAGCCTGCCGCGGCTCCGCTGGCGGCGGGAGCCCCGGGAGGAGGGCGGAGAGCCCGGCTGGGGCTCCGCTCTCTTCCCGGCGGCCAGAGCGCTGGGAGGAGGGCGGAGAGCCCAGCCGGGGCTCCGCTCTCCCCGGCGGCCAGAGCGCCGGGGGGAGGGCAGCGAGCAGGCCGGGGCTCCACTCCCTCCGGTGGCCAGAGTGCTGAGAGGAGGGCGGCGAGCCCACTGAGGCTCCGCTACCCCCCGGGGCCGGAGCCAGAGCGCTGCGCTGCGCCGCCCCCCTCCAGGTGCCGCCCCAAGCACAAGCTTGGTGGGCTGGTGCCTGGAGCCGGCCCTGACCCCTGCTATCTGCATGTGCATGTACATATATATTACTCTGATACCATACACTAATTCCTGTAGATATTTTATCTCAGTGAGTTGCTTTTAAAAGAAGTGCATATGTTATAAAGAGCAGGATGCTGTTGCTAACCTTTGCCCTTACACATGCTACACCGGGGTAGGCAACCTGTGGCACGTGTGCCGAAGGCGGCATGCAAGCTGATTTTCAGTGACACTCACACTGCCTAGGTCCTGGCCACTGGTCCGGGGGGCTATGCATTTTAATTAAATTTTAAATGAAGCTTCTTAAACATTTAAAAAACCTTATTTACTTTACATACAACAATAGTTTTGTTATATGTTATAGACTTATAGAAAGAGACCTTCTAAACACATTAAAATGTATTTCTGGCACGCGAAACCTTAAATTAGAGTGAATAAATGAAGACTCGGCACACCGCTTCTGAAAGGTTGCCGACCCCTGTGCTACACAATATAATCATGAGCTTTTAAAGATGTACAAGTTATTCAGATATAATCCCTACTTTGACTAAATTCTACTAACAGTTTCTCATCTATGTAGAAAAACTGGGAGTTTATGGGTCTAGATAATGTAACAGTTTTATTTAAAGCTGCTGGGTTTTTGAGACAGGACTAATAAAATCTTCATGTTTACTTGTAGAAATCTGTAAATGCCACCCTAGATTATGACTCAGAGGTGATTAGACAGAATTAACAGGCTAGTCCAAAGAAAACTTGAGACCAGAAGATCTAAAGGATACTTTTTCACACATGATTTGAATTATTGCGAAACTTTAGCTTCAGAGAGAGAAAGAGAGAGAGATCTTTCTGGTAGATGCAAATTCTGGGCAAAAGGGTATAATTACTAAGCGAGCTACTGATGTGGCACCTCTTTATGATGTCCCCTGTGTTTACCCATTAGAGCTTTGTGAATTGTTCACAACTCCATCTGCAACTAGGTGAAATTCACTGTCCGTTTTGCTTCAAACTAGAATCCCAGTCCTTATTTCTCAAAATAGTTCTCTAAGCTTTCAAGTTGGCCTATGTTCTGGCTGGAATGAACCAGGGCAAATTTATGGTTATGCGTGAAAGAAACTACTTGGTTTCAGTATACTGAGTTTTTATTAGAGATTCTAAATTAATTCAAATACAGAACTGAAAACTAGAGCTGGTCAAAAACCATGTCAACTTTTTTTTTCCATTTTTTTTTTCAAAAGAAATGAAAATCTGAGAACTGAAATGTTTTTGGAGAGGAGTTTTGACAACCTCCCCACATTTTTTTTTAATGAGAATGAAGAATGTTCACATTGAAATTTTCTTGAGATTTTTTTCATGTGGGGAAAAATCATTTCCTGAGCAGCAGTAATCAGAGTGAAGTTCTAGAGACTGGGATGGAGGTGAACCCATAATGACGGAGACGGATGATAGTAATTTACATAAAGCAGAGTAAATTGAAACTTGCAGGTTCCTTGCAGCTCTAAAGTGCCCTGCTGTAACAAAATTCTAATACCATTCTTAGAAACAAAGAAACAAAGTGCTGCTAGACTATAAATATGACAAGTTTTTAATGGAAATGATGTAGACATTATAGTGTAGTTGACAGAATATGTGTTTTAATTGTAGTTTGCTTTCAGCATCTGAATGGTTAGTATATTTTTACTATAGTAACTAGTGTGGCCAGAGTACCAAAGAACTTGATAGATTTTAAGGCTAAAAAGGATGATCTAGTCTGACTTCCAATATATCACAGAGTATTACATTTCACCCAATGACCTCAGTATTGAGCCCAATAACTTGTGTTTGACAAAAGCATCACTTCTATTTGGCTAATGTATACATTCCAGAAACCTGTCCAGTCTTGATTTGAAGACATCAAGAGATGGAGAATCCACTACTTTTTTTGGTAGTTTGTTCAATGGCCAATCACCGTCACTGTTAAACATTTGTGCTTTATTGATGATTTGAATTTGTCTGGCTTCAGCTTCCAGCTGGTCGTGCTTGCTATGCTTTTCTCTGATAGATTAAAGCGAGATCGTGAATGATAGTGTTTTTCATAATTTGCCATCCTAGTTTTCCAAGCCTGTTGGGCATTTTCTTCCTTCAAGTCCCTCTTAAAAGCAGAGACCATCTTCTTGTTCTGTGTTAGCACAATGGGATTCGGGTCCATGGCTAGGGCTCCTAGATGCTACAGTATGACGAATAAAAATAAATAAATGAGTTCATAATTAAATCAAAACAGCAACATAAACTCTACCAAGGCCCCAATCCTGCAAAGACTTACATATATGTTTAACTTTACTTACTGAAAGTAGTCCTTGTGACATCTGGGGAACAATTCCCAGTGTGTAAAATTAAACACTTGTATAATCCGGGCCTACTTGGCCATGTTGCTATACCCAGCCCCATAGCCAGCAATGCCAACCACTAGCACTTGTCCAGCTCTCCAACATATGCTTGTATGGATGGAATGCTCTTGCTGAATAGCTGCACTATGTTCTCCTTTAAATTGCCCTTCTCCCATGATAACTACAAGAAACTAGCCAATGACTAATGGCTACACTGAGGGGCAGTTAGGGATTCTAGTAGTTTATGTTTATAGAACAATGCTCATGCAGAATATTAATCGAATGTATGTTTTTATACCTCTCCCCCACCCTTCATTTGTTGTTCTTTGATTATGAGTTTTCAGGTCAGGGACTGTATAGGGAGAGCACCCTGCACATTACTAGTTGTCTGTTACCACCACCAGATAATATCATCATAACAACATAAGCATAAAGTGGATGTATGTGTGAGGAATTGTAAGGTCCTGTCTGACTTATGTCCAGCTTTATAGCTGGAATAAGAGGAGTTCATATTAAACACCAGCGCTTTATGAGATTTCTTCTGTTTCCCTTCTCAGAAGTAGTCAAACTTTATACAAATAATTGGTGGACTTCAAACAAATACATGCTTCTCTGAACTTATGCAGACAGGAAAGACAGATATTTTCTGTCTTGCCTATCCACATATTTTCTGTGAAGCTAGAGAGACACGATTATGACCAGAGACTAGTGGCACACGTACATGCAATACATGATAAAATTTCCCTTCCACTCCAAATAGCTTTGAAAGTAATCTCAGATGGAAGATGGAAGAACAGAAAGGCAGTCTGCTCTGTACAATGTCTCCTTTAGCCATTCACTGCTGCTACTGTAGTTGGGACAATCCCTAAACTACTTTATGCTGATTAGAAGAGTCTGAGTAGCTGACTGCACCACTTTGAGCTTTCCCCAGTACAGGCCTTTGTGTCTTTTCATTGTACGCTCATTGTCTGTATTAAACCTCAGATATGTTTGTGCTCATAGAACCCTCACAGGACCTGAAGGATTGGGTGGGGGCAGATGGCTATTTCCTCCTCTAAGCAGTAAGGGACACTATGTGATACACATTCCAGATTTAACACTGAGAAGGGGGTGGGGGAATCCATGTCCTGGCATGTTTTTGAAAGCAATGGGTTATATTTGTCCATTCAGTTCCTCACATGTTTTCCTTCTATGCCATATAATCTTCAGCATGTTACATGAAAACACTATAATTTGTAGGGCATCTTCCAGGCTCCACTGTTTCCCACCCATTCATCATCCCCTTTTTAGAAACAACCTCATGGGAAAATGTACTGATGTTTTCTCTTAAGTTGCACAACCCCTTAATACATAGTTTGAAATGTCTTGGACAATCAGGCAGTTTTCTTATGACCCACCATTTGCCTCCCACTGTGCATGGAGATTATGGGTGAGAGAAGTGCCCCAGGTTGGTACTTTTGCTAGATGCAGGATTAGATAGACACTTCTTCTCATTCAAGTGCTAATTTTAATAAAGCCAAATCACATCTTTTTAAAAATCATTGTAGTGTTTATTTGCAAAGAGAAGGTAGAACGCTCCTCTGCTTTCAAGTTTTTCTTTCAAGGGCAAGGCATAGGACCAGAAGTCAGGAAATCTGAGTTCTATTCCCAGATAGGCCCAGATTTTGAATTACCTAAATTTGTGGGTCTCAATTTGTAGGTGCCCATCTTGAGAAATCCAAAAATGAGGCCAAGAAGGGCTCAGGACTGGCAACTCTTATTGACTTCAGTTGTACTTGTGGGTACTTCTGAAAACACAGCCCAGGTTGTCTCAATCCTGGGCACCCCAAATTAATGGACATTTTGTAAAATTTAGGCATTAACATCCCGTGCCTCAGTTTTCTCATCTGTAGGAATAATATTCACCTTCCTCACAGGAGTGGTGTGAGGCCAAATTCATTAGCGTTTTTGCAGTGATTGAAGATCCTCAAGAGGTACTATCAAAGAACAAAGTATTACTATGTAAACACTGAAGTTAGAGGGAAGGAAATTCACCATTCCCATTGGTGAACAAGAGAAAGAGCAGCCCAGAGCTGCTTCTGAACTCCAAAAAGACAGAAGCTCATAGGGGAAGGATCTCTCTGCTGCCATCTCTTGATGGGCAGGGAAGGCAATAGAATGAGCCAGGCCTTGCTTGCCTTGTTACCTTCCATTTCTGTGTGAACATTTGGGCCATTTTGGCTAAAATTCATTGTTTTATGTGTAGGGGTAATGAAATGTTATTATCTTTGTGTGACTAAAAGGCAAAGGAACTGTACTTAATATGCTGTGGGTGAGGGGTCACCATAAGCAAACCTTGGTCTTGCACTGCTGGATAGTGGAACATGGCCACAAAAGAAAAAGGGACTCTGACTTTCTGGCAAGGAGTTTGTCCCGGGTAGTAGGGACTCTGCTCAAGAATCCTCTGTGCTATTAGTTCCTATCCACTGAAGACTTTACAAAGTGGTACCAGCAAGGCGGCTGTTCATTGAAACTTCAGAAAGTTGCTAGAGCTGACTGAGCTCTGCTGAAGCCTCCCTCTCTTGTTCCCCCAAACC
The DNA here is from genome assembly GCF_027887155.1 of Malaclemys terrapin pileata. NCBI lineage: Eukaryota > Metazoa > Chordata > Testudines > Emydidae > Malaclemys > Malaclemys terrapin. Next base: position 113,476,905 of record NC_071507.1, on the reverse strand, counting down.
AGCACCAACCAAGCTGAAATCACTCTAGCTGGGTTAGATGGTAGAGCCTCAGGGCTAGACCAGGCAGCACTTACCCTAGGCGCAGGAGATGGACCTGTCTGAGTGTCTCCTGGACTTGACTTCACTAAGAACAGACAATGAATGGTGAGTGGGGTATAGTGGAAGGGGGAGGGAGAAAGTGACTGTTGAGAGGATGTTGATTTATTGAATGTTCACACAAACGGGTGAGGAGTTGAATTAAAGGACTATTGCTGAAGTTACTGTCAGGGCAGGTGTTGTATTTATTATTTGTAGAAGTATATTGTTGCTGTGTTTTCCCAAGTTTAGTGCTATTGAAAGATTTTAGGGCACATAAAGTAGCAGTGTATACTTTGGCAAGCCCATCTATGGCAGTGGAGATGTTCCAGGTTAGGGGGGAAATGAAAGGTTCAGACTCCAGCCTTTAAGTGAAAGGTGACTATTTGATGCCATGCAAGCACAGGTGAGAATCATAGAATAACAGGGTTGGAAGGGACCTCAGGAAGTCATCTAGTCCAACCCCCTGCTCAAAGCAGGACCAATCCCCAGACAGATTTTTGCCCCAGATACCTAAATGGCCCCCTCAAGGATTGAACTCACAACCCTGGGTTTAGCAAGCCAATGCTCAAACCACTGAGCTATCCCTCCCCCCCCCATTTTTTTTTTGTTTTTTGTTTGTTTTAGATATACCTGTCTTAGGGCAGGTCTTCACTACAGGGGAGGGGTCGATTTAAGATACGCAAATTCAGCTACGCGAATAGCTTACCCCGCTGTAGGGACGGCGGCAAAATCGACCTCTGCGGCTTCCTGTCGACGGCGCTTACTCCCACCTCCACTGGTGGAGTAAGAGCATCGATTCGGGGATCGATTGTCCCATCGGGACGCGATAAATCGATCCCCGAGAGGTCGATTTCTACCCGCCGATTCAGGTGGGTAGTGTAGACCTAGCCTCAGAGAACTGGAAGGGACCTTGAACGGCCATTGAGTTGAGTCCAGTCCCCTGCCTTCACAGCAGGACCTAGTACTGTCCCTGACAGATTTTTGCCCCGATCCCTAAATGGCTCCCTTAAAGATTGAACTCACAACCCTGGGTTTAGCAGGCCAATGCTCAAACAAGACACCTGGGTATTAATTACAAACCCATTCGAAAACTCAGCTCAAAAGTGTCAATTCAAGCAACTCTGGAGAGACTCTCACTTGCAAGGCCTGTTGTAGGAGCAGCAGTGATCTTTATGCTCTGTATAACCTGTATGTTCATGTTACACCTTCCCCTCCCCTTTGTCTTCTCTCCCTCTTTGAATACCTATGAAGTGGCTTTCCCCCTCCCTCCTGGAATGCATGGGTTGCTTGAGCAGCTGGAAGATCAGTATATTTTTCCAAAAAAGTTACTCATTTGTATGGCTCTGATATAAATTTTTCAATATCCTGAGCAAATCCTGCTGCAAACTGAATTTTGGCCCAAGATAGAATCTATTTTGTAGCCTTTAATTCAATAAGTGATAGACAAAATGTTCATGCTTATTATTTGTAAATTGAAACTCTGCTCTGAATCATCCCTGGTTTTTCAGTGACAAGGTGAACTGCAACCTGAAAAACTGCTCTTTATCTTATTTCTAGTTGTTCATGATAACTTCAAAAGGGTGGTTTGGCTATTTGGCTAAATACCTTAAAGTTAACTGTTTGTTCAAATCTTATCCGTGCTCTTGTGTTTGCAAAATTAGTTTGAAATTTTATAAAGCAGGCACTTTCAAATATTTTGGTTTACGTACTTCTGGTAGCCAATCTGAAGAAGCCAAATTGCTTCAAGTGAAATCTCAGGAGAGAAGTTTTTGGAAATATTATGAGATATGTTGATTATATTTGGTCACCTGTGATTCTAATAAAGGAAACAGCAGCTTAAAATAAAGAGTTTAGAGCTGAGCAAATGGTGCAAAAGGCTCTCTGTGAATATTAGTTTGACTATTTAATATTTAAAGAAATTTGCTTTTGAGTTTTACTGGTAAAAATATATTTTTAGAAAAATTAATTTTAAGCTTAAACATAAAATAGTACAGTGAATTTGAAATGTGCTTTCTGTTAATTCACATTAGGAATCTAGAAAGTTGCAAGCTAGTCAGTGGCATTCTATGAACATAAGAAATAAATTCAGTGAATAAATTTACATGTTGGGAAGCAGTGTTGCCCAATGGATAGAGCACTTGACTGGAACTCGAGATCTGGGTTCTCGTCTGCGCTCTGCCATTGGTTTGCTGAGTGATCTTGCGCAAGTCATATCACCGCTCAGAGCCTCAGTTTCCCCATCTGTAAAATGGGGCTAAAGATACTGGCCTCCTTGGTAAAGTGCTTTGAGATCTACTGATTAAAAGTGCTATATAAGAGCTAGAAACCATTAGTGCTACATACTTGCTCTGCTCTAACCAATGGAAGGTGTATGAGATGCTTGAGCTCTTCTTTGGAAAGGTATTGTGTGATTAACTTTGCAATGGACCTTTTTGCCTTAATTTGCTGATACTCTGAAACTTCCTTTTTTAAATGTGGATTTGTGCCTATCTCTTGGATCTTATCTCTGTGCAAATGGACAGAATAGGAATTTATTCAACAGTTCAAATATAGTTTGCACTAGAATGTTGTTAGAGAAATCCAGATGCCTGTCATCATTTAATTTCCCCCCTCCTTCCCCTTCATTCATTCTCCTAATGGGTATAGGATATGCTGAACCTGCTTTCAGATTGTGTTTGGTTTAGCTGTGCTCTACACAACTGGGAGCATTGTAGCTACTTTGTCTACTTAATGTTGATACTGAACAATCAAACACTCTTTGCAGAAGAGAAACAAATGACTTCCATATGGATACAAAACCCTAAATAAATCCATCAAATATGTTGCCTCAACTATTTTTCTTCTAACATTGAGAGAATGCTGGCACATTGTTAGTACACAGCATTTGGTTAGCTAACAAGACAGAGATCTCTGAGGTTTGAAAAGAGGATAATTCCCACAAAGTAAAAACTATCCAGCTACAGTATTTGACTCTGATATCCTAGGTTATTGAATTCTACAGGCCTACTTTTTATATATTTGATTGGCAGGTTAGGCATAACAGGTAATGGTAAAATGAAATGTTTTACTTCAATTTTGAGCTTTAAAAAAGATTAAGTAAATTTGAAGGAAATTTTGAAATGAAAAGTCCTTTTGAACTGGAAAATCAAAATGTTTCATTTAGAAAATTCCCAAAGTGGAATCCTGCTAGGGTCTGTTCTAGGTTCAGTACCATTGAATGTTTTTATTAATGTCTTGGATAATGGAGTGGCGAGTATGCTTATAAAATTTGTGGATGATACAAAGCTCAGAGGGGCTGCAAGCACTTTGGAGGACAGGATTAAAATTAAAAAATGACCTGGTCAGAAATTAACAAGATGGTATTCAGTAAAGACAAGTGCAAAGTGTATTACACTTAAGAGGGAAAAATCAATTGCACAATTACAAAATGGGGAGTAACTGGTGAGGTGGTAGTACTGCGGAAAAGGATCTGAAGGTTATAGTGGATCACAAATAGAATATGAGCCAACAGTGTGAGGCAACTGCAAAAAAAAAAGTTATCATTCTGGGATATATTAATTGGAGTATAAAATGTAAGACACAAGAGGTAATTGTCCTACTCTCTTTGGCACTGGTGAGGCCTCAGCTGGAGTATTGTGTCCAGTGCTTGGTGCTACACTTTAAGGAGAATGTTGACAAATTGGAGAGAGTCCATAGGAGAGCAACACAAAATGATGAAAGGTTTAGTCTTGAGAAAAGAAGACTAGGGGAGGGGAGTTTAAGTCTTCAGATATATTAAGGGGTGTTAAGAGAATGGTGATCAATTGTTCTCTGTGTCAGCTGAAGGTAGGCCAAGAAGGAATGGGTTTAATCTGAAGCAAGGGAGATTTAGGTTTGATATTAAGAAAAACTTTTAAATTATTGTTAGGATATTTAACTGCAATAGGTTACCAAGGGAGGTTGTGCAATCCCTGTTATTGGAATTGGAGGTTTTTACAAACAAGTTAGGCTGGTCTAGTTTTCCTTGGTCCTACCTCAGTGCAGGGACTGGACTAGATGATGTCTCAGGGTCCCTTCCAGCACTATAACTCCGTGAAAGACAACATTAAGACTTTTTAAAAAAAAAATTTAAAGTTCTATTATCAAGTGATTTGGGGAGGTGGTTTAAAAAAATTTTTTTTGAGGGATGGGGAATATTGAAGAGAATGAAGGTCTGGTGGACTGTTTGTGAATGAGGATAGAGTGGTAGCACTTAAATTTTACTATTTTCCTCTTAAATAACTAAGTATTTGCAGTAAACAAATAACAGTATTTAAGTATTGCACCTCCCCATTACAGGCAGGTGAAAGGGAATAGTGCAGATACTGAAGTAACCTTATCTAAAATGGAGATATTGGACTGGTCTAATGACTCAGTGGTCACTACCATACATCAGATGATCATGATTCCAGATCCTAGTCTTTCAATTGTAAGATTGGGAGCTTTAGAGAGGCAGCCTTCTACTCCTGAGGATAAGAACAGAAGGACTTTCTTGTGCCACTACATAGTGACTTCTGTTGCTGCCTAAAAATGACAGACTCAACCAGAAGAGTAGTTTCCATAAGGTGAGAACTTTAGGGTATCTGAGAGTTAAAGGGGGGGAGCAGTGCTGTCCTGAGAGGAATAGAGAATACCTTACCCCCAAATGGATCATACAAATGCCAGCTAAAACCTACATGGGGTTTAATTCCTTTTAATTCCTATCCTGACAAGAACTATAAGATCACCAGAAGGACAGAGTTTTTGGAAACTATCCTGTAAGTCTGCAGCTATAAAAGTGGTGCACAAGTTAAACAATGAATACATGGTCTAATTAATTATTGCTAGGAATTTTTCAGACGTTTAAGCTGTTATAAACCATTTTACCTCCCTGAAAATAAATTATAAACTTCTTAACTGAAGTGATTTACTCAGCAACAATAAACCTGAACCCAAATGTATACCTTACTCAAAGGAAAGCAGCTCAAGAACTTACTGTTCAAAGGGGAGATTGGGGCAGGGGGGAGGGGGAGAAGGTTTTATGGAGCTAAAATGAAATAAAAGTCTGTACTTTACATTAAACCAAACCATTTTGATAAGAATCTTGGCCTGAGGCAATTTAAGCCATGAAAAATTAACTCCCCAAGCTCTCCTGTCAGAGCCTAGTGATGGAAGGATCCCTGCAAATTCTTAATCTGCCTTTCTTCATGGTAGGACAATATAGTTCTATAGAAAGGAAGGTCAAGGAGCTGAACTCCCACAGTAGGTATCCAGAAAAGCAATCAAACTAAACTAGCAGGGAGTGGATTCCAACTGAACTCTGTGGCAAGGGGCTTTTCTCTTCCACCACAGGTATCTTACAGAAGGGAAGATTCCTGGGACTAGTGGTTTAATTTCTCTGGCTACCATGCTAATCACATACGTCCCATAATTACTGTCTTTCTTTCTTTACCCCAGACTGTCATTCTTCTGTCTTTTAGCTCCATCCAACAGGCAGACAATGTGGACACAAAGGCTGTGCAAGCTGGCTAGACACCTGATGGAACTCTGAGCCTCCATGACATACTCCCCCGCACCACACTCTCTTTTTCAGATATTTAATTTGCATTCTTTCCCAGCAATAGCCAAATGTTCTGGGGCTGCTTTCCATTTTCACCTCATGAGATTATATGTCTGAACATAAAACCTGGTGAGAGCTGTGAACCAAACCAAGCCCCTGAAATGTGTGCCACAAATATGCCAGTCAAGTCATGCATTTTCAGGTCATCCCAGTGTCAGTTTTATATCAAGCCCTTCCTTCATCTTGTTTACTATACAACAATGGATTGTTCAGAAGACAGACCAAGTGGCCTGCAGTGAACTCCAAAGAGTTTGGAGGAGAGGGAGAGAAGAGGGGAGACGTTATAACATTGGGGATCTGAGGAAGTGGTCATGGGATTCAGGCTTCTTTAATTCCAGTAAAATGCTTTGTTTGTATAGTTTCTCTGGCTACGCACATCTGTAAAGTAGAGAGAGAAGAGACATAAGTGGTTCTATATTTTAAAAGTCCAAATAGGTTGCCAAAAGGCTTCTGTATGGGTCTGTTAGGTGGCTGTCATGTTAGAAGTCTTCATTGCCATGTGAGAGATTTGAGTTTGACTTCTACAATGGCAACAGCCGAGAATGCTGTAGCAGTCAGTCTAGATCTGCATCCTTCTGCAGACCAATTCATAAGAGATCCCTGCATGGACCAATTTCCAGTCTCTAGCTACACTGTTCCGGGTATGATTCATTCTGTACCACCAAGAAAGATTCTGAGGGCCACTGCTGGTCCCCAAGCAGGCCACAGTTTGAAAACCGTTACTGTAGAGAGAGCTCTGGTTCTGAGAAGGATCATAGAATCATAGAATATCAGGGTTGGAAGGGACCTCAGGAGGTCATCTAGTCCAACCCCCTGCTCAAAGCAGGACCAATCCCCAACTAAATCATCCCAGCCAGGGCTTTGTCAATCCGGGCCTTAAAAACCTCCAAGGAAGGAGACTCCACCACCTCCCTAGGTAACGCATTCCAGTGCTTCACCACCCTCCTAGTGAAATAGTGTTTCCTAATATCCAACCTGGACCTCCCCCACTGCAACTTGAGACCATTGCTCCTTGTTCTGTCATCTGCCACCACTGAGAACAGCCGAGCTCCATCCTCTTTGGAACCCCCCTTCAGGTAGTTGACGGCTGCTATCAAATCCCTCCTCGTTCTTCTCTTCTGGAGACTAAACAATCCCAGTTCCCTCAGCCTCTCCTCATAAGTCATGTGCTCCAGACTCCTAATCATTTTTGTTGCCCTCCGCTGGACTCTTTCCAATTTTTCCACATCCTTCTTGTAGTGTGGGGCCCAAAACCGGACACAGTATTCCAGATGAGGCCTCACCAATGTTGAATAAAGGGGAACGATCACGTTCCTTGATCTGCTGGCAATGCCCCTACTTATACAGCCCAAAATGCCATTAGCCTTCTTGGCAACAAGAGCACACTGTTGACTCATATCCAGCTTCTCGTCCACTGTGACCCCTAGGTCCTTTTCTGCAGAACTGCTACCTAGCCATTCGGTCCCTAGTTTGTAGCAGTGCATGGGATTCTTCAGTCCTAAGTGCAAAACTCTGCACTTGTCCTTGTTGAACCTCATCAGGTTTTTTTTGGCCCAATCCTCTAATTTGTCTAGGTCCCTCTGTATCCGATCCCTACCCTTTAGTGTATCTACCACGCCTCCTAGTTTAGTGTCATCTGCAAACTTGCTGAGAGTGCAGTCCACACCGTCCTCCAGATCATTAATAAAGATATTAAACAAAACCGGCCCCAGGACCGACCCTTGGGGCACTCCGCTTGAAACCGGCTGCCAACTAGACATGGAGCCATTGATCACTACCTGTTGAGCCCGACGATCTAGCCAGCTTTCTATCCACCTTACAGTCCATTCATCCAGTCCATACTTCTTTAACTTGGCGGCAAGAATACGGTGGGAGACCATATCAAAAGCTTTGCTAAAGTCAAGAAATAACACATCCACTGCTTTCCCCTCATCCACAGAGCCAGTTATCTCATCATAGAAGGCAATTAGTTTAGTCAGGCATGACTTCCCCTTGGTGAATCCATGCTGACTGTTCCTGATCACTTTCCTCTCCTCTAAGTGTTTCATAATTGATTCCTGGAGGACCTGCTCCATGATCATTTGTGCCATGCTGCAGTGACTACTCTGAAGGGTGTTGATGTCTTTCAGAGAGCGTCCTATTCAGCACTTCTTAAACAGAGGAAAGATCCCTGTGACATGAAGCCTTGTGGACATGGGGTTTAGCTGAAGGAAACAACTGTGACCCAGATTAATGACCCGGATTCGTGCACACAGATGAGAGTAATTTTGTCATTTGAAAAAATAAAATGGTACTTTTAGCTCAGCAACAATCAGGAGGCATAATATAATCAAATTATAAAAATGCTGAAGCAGATTTCTCCAGCAGCTTTTTATAGTTTTCCCCTTTTTTCTGTCACTTTGGATGTTTTGCAATAAATAACACTTTAAAGTATTACTTTTTTTCATATGGAGCAGTATTTGGAGAAGTCTAGTTCTATTATTGGTTTCATAAGAGCTAAAAACAGGAAAGAAAAAGCCATTGATACAGCATATGAGATTCGTAAAATTCTCACTCAGAAAAGAAACATCCTAAAACTCTTGCAAAGGAGGAACATTAAATGAAGAGATAAGGCCAGACTAATTCCCTGCTTCTGAATAAGCCAATACTTTGGAACTTCAAAGTGTAACTAAAATTGCAGAAAAGTCTTTCACTTCATTTTTGAGAAAAGATACATGTATTCTGGGGCCCCTGAATTAGACAGCTGATTTGAAACTAATTAGCCGTGTGCTTTAATCATGACAAAGCTTTCTGGCTTATAATAGACATGACCCTGACTTGTAAAGTTTGGGTCCAGATCTAAATTTTCCCATAGCACATGGGTGTGTTGATCCAGGATTTTGAATTCTTCTCTACATACATGGACAGATTGTCTGGTATTGTGTGAGTGTGAAATTGTGTGTGTTGGGGGGAGGGAGGAAAGAGTTTGGAGCAGACAGCTTCCTGCATCCCTGCACAAGCTCCCTTTGATTTTGGAGGGTGTTGTAGGTGCTCATCAGATCGCTTAAATATGGATGAAAATCTGCAACTCGTACTACAGTCAGTGGCAATTTTGGATACTCAACACTGCTGGAAATCAGGCCATTTTTATTTAGGGATGATCCAATTTTAGCACTTGCATTTAAAAAAGTTGGCCTTTGCTTTTAGAGGTCAGCTAAATTGGCCCCATCTCACATTATGTATGGTGCTCCCATTAATTGACACATCCCCTCAGTCAAATAGGCACTCAAATACTGTGATGATAAGTCTGGTGTATGAACTTCCATAGAACAGGGAACATAATGGAATGCTTTTCAAGATGTGATACATTTATCATTTCTTGCTGCCTTAATACTTACTAGCATTTTTTACTGGTGTTAATTAAACTCTCTGTAGCTCAAAAGCTTGAAGAACTTTCTTCTTAAGAAAAGAGCCTGGTTTCCTGGAAGGTTTTCTCCAAGTTACGTTATACCAGCTATACTATCAATCTAAATTCTTACTTGTTCTTTGGCTGGGACATGGTCATAGTCCTTGGCTCCTCAGGCCAGCTTGATGGAAAAGGTTGACTGAAAAACTGGTCCAGAAATTTCAAAGAAAGCATAATCAAAATCCTTTAAACTGTAACTCAGCTACTTACAAAAAACTAGAGTATCTTCTATCCTTTAGCTTTATCAGCAAGCACTAGCCTCTAAAAGTGACGGCTGAAACTGACCAGCTTTATTCATGACCTCATGGCTGATAATTTTTGCAGCTGAATTAGTGTCTTTCAGTCAGTGAGGTAGCTCTAGGGAAACAGATAACTCTCTGTCTGAATCATTGTAAGAATTGGACTTTTGTGCATAAGTTTACTGCCCTCCAATTCCTAAATAATGGCATGCCCAAATTCCAAATATTTTGTTAAATAAAATTCTCCAGGACATGTAATAAATAGGACCTGTAATAAACTCTGCTGTTCTGCTTGAACTGTGGCTAGGTTCACTCATAAATACAAGAAGGCACTCAACAGTTTTTAAACAAGAGGAAACGCTACTCTGAGGAATAAGCTGCCTTGTAAGCCATGACATAAAAGTAATCTGAGTATGTAAACACAAAAGTGCAAAGAAAGGGTTAGACCTATATAAACAGAGAAAACTGGTGACCTATGAAAGTGAGTAGGCAAAACTGACACAAAAAGGTGCACTCAGTTTACAGCTATAGGTGGATATTGAACTGTGGGCCCGATTTGGGCCAGTTGTGAACTGTTAGCGGCATGAACCTGGTGCAGGGCAAGCTCACCAAAACGGGGAATGCTGTGGCAGTGCAGACTGCAACACTTTTTCTCCCATCCCCTGCTGGATGCATAGGAATATGGAAAGTGCCAGACAAATGTTCTATCCAGTCCAGTGGATAATTAGGGAATAACTATGCGTAGGGGTAGCTTCTTTCTAACCCTATCAGCCAGCAGTTGACTTACGCCCTGGAGCATGAAGACATCTGTGTGACAAAGTTGGGGATTTTTGCAGTGTTTTACATGAATAGTGTGTGCGCTCCTCAGTTTCCCTGTGTGCTGCATGTTTAACAAGGTGGTGGGAGAGAGTTTGTTGTTGCAGAGGACCAAGGTGTGATCTCGCCTAGCAGCCGGGATCCTCGAACAACAGCCTGGAAATGGGGAACCCTAACAACTGGTGACCTGGTGACTAAGAGGCCTACCCCAGCTTGGCAGCCAGCTGGTTCTGGCTAAAGAGAGGACCCCGGTGACCTGACCAACCAGTTCCAGCCAGAGGGAAATAAAGGATGGAAGAGAGAGGGCCCCAGTGACCTGTTTACCTGGGATGAAAGACAAAGGAAAGGGGAGGAGCTGTTGGGGCGGGTGATATAGGATGCCTCGGCTGGAAGGAGGGAGTCTCTGGGCTAGGAGGAGAGAGCAAAACACTTCATGAAATTGTGTCAATTTTATTGGAATTTTGTTTTAGAAGAAAACGGTGGGGAAAAAGTTCCAACAGCATCAAAACGCCCACTTCAAATTTCATTTTGAAACAACTTCTTGTTTTTGAATTTTTTAAAATTTTGTATTATAACTACTTTAGATCCTGACAACAGAAAAATGAATCATATGGTACAGTTATGTGCAGGCACTGAGCATCTTCAGAGGAAGCTGATAAACTGCAGGCATTAATCAGAGAAGGACATGCAATACTAAATAGATACCCCTCTGTAAGGTCATCAGTCTGGTACAAGGGAATCCAGTTCTCTGGTTCCATGTGCTCCCAAGCCAACTGGGTCTAGGTAGAGTCTAGTCATAACTAGAAATAGTTCTGCCATCCCAGACCCTGAAACTCTAGTATCTGAGAGCCCTCCCGATCCCTGCCAATTGCTTACATTGCTCCAAATAGTCTGTTGTGGGCACCCAGGGCTTTGAGGACAATGTGGGAGGAGAGCAAAGAGCACAGGCTTGGCAAAGGAATTTAATGACAGAAACGTAAAGCATTCAAGAGTTATTGGTCTTGGAAAATAACAAAGGTCCTGAGACGTAACCTCCCCTAATCTCATCTGGCCCCCTTTCAGGCTGGGCAGAGTCCATCCTGCCCTCTGTCTCCTACAAGTCCTCCTTACATTGATTTGGTAATGGTTGACTTCCCTGTACTCAGCAGAGCCCTGCTCTTAAGCAGTTTGTCATGCTGGCCCATCTGCAGGCCCCTGTGTAGAAAAAACATTGTTTCATGAGGGTTGGGAATTGACCAAAACTAATGGCTCCACATTGTGGCCTTAGTCCTTCAATGAGGTGTCAAACACTATTTCCGGGCAGGGCAGCTGTCCGAATGCAGTACAATAGATTGTCTTTGGGCATGTCCAGGCTTGTTTCACTCACAGTGCAACATAGGGTTCATAACCTGACACAGATATATCCTATTCTGTCATCAGGGTAGATTGCCAAGTTATTCTTTTAATTATGAACATAGATTCTTTTAATGTCTGAATGCTAATGATGAAGGCTTTTTCAAGTGCAATGTGTTTATACAGCAAAAGCCAATTAGTATTTGAAATATCTGTTTTATTTTTGTTTGTTCCAGAGAATACAGTTATTTCAGATGGGACTGAGGGCATAGACTTTTTCCCAATGTAAGCAATAAAGTAGTCCACTTCCTGTACTCTCCATGAACTTTCTAACAAATGAAGCCACATATTTGATTCATTTTTAATAATTTTCATAAAGAAACAAAAAATACAAAAGGGTAAATGACTTACAGCATATATATGTTACCAAACACAGTACTTTTCACAGGATTTGCAATAAAATTATGCAACTTTAAAACTTGTCAAAACTGCAAGACCAGACAAAACAAAAATCAGACAGTATTACACAGACATAACATGTTAGGGTGGGAGTAATAATAATAAAAGACGTACACAAATAGGGGAAAAGAGAAGTAGGGGACTGATTAATGGGAAAGAAAAAAGCAGAGAGGTCAGGTGGAATGGAAGTCTGGCATTATTTGAGCTATCTCAACATTCTTTATCCAAATGTATCAAGAAATTGGGTCCAAATTTCTTCAAATTAATATAATTGCTCTCTATATTGATAAACTCTATTTTTCACTGCTAACTCAGACAGGTCCAAATACCACTGTTCTGCTCTGGGCATCAGCCTATTCCGCCACTTGGTAATCAGTGCAGCCCTCAAGAACCAAAATGTTTGTGGTGGAGTTCAACTTAGTGTAGTAGGTACATAACTAGGATATAATTTTCAGCTGAGGTTTGGTTGCTGAAGCCAACCACTGTTTTCACTGTTGTGTCCACCTCTTTCCACAGCTGCCTGACTGTTGGACAGTCCTATAGCATATGCTCCAGGATTTCTTTCTCTTTATTACAGTGCCAACAAACATCAGAGGACAAGGCCCTCATCTTGCACAACGTCTGTGGTGTCTAATACATTCTTTTGCTGCATCAGTCATAGTCTGAGATTCACAGAAGCATTTTTAACATTCCCTAATATGCTTTGTCACTGGGGTTGTTTTAAGGGCTGTGATAACCCCCTTCTCACATTTTCAGAAAGAACTCCAGACCAATGGAGTTCATCTTCATTGGTAAAGCATACACAGTGGACATGGGTCTGGGGAGTTTATGAAGCATTTCCAAGGTTCCCAATAGCTTTTGGGCCTCTGGCAGTTCTAGGGCATCTGGACCAAACTGATATGTTAAATTTATCTTCACTAGTTTTGTAATGTTTCTTAGGGTACATCTACACTACAGGGGGGAGTCGATTTAAGATATGCAAATTCAGCTACGTGAATAGCGTAGCTGAATTCGACGTATCGCAGCCGACTTACCCCGCTGTGAGGACGGCGGCAAAATCGACTTCTGCGGCTTTCTGTCGACGGCGCTTACTCCCACCTCCGCTGGTGGAGTAAGAGCGTCGATTCGGGGATCGATTGTCCCATCGGGACGCGATAAATCGATCCCCGAGAGGTCGATTTCTACCCGCCGATTCAGGCGGGTAGTGTAGACCTAGCCTTAGTAATTTTCTAACTAGGTACATAATAGCATCAGTTTGCCTATGGAAATTCCCTTGAGGAAAAAGGCCCACTACATGACAACTGGGAGATTTCCAATATTTTGATTTGTCCCAATTTATTTTGTAACCAGATATTGTTCCAAATTTTGTATTAGTGATAGGACAGCTGAAATAGTGGTTTCTGGTTTGGATGGTAACAAAAGGGCACTGTCTGCTTATAACATCAATTAACACTCCATGGAAACAAATTGTATGCCTTGGATAGCTAGATGAGCCTGTATAAAAATTAAAAATCTCTATCTTTAGGTAATGTTCAAAATTTATTATGTTTATCACAAATGGCCATGATTCTCCATGCAGTGGTCTTTTGTTTTTAGGTGGTATGCCAATGACTTGCCAGCTTTTCACCTGATTCCCAGAAGTCCTGCCTGAGTTGAAATAGAGCAAATTCAGCTTATATCAAGTGCAGCTTATTGAGTTCATATCTACAATTACTCAGGGATTACAGAAAATCTGGAGATGGGGCTGTCATATTTTCTCCAGATTTCCAGTTTTGGGCAGACACACAACTTACAATTCAACCCCTCAGGTAGGACTTGAGTGTTTCTAACAGGCTATCATGAGAAGATATTGGGGGTAGCAACAGGCCAATTTCTTTTTCAATAAAATTTTTGAAGTGGGGATCTAATAAAAGTGATGTACTAAATGTCTGTCTGCTTGGCTGTTTCTCACCTGGGTCTGGTGTTATTTGAAGCGTTATAAGGGCATGATCAGAAACAGCAATTGTATTAGTAGAGGAGTCAATTACAGAATTTACCAAGTCCCTGGAGATCAAAAAGAAATCTATACTGGCATAGAACCTATCTATCAGAAAAAGTATGTAGTCCTTGCCCATTGGCTGTATAAGATTCCAGATATCACGTAGACCCAGATCTTTAATTTGCCACTCTAAAGCTATTCTAGGCAGTCATTTCCCATTTTGTATGTGTGCAACTGCTTGTTCCTTCCTAAGTGGCGTACTTTGTATTTGTCTTATTGAATTTCATCCTATTTACTTTAGACCATTTCTCCAGTTTGTCCAGATAATTTTGAATGATAATCCTATCCTCCAAAGCACTTGCAACCCCTCCCAGTTTGGTATTGTCTGCAAACTTTATAAGTGTATTCTCTATGCCATTATCTAAATCATTAATGAAGATATTGAACAGAACCGGACCCAGAAATGATCCCTGAGGAACCCCACTTGTTATGCCCTTCCACCGCGACTGTGAACCACTGATAACTACTATCTGGGAACAGTTTTCCAACAGTTATGCACCAACCTTATAGTAGCTCCAGCTAGGTTGCATTTCCCTAATTTGTTTATGAGAAGGTCATGCAAGATAGTATCAAAAGCTTTGCTAAAGTCAAGATATACTATGTTTACCACTTCCCCACATCCACAAGGCTTGTTACCCTGTCAAAAAAAGCTATCAGGTTGGTTTGACAAGATTTGTTCTTAAACAAATCCATGCTGACTGTTACTTATCTTATTATCTTCTAGAAACTGGTCTCTAATTCCCTGGGTTGTCCTTATTTCCCTTTTTATATATGGGATTATATTTGCTCTTTTCCAGTCTTGTGGAACCTCTCCCGTCTTCCATGACTTTTCAAAGATAATCACTAATGGCTCAGATACCTCCTCAGTCAGTTCCTTGAGTATTCTAGGATGTATTTCATCAGGTGCTGGTGACTTGAAGACATCTAATTTGTCTAAATAATTTTTAACTTGTTCTTTCCCTATTTTAGCCTCTGATCCTACTTCATTTTCATTGACATTCACTATGTTAGACATTCAATCACCACCAACCTTCTTGGTGAAAACCGAAACAAAGAAGTCATTAAGCACCTCTACCATTTCCACATTTTCTGTTATTGTTTCCCCCTCCCCCCTCATTGAGTAACGGGCCCACTCTGACCTGGGTCTTCCTCTTGCTTCTAACGTATTTGTAGAATGTTTTCTTGTTACCCTTTATGTCTCTAGCTAGTTTGATCCCATTTTGTGCCTTGGCCTTTCTAATTTTGTCCCTTCATACTTGTGTTATTTGTTTATATTCATGCTTTGTAATTTGGCCTAGTTTCCACTTTTTTTAGGACTCTTTTTTATTTTTAGATCATTGAAGATCTCCTGGTTAAGCCAGGGTGGTCTCTTGCCATACTTCCTATCTTTCCTATGCAGTGGGATAGTTTGCTCTTGTGCCCTTAATAATGTCTCTTTGAAAAACTGCCAACTATCTTCAATTGTTTTATCCTGATAGTCTGAAATAGTCTCAAATGCCGTCACTGCCAATGCTTATGGAAGAGAGAGGCTACCTTTATGGATTTGGATGAGAAGCAACAAGACGCTGCTTTTCCTACCCAGTCATATTCTAATTTAGCAGCCTCATGTGTGATCAAGTGTGGCTCCTGAAAAAGCACTGCACCTGCCTTTGCTGTCTTAGTCATGAGTACACATTTTTTTCTTTTAATTGGAGTGGTGAGATCCTTTACATTCCAGGAAATAAAGTTAAGATTCTGCAGAGCTGCCCAGAGGATTCAGGGGGCCTGGGGCAAAGCAATTTCGGGGGCCCGTTCCATAAAAAAAATTTGCAATACTATAGAATACTATATTCTCGTGGGGGCCCCTGTGGGGCCCAGGGCAAATTGCCCCACTTGCCCCCCCCCACCCCGGGCAGCCCTGAGATTCTGGACCATTTGGCTGTGTTAAGAGTGCTTAAGAATTGTTGTAGTATGTGTAGCCTTACAAATGAAGGTGATGGAATGTTAGTATCATTTGCTGCGTTATATCCCGTCCCACATAGAAAAGTGTATGGATAAAATGTCTCAGACATGTATTCCACAGATTTTCCACAATATTCCACAATTACATTGGCAGCTGCTTGCCACTTGTTAGACTTCCAGAGAACAGGGAGGAGAAGGCTCTGGAGAGGGGGAGGGAAAAGCACCAAAAAGACAAGTTAAAGCAAAAAAACCCCAAACAAATAACATACATATAACTACTTAACATATTGCCAGGCATAGTAGATCACAATGAAAAGGAAACAATTATCTCTCACTTAACACTATAAACAAAATTAAACCAATTATATGTTCTGGATGGGGCGGGCTGGGAAGACACAATATCCAGGCCAGAAGCTCTGCCAACATCCATTATTGAAATTATTATTTTAACAGGCATCCAACTTTGCCCATATTACAAAGTAGCAGCAGGAGAGAGAGAGAGAGAGGAAGTAGACGTTCCACAAATGTAATATTTCTTAACCTGAGTAGTATCCGCTAATTTGTGATCTTTTCAGTTTGCCTAACCAAACACTGGAGTACTGGTAATAGAGCTTGGTACTCTGAGCAAGATGTATGTTGGGAGGATTACTTTCCCAGCACCATGTACGCCCTCCCTCTTTTAGTTTACCACCATACATTGTTATCCTTCCCGTGTAAAATTAACAGGGGCAACAAATCCAAGTGCTCCTACAAATTGTAAATTACCGCACCAAAGAACACACCAAACATTCCAATTGAACAAGTGACTCTGCTATATTAACTTCATGTTCACGGACTTGGGGTCTGAACTTATAGAAGGTGTTTGGGTTGGGGAAGGAGCTGAAGGGGGAAGGTTAAGAGCAAGAGGGGATGTGGCAACAAGGGAAAAGGGAGAGAGGGAGCATAGAGAATGAGGAAAGCAGGGGACATGGGGAAAAGGGCAAGCAGGGGCCGGGTGAGAGGGAGGAAGTAGGTGGTGATAGGGAGGGCAGAAATCAGTGTCAATGTAGTTCATCAACCCATGTTGGTCTTCTCTTCTGCTCCTCTGGTCCACAGAGGGTACAACTATGTTGCTCAGTTCCTGTGCTGCTTTCCATGATGTCTTGCAGGGAGGAGAGCCATCTCTCATGCATCCAGCATGTGGGAAGTCAAGCTACTGGGCTTTGAGGACCCTCAGCAGTAAGTTGTGGCAACACAGCAGGGTCTCCCATTGGCACAAATTTTAAAAAGTAGTATTGGAGTCCGAGTCCTCAAATTTTTAAAGAGCAACAGGGAGCTGCACTGTCCTCCTCTCTTTTGTGTATGTTGGTGTCGATCTAATACAGAGATTCATGTAGATCTGTCCAGTTAGCAATGTTAATTGTTTAATTCCCCAACACAAATACGGGAGCAAAAGATACTTATTATTATACACAATTTAAATAAATCCTTTCCACAGTCGGTTCACTCCCACAAGATCAATTTGGGATGAGGTGTCCCCTTAATTCCTGCTGGGGCACTTCACATTCTGACTTTTAACAATTGATATACACGTCCCAAAAGTTCATAAAGTATAAACTTGGAGCAGCAAAGAGAATTCAAATAAGTAAGAAGCCTCAGTAACTGGGTAATTTCATAAGTGCAGCAAGGGCAGACATAACAAATGGGAGGTAAACTTGGTATAAAACAGATCAGGTACTCAGTTCACTGCAAGCTATTTAAGAAAACGTTCTGCTTCTTGTGGCTTTTGGAACAGATGTACTTCCTCACCAACCTTGATGTGAAACTGAGCTTGGAAACTTTATAAAATATTTGAGCCCTCCCTGCTTGGCAAGTTCTCTTGCTCTTTTAAAGGCTGATCTCTGTTCAACCACATCTTTTCAAAAATCTTGAAAAATCATTATCTTGTTTTGGGTCATCCCCCAAACAGTTCATTTTTCCATGAGCTAGCTGCATTATTCTTTCTTCTACAGTAAATCTGAGAAATTTGACAATCAGTGCATGATTTTTGCTATTTGAGGCTGGCTTAGGAGCCAAGGACCTATGAACTCTCTGAATCAAATTTTTAAAATCATCTCTCTTCTGACAGGAGCCGGGGAACAAATTTTAGGGTGGTTGCCTTTCTGTGCTCCTTCAGATACTCCTATAATTCTCAAATTATTGTAGCAAGACCTTTCCTTGAGGTCTGCCACTTTACAGTTAAGAGAAGATATGTCTATGAAGCTTCTTTGCACCTGGGCAGAGAGCTATTGTACCTGATCCTCCATTGATGATATTCTCCCGTCTGCTTCATTCACCTGTCCTGTCAGCACTTGCAGAGAGAAAATTAATCAAGTCAGCAGTAGTGTGGCCTTGATATCTACTGTGTCTGCAGCAACTTTCTCCAGCAGGGCCATCTGTGACCGAATGCACACTGTAGTCACACCCTATACACTGGTGTAATAATCTTTGTATAAAATATGCCCTGTGAGGTGTCGTTTGAAAACTACTAACTCACTGGTCAATGATAGCACCGTGAAATGTATGTCACAGCATTCTGTATGTAAAGTTATGAAATTCCCCCCTTGTGTGATGTTAAAGACACGTTTGATTCATGTAGCACCTGTTAGGTAGAACTTAGGGTGACCAGATGAGAGACATGAAATATCAGGACACAGGGGAGGGGGGTGGGGATGTCGCTGGTGGAGCAAAAAAAAATGAGAGCCAGCAGCAGAGAGCATAGGAAAAATTGGTGGGGGCTGAGCACCCACTGGCAGCTCCCTGCCCCGTCCCCCACTGCACCAGCTCACCTCCATCTCCCTTGAGCGGGCTGCCGCGTCCTGCTTCTCCCCCTCCCTCCCAGCGCTTGGAGCTGCCATACAGCTGATTTGCACAGGCCTGGGAGGGAGGGGGGAGGAGGAGGAATGCAGCATGCTTGGGGAAGAGGTGGGGCCAGGGTGGGGATTTGGAGAGGGATCCAATGGGGCAGGGAGGGGGCAGATTCAGGGCTGAGCCAGGGCTGAGTTGGGGGTGGGTGGGCATGAGCCCCCTCTGCCTGTGTGCCGGAGTGCAAAATATCAGGACAATTCGCGTCCCGAATAAACATGGGTCAGGGCACGGGACACACAAGTAAATATCGGGACAGTCCCAATAAAATCGGGATGTCTGGTCACCCTAGTAGAACTGGTCAAGCAGGTCTGTCTTAGACAAAGGGATATGTCTTTACCTCAGTTTCCATATAAGCTGTACAGAGAATCCTCAGACAGTGAGACAGCGAAGAAAGAAGACAAAGAAAATCTGCATTTCAACATACACTGGTGAAAAGAAACAACATGACACCTCTTCCCCACCAGACTCAATGTCTCCTTGCTCTCAGCTGTAAAGAACTTTATCTAGGGGTCACTCTCAGGAAAATGCATTTACAGTGTGATTGAACCATAAAAGTGAGGGACAAAAACACTCCAGGTTCTCTCTTCCTCTCCATCTCTCTTGAATCTAAGAAGACCAAAGAATCCAGCTCTTTGACTTTGGGCGGGATCCTGACCTGAAGATTGGTCAGTAATGCTGTTGGGAGCATGGGAGAGAATTCTACCTTGAACCAAGCCTGGTTTGCAAAGTTTTAGTATCAGGAATCATTTTATCTTTATTTCTCTTGTAACCATTTCTAATGGTAATGCCTTAATACTTGTACTCAATTAAAATCCTTCTTTATATTTAAATGAATCTTTTTTGTTCTTTAATCAAAATTAATCCACTCTTGTGAACTGTGTGGGTAACTCCACTTAAGGTGGCACATTGTTGTATATTGTTCCCTTACAGGGACAACGGATCTTCGTTATCTGAACTGTCCCGGAGAGAGCTGGACAGTGCAGTACAGAAAACACATTTCTGGGGGGTGAGGGTGGGGAAATCCAGGAATGGGAATGTGGTAACAAGCTGGTGGAAGCCAGAGTGTGACTGGAGTGGGCTGGCAGGCTGCAGTTATACACAGACACTCCAGGTATGACTTGCATGCTGGAAGGCTGTTTGTGAAGGGTTCAGGTGGGAGACACAACAGCGAAGCATTGTGAGGCACCTCAGGTGTGGGGGGGGCACACAACTCCTCACTGATCTGGATTGTACCCAAGAATGCCATAGATATGGTACTCTCAGCAACAGCTGTCTTGTTCAGGAGGTGAGTGGGGAGGGCTCTGTTCACCTTGTTTTGTGCCTACTTGTGGAGCTCCCAGTGGACAAATCTTTCCTTGATGACATTCTAGAAATTTTGTCTGGTGGGCAGGGTCAGTCCGATGCCCTGGATTCTGGCTGAAAATGGATATTAGTGGCTGGGTCTAGATCTCAAGGGATACGGTCCTCCATGCGGCACAGCACCCGCTGGGGTCCTCAAGAAAGCCATATTAGATAGGCACTCATAAATGCTTATTTTATTGTGTTCCCAAATCGAGTTAAAGACTATGGAGAAATTTAGGGTCTATTTTTACCTGTTAGCCCATGAATACTACAAACTGCCTTATATTCACTAGGATTTTATCTTGTGTCAGTTACCATACATTAGCACACTTGAGTTCACCTTTTTTTCTAGTGAAGCTGCAGGTGAAATTCTCAGAAGTCAAGAGGCCTAATTCTGCACTGCCTTGTACCTAGCATTGTCATTTGCTCTCGTGCAAAGTAAGTGTAAAATGCTGCCATATCAGAATTGAACACTCACGCTCACCGGAGGTAGCATGCTCCAAGAACAGATGTAAATTACAGTGCAAGGCAGTTGAGACTTATTGTCAATTACATCTATGCACAGTGCTTGGAAGAGTGAGTGGTGATTAGTGAATTGATGTAGTAGTATTTTTATATTTGCATTGTACAGGTGTAAATGATAATGCAAGATACAAGGCAAAGAGGTAGAAACATGGTAGCCCTCAACTTATTAAGATTCCATTGTGTGACATTAGTCTTTAAATAGCGTCACACAAAAGCTAAATGTGGACCATGACTCAAAACTATCAAGGAGCTACTTCACATTTTCATATGGCAGTGTAAATTCTTTAGTGGGTGTCATTTTCTATAACCACAGTGGTAAGCATCAATATTTCTGATGGCAATAATAGGCAAGGTTAATGTGTGGGATGGAAGTTTAAAGAGGTTGATGCACTTTAGAAATAAGGTACAGTTGAGAGGTAGGGCCACAGATATACATGAGATTTCTCCTTCACCCTTGCAATTCATTCTTAAAAGTACCAATCCTGAAAGGAAATTAACAGTACTGTCCTTAGTAGTGCTGTTTTTCGGGTGCAGTGATTTTTGTGAATGATGGAAAACAGGGCAGCAGAGGAACCCCAGTTATCTGACTTCTAGGGCTCTTACCATCTTTGTGTATCAAAGCTCAGGGTACCTGCATGCTGCTGTTTATCATAACGTTTCAGGTCATCTTGAATAGCAGTCTGAATCTGTTTCTTATGGAGAACGCATCAGGAAAGCCACAGATTCCTAACTGTTTCAATGTGTTTCTCAGTAATAATAGTGCTATTACTAAAGTGGTGTTACTGCTCAAAATTGCATTATGTTGCATGTGATGATGGATTTAAAAGCAAAATGTTGCTATTGGCTTAAATAAAACATGGTCACATTTTTTCAAGTTATTACAATCATTATAGAGCATACATGGAAATATTCACACTATAAACAGACACTGGATGTCTTCCTCCCACTTATGGCTCCTTCTGGACTTGTAAATTACTCCACCTTCCCCATTATTGATATAGAAATCAAAATGCATGCTTAGTACAGGATGTATAGTACATCTTACAAAAGAACGTTAGCAGGTATTTACTTCATATCCAATAATACAATACATATGTTACACATTGTAGAAAAAATGGGAATATTTCTTTCCCCTCTCCCCCCCCCCCACATAATGCATTCAAGGATTTGGTTATATAGTTAGTTGCTACCTGATAAAGCAAAGCATAAGAACTGAAACCACCAACATTAAATCAACTATAGCCGTGATGCAGTATTTTTATTTAGACACAAGATTTTATATCTGCAATTATGGCAACAGCCTAAGTGAAAGCAAAGATCTTTTGTTGTTGTTGTTGTTGGGGTGTGTGTGTGTGTGTGTGGTTTCAGTTGAAGACTGGCCACTTCTCCACTGGCCTCTTCCTTAGCTATAGTCACCAGGGACTGAATGAAATTTCTGCTGAAAAAAGAACGAGCCAGGTATTTTAACCATCCCTAGTAACTGCTAGTATAAAAAGACTATGAAATCCTGGCTAATCGACATGGGAAGGATAAAAATAAATAAAAGATCATATAAGAGGGATGCTAACTACATGTGCCCTGAAGAAATTGCTTAGAGAGGAAAGTATCTGAAATCTTTTACGTGTTGCTTTGTGTACCAATCTTGCAGCAACTTTTGCCTGGCTACATGCTGACTGGTGGCAGCTCCATGATGTAACATCAGTGCCCATTCCTTAATATCCAATAATATATCACTTGAAAAATAAACAGCAAGATAAATGACAGGACAGATGTCTAATGAGGCAGAGGTTAAGGAGTGTTAAACTGTGCTGGACACCATCCGACTTGCTGGTGTTAAATTATGCTGCATGCCCTAAGCTCGCTCCCAGTAAAAGGTCAATGCTCTGGATATGTTCTTGGATGATTTATGAAATCAAAGAATGGCCCACATGCCTATCTCTCTGGGAGGTGAGCAGCTCACAGCATTGTCAACTACAGCCCCATAATAAACCAAATTTAAACATCAGTTCAAACAATCCATCTTCATCGCTTGCTCCATTGCAAGGGCTCCTCTGTCTTGTTCTCACCAGCCAGCCGTGACATGGTGTATTGTTCTTTATATGCATCCCTGCGGCTATTCAGAGGCCTGAAGTAGCCTCCCTTAAAGGCAGACTCCCTGAAAAAGGCTGTTTCTCTGGAGCTGGGTAGAAAGGGACTGACTTACAGATCCTTCTCTGGCTTCCATAGTCTGTCGAAAAAGGCTAGTTGTCATTAGACTGATTATACAATTATCTGTCCTGTATTTGTGGGGACAGTCAATAACATACTGTCAATAAATAAAATACTTTCATTTGGCATTACATTTGTTTTTATTTATTTTATTTACTTTAACTAGCATGAGCCCTAGTGCAATGATGAATTAGATTCCATACATCTAAAGTCATCCAGAGACAAGTCTTGTGCGGTGTTATGGCTGTAGCCAGTTTGTGCAGTATGCAGTGTAGCTGATGACAATGGGCTATTGGCGGTCAGAGGTTTTCCACTGGTAGAACACTTCAGCAGCAATGAGTTCAAATGCTTATTCAAGTGCTGATACCTATGAAGGCACTTGGATAAATGGGAGATGGTACTATTTGTGTTTGATGTAAAAGAGGCGTTGCGCTTGGGTATATCTCTGGTATATGAGTCCATGTTGTCCTACAATTTCCTGTGGTCTCTGTTAGATGTTGAATAGGTCAGGGGGAGGATTGACCAATATAACATGCCACAGATGAGGTCTCCAGAGGCAGAGAAGCTATTCTTCTATGAAGAACTCATAGGTTTGGTCATCCATTAGTGTGGCCATTTTGATCTTTCTTCTGTGTCCTGGCCTAAACCAGACTGGAAGGGATTCAGGACACTGACAGAGGACATATAATGTAGCCGAAGGTGGTTCTTCATTACCTTCTCATCTAGTTTTCTCAGAAATTGGAGATTAGATATGGGGAAGTAGTTTGCAAGGTCTGTTATATTAAACAAAAATTTTAAATACAGGGCAGGGTATAAGGAGGTTTGATGGTTCTTGGAGTTTTTTCCTCAAAGGAAATGTTGACAGTATCTGTTAGCTGGGACCAGGGGTCCTCCTGACTATCTTTCACCAGCCAAAAAAGGCAGGGTTCAAAGTCAGAAGTGTTGACTTGGGTTTCCTTCAGGGCTTCTAATACTACTTTAACACCAAGATTAGACTGAATTTTGAGAGAGGGGGACTCCTATTAATGAACCAATGCTTGGTGTGAGACTTCTGGTGTCCAGAGAGACCATCTATGATATAGGCTGCTGGTTTCTTGCAGTGAATGGTGCTGCATTCTAGAATTGAGGTTGACAAAGCGATTTATGATCAGAATAATTCAGTGGGATGTGACTTAGTGGCTGCTGTGGTAGAGAATGAGATACAAGGCACAGGGTTCTAAGAATTGCTTGTGCTGTAATCTGTTCACAATTGTTGCCAGTGGCACTCTAGTTTCCTTCCCTCCTTCCTTCCTGTTTTATCTATCGTATTTTGATATTAGAGAAGGTTGATGGGGGTAATTAAGTGTTTTGATCAAGTTCAGGCTGAAGAAGTTAGGAAGGTGGTGGGAAGCGATAATCTAATTTCTTTGAGGGAAAAAAAAGTGAGAAGGATGAGTGTGCAGAAAAAAGGATGAACAGCACTGCAAAAGTTTTGCATAAGTCTGTACATGTAGCCAACCTTCCCAAAAATTGCACAACAAACTGGCATCACCTACAAAAGTAATTATATTAGTCTTATCAGTTAAGAGTCTCATAGAAGTGAACTAAGCAACAACAGAACATTGAAAATAATGAGAGGCTGCTGATGCTCCTGTTCTGCTTGCACCATTAGTTTGTCTTTTGTTTTGATACTCCTTGGTACAGGAGATGGCTCACAAGCAGCAAGAGAGGGTGTAACGGTTCCTCCCCCTTTTCAGACCAGTACTCCCAGGAGTAATGACAGTTACTGGCATTTGATTTAGACTGAGGCAGGTTGCCCTACCCAAGGGGCTGAATGCTCTCAGATTTAGGGATATCTGACACCCGCTTCAACTCATTTTGGCCAATCTCCAGCTGTGAGACATTTGCTTATTTTGTTTCTCTGACTCTATTCCCACTAAAAATTTAGTAGATAATGCATCATACAAAGTAAGAAGACATGAAGGAGGATTTATATTCTAATGGCCACCAAGAGGGAATCTTGCTAGTGTCAGAGGCCAAATACTTATGTCAAGACCACTTTATTCTGTAGCAATAAAAATTCAGCTCTGCACCAATAAAAAAGCCCTGTGGGGTTGCATATAGCTGAGGGTATTGCATGTATTCCCCTATGAAAAATAAGCATTTTCCTGTGCTTGGTTGCACATGGGCTTTAAGAGTCTACAAACTCTTTTGGTTTTTAATGAAAAAAGATTGGATGTAGCCAGTTGAACAATAGTAATTCTAGTTGCAATCTTAGTGCTTTAAGTCTTTTCCAAAAAAATGATTTAGAGGCAGTCAACAGACTGGTGAGTCTTCCAGCTTTGGGATACAAATCATAGACATTGCCACACAACGGTGGTATAGTGAACTATTATAATAGTTCCCAGTAGCGTGGCTATAGCTAAAGGGCAGTCAGCAATTTAGAGCTGTGTGAAGAAGTTTTGCACATGAAGTACAATGGGTAAACTTTTTGGCTTTATGCCTGTGTCATCAAACAGCAAAAAAGCACTTTCCGAAGTGTCAGTTTCACTTGACTTTTTTTTTTTTTTAGTTTAGTTTTGTTGCCAAAAAGGAACCATGTTTTAGTGAAAAATGCATTTCCCTTTGTAAAGGAAAAACGATGCTCGTGTGTTACAGCAGTAGGATTGGGGAGCATAAGGGAGGGCCAAAGAGTAAATAGGACTTGCTGTGACTGGTTAGCAGAGGCACAACCTCGCCCATGTAATCAATAGCATACGTAACTGCTTGAGGATGGAGGGAGACTGCACCATGATGTAGGGGCATGGGATCAGAAGACAAGCTGCTTGAAAGGCTTGAATAATTTGCCATGCAGAAAAGCTGCCTAATGTCGTATATCACATACTATGCTGGCTTAACCTAACAGGAGAGGTGGGGAATAAATATGTGTTTGTTTTGATTTAGGAAATAGTCATTAGGAGTGACTTACTTGAAGTCCTATCCCAGTTGCCATCACATAACATCCCTGTGGCAATTACAGCAAATGCTCACACGGAGATGTGATTTTAGGAAAATCTGCTCTGTCATTTAGTGCAATGTAGCAGCAGGAAATCAGGAGGAAAGCCAGCCCTGCAGATCAAATGGAGAACCTGTATTTGAAACAATGGATGCAGCTGTTGTCGTCTTTCCCATGCACCTTCAGTGGAGATTATGAATTCAGGGTATGTCTACACTGCAATGTAAGCCCAGACTTTGCTGTGAGAACTTGAGAAAGTTACTTGGGTTCTGTTTCAGCAAGGTACTGAAGCGTATGCTTAAACGTAAGCACACAAAAGTCCCACTGAGTTCAACTGGACTAATTAGTGTACTTAAAAGTAAGCATGTGCTTTAGTACCTTGCTGAATGAGATCATTGGTGTCTTTGTGGCTCTATCTGTAAATTAGGATGTTGTATTGTATTTGTTTCGTTGCAGTTGCGTTGCAAGACTAAACTTGCTTTGCAGTGCCGCAAAATTCAGGGGAAGGTGCTGCAGAAGGGAATAAAGTATTATTAGAAACTTCTTTCTGTGATCACTTTTGGCATCAGTCTCATTACTTGTATTTACAACTGCTTTTATTTGGCCAAGTCCTATATTAAAGAATATAGGACACTTGTCCCATTAATTTCAACACACAATACATAGCAGCATTGAACGGATCTTTGCACAACACATAGCAGCATTGAACGGAAAGATATTGGATAGTAAGAAGAATTTTTTCCTTTGGGCACTAGGCACTTCAGGATGAGTTGTTCTGCCAGTCATTGCATATTAGCCTTATAAAAAAAGAAATAAAATATTTAAAAGGTGTTAAAGATATTCTCCTCATCTCTTACTAATTGCATCTCTTACTAAATTCAAAAAGTTGGAAACTAAAACTACTAGGGCTTGAGTTAGTAAATATTTCTGCAAAATAGATAAACTTAGTACTAAGTAGGAAGATTGATCTTGCAGCAGAAGCCCAGAAGACTTTTTTCTGTCTTTCTCCTCTTTGAAAGATCACCCTGATAAAGTTAGTGGGGATACCAGGAGCATTTTCTCAGTCTGGGGTGTAAAAACATTTGTTCCTGGTTTGCATACCCATTCTGAATTCTAGCCAAGCCTTCCATCTCCACCTTAATCCATCACTAAAGTAACAAGAGATGAGAAAAGTTCTGGACTCTGTCCTAATTCATGTCTCTACAACTGATTTGGGATTAATTACTTTTTCCCATCATAGACTGTTGTATTCAGAGGTTTTATATCCCAGCCATATGGGGAGCAGAAAGATGTGTCCCAACTTCTCTGCCAAATTGTTTTCAAGTTATTAAATAATGGAGCTCAGAGTAACATGGCTGTTTCAATTCAACCTACGTAGCCATTTGTCTTGCAAAAGCAACTCTGCAGTGAGGATTAAAACAGGAGATGGGCTGTCCAAACCACTGGGTTTCTGTTCTTGACAGCATTGACTCACAGTGCAATCTTTGACAGGTCACTTAGCCTCCCTGTGCCTGTTTTTAGGTATAATAATGATGCCTACCTCAAAGGCTTTTTCTGGAGGACTGATTAGTGCTGTAAAGCACTTCAAGATCTTCATTTGAAAGATACTGTGTAAGTGCTTCTTGTTGGCATTATCACCACAGCTCTCAAGATGAAGACCAATATCTTGCATCTTACCCAGTATCCTATGGGGATTCAGCGTAGGGAGCGGAGTACTGGAGTGATGTAATCTCTGTGGCCAATATTGCTTAGGAGACAGGCTGCTGTGCTGTGAACCAGCTGGAGTTTTACTAAGGTCAATGAACTCATTCTGCCATGTAATGAGTTGGAATAATCCAGCCTGAAAGTCGCAAAGGTCCGTGTCACGGTGTCCAGGACATTGTCTGACAGCAAGGGGTAGAGCTTGTTTGCCAAATCCAAATGGACAAAGGTGTTTTTGCCAATTGTAGCCACAATTGCACACAAAATTAACATACCGAGTAAAATCTGTAACTTTGTTTTCGCCCATGCTGCCACTCATGCTTGGGAAGAGCTCCCCATAAACATCTGCAAAGCTACCACCATTATCTAGCTTCCAGTCCCTCCTCAAAGCTCTCCTTTGCTGTGATGCCTACAAAAAAATTGATAACAGGCTGCTGGTGTACTGAGACTACTGCCTATAATGCTGACCAATATTGTGTCATTGTTTCCTTGTACTCCTCCAACCTGCCTATACCCTCTGTTGTCTCTTGTCTTCTACCTAGATTGTAACCCCTGGTGGCAGGTATGGTCTTTTTGTTCTGTGTTTGTACCACGCCTACCACAATGGGGTCCTGGTCCATGACTAGGGCTCATAGGTACTATGGCAATAAAATAAATAATAATAAATTAGTGATTAACACAGACAAATACAATAGATTAGAATAGAGCCACCCAAGTCTGTTCACACTTCCTTCCCTACTCTCTCTTGGCCAACACATATATTTATGGCCCAGATCATGCCTTTCCATGAGGGAAGAAAAACTCTGAATGTGCTCTTTCAGAGTTCTCTACGCATTATTTTTTTGTGGGGGTGAGGGATTCTCTTGTGCCACTGTGAAAGAAGCAAAGAGTACTGCCCTAAGCTTCAGATGGAGGCCAGGTTTCCACATGGCAGCAGTTGCTCCTCTGGACAATCTACCCCCGCTCCTTTAAACAGCAGAGTTCTATAGCATTCAGTTGTATTAACTCATGAATAATATTCTATGAAGTTTGGGCAGAGATGCTTCCCCACACATAAATCCCTGGACCTAAGAAGAGGTTTAGGAATCTTGGCTGTAAGATAACATTAATTCAAGTTAGGCATTATAAGTAGATATGGGTTGGAACCAGAGCTGTGTGCGGAACAGAACTTCAATTTTGCAAAGGATTTTGAGATTTTGAAATCTGTTTTCATTGTAATTTAGAATAAAAGCCCCCAAAATTTTGAAATTCTCAGAAGGAAAATGCCAAAAAATTCATTTCTAAATATTGAAACATTTTGTTTTGATTTTGACTTTGTAAAATTTTGTTACCATAACTTACATAATAAATTTTTTGCAAGTCATTTTGAAAGGAAGAATCAAAACATTTTGTTCCAAAAATGTCAATTCATCCCATTTTGATGTTAGAACTTTTTTCACTCCTTTTTTTCTTAAACAAAATGTCAGTGAAATTAATATGATTTCACAGAATGTTTTTATTTTCATCAAAGCTCTTCTGAACAGTTCTAGTCAGTACCATGGAATTCTCAGATTCGGGTTCATGACTAACTTTATATCCTCACCATATTAGGAGGTTCAGGTTTAAGCCCCTGTTTTTTCCTGTCGGAGAAAAACAAAGTTCTCACTCTTTTGTTTAGGTACAGCAAGTCAGATGCTTTATTAACTCTCACAATTGTGCAGAGGGAGAGAGCTAAGCAGGTCTCTCTCAGGTAACCAATTACAGCAAGCATTTATACCTTTCATTACAGATAATAACGAGGACAGCTGCATTTTGTTTATACATAGGCCATCTTGATATCTTATTTTCTCACTTGTTTTGACTCTAGCCTACATACAATATTTTTCTATATCTTATCTACACAAGGTCGCAACAACTTCTCACACAGTTCTTTCCCACCCGCCTCACACAATCCTCGCTTCTACAAATCTCGCGTTATTAGGGTTACAGTTACCCTGACTCTTGCTAACGAACTGTCATGCATTGCAGTTCCTTCCTGTCAGTTCTTTCTCTGCTTCCACATTCCCATTATAGAAAGAGTCCCTAATCACAAAATGTGCATCTTGGTTTGGATCCCAAACTTGCCCCAACCTCCTACCAAACGTTTGTGGACAGTTCAGAAAAGCTGTTCCAGTGTGGGCCATCTCTAAGTATTTTTTTTCTGTAAAACATAATTTTATCTATGCACCTTCTATACATCTATGAAGTACTGGTAGTTTGTTCTACTTTTGTTAGAGAAATCCATTTCTTTTTTTTTCAGGATGGAAATCTTCAAATGCTTAGTTAAAGGAGAAAAGATTAGGAGGATCTAGAGAGTGGGGTGGTGAAACAGTTAAAATTAAAAAAAAGCTTGAAACTTTTTTTGTAAATTTCAGGAAAGTTCTGGTTTGGTTCAAAAGCCTGGTTTGGTTCAAAGCAAAAGAAAGTAGTTTTTCACTATTTCCATTGTACTAAAAATTTTCTGAGCCCGTTTTTTTGTGATATTTCCAGTTTGATGATGATTAGATCAGTGAGATTCAAGTGAGCAACAGAACATTTTGATGCTCATCTGGGCCAGATCCTGCTCCCTTGGACTCCCATTCACTTCAGTGGAACAGGATTAGGCCTCTGGGCAGAACAACTCCTATGAACCTTTTGAAAATGGCCATCTATATTAGGCCCTATCCATGCTACATTTGAAACTGTACTGATAACAACCATACAACTGTGTTCAAACTAGCGTCACTGATGGCTGCTAGCATAATCTTCCTGCCAATTGTTACAAAACCATATTAAAAAGGCTACCTATAGGGTTCATCTGTAACATGGTCTGGCTTGTATAGTTCTCTGGCAAAAATCCCTCTCCCCCCTCCCCCCCTTTTCAGGGTAAATAGATTAGAACACTGCTAGTATGATTTCATTTGTGTATAGAGGGGGCTTTAGAGAGGAGACACCTTTGACAGTCTGACTTCTCCATGCCCCACCCTAAATGTATAGCTTCATGTAACTGACACCAGCAGATTAGGACACTGGCTGTTTTTCCTGTTTTAACACCTCTTAGTCCTGTCTAAACAATTTATTTACACAAAGCTTTAAAAACAAACAAGGATTCTTTCCTTCCAAATGAATGCCCAAGATTGATGGCAGCTGTTACTTGATTGATAGCCTGGGAAAAGGAGGTGTAACAACCAGAGACAGCTCAAGGTGCCACTTGGAAATCTAAAGTGGGGGAAACCCACATGGTACCATAGACTATGCCTTTAAAGATTAAACCAGTTTTTCATTCAGTTCTTCAGACTTTCATTGTAATTTCCAGTTGATTTGAACAATGTTATTGTCTTAACATTTGTCACCCAGATAAATATAATGTATGTAAAAAAAAGTGTAAATATACCTTATAAATCTCTACATAGGTTTGCTCATTCCCAAGGCTGTGTAATGATATTTATGGTTTTATAGGTCTAGTAAAGTTTGTAACTAATATGATATGCAACCAGCTTTACCTCTTTCTGTCCACAAATTGTCCGTGAGCAGATTGTGGCTTTGCCACATTTGTTTGAAATTTGCCAGACAATTTCTGTGAGTAATTCTTTGCCTGTAGATTATTTGTTAGTATGCTGTATCTGAAATTTGAAATTTAAGCAGTGCTGGATAGTTTTAATTGGCCACATGAATAGCATGACAGCATGTTTCTACTTCCTGATTGGATGAGCACAGATTTCTGGTACAAATACATTCATTTGTGAACTCAAACACTGCTTTCTGTGAACATTCTCCAACATTACCTTAAAACGTAATGTTTCTGCAAACACTCATATCAGTAAACTCATTAGTTAGATTATTCATGTCAGCTGAGGGCTAAAAGGGGCATGAGTCTTTTTTAAAAAGTTAGATATCCATGGATAACTTTTGCAATGTTTGACCAGTTCTATTGTTTACTAAACAGTAGTTTAGTCAGAAAAGGAGCTACCTTTAATGAGACTTAGGCTCCTAGTCACTTCAGAAAATGGGGCTTTGACTTTTAAGTTACTCAAGTGCTTTGGAAAAAGTTACACTAAATAGACTTATCAGTTCCCCTATCTTAAATCAACCCATGAAAACATAAATATAATAGAAATTAGCTGACCTCTCTCACACAATTCCCAGGGTCTCATACCACCATAGGTAGCCCTACCCAACACTTTAGAGGTATGGGAGGTCTTAAAGTATACACTGAAGGCTGATAAATTGAATGGATGAAGGTTGTTTGCTACCACTAATACTACAGCAATTTTATATAAACTTACACAAACAATGTTAAAACAACATTACTGTTGCAAAATTAGGCACTCACACGTTAAGAAATGCTCTAAAATTGTGTATCTGAAGTTGGGAAGGATGAAATCATTTACAATTTGCAGAACCAGGTCTCTTTTTATTATGGCAAAGATGTATCAAGTGTATGACCTATCAGGAGGGCTCACAGTTTCCTGTCTGTGACAATTCCCAGTTGGCACGTGCATTTATTCTGCATTATCATAACAGTTTCTCAGCAGTCCAGACAGACTTTCCTACTGCCTGTAAAGTGAGAGAATCTCCACTCCTAGTTTGTTTTCCACCTTCTTCTGGTCTGTGAACCATCTGCTTCTGTAAAGCTATAAAAGTGATAATTAGTGAGGGGAGACTTTCAAAGGCACAGTTGGGCATTAGGTACCCAAATCCCATTTGTGCTTCTGGAGGTCAGGGCTGGCCTTACCATGAGGCAAACTGAGGCGGCCATCTCAGGTGCCAGACTGTGTGTGGAGGGGTGCCATTAGGACCCAGAGTGTAGAAAATTGTGTCTGCTGCTGGTGCATATGTATTCTCTCTGCTCTAGATGCACAGAGATGGTGGAGTGCTGTGCTGGAGGAAGGAGGGCACAAGAGACATAACAGGCAGGCAGGAGAAAAGGTGAGGGAATAACAGAAAGCAGAAAGAGCTGCAGGGAGAGCGAGGAGGAGGAGCTCTTATGTACCTCTCTAGCACCCCCAGGAGCCTGGATTGATTAACACCAGCTTCTCAGGGAGCTTCTTGTTTCCTGCTGCTTCCCTGAACCCATTTGAGGAGAACAGGCAGTCAGCTGAAGTAGTAGGAGCCGGTTAGGCCCTTAAGACGCTGATATCTTCCCTCACTCAGGCCCTGCTGCCAGGAAGTTTCGTGCCCTAGGCGAAACTTCCACCTTGCGCCACCCCACCACCCAGCTAATCCCGCCTCCCGCCCCCCCCCCCCCCCCGCTGCAGCTAACCACGCACCCCAACCCCCCCACCGGAGGAGCCCCCACTGCGGCAGCTAACCCCGCCCACTGCGGCAGCTAACCCAGCCCACCCCCCCCACCTGGGGAGCCTGCTGCCCCCCCAGCCCGGGGAGCCCCCCGCACAGCAGCTACTCCCCCTCTGCAGCTAACCCCGCCCGGGGAGTCCCCCTCCACGGCAGCTAACCCCACCCACCGTCCCCCTCCCGGGGAGCCTACCCCAGGTCACCTCCACTCCTCCTCCTCCTCTGAGCACGCCGGCACCACTCTAATTCTCCTCCCCTCCCAGGCTTGCGGCGCCGATTGGAGGAGAATTAGAGTGGGGGCTGTGTGCCTCCCGCCCCAGCTCATCTCCACTCCACCTCCTCGCTTGAGCGGGCTTTTAGGCGCCTTCAACCACTAGGCGCCCTAGGCAGCCGCCTAGTTCGCCTAGTGGTTGCATCAGCCCTGGCTGCCAGCCTGCTTATTTGTCCCTTTCAATTGAGTGTTGAGAGCCACTATAGCTAGCACAGAACAGCAGTCATGAGTGAAAGAAGAAAACGCCCCTCTGGGGCAGCATTCAGAAAAAGAAAGAAAGCAAAGGAAGCTTTTATTATCTAAGCAGGAAGGAGCTCTCCTGAGATACATAGACACAAATGTTCACGGTGAGCCTTCCGGCCCCAGTGAGGATGTGAATGGTGAGGAGATGCCTGATCTTCCAGTTAATCAGAGTGCAGGTGACCTAGCAGCTACGGCAGCATCTATATCTCCATCTCAAATGGATGTAACCATGCACATTCCTGAAGAAAAGTGTAGATCAGAGAAGAGGGTGGTGGAGGCACAAGACACAGCTGTTGCTGAGTTTAGTTCCTTAAGTATAGATGATTCAGGACTGTGGACCCACTTGAGCAGTAGCCTGAGGGACTTCCTTGTATTGCTTGGGCCACAGCAAGTGAAAAACTTCATGTTCCCCAAAGACAATGAAAATAGAAGTTTCCATCCAACACATTACTGGTGTGAAATCTGCAATGGTGACAAAGTGGAGAGGCCAGGGCTTATGTACTCAAAAACCCAGAATGCTGCATACTGTTTTTGTTGCAAACTCTTCCAGTCTAATGTTCCAGACACATTGGGTTCTACAGGAACAAAGGACTGGAAAAATCTGGCTAGAAGTCTGGCATGCCACGAGAAGGCAGCAAATCACCAGAGAGCATTCCATAGGTGGAAAAAGCTTGAGATGAGACTAAGGTTAAAGGCCACCATAGATGATCAGCATCAAGAGAAGATTGCATCAGAGTCTCTTTACTGGCAAAATGTTCTGAAAAGGCTCATTGCCATTGTGAGAATGCTTGCTACCCAAAACCTAGCACTGTTGGCACTTCAGATCAGCTGTATGTGCCAAACAATGGAAACTTCCTTAAAATTGTGGCGCTGATGGCTGAGTTTGATGCTGTACTCCAGGAGCATCTAAGAAGAGTCACTACCCAAGAAATGTACACACACCACTACCTTGGAAAAACAATTCAAAAGGAGATCATACAGTTACTGGCAACAAAAGTCAAACAGAAGATTGTGGCAGATCTGAAGTCAGCAAGATATTACTCTATTATTCTGGACTGCACACCTGACATCAGGACAAATGATTTTAATGGTGCATTTTGTAACAATAACAGAACCTAGTGAAAATGTCCCTGCAATAGTGACTGTCATAGAGCATTTTCTAGAATTTATTGACATTGATGATACTACAGGAGCTGGTATGACAAATGTGCTTCTTAAAAAGCTGGAAGATACGGGAATTGCGATAGCTGACATGAGAGGTCAGGGCTACGATAATGGTGCCAATGTGAGAGGAAAGAACAGAGGAGTGCAGACATGGATCCGAGAGTTAAACCCTCGAGCTTTTTTTGTCCTATGCAGTTCACATTCGTTGAACTTGGTGGTCAGTGATGCAGCATCAGCTTCTAGTGAGGCTGCTGAATTTTTTAATGTAATTCAAAGCATCTATGTATTTTTCTCTGCATCAACTCATCAATGGCAAATTTTGAAGCAACATCTGGGAACATCCTTTCTGACACTGAAATCACTGAGTGCCACACGATGGGAAAGTCGAATGGAGGCAATAAAGCCTATCAAACATCAAATTTGGAAGATAGATGATGACATAGTTGCCATTATGGAGGATAATGCTATGACAGGAACTGTTCATGGGAGAACAGTGGCAGAGGGAAATGGAATCACCAGAAACATACATAACTTCAAATTTCTGTGTGGCTTAGTGTTGTGGCATGACATACTGTTTGAAATGAATGTTGTAAGCAAGAGACTTCAAGGCGTTGACCTTGATATATCTGGAGCAATGGAACAAATGGACTGCTAAGTCATACCTACAGTCTTACCGGTCAGATGAGGGATTTCAAAACGTTTTGAAGAGTGAACAGAAGTTGGTGGAGGAACTTCACATTGAAGCTATTTTCCCCACCCATTCAGGAATACAAAAGTCACCGAAGAAGAAGACATTTTGATTAAGAGGCATGGGATAATCCCATAAAGAGACCCCAAACAACAATTCAAAGTTGAATTCTTTAACCAGGTGCTAGACTGTGCAATACAGCCAGTTGAAGAATATTTCATGCAGCTCAAGGAACACAGCAATATATTTGGGATGTTGTATGATATTCCAAAACTCCTCACTATACCTGAAGAAGACCTACACCAGCAATGCAGGGCACTAGAGACAGTGTTGACACATGATGATATGCGCGATATTGATGCGAGTTATTTAGGTGATGAACTGAAAGCCCTTTCAAGATACACTTCAGCAGGATCAACTCCAAAGACTGTTCTGAAATATATGTACACAAATAAGATGACCACCCTCTTTCCAAATGCTTTTGTTACTCTGTGCATACTTCTAACACTTCCTGTAACAGTTGCCAGTGGAGAACACAGCTTCTCCAAGCTGAAGTTAATAAAAACACATCTGTGCTCCACAATGACACAGGAGAGGTTGGTCGGCCTTGCAACCATCTCAATAGAGCATGAGCTGGCCCAGTCTGTGGACCTTCAGGAAGCAGTTCAAATCTTTGTAACCAAGAAGGCGTGGAAAGCACCACTTTGATTATTCAAACTGATAAAAATGCCAGTGTTTACTATGCAGATAAGAAAAGTTACATTTGCTGTTGAGGCATTTGAAAGTTAAGTGTTACTTAAAATTTTTGAAAAAGGCATTTTAAGTTGTTAGTTCTCCTTTATTGGGGTAGGTAGCAGAGCAGTACCATGAGAGGAGTAGAACAAGAAGAAGGCAGAATTGAGATCTTTCAAAGTTTTGGCCCAAGCGAGAGGGCATGGGGGTGTCATTTGAGCTCCGCACCTCAGGTGCCAAAATGTTGTGGGCTGGCCCTGCTGGAGGTGTCCCCCATTATTATTATTAATAATAATTATTGTTATTATTATTATGCTTATCAATGGATCTGTAGTGTATACTATATGTCCTCTCTAAGGCCTGATCCGAAAATCATTGGGAGTCTTTCCATTAACTTTCATGGGTTTTGGTTCAGGCCTTTATTACTTCTTCCTCATCAATAATCTAAAAAACCTGTCATACGCACAAAATAAGTGTATAAGGCCTGATTTTTAGACACTTGTCCAAAAAGTGTAACATGAAAAAATTATAGTATATCAGGCTTTTCAGTATTATACTTTATCTTCTGCTTCAGATGCCCATGGTATGTATACAATTGTATTTAGGACAGTATATAGTAACACCGGACTACATGGTTTATCTCAATCTGCATACACAACCGTAGACATTACAGGCATGTAGGTATTGACATGTCAGGCACTATACCTGTCTCAATCGGCAACTGTCTCCAATGCTGGCCTTGTGGCTAGAGACTTGTGGTTATTCACCTCACTACTTGTTTTGAGTGCATTAAGCTAGGTATTCATAACATACAAATAACTTGAAAATAACAATTTTTGTCAGTCTTGTCAGTGTGCAGAAATTATTTTAGCCTTAGCCTAGAAATTAGATGGCTATAGAGAATAAAACACATATGGTATAAGATAAAAGGAAGGAACTTTCTGAATGCAAGTACTGATTTTCCTCTTAAAGAAAAAAATTCTCCCTCCAGAAGGTTTTGTTTTTTGGTATAGTTCCTTCCCTATATTTAAGGACAGTGTCTAACATGGGTGGTTTGATTTTGGTTTTGTTTCCAAGCATGTGTGGGGATTGAGAAGCAAAGTCAGTATTTTTTTGCCTGGGACGTTTAATCGCAAACATAAAATACTGAGGACTGAGCCAACTTTCCACTTTTTCCAAGACTTCCACACCTTAGACAGTGGCAAAGTTTGTTCAGCATATGTAAGACAGAGCAGGGGGGCAGAGGCTGTGAAAGGGAAGGAGTATGAAGAAATAGATTTAAAGTACTGTATATTGAAAAGACTGTTAAATAATAAAGAGCTAAATTCAAGATATAAAATGTTAACATAATTTTCTAAGTTAATGGACAGCAAAGTTAATTCCAATAATGGCTAAACAATAGATTAAATGCTGACTTTCTTTTTACATGAGTGTAAATCCACAACAACTCTATTGACCTCACTGGTGATATTCCTGATTTAAATAAGATCAGTATTTGCCCCTGCAGTATGTGTACTGTATTAATCTGTTTTCAGACAGAAATAGATCACAGGCACATGTCTTTAAAATAGAAACACTTCAAAATGATGTGATGCATAATTGATACCACTTGGGAGGGTTGTAACTTTGGATAGTATTTCATACATCAGTCAGATTTGTAGCTTGTACAGTTTCTTCCCTAAGGATGCAGTTGAAGATATCTTCCATTGCATGTTAACAATAAAGCATAAGGTATAATCCTTCAGTAGCAGTGGGACAGATGGTCCAAATTTTAAAAGTGGCTTCAACCTAAGGGGAAATCCTGGCAAAACTGAAGACAATGGCAAAACTCACATGAACTTAAATGTAGTCAGGATTTATCCCTAATATCCAAAGCTGAGAGCCTGCAATCTGATCCATATGGAGTGGGCACCTGTGTCTGTGCCGTGGCTCAAGGGATTCCAAAGTTACGAAGCAAAATTCTGTTCTGCAGTTTTAGTTTTGGGCAACTAAGCTGTTGCACATGCAAGAACTTTGATTTCCACTCACAAATAGCATGTGCACATGCCAGTAGGGATGATACCTACCTACTGAATTTGTGCACACTAATAGGGTTACCATACGTCCTCTTTTTCCCGGACATGTCCGGCTTTTCGGCAGTCAAACCCCCGTCCGGGGGGAATTGCCAAAAAGCGGAACATGTCCGGGAAAATGGCAGCTCTGTTTAAGAGCCCGGCTGCCTGAACGCTACCGGCTTCGGGCAGCCCCGTGCCTGGAGACCCTGTGCCGCTGGAGCCCGGGAGGGGAAGTGCCCGGCTGGGGGCGCAGGGTCCGGAGGCACGGGGGCTGCCCAAAGCCGGTAGCGCTGGGGCAGCCCGGCTCTTAAACAGAGCCTAAGAGGAGCAGAGCCTCCAGCTGCGGGGGCTCTGCTCCTCTTCGGCTCTGTGTAACTTATACAGTGTAAGTTACGCAGAGCCGCCGGAGCCCCGGAGGGGAAGTGCCCGGCTGGGGGCACAGGGTCCGGAGGCATGGGGGCTGCCCAAAGCCCGAGCGCTACCGGCTTCACGGTTTGCTGGGCAGCCTCCAGACCCTGCGCCCCCGGCTGGGCGCTTCCCCTCCCGGGCACCAGCTGCGCTGGGGAAGCGCCAGCTGGGGGCGCAGGGTCTGGGGGCTGCCCGGGAAACCGTGATGCTGGTAGCACTGGGGCAGCCCTTTCCCCCTGGCTGGGAGTGGGAGGGAGGAGGGGGCGGAGTTAGGGTGGGGGAAGGGGCGGAGTTGGGGCGGGGCTAGGGGTGGGGAAATGGGCGGGGCCATGGCCCGTGGAGGGTCCTCTTTTTTTATTTATGAGATATGGTAACCCTACACACTAATGTAATCAGTGTGGTCAAATCCACGTGTGCAATAAGTTAGACACCCAAAAACATGAGTGATTAACTCCAGACATGAAAATTTAGAAGCCACTTTTTGTACATTTCTTTCAGTAGTTCTTATTTCTAGAATTGTGAGAGCTCTAGGAACATCCCCTTGCATCACAGACAGTGCCACTTGCCAAGGAATGAATGAGCTGCTGCTGGCAGGAGGTATAGAAATGGCCTATTTACACAAACATTATCCTTTTGCATGTCCACCTGATATTTCTTTTAATATTCCAGGGCCATCATATGAATAGTTCAGCTGAGACCAAAGAAACTGCAAAGCTATCACTGTTTGAATTTAGAATATTTGTGATTGCTCCATAGAGTAAACAATTTGAAAAGTGACTTGGTGAGTAACTTTGAGGGAACTGTGATCTGCTCACAGTTCAGAAAAAGAAGCTGAACTGTTTGCTACAATTGTTCACTTAGCTTTACTTGACCAGTAGTTCATGCATTTCCATTTGCTTCTTCTCTAATGCTGGTTAAAGTAAAGGACTTTCAAAGTGGTAAGCCTTTAATGAGCTGTGATTCATACTCTTTCCATTGAAGGAGAAGTCAGATATTGTGCAGTACAAATCACTAACAATAAATAAGCACTCTTCCACTTAGGGATAAATTTGCTACCTTGTACTAAATGTTATGAAAATATCCCTTTCATAAACATTGTGTCAAGCTTGTTTTAGAGAAAGTTAGCTTTCCTGGCACATACACTTTAAGTTCCATGAAGGCAAAATCCCCCTTTCTCCCCTAAATAAATAAACAGTGAAGTGTTGCATGAGACTTGTGTGGCTAAGAATGTCTGCAGCTTGACAGCAATTTTTTTTTTTACCATCAAACAAGCCCTTTTTATTTCAGATAGCTTTTACTTTTTACTATTTTATGAGGAAGTCCTACTGTAATCTACTACCTAGTACAGCAAGTCATCAGATTTACAGGAAATGCTCTACTGCTTGTGTAGAGCTGCTGTGAATCTCTCTAGTTCAAATAGCAGTCTATCTTGTGAGATTTCTATTACTCCCTGGTTTCTGCCAGAAAAGAACAACCTCTTTCATGGTATCTTAGTATTTCCATTTCCTACCTTATGAGAAAACACAGCAAAAAAGAAAATTTGCTAAACTTTGATCAGTAACCTCAACAGTTATTTGGGTTCAGTTTGAATCAAGCTACTTCTTATATTCAGATAGGTTCTCTTGCCCTAAGGCAAATGCTATAACTTAACTTTGGGTCCATGTCTGGAGATTTACAGCTTTTAAAAATTGCCCAGTGAAACCTTCAGCAACTGGATATTTACAGAATTTTAAAACATTAACATCACTGAAATTTGACCTTACAGCACACTAGCTCATTAGGAGGTTTCCTTGGCTTCGTTAGTAGAAAGACATTGGGGATGGACATAAGAACGGTCATAGCCAGCCATCCTGAATCAAGTTTGTTTTTAAAAGGGAAGTTGCTCATATTTAGCAGAGAGGTGGTTTCTCTAAATCAAGAAAGCAGTGAGAGGAAAGAAGACATTAATGGTTTTCAAGATGAATTCATCTTCATTTCTAGGAGAGATTTTTGAGGTGACAGAAATTGAAATAGACCTGCTCAAAACATCTTTTGGGTGAAATTTCACTAGCTCTTGTTGATTAAATATGTTTAAGAAAACCCAAAGAGAAAGTATATCAGTAAACTATTACTGAGTTCTTATGGAGGAGCATAACATGGTGACTCACCCTTTAAGCACTGGAGACCCTAGAGCTAACCTATCCTGATTACTGAATGAGCCCCACCTGAGAGAGGTCAGGTGATTTCCACTAGAAGAGCAGCAGGACGGTGCAATAAGGAATTAGCTGTGGCAGAGAAGAGTTGCAATGAGCAGAAGGCTCCTACTAGAAACCCTGATTGGGAGATGGTTTAGGTCTGGAAGCCAGAGGGCTGAAAAAGGCTGAGCTCCAGCCAGGTTATGCCTGTGAGTACCAGGCCCAGCTCTTGCTAGAGACCCTGACTGGGAGATGGATTTGGGAGCCTGAAGCTAGAGGGCTGAGGAAAGCTGAGCTCCAGCCAAATAAAGTCTGACAATGCTGGGCCCAGTTTAAAACTGGTGTAAAGACTTTGTGTTTGTTTTGGACTGCCAGGGGAGAGATACCATTGAGTTCTATTTCTGACAGACTTTGCTCCCATCTTGAGTGGGACTGGTGAAGGGTGGTGAAGCAAAGGACCCAGGAAGGAGAACAGCCCAAGCCCTAAAGGAGGGTTGTGGCATTCTCTTAGTCAGGTGGGAAGGGTTTTGGGTCTACAGGGCCATTGGAGACCGTGTGCAAAGTTAAACAAACTGGACCCACCCAGAAGGGATTTAAAAAAAAATAATACTGTGGACTATGAGATATTAAGGGGCCTTGCGCAGGAGGGGAAACTGAAGCAAGGTGCTGTAGAGTGACTGCTGGCCATGAGGAGGTACTGAGAGGGCATCAACCCTCTTACAAGATGATCAATCCACATTTTCTTTCTATTCTTTTCCTTCAAATACTTTAAGGGATCTCTCTGGTCTTTCCTCTTTCCCAATGAACTGGGTTTGATATCTAGGCCCTAGAATGGCCCTGTTCCTCACAACTTGCCTGGATGTCACAAATAAATGAAGTTAATATAACCCAATCACACTTCCAAATTAACGGCCTCAAGAGGCTGTCACGGAGTATTGGGGGACTCAGGGCCCTGCACCCCCGGCTTCCTGCGATTCACCATGACTCTCAGCCAGCCAGTAAAGCAGAAGGTTTATTTGGATGACAGGAATACAGTCCAAGACAGGTCTTGCAGGCACAGACAACAGGGCCCCCCTCAGTTAGGTCCAGCTTGGGGTCCCAGGGCATCCCAGCCCACCCCTCTTTGGGGGGTCAGAGCCATCTCTGCCTCCCAGCCATCTCCCTAGCCCGCTTCCAGCACTCTGCCTTCAGCGACCCCTCCCACAGCCTTTGTTCAGTTTCCCGGGCCAAGGTGTCACCTGGCCTCCAACCCCTTCCTGGGTTCTCATGTTACACGTTCAGGTATTCTCCGGTCAGTCTCCCATCCCCCAATGCAGACTGTCCTAGCCACACTCCCCTGTCAGCATTCACAGACCACAGTAAGAACAGGCCCAGTTCGTCACATCTCCCCCCTTCGAGACTGAACTGAGCAGGGTCACTTTAGCCAGTGACCCGGGGAAGTTCGAACCTACCCCCGTTCCCATGGATGCCCCCGCATCCCTCCCATTCCTTGGTGAGAATTACACCAGGCCCCTCCAGTTTCACGCCCCCCCTTAGGTCGGGGGTGCTTGATGGCCCTCGCAGTTCGCATGTGGGAAGGTTTATGCGGCCTGTGCCCTTTTCCCACCCCCATACTTCTGGGGTTCCAACTGGGCTGTGGTCTTCTCCCAGCGCTCCAGTCTGGAGGTCTGTGCTTTGGGCTCTCTTGGTTTAGAGCCGCCCTTTTAACCTTGGCCACCCTCCGGAAAGGATCCTTTATGCTGGGCAAGGGTCCTAAAGCTGTTTTCCCCTTGTCCCGGGCCTTCCTCCCCCTCTGACAGGGGTCACAGGATCCGCAGTACTGTTGGACAGTAACAAAGACCCCAGGCCAGTAAAAGCTCCGTAGCAGCCTCTGCTGGGTACGCCAGGTTCCCTGGTGCCCTGAGAGAGGAATGTCATGGGCCCGGCACAGCAGCTGGCGGCGATACTTCTGGGGTACCACCAGCTGCCTCCTGATCCCCCCTGAATCCATTTTCCCTGGGGGAGCCCATTCTCGGTACAGGAACCCCTTCTCCCACAGGAACCTTTTCCGGCCACCTCGTCCCATGGTCTGTACCGCATTGAGGTCGGCCAGGTCCCTTATCTTCCGCAAGGAGGGATCTCTCTGTAACTCGGCCTGGAACTCAGCAGCTGGGACAGGGATGGCCACCTGCTCTTTCTCGCCCTCTGGGTCTGAAGCTGCAGCCTCCCTGAGCCGTGTCCCTGGGCGTTCCCTCCCCACCAGGTTAGGGTCCTGCGCCTCAGGCAAGGCACCCCCCCCAAGGCCAGGGCGCAGTGCCCCTCGCCGGCTCTGACTGCGGGTCACAACCAGTGCCCTCTGGGGGTTGCTTGGCCAGTTCTCCAGGTCCCCCCACATCAATACCTCAGTGGGCAAATACGGGTGTACCCCCACATCCTTGGCCCCCCACTTCAGGTGTACCCTTGCCACGGGCACTTTGACTGGTGTTCCGCCCACCCCTGTCAGGGTCAGGTAGGTGTTGGGCACCACCTGATCTGGGGCCACCACCTCGGGCCGGGCCAGCGTCACCTCGGCGCCCATATCCCAGTATCCATTGACCTTTCTCCCATCCACCTCCAGGGGAACAAGGTACTCTCTCCGGAGGGACAGCCCCGCGCCCACCGTATAAACCAAAAACCCTGAGTCTGGAGCATCCAGCCCCCTAGAGGAGCTGGCCTGGAGCTCTCCTCCCTCCTTAGCAGGTGGTACTCTGCCAGCCCCCCTTCCCTGGGAATGCTGCCTCTCGCCGGGCTGGGTCTCTACCCAGTCAACCCTCTGTGGGTTCGGTCTGCTCAGTCTGTCCCTGAGCCTGGGGCACTGGGCCCGTATGTGGCCTTTTTGGCCACAGTGGTAGCAGCCCATGTCCCATGGGTCCCCCCGAGTGGGTCGGATGGTCCTGACGCCGGATGTTCCCCTTTGATGGGGTTTTCCTGTATTTTCCCATGGGGAGGTCCCATGGTGACTCTCTCTCTGCGTTGTGGTGGGACTGTTCCTTTGGGACTCCTCCCTGTTATCTCCTGACCGGCTCTTTACAAACTCATCGGCCAGCCGGCCTGCATGTCGCGGGTTCTCTGGCTTTCTGTCCACAACCACAGCCTCAGGTCGGATGGGCACCGCTCATACAGTTGCTCCAGTACCAGCAGTTTGACCAGGTCCTCCTTCGTCTGGGCCCCATCAGCCCACTTGCTGGCGTATCCTTCCATGCGGACGGCTAGTTGCAGATATGAGATCTCAGGGGTTTTATCCTGACTCCGGAACCTTTCCCGGTACATCTCAGGAGTCAGCCCAAACTCACGTAGCAGGGCCTTTTTGAATAGTTCGTAGTCCCCTTTCTCTGCCTCTTCCAGTTGGCGGTACAATGCCACGGCTTTGGGGTCCAGTAAGGGGGTAAGGACCCGGAGTCTGTCCGCAGGATCAACCCGGTGCAGCTCGCAGGCCGTCTCAAAGGCCTCCAGGAAGTCATCCATGTCCTCCCCCTCCTTGTGTGGGGCCAGGATGCACTTATCAAAGCTCCGTGCAGTCCTGGGTCCCCCCTCACTCACCGCAGCCGGGGGTTCGCTGCCCTTCAATCTTGCCAGTTCCAGTTCATGCTGACGCTGTCTCTCTTCATGCTGTCTCTGTCTCTCTTTCTCCTCCCATTCATGCTGATGCTGTCTCTCTTCATGCTGTCTCTGTTGTTCACGATCCTCCAGCTCTCT
Source organism: Malaclemys terrapin pileata (assembly GCF_027887155.1). Lineage (NCBI taxonomy): Eukaryota > Metazoa > Chordata > Testudines > Emydidae > Malaclemys > Malaclemys terrapin. The sequence goes on along the minus strand of NC_071507.1, from coordinate 113,432,565 downwards.
CAGTTTTAGCTCTTTCTCCCATTCCAGCCAATTCCGCTCCACGGATGCCGAACGTCGCCGGGAGGATCCTCTGCTGGCCGGCGAGCTTCGCCGGGAGGATCCCCTTCTGGCCGGGGGGGTCACGGCGCCCTCGGTATTTGCTGGGCTCCTCCCCACCCTTCCCCTAGGCATAGGAAGGAGGGGTCTCGGGAAGCCCTCAGCAGCCAGCTGACCACTCCCAGCTGGGACAGACACTGGTGCCTGCGCTGCATTTGCCAGGCTGCTTCCCTGAGACACAGGGATCAGTTCATTCACGCGATCTTCCGCCTCCAGCCGGGCAATGAGCTGTTCTTTGGTGAGCCTCCCAATGCGCAGCCCCCTCTGCTTGCACAGCTCCACCAGGTCGCTCTTAAGCCGCTTGGCATACATCTTCCTGCTGGACACTCACCGGCCTGTGTGCTCACAGCTCCCCACAGTTCCCAGGGGGACCCCTAGTGTGCCAGCCCTTCTCGAGGTCACCACCTCTCTGCCAGGGTCAAGCTGCAGACTCCTCCGCCCCTGGGACCACTTGCTGCAATCCCCCCGGGGGACCCTGTTACTGCAAAAGTCCTTCTCGCTGGTCACACACTCCCAGGGGTAATAACCATCTCTCTCTCACTCTTCAGCATGCCTGGTCCCCGTCAATCCCCCTTCGTTTTACTGCTCCCCAGTCACTTACTGCAGGAAGCGCCGTCCACGGGGTGCAGTAGATCCCGCCGCTGCCACCAATTGTCACAGAGTATTGGGGGACTCAGGGCCCTGCACCCCCGGCTTCCTGTGATTCACCATGACTCTCAGCCAGCCAGTAAAGCAGAAGGTTTATTTGGATGACAGGAATACAGTCCAAGACAGGTCTTGCAGGCACAGACAACAGGGCCCCCCTCAGTTAGGTCCAGCTTGGGGTCCCAGGGCATCCCAGCCCACCCCCATTTGGGGGGTCAGAGCCATCTCTGCCTCCCAGCCATTTCCCTAGCCCGCTTCCAGCACTCTGCCTTCAGCGACCCCTCCCACAGCCTTTGTTCAGTTTCCCGGGCCAAGGTGTCACCTGGCCTCCAACCCCTTCCTGGGTTCTCATGTTACACGCTCAGATATTCTGCGGTCAGTCTCCCATCCCCCAATGCAGACTGTCCTAGCCACACTCCCCTGTCAGCATTCACAGACCACAGTAAGAACAGGCCCAGTTCGTCACAGAGGCACATATAAATGCCCCAATCCTGTGAGATGCTAAGTTAACTGGCTCCAGCGAAGCATGTGACTAATAACTTTAACTTTAAGCATGAGTTTAATGAGATAGCTTATAGGCACTAGCTTTACTTTGAGCATGTACTTCTGTGGGTTAGAACTAGGATGCTCAGCTGCTTACAGGATGGAGCCCAGGATGTGGAGCTAGTTGAAGGTTTGCAGCAGTGGGCTGGTGTGGAAAGGGCAGATAGTATGAAGTAGGCCTGAAGTGAAATCACTCTGAGAACTTCAGTCACCAAAATATGGTCCCTAGGAGAGATTATACAAGATGACCTAATAAGTCTTTAACTTCTGTGATGACTGTCCCTCTGTAGTACATTCCTGCTACAGCAAATAACTGGTGGTGTTTATTTTTTCAATTTTCTTGAACCCCTACATTTATATACTGCTGTACTTACCTAGGCTTGCAAAACTTGGATCCAGGTTTCTTGTCTTTGTTTAAAAAAAAATAATGAATGACCAGGTCTCCACATACGAAGAGAATGCTTTGGAATTTGAAGTAACAGGTTGCTGAATACCTGCTCTGTCACTTATTGGTTAGAAATCAAAAAGAGGGTCTGAATAGCTGTTTATGTTGTCAGTGGCATCCATAGAAAATGGATGACCTTTAGAATTAGAAAATTGTATTGTTGGAATTTTTGACAAGCTTGATAAAATTACACTTAAGATAGGTAAAGGCGTGCTGCATTTTCATTGTATGATAATAGAAAAGTTTTCCACAAGCCAGCACTGATCCTTTCTAGTACTTCAATTACTTTTTCAAAGCTTTGGAGAATTAGCTTCTGTTTTTTCCTGACTTTTAAAAAAATATGATTTGAAGGTACAGTATTCTAATGGGCTGAGTGGGTTTACTATGTTAATTCTTCAGTTGCATTGTTGGTTTGTAATGCTCCATCTCTAAACCTTCTCTTCTCTAGATCGGTTACGTTTTTTCTTTTGTTTTTAAAGAAAACTGATCTTCCCTCCTCCCCGCCCAGGTTAGCAACACTTGAGAAGCTAGAATTTCCTGCCCACCTATTTTGTATACCTCAGGCTAGTCTTTCTATGCCTTTATAAATTGAGTCCTTCCGTACTCTGCATAGCTCATGTTTTGAAACTCCTCTCAGACTCCCACAGCCAAAAATAAAATGGTAAACCATAGATGAACTTCTGCTTCAGATACGTCATCAACATACCACAATGATGGGTGGCCTATAAAGGTTAAAAATTTAATAGCACTAATTATAAAAACTTGTTCAATTCTTTTAAATTTTCCTGGGATAGATTCTACCCATTCTGCATTAAATAAAACAACCTTTTTAAAATTGAGATTTACCATGGTTAAAGAAATATTGAGCATAACCACTGGGTAATTTTTGATTTGTCAGTCCAAAACACAATTTCTGAGCTTCAAGTCTTCAAAGTCTGTTTGAATTGCAGGTCAGTCACTTTAACTATCAGCAGCTGGTGCAGTGTTATCTGAAGTACCACTGAAAAGCAGTATGTCCAGGATGGGATATCATCAGCTGCTGCTGATTGTTCATGTAGCTTCATATGGACTCCTGTAGTTAACACTCAATATACTGTATCTGTTTTTATTTTGGACTGATAAACAAATTTCCAGAGTGCTGGTGTTAGTCAGGTAGCACTCTAAGCAGCCATTCAGAATCAGGGAGGTGGAAGCATTGTGCTAGATGCTGTATAAACACAAATAGAGCCCTGGAGAGAGTTTAGTATATAAGCTCTTAAGGGCATGAGGATGAAGTGTGACATGCAAATTAGACATGATATCTCCATTTTCCACAAAAGTTCTATCTAAAACTATTTCTGATTTAGTGACAAGAAAATTCCATTCACTGGATTTCAGATGCCTTTAGGACAAGATTCAAAGAAAAAAAACTACTTATATGTTTTAAGGGTGTTCTTTTTTAAATTTGTGGGGGAAAAGTTAGAAACAAACTATAGTCTTACTACTATATATACAGGATGTGGTTGAATGAGACACAGGTGCTGCCCCTGGCTCATGCACAATGGACTGTCTTTCTGGAAAAATGTGACTGCTGAAATTTCTTCTCTAGGAATGGAAGTTGTTTTTGTAGTATTATTTGTGCTCAATGGCCTTAGAAACTTAGGGCCGGATCACTGTTTCCCTCAGAAAAACCTGTTGAGGGGACTGTGAGGGAGGAAATCACAGAGCAGGCCCCTTGTGGCATTTCTAACTGATCATTTTGTCAGAGGAGACAGGGGTTCCTGGCCCTTAATGGAACAGGCAGGAAGACTCACAGTCCAGTAACTGAGAATTTCCTAAATGGAGGGAAGGAGAGGAGATGTATGGATGTGGTCACTATATGTCAGGGCCATCCATATGGTAGTTCTCCTCAGCTATGCTGCCTTCTGAGTCCCCTGAGACTTTCTCCTCGCCCACATCACCCTGGGTCTAAAGGAGCGTCTCCATATAGGCCTCAGCCCCTGGAATTACCCCTAAATAGGGGTTCCAATTAAAGACCTTGGAGTACAATGTGGAAAAAGTAGTAAGGCCTGATGCAGAATTTCCTTTTTCAGCAGATTCCCTGCTGGTTGACAGGGCAGATGTGTACTGTGCAGCCCACCTGTTTTCTCTTCCCTCATCCTTGTTCTTCCTCCTGTCTCAGTTCACACAGATCCATGATCCCACAAATGCTCTTCACAGGTTCCAGGGAGGGGGCAGGGAAGAGTGCTGCATAGGTAACTGCCTTCCCCCAAACTCACTTCTGCAAAAGCAGGGAGCCTTACTCTCTGCATGGACCTCTATGCAGAATAATCTGGGTCTTCATTTTCAGTACTATTACACACTGAAACGATCTGGAGTAAGGACTTGATCCAATGCTCATTGAAGTCAGTGGCAAAGCTCCCACTGACTCCAATGATTCAGGATAAGGCCTTGATTCCTCTTCTTGCCATGATTTCATCAGCTCTCCTGAGCTAGGTACAGAAGAGCCAGACTGGCCAGTTCTTGAATAGGTGATCCAGTAGGTGGTGCTCTTTCCTATGAGTCCGTATTGAACCAAAGCCTCAGCATGATGTTACAGACACTGGGTTGTTCTTTATTTGATACTCCTGTACAATCCTCCTAAATGTGATGTTTAAAATCATAGTATTGTTTGCAAAAGTAGGACTGTTAACTGCAGCGCTTAGCTAAATTCTAATCTGGGCACTTGTCTTTGTCATGGCAGTGGGAAATGGCTAGAAATAATTACAAGTTTCAGAGTAACAGCCGTGTTAGTCTGTATCCGCAAAAAGAAGAACAGGAGTACTTGTGGCACCTTAGAGACTAACAAATTTATTAGAGCATAAGCTTTCGTGGACTACAGCCCACTTCTTTGGATGCATATAGAATGGAACATATAATGAGGAGATATATATACACACATACAGAGAGCATAAACAGGTGGGAGTTGTCTTACCAACTCTGAGAGGCCAATTAATTAAGAGAAAAAAACCTTTTGAAGTGATAATCAAGCTAGCCGAGTACAGACAGTGTGATAAGAAGTGTGAGAGTACTTACAAGGGAAGATAGAGTCAACGTTTGTAATGGCTCAGCCATTCCCAGTCCTTATTCAAACCGGAGTTGATTGTGTCTAGTTTGCATATCAATTCTAGCTCTGCAGTCTCTCTTTGGAGTCTGTTTTTGAAGTTTTTCTGTTGTAATATAGCCACCCGCAGGTCTGTCACTGAATGACCAGACAGGTTAAAGTGTTCTCCCACTGGTTTTTGAGTATTTTGATTCCTGATGTCAGATTTGTGTCCATTAATTCTTTTGCGTAGAGACTGTCCGGTTTGGCCAATGTACATGGCAGAGGGGCATTGCTGGCACATGATGGCATATATCACATTGGTAGATGTGCAGGTGAACGAGCCCCTGATGGTATGGCTGATGTGATTAGGTCCTATGATGATGTCACTTGAATAGATATGTGGACAGAGTTGGCATCGGGGTTTGTTACAAGGATAGGTTCCTGGGTTAGTGGTTTTGTTCAGTGATGTGTGGTTGCTGGTGAGTATTATAATCACCAGGCATGTGTGGTGATTATGAATGTTACTTTTCTTGTGGTAGCACCTAAGGCTCGGGCATTATTGCTTGTCAATATACAAATATATTGAATTGATCACTTATTTAAATCCTACAGCAAATGGTTTTCCTACTTTTTTTTTCTTTAATATTACTCTCTACAGTATATTCACTCTCTCTTTCTCTTCCGCCTTGTGGGCTCTGGACTTCACTTTAGTACATATGTCCTGGTCTCTTCTTCCTACTGCATTTTTATTTAAGGGACTTATGGAGCTGATCCAAAGTCCATAGGAGTCTTCAGCTGACTTCACTGGGCTTTGGACAGGCCCTTAGTGCCTATGAAAGATGCTGAACCAATAGTTCTGGAGCCTGAAGTCCTCTATGTAGCTACAGAAGAAGTACAGCAACTTGGATGTTTTTCTTATTCTGATTAATGTGACTTTTACTTCCTGATCTACTCTGCTTTGTCAAAAAAGATGAATTGCATGGGAAATGAATAAGATTGTGATAATATTCCGTAGTTGGTTAGGTTGCCTTTTGCACATTACGTAATACTTTATCATCCCCAAAGCATGTGGACTTTCCAGAATAATGTATTTTTTCTGTATTCTGTTCTAAAATATGAAGTAGGCGAGGACAGGATTTCCTGATCACTGTCAATGCTACAATATGTGCTCTGATATATGGAGATGGCATTGTCCCTTTGTCATGCATTAACATCAATACAAAAAGTTCCACATAGAACGGCTTAAAGTGGCAGCCTGGCAATTGCTATGAAAAATGTCCTTGTGAGCCCAATGAACTCAGCCACAAGGGACTCCTAGCAATTTTATGAGTTAGTGATGTCCAAAAGGAAAACTCCATCGAGGGAGGGAGAAGGTAGAGAGCAATTTTTTTTCAGGGCTCTATGTGAGCTTTGCTGTAAAAACATTACTCCACCTGTAGCTTTAACTAAGAGGGCTGGTGCTGAGTCTGCAAGTGCTCCCTTCGTATATTGTGTGGGATCGGATAAATTCCAGCTGTGCTCTCATCACATTGATTTAATGGCCCTTAAAAGAAACCATAAAAGTGCTTTCTGGTTGGTGGGCCCCAGCTGTTCCTCATAGTATTGCATAATACAGCAGACTGGGTTAGCTATAGATTAATGATTATTAAATGCCTGGCTTAATCATTTAATTTTTCAAATATACAAGGCCTTGGACAAAATGTGGTTCACTGAGGTAGCAGGCTAATTATTTTCAAAAAGGAAAAAGACTTAAGATGTGAGGTATATTTTACTTTGACCAGGATAAAATTTTGCATATGCTAATTGTGGCCTCTGCTGAGTCATAACTCTGTGTGTGTGTGTGTGTGTGTGTGTGTTTGTTTTTCCCTTAAGTGCTGAAGGGTGATGGCTCATTGCTGGAAGCATTTATCTGTTTTCATTACCAGGCAACAGAGCAAAAAGCCAACAAAATTTGAGGATTATCAGACTCTCTGAGGTTAAGAACACTGAAAGTCTCTACACAATTGAGGAATCTTCACTTACAATGTCATTCGAGTTTCCTGCAAGCAGAAGAACAATTGTGCTACTAGGCAATTGGAGAGGTACTAAGGCCCAATCCAGCTTCTATTGAACTGGATGGAAAAGCCCACACTGACTTCAGTGAGAAAAGGATCGGGTAGGGTTACCATACGTCCGGTTTTTCCCGGACATGTCCGGCTTTTCGGCAATCAAACCCCGTCCGGGGGGAATTGCCAAAAAGCCGAACATGTCCGGGGAAAATACCAGACGGGCACTTCCTCTCCCGCGGCTGCTCTGCTCCTCCCCTGACTCAGACTTCGGCTCTGTTTAAGAGCCAAGCTGCCCGAGCCAGTGCTACCGGCTTCGGGCAGCCCTCTTGTCTCCGGACCCCAGCCGCCGGCCGGGCACTTCTCCTCCCCGGCTTCAGCTGCTCTGCTCCACCGGCTGGGGTCCGGAGGCACGGGGGCTGCCTGAAGCCCGTAACGCTGGCTCGTGCAGCTTGGCTCTTAAACAGAGCTGAAGAGTCCAGGGAGGAGCAGTGCAGCTGGAGCCGGGGAGGAGAAGTGCCCGGCCGGCGGCTGGGGTCCGGAGGCATGGGGGCTGCCGAAGATGGAGCGCTCGGGCAGCTCGGCTCTTAAACAGAGCCGAAGAGTCAGGGGAGGAGCACAGCAGCTGGAGCCTGGGAGGGGAAGTGCCCGGCCGGGGGCGCAGGGTCCGGAGGCATGGGGGCTGCCCGAAGGCAGCCTCCAGACCCTGCGCCCCCGGTCGGGCACTTCCCCTCCCGGATTCCAGTTGCTCTGCTCCGGCGGCGCAGGATATGGAGGCACGGGGGCTGCCCAAAGCCGGTAGCGCTGGCTCAGGCAGCTTGGCTCTTAAACAGAGCCGAAGAGTCAGGGGAGGAGCAGAGCAGCTGGAGCCCGGGAGGGGAAGTGCTCGGCCGGGGACGCAGGGTCCGGAGGCACGGGGGCTGCCCAAAGCCCGAGCGCTACCGGCTTCACGGTTTGCCGGGCAGCCTCCAGACCCTGCGCCCCTGGCTGGGCGCTTCCCCTCCCGGGCTCCAGCTGTGCTGGGGAAGCGCCGGCCGGGGGCGCAGGGTCTGGAGGCTGCCTGGCAAACCGTGAAGCCGGTAGAGCTTGGGCAGCCCTTTTCGCGTGGCTGGGAGGGAGGAGGGGGAGTTAGGGCGGGGACTTTGGGGAATGGGCGGGGAAGGGGCAGAGTTGGGGTGGGGAAGGGGCGGGGCCAGGGCCCCGTGGAGTGGCCTCTTTTTTTATTTTTTAAATATGGTAACCCTAGGATCAGGATCTAAGTTGAGAAGGAAACTTACTCTGTTGGATGCTTCTGTGCCAAGAGGAAAAAGCTTACATATTGAGAGATTCCTAGGGGTGCAGGTTGCGCTGCAGTTCCTGTCCAAAGGAAGTGACAGGTCTGTGTATATGGATAACAAGAATAAAGAGATTAACTGGAAGGGGGGTATGTTGGGTTGTAAAAAACATTTCATTTTCTGAAAGGTAAACTGCAAAGAATAGGTACAGGATCACTAGCAATTAATCATAACCCATTGTTCACAGGCTATCAGTAATATTATTCTTAGGTGCAAACTTGCTGGGACCAAAACCTATTTAGGATAAAATAGACTGACTGAGTTCTTAGATTACCCATGTGTATCTGCTTTACCAGATACTTTGTAGCTTTTTATTGTTTTAACTATTGTAAAAATTGTATGTACCTTATTCAAAAACTGCAGACAAACTAGAAATGGAACACAAAACATGCAAATTACCATAAAATAGACCATGAAAAATAGAAATCTGAACCAATGATCTGTCTCTATTGCTAGAGGTGCCCAAAGTGCGACCCTACAGAGCCCAGAAATTCTGTCTACACACATCTGTCTTGTCTATTTTCCTTTACAAATTGTACAGCCTGTGTGAGTTAAAGTGACAGTGTACAATCAAAATACCTTGCTTTTCAGGAAGTAATATCAATAATGTCAGATGAAAAACATTCAGTTTGATCAGAAACGACTTGACAACTAAAATCAATATTTAAAAGCAGATTGGATTTATTTTAGTTTTTTCCCAAGTAATGCAACTAAAAATGTGGCTCTTTGAGTCATTGCATTTAATGTTCCAAAGTCTGGACACTCTGGTACAGATTCCATAGGTGTGGTCAACCATCATTTGGCCTGACAGTGACCTAGTTAAAGCACTGACTTGGCAATTGAGCCATAGGTTCTATTCCTGGCTCTGCCATTGAGTAGCCTAAGGTCATACAGCATGTCACTTGGGTCATGGGTCATCTTCAAACGTGGCTGCCTAAATTTAGGTACTTAAATAATGATCTGATTTTTGTTTTGTTGTTTTTTGCAAAGGTGCTCAATATCTGCACCTCCTTTTGAAGACAGTAACGGCTGTGAATGCTCAATACAATTGGGAAAATCAGGCCACTTGTGTGCAATAGATGCCTAAATGTAGCTGTTCAAGATTGGAAATGCTGACCTTGACATCTCCGTGCCAATATTTTCCTAACTGTTAACTGAGAATAATAATGCTTACCTGCCTTTATAAAGATCTTTTAAATCTGGCAATAAAAAAAAGCTGAATAAGTTTGAAGTGTTGTCACTGGCATCATCAATATTTGATTTACACAGTCAATATGTTTGCCACGTGATTGATCAGACATGCTGGTTGTAGTTGTTACTTGGTGGTTATTAAGAAGACATTAAATATAGAGTAATTTGCTAGCAGTTGTGTGGGATTTGAATGATCATTTACTCGAGCCTGAATGAGTGTCAAATAAATGCACTTCTTTAACCATTAAGTAACTATACAAGAATGAGCATGGGTCATACATCTTGTATTGTGGTTATCTATAATGAAGCAGCCTTTGTCTATGGACAGCGACAGCTTGGTTTCTTAGCCTACAAGAGGTGAGTGCAGTCTGATCATGCTGATGGTCCCTCTGCTGCTAATTCCAAAAGCTGTTTAACTTGATGGTGGTAGTGGTTCTGTTGGGTGATGAAGAAAAGACCTTAGGCTGGATCCTCTCATATCATAATCGGACAAAAAAAATCCACTGAAGAGACAAAGATAAGTACAAAAACTCTCTAAGCATGAGGCCCAGTTCAGACCTTATGAAACTGAGTTCCATCTACTTACACTGGGTGTGAATGCAGGCCCTATTAGTTGCTCTTTTGCACTTGAGTTCTGAGAGAGAAAGTCGTGGGAAGTATTGCTTTGGGAAATTGCCTTGTAGAGAATCTTTGAGCAGGTATTGTGTGAGGAAATGCAGGAACCGAGGAAGAAATGGAATAAAGGAGATGCATGCCTAATGCTGAGGGAAAGCATAATACGTCATCAGTATGTCATCATTAACAAGGCTGGAAAAAAAACCTCTTGGGTTGTTAGTCCAGCTTCCTGATTCAAACAGACAGGGCTTTATATATAAGCTGTACTTTCTATAAACATATATCTAACCTTTCTTTAAAGCTGACTAGTGACATTCAGTGACTGAAGTATTCCATCGGAGGCATTATTAAGAGTACTAGGGAGACAAATATTAAAGTAATGCTGGTGAGACTGGGTATTAGTTTGGGTAGGAATGTAGAGAACTCATCAGAAGCTGCTCTAACTTGCTGACGTCTCCGATTATATACTTTGTTGCTCCATTGTTATCCTTATTCTCCCTCTTCTCCCACCCAAACTGCCTAGCATACACATTTGGGACAGAGACAATAAATATTCTAGCAATTTTGTGTAAATTTCGTGATAAACAGCAAGTTGCATGTTTCCTTGTGAATGATAACGACTTCAAGCATTTATGTAGAGCTGAAATTGCCCTTGAATGGGCAGAGCCCCAGTGGGGTAAATGCTGAGCGGGACACAAGTGCTGTGTACAGTTTCTGAAACATCCTTGTAAACACCTTTTTGAAAATGCATCCCTGTAAATTTATTCTTGTGACTCAGGGAATATAAAATGAGAGAATGAACCACTACAGTATAATATAACAATCCACAAAGCTTATGCCTTTGATGTGTTGTTCATTATGTAGACTTGATTTGAGCTCATACTTGCTTTTGGATGGGAGATATTGGAGTACAATGAAGTGCCCTGTACAGCCAAGCTTTTGAGTTTCTAAAATGAACATAATCATCGATATTTGAAGGCAAAACTTGATGAACCTAGAAACAGATCTTCAGCAGAGAAATATAAGGAGGTCTAGAGAAATGTTGCATGGTTAATCGGATTGGTTTATTTCACCATATAATAACTTAATTGACTCTTATAGAATTTCTCCTGACTCACATTTGTGCAACTGAGATCAAAGTGACTTTGCACTGACCTTTATATAGTTAAGTACAATATGAAACAACATGCAGACTTTGTCAAACTGGAAAAAAATAAGTCCAAGTTCACTGTATTCTTTATCAAGAGGACCATATTTGCTGCAAAAAAAAAAGTGTGCAGTATACCTTGCAGCAGATCTTACTGTTTCACAAGTATGGAATGGCTGAACAAATACCTGTCCCTCTAATTCCATCTACACTGACATTGTTATGATTTCATCATAAAGCTGTACACTGGGGCATACTAAAAGGGGAAGCAATTCTTGCATTCAGAGCCCTGTCTTTCACAGCTGCAGCAGGACTCAGTGAAGGTCCATATTAATGGGGTAGTTTAGAGACAAGGCTGAGGGGAGATCTGTTGAAACAGACCTCTTATATCAACTTGATTATTGTTGTGTCTTTAAGGTAATGGCCCGAACTGGGGTTTTAAGATCTTTGTTTGGAACCTGGAACACATTAGGGCTTAATGGAACCATTAAAGCCGTATCCATGGCATATTACAAAAATAACAATGTTTAAACCTGGTTGTGGTCCAACTGTGTTGTAACATAGAAGTCATGTCATAACCCTATCAAACCATGTTTTAGTTATACCTATAGTGGTCTGAGGAAAAACATAGATCTCTATTATGATTACAATGCTTTCACTTTTGACAATCAGGCTTGAATGAAATTTAACGATGAGCACAATACTAAAGCCAATAATGTGTTCTCTTACTACTGGGGTTTTTTTGACATCCAGTTATCAGCATGGACATAAACAGAATATTATAAGAGAGCTGAGTAAGGCAAGATTTGGTCTAAGCATTGTAGAGCTGCTTGACCAATTTATCTTGCACTGGGGTCAGAAGGAAATAACCTACAACCAAGGTAGATCTTGCTGAAGATTTATTTTATTGGCACAGAAGATCTTTATTACCTGATATCTACTAATATAGCCTCATGAATCCTGAAAAAAACTCCTTTTGTCAGCTTTCGTAAGCCTAATGTTGTTGTTAGGTGAAAGCATGTAAGATCCTCACAGAAGACTGACACTTTCTATTTAATAAATTGAGTTGAGCCATAAGGCACAGTTTTCAGATATCAGTATCATACACTGCTGAATTTAGTGGGCCCAATTTTCTTTTTTCTTAACTAGTTTAACATTGTTGTAATGCCATTGCCTGAAGCTGGTAAGAGGGGAAAATCAGGTCCAAGGTGTTCAAAATAGGTATTGATCTGGTCAGTATCCGTTCATAATTAAACAGACTAATCCAGGAACTGTGTGCAGGAAATAATTCTAGTATCTTAAAGTTACAAATGATATGTCTTTGAGTGGTGTTTTACTGTTCCCCCAAATTTTTAAAAAAGTAGCTCAAAAACTGCATTCTTCTGTATAGACATTTTTCCTCAAACATCAGCACACATCTGTCTCTTTGAATAAAATTGAATGTTTTAGTGTCTAAGCCCCTTTCCCAAAAAACCTCACCACCCATAAAAACCAATAGTCCTGATTGTGCAGTACTTGGCCATGGTTCTCACAAATGTTTCCTGAGTTAGAACTGTATAATTAAGTCCGATATCAGTATCAAATGACATTTTGTATGTATAGTTAAGATTATATTTTTCCAATGTGCATTACTTTGCATTTATCAATGTTGAATTTCATCTGCCATTTGTTGCTCAGTCACCCACAGTTATGATATCCCTTTGTAAGTCTTCTCAATCAGTTTTGGACTTAACTATCTTGAGTAATTTTGTTTTGTCTGCAAACTTTCCTATCTCACTGTTCACTGCCTTTTCTGGACTCTTTATGAATATGTTGAATATGGGGACTTGTACCGGGACATGCTATTTATGACTTTCCGTTGTGAAAACTGAACACTTATTCCTACCTTTCTTTCTTTTTAACCACTTAGTGGTCCATGAGAGGACCTTCACTCTTATCCCATGACTGATTACTTTGCTTAGAAGCCTTTGTTGTGGGACATTGTCAAAGGCTTTCTGAAAGTCCAAGTATATTATACAATTGGATCATTCTTGTTCACGTGTTTGATCCCCCTCAAAGAATTCTAATAAATTGGCAAGGCATGATTTCTTTACAAAGCTATGTTTGATTCTTCTCCAACATGTTGTGTTCATCTATGTATCCGAAAATTCTGTTTTTTACTATAGTTCCAACCAATTTGCCTGGGACTGAAGTTACTCCTACTGGCCTGTAATTGCCAGGATCACCTCTGGAGCCTTTTAAAAAAATCAGCATTACATTAGCGACCCTCCAATAATCTGGTATGGAGGCTGATTTAAGTAATAGATTATATACTACAGTTGTGCAATTTCATATTGAAGTTCCTTTAAATACCCTTGGGTGAATACCATCTGTCCTGGTGACTTATTACTGTTGAATTTATCAATTTGTTCCAAAATGTCCTTTATCGACACCTCCATCTGGGACAATTTCTTAGATTTGTCACCTAAAATGAATGGCTCAGGTGTGGGGGGATCTCTCTCATCCTCTGCAGTGAACGCCAATGCAAAGAGTTAATTTAGCTTCTCTGCAATGGCCGTGTCTTCCTTGAGAGCCCCTTACATACCTGAATTGTCCAGTGGCCCCATGATTTTGTCAGACCTCCTGCCTCTGATGTACTTAAAAATATTTTTGCTGCTAGTTTTTATGTCTTTTGCTAGTTGATCTTCAAATTCTTTTTTGGCCTGCCTAAAAAAAGCTCAGGCCAGTCAGGTTTAAAAGTATATGCTCCTTTCTATTTTCCTCATTAGGATTTGCCTTCCAATTTTTACTGGCTGTCTTTTTGCCTCTAACTTTCTCTCTTAGTCTGTTTAAGACATGGTGGCAATTTTTTTTGGCCCTCTTACTGATTTTTTTTTTTTTATTGGGGGTTTGATGAAACTGTTTTCTATTCCCAATATACTAATTCCCTGAATGTCTTTAGTGCCTCTGCTCTTCTGTACTAATAGTTGTTGTCTTTGTCCTCTGTAGAATGATATTGGCATATTGACTCAGTCTTTGATGTTTCCCAAACTACATGTCATAAGATTTTTTTTAGATTATTTAATTCACTTCACAAAAGTGCTCCCCAAAGCCATATTCTCCAACGTTCTAAAAAATGGGCCTTTTATTGAATTGAAAGCTTCTTCTGCATCCAAGGTTAGAATGTAGGCATTCTTATTTGTTCTCCTGAGATGCTGAGGAATGGAGTGACTGGGAGGTCCCTCTCCCCCTTCTCCGAGGATCACAAAGAGCAGTGACTCTGCCAAGGGACTGAGGGTAGGTCAGAGGGATACTGGCCAGCCCTCTAATAGCCATTAAAGACATGGACTCTATAACGTGCATTGAGGAGGATATGCAGGGTTGGGAGGAGATACTTGCAGCCTTGGGGGTATCATGTTGAAATACTGATGGGAAAATAGGAAGACATGGCAAATAGGAGCCATAGAAAAAATATTAGGATTCTTGGGCTGCTGGAAGGGATCAAAAACAAATACTCTATTAAAATACTTTGAACAATGGATTCCAAAAACCTTGAGTCTGTTGATCAAATCAGGTAAAACTCAGATGGAAAGGGCTCACTGTATCTGGGTATGAATGCACAATAGAAATTTGACTAGATCACGTCAGAGACCAAACTTCAGAGACCAAGCTTTGATTCCCAACATAACCAAGAAGTTGAAATAAATAGGAAAGACTATTGCCCTTCACTCTTATCAAAACTATTCTATAGATATTGTGACCCGGGGTGCCTGGGGCAGCCCTCACTGGAAATGACAACATCAGGGCAGGCTGCAAAAGGGAGAGCAGATACTCCCAACACTGGTGGGTAACACTGAAGTTAAACTCCCCAACCAGTCACAAACTGTGCTTTTGATCCCCCACACTGGTTATCAAGAAGCAAAAAAGAAATAAAAAAATCCCCTTTATTGCATTCCAGTTCTCTGGCTCCCAATCAGCACCTAGGTCCAGTACAGTGAGAAGTTATTTAAAAAACTCTGCTCACATATACAAAATGTTCTTCTGGCCCCAAAGAGTCAGCCACGTTACCAGGTCAGTATAGGTTTGGCTCTTCCCCAAAATACCACACTGCCAGCCAATCCTTTAGTGTCTAAAACTAAAGGTTCATTATAAAGAAAGAAGAAGAAAGGTGTTAAATGGTAAAGCAGTCCCATACATACAAAGATTCAAGGTCCATGAGGTTCCTAGCAGTACTGGTGAGTTTGCTGGCAAGGTAAGAAGCAGGACTGAAGACAAACAGCAGAAGAGGCAGCTAGCTGCCTTTTATAGTCTTTTGCCATGAAGCTTGTGCTTTCTTTGTCCCAAACACAAGCTGCCCAGCACATGGCTTGGAAGCCTTAGAGTTCTGACCATAGGCATGCCCCTGCATGCCTTGCTGAGTCATAAGGTGTATCCCTTGCCTTCTCTCAATGGGTCAATTGCATAGCTGATGTTCCTTAATGGGCCATCAAGCAGGCTAGGCTGTGCTGATGCCAAACTGTCTGGGGGGCAGAAGCATAGCACAAGTTTTGAAATACAGACATACATACATATCTATAATCCACAATGTAAAGGTGATACAAACACATAAATGAGATTATCATATCTGGCAAATTATAACATTTTTGCAGATACCTTACATGGCATAGCTGGCATAACTCATTGCAATTTTACAATATTGGAATTCATAATATCTGAAACTGAAATATTTTTTTTTATTTTTTATTTTTATCTTATATTATAATATCCTAAAATATCCCCCAGATTCCATACAACGTCACAGACGTACCCAGGAAAATGGTTGAAATGACAGAAGTCTGTGAACAGCTCCATAGGAAATTTGCATTTTGTTTCTAGCTAGCACGTTTTCAGTTAATTCGGGAAAAAGGATAGGTGTTGTGTGTGCGTGTGAGAGAGAAAAGTCATAGACTTTCTCTATGTATATCCCAGCAATGAGACAGATGGGCCTCTCACCTCCAGCATCACAGACAGTGTCGCTCTGGTGGGCTAGGGTGGGGAGGAAAAATCCTCAACTTACCCTGATCTTCTCTGCCCCTGCTCCTTCCATTGTACTCTTACCTGTCCCCTGCTCTCTTAGCTGACCCTCTCTGCCACATCTAATCAGAGGGATATGGTCTAATTGGAGGGCTATGCTGCAAATGTTGCAGAACATTAGGGAAGGGGTGAGTGGTAGCTCACCAAGTCTGCTTTCTTACTCCATCATGATAGTCAACTCAGCCCAAGTTAATCAGCCAAGTGAACCCTGACTGAATTTCAGGCTTGTAATTAAAATTTGAAACAAAGTAAGTTTCACATTAATTTGAATGGTGTTCACTAAGGTTTTGCCTGGTTCTAGACTTTTTGTTTACTGTCTCTATATAAATCTTTGTTTCCTATAAAATAAAGTGAATGTATCCACATAAAGCACAAGTAAAGTAGGATGCTATTTTTGAACATGAAACCTTTAAGCATACTACAAGGTATTCATACAAAGTTGGTTGCTTTGGTGCGGATTTTCATAGGAACTACTAGTAATATTTTTATAAGGACTCAGCAGCTGTATGAATGTACAAGATAATGCAGCCAAATCAATTTGCTGAATGTGCATTTTAATAACGTTAACAAAATAGCTTGTCCTTAAATGTTGTCTTAAAAATGCTTCCAATGTTTTTGTGGGAAAAGCAGTACAAAATCCAAAAAGCAAGTATACAATTAGTTTTTTCAAGTTTTGCTGATAGTGGGAATGATCTTGAAGTTGATTAAGTAATGCCTTCTATAAAAAAAGTTTCACATTAAAGTGCTTTTCAGAGTGTTAGACTAGCTTGGCTGAAATCCAGCATAAAAAGCAGTTTTAGAGAACTATTGTTAACAAAAAAGATCACTTTGGTAAACTAATGGAAATTGTATGCAAATTCTGGAATTTGCCACAGATTTACTATTTGTGATAAAATTGTGGCAATTTTCTTAACAAGACTGACGGAAGATTGCCAGTAGCAGAAATTGTTGGCAACCACAAAACTGCATTTGCGGCTATTGTCTCAGATTACTGAGAAATTATAGCAGAGTTTGTAACAGTTTTAACCCTGAAAAGACACACATGGAAAGGAGCGAAAACAGTTCACTAACTCTGGGAGATCCAAATTCAACTCAGTAAGCACAAAGGATGTAGGTGATGGTGGTTGTGATATTACACCCCATATTCTTCATAGAAATGTTGTGATATGAATATGGCATAACTAAGATATGTTTTATGCAAGATGGGTCATGTGAGGTATCATTGGAAAGGTTATGATGTACTGATATGATTATCCTATTTGTATGTATGTATCATTTCTGTATCTGAAGTTAGTCAATATTGACTATGTAATAATTACACCTGTGTTTCACCTGGTGGAACGCCCACCAGACAGTATGCAAACAGCCTGGTTTGCATACTGGTCCATTAGAAAGGACAATAGGATTTTGAAGATACTAATCTCCCACTTTCCTGAGAAGTTTCCTGGGATGCTGCTGTGACCCTGCAAGGTCATGTGATCAAGATGAGGATACCATCTTGAGCTGGTATTTTCCACTGGAAAGGGATGGGGGGGGATCAAACTAGGAAACAAAGGATTCCCGCCATATGCAAATCCTATTAAAGGCTGCTGAGTGAGTTAATCTTGGCTTTTGTCCACTGCCTCCCTGCCCAAGAAGGAAGACTGCTGAAAACACCTAAAGAAACAAAGGAACTAAGCTGCAGGCGAGGGGGCGGGGAGAGAGAGACAGGGGCTGAGCCCAGGTGAGAATAGGGTGACCAGATGTCCTGATTTTATAGGGACAATCCCAATATTTGGGGCTTTTTCTTATATAGGTGCCAATTACTCCCCACCCCCATCCCGATTTTTCACACTTGCTATCTGGTCACCCTATGTAAGAAAGGTCAGCCTGTGAAGGGTATACCTGGAGATTTAAGCTGTAAGCAGTGCAGTTTACCTTCAAGAAACTCTGCAACCTGCATAAAACAACATTTAGGGTGAGAAATTACTACTTGTACCCAGTTTCTTTAATGTATTAAGCCTGTTTGCTCAGTAATCTGCTTTAATCTGTTTGCTATCCCTTATAATCCCATAAAATCTACCTTTTTGTAGTTAATAAACTCATTTTTTGTTTATTCTATAACCAGTTTGTGCAATTCATAATGGGGAGGAGGGGCAAAAAGCTGTGCATATCTTCCCCCACATTGAGGAAGGGGGCAAATTTTATGAACTTACACTGTGTAGAGCTCTGTGCTGTGCAAGACAATAGAATTTTGGGTTTACACTCCAGAGGGTGTGTGCATCAGAGTGCTGGGCAATTCCCCGAGCTGAGTCTTCTCACACACAGAGCTGATTACAGACTCTGTGAGATTCTACAGCTGGGTGCGTCCCTACCTGTGCGTGTGTGTGTGCGCGCGCAACAGGACAGGGTGAGGGAGCCCAGGTGGGAGGGAATGGGCAGGCTCAGTGGGACCCCAGCACATTAGGTAGCACCCCAGAAGTGGGGTCCAACCCATCACAGTGGTAGTTTAAATTATTTTTACACCATTTATTTTGAAATCTTACCCTTGGACTCTACTGTCCTTCTTTGTGGTGGACCAAAAATGATGCTTGGGAATTAGAAAGGATACAATTGGTGATTGTGAATTACACCCATGTAGTTCAAAGGGGTTTCCTGGTAAATTTTAGAGTCCTGATCCTCCACTGAGGTCTGCTATTGAAGTCAGTAAAACTCCATGCTGGTTCAAGTATCCAAACTAGCTGATCACATGGTAGGATAAGGGCCTAAAATAGTGTCAGAATGAATGTAAATACCTTCACTCCAGCTCACCCCAGTTAAATTTTACCACTGAACTCTCCAAGATGTTAATGACAGAGCCCTTAGAGAACTGCTGTGGAACAGAAACAGACTATTTTCAGCAACATTTACTTCTATAGTTTCACTAAAACACAGACGAACAATCCTATAGAATTCTAATTCTGCTTAGAGTCTTCCTTGTACATCATGAGTAAGATTTAATGGCTATCAGAGTTGACTGAGCACAATGAATGTAAATCTAATAGAGAACTGAAATAATTAGTTTACTGAGGAATAGTAGCCAATTTTCTTTTTTAGTATTGAAAGTTGAACGTTTATCCCCACTATTGTTTGATAGTACTTTTTACCTCCCCAAATGATATCTATGAAATTCCTTAGGTAAGGATTAGGTTTTCCTCTGTAGATTTTTTTTTTTTCTTTCACCTGTGGCCAACACTAATTCTTACCATGGTTTTTAAACATTTAAGTTAATTCAACTTTTTAACATCAATGAGTCTTCCACTGTGACAGACAGAATTTGCAGTTTTTACCTGCATACTGCACTGCTCCTTGTTCATGAAGACTACTTCATCAAGCCTAATGGTTCTTGATACACCAATAAATTAAAGATGCAGAAAGTCGATAGTTCCTTAGTTACAAGAATTTGAAGATCTTCTCAAATCAACGGTCAGGCATATCGTTATAATGCTTAAGAGTTGAGAACTGGTTCTTGATTAGAGATGAGTGAACCTAAATCTTCAAAGATTAATGACATTTTGCACCTCAAAATTCAGATGTTTTCCCAGAACTTCATATGCATTTGTTTAGGTCTAATTCCTGGAAAACAAATGTTCATAACTTTATGTATTTGAATACTCCCATGGAGTTGTGCCTAACCGTTGGCTGGATCAGCAGCCATTTGTCTCTCTCTTAAGTTTCAGAGGTGGAAGAATTGCAGTACATAGAAATGAAAAACAAAGGGCAGAAAGTGACAAAGAGTCCTGTGGCACCGTATAGACTAACAGACGTATTGGAGCATAAGCGTTTGTGGGTGAATACCCACTTCGTCAGACGCATGTGACTGGGAGAAAAGGGAAAAGGGGAGAAAGTTATTCAAACTCTTGGCTCTTGATTCAGGTTCATTTCAAAAACATTGCCTTCATTTATGCCTTACCTGTTTGAAATTTAGAGAGACAAGGTTGGTGAGGTAATATCTTTTATTATCCCAACTTCTGTTGGAAAGAGAGACAAGCTTTTGAGTCACACAGAGCTCTTCTTCAGGTCTGGGAAACTGAAGTTGGGTCTATGCTTGAAACACTCCATTGGCGTAATTGTGTCACTGTAGCACTTAAGTGAAAGACACTCCTATGCCGACGGTGAGCTTCTCCCATCAGCATAGTTAATCCACCTCCCTGAGAGGCAGTAGCTATGTTGACAGGAGGAGCTCTCCTGTTGACCTAGCACTGTCTATGTGGTGGGTTATGTTGGTATAACAACGTCACCCAGGGGTGTGGATTTTTCACACCCCTGTGCGACGTAGTTATACTGATATAAGTCTGCAGTGTTAGATCTGGCCTAACACAAAAGCTATGTCTACACTGCACACCCCAACTGACAAAACACACCCCGACCGAGAAAAGTTTTACTGAAGTAAAGCGCCAATGTGGACAGCACTTTGTCGGCGGGAGATGCTCTCCTGCCAGCTACTGCCCTTTCTTGGGGGTGGTTTTATTTTGTCCACAGAAGAGCTCTCTCCTGCCGACAAAGAGTGGCTACAGTGAGTACCTTACAGCGTCACTGTTGTAGCGGCACAGCTATGCTGCTATAAGGCGCACAGTGTAGAATAAACTACACAAGTGATTACTTTATAACTGATCTCTCAGTCCTCATACTCAAAGGAAACCTTCACAACACTTTCAAAAGATGAACCTGGGAGTTTAACTCATAACTTTGCTAGACACTAAATATCACAGACTGAGTAGCCACTGGCTTTATGGTTTATTACAACAATCTGTAACCCACTACCAACCCCCAACTGTTTCCCATCTCCCTTTTCTCCCTGTGAGTGGAGGGGTGATAAGGGGCCACTTCACTTTGAATGGTCCCTTGACACATGTGTTAATTAGTTATGCTAAGTAATCTGTTCAAACCTTGTATTTAGCAGTGAAACTTTGCGTTAGAACTTGTCTACACTGGCTTGTGTAGTTGCAGTGCTCTAAAAAACCCACCCCCATAAGGGGAATAGCTTCCAGCACTGGTGCACTGTCTATACTGGCACATTACAGCGCTGAGACTTGCAGTGCTCAGGGAGGTGTTTTTTCACACCCGTGAGCGAGAAAGTTGCAGCGCTGTAAAATGCCAGTGTAGACAAGCCCTTGGTTTCCCAGAGCTTAAGAAGAGCTTTGTGTACACTCAAAAGCTTGTCTCTCTCACCAACAGAAGTCAGCCCAATATACCCATCTGCTCTCTCTAATATCCTGGGACCAACATGGCTACAACAACACTGCAAACAACTGTCTGCTTGTTGTCATTCTGACTGCTTTGCTGGTTTTTCCACACTCAAGAGAGCCAATATTCTGGTCAAAGATTCTAGATTTTTTTTTTATGCCTTGTCTTTTTGTCATTTATTGCTTGTTTACAGAGCAAAATGTGCAGTACATTCCTGCCATCGTGTGTTACTTCATACTAATGTTACTGGGTTTTAACCCATTGGGCTACTATGTTTCAAAAAGGGAGAAACATCCACAGAGAAAATAAATGCTTTCAGTCAGAATGAATAAATTCCTCCCCCACTCCTGACCCCAAAATGGGTAGGCAGAGAGAAAATATAGGCAGAATCAGTAGAGGATATACTTCAGGGTTTTATGAGCCCTACTGACATTACTACTACTAGACTTTTGGGAATAAATCTGAGCACCTTAAGCTAGACAGGCAACAACTCTGACATTTTATATCTTCCCCCAATTGTGGGTCTGGCCAGAGACTGCTTTAACTTATGTTAGCTGGAATGGTGTCCTGGGGCCATTGCATTGGCTGATGCTCACCAGAGCAGAGTCTGTTCGGTTGCCCATTGCATATCTTCCCCCTGGGCACCCTCAGACATAAGGATGGGATGGGAAAACACAGGTGACATGGAGGCAGTGTGGTCTAGTGGCTTGAGCGCTGGACTGCACTAAAGAGATATGGATTTTGTTTTCCTGATTTTGCCATAGATATTCTGAGTGGCTTTTGGTGAAGGGACTTGATCTCCCTGGGCGTCTTTCCCTTCACGACCCTTTGTCTATTTAAACTGAAAACTGTTCAGGACAGGGACTGTATCTTACTATGTGTGTATGTAACCCACTGGTCAGTATATCCTAGGCCTCCCCCAGATAACAGCCATCAAACTTTTACAGTGCCTTAATGAGGCTGTGGTCCTGATTTCAGATGGCACCTGTAGGTTCTTCTGTAACACAAATAACTAATATGTGACTTGCTCCAGGCAATAAGCAGATTAAAATAGTGGGGCATATTCCTCCCGTACACCTAAGAGCTCCCAGAGAGATTGTGCCTTGGAGTTTGGCTCTGCACAATTTCTGGGATTGCCTATCAGACCTGATCCACTGCCCACTGAAAGTCATTACACAGACTTCAATGACATTGGCACAAGCCTTCCAGGCACAACTGAGCCCTGAAGATGTAGTAGACAAGTTAAAGGCCTATAAGTTACAAAGCTAAATATACCAACCACTGACCAGCTCAAATGAAATTCACATTTTCCTTGGAAAGCTGTTGAAATAGGAACTGCTTATGTCTATAATTATGAGACACTGTTGTCTAATGGTTAGAGTGTGTAACTAAGGCAGGACTCCTGACTACTGTTTTGGCTTTGACAGGCTCACAAGTCACTTAATTTCTGTTTACCCATATGGGAAATGTGTTACAATCTACCTCACAGGGAGTGCTTTACAGGCATTAATTAATTAAGCCTCAGTATGTCTTAATAGCCTTGGGTGAACAACACTATATAAAAGTTATTACTACCTGTTATGTGACTAATTAGAAGATCTGAGCTCTAAAATTACTTTTAAAAATATCTTTTAATGTATTGGAGTTCAAAAAATAAACCAAGTTTGACCATGCATAATAAACCGTGTTTGAATATTAGACAGACTTACTTTTTTTGCAGATTTGTTTTAAAAATATATTTGCTGTCAAGTTAGGACTTGGTATGCCAAGTTACACCCAGAAAACACTTTTTACAGCCAAGTTACAAACACCTCAAACAGAGTGTACAATATAGAAACTGACAGAACCTTAAGTATAATGATGCCAGCTAGGTCTCTTATAATGCTACCCTTATAATCTCCTGTCCTCCTCTGCCAGTTTCAGTTTGAAGCTTCATGAGAGCTGGGTTAGAAGGTGAATTTTAAACTTAATTTTGGATGTAGTTATTGAATAGGACAGTAGAGCTCTTAAACACACTGTATATACTTGGAAAACACTGCAGAAGGACAAATATTTCACTTGGACTAAAAGGAGATATAAATCGCCCACAAAATACCTGTCAGCAAATTTAGTTAACCTATTAATTGTCTGAGGAGTGGATTGATAGAATATTCCATTTTAAGACGTTGATATGGAAAAACATATAGTGGTCTTGTACTGTGAATTTTATTAGATTCCTATCACTCCTGATTACTTTATTTTAGGTGAATCACAGAAAGGAATGATCCTAGTACTAAAATTTATTTTGTATTTGTAAAGGAATAATTTATCAGTAATATTTGTTAGCACAGTTCTAATATCTCATGTTTTGGTTCACTGGCTGAGCTATAAATTTTCATTTTTGGGTTGACCCAAAACATTGGGGTTTTTTTCAAATTATTTGTCAAACCAAAAAAATAACTTTGCGTCAAATGAAATGTTTCATCCAACCCAAAATGAAACATTCCATTTATTGAGGGTTTTTTAACATTTAAATAAGTGATGTAAATCTCAAAAGAAAGTTGTTTCAAATAAAAAAAGGCACATTGTTTTGGTAAAATAAATAAGTCAAATTCATTTGAAAAAATTCACCCAGCTCTAGTGTCATAGAAATGTAGGGCTGGAAGGGACTTTGAGAGGCCAAAGTGCAGGGGGCTGAACTCTGAGAAAGGACCAAGTAAATCTAGTTCACCCCGACCAGGTATTTGTCCAACCTGTTCTTTAAAACCTACAATGATGGGCATTCCACAACCTCACTTGGAAGTCTATTCCAGAGCTTCACTATATTTATAGTTTTTCTTAATATCTAACCTAAATCTTCTTTGCTGCAGCTTAAGCCCATTACTACTGGTCCTACTTTCAGTAGATATGGAGAACAATTGATTGTTGTCATCTTTATAACAGTCCTTAACATGTTTGAAGATTATCATGTTCCCTCCAACCCGCAGACCTTGCCCAACAGTCCTCTTTTCTGAAGACTAAACATGCCCAGTTTTTTTAAATCTTCATAGGTCACTTTGGTGCTATATTTTGGAGTTTCTCCAGTTTGTCCACATCTTTCCCAAAGTATGATGCCCAGAAATGGACACAGTACTCCATTCAAGCACAGCCAGATAATACCCTCCTGTGTCTTGCATATGACACTCCTGTTAATACAGCCCAGAATATTAGCTTTTGTAGCAACAATATCACATTGACTCATATTCAGTTTGTGATCCACCATAACCCACAAATCCCTTTCTACAGTACTACCTCCTAGGCCAGTTTATTCCCCATTTTGTAGTTGTGTAAGTGATTTTTTTCCTTACTAAATGAAATACTTAGCATTTGTCTTTATTGAATTTCATCTTGTTGATTTCTGACCAATTCTCCAATTTGTCAAGAACATTTTGAACTCTAATCCTGTCCTCCAAAGTGCTTGTAACTCCGTCCCCTCACCCAGCTAGGTGTCATCTGCAACTTTTATATGCATACTCTCCATTCCATTATGAAAGTTACTAATAAAACTATTGAATAGTACTGGATGCAGGATAGACCTGTGGGGGACCCCACTAGGTAAGTACTGTACATTTGATGGTGAACCAAGGGTTGCAGAACTGGGCGGAGAGTGGCTAGTGCCCTCACAATGGAAATATTCGTGGATCTGTTTCCACGTACCCAGTATTTTCTGCCCCTACAAAACCTTATGGAGGTGAGAGCCAAATGACATCTGGCTATGTCCTGCCCCTGTTCACGTGCGCATGTGTGTGTGTGGGTGGGTGGGGGAGGTGGCTGTGTTGTCTTGTGTATTCACAACAAGACTGCACAGTTCTGGACTCCTAGAAGTAAGGCTTTATTAGAACTAAAACAGAGTTCCATGAAGCAAAGGAGAGCCACGTGCACCTAGCTGTTTATCTGATGAAGCTAAACTGCCTCCAACCAGTTCTTTCTAGCATGTGCTGTGCTCATAAAGGCACAGTACATACTTCTAACAGCGGCAATGAGAGTGGGACCTAGCAGCGGGGGGCCTGGGCCTTTGGCACATGAGATAAGCTGGCTGCCAGTAGCAGGTATGACTCGCCAGCCCCACTTAGTCCTGCCTTCCATACACTGGGTAGTAGTAGGCGCGTGTGCACTAGCTGTCATGGTGAGGTGGGGGATGGGACAGAGCACCAACACCTGGGCATGGGGAAAGGGGATGCACAGGGTGCCACCTACTGAGGAGGGGTGGGGGGAGCACAGGGCACCAGACTCAGTAACTGCCTCACTCTCCCTCCTATCCCTCCATGACCCCCCTCTCCCCCATTCACAGGGAGCTTCTGCATCCCACCTGTCCCGGCCTCTCTCCCCTGCCAGAAAACCATTGATAACTACTCTTTGAGTACGGTCTTTCAACCAGTTTTGTTAACTACTTTATAGTAACTTCATGTAGACCACATTTCCCTAGCTTGCTTAGGAGAATGTCATGTGGGGAGTATGTCAAAAGCCTTACTAAAATCAAGATATATCATGTCTGCTTCTTCTCCTTCTATCCACTAGGTCTGTAACTGTTAAAGAGGGAAATTAAGTTGGTTTAGCATGATTTGTTCTTGACCAGTCCATGCTGACTATTACTTATAACCTCTAGTTCAGAGGTGGGCAACCTGCAGCCCATGCCGCTTCCTGCAGCTCCCGTTGTCCGGGAACAGTGAACCTTGACCACTGGGAGCTGCAGGGGGCCCATGCTTGCGGACGGTCAATGCCAGCAAAATGTCTCGTGGCCCGCAATCAGATTACCCTTATTGGCCGCATGCGGCCTGCGGGCCGCAGGTTGCCCACCACTGGTCTAGTTGCTTATTGGAACAAATGATTAAACTCTAAATTTTAATGTTTCCAGATATCGAAGTTAGGCTGACTGATCTATAATTCCCTGGATCCTCTTTATGTTAAAAAGGGAATATAGGTATTTTGTTTGCCCTGCTTCAGTCTTCTGGGACCTCATCCATCCTCCGTGAGTTCTCAAAGATGGTTTCAGCTGGCTACTTAAGTACCTTAGGGTGCATTTCATCAGAGCCTATGGACTTTAATATATCTAACTTATCTAAATATTCTTTATCCTGTTCTGTCTCTATTTTGGTTGCAGTTCCTTCACCCTTGTTAGTATTGTGTTATGTTGTGTATGGTCACAATTTACCTTCTTAGTTAAGACTAGAGCTGTTGATTAATCGCAGTAACTCATGCAATTAACTCGAAAAATTAATCGTGATTTAAAAATGGTTTGTACTGGGGCCAGTGCTGTTCAACATGTTCATAAATTATCTGCAAAAAGGGGTAAACAGTGAGGTGGCAAAATTTGCAGAGGATACAAAATTACAAAATCAAGATAGATAGATAGTTAAGTCCAAAGCAGACTGAGAAGAGTTACAAAGGGATCTCACAAAACTGGGTGACTTGGCAACAAAATGGTAGATGAAATTCAGGTAAAAACTGCAAATCCTGTCTGTCATAGTGGAAGCTACAGTGAGACATAATGTCTTTAAACTGGGCCGTTAATGAAGACAGTTTGTAGGTGATTGCAATGATTTTAATATACTGTGATTCATGATAATGTAATTATGTAGTTCATAATTTAATAATTATTAAAATAGTAAAGATACCAATGATAGACACATTCAATAACTAAAATACGAAAGCTGTGTATAAATATGCTGAAAATAGCCTCCTGCCAAAATTGGGAGAATATCCCTCCTCTTCTCCCCTCCCCAATACACACCTCTTCAAAAGCACCCACCGGCAAAAACAAAAGTCAGTGCCTATGAAGGCACTTCCTTTTTTTAGATCATAGGATCACTACTAGGGTACAATGAATACTGCAGGGTCTATTTACAGGAGTGGTGGTGAACCCATTCCTGCTCGTTTATTTAGAAGCAAGGACTTCGCCAAAGGCTAGGGAATATGTAGCGATTGTGTGCTAAGTGCTATGAGGTGTTCTCTTTGACGGGGTACTTGCTGTCTAGCTGCCTTTTGCAAATGGAGGGCTGTTTTTCTTCTAATGCTCCCTCTTGGAGGCAGGTCAGGCTACTTCTTGACCTATGGATGACCCCGTTGACTGAAGGAGTATCTTGGCCACTTGAAGAAAGAAGGAGGGGGTACTGTGATTTAGGATGGAGTAATGCTCAAGACACTGTCAACTCCCAAAAGAAGTGGGGAAGGATGTGACCAAGGGAAAGCCCCCTCTGAGGGGAGGCAGGGAGAAAGCTAGGGCTGCACAAACTGCTGTAGCAGCTGTTCTGGGCGTATTCCTATGCTCTGTCAGAATGCCTTTGTGGGGAAAGGTGGCTTGTAATGTGGCTCTAGTGCTAGGTTTGCTATTTACAGCAATACCCACTCTTGAATTACTAGGTCTATTTTGTGTTATGTTTTTGGCCCTATGGTTAAATTGTAAATGAACTTTATTTTCTTTTAAGCTTTAAAACTTGTCAGTACTGAAGTCGAAGTGAGGAGCACTGTGCTAATTACATGCCAAGTGCTTCAGAAGCAAATTCTGCATTGCATCAGAGACACTCCCAGGCAGTGTCTTGCAAGCACATCTTTGTTACCTTTTGAGAGATCATGGGCAAAATGCAGGTTGAGAGAATAAATAATCTGGTTCAGATTTACCACATGTGAATATATTTCACATGGCTAGCTATACCCTTGGTCTGATTCCCTACAGTAAAAGGGAATCAATATATAAGGTTTGGGTTTTTCTGAAAGTATCTGCAGAGCTTCAATTTTCATATTAGTGTGGAATCTCATGCTCAATGTGAAAGAAAAGTTAATCCAAAAGTGAAGTCAAGGTTTTCCTTTCAGTGTTAATGTACACTTAGTGGGTGTACTTGGTCAAATTCCATTCTCATTTGCTCTTAGGCAAACCCCAGTGACTTTACAAATCATGTGATCCCTGGATGCCCAGGGGTCTGAATGCCCATGGAAGTGCCTGGCAATGAATAAGGGCCATCCTTGCTACTGAACAGTTGTCATAGTTGCCAAAGGGATTTTGTACAATTGTCATTGACAGGTTTCAGAGTAGCAGCCGTGTTAGTCTGTATCCGCAAAAAGAAGAACAGGAGTACTTGTGGCACCTTAGAGACTAACAACTTGCATCCGAAGAAGTGGGCTGTAGTCCACGAAAGCTTATTCTCTAATAAATTTGTTAGTCTCTAAGGTGCCACAAGTACTCCTGTTCTTCTAATTGTCATTGAGTTATTCACTGGGAGATGGTCTATGCAATCGAAGGTGGGAAGGCAGTTAGTTCATGACATTCTTTCTATTAAGAAGTGGGTCCGCATTATGGAAACACTTGCTCAAAGCTGACATTTATCATACAAGTGCAAAGACTAGCCCACGGTATGCATATTAAAGTTATCAAAAATATACTGCAGATGTTCTTTAGGTCTCCTACTTCTCTTCCAACTCTTTGGGCCTGACGCCAAAGAAATCAGTGGGTTTTGGATCAGGCTCAAAAAGTCTGGTTGATATAAGGCTGAACACAATGGTGGCATGCCGTAAATTATGTAAATGTACAATGTGGGTGAGTTAATGCTGCAATGAAAAGTTTAATATTTTCCTGATGATAGCTAAATGTGTAGACTTAATATTGCAATAACATACTATTTTTTTGCATTAATTTCCTTTTTTTTAAATGATGGAAAGAAAAGCCTTCGTTGCCACCCGAAAGAGTTTCATAATTAGTTTGCACAACTTCTCTCACACTGAGGATAATTAAAATTATTAGCTACAACAATATAGTTGTGAAAAAACTATTGCATAATTCCATAAGGCTGTAGGAAATGGACATCTTTAAAAGTGAAGGTCCCAATCCTGCACACGCTTAAGCACGTGCTTAATTTTCTTCATCTAAGAAATTTCGCTGAGGTCAGTGGGAGTTTGACTGCCCAGGTGCAAAACACATTTTCAATTGGATATACATTTATCATTCAAAAATTTTTTAAAGCTGACAGTGACTGTCCCTCCATGAAATAGTTATATGTAAAGTTAGAAAACTTAAATCTGCTGTTTTCTGAGATCTGTCTGCAAAAAAGTCAAATACTTCTGGGAAGTTTTTTTTAATAAAGAAATGAAAATAGGAGGGTTGTAAATGAGTCTTGCAACCTTAGCTCTAGAATTTGCCATGGTTCAGATATTAAAATGAACCAAGTGAGCATTCTTAATTGAAACCACATCCGAACTTCAGTTCTTCTGAATTAAAGATGACTTGTAGCTATATGCGTGTGGTTGAAAAGTTGTCTTGATGGATTATCCAAATGGATGATGATTTTTTTTCTTTACTATCCACTAAAATGAACAGCTCAGATAGGCAGTGTCCAATCCTTTTTTGTTACTTTTATTGTTCTGGATAGAAATGGAAAAGTGATAGCACACGGGTGCTCTAAAACTGTATTAGATATTTATGATCTTCATGTTTGCAGTAATCTGTCATTTGCAGGCTGTTTGAAGACCGGTCAGGGAATTACATGAGACAGTGCTGTTAAGCTTACAATATTTTGCACTTCCAAAAAGTGAATTCAGCACAAACAAATGTGAACAGAGTAAATATTAAAATAGGCCAAAAGGGTTAAGGAAGCATCACTCAGACTTTGGTTAACTGACTGATGTGTTGGCAACTTGCACAAAACTGAAGATATCCATCTAATATGCATAAAATGGAGCAGATTGTAATTGATCTTCTTTAATATGAATGGATGTCCTGCAGGGACTACTACTCCCAGCCTACAATTGCAAAATTGCATCGATCTCCTCCACTCTTTAGCTGCACGGCTTAAGATCATGATATATTATTTGGTTGTTTCAGGGACTGATGGGAGTTACATCTATGTATGTGTAAAGTAGCTTGCAGAGACTTGAAATTATACCAATGGATAGCTTTGCCTCTTTGCACGTTTTTAAAATTGGTTGGTGCTCATTCTGGTCATTGAGCTATGATACTATGAGTGAGAGATTTATTTATAACAGTACAGAAATTAATCAACCAAGAAAGTTTTATTTTTATTTTTGGCAGGGAGCTTGTTACAGTAAAATATATACTCAAAATAGAGAGAAAATAGGCCAGGGCTCTGATTAAAAAATGAGAAAAAGGCAATGTTTTCAAACACATTAAAACATTTGACAAGAAAAATATAAAATGCATATGGACTAGTCTCCAAAAATTAAACTAAAACTAGTGAACAGGTAAGATGTGATTTTTATTTATTTTTTAAAAGTTGTGTAGCTTGTAATACCTCAAACATCATGCTGTCTGTTAAGGCCCCAAACCTACAAAGAGAACTAGATGAATGGATCCCAGTGCTTGCATGGAATCCTGCTGACTTCAGTAGGGCTGCATGTGGGCACAAGGGATTGCTTATGTCGTTCTTTTTCCAGGATAGGGACCTTACATTTCTAGTGAGTAAGTACACCTATATATTCCCAGTTTTCCTCTAGGAATAAAGTTTGAGAGTACGTATCAGTTGTGATTTAGCAAAAATACATCGGGATGTTGTAATTAATCCTAAAACAAGCAGCAGAAACCTAGAAAGTCTAGTTATTAGACTTGGGGGAGGGGGAGGGGAAATAGAAACATGTTCATGTATGAAAATGCAGTTAGAGCAACAAAATAACTCTAATTCTGCCCAGAAGTGAGCCTGTATCATAACTATATTTAAGGCATTTTATAGTTTGTAGTCCCAGATTAGATTAAACTGACTTCTAAAGACACATAAAATATTATATTTCCCCCTCATAATGCCACTGTAGGGCAAAGTTAATGTTTGTGTGTCTTAAGTGTGCAGTTCCATTTTTTAACATGGCTGGATTTTAATTGTAACCTTTTACTATGAATTCCTTGGGTTAAAAGGTTTGTCCTGGGGATAATTATATCCCTGCAATGCATTTTACCCTAAATTACAGAAAGAATTCTTAGCCTTAGCTCCACTTCCACAGAACTTTTTGTCAAGGATTTTTTATTACATTTTTATATATGATTACTGAACACGAAACCCTAAGAGAACGTTACCGTGTGGTTTTTCTAATGATTTGAAAATATTTGTTATTAAACTTAAATCTTTTTCATTTTAACTTTTAGGGCCAGATTCAGCAGTACACTCTCGCTGCTTTATGCTGCTCTGGAGTGCACGGCTGCCAGAGTGCACTGGCCACTTAATATGGGTTTATGGCTGCTATGCATTGCCAGAACAGCACAAAAACAGCTGCAGTGTACATTCCAGTTTACCACTCCTGTCTGTCCTTCACGTTCATGTGTGTGCACATAGCCCATATTCCTTCTCCCTTCTGCACCCTTCCACACTTCCCCCATGCACACATCTCAGATTCTTGCTGTCCTCTCTGCTGTGTTGATCGGGTGCACAGATCGCTCTTGAACTTTAATCCTAAATATTTCATTTAACTTCTTGATTTTCATAACTGAAAGTTTATCAGAAGAGGCTAGCACATGAAAACTCACAGAGAACTGTCTATGATGGGGCAGACAAGCTTCCACACAAGGTCCGAAGCTGTTAATGGGTTACTTAAGCC
The DNA here is from genome assembly GCF_027887155.1 of Malaclemys terrapin pileata. Classification (NCBI taxonomy): domain Eukaryota; kingdom Metazoa; phylum Chordata; order Testudines; family Emydidae; genus Malaclemys; species Malaclemys terrapin. The sequence continues at coordinate 113,400,635 of NC_071507.1, read as the reverse complement.
CAAATTGAGACACCTGGAGAGGAGACAGGCTTCTTGGGAGGGGCTTAAAAAGGAGAGCCTGCCCCTCTCAGTTAGAGGTGGGGTAGACAGAGTGGAGTTCTTACTGTGGGAGAGAAGGCTGGCTGGGGGAGGACTGGTATCTTGCAGATCTCCTGGAGGAAAGAGAGGAGTGCTTGGGGGGGCGGGCAATCAATCAATCCCCAGCACTGGAGCAGCCCCTCCCCCAGCAATGGTCCCCTTGAGCAGTGAGACCCCAGAAGTAGAGTTTTAGTCATGGGTATTTTTTATAAAAGTCATGGGCAGGTCATGGGCTGTGAATTTTTATTTATTGCCCGTGACCTGTCCATGACTTTTACCAAAAATACCCGTGACTAAATCTTAGCCTTAGCCATGACCCTTCATAATAAATGTCCTGATTCTGAGAAGCTCTACCTGTTCAGCGACTGTTAACTTCGCTGGGAGCTGCGGATGCTTAGTACCACTGAGAATCAGGACACGTTTTACATATAGGTACCTGAATACATCTCTGATCCTAACTTTAAGCATTCATGTTTTAAATATTAAATATTTGGCTTGTATAGAATGAGTTCTATTGCAGTACAAATAATGATACAGATAAATGCTCTGAAGGAGTTTATAATTATAGTAATGAATGACTATCTCTAAAACTGATTTTTTAGATCTATGTTCAAGAAATCTGTATTCTATTATCAATCCCTTTAAACTGGCCACTCTTCTACCTACATGGATGTTGGATGATGGTAAATATCATACAGACAATGCAACAAGCTGGCAATGGAGAGGTACTTTGCTGTTGCATTATCCTGTTTGAATTCTGTAATCTTAAAGTCCAGTTTTCAACCGAGCCTAAAGCTAGGCATCTAAATCCATACTTGGATGCCAAAAATGGATATTTTAGGCTCTTTAGTGCTGATTTGGAAACTTTAATAGTCTTCTGAAATTGATATTCAGGTGACTAGATACAGATTTAGTCACCTAATTCTAAGCATTCAAGTTTGAAAATGTTCTTGTTAGTGTTCTGGACCAAATTCAGCTCTGGTGTAACCCCATTGATTTAATTGGGAGTTAACACAAGATTGAAATTTGGCCCATTAAGTCTGTGTTTGCAAGGAAATGGTTATACAAGTTGTTATACAAGTACCTGAGTGAGACTGATTACAAGATGAGTGTGATACTGTGTATAGGCTTTTGGGGAAAACTGGAGTGAAAGAGGATGAAGATGAAATTAAACACAGGTGGTACCTGTAGAGGTGTAACAAGGTAGTTTTTATGCACCTTAAGGACAGTACTACCTAATGGTCAGTCCACCTCACCACCTGGCATGACTCTCTAAGGAGTTGAGTATTGGGAGACTGGAAGTGATCCCAGGAGTAAGAATAGTTTGGGAGGAGCTCCTGTTACTGTTTCTTTAAGGGCTCAGGCCAGGAGCCTTGCAGGAGAGGATAGGCAAGACTCCCCTCTCACCCAGTCAATTGAGGATAAGCTGGGAGGGGACCAGTATAAATGCTGCTTCCTGCATAATACCAGGGCAGATACCTGCAGAAGGAGGCGACAAAGTCCTCTGAGCCTGAGGACTAAATGGGGCCAGGTGAGGAAGAAGCTGGATGAGACCCTCCAGTGGGCTGAATTGCAGCCAAGCTCCGGGAGGAGAGCTGAGGACTCTTGGTAAGTAGAGGGATAATAATTGCTTGAATTCCCCAGTTCTAGTAGGAGGGCTGGGGCTCCTGCCATAAGGAGAAAGACTGAGGGAGAACCCTGAGGGCACTGGGAACAAAGGTTGGAGGGCAGGCTTCAGAGGAGTATTCAAAGCCAGAAGCAAATCTTGTTTCTATGGGACTTTTTGTTATGGACCCTTTTGCATGAGTTTTTATAATAAACCAGCCCCAAGGAGAGGATTAGAGAGTCAAGTATCAACAGTCTCTGAAGTGGAGTTACTGGCTTTCTGAGGAGAAAAACTGAGGCAGAGAGTACATGCAGCACCTCACTAACTCAGCAGGGGAGTGCTACAAGGGAGGCATACACTGCCATACCCACTGTGACAAGTGGGTTATATAAATGGGTGTTACTATGGATATTTTAAAGCCTTGATTGATCCTTAAGTATAAAAAGTAGACTAACTGTGTATTTCCTTTGCTGGTCATTTCAAGTAATGAAATGGACTCGTTGGTATGATAGAACGTATACTAGTGCTGCCCAAGTCAGTACATCAAGTCAGTGTATATAGCAGGTCTCATAATGGTGCTCATCGCTGGCTGAGTAATAGAACTTTTTTTCCAGTATTTATGGTATTCAAAAGTAAATTTTCATTTAACTGTATTCACTATCCTTCATTTTCCAGGAAGACTAATATACTCTGTTTTTGTTGGTGCAAATATTTATGAGAAGTGAATTTATGGATGAGGTTTTGAATATTTGTTAAAAGCTAACTTTAAGTTGCGGATCGTCTACTAGGCTGGAAGTGAAGAGACTTGAGTTCTAGTCTTGGCTGTGCCACTGACTCATTATGCACCTGGGTTTTACATCCCTTAAAAGGGGAAAATAATCTTCGGTTTAATCCTCCCTCCCCCAAATAGCAATATACAAAATCAATGTGCTACATGTTAAATGGATTTCAGAGTAACAGCCGTGTTAGTCTGTATCCGCAAAAAGAAGAACAGGAGTACTTGTGGTACCTTAGAGACTAACAAATTTATTAGAGCATAAGCTTTCGTGGACTACAGCCCACTTCTTCGGATGCATATAGAATGGAACATATATTGAGGAGATATATATACACACATACAGAGAGCATAAACAGGTGGGAGTTGTCTTACCAACTCTGAGAGGCCAATTAATTAAGAGAAAAAAAACTTTTGAAGTGATAATCAAGCTAGCCGAGTACAGACAGTGTGATAAGAAGTGTGAGAGTACTTACAAGGGGAGATAGAGTCAATGTTTGTAATGGCTCACCCATTCCCAGTCCTTATTCAAACCGGAGTTGATTGTGTCTAGTTTGCATATCAATTCTAGCTCTGCAGTCTCTCTTTGGAGTCTGTTTTTGAAGTTTTTCTGTTGTAATATAGCCACCCGCAGGTCTGTCACTGAATGACCAGACAGGTTAAAGTGTTCTCCCACTGGTTTTTGAGTATTTTGATTCCTGATGTCAGATTTGTGTCCATTAATTCTTTTGCGTAGAGACTGTCCGGTTTGGCCAATGTACATGGCAGAGGGGCATTGCTGGCACATGATGGCATATATCACATTGGTAGATGTGCAGGTGAATGAGCCCCTGATGGTATGGCTGATGTGATTAGGTCCTATGATGATGTCACTTGAATAGATATGTGGACAGAGTTGGCATCGCGGTTTGTTACAAGGATAGGTTCTTGGGTTAGTGGTTTTGTTCAGTGATGTGTGGTTGCTGGTGAGTATTTGCTTTAGGTTGGGGGGGTTGTCTGTAAGCGAGGACAGGTCTGTCTCCCAAGATCTGTGAGAGTAAAGGATCATCTTTCAGGATAGGTTGTAGATATGCAGATAGGGGGAGGGATAGCTCAGTGGTTTGAGCATTGGCCTGCTAAACCCGTGGTTGTGAGTTCCCTCCTTGAGGGGGCCACTTGGGGATCTGGGGCAAAATCAGTACTTGGTCCTGCTAGTGAAGGCAGGGGGCTGGACTTGATGACCTTTCAAGGTCCCTTCCAGTTCTAGGAGATGGGATATCTCCATTAATTTAATTTATATATATCTGATGATGCGCTGGAGAGGTTTTAGTTGGGGGCTGAAGGTGACAGCTAGTGGTGTTCTGTTATTTTCTTTGTTGGGCCTGTCTTGTAGGAGGTGACTTCTGGGTACTCGTCTGGCTCTGTCAATCTGTTAAATGGAGTAAAAGTTAACTGGTAAGTGATGAATCCTTATTGGCTATGGGAGGCATTCTAGTAGGATCCTTCAGGGATCTGTTCTTGGCCCAAAGCCATTCAATATCTCTATCAGTGATCTGGAAGAAAATTCAAAATGATAGCTGGTAAAGTTAGCAGACCCCAAAATGGTCAGAATGGTAAATAATGATGGGGACAGGTCAGTATACAGACTGAACTAGATCATTAGTGAGGTAGACTCACCTATGTCTTCAGCATGTGTTTTTTAGTACCAAATACAAGGTTGTACATCAAAGAATGTAAGTCATACTTATAAAATTGGAATGCAGTGACACTGAAAGGACTTTAGGGTCATGGTAGATAACAAACTTGAAAATAAGCTCCCAGTGTGATGCTGCAGCTAACAAGGGGAACCTGACCCTTGGCTGCATAAGCAGGGGAATATCAAATAGGAAGAGATAATATATTACCTCGGTATTTGGCATTAGTGTAAGGTCATTAGTATAATACACCTCTACTCCAATATAACGCGATCCGATATAACACAAATTCAGATATAATGTGGTAAAGCACTGTTCCGGGGCTGCGCGCTCCTACGGATCAAAGCAAGTTTGATATAATGCAGTTTCACCTATAACACAGTAAGATTTTTTTTTTTTTTTTTTTTTTGGCTCCCGAGGACAGCGTTGTATCGGGGTAGAGGTGTACTTTTGCCCAGCTCTAGTTTTCATATACCCAAAAGTATATTGACAACTTGGAATTGGTTTAGAAATGAGATTTAAAAAACTGATTCAAGTTCTGGAAAACAAGACTTATAGTGAGAATCTTAAGAAGCTGAAACTATTTAGATCATTCAAGAAAAGATTAAGATGTGACTTGATCAGTCTGCAAGTATCTATATGGAAAAAAGATTTCAGGCTCTTTTTAATCTAGCAGAAAGATACATATCTTTGTATAGCTCAAATGGGCATTGTAGGCTTGAGGCAAAAAATGCTGAGTAAGGATCTGTGTGGGAAATTAAATTTTAAGGTGCTGTTATGATCTAACTGTTTTATTACTAGTATGGTGACTGACAAATAAAACCACTATTCCCTTCTTGTTTTGGTGAATATCAAGACTTTTATAGTACCTTAAGGCAAGGTAGAGGTCAACTTTGCCTATACCTAATCAGTATTTACATTCTTGTGCTCAAATCTTGATGCCTCAAAAGAAGGCAGTAACCATTAGTAGAATTGTCCGCTTTTTGCACCGTTGGCAGGTTAGTATGAATCATAAGCCTGTTTCTGAAGTCTTTCCTTTGGTCAGAGAAAGCACGGGACAAAACCTGTTTTGACTCTGGTCTGTGCTTGCATCTCCAGCCAGCAGTGGGGGACCATTTAAAACTCTAGTCTCACCACCAGATGCTGCAGTTTAAATTTAGCACAGTATGGGCCTGGCTCTAAGAGGTGCTGAGCATGTGCAACATCCATTAAAGTAACCAGGTGTCCATCACCTCTTGCAGGCCTCACTTCAGAAAAGCACTTAGCACAGATTTCATGCTTTCATAAATAGGAATAGTTTATTGAGCTAGAGCCATAGTCATGCCATATTTAAGGTATTTCCCATTGTAAACATAAGGAAGACTGATAAAGGTTCAGTAGTGTCCATTTTTAATGGTACCTATTCAATAAACAAATATTATTGTGAAACTATGGAATTTAAAAATGACCCTTTTAATTGGAAGAGTAGAAAATACATTTAGTTGGAATTTAGTCCAAGGGCAGAGACAATGCCTGACGGGATTGAAAGATGCCAATTAAATTTCCGCCACCTTTGTGGATTAAAAACACAAGGTGGAAATCCTGGCCCATTATTGTAGCCAATGGCAAAATTTCCTTTGAATTCAGTGGGCTCAGGATTTCAGTTAAGGAAGCTTACCTGCAATTTATAATTTGACTCTGAAAACACTCTCATTTGCAGTTTAGTCAGGTAGCTTTTCAGTACCGCATTCAAAGTGCAAATGTTTACCTGTGTGCTGTTACAAAGAGTTATAAAACAAGCTGCATTTTCAGCTACATCAAAGCTCTACAAGTAGGCTATCCCAACAGAAGGCAATTTCTCTTGCCCACAGCAACTGAAGTGAAATGCTACCAGTAAAACCTTTTATTTATTGACCTTTCTTTTGTTGCTATTATTTCAATGACTATATACAATAGCTTAAAATACAATGTCAGCTCTTCTGACATCTGCATGGACTAAATAAATGAGTTGTTGAAGGATTTGAACAGTTTTTCAGAACGTATTAAGTTTTTCATGACTTGCGCATGCACACAAATATTCACTTGGTTACACGTAGGAAATCCAGAGCCAACAATAGCTTTGGGATTTATTAAAAGCAGGTCACTGTTTTAATGGGAAAATATTTTTATGCTATGAGCAGTAATGACTTTTTTTAATACAACTTGTTAGAGACTCAAAAGAGGAGCAAAGAAGATTCTTGAGATTGGTGGTGGATTTTGAGCTTGATTCTTTCTACTGGTGGAACAAAATTTTTTTTTTAATGGCTGCAACACTTATTTGAATGACAGCTGAACTGGAACATTTTAGTTTTGAAAATATGGAAATCCTTCTGCAAAAACTAGAGATGAGCAGGTACTAACCACCTCTGTAACTTTAGTCATGGATACCTTGAAATTGCCCACTTCTCATAGAACCATTGACTAACTGCCAAGATGTTGGTAACGTGAAATTATTAGCTGAACCAGTGGTGGGCTTATACCTTGTTAGTTGTCTGCAGCTGTAGTGGTTCCTGGAGCAACCTGTTCTGATTTTTTTTTCCCCCTCTTTCCTCCTTTCTCTTGATATTCAGTAAAGTTTCCAACTGCATTGGAACAGAAGTTTTGTCATAGAGTTCTATTTGGGCCAACTGCTGTTACCCTCTTCATGAGAACAGGTTTCTGATCTGTCCCATACTGCTCAGCAGAGTAGAGTAATGGGGATTGTAGGTACTACTGACCCACCTATGTAAGAACACAGAAACTTAATGGAAATATCACAGCTGTTGCAATATATACTCAAGCATAAATCACTGTTGATGCTACAGGGGATTCCACACCCACTTACAGAGCTTTGTAAAGAAACAAATCTCACAGCAAAACTAGAGTCTAAATTCTGCCAAGGGTTTTGGCTAAATACTGTCATTTATGTAAAATGTGGTGTGTTCTCATTTCTTGCAGAACTGGAGAAATTAGTTGTGTAATAAAACTCCAACTACCTAGCTGTTAGTTGTACCACTGCATATGATATTTGGGTTACAATGAGGCAAACTTTATTCAATTTTCCTTGGCTTACATGCTCTGCTTTCTGCTACCTCTGTTGCTGTATTGGTAATATAGCTGGGAGAGAGTGGTAGTGTGAAAATATATTTAAGGTCATGTAGTTGGTTTTCTCATACCGATGAAGATGTAGAAATTGGGAGAGACCCTGTTGCACCCAAGTTGCACCCTTCCCCTAACATGATGATGATTATGAGGCTGGAAACCCCCTTAAAATTTCTCCTTCTTTCTTTAGCTAGAAGTATTGCCCCTCCTCCAGCCCCCGCCCCATGGCTGTATTGTATACCCCATCCTGTTTCTCTCCTCTCACATTACTTCTATGTGTGGCTTCCTATTCAAACACTCTCCTCACTTCCTGGAATCAACTGACTTTTGCCACACCCCTCTGCACATCCATTTATGTTGCAACATTGACACAACTGTCCACAATTTTTTCCTCTTGGTGTTACTAGGACTGGCTTATGGCTAAATTGAGACGGGTATGTCTTTTCACTCCCTCTTCCCCCCAATCTGGGGCCCGAATGGACCAATATGTCCTGGCCCAAAAGCTTTGGAGCCCCCTGATACAGCTAAGTGACTAATGGGGTTTTCCTCCCAACTGTCCCCTTCCCCATGCAAGACACATTCTTCCTTTCAGCTTTATCCTTCCATCCTGTCATCTCACTTTCTTCCCTTGGATCGCTTCTAGATATCTCTGCTAACATTTGGACCTGGCCAGGTGAGAATTTTTTTTTCTTGACTCCCTCTTAACCCTTCCCTCAACTTTCATTGAGATGAAAATTGACAAATGGAAATGAGATAACCGGGCACCATGGTAAGTGTGCCTGTGACCCCCTAATGTTTGATTATTGCTTATCAGCATCAACCCTCCATACTCACCGCCATAGGAAAGAGAGTGATGCAGAGAACCACACTGGGTGGCATGCTACCTGTGAAAACTGGCTGAAGAACTTGGGTGCAACTATTACTACAGTAGTAGTGGATGGAAGTGGTTAACATATGAATTGTTGACCAATGGAGACCAACGCAGTGTTACACTGGGGGTCTAATACTAAATGTAAATATGTTTTAGTCCCAGTATCTCACCTCTGCATATCAAAGTATCAGAAAATTTGGTGCAATTCAGCAAGATTCTCAATTTACATTGAGCAGAGCTGGCTCCAGCTTTTTTGCAGCCCCAAGCGGCAAAGCAAAAAAAAAAAAAGATAAAGCCGTGATCGGCGGCAGCTCCACCGCGCCGCTTCATTCTTCAGCGGCAATTCAGCAGCAGGTCCTTCCCTCTGAGAGGGACTGAGGGATCTGCTGCCGAAGACCTGGACGTGCCACCCCTTTCCATTGGCCGCCCCAAGTACCTGCTTCCTTAGCTGGTGCCTGGAGCCGGCCCTGGCGCAGAGGGGCTTGAAGTCTACTGGCTGGGAGAAGCTTGCACTTCCCCACACTACATCTGTCTCAAGCTAGTGTTACTAGCCTGTTAGGGTCATATTTTTAAAGGTTTTTAGGTGTCTAAAGATGCAGATAGGCCCCTAATGGCACTCTTCAAAAGCATCTAGGCACCCAATTTTCCATGCAGCAGTCTCTGCTTGGGCTGCTTCTGCAGCTGCTCCTACCAGCTAGAATCTTTATCTTCACAGGTACCCTGGGAAGTAGAAGAATGTTGTTCTCATTTGACAGATGGAAAACTGAAATACTTATTTTTTCTTACCTGAGATGATGATATAAATACAACAAATGTCTTTTGAAAATCTGTTCTTTCAAATCTGGCATCACAAAAACTAAAATGCATTAGTCATAACTGTATATTGCATCACAAAGCTACAGGGTAGAATTAAGGTTGTTTAGGTGCCTTACCGCATTTACATTCAGAGAGAGACAAGGTTGGTGAAGTAATATCTTTATTGGACCAACTTCTGTTGGTGTGAGAGACAAGCCACACAGAGCTCTTCTTTAGGTCTGGGAAAGGTACTCAGAGTGTCAGTTAAATGTTCCAGTTTATTTTTAGCTGTGACATCCTGAGTACCTTTCCCAGACCTGAAGAAGAGCTCTGTGTGGATTGAAAGTTCTCACTAATAGACGTTGGTTCAATGAAGATATTACTTCACCTACCTTGTCTCTCTAATATTCTCAACAGGGCTACAACTATACTGCATTTCCATTCATAAAAAATGTTTGGATTTCTTAAATTTTAACCTTAATTCTGAATTCCTCTGGTTTATATATTTGTGGAATAATTGCAACATCCCTGTAATTATTTTAATCTAAATTACTGATGTATACTTCCTCCCTTAGCTCCCTCTTAACATTATGTATGTAATCTCATACAAAAAACTTACATTCCCAGGTGATATAGATATTAAAATGGAGTTCAGCTTGGGAGTACATATGAGTAAATATAAAATATATGTACTTTTTTGATCATTAAACTTTTTTTTTTTTTTTATCCTAGTAAAGAACAGTTGCCAGAGCCAGGAGTCTGAACCTCTAGGGAGGTGTGGAGAAACTTTTGGCTCTTGATTGAGACTTAGGCTTAGTGAAAGTTAAGCCATGGAAGCCCACAGAGCAACTACTGCCAAACCCACAAAAATTGGACTTTGTGCTAGATAGAGCCCATAGAAAGCAGCCTTTCACTATGAGTTTAGAGCACAGCAAATATGTCAATCCAATCAAGCTCAAACTTTGCTGTGTGCACTCTGCATCTTTTAATCACTTTAAAACCTCTTCAGCTATAATATTTGTCAGTCTTCTGCATGGACTTGATTTTTGTCATGAAGTCTTTTCTACAGTTGGCAAATAGGTATATCATACAACACATCCATGGTTCAATTTGCAGTAAAATACTTCCTCTACCTCAGTGGCTCTCAAACTTTTTTTACTCGTGACCCCTTTCACATAGCAAGCCTGAGTGCAAACCCGCCTTATAAATTAAAAACACTTTTTTTAAATATATATTTAAGCAGGATTTGGGGTGGAGGTTGACAGCTTGTGACCCCCCCCATGTAATAACCTCGTGACCCCCTGAGGGGTCCTGACCCCCAGTTTGAGAACCCCTGCTCTACCTCCAAACAAATATGCATGTGCACACACAATTTAATATGAGGATCTTATATTAAAGCCAACAGAAATGTCGTAGAAACCAGACGTCAGCCCCAAATGATCTTTAGTAACTTGAACAAACCTTTTTACAGGAGCCTTTTGAAGATACTCATCCAGCCAGCTCTCCTTTTTTCTTAACGTCTCTGTCTAATTTAACAAATGCTTTCTTGCTGGTTCTTGGCATCTTCTTGAACAAGGAATGTAAACTGAAAAGGCTGTAAAGATTAATGCTGGCACAAGATTCCATAATGAATAATCTATCAGACACAGACTAGCTCAGCAGTCCAGGACCTAGTGCCACAGTCTATACTAGGATAAATGTCTCTTGCTGTTTGAGAAAGGAGCTTGTTATACTACACTTTGACAAATGTGAAAGTCAGAGGAAAATAGTTCAGTCCAATCAACTACTACAACTAATACATGTAAAACTGTCACTTCTTCATGTTTAACTTTTTTTTTTAAAGTGCAGGACAATCAGACCTTAAAGAATTATTGGTATTTTTATCACCATTTCTTTCATCTAGGTAGAGTATGCAGTAGCTGTTGTATAAATAACACTTGTTTGTTCACATGTCACAATCTATTGTCTAAATGGCTGAAAGAAACATTACATTGTCAGTGTTTCTCTTATGTGAGTATCTCCACTGTCTAATCCAAAGTGTTTAAAAAGGAACTATCTTAACTTTAAACAGTGGATCTCAAACATTTTGTTAGAAAGTGTACCTCAAAATCCAATCTCAAAATTTGTGATGTGGACTTTCCAGAGTTTTTATAGGATTTATTTTCTCATCAGTCATGGAAGAGCCATTGTTGTAGATACTTGCAAACAGGTACACTAAAAGAAGCCTCATTAATGCTGCTTATGGATAACTGGATAGGTAATCTAAGAGGTGTCTTCAAATCTACATGGAATGAGTTTGTCCTTCAAACAATAGCTTGTTTTGAAAGTATATATCCATCTGCACATACTAGCTTCTTGGAGCCTTAAAATGTCACTTCTTTTGCAGGAAGTGTTTCTTTAACATGAACTCAGTATTAATGGGCCACTCTACTTGAAATGGTCCCTTACAATGTGTGCTAACTATTTATGCTGAACAATCTGTTCCACCGCACATTTTGCTGTGATGCTGGGAGTTCCTTTCCAAGAAGAAGACCTCTGTGTAGCTTGAAAAGATAAGTAAAGGGTATTACCTCACCCATCTTGTCTCTGTGTTGAATGTCACTCATCATGGCGAGACAGGAAATCCTCTACAGTAAAGGAGAAAATTTAAATGGAAGTTAGTGTGGTGTAACAGAGCACTGGACTGGGACTCAGTAGACCTGCCTTCTATTCCTAGTTCTGCCAATGATCTGTTGGGTGACATCAGGCAAGTCACTTTAACCTCTCTGTGCCTCTTTTTTTCCCATCTGTAAAATGGGATTGATCTTCTTTGTAAAGATCTTAGAATTCTATTGGGGGGGGAGGGGGAGGAGGCTATGTAAGCGCTGTCTGTGTGTATATATGCACACCATTTGATATTTATATAATTGAATAAATGAGAACCTTTTAAGCTTTCTCTCTTCTCTCTTCCCTGCCACCCCCCGTATCGGTTGGGTATGGCAGCATTTCCGCTGAAAAGGAGATCTCTGAAAAGTCCTTCATTTTCAGACCTTCACTAAACTTCCAAAATTATTTACATTCCACACAAATTTGATGTCTCTCCCCAACTCCTCATTTCTATTGTTGAAAATTATTTATATTGGAAGCGAAGTGTCATGAAAGTGAGGCTAGAGAGTTTACATTCTTTTAGTGTATCCCATGGCATTTAAAGACCCCCTTTTTTGGGGGCAATGTGTGATAATAAGAACTCTATATCTTACCACATAACACTGTCATGGATTCTGTATGTGCCAAGCTACTGAATCTATTTTAGGACTGTTGGCGTTTTCAGAAATTATACTGGACTATCTTTTGTTTCCCTCCATCTTTAAAACCAGATGCCTTAGCTGAGTTGAACACAACTATACAAGGCTTGGTGGGAGCCATGAAACCCTCTAAAAAGTGTGTGTGTGTGTGATATTAAAAACAACTTTAATGTCTCAGGATCTTCCAGGGTTATAAGGATAGTGATTCTAATGCAGTTACTTGTTTCTAGTACTGCAGGACTGTGCAATAATTGGACTGAGTGATAATTTTGGAGTAGAAAAGGTCAAAGTCCATGACTGAATCTTGCCTTTTTTGGACACTGGCTGAGGGGTGGGGAAGAAAGAAGAAACTTTTCTGAGGCAAAATTTGTTTGTGGGTTATGTGATGTGTGGGGTTTTTGTTGTTGTGGGGTTTTTTTGTGGTGGTTGTTTCAGTGGTTTAGGCCTTTGTCATGTTGGAATAAGTCTGTCATGTGACAATGGTTTTAAAAAAATCAGTTTTCTTCCAACACCAATCAAATAATTATATTAAGAGATAAAGGAAAACAGTAATGCTTGCTTTCTGCTTCAAATTAAAACCTCTGTGTAGAACCTTCTCTACTTCCTCCTTACTTTTACAATGTAGACACTATTAAAAGGGGGTGGGTTACAATAGGTCAGGGGTAGACAACCTATGGCACGCGTGCCGAAGGCAGCACGCGAGCTGATTTTCAGTGGCACTCACACTGCCTGGGTCCTGGCCACCGGTCCGAGGGGCTCTGCTTTTTAATTTAATTTTAAATGAAGCTTCTTAAACATTTTAAAACTTTATTTACTTTACATACAACAATAGTTTAGTTATATATTTCAGACTTGTAGAAAGACTTTCTAAAAACATTCAAATGTATTACTGTCAGGCAAAACCTTAAATTAGAGTGAATAAATGAAGACTCGGCACACCACTTCTGAATGGTTGCCAACCCCTGCAATAGGTCTTGGTGTTTCTGAACTCTTCTTACATTATCTGGGTACTAGACACAAGGTACAGACACTTCAAAACCGCTGTGGTATTTTTAGAAGCTTGCGTCACAAACCCATATTCCATCAACCACACACCATAACATTGTAAGCGTCTGGTATATTAATTCAAGTTTTTCTTGAAAAACCGTTTGAATTATAGTGCGTATGTTGAATGAGGATTTGGCAATAGATTCCATCATGTGTTAATAGCTGTTCTAAACAGCTATTTGAAGTAGATCTGGTTAAATTAGTTGTTGTGAATAAGTATCTAAAGAACTTAGCCTTTTTATCTGTTTACAAAATGTTCTTGATCTGATGCTGATTTCTAAGAATGTGTTCATTATTTGTATTCACTGAAAAGTATATGTGAGTGACCCCAGAGGAAGAAATTTGTACATAATTTGCCATGAATTATTTGTTGCAGGCGACTGGTCATCTAAGTTGCATGGTATTACTTATGCTCCGCAGCAGATGATGGAGACTTAAAAAATAAATATATATATATATAATATTAAAAAAAAAAGTAAATGATAAATCCTGCATGTTAAAATTTGTGGTTCATCAGCACTTTCAAACATAAAATTTACAGTCATTGTAATACTTACTTACAAAGGAGTAATAATGCTACAAATAATAGAGGAAATTGCTTCATTCACTAGTCACCACTTACTGTATTACTACTCCATCTCTACTACTATGTAGTCACTATACAGTAAAAAGCATATTTAGTGACTATTAAAAGCGCTCCACTGAAAAAGTTTTTAGGATATGGAGTAGCATGCTAAGGGGAGTAATGGAAGCTACAAGCATCAAATAACTAAAGATGGAATGGGTTGATTTCTCACAGTGCTTCTGTATATAGCTATGGAAAGGGGGATTGATAAGAACCATTGAACTTTCCATTCAAACTTCATTTCAGAAGGATCCATTCAATTTCCTATACTCATGTGCTACCAAAACCATGTGATCATTCTATATTGTAACACCCATATATTTTGGAGTGGCTTATATCTGTTAATAGACTACTGACGTAGAACAGAGTTCCCAGCCCTGATGAAATAGGGAAATCCTAAGAGAAAGTTAATGAACACTGACAGGTCCAACTCTTACCATCTGTTGCACCAGCCAGATGTGTAGCAGTAATCAAACCTGATTTTAGAAATATGCCTATTACTATTTTTCTTTGTGTTTTAGCCAGTACAGTAACATTACTGAATAGCACTAATAGCTTGCTCTTAATACCTCCCCCTCCACCTGGACTGAATAAACCAGTCAAAGTAATGGAGACAAGATTTCATCCTAGGTGCTTTAAAGTCCCTGGGAGTTTTACCACTGACATTAGTGAGGCCAGGATTTCACTATTATCATGGTAGATGAAGGGAGAATGGTCTTGTGGCTAAAGCACAGATTTGGGAAATCTGGTTTCTGCTTACAGTTCAGCCAGAGGCTGTGTCTCATCTTTGGCTGGACGATTAGGCCAAGACTGTCAAACTTGCATCCCTAAATCTAACCTACTGAGAACTTTACTGGAAGCAGCATGTAATCTAAATATGGACTTACAAGTCTAACTTTAGGAACCTGGGTTTGAAAGTGTTGGTTGTAGTATAAAATAGATAGCTGCAACTATTAGTACTCCATGATAGACAACTCTAAACATATCTTGTCTGACTCAAGAACAGTGTCATGAGGCCAAATAACTGAATTAAGAAATAGAAAAGAAAATCAGTGTCCTCTCCTATAAATGGACTTCATCAGTTGTGACTAGTTTTGAGATGGAGGCTTTAAAGTAACTATTAATCACTTTCTATGTGTTGACCAGAAGTACTGTGTACTAAGGGATTAAGACTAGATTGTCTTCCAGGCTGAAGACAAGCATTTTGATACAATAGATTGTATATTTCAGATGCTCATGCAAGATTAATCAAAGCAGCTTCTGAAAATAAAAACTCTTGGTCATTTGTTTCAGCAACTCAGATGTCATCCAGGTAGCATTGTTTCTCTGGCAAGTCATGTAGAATTTCTTCCATTGACCTTTGATATATAGCAAAAGCAGATGCAATCCCAAGAGGTAAGCAATTATAGCAATGCAGACGTGTGTGTGTGTTTAAGGCACTTGGAAAAGTTTGCTAAAAGATGACAGCTTGCATGTCTTGAAGGATCACATTTAGTTTTCTGAACATCCGTGAAATACTTGGGACATTGTTATGATGACTACATATATTGGACTAGATTTCTCAGCAGGAGTGTTGAGGAGGGATTGCAAATGTACCCTTTTCCACACCTTTTGTTCTGTGGCTCTTGCGTTTGGGCTGTTCTTTGCCTCTATATTGGAGCAGATAAATTAAATTAAAATCTGCAGCTGAGGAGCAATGGGTGCAGGAAGTGGAGGGGTGGGGAGGAGTGTGCAGAGCTTCCTACAGCTGAGGGAGAAATCTGGGGGTGGATCTGACACAGCCCCGGATGCTGTGTAGGGGAAGAGGAAGTTCAGTCCTCCCCACCCACCCAGGAATAGCAGCTGAGCCTGGTGCAGGGTAGGAGCCACCAGCCAGGTCTTCCCCCATCCCGCCCCCTACCCCACAGGATTTACCTCTCTGCTGGCTGCCCTGGGCACCCAAAACACACTGATTGGGAGAGTGGCTTCCCTGTCAAAGAGTCATTTTTCTGCAGGGAAGCAAAGAAATCTGCAGGGACATAAATTCTGCACATATGCAGTGGTGCAGAATTCCCCCAGGAGTAAAAATTTGTCATTACTGTTTACAACTAAGATTCCTGAAACCTCTCACTGATGGACTCAGTGAATTGGTTGGGTTTTTCTTTCCTTCAAATATATCTGAGTCCCAGTTTGTATAAGGTTGCTTGTTTTCATTTGTTCATTGGGAGAGCTTAGAACAATATCAGCAGAATCTGATCAAGTGGAGCGGTTCTACAGGTAAGGAAAGGCCATGATATTGTTCCTTACTAGAGCTGGGTGAAATTTTTGGACAAATAGCTAATTTGCAAATAAATGCAATTCTTCTTCGAGTGCTTGCTCATATCCATTCCATTAGGTGTGTGCGCGCCGCGTGCACGATCGTTGGAAGATTTTCTACCCTAGCAACACCGGCGGGTCGGCTGTGGAGCCCCCTAGAGTGGCGCCTTCATGGCGCTGAATATATACCCCAGCCGACCCGGCGCCCCCTCAGTTCCTTCTTACCGCCCCTGACGGTCGTTGGAACTGTGGAGCGCTGCTTAGCTGTTCTCCACTCTCCCTAGCTTAGTTTGTTGTATCACAGTTATAGTTATAGTTATAGTTCTAGTGTTTATAGTTAAATAGTTAAATAGTTTAAAAGTTGTTCTAGTTGTTCTAAGTAGTTCAGGGGATTAAGGGGGTCGTCTCCCCCTTTCTCCCCCGGCCGCGGGGCCGGGCTCATGCCCAACGCTCCCGGCTTCAAGCAGTGCGCCTCCTGCGCTAAGCCTATGCCCACGAGCGACCCGCACGACTCCTGTCTGAAGTGCCTGGGAGAGTCCCATCAAACAGACAAGTGCAAGATCTGTAAGGCCTTCAGACCAAGGACCAAGAAGGAGCGGGACTTTCGGCTCCGGCAACTCCTGATGGAGGCGGCACTTAGTCCGGACGCTCCATCTACAAGTCAGGCCCCGGCACCTAGCACCTCGGTGCGCAGTGCCCCGGCGGCACCGGCTATGACGACCACGCGAGTGGCGTCAGACAAGCCTCCCCGGCACCGGACCTCGTCGGCACCGCAAGCAGTGCCTCGGCGCCGGTCATTATCCCCGGGGCATAAAAAAGCCCATAAGACGGGGACATCCGTGCCGAAGACGCCGGCTCCCCCAGTGCCGGGGGTAGAGCCGCGTCCGCCGGTGGAGCACCGGAAACAGGTGCCTCCAGCACCGTCGACTCCGGCGCCGAGGCCGTTGAGTCCGGTGCAGATAGCGTCTCCACCGAGACCGGCGGTGATACAGTGCCTCCCGTCGACTCCAGAGACCTTCGCGGCGGCGAGAGACTTAATAGCTCTCACGGAGCCGGCACCGCCTCAACCACCGGCACCGACTGCACCGTTGACTCGCCCGGTCCAGTCGAGGGGGAAACCTGCCTTGATGCGCCCTCCATCGCAAGGGCTGGAACCTCGGCACCGATCCAGGTCCCGAAGCAGGTCCCCACGCCGCTCGCAGTCCCGGCACCGAATATCGCCTCGGCACCGGTCGTACTCGCGGCCAAGATCTTCTTCGCGGCACCGCTCTACGTCTCGGCACCGCTATGATCGTCGGCACCGATCAACGTCGAGACGTAGTTCTCGGCACCGCTACGGTCGACGCTCGACATCGAGAGACCGCTCCCGGCACCGGGCATACTCCAGGTCCTCGTCGAGGTCCAGATCCGACTCCCGGCACCGACGAGGTCATCGGCACCGGTCGCGGTCCCGGCACCGATCGCCGGCACCGCGTAGAGATAGATCATCTCCGGACCGGCACCGTGCAGCACCGCAGCCAATGGGAATCGTCTCGACGCTCTCGGCACCGCCGTGGTCATCGAGATCGGTGTCCCACTCCTCGGAGGACCTCTCGAGATCGGCATACCCCCCTCAGGGGCAAGCCGAGGAACAGGACTTGGGCCATTGGCAGGAGATGGCAGAGGACCATTCTCATGGCCCATCTCACTGGTCGTTTTGGACCCCGTGGGCGTACCATCAGGCGCAAGGGGCTCCAATTGCTTCGACCTCTCGCTCCGGTCACTCCATCAGAGGGGCCCCGGAGTCCACCATTTCTCGGCCTCCGCCAGGGGGCATGGAGGCTTCTGGGTCCGGACCACCTGACGCCCTGGACCCAGGCACAGGTGATGCTCCAGCCCAGGAACAGGGAGACCAGGACCAGCCCTTGGATCCTGTTCCACCGGAGGCATCTTCCTCTTCTTCTCCGGATGAGGCAGTGGCGGGCACATCGTGCACAGGCCCACCTCCAATAGATCTTCGGGCTCACCAGGATCTTCTGCGCAGGATGGCCCGTAACATGGACCTGCAGGCGGAGGAGATAGTGGAGGTGCACGACCCGATCGTGAATATCCTTGGAGCGGATGCCCCATCGAGGGTGGCGTTACCCCTGATCCGCACGATTCAAACGAATGCGGATACGATATGGCAAACTCCTGCCTCTATCCCACCCACAGCGAGAGGGGTGGAAAGGAAATACTTTGTCCCGTCTAAGGACTACGGGTACTTGTATACCCACCCCCAACCGTGTTCACTGGTGGTGGAATCAGTGAACGCACGAGAGCGCCACGGCCAGCAGGCTGCAGCGCCTAAATCAAAAGAGGCTAAGCGGCTCGATTTGTTTGGCCGTAAGGTATACTCAGCCGGAGGGCTACAACTTAGAGCGGCAAACCAACAGGCGCTACTGAGCCGCTACAATTTCAACTCCTGGAACTCTATGGGAAAGTTTAAGGAGTTGATTCCCCAAGAGTCCAGGGAAGAGTTTGGGGCCATGGTAGAGGAGGGCAAGAAGGTGGCTCGGACCTCCTTGCAGGCCTCCTTGGACATAGCAGACTCAGCTGCGAGGACCCTGGCTTCGGGTATTGCTATGCGCAGGATCTCCTGGCTTCAGGTTTCGGGTTTGCCTCCGGAGCTGCAGCAAACCCTACAGGATCTGCCCTTTGAGGGACATGGATTGTTCTCAGACAAGACGGACTCTCGCCTGCAGAGCCTCAAGGACTCGAGAACAATCATGCGCTCCCTGGGGATGCATGTTGTGGGCCCTCAGCGCAGACCATTTAGGCCGCAGCCTCAGCGCTTCTACCCCCCCCGCCTCGTCAGAGACAAGACTCGGCCCGGAGGCGAGGGCGAGGTGGTAGGAGAAGATGGGCTGGCCCTCAACCCGGTCAGAACCAGGGGCCACCTAGACCACCTTCAGGCCCCAGGCAGAACTTTTGAAAGTGCGGTCGAGGACGGCGCCCCAGTCATCCCCCAGGATCCAGCCCCCTCCTTTCGGGATCGTCTCTCCCATTTCCACCGTGCTTGGTCCCTTATAACTTCGGACCGTTGGGTCCTCCGCACGGTGGAGAGGGGATACGCTATCCAGTTTTCTTCTATCCCCCCCTCCCACCCCCCTTCCCCGTCCCTCTTCAGGGACCCTTCTCACGAGCAACTTCTTATACAGGAGGTTTCTACGCTCCTGGCCATGGGGGCCATAGAGGAGGTTCCGATAGAGTTAAGGGGCAGGGGATTTTATTCCCGTTACTTCCTGATCCCCAAGTCCAAAGGAGGTCTGCGGCCCATCTTGGACTTGCGCGGACTCAACAAATTCGTAGTAAAGTTGAAGTTCCGCATGGTCTCTTTGGGGGCCATTATCCCTTCCCTCGATCCTGGAGACTGGTTCGCCGCCCTCGACATGAAAGACGCATACTTTCACATCTCAATTTACCCACCTCACAGACGCTTCCTGCGATTCGTGGTAAACGCGGTGCACTACCAATTTGCAGTCCTTCCCTTCGGCCTATCCTCGGCCCCAAGAGTGTTCACGAAATGTATGGCTGTCGTGGCAGCGTACCTTCGTCGGCAAGGGATACAGGTGTTCCCGTACCTAGACGACTGGCTGGTACGCGGTCGCACCAAGGAGCAAGTTCAAGCTCACGTCCACATAATAGTGCACACATTCAACGAGTTGGGCATCCTACTCAACAAGGACAAATCCACTCTAGAACCTACCCAGAGAATAGAATTCATAGGCGCAGTTCTAGACTCCAGACGTGCACAAGCCATCCTGCCAGACAACCGATTTGGCACCATCACGAGCCTCATTCAAGGGCTCCAGGCGTTCCCAACTACCACGGTGAGGTTGTGCCTTACCCTGCTGGGTCACACGGCTTCCTGCACGTACGTAACCAGGCATGCCAGACTTCGGCTTCGCCCACTCCAGACCTGGGTGTCGTCAATATATCGACCACATCGGGACAGCCTGAACATGGTGGTCACGGTCCCGATCTCGGTCCTGACCTCCCTCACCTGGTGGCTAGATCACAATGTGGTCTGCGAGGGGATGCCATTTCACGCCCCACAACCCTCTCTGCACCTGGTCACAGACGCTTCATCTCTGGGTTGGGGCGCCCATCTCAACGAACACCATACCCAGGGCCTGTGGACTGCACCCCAGCTAGCCCTGCACATCAATGTTCGGGAACTGATGGCGGTGCGCCTGGCGTGCCAGGCATTTCTCAACCTCCTACGTGGCCGATGTGTGTTAGTTCTCATCGACAACACCACGGCCATGTTTTACATCAACAAGCAAGGAGGAGCACGTTCGTCAATTCTATGCCAAGAGGCCATTCGCCTGTGGGACTTCTGCATCGCCCACTCAATCCATCTCACGGCATCGTTCCTCCCTGGAGTCCAGAACACTCTAGCGGACCGACTCAGCAGGTCCTTCCAGACGCACGAGTGGTCTATCCGTCCGGACATCATACATTCCATCTTCCAAAAGTGGGGGTTTCCCCAGATAGACCTGTTTGCATCTCGAGACAACAGGAAGTGCCACGTGTTCTGCTCCCTACAAGGTCGAGCTCCGGGCTCCCTCTCGGATGCGTTTCTCCTTCCCTGGAAAGACCACCTGTTTTATGCCTTCCCTCCGTTTCCTCTGGTCCACAAGGTACTGCTCAAATTGCGCAGAGACCAGGCACAGGTAATTCTGGTCGCTCCAGCGTGGCCGAGACAACATTGGTACACCACACTGTTGGAACTCTCGGTTCAGACACCGATCCCGCTTCCGTTGTGTCCGGATCTCATCTCTCAGGACCACGGCCGGCTGCGTCACCCCGACCTGCAATCACTCCACCTCACGGCGTGGCTGCTCCATGGTTCACCCAGGCAGAGCAGCAATGCTCGCACTCTGTCCAACAGATTCTGCTGAGCAGTAGGAAGCCCTCAACACGCACCACGTACCTGGCCAAGTGGAAGCGGTTCTCCTGTTGGTGCGAACAACGAGCCATGTCCCCATTGCAGGCACCCATTCCTCTCATTTTGGAATATCTCCTCTCCCTAAAACAGCAGGGGTTGGCGATATCTTCAATTAGAGTTCACCTGGCCGCTATATCGGCCTTTCACCCAGGGGAACTCGCGTCCTCGGTATTCTCTAACCCGATGGTCGTTAGATTCCTCAAGGGCTTAGACCGGATGTACCCACAACAACGTCAGCCCGTTCAGACGTGGGACCTCAACCTGGTTCTCTCCAAGCTCACAGGTCCTCCATTCGAGCCACTGGCCACCTGTTCACTTTTGTACCTATCCTGGAAGACAGCCTTCCTTGTAGCCATCACCTCAGCAAGGCGCGTTTCTGAACTCAGGGCGCTTACATCCGAGCCCCCTTATACAGTTTTCCATAAGGATAAAGTGCAGCTTCGTCCACATCCTGCCTTTCTCCCTAAGGTGGTTTCTCCTTTTCATATCAACCAGGACATCTTTCTCCCGGTCTTTCATCCCAAACCACATGCCACTCGCCAGGATCAACGTTTGCATTCCCTGGACGTACGAAGGGCCCTGGCCTTCTATATTGACCGCACAAAGCACTTTAGAAAGACGACGCAACTCTTCGTTGCAGTGGCCGACCGAATGAAAGGCTCACCGGTCTCCTCACAACGCCTATCCTCCTGGATTACGTCTTGCATCCGGACTTTCTATGACCTGGCAGGTGTCTCAGCACCGCACCTCACCGCTCACTCCACGAGGGCCCAGGCTTCCTCGACGGCTTTCCTGGCACAAGTTCCGATCCAGGACATTTGTAGAGCAGCGGTTTGGTCATCAGTCCACACATTTACAGCTCACTATGCACTAGTGCAGCAGTCCAGAGACGATGCTGCTTTCGGATCAGCGGTTTTGCACACAGCAATGTCTCACTCCGACCCCACCACCTAAGTTGGGCTTGGGAGTCACCTAATGGAATGGATATGAGCAAGCACTCAAAGAAGAAAAGACGGTTACTCACCGTTGTAACTGTTGTTCTTCGAGATGTGTTGCTCATATCCATTCCAAACCCGCCCCCCGTCCCCACTGTCGGAGTAGCCGGCAAGAAGGAACTGAGGGGGCGCCGGGTCGGCTGGGGTATATATTCAGCGCCATGAAGGCGCCACTCTAGGGGGCTCCACAGCCGACCCGCCGGTGTTGCTAGGGTAGAAAATCTTCCGACGATCGTGCACGCGGCGCGCACACACCTAATGGAATGGATATGAGCAACACATCTCGAAGAACAACAGTTACAACGGTGAGTAACCGTCTTTTTTGAATGACCTGAAACAATTTGCATATTTAATGTAAATTTGCCCAATAGTTTTTGCAAAAAGCCCCACACTTTTTAGGGCCATTCACAAGGGGAGGGAAAAAATGCTGGTGGGCCCCCTTACAGCCTTTAGCCTAGTGGTTAGGGCACTCCCCCAGGACATGGAAGACCTTTGATCTTTGAGTCTCCCACCTCTCAGAGTGCCCTAACCTCTGGTACAAGTCTCTCTCAATCATTCTTGCTGAAGTTGTTCCACTGTGTGTAAAATAATCAGTCATTAGAGTGAGGACTTGAACTTGGTTTCCCATCTCCCAGGTGAGTGCCTGAAGCACCAGGCTATAGAATCATTCTCACTCTTGCTCATTGGTGCAATGACTATTCAAATGTGTGTATATATGTATATATATTTTATTTACTGCTAGTGAACTGAAAAATCAGGTATGCACCCAGCTGTGTGTATTAACAAGGCCCCATGTACAAAGCTGCTAATTGTAAATGTAGAAAGAATTAAATGTAGCAAATTGTTGTCCCCCCAATTCTGAGTTGTGTGGCAAATCTGGGATTGCTAATTGGCTACAAAATTAATTAATTTAGCCTTTAATTTTACAAAATAACTCTGAAAACCACACCAACATAGTATCACTAATGCATATAATTTATTTGCGCTCTGTCAGTGGAATGCGGTTCACAAAGGTTCCAAGCTCTACAAAGGGAGGGGTTTTTTTTTGGCTCTGGTTAGATGGGAGGCGTTAGGATGAGCAATAGCCTGAAGCAAAGAATTGTGTGAAGCACTGTTTTAGGTGGGAATAAGGGTTAGGTTGGGGCTTGACCCAGAGCCCACTGAAGTCAGTGGAAAAACTCCATAGGCTTTGGATCAGGTCCTCTAAATATTGCAGCGATAGATCCCTTAGATAAACAGTGGATTCAGCTGCTAAGCAATGCAGAAGTGGAGGCTTCTGTGTTTAGGAGCTCCATATGACAGGTGTCTTCCTGCTGTAAGCACAGCTCCGACATGGCTTAGAAACTGCACAGAAATGGAAAGTGACTGCCATGCTGATCAGCTAAGCTGTGCTCCTGCATGGCTTAGGGGAGCTAAAGAATAGCTGCTACTTCCTCCTGCAAGCCCCCACATTAGTATGCTTTAACCCTGTCTGCCCCCAGCTCAGAGATGTTTCACTGCACCCTGCTCTTCTCTTTTTAAGGGCTATGGAGCACATGTGGGGAAACCTATTTAATTTCCTCTTCCAGGGAAATAGGATCCAAAAAAAGAAAAATTGTGGGAAATCAAGTTGAAGAGCTAGAAGATAGCGGAACAATGGTCATCGCTGGGGGTTTATGCGAAGCAGAGAAACTTATGTAGTATTGCAGCAAAAGTCAATTATGTGATCACTTCCTTAGATCCTTGCTACATGGCACATTCCCTTGAGGACCACTGGGCGAAAACATTTTTGTCCCCTCCGCCTTAGCTGGTCCACACCCCCCCTGTGAGTCATGGCTGGGGCTTGCAGTGGGGGCCAGGATGCGGGGCCTGTGGTTGGGGCCAGGAGCCATGGGCTAGAAGGTGGGTCCCATGGTTGGGGCCAGGAACCACAAGTCAGGATGTGGGACCCGGAGTCAGGGCAGGGAGCCATGGGCCAGGAGGTGGGGCCCGTGGTTGAGGACAGGGGCCGGGAGTGGGGCTGCAGGCACAGTGGGGTTGGATGGCACTCCCTCTTGCCCCCTGTGGAGGCTGGTCTGTGCTCCCTGTATGCCCCCTCCTCCCCCTGAATGTTCCTCGACGCGCCCCACAGTTTGGGGACCACTGCTTTAGCAGGTTACATTGTCCTGGATTCTGAAGAATGCCTTGTGGAAAAGAAGGCTAATTCCTCTTGAACTCCTCTGATTCTGTTGCCTCCTTCTCCCTTCTGGAATATGCTGCTTACATAATGGATTGCCAGGAAATATTCCTGATGTTGGAGAGTTAATTAGCTTCAAGTATTTAAAGCATATGAATGCAAATATATAGCATGATGGGAAGAAAGGAAGTGATAATAGTCTGAAGCAGTGTCTTCTGCATCATGATTGGCAGAGTCAATAGGCACATCTGGTAAGTGACTTGAGGGCAAGGTCTGCACACACATGCTGTAAAATTGTAACTGTGGCCTGTAGAGAGGATAAGGGCGCCTTAGATTTGACATTATATTTACCAGGCTCATGCTCTTCTAGCTGGAGAGGCCCTTCACCCTGTACTGTAAACACAAAGAAATCAGAGGCTCTCTCATGCAGGGCTGTTGGCAGATCACCCTGAACTTGTTTCAGCCAGAGCACACTTCTGCGTCATGGTCAGTGAAAGTCTCTGAGCTTCAAAGGTGAGTCCTTGTGCTCAAAGAGAGACATTTCGCTGACCCAGGACTTCTGGCAGATTTTGTTTCAGACACTGGAAGATTCTCAAAGGCACTTCAGCTGCATTAAAACTTGAGCAAACGGCAGTAGATCTAGTAGATAAAATTTAGAATATAGCACCAGCAATACAGCTAGAGTCTGCATCTTGATTTCACTAGAACAGATGTTATCTGCAAGCAATTAACATACTTGTCATCACCAGTGAAATAGATACAGAATCTTCAAGTTTTTTATCCACACTAAAGAAAAGTGTTTGTGCACAAAGCAAAATTTCCACATTAGTATTAAAATAACATTCAGTGAGGCAAGCAGCATGTGTCACTTCTTCAGTTTCTTCCACTTACATTTTTTTTTAAGAGCAATACTGCAACACTTAGATCTGTGCTGAAGAATAAATTTCAGCACCAACATATATGTCTCTTTCAACAACTGATTACTTGAAGGCTGTATTTTTCTACTTCCTTACTGTGGCTCTCTAATGTTGCTGGCTGTTAAATGCCTACCAGTAGCAGAGCCTGAATTGCCTCTCTCCAGTTTCACTTCAGTGTAACCCCATTGAACTCAACAGAGCTATTTCTGATTTACACTGGGGATGTGAGGAATCCAGCCGCAAAGTCACACTTCACTGACTTTTTGTGGTTTTAAAAATTTGACTCTAATTTGCAGCAGTTACATCTCTAACAATTAGTGAATACCTAGTTAAATGACTGTTTTAAAGGCTGTTTTAAATCCCATGATGACTCCCCAAATTGGTTTAGATTAAAACCAAGATTTACCTTACTGGAATTCCCGATAAGTCCAAACATCACTATACTCGCTCTAAGTGCCTTGTCTGTCTAGGACAGCTAGTCACAAACAGGACTTGGACCACTAGACTCATTTCACATGTGCCAAACATGCATCAGAGTTAAACTTTTTCAGTCACTCTCACTGTTAACTTGGACTATACATGAATCCTCAAAAGGCTCTGTGCTTCATTGGTATATGTAGCCTTTTGATATTTTCAACTCTTTCAACAATCCAGTCCCCTATGATTACTTAAAACTATGTAGGTACTTGCAACACATAATTGTATATTTTTCTGTATTCAACAATACATCTGCAAAAATGATACATGGATCATATTAGTAATTGTACTCTTATTGGTGGTTATTTTCCTGTTTAAGGGTTAACTCCCCTCTCATTTTGGGATAGTAATATATTTATAAATACAGAAATTCACCGGAGGAACCAATTTGCTTTCTTTTTAGTCAAGACTCCGAGAAATAAACCTTAATGTTTTCCAAACTCTTGCCTAACATCAATTTCATAAATAACATTTTCTAAACTCTCTGACAATATTGGGGTCTGGATTATTACTTTTATTCTGTGCATTGTCACTGTGCTAATTTGGTTGTTTTTTTTTTTTATTATTAAAAGAATGGTCTTGCTGTTTTGATGCATGGGATTGGGAGTTGGAAGATCTAGCTTCAATTTCTGTCTCTGCCACAGATATCTGTGTGACCATGGCTGAGTCACTAATCTCTGAGTTCATCTATAAAATGAGTAGCATTCCCTTCCTCCCACCATTTGTCCTGTCTTAGGTGGGGTCTCTAGTTTTTACTGTAAACAAATAACTCATGCTGTGAAGCAGGAAACTTGAATTGCTTCCCTATTTCTTTAAAGGGGTTATTTTACAACTGGCCTGTACCCTGATCTCAACTCTTTGTGCAATGTAATCTAGAATCAGATAGTGTTAACTATATTCACACAAGCAACTAACATTTCGGAAGCCCTACAGCAAGCCTCAAGCTATTGTTCAAGAGCGGAGGAAAGAGGAGTGGATTTGAAGTTATCCAGTTCTGGTTTCACTCCAATCAAACCATCCTGGCCCAGTATCCTTAAAAACATGAAGTGTGGCCACATCCTTGATGATTAGTGACAAGAGTAGAGAGGAAAGTGGCTGAAATGCAAAAGTCGGAGACACCAAATCTGGAATGAGCAATGTGCATTTAACTCTCTTGGGCATAACAACATCTTGAAACAGCCTAGGACAGAGACGTTTCCTTTTAAACAGAGCTTTTTAGCCTGCTACCAACCCACAAGTCCTCGGATATTTCTGTGAACAGAAACTTGGGTATTGTGCTCTAATGAAAATCATATTGGAACTGTTCTACATTACACAGTGCAACTGGAATACGATTCTTCACTTTTCTTTCCTTCGTCTCCTCCCTCCCCAAAGCCAATTTATTTACATTCCAGTCAGTGGAACCCATTTAAAATGAATCACTTGCACGTCACACGGAATGGCTGAGAGAATGAAGTTGTATTTCAAACTATGATAGTCTACAGGATGGTCTGGCAAGGAAAACGGTTAGCACAACAGTCTTTATGTACTTTGACTGGGGGTGGAGAAGATGGAAATAATGGCTTCTAAAATTTTACATGGAATTGGTATTTTCTCATTGAATGTTAGTCATGCCTTATACATAACAATACTCATCAAAGCCTGTACACTTTATTTTACCTTAACGGGGTGTGTGTGTGTGTGTGTGTGTGTGTGTGTGATTGTTTATTTCCATGCCATAATTATCTTAGTGAAATGCTAGAATGTTCTGTGGGAACATTGCAGTGTGTCGGCAGCCAATATCACCCATGTTTGGGACTAATTCAAACCCACTGAAGTCAATGGAAAGACTTCTACTGACACCAGTGGGCTTTGGATCAAGCCCCTAATATGTAGAAATATGCAACCTTTTTGTGCTCCATTATTCTAGTAGTAGCTGTTGCATAATATCAAAGAATGGAATTGTCCTTCTGATTCATGATTAATAGTGATCTTAAATTAAGATGCTAACTGATATGAGATACTATGTTAGACTTTAAAGCTTTCTTCAATTTGTTTAGTGCTTGTGGAAGGTGCTAAATAGATAGCCCTAGTGACTGTAGTCATCTGTGTACCTTCGGAACAACAGATGCACCCTTACATAAACAGCAGCAGTTGCTCCACGTAGCCCTTCCAAGTTAGATTTGCAGTACACAGAAAGTTAGTGTAGCTGAAGCATTCAAAGGGTCCCCTCACCTTTCACATACCAATGCAGGGCTCTGTAAAGCAGACAGTTGTCTTCCACAAGTAGAACTAGGCGTTGGGTTGAGTGATGAGAAGTTATAAATAAATCCTTTTAAGACACACTCTTCTTGCATTAATGTGGAGAGCAACCTGTCTATGGATCCTTGTCATATCAGCTGCTAAACAGCGATCAATCAGTATTCACTCTTGGTGTTAACATGGACTGAGCCAATGACCTAGAGATGGAAGACCTTCTACCATTACCAAACTCCTGAACTTCCCAGCATATGATTTTTGTTAAATACTAACTTTAAAATCAGTGTAGTTGTAGCCATGTCAGTCCCAGGATATTAGAGAGACAAGATCGGTGAGATAATATATTTTATTGGACCAACTTCTGTTGGTGAGAGAGCTCCGTGTGGCTCAAATGCTTGTTTCTCTCACCACAAGAAGTTGGTTCAATAAAAATTAGTACCTCACCTGCCTTGTCTCTCTCAACTTTAAAATCAGTCATGAATGCGTGCATGATCCTGGAAAGAGGCTGCAGAATGAATGCAACTAAAGCTCAGACCTAGAGAATAGATTTGAGAAATAGAAAAGATTTGCTGGTATAGCTACCAGGAAACCCTGTTGTGGAGATGCAGTTTATATCTGGAAAAAGTTCTTTTGCCGGTATAACTTATAACTTATCAGCTCCTTGCTGATTTAACTGTGCCTACCCTAAGGGGATATCTACACATACCGGGGAATCAATGCTGTGGCAATAGATGCAGGGGTCAATTTAGCGGGTCTAGTTGAGTTAATCCAGTTGGAGAGCACTTGCATACACAACAACACAATTCGTTATAGTGCACTAACTCAGCATTTATTGTGAGCTCTGGAATCCTCTTTCACATCAAACTTGGTTCACTTTGAATTGAGTTAGTGTGGTCTATTATTCACATGCATGCAGTGCTGCTGCACACTACTTTGGCAGCCCAACTACTATCCCACACTGCTTTGTGGGGATTTATTACAGATCTGTTTACTTGTGTGCCCTCCCTTGCTCTGGTGTCAAATCAACTGGATGTCTCCTTCCCCATTTAAAAACTGGTGTGGGGCCAGAATTTGCCCATTTGCTCCTGGACTCCAATATATCAGAATTGGTGTGATATTGCTACAGAAGCCTTACAACATGCCTCGAGCAGCTGCCAGGAGCTGTGCTGAGACCCAGGATCTCATTGCCATCTGGGGAGAAGGATTGGTACAGGAAGGTCTTGTGTGGCCAGACCCCAGAATTAAGACTTTTGTGGACATTGCTAATCAGAGGGGCCACAACTGGGATGCTCACCAGTGCAGGACCCCAAAGAGCTTAGGAGAATGTATATTAAAACCAAGGATGCCAAGAAAAGGTCTGGTAATGGAAATGTGACCTGCCCACTTCTTGAGGCGGTGGACAGGATTTTAATCAATTACAGGACTACTGAACCCAAGAAGGTTGTGGACCCTGCTGCTTCGTCTGTTGCCCCACTAAGGACAAGCACCAAGAGTCATCGGAGGGTGAACATGAAGAGGCCAGTGAAGAGCTGTGCCTGGAAAACCAGAATCTCTTTGGGACTCATAACCTCAGCATGTATGTATCTACGTTAAATAATTACAATTTTTTTCATGCTATACTGCCATGCTAGCTTCTGTTCCTGGTGCCTCACACCTGCAGACATTTTTTTGGTGATGAGAGCGAGGAACCTTTCTGAATCGCCAGCCAAATGATGTCCATTCGCCTGCACCCTCCCCCATACATGTTTTTAAAATGGCAGCTATGCCTCTGGCTGGCCAATTGGCCTCTGTGTCATACTAAAGCCCTGACCAGGGACTGTTTTGAAGCCCATGCCATGGGAGGGCACATGGCCATCTACTTATTTTCCTTTCCCTTCCACGTATCAGTCCTGCCCATCAATCTCCCAGGCATTGCCAAGCTTTATAACCTGCTGCAACAGGACCTTTTCCATAGCATCACACCCTTGTACGACAATGGCCCCAACAGTCAATTTCCCTACACTGAATTGATTGGCTTACAGACCAGTAGCATTTAGGGGTGGCTGGCTTCCAGATGGCAATGGTGACCTTGCTTTTTAACAGATCTGATGCTCTGTATGTGTATGCTGCTGCTGCAGCTCTGGGGCTTGCTCAGCACAGATCTCTCAAAAGGTTGCCTTCACTATCATGAAATTCTCTTGCCACTGCTGGTCATTCCAGGTCTGCAGAATAGCGTCGATTGGTGGGGAAACAATTGGTTTCCCAAGCCCGGACACAGCATTGCACAGTGCAAAGCTGCTCCAAGAACCGCTACTGGAATAGCAGTTGCTTGGTGTCATTCTCTTATTCCTTGTCTTGATTCTCTGCCCTGCTGCAGCTTCTGCTGCTTCTGCCACATCATCGGCTCAGTGGTGCAGTGGGTGAAGGGTAACGCTGAATTCATCCAGCTTTGAGTGCTGAAATACAGCCCAAGCTGCCTCTGCACGTTCCTGATTGCCAGTATAGCAGCGCGGAGCATTGTTGGGTCCAAAAATGGCACTAGCCAGCTAAGAAAGGAAGCATGGGACAGAGACAGTGGAAACATGGATTTAAAAAAAATTTGAACCTGACTTCTGTTAAGCATCTTCAGTGCACAGAGAAAAACCCCAGAATGCACACTGCTCAGCAGCAAAGCACAGGTCCATGGGATAATCTCCAAGAATTCAACATGTGTAGTACATGGCAAGCCCCTGCCGTGTGTACGCAATGATGCAAATTGAAAGAGGGTGCAGCCTTCCCATGTGCATGCTATTAGTGAGGCTTGCGTACTGTGCATTAAATAACCCACATCAAATCAGTCTGGTTTAAAAACCCCAAACTCCCACTTCAAGAGGGATTGTTTATACAGGTCTCTCAGCTCTGCCCCATTCTTCATGTGTGACATTAGGCAAGACAGTTAATCTTTCTATGACTCAGTTTCATCTTTAAAATGGGAGTAATACTTCCTTTCTCTATCTTGTCTATTTGGACTATAAGCTCTTCAGGGTCGCGACTGATTCTTAATAACTGAATGTGCAGTGCCTTGTACAATAGAGCCCTTAGGTAATATGAATAATAACAAATTAATTGCTACCAGTACTGATTGTTTTATAGTTGGGTTTGTTTGTTTGTTTTTGAGCTTTTAGAGAAGCTCCATGTTGATAATAGCCTAAATCCTCTTGAGAAACAGCATGGGATTTCTGGAGCTTGTAGTATCACCTTGGCTGGGATATTAGACTGCTTCTGTTTTATAAAAACATGTAGAGAGACCACTCCTGTCTGAACTTATTTATTAGGACTCCCAAAAAGTGTTTGAGGATTGTCTGGCTCTTCCGTGACAACACACCCTATGGGCTTGTGCACACAACCCAGCTGTAATAACAAACACTGAAAAAGTTAATTGTTGTCTAGAGTCTAGTTCCTTTAGCTTTGTTTGGGTTTATTGAGTATTAAAATGTCACTAAGTAGATTACACTTTCATATTGGCTAATGCCACAAAACCAAAGCAAAGACAAAAAGTACTCTTTGGTTTGATGGGTAGAGTTGTGGAGTTTCCATGGCTGGTACCTGTGGAGCTGAGAATGTTATATGAATGGAAACTTTAATAATTAGCACTCTATTGCCATCCTGTAGTTTCCTGACTGTCTATGATATTAATCCTTTGAAGACTGCAGTCAAGACTGGCACACCCAACACTGACAAGGCATTTTGTGCCAGGAAATCCAGGCTGCCAGGGTCAATGCACTCTGGGAGATATAAACAGAAACAGAAAGCAAGTTTGGTATCCATCACTTGGGGCAATACAAAGGGCCAAAGCTCTTGAAATCCTACAACGCTGAATCCCTCAATCAAGGGGTTAAAATCTCTGGAAATTGAACATAGGTGAGAAACCTGCTTAGGCAAAGATTGTAAGTTGCTGAAATTAACTTTTAGTCTTAGAATGATATTTTTACTTTTGTTTGTTTGACCCTTTCTGTCTTTACTCCTTATAATTAGTATCACTTAATCCTAGGTCCTCTTGTTAAATAAATTTATTTTACTTTTAATATAAACCAACATTGTGCTGCAATGGAAATAAGAGTGTTTGCAGCTCATTAATTTAACTGGGGGTTGACAATGTATTGTCTCTTTAATGGAACCACAAACTTAAGAATGTCTGTGAGTGTTCCAGGAGTGGGCTGGACACTGCAGGGAGATGTTTGTGGGGAGCTCGGGAGTTGGCATTGTGATGGGTTGGATCACAGAAACCCCCTTGGGAGCTGCCACCCGATGTGCAAAGACTACCCCTGCTCCTGTTTTCCCTGCCAGCTCAGGACTCCAGCACCCTGTCTTGCTGAGCCAGCCACTCCTGTCTGGCTCTAACATGGATCCAGGGTCTGAATCATTTGTCCCAAAGCTGCAGGTTTACCTGAAAACAGCTTGCAGTAGTGTGCTTGACTTTAGCACTCAGATGCCCAACTCCCAATGGGGTCTAAACCCAGATAAATCCGTTTTACCCTGCATAAAGCTTATGCAGGGCAAACTCATAAATTGTTCGCCCTCTATAACACTGATAGAGAGATATGCACAGTTGTTTGCTCCCCCAGGTATTAATACATACTCTGAGTGAATTACTAAATAGAAAGTGATTTTATTAAATACAGACAGTAGGATTTAAGTGGTTCAAAGTAGTAACAGACAGAACAAAGTAAGTCACCAAGCAAAATAAAATAAAATGCACAAATCTATGCCTAATCAAACTAAATACAGATGATCTCACCCTCAGAGATGCTTCAGTAAGTTTTTTCTCAGACTGGACACCTTCCAGGCCTGGGCACAATTCTTTCCCCTGGTACAGCTCTTGTTGCAGCTCAGGTGGTAGGTAGGGGATTCTTCATGATGGCTCCCACCCTTGTTCTCTTCCACCCCCTTTATATATCTTTTGCATAAGGCGGGAACCCTTTGTCCCTCTGGGTTTCCATCCCCCCCTCACTGGAAAAGCACCAGGTTAAGGATGGATTCCAGTTCAGGTGACATGATCACATGTCACTGCAAGACTTCATTACTCACTTGCCAGCACACACACATACAGGAAGACTCACAGGTAAATACGGCCATCTGCAGACAATGGGAGTCATCAAGATTCCAAACCATCCTTAATGTCCCACACTTTACATAATTACAATAGGCCCTCAGAGTTATGTTTTATATTTCTAGTTTTAGATACTAGAGTGGTACATTTCTACAAATAGGATGATCATACTCAGTAAATTATGAGCTTTGTAATGATACCTTACAAGAGACCTTTTGCACGAAGCATATCCCAGTTACATTACATTCACTTATATTTTTATCTTATATTTTTATAAAACCATATAGACTGCACAACGTCACAGACATTTACCGTTTGTTACCTGCAAGGCAAGGTTTAGACTGGCAGAGTTTGGAAGTATTTGCTGGCAAGAGAGACAAGCAGGTCTGTCAGGGAGCTGTCACACAGCTTAGCAGTAGCAAAATTCTCACTTGCTGAGGCTGAGAGGGGTAACACAGTAACTTGCCATTCTGCAAATTACAGCAGATTCTCCTAGGGCAGCCAGCTTTGGGGAAGTTCAGGAGTGGGAAGGTGTTAGGGTCACCCTGGAAAAAGCAACTGGGCCATTGAAGCCAAGGTGTGACCTGCATGCTTGTCTGTGGCTGTTTGGTGTCAGGGCTGTGAACCACAGCAGTATAGCATTTAAGGCACCCCAAGTTGCAAGGCAGGTGGTTACTCTTACTGGTCTGGCTTGAACCGCAAAGCATCACCACAACATTGGAGGAGAGAGGCCAAAACAACAGAAGGGTGACAAAAATAGCTAATCATTAAATGTAGTAGTAGTGTGTGATACCACAGAGCAAAACCTATTGTGAGAGATGATTCAACTGATTATCTTCCAAGATGATTAAAATGGACTCATAGATTATAACATTTAAGAAAAAATGGTAAACCTGACCCAAAGTTGTCAGGCTCTGTTCTTGGCATCTCTGTAACAACATGGGGTTATGTGAGCAATCCCCCTGCCTTTGTCCCTCATCCATAATTAACAGCAGTGGAAATTGGGGGTAGGGGAGGAAATATCAAAGTGCCCCTTATCAGACTGGAACTGCCCTCACTAGGTCAGAACCCTCGGGAGCCACTGAGGATGGGGCAGTATTAGATACACTAAGATGAAGAAACCCCAGGTCCCTGCCACTTGTAGTAAAGGGAAACTTCCCTCACCAGTGGCAATATTTGGGGCTATGGCCCAACACAATTGGGTTGTGATGACACCCTGTCCAGTAAAGAGTAATAGTAGAGCCTTGCACAGGACTACTTTTAATCCCGCTCCCATCCCCCCCCTGCACCACCACTCCCACCTGCTACTGCTATTATAGCAGCGGATCCTGTGGGATCCCAGTCCTGTGCAGGGTAATAGTACTTGTACATACTGGCTACCGTATATGTTTAATTGCTTGGAGACTACTACAAGAGAACATGGAAGTCATGAACTGCTTCATCCATCAGTCATATAAATGAAGATATTGGAAATTGTGTGGCAAAACAGAACCCCAATTATCCATATAGCAGGTTTGCTAAATCATAGAACAGAATAATCAGTGTTGAATAAGCTCTGTACAAGCCCACTAAAACAGATGGACAATTAATCATGGCAAGTATACGAAGATCAGAAAGCAAATCTGGAAGCAATTCAGACCATCAAGCCCAAGTATCATGCAGTGCCTCTATATATATATATATATTTTTTATTGTTCCGATAGCTCCAAAAAAAAAAAAATCTATAGTTAGAACGTGCCGCACCTCTGGTTTCTCTTCCAATATTCTGCTTATCCTCCCCTTCAGTACATAATTAGAGAAAATATGTATGTGTTTTTCATAAAACACTCCAATATTCATGATAACAGGAAATTGATGGCAATTTAGGCTTACTAACAGGTGTCTGTCGTAGAGCCTGATGCAAACCATTCTGATGTGAGGTTGCCAAAGAAGCGGTGACATCCTCTTTCCATCTAGGAGGACGCAATAAATGGAACCAAACAAACAAGCTTATTTTTAAAATTTTATCCACTCTGTAGCGTTCATGAGATTAAACTTTCCTTTCACTGTCAGTGGCACTAATATAGTATCATTTCTCATGGTATCCACAGTAGCGCATCTCTCCTTTTGGGCATGGCTTGTATACTGTAGGATGTGTGTTTTTGATTATTTTTTCCCTTCCTTAATTGCACCTCTTTCTCAGTAACACATTTTCATTAGTAACTTGATTTGGCATCACTACATACCAACGCCCCACAAGTTAACCACTTCTGCCTAGATAAACACTACACATACTTAAGGGATAATTACTACATAATCAGAAGTAGGGCCCCCCTCCTCTAATGCAATCAAGTTATTTTGAAACTAATAAACATGTCTCATTCTTTCTATTAAAATCAGAAGCAGGAAGACAACTTGGTATATGCCAGATTGGCTAACGAACAGTATGTGCTTGTCTCGTTACAAAAAATATATATATTTTAAAATTTTATTTTATAATAAAGAACACAGGAAATATTCTTTATTTTATTAGTTGCACCAAAGCCATGTTGGCAACTGAAGAAATAATAAACTAAAATTGTCTCATGTGTTTCTTATTACATAATCAAATGGTGATGCAAAGGACAAGCCCACACCAGTCGCCAGCCAATCTGGCGCTCCCACAGCTCAGAACAAGAAAAGTATCACTTTTTTTTCACTGGAAAAGACAGAAGTTTAAGAGATTATGAATACCAACCAGCTTGTGAAAAACATTGTAAGTTAATATTGAGATCTCTGCGATTGGGACCGTAGCATGACATTTTCAAGTAAGGCTTTGTCTGAACCGAGATAAAAGGTGTGTAGGTTAACATGCTCTAACAGTCTGTGGTAGACAAGACACTTACTCGACCATTGTAGCATATGTAAAAAGCTTTGCCTTTAACTATCTTAGCTTGTGTTCAATGCCTTTTCTAGTTCTAGACTTTTCAAACGAGTTCGTTATGACTTGTTAGCTAACACATTAACATTAATTTTATCCTAGTGTAAAATTCAATGAGTAAAATTTTCAAAAGCACTTCTATGGCTTAGAAGCCTAAGTCCCATTGAAAATTAATGGGCCTTAAACGCTGAAGTCATTTATGCAGTTTAGAAAATTTTATCTAAGGTGTAACTTTACTTAGGGTAAGTGTCGGTAGAGTGGGGTCCCTTTGTTGAAGTTAGTTTTTTTTTGGAGGGGAGGAGGGTATTTCTGTATAAGGAGTATTTTGAAGATAATGAATATTTTGTTGTAGTCATATGAGATACAACACTGGGCAGTTGACTGTTGTATACAGTGTTAATCATATAACCTCATTCCCACATGTTTAGTCTTGTCACTATCCATACACAGTTGTGTGTATTCAAGCATCAGAAGATATAAAAAAATACTACTTGTATTACGTTAGGTTTTATAGAATAAAATAAGCAGTCACACAGAGATATATTCTCAGTAGTTGGGTGGATAGATTAGTGAATATTTGACTTTTTACACAAAAGAGTAAATCAGCTTTATGATTTGGTGCAGTTTCAACTTTCCAGTGTGGGGCGGAGGGAGACACAATGTGTGTGTGTGTGTGCACACGTGCACCTTAACCATGGACTCTCTCTATCAATCTTCCTTCATATGTATATCTTCAATTTATGCTGATGCATTGAAATCCATGGAAATCATTATAAAATTTAGCGGCACTGATCCATTTTCATAGCTTAAACTATTTAAAATCACATGTTTTTCATTTACGTTAGCTATCGATCTGTTTTCAGCAGATGGGAAAACAGATATAAACTGACTTCAGTTACATTTGTTTTTTCTAACACAAGGTGAAAATTCATCGTTCATGTTTTTTTGTTTGAAATTCACTCTTACACGTTCAGTCTGAGGCTCAGCATTTTCTTTTCAGAGGCTAAGATCATTTCTCCCAACAGAGAACCAGAAACATCTTGCTGAACAGATCCTAATGTAAAAATAACTTGAAAAAGGCAAAGATGGCTAACTGCGCTCAAACTTGTTCCCTCATGTTACATTATTGTCAGATTTTTTTAGCACCTTAGTAATGATTGCAGCAATTCTCATTTTGTATTAATCACTGATTCCCTGCCCAATCCACACACACTCCTCCCAAAATATGATACCCTTATTTAGCTGGGGAGAGCTATGACTACATTGCAATGTAAGCCCAGGGTTCAAACTCAGGCTGAGCCTACCCCCCCTTCCTTCTACTCACAAATCATGCTAACCCAGGGCTTGGACCCAGGATCTGAGGACCCCACTGGAGTGGAGTGTCTGAGCCTGAGTCAAGCCTGGACCCAGGGTTCAAGCCCTATTGCTTTGCAGTGTAGATGCAGCCTCACTGAGCTTGTGCTCTGGGACTCTGTCAAAAGTATCCCACAATCCAATAGGCCAATTTTCTTTGTCCTCTGAACAGCTAAGTGTGGTGGACAGACAAGTTTTCCCGCACTGCACCATATACAAAGGGCCAGAGCAGCCACATTTAAGGAGGGCACTAGGAAGTCTGGGATATGGGTAGTTGGACTCAGGCCTGCTTAATGCACTGTAGACACTGGAGCCCCAGATTGGGACCCAGGGTTCAACAATTCCTAACCTGGGGCTACAAATGAGTGTAGATGCACAAACCCTAGGTGAACAAACTTAGGGTCTGCTAACTTGAGTTCTACTAATCCTGGGCTTACATTGCAGTGTAGCCTTCTCCCAGGCTACGTTGACACTAGAATAAAAGATGCGCAGCACAGTCGTGGCTGGCCTGGGTCAGCTGGCTCGGGCTGCAGAGCTAAAAATTGTTGTGTAGGCGATATCAGGCTCGGACTAGACCCTGGCCTTTGGGACCCTTTCCTCGTGGGTCCCAGATCTTGGGTTCCTGCCAAAGCCTGAATGTCTACTCAGCAGTTTTCTAGTCCTGTGAGCCTGAGTCCTCTGACCTGGGCAAGCTGTGGGTGTTTAATTGCTGTGTAGCTATCCCCTCAGTGGGTCCACTCTGGAAATTGGTATGGCTGCAATGGCCCCTGACCTGCCCTACACCAGAGCAATAGAGAGAGCAAGCAGTGTAGGCTTCTTGCAGTGTAGGCAAGAAGTCACAGGATGGGGAATCCCCACCAATAATACAATCTGCTCTTGGTTTTATATTAAAAATGAAAATAGAAGGTAATGAGTTGAAACTAAAGAAGCCTGAAAAAGGAAGCACCCAGAAGCTCCAACTAATTTTTATGCCTTTGAAAAACCAGAAGCTCAAACACTGAGAGGATGTGTTTTTGAATCAATGCACTTTCAGCTTTATAACTGACATGGCTGTGAGAGGACCTTCCAGCATGAAACATGGTCATCCTTTCCTCCTTGACTATCCTATGACTGGTGTGTAATACAGTTTTGATTAGTGGCCAAGTCTGATGGCTTTCAGTGGAGGAGTCTGTGTCATTCTGATGCAGCTGTGGAGCTTGGTTTCAGCCTTTCATCTTGACTCCAAAGCCAGAAGAACGCTAATGTTAAAATATTCCCTCCACGTCTCAGGGTATAGCCTGCAGGGTGCATCATTACAGCTCATAATGAAGTCGGTGAGAGTTGAGAGTGCACAGAGCCATGCAGGTGGTGTACAGTACCTCATAGGTTTGGATTCTTTCAGTCAGAAACCCCCCCAGATGATATATACACATATGACCAGAAAATTAGATCTGGGTCCTTAAAGGGGATTTTTGGTTTCATATTTTTATTGACTTTAGACCAAGTTCTCCTCTGCATTTTTTTAATATGTGTGTGTGTGTGTTTCTTTTTACAAAGAATCCCTGAGTGGGGTTTACTAGGCTCTCATACAGATCTAATTATTTATCACATTAAAAATCATTCACATATTTTTCACAGGAAATCTGTTTGGCAGTTTTGAGAACATGAAAAATTGGTGCTGGTAGAAAACCAGACAATTGTAAATTACCACTGTTGAAATGAAATTGACTTACATGCAGTTCAGAAGATGGTGATATATAGGTCTTTATCAAACTAAGGTTTTCTTTATGCTAGTCATCAGAAATCAAAGAGCTATATTCTGCCCTTAGGCCGTTCCCAGAAAGCTTGTTGTCATCAGTGGGAATTCTGCCTAATGATTAAGCAGACTGGGATCCCTCAGAATGATGGTGATCCAGTGGTCATAATTCCTTTGCAGTCTTCTGGGCTTGATCCAACACTAACTGAAGTCAACAGAAGACACTGATTTCAATGAGAGTTGGATCAGAACCTATCATAAGTGAATTGCATATATGAAGCATAACTCAACCCCTAGTTCACTTCCTTGCCAGTGCAGGATTATTTCTCCATAGCATGTTTTCTAATGCTTTATTCAGTTTAGTTTTAAATATCTTCAAGAGACAGGGTTTCCATCAATTCCCAATTTTTATCTGGTAAACTTTCCATTAGTACAATGTTTAACAGTGAATGCTCATCAAGAATCAGCCACTTGAAGACAAACTGCATGGCGATTCTCTGCCAGAAAGCAATGTTAAAATCCTGAGCCACTGCATTGGTTAAATGTAAGCAGTAGAGTATGCTTTCAGTTTAAGGATGGTTAGGGTATCTCTGTGTTACGTGTATACAAGATTAGAGCACAGAAGTTTTGCATCTTTTTACTCCATATTGAAATTATTCTGACAGTCATTGAGGGGTTTTTCCTCAGTGGCAAGTTCTTTTCCTGGCTTATTTCTCTCTACTGAAATGATTAAAAATGAATGTAAACCCTTCTTTCATCAGGAGATTGTGGCAGAAAACTTCTTAATTGTGGCCTACCATGTACAAGGGTATTTGATCTTCAGTGCTATCATTGGTCAAGATAGGATTCAGAGGGTCAAAATCAGGCTTAGGGCAAAATCTGGCTCACAGTCTGGATTTGCAAGTGTCAAACTCTTTTCAGCAAACTTAATACTGCATTTGCTACATACATAAACATAGGGCCTAGGATTTCTTGGCTATTATTCCTTAAAAGGCGGAGGTAATGATTAGCAAAGTCAAGATGATATGGAGATCTGTGTGAGACTACATTTCCCTCCTCAGTTTTTGTGTATTTTCTGTCACCAATAAAGGACAAATGAACCAATTCAGATAAAATAAGAACCAACCCTAGTAATTTTGCCTGAAACATGAGCCAAACCTGAATTGAACCTTTTTTGAGACTTGAAAATGTTTTCTTTATTTTCATGCTCTTCTTTGGTTCCATTGCCTGGCCTGGATTGGAAGTGAAAGTGATGAAATACAATATTTATGTATTTGCTATACTTAAGTATTATTTACTGTGCTTGGAGCCTAATAGACCATGGAAATACCACAAGATAGGCTGCTCTTAGGGTTTTTCAAGCTCAACCAGAGAAATGATCTACTGGAAATTCGGCAAGAATCCTTGTTTTTGTCAAACGTCCAGTCTAGTTTTGTAGATCAAAGATGCTGAGATGTTTGGATGAGGACTGAATCAGCATTCAGATATTGAACCTCTGAATCTTTAGGGGTTTATCCTTCCCTTTTCCGCCTTTCAGTACCAACAATATTCAGATTAAACTTGACTCCACAGTTGAGTGTCTACTCAATCCCTAGACAACACTTTGTGTTCCTGCAGTGTGAGTTTTGCGGAAATTGGTTTTAATTGATATAGTAAATAACTCAATTTCTTACTCATGTGGAGTAGTACCTTACTCCATGAGTCTGAACTACTCATTGTGTGTCATAAACTGGCCCTAAAAACAGATACACTATTATGCTGCAGAGAAAGAGAGGTTACACTAACTCATTCTGGACAAGAGTCTGCCATCTTACTCTATCTGAGGAGTCCCACTGAGTTAAGGGAAACTCTTCATGAGTAAAGTTGGCTAAATTTCAGCTTCTGTGATTTAAAAAATGAAAACAATTGAAGCTGCTTAAATTCATGATAGTGTATTTTTTTGACCATTAAAACTTTTCTGTTCAACAATTTGT
Organism: Malaclemys terrapin pileata; assembly: GCF_027887155.1. Lineage (NCBI taxonomy): Eukaryota > Metazoa > Chordata > Testudines > Emydidae > Malaclemys > Malaclemys terrapin. Next base: position 113,359,705 of record NC_071507.1, on the reverse strand, counting down.
CGACTTTCTTTCCCTCTTAGATCTTTAAAAATAACTCATTTTCAAAGTCCTACTCATGAGATGTCATGTTAATGCTAACATTAGCCACTTTTGCAGTGTTCTGTCTTTGACTGATTATTTCACTACTGTACATTGCACATCGCTTTCTTTGGGGCCTGACTTTCACTGCTGTTTAAGTGCTGTCCTCCATAGCTACTAGTTATCCTTGAAAATCAGAGCCTCTCTGAGTATGTTAGAATCCGTGAACATGCCACGTGGCATATTAATATTTTATTATTTGTGCTGTGGTGATACCTAGAAGCCCTAGTCCTACTGAGCTAGGGGCTGTCCCAATACATAACAAAAGCACAGTCACTGCCCAAAGATGTTACAATCTAAGTAGACATTGATGTGGTGGTATAGCCCAATTGATAGGGCACTAGACATGAGTTCTGTTCCTAACTTTGCTTTAGTTTGCTGTGTGACCTAGAGCAAGTCACTTTACTTCCTTGTGTCTCCGTTTCCCCATCTGTGAAATGGGGGGAAATATATTAAATTTCCCTTGTAAAAATATTTTGAGATCTATAGATGGAAAAAAGCTGTAGAAAATGAAGTAGTATGTTCTTTACTATCCACAGTTCAAAACTGGAGCACCACGAGCCCTCAGCATACCAAGAAGGAATCCAATAGGATATCAATTAACTCTGGTGCTTTACTCTAACCTCTGCAAAAGGCAGGAGGGGCTCCAAAAATTCTAGAACATACACTGTTGTGACATTTGTGAAAGCTAGGTCAGAGGCACAAAAGCCCTCAGATTTAGCTTTTCAAAAAATGTAAAAGTGGTAGAACTGAATACCATGGCAGTTTTCATTAAAATAAAATGGAATACAAGAGTATATATGCTGTGTAATTAAAAAAAATGCTCTTGCATAAAACAACTAATGAACTGACTTAGGAGAGCGTGTGTGTGTGTGTGTGTGTAAATATATATATATATATTATACACACACAAATCCAGAAGTAATGGATGGATTCTCATGTCTTCATTTGTAATCCCACCATGTCCCAGTAATGAAATGAAAGGTCCTCAACAGTATGGAAATCAATGGCCTGTCCATAGTCAGCCCACTACACAGAGATCCCTATGTGGAGGGACAGTAACAAAAAATTCCATTCAGATATGCAGTAAGTCTGTCTCATATGATATTGTAAAGCACTGTGGGGCCTAATCTTTACATTTGAATATTAAATTAGAAGGGGCAAAGTCTGCAATACCAATGGTATTAGTCATGTCTGGTGGGGCATCCAATACCAGATGTCACTTTTCTGATCTTACATGCTCAGACCTTACTGTTTTTGGCACGTCAGAGTTCACATCTGAGTACAATTTAAGTTATAACAATACAATCAGCATGTCTAACTATTTTTTGCCTTCCTCTCCACTATTTTGGGAGCTGAGCTATGGTGCCTTTCATTTAATCTGGGAAGCTAGTAACCTCCCCTATCCCCTTCTCCCTCATCCTCATGAGGTAATGCTGGACGAAAAACCCTTCTGTTGTTTGACAAATGTTACTGTTTTTTTTTTTTTTTTTTTTAAGTAAGTCTATTGGCTAATCAGTCCTGTGTCTTTTAGCATGGAGTGGGCAAGGGAATTTAAACATTAGAGCAGTATTTTCCGCTTACAGGCCATTATCATCACTCAGCTGATGCATCAAGTTATTTGAAGTTTGCTGCATAGCAGAACAAATACATATGGACATCTTTTAATTAAAAAAAAAAAAAGCGAAACTTAGAATTTTGGGGGATATGGTTTGCTACTCTGAACTGATGTAACAGAAATTATCTCTTTATGCAGATAACCCATCTTTGTTCATAAAATTCTCAGAGGGGGAAGCCACATATGACTCCAGGTTATGGACCAAAATAAATAACTTGTCATAATATACTTTGCAAATTATTATATAAACCACAGGAGATATAGCGAGGAAGTGCACATATATACACAGGCTGGTAAGTTACTGAATGTTTAGAAGCTGGGAGCATTTAGTTTGCATTGGGGATAGATATTTCCCTTGTTTTCTGCCCTATAGGTGAAATGCTCTGGATCATGCCGCTGATGTATGTGTTCTGTGTTTATTCTCTTCCTCTTTTGTTCATCAATCACCAATTTATCTGCTCCTTTCCCAGAGAGGTTCAATCTATTTTACATATTAAAACTGACATTGAATGGAATGGTTCTAATGAAGCATCATTACTCTCCAGGATTTGTGTACTCTGGTTATATTTTCTCCAGAGGCTGCGTGCTCTGTAGGCTTGATGATACAATCCGTTGTGAACAAGGCATTTGAATTCAAATTCAATGTGTAGATGATGCCACTGGGAGAGCTTGTGGTTTGATTTGTGCTGTGATGTTATCAGTGTGGTGCTGACACTCAGCTTTGTGTTTCTCTATTATTGGACCCTGATGGCATGGCTTCTTTATACTCCAGCGTTTGTCCAAAATAGTGGTGCATGAATGAATTCAAATTAGATGAAATTGTTCAACATTGTGGTTTTGATTATGTGTGCATTGACTCCAGATATTTAGTGGTGAACACATTTGAGAAGTTGCAAAATTAGGTAATCTCATAATCAAATGCTATACTTGGGTATATAGTAAGACACCAAGAGTGGATGTTTGGGTGCCTATTGAGTATCCTTCATCCGTAAAGCAATTTTGGATCCTTTTGGGTGGGATGAAAGATGCTTTGTATCAGCAATATTAAAAATACACAGTAACTTTTTTTTCCTTGGCATATATACTACTAGCCATTACTATAAAATACTCTTTAATTGGGCAACACAAACTGCATTCATTATTTCTATACTTTAAAAACTTAATGGCCTTTATTTTTAGTTTTCCTCTTTTTAAAACAGTCAATTGTACTCACAGCTGTAAATACTTTACCACATCTTAAGAATTATTGTCAATAATGGGAGAAACTATTCTGTGAGACTGTGTTACTACTCTATCTTACTAAATACTTTAATCTTGTAGCAGGCATTTAGTTTTGTCATTGATTACACCTAAGTGCAGTACTTAACACAAAAGGACCCTAATCCTGATTGAGAGTTCTGAGTGTTTCTGTATTACAAATGAATAGTAATTATATTCTCGCTGGAAACGAGAAAAACATACCTTTGTTCCAGGGAATAATCTTTACTTCCTTTTTTCCAGCTGTTGTCTGTCTATCTATTTAGATTATAGGTAGTCTGAGGCAGAGATGATCACTCATGAGAATACACCGTGCCTAAAACTATGAGGCCAGCTGAGGTCTCTAGGTGATATTACTTAACGTAAGAATGGCCATAGTGGGTCAGACCAAAGGTCCTTCTAACCCAGTATCCTGTCTTCTGACAGCGGCCAATGCCAGGTGCCCCAAAGGGAATGAACAAAACAGGTAATCACCAAATGATCCATCCGCTGTTGCCCATTCCCAGCTTCTGGTAAACAGAGGCTAGGGACACCATCCCTGCCCATCCTGGCTAATAGCCATTGATAGACCTATTCTCCGTGAATTTATTTAGTTCTTTTTTGAATCCTGTTATAGTCTATAGAAATAATAGTAAAAATAATAATCTGGATCCTGTAGATTACAAATCAATAAAAGTTCAAAAGGAGATTAACAGAAATAGTATCCTCTTCTTGATAGATGGACCATAGTCATAGCTCTGAATCTGAAAGTGGATGGAATCTTATAAGTGTAGCACTATAATGCAGTATACTGATGACAACCCCTTGTACTATGGTGCATTTGCAGATCGTCTGCTCTGGCTACCTGATGTCATGGTCCTCTGTTTGTGACATCAAAACCATCTGCACAGCAACTAATTAAGTTGTCACACACAATCAGAGGGTTATGATTCCATATGGACAATAAGCAGCAGGAGCAGATGAAAATGTTTTCTCTTCCCTCCCACACACTTGCTAAAAATATAACATGATTTCCCCAGTAATGAAAAATGAAATCTAGATATCCAAATTGTTTCTAAACTGAAAAAAAGACAAGCTAATGGTTCCTGGAAAACAACTCTCTAAATCACTTTCAGCACAATGCATATAACTAGAGATGGCCCCAAGCAGCACCATTTGGATTTGGATCTGACCTTTACCCAAGTTTCAGGAGAGTCTGAATCTGGCATTCTGATTTGGGCTGGTCTCTGTATGTGACACACATGACACAACAATAAAAAGGCTTTCTGAGAAGGGGGTTTTGCTAACTTGAGGCTATTACAAATAGGCTTATCTCAAGCTACATTTTCCTGGTTAAAACATGACCTCCCACAGTCATGAGAATTAGAGACCAAGGCAGGTTTTCCCCAGTGTACAGTGGAGGGTTCTTTCCCTTTCCCAAGAAGTGGGATTATGTAACCTAATAAATTGCTCTCATTACAGAGCTACTGACAGACAGACATAATGGTTGCTGCCAATGGGCATGTATGCTGGAGGTGAGTGTGCAGAGAGAATTGTGGAACAGAGTGATGGATGGATCACCACAAACCAGCTGGTAGGAGGAGGTCATGCCTCTTACCGAAAAGCAGAATGAGATAAGGATGTCAGTGGCATGGAGGGTGACATCCATCAATCAACTCCTTCATTATAGAAAGAATGAGCATTGTGGGTCCTGGAGAAGAAGAGGGGGGTAGCCATCCTGCACCTCACAGGTGGCAACTGAGAAAAGGCTAACCTTTCACATTTCCAGGAGCAGGAAGGATGAAGAATGTGTTTTTAATGAATTATCCATACACACATAATCTCTTCCTTTCATATAAGAGGCTTCTTTTCTTTTGGAGAGAGGAATAGAGTTTAAACATCTCAATTTCTTAAAACATTTTTTTTCAGTTTCTTCTCTGATAACCTCATTTTCACAGATGAAATCAAGCCAAGAGAAAGATACTTCCACAGAGTGGCTGAGTTTTTTGTGTGTCATTATTTTCTCAGGGTTCACTGTGGAATGCACACTAGAGCATAGCTTCACCTTTCTACCTCCAGAAGCACCCGTGGTCAATCAGATCAGAATTTACACTGGATCATTAAAAATGACTCGGGGGACCTGTATCGGTGGCATTGCTTTTGCTCAGTTTGCTTCTGATTTCAATTGTTAACACTGTTAGACACATGGCACAGTTGACATACTTGGCAAAATTTTCTTCTTGTTACACTGATGTAATGCAGTGAAGGTCAGTGAGGTTGCGTGGTGTAAATGAGGGGGAAATTTTGCCCAGGCTTCCCCCAGCAACCATGTAACTCAGATATTATTGAAGTTAAATTCTTCTCTCTGTTAAAGATACCTCAGTCTAAATCTGGAATGAGTCAATCAAATTATGGTGCAGTCCTGTAAAGGTCAGGGGATCAAATTCAGAATTGGTATGAGAGGTGTAATGAAGCTTCACCCCCTTACACTTTCTGATCTTTGTCTCAGGGCTGTAATATAATTCAGTTATATTGTTAAAATGTGGTATAATCCTATCTACACAGGCAGTACCAAACTGTATTTTAACCCAGTCATGGAACTGTAGTGTTATAAAAAATATCGCCCTGTATGGTCACATAAAAATGTGTAGAGAGTCTTATCGCTTTGCGAGGGAAACTCAGGTTCATGTCAGTAACACAGCGAGTCATGTTAGTCTCTCATAAGTGTGCATATTTACATACTGCAGAGTCTGGGTGCAGTGAGATCTATTTGTACAAATCAATTTGCAATTTCTTTTTAAATTGGACAAACCTCAGATAAAAATCATTATGGTGCTCCATAATGCACACAGATGCTGTAATGTTACTGAGCACAGACATGATCTGGAGCCTGGGCCATTTGGATGAACATAATGGTCATCATGAGTCAGGTCTGATAATATATTACTCTGTTCTTATGCAACTCAATATGCAAGAGGCTTCTGAAGGAGCATGCAGAGCTAAATCTAATACCCAGGTTGTGGAAAGGAAATGGTAAAACAATTTTCAGACCTCATTTATTTATCTACTGTGAAAGAAATGCACATATTATTACCTTGGTTAAAAGGCAGAGCAGCAAAACCAAAGGGATTTAGCCCACAGACCTTTGAAATCCATTTAGAAATTTTCTATTTGTTACTTTAATTTGAGTCCAGCGCTATTACTAAAATCAAATCTGTTTCTTCTGTACGTACGTACGCACACATATACACGTGCCCGCATGTATGTATATTATATCAACATTCAGGAAAAAATCCACTATCAAACACTTCTGGGAGACCGATGTTCTCAAATCCCCTCTTTCATGGGCCCCATCCTCCCTTCAATAGCATTTCTGAGCTTTGACTCCTGCTGTAAATTGATCCTGTTCATGTCTCAGTTGGACATGTGAACCATGCCAAATCCATATAGAATGTTTTAAGCCCTGAGGAGAGGTGTACCTTGGTATCAACCACAGCAATGTAGACCATTCCCTTATACTAAACTGTGTGGAAAATATGCTGGAACAGACAGGCATGCAATCCTAAACTGTACACCATTTACACGAATATTCTCCGGTTTTGGCTTTGTGCAGAATACCGCTGTCTCAGGAACTCTTTTTCCTTGAGCAATATTTTACTCCTATTGCATTTGGACCCTCTTAATATTTGTATAATATAATGGCTTGAATTTAGTCAATATAGCTTTTGTGTCACTCTAGTCTGTGTTGCAGCCATACAGCATCAACAATACCAGTGTTACTCAGACCTCCGTGGTTCAGGAGCCAAATTAGCGATCAACATTACCTGAAAGAGCCACAATAGTGTTAATTCATTGTTTCATTTACTATTGTAATATATATTATATAACATATATAAAATTAAATAAGTTAATAACTTAGTGCAACTTACTTGATTAATAACATTAATTGATAACTTGATTGATTAATAACATAGTAAAAGCATCCTGACTGGTTAATAACTTAGGTTAATAATTAAATCAGTGTTTTAATATTATGTGCTGCAAAGAGCTGCAGGAGACACATTAAACACCCACTCGTGGCTTGTTAGCCTCAGTCTGAGTAGCACTGAACTATACTGATCCTGAAGGTAAGAATAATGAACTATCAGAGGATGTCTAAAACCTAAACAAAATAATAGTTATCACTGTCCTTTAATTATACAGTAGAACTTCAGAGTTACGAACACCAGAGTTACAAACTGACCAGTCAACCACACACCTAGAACCAGAAGTATGCAAACAGGCAGCAACAGACACAAAAACCAAAAAAAAACAAATACAGTCCAGTACTGTGTTAAACATAAACTATTAAAAAAATAAAGGGAAGGCAGCATTTTCCTTCCACACAGTGAAGTTTCAAAGCTGTAGTAAGTCAATGTTCAGCTGTAACCTTTTGAAAGAACAACCATAACGTTTTGTTCAGTTATAAACATTTCAGTTATGAACAACCTCCATTCCCGAGGTGTTCCTGACTCTGAGGTTCTAAGATGCCCATCCGTTAAAGTAGTTCCAGTGCCAAAGTGAAATAGCTTTGCACATGTTCGCCAATTTGAGAAAATTCAGGCATGCAGTGTTTTCTGGGTTTTCTTTTTATAGTATTAAATGCTCCCAGAGACATGTCTGGTTTCCTGTTCCATCTCTCATATTGGGGCCAGATCCAAAGCCCTTTGAAATCAGTGCAAAGACTCCTATTGAATTCAAAGGGCTTTAGGCAAGGCCCTTAGATTTATGAATAATCTTCTACAAGTTTAAAGGAGGAGAGATGTGCAAAGTGTTTCTTCGTGCACGTGTGTGTGTGTGTGTTTGTGAGAGAGAGAGAGACATCTCATGTTGTTTCTTAGTTCATATTCCTATGGAGGGAAATTGTGCACTGACCTGAGGCTGTAGGACAGCTGAAAAGATTCAAAGCTGGGTTATTCAGGTGTGGAAAACAAAATGATACTGAAGATGAATGTTCTTAAAGATAAGAAAGTTAAAGCATCTGAAAATATTTGATGGAAAATTCATGCTTATAGAAACTCCAAATGAAGATAAAATTAACGTCTGTTATTTACCCCTGTTAAAGAAAAACAAAGTGTACTCTACAGTAATTGATGGAAACACTACAGCTTACTAGAATAGTGATTTTTGTGGTTTTCAATGCCATTGCTGTAGTCATTAAGGGTATCTGTCAATACCCGGCTTCATTTGGACATCTTGGAATGTGATTATTCTGCCCATTTCCTCGTTTAGCAAGAGATCAAAACTTTTGGCTGAAATATTGTCAAATGCCCTCTAAAACTCAATCTGTTGTGTTAATTAGTTATAAACACATCCAACACTTCTAAAGACAGAGCAGAACAGGACTGGCTGTGTAGGTGAGAAAAGATCAAAGTGCTGCTGTAATAAATTATTATGGTAATTAGTGTTAGTCTTGTAGTTTATCTCCAGGGGATCTTTTAACTGGAGTGGTGAGCACTTGGGAAAACCTACTTGGTGAATAAGCACACTTTTGAAGAAACAAAGCTTGTCAGGCTGAAAGTCAATGGAGTGGGGGGTCGGGTGGGGAGGAAGCAGTAAAAGGGGAAAGTGATCTAAAGTTTTTGTAAAATTTAGAGATGGAAGAGGACCCATTAGACCATCAACTTCTCTTCCTCCTTTGCAGGAGCTAGTCGCTCCTCAGCTAGAGATTAGACAGATGCTACATTTTATCTCAGCCATAAGGCCAATTTGTCTTTGGAGAGTCATCAATCATAGCATCACAGACATTAGTGATGGAAAAGACACATTAGTTCAACTAGTCTAGACCCCCTGCTCCAGCAGGATTATCTGCAATATGTTTGCTGGTGTTTTCTCCAATCTAGCTTTAAATGATTCAAGTGACAAGCTGATGCCATTTCCCTTGAGGCATTATTTCACTGCCCAATAAATCTCACCAAAAAAACACTTTTCAGGTAATAAGAATTCCTTCTGGAGCTCCCCAACACTCAGGGGGCACACATCCATTTCAGTGAGTGTAGTACATGGCTTCACACTGCACCAGCCTGGCTCTATGAGCTGTGTGGGTGGCCTTGTCTTAGGGTGACCAGATATCCTGATTTTATAGGGACAGTCCCGATTTTTGGGTCTTTTTCTTATTTAGGCTCCTATTACCCCCCCACACGCTGTCCTGATTTTCCACACTTGCTGTCTGGTCATCCTACCTTGTCTCTCCACCTTACTCCTCCTGGACTCCATTGCAGGTGATATATGCCCCTGTGGAGCACAAGGAGGGAGCAGTCCCTGTATTCCCTTGAGTGCAAGAATTGTATTGTAACAGGCCATTGTGTGAAGGGCAATGGGAAAGTTCCTTGAATTTCTCTCCAGCACTCTGTACACCTATACAATGGCCAGTCATGATCTATCTCTTAGCGCTCACATGGTTCCAGGTCTCAGTCCTTATTGTCAAAGTGCTGCCTGGCCTGGACCCAGGATATCTAAAAGATTATCTAAAGCTCCGGGATGAAGACTGTGGTTGAATAACTTTACTCCTGTGGTACAGCTGAACTCTCAACAATAAGAGTAAAGCTTGTCTCTAAAGGAGACAGAACTGTGGTGGGGTGGAATGAGGTCATGCAATGAACTCCCCCAGGAACTAAGGACTATCACAAATCCTCAAGACTTTCTGCTCCAAGTGCAAGGCACACTTCTTGGACTTTGCCTTCTCTACTATAACCATAGAGAAACAGGTACATCTATATTTAAATTATGGCTGTCGATTAATTGCAGTTAACTCACACGATTAGCTCAAAAAAATTAATCACGATTAAAAAAAGTAATCGCGATTAATCACCATTTTAATCACATTCTTAAACAATAGAATACCAATTGAAGTTTATTAAATATTTTAAAATGTTTTACTACTTTTTCAAATATATTGATTTCAATTACAACACATAATCCAAAGTATACAGTGCTCACTTTATATTGCTTTTGATTACAAATATTTGCATTGTAAAAATGACAAACAAAAGAAACAGTATTTTTCAATTCACCTCATACAAGTACTGTAGTACAACCTCTTTATCGTGAAAGTGCAACTTAAAAATGTAGATTTTTTTTGTTACATAATTGCACTCAAAAACAAAACAATGCCAAACTTTAGAGCCTACAAGTCTACTCAGTCCTCCTCCTTGTTCAGCCAATCGCTAAGAGAAACAAGTTTGTTTACATTTATGGGAGATAATGCTGCCCGTTTCTTATTTACAATGTCACCTGAAAGTGAAAACAGGTGTTCGCATGGCACTTTTGTAGCCGGCATTGCAAGGTATTTATGTGCCAAATATGCTAAACATTCGTATGCCTCTTCATGCTTCGACCATGATTCCAGAGGACATGCTTCCATGCTGATGGTGCTTGTTAAAAAAATGCGTTAATTAAATTTGTGACTGAACTCCTTGGGGGAGAATTGTATGTCTCCTGCTCCATGGTTTTACCCGCATTCTGCCATATATTTTGTGTTATGGTAGTCTTGGATGATGACCCAGCATATTTCACTGTAGATTTGACAAAATGTACACTTTCACTGTAGATTTGACAAAACACAAAGACTGTTCCAATATGAGATTTTTAAAGACAGCTACAGCACTCAACCCAAGCTTTCAGAATCTGAAGAGCCTTCCAAAATCTTAGAGGGACGAGGTGTGTAGCATACTTTCAGAAGTCTTAAAAAAGCAACACTCAGATGCAGAAACTACAGAACCCGAACCACCAAAAAAGAAAATCTACGTTCTGTTGGTGGCACCTGACTCAGATGATGAAAATGAATATGTGTCGGTCTGCTCGATAACAATCCAAAGTAGTGAAGAATCCGTCATCAGCATGGACGCACATCCTCTGGGTGGTTGAAGCATGAAGGGACATAAGAATCTTTAGCACATCTGGTACGTAAGTATCTTGTGATCCCAGCTACAACAATGCCATGAAAATGCCTGTTCTCACTCTCAGGTGACATTGTAAACAAGAAGTGGGCAGCATTATCTCCTGCAAATGTAAAAAAAAACTTGTTTGAGCAATTGGTTAAACAAGAAGTAGGACCGAGTGGACTTGTACGCTCTAAAGTTTTACATTGTTTTATTTTTGAATGTGCAGTTTTTTTGTACATAATTCTACATTTGTAAGTTCAACTTTCACGATAAAGAGATTGCACTACAGTACTTGCATTAGGTGAATTGAGAAATTCTATTTCTTTTGTATTTTTACAGTGCAAATATTTGTAATAAAAAATAAATATAAAGTGAGCACTGTACACTTTGTATTCTGTGTTGTAATTGAAATCAATATATTTGAAAATGTAGAAAACATCCAAAAATATTTAAATAAATGGTATTAAATTATTATTTAGCAGCGCGATTAATCGTGCAATTAATCACAATTTTTTAAATTGCTTGACAGCCCTAATTTAAATACATAAAAATACACAGACACACCTACCAAAACAAGACACTGCACTGCACACACCTCTCCCTCTTCTGAGAGAATGAGAGCGCAAATAACATGTGACCGATCTGTAGTCACATGGCTTAATTCACTACTGGAAGACACTCAGCTACGATGCTAACAAGTGCAGTACAAAAGCCTATACAGAATAGAACACTATACTGACACCTGTAGGCAGCAATAAGATCTTCCCTTTGTTATCACTTAGCGAAAGTATACATATTCATTAATGTAAGCTATTTCTGTAAATGAATCCATCCAGCTATAGTTATTTTTGTTGCTGTTTGTTATGGAGTCCTGATGACAAAGTAGCTTGAAGCCCCACCTCATTTGGCTGAGTGCCAAGGATTTTTCCAATGCACCCAGCACTGCAGGCTTAAGAGATGGATGGATGACAGTACCGCTAACAGACTAATGCTTGCAAACTTGGAGGGGCTTGTCTGCCAAGATTTAATACTCTGATGAACAGCTTGTTACTAGCACTCTACTTTTCACAGCAATTAAGTGAAGAACTATGGCACTTGTTCATCTCACTTCCCTTCCGGGAATTAACATGCTGTATGGGAAAGAGATTTACATGAAAAAAGGGTTGTGGGTTTTTTTTTTTTTTTTTTGTATCTGTTCAATGGAAATAGCATTACATCTGAGGTTAGTCAGGGAAAGGAAGACTCCATGAACTTACAAGGTTTTGAGGAGAACTGATTTCACCCAAGGGTGGACAAAAAAGTCCCAGATAATTTGATTTTAAGTAGATATTCACTTTTCACTACTAGTTCTTTCCATTTCCAAGGAATACCTCTTATGCTTCAGTGAAAGTAATTAAAGAAACCTTAGTTATTCCTACACCCTGACTGCTCATGAGAATATAACTGCTTCAGTTTGTATGACCAATGTTTTAATCTGTGGTGCTAGTATGTACCTACATTTGCCTAGGGATTGTCAGTGTATATCCAGTTAAGCAGTGAACCTGAAAAGAGAAATAATTGTTCTCTATGCAAAGAATTACCTCATTCTGTCTAATCAACCTGACAGGACAAACCAGCCTATTTTTAAAATGTATTTTGTTTACGGGAAGATGTGGATATTAAGACAGCATGTAGGTGCTGTTGGTTCCGATTAAAATCAATATCTGTTCTGATTTGTGCCTGTTGTCTCTATGACAGCAAAGAGCTGGCTAAGGGAATCCATCTGCTTGGCTTTCCCAAAGGGGCTCAAAACAAGTGAATGACCTGCAATGTTTATTATTAAGTTTTCAAAGGGAAAGTTGTTTTGGTCTAATTGAAGCAATAATATGAGAGAGGTTATTTCTGGTCAGTTCCCTGCTGTTTTCACTCTAGAGAATATATTCCAGGTGTTAGCTCTGCAGTACTATGATCCAGTATTGACTTTCCCTTGTGTTTAGGCATGCTAGTGCCAATGGCCCAATAAACTGTAGTTATGAGTGCAAGCCAGCCCTGGCCTTTTTAGAGAAACGTTTTTAGTTAATCATGTAGTAAACCAGATGGTTAATGGCTGCTTTCATTTTCAAAGAGTCCATTGCTCAGGAACAAAGTAATGTGACTTTTGCAAACCTCTAATCCAATTTTTTAATCTGTTCTATTTCCCTTTTTTCTCCTGTCCTTTAATTCATCATGCAGTTCATCGTTAAAATAGCAACAGTAATAGACTCACTCTGCTTTAACCCTTGTGTAAATAGAAGTTAAATGTAACCCTTCTGTTAATAGAATAAAGTTTACAAGTGAGCAACTGGCTAGTAGAGGAAAGCATGTCCCCACAAGATATGTGAGCTTTAACAGGAGGAGGGTTACCCTAGTTAAAGAGAATACAGTCTCTTTGATTTCATTTGTAGTTTTGCTTACCATGCCTCATCGGATTCACATCTTATTTTCATCAGGATCCTGGACAGAGAGCAGTCATATAAACTTATTTTAGCATACATCATTATACAGCAAACAAAGATGTAGGATACTTATTCTAACATATCAGCCAAAATAACAACAAGGAGTCTGGTGGCACCTTAAAGACTAACAGATTTATTTGGGCATAAGCTTTCATGAGTAAAAACCTCACTTCTTCGGATGCATAGAGTGAAAGCTTTCACTCTATGCATCCGAAGAAGTGAGGTTTTTACTCACGAAAGCTTATGCCCAAATAAATCTGTTAGTCTTTAAGGTGCCACCAGACTCCTTGTTGTTTTTGTAGATACAGACTAACACGGCTACCCCCTGATACTATCAGCCAAAATGGTGCAGTTACATTTTAGTCAATGTAAGAGATCAGGTATCTTCCCTATGATTAGCTGCTGTAAGAAAATGTGGTTCAGTCATTGTCTCCATGGCACAACACGTCTGTAACAAGCCTCTGGGCTCTGGGTCCACTGGGCTGGATGAAGCTGCTGAAGCCTCAGCAGATTGCAACACTGGTTCCTTCTCTGGCACATTGCCTGCGTGCTGACTCTGCCACCCCTGCTTAAAAATGGGGTTCCTCAGCCCACCTACGTGCCAGGCTTATTGCTGACCCCGGAGATACACCAATTACTTAAACAATCCTTCTCCCAGGACTCCTCTGCAAAGGTCTGAAATATCTTATTTACAGTTTAATACTCACAGGGCATGCAGAGTTGTAAAGCAATCAACACACATACACATTTTGCACAGTCTACTCTACTACTTTATGCTCTTTTATACTTAATCATGTAAAGCTAGGGTTACCATCCGTCCAGGTTTCCCCGGACAAACAGGAGAGGACAGATCATACAACATAATAAATGCTAACACATGTTCCTGTGTCACTCCTGGACATTCTCTGGGCTGGACTCTGGGTCCCTTAGGTTGTCCAGAGTCCTTAAGGCCATTTTGGCTAAGGAAAGCAGGCAGCGTACCCCTTCCTTCCCCATGAGGATGCTACATGATGATTGATTTCTCTTTCTTGGAGACCAGTGGTGCCATGGAGTCAGGCCCATGCTCATAAGGGGCCCCGTCCTGCTCTGCTTGCACTGTACCCTGAAATCCTGACAGCCCACTGGCTTCGGCTCCCCCCCTCCACTTGCTCCTCTCAGCCTGCCTGCCGGTTGGCCGAGGGCTCCTCTTAGGGTGACCAGACGTCCCAATTTTATCGGGACTGTCCCGATATTTCCTTGTTTGTCCAGTGTCCCAAACGATGTGCGGTCGGGACACTGGACAAACAAGGAAATGCCCCGGAGCCTGGAAGTGCTCGCGCTCCACCCCCCCCACCCTGACTCTGCCCCCTCCTCCCCCCATTGGCTCCCTCCCCGAATCCCCACCTCTTCCCCAGGCTCACCATTCCTCCTCCCTCCACAAGCGCTGGAGGGAGGCCCTGGAGACGCAGGGGAAGCATGGAGCCAGGGTGAGTGAGAGTCCGGCCTGGCCCCAAGCAGGCAGGACTCAGTCGGGCGGTAGGGAGAGTAGGGGGTGGCCCGCGGGGCCAGGTGGCGGCTGTTCTCCCCCCGGGCAGCGGGACTCGGGAGTAGCCGCTGCTGCAGCTCCCACTGCCGCGGGGGGAGGAAGCGACCGATGGCCAAGCTCGGCGGCTGCGGCTCTGGCGCCCCCGAACCCGCCGGGCCTGCTGCGGGGACCCAGCAGCGCGCACACTGTGCCCAGCTCCAGGCCAGTCGAGTCTGGGCTGCTGCCCAGCTGGTGCAATCCCGCGGCGGCTCCGGGGCGGAGGCATCGGCAGCCTAGGCCCGTTCATTCCCCTGTGGGACCCGAGCGGGACGGGGGGGGCTGGGGCCTGCTGCCCCCACTCCAGGTCCGCCGTGGGATTGCACCAGCCGGGTAGCAGCCCAGACGCGACTGGCCAGGGGCTGGGTGCAGCATGTGTGCTGCTAGGTCCCCGCAGCAGGCCCAGGCTTGGGGGGTTCGGGCCCGGGCTCATCCCCCTACTCTCCCTACCGCCCGACTGAGTCCTGCCTGCTTGGGGCCAGGCCGGACTCTCACTCACCCTGGCCCCTTGCTTCCCCTGCGTCTCCCGGGCCTCCCTCCAGCGCTTGTGGAGGAAGGGTGTTTTTTTTGGTTGGTTGGTTTTTTTGCCCCGCCCCCTCCCACCACGCCCCCCCCCCCCCCCCCTGCATCCTGATATTTGACTTGGGTGATCTGGTCACCCTAGCTCCTCTCCACCTCCTGACTCCACTCGCCAGCTTCTCTATGCCTCCTGGCCAGACCCCAGTGCACCTCCGGCTCTGGGCAGTCTCTGCTTCCCACCACCTGTGGGGCCTCACCTGTCTCCCTGGAGATGAGCCGCCTGGGACTTGTGCAGAAGCCTGGCCAGTCTTGACCAGTTGGGAGGGGGACAGAAGAGTGGGGGCTTGACTTGGCCCCTCCAAGCAACTGGGTCGTGAGGGAGCCCAACCGAGGCAGGCCCTGGCCTGGCTGATTGCACCACTCCTGAGGGGCCAGAGCAATTCCCCGCTCCGAGACTAGCTCTGGCTGCACTGGCAGCTCAGCCGAGCAGTTACCTCCCAGAGGGCCGGTGAATATGGCCGGGAGACAGGGCATGGAGGGTGGGTCTCTGAAGAGCCTGGGTGAGGGTGCTGGGCTATGAGGGGGCAGGGAAGATCTCTGTGTTGGGGCACTAGAGAGTGGGGGTTCTGTGGGGGGTGCTGGGCAGTTGTGGTGGGACTGTGGGCAAGAGGGCGCTGAGCGGTCCTGGGGGGTAGTGTTGTGCAGGGCGCTGTGCATTTGTGGCAGGGCCTAGGAGGGCCTCTGGCCATAAGGAATTGGGGGTTGTTCCAGTGTAGGGCATGGGGGATGTGTGGTGCGGCATGGGACCATCCCTGAGGGGAAGGGGCATGCTGGCAGTACAGGGCTGGTTGGGCTATTGTGCGTCTGGCAACTGCCGGTTTGTAAATAGTGCCCTTGCACTGGGCTGGGCAGAGTGGGGCCACCATGCCATGCCATGCCGTGCCCCTGGCCAGCCCTTCGCTCCGGGGACTGACCCCCCTGCGTCATAGGGCCCCACAAATATGTTTGGTGCTGGGCCCACAAAAAGTTAATCCAGCCCTGCCCAGCTTCTGTGACCTTGCTCTTTCCTGCCCCACAGTTCCTTTTCCTGTCTGGCCCCCTCTGTTCTTGTATGTTTCTTTGGGTACGTCCAGACTACCCGCCATATCGGCGGGTAGCGATCGATTTATCGGGGGTCGATATATCGTGTCTCATTAAGACGTGATATATCGATCCCCGAACGCGCTCCCCATAGACTCCGGAACTCCACCGGAGCAAGCGGCAGTAGCGGAGTCGACAGGGGAGCTGCGGCCGTCGATCCGGTGCCGTGAGGACGGGAGGTAAGTCAGAATAAGATATGTCGACTTCAGCTATGGTATTCCCGTAGCTGAAGTTGCGTATCTTACATCGACACCCTTCCCCCTCCTCCTCCCCAGTGTACACTAGGCCTTAATTTAATCTCCTTATGGTCACCCGGTCTCTTTTAGTTCTATTCCTGGTAAGTTTCCACTGCTCTTACCTTCCTCCTTCCCATCACAGGAGCCAGCTAAACTGGTTTTCTAAAGATGCAGCTCACTTAATGTTTGCATTTGAATAGGGTTGTTGAGTCTTAATCACCTTCTATTATATTTGCCTGGTGCATATCTGCTACAGGGTCTGTCACTAAGGGTGGATCCACATACATCTACGCACTCATGCCATAGCAGATTTTCATAATACAGCTTTACAATATCAATCAGAATTCATAAATTGTTCAGAAAGCCCAATTCATCACATCTACTCTCTCCCCTCCTGCTTGCCCCCTCCTCAGCCACAGATCCCCCACTATACAGAAATGGCAGAGTGGGGGTGTGGCATTACCACAGAGATGGCAGATTCACCTCTGTCTCTTCAAGGAATGGATCCAGATAATCTGGATTTAACTATCTAGGGTCATATGCATTGTATTAAGATTGGACAGATCAATGCTTTTTCTTTTACCTTCTTCACCACAGAAACAATAAAGAGTTAGTAAAACTATCTATTATGCAAACACAATCAGCTAGCACAATGAGGGGTCCTTATTTGTAATCTGTACCCAGCCACTCATTCTTGGGTTCAATTTCCAACTCCAGTTGTAACTCCTGCCAACTGGCAAGTCATTGGATCTTTTCCACGTAGAATGTTCTAGTCCTTAAATGTGACTAAGCCACAACTAGCCACCACAACACTCCATACACATTGCAAAGCAGTCAAAGGTAGGTATGTGATAGGTGGGATATCAATGGTTCTGCACTATATCATATGGAAATCCTCTATGTGCATGGTGTTTCTGTAGATGGGCAAACAGATAACACAAATCAAATGATTTCACAGGGAAATGTCTCATTCCAAGACAATTCAGTGAGATTGTACTTCAGGGGTGTACCACAGGGATTTAACCTTACATCGTCAGCCTGCGTCATATACATAAACTCTTAACATTACTGAAGAAAGCAATCTGTGACAGTAGACCTACTTCTGCTCCCATTAAGTCTGTCACACTGTCTGGAATGGCTGACAACCACGAGTGCCAACCTCAAGGCAGACTGTCAAGAAGCAGGGCAAAACCCCCAAACTGGTTGCATGTTCTATAATTATATTTAACCCACCCTGTAACAAGCGTGAACTTGTGGAATTGTTCAAGGGTGTGAAGGTAGCAATCAACAATGTCTTTCGTCCACAATGGTTTGTCTGATGGCTGTAAACCTTCTTTTGTTGTGGAGGAGATAACACCTCTTGTGGTAAACTAGCATTTTACACTTGGTAATACTTCTCCCTTGATTGTGGGGAATTTACACTCTTAGCAAACATTTTTATAGTTTACCTTATAACATGGGATACTGATATTAGAAGTAGGATTAATACATGCACCATCCTACAAGCATTCCATAAAGTCTAAGCACATTCTTATAATGCTAATACCTATTTCAACTATACTAACATACAGGTGAACTGGACTGGTTTCCAGCTATGCATTTGTCAGTGTTCTCTAGGGCCCAGAGTCTTGATATAAACTGGCTCCTAGACAGCCAGTGTCACAAAGTCAATTACAAAACTTCCACTGTCTTTAGGCTCAATAAACAGTTACAAATGTGTGGGCTGTATAAAATAACTGAATCCTGTGAGTAGAAACTTGGAATAAAGCAAAATATCCTAAACCAAATCCAACCACCTTATATGCAAATCCCTCAAATTCTTTAAAGGCACTTCAGTTCAAAATTTCCCTTCAGCCTTTGAATAACCTGTCTTATGGCATAATGTCAGCTGCATTGTATTATGAAGTCTTTATTAATCAAGAGACATTTCTATGATTTTCTGCTGGGGCGGTGGGAGAGGGAAGGGAGAGGGAGTAGCAGTGTTCCTGAGCAAACCATTGTTTCAGAATAGGAATTAGTTGATTGACAATCATGATAAATTAATAGAAATCTTTTCTAGACAGGACTTGTCACATGAGGGCCTGATCCCCCTAGACTTGCTGATTTTTACTTTAACTTCTTAATTCCATGTGGGGTTGAGGCAAAGAGGGCTAAATGAATCCTGCTGTTTTTTCCACTTGGCTGTCATCGTTTTGATTAACCTGATTCTTCAGCAGGAGCAAGAAGTAGCTGGCTTCAGTCCACACAGACATCAGGAAAATAGCTGCCATAATGGCCCCATGCTCTTTAGCCCCCCTGGCCACTTGTTATAATCTGGTTTTTCTAATTAAAAGCTTCACTTCCTGTTTATATTAAGGATTTTAAAAATATTTTATTAGATAATTCCTTTTAGAGCTGTGAAGAGGTTTATAAATAATTTTATCCAAATCAGGTGTTATGTAGGGAGGAAAGAGGGAAGAAATGGCTGGGAGGGAGGGGGAGAAGAGGGAATGCAACAAATGAAGTACTTAATGGAAATGGCCTACATCAGGCGTTGGCAACCTTCAGCGTGCAGCCTATCAGGGTAATCTGCTGGCGGGCCGCGGGACATTTTATTTATGTTGACCATCTGCAGGCATGGCCCCCTGTAGCTCCCAGTGGCTGTGGTTCGCTGTTCCCAACCAATGGGAGCTGTGGGAAGCGGCGGCCAGCACGTCCCCTGGCCTATACTTACTTTATAATAAAACATGACAAGAGTGTCTTACCCTTTGTGCAGGGAACATGCGATCTGGATAAGATGCCTATACATTATTTATTAGAAATGACTTCTCTTTACAAAATTATTCCATGGTTTCACTTTTCAAATAACTGTCACTCCTTAAAATATATCCATTTACTCTGTATACTTGACTCCCTCACAATCGTAGTGAGTCTAGTGGGACCTAAGAGTTTAATCCAAGCTCTAAGTGAAATTCTTGGAGCTAAAGCCCCAGTCCAGCAAATCACTTAACTTCAGCCATATAAGAAGACCCATTGCTCACATACTTAAAGTTAAGCATGTGCTTAAATGCCTTGCTGGGTAAGGGGAAGCAGTAGATGTTATATATCTTGATTTTAGTAAGGCTTTGACACAGTCCCCCATGACATTGTCATAAGCAAACCAGGGAAATGTGGTCTAGAGGAAATGACTGTAAGATGGGGGCAAAACTGGTTTAATTCTAAGATTGCCCCCAGGGGTATTAGGAAGACAATAACAATGAGATAGCAGGCAGACATTCGAAGACATGCATAACCACATAGGCTGTGACTGGTAGGGAAGATGTGGGGAATGCATCAGTTTAAATCCACAATGGAAAGAGGTTGCAATGGAAAGTTCTGTGAGCCACAGAAAAATAGGTCAATGTATAGTATGGATAGTAATTAATAAGACTAGGACTTTTCAGCTTGGAAAAACGACGACTAAAGGGGTATATGATAGAGGTCTATAAAATCATGACTGGTGTGGAAAAAGAAAATAAGGAAGTGTTATTTACTCCTTCTCATAACACAAGAACTAGGGGTCACCAAATGAAATTAATAGGCAGCAGGTTTAAAACAAACAAAAGGAAGTATTTTTTCACACAACGCACAGTCAACCCATGGAACTGCTTGCCAGAGGATGTTGTGAAGGCCAAGACTATAACAGGGTTCAAAAAAGAACTAGATAAGTTCATGGAGGATAGGTCCGTCAATGGCAATTAGCCAGGATGGGTAGGGATGGTGTCCTTAGCTTCTGTTTGCCAGAAACTGGGAATGGGCAACAGTGGATGGATCGCTTGATGATTGCCTGTTCTGTTCATTCCCTCTGGGGCACCTGGCATTGGCCACTGTTGGAAGAAAGGATACTGAGTGAGATGGACCTTTGGTCTGACCCAGTATAGCCGTTCTTATGTTCTTAATGTGAGGCAAGTGATATTTTGCCTACTTTACAGATGGGCCTGAACCACCCTCCCCATATCCAAACACCCCAGAAGTTTCAGGAAATTCAGATCTTGATCTCGCTTTCATGGCCAGTTTTCATCTCTCAATGTGCTAAACCAAAACTCTGGATCATGAGAAAATGTGGATCTAGATCAAAATTTGATCACAGTCCCCTATCCTCTGCAAACCCCAAAGATGAATACCTCCGATGTTTGCTCAGAATTTCAAAGTTTTTCCCTAATGTATTATCTTGATATGTACCAGCTCTCTGAGCAATGCCACCACTTAAAAATCTCATAAAGGTAAGCTCTCTTGCATGGAGGAGATTTTGTCTGTGGCAATTCAGACAGCAAGCTTCTAGCAGCATGTGTATGCATATGCACTCTGTAAAAAGTCCATTAGCCTGGGTGCAAGAGAAATGAATGTGACCTCTGTCACGAGAATGCTGTCTCACAAAGTGCCAATTAAGAGCGTTCCTGACATCACCCCAAACCCCCAATGAGAACTGAAAGTGAGAAGTGGGCTAGAGGATTTTTTTTTTAAGTGAATCAAGCAGTGTTTTGTCTGAGGAGAGTCAGGGAAGGTTAAAACAAATAAATAAATAAATAACCCTGGGCCCATAATATATCTTGGCCTTTCTCCAAGTATTAGTGAGAGTTCTAGCCAAAAAAGCAAGAAATGTCTCTGAAATGTTTGTAAAGGAAGGAAGCTGTGCCAGCGCTCATCCAACAACATCTGAGAGGAGAGAGAATTTCACATATGATTGCCCAAAACTTGTTGCCATTATCAATTAAGCTTATTTGATATGCTCAGCCATTTTGCACACTGCCAGAAAGGCAAGATTTTTCTGCAGCTGCAGCTCTAAAAAGCTATGAAATGTTACAAGGAAAGGGAGTGATGCCATTTGTAGTCAATGAGATGATTCCAGACACTCTGTGCTCTTCTTGACAAAAGCAATTTTGACTTGGGCCCAGATCTGGCACTGTTTGTATGGCACGGCACAGTGGCTGTCATTTGTCAATCCTGGGGACTTGTGCAAGTAAAATATTGCCTGTAAATGAGCTGTCCTTGCTGTGTCCCCAGCTTTGGCAAATGGGCATCAACACTTTAGAGGAGCAAAACAGATGGATTTTAGCATGTCTTTAGTTTTGATCTTTAGATAATATGAGGCTTTCCTTTAGCTTAAGGCCATCTTATGGTTAGCCACTATGCAGGTGCACTCAGGGGCAGGGCATAGTGACCCTGTGTTGCTGTGTATGTCACCATCTCACCACTTAGGGAGTAGTCCGTAATTGCACTTCTATCTCATGCTTCCTTCGTACAAGCCACTGCAAAAGTAACCTGAGAGCTCTTAGCTCAGGCGTGTGGTACAGGTGATGAGTCTATAGCACTGTACCTTTATTCCTATCACGCAAGAGGCAATACAACATGTCAGCCTGGAATCCATTAATAATAGTGAACATTTTGTATTTTCAATGTAGGATCTCAAACTGCTTAGCAAAAGCTGAGGGTGAGATTTTCAAAAGCACTCAGGGTTGGGCTAACTCGGCTCTCACCAAAGTCGTTAGGCCAACGTTGACTTCAGTAGATGCAGAGATAGACTAACACCGAGGATCCCTGAAAATCTCACCCTAGAACTGTTTCAATCTCCCAATAGCTCAAGAGAGGTGTTGAGTTCCTAGGTACTGGATTGCTCTTTAAATCAAACAACTAAGGGATTGTCTCAACAGAGAGTTAGTGCATGGGAGCTCTGTAGCACTCTAGCCAGCTATGCACTAACTGGCTGTGTAGTCCCTACAATGATGCACTAAAAGTTTCATAGTGTTCTTTGACTTACTGCTTGTTGCGTACTAACTCTCTATATCAAGAAGCTTTAAGACTAGATCATGAGGGAGATCCATTCCAGGATTGTCTAATCTGAGCCAGGATATAGGCACACACACCCTATGTGGCACTGGGCAGCTCAGGCTGTGTTCCTCCATGTAAAAGATAGCAATCAATAAATAACACCCGGAGAGTTTACTGCACCTGAGTCCTGTCGGTTCCTCATAATGAAAACTCTACTGCTTCATGCTGTGTCAAACCTTGTGGGAAGGGAAAGAGGGAGGAAAATTCTGTAGGGCTTCCCTCATGGAGTTTCCCTGAGATTATTTCTACATTTTTGGAAGGTGAGAAGGGGGGGGGTTGATCATAGCCGTGGTTCTCTTCCTGCTCCCATTGAAGTCAATGGTGCAATTTCCACTACATGAATATCCACACAGCAAACTTAGGGCCTGATCCTGCAGAGTGCTGAGCACCCTCAGCTCCAAATGAGGGCGAGACGGGGCCCCGAACTCCTGTCCCAGCAGACACAGGACTTCATACAGAACAGTTCTGAGGTGTAGCTGGGGAGGGAGTGCGGGTGGAGGAGACAGAGCTATCACTCCCATTTTACACATGGGGAAACAGGCACAGAGAAACATTCTCAAATGTGCCCAAGTCACTTAGGGGCCTCACTTTCACTAAAAGCCAATGGGATTTAGACTCCTAACTGCCTAAGCCACTTTTGAAAATGAGACTTAGGTTCCAAAGTCATATAAATGTTTTTGAAAAATTTTCCCCTACAGGTCACACAGCAAGTCAATAGCAGAGCTGAGACCAAAGTCCAAGGAACCTGATCCCAGCCCTGTGCTTTAATCTCTAAATCAAACCTCTTCAAAGACAAATGAAAAAGTTGTCATGCAGCAAAGATTCCAGACCAATTCATATACTAAATAATCAATTAATCATAAGAATTCCTTCTCGGTGGCTTTGATGGTAGTGACATATTCTGCACTAGGAACACAACATTAGTTTTTAAAGATGATCCTGTCTACTACTGAAAACTGAAGTACAAGTAAACTAGCCTGCTCTAATTGTACTGACACTTAAACATGTGTCTTTCAGGGTTTTAGAGTTTCTGGTCGTGTTTTTCTCATTAAGAAATTACTTACTAGAAATTATCCAAAACCCAACAGATGTTTAGAAATGAGCTAAAGAAAGTTTCAGTTTGACCTATTGCAGAAGTGAGCATGTGATGAACATCTGTGTACTCTTTACATTCTTTGCCAGATGTTCTGTTGCAAGAGGAATAAGGAGTGGAAAATAATTTGGGTAAAACATAACAGTGGTCCTTTTAAGCAAGAGTCCTCTACCTGAGCATGGTTTTGTGATTACAGAAGGGAACAGAGAATCAGGATTTCTGGGCTCTACTCCCTTCTCTGACACTAACACATTGTGTCAAGTTGAGGAAGTCACTCAAGGCAGATTTTCAAAAGTACTCAATTTTAGGTGTCTTAATTTTTGAGTGCCCTTCCTGAGCTAGCTGGGGTCTAATTTTCTAAAGTATTAAGCATTCAGAACTCCCATTGACTTCAAATCAGATTTGCAGGAGCGCAACCCCAACTCCTTGACCTCTCTGTACATCATTTTACCCAACTTCATGTCAACATAGTAATAATTATATACCTCATAGGTGTACTGTGAATCTTAAGTAATGTGAAATGTTTTGAGATTCCTAGCTGAGAAGTGCTATGCTGTATGTATATGCGAGGGATTATTAGATTATAGTTTAGTGCTAGGTTATATAACATGTTATTGTTCTAGATTTTCCTTCCAAACACAGTTCCTTAGCCATGGATAACTATGTTATCAATATAAAATAAGATAAGTTCATAGTCTTTACAGCTTTTGGTGATTTTTCTTTTCATGTCATGTATGCATTGCTGATTTCAGGCTCTTATTTAAGCAGGTTAAAGAAAAATATGCTGATGTTGGAATTATGTAATACGTCTAAAAGTGTTGAAGCTCAGTTTGACAATAGCTAGGCCACTTTTTTAAATGTGGTGTTTCCTCACTTGTAATTGATTTTGTTGCAGTCGTGACAAAACTTCAATGGACTATCCAGTAGATGAGTTTTCATGGCTTAAATCTTAAACTACCTAGAACAAGCAAACCTAGATTCAGCAGTGAAAATACTAGCCTTAAGGAATCCAAGGAACTGAACCTGCTATTTCTTAATCAAAAAAGAAATACTAGGGCATTTTACAGTAAGGATCCCCAAATCACTAAAGCTTGCAATAATGTTGTTGTACTGCTGGGTCATCTAGAATGGACAATTACATTTAATGAAAGATCTGAGTGGCCAGAGCAATCAATTCACAAGGAAAAGGATACGAGGTAACTTGAATACAGTCTATAAGTACCTAGATGGGAACAAATATTAGATAATGGGCTCTTCAATCTAGCAGACAAAAGATCTGATCCATTGGCTGGAAGTTGGAGCTAGATAAATTCAGACTGGAAATACGATGTACATTTTGAATAGTGAGAGCAATTAAACACTGGAGGAATTTACCAAGGGTTGTGGTGGATTCTCCATCACTAACCATTTTTAAGTCAGACTGGATGTTTTTCTAAAAGATCTGCTCCAGGAATTATTTTGGGGCAGTTCTATGGCCTGTATCATACAGGAGGTCAGACTAGATAATCACAATGGTCCCTTCTGGCTTTGGAATCTGTGAATGCTTATTTTTCATTTAGCTGTGTTGTGATTGTTTGTGAATATATCACTGGTTTCCATGTTTCATTGTGGCTCTCTAGTTACTACCAAAAGACAAATAATAGTAATATCCATATAGCCTCTTTGTTTCCTCTCCCCCATTCCCTTCATTCATTCCATCTCAAATATCAACCTTTAATGCTCCCCCCTCATCTTTTTCTTCATTTGTTCCTACATCCTGCCCCCCAATTTTCTGTGTACAGACGCTCCCTGACTTACGCAAGCGTTCCGTTCCAGAATGCCTTGCATAAGTCAAATTTTGCGTATGTCGGGAACGTATACCCGATAATTACGTGCAAAACCAAAACAAAACAAAAAAAAGGAACTTTTGCCGTAAGTGTGGATTTCCGTAAGTTGGGTTTGCATAACCCAGGGGAGCGTTTGTATAACTGAACCTCCTTATCCACCTATTTAGGTATTTACATGGTACTCCCTCATCATAGCATCCGAATGCCTCTGCAGTACTTGAGTACCTAATAGTGACATTGTTTTACACCATACAACTTCTTTATAAGAGCAGTTTTATTATATCTGGATCCTGAATAAGTATATGCCAATGCTTAGTGCAAGATGGTGAAACAGGATGCAGAGAAGCAACCTTAACTCTTAGTCCTTTTGCTTTTGTCCAGTTAAGGCAGTTTCAGCAGGTCTGATTCTCCACTGTCTTGCACCTTGTGTGGTCATTTTATGTTTATGAAAAGTTATTGCAAAATGACTGTAAAACACTCCAGATCAGGAGAAATCACTTCACAAGGTGCAGGGCAGTGGAGAAACAGACCCATCATTTTTAACAGGTTAATAGAATTCATTTATTTATCTGGTAGCTATATCAATACAATGTTTGATATCCACTGAAGATGGTATACATGGTATACATGTACATGAGCAGTTCAGTATGAATAAATAGGTTATTTATTATCATACCATGACCCTGGGATTTCCAATGTAGACTTCTGGGCTTGGGCTGCAGCCTGAGCTCTGGGATCCTCCCACCTCACAAGGTCCTATACCTTGGGCTTCAGCCCAACCTGGAAGTCTACACTGCAATGAAACAGCCCTGCAGCCCAAACCTGGCGAACCCGAGTCAGCTGGCATAGGCCAGCTGCAAATGTCTAATTGGAGTTTAGACATACCCTTTATGGCTCTTTGTAGATGTCTTTGTGTTCAATAAATTCTTGTTCTTGTCTTCAGACACCCCTAAGCGATGTGAATGTGAACCTCCTAGAATGATCAGGTCCCTGCATTTTAAAGAAAACATAGCACCAAAAAATATTAAGCAAAAGTAACCAAGTACCTGATCCAAACCCCATTGAAACACTTACACTTACTTCTTTTGACTTTGCTCAGGAGCCAACTGTCTAGAATTCAATTTCTCAGCACTAATGTTATACATGCACAGTTAGTATAGGAAATGGTCAGTCATTATCTAGTGCTGCTCTGCAAATAGCTTTAGGCCTTCTGACAGACATGAGTAAAAACGAGTACAAGATTATTGTAGGCTGCAAGTCACACCATGGACTTGTTGTTTGGATAATAAAGTTCAGAGGTACAGAGGATAATCTCATCAGAGAGACAGGGTGACCAACTCTCAGTTATCATCCCTCCGGACACTTCCTTTTTAGCTAATTAAACCTTAATTCTTCACAGGAAGCAGTATTTGCAAATTCTGTAATAGCTTGGCTTGGTATTACTGAACATATCTCTTCCACTTTTATCTGGAGAAACAGGAAAAGTGAAGTTCCAACACGTAGACCTAAAGCATTGGTTTATTTTTCCATTAGTTTATTACTAGTTCTCATTTGCCTTTCTACATGCTATATTCTCCAAGGACAATTTTTTAAAAGCGCCAAGATAAAATTGAAGAATAGCTTTGTTCATAAATCATCAGGAACATGAACTACAAATTTGTAATTGTGATTTTCAATACAGTTTTTACAAGTAATTCTCTCACTCTTTATTATGATATGGAAAGCAATATTTCCTCAGTATTCCAGCCACAAGTGTTCAAAACTCGTGAATCAGTCTTCCCAAAGGCATGAGATTGGCTTAAAAAATCATCACACTTTAAAAAATATTTGGGTCTTTTTTTATCTATCTGCTGGTGTTATAGCCGTTGGTATTTATATTTTCAAGTTTTTCTTAATAACCCTGAAAGCTAGAAATTTACTTTTTCAAACAAACTACCCCCGCCCCGAGAGTCTCTCATAATCACGTGACTCCAGGAGCTAGACTTTAAGGAAAAACCCAAATATTACAAGATTCATAATGAAATCACAAGAGTTAGCACCACTGTTTCCTGCCTGTGACACTTAGGCCATGTCTACACTAGCAAACTTACAGCAGTGTACCAATGCAGCTGCGCCGCTGTAAACTTACTTGTTCTCCCACAAGACTGCTTGTGCCAACGAAACTTATGTCTCTCAGGGGTGTGTTTTTTTTCACACACCCCCCCCAAGCGACATAATTTTTTTGCTGAAATAAGTTGTAGTGTAGACATAGCTTTAGTTTTGATACAATGCTGTCACTATTTTGTATATAGGATTTTCCATTTCAGTTACAACTTCAATTTTGTTATCCATAGTAACATGTAAGTGCATGAAAAGATTATTCTTTGCTGTTACTGAACCTCACTTAGACCCAGATTCAGCTGAACACTAAAGCATATGCTTATGTATTTTGCTAAATCGAAGCCTTAGGACCTAATCCAATGCTTAGTGTAGTCAGTGCAAGGACTCCATTGACTTCAAAAGGCATCAAATTGGGCCATTAACCTGTGTTCACCTAAACTTTGTAGTTGTCTCTAGTACAGTTGATGCCTGAAACTAGCATTTTATGTTGTTAGTAAAAGATGGTATTAATCAAGACCATGTGGAAAGAACCATTTTTCATATGACACTTAAGCTGTACTGTGAAAAACAGGGTGGCAATCAGTTTTGAAGAAGAGCTTTGTTCATAAATCATCAGGAACATGAACTACAAATTTCTGCAGTGGAAGTGTGTGTGTGTGAGAGAGAGAGAGAGCGTGAGAGAGAGTGAAAATCATATATTATCGAGTATATTACTTGTGGCTGTGTGCGTGAATGATGGGATATGATCTCTTTTTTTAGATAATTAGGTGAGGAAAGTGATAACCTAAATCGTTAAAAAAGTAAATTTCCCTAACTTTGTGATAAGGGCTTAGATTTAGCCTGAATTATTATTTAGTGGTGCCCCCTCCGGCACTTGGATATTTCATAGAAGGTATAAGACATAGGCCCAGATTTTTTAAGCTATTTAGGCATTGCTCCACTCAGCGTTGCAAGGCTGGTGACTTAGACAGCCAAGTCCCATTTTCAAAAGTGTCTTAGAGTACAGTTACATTGCAAAGAAAACCCCCAGGTGCCGAGTCTCAGAGCCTGGGTCAATTGACTTGGGTTCATGGGGCTCAGGTTGCGGGACTAAAAATAGCAGTGTACATGTTTGGGTTTGGGCTGCAGCCCAAGCTCTGAGATTCCCCCCTCACTGGGTTTCAGAGCCCAGGCTCCACCGCAAGTGGGAATGTCTACACTGCCCTTTTTAGCATTGCAGCCTGAGCCCCAGGAGCCCAAGCCAGTTGTCCCAGGTTCTGAGGCTCGGCTCTGTGGGGTTTTTTTGCAGATGTGTCCGTAAGCAGCCTATGTCTCACTGAACATCATGAGTGGACGAATGCCTCAATGTGTTTTAAAAGGTGGGCCATAGGCCCTGCCTCATAGAGTTTGCAATCTAAATTGCAGACGTGACACTAGCGAAGGTGGTGAAATAGTTGGGAGAGGAGAGAATGGCATGAGGAAGGACAATGGTTGCAGTTATATGGTCATGCAGCTACTCAGTCTCAGCCTCATCCAAATCTTACTGAAGATTTTCATTAACTAAAATGAGGGGTAGTTCATGCTCTGTATGCATTTATATATCTTAAAGGCTCAGATTCCCACTTCAAGTGAAAATCATATTTGTAAAACTCTCTGCAGGGAGTCTCATGGCCCAGTCTTTAGATACTGTTTTGTCACCAGTTGGGTTCCACCATGAGGAGAGCTGTGGGGAAATGGCTTTCCTGTCGTGTGAAAAATTTTAAGATTTTCCTGTTCCAGGACAAAACAGGTCTTTTGAAGTTTTTCATGAGACAGATAGACACTCATTCCAGAGCTGCCAATAAGGGAAACCCAGGTTTAAGCTCCTGCTTTGCCTGGTTTAGAGTACACACATGAGCCTGGGTCTTCCACATCCTTGATGAATGCTATAACCCCTAAGCTCTTGGCTACTCTCGTATTGGGGTCCTGTCTGGCCATTAACTGCCAGGGAAGGACACAACTATAAATCTCATGCAACCATTGGGACAAGAGATTAGTTTAATCATAAAATAAGTTTATTATGGAACAATGGTCATCTTTGTAATTAAGGTGGCAATTGAGTTTCTATTATAAACCCAACCCTGGCTTCCCTCCACAGTAAATTCATATAGGCCTCAAAATAGGTAGGATAGACCTAGGACCCAGGAAGAGTTTTTCTAAAAGAAAAATGTGAAGGGCATTAGATAAGGAATTTCTGAATGATGGCACCCTGAAAATGGAGGTGTTCAAAAAGTCCATTTTCTGGTACTTCATAGCATAAAACACAAGAAGAAGGAGAGATCCGAAAACTAGAGGTGGGCAAAATGTCAATTATTTTCACATTAATTTTTTTAAATCATTTTTCAAAATCCTTACAAAAAACAGTTTTTTGATGAAAAAACAAAAATATTTTTTTTCAAGTTTTTAGTTAAAAAAAATCTTTTAATTTCCTTGTTTTTTACTGTTCTGTGGAAATCTTCATTTTGGTCAAAAAGGCCATTACTAATGAAAACCTCTCTCCTGGATTTCCCTGGTCAAGATCTAGAGCCTGGGAATCAAGGTAGTTTGTGAGCTTTGTTTAAGAAATGCAACCTTAACTTTACATTTCCCTATTGTCTAATATAAATATATTTAAAATAAACTTTAATGTTTGTGAAAGGTAGCAGGTACTCACACTATTGGTATGCACCAGCAACCTTAACTTCACCTTAACATTTATGATTGGGGTAAAATACTTATTTAAATGCGCCTGCTCTTAGCTGATCCAGAAAAATCAAAACCTGTTCTGGAATAATTATTACATTGTTTAGCAAACCACTTCCTCCCACTCAAGCAAACTTCTAGATGTACAATATTTTTCAAATTAGCCTAATTTTCCTTTTGCTGCTCTTTGATTGGGTAGCTGTCTGAAAATACATATCTATGTCTATATAGCAAAACCTATCTGAACTTTTGTCCCACACTAAAACTACAATCCAAACCCCACCTTATGTTAGATCCTTATGTTAGCTTTTAATATTACTTTTCATTTATGTTTTTGGTTCTGGCTAGGATTGGAAACATACATGCCAAAATAATATGGAAAAGCCTGCTTTCATAATCTCTCTGTCTCATCTGGAAGCAGGAAGCACTAGCAAACTTGTTTTAAAAAAAAAATCTCTTTCGTGAGATTTCAGGCCCAGTTGTTCAGAACCAAGAGTTTAGGATACACTAGATATGCTTCAGATTAGTATTCAAACTATTGGGCAATTTAACAAACTGAGCTAAGAGCCTTAAAATTACAGTATATTGTATATATCTATTCCACTTCCCTCTCTAGGATAGTATTAGTACTGCATACCTGTGTTCTAAGCTTTATAGTACTGTTAAAGGAGATTGATGATAGGGATCTATGTTTCTGGAGTAAGCGGATCTGAGTTCTATTTCCACTTCCACCATATAGCTCTGAGTGGCCATGATATTGTAGACCGGTGACAGTCATGCAGTCCTGTGTGACCATGAGCTTGTTACAATATTGTTAACATTAAGATGATGATAGTGTCTTGGATCCAGCTCTGTTTTAATTTTAAGAGTAATTTTTCTCTTGCAACTCCCCTCCCCATTAAAATGAATAAAAATAATTTACAAAAAAGAAAAGTCTAAGGAACTAATGAAGTTGAATCAAAACTCCAATGGATGTAAAGAATGTAAATAGGACAGAAGAATAAACCATAAGATTGCTCCTTTTCTTCCACAGACTGTTGAAAGTTTATTCAGCTGTTTCTGATGTCTTTAAACTATTTTTTTTGTTCAACCATCTGTTCTAATTTTTTCCCTCTATGAAAATAGTCTGCTCCTGTCTGCAGCATTTTGGTAAAACAGTTATCTTGACTTCTTGCTGATTGCATGCAAAGAGAATTAAGCCTTCAGATTTAATAAGCATATCAGGAATATTCTTCCTGAACATATTACTAGTCAAAGGTTTGGGTTTCAGAAGGCTGTTTTCTTTACCCCTTCAGAGCTGAAAATATTACCCCTCCACAAGCACCATTTAAGACCCAAGTGTCAATGAACCAAGCAATGAAATGACAGTTACCTAAACAGCATATGATTCAAGGCCATTTTAGGAAATTCCTAACACTTTTCCCTGTATTTTTTTCTTGGATACAAAGGGACGGATTGTGCCTAGTCTTGGGTCAGTGCATAAGAAGAGGGGAGGGAAGAGAGTGCAAACCCTTGTGCCTTTCCCCTCTCCTTCTCCATTCTTATACACACATTTTTCACTTGTTGAGGGGCTGGGCATAGTCCCAGCTCTTGAGCCCAAGGAGAGCAAAGACTCTGAGGGTGAAGTCCTGGCCCCATGAGGTCAATGGGAGTTTATTGCATTGACTGAAATGGACCTAGGATATCACCTCAAGTGTAGCACTAGTGAGGAGAGGCAGAGTGAAGGCTAGATCATGATTATACCTCATCTTTGCAGTAGCAAACCAATTACCCTATAGCAGTGGCTGCTCTGACCCACTTTACCTCAGAACTCCCAGAGGAATCATGTCTGCTTTTGTGCTGTACTTCTGCTCTATGCCCAACACCACCAATGGCTTCACAACCACATTCTAACATTTATTAAGATAGAGCTTCTATGCATAAACATGGGTGCATGGCCTGAATGAAGAGGGGAAGGGGAAGGAGGGAAAGATGTCCTGCTTTCTTCCTCCCTTGCTCATGAAGGCAGGGTCAGGCATGACTGGCCCTAAATGTGCAGAATGTGGCAGTTACAAGGTGCAGGGAAATATATTTTTTCACCACATTTCTCTCTGAGGGTACATCTACACTACAGGGAGGAGTCGATTTAAGATACGCAAATTCAGCTACGTGAATAGCGTAGCTGAATTCGACATATGGCAGCCGACTTACCCCGCTGTGAGGACGGCGGCAAAATCGACTTCTGCGGCTTTCTGTCGACGGCGCTTACTCCCACCTCCGCTGGTGGAGTAAGAGCGTCGATTCGGGGATCGATTGTCGCGTCCCGATGGGACGCGATAAATCGATCCCCGAGAGGTTGATTTCTACCCGCCGATTCAGGCGGGTAGTGTAGACCTAGCCTGAATGGCTCTTCCCAACTTTTCTTAGTGAGATTCCTGGTTCCTTCTGCTCTACATAAAGGGAAGGGGGCATATGGCCTACATTTACCTACGCTACCCACTTTATTATGCATTTGAGACTCTAATTTACCTTTGCCCCACCCACAAACTGCAGATAACTCACTGTAAATTATTCTCATTGGAAATGCTGACTCATGGAACTGATGTTATAGAACACTGTCTAATACATGCATTTTAGAGATGAATCCCCAACCCTTTCATGCTTCCGCCTTAACTTTCTGCTTTGCCCCTGGTGCCCAAATGATGGGCACCGTCTAGTTTATCATCATCATCAATTTCTAATGCACCCATCCCTGAGATGCAATGTCTGCTCATCATAAAGTGGGGAGGGATAGCTCAGTGGTTTGTGCATTGGCCTGCTAAACCCAGGGTTATGAGTTCAATCCTTGAGGGGGCCACTTAGAGATCTGGGGCAAAATCAGTACTTGGTTCTGCTAGTGAAGGTAAGGGGCTGGACTCAATGACTTTTCAGGGTCCCTTCCGGTTCTATGAGATAGCTATATCTCCATATTACACTGCTCTACAGCCAAAATGCTTCTGAAATAAACTTTACTAATTCTGGGTCACTGAGAATGAAAATGATGCTTAAAATTGTTGATTTTGGCTCTAGTTTTCAAGATATGCTATTGGGTCAGTATATACGCCCCTTGACTTGGGAATGGCGGAGGATAAGTGAGTTATAAAAGGAAGGGATCTCAATTTAAACCAGAAATGACTAAAATACATCTTTGACTGGATCTATGAATAAATCTATGACTGGGTTTGGACAGTACTTGCTTTTTAGGCAAAACAATGAATGATGCAATCTGAAGCTGGTATTGCGTCATACATGATATGAATTGCATCATGTTATTCCTAGAAGTCATGGATGATGCAATCATAACGAAGCTTACATCACTCTGCTGAACAAATTGCCCTAGATCAGCTCTAGAAATCATCCAGTGTCATGCTCTCTTATTTGTCAGTGTTTGATTTTGCAAAGGGACACATTTCTGTTTAGCCAAAGTGAGCAGAGATGCCTCGTACTTGTGTGAACAGTGCAGATAACTTCTGCTATGTTTGTGGTGATGTGACTTTTGCATTACAAAAGCACAGTATAACTACTATGGTTAAGAAAGCCTATCACCTTTATTTTGGCTGCAAAATTGGAGATCAGGACAAGAGATGGGCCCCACACATATGCTGCAACACTTGTGCAACAAATCTTCGCTAGTGGTTGAACAGGAAAAGGAAATCTATGGCTTTTGCAGTGCCAATGATTTGGAGAGAGCCAACAGATCATACCAGCAATTGTTACTTCTGCATGGTGCCTCCAGTTGGGAAAGGTGTGTCAAAGAAGAAAAAGTGGACTGTGCATTATCCAAACATTCCATCAGCTATACGCCTAGTACCCCACGGAGAAGGACTGCCGGTCCCTGATGCACCAGAATAATTCTCACTTGAATCAGATGAGGAAGAGGATGAAACTTCTGGTCCTGAACCATCAATGTCACAGGACCCACATTTTCTCCCATCCTCCTCCTCTGAACCACACCTCATAACACAAGGTGAACTGAATGACCTTGTCAGGGATTTGGAACTACCCAAGAGTAAGGCAGAGCTGTTGGGCTCCAGACTACAGCAGTGGAAACTCCTGGCAAGTGATGTTAGGGTTTCCATGTTCCATGATGGTCAAAAGGATTTTGTCCCATTCTTCTTCATGGAAGGTGATCTTGTAGCCTGCAACAACATCGATGGTGTGATGGCAGCCCTCAACTTCGTTCACGATCCAGATGAGTGGAGACTGTTCATTGATTCATCGAAGACGAGTCTTAAAGCTGTTTTACTGCATAATGGCAATGTTTTGCCATCAATTCCAGTTGATCATGCAGTCCATATGAAGGAAACCTATGACAACATGAAACAACTTTTGAGGTGCATAAACTATGACCAACATCAGTGGCAGCTTTGTGGTGATTTGAAGGTTGTTGCTCTCTTGCTTGGTCTGCAGACTGGGTACACAAAATACTGCTGTTTTCTCTGCGAATGGGATAGTTGTGCAAGAGATTCCCACTACACCAAGAAAGATTGGCCACTCTGACAGTCATTGGAGCCTGGGAGGAAAAGTGTTCAGCATCCACCACTTGTTGAATCAAGGAAGATTTTGTTACCACCCTTACACATCAAGCTGGGTCTGATGAAGAACTTTGTCAAGGCCATTGACAAAACACAAGCAGCTTTCAAGTACCTCCATGGAAAATTTCCAAGGTTAAGTGAAGCTAAGATAAAGGAAGATGTTTTTGTTGGTCCTCAGATTCGTGAACTTCTTCGAGATGATGCATTTGACCATGCACTGCGTGGCAAGGAAAAGACGGCATGGAAAGCCTTCCAGTTAGTGGCAATAAATTTTCTCGGAAACAACAAGGCAGACAACTACAGGTTGTTGGTGGAAAACCTCCTCAAGGCATACAAAAGCCTTGGTTGCAACATGTCACTAAAGATACATTTTTTGCACTCTCATCTAGATTTTTTTCCACCGAACTGCGGAGCAGTGAGCGACGAGCACAGCGAGCGATTTCACCAGGACATTGCAACAATGGAGAAACACTATCAGGGCAAATGGAGCCCATCGATGCTTGCAGACTATTGCTGGACAGTGACAAGAGATGCTCCATTTAATGAATACAAGAGACAAGCCAAGAAGCGCCGAGTAGACACTGAATAGGACTAAACTATGTACATAATAGTTTTTTGCCTTTTGTTTCATAATAAATTTTATTTATATAACCATTTTGCTGATTTTTAAAGTGTTACATAAACAAGACAGGTGAAATATTATCATGTAAAGCAACCATAAACACATGAAAAGACCTAGGTTTACAATTTATGATTAAAACTCTACTATCTACACAATATACATAGACAAAAATGTAAACACTTAAATATCTTAGAAACAGTAGCCAATCAGTTGTTTTAATTGTCATATTTGAATTCAGCATATCAAAATACATAATAAATAGCACATTTTATCTCTGAAGCAGACGACTTCTCAAAAATTGTAGACCAGTATTGTTATTATAAAATCTTGTCTTCTTTACAGATTTCAGAGAAACAGTCATTCCTCTGTGATTCTCATCCACCTGGGGTGACCCACTGGATTGATGTATTGTGCCTTCATGGATTTGGATATAATGATTCAAGAGAAAATGCAGATGTGAGGAAGAGCCCCTGCCAGTCATTATTCACTTGTAATCGAGACCTTTCATTTCCCCCATATTCCAGTGTAGTCACCTAATTAGTGAGATGGGGCAATCTCCAGTGCAATCTCTGCCTCTATGTTTCTTGCAGTGTGATGTTACTGGACATGTAACTACAGTTTCAAATTCAGAGGAATGAAAGCATGAGTGGCAGTATTTTCAGTATGTAGAAGACCCCCTGCTGTTTATTTCTATCTTTCCCAGCACAGGTGAAGCTGGCTGGTAACTTTCTGATTAAATAGGAAAATGCTAATTTATCAAAACCTCAAATTTTCACAGGACTGTATCACAGGAATTGTCAGGAAAGGTTTTTCTGGTCCAGAATGGAATTTCTGGTGAGAGACAAACGGACAGACACCTCACCCCAGAATAGTGTAATGCTTAGGGCACTTGCCTAAAGATGGGAGACTCTGGGTTCAAATCCCTAGGCTAAAGCAGGGACTTGAGCCTCAGTTTCCCATCTCCCAGGTGGGTGCCCTGACTACTGGGGTTGCAGGTATCTTGCTGTTCTTTTGTTTTTGCAAAAATTTGGGAAAGTGTGAGTTTCAATCTAGTGCGGAAGGGGGGAAATGTTTGAAATCTCAAAATGTTCATGGGACAGAAAAACTATTCCCACCCAGCTCTCAGCTGAGTGCCTTACTCGGTGTCTTTTTTGGATCGAAGCTGGCTAAATTCAGTCCAGAAAAAACAGAAGTGATGTTGGGAGAAGCAATGGCACAGATTATTTCAGCCCTTTTGACTGAGGATCAGGGCCAGCTCTCGGCACCAGCAAAACAAGCTGGTGCTTGGGGTGGCACATTTTTAGGGGCGGCATGGCCGGCGCCAGAATGCCACCCCTAAAAATGTGCCCTGGCCGCCCTAGCTCACCTCCGCTGCTGCTGCCACGGCGCGCGAAACAGCTGATTCGCGCGCCGCTATTCGCCCTCCCTCCCAGGCTCTCAAGCCTGGGATGGAGGGGGAGCAGCGGCGCGCGAATCAGCTGTTTCGCGCGCGGCGGCGGCTCGGGGTCTCCCCCTCCCTCCCAGGCTCTCAAACCTGGGAGGGAGGGGGAGATCCCGAGCGGCCGTTTCGCGCACCGCTGCTCCCCCTCCCTCCCAGGCTTGGGCGCCTGGGAGGGAGGATGAGAAGCGGCGCCTGCGCCGCGGCCACTCGGGGTCTCCCCCTCCCTCTCAGGCTCTCAAACCTGGGAGGGAGGAGGAGACTCCGAGTGGCCGCGGCGCAGCGCCACTTCTCCCCCTCCCTCCTAGGCTTGAGAGCCTAGGGGGAGGAGGCAGGGCTGGGGATTTGGGGAAGGGGCGGAGTTGAGGTGGGGCCGTGGGTGGGGTAATTAAATAAGGGGGGGAGGGCGGCCAAAATTGTTTTTGCTTTGGGCGGCAAAAATCCTAGAGCCGGCCCTGCTGAGGATATGCACCTTCCATTTGTCACTGCTGGTTGCAACTTCAGAATCCAGTTAGAGTTCCCATTTCCACCTGGCTGATCAGCTAACAGCAGTAACCAGGACCACTTTCCTTCATTTATGCTGGCCCAGAGGATGTGAACTTTTTTCAGCTGCAGAGAACGCTCTTATATTTCATGTCTTTCTCAGCTCATGCTTAGAATTCTGCAGTAAGCTCTCCTTGGAGCTACACTTGAAATTCATCAGAAATTGAAGCTGGTGCAGAATGCAGCAGCCCACTTGTCAAGCAGAGTATTTTGCCACAAGTATATGACATCAGTGGTTCATAATTGCATAGACTGACTGGGTTGCTGGATGAAGTTGAAGGCATTGGTTTTGTTCTGTAAAGCTTGTAAATGGCCTGGAACCTCCCTGCCTCCATCACTGGTGGGGAACTGAGATTAGTGGAAGCTTCTGAGCTGCAGCACCTTTGGTATGAGAGAACTGCTGGGAGGCCCTCTTCCTGAGAGGCTCTCATCTTTAGAATCTTGCTCCTTCCCTCTTGGTCTGAAATAACCTGAATCTGTTGAACTTCAAGGCATTCTGCAAAGCTCATAATTTTCCTGGTTTGGGACCAGGGAGGGGTGTTGTTAGAGGTGTGATTTTTAGGGAGAATTGGGAATTCTGGAATCTTTTTGCTCTAAGGGGTAAGGCTGGTGTGTAGTAGACCCTGCTGCTGGTTCTTTCTGTAGTGATTTGTGTTTTTGAATAATTGTCGATAGTCAATTGGGCCTTCTTGTTTTGGTTCTTGTAAATCCAGATAAGCAAAGGAAACATTGACAAACTCATTAGCCTTCACAAGAGCTGCGAAGGTACAAAACATTTCCTTTCGATAAAAGGAGACCAAGCAGGTGGCAGGCTCTGGTCTGATTGGCCAAAAGGCAATCCAGAATCTATACATAAACTCTCTGATGGTTTAATGTGTGGAAAGAACTTACTGAAAGCCTTAGAACTTGCTGTGAATTCATTGCTCCTTGAAGGTCTAATAATGAAAGAGTAGTTTACTTTGATTTGAAGAGAGGTTTTAAAACATTTGGCTTTGTATTTAGCTGCAATTAAGACTGTAGCGAGCTACCCATTCAGCGTCTCCCTGTAATTATTATCCTAAATTCAGTAATCGCTGGCCTTTTCTTCAAACATTGCGACTCAATATGATTTCCAGGATGTTTCAGGTGTGCATCTCCCTTGGTGGTTGACAGTTGTTAACTACACACCTCAGGCACTCCCCAAGATCATGTTGTTTTCACAAGTCTTTCTTGTTTCTTTACCCTTTAGATTTAATGTTAAATGATCTGTCTGTTTGCCCTGACTGAAAATTAAGGCAAACATTTTCAAACGTGGGCACCTAAAGGTAGACATCTAAATCCATATGTAAGCTCTACATCCTTGCTAATCAAGTTATTTTTACTTACGTACCTAGATATGGATTTAAATTAAATGCATGACTTTAGGCACCCAAGCTTGAAAAAAGTTGGCCTAATCGCTTATCTAGAATAAAGAGCTCTAAGCTGTTAACCTCCTTTGAGACGCACCAGACCTATCAATCTTCCTGCAGTAACACTCCAATCATTACACTTTTAATCAAGAGGCTAAACAAATGAGTGTTCTGAATAAAAAAGAAATTATTCACACTCAGACTTGGATCATGACTGTGACCACAAAGTTTGACAGCTATCAAGTGGCTAAAAGCCTAGATAAACTTGAATCTAAAGCACTTTGGTAGAAGCAGGAGTGTGCCACTATGTGGTTTGTGATAAAGAATAGTCATTTTGGCTCTGAGTTCAGGGATTTGGCTCAGGGTGGAATGGTAAGCAGTGGAGAAGATGTATGAAATCTCTATGTAGTTCACAGGAGAGAAAGAAGGATGGGATATGATGTCAGTGGTGTTACATCAGGAATGAATTGGGCCCATTGTGTTTCATAGGGCTTGAGGCCAGAAGGGACCAGTAAATCATTTAGTCTGATATCCTTTATATTACTTAATATTTTCTTAAGCACACTAAATCAAGGAATGTCCAAGTTAAGATGAAGAATGGTAATCACTGCAGGCCATGTTGAGCAGTACCTACTGCCTGTGCTCCTAAGTGCAGCTAGCCAAATAATGGCTACTTCTTCCATGTTATGGGATGGGCCTCTTTACCATGTGGCCCTTAATGTACTGGTGCTACAATCTTGGATAGGCATATAACAGTGTTTGGCTCCAAACACTTCATTTTAGGCAGATGTTACTGAAGAAAATTAGCAGCATTTTTAAAAGGGTAAACTCTGGATGGGGGACTAATGATGTCTGAATCAGGGCCCAAATTTCTGAGAGACTGGCCACCCCCATATTTCTTTGCCTGCACTGACTGTTGAAGGTACTCAGCACATTTCAGCAGGCTCTCAAGTCCTTGCAACTTCAGGCACCTAAGTACTCAATCCCACAAGCCCCGACTTGAGTTAAGGGCTTGCAAGACCCAGCTCTAAATCAGCCTTCCTGTTGTGTTCTGTGTAGGACAGACTCTGGGGTGCATTGTTTCCAAAACCTTTCTCAGATAAGCCTATAGTATTACAATAATGAAATTACATGTTTAGTTCAAACGGCACTTATTTTGGGGATGTTCTATGGTCAATATGATATAGGAGGCCAGACTAGATGATCACAATGGTTCCTTCTGGCCTTGGACTCTGAATCGCCATAGTACAATTCATCAGCAGACTCTGGTACTGTTTGCAAGGTCACTCCCCTCACAGATGAGATCAGCACAAAATTCACATGACCCAACACCAATATCAATAACTTCTTTTTTTTTTTTTTTTTTTTGTACTACTCTGAATCCCCAACAGCTTATTAGGGTACTGGTCTACAGGCTTCCTGGCCCAAATGGTTCTGCTATTCATTTGCAAATTGCAATTAAAATTACAGTACTAGCTGGGAAGAGTAATTGCATTCCAGCTACATATATGATGCTTGCTTTCAGACTAGTTCTGTTTTGGAGGCTAGCTCTGGCAAATGGATTTCTTGTCTTTTCTGTGGCACAAGTACAAATCTGACAGCTGTTGTGAGTTCTCCTACAGTACCCTTCTAGTGACCTGAACCATGAGAAGGAGGAACCCCTCTCTCTGCCACTATCTGGGTGGGAGAAATTTAACTATGCTCATAAAGAGGGGGCTACTAACGGTGCTGAATTATGCACAGCCATTTTCTAATGCAGACTGGTGTTCCCCTAGAGATGGAGCTGAGACTACTCATTTAACATAGGATTTCAGATCAGACTGAAAACCTGGATCCCAGAGGGAAAAAAACCAATACTCTATTCAACATGTCACTCAGCCTCTTCCCACATGCTATATAATTACCACATGAACCCTGTGGCTGGAAACTTCAGTTTCTCAGTAAAGCAGACATATGACCCAATCCTGCCATATAGCAGAGGAGTGTCAATCTATTTTGATTTTAAAAGACAAAAGGTCATGGATGAAAGAGAGTGTAAAGATTTACAGTTCTGTTTTTAATACATCTCAGGGTGCTGATTGCTAGTGGCACTAAATCAAGCTCCGTAGCCTGCCTAGACATAGAACACCTGGGAAAGAAAACCTTGATCTGTAGGAGGACTCTATAGGGTTGCAAATGAATGCAACGTCTTACCTGCAATAATCCTTTTGCCCTGCAGATGGCTGCACTGAAATTGATCCTACTGGATCCTGCAGTGACATATTCAGTAATGACCTGATAGCATGATCACTGACCTTTGGTTTTTTTTTAAAAAAAGAACACAGATACTTTATAAATACAAAGCAGCAGACAGCCTGCAAAAGCTGGCTGTATCCCAGAACTATGCTGTTGCACAATAATAATTCCATTTTGCTTAAAGCAAGCAAACCAAAAATTACTCAACAGCTCAGGGGAGTGCTGAATAGTTTTGGAAAAACATATTCTGGCTGGAGTGAAAAGGGCTACCTAGATATTGCTCTCCTCCACACGCATTCTGCAGGCCCGAGTCCGACCTCATTGACACCTGCATAAATGAGGGGCAGCTCTACTGAGATAACTGGAACTATCTCAGTGTAAAACACGAGTCAGAGGAGAATCAGCCCCTGCATGATGTATGTACGACTTAACACACAGCCAGAGCTAGGCTGATGCTTTTGAAAGTCAAAATCAGTTCAGTCAAACCATCTTCACTTATTTCAGAGTAGCAGCCGTGTTAGTCTGTATCCGCAAAAAGAACAGGAGTACGCGTGGCACCTTAGAGACTAACAAATCTTCACTTAGTTCCCTTTTAAAATTCACTCAGCTGTTGTTTTCTTTGAAATTTGTGGCCCGGTTCTTGAGAGTGACAATTGCTTCATGGTCTTTAGCACTTCATGTAATCTCAGGCCCACTCTCCAAAGTACTGTACTGAGATGTTGCAGATGTTAGAATTACATTACTGAAAAAATAACCCAACAGAACAAAAGGAGATAGACAGTGTCAGTTTTAAAGTGAACTTTTATAACATCGTCATAGAAGCAAGTATTTAACAACCCAACTACAGACCAGGTTTCTTGGTCTTTGTGGGCCTGATTCTGATCTCATGGAAATTAAGGAAAGTTTTGCCTGAGAGCAGGATGAAGCCCTATGTTATATAGAGAAGAGTCTGGGTCAAAAAGTTCAGATAAGGATTCAGATTTGAATCCAATATTCAAAAGTAGTAAACTGAGAAGGTGGGTAGGTTAATGGAGAATTGTGCAGTTTGGATCAAATATTTCAGAGGACAAACTACTTCATAAATAAGAATTTATTTTCAAACTTTTTTTTGGTAATGGATATGCCTGTTCTCCTGGTATTCACCATGGTAATAGCACTCCCACTAACTATGTAAGTCCAAATACATAAGACATAAAGATATTGTTAAGTTCTGGCATCACTTTGATTAGACAGGACACCTGCCCAGTCCCCAACAGAATGTAACCAATCCCTTTGTGGCACCAGCAGTCCGTTTATATAGGGAGGTTATGAATTTGATCCAATTTTGAAAAGTAAGGCTTGCACTGAGAGCTGCCATCCTGCGGCTACTTCCCAGCAGGATCTCTAGTCCTATGATGTGTTTTCATAACTGAAAGAAAAGACATACCACAAAATGCTAGTCATGTTAAAGAAAAAAAAAAGGAAAGCAAGCTGGCTGGTGCCTATCTGAGTTATGTTGATATATGCAATTTGTAAGAATTTCATATCTAAATACCCCTAAAGAAAAGGCATTTTTTGTGGTGTTTCTACTGGAACAAACTCGAGGACGAATAATGTGGCAATATTTCTAGCTGAAATACTGCAAAGAGGAAGTTTTAGGTGAGATAGAAGAAATAACATGAGAGAACTCTCTGGCCTAAAAGGCCTTTCTTGCCATATTTCCACTGAAAAGTGGTAGGTGGGGACACTTTTAATAGGAGATATGAGAATTTCTCCAGAGTCAGACTTCAGGGGCACAATCCTTGGTAAAAAAAAAAAAGGGGGATAAAACTTGATCTCTGGGGAAGAGTCTTACAGATCTCTCTGCCAGCCAATTCATTAACCACAAAGCAGGCCATATCTCCTTCTCCCCTAAGGTGAATTAAGACTAAATTAGGTCTCCATATGCTTGAGTATTTCCCATCAGATGCACACTAAGTGGATATAAAAAGAATCAAAGAGCCACTATCAACACTGCAAAAATACTTACAAAATATTCAAAAAGCCAGCATCAATAATGCAAAAAATACACAGAGAAACATTTAGGCCCACTTAAAAAAA
The DNA here is from genome assembly GCF_027887155.1 of Malaclemys terrapin pileata. Lineage (NCBI taxonomy): Eukaryota > Metazoa > Chordata > Testudines > Emydidae > Malaclemys > Malaclemys terrapin. Next base: position 113,316,497 of record NC_071507.1, on the reverse strand, counting down.
TGTGCTAACAATGGCATGTGTAACCTGCACAGATCTTTCTCATAGTTGCACTTGCAGTCAGTCATGTTACTGTGCATGCAAATTACTATTTGCATGTCTAACTGGTCATGTATGTGCACAGAAGCCTGATTAGGCATGCACAGTTGTGGAGACGTCTGAAAATCTGGGCCTTAATTTTAAACCAATAATGTCACATATTCTACTACATTAGTGCACCCCCTGCTTCATGTGAAAGAACCTGGGCTCTTCTTCTATCACCTGCCAGGTCTCCCCTTCCTCCTAGTTGCTCATGTTTTCCAGTGTCTCTTGAAACTTGCTATAACCCTTTGGCTTTCTTGGCACTGCAAAGGAGCCATATAGATATAGTTGGCTTTAACAGAATTTTCGCAGTGTAGGGGGAATCTCTGGTAGCATAAAGCTGATTCTGTGCCTTTCCCATCTCAGTTCCTGGTGTAGGAGGAGTACCGGGGCCATGAAGGATGAGCTTCAGCAATCGCCAGCTGGTAGGTGGTGTCTTGGAGGCTATTGCAAAGAAGATGTAGTTTAAAGGCACCCTTACACTCCTCTAAATTATACCAGGAACCGAAACAGCTCATGGGTACATTCAGCTTTTGACTAGAATGAGCTTCTCCCCTACACAAACCCTTAGTCTAAGGTTAGGCAGTTGGTTACCTCTCTGGGTTCTGCACTGCTTACCTCCAGATTTGTGTTTTGTAGCTATCTGTTCTAGAATACACTTACGGCCTGATCCTGCACACACGGAGGTCAATGGCAAAGCTGCCATTCCTGGAAATGGTGCAGGATCAGACTCTCAGTCCTTAGATATCTTTTTTTATGGTAGTTATGAGTGAGATTAAACTTCTATGCAAAGCCCCATTATGAGTTTCAAGGAACTAAGGCTATTTTATTTTTGAATAAGAACATCCACACTGTGGTTTAATGCACTTTAACTTCACACCTTTAGTTAATGCGTCTTAATTCCCCCTGAGTGTCCTCATGTAGACAAGCCCTAAGGGTAGGAGCCTGGATGATGTGGAGGAAAGTGAAGCTATTGATGAAGATATAGAGGGGAAAAAAGTGAAGAGGGTTTGGCAGAAAAGAAGTTCTTTCTGGCATGTTGAATTTGAAAAGATGTCAGAGAGGCAATCAGAGCTAGAACTAAATACATTCTTATAAGACTAATACCTTTTCTGAACAAAACTAACATGCAGGTGAGCTGGTGTGGTTTCCAGCAAAGCATCTGTAAGTGTTCAGTGAGGCCTGGGCTTTGGCATCATAGGTGCCAACTCCGTAGGTGCTCCAGGGCTAGAGCACCCACAGAAAAAAATTAATGGGTGCTTAGCACCCACCGGCAGCCAGTTCCCACCCCGGTGCCTCCCACCTGCCTGCTGTCCCACCGATCAACTCCTATCCCTCCCTCCCAGCACCTATTGCCCATTGTGATCAGTTGTTTTGTGGCACGCAGGAGATGCTGGGGGGTAGGAGTGGGGATGGGGCGTGCTTGGGGGAGGGGATGGAATTGGGCAGGAAGAGGTGGGTGGGGGCGGGGCCTGGGATCAGAGCAGGGGTGGGAAGAGGTGGGATGGGGGTGGAGATTTGGGGGAAGGATGGGGGTGGGGCCTGGGACAGAGCGGGGGAGGGAGGGGTTGAGCACCCCCCGGGCCCGAAGGAAGCTAACACCTATGCTTGGCATGAGCTGGCATCTGGTGTGACGCATCACAGCGGGAAGTCAGGGAAAGATAGACAAATTTGGGAACCATCTTTGTAGAGATGATTATTGAAATCACGGAGAGAAGTAGCCAAGAGAGAATTGAAGGGAAGAGTGGGGGTTGGAGAACAGATCCATAAAAGACAGAGTGTGGGATGAAGGAAGAATGTGAGTTGGCCAAAGAGATGCTGAAGAAACAATCACAGTGATTCAAGGAAAACCAAGACAGTGAAGTCATAAACCCCAGAGAGAATATGTACTATCCAAGACCAAAATCCCACAATAGATGTATACTCTATGGTCTCTCTCTCTCTCCCATTTTCTTGTCATATATTAGACTAAAACTGCTCTCAGGCTTCCTAGTACCTGGCTGCTCATGACCACGTAGGACTGTTCTGGGAGCTGAAGATCAGCTCAGTGCTCCCTTTTGCCTGGGTGGGGTGGGCATGGTTGTGCCACCAGAGTCCTCCCTAACTCTGGAGGAATCCTCAGATGCCATATCCATGGCTGAGTTTGTTTGATTTTCTATGGGAAATGGCACAAAGCAGATTAAATAGAGCAGGGAATTGGGCCCGATGCACTGGGGCATAAATGACAAGCCTGTCTACAACAGCGTTGAAGGCAGATTCACTATTTGAGATGAAAAGAATCTGTGGAATTAAAAAGTTTAACACCAGCTCTGCTAGAAAAGATAAACTCGGACATACAATTTCTAGCTCATACAGTGGGTGTACATAAACGGTTTCTTCCATTTTCAGAGAGATTACTGGTATCCAGCAGTATTTCCCATTTTAAGAATAGGGAATGGCTGTGAAAACTTTAGCATCTTGAAAACCAGAAGGAAGTTTTTAAGTGCACCCACTCTTATTAAGTGCACCCATGACTCATTAAGCCTAACTCAAGTCAGGTTTTTCTTTACCTTTCTCTTGAAGAATTTATCTGGCTAATCCTTGCCTTATTTAATTAAATCCTATGTTAGATTCTAAAAGCTAGAAATTTTACATAAATGCTTAGCTGATTATATTGGATCATCTGGTCTGAACATATCCCTGTTTAAGAATTGCTAAGTGATTAAGCTGTGGTGTACGGAAACAGTCCAGGCGACTTCTCCAGCACGTTGTCTCAGCGTTCTCTGGTCATTCAGCCCATGCTATTGTTAATGGAAGCAGTACATTTAATTCTCTGGGTACCACATCAAAACTTTACTTCTCTCAACAAATACATTGCCAAGGGGAAAACAAAAACAGATCTCTCAGAGGATGACTGTACAGTCATCATTTTTTCAGGATGCACACAATTATTCAAGTAATATTCAAGGCCTGAATGCCATACAAAAGAGGACATTTAGATTTAAAGCTAAAACTTGATCCATAACACATCTTGGTTTTGATGTGTGGAATACCAAGCGGCTCATGTTTTAAGACCCGCAGTGCACAGGCACAGGAAAATGGGCAATGGCTGAAGCTTAAAATTTCATCCATCATGATGTGCTTATTTTTTGGAAATGAAGCCAATCACTTAATGTGGTTTGAATGTGTATTTTATAGCTTAATTTTCATTTTAAATTATAGTTAGGTGAATCATTCATAACAAATGCAGTACGCTAGGAGTTTTCCGTACCCCTTTTCCCCCCCACATATTGTCCATGAAATGGTCAGCCTTTTTTAAACAATTTACCAAATATTTTTTGGAAGTAATTGTCTCTAGCTTGTTTTGTAAAAAGTTTACTGCAAGTATTTGATATTCTTCAAAAGAGTCATTAGCACAGATATTATAGATGGAATAGTAGATGACTGAACAAGTTTTTTCTCTCTTGCAAATGTAGGATTGTCTTAATGGAAGTCAGATACTAAGTTGATGGGTGTGATGGATACTGTATGTGACCTGGTCATTGAGATTGTTACTGTATAGCTATATTGGGTGATTGAAATGCTTAGTGTATGCATATTTTGATTTAGTTCAATAGCAAGGATGTTATGGAACTAGCAGGAAGGCAGTTATATGCCTCTAGATAAGTAACCTCTAAGAGCTTGTCTTCACTACCGGGGAGATCGACACTGCTGCAATCGATGCAGCGGGTGTCGATTTAGCAGGTCTAGTGAAGACCCGCTAAATTGATGGCTGAGCACTCCCCAGTCGACTCTGGTACTCCAGCTCCCGAAGAAGAGTAAGGGAAGTTGACCAGAGAGCGTCTCCTGTCGATGCAGCGCAGTGAAAACACTGCGGTAAGTCAACCTAAGCTACGTTGACTCCATCTACGTTATTCACGTAGCTGGAGTAGCATAATTTATGTCGACTTATCCCGGTAGTGAAGACAAGCATAGGTGCTGACTCTGTGGGTGCTCCGGGGCTGGAGCACCCAGGTAGAAAAAATGGTGGGTGCTGAGCACCCACCGGCAGTGCCCCTATCAGCACTTCCACCTCCCTATCCGCACCTCCCTCCCACCACAATCCGCTGTTTCACGACATGCAGGAGGCTGGGGGGAAAGGGGAGGAGTGAGGATGTGGCACGTTTCGGGGAGGAGCCAGAATGGGGCGAGAAGACATGGAGCGGGGGTGAGAAGAGGTGGGGTGGAGGCAGGGAAGGGGTGAGGCCTTGAGGGAAGGGGTGGAGTGAGGGTGGGGCCTGGGGCACAGCTGGTGCTGGTTGAGCACACCCCTGCCACAATGGAAAGTCGGCGGCTGTGAAGACAAGCCCTAAGTAATTGCAGCAGGGGTCATTACGAAACAATGAACATGAAACAAGCTATGAAGATGCTACTTCATTGGGACTAGTCCCAAGTTACAAGGCTGTTTCGCCATGGCTGGAAACACACAAATCAAAGGGACTTGAAATGGTTAAAAAGTGACTTGCTAGAGAGAGCGGAGGGCTTTTTGCAAGGAGCAGGTTGGCACAGGCCCTGCAGAGAGGTCTGAAAAGGACCTTCCTGAGCTTCCCAGGGAATGGTAAGCTTTAAGCAAGATGGATATGTGTATAGAATTGTTATTGGTTTTAAATTAGTTTTTCTCTTAAGGTTTGCTGTGGTCCTACTGTTTAATCGTAACAAGACTTGGTTCTAAGAAAGCTGTCCCATCACTGTATTAACCACTGGTCACAGCTCCCAAAGAGAAAACTTGCTGGTGCCGAACCCAGTCAGACTTGCTGAGCAATCACAGTTAGTATACAGATAGTTGTATCCAGGGACCCGGAGGATTATTAGTGGGAGAATCATGGAATTCCATCCCTGAGAGGTAAAGATTTGAGACCTCAGAGCTGAGGAAATGCATTCAGAGAGACTTGAAAGGGGTCAGAAGTGCAGCCAGCCCTGTAATCCTGACAATGTGCACATAGATTAGAGCTATGCAAATGGCTCTGGGTCTGGGTCATTCAGGTTTACAAGCTGAACCTTGTAGTCTGTTAACAGATACAACCTCTTGTAACTTTTATGACCCTAAACCTCCACATCTCTTTCCCACTCAGATGCCCATTGGTATATACTCTACTATGGATTTTAATGGGTGGATTTAATCATTCATTTTACTATAGATTATGAAACAAGCACAAATCTGATTATACCCCTGGAAAATTATAAACATTTTTAATGCTCTTATTCCTGCAATAACGAATAAAGCTATTATACCCTCTAAAATTAATAAAATACAGTAATAGCCAATTAAGTTGAGAACATGGTTTTCATCTTTGAGGTCTGTGTGCATCAGTGCTACTACTTTGCTTTTGCATGACCACTTATGCATATGGAAGTGATTGATTTGCATGTGCATATGGCTAGATGGGCTGTGAGACTAGCCATGTGTATGCAAAATTGGGTAGAAATCCCAGGCTCCTAAAGCTCAGTTGCTCAAATAAAATGTTGTGAACTCAGTGAAAATGAAATTAGTTATGAACTGGAGAAAATAGTCAATGATATTTTCCCCCTTTAAATTACCATTTTACCCCTGTCCTAGAACTTGTACATGACATGGTCATGCTGAAATGAATCTAGCTTTGGAAGAGGAAACCTCCTGTATGTTGGCTTGTGGTGAAATTGCGGAGCAGGGCCAAAACCAGGTAATCTTCGATCTTAACCATGGAGAAATTAGCATCTCTCCGTAATAACCAATCATGACTTGTGTATGATAAAGTGCTACCACCACATACACACCCCAGACAGTTTTAATATATGCTATAGATTGAGGTAGACTCATTGACTTTTTTTTCCTGGCAATAAAGGAGCTAGTCTCCATATGCTCAGAGGTACTACTAACAAAACTACTACTTGGTTTCTGACAATTTGAATATAAGAGTTTTTATAGTAAGAAGGAAGCAGCCTACTATGCATTAGTAGCATATTACATCACAATATTCCTCTCCCCTCTCCCTCCTCCCCCCCCCCCCCACACACTCACCCACAAACTCCTTTGATTATCTGTTGATGGATTCAGTAGCTTTTTGTGTCCCTGGAGTAAATTTGTTCCATTGTGTGTTTTCCCTGAGTTCCTACTCTTGTGATGCCTCCTTGACAGTAGTGCCTAGGGAAACTCGAAAGCTACAGAACAACACTAGGAGACTTTTTAAGAGTGTTTATTCTGATTTTCATTTCATTTTGTTAATTGATGGCAGTTCCAGTAATGTGCTGAAATGAACCCTGTCAAAATAATTTTGAACATCTGGAAACAAAAGCACGCAGCCTAACTCCCCTCAATGCTTTATATGGATTATAGGTACTTTGAAAACAATTCTCTCGATGTCATGTATCCAGTAATGCATCATGCCACTCCCTTATGCCACAATGCAACATACTGTATCTATAGAGGTTTATGTGTTTTGTTCAGACTGAGTGCTCTCCATCAATTCCAAAAGGCATTCTCTTTTGGTTAGCAAGACTTTGATGGAAATGATGCCACATTATGAGGGTGTTTTTCTTAATATTGAAATTCTGTTTGAAACTTTTATTATTTTCATACTTTTTCCTCTTCACGTATTCCTACTTTAAAAAAAAACAAACAATAAAGAGTTTTTGAAAGGATATAAACTGTGATGATTCAGGACATAAATCAATCTCTAGTTATTGTGGTTTAGTAGGAAACTTTCTCGGTGGGCAGGTTATTCCATATCACCTTACTGCAGGGTTTCTTGCACTGTCTTTTGCAGCAATTGGCATTGGCAATGTTGGTATATTGTCGGTTTTAAAAAGTATTGGTGTGAACATTCTATCTAATATTCTTTCTATAGTGCATGACTTCTGAGAATCAAGCAGACAAATATGAATGTGCATTGATTTAAAAGAGCAAATACTGACTTATTTCAAGTCTTTCCACCATCTGTGCGGGCAGAACTTCACTGGACTGCTTGGAATTTACCTTCTTGGGAGCTGGGGCTGCTCTTTCTTGCAAAGATGTATCACCAGGCTTTTTCCCAGGGCCTTGTGGAGCTGTCTGTCTAGAATTTCCACATTATAGATTGCTCTTGTTTTGGTAAAGTTTGAATTATTTTCATTAGCTGGTCACCCGGGGCCTGTCCAGAGTCAGGCTAAAAACTTCAGACAAGCACTATAGCTTTTGCAATCAGTCTCTCTCGCTCTCTCCTGTCATCCCCAAGGAAATGAAAGGCAGGGAAGTTTATGCTTCAGGTTAATGTTTTAGAAGTATTTGGGCAGGAAGCAAATGGACTTATTCATAAGTTCCTCAAGTATGTTTTGTTTCAATCAAGATGGGCCCAGCTTTTCTGAGAACCCTCAAGAAAAGCCCAGTAACAACTTCTCAGGACCAGGATATCCTTCTGGGATGCAGCCATCCCAGTGCACTGTGTAGAATGGCAGGAGACAAATGTCTGTCGGTAGAATGCTGGAGATTCTTCTGATCGAAGTCTGTTTTTTATATAAAGTCCTTTTTCATAAGACTTGTATCGACTTAAATATGTTTTATGTAAAAACTTACAGTCAGCCACAACACACTGAGGATGTTTGATTTGGATGTGGAGAAAAAAAAAATGCATAGATCCAGAGCAAAGCCATTTTTAGACTTGCTAGGAAGGGGAAAAAAGACTTAAGTGGTCTAATTCTCTGACACCAGGATGCAGCTGTGTAACTCCATTGATTTTAGATTAACTTTAGTGGAGGATGCTTAGCACTTCCGAAAATCAGGCTGCACATATTTAGGAACTTAACGTTAGACACCCATTTCACTCACTATTATCCCCAAGAGGTACTGACTATGCTCTCCAGTTCTTTGCAGCTGTCCAGGCTAGTAGGGCTATCTCGGAGCATAGTTCAAAAAACTCTTGAGCACAAATGGCAAACTGGAACCAGTTCCAGTAGATGCTGTAACTTTTCATAATAAAATACAATCATCAACATTAATTTATACGTTCTATTGCACTTTTATTTTGCTATAAATATGTATTTATTCTAATGAGCCTAAACTAATGACAAATTGTTACTGAATCTTTCTTCTTCACTTGAATTTATTAATGCAGGGGCTGCATTTGAAAGGGGACCATGGAAACATGTATATATTATTGAATTAAATGTACTTCACTTTAACTTGATATTCTAGGACTAGAGCACTAGTGCAAATGAAACAAAGTCAGGTGAGTGATAAAAGACATGTTCCATTCTTAATGGCAACTGCCCTCAATGCCTTCATTTCACTGCTTTCTGTTATCTAGTCCGCGTGCACTCTTGTATGCTTTAGTTCTGTAAAGCATTTTGTTACATAATTTGCTAAAGTTACTATCTGAAGTAAAATTGCACTCTTTGTTTCTTGTTGCGTGCAGCAATAAGGAGACCTCATTTAAATTAAAATTGCTGTGGGTTTCCTAGGAAAATAACATACCCCAATGTTATCATCATGAATGTTGAAGCAATTCACCATGATTAGGAAATTATGTTCCTGTCTCTGTTCCCTTACATGTATGCCTGACTCAAATCCAGGAGAGTGCTGTTGGCGGGCTGGGGGTACCTGGTGCAGTAGGAGCCCGTATGAGGAAGCCCTGTAACTTTCTCAGATACCATTTTTAAAAGCACACAGCTTCAGAAGAATTCTCCTTGTATTTGTCCTGCATACAGTATTTGGCAGGCTGACCTCCTGCTGTCTGGGCCTTCTTCTGCTTTGTGTCATTTGTCTCCTTGTGTATTTGCTTTTGCTGTCTGCTCACCTGCTTTTGTGGTTTTCCCTGATCGTTTTACATAAAGGCATGTATAATATTTTTTTGGTTTCATTTCAGTCCTTAGGGCCTTATACCACCCTGAAACTGGTGGCGTTCCCTGTCCAAATCAAGGGCTGTAAATGGCACTGAATATGACAATAGCTGGGTTAACAAAATTGGAGTCTCTGCAAAATGTTTACAGTTTTCTATCAGAAGACAAAGACATTGGGTGTCCAAAAGATAAGTATATTATATTTCTACTTACAATTGTATGCTTTTAAATGGAGACCCCTGTACTTCAAAAAGAAGCTATTGGAATATATTTTCAATTCTCTTTTGCTTGCCTGTATTTTCCTTTTTGAATTTCTAAGTTCTTCTCTTGCCTCCAAGATGACTAGAAATATAGTACTCATCTTTCATGAAGAAGTGTAGGCAACCTTCAAAGTTGATGCCAGTGTTCTTCATGCTCTGTCATAGCACGAGGATGTCTACTCCGTTTACAACTGAACAAGTGAGAAGAACTGAGGTTGCTTCCAACCCAAGCCTCTTGTACATAGTTCATGTTCTACCTGCAAAACTAATAGCTGGCTAAATTGTGCTTATATTGACAAAAGCAAGGTGTGATGATTATTAATTCTGTTTGATGTGTAACTGTCAGACTTCAGACTCCGTTTTGAAGGTGAAGCCTTTTCTGTTCCCTTTTGTCCTTTCACTGTCCTTGTTGGACTGAAATTCCAACAGGGGCAGTGGCAAAGCTAACATTAGAAGATGATTAAATCTTTTTGGTCTTCTATTCAGAAAGGAAGAACCTTAGACAAAAGGCTGGCTTTTACCTTAGAAAACTGGTTTGTCAGAGAAATCAATTGGCAGGACTCTGGTCACCTGTTGAGGCTGACCATGGAGTCACCTGCCTGAGGGACTGGAAGGCTATAAAAGGGCAGAAATTGCTCAATTTGCACTCTTCCTTTGGCCATTTTTCACTAGTTTAAGGTGAAGGAGCTGGATGAGGTGTGGGGGAAGGGGAGGGAAGGGGACCTTCCCTGGTTGAACACAGGTGGTCCCCCCAGGACTCCCAAGGGAAGAGTGAGCTAAAGTGTAGGGGAAAGTGTGTAGGGTATGTTATTTTTTTGTATGGATCTGTGTATTTCTCATGTGATAAAGTCAAAAGCAATAATGTGTTAGATGTCTGTCTAGTGTATGTGCATGTTACATCTGAGAAAGTTAACCTGTAACCCAGAAGGCTCACACCTTCGGTGAGGTTCTGGGAGCGGGTGTGTTAAAGGTACTGGGGTATCTTGAGAGTCAACTCTTGGCCGAGGGGCCTAAGTCATATGAGTGGGGGGGCTCCATTTCCATGAAGGGATGACAGACTGAGGGTTGGAGTCCAGGAAACATACCAGAGAGGTCAATGGAGGAAAAAGTGCTTCAGCCTGCTAAGATCCAGGGAAGCTTAAAACACTCGGGGGGGGGGGGGGGGTGGAGGTTGGATTATCCTCCCAGCAATGTGCTGGGGAGCCAACAGGGAAAGCCTGATTGGATCTGTGAAACAAGACCATTCAGAATGGCTATTAGCCAGGATGGGCAGAGATGTTGTCCCTAGCCTCTGTTTGCCAGAAGCTGGTAGTAGACAACAGGGGATGGATCACTTGATGATTACCTGTTCTGTTCATTCCCTCTGAAGCACCTGGCATTGGCCACTGTCAGAAGACAGGATACTGGGCTAGATGGACCTTTGGTCTGACCCAGTATGGCCGTTCTTAGAATCAAAGTGGCCACTGAATCGTTATTTCAACCCCCTTTAGTTTGGTATTGTAGCACATAGTGTCTCTTGTTTAAAATTCCACCTCTGTTGTGAAATCCCTTGGTGTTTAGATACTAGAGAAGGTCAGAAAAAGAAAAAAACAATGAAAAATTTCCAAGTTGTTTCCATGTTGCAGGATTTGAAACAGACCTATTGTGGGTTTTTGTTTTTGTTTTTTCAAAAAACATTGTGGTTTTTTTAATCAACATTTTTACTGAAACCATTGTGGAAATGGCTATTGAAATATGGTAAATGAAAAATGTTGAATATCATTTCACTAATGGCTTTGATGAGGCCTTTGATAAAAATGTCAAGGAAAAGTATGAATCTTGTGAAATATGAATTTTTTAAAAAGTCAAAATATTTTGTGATCACTTTGAATAAAAAACTTTTAATTTGAAAAATATCACCCAGCTCTATGATGTCTAGGCCTAAATGGCCCATCTGTATAGGTGCCATTCAATTCTGTTGCCTTCATAGAATATCTAGGTTGGAAGGGACCTCAGGAGGTCATCTAGTCCAACCCCCTGCTCAACGCAGAACCAATCCCCAGACAGATTTTTGCCCCCGATCCCTAAATGGCCCCCTCAAGGATTGATCTCACAACCCTGGGTTTAGCAGGCCAATGCTCAAACCACTGAGCTATCCCTCCCCCCTAGAAAGGGAGGGCAGACGCTGGCTCAAGAGAGTGAAGGAAGATGGAGGACAAACCTTAACTCCAATTCTTTTTGCTTTAGTCAATTTAAATTAGGTCCTGAGCTACATTTGGCTTATAACCTCCTCTTCTCCTCATGAGACTTAGCATATCATCTACTACAATATATGGAATACATCTAATCTTCACAGGCACATGGTTCTGTGATCCTGAATCCATGGCCAAACTCCGAACTCCCAGTTTGTATGGTAGTGTGTAGTGGGTGATCTTACCCAGCCAGCTGTCTGGGGTGAATCAACAAGCTGGAATTGGCAAAACATTTTTTCTCACATATTTAGAATATTTCACTCAGGAAAAACCTCCCGAGATTCAACATCTGATTCTTCAGACTGTCCTGGGAGATTAAAATAAAGGAGAAAGCAACATTAAGTCATACATATTTTAATTAAAAACAAACACAATGGGTCAGATTCCATCTTCAGTTTCAGCCACACTCAAATCTCTGCGGTTGCATGAGAGAAAATGAGGATGGAATTTGACCTGGTGCCTTTAAAAAAAAAAAAAAAAAAAAAAGAGAGAGAGAGAGAGATGGACAATACATGAGTTTCAAAATGCAGCATTTTTCATCTTAAAAGTCTTAAGGCGAGAAAGGATCTCATATTGAGAGGTATTTCATTCCACAGAAATGAGATATGATAAGAAATAATTATGTGCAAAATTTTGGTTTTGGCCGACAGAGTCAGATTTTGTCCTGTGATGGCAATGCATACTGTGTAGCAAATGATTAAATAAACAGACAGCTGCTCAGGCAAGTTGCTTTCAGTTCACTGAGAAGCCAAAGCCAATTGAATATTTCTACCAATTGAAAGAAAATCAGTCGGTTATACTGTGACCACACAGAAGGCTCCATTCATCAGGAAGAAATATGTGTGGAAGAGACTTCTGCATCCTCCGTACCTTTTCAGTGTAGACATTTGTCTGACATCATGAACCATTTCTTTGCTAGCTCCACAGGGGCCTTCATCAGAAAATCAGTAAGAGACTCCTCATTCAGCTTTCTCCACCCTAATTTTGATTTTACTCTGAAGATCTCTCCTCAGGTGGCCAAAAAAGCTATTCAATACTTAATATTTAATACAAATGCAGTTCTAAACCACAGGTGGCTGAAAGTCAGAATTTCTGGTTTGCGGGAAATTTCAAATGGGAAATTCCAGGAAGAAAAAAAATCATTTTCACAAATATCAGGGTATGGTGTTTCCAGAATGAAAAATGCTCCCTGGAACCTCGGCAGATGCTAAGTGAAGTAATATGATTCTCGTATGCAGTGTTGTTATAGCCGTGTGGGTCCCAGGATATTAGAGAGACAAGGACCTGAGGAAGAGCTCTGTGTAGCTTGAAAGCTTGTCTCTCTCACGAACAGAAGCTGGTCCAGTAAAAGATATTACCTCACCCACATTGTGTCTCTAACATGGTTCTTGTCAGTTTCACTTCTGCCCAACAGGGAATAGAGTTAGAGCTGGAGCTCCCAGCTCCACGGCATCTGCATGGCAGGGCTGTCTTGGAGCCGTAGACCTTGGAAGCTCAGGTTCCCCAGCAGCCCTCCAGGAAACCCGGCTGATTTCCGTCAGAACCTACCTTTGATACGCCAAACTTCATCAAAAACAAGATGTTTCCGTGAAACGTTCCAGGTTTGACGAATCAGCATTTTCTGATGAAACTCTGCTTCTCTGGAAAACTCACAGCCAGCTGTACTGGAGAGATGATTGTAAAAGCACAGGTGGTGAAGCCACAGATGTTGAAGCCAAAGAAAGAATAGTTTCCACATTCCCGACTGTCACCTATGACATGTACAAACACCTTTGATGCTCCTGCATAATCTCTCGCCTACCTGCACTCATCTGTTAGCATGGCACTGTGCCCACTCACAGGGCAGTACATCATTTTTCACAATAGCTGATGATGGATTTGAAAGGGCAGCCTGCAGGGATTTATAAAAGAATGTGCTTTAATGCATGTCCATACATGTAGCATCTTTTGAGTTCTGTGTAGTATCATCCTGTCTGCTTAATCTCAGAATCCAAGTTCATTTTGAAAAATAAGTGCTTGCTCTGTCATCCGTATACCACATTGCACCAATATTGATAAGAAATGTTAAACATTTTACAAGGTAAAATGCTCTGAGACTCCCATAGAAATTTTGATCAGGCCCTTGTTGGAAGTTGATCTTACATTTGCCTCACAACTGAAAGACACAGTGTAAACCCGGAAAATGCTACTGGTACCATTTGACTTATTCAGCTCCATGTGACTCATTCCAGCCTTATTGGCCAAACACGATTCTTTTCTTCAGACAACTGCTGACAATAATAACATTGGTAAGCAAGAGGAGAAATGGCCCATCGAAAGTAAATCAGGAGAAAATGGAAATATTGTTAAACCATGCGAAAATGGTATAAGAAGGAGGAGAATTGGATCCAATAGTTGTGCATCAAGAATAAGCAATTTATGCTTTTAGGACTACCTAAAAATATTTAGCAATTTCAATTTAAAAACTCTAGTTTGGGTTAGGAATTGCTGGGCGTGCTATTGTAGCCCGTCACTAGCTACCGTCACCACCACAAGCTTCAGTTTAAGAAAGAAAATGTTATTTTTGTTTTGCATCTTTTCTAACATAATTTATTATTATTATTTATTTATTATTATGTCGTCTTGGGGCACCAGCTGAGACTGGGGCCCCATTATGCTAGGCACTGTACATAGAAATAAGAAGAGATAGTCCCTGCCCCAAAGATCTTACAATCCATAGAGAGCAGACAGACGGGAAACTGAGGCATAGAGAATAAGTGACCTTCCAAGGGTCATAGAGCTAGGAATTGAACTCCTCTTCCTTGCCTCCTTGTTTAATGCCTTAGCCACAAGGCCACCCTTCTTCATGATACTGTTTTTTTTTTCCCCATGTTTATGGTTCCATACAGGGTCGGCTCCAGTTACCAGCCGACCAAGCATGTGCTTGGGGCGGCACCTGGTAAGGGGCGGCCAATCTTGGGATGGCAGGGGCGCGCTCAGGGTTTTTTTGGGGGGGGATTCGGTAGGGTGGCGCTGGGGGTGAGGTGGGTTGTTTTCATTTCGGTGGCTGGGCGCGCGGGGGGCGCTGGGGGGGTGGGATTTGGCAGTGGCACTCTGCGGGGGGGTGGCGGCGTGGCGGGGCGGTGAAGGTGTTTGGCGGCTCGGCGGGAGGTGTGTGTGGCGGCGAGGGGGTTCGGCAGTGCGGCGCTCAGCGGGGGGTTCAGGAGCGTGGCACTCCATGGGGGGAGGGGTGTTCGGCGGTGCTCGGTGGGGGCGTTCGGCAGCATGGCGTTCGGCGGTGCTCCTTGGGGAGGGGTATTTGGCTGCGTGGAGGACTGGGAGGTTTGGCGTCGCGGCGCTCCGCGGGGGGGTGGGAGGGTTCGGCGGGGGGGTTCAGCGGCGCGGCGCTCTGCAGGGGGGGGTGGCGTAGCGGTGCTGAGGGTGTGTGTTATGGCAGCGCTATGGAGGGTGGCACTCTTTTTTTTGCTTGGGGCGGCAAAAAAGTTAGAGCCATATTGGGCTTCTCCAGCCGCGTATGGAAAATATACTGAATAAACTTGCAATTCAGGCTATTCAGTCAACACTACAAGCTAGGGGAGTGATTCCCAGGTTGCGTAGACATACTCATGCTAGCTCTCATCTGAGCTCACAGTAGGGTAGCTGTGGTAGCACAGGCAGCGAGGTCATGGGCTAGTCACCCCGAGTACAAAACTGCCTGAACCCTGGCAAAATACTTGTCAAGGCTACGCTGCTTTTTTAGCATGCTAGCTCCAATGAGAGTTAGCATGAGTATGTCTACTGAAGCTGGGAATCTTACCCCTAGTTTGCAGTGTAGATGTAGCCTAGGATTGGTTTACAAGTTGTAAATATAGTAATTTGTTAGCAAATGGTATGCACATGAGTGCAAACCAAGATTTTAAAATCAGTTTACACCGAATACATGCATGCTGTGTAATCTGTCAATGTGGTAGTTAACACAATTGTGTGAAAATCTGCTGCCATTAAGCCTAGTGTCAACATTTGAGGGCTTGAGGAAAGACTTCTATTGACTTCAATAGGCTTTGGATAAGATCCTGAGGAGAGTCATACTGTGGTTGGCCCCATGTTGGTGTGACAAGTCCCTCTCACACTGTGTCCCTGTATGGGGACAATCAAAAGTGCAGGCACTGAGTTCCACCCCTTTCCTCCCCACCCAGCAGAAGGAAATGTACACTGAAGTGCTCATAAAAATGGAGAAGCTGTGTGCTTCCCCAGAGTGCCGGTGTAACTCTAGATGAGTCAGACAGGACTCCTCTAGGGTTTGCCATACCCATAAAGCCGCCAACCATACCATAGATGGTGGATTAGGCTTAAAATCTGGCCCTGATATGTGATTTTTAAATTGTGGGCTGCAAACATTTTACACATCCAAGAAATTGGATGAAGTTGGAGAAATACATGATAATGACTACTAGGTCATGCACAAATGTCACACACATCATGTTTCAATGTGTGAACAAGGACTCTGGCTTTCAGGTAGGATTAAAAATACTGTGGTGGTTCCATGAGGGGAGGAGGGGTCTCTAAAAATTTATTTAAAATATTGTTAGGGGTGCCTTATGGAATTCCATTTACTTGGCCAGCATGCACACTATTCATAAAAGGATGCACATGAGTAGAGTTAATACTCATTAAGCTAGCTCAGCAGTGGAAAGATTATTCCAATGAAAAGGAATGAAAGCAAATACAATACTAAGCGCAACTTTGAAAGGACTATCAAGGGGATGAGAACCTCACATTTATCTGTTTTTAAAGTATCTCTTATATAATTGTCTTGATTTTTTTTTTAAAAAAGCCTATCAACGCCCTCAAAATAGCTGTAGTATAGAGAACTTTGCCAGCTTTTTGCTGTGTAGACACAACTCCCTCACATAGATTCATCTTCCTCATCTTCTCAGTTATGTGACCTGCTCACCACACATCTAAGATTCATTGTGATAATGGATGCAAACAAACAGATTACGTATCCTTCCATTCTGCCTGCCTTCTGGACTTGTAAGATAAGAATAGTGGATGCAGGGTCCAATGTACCCTGCCTGTTCACAAGAAAGAACAAAATGCAAACAAGTGGCATGCACAAACTTGATAGGTTTAATTTCAGCATCACTGGTGTCCCTTTAAAAAGAATTTCCAGACTTGATCTGCATGATTATAATCCACTCTTTTTATTAACCTAAAGATGATGTCATCTCTCCGTATGGCAGCCTGAAATGCCAAATCCAGCCACAAATTACAGGCTAGCTAATTTGAGAATTACCATCCAATAGCCAAATATTACTGATGTGTCAAGCAAATGTCTGGCAAGCCTTCATGAGTGCCTTCTAGGCTTCCCAGGCTAGATGAGGATTTATAGATTCATGGATTCCAAGGCCAGAAGGGACAATTATGATCATCTAGTCTGGCTTCTTGTAGAACACAGGCCATAGAATAGTTCCTAGAGCAGATCTTTTAGAAAAACATCCCATCTTGATTTAAAAATTGTCAGTGGTGGAGAATCTACCACAGCCCTTGGTAAATTGTTCCAATAGTTAATTACTCTCACTATTTTTTTCCAGTCTTATGCCTTATTGCCAGTCTGAATTTGTCTAGCTTCAACTTCTGGCTATTGGATCATGTTATATCTTTGTCCCCTAGACTGAAGAGCCTGTTATCAAATATTTGTTCTCCTATAGATACATATAAACCATAATCAAGTGACCCCTTTGCCATCTCTTGGTTAAGCTAAATAGATTGAACTTTTTGAGTCTATCACTATAAAACATGTTTTCTAATCCTTTAATCACTCTTGTGGCTCTTCTCTGAATGCCTCTCCAATTTATCAACATCCTTCTTGAGTTGTGGGCACCAAAACTAGATACCATATTCCAGCAGTGGTCATATTGGTCCCAAATACAGAGGTAAAATAACCTTTATACTCCTATTCAAGATTCCCCTGTTTATGCATCCCAGGATTGCTTTAGCTCTTTTGGCCATGGCATCATATTGGGAGCTCATGTTCAGCTGATTATCCACTGTGATCGCAAACTCTTTTTTCAAAGTCACTACTTCACCGGATAGAGTCCCCCAGCATATGAGTGTGTTCTACATTCTTTGTTCCTAGATGTGTACGTTTGCATTTAGCCATATTAAAATGCATATTATTTGCTTTTGGTCAGTCTGCCAAGTGATCCAGTAGCTCTGAATCAGTGAGTTGTCCTCTTCATTATTTACCACTCCCCTAACTTTTGTGTCATTTGCAAACTTTATCAGTGATGATTTTATGTTTTATTCCAAGTCATCGATAAAAATGTTATCTAGTATAGGGCCAAAAAATAATCCCTGAAAGCACAACTTCTTGATGATGATTCCCCATTTAAAATTACATTTTGAGGCTGACACGTTAACCAGTTTTTAATCCATTGGATGTTTGCTATGTTAGTTCTATACCGTTCTAGTTTTTTAATCAAAATATCTTGTGGTACCAAGTCAAACACCTTACAGAAGTCTAAGTATATTATATCAATACAATTACCTTTATCAACCAAACTTGTGATCTCATCAGAAAAGATATCAAGTTAGTTTGACAGGATCTATTTTTTAGAAGCATGTTGATTTTCATAAATTACATTGCCCTCCTTTAATTCTTTATTAATCAAGTCCCGTATTAGCCACTCCATTATCTAGCCCAGTTCCATGTCAGGCTGACAGACCTATAATTACCCAGGTCATCCCATTTACTCTTTTTAAAAATTGTCACAACATTAGTTTTCTTCCAGTTCTTCTGGAACTTCCACAGTGCTCCAAAACTTACTGAAAATCCACATTAGTGGTCAGCGGCAGATTTAGAATTAGTGGAGCCCTGTGTGCAAATTCATTTTCGCGTCCCACTGCCCGCCACCCCTGGGACCCAACCAAGAAAAAGAACATTCTCTCTTACCTCCCTCCCTCCCTTCCTGTTTTTCATTCTTTTATTCTTCATCCTCCTCCTATACTATAAGTAATAGGAAGTAAATGAAAATAAAGTGAGGTACCTTGATTGTTTTTGTAGTCTAACTTTTTTTTCACAGACCACTTGAAAATTGCTGAGGGTCTCAGCGGACCACTTAATGATCTTTCCAAATGTTGTTTGTACCATTAGCTAACTATTGTAAAGTGATTTGGATAAGAGAGCTTTATAAAAAAAAACCTTAATAATCTTTCTTCAGTCCACCTGAATAGAGTTCTTGGATCACAGTTTGAGAACTTCTGGTCTAGATGAAAGCTTGTATTTGCATTACACTAATGTGAAAAATGTGTAAAAATCAAAAGTATAGATGATGCATGAATGGAAAAATAAAAGTTAGCTTCCTCTGAAGAAACTTGTTCAATCTGGAAAAAAATATATTTATTCAGGTAGCTTTTTTTCTACACTTTTTCTTTACAAAATCATCAATTAAGTCATTGTAAGTAATATTTTGTGAAGAGACACTTTCGATTGTCAATGTTGCCGAACTTTCAATACAAAAAAAAAAAAAAACATTCACCAGAAGCATTTGTGACAGGCATTGTTAAAAATATTTTCAGAATGGTTTCTACATTTGGAAAGGTTGCCTGCAAACCATCACATACAAGTCTATACAAATCAATTGGTGATCTTCAAGCACAGACCTCATCATTTTCGATAAAATGAATGAAATGTTTCACTTCATCTTCAGAAAGATTTGTGTATATGTCTTCTCAGTAGAATTCACTTAATTTCTTACTGTAGTGGCTTTTAGCATTTTTGTCCCTACTTCTGTCAAAAAACACGCAAAATCAACAGTTTTCTTTATAGATTCACCTCTACTCTGCAATTGAACTATTGTGTCACAAATAACATTGACGGTCTCAACGATGATCTTTTCTTTCCCTTTTAAATTGATTTCATTGTCTCTAGTTTAATCAAAAAATAACTTCCTGCCCTTTTTACACTTCTCATCAGCTATATCAGAGGAACTTATATTTTCTGTTAATGTTAGTGCCTCTGCTTCCACTGAGCTATACTCATTTCGAACTTCCATGAAAAAACTTTTAACTGAGGCTAACAACTGTGCAGCATTCAATACATTTGTATCAACTTTTTGCAGCTATTTGCTGACGGCATTAATTCTTTGAAGTAAACGGTTCCACAAAAGAGTAAAAACAGCAATATTGTACTTTTCAAACTTTTCTGCTAAGGATTTTACTTCAGTTTTTGCACACGTTTTTTCAGAATTTGATGTGGCTATGTCTAATAAGGTTTTCTTTATACCAGCAAAGCTCATTTTCAAAGCCAAAACAGCATCTGCACGAGCAGACTACCTGGTGTCACAAATTCTTTTGACTGTCAAATGTTTTCCATTTGCCTGCTCTAAGTGTGATTGTAGCGTACTCCACCGTGCGTGGAAACTGAATAAAAGGCATACACGTTTTGAAGAAAGTAAAAAAAAAAAAATGTCTAGCTCCCTCACAAGATTTGGCTACAGCGTTGCAGATTAAATTTAAGGAATGGCTGGAACATGGTATGAATAAAGCACAGGGGCTTGCATTGTTCAGTCTTGCCTGTAGACCTGAATATTTTCCTGCCATATTTGTGGCGTTATCAAAGCTCTGCCCACAAAAATTTTTGATGTCCAAACCTAAATTTTTAATGATTTCCAAAACAGTTGTCTCTAGACATTCAGAACTGTGGGATTTTAGTGGGACAAAACAAAGAAATTGCTCTACAGCTTCACCATTGCCGGTCACATATCTTAAAATGAATGTCAATTGGTCTACATGACTCACATCTGCTGTTGAATCGATTATTATAGAATAGTACTTGGCATCCTTTACTTCATCAGTGAATTGATTTCTGAGCAGCTCTGCCAGTATAGTGATGAATTCATTGTAGGTTTGGTGCCTTAAAAAGTTAGTCTCCCCTGAGCCACAATACTGATAATTTTTCAAATGTTCTTTGAGAAAATCATCAAACTCACTAAGATATTCAAGGCAGGTTAAAAAATTACCTTTTTGATTTGACAATGATGACTCATCATGTCCCCTTAGAGGTAGTCCCAAAGAAGACAGCAGTTTGACTGTGGCAACAACACATCTCAGCACTTTCCTCCAATAAGAACACTCCTTTTCAAACAGAGCCAATAACACAGAATCAATTCTTCCAGATAATTTACACCTTTGAATGAACTTACACATAGCATTAATATGAGCTTTGGAAGTTTCATGATCAGCAATATGTCTTGCAATGTTTCTCCAATTAGAATGTCCGTCAACGAATGTTTGTCTTCTTTTACTATGGTCAGGGAATAATTTGCTAACATAACAACTTTAGTGGTTTCCAAAAAAAGCAACCACATTCTCATTTCTGTCGTCCCATTTTTCTTCATCCTCAGAAAATGGGACTCATGAAGACCTCTAAAGTGCTTTTGTTCGCCAACCTCATACTCTTTTATCAAATTTTCCATATTACCTACATTTTTCGGTTTATTTACTAAGAAATATTCTATCATATCCAATGAAACTGATTTTGGCCATAATACAACGTCTTCAGGGTAGGTTTCTTCCTTTACTTCGACAAAATTACCAATATTTTGTAGTTCCATTGTCACGTCAGAGTCAACTTGTCCAGCTTTTGCAGTCGTCGTGGTATCCCCACAACTTGGCAAGTGATCAGATAATTCAGATGTTTCCTCACCCATACTTTTTGATGAAGGTCCACTATTCAGTACTTCAAACTTTTTAAAATAAGATGACAAACTGTCTTTTTGCTTAGCTTCATCTTCTTGCTTCGCCTTCATTTTTTTGCGTTTTTGACTGCCAGACTCATAGTGTCACTTCATTATTGCTAAAAAACTGACCTTGATTTTAGGCAAATTAAAAATGTCCGAAAGAGCAGGGGCATAGCCATGGATGGACCTAGGCGGGCCGTGGACCACCCTATTTGGTTTAACGCAGTTAATCCAGCATTTGATCAGTCTGTATAAAAACAGGATTTGAATCATTACATACTAGTGAAAAATCATGGGCATTGTTGCAAAGTGCGGGGGAGGGTTGTTTTGTTCAATTGGCTAATTGGTCAAGCAGACAGACTTTGATTGGCAAATGACGATTTCCCTTAGTTGCTGTTATGCTATTGCCGAGACAGCGAAAAAATGGTGAAGCAAAATTCTTTGCTAGACTACTTCAAAACTACGTTTAGAGCGCAGTTCGCAGAATAAGTTCCAGAATGCAGAAAGCCTGGAACACTTTGTGACTTGCAACGCTTATTCAGTTCAGTCATTTTTCAGATTTGTCCTGCATTTTGGGGCAGTGGTGCTGGAACGTTTTTAATATTGGGAGTGCTGAAAGCCAGCCCCCTTTCCCCTGTCCTCAGAGCTGGGGTTGTGTCTCGGAGAGGAGGGAACCCAGAGAGTGGTAAGGGGGCCGAGGCTAGAGCCACAGCCGGGGGTGGGTGCAGGGCCGGGAATGGAGCCCTGGGCATGAGGTGGCAGCCTGGAGTAGAGCCCTGGGTGTGGGGTGGCAGCTGGGATGTGGGCGTGGGCCATGGGGCAGCAGCTGGGAGCCTGGGCACGGGGCAGCAGTGGAGCCCTTAGAGCCCTGGGCATGGGGTGGCAGACGGGATCCCGGGCATGGGGTGGCAGCAGAGCCTGCATAAAACATGGGGGTGCTTCAGCACCACCCATACTCCTAGTTCCCGCACCTATGTTTTGGGGTCCCCTGTCATTGGGGGCCCCCTGCCACCGCACAGTTCGTTTCATGGTAATTCCGCTCCTGTTAGTGGTCCAGTGATTCCTCAGCCAGCACTTTTAAAACTCTGGAATGCAAGTTATCTGGACCTGCTGATTTGAAAATGACTACCTTGAGTAGCTTCTGTTTAACAACCCCCACCATATAATGAGAGTGTATCATCTGTTTTTTTTCCCAGATACAGAACAGAAATATTTATTGAACACTTCTGCTTTTCTGCATTATTATTGATAATTCTACCATTTCCATCTAGTAATGAACCAGTATAATTGTCAGGATTCTTTTTGTTACTAATATACTTTAAAAACTCCTTCTTATTGTCCTTAACTCTGTTGGCCATAGTATTCTCCTTGTGTCCATTGGCTTCCCAATCCAATTTTCTGCAGTACCTAACTTCTGATTTATATTCATTACTATCAACTTCCCCTTTCTTTCATTTGTGTCATATATAAACTTTTATAGCTGCCTTCACTTCCCCTCTAAACCAGGTCAATGATTTAATCAGTACGGTCTAATTTCTTGATTGTGGCTTTTTGGGCATTTCATAAGGTGTTCTTAAATGATTCTCAATTATCATTCACATTTTTCTGATTAAATTCTTCCTCCTAATTGATTTGGCTCATAATTGTTTTCACTTTTGTGAAATTGGTCCTATTAAAACACCAAATACATATATTACTGGTCTGGACTTTATTCTGCTTACACGTTATAAATGTGATCAAGTCATGATCATGCATACCTAATTAATTTTTAGTTCTGTGATCAGTTCCTCTTTATCTTTTAGGACAAGGTCTAATAAAGAATTCCCCTATGTTGGCTGCAATGCTTTTGAGTTAGAAAATTCTCATCTATAATGTTTAGAAATTCCAAGTATGTGTTAGTACTGGCAGCAAGAGACAGCCAGTATATGTCACTCAGATTGAAGTCCCCCATATTCATTCAGCTTTTCCCCCCTACATATTATAGAGAGGTGTGTAAAGGGGTGGTCATCTTGTTCCCTTGTATGATTTAGTGGTTTGTAGCAAACAGCAACTAATACCCAAACATGTGCTTTATCTGTTAGGACATTGATCCATAAACATTCAAGATCATTTTCATCAGAGATATCAGTGACTCAGAAACAGGTAATGCCATTTTTTACATTTTTACTCCCCCCTCCACTTTTGCTCATTCAGTCCTTCCTATTTATAACCATTGATTTTAATGTTCCACTCATGTGAATCATCTCACCAGGTTTCAGTAATATCAACGAGATCAAATGTATGCTCATAACTGAGCATTCCTCTTGTGTGTTACTGAGGCGCCTTGCTTTGGTATATAGGCAATTCAATAATTTTTTCTCTTCATGGTCTTTGGTTCCTGGATTAGTTTTAGTCTCAACATCTCAATTTTGTGCTCAATTTCCTCTTTTTCTGCATACATTCTACCTCTTGATCTATCTCTCCCTTAACGATCCTGTAATTCAAAAGTAACTCCTCCAAATCAGCCTTTCTGACTGTTTTGACTGAGGAAATTTGTGGATTCATCTCAGATTCCTTCAGTTAAGAGCTCTCCAGACTTTTCTGTTTAAATCAAATAATAATTGTTACTTTTTTTGCAGCTAGAAAACTAAAATGTCTGAACTTTGATATTTCCATCTTCCCATGTGAATAAACCACAGTCACTGTGGGAGTTTGGACTAAAATGTGGACAGTCCTTTACTACTTATTTTTTATTTGTACCATCATAGCACCTAAGAGCTCCAGGTTCTGTTACCTCCTCCAAATGAATTGCTACTCCTCTTAAAGTTTGCAAGTACAGTATCAGCTCATTGCTGACAAATGGATGATTGCTGGGCAGTATTACCAGTTCCAAAACCTCCGAAATTATTAATAAGAGCCACCACCCTCCCCGAATCATGAGTTTGGGTTAAAATTCCTGTTTTATAAAAATAAATTTTGGTTTCTTTTTATTTACTTTATTTTTTGAAGGGCTCACATTTTCTAACTTTTCTCTGCACCCAGGAGGGCTAGAAACTTATTTTTAAATGAAAGCTGTAATTCCCATGAAAGGGCATGCTGTCGGGAACTGGGCCTTTAAGAAAAACACCAAATATTATAAAAGTCACATAAAAGTATGAGGTGGTAACAATGAATCAGAGAACAACATGGATGAGATTCTCACTCCTACGGGCTGCATAAAGGAGCTTTAACCCCAGATCCGGCTGATGGAGAATTCTCCAGCATGGGAACTGAGAGACAGCTGCAGGCTTTTCTTTGGAAGACCCTGCAAGCTCTGGCTCAAGGGACATGTCAGGTCTGGGAGGAGAGTCCTTGTACAAGCCTACACAAGCTGCTAGGATTTTTGAGTTCTGTGGAGCAGGAGGAGGGTGGTGCAATAAATTAAAATAGCTTCTCAGAGCTACCAAATTTACCTGGGGGAAGGGGGACACTCTGGCCTCCACAGCAGCTCAGAATCTGGGAGGGATTAAGATGGTTTAAAGCCACTTTAACCCCTCTCCCCCCTAGGTTTAGGGTGACCAGATGTCCTGATTTTATAGCGACAGTCCTGATTTTGGGGTCTTTTTCTTATATAGGCTCCTACTACCCCCCTCCCACCCCCGTCCCGATTTTTCACATTTGCTGTCTGGTCACCCTACCTAAGTTGAGAATTCTGTGCTGCACCTCTGAGAGGAGCAGCACAAGATCTCACTCCATGTGCTGCCAAGACAGCATAAATAACAAAGAGCATATTAAAACCTCATAAATAATCTGTTTACTTGGTACTAGAGGGGGTACTAAAGTAGACAAAGGCCTTATTATCCAAGGTGTTGAACAGCCCAACCTCTCATTGACTTTGACTGAAGTTGTGGGCATTTCAGCACCTTTGAAAATTAGGCCCTAAAAAAACACTAATTTGGGGGGCCTGACTGTCTGCTCCCTTATTTTGATTACTCCTCTGACTTCATTGGTGTTATTCCTGATTTACACTGGTGCAAGAGGCAAATTAGACCTTTTGTTTTGAAAATAAACATTGAAATGTCTGTATTATCATTTGAAATAGACCAAGTTGTGAGATGAGTATATTCGTCTGCAACTCTCTTTATTCAGGACTAACATTCTTGTCCTCAGAGTTTTAAAAGTTAAAATGTAACTTAAATGATATCATTCATCCTGCATTTGCTACATCAATTGTTTTCTGCCTCTTTCCCCTTGTTACTCTGATTTTGCAGCTGCAATATTGCTGAAATGTTGACCCGACAGTCAGCTGTACTATTGGGCATTTGTGTGTGTGTATTTACATTTTTAGTATTGTTGAAAAGTGCTGTCCTGTACGCATAGAAAGGACACAGCAGAGGTAGTGGCAATACAGGCTTCACCATACAGCCTGCCCATGTGCCGCAACTGAAGTAGATGGAGTAACAACAGCGATGAAGGGGACAGCTCGGTTCCCAGATCCATGTTCTCTCCTCTGAGACTGTCAGTAAGGGTGAAAAATTTGATGGTTCATGTGCTGGGGGCATATTTCCACTAGGAGTAAGATATAGTGTGAAGAGAGAGTATTCAGATTAGATTCAGACTAATGTTCAGAATTTGGATTTTGGGTTCAAAACTGAACCAAGAATACTTTATTATTGTATTACTATTCATCACAGTTAAAAACACGCAATTAAATTCTTCTCTTTAAAGCATGTACGTAGTTCCTGATGACCTATGAAGCCCTATAAGCCCTTTCTGCATTAGTGTGTCACAACTGAGTTAGATCCATTCTGTGCTGACTGGGCATACTGTGAGAACATCCTGTTAGAAAGAACTGTATTTAAACAGGGTTCTTACTAACCTAGTTAAGAGCCCTAGCTTACCCAAGGAGTAATTCAGTTTTCACATTCCTAAATTGCCTGAAAATATCAACTTAAACATATTTTAAAAACATTTTCACTCTTCCTCTTCCAGACTTGTCTTTGACAGATAGCAATTCCTCCAAATCAACAGATAAGGAACAATCATAGAAGAGCAAATTTGGTGGAAAGTCAATCTTATTAGTGTTGATACTGCCCTATATGGTGCTGCTTCAGCTTTATCTAGAATTTCCATTGCTTTCTGGGAGGTTAGTGACAAAGACTAACAAGCTTACTCCTGGTAGGTAGTGGAGAGCTGCAGCTGGGGAAGGATGATCGTATGCTGTGAGAAGAATGAATTGAATGTAATCTGGGCAGTGACAAGCTTGAAGGGCTCAGCAGCTTGTAAGCAGAGTGGACACTCGCTGACCCTGCTCTCTTTGCCTCATTTCACCTGATAAATGAGCACTGTGCACTGGGAGTTAGGTTCTCCCCCTGTGACTGTGCAAATCACTTCAGTGAATGCATAATTGAGCAAGTGGAGAGGATTTGGTCAGAGACCTTTCACATGGTTGCAGCTGCAGAAAGAATGGTGTGTCAGACGGAGACCAACATAGTCAATCTGTCATACAGGCTGAAATGTTGGGATTAAGAAGGAAAAGAGACCTATACATTAAAGATAAAGGGCCAAATCATCAGCTGAAGTCAATGGCGCTATGATGATTTACATCAGGTGAGGATCTTGCTCTTAAGGAACGGATTTTACCATTCCTGGATAATTTGGAGCATATCTGCTAAGAGCGCAGCTGGTTCTTGTCTACAGATTTCTTTTGGAGAAGGTTTGTGACTATGGATTAGCCTACAAATCCATGGCTCACATGTCCTGTGAAAGTTTAAGTAGAGCTGTTTCAGCAAAGCATTCAGTGGGGACATAGTCTCACACTCTCTAGCCTGGTGACTAGGGTACTGGCTTTGGAGACCCAAGTTCAGGTTTCTGCTCTGCCTGATTCAGAGGGATCTATGATGAAAATCCTTTCCTCTGAATTAGGAGGAGCAGGGACTAGAACCTGAGACTCTCATATCTCAGGTCAGTGCTCCACCCTCCAGGACACGTTCACTTCCTGAACCGAAGAGCTCAGGTTTTGATCCAAAAAAGGATATTTTTGATAAAATTCTGAATTTTCAAAAACATTCAAAAGATTTTGTCTTCACTCCAATGTGGAACAAAAACAAATTTTGAATGTTGAAAGTTGCCATGAAACTGAATTGCTGTCCTCTGGTCAGCTCTCATTTTAAGCACCTTCAATGCCTACAGAAGTCAATGGGAGTTGAAGGTGCTGAGCACTTCACAATGGGCCTACAATGAGATAGGAGATAATCCGTATAGAACTGTTGATCATGGCCATTCTTCATCCTGGTCAGTCATTCAAATTTAACCCCTATACATGCCACAAGCTTCTGAAAGATTAATCCCTGAAGAACTGGGCTCCAGAACAAAGCTTTACATTAATGATTGTCCTTTTGAATAAAATGTTGTTTCACAGTATGAAAACATGTGACTCTTGCATCTTAAAAGGAGATGTACGAATTTTCACAAAACTTAAATTTTAAGTAATTCAGTGCTAGAGCAGTAATAAATATGTACTGTTACGGCTGATGAAATGCACCTGGATTTGTCCCAGCAGGACAAAATGAACTGTCATAATGTCAGGATTATTATGACATATTATTTTAAATTCCAGTACCACCCCAGGGCCCCTTTCAGGACTGGGACCCCATCATGCTTAGTGCTGTACCGACATATAGAAAGACTCAATTCCTAGCCTGATGAGCTGGCAATCTAATTAAGTAACACGTAAGTGTAACAAACAGTGAGGGAAGGCTGAGGCAGAGTTAATATAGTAGTGATCAGATCACACAGTTACATTGGCTAGATGTGCATATATTTACAACTTAATAGTGTGTGTGTATATATATATAGATAATATGATTAAATATATAAATTGTAAATATAAAATGTATTTATATAAAAGTTTATATGTACATTTTATAATGTTAGTATAAATTAAATAGATACATTTAACAGCAAACTCCACTTGCCTTCTACCTTGCTCTTACCAGTTAGCAGTTTTCTGTAGGCATCATGCTAGAAATGAGTCTTAAACAGCGATTGCTAACATTTTGAGGTTTTGTGACTAAAACGTCATCTCACATTGTGTCAAAACATCTTCCCTTTGGGATGCAATGTGATGACACTACATCAAAACAAAATAATCTCGTGCCATGTTAAAATGTTGCAATGTGATGACATTTCATTTCACTTGCTCCAAAAGTTATTTACATCACAAAATCAGACTCTCCTAGAAAGCCAGGGCAGGTGGCAACTCAGTAGGGCGGGTGGGTGGATGATATATAAAAATTGCATGAAACAGAAGAAAGATACCATAGCACAGTGGTTCTCAACCAGGAGTACATGTACCCTAGGAGTACCCAGAGGTCTTCCAGGAGGTCATCAACTCATCTAGATATTTGCCTAGTTTTACAACAGGCTACATAAAAAGCACTAGCAAAGTCAGTACAAACTAAAATTTCATACAATGACTTGTTTATACTGCTCTATATACTATACACTGAAATGTAAGTACAATATTTATATTCCAATTGATTTATTTTATAATTATAAACTAATTGGGGGGAGGGATAGCTCAGTGGTTTGAGCATTGGCCTACTAAACCCAGGGTTGTGAGTTCAATCCTTGAGAGGGCCACTTGGAGATCTGGGGCAAAATCAGTACTTGGTCCTGCTATGAAGGCAGGGGGCTGGACTCAATGACCTTTCAAGGTCCCTTCCAGTTCTAGGAGATGGGATATCTCCATTAATTTATATTTTATTTTATTTTTTATTTATATGGTAAAAATGAGAAAGTAAGCAATTTTTCAGTAATAGTGTGCTGAGACACTTTTGTATTTTTTGTCTGATTTTGTAAGCAAGTAGTTTTTAAGTGAGATTAAACTTGGGGATAAACAAGAAAAATCGGACTCCTGAAAGGGGTACAGTAGTCTGGAAAGGTTGAGAAACATTGCCATACCAGAATCTCAAGGACCACCACAAAAACGTAATGTCATGGATCTACAGTTCCAGTGCTCTCACACAGCTCTGGAACAGTCCCTGGGAGGACCCCTTCACTGTGACATTCCCTTCAGAGTCACACTCTCTCATTGGGGTAAACCCCTTGGCTTCACTGTTTCCTGGGACCACGCCTTGGAGCCTTCAGCACCCCTGCTTCACGTCGTGAGCTTCCCTCAGTGAGTCCACCTGAATTAGATGCCTGGGAAAGACTTGCACACTCAAAGGGAGCAATGCACCCCAACTTCCCAATTTTGGAGTGACTCAGGCAGCATTGTAAAACTAGAAGGGTTTATTAGATGTCTGGAACACCGCGTAGAAAGTTCTTTAGTTAACATAGAGAACAGAAAGTTACAGCCTGGTCCATCTGGGTCAGTCCCAGAGTCCAGAGCTCTCTCTGACTCCTCTTTAGGCCCAGTCCAGAAGCCTCTCTCTGCCAGCAGCCCCACATTTAACCTCACCTGGCCCCTCCTCAGTCCTTTGTCCTTATTCCCAGGCAAACAATGTCACCTGGCCCTCCTTCTTAGCCCTTTGTTCCCAGCTGGTCAAACCTGGCTGGCTTCCTGCGGAAGAATGGGTCATCCATGGTCATTAGTTGCTAGGTACCAGATGTCTGGGCAATTGGAATGGCCACTGTTTTCTGGGACTCTCTATGGGCATGGGTCCCAGGTCCCAGACAGCCAGGCATCAGTCACACCTGGATCTCTGCAAAGAGTAAACAACCTCCCCGCTCCACTTCTCCCCCCCCCCCACCTAGTTAGCTATGCAGCACATAGTGGAAACTGAGGCATGCACAGTATTCATACAAAATATGAAAAATTCCCACTTTGTCACATTTTAAAAAACAATATTCATACTGTAGTTATACTTGTAGAACTCTAGGTTAGTGGTAAGACGGCCCATAATTCTTTGATCCCATGGCAAACTTAAAAACAAATTATTTTACTCATAAGCCTGGCTATTTTCCCTTCATGACTTCAGTGTAGTACTGGTTAAAAAAAATTCATTGCAAGTTTTTAAAATGCAAAATGGCTTTTTGAAGGGAAATAAAATTCATGGAAATTGTTTGTTTCTTTTAATATTTTCCATTTTACTATATATATAATAATAATAACATACATATTTATATCTACATAAAACCCCAAACCAAAAAATGTTGGTTTTCCAGAAATACAGTAAGTTGCAACTGATTTCATGTATTAAAATATTTCCTAAGTTCTCCTCTTGGTTACATCAGTGTAAAACTGGACTGGATCCAGTGGTGTTAATTGAGATATTCTAAATAAAATA
The DNA here is from genome assembly GCF_027887155.1 of Malaclemys terrapin pileata. Taxonomy (NCBI): domain Eukaryota; kingdom Metazoa; phylum Chordata; order Testudines; family Emydidae; genus Malaclemys; species Malaclemys terrapin. Next base: position 113,286,147 of record NC_071507.1, on the reverse strand, counting down.
CCTATGTAATTAAGAGCAGAATTTGGCCGTATGTTTATAGGTGAAGAAAACTGAAATATTTCTAGGGCAGTGGGGGGTGGGGGGAGGTGAAGGGTGGGAAAGAGCACAAATCCCAAAACAAATCACTCTGTCCTGTGGTTGCCAGCTCCAGGAAACTACTCTAAGGCCTGGTCTACACTACGACTTTAATTCGGATTTAGCAGCGTTAATTCGAATTAACCCTGCACCCGTCCACACAACGACGCAATTTAATTCGAAATAAAGGGCTCATTAAATTGATTTCTGTACTCCACCCCGACGAGCGGAGTAGCGCCAAAATCGATTTTAGTATTTCGAATTAGGGTTAGTGTGGCCGCAATGCGATGGTATTGGCCTCCGGGAGCTATCCCACAGTGCACCATTGTGACCACTCTGGACAGCAATCTGAACTCGGATGCACTGGCCAGGTAGGCAGGAAAAGCCCCGGGAACATTTGAATTTCATTTCCTGTTTGCCTAGCGTGGAGAGCACAGGTGACCACAGATAGCTCATCAGCACAGGTAGCCATGCAGGCCGATAATCGAAAAAGAGCACCAGCATGGAGCGTAGGGGAGGTACTGGATCTGATCGCTATATGGGGAGAGGATTCAGTGCTAGCAGAACTTCGTTCTAAAAGACGAAATGCAAAAACTTTTGAAAAAATCTCCAAGGGCATGATGGAGAGAGGCCACAATAGGGACTCAGATCAGTGCCGCGTGAAAGTCAAGGAGCTCAGACAAGCCTATCAAAAAACAAAGGAGGCAAACGGTCACTCCGGGTCAGAGCCGCGGACATGCCGCTTCTACGCCGAGCTGCATGCAATTCTAGGGGGGCTGCCACCACTACCCCACCTGTGACCGTGGATTCCGGGTCGGGGATAGTCTCATCAGCTACACCTGAGGATTCTGCGGACGGGGAAGAGGAGGAGGAGGAGGACGAGCTTGCAGAGAGCGCCCAGCACTCCATTCTCCCAAACAGCCAGGATCTTTTTCTCAGCCTGACTGAAGTACCCTCCCAACCCTCCCAAGCCAGTATCCAAGACCATGACCCCCATGGAAGGGACCTCAGGTGAGTTTACCTTTTAAAATATAAAACTTGTTTTAAAAGCAAGCATTTTTAATGATTACTTTGCCCTGAGGACTTGGGATGCATTCGCGGCCAGTACAGCTACTGGAAAAGTCTGTTAACGTGTCTGGGGATGGAGCGGAAATCCTCCAGGGACATCTCCATGAAGATCTCCTGGAGGTACTCCAAAAGCCTTGCCACAAGGTTTCTGGGCAGTGCAGCCTTATTCTGTCCTCCATGGTAAGACACTTGACCACGCCATGCCTGCAGCAAGTAATCTGGTATCATTGCCTGACAAAGCCTGGCAGCGTATGCAGGGCCGGCTTTAGCAAGAGCGGGGCCCGATTCCTGGGGGCGGGGCTTGCTGCAAGCCCCGCCCCCAGGAATCGAGCCGCGCTCCGGCCGGGCTTGCCGGGATTGGGTCCGACCTAGAGCCGCACCGCGGGGGCCGCGCCGGCTGGGGGAGACCCGAGCCAAGCCGCGCCGCGCCGGGCGGGGGAGGAGGGAGACCCGAGCCGAGTCGCGCTGGGGGGGAGGGGGAGAGCTGCGCCGGGGGGGGGGGGGAAGACCCGTGCCGCGCCGGGGACGGACGGACGGACGGGGGGAGACCCGAGCCGCGCCGTGCCGTGCCGTGCCGGGGGGGAGGAGACGGGGGGAGACCCGAGCCGTGCCGCACCGGGGGGAGGACGGGGGGAGACCCACGCCGCGCCAGGGGGGGGACGGGGGGAGACCCGAGCCGCGCCGCAGGGACGGGACCCAGGCCGTGCCGCGGGGGCCGCGCCGGGGGGGGACGACCCGAGGTGCGCCACGGGAGCCGCACCGCGGGGAACCGGGCCGGAGCCGACCCGAGCCGCGCCGCGGGGGCTGAGCCGGAGCCAAGCCGGGCCAGAGCCGCTGGGGCCTGCGGGAACGGGCTGCGCCTCCCCAGAGCCCTTCTCGCGCCCCCACCACCCCAGCTTACCTTGTGCTGCCGGCCTGCCCCTCCTTCGTCTCAGACTTCCCGCGAATCTCTGATTCACGGGAAGCAGGGGAGGGGGCGGAGCGTTCAGGGGAGGGGAGGAGGGGAAAGTGAGCTGGGGGCGGGGTAGACAGCTGCAGCGCGGGGCCCAATTCAGCCGAATCGGCTGAATCGGCCTAAAGCCGGCCCTGAGCGTATGGTCCCGGTGTTTGCTGGCATTCAAGCAACATCCGTTCTTTATCTTGCTGTGTGATCCTCAGGAGAGTGATATCACTCATGGTAACCTGGTTGAAATATGGGAGCTTAATTAAGGGAACAGAGGTGGCTGTTCCTACTGGGCTGTTTGCCTGTGGCTGAAAAGAAATCCTTCCCTGCAGTTAGCCAAGCGCAGGGGGGGGGCGTAATTGGCCCTGAGCTTTTCGCGTTTGGCTAGCAGGGATCTTCCCTGATACCAGCCACGCGGTGGGGGGAGGGGTACAGCGATCATCCCAGAGAATTCATGGCCGGAAGGGGGAGCGGGGGGGGGTTAGTTTGGTTTCTGCAGGGATCTTCCCTGATACCTGCCACGCGGTGGGGGGAGGGATAAAGTGATCATCCCAGAAAATTGGATGGGGGGGGTTAGTTTGTTTTCTGCTGCTGAAGGTTAACAGGAAAACCGCAGCAGTCAGCAGGCTTTGCTTGGTATGTGGGAAAGGAGGGCGCAGAAGCTGAAAGACAATGGCTTACCATGGCTGCATGCAAGCTGAATTCTATTGCCCGGACCTGCGTCTATGATCTCTAACACCAAAGCCACAGGCACTCAATATTAAGATGGAAATTGCGACCTTGTACTGAAATCACATGTGCTATGTAATGTGAATAGTGTTTTTCACCAAGAAAGAGTATAAGCATTGTTCTGTAAAATGTATCATTTTAAAAACTTCTCTCCTTTTTCTCAACCCTCCCTCCAGCAGCTGCAAATTTATCAAGTCTCCCTCCTCCGTCACGAAGGCTATCTCAGATAAGGCGGCGTAGAAAGAGGACAAGAGACGACATGTTCACTGAAATAATGGAATGCACCCGAAATCAAAGAGCTCATTTGAATGAGTGGAAGGACACTGTAACTAAATTTAGGAAAGATGCCAGTGAACGCGAGGTTCTGAGGGACGCTCGAGATGAGAGGTGGCAGGCTGCAACGCTGGGGCTGCTGCGTGAGCAAACAGACATGCTCCGGCATCTGGTGGAGCTTCAGGAATGGCAGCAGGATGACAGAGTGCCGCTACAGCCCCTGTATAACCTCCCTCCCCCCTCACCATGTTTCATATCCTCCTCACCCAGACGTGTAAGAACGCGGGGGGGTAGGCTACGTGCACCTTCCCACTCCACCCCAGTGGACAGCCCAACCAAAAGGCTGTCATTACATTGAATTTGTTCAGTGGCCTTTTACTTCCCTCCTATCCTCCTCCCAAACCTCACCCAGATTACCTTGTTGGTTCTCTCCCTATGTTTATAATCAGTTAATAAAGAATACATGATTTTTAAATGATATTGACTTTATTTCCTTTGAAAGAAAGCTGGGGGAACGGGGCGGGTGGGTTCCTTACAGAGAATGAATGAGTCAATAAAGGGTGCGGGTTTTCATGAAGGAGAAACAAACAGAAATTTCACACTGTAGCCTGGCCAGTCATGAAACTGGTTTTCAAAGCCTCTCTGATGCACAGCGCTTCCTGGTGTGCTCTTCTAATCGCCCTGGTGTCTGGCTGTGCGTACTCAGCAGCCAGGCGATTTGCCTCAGCCTCCCACCCTGCCATAAAGGTCTCCCCCTTACTTTCACATAGATTGTGGAGCACACAGCAAGCAGAAATAACAATGGGGAGATTTCTTTGGCTGAGGTCAGAGCGAGTCAATAGCGATCTCCAGCGACCTTTTAAACGGCCAAATGCACATTCTACCACCATTCTGCACTTGCTCAGCCTGTAGTTAAACAGCTCCTGACTCCTGTCCAGGCTGCCTGTGTATGTCTTCATGAGCCATGGCATTAAGGGGTAGGCTGGGTCCCCAAGAATAACTATTGGCATTTCAACATCCCCAACGGTTATTTTCTGGTCCGGGAAGTAAGTTCCTTGCTGCAGCCCTTTAAACAGAGTAGTGTTCCTGAAGACGCGAGCATCATGAACCCTTCCCGGCCAGCCCGCGTTGATGTTGGTGAAACGTCCCTTGTGATCCACAAGTGCTTGCAGCACCATTGAAAAGTACCCCTTGTGGTTTATGTACTGGGTACCCTGGTGCTCCGGTGCCAAGATAGGGATGTGGGTTCCATCTATCGCCCCACCACAGTTAGGGAATCCCATTGCAGCAAAGCCATCCACTATGACCTGCACATCTCCCAGAGTCACTAGCTTTCGTAGCAGCACCTCAGTGATTGCTTTGGCTACTTGCATCACAGCAGCCCCCACAGTAGATTTGCCCACTCCAAATTGATTCCCGACTGACCGGTAGCTGTCTGGCATTGCAAGCTTCCACAGGGCTATCGCCACTCGCTTCTCAACTGTGAGGGCTGCTCTCATCTTCGTATTCTGGCGCTTCAGGGCAGGGGAAAGCAAGTCACAAAGTTCCAAGAAAGTGCCCTTACGCATGCGAAAGTTTCGCAGCCACTGGGAATCGTCCCACACCTGCAACACTATGCGGTCCCACCAGTCTGTGCTTGTTTCCCGGGCCCAGAATCGGCGTTCCACGGCTATAACCTGCCCCATTAAGAGCATGATCTCCAAAGCACCGGGTACCGTGGTTCGATAGAATTCCATGTCCATATCCTCATCACTCTCCTCGCCGCGCTGCCGTAGCCTGCTCCTCGCCGCCTGGTTTTCCAGGTTCTTGTTCAGCATAAACTGCACGATAAGGCGCGAGGTATTTACAATGTTCATGACTGCTGTCTTGAGCTGAGCGGGCTCCATGCTTGCCATGGTATGGCGTCTGCACTGTTCACCCAGGAAAAAGACGCGAAACGCCGTTGTTTGCCGTTGCTTCCTGGAGAGAGGGGAGGATATACCCAGAACCACCAGCGACCATGTTTTTAGCCCCATCAGGCATTGCGATCTCAACCCAAAATTCCAATGGGCGGAGGAGACTGCGGGTACTATGGGATAGCTATGGGAAAGCTACCCACAGTGCAACGCTCCGGAAATCGACACTAGCCCTGGTACATGGACGCACACCGCCGAATTAATGTGCTTAGTGTGGTTGCATACAATCGAATTTATACAACCTGTTTTCCAAATTCGAATTATATCAATTCGGATTAATCCCGTAGTGTAGACATACCCAAAGGGTTTAACTCCCTCTTATAACACCTCCACCACCACAGCTCGCTCTGTTAGATGATGATGCTCTAGGCACGGAGGCATTCTCACTCCTGTACAGTTTTTGGAACTTTGATTTAGCAAGCAGCTGAGAAGATACCTTGTAGATGTGTCTCTGGATGGAGGAGAGATTTCTGTAATGAGCAGTGGCTGGAAGTTTAGATTTTGCTCTTGGGTTCCTGAAATACAAGACTGGAAATGAAGACAGTTGGTGAATATGAAGTTTGAAGGCAAGTCTTGATCTGTAATGTTCCCTGATGTAGGACGAGTGTGCAGCCTAGCCTAATCATGGGTAATCGTTAAGCTACGGCAAACTGCTTATGCAAAATCATAAGCACAGGAAAAGGAGCGTACCCCCTCCCTCAATGAAAGCTTATTTCATAAGTTTTGTTGTGCTGTGTTTCATGGCTGATTTCATTATACCCATAGGAGTTGCCATTGGGAAAATGTCCAAAACCAAATGTAATCCTTCTGCCAGGTGTTGACAGCAGCATAAAGGGCTACATTCAGTTTTCTAGGGGTTCCCTTGAAATCTTAACTATCACTGTCTCAAGGCCCAGAAACTATATCTACTACCCTGGGCACCCCAGTGCACAATATTTCCCCCTTAACAAGCCCTGAGTCCAGGGGTTTGAACCAAAGAGACCTTTATCAGGTGACGAAAAAGAGGGAGAGACAACAGAATAACTTGGGAAAACCAGCAAATAATAAATCAACAAATTTTATAATGTAAGACTCCCAGCCCCAGGGGGGCCTTAACCATAGTCCTAACCTCAGTCCTCCCGGTAATTGTGTGTGGCTGGTGCATTCTAGCCACGTCTCAGCTTTCCAGTCCCAGTTAGATGTCCTGGGCTGGAGAAGTCTAAGAATGCTGGCAGGTCATTGTGACATTGGCTATTTGTGGGCTTTATCTCCTCACTCAGCAAGGAGGGAGAAGCTGAACAGTAAAACCTTTAGGTCCACAGTTTCAGCTAAGTTTTAACTAGGCCTCTATTTCTGAGCCTGTAAATGTGAGTGCATTTTTGTCCACTTAGACATTTGGGGCCAAATTTACCCCCAGTTAAATGGGTACAATTCCCACTGAATTGTTAGAACTCCCAGCCTACAGACCCAGTGCACTGCTTAAATGGCATGAGGCTTTGCAAAATTCCTCTGCACTTAGGTGAATTCTTCTCAGTGTAAGTGCTGGTGCTGTCTGGCTCCCTTTATATCTTTCATACATCAAAATATTTTCAGAAGTACAATTAATAAAAATAGGCTATAAACTGTCATGAATATAGACAATATAGGAAAATATGGCAACATAAACATTGTCAGTAAAAGTAATTTATAACTGGGTACACCCACGCCACCACTGTACTTTTAAGGATAGCCATTGACTGGTGTGAAATCATGTTGTGCCTACTCCAGAGATTTGTTGAAACTCCCTTTACGATATAGAGAGGGCTTGAGACAGAGCTCCACAGCTCTCTTTTTCCAGCTTTGATCCACAACACACCTGAAGATACTTCCTGGAAAGAATTATCAAGGGTTAGTGACATTTTAGAGGGAGTATGACAGAAGAGAGCAGAAGTGATGTCTGTTGATTGAGGATGGAGACAGATTAAGGTTAGATGTGTATGAACTACCCTGATTGCCATAGTCTTGAAGTAAAACCCATTGAAGTCATCCATCGACATCAGTGAGCTTTTGGATCAGGTCCAATACTAGGGAGTATAACAAACATCTTGGAGCTTGAAAAGAATCTGTACCTTGTGTGACTCTTTTTCAAATATTGGCCTCAGTTTTTGAGCCTGAAAATATTTACCGGTATAATTTAGGCAATTTGGGACCAAATTCTGCCCTCAGCTAACTCATGAAACCCCACTGAGATGAATCTAATGACCGGAGTATGGAGGAGGTGTGTTCCTGAGTTGGAATAGCCACTAGGCCATCCTGGTTAGCAGCAGCACTCCAAATGTGTTTTGTTGCCCAGAAGAGTCACACAACCCACAAAAGTGTAGCTTCTGTCTAGCCCTTAATTCCAGGGTGAAGAAGACCCTGGAGATCAAGTTGAGGCAAATTATAATGGAGTGTTCCCTTCACTCTGTGTCAGAACCAGGTCAGATGAACCCTCTTATACAGCAGTCACTGGGCAGATCCAGTGCCCCTGCAACCTCGGCTCAGCACTCCCAAAGACAGGGGAAGACTCCAGAGGCCTCCTTGAAAGGTTCCAGGAAGAAGAGCTCTGACTCTCCTTGTAAAGAGTCTGCTCTGAAAAGACCTCAGTCTCCCAGCAGGTCAGCCATCTCAGACAATTAAACTTCTCTAACTGGTAAGAGGCAAAGGATTCCTTCAGTACCAGCGGGGCTGGAAAACCCTGAAGCTCTTCTAAGAGCAAGCTTCAGTACCATCTGGACATGATAGAGACAGCAAAGAAAGACAATCTTCTAGACTAGTACAGTCGGACACAGCTCTACCTCTGGTTCTTCCCCTGATGGGTTCCTTGGTATGGTACAAGGCTAATCATCCACCTCTGTCGGTGTCCACCTCAGAGTACTCTAAATCTTCGGTATTGTCTACTTCTAGAGATAAGTGGATAGTTATATTGATACTGTGTCTCCATTTGGTACCCCAAGAATTTAGGTACTTGAAAGATTTATCCATGGCAGATGAACCAGGATCTCCATTATGGGGATTGAGTACTCTTGGTACTGAGGCCTACTCAGTCACTGGACTCTCATGTATCCCTAGTACCACCCAATTCACCATAATTTTCAGCTGGGGCACCTCCACTGAATGACAAAGAGGATGATTGTGGGGACCTTCCGTCTCAGTGCAGGGCTCTTCTACGTACTGGAACCTGTATTTTGGTGACCTACAAAGAGAGAGAGGAATTTCAGGGAAGACATCATGGGTGATGGGAACACCTTGGATGCCACCGGCTCTCCCGTATGGTCCCCCACAATGGCCATACTGGGATCCCTGGGCTGTTTACCGATCACATTTTTCAGGGTACTGAGCCTTGCCCACTGGGACAATAGGAACATACAGTCCCTTCTACCGTACCCCAGCAGGAAGAGTTGTTCAAGGAGCAGGAGGCTAGGACACATAAAGAAGCTACCCCTTGAACTACCACCTTTTTTCATCCCCAGGTGTGGCAATAATGCCTCCACCACCATCTGTGGCCCATGGTTTCAGGTAATTCCAGAACCTCAGAAAAAGGGTGGCTGCCACTCTGCAGATACCAGTTAATGAGGTGAAGGGATCGCAGCACAAGTTGCTGGACATTCTGCAGTGAGCAACACTGACCAGAGTTGTGGTCCCTATTAGTGAGGCACTTATGGATCCTGTGAAGACAGTTTGGCAGACCCCAGCAAGCAATAGTACTACCAACTTGCTGATGGGCTCATAAAAAAAATTATGTCCCCACTGGGGACTCAGAATTTTCATTCTCCCACCCTTCACCTAATTCTCTGCTGGTTGATGTGGGGAAAACAACATAACACCAATTTGACCACCTATAAGAGGACCCAGAAGTACCTGTACTTTTTTTTGATGGAAGTCCTGATCTTGTGCAATACTGCATTTCCAGATTGCGAATTATCAAATGCTCATGGCAAAATACAACTATAAGAAATTTACTGCTTTCATTGAGCACCTTCCCCTGGATCAAAGGGAGCCATTTCAGGCCATCATTACTGAGAGATAGTTACATGCCAGGACATCCCTTCAAGCATTCCTACATGCAGCCGACACCACAGCTTGTTTTGTCTCTACAGCTGTAGTTATGGTCAGGACATCCTGGCTCCAGCTGTCCACTTTCCCCAAGGAGGTCCAAAGCACGGGGAAGACCTCCCTTTTATTGGTCTGAGGTTATTTTTGGAGAATACAGATAAGTCCCTGCATACTTTTGAAAGACTCCAGGACCACGCTGCCATTTCTGGGAATTTACACCCCTGCAAACAAAAGGAAAATTTAGTAGATCACAAACCATCCAGAGATCCTGTCTAATCCAATTCTCTGGGTTCCAGAGACTCACTGAATTCCCTAGAAAAAAAAGCATAGGCTCTAGAGGAAGAGAAGCACTAATCCATCTGGCCCAAATACTCAACCAGCATCACCATCGAAACACCAGTTGAAGGTTTGAATCCTTCCCATTCTTTAGTTTACCAGCTGCAACAATTTGCCTATTTCCCCCCCCCCTCCCATTTCTGGTATGCCTAGGAACAAATTATTACAGACAAATGGGTCTTGAAGATTGTAACATCATCCTCTCTACTTCTGTTGCTCTATTACCCACCCACTTTCGCTGTCCCTCTTGAGGGACCCATCTCATGAGCTCTTACTGAGACAGGAAATAAACTCCCTTCTTCATTTAGGAGCTTGTCTCTGCTCAACACAAAGGGAAGGGTTTCTACTCAAGGTACTTCTTTGTACCAAAGAAAAATGGAGGGTGGAGACCCCCAATTTTGGATTTAAGGCTCCTAAACAAATTTGTAAAGTCTCAAAAGCTCAGCTATTATTCCTTCCCTAGATTCCCAGGATTGGTTTTCAGCCCTCTACCTACAAGATGAATATTTCCCTAGAGTGATACACCCATCTCACAGAAAATACTTGCAGTTTGTTATAGGTCAGGATCACTTCCAATAGTGAGTGCTCCCTTTCGGACGCTTCTCAGCTCTGAGAGTGTTTTCAAAGGATGTAGCGATGGTAGCCCCTTACCTTCATTCAGAGGCAATTGTAGTATTCCCGTATCTTGACAAGTGGCTGCTCAAGGGTTGGCCTTATAAAGAAATGTTGTCAGCCATGCAGAAGGTCCTATCTCTGTTCCTAAAATTAGGTCCCCAACTCAGTATCAAGAAATCCACGTTGACCTCTTTCCAGAAAATACAGAAAATACAGCTCCTGCATCTTGGCAGGGGGTTAGACTTAGGTGACCTTTGTGGTCCCTTCTAACTCTATGATGCACTGAGTCTTCTAATTTCTATTCTAGATCTTAGATTGTGCTTATCACCATACTATCTGAATGCCTTCCAGTAGCGCACTAAGTAATGTCTATGATGTGTTTGTTCTTTTATCTTATCTTATCCAGGGGGAGAAGTGTGGATAGTGTAGTGTTTTGTTTTGGAATGTTTTTAATTATACTCATATGAATACACACACCCTTCTGAGTTGTGCAAGCACTAGTGGGTAAATTGTATCTACTCTGCCCCTATAGAGTTCCCCAAACAACGCCCAGTTACTCTAGTTTTGTGCTGAGTTGAGTGAATTTCACCCCAACCTATGAAGATTTCTCTTCCATCCCCCCTTATGGTGCTCACTGCAGAGTATTTTCTAAGGAAATATAATTGTTATATAAGCATCTGCTTTGTGTGGGAATGATGTGAATGAAGCATGTACTGTGCTATTTCCACATAATTTACTATGACTAGCAATTCATCAAATTGTTTTTGCCTCTGCCTGTGGCCGCTGACTCCTTTAAGCACCAGGGGATGTAGACACTCCAAAAGAAGGCAGGATCCATCAAACATGTATTTATGTTTAAAGGTTCAGTATTTGATTGGAAGTTATTGTAGCCCTGGTCAGCCGCAGGTTATTTATCAACTGAAAATTTCCATCCAACTTCCTGCATATTCTCCAGCATTCCTAGATTGTCACTTCCCTTTCAACTGTTGAGTGTGCAGGGGGGTGTTGTGGGGGGAGAGGAGGGGGCGTGTGTTTTTACAATGCATTCATTTAGACAATTTGTAACACATTTTAATACTAGCTACAGCCCAAGCCACAATCCTAGACTTGAACACTCTAGAGCATTGGGAGAGTTTAGATTCAGAGCTCATTTTTGCAGCTTGAGATCATCTCTAACCCCAAATATTTTTCCCCTTTATTTTTACTATATTTTAAAACTACATTTTGTAATAATAAAGTGGAGGTGATTTCAGGGATGAGAGAAGAAGCTGCTCTGGCTAAATCATCCACACACAGAACATAAACTCTGACATATCTACACAAGCCATGTGACTGTTACTTCAGTGGCTTTAACATTTTATTGCTGACTTGGGAGAAGACAAGAAACCAGTGGCAATGAGTGCTCATTTGAATAATGCCCGAAATCAATTCCATATGTTGACCCTGTCACCAATCCTTGAAGGCAAAAAAAATCAAAACAAACCAGTGTTTTTTAAATGGCTTCCAAGTAAGAGTCTGCATTCACCTAAGCCAGCGTACACACACACTACTTTGCACCTGCATAAATAAGACATTGTTCTTTATCAATAGCAAGAAGAAACTCTATTTTGACTCATGCATAAAAAAATAATTGTACCTAGAATGAATGCAGCTTGATCACAACATTAGACACGGTTATGCGGATAGAGTTAGAAATTTGTCTTTAACAAGTATGGCTTTATGTATATTTGGAATTTTATGGTGTGTGTGTGTGTGCTTTGGAGGAAATGGAGAAATATTTGCATTTAGCTGGGCACTTTAGCTGAACACTCGTCTCCCACCCAAGTTTGTCTCAAACTGATTCAAGCTCAACTAAGTTTTCCTCCCTGTTCCCCAGTTACCTAGCTAAATCCTGAAGTCTCTCTCATTCCTAACTCAGGAAAAACTCTTCCAGATGTTAATGAGCGTTATGCCTGAGTAATGACATAGGCTACATCTACACTACAGGGGGGGATTCGATTTAAGATACGCAAATTCAGCTACCTGAATAGCGTAGCTGAATTCGATGTATCGCAGCCGACTTACCCCGCTGTGAGGACGGCGGCAAAATCGACCTCTGCGGCTTCCCGTCGACGGCGCTTACTCCCACCTCCGATTCAGGAGGATAGTGTAGACCCAGCCTCAGTAAAAGCGGAATAAGGACTTTAGTATGTGGGTCATAGATATTTGAAATTGAAACCCAAAGCAATATTATTTGTACTGAAGTAATGACTAATGGCCCTAGTCAAGGATTGTGCCACTATTGTGCTAGGTGCTGTACATATAACAAATAGATCGTTTCTGCCCTAAAGATATTACAATCTATGTTTGTAACACAGGTGAATACCACATACAGGCATGTATCAGAGGGGTAGCCGTGTTAATCTGAATCTGTAAAAAGCAACAGAGGGTCCTGTGGCACCTTTGAGACTAACAGAAGTATTGGGAGCATAAGCTTTCGTGGGTAAGAACCTCACTTCTTCAGATGCAAGACATACAGGCATGGGGATCACAAGGTAACAATAAAATGGCCATGTTTGACGTAATAAGCAGCAATCACAGCACTGCAGTTGAGTGTTGAGTGATTTGCAAATATCACCACAGAGAAGAGTGTAAAAGAGGAATTTAAAAGAGGACAATGTAGTTGCTTTGTTTTGTGGGAAATGCCTTCCATGCCAAGGGGGCAGCACAGGAGAAACCACATAGATATTTAAAGGAAGACTGGATTAACAAGTGATCGATGTCTGGAATTGTTGGCAGAGAAGAGTACCTATACCCTTAACATTATTCCAAGTTTTTATTTTGGTGCAGACCCTTGATCTCACAAGACATTTTCAGGTTGACATCAACTCGAAGGGGTGATATGGCTCAGAAGATTGGTAAGGAAATAGAAAGGTTTTCCATCTCTAGACATCAGCTCTGGTTAGCAGTGACAAGTCTTTTCCATTTGTTCACTTGTCATTGTCCTGCATTAAATGAGCTGATGGACTCAATCCCATTGGATTGGTGTCCACCCAAAGCCCAAAGGATTTTAAATGGAGGCCTTTTTGGACAGGTCCAGCAAAAGTCAGGGAGCAGGATTTGAAGGACATAGTAAATTCTCTTTTGATCAGTAGAGTTAATCTCTCAAAATCAGGCTTCGGTAGAAAAGCGTATGGGAAGTTTGCATGGGCTCTGTAAATTCCATGGAATACATTTTGTAGAGGACTTTTGTCTACAGTGACTTTAATCAAATACCTTTTATGAGCATAAAGGTTTTTAAAAAGCGCAAAATCAAACTGCACTTCAGCTTTTCTCGGAATTTATTTTAATATTTTGTATAGGATCAGTTATTCTAGCTATCTTTAATTGATTCTGAGTTTGATATGGCAAACTGCTGTATTGTTTTTGTAGTGTTCTCTTTCCTCCTGAATCCCACTTTGCTGTACCTTTGTTATGGATTTGAAATGCAGAAAATTATTTCATTCTTCTTTAATTACATAACTTGAATACATTTTTACTTCTTTCCACTATTGCACTTTTCTAATTATTATTTCAAAAAATCTACCCCTTTTTAAGTTTTCCCTTTCCCAGTAATACCATGTCTGGGTAGAACATAGTGTGCATTGTTCTGGACTGAATGGGCTGCAGTTCTGACTCAGGAATATAATTTCATAGCCCATAGTGCTAAGATAACTAAATATTGCAATTTATGAATTAAAATTAATTGTATGACTGAGAGATAAACTTTTATTTAGTTGGCAACCAAAGACATTTCCATGATTTAACAATTTTATTGTATGCTGTTTTGTATATTAAATATTGCATTGGAAAAATTGTTTTGATATGATTTTAATCAGTACTTTATATGCCACAAATGCTGTTCACAATACACTTGAGAAAAGCATTGTAATGTCAGTAGAATTAGAATTATCACAAATTTATTTATTGAATGTTAGTATTAATTATTTGCATTATGGTAGCACCTGCAGGGCCAATCCAATATCCCTGTCCTCTTATTTAATGGATCCGATTTTCCAGTAGTGTAAATGGACATAGCTTAATTTAAATCCATAGGTCATCCATTTACACTAGCTGAGGATCTGAAAGGCCATTATATTGTTATTCAAAAGGCACCTATTTAATCAAAACTGCCTACAGTCTGATTTTTTCAATGGCAAGCCAATGACTGAGACATTTTTTTGATGGGTAAATTGGCAGGTATAGTGTCATAATTGCAGATATTGGAAAACAGATGCTTTCTCTTTGATTAATGTTTTCCGAGTGTCCCACATTTTAAAAGTAGGCATTTGGAGATCTAGGCTATGTTAATGATCTCTTGGGATCTTACTTCTTTCAATAAGTGATACACCATGATGTTTTCATACAGTTCTAAATTAGTGATGAGGAAAAAAAGGAACAGTGCTTCAACAATATTTGCCTTTGTTGGTATTTCTATTAAATTTAATCAGAATGCTACTCAATCTTTATCCATTAGTGCAATTTAGAAAATATGGACACAGAGGAACTAGAGAAGAATCAGGGCTGCCTGTGGGGTAGGAAGAGGCCCCCAAACTGACAGAGGGGCGGCTGAGTGCATTGCGACCAGATGCCAAGGATCACAGCACCACTCAGGTGGGGCAGCCAGGCCAAAAATGAGTGGTGCTATGACCCCATGTGCCAGGTCACAACACCCAGAGTAGGGAGCCAGGCCTGCCCCGATGGGGTAGGGGCAGCCATTACGATGTGAGTGCAGGGTGCGCTTGCTCTCCAACACCACTGCCCTGGAGGCCTCCCCTCTGTGTTTTTGTACCCTTTTGAAAGGATGAGGGGCTTTGTTACAGATTTTGGCCTGGTCCCCAAAAATCTGTGCAGTCCTGGGAAGAATTTTTAATAAAAGTGACATGTCCAGCCAATGTACAGCAAGTGTTTTGCAATTATCTTAATAATTAAAAGTGTTAAAAATGTTGAGTAGGATTTTCAGAAGTGCTTACCTTTGGCCTAACTTTTCTCCCGTTGAAGTCGACGGTACCACTTCCTTCAATGGGAGCAAAGTTAGGCCAATGCTGAGTGCTCTTGAAAATCCCACCTGTAGAGGTGAAATTCACCCAGTTATAGAGGACCAACTCGAGCACCTCAAAACCACTTATGCCGTATATTAGCCCTGGACACACCAGCTGTGCACGGTGCAGATGAGAGCTGTATGTCCACTCTCAATGGATTGGCATTGATGGGGCTGTTGAGGGCAGGCTAGGGGAGGGATTGCTGCATCTATCTATGCTTCCACAGTTGGTAGTAGTAATGCTGATTGTAATGACTGAGTAAATGTATAGTTATCTTCAGTCTGTATGAAGGACTTGTTTTCCTTCCTATTAAAAATCCTCATGGTGCAGGGTTAGAGATGCTGTAGTAGGTCCCCATGTCTCTTAAGGAGGTTCTAGTATGATTAGAGGCCACACATTTCCACTGCCGAGCTAGTGAAAAGGCCTGACAATTTGTAATAGTTTTGCCCTTGTAGGTTATGGGGCCTTCTTTAAATTGCTGTTTAGACTGTTTGTCTCTCCTAGCGTGTGTTTTAGACAAGGACTGGCTGCTTATCATCTGTTGGCCATGGAGCCAGGGTGTAGAAGGCTTGTGCTACTTTCAGTTTACCATGTGTGGCAGGACTATTCAGGAGAGAAGCCAGGACTCAAAGAAAAGTATTCGGTTAGTGACTTGGTACTTTCTGGGTGGTCCAGTAAGTCTGAGCTTTTTCCCGCATCCTGTTTCCACTATAATCTGTTCTTTCTTCTAATATAATAATTTTCTTTTCCAAATTAAGGATTGTCATTAAGATCCTGTTGCATTTCTTTCAGCCCATGCCCCTCTGCTCCAGCTGTCCAAAGGGGGGCAAATGAAAGGAACTGCTGATAGGGTGTTTTTCACAAGATGTTCCCAACTTTGGAATTCAATCCTGGAATGCACAGCATGCAATGCTGACTGCTGGGATGTGCTGCAACATCTATCTAGTTGCCCAGGCCTTTGGGAAGAAGGAGAGCAGCCAGGGTGGGGTATTTGTTTGTTCATCTGGTCTGGCCAGAAGGTGTAATTTTGTTAAGCAGTTGGGCTTTTTGGACCAGAATTTGTGTTTTAAAAATATTGTGTGGTGTGTTTTTTAAGTGATGTCCCAGTATGTACAGCTACTGGATAGGTCCAGTTTTGTCTGTTAAGAGTCTGTGATGAGATATACAAACCCCACTGTCATAACTATAAAGGGAAGGGTAATAGCTGTCCTGTGTACAGTACTATAAATCCCTCCTGGCCAGAGACTCCAAAATCCTTTTCCCTGTAAAGGGTTAAGAAGCTCAGGTAACCTGGCTGGCATCTGACCTAAAGGACCAATAAGGGGACAAGATACTTTCAAATCTTGGGGGGGGAAGGCTTTTGTTTGTGTTCTTTGTTTGGGAGTGTGTTCGTTCTCGGGGAATGAGAGGGACCAGACATCAATCCAGGTTCTCCACATCTTTCTAAACAAGCCTCTCCTATTTCAAACTTGTAAGTAAATAGCCAGGCAAGGCGTGTTAGTTTTCCTTTGTTTTCTCAACTTGTAAATGTACCTTTTACTAGAGTGTTTCTCTTTGTTTGCTGTACTTTGAACCTGAGACTAGAGGGGAGTCCTCTGAGCTCTTTAAGTTTGATTACCCTGTAAGGTTGATTTCCATACTGATTTTACAGAGATGATTTTTACCTTTTTCTTTAATTAAAAACCTTCTTTTTAAGAACCTGATTGATTTTTTCCTTGTTTTAGATCCAAAGGGGTTTTGGATCTTGATTCACCAGGAGTTGGTGGGAGGAAGGAGGGGAATGGTTAATTTCCCCTTGTTTTAAATCCAAGGGGTTGGATTTGTTTTCACCAGGGATTTGGTGAAGGTTTTTCAAGGTTTCCCAGGGAGGGAATCCATTGAAAATGGTGGCAGCCGAACCAGAGCTAAGCTGGTAATTAAGCTTAGAAGTTTTTATGCAGGCCCCTACATTTGTACCCTAAAGTTCAAAGTAGGGATCTCAGTCCTGACATGGTGAATAGCGGTGGGATCATTTTAAACCCAAAAGCCAGTGAGATTTTTTTTTCCTTCTAGCTGCTTGGAAAGCCGAGCTGGAAGTAGATAGATGCATATCTTATCTCTCCTTGCCTGAAGGCAGAGGTGTTAAGTTTTTTTTACAGGTCCTTTGTTAAGAGAAGGGTTCAATTAGCAAATGACTGGTAAAAGGTATTTACAAGCTGAATTGTTTTTTTTTTCTTTTTACATCCTCGGGAGTAGCTAGTTAGAAAGTTACTGTTAACTCTGCAGCAGCCAGAGCTGAGAGCTTCCCAGTTTGTCAACTGCAAAGGGGGTTACCCAGCACAAGAAAACAGGAAAATGACTACCAAAGAAGTAGCTAACAAAATAGAACTGGCCAAACTAGAAGCAGAAGAAAATGAAAGAAAACATCAGAGACTGCTTCAATTAACAAAGCTCGAGACAGAGCAGAGAGAAAGAGAAGAAAAAGCCAAAGAGGAGGCCCACAAGAGAGAGATGGAGCTGAAAGAAAAAGAGATGAAGATGAAAGAAAAAGAGATGGAGGAGAGAGAAAAAGAAAGGAAGCATGAACTGGAAGTAGCAAAGGCTAAGCAGGATGCACCAGCCAATGCTAACAACCCCCCTCCAGGTACCACTTCCCATCCCAGAAGATTCCCCACCTACAAGGCAGGCGATGATACTGAGGCCTTCTTAGAAAATTTTGAAAGGGCCTGCCTTGGATACAGCATCACTGCAGACCAGTACATGGTAGAGCTGAGGCCGCAGCTCAGTGGACCCTTAGCAGAGGTGGCGGCTGAAATGCCTAAGGAACACATGAACAGTTATGAACTTTTTAAAAACAAGGCCAGACTCAGAATGGGGCTAACACCCGAGCATGCCCGTCGGCGGTTCAGAGCCCTAAAGTGGAAACCGGATGTGTCATTTACCCGTCATGCCTACCACATTGACAAAAATTGTGATGCCTGGGTATCAGGAGCAAATGTTAAATCTCTGGAAGATCTGCTTTCCCTAGTAAAAATGGAGCAGTTTTTAGAGGGTGTTCCTGAGGAAATAGAAAGGTACATCCTAGATAGGAAGCCCAAAACTGTAACTGAGGCGGGGGAGATTGGAGCCCAATGGGTGGAGGTGGCAGAAAAGAAAAAAACTAGTAGCAGTTGGAGCGAATATCAGAAGGGGCAAGCCGAAACAAAACCTTACCACCGGGGACAACCCAAGGCCCCACCCACATCTCAAGGGAAACCCCAGACGCCTTCTCACCCCACCACACCAGTCTCCACCAACCAACATCGCCCCGGTGATACCTTAGCAGGGCGATGTTTTAAATGTAATGGACTGGGACATATAAAGGCTCACTGCCCCAAGAACCCCAACCGATTACAGTTCATTACACCCCAATCACACCAAAGATCCCCAAACCCAGATGCCTCTCTCATACCCTCGGAGCGAAGGGAAACCTTGAGAGTGGGCGGAAGGAAGGTTACCGCTTGGAGGGACACTGGGGCTCAAGTGTCAACTATCCACCAATCCCTAGTGGACCCCAAACTCATCAACCCAGAGGCTACAGTGACAATTCAACCCTTCGTGTCACAATCTGTAACCTTGCCTACAGCCACGTTGCATGTCCAGTACAAGGGCTGGTCAGGAATGTGGACTTTTGCAGTCTATGACAATTATCCCATTCCCATGCTGCTGGGGGAAGATTTGGCCAACCATGTGAAGGTAGCCAAGAGGGTGGGAATAGTCACCCGCAGCCAGGCTAAGCAAGCTTTCACCCCCATCCCTGTTCCTGAGCCGTCCACCAGGGCCCCGTCTGTGTTACCGGAGACCCAGACAAAGGTGGTGGAACTGGATCCTCTGCCAACGACTGCAACAGCCGTAGTGGATCCAATCCCAGAGACCCAGCCAAAGCCAGTCCCAGAACCGGAACTGGCAACGCAACCAGCACCAGAACCATTGCCAGCCCTGAGTCCAGCGCTTGCAAACCCGTCTACAACTCCAATGCCAGAGGGCACCAGCGAGCCTGAACTGGCAGAAGCAGCGGATAACCCTACCCAAGAGGCTCAGCCAGAGCCTGAGTTACCACATAGTGCACCAGCGG
Source organism: Malaclemys terrapin pileata (assembly GCF_027887155.1). Lineage (NCBI taxonomy): Eukaryota > Metazoa > Chordata > Testudines > Emydidae > Malaclemys > Malaclemys terrapin. The sequence goes on along the minus strand of NC_071507.1, from coordinate 113,266,947 downwards.
ACAGCGGTTCACAGTCAATGGAAACAGCCCCAGCACCTGCATCGCTTCCAGAGGGACCAAGCCCCAGTCCACAGTCCAAGGAGGAACTGATGTCTCCAGCATCAAGGGAACAGTTCCAGGCCGAGCAGGAAGCAGATGACAGCCTTCAGAAAGCTTGGGCGGCGGCGCGGAGCACCCCACCGCCTCTCAGCTCTTCTAACCGATCCCGGTTTGTTGTAGAACAAGGACTTTTATACAAGGAGACTCTTTCTGGTGGGCACCAGGAAGACTGGCATCCTCAAAGGCAGTTGGTAGTTCCCACTAAGTATCGGGTAAAGCTCTTGAGCTTAGCCCATGATCATCCCAGTGGCCATTCTGGGGTGAACAGAACCAAAGACCGGTTGGGGAAGTCCTTCCACTGGGAGGGAATGGGCAAGGACGTTGCTAATTATGTCCGGTCTTGTGAGGTGTGCCAACGAGTGGGAAAACCCCAAGACCAGGTTAAAGCCCCTCTCCAGCCACTACCCATAATTGAGGTCCCATTTCAGCGCGTAGCTGTGGATATTCTGGGTCCTTTCCCAAAGAAGACACCCAGAGGAAAGCAGTACGTACTGACTTTCATGGATTTTGCTACCCGATGGCCGGAAGCAGTACCCTTAAGCAACACCAGGGCTAAAAGTGTGTGCCAGGCATTAACAGACATTTTTGCCAGGGTAGGTTGGCCCTCCGACATCCTTACAGATTCGGGAACTAACTTCCTGGCAGGAACCATGGAAAACCTGTGGGAAGCTCATGGGGTGAATCACTTGGTTGCCACCCCTTACCACCATGAAACCAATGGCCTGGTGGAGAGGTTTAATGGAACTTTGGGGGCCATGATACGTAAATTTGTAAATGAACACTCCAATGATTGGGACCTAGTGTTGCAGCAGTTGCTTTTTGCCTACAGGGCTGTACCACATCCCAGTTTAGGGTTTTCACCATTTGAACTTGTGTATGGCCGTGAGGTTAAGGGGCCATTACAGTTGGTGAAGCAGCAATGGGAGGGGTTTACGCCTTCTCCAGGAACAAACATTCTAGACTTTGTAAGCAACCTACAAAACACCCTCCGACATTCTTTGGCCCTTGCTAAAGAAAACCTAAAGGATGCTCAGGAAGAGCAAAAGGCCTGGTATGATAAGCATTCCAGAGAACGGTCCTTCAAAGTAGGAGACCAAGTCATGGTCTTAAAGGCAATCCAGGCCCATAAAATGGAAGCATCGTGGGAAGGACCATTCACGGTCCAGGAGCGCCTAGGAGCTGTTAACTATCTCATAGCCTCCCCCACCTCCAACATAAAGCCTAAGGTATACCATGTTAATTCTCTTAAGCCCTTTTATTCCAGAGAATTAAACGTTTGCCAGTTTACTGCCCAGGAAACAGATGACGCGGAGTGGCCTGAAGGTGTCTACTACGAAGGAAAAAAGGATGGTGGCGTGGAAGAGGTGAACCTCTCCATGACCCTTGGACGTCTGCAGCGACAGCAGATCAAGGAGCTGTGCACAAGCTTTGCACCAATTTTCTCAGCCACTCCAGGATGGACCGAACGGGCATACCACTCCATTGACACAGGTAATGCTCACCCTATTAGAACCCCACCCTACCGGGAGTCACCTCATGCCAAAGCTGCTATACAAAGGGAGATCCAGGACATGCTACAGATGGGTATAATCCGCCCCTCTAAGAGTGCATGGGCATCTCCAGTGGTTCTAGTTCCCAAACCAGATGGGGAAATACGCTTTTGCGTGGACTACCGTAAGCTAAATGCTGTAACTCGTCCTGACAACTATCCAATGCCACGCACAGATGAGCTATTGGAGAAATTGGGACATGCCCAATTCATCTCTACTTTAGACTTAACCAAGGGGTACTGGCAAGTACCACTAGATGAACCCGCTAAGGAAAGGTCAGCCTTCGTCACCCAGGCAGGGGTGTATGAATTCAATGTACTCCCTTTCGGGTTGCGAAATGCACCCGCCACCTTCCAAAGACTTGTAGATGGTCTCCTAGCAGGATTGGGAGAATCTGCAGTTGCCTACCTCGACGATGTGGCCATTTTTTCTGATTCATGGGCAGAGCACATGGAGCACCTGGAAAAAGTTTTCGAGCGCATCCAGCAGGCAGGGCTAACTGTTAAGGCTAAAAAGTGTCAAATAGGCCAAAACAGAGTGACTTACCTGGGGCACCAGGTGGGTCAAGGAACTATAAATCCCATACAGGCCAAAGTGGATGCTATCCAAAAGTGGCCGGTTCCAAAGTCTAAGAAACAGGTCCAATCCTTCTTAGGCTTGGCTGGATATTATAGGCGATTTGTACCCCACTACAGCCAAATCGCCGCCCCGCTGACAGACCTAACCAGAAAGAAACAGCCAAATGCAGTTCAGTGGACTGATGAGTGTCAAAAGGCCTTTAACCAGCTTAAGGCAACACTCATGTCTGACCCTGTGCTAAGGGCCCCAGACTTTGACAAACCGTTCCAAGTAACCACAGATGCGTCCGAGCGAGGCGTGGGAGCAGTTTTAATGCAGGAAGGACCGGATCAAGAATTCCATCCTGTCGTATTTCTCAGTAAGAAACTGTCTGAGAGGGAAAGCCATTGGTCAATCAGCGAAAAGGAATGCTATGCCATTGTGTACGCGCTGGAAAAGCTACGCCCATATGTTTGGGGACGGCGTTTCCAACTACAAACAGACCATGCTGCGCTACAGTGGCTTCATACCGCCAAGGGAAATAACAAAAAACTTCTTCGGTGGAGTTTAGCTCTCCAAGATTTTGATTTTGAAATACAACACATTTCGGGAGCTTCTAACAAAGTGGCTGATGCACTCTCCCGGGAAAGTTTCCCAGAGTTAACTGGTTAACAATTGTTTTTGGAATGAAACATATTGTTAGTTTTTATATAATCAGTAGTATGTCTAAAGGTACATGTGTCTTATTAACTCTGTTTTCTCCTAGAACTCCAGGAAGAAATCACAGCCAGTGTGGAACCGAACATCCAACACTATCTGTGATTTGGGGGGCGTGTCATAACTATAAAGGGAAGGGTAATAGCTGTCCTGTGTACAGTACTATAAATCCCTCCTGGCCAGAGACTCCAAAATCCTTTTCCCTGTAAAGGGTTAAGAAGCTCAGGTAACCTGGCTGGCATCTGACCTAAAGGACCAATAAGGGGACAAGATACTTTCAAATCTTGGGGGGGGAAGGCTTTTGTTTGTGTTCTTTGTTTGGGAGTGTGTTCGTTCTCGGGGAATGAGAGGGACCAGACATCAATCCAGGTTCTCCACATCTTTCTAAACAAGCCTCTCCTATTTCAAACTTGTAAGTAAATAGCCAGGCAAGGCGTGTTAGTTTTCCTTTGTTTTCTCAACTTGTAAATGTACCTTTTACTAGAGTGTTTCTCTTTGTTTGCTGTACTTTGAACCTGAGACTAGAGGGGAGTCCTCTGAGCTCTTTAAGTTTGATTACCCTGTAAGGTTGATTTCCATACTGATTTTACAGAGATGATTTTTACCTTTTTCTTTAATTAAAAACCTTCTTTTTAAGAACCTGATTGATTTTTTCCTTGTTTTAGATCCAAAGGGGTTTTGGATCTTGATTCACCAGGAGTTGGTGGGAGGAAGGAGGGGAATGGTTAATTTCCCCTTGTTTTAAATCCAAGGGGTTGGATTTGTTTTCACCAGGGATTTGGTGAAGGTTTTTCAAGGTTTCCCAGGGAGGGAATCCATTGAAAATGGTGGCAGCCGAACCAGAGCTAAGCTGGTAATTAAGCTTAGAAGTTTTTATGCAGGCCCCTACATTTGTACCCTAAAGTTCAAAGTAGGGATCTCAGTCCTGACACCCACACTGGGCAACAAGGGGTTAAGGGATTATTTGGGGATGAGAGGAAGAGGACCCCAGGAGAACAGACTTGGTTGCCAGACCACTAGTAGCCCAAAGGGTCCTGGGTCAGAGCCCAGTGGAGTGGGAAGGCCTGGGCTCCCCTCCCCACAACGCCGTTGGCAGTCAGGGGTTGCAGCTCTGACCACTAGGCCACACTTCCCAACCAGACCCTAAGTGAGGACCATTACAGAGTCTAAATCAATAATATTTTATTTAAATGATCAGCAGTTTTACCAGTTTAGGTTGCCATTCTGTCCAGTGCCCCTTGTACAGAGTATCAGGGATAGCATTCCATTTATGTTTTCCATCACCATGGTCAGAGATATTGAAAGATTTTTTTTTTACTAAACATATGGCCATCATAGGTCTCTTGCTCCATTTTGTTGCTTCAGTGTCTCTGAGTTCTGCAGCTGTGGTCCTTTTGTGAGGGGCTTACATTCCCCATTCTGTAAAACACTTGAATACAAATCTTCTTGTTTGTAGACTTTTTTTTGGCTTAAGTTGAGTGAATGCTTCTGGTTTGCTAGGCTAATACCATGCAGCATCCTCTCTGGTTTTTAAAATTTCAGTAAGATTCATATGGTTGGGGGACATTTTATGGGCCCCTTTCAATAAAACAAACCATTCAAATACTTTTTTATTTGAACTGTAGACAGCTTTTTTTCTTCAAGATGCTAAAGATATTTTATTTCTGTGCCCATCACCTCTGTCTGGGTTGGTGTACTATGGAAGATGGGTTTGTGACGGGTTGGATCACAGAAAACCCCTTGGGGCTGCCAACTGATGTGCCAAGACTACTTCTGCCCCTGCTTTCCCTGCCAGCTTGGGACTCCAGAACCCTGCCTGGTTGTGCCAGACCTGTTTGCCGGCCACAAACACAGACCCAGGTCTGAACCACATCCCACAAACTGCAAGCTTAACTGAAAGCAGTGTAAAAAGTGTACCTGTCTCCAACACTCAGATGTCCAACTCCCAATGGGGTCCAAACTCCAAATCAATCCATTTTACCCTGTATAAAGCTTATGCAGGGTAAACTCATAAGTTGTTCGTCCTTTATAACACTCATAGAAAGATATGCGCAGCTGTTTGCCCCCCCCCCCGTATTAATGCATACTCTGGGTTAATTAATTAAGTAAAAAGTGATTTTATTAAATACAAGAAGTAGGGTTAAACTGGTTCCAAGTAATAACAGACAAAACAAAGTGAATTACCAAGCAAAATAAAATAAAACATGCAAGTCTATGCCTAATACAGTAAGAAAACTGAATACAGATAAAACCTCACCCTCAGAGGTTTTCCAGTAAGCTTTCTTTTGCAGACTAGTCTTCTTCTAGTCTGGGTCCAGCAATCACTCACACCCGCTGTAGTTACTGTCCTTTGTCCCAGTTTCTTTCAGGTATCCTTTGGGGTGGAGAGGCTATCTCTTGAGCCAGCTGAAGACAAAATGGAGGGGTTTTCCAGGGGTTTAAATAGACTTTCTCTTGTGAGTGGATACCTCTTCCCTTCCCCTGTGTAGAGTTTCAGCTACAAGATGGAGTTTTGGAGTCAGATGGGCAAGTCACATGTCCATGCATGACTCAGAACTTACAGGTAGCAGCCATTGCCCACATGCTATTTTGAATGTCTCCAGGAAGACTTCTTATGTGGATTGGAGCCTTCCAAGATACATTGTTCGTTAAGTGTTTCTTGACTGGGCACTTAATTTGCATATTCCTTTCTCAAGAAGCTGACCAAATGTTTTACTAAGGCTACTTAAAAATCAAACAAGTACACAGCCAATATTTATAACTTCAAATACAAAAATGATACATGCATACAAATAGGATGAATAGATTCAGTAGATCATAACCTTTACAGAGATATATTACATGGTATATGTAGCATAAACCATATTCCAGTTATGTCATATATACATTCATGAGCATATCCCATAAAGTATTATGGGGTGCAATGTCACAGGGTTCACAACATCTGGAGTATTATTAATTTTCTAAGTAATCTGCAGTGCTTGTTTCAATTTCTTCTCAAGTCAGGAGGTCTTACAAAAACAAATGTTTCATGGACCAGCTGGTCTGGCAGAATAGTTTTGCAGCATTCAATTGAAAGTTCACTGCAGCGCCATCTGATAAGGTGCCATTAATTACTGTTACTATTACTCGTGTTTTTATTCTGTGACATAGTGAAAAATAGCAGTGAGCAAGTAATATTTATACCTGTTAGAATAATCAGAATAATACTATTATGCGGGATAAGGGACTTCTCAGATAGCAATCAGACCCTGCTGAACTGTTTGCTGTGAGTGTTATCTGGCCTCAGCATCAGTAAGGTGATGGTTTCCTGCTCTGTCTAATGCTGTGAGAGTAGCATTAGAATCACACCCAAAGTCCTGATTAGTAATCCAAGGGCCTGTTCATATTGAGTAATTTTGCACTGGAGTAATAACACTGATATACGTACAATGATGCAAACACTGGCTTAATTTTGATAAAAGAACAAAAGATTATTTAAGTATAAATAATAGATTTTAAGTGAGTACAAGAAATGAGGCATTAAAGTCAGAAATGGTTACAAGAAATATAAAGACAAAACACTTTCTAAACTTAACAAACTAGACTTGGTTCAAAGTGAAGTCCCTTGCCACATGTTTCCAGTAACGTTGCCGACCAAACTCTCAAGCCAGGATCTGCTCCCAAAGTCCAATGGCCATTTCTCTTGTATTCTTAAGTGAAAGAGAGAGGTGGATAAGGAGAGAGAACTTGCGGTGTTTTGCCCCTCACTTTTATAGTTCAGTCACCCTTTGAAAAGCATTTTCCTGAGCATGACCTCTAGCAAAAGTTCTTTCCAGCTGAGAGCAAGGAGACATGGAATCTGGTGGAAGAAGGAAGCTTTGTGCTGTTTCTTTTGAACTGTGTATACTGAAATACAGATTTTCTTTGTCTTCTTTCTTTGCTCTCTCTTGCTGTCTGAGGTAGAGACACATCCTTTTGTTTAAGATAGGGTTGCTTGATCACTTCTACCTAATTGGGCTATGTGAGTTTGAACGTGTGCCTTTAACGTCATATGGAGGTATTTCTCATAAGGTTGCTACATACATTTCACCATGCTCAAGGTCCCTTCCAGCCCTACATTGCCACGATTGTTATCCCAATTTTATAGTTATGGAAACTGAGGCTCAGGGAGGGGAAGTGACATGTCCAAGGTTACCCAGCCGGTAAGTGGCAGAGCTGGGACTAGAAACGAAGCCACCTGAGTTGTAGGTCAGCGCTTTATCTGCTAGGCCACACTGAATGCAGTTGTTGTACATGAACTGTTTTGTGTGTGACATTCTTACATTTTGATTTATCTATGCTTTCAATTGATTTGAGACTTAATTGCAGATTTAAGCCATAAGTCGTGGGGAAGGCAGGGAAGAGGTTCTTCAGATAAGGCTCTGATTCAGCAAGTTATTTGACTGCTGTAAGACCACGCACCTGCTTAAAGCTAGATATTTCATTAAGTATACCCAGCTGAACTGGGGCCTAAATGCATTTTTAAAATGACCATCATTTAGTATCTGGGTTGATAATCACTATTATGTACTGTAGATTATGAACTCAAATTACATAAGAAACTGTGTGTCACTTTGTATGTCTACATAGCCCCACGGTCCAGACTGTGGGGCTGTGAAGAGCAGTGCGCACCAAAGTGCTGCAGTGTAACTCCCCCCAACCCCTGTATGGATGCTGTGGATGTGAAGTAAAGGTCCCAAATTCATACTAATGTAGTCCTCCTGAATTCTACATTAGTGCAAACTCAGGAACTTTAAGTTCATTCCTGCAGTGTCCACACGGGGGAGTTACAGAGCAGTATGTGCCTGCTCTTCACACCTCCTTAGTCCGAACTACGGGGCAAGGTAGATATGCCTTTGTTTCTATTAACAATTCCATGGAGGTGAGCTTAAAGTAGTCAAATGTTGCTGAACACCGTCAGTGATGGAGTTCCTATGTCATGAAACACTATTTAAATTGGGTATGGTGATCTGTATTCCAGAAACCAGCACGTGCAGGACCTGATCCAAAACTCATTGAAGACAGTGAAGTCCTTCTATTCAGTCCCTTAACTGAAGTGTTTTCTTGCTTTGAAAAGACTGGTAAGTTTTGTGGAGCTCCCCAAAGAAAGTATTACCCATGCATATCTCACTCTAGAGACGCAGCAACCACCACATTCCTCTAATGCTTCAGTATCTGGAATCCCTGCAATTTAGGTCCCTAGTTACCAGTTATGCCACCGAAGTCAGCATAAACATTTGCTCCAATTACCAAATGTTTATTCAATACTTAGAGAATTCTGTGAAGGACAAAGGAGGATTGTGTATTTCTTTAATAACTCAATAATTGTCAGGCTTGTCCCGAAAGCAGCAGCCAGCCATGTGGATTTCTGCCTTTGCTATGTTATACAGTCTACTCTGTGTATATATTGGGGAGGCAGGGCAGGGAGGCTAGGAATAGGAATACCAGGTGCTAGGAAATGAAGCATTCACATACCCAGAACACTTACTCACTTTTTAAAAAGTAGTTTTTTAAAAAAAGATGCTGTGCTTATGAAAGGGTATGATAGATAATAGAGCAGAACATTATTTTTCTCTTACTACTTTTACTATTACTTTCCCACAGCCTTAGTTCAGTAGAGGAGGCAGGTGCACTTGCGCTGGGGAATATTGCTTCTTACAAGTGCCTTTTTTTCTCTCTTGGGCCTCTCTGTGAGGCTGTGATACATGGCAAAGAACAACATGGCAAAGCAACTTAGTGTTGTCTCAATAATAAAAAGCCTTTTGTTGAAGTGAAGATTAAAGCCATTCCTATCTATTACCAGTGAGTCAATCAGCATGCAGAAATTAGTTTTGCATTCCCGCTTTTAGCTGTAAAACAGCACAAAATCATCCCAGGTTGTTTTCAAAGATCAGCATAAATATATCCTAAATCAATAAAATTCATGGTAATTTCTATGACAGATTGTTTTTAACAAGCAGAGCTGATTGAATAATGTAAAACATTATTAGGGAGTTTCAGTACCAGCAAATGTACTCCTGAAGTCAGATGTTTTCAGTAATGTACGGTATTGTCTATACAGAAAAATCCCCACCACTTGTAAAAATGATGGGGTGGCTATACACCTCTTCTTTGCCTGTGCTCACAACGATGTAGACAAGCCTCTCTGTATAAAATCAGATGGCAGAGTAATATAGGAGCTTTTAGTTTTTGTTACTATTCCAAAAACCCTCATTTTCAAGAGACATTTCGATTCTAAATGCTAAGGATTAGATTGTCATAAGTGCTCAGCACTCAAATCTAGGGCCAGATATTCAGAAGAGCTCCACACTCTGCAACTTCCATTTTTCTCCGTGGAAGGTGCTGGGTGTTTTTGGAAGACTGGCCATTTTGTTTAGGTGCCTAAATGGGAAATAAGGACTTTTGAAAATCCAGCTGTTCATTTGACTCCCTAACTTGGAGATGTTGGGTGTGGAATGGTTTTGCAAATCTTGCCCTAAATACTATTTTATGTTATTTATTTATTTTAGAATATCCTGGCCAAACAAAATGAAAATAACTGTTTCAATGTAAAAAATAACAAATACACAACAAATAAACACACATGCTTTGTGGACTAAAGATTTATTTTTTGGATCAGCCCATTCAGAATCCCCAGATGCTGCTTTCTGTAGATCCTAGAGATCTTTACATTAGAAAATCATGATGTTATCACTTGTAAATATAGATGAAACACGGGAATTGCCATATTGGATCAGAACCAAGGTCCATCTAGTGGCCGGAACCAGATGCTTCAAAGGAAGATATAAGAACCCTGCAATAGAGGTGGCATAATCCCCCCCTCCTCCCCACCCCCCATCCCCCACCCCCCCCACACACACACATTAGGTCTCATCTCAATCTCAGGTGGAGCTGCGGTTTAGAGTTTGTTTAAGCCATGAAGGATGAGATTTGTCATAATTAATTATGATAACTCTGGCTATTCTTGATTTCCTTAGCAAGATTCAAAGAGTGACTAGATTTTTTAAAAATAAATTCTTGGTCTCTTGTGGCAACAAGTTTCACAGTTTGATTATGCATTGTGTGAAAAAGTATTTCCTTTTTTTAGTGTATTGCCCACCTTTTAATTGCATTGAATTTTCCTTGTGGATGAATCACATAATTGGGTTATTCCCCCACCCCCAATGAACTCCCTTAACCTTTCTATTTCCTTCTATGTTGTTTAATGATACTTCAGTGATAAAGGGCCTGTTCCTGCTGTCAGTGAAGCAAATGGTGAATGGGCCGACTGGAAATGAGGTCAGTGAAACCAGGATCAGCACCATAATGTACCTTCTGACTTAAAATACAGAGGCTATTATATTAGCTTCTATGATTATCGTTTTAGAATTCAAAAACAAAAAGCAGAGTATCACAGGTTTGCTATTTGTATGCACATATCTAGGATATTTCCACGGGTGGCAGGTTTCATAGGCCGGGCCCACTCAAACCAGGCGTGGCCCCAGCTCCGCCCCAAGACCCCACCTCCTGCTTCCACTCGGTGTGGCTCCAGTGTCCTGGGGTGGCCCGGGCTTGGGCCATGCCATCTGCCCTCCCTGTGCTCCAGGTCTGGGGAGGCTGGGGCCATGCCACCTGCTTTCCTGTTGCTCTAGGGCTGGGGAGGCTATGGCCGCGCAGCCCGCCCGGTCCAGGGCTGGTGGGGGAAGGCTTGGGTTACTCCGGGGCTGGGGGCACTAGCCTGGGATGGGGGACGGCTGCTGCAGCGTGTGGGGGCCTCTGGGTGGTGGCGGGGGTACGGAAGGGGTGGGGCTAGGGGCTAGCCTCCCCCAGCTGGTGGCTCACACGCCTCCCAGGGATATTTCTCTTTTATCCACATCTTTACAAGATACCAGTCTCCCTCTCTCTCTTCTTTCTTCTATCTATTGTACAGTTCTTCAATTATCTGAATGAAGAAACGGCACATTCCTTTAAGCCCACTTACTCAGATCCTCAAAGGTATGTAGATGAAACTAATGAGAGGTTGGTACCTAAATACCTGTGAGGATTTGGGCCACTGTGGTTAAACCTTCTTTTGAGTACTGTGCTGAGTTCAGAGTAACCATTATCTGTGCACCCACCCTAAGCACAAGAAACCCAAATGAATAGTCAGTGCAGCACACTGGATATTTTTCAGTATGTTCAGAAGCAGGGCAGCAACTGCGAGGTTTTGACTCCAAATTTGCTGCTGTAAGATTGCATGTGGCTTACCTTGCATCTATAATCAGTCCTATCAGAGTCAATGAGACTGCGCCCATATTAAGGAGGGTAGGATTTGGCACCAAATGTTAAGCTCTGTGTTTTCCCCAGAGAATAAGTCACTTGATGGCATATTTAATAAACAAAACTTTGCAAACCAACTAGAAGTTTAGCCAGAGCTTTTTATATACAACACAAGTTGATGAAAAACGGGCTGTAGTTTCTTTGAAATATAAGATGAAGCACTGCCAGTCAACATGGTTTTATGGAAAAGAGGTCTCATCAAAAATGTTGCTTTCATTCTTAGATGAGATAACAGATTTGCTTGATAATGGTAATTGTACAAATTTAATAGACTTTAGTAAGGTGTTTAACTTAGTACCACACGCCATGCTGATTAACAAAACAGAACTATACAACCCTCAGTAAAGATCATGGTAAAGGGATTAAGAACTGACTAATTGACAGATCTCAAAAAATAGTTGTCAATGGTGAATCATCATTGAATGGGGGTGATTCCAGTGAGATTCTGTGTGTAACTACAGCCTGGCTCGCACAAGCCTTGGTTATACTGCCAGGTGACCCCAATGCACCCCCACTCCCAGATTTCCCCCCAGACATGTATGTCCCGTACTGCCTGGCCTTCTCCTGGATGGTATGAATATTTTAAGTCTGTTATTCTTTTAAGGGAATAATATGCCAATTTATTATCTTAAATAGAGTTACGCAGACACTTCAATTTACCATATTGGAATAAATAAAGCAGTAAAACAAGTTTATTAACTACAAAGAGAGAGAATTTAAGTGAGTACAAATAACAAGGCATAAAAGTCAGAAATGGTTACAAGAAAAATCAAGATAAAATGCGTACTAGTGCCTAACTTAACAAACTATATTAGAGTCAAGTAAAACGTCTCACTGCATACTTCCAGTCAGTTTTCTGACTCCTCAGGTCAGAACCCCTCCCACAAAGTCCAACAACTGTTTCCTGTTGTCTTCTCAGATACAGAGACTGCAATGGGCAGAGAGAAAGAGAGGGGTCACTTGGGGTGTTTGCCCCTGCTTTTTGTAGTTTCAGTCCCCCCCTTGAAAACATTTCCAGCTAGGAATTAGGATACAAAGAATCTGTGTGGAAGGATGTTCTCTGTAGTTTTTTTTCACCTGTTTGAGCTTTCTTTGTTTATCCTTTCCTGCTTGATAACTCTGTTTACAGCTTAAATGCAAATTAAGGCAAGCACACATTCGCTTGTTTAGGACAGATGTTTCTGACATCTGCCTAGGCAGAGCCGTGGAATTTGGAACATGTGTTAATAACACCATACAGGGGAAATCTTATAACTTAACATACTATGTTGCCACACATTTTATCAGAACAATACTAACCAGCAAATTATGAGTTTTCAAATGATACCTTACAAAGCATACTTTGTACAATAATTATTACGATAGTGTGTAGGGTGTGAATACAGGGGTGTATGGATAACATTGGAACAAATAACTTTGTCATCTGGACACATCCTACTATAGTCTGGGTTACCAAATGCCAGTGACATATAGTGAGATAGTGTGGATCTCATACTATCAAGAAGGGCAGTCAAAGCTTGATAGTGTGGGACAAGACAGGCATTGGACTGGAACCCCCAGGGCAAGCGGTGATGAGGTAGATCAACAATAACATGGCAATGCACAATAGAAGCAGAACAGAAAGCTAACGAAATGATGTGGGAGGAAGCTAAGATTGCAGCAAGAGACCATAAAAGAAAGGCAATGGTGAAGGCCCTATTTTCCATATGGAACAGAGGCTAAGTCAAGTCATCCTGGAAACCAGTGATTCTGAAAAGGATTTACTGGACAAACAACTCAACATGAGCTCCCACTGCGATGCTGTGGCACAAAGGGCTTATCCAGTCCTTGGATGTATAAACAGGGGAGTAGTGTATAGTAGGGAGGTGATTTCACTGTGTATACAATGTTGGTGAGACTGATTCTGGAATACTGCAGTCAATTCTGGTGTCTGTGTTCTAAATGGAATTTTGAAAAACTGGTGAAGGTGCAGAAAGAAGCCAGAAAAATGATTCAAGTGCTACAATGCAAGACTTAAAGATCTCAGATTCTATGGCCTGTGATGTACAGGAGGTCAGACTAGATCAGGGGTAGGCAACCAATGGCACAATGGCACGGGTGCCTAAGGCGGCATGCGAGCTGATTTTCAGTGTCACTCACACTGCCCAGGTCCTGGCCACCGGTCCGGGGGGCTCTGCATTTTAATTTAATTTTAAATGAAGCTTCTTAAACATTTTAAAAACCTTATTTACTTTACATACAACAATAGTTTAGTTATATATTATAGACTTATAGAAAAAGCCCTTCTAAAAACGTTCAAATGTATTACTGGCACGCAAAACCTTAAATTTGAGTGAATAAATGAAGACTCGGCACACCACTTCTGAAAGGTTGCCGACCCTTGGACTAGATGATCTAATGGTTCCTTCTGGCCTTAAAAATCTATTACGCAAAATCATCCAACACGTTATGTATGCTGCATTCTAATACCTCCCTTCCCCCATCGATAGCTCACCCTCACCCTGAACAGCAAACAGACATCTTTGAACTCTGCCTATGTTCACTTGTGATATGTCCATGTTTTTGTGATGAATAAAAGGCTGATGTGACTTTCATAAGTGACGTTGCTTGTAGGTCTGTTCTTGGTTTTGGGTTAGTGTGTCTTGGTTTTGTGTATGGTGTCAGATTGCAAACGGTGGCTGCAACATATGTTTTTCTGTTGTGTTAAGAAAAGTTCTTTGGTTGAGCTATGTCGTTAGGAAGCTGAAAACCTTATGATGCAATTCACTTTCATTTACTGGTGTTGATGTGGCTCTGAACTACATACAACAGCACAATCCTTCTACAGCACATGGGATTAATGAGATGATTCACTAGTTCTTTCATTCCTGACTTGCTTCTATTGGGGTATCACTAACAGAGGCTACTTGTACCATTCCAGTACTGTCTTTAATAAGATCTGTCATAACATAAGGAGAAGCCATATGGCTCCAATCCTTTTTATTAAGACTATCCATAGATTCCAAGACCAGAAGGGGGCTATTGTGATAATCTAATCTGATCTCCTGTATAACACAGGCCATAGAACTTCCCCAAAATAATTTTGTGTGTGTGTGTGTGTGTGTTAAAAAAAAAATCAAGGTTCTACTTTCTGCAAGCACCTTTCTTGCAGAAGTGCCCTTTTCCCATTGACAGTCTCAAATATCTGTTCAGTACTGACATAACTTTATTATAGATTGCCTCATTCATGATAACGATGGTAGCAGTTAGCTGTAGAGATTTATTACTATTTATTTATTTGTATTACTGTTGCACCTAGGAGCTGTAGTCATGGACCAGAACCCTTTGTGCAAGGTTCTGTATAAACACACAACAAAAAGACGCTCCCTGCCCCAGTGAGCTTGCAATCCAAATATAAGACAAGAGACAACAGATGGACACAGATAGATGGGGGAGCAAAAGGAAACAATGTGACAATGTTGGTCAGCATGATAGGCAGGTCTCGCACCAGCAGCATTCTTGCATTATTCTTTTGTGAAGCTGTTCTTAAGGCAACACCACTTTGTGTGATATTGAGTGCTGAGGAGACTCCTACTGTGACCCATTTCATCAAGCCACTTTGATCCATACATTTTCTAATCTAGCGAACTTGATGTCTGCTCTTGCCAGCTCTGGTCAACATTGTTCTGTTTGTGCTCTGCAGACATGGAAAGGAATATCATTGTTGGGCTCCCATTCCACTTAGCTCCTTCATTTCTGGTCTCATCTAAGAAAAGAGAGAAAAATTAATGGGAAAAAAAAGGATATATAATCTACACTGGGAGCCTAATTTTGGATGAGATGCAGTCAGCACAGGAGACGCTGGGAGGGACAAAGCTGACTATAAGCACCTTTGCACTTCCTAGTATTCTGCGTCTGGCTGGGGCAGCCTGCTCAGCTCTACCGAAAATGCTCCTGTAACTAATGCTTGAGCTCTGCATGTGCCCCTAATGGCTGTGGGCAGCTGGGCCTAGCGGAGGAACAGTGACTCTGGTCCCACCCCCAACCCCATCCACAGAATGCCCTGGCACACCCTTTACACCACGCTCTGTGCCGGTTAGAAAACCTCCTTATTCTGGGAGTAATCTCTCAGGTCTGGAGATCCGCTGCCTTTAAGGCCTTTTTTTACATCACTGGAGCCACATAAAGGGGCCTTAAAACAATGGAGAATTGAGCCCTTTGGAGGTCACTAGCTTTTTTTGGTGCATTTGTGATGGGAGGAGCGGGGATCTTTCTTCTATCCGTAACACTTAGCACAGACTTCCATTTAGCTGGGGGGGAAAAAACCATGTCCTTTGTGTTAAGTTTAATCACTGTTAAAAACTGGGGGGAGGGGTTAAATTAGAGGAAAGTAGACAGATTTGTGAAAATCAAGCTAGTTTTGTGACTTCCTCACTCAAACTATTTCTACAGATTCTGAAAACTCAAATTCCACAAAGCTCCACTGTCCCTAATGCACATGAACCCCAACATGCAAACAGAGGGTTCTGAAACTATGTGGCTGTTGGCACAGGCATACACTGCTTCTGAAGATAGGGATTCCTCAGCTATTCTGTGCTCTAACCCTGCCATCCCTTGCTGATGTTTGATTGTAGTAATACTACTCAATTGAGGAAGGATTTCTTGAGAGAATAGATGTTTGTTGGATTAGGCATCTGTGCGTTATTGACATAATCCAAAACCCACTAAAATCAATGTGATTATTTCCATTAACTTCGATGGGCTTTGCACTAGGCTCTCAACACTAAACAGTGCATCTCTTCCTTCTGTCTTGTGAGGTTGGAAATCCGCTAGTGTCAGTGTGATTGGTGATCAGGAGCATAACTACATAAGATCCATGTTTGCATATAATGCATACTTCCTGGGCCAAACAGATCCTTGGTGTCACCCCACAGAAATCAATGGAGTTAAAACAGATAGGAATATGGCCTCTTTTGTGTAGTGCCACGGCATTTCTTGAAAATGTGTCTTACTGTTTCAGGGACTTTGGCCCTGCTCATTTGCTTTTCAATGTCATGTTTCAGTCACAGAGTATTAATCTGAAGGAGAAACCCCCTCGGAGCTGAATTCTTAAATTACCAGCAGAACAGATGAATTCTGAAACTAGACATCTGCAGCTAGGTATATGGGTTAGATTTGATTTTCAGCAGAAATTGTTTTGTGTTTTGGGGGGCAGAGTTGCTAAATTCTGGAGAAAGTTATAATACGCTCCCTCCTAATCTGGGATAATATAGTCTAGAATTCTTACAAATCCAGAGAGAAAGCAGGCTACCTTCCAGCACCAGGCTCATGCTGTAGAAAGCAGAATGAGATAAATATATAGAAAATATTTTTAAGGGAATTTAAAAAATTTAAAATGGACCCCCAAACAGGAGTGAGTGAGTTGTAGCATGAATACCAGTAAAGGTAAACATAGAAGCAGCTGCCCTTGAGAATGAATTACAAATCTTTGATCTTCATGATGCATTTTACAAAAAAAAAAAAAAAAAAAAAAAAATTAAGTTAGCAAGCATATATGCAACTACTCTGCATCTAAAGGGCCCTGATCTGTCTCTGCCAGTAAAATCTCCATTGACTTTAATGGGAATTACATGTTTGGATCAGCTACAGCAGGGGTAGTGAATTATTTTTTGTCAAGGCCCAGATTTCTTGGTCAAAGTATAGTCAAGGGCCAAACTCCATAGAAAATAATAAAAAATAAAAGTAATGATAGTAATAAGTAAATAAAAAGATTTTGGGATCCATTCAAAAGCATCTCGCAGTCTGGATTTGGCCCACATCCGCCTATTGATTACCCCTGAGTTACAGGATCCGACTCATAATATAGGCTTGTGTTGCCATAACATTGAAGAGAGAGAGAGCTGCTTTATTTTTGTAAACAAAACATGGAGGTAGTATAGTGCAGTGTTTGGATACAAACTAATGTAGTCTCTATTTTTCTCTGCTTCTGATTTGCTATGTGACTTTGGACAAGTAGAGCAGGGATCGGCAACCTTTGGCACGTGGCCCGTCAGGGAAATCCGCTGGCGGGCCAGGACGGTTTGTTTACCTGCAGCATCTGCAGATTCGGCCGATCGCAGCTCCCACTGGCTGCGGTTCGCCATTCCAGGCCAATGGGGGCTGCGGGAAGTGGCGGCCAGCACATCCCTTGGCCTGTGCCGCTTCCCGCAGCCCCCATTGACCTGGAGCAGGGAACTGCAACCAGTGGGAGCTGTGATCGGCCGAACCTGCAGACGCTGCAGGTAAACAAACCATCCCGGCCCACCAGCGGATTTCCCTGATGGGCTGTATGCCAAAGGTTACCAATCCCTAAGGTAGAGGGTTAACTTCCCTACATCTCAATTTTGCTATCTGTAAAAGGCAGATAACTGTATTCCTATATTCTCTCTCTCCCCTGTCTCTTTTGTTAAAACCCATTGAGATATGTAAAAGAAAGTAATGCCATAGTTACTGCAGATCCCTGGGGTGACAAATGTTATATTTATAAGGGTTTCCACTGTCCTAGGAGTTTGGAGAAATGTGTTCACCCAAAAGGTGCTGTTTCGCTGAGAAGCAGCATAGAACAAACTACGAGGCAATGTCTCTGGTTGTGAAAATAACAGATGCTTTAAAAATTGCTCAATCTGAATTATAGACAACTTGATATGTGCCATGTATTTCCATTAACATTATAGAGTACATGCCTACAGTGGTTAACCCATTGCAGGGAATGGGTCATACTCTGCTAGTCCGCTGCAGTTCTCAGAAGACACAGTTCTCTTTTGGCAGGTCAGGTTCAGCAAAACAAGGGGGATAGATTTGTATCCCCATCTTGTCACCCCTTGTTGGGATGATTTGTGTCCCCACAGTTAATAGGACAGAGCAGTCCCTGTTATTGCCTGAACACAGTCATGTAAGTAGTGACTCACCCTTTTTGATGGTGCAAGAGAGGGGAATGTTCTCTGCACCCTCACCAGCTTGTATGCACTCATGTTAAGGCCAGACACCAAATAGGCCAGACCTCAGCTGAGGTAAGTTAGTGTGGTTACACTGACTAAAATCATGCTCTGCTGGTTTATACCAGCTGAGGATCTAGCACACGTTGACCCTCTATGAGCCAAATTTAAGCCTTGCTCCAAGTTTCCCTGCATTTGGGAGAAGCTGTGGTTTGGAGCCAAACTTTGCAACTCAGGCCAAATTTAGGTTTACAGAGGGGTGGGAAAAAATGTCAGCACTGGTATGGGTCTGAGTCCAACCCAATCTGCCGTTGTTCTAAATGTCATTCTAGTATAGCTGTTTCAGTGACTAGTTTTATTCTTATAAGTGTTTTATAATAATGATAGATGAAAGCAGATAATATAATAAGGAATAACCTGCTGAGTTCTAGAGTGTTTGGGAAGGAAGTGTAGGAGGATCAAAAAGGGATACATGAATCTCAGAGATCACTGAGTCACAGAAATGAGCAAGGTAAACACTGAGATGTAGATGGCTCTCCAAGGCAGTATCGTTTATTATTTGTAATAGAGTAACTTTGCTGGCCTTGATCACGATCAAGATCTCATTGTGCTAGGCACTGTACAGACATAGTCAAGAGAAACAACAAGGAGTCTGGTGGCACCTTAAAGACTAACAGATTTATTTGGGCATAAGCTTTCATGGGTAAAAACCTCACTTCTTCAGATGCATCAGGTTTTTACCCACGAAAGCTTATGCCCAAATAAATCTGTTAGTCTTTAAGGTGCCACCAGACTCCTTGTTGTTTTTGTAGATACAGACTAACACGGCTACCCCCTGCTACTTGACACCGTAGTCAAGAGACCATCTCTGTGCTGAAGAGCGAGCACACTGGTTTCTAAGGAGGCAGTCCTCTTCCGGAGGAATTTGCAGAGCACTTTACACTCAAACTAGTAATGGGGGAATCAGTGGTCTGATAATCTCATTTGATTAACTCAAAAGGAAATTGGCATCCAAGAGGGCAGAGCGCCCAGCAACACTACGATGGAAGCAGACAAAACCTGCAGGTGCCGTGGTTGTTGGAGTGTTGCCGCATAATAGGCAATGGATCCAAAAAGAAGCATCAGTGAGGATGCCAAGTGACAAGATGTCATCAATATAAAGCTAAAGTTTTGCATTTGTATTTTATAGCCCTTATTAAGCTGGCTCAGACACTGTGCCCTTGAAGGACCTGAGAGAAGGAGCAGGCTGTGGAGGTGAATTATACTGTATTATAAACAGTCATTTACTTGCAGTCATCAAACTAAAATGCCTTTTAATACAGAGTTATATGAATGACAATACCACCTGTGCTGGTCAGGCTACAACAGATGTTTTAAATGCTGATTCAAAGGCAGTTAATAAAGCAACAGATCTCACATGGACTTGAGTGAATTCTATAAAATAGTGAATGATCATTTAAAAGATATAATGCTATCGCCTTTACAAGCCTTTTGGTACCAGCACTTTCTAGTCACAGCTGGCGGTCAGCAGCTCAAAATGAGGAATGAGAGTTCCAACTCTCCACAGCTAACTGCCCTTCGACTGCTGTTTCTGTGGGAATAGAGGTTAGGTTGGTGAAAACAGGCTCAGTGGGAGGGATGTGCACCTGTCTCAAAGTCTGGGATGTTTGGAATCCAGTAAACGTAGGGATGGGGAGAGCACAGCAAAAGACATACAGTGCAAAACTGTTCAGTTGGAGGGACTCTTTGCTGAGGGAGAAGAGCAACCAACAGTGTAGGAGAGAATGTGACCAATGCAGGATTACC
The DNA here is from genome assembly GCF_027887155.1 of Malaclemys terrapin pileata. Lineage (NCBI taxonomy): Eukaryota > Metazoa > Chordata > Testudines > Emydidae > Malaclemys > Malaclemys terrapin. The sequence goes on along the minus strand of NC_071507.1, from coordinate 113,246,945 downwards.
ACTCTGGTCTGGAATGACGAATTGCAGTCTCTCTTGGTGACATTTTTCAAATCAAACTGAGGCATCAAGAAAAATCAGAATAATCTAGCACTCGTGGAAACTGCCTGTTGACATCTTGTTAAAAATACCATATAACTCAGCATGCTTTGGGCTCTGGGTCCCCAAATGTGGTTCTTTTATCATCAGCCAATCTGCCAAACCAGCTAGCTTTCTTCGCTGCCCTTCATGAACTGGTGACTCTGACTGAGAAGCCCTTTCTAAGCTGGCAGCAGGCCAGCTTTCTTGATCATCTGCATCCCTCATTTATAGGCCTTGGCTACACTGGTGAGTTACAGCGCTGTAACTCACTGACCGGCTACACTGGCAAGGCACGTACAGTGCTGTATCTCCCTGGGTACACCGCTGCAGGTACTCCACCTCCCTGAGAAGCATAAGAGATACAGCGGAGTGGCTAGGACTCTCCCCTGTGAGTGTGTACCAGGAATCAATCTGCAGCACTGTACTGATCACCTTGTCAAGTGGCCAATCCTCTCCATTGTTGTGACCGGCTGCAGGAATGCGGAAGTGCCGGTTTCAAAGCTCGTACCACAGAGAAAAAGCAAACAGTTTGCTGTTTGCTTTGAGTGAGTGAATGAATGAGCAGGGGGCCAGGAGTTCAGAACTTGCAAAATAGAGAGCTGACACGCTCCAAAAAGCACTCTCTCTCCACCCCACCCCCCCCGTTTTGAAAAGCACGTTGCAGCCACATGAATGCTGGGATAGATGCCCATAATGCACCATTCCCAACACAGCTGCAAATGTTGCAAGTGTGGCCACACCACTGCGCTGGCAGCTGTCAGTGTGGACAGACTGCAGCGCTTTCCCTACTCAGCTGTACGAAGACAGGTTTACCTCACAGCGCTGTACAGCTGCAAGTGTAGCCAAGGCCATAGAGAAGTGTGGGGGAGGGGGACAAAAAACTCATGCCGGACAAGTAGTCATCAATGCTCTTTTCCACAACCGGACTTTCATATGAATTTCTTCAGTATCCAATTTTTTTTAATGCTTTGTGTGAACAAATTTTCAGCCCAAGGATTGCTTGCAAACTATTCACTGTATTTACTGTTTTGAGCATTTGCTATTCATAGTTCAACTCCATGACTGGGGTCATCCTAGTTGCATGGTATTGGGTTTTTGTTCCCTTGCTGAAATGTCTATAAACAGGAACCCTTGTAGAAGCTTATTCTGCCAGGAACACGAGCAAACATGCATTCTCATGAGTATTCGCAAAACCTTCTCAGCCAACCAATATTCTTTCAGCTGTGGCTGGAAAAAAAAAAATCCTGACATTTGACAGTTCTGAAAGTGAGGCTTAATTTTACTTAGAAATCCTGTCAGCCATCCTGGGGCTCCCACTGTCAGCTTCACCCTTGGGTGCCTGACAGCAGGCGATGTACCATGCCCAGGGCTCCCATTGTCAGTTGCCTGGGGTGTGGGGCGACAGGGCAGTGGGGGGTTCCTGCTGTCAGCTGCCTAGGGCTCAGGGTGCCAGGGTGGTGGAGGGCTCCTACTGTCAAGCCCCAGGTGGGGCAGTGGGGGCTCCCATTGTAAAAGCCCAGGCATGGGGCATCAGGGCGAGGCTCCCGCTGTCAGCCCCAGGCAGCTGCTCCCCTGCAAGCCTGGGAAGTGGGAGACGGGACCCCACTACAGCCACCCCTTAGGACTGGGAAGGGTGAAGAACCCTAAGGAGCAGAAGTGAGACTGGGGGCTGCAGGGGGGCTGAAGTGAGGAAAGGGGGAGCTGATGGGGGGGGCTGTATTGATGGTGGGTTCTTAGCAGACGGGGTGAGTGCTGGGAGGGTGAACTGAGGGTGGTGGGGGTTGATGGGGTAGGGGTGTTGAACTGGTGGGGTGGTGATGATAGGATCTGGGGGATTGAACTGAGGGGGGGTGGGTGGAGATAGAACTAATGGGGGGTTGAGGGGCAGGATTAATTGCTGGGCAGGAGAGTAGCAGATGTGGGGGTGAGAGCTCCTGCAGCAGAGGCCAAAATCACCTTATTCCAGTACATGTGGGAGAGTTGGCAGCACTAACTGTCACATGCACATACCCTGGGGCTGGGCAGGGGGAGTTCAGAAATCAAGAGACTGATGTAAAAAACACAATAGCCACTTTTTAAAAATGTCATTATTTTGGGGCCAATGTCATGATTTTTAATCTCTTGAAGTTGGCAATGCCAGCAGCCCCACTTAAATTGTTGCACTGCATCATTTGCAAGGGAACCCCAAATCAGCATAATGTACACTCCTTTTCCACTTACATCCAACAGTCAGGCAATCTACACTGAAATTTACATCACTGTTGAATTTGCTCAAGCTGCTTTTTAAAATGATTTACTCTCACTCCCATACATCTTGGGCCAGTTTCTTAGCTGGGCCCAATAACCACTGAGTGCTGCAGAGAGGCAGCAGTTTTTAGCTCCCCGATTCTGGGACTGGTTCTATAACAGTGCCAGCACAGATGTACTACAGAACAATCTTAGGGCTGGCTGCTGTGTTCCCTTTGGGGCCATCTCCCAAATGAGAATAGCCAGAGAACAGTAGTTTTTTGGCCACACACCCCTCCCACATCTGCATCCCCACTTGTGCCACAGGTATGAGATGGAGAGAGTAGGAGTTGGCTATACTGTCTTCCATGCCATCTGGGGACTCCCCTTTGGAAAGACCCAGTTGCTTCCCAGACCCTTTGTGCTGATAGAGTAGTGCAAAGGACCCGGATTGCAGCAGAGAATCTTATGTTGGAGTACCCAGCTCTTCTTTCTTGCTTTTCCTTCTGCTTATTTTCCTTTGTAATCAGTGTATAATTTAATTCTACTATTTTATTAGTTATTTATTATTAATTCTATTATTTTAGTGAATACTATAGCTTTCTTTATTGTGTATACCTTCCCGGGTTTTATGCTTGCACTTACGGAATTTCATGTACATTTTCTTTAAAATATTTGGTATATATTTTAAAAAAAGAAGCCATTACGTCTTATGGTAGCTGGTATCACAAAATGTACACACTGTGACGGATTTCCTACAGAATAGCTTAGATACTTGTAAATGAACATTGACCCTCAATAGAGCTTAATCCAAAAACCAAGGGAAAGATTTCAGTGGGCTCTGGATCCGGACTGAAAGGCTAAACTAATTGTCAATAAGAAACACCTCTCTTTTCTAGAAACCATTATTCAGTTACTAGAATGTTATTTTACCATATTTTTAGTGTCCAGCAATCATGTCTATGATCATCCTGCCAAACGCTACCAACAACATACATTCTGTTACTCTATTTTGTTATTGTTTAATTCAGACATGTCTGTTTTATCCATACATGCCAAGGTGGGAAAGTAAAACATTCTTATTTTACATTTGGAGGCCCCACCCAAAATCAGGGGCTCATTGTGCTAGGCACTGTAGAAACCTTTAATAAGAGACAGCCCTGGCCCCAAAGAGCTTCCAGTCTTAGGCCTTGTCTACACTACGAGAGTAGTTCGATTTTACTTAAATCGAATTTTTGGAATCGATATTGCAAAGTCGAACGTGTGTGTCCACACTAAGGACAGTAATTCGACTTTGTGAGTCCACACTAACGGGGAAAGCGTCGACATTGGAAGTGGTGCACTGTGGTCAGCTATCCCACAGTTCCCGGAGTCCCCGCTGCCCATTGGAATTCTGGGTGGAGCCGCAAATGCCTTCTGGGTAAAAAAAATGTGTCCAGGGTGCTTTTGGGTAACTGTCGTCATCCGTCCATCACTCCCGCCCTCCCTCCCTGAAAGCGCCGGCGGGAAATCAGTTCGCGCACTTTTCTAGTCAGTGACAGCGCGGACGCCACAGCACTGCGAGCATGGAGCCTGCTGCAACCATCACTGCAGTTGTGGCCGCTCTCAACGCCTCGCAACTTATCATACACCTTTCCCTGAGGCAGATGCAGAAAAGTCAGGCGAGGAGGCTACGTCAACGCGGTGATGGCCTGAAGTCTGAGAGTAGCACAGACCTCTCAGAAAGCAGGGGACCCAGCGCCGAGAACATCACGGTGGCAATGGGTCATGTTGATGCCGTCGAAAGGAGATTCTGGGCACGGGAAACAAGCACTGAGTGGTGGGACCGCATAGTGCTGCAGGTCTGGGATGAATCCCAGTGGCTGCGAAACTTTCGCATGCGGAAGGGAACTTTCCTGGAACTTTGTGAGTTGCTGTCCCCTGCCCTGAAGCGCAATGACACCCGGATGCGAGCAGCCCTGACTGTCCAGAAGCGAGTGGCCATAGCCCTGTGGAAGCTTGCAACGCCAGACAGCTACCGGTCAGTCGCGAACCAGTTTGGGGTGGGCAAATCTACCGTGGGGGTTGTTGTGATGCAAGTAGCCAAGGCAATCGTTGATGTACTGCTGCCAAAGGTAGTGACCCTGGGAAACGTGGAGGCGATCATAGATGGCTTCGCAGCGATGGGATTCCCAAACTGCGGTGGGGCCATAGATGGAACTCACATCCCTATCCTGGCACCGGAACACCAGGCCAGCCAGTACATTAACAGAAAGGGCTACTTTTCCATGGTGCTGCAAGCACTGGTGGACCACAGGGGACGTTTTACCAACATCTACGTGGGATGGCCGGGCAAGGTTCATGACGCTCGTGTTTTCAGGAACTCTGGTCTGTTTAGACGGCTGCAGCAAGGTATTTACTTCCCGGACCACAAAATAACTCTTGGGGATGTGGAGATGCCTATAGTCATCCTCGGGGACCCAGCCTACCCGCTAATGCCCTGGCTCATGAAGCCCTATACTGGCGCCCTGGACACTGAAAAAGAACTCTTCAACTACCGGCTGAGCAAGTGCAGAATGGTGGTGGAGTGTGCTTTTGGCCGTCTCAAGGGGAGATGGAGAAGCTTACTGACTCGCTGTGATCTCAGCGAAACCAATATCCCCATTGTTATTGCAGCTTGCTGTGTGCTCCACAATCTCTGTGAGAGCAAGGGGGAGACCTTTATGGCGGGGTGGGAGGTTGAGGAAAATAGCCTGGCTGCTGATTACTCACAGCCAGACAGCCGGGCGATTAGAAGAGACCAGCGGGAAGCGCTGTGCATCCGGAAGGCTTTGAAAGCAAAGTTCCTGAGTGAGCAGGGTAACCTGTGACTTTAAAGTTTGTGTATTGAGAAGCTAAACCTGCCCCCGTTTCTTTGCCCAGTTAATGTTGACTATCCTATCCAGTTACATACCCCCTTCACCCCACTTCCAACACACGTTTCAAAATAAAAATAGTTCTACTTTGTTAAAGCACACCGTTTTCTTTAATACTGTATTCGCGGGAATTTTTTAAAACTGGGACGCAGACTGTGGTGCGGAGCGGGTGTACTGTAGTGGCGCGAATGCAGCTTCTAAACTCAAGGATTGACAGGCTCCGCTGCGGTGGGATGGTTGTTTCAACGGAGCCTGTCACCCCTCCTGATAGGGACTGTGTGTATGGGGGGGTCTATGTGACTTTGTGGCAGGGGGAGGACGGTTACAGATCCCCTGCTGTGTGGCTCTGTGATCCTGCCTAAGGACCGCCGCTTAAGATCTGTAACTGCCCTCCCCTGCCACAAAGTCACAGAGCAACCCACCCCCCACCACATAACATGAAAACAACCTCCCAGACTAACCAGGGTAACTAGTCACTGCATCACTGCACTATGTATGTGCCCTGCTGCTGTGCCTGCCCCCGACTATATACCCTGCCAAAGGTGACTGTCCTGTCGAATTACCAACCCCCTATCCCCCCCTCCTCCAAAAGAACATGATGGAAACAGTAGTTAACAGAAACGTATTTTTTATTATCAACCAAACATGGAACTGGGAAAGTGAAACTTGGACGGGGGCTTGTGTCAGGCGGGAAGGAAAGAACTTGTCAAATTTTGGGGAATGAGAGCCTTCTGCTGCTCGAGCTCTCTGCAGGGGTGGAGTGAGAGTTAGCAGGGACTCTGCCGCCTCTCCTTCTGTGCACTTTGGGTGAGGGGAGTATGGGACTTGGTGGCGGGGGAGGGCGGTTAGAGATGGACTGCAGCGGGGCTCTGTCCTCCTGCCTCCGTTCCTGCAGAACATCCACAAGGCGCCGGAGCGTGTCCGTTTGCTCCCTCATTAGTCCAAGCAGGGTTTGAGTCGCCTGCTGGTCTTCCTGACGCCACCTCTCCTCCCGATCCATGTTGGCTTGGTGCATTCGGGTCAAGTTCTCCCGCCACTGGGTCTGCTGTGCTGCCTGGGCTCTGGAGCAGGCTATAAGCTCCGAGAACATGTCCTCCCGTGTCCTCTTCTTCTTATGCCTAATCCGCGCTAGCCTCTGGGAGTGTGATGACAGGCTAGGTTGTGAGACAGTCGCAGATGGGGCTGTGGGAATGGGAAAAAGGGAGTGAATTCCTCAGAAAGATAAATGTAGTTGTGAACAAAGAACATAGTCTTTCTCTGTTAACAAGACCATGCACAGCACCTATCACATGCGCACTCAGCACAAGGTCGAATTCTCGGCCTTCGCATTCAGTGCCTGGGGTCTTCTACAGCACATTTGAGAAGCCTCTCAGGAGAACGGAATTTCTGTTGCAGGCAGACATGGTAAGCCGTAGACTTGTGGCAGCTTAAAACTTTAATATTAGCAATGGCCTCATTTCACATTGAAATCAATGTCGGTCCCTGCTGCCAGCAATTCGGCAAGCAGGAAGTCTGCTCCTGTCCCACACCCTCGCGGCTGTCCCCGGGAACGATCCCTTTCGGCTGCCCCTCTCCCGCCTCCACCGCGTGGCTGCAAACCAGCGGTTACAGTTCTGTAAAGGAACGGCAAAGCAGTCCCAACACTAACATTCCCCTACCTCATTCAAAGCAGGTCATCATGAGCGACATCACCCTCATGAGGATCTCTGACAGCGAGAAAGAGAGAATGCTCCGGGAAAGCCTGCAAAGACCAGGGCCGTATGCCGCCATGCTGTGCAGAGCAATGATTCCAGAGTACTTGATAGTCTCGTGGCGTGGCAACGTGTCTTACTACGGAGGACCCAATAAGGCCGCTCTCCCCAAGAACCTAATGCAGCGGATTTCCAATTACCTCCAGGAGAGCTTCCTCGAGATGTCACAGGAGGATTTCTGCTCCATCCCCGGACATATAGACCGCATTTTACTGTAGCTGCTGTAGCAGTGACTAACCAGTAGAGCGGCTTGGGCAGGACAATCATGCAAAACCGGACATTGCTAGATTTTTTTTCAATAGTTGCACTGCCCATGACTGAATCGTTAAGCTAATCAAACTAATCATGAGAAACCCATTTTTTAAATTGTTAATATTCCTGTTCTGTTACAAATAAATGTTTAGATTTTTACAACACTTACTGGCTGATCCTTCCCCAGATTCTGTGTCCGGGGTAACGGCTGGGGAGGGTTGGTAGGGGATCTCTGTAAGGGTGATGAAGAGATCCTGGCTGTCGGGGAAATCAGCGTTGTGAGCGCTGTAGACTGCCTCGTCCTCCTCATCTCCTTCCTCATCTTCCCCGTCCGCTAACATGTCCGAGGATCCAGCCGTGGACACTATCCCATCATCAGAGTCCACGGTCACTGGTGGGGTAGTGGTGGCGGCCGCACCGAGGATGGAATGCAGTGCCTCGTAGAAACGGGATGTCTGGGGATGGGATCCGGAGCGTCCGTTTGCCTCTTTGGTCTTCTGGTAGCCTTGTCTCAACTCCTTGATTTTCACGCAGCACTGCGTTACATCCCGGCTGTATCCTCTCTCTGCCATGTCTTTAGAGATCTTCTCGTAGATCTTTGCATTCCGTCTTTTGGATCGCAGCTCGGAAAGCACGGACTCATCGCCCCACACAGCGATGAGATCCAAGACTTCCCGATCAGTCCATGCTGGGGCCCTCTTTCTATTCTGAGATTGCACGGCCATCACTGCTGGAGAGCTCTGCATCGTTGCCAGTGCTGCTGAGCTCGCCACGATGTCCAGACAGGAAATGAGATTCAAACTGGCCAGACAGGAAAAGGAATTCAAATTCAAATTTTCCCGGGGCTTTTCCTGTGTGGCAGTTCAGAGCATCCGAGCTCGTACTGCTGTCCAGAGCGTCAACAGAGTGGTGCACTGTGGGATAGCTCCCGGAGCTATTAGCGTCGATTTCCATCCACACCTAGCCTAATTCGACATGGCCATGTCGAATTTAGCGCTACTCCCCTCGTCGGGGAGGAGTACAGAAGTAGAATTAAAGAGACCTCTATGTCGAACTAAATACCTTCGCGGTGTGGATGGGTGCAGGGTTAATTCGATGTAACGGCGCTAACTTCGACATAAACGCCTAGTGTAGACCAGGCCTTAGGTGAGAGCTAGGAGGAGAAAGACAGTGGTGAAATGACTTGCCCAAGATCACACAGCAAGTCAGTTTTTAGACACACAACTTGAGACATCAGTGGGCTGATTCTCTAAGGTGGTGAACACCTACATCTCCCCTTGACTACAATTTGAGTTGTGAGTGCTCAGAATCTTTGAAAATTGGGTCCTAGTTGTCTCTTGTTGGGCACCCAAAATAAATGGGTCGGACAATTGGTCAGCGGCAGTACAAGGAACTGAACCCAGGTCTCGCTTCCCCGTGCAAATAGCTGCAAATATGCAAGTTGTCAGTAGTATTCAAGATATTTACTTGTCAGAAGCCAGAAGTATCAAGTAAAAACAAGATCCCACTTGATTCTTAAATGTGATACAGCGTTACATATCACAGTAGAATAACTGCCCATGAAACACTAAAAAGATGATTTCCAATACACTCAGCCATCTTCCATTAAGAACACCACTCCTACTGCTACACATTGTGGCCACTTCCTAGCGTTCTGCAGCAAACCACCAAAATCTAAATGGAACACTTTGCAGCACATCTGTTTGCATTTAGTCAGAATTTTGCCTGTCCTTGCTAATAATTCTTTTTGGATACGCTAAAGCAATAACTGGGTGTTCCTTCTCTCTTGCTTCCCATTGTGCCATTCAACACAATCCAAAGCTGCTAAAGCCACAGAAATGTTAAAATGATTATTGGCCAGTGTCAAACTTACTTTGGAGTGAAGCCCCTTTACATTTGATAGACATATTATTTACCTTTCTTATCTAAGCTTAATAGAGTTAAACAAATCAGGACTTCCTGCCAAGAGACTGCTAACATGTGATTGAATAAGTAGTGTCATTAAAAAAGCACATAGGCTTACAGTCTGTTTCTAATGGCTAACTTCAAATGTCAAATATTATGGCATTTTTTTATTGTATTTTCAGGTTTTCTGTTAAGCTACAGGAATGTAACATCATTCCAATGAAACAGACCAAAAAAAAATTAGCAAACTTTAAAAAAATCTCTTTATCTTTAGATATTTCTAGCATACCTGTCACCATCGAGAAGATGGATGGTCCTCAAATATATTCATGTTTCCATTTTCAGTGTCCATCCCCTTTTGCTCTCTAAACATATATAAAGAATTTTTTTTAAAAGTTATCAAAAATGCTGTAAATCACAGCCAGGTGCCTACTTGGTACAAAAAGACTGTCTATTATTATTAATAATTTCAATTTTCAGTGACATTCTGCATAATGAGAAATCAGTCAGTCTGCCTTATCAATGGGACAAATGATCAACCATAAAAACAAAGCTGAGGAAGCTCTGACGCTAATGGACAGTCTGTATGGGGAGCCTACTAAACTACTTCTGGTTATTGCTGATTCTGGTGAGGGACGGGCAACTCCAAAAGTGTTAGTAACAGTTTGCAGAGGCACCATACTGCAGGTGATCAACTGCTCAGGCCCTGGCATATCATATCAAAAGAACTCCTTCCTGGCTTACACTTGATGCTTTCACTGATTAAGTTAGGGAGATGCTTGCCTGAAGACAGTCACACAGGAGGGTTCCCAGACAGCTCAGTCTTGTTTTTCTGCAGTCAAAACATGGGCTGAAGTAAAAAAAAAAAAAAGAATAATGCTGCTAATTAGAAACTGACCACAGCATCCACTCCCAATAGTTATCTTTAGATCTACCTTTCCTCATTGTCTCTCCTCCATTTTTTTAGGATGAATTCCTTGATTACCTTAGACTAAAACTCTCTAGATAACAGCTACTGGATTTTGTGCTGGTTTTTATGCCACATATCAGTGTATTAACAGTATGATTTCCTACAGTGTGTAATCCAAATCGCTCCCCCTCCCTTTTTGCCTTCCTCCCACTAAACCTAATAAGAGGCTATTCCAGATGAAAGTATCCCTGGCTTTCTGAACCACAGCAACAGTAGAATGAATGCTGTCTCCTAAGCAGACCAGTTTGACATACCTACTCCATCCCAAAACCTCTATCTCTGTGGTAGGTAGTTGTGGAGCTGCTGGGAAGTGGAAAGCTCGTTCAAATAAGCTCCCTGCCTCCCTGGTTGCTGCTCCTGATCTGTGTGGTACAAGGACCTCCTGGCTACCCCATCATTTATGGGCAACTTGTTCATTTCCCTCTCTCTGTGTTCTGCGGCGAACCACCATGGGTGTGACCTCCATCGCACACAAGTGCTGCGAGGGTTTCTTGCTACTTTGGTACCTGGCATAGCAGAAATGTATTCTTGATGTTGCATTAGGCCCTTATGAGTCTGTTTAAGCAGTCTAAGGATTTAGCCTTGCTATTCATATTGCCATGTGAGAGGTGTGTGTAAGGGGTGCCCAGGCTGGTAATATGGAAGGAAAATTAGCATCCTCACAAGATTTTTGAAACAATGGAGAAATCACATTATAGGCATCTTCTGCTTGAAAGGCCTCCAAGGCAACTTAGGACCTGGCAAGTGACCAAAAGAGTGGTGCTTGAGGGAAGGTGGTTTGTGACTCATTGGCAGAGTCTAGAGCTAGGAAACCTCACAAGAAGATTGTGTATGAGGTCTTGACCCAAATGTGAGACTCACTAAACTGAGAAAGCAGAGTGAGGAAGAAATAAGAGTTCCTGCATAGCCTTCTCCAGGCTGATGCTCTCTTTTATGAGGACCGAAACATGCCTAGGTAAGAGGTAGCTGTGATGTTGCACTCCTTATGTTTTATGAAAATATGCTTATGAATGTGAATATAATGTAACTGGAATATGCTTTATGCAAAAGGTCTCTTGTAAAGTATCATGACAAAGGTTATACCCTATTGAATATATTCCTCCTATGTGTATGTATGTATCATTCTGTATCTGAAGCTAGAAATATGAAGTATAACTCTGAGGTCCTATTGTAATTATGCAAAGTGTAGGCCATTAATGGTGGCTTAGAATTTTGATGGTTCCCATTGACTAGGACAATTGGTTGTGAATGGGTTTATTTACCTGCAAGCCTTCCTATGAACGTGTGGCCAGCCCATGGGTAATGAAGAATGAGGTCATACAGTGACATGTGACCATCTCACATGATACTGGAATCCATCTTAAATCTGGTACTTTTCCATTTAGAAGGAGGGGTGGGGACCCAACGAGACAAAGGATTCCCGCCTTGTTCCAAAGCTATAAAAAGGGGTTGGAACAGAACAGAGGGGGCTGCCAATCATGAGAACACCCCTGCTTTCCACCTAAGATGTCTGCTGGAACTAACAAGGACTATACCAGGGGAAAGGATTGGGCCCAGACTAGGAAGGAGTCTAGTCTGTGAAAGAAGCTTATTGGAACATCTCTGAGGGTTAGATTTTACCTATAATCAGTTTTTTAATGTATTAGGCTTAGACTTGCATGTTTTTGCTTTATTTTGCTTGGTGACTTACTTTGTTCTGTCTTTTATTACTTGAAACCACTTAAATCTTACATTTCATACTTAATAAAATCACTTTTGTTTATTAATGAACCCAGAGTAAGTGATTAATACCTGGGGAGCATACAGCTGTGCATATCTCTCTATCAGTGTTATAGAGGGCGGACAATTTATGAGTTTACCCTGTATAAGCTTTATACAAAGTAAAAGTGATTTATTTGGGGTTTGTATCCCATTGGGAACTGGGTGTCTGGGTACTGGAGGCAAGTAACCTGCTGAGCTGTTTTCACTTAAAGCCTGCAGCTTTGGGGGCATGGTCCAGACCCTGGGTCTGTGTTGCAGCAGGCTAGCATGTCTGGCTCAACAAGGCAGGGTTCTGGAGTCCCAAGCTGGCAGGGAAAACAGGCTGAGAGGTAACTTCAGCACATCAGGTGACAGTACCAAGGGGGTCTCTGTGACTGAACCCGTCACAGTAGGTAGCAAAGCTGCTTGCAGTCCTAGGCATAAAGAAGGACAAGCTGTGTGTGTGTGTGTGTGTTGTGGGCAGAGCAGGTGTTAAAGATATCCTTGTCCTGTCCGCCGCATGTCACAGAACCAGCCTCTGTACCAATCTATGTGGATCTGGCACAGAAAGGCGCTTTGGTAACAGGCTGGGGGGTGATATGAAAGTGGGTCAGAGGAGAAGCAACGGATCTGTATTTACATGGATAAGATGGTCCCAGTACCCCATGCCACTGGCACAGAACCACACTCTATTCAGAGGAGCTCCTGGGATGAGGAGAAACATAAGAAACGTAAGAAAGGCCATATTGGGTTACACCAAAGATCATCTGAGCTGGTATCCTGTCTTCCGACAATGGCCAATGCCAGATGCCCCAGAGGGAATGAGCAGAACAGGTACCATCAAGTGATCCATTTCCTGTCGCTCATTTCCAGCTTCTGGCAAACAAAGGCTAGGGACACCATCCCTGCCCATCCTAGCTAATAGCTATTGATGGACCTATCCTATCGTATCTAACAGAATGAATTTTATCTTCCTGCATCAACCCACATACAGGCAGAATACTCAAGCTTCATGTCAGTAGAGTAAATGTTACCGATGAAGACCTTCATCCATTAACATGCCTTTAGAACACCCTTAGTACATCTGTTCTTTTGGTCAGTGGTGAACATACAATCCTAGGTAATTTTTATTATAAAGTAATTTGGCAGGCTCTAGTGTTGGCCACTTACAAAAATGATTACTCAGAACTACCAATCTTTTTCTGACTTGCAGCATATCAGAAAACAGCAGCTCAGTCCTGTGCTACTCCCCAATGATTTATTTCAGTATGTGTCAATGATGGAAAACATGGCCTGCCTGTAACGCAGCCATTAGGGCTAGTTTCCATGAACATAATCTGTCAAATGTAGAAATAAAAAAGGAACAATATAAAAAAACCCTTATGCTGTGGGACTTTATATGCCAGAGTGTGAACAACTTTCAGATCTATGTTTCTATTGGCAATTTTGTTTAACTGTCATTTTTTAAAATACCCCATGAGACTTTCCAAGTTTAAAAGTTCACAACTTTATTCAGGGGGAAAAAAGAGAATGAAAAAGAAAACTTGAGGTTAGAAATAAGAGACAGGATAAATTAATAGCATCCCAGCATGCTATATATTGGCCTTTTCTACTTAAAATAATGAGGATTACATTCAGAGCAAATAATACCAAATAAATAGTCAAAATACATATTTGAGGAAAACAGGCATTTTACAAAGATTCAACAGATATTGTCACTACACCAGGAGATGGGAAATTGGCTTATGTGTGTTGTGAATTCATAGAAAACAATAATCAGACGTTATCCTTATGAACATTCAACGTATTTTCAACTTTGGATCACACAATCATAATTAAACAAAACGTTCACAACCATGACACATGATAAAATAAAATCACTTACCTGAAGCCAATAGGAGATGAGGGTATTCAGCCCCTCTGAAAATCAGGCCATTTATTAAAGTATCAAAATATGAGGGTTGATTCCTAACTTTAAGCACCCAAATCTGAAAATGTTGGCCTCAGTGACTTTATTAGGAGTTCCACCTGGAACTATATAACCCAAGCCTGACAAGTGCTGAGAGCATAAGCAGGCACTAAAAAATACTCTCAACTGCCTGAAGGCAATGGCTGAAGGTGCTTGCCTATGATAGCAGAAGGCTTAGTCATTAATTCATAGAGTGTTTTGCTGTCACGCAGTAGGATAATTTCCCCAGGGTGAGAGTACCAGCAGAACATTTTAATCTGTTTCCCAGCCTTTCCCTTACAGACTCTCAATGGTGTCACTTGAAAAACTTTCTTTGACTAAAGTATATGTGGCGTAAGCCTGTGACAATGTAGTGCTGGTCCTGATGCAGCTCCATTTCTTTTCAACTGGTCTGGGATGAGTTTTCCACTATTTTGTATTGCAGAAGGACATCAATGTGTCTATTTACTTAGAAGGGCATTCATATCATGCTCATCACCATAGTTTCTGAGACCCTAATTGTAACAGTCACTGAGTTGTGGGAGATAAGTATACATTATCTACAGTGTAATATTTTTATACTGTAATGTATACTATAAAAAACAAAATAAAGCATCTTATAATATAATGAACATGTAAATACCCTTTGAGAGAAATTAATTTATAGCATTTAGGGCAGTGGTCCCTAGGGGGGTACAGAGGAACGTTCAGGGGGGCACATGGTGAGGCTCAGGCCAGCAGCCCCACTCTACCCCATGCTCCAGCTCCAGCCCCCACTACAGCCCCACTCCACCCCTAGCCCAACTCCAGCCCCAGCCCCAGCCCCACCATACCTCTGCTCTGCCCCCAATCCACTTTGTCCCCAGCTACAGCTCCACTCTGTCTCCAACACAGCTCAGGTCCCAGCCACAGCTTCACTCTGCCCCACCCCCTGCTCTGTCCTCAGCCCAGCTCTGCCCTCATTCCCTCTCAGACCCCCGGGGCCAGCTCCACCTCTAGCCCCAGTTCCTCCCTCATCCCCAGTTCTGCCCCCAGCTCCACCTTCAGCCCAAGCTCCTCTGCTGATCCAATTGTGCAGTAATGTGGGGGGGGGGGGCGGCACAGACAGATTCCATTCCTGGTAAGGAGGGGTGTGACAAGAAAAGTTTGGGTACCACTGACTTAGGGTAATTTACTTCTACTACTAAAACATTGGGGTGAAAGATAAATACAAGGTATGTTGTTGTTTGACAGGAAGTCTGATGTGCGTTTTCAAAAATACCTTTAAAAGTCAATTTATTCAAGATGTTTTATTCAAGGCTTTGTTTGAAACTCCCCTGCTGATATGACATTAGCTTTTCTGACACATGTAAGAAGGCTGACATTAATGCATGAGTATTTGAAGATGCTATATTGGTTTGTTTTTAAAAACAAGCCTTTAATGATATTCTGACAGCTCATCAAAAACACTTCTTAAAATGTAATAAGAAATAATTCTGATCCTTTATCTTATATGTTCTTTATTTTTCCTCCCTGCAGAGGCAAAACTTACCCCATCTGCAGGTATAAGCTCTCCTCTGTCCCCACATGTGGCTGGTGCCTATCACTATGGGTAGGAAATAAGAAGGCTCAAAGAGGGGAAGGATAGTCTAGTGGTTAGGACACTAGCCTCAATCTTTGGAGTCCTAGCTTCAATTCCCTGCTCTGCCACAGACTTCCTGCATGACTAGCACAAGTCGCTCAGCTTCTCTGTGCCTCAGTTCCCCATCTGTATCGTGTGGATAATAATACTTCCCTTCCTCAATGGGGTGTTCTGAGGAAAAGTACAGTAAAGATTGTGAGAAGCCAAGATACTATAGTGATAGAGGCCATATAAAGACATAAGATAGGTAGCAGGTCAACTGCTCTTCAGAAATAAACATGCAGTTTGAATGGAAAGATGGTCTTTGATGGTTAGCACATTACCTTCCTGTGCTCATTCCCACCTGATGTCATCATAAATAATCTTTGCAGCCACCAGTTGTGATGTTATGAAGAGAAGATCATCAGCACTATTCTTCCCTGCATGAGAATAAACCGCATCAGAGAGAAGATTTCTACTCATTCTTCTTTGGAAGGGCCCAGGGCTGATAGCACAGGTTTGTGCTTCACAGAAGGAGCCAATGGATTCTTAATGGATCTCAACTTCAGAGAAGACAGGGAACATACATTTGGTTCCCCTTGCAACCTCTAGCAATCTGCATGGAACCTGGAAGGAGAAGCACAGATTGGAGGAGGGAAGAATTTGGATGAGACACCAGGAGGTCAGTCTGTGTGCACATGGCTGGAATGCTAGCTGCAGTTGCAACATCTCTGTAAATAGTTTTCTTAATAAGGAGCCAGTTTAGTTTTGGAAACATGGAATCTTCTCATGTTATTCACCCAGCGCACAGTGCATGAAACAGCCCCAACCTCAGCAACCCTGAAACCACCCCATAAAGGGTTCTACAGGATGGAAGAGAGAGCAGTACATGTTAACAAAGCATTAATTCCTGCTGTTTTCACCTGTGAGTATTTTGGGAAGGACAAGGAATAGGAGGAGCCCACCTGTCTTCCTTATTCCTCCTAGATATCCTTCCTACTTCCAACTGTAGAGACTGGAACCATATGCAAATACCACAGAGCAGTTTCTATGGGGCTGGGGATACACAATTTTCCCCTTTTGCAAGTAATGGCAGCTCTCTATGCATGAACATTGACAGGACTGTTTGGCCCTATGATTTAAGTTAGGAAATAAGGACCAGAAGGAGCAGAATTCATCAGAATTTTTTTCCAGTCAAATAGCCCTAGTAATGCAAATAATACAAAGAAATACAGCAAACGCATTGGGGCCTGCTTCTCCTCTCACATATATCAGTTTTATGCCATTTTAGCACCACTGATTTTAACGGGGTTGTTCCAGAAGTACACCTATGTAACTGAGAGCAGAATTTAAATTTACCCATGTTTGCATATGCTGTGTATTTATACCTCCCTACTGTATGTTCCACTCCTTGCATCTGATGAAGTGGGTTTTAGCCCACAAAAGCTTATGCTCAAATAAATTTGTTAGTCTCTAAGGTGCCACAAGGACTCCTTGTTGTTTTTGCTGATACAGACTAACACGGCTACCACTCTGAAACCTGTCACCCTGAATCTAGTATTTCAAGTCTGTTTTCCTCCTTCTTAAAACAGATAACATGCGATAACATACCAATGTGCTTCTAAATTGAAGGCAAATATTTTTAGCAAGGAATAAGGTTTTAATTTCAAACTTCTATCACTGACTGGCAGTGTGGACTGAAGTAAGCACATCAGTTTCCATGATCTGTAAAATGTTAACTTTTCATGGTGAAAAACTCGTCTTGATGCTCAATTATCAGTTTCATCTCAATAAATACCTTTGAGGCTACGAAAGAAATATTTGGAGGAAGCTAGGCTTGATCCAAACTTTAAAGTTAGGGTGCGGGTCAGGAGTGTGAATAAACCACACCCCGGAGCAACATAATTATTTTTTTTATGGAGATATCCCATCTCCTAGAACTGGAAGGGACCTTGAAAGGTCATTGAGTCCAGCCCCCTGCCTTCACTAGCAGGACCAAGTACTGATTTTGCCCCAGATCCCTAAGTGGCCCCCTCAAGGATTGAACTCACAAACCTGGGTTTAGCAGATTAATGCTCAAACCACTGAGCTCCCCCTGTGTAGATGCAGCTTTGTTGACAGACGGATGCTTATATTAACATAGCTAATGTCATCTGGGGAGATGGTGTTTCTACACCAATGGAAAACCCCCTTCCATTGGTGTAGGCTGTGTCTACACTACAGGTGATGCCAGCATAACTACAGCAATGTAGCTGTGCCAGTATAGTCTCCCTAGTGTAGACAAGCCCTTAGTTTCTATCTTGGTTGGCATGTATCTCCTCAGTGAGCTAACAAATTCGCCTACTATTGTCTTCGTTATGGTGGCCTTTCCAAATGCCTATGATGATAAAGCTGTGTAATACAATGCATTCCAATATCTGCCAGCTGGTGGTGATGACACCTTGAAAAACTTCCTGGGCATCAGGAGCTTTAAATGAGCTTTCTCAAATGAAAATATTCTATGTATATCAGTATGTTAAACAAGTGAATAGCCAATACAAGGTGGAAATCAATGTAGTTAATTTGGAAATATACTGGTTTAATTGAGGACAGAATTTGGCCCTAAGGCTGTGATCCTGCAACTGGATCTATGAAGGCTTGGTGGTCCACCTGCATGGGGCCATTTGCCAAATCGGGACTACAGTTATAAAGAGATTGAATGGAAAGAACGTAGGTCAGATTTTAGGCTTGACACTAAAGTCACAGCCAATGTGTGAAGTGATATCATTCTCATAACTAGGGTTGCCAGTTTTGGTTGGACATATTCCTGGAGGTTTCATCACATGACATAACCTTTAATTAAAAATTCATCTTTAATTCCAGGAGACTCCAGGACAATCCTGGAGGGTTGGCAACTCTACTCATAACTAATATTTAACAAATGTTGTTAAACATTAGCTGAGACGTCAGTATCTTGAGAAACTATTTCTACAATATGAAGAAACCCAGCAGCATTACATAGGATACAGGGTCAATAAGATACACATTAGCCTGGGCTTTTAATTTCACCTGGATTTCTCTTCTTACATTGTACTGAGTGTCTGTTGAGACTGTCCAGATGTAAAATTTTGACTACATTTTATGACTGTTTGTCCAATTTACCTAACTAATGGATTACATGCAATTAAAATGGTTATAAAGAATAGGTAGCTGTCATTGAAGTGTTGTCAAAATGCCGCTTGACAACCACCACCACAACAACAATAACAACCGAGAGAGCAGAGAGTTACAGAAAAATGTTGGTCTTCACATTAGATACCCCCGTTCATGGCATTCTCTATATGCTAATCAGTATTTCATGCTCCCCACCTCTGGACAATAAAAATTGTGCTTCATGGTCCATGTCACTGGAACATTATGAGAAATATCTGTGATATTTTGCAGGGGATCGTCTCACTAATCTCTCTGCTATCTAGCCCAGGAAGAGAAAGGCTACCAACATAGTCACCGCCCTTTGTATTCTGCAATTCTACAGCTGTGGAATTTGCAACAGAATGCATACATCACTACAGAATAGTGCTCCAAAATCTGAGCTGTTATTTAGAAAATTGTTCTTTTCTTTATGGATATGAAGAAAGCCTGAAAAGCACAAATTGTAAGTAAGCCCAGTTCATTGCTGTCTTTTGACTCTGCAAGTGTCCTTCAGTAAGAGCTCTGCAAGATGTGAACAGTTCTGCTTATATCACTGGCTTGTTGACTCTGGAACCCAATTACATCATTAAATGTTAGTATTAACTAGTTCAAGGCTGATCATCTTAGCAGAAACATCCAGCTACTGCCCTAGAGACTAAGCTGCTGTAAATTGGCTCCAGTGGCTCTATGGTGATTTACACAAGCTGAGAATCCAGCCACACATATGTGTTCAAAGTTCCCAAACTGCCTGTCATACTTCACCAAGTGCATCCCAACTGTACCTTATCAAGAAGCCAAATCTTCTAAGCTCCCCCTGACAGTGCTGTTATGCCTTCTCGTCAGCATAATTGTCATTTTTAGGGGCAAGGCAAAAAACCCCTGAAATTGATATCAAAACAAATATTTCAAGGAATTCTGTACTGATTGCATTGCTTCTTTTCATATTGAATTCAATGTGCATGCTTAGTTTGCCTGAGATTGCTGCTGAATTGTCACTCTGCACCAGGAGAGTGTCACAGAAAACAGAGTCTAGGTTCAGATTGCTGAAGTACATAAGGCCCTGAATATAGTATCTGAGTGTCCTATACAGGGCAGTATTGGAGGTGAGACATTAACTGTGGCTATGTGAAATCCCCTGACACTTTAAAATTTAAAAAAAAAAAACAGGACTTTTTATGTTCTCATTGGGCCTGATCCAACTCCCATTGGAGAAAGCCCCATTGGCTTCAGTGAGGTTGGGACCAGGCCCCTTTTCTCCACCGGCATATGTCTCACTCTCCCACTCCAGAGAAGTACGTGGAGTACTAAGAGGAATGTAAGAAATCAGTACAGTTTTACTTGATAAACATAATGTGACCCTACTCAGAGGAAAATATTAGACTCTGAGAAATATGAAAGATTGACAAAAGATTCTGAACCCCATATCCCTGCAACGTTAAGGGGTTTTTATATCTGGGGTTTTCTATCAACCATCAAATTCATAGTTTAATTCCAGCGTTAGGTTTTGAAGCTTCTCTGTTTAGGTGGGGCTCAGATCCGATGTTCTGGTGCACCGCCATCTCTAAAACATTGTAATAACTTAATATCATACACAATAAGAAGATGAAACAAGTAAAACACTTTTGCCTGATCCTTCAGCCACATCTTTACAGGTGGACCTATGCCTGCACAGAGCCCCATTGACTGTAACTCCATGCAGAATTGGTTGCAGGATTGGAGCTTTTTGTGTCCCAGCCCATTATCTCTAAGGTTGTTCTAAACTGTTTAGCTTTTTAAAAGGGGGTAAAAGTTATAGCTGGAAGCCACATTCTTTCCCTGCACAAATTGTGCCTGTTATAGTCACTACTCAGAAAGATCAAAGAGAACAAGTACTAATGATGGTGTGTAAACAGGTGCTTCAGAGATCCTATTGATATTCAAGCTCTTTCAGCCTCCCTGCTTGTCTTGTCATCCCTGAGGGCATCACATCAGCAAAAGGAGGAGGAGGAGGAGGAGAATTTTAAGGCATACCTGTGTTAGTGGTACCTAATTGAACTTGTAATTGTATGTAAAATATTAATAAATAAATGTAGCCTTTTTTCATTTCTTGGGTGAGCGGATTGAGCAATCTGACAGTTTCAGTGTAAGGCAATGACAAATTGATATGGAATCAAATGCCAAACACTGTGGGTATGTTTACACTACACAGTTAGCCTGGGTGATCAGCACCTGGATCTGAACACCTAGGTTAGCTTAGCCTGGCTGTGAGAATTCCAACAGAAAAGCCCAACCTGTGCTACTGTGTCCTCACTGTTTCTCCACTCAGCCGCGGGTGTCTGGGAGCAAAGCCAATGGGTCTATTTGCTGAGATGCTTTATGATTCTTTCCCAGTCAGTTGTGTCCATTTGAGGAGAGCTTCCTGTCCTTCGGACGGGTGGGGAGAAATTGTGGGAAGGGCATTGGAAGACTTTCAGCATTTGAGTGATTTTGCCTGTGTCTTCTCCCACAGGGGGGAGGGATAACTCAGTGGTTTGAGCATTGGCCTGCTAAACCCAGGGTTGTGAGCTCAGTCCTTGAGGGGGCCATTTAGGGATCTGGGGCAAAAATCTATCTGGGGATTGGTCCTGCTTTGAGCAGGGGGCTGGACTAGATGACCTCCTGAGGTCCCTTCCAACCCTGATATTCTATGATTCAAAGCAAGTGAGTTACAGCCAGAGGTGAAAGTAAGCTGGTCTGGTCCGGTACAGCATACCGGCAAGAGCCAGTACGCCGTGCCGGACTGGACGGAGTTCTCCGGTGGTAATTTAAAGGGCCCAGGACTCCAGCTGCTGCGGTGAGCCCCGGGCCCTTTAAATTACCGCCGGAGCCCTGCTGCTGCAACCCCAGCCCTAGGCTGAGCCCTGCCGCCCCAGGGTAGCAGCGGCAGGGCTCCCACGGTGATTTAAAGGGCCCAGAGCTCTGCGGCAGCTGGAGCCCTAGGCCCTTTAATTCACCCCTGAGCCCCGGGGCTCCCAGCCGCCTCTGCAGTTGGTAGCTCCGGGGTGATTTAAAGGCCCTGGGACTCCCAGCCATAGCCGGTGCCCCAGGGCCTTTAAATCTTGAAAGGCCCCGCCTCTTCTGGTTGAGGCCACGCACCGCTCAGGACTCCAGCGTACTGGTAAGTCCTTTAAGTTACTTTCACCCCTGGTTACAGCTGAGTTCAAAATCTAACCTGCCAAGTCAGCTAGCCCAGGCTTAAAGCACCTCCAAACCTAGGTCAAAGGTTTTTCTGTGTGTAGCTGGGAGGTTGGCTAAAACTAGAGTAAGAGCCTAGGTTATCTGTGCACTATAGACATAACCTGTGTGGCTCCATCCGAGCCTGGTCCTACTTCTAACAGGTACCTGAGGGGTCTGACTCTCTTTTTTACATGTTGGCAACACTTGTGTAGCTTGTTATACTGATAAACCTTTATTGATTGAGACTGAATTGATCTTAGGGAATAGGCACTGGGCTTGGATTCAGGGAAACTGAATTCTACTCTTGGCTCTGCCACAAATTTTTTGGTTACATTTGGCCAAGTGACTTTCCTTCTGTATGCCTCATTTTCTCTACCTGTTAAATGGCCCCATTCACAGACCAAGACTCCAGTGAGCTAGGTGCTGTACAAACATAGAACAAAAGGATGGCCCTGCCACACAGATCTTACAATCTAAGATTAAGATGTGAGACAACAGGTGGATGCAACAGACAAGTGGGAGAATACAAGGACATAATAAGGCAAATAATGCTTCCTTACCTCCCAGTCTGTTGAAGGATGTCAGATACTCACATACCATGCTGGGGAGCACCACAGAAGTGCCTATAAAAACATGAAGATTACTCACCAGTACCCCAGAATTCTTCAAGATGGTTTCTGCACATTCACCACCAGTACATCCCAAGAGTAAGAAAAGAAATAAAGAAAACCCCAACATAATTATTGACTGCTTTGGGGATAAGTCAGTGGTGATTGGTGGGCTTTACAGAATAGCACTGATGGAGTGAGAGGGTTTGCCTTGTCTGCCTGTACTTAACAATTTTGTGTTCACAAAGAAATTAATTGTGTTTCTTTAGTACTAATGTAAGTTATATATTGGGGTGTATGTTCTATGCATTTTGGACATGTTTTGTGCATAAATGTAAACCCATACTGGCTCATGTCTGAGTCATGAAATTCCATTATATAAGGTATATGCTACCTCTATAGCATTTGCTATATTTATTAATTTTTTTGTTTCATGTGGATGAACATTGGACTTGAGTTCCCACTGATATCATTCTGCCATCATTCACCAGCAATACATTTCTGAAGATATAAAAATCCAACTGTGCAGAAAAAAAGTCCAGGAAGGAGTTAAATTTGGTAACATCAGTTTGCAGTTTTTGTATACAGCTTGCCAGAAGTTACAACATTGAATTCTCTGGAAAGTGAAAAACAAAACCAAAAAAAAAAAAAAAAGGAAGAAAGAAAGAATCCAGCAGTGTTTTTTCTCATACTGTGCACAGCATGATGTCAGTCTGGCTAAGGGGTTTGAAAATAAACAATAATATACATTTTAAAAAACAGAAAAATATCATTTGCAAAGGAAACAAAGTAACTGGTGAAATGTTCTCTGTATCCTATTATCTCCATGGTTGAGGGAGTAGGCTGGTGGTGGTAGGTCTCAGCTGTGGGGGTGGACACTTTCTATGGGACTTTAGTAGATACATTTATTCTGACCACCATTCCCACTGGCTCCCAAACTCCCCGCCTCTCTGGCCATGGAGCCAGACTCCCAAGCAGCATTCATAGTGGAGCTTCCATGAGGGTAGGTAATAGGGGTATGATGCCACAGAGCAGTACTGCCTCTTTCCATGACTTGGACAGAGGCAGAGCCACTTGGATTTTATTCTCTCGGCTCTCCGCTGTGAGACAGCATGATATTTCATTAATATAGTTCGATTTATAAAATATCCCCTGGCATAAAGTGCAGGGCACATCTGAACATTTTATTAAACTCACATAATTACATACATATGGCCTTCAGTTGGTCAGAACATTTTTCCAAAATGAAATTTTAGTGAAAAACACTGTTTTGTCAAAGCAGAAATATTTTGTGGAGACACATTGGTTTTGACAAAACTTTTGTTGGGAAGGTTTTTGGGCCCAGGATGATGGGGAGAAGGAGAGACAGTTTCTGTAGCTGGGAGACTCAGGTTTATGTCCCTGCCTTGAGGGATTTGGACTGAAAAACTCTGTTCTGAATCAGGCTGAGCAGGACCTTGAGTCTGAGTGTCTCACATCCCAAGACACACACACCAAATTCCAGTCTGAAAATGGATATTCTGACACTATTCCATTTTCATGAAAACATCTTAAAGGTTTTGGTTTTGTTCCAATGCAGAACAGAACCAAATTTCAAAATCTCTCAAGTTCTGCAAAACAGAATTGTTCTCTCAGGTCAGCTGTAATACGGACATTCTTTCTTGTTTGGCCAAGTTAAATTTTGTCAACTACTTTTAATCTTTTTTTCTTAATTAATCTGTCCAGTTCCTCAATCATTGCTTTAGAAATATTCAAGAAGATTCTTGCTTTTCAGAATCGAGCTGACAGCCTGTATGATTTTCTTGATTTAGATCTTCAGAAAAAATGAAGTTGGGAACTGAATCTACTGGAGAAATCTTTGCTCCACAAAGCAGAGGTTAAGTGAAAGTTATATTCTTTCTTTGTTACATGTGTAACCCCCACTTGGAATCTGCCAGCTCCTGGTCTGGACTGAGCCACTAGGGACTCCTACCCTATGACTATAACACTACTGGCTACCAGAACCCAGTGAGATACCATTTCCCACCATACTTGGAGTCAGGGGTGGGGACAGAAGGGACTAGAAACTCCTGCTGAGGCCAATAGGGAGGATTCTGTAAGGGGTGATAAGGACAAGCAGTTTGCTGGGCCAGTGATGAGTGAGGGCTGCTCAGCCCCAGTGGGAGGGGGAAGGCTGACAAAGAGACTTGTTTTAGTTTCCATTTTGAGCTTGGAGCTGAAAGAAGCAGAACAGCTCAGTGAGTCTCTGATTAACTCCCCTCCCCACAATGGGAGTCTTTGATCTGCTGCGGGATCTAGTGCATGAGTCAGGCAGCTCCAGCCCTGCAGAGACCAGAGTGGCAGAGATCTGACCCCATGCCAGCTAACAAGAGCCAGCCAAGGTCCACACAGGACTCCAGACCATGGAGCCAGGAGAGGACCTTGCCCCACTTAGGGGCAAATACACTGTAAGGGGACCCTTTTTTGTTTAAGCTGGCCAATGTTCATAGCACTGCAGTGCTCATCTCCAGAATAATCCCCAGTGTGCCATCCACCCAAGAAGGTGCAAGAGAGGGGCTTGGGGGTTGAGAAGAGTTGTGAGTGTTGGAAGATTGAAAATGTGTTGCTTCGTTGATGTTTTGGTACTTACCAGCTAACCCCAACCCTTTCCTTCCCCAGATCCTATTTTCCTGTTCACAATAAAGTCCCCCTTCGTTATGTTTGGGTGTATCCTTGATGTACCCTATTTCTTGGGTGTACTGGTATAACAGAATGTGCTGACTCAGGAGCTAATTCTTTGTCCTGTCACTCAAATCCCCACCAGTATACATTAATGGGGACCTGACTGAAAGACAGGCAGTTGGCAGAGGGTGCCAGTTAATGAGGTAGAGATACAGGTGAGGGGCTAATTGGGGAAAAGGAACCCCCTCTGGAAGGAAGTGCTAGGGAGGAAAGTAGGGAGCCTGAAGGAAGACAGAAGTAGGTTGGGCTGGCTACAGCTTCAGTTTCAGTACCCTTCCACAGAAGCAAGCAGGGAGGTTGGCTGCTGATTGGAAATATAATAAAACATGGCAGTGGTTAAGAAAACCTGGAGTGGTTGCGATCAGTGACTTGTCCTTGGAAAGGATTCTCAGGGGACCAACCTGTGACAACCAGTTTTTATACTTCTTGCCAGCAGTGGACGTAATCTTCATTTTCCCAAGAGACAGCACCTCTTGTGTCCCAATCACAATGAGGAGCCACTTAGTGTGGAGGCACCAGGCATCACAAAAAAGAGCCAGGACCTCATGCATGTGAAGAGAGAGGAGAAGCCAGTCCAAGCAACAAGCACCAGCAAGGAAGCTTGAGCCACACCTTGGGGGAGGAGCAACTCTTGAAAGGTATTTTATACTTAACATTATCAAATCTTTGGGGAGGGGTGGAATTTGTGGGGGAAGACCTAGAAGCTTAAAAGACCAGACAAATAAAGACCAGGATCTATGAATCTCCTTATCTGCCTGCAATAGAATATTAATAACATTGTCTAATACAGTGGCTCTCAACCTTTCCAGACTACTGTACCCCTTTCAGGAGTCTAATTTGTCTTGTGTACCCCCAAGTTTCACCTCACTTAAAAACTACCTGCTTACAGAATCAGACATAAAAATACAAATTGTCACAGCACACTATTACTGAAAATTTGCTTACTTTCTTATTTTTAACATATAATTATAAAATAAATCAATTGGAATATAAATATTGTACTTACATTTCAGTATATAGTATATATAGAGAGAGCAGTATAAACAAGTCATCATCTGTATGAAATTTTAGTTTGTACTGACTTTGCTGGTGCTTTTTATGTAGCTTATTATACAACTAGGCAAATATCTAGATGAGTTGATGTGCCCCCTGGAAGACCTCTGCATACCGCTGGTTGAGAAACACTGGTCTAATATACCCTCTTTGTTCAAATGAGTGGTCCTTACTTTGTGTTGCAGAAGAAGTTGTGGAAAAAACAAAACCCAGCTGCCTAGGGTACATACCAGTATTGTTTTCTGGCCTTAGATTTGGCAATCAGTTAAATGTTGGGCATATAGCCAAAAATCAACTGTCAGTGTTTCCAGGAGCAGAAAATTTCTGTCTTTGAAAAGAAATCCACCCCGCATATATTTAATTAGTACAAAAGTAATTTTCTGCTTAGGTCACACAGTGTCTATTCTTTACCTACCACTTTGCAAACCGTTGAGAAGTTAGCTTATACACTGTAATAAGAGACCAATACACTAGCCTTCTCATCTGCAAAGTTTAAAAACTTTGACTAAGATGGTTTCCTGGCAGTATGAAGAAAAAATGGTGTGTCACTGAATGTTCAGTTAGTGCAAGGGGTGAGGAAATATCTATCTAATGTAAGGAAAGCGACGGGAAGCATTCAGTTTGTGTGTGTGTGTGTGTGTATATAGAGATGCGCACAGATACATGAAGTGTGATATTTTCAGTCAGGATATGAATGCTGAGAGCTAATTCAGTGGCATGGAATGCCACTTGAGAAGATGAATGTTCGACCAAAGCCATCACATACATTCTCTAAAACGATGTGCCATCATGCACACAATATATAATGTAAAAAATATTGCTTCATAGGAAGAGGCCCAGTGTTCGGTGGATTCATTTTTTCTCCTTTTATTTTAAGACAGTGGATCACCAGGCAAGCCATGAATTTAAAGTTGTCCACTTAGTAACAAAGGAACAGAAGTAAAATGTTAACATTGAATGGATCTCAACTGGTTCCAAATTTCAGTGGTGCCTCAGATGGCTGCACATCACTCTCACATGCTAAATGTTTGGAATGCTAGCTAAAAAATGTCAATGTGGTTTGTTGTGACCAAAGACAGACATCTCTCTGGGATTTCAGAGCATCTATTATGGATCAAATTTTAATGTCAGTAGCTTCCTTGCCATGCCAACTGCCCTGAAAAATTCCCAGAGCTTTTGCTGTTTTTTTTTTTTTCTGGCTGTATTTGGAGGAGTAACATTGGTTGGATATGCAGAATGAATGACACAACAGTAAAGGGAAAATAAATAAATAAATAAAATCCCTGAATGATTTTCTGTGCTGATGGAGAATGAAAATTTTTATCACTTTCATATTTTCTATTACATCTGCTTCCTGCAAAGAAAGACTTCTGTGCCAGTAACAAGTATGCTAATTACAATTTGGGCCATAGCTTCTTTGGTTCAGTCAGGAAATTTGCTAAGACACATTTCTCCCAACTGCTGCCAGAAGGAATGTCTGTTTTTAATACTTGAAAAATAAACCAGATTTGCACTTTTAAATAACCACGTTTTTACAGCTCCTATTGGACTCCTTTGGAGCTTTGGAGTATTGTCAGAAGGTATCCCACTTCAAATGCTTCCTTCTTCTAGCCCCTCTACTTAATTGATCTATGCTTCAGGGCAGTAGTTACGTTTATAGTTATGTGAGCTAATTGTCATGCAGTTTTATGCCCTTTGACCTGATGTAACTTTAGGCACCAAGAGAAGTGTGACCATGATGGGACATAATGCTGAACCTGATATGGCCAAAATGTGGAGAAAGATCCACCTTAAGGGATACAAAACAAGTATGAAACCATAAGGATGGAAAATATGAGAAGAATGATTTTAGCAGAGATAAGATTTTTTAGAGTCTGCATGTAATGATTGAGATATCTGCTAGCAACAACATGATTACAATGAGGGCTTGTCTACACTACCTGCCGGATCGATGGGCAGCAATTGATCCAGAGGGGTTCGATTTATCATGTCTAGTATAGACACGATAAATTGACCGCCGATTGCTCTAGCGTCAACTCTGGTCTCCACCTCAATGAGAAACACAAGGGGAATCAATGGGAGAGCGTGTCCCATCTACACACCGCAGTAAAGACTCCACGGGTAAGTAGATGTAAGTACGTCGACTTCAGCTACATTATTCCCCCCTTCTCCCCCCCCCACGTAGTGTAGACCAGCCCTGTGATGGGTAGGATGGGGTAGAAGAGGCTCATTTTTACCTAAAGTGAGTGGCAAAGTAGGCAAATATGACAACTAGTAAAATTACTTGTGTTCATGATCCTGTATAACTCTAACCCATCAGCAGCAAGCTATGGGTTAGAGGAAGGTGGATACCTACCCAGACTTGCATTGTTTGTTCTCTTGTTTGAGTTAGATGATGCTTTGCCTAGTGCTGTTTCCAGGTCTTTGCACAAGTTTCCAAGATCAAGCCTTTCCTGAGGGAGCTGTGGAGCCTGCATTGGTAACAGCACAGCGTAGTGCAGGGTCTTAAACAGAATTTATGTTGGAAGGTTGAAAGTGAATGGCCTTTGTTTCATAGTCAGGAAAGTTAACATTCAAAACATCAGGCAAAATAACAGTTGCACTAAGATATTTCCTTAATGTGTACAATACGGTTTGGGGCTTGCTGCTCTTATTTTCTCAAAGATAAGAAAGAACAGATTAGCATGTCTCCTCAGGGTAGGAGAACTATATTTAATACAGGCCACAAGCCACTTTCAGCCTCAATGGGCTGTTTTTGCTTTGGCTGTCCCAGCTGCTTTTTGTTTTGAATAACAAGATCAGCATGAGTTTGTCAAGCAAATAGAATAACTCCTCACATGGTAGGGACACTTTGGTTCCATCTCTACTAGCTTTGAATATTGAGTTTGGAAATCCTGTTTAAACATCATTTCAGCTAAACTGGTTTCTGACAGGGGTTTTGCTTAATATGTATCAGATCGATCCATGTTAGAATCCCTTTCTCACATAGGCAGGAACACAGAGCCTTTTCTGTATAGCAATTTTCTTCAAAATTCCTACGGTACAGCACCTCCAGTGATAACAAAGATGGGACCACGAGTTCAGACAGGACACCAGAGGCCAGTAGCGTTTTAACCACCAGGTCATGTAGACCTACTACGGAGAGCATTAAATTACCCAGTCGTTAAAAATCTAGCAGCTGATCCATGTTAGCTTTGCTACTATTTCCATCACCAACAGAGCTGCACTAATACGAGTGGAATAATGAGAAGAGAAGAAGAAAAATACCAGTGTAGACTTAGCGTTGGTTAGAACACAATTTGAAAAACTTTTCTAATATGGGCTGCAGGTCCATCTAAATTGTATTAATATATTTTATCTGAAACTGAATGTAAATAGAGCTTTACTGTGGATGCAGCCTTGCAGCTTAAGGCAGCACCAAGCAAAATCTGGATTCAGGAAATGTGATGCATGAGGTAACACAAAGCCAGCAGTGGGATTTTAAGAGCGCCTCAACACATATGGGAAAGATGAACAATGCCATATATAAAATCTTTGAAGATTCTTAAGTGATTTAGGAACCTAAGTCCCATTGATTTTCAATGCAATGTAGGGTCCTAAATGCCTATGCCCCTTTTGAAAATGGTCTTTAGGCACCTTTGAAAATTTTACCCCACATCTTTTGGATAAGAAGCAGAAAATCAAAGATGTCCTCACTTGAAATCAATCAATATCCCATGGCATTTTTCACAAATTAGGAGTATGAAGCCTGGTGTCCTCCTTCCTGACCATTTAATTACATTTTATCTTCCTAAAAGTATTTTCCCTGGTGGTATCCATTAGATAGGTTAGTATTCATCTCCTTTCCTAAACTGTTCTGTAGTGCTGCTGGACTTAAACAACTGCTGTCTTTCGATGGCTGAACATCAGTGATGGTTGAAATGCACTTTGATAGACTAGGGCCAGATCATGCCACTGCAAGGGAGTACAATGGGTGTAAGATATAATCCCTTCCTCCTTTGTGCTAGTGCACCATACCACTGCTTCCTGCATGCAGGGGGAAGCAGCGTCTGCAGGGCAGTTACATCCTCCCCACCCAGGGGTGAAAGTAACTTAAAGGACTTACCGGTATGCCGGAATCCTGAGCAGGTGTGGCCTCAACCGGAAGAGGCGTGGCCTCGATGGGAAGAGGTGAGGCCTTTCAAGATTTAAAGGCCCTGGGGCGCCGGCTGTGGCTGGGAGCCCCAGGGCCTTTAAATCACACCAGAGCTACCAGCTGCAGAGGCGGCTGGAAGCCCCGGGGCTCAAGGGCAAATTAAAGGGCCTGGGGCTCCAGCTGCCACAGAGCTCCGGGCCCTTTAAATCATGGTGGGAGCCCTGCTGCTGCTACCCCGCGGCGGCAGGGCTCGGCTTAGGGCTGGGGGCAATTTAAAGGGCCCAGGGCTCCAGCCGCTGTGGGGATCCCCGGGCCTTTTAAATCGCCTCTGGAGCTCTGGAGCCCTCTGGGGTAGCAGCGGCAGGGCTCCGGCGGTGATTTAAAGGGCCCGGGGCTCCCTGCAGGGGCTGGAGCTCCGGGACCTTTAAATCCCCACCTGATCCCGGCTGCCGAAGCTCCGGCGGTGATTTAAAGGGCACAGGGCTCCCCACATCGGCTGGAGTCCTGGGCCCTTTAAATCACCACCGTGGAAGCTGGTCCAGTCGGCACAGCGTACTGGCAAGAGCCAGTACGCCGTACCAGACCGGACCGGCTTACTTTCACCTCTGTCCCCACCTCAAGCCGAGGAGTGGGAAGGAGCAGGAGAGGGTAGAGCCTTGACTCTGCCTCCCCAAAACACTCAGCTGTGCTAACTGGGAACAATAAGCTGGTTACCTCCTCCCCAGCCCAGTAGGGAAATCGGGTCTCCCTGAGTCACAGTTTCCCTCCCCCTGCTCCAATGGGCAGCGCAACGATGCACTGCCCCTACTATGGCCTCTAGATCGCAAGCTGACGATTTAGCCCTTAGGTTACATGTGCATTGTTTAAGGGCATTTGGATCCATTTCGATGAAAGCTGCTATCTGCAAAATTATTGTAAATTATTGCAATGAAAAATTGAAAACTTAGGGTCAAATTCTCTGCTGCAGGCAATAGAGTTCCACCAGGTTACACCACTCCCCACTTTATGAGCCAAACTCTAACTGGAAATACTAAATGTAAAAATTTCATAATATGTGAGTAAGTGGTACCAGCCGCAGACTGAGGTTTTCAAAAGTGACTAATGATTTTGGGTGCCTAACTTGAAAGGAATCGTAAAGGGATCTAATTTTCAGACTCAGTGCTCAGCACTTATTAAAAATTAGCCCCCTTTAAGATGAATCAAGTTTGGACACCCAAAGATTGAGGCAACCAACATTATCGGTCGTTTCGGGAAGTCATGAATATAAATTTTAAAGCAAAACTTTCCATTTTTTTTAACATAGGTGGATTTTCATTCCTCCTCATGATTTTTTTAAGTCTGGTTGTTAATGGTAGAATTTATCTCCTAGAATTTGCAATAGAGTCTAAAAGCAAACAGCAGGACTGGGAGCAAGTGCTGAATAAAATCACCACTTTTAAGGGGGAAACAACCCCCACAACAAACAAGCAAACCAAAATGCAGAAATAAAGCAAGCTCTCTGTCATTTTATTGAATGAACAGCATTTTCCTCATATGTTCCTAATTTTCCATGACTGACTGTGCTTTACTAAATTATTGTGAATGAATATTATGGGTCAGGTCCAACCAAGTTGGCAGAGGATGGTCTAACATACCCCTCATTGTACCCTCTGCTTCCTTCCCACCACCCATAAGGTATTCATCTTGAGAGAGAGAGAGAGAGAGAGAGAGAGAGGTGTTACAGAATTTTCTGCTTGGGGAAGTCAGTTTTAAATTACAGTAATGCTCCATCTAACTGGCAGTTGATGAGAGGTTGTCTTTAATCAGCAAACCCTGCGGATGGCTCTGACCACCTCTACCGTCCTCCCACATACAGACACTAGCCAAAACTGACTAATTTTGAGGTTACACTGCAAGTTGTCTGTTGGAGGGAAAGTTGTGCCTGATTTCTTTTCCTGCCCCTGAACCCTTTCCCCTGGTGGATATTCAGTGTCAGGAGATTCCAGCAAGGTCTATGCTGACAGATGCTGGAGTAGAGACCTGAATTGAGTTTATCCCGACCTGCCAAATCTGCCTTGAGAAGAATGCCTTACTATAAATTTTATTTTATTCCCACATTTGCATAGATTAGAAGCTAATGCAATGTTAATGCTAATGTCTAATTTCCTGTTCCTACTGGTGGGGAGGGAAGATTGGTTGTTTTAAGTGAACCATTGAGGAACATAATGGTTAATTATTAACAAGAACCTAAGGGAAAACATCTTGGAGCTGAATATATTCTGTTGGAAACAGTTAATTTAGTCAAAAGATACCGACTGCCCTGCTGCAAAGAGGAGCTAGAGGGGAATCTTTTCTGGCAAACTATTATTTGATCTCCTATATACAGTATTTTACAAAAGAATTGGATCAGCTACCAACTCCATTAAGAGTCAATGCATTTGCTTTTACATATTTTCTGCTTTGAAATATCAAGCCATAGTGCAACTCAATATAACCCCCAAAGCATTCAAATTTTATAAAATAAAAGAGATGGAAGCTAATTTAGAATTTACATTCCATTTGCTAACGAGCCTTCCCCACCCTCACATTCCCAGTAGTTACACAATTTGTGGATGCATGTCATCACAGGGGTGGTAAATATATATATATCGACTAGCTGGGAGTGCAGGGAAAAGAAATGTGGCTTACTGCCTGATGCAGCAGTTAATATGCACAACTGAGGGTATGTCTACATTACAGCCCTTAGAGTGGCACTGCTATAGCACTGCAGCTGTGCCACTGTAGTGCCATAGTGTAGACACTTTCTATATTGATGGAAGGGGTTTCCATTGATGTAGTTAATCCACCTCTCTGACAGACCATACCTAGGTTAATTGAAAAATTCTTCTTTCAACTTAGCCGCCTCTACACAGGGGGGTGGATCAACCTGACTATGGCACTCTGGGCATGACATTTTTCACAGCCCTGTGTGACATAGCTAGATCAATCTAATTTTGAAGTGTAGACCAGGCCTCAGAGAAGAATTATTTCCTTGAAGAACAATTCTTTACTGACATTGCCACCACAGTCAGTCAATATTTGCTTTTACATAGCCTTTGATTTTTTCATCCCATTCTGTTTTGCCCATCCCTCCAGCTGTTAATGACAATAGCAAATAATCAATATCTCCACCCTGCTTATCAGTAATTATTGCAGTAATTTGGTTTTACCCAATGTCTTTAATCAACAAAGCTGTATGTGTTGCAAACATATTAAATTAGCTCTAATTTGATATAGGATTAGGTGCCCTGCTTTTATATGCTTTACCATTAGCATAGTCCAACGAAAAAGTGGTGACATGATGAAGTAGAGGGGGATATCTGTCCTGGAAAGCCATACAATACAAAAGGTTTTATCTCCTCTGATAAACTACAGATAGGCATATATAAATCCCACTGTAGTCAATCCTGAAAACACTTACTACTAGGTGTAGTCTCCTTGAGTTGAGACACTGAAGCTAACATCTCTATTCTTGCAAAGTATGCCATGAGATCATTAATGACTTCAAGTGATCATATATCCATTTTATAGATCATCTGAATTCTGAAACATGGCATCTCCACCAGTGCAGTACCCCTGAACACTGTGATTGAGCATCAGAGCTGAAGGGAAGGCTGATACCGACTTAATCAGCAACATCACTTAGGCATTTCAGCCGTGTACCAGCTATGCCCAACCTTGTTTAATATGACGAAATGGTATGGCCATAGGTCAGCTCCAGAGGAAGGTTGCAAGATGGTGCTGGAAGGACAAGGAATAATTTCTCTTTTCTAGAGAGCTCCCTGAATAGCAGCTAGTTGTTAACTTAGGGCAGGTCTACACTAGAAGCGCTTCATCGGCGCAACTGCACCAATGTAGTGTGTCTGGTGAAGACGCTCTATGCTGACTGGTGAGTGCTCTCTAATCAGCATAATTACTCCACCTCCATGAGAAGCGGAAGCTATGAGAGTGGGAGAACGTCACTGTAACTTGTGTCGCTGAGGGTGTCTTTTTCACACCCCTCAGCGATGTAAGTTAGATCAACTTAAACGGTAGTGTAGACCTGCCCTTAGTGTCATAACAAGGGCCAAGACCTGCAGTAGTTCAGGATTCATTCATTCCACAATACTCCCAATCCTACAGGGAAATTACTGTTGTAGCTTTAGCGCCGAAAAGATTGTGGTGTGGGACTGAGTAAGAACAGAGCTGAAGCATATTTCCCTCTCAGCTAGAATCAGCTTAGTATATCTCACAGATACTTCAACTAGTTTTCCACATTTGCCTGTGGATCAGCTGATGCAACTTAATCTTCTCTTCTTGCAACTCAATGTGGTATTCATTCTGCAACATTTAATTTTTTTTTTTATTAAACTTTTGGGCTAACTAATGTTTGATGATTTTTTGGGTGTCTAGGTACCCAACGGAACACCTTAATGTGGGCTGGACATCAAGGCACATAGCACTTTCTGAAATGAAGGACCCTCTAAGGCATTGCAAATTTGGCACCCAAAAATCACAAGTCACATTTGAAAATCTTTACTCTTCCAACACTAGAGATTTGACTACCAATGGCAGCTATTTTATATGCAGATGTCATCACATTTGGCTGATGTTTCAGACTTCCACAATGCATTCCAAATGACCAGTTGACATGAGAATAGACAGAAGGATTCAGAAGATAAGGGAACCACAGGAACTTCAGTCTCCATAAACAGTAGATCATGCAGGATAACAACAAAAAACAACCATTAATGTAATTGAACATAACATGCCAGCATGGCCCAAGTCTGTTCCAGCATGGAATCTCAATTATCTCTCAGCTCCACAGAGGGAAGTCTCTCCCATCACTGGCAAAGAGTGTGGGAAAGCTTGCAGTGTAGCTGCCTTCACCTGATGTAGTCAGGGACAGACAGAGAGCTGCAGATTCCATTTGCTACCAATTGCTAACCCTCCCAGAACAAAAAACAGGGTTATATTATTTTTTTAAAGCATAACAGGATAATGTTCCTGGATGTGTTGAAAATGTAACCAAAATATTAAGAATGTATTTCCTATAGTACAAACCTCAAGCACCTTGCTGTGCTAGTAGGAATGGACAGGCAAACCTCATGCCAGTGGTCAGGGTTTGTGAACCTCTTGAACTTTTAGTGGTAGTTACAGGGTTCACAAAATTAGTTCAAATTCATGAAAGAGTCATGCTGCACTTTAACCCAATTTTTCTGCAAGGGGGAGTGAATTTTAAAAGAATCTAGCTAAAGGTAAGCTTGTGTTGTATACAAAGGCAAGAATCTCCTAA
The DNA here is from genome assembly GCF_027887155.1 of Malaclemys terrapin pileata. Classification (NCBI taxonomy): domain Eukaryota; kingdom Metazoa; phylum Chordata; order Testudines; family Emydidae; genus Malaclemys; species Malaclemys terrapin. The sequence goes on along the minus strand of NC_071507.1, from coordinate 113,211,405 downwards.
AGGCAAGGCTAGCACAAGTATGTACCAGACACACGTTAGCCAATGCAGAATTTATTTTTGTATTAGTATTTTTCTACCACTTGGCTCCATTTTCCACAATTCCCCCCACCTTCAATTCTTTCCTGCTTTCTTTTGTTCTTTTTTCAGGCCTAAGTGGAAAATGAACCTAAGATATTAGGTCAAACTTTTGAATGTAATATATTCCAGTGATGTGAAACTTAAAACTGATTTTGACCATCCCCTCTTGGAACCAAATTATATTGGAATTGGGAAAAGTTCAGAAAAGGGCAACAAAAATGATAAGGGGTATAGAACACCTTCCACATGAAGAGAGATTAATAAGACTGGGACTTTTCAGCTTGGAAAAGAGACGACTAAGGGGAGATATTATAGAGGTCTATAAAATCATAACTGGTGTGGAGAAAGTAAATAAGGAAGTGTCATGTACTCCTTCTCATAACGCATGAACTAGGGGTCACCAAATGAAATGAATAGGCAGAAGGTTTAAAACAAACAAAGGGAGGTATTTATTCGCACAATGCATAGTCAACCTATGGAACTCTTTGCCAGACGATGTTGTGAAGGCCAAGACATTAGCACGGTTCAAAAAAGAATTCAGATAAGTTCATGGAGGATAGGTCCATCAATGGCTATTAGCCAGGATGGGCAGGGATGGTGTTCTTATCCTCTGTTTGCCAGAACCTGGGAATGGGCGACAGGATGGATCACTTGATGATTACCTGTTCTGTTCATTCACTCTGGGGCACCTGGCATTGGCCACCATCGGAAGACACGATACTGGGCTAGATGGACATTTGGTCTGACCCAGTATGGCCGTTCTTATGTTCAAAGGTAGTTTAGAAATTTGGGGTGTGATCCTGCAAGCAGCTGAGCACCATGGCCCCAACCCAACAATGCATTTCAGCACATGCTCCAGCATGTGTATAGCCCCATAGACTTCCTTGTGACTATGCTTGTGCTTAAAGCTTGCTACAGCTGTTTGGCAGCGGCAAGCACTGGGGGGAGAGGGAGGAGTGGGAATGTGGTGCGCTCAGGGCAGGAGGCGGAGAAGAGGTGAAGCCAGGGTGGGGATTTGAGGAAGGAGTCAAATAGGGACAGGGAGGGGGTGGAGTTGGGGCGGGGACTTTGGGGAAAGGGTTGGAATGGGGGCGGGACATGCATGGAGGCAGAGGAGGAGGTGAGGCGGGGGCTGGTGTGGGGAGCTTGGCTGCCAGTGGGTGCAGAGCACCCACTAATTTTTCCCTGTGGGTGCTCCAGCCCGGAGCACCCACGGAGTTGGAGCCTATGCCCACTGAGGCACAGTGACAGTTTGTGACATCCATTCCACCTCAGCCAAAATTTGAGTTGGGACATTCATGGTTCCGTGTGGTCAGCGCCCACCTTTAGCCCAAGCAAGTAGAAATCACTAACCAAGGTCTTTTTAGCTTCAGGCTTCGTAGCAGGGCTGCCCAGAGGCGGGGGGGGGGGGAGTGGGGCAATTTGCCCCGGGCCCCACAGGGGCCCCGCGAGCCCTGGCCCAGTGGTGGTCCGGGTCTTGGCGGCATTTCGGCAGCTGGGGGCCCTTCAGTCGCTCCGGGTCTTCGGCAGCATTTCGGCAGCTGGGGGCCCTTCAGTCGCTCCGGGTCTTCAGCGGCATTTCGGTGGCGGGGGGCCCTTCAGTGCTGCTGAAGACATGGAGTGACTGAAGGGCCCCCCGCCACCGAAATGCCGCCGAAGACCCGGACCACTGCAGGGTGCGTACAAGCGCCGCAGCTCCCCCGCTTTGCCTCAGGCCCCCTGAATCCTCTGGGCGGCCCTGCTTCGTAGCTACACTTATGTGTACATCCAGTTATCTTCTTATCCCTTTTCCCTGGAATATCAGTGCTGTAAATGTCACCAGCTGAGGAAATACTTCCAGAAATTCTTGGAAAAGCAAGGAGAATGGCATCCCCTGTGAATAACGAATGGCAACATGAACATTTGAAGCAAAATACTAGCCCTTCCTATGTTTTCCTGGACAAATAATTACTGAGATTATTGGAGTTTTCAATTGTTCTGCAATACTTTATGTACCATATTTGACCAAAATTTGTTTTCTATTGTTTGTATCTAAATTCTTAGCATTTTTTGCTTATTGAAAACTATGTTTTCTTACAGAAAACTGGGTTTTCAGTAAATGAAAAATTTTCAAAATGCTTTGGTAAAAATGGGGTTAAAAAATCATGGAAAATTCATTAAAAATGGAAAATGAATCCATTTCTCGCAAAGTAAAACAGAAAAAATCTTCAAAAATTTTAAATTGGTAATTAAATCTTATTCCATCAAGTTCCATTCACAGTCTTGAGTATTGGTTCTGTAAAACCTTCAGTATGTTTACAGATAACAAAGAATTGAAGAAGTTGAAGTATTAGTTACTCGTGAGATCTAAGATAAATTTATATTTTGACTCAAAGAATAATCATATGGAGTAATTTGCAATTGTCTTAATCTGATTTTGTTCCTTTATTTTAGAAGAGTGAGTTAGTATGCCTTTTTTAAACCTATCATGACATCAGACCATACAACACTCACTATGCAATTACAAAGGTAATAATTACCATATAATACTGACAGAGCCACTATTTGGCTTTTGTAATTTGTACTCTGTGAAATACATGTTCCACACAATGAATGAAGTAGCCAGCAGAGCAGTCAATGCAACATGAGATTTGCCAGAACAAAGATTAGTTGTAGACTCTTGTACAAGCTGCAGTGCACAACAGTTGGTCTGTCCCACCAGGGATTTTCTTTTCTGGTACCAACCCCACCAAATAGATTCAACAGGAGCATGGAGAGAGGGGACCATTTCTGTAAAATAGCAAAACTAAGGATAAAATGTCCTCTGTGCAGACGGCCATTCCAGAGATGCCACAACTCAGGCAAGAGGGAACTTGAGGATTTACAGCCTTCTAGTGCACTTTGTTGATTCAGTGTGCAGTCAGGAGGACTCTCCAGGACCTTCTCATGTCAGGACATTCATCCACCATCTGCTGGACAACTAAGAACTAGCCTGTAACACCTTGTTCCAGTTAGGACTTGCAAAATGATAGAGGAAAAAGGGACCACTCCTACAACGCTGCTCATGACATTCAAGTGACTACAGCGGGGATGCAAAGGCAATGTTAATTATGTTCAGCACAACCAAGCAGACTTCTCAAGGAAAAATAATCAACTGCCTTGCTGCCCACCAAATAGACAGAGCAGGGGATATAGATAAAGAAATCAAAAACACATACATCAATCTCCACCAGTAGCATTCAGCCTCATACCAGCTACTCCGCATTTACTAGTTTCATTATTAAATAGTTGTGATAGGTTTTTAAGTATGGTTTAAATTAGAATTATGTTTTTAAAAAAAATATTAATTTTATTAGGACTCGTATGTGTGTGTGTCTGTGTCTGTGTGCATGTGCATACACTGAAGTAAATGGAGAAATACAGCCCAAATATTGGGTGTGGGGTTCTAAAATCATTCAGAGATGAATGAATATATACTTCTGGGATTTCAAAAAGTTCTTAATGTCTTCCTATAATTTGTTATATTAAACATTCATAGAGGATCCAGTCCTGAGAAGCATGAAGCCCCTTGAATCTCCATGGAAGTCAATAAGGTCTCTATTACTTTGCAGAAGATGAAAGATTAGGAGGATTATATCTGCTATTAGCCAGACCTCCGGTTAAAACTAACCTGGGGTTTTGTCTGGGCAACAAAAAGGATTAAGGTATGGAACAGCTTCCATATGAGGAGAGATTACAAAAACTGGGACTGTTCGGAGATGACTGAGGGGGAATATGATAGAGGTTTATAAAATCACGAATGGTGTGGAGAAAGTGAATAAGGAAGTGTTATTTACCTTTCACATAACAAAAGAACTAGGAGACACCCAAACAAATTAATAGGCAGCAGGTTTAAAACAAACAAAATAAAGTACTTCTTCACACAAGGCACAGTCAACCTGTGGAACTTGTTGCCAGGGTTGCTCTGAAGGCCAAAACTATAACTGGGTTAAAAAAAAGAATTAGATAAGTTCATGGAGGATAGGTCCACCAATGGTGATTAGCCAAAATGGTCAGAGATACAACCCCATGCTCTAGGTGTCCCTAAACCCCTGACTGCCAGAAGCTGGGACTGGATGACAGGAGATGGATCACTCAATAAATTGCCCTGTTCTGTTCATTCCCTGTGAAGCACCTGGCATTGGTCACTGTCAGAAGACAGGATCCCGGGCTACATGGACTATTGGTCTGACCAAGTATGGTCATTCTTATGTCTGAATATGGACTGCAGGATTTGACTCATTGGCTTTTGTGCCAAAATTCAGCAGATCCTAATAACCAAAATGAGTGGCATCATTTACAAATAAAATCCTAATAAGTGATTCATCCCATTTGTATTTTTAAGAAAAATGGGATTGTACCAGCCACCATCACAATCAAGTCAATGACAATAAGTGTTCCTGGCAAGGAGTCCATGTTTGTACCAGGGTTAATGCAGCTATAAGAAAAAGGATGGCAGAAACTGTTCCCCATTAGAAGATGAAGTCAGAACTATACCATCTGTTCTTTTTTAAACCTCAGTTCTGTATTAAGTTCTTGAATTGCTATAAAAGACTTCCAGTTGATATAGTGAAGATTCTAGCTTACACGGTTTTATGAAAGCTATGCTTGGCTATATTCCTAGGGTCACTCCTCAAACATTCTCTTCTGTGAACAGCATGGGTGTAGTTGGGGGAGGGGGAGGGGCACGCACAGATAAGCCTTCCTAGAATCAGACCTTTAAGCACTTTTGGCAAGAGTCCTGCAACCCTTACACACATGAGTAAATCCATTGGTGTAAATCCATTGAAGTAAGGGATGGTTTTGCTATTTTGTCTTTAATGGGATTAATCTGGGAATAAGAGCTGCAAGATCAGGGCCACAACTATTACAAACCCACATTAAATACAAAGGGCCAGATTTTTTAGGTATTTTTAGGAATTTAGGTGCTTAAGTCATAGAAGTCATAGAATATCAGGGTTGGAAGGGACCTCAGGAGATCATCTAGTCCAACCTCCCCTGCTCAAAGCAGGACCAATCCCCAGAGAGGTTTTTGGATGCACTTAGGTCCCTGGTGTCATTTTCAGAAGTTCCTAGGTGCCTAATTTCCATAGGAGTTTGACATCTAGGCACTTTTGAAAATCCTACTAGGCATCTAAATACTTTTAAAATCTGGCTTACAGGTGCTAGGCAGGCACTCAAAGGCTAGATATAGTCCTTCCCTACTCTGGCTGATGTGAAAAGTGGCTCAAAAGAGGAGCCAGGCTATACTCTGCCTTCTAGTGAAGGTTATAAAATAGGGGGCTCCTAGCTGATTATATTCCTAAAAAAACACTGGAAGGTTAGCAACAGAGCTTTCTGTTCCTATGGTAGAATGCTGTAAAAGTCACACTTTCCCCAAAGGGAAAGAAGCTCTGAAATGTGCTACAAAATTTCAGCACTAGTCACCTTTCACAAAGACGCATAGTAAGTCATGGAGGCTGCTTTACTAATCCTCAGAGTTTTTATAACATAAACCAGATTACCCGGGTTAGGTCTAGAAGGACCAAACAAACAGAGCTCAACTTTCTGGCTAGAGCATTGTTAAGCCTCCACTGGCTCTGTCAAACTGCTGTCTGAGTTGTGTCTTCTGTAGCCCTGGCCACCCACAGAATTAGACCAATTAGTGCAAGATGAAGCAGGATAGGAAAATAAAAACAACCTCCTATATTTCCCAAGCTTACAAGGGCCTCTGAAAGGGCTTTTACTTCCAAAGAGTTCACAGATCCTGCTGAAATCTCAAGAGCGAGCTGAGGTTAGTACACAGTAATTGTACTATGTACCATGATTCAGGATAGGGAAGATTTTTGCTCCCCTCACTTTGTGTGTACATAGTTTGAAGACTAAGGCTCTGACTTCAGTGAAGCCAGGAATGTTATTCTTCATCACTATAAATTGTATTGCATATTTTAGTTAAATAATAAAGTAAAGTATTCTAGCATATACACCATCACCATTGCCCGTACTCCTCTTGTTTAACTTGTCCTCATAATAATCCTCCAGACGCATCATAGTATAACTAATGCTGAATCAGTTACTGAGGGACAATGCATTGCTGCTATACATCCAGAGTAAAATATATAAAGCTCGGCCAAAAAATAACTAAGGCAAATGACACGTCTCCTCAGTTGCTTTAAGTGCTAAGTATTGTTCTTTATTATTAGCCTCTATACATATTTGAAGGGAGATAGTGTGGTGTAAGGGAACGTAAAGAGGAGTAATTAGATGAAAATAAGAAAGGGGAATTTTCTTCGGGGCAGTAAAATAGTCTTCATGGCAAAGGGTGGGAAATTCATCACTTGGGATATTTAAAGCTAGATCAAATATTTGAAAATATGTTGTACTGCATTGGCAAGGAGATGGTTGGATGACCTAATTGGGCTCTTCCATCTCTAATTTCTCTGCTTGTAAGAATCCTTTGTAAATGGCCTCTGCTTTCATTTCTCACACCTGGAAAAAGGCAAATACTATGGCTATATGTGGAGGGAGGTAGAACTGCTTAAAAACTCATCAGTGTATGAATTACTCTTATTCTGGAACAAGTACTGAAGAATATTTTTTAAATATTTTTGGTGAAATCTCTGGGTTATGCATGAAAAATTGGTACTTAAATCTGAAAAAGGCTTTTTGGTGAGTTGTTGTTTGTTTTTTTTTTAAACTGTACCAAGACTAAACTGTGAGCTATTGGCAATATCTCTGCTGAGCTATTTGCCTGAATTATTTCTGCAGTAAATCTCTAGAAATGTCCACTTAAGGAGTAAGGGTCATAAATATCTCATGGAAGCCATAAAATACAACAGAATTTTGGAAGTCATAATTTTAATGGCTATAACTGCACTATAAAAGAAGGCCTCTGGGACTAAGGCTAAAGTAAAATTTATCTAAGTGAGCTGCAATGCTAATCCATCTGCAAGCAATAAATTCTCTTCTGTCCCAGGTGCGACATATTATCCAAAGGGTGTCTAGTGATTAAGGACACACAGGTATAGATGTGGCTGAAGTCCAAGTAAGCCCTGAGCAATTAATGGTGACTGGAAATTGTCAATAATTCCTCTGAACGTTTGATAGTTTCCTATGTGCTCAGGTTTGCCAAGGCGCACACTCTGCAGTCTGATCCATGGTCAATCTCCGATGTGGGCACAGATCCCAGTGACAGGCACCCAGATAGAGAGCCAGGCGGTAATTGGTGTATTCAGGTTGGTTAGAATCTTTGTTTCCACAATGTACTGTGACCAATCCAGCTCCCATGAAAGTCAATGGCAAAACTCCCACTTACTTTATTTGGTAAAAGATCAGGTCCTCACAATTAGTAAACACACACTCCCTCCCCAATTTTCTTCTTTGTTTTTTATATAATCAGAAATATTTCATCTGGACTAAAACAAAACAAAAAGGCCTATTCTTAGGAAAACAAAAGTAGCTCTTGAAAATGCTGAATTGCATTGTGGTATCATACTAAATTGCAGTAACTTGAATTTAAATGCTCTTTCAAAGAGGCTAGTGCAATCACCATAAATTAACCATAATGAAATGTTCAGCTAATTACAACACGTAAAACAGGCAGGGTGTGTTGGTCTGGGCGCCCAATTGGTCAGTATCATTACACTGGCTAATGAGATTTCAAATTGGAAAAATATAAAGGTGAGGTGTCAATTGTGGTGAGTGCATTTACATAATTTCAAGTCACTGTGTAAAATTAAATAAATAAACTACAAACCACTCTGATTCAGTTGTTTAAAGAGAGAGAGTGTGGAGAGGCTCCACATAGTTTGATTGCCAGCCACAGAAATCCAAAGCCTGTGCATACTATAAGCGCCAGTTCCACTTTTTAAACTCATCAGTCTTGGACTGGATTAGTTGAGAACCGAAGTTGGCCTGCAGAACCTCCATTGTTCATGATGATGGAAAGAGTCCAGCTTGAATGGCTGAATTTAAGGTGAGTTTTGGGGTTGGATTTAGGGAGATAAACATGTTTTAACTTGCAAATTGAGAACATTTGATATGAAGAACAGTGAGATCCACTGAATAGACTAGATGGTCCCTTCCTTCTTTGAAATATTGAACCCCCCCACTACCTCCCCAGGATCATTCATACATAGTTCATACACAGTCCTTTATTAGGGTAGAATTGCACTTTAAGGCCTTGATTCTGAAACGTTTGCTGTATGGATTGACTCCTGTGCACACTCAGATAGAGCTCATTGCAGGGTTAGGGCCTAATCCATTAGGCTTCCCCATACCCTGCTCTCATCATACAAATTAACAATTGACTGGACTGTCAGTGCTAACTATCAATGACCTGGCTAAATTTTACATTTTGGGTGCAATGTTAAAAACACCTGCAACTGGACCGCACTCCTGTTTTCACCCAAGCTATGCTGATAGTGGCTAAATTGCCTACAACTCCCAGAGTAGATAGGTCCTTGGTGTTCTAAGGGAAGGCATTTTTAAAGGTGAATGACAATGGAAAACAGTTATTTTCTTGTGCATGACTTTTACTGCTCCTTTGTGGGTTAGAAAAGCAGCTCATAAAAAAAATTTTCTTCTCACTGAAACTAAAGAAGGAAAAACAAAATGTCCTCAACAGAAAGGAGAGAGGAAAAGAATTAACATATCTATCGATAGACTTCAAATTAACAACAGTATCCAGTGGCCACTAACTATGATCGCCAGATATTGTGAAGGTGGGAATGGCTAGGGAAGCCAAGCTAGGGACTGGGTGGGTCCTGGGCTGCAGTGAGAGGTGGGGGACTGGAGCTGGTGTGAAGGAGACTGGCAACTACAGTGGGAGGGTGCAGATGAAGGAGCCAGGTTGGAGTTGGTGGGGGGCAGGGGCAGGATTCAGTGATATAATAAACACACTTCCATTGAAATATGATAAAAATGTGGCATTTTTGGGGATATTTGCAGATGAGGGGAAAGAGCTCATCTGTGGTGCTGTTTTTACACCCCAAATTTTGGGTCAAAATTATTCTGCTGCATCTGTCCTTGATACCAACTTAGGAAGTCATTATGCTACTGTAAGCACAACAATTAGGATAAACTTATAGCCTTCCGGTAGCTGTGATGGGGTGAAAGTTGAACACAGAATAATGTATTGCACTTTGTCTTTCTGTCCTTGACATCTTTGCTGCTACCAAAGTTGACTTTACATGGATATTTTGGCCTCGAGACAATTATCAGTGTTCACATAGATGCCCTTATTAAAGTCAGATCAATGCAGGATGGCCGCTGTTGTCATTTTCCATTGAACTCCCTCCCCAATTAGTACCCACTGAATTCCTCATTTGCTCTTTCCCACCAGCTAAGGTGTTTGATTAAGGGCTGAGTTTTGGCATGTCCTATTATGGAGAGAAGATGGCACAGGAAGTTTCTTCCCCGCCTCCACTTAGTATAGCCATGTAGAAGGCATGATGAATACTGCTAGCAGTGCCGGGGAGCCTGGTTTATGCGCCAAGAAGAGAGCTTTGTCACTCAGGTCTGGTCTATACTACCCGCCTGAATTGGCGGGTAGAAATCGACCTCTCGGGGATCGATTTATCGCGTCCCGTTGGGACGCGACAATCGATCCCCGAATCGGCGCTCTAACTCCACCAGCAGAGGTGGTAGTAAGCGCCGCCGACAAAAAGCGGCAGAAGTCGATTTTGCCGCCGTCCTCACAACGGGGTAAGTCGGCTGCAATATGTCGAATTCAGCTACGCTATTCACATAGCTGAATTTGCGTATCTTAAATTGACTCCCCGCTGTAGTGTAGATGTACCCTTAGGTATGGAGAATGCCTGCTGGCATGAAACAGCATACCATGAGGGAGCAGGAACTACTGCTTAATGAACCACACCAAGGGCTGCTTTTGGCCACACCCCTTTGTCCTGCTCCCTCTGGGGTATGGAACAATGGAGACAGCACTGGTCAGCCTTCCTGCTCCACACTTTGCAACCACACTACAGCCACTTCCTGCCTGTGTACCTATGGGGCAAGGGGAAGGGACAACCTGGGTCAAATTTAACCCAACATTTTCAAATGTATAGAATTAACAAATGTTCCTCAAATTAATTGCCTTCACTGCAGATTGAGGGATCAAGAGCCAGAAGTTTCAGCTTCTTGTTGCTTTACAGCAGCTCCCCAATGCTAAATATTGTCACAGAAATTCTTTTTTCTGGATACCGTGTATGACTGGAATGTTTTTGTAATGTCCTGTTAGAGTTAAAGCTCAGCTCTGCTCATAAAATGATGAGATTCTCTTAATAAGAAAAGTCTAAATGAAATCGGAGTTAACTTATAAATATCCTTTCCACACTCGGCTGACATGAGTCAGTGAAGATGTGCTATTCTCGAGTTACAAAGTTGACAGCTAAACATTCTTTCTGTACTGCATTACATGGCTCTCTGCTGAGTAGTTACAAAATACCATCTGAAACCCCTGTGTGAATGCGATGCACAGCTGTATGCATGCCACTGCTGATCCATATGCTGCATGAGAAACATGCCAGTTGTTTGATGAATTAGTAGACAGATCTAAGTGGAGGCGAGAGAAAAAGTCTGCAGCACTAGGTGAAAAGCTGAGTTTTCTTCACTGTTTTTCCTTTTATCTCCTGTCTGTCTCCTGTTTCTGTAGGTCTTATTATTCCTTCATGCTATGGCAGTCGAGCTGCCAGATTGCCAAACAAATACTTGCCACACCTCTACTGGGTATCAGCAGGTCTGTGCTCTACAAGGGGTCATGCAAGTTAGATTATTTGATTTTTTTTTTTCAGTTGAGGTAGAGGCTAGGGGGAGTGTCAGGGGGGCAACTGGGGGAGAGGCGGCGGGATCTGCTCGAGGGGTCTTGCTCGCCATGTTCTCCTCCTTAATGAGCAGGGAAGGAGGGAAAAAACACCAAAGAGAGGAGGGGAAAGGGGAAACAGGTCAACCCCTCCTCCCCGCTAGGCTGCAGGCAGGAGAGGAGGGCACCAAAATGGAGGGGGCCAGATAGGGGGGTTATCAAGGACTTGGAGGGGAGGGGTCACTCACCGATGTGAGATGGAAGTCCAGCTCCTCTAGCTGCACTAGGGGAGGGAAGGTTACAATAACATTGGGGAGGGCGGGTGCAGTGATCAACCAAAACGGAGGGGGGGGGCTCAAGCGCATGGGAGGGGGCATGGGCACACGAAGGGAGGGGCCAATCAGACCAAGGGGGCCGCAAAGGAAGGGGAGCAACCAGGCTGGGAGTGGGGCAGAGGAACTAAAGGGGCTAACTGTAGGGCTGGGATGGGACAAACAAAGCTGCAGAGGGAAAAGGGTGGGGCAGGCAAACAAACTGAAGCTGGGGAGGAGCAAAAGGCTGCAAGGGGCAAATGGGGTAGGCACCAGAGGGCAAAGCTGGGGGTCCTGTTGCAGAGGGGAGGGAGTCAGTCCGGGGGGGGCGGTTACGTGCATCCACGAGCGCTTGCACAAAGTCAATGTTTGGGCTGGCTGCTGCTGCAGGCCCAAAAGGTGGAAATAGGGTGCGGCAGGCCAGGAGAGCAGCTGAGTCCCAGAGGCAGGAGCAGAGGTAGATGGTAAATAACCAGTGGGGGTGGTGGAGGGGGCAACGGTGGTGGTGGTGGTGATGGTGGGGGTTGGGGGGACACACAGACGGACCAGGGGGCAGACTCCATGCCACACCCCCTGCGTCCCCACAAACACAGTCAGGACCCCCACCACAAAAGCACAGTTCGAAAATCACTCAGTCCTTAATCACTCAGACCCCCTCCACAGTGGTCTCCAGAGTCTCTGTGCGTTCCCCCCGCAGCCGATGGTCTGTGCAGTCCTCTTCCTCCTCCAGGCTCCAGCAGCTCCCCAGGACAAACGCAGCAGCGGCAGCTCTAGCAACTCTGGTGGCCAGGCAGGAAGGACCTCTCTTTGTGGTGCCTGCAGGGCCCTCGCCATGGGTGGGGATTCAAGTTTGCATATTCCACATAGCTATGACAATACACACAGCTTCCGAAAGGGCTTCCTGTTTAAGGTTAATGTAATGAAGCTAAATTTACTTATTGTTCCATAATTTGGGATGCAGTGTGATCTTGTGACCAGGGCTCTGAATTGGGGTTCAGGAGACCCTGGTGCTATTCCTGGCTCTGCTGCTGAGCTGCTAAATGACTTTGGCAAGTCACTGCATCTCTCTGTGCCTCAGTTTCCCCATCCCACCCTTTGTCTGTCTATTTAGGTTGTAAACTCTTTGGGGCAGGGACTGTTGTCTACTACATTTTTGTACAGTGCCTAGCACAAAGGGCTCCCATCTCATTGGCATTTAGATGCTGCTGGAATATAAGCATTAAACAATACTTATTTCAAAAGCCTTTTTCTTTATGAATGGTGGTAACTATCTGTGCATTAGAGATTCACATAGCTAGTCCACCCCAAGATTAAAAAGATAGTGATCCACAACTGATGTTGAATTCAGGATGGAGAGAACACAAACCAGACGGATTTGGAAATCACCGCAGGGTTTTATTAGACCCATGATTCACCCTTCAGCTCCCAAGCATGTTATAATAATCACCCCGAGTTTGAACCCACTTTCAAAAAAGGAATTGACATTTATCCCCTCCTGAGGTCATCCCCTTGTTGAGAAGTGTCATATGCTTATAATCTGCATAAGTGTTTCTGTTGACTTTCAAATGCTAGTCCCAGACTGTAATGAACAAAACCTAGAGTGACAATGCCTCATTGCTTCTGTTATGCAACTGTAGCAGGTGGCTTGGGTGGTTGGGTACGTAATGCCTTTGGATGTCTTCAGCCCTCCAGAATTAGTCATGAGGCTTCACTAAGGGTCTTGGTGAACCAGCACAAAAATAAAACAGCAAACGTACCCTACACAAAAAAGGAAATAAAAGATAGGCTGTAGTTATAAATGTAATGAGAGCTTGCCAGAGACATCCTTGCCATAGTCTTCAATGTCCTTCAAAATAGAAACCAGCATCTTGTGTACAACAACTCTAAATATACCTTAACACACAGTCTCTATTTTATGGTCCATTGTTACTACTCCATAAATCATAGGCATAGTGTTACTGAAATCTAAAGGACAGAGGCTACACGCAGGAATTGTATCACTTTATCTTTTCATGGGGTGGACAGGCAGGGCAGAAGTGAATTAAATGTTTCCACTTCCACTTGGCCACCACCTGCTGCCCCACAAAAATCTTAGTGTAGAAAAAATGCCAGATGGGGCAGAGATGGGCAGCACTAGCTCTTTTTGCCTGTCTTGTGAACCCTGTCAGAGGGATCGCAGCCGTATAGCAAGAGCCAATGACAGCACGGTCACTGAATTGAGGGGGACCTGCCCCCTCATCCTCAGTGATCCTCTGAGGCCTCCACACTGCCACCGATACTGCAGGGTGGTGGAAAGGATGCAACCCAAGAGCCACATTTTAAAATGTGTGGATGGGGCTCGTCAGTTTGTTCCCCTCTTCTGGTTTTGATGTGGGAGAGAAACAGAGAAGCCTGAAAAGTTATGCTAAAAATAATGTTAAAAGTCTGGTGTAAATCTAGAAATTCATTATCAAGGCTCCAGCTCAGGGCACTTGTCTATGAAGGTGCAGACTGCGAAAAATGTAGTGTGATTGCTGGGATGTATGTTTGTGCAATTGCTAGACTGTAATTCCTACCTTACATTGTAAGGTCTTCAGGGCATAGACTGTCGTTAATGTGTCCATAAAACCCCATGCATACTTATGCTGTCGTATGAAAAATAATGAATCAACCTTTGGCCTATGACTTTGCTGAACCTAGGTATTCCAGCTGAAATTAGATCCTCTCCCAGGGGGCATAAGTACAGTGGGTGATAATATATGTGCGCTGAAAAACAGAGTGAAATAAGGACAGCATTTTAGCATTCACCCTGTATTTCCTGTCTTTTGTCAGTTGACATCAGGCATTTACAAAATAGTTTAAATGCTATTTGTGTGTGTGGGGGGGGGGGGGGAAGCTTTCATTTCTTTTGCTTTTCCTAAATGCCCTTTTAAAAAAAAAAGAGTAAACCATCTCTCTAATAAGGATTTCTAAAATGATCCTATGCTTCATTGAGCTGATCGCCTGAGGATTAGTGCAACTGTCCCTTCCAGATCTGCACATAGATGGGATCTTGGCCTGCTGCAGATTCCCTTAGATCTGTCAGTTTTGGGGGCAGGCCCCACAGCTTATTGCACAAGTCTGGGACAAGAGCACCCACACCCTGAACCGAAGGCAGGTGACAGAACTCTGTGAGGAAATCTGTGCAGAGATTCACTCTGGTGGAGAGGGCAATGTGGCCCACCATTGTGAACTTCTTAAAAAATGGGTTATTTCAAGACTCATCCAAAGCCTGATATAGAAATATTTCACAGGCATTGCATGTTGAGTGACAAGCATATGTATCAAATAACAAACTGCATACATCCTAGAAACTGAACAGTAGTAGTCAGGAGCATGATGATTGAAAACCACCCATCTGTCCATGCAGATTTGCAGTAGCACCTATTCTTTATATGCCCTCTTAAATATTCAGAGCTAGATTCTGCTTGGCTCTTACACAAGTATACTGGGGAAGTTTAGTGATATCATCCTCATTGTTTCTTCCCAAATTTATTTGAAACATTTGGGCCCAGATGTTGCCACCCTTGACTTCAATACAATATCTTGTAGTGTAAGATGCTACTACTCACTATGACTAGGAGTGACAGAATCTGGCCTTTTCAGACCCCAAACCAAAAAATCATTTAAGCATGTGCTTAAATCCATCCCTATTCAGCAAAGCACTTAAGCATGTGCTCAACTTTAAGCATACGCTTAAATAGCATGAAATGTGACAACTTTAAGTTAAAAGCCTTGTTGTACAGGAATGTATTGGTGAATTGGGGCCAAAAAGTAATCTTGAGCTTTTCTTAAAATCGGCTCTTTGGTGCAGTATGTATTTAGCTGAACCCTGCCAGATGCTAGTGTGTTACAGCTGATTTTTGATTCTCTGATGATGCAGCCAATGCATCCATATGTCCATAAAGGGAGAAAAAGAAATTAGTAAGAATTTACCATTCAGCCAGATATGTAAGACATTAATGGGTAGGACTTGAATTATGTTGCATTAACTGTACTTGTCTGACATCTCTGATTAAGACACACGGCAAAGAAATCACTTCTGACTATTTTCAGATAAACTGAAATGCAGGACATTTTGGAAATGTGCTAAACTGTAGCGAAGCAAGACTTCTGAATTTTAAAAGGGAATAATCAAGGCTAAAGAACAGGACTGCAGGGCAAAAAAGTATGGTTGTCATGTATAATGGAGATTTAGTACCTTTGTAATAAATCCAACACTACAATAAAGTGTCAAAGTGATGTGCAAGGAATTTCCCCAAGGTTCCCAGCAAAGACTTTTTGTTCAAACCTTATTCATTTTACCTTGTGTATTTGAGCACTAGCAGTTTGAGTTCTGAAAGCACAGATTAAGGTCACCATGCAAATCACCTCCACCTTTTTTTCCCTAAAATCCCCTGCTCCATATGCATGCTGTGTGCAAGTTGGTTAATGCTAACTCTTCACTTCAGGGACACAAAAGCAAGAAAATAAGTGGAACTGGCCCACACTGAGGTATGCTCAGCTACTTCTTTTTTTTTTTTTTTTTGGTATCTTTAGAAAGAAAACTGTTCAAAATGTAGTCCAAAGAAGTGGGCTGTAGCCCACGAAAGCTTATGCTCTAATAAATTTGTTAGTCTCTAAGGTGCCACAAGTACTCCTGTTCTTCTTTATTCAAAATGTAGGTTCTCAGATTACTCAGACTGTGAGCAATAGTAACTCCAAGGTCCTTAGCACAACTTTCTTCAATGTATAAAACGAATTCCTGGTGACATTTTTTTTTTCTGAGCTTCAGTTGAGGAATAATACACATCCAGTTAGTCCTTTATTTGCACTACTAGTGTCAGAGTATTAATCCATGAATAAAGTGTACTATTCCTTACATCAGGCCATGTATATATGTACAGCACTGCAGCACTGAAGAAGTGAGGTTTTTCATCAACGAAAGCTTATGCCCAAATAAATCTGTTAGTCTTTAAGGTGCCACCAGACTCCTTGTTGTTTAGGTGGATCTCTGATAGTTCTGGGTTATGTTCTTTGTTTGGCCTGTAAACTGGTGGTGATTTGCTGTGCAATCTCATGGCTTGCTATATACAGATTTGGACTTGGCTTGTATTCACTGTAGTATAGAGTCATGGAGAAAAGGTTTAGAATCAGGGTTTGCTACTGGAAGATGTTTTAGAACCCGACAGAGGTTTTTCCATGAGAGGAAAACCAAAAAAACAAATCACTTCATGATCATCTTATCTTTTCTCTTGTAATGCTGAAACAAAGTTCAAGAATCCTAGAGGTATATTTGTTCAAGTGAAACATAGTGAAAATATGGGGTCACATTCTGCTCTCAAGTAAGCCAGTGTAAATCTGGAATAACTCTGACTTTCATGGAATTACTCCAGATTTACACTGGGCTAACTAACTGACAGCAGAATTTGGCCTGAAGTTAGAATTTCTGGTGCCTGTCAAAAGAATCCAAAGACTTGTATCCAAAGTAGCAGATGACTGTCTTGAATTTTCAAGAAAACCCAGAGGAAGAAGTGCTTTTAATTCATGAGTCAACTTGAGTGGGGGAGAGAGATTGTTATGTGTACACTTCATCATTTTCAGAGGTGTTCAGATACAATACTGATGGGGGCCATATAAAATCAGGGCATGTCTACACGTACAGTGCTGCAGTAGCATCAATGCCACAGCACTACTGTAGCGCATCTGGTGAAGACGCTGTAGGCTGACTGGAGAGAGCTCCCTTGTCAGCATAATAATAAAACCACCTCCATGAGCACCAGAAGCTATGTCAGTGGGAGAAGCTCTCCTGCCAACATAGTGCTGTCCACACAGGCACTTATGTCGGTGTAATTTATGGCACTCAGGGGGGTGGTTTATTCACACCCCTCAGCCACATAAATTCTGCTGACATAAGCTGTAGTATAGACATAGCCTTAGATGGCTAGATAAAAGGCTGGATCCTTAGCTGTGCTAATTCATGTGAGGGACCAGCCTCCAGGTCTTAGTTTAGGCCCTGAGTCAGCAAAACTCTTAGGCATGTGCTTAATTTAAACACATGGGCTACCTTTTCCATATCCAGCAAAGCAGTTAAACATATGCTTAACTTTCAGCATGTGCTAATGTCCCTGAAGTTCCAGTGGTGACTGTGAAGACTTCAGACAAGTTTGTCACAGCACTGCGTAGATCCTGTTATATAGATTAGAGGGGAAAAGTGAGGAGGACTTCTGTGTCGTATTTGTTGTTCCTGCAAATGAAACTCATTTAGCATTTCTGTTAACCTGTAGTCAGAGCCTCATCTTACTGTGACTGCATTAGACTCAGTTGATACCTCTTTCCTCCTCCAGATCTCTGTTGTATGGCTATGTGGTCATAGTTGCAGCGCAGAAGTGTCATGGGGGCAAGGAGCTGCAAATAGCAGCAGCAAAAATGAACTGAGCAAGTTAATATAGGGCATGCCATCCAGTCACATGAGAACACCTTTGCAGTAACCAGCAGTAGATATAGTGAGAAATGCCCACTGAAGGGAGCCAAAACATATGTGGATGGATCTTCCCAACCCAGCTGGAAAGGAGAAGTGCTATCTCCGTGCACCCTTCTTCTGCTGCATAACACCACACATATCTGCCATTGAGACTCCATGCAGAATGGGTTCTGCAGCATTCTGCGAGTGGGACGAAGAGCAGAGCTGGAATCTGGGAGTTCTATGTTCCCTGCAGAGCTTACACTGTAGCAAACCTTGGCCACATAGGCATACAGACATCAGGGTCATTGGCAGAAATCAAACCCAGCGCCTGCAGTGTCTAAACCACAGACTTCTGCAGCTTGAGCTAAAGGTAACATCCTTCAGCTCTAAGGAAGTAGCAGGTGGGGCTTTTGGTCTAGAAAGTCTTGGGCTCAATCCCTGCTGATGACCCTGCCGTCTGTCTGCCTATGCAGCCGTGGTTCTTTACACTAATAGAAGTCAAGTCTCTTTGATGACTTCCACTGAAGAGCTGCAGGAGGATGCAGCCAAATGTAGCACAGCTCCTGGTGCATGCTATCATCCTATGCTGTCAATGGGAACTGAGGAGCAGTAAAGCACCATGGAGGCCAGAGTTGTCCAGGAATCTGGGGAGCCAGCAGCTCCTCATTTTATGATAAACAGCAGCGGTGCTAGCCCACTGGGGGCCCAAAGCAGGAATATCCCCCCCCCCAACACACAACACATAATACAAAGTGAATAGGGATCCCCTAGAGCTACTTAGGGCCCTAAGCAATTGCTTAATCTGCTTATGCCTAGCGCCAGCTCCTTGATAAGGATAACTAAAGGCTCAATCCTCAGCTGTGTCAAATTCATGCTCTTCTAAACTCTGCAGGCCTCAAGCTCCTCCTCCTTGAGGGGATAATTTATAGAAAACTTCCATGAGAAGAACGTGACCTTCCTGTCTCTCTGGCTCCTTCCTGCCGGTCACCTGGTCCTTGGTTAGGTAAGACAGAGTTTACTTACACATATGGCAAAGTGTACTTGGGACATGTATGATGCAAGCTTTTATGAGACCTTTGAGGTCTGAGAGGAAACTCACACACCCCACTGTTGGCAAATGGTCTCTGTATGGTTAGAAATGCACTGAAAGGGGCGTATTATGCCTCACTGAGCTGCAAAGTTTTGCCTCTACTAAGTTATTGCAGCCCAGGGTACCAATAACTTACACTAACAGTTTGCACTGAAATATGGTGGTTGTGCTAATGTCAAGGCTTAACTAGCACTGCTCTGATAGATCATTATGCCAGAACATCACAGGCCTGATCCAAAGCCCACTGACAACCAAGGGAATCTTTTTAGTGATTTCAGTGGGCTTTCAATCAGGCCATTAAGAAAGCTGCTTGTGAAGTGCATCCGTGTAGATTAATGCACAGTATGTACCTTTGGAAAAAACTGAGAATCTTCAAGAGATTCTCCCACATTATCTTACCTAGTGGTACAGCCAGACAATAAACTGAATTCTAGGGGAACATTGGAGTGAGGCTAGGGAATGGCATATTTTTCTCCTACACTGTACAGCTACCAGGCAACATTAAAAAACCCTGCTCAGTCAGTGTTTTGATACCAGGCTTAAAATCCCCTTAAAATTCCAAAATTCTACATATCATTTTTTTAAAGTTCTCTATCAGAAAATAATGCAAAAGACATCCACATAGAACCGCCTGTTTGTTCAAGAAGATTTCCTTCCTGACCTCAAGTACAATTCCAGAGAAACACAGTTTCAAGCCTGTAAATAAATTTTACAAAGCAGAACTTAATGAAGTGAAATGTTGTCTCAGGAACTGAAAGACGGATTCATTGAAACCTCTCAGCAGAGATTTATTTAATTACAGACCTACCTTGAAGACCATGGAGCAGGTAATTTTTGGTTTCTGTCCTATTTTTTCTGGCTGGCTTCCGGATCTAGCCTCAAAGCCTTAGAGTATGTGAGCGAACACATGCTTTCTGGTGCTGCTTTTGTTTTCAGTTATATCATGGAAGAATTGAGTGCAAAGCTTGTGAGTAAAAGAGATGATTTCCACAAAAATCTCCCCCTCATGCTTTAGTGAACCTGTTTGGTTTGAATGTGCATTTTCTGATCGAGAATTTAAAAAAAACAGTGATACAACTATAGGGAGCCGGCCTGAATGTAGCAGAAGTGGAACCTATACAGTAATTCAGAATGATGAGGGAAAGCAGCATATGTGAATTGAAAGGGCAAGGATGGAGCTATTTTGAAACGTCATAAATTAGAATAATGTGATATCACACACACACACACACAAAAGGAAACTTGTTAATGAACCAAATTGTTATTGCAAAAAATGAGCGCTTTTAGAGTTGCAGGAAGTAGATTTTAGAGACCGTTACTTGAAAATAATAATAATTGTATTTATTATTATTAATAATAATAATGATGATGATGAATAATTAATTATGTGGGAATTTTATGCAAGACCAAACCATGCGCTCCTGCCCTGCAATGCAGGTAAACAAGGATAGCACTGGATTTCACAGCACCACAGACAGCTATTAAAGCCTAATCCAGTGTCGCATTTCTGCCTAGTGGTGGCTAACTACCAGCCCAATTTGCAGGCTTTTCTCTCAATGTGTTTCTTCATTGTTTCAATCCATGCAGAGACTTCTCTTAAAAATGGGTCAAGCCTCAGCCAAATGTGTTCAATTGAAGGCCACCATGGGAGAATGGCAGGATATTGTCTTTCCAACAGCAAGTGAATTTCAGGCAGCTTAAGGTGGTATCCATTTCACTATAATGCCGGTTTATGTTACAGCCCTTTTCAAACTTCTAATTGCCCTGTATTGCTGACATTTATAGACATACCCTATTTTAAATGAAAACACAACACTGAGGTCAGGAGGAGGTTCTGGGACAGCAGAGATCCCAGGTGAGGCCAAAGGAGGAAATTACTTTAAAACTTCTAAATGCCAAACATGTTTTAAAGGGGGGCGGGGAAAGAGAAGAAAAACATAATCTAGAGGTGAAGGAGGCATTATCATGGCCCCAAAGGCATAAGTGAATAATAATGATTTTTAATTTTCTTATCCAAACATTCTATGCCTATAATGTAGATTTAAGAAAAAAACAAACAAGCATAGATATTTTATATATATTTATTCATCTGGTATTGTGTGAGCCTGGTTAGTCTTTAAGGGCAGATCTTCATCTGGTGTAAATTGGCATTGTCCATTGAAGTCAATGGAGCTATGTCAATTAATATCAGCTGATCATCTGGCCCACTACCAGTACGTGAAGGTGCTTTGACTATTATAAAAATAAATCTCCTAGATTTTCTTTCCTATATCATGCTTCATTCTATAGTGGAGCTTTATTTGACAGCTGCTGGCAGTAGGGATATTATTTCATAGACTGACACTCACCGTCCGATATATCACGCCACCTGTCAAGGCTTGTAGGATGAAGATCCAAAATGAGGGACCCAAAAATGTATTCATACAGGAATCTATAAACGCTGTGGGATTCATTCCTTTAGTGTAAATAGTTCCCTATAGCCCTGTTTCATGATTCTTTACTTTTGATGTAAACAACAAAAATGAAGGGACACCAAATGTATCTGGAATATAGGTGACTTTGGGCAAGTCTACATTACAGCGCTACATCGGCATAATTACTCCACCTCCGTGAGAGGCAGAAGCTATGTCGACATGTGTGAACAGCACTTAGGTCACTGTAACTTGCATCACTCAGGGATGTGTCTTTTTCACACCCCTGAGTGATATAAGTAACATTGACTTAAGTGGTAGTGTAGACCAGCCCTTTGAGACTGAAATGAGGGACATTTTAGAGGTATATTACTTGATGAAGAAGCTTACTTTGGCCTTTTTTTTTGCTATACCGATGTCAAGTAAAAATAAAGCATCTGTATTTCTGTAAGAGTTCCTACATTTACCAGTTTCTAACAAATGTCTTCGAGATAATTCCTTCAGGTACAAATTCATCCTCATCCCCTATGGCTTTGGAGGGCCCCTTTGCAGCAGAATTGGTGTGGCTGAGCTGTGCAGGGGACCGGCATGGAAGTGGGAGGTCCACACAGGGGTTTAAAGCCCTTCTGCAGCAACATGCTAGGGTCAGACATGGAAGGGAATTTGCTTCTTCATGGATTCTCCTGCCCCCTCTCTGTAGGGAGATGGGGCATGTAAACCCCTATGTAACTTACTGCACTCAGCTATGTCTCCCTAGCCTGGCTACTGGGGCTCGTTGCCTGAGCTATTGATTATACCGATTTCTTAGAATTCCAAATTAACACTCTGAAATTTGGTAGGTTCTTGTTCCAAGATTAAGCCCAGTGTTATTAGAATTACTGTTCAACTGGGAGCCCTGATGTGCCTGGCAACAACCTCACTCTCAGGAAAGGTTTTCTGAATTTGTAAAAGTTTTATTATTACAATGATTAGTCCTATGAGTAAAACAATCCAAACAAGTATAGTGAAATAATACAGGAATGTAATTATGCCCAGCACTACTACATATGTATACTCACCCTATGCTTGGGGAGGACTCGGAAGGTTAAGACAGATCCTAGTCTGACTCCAGCATGCCAAAGGAGAACTCCAATGGCCTAACCCATGACTAGATATTTTATAGGTCTTAATGCCCATTATGCAAATACATGAGACGCTCCTCCCTCCTTATAATATCTTACCCTCCTCATCCTCATAATATTGGGGTATTCTTATCCTTTAGGTTAGTGTATTCATTACTTTAGGCCCATTAGCATATATGTCAAGTAGTTACCATGACTATCTACAGTTAGGCATCTGTTGATGTTTTCCCTCGACAATACCCTAAACTGGTACCATCTGACTCCCTGCGGTTACCTGTCAGCAATTTTATGCTTAGTTTCAGCCAGGGGCACTGGAACAGGCGGGGAGGGGGCAGAGCGCTATGTCCTCATCACTTTTTACTAGGGTTGCCAGGTGTCCGGTTTTTGATCGGAACACCTGGTTGAAAAGGGACCCTGGTGGCTCAGGTCAGCACTGCTGTCTGGGCCATTAAAAGTCCGGTCGGCAGTGCACCGGGGCTAAAGCAGTCTCCCTGCCTGCCGTGGCTCTGCACGACTCCCGGAAGCAGCAGCATGTCCCCCCTTCAGCTCCAATGTAGTCAGGGCTGGCTTTAGCAAGACCGGGGCCTGATTCCTGGGGGCAGGGCTTGCAGCAAGCCCCGCCCCCAGGAATCGAGCCGTGCTCCGGCCGGGGTCACTGGGCTTGGGTCCGGCCCAGAGCTGCTCGGCGGCTGGAGCCAAACCGAGCTGCGGGGGCCAGGCCGGGGGACCAGAGCCACGCCACGCCGCGGGGGCCAGGCCAGGCTGGACCAGAGCCACGCCACGCCGCACCACAGAGGCCGGGCCAGACCCGAGCCGCGGGGGCCGGGCCGGACCCAAGCCGAGCCGAGCCGCACTGCGCCGCGCGGGCTGGGTCGGACCCGAGCTGCGCCGCACCGCGGGGGCCGGGCAGGACCCGAGCCGAGCCAAACCAGGCCGCGGGGGCTGAGCCGGACCCGAGCCGAGCCGCGCCGCGGGGGCTGGGCTGGACCCGAACTGGACCAGAGCCACTGGGGCCGGCGCACTCGGCCGGAACCGGGGCCGGACTGGGCCGCACCTCCCCGGAGCCCTTCTCGCACCACCCGCCACCCCAGCTTACCTGGTGCTGCCTCCCCGCCCCTGCTTCTTTTCAGACTTCCCGCGAACCTCTGATTCGCGGGAAGCAGGGGAGGGGGAGGAGCAGGAGGTGGAGCATTCAGGGGAGGGGAGGAGGGGGAAGTGAACTGGGGGCAGGGTGGAGAGCTGCGGTGCGGGGCCCTCTTAGCGTGGGGCCCAATTCAGCCGAATCGGCTGAATCGGCCTAAAGCCAGCCCTGAATGTAGGGGCAGCCAAAGGGCTCTGCACACTGCCCCCAGCCCAAGCGCCGGTTCCACAGCTCCCATTGGCTGGGAACCGCGGCCAATAGGAGCTGCAGGAGCAGTGCGTGTGGACGGGGCATCGTGCAGAGCCGTGTAGGAGCCGGAGAGGGGACATGCTGCTGATTCTGGGAGCTGCTTGATGTAAGTGCCACCTGGAACCTGCACTTTTCACTGCTTCCCACACCCCAACGCCCTGCCCCAGCCCTGGTCCCCCTCACGCCCTCCAAACCCCTCAATCCCAGCCCAGAGCACCCTCCTGCACCCCAAACTCCTCATCCCCAGCCCACCCCAGAGCCCGCACCCCCAGCTGGAGCCCTCCCTCCCTCCCGCTGCGCCCCAACCCCTTGCCCCAGCCCGGAGCCCCCTCATGCCCTCTGAACCCCCATCCCCTGCCCCACCCCACAATCTGCACCCCCAGCCAGAGCCCTCACATGTAGCAAGTTGGGAGGTGGGATTGTGAACTCTGAAACTGCAATAAAGGAGAAATTACATTGGACTAGAAACCTGGACCAGTAAACCAAAATAGCATTACAGAATGCTGGACAGAATTAAAATGCTCTAATCAATTTGGAACATAAGAATGGCCATACTAGGTCAGTCCAATGTTTCATCTAGCCCAGTATCCTGTCTTCTGACAGTGGCCAATGCCAGATGCTTCAGAGGGAATGAATAGATCAGGCAATCTTCAAGTGATCCATCTCTTGTTATCCACTCCCAGCTTCTGGCAAACGTAGGCTAGGGACTCTCAGAGCATTGTGGTGCATCCCTGCCCATCCAGGCTAATAGCCATCGATGGTCCTAACCTCCAGGAACTTATCCAGTTCTTTATTTAACCCTGTTATAGTTTTAGCCTTCACAACATCCCCTGGCAAAGAGTTCCATAGGTTGACTGTGGAAATGAATTGCATACCAGTTTAATAAAAAAATTGATAAATTCCAAGATATATGGGTCTGCCTTCTAGAAATATGATTAAGAGTAGAGAAAAAGGAAGGACAGACAGATAAAATATATTACTGCAAGTATATTTAAAATCTTTTGTACATGGCACACTTTTAACAAAAAACATGTGAACATGCTTGTATATACATATATATTTCAGAGATTATGAAATGGATTTAACTGATGAACATTTGTTATATTTTTATGTATAAAGCAACAAAGGAAAACCTTCTAGACTTTAGTAAACTGTGCACTCTTTTTTTCTAATGTAGGCTTTGATTTCTCCCCTCAGATTTTGCCCATAGTTACACATCTTAGAATGTCTTGTAAAGTCAGCTACTGGATTTGCAATAACTAATTTACAAAATATGGAACAGTACAGAGATGACAAGACTGAGCACCAAAGGTCAGATTTTTAAAGGTAATCAGGTGCATAAAAATGCAGATTGGTGCCAAAGTTGAGATTTTTCAAAAGTGCTTAGGAGAGTTAGGTGCCTAATTTATATACATGCTTTTAAAAATCCCATTCTAGTGGCATCAATGGTGTGTTTAGGCACTTTTGAAAATGCCATGGGGTACATATCTGCACCCTAAATACCTTTGAAAATCTGGCCCTGAGTCTATAAAAAGTTTGCAGTTTAAAACTCACCTCTTTTTGAATTAGCTGAATAAAAGTAAAAGCGCATTTTTAATTGTTAAAAGACAGATATATTTTTCATGCTCTGTTCACTTAAAAACAGCTCAATGAATTTTGTTAAAACTTTGCTAAAACTAAGCAGGAGAAAATAAAGACCACAAGGAAAATGTTTGCAAATGCTACGAGGGAGTAAAAATAGTTTGATGACCAGCTCCTCAGCTGGTGTAAAAGAGCTGAGAGCCATTGACTCCAGTGGACCTATGCCCATTTACACCAGATAAGGATCTTAGCTGTTACAAGGATTTTCTGCCTATGTTTATGGTATCTATGGGCAGGTCTTCACTACGGGAGGGGAGGGGGGGTCGATTTAACATACGCAAATTCAGCTACGCAAATAGCGTAGCTGAATTCGACCTATTGGAGCCAACTTACCCCGCTGTGAGGACGGCGGCAAAATCGACCTCCGCGGCTCCCCGTCGACGGCGCTTACTCCCACCTCCGCTGGTGGAGTAAGAGCGTCGATTCGGGGATCGATTGTCGCGTCCCGACAAGATGCGATAATTCGATCCCCGAGAGATCGATTTCTACCCGCCGATTCAGGCGGGTAGTGTAGACCTAGCCTATGTCAGTTGCTCTGTCCAGAGGAACCAAGAAATTGACAGCAGCCCAGATTCATTTGATCCAGTTGTTGTCTCAAATTTTAAAGTGCAATTCTAGTTATAGATTCAAACAGCTATATACTGGCATACGCTTTCCTCTCTGTGGATCTTACAGGCAAATTTTAGAAATCAATCCAGCTTCCAGTGAAGGCCAATTCAGATGTTTCTGCTAATATACTTACACGAAAAAAGAACAAGGAGTACTTGTGGCACCTTAGAGGCTAACAAATTTATTTGCCCAAAATAAATTTGTTAGTCTCTAAGGTGCCACAAGTACTCCTCGTTCTTTTTGCTGATATAGACTAACACAGCTACCACTCTGAAACCTATACTTACGAGGTTATTTTTAATAGGCATCTTAGCACAAATTCCCATGCTCTCCTTTCCCTTGTCTGGCACCTCCTCTACAAAACACAGACTGTACTAATATTTGTCTTTTAATCTAGAAAACCCAAATCCCAAACAATTGATGCTGTGAATTCTTTTGTTGGGGGAGAGGGAGACTAGAGGGACTGTTTGATAGTGATGCACATGTGAGTATCCTCCTCCTCCTTCTCCCACTCACTCCTGGAACTACGTGCAGGTGTTTTTGCAGAGTCTTTTTTCAGTAGTCCACTTTTTCTTGCCAAGTGAAGGATTAGAGGCATGTTCCTCTATTCTATCTTGTAATTGTTAAAGTCATGGAGTCTAAGGCCAAAAGGGACCACTAGATCATGTAGTCTGATCTCCTGTTCATTACAGGCCACCACCCAGCCTCTGAACACCAAGCCCAACAACTGAAATGAGACCAAAGTGTTACAACAACCAAAATGAGACTAGACTCTTATGTGCCACGGGCAGAGAATGAGAGGGGCAGGAGTGCACCAGATTAAGGTGAACAGCAATGGTTAGGCTAGATGAATCTTTCAGCAGACTTTCAGCTTGTT
Organism: Malaclemys terrapin pileata; assembly: GCF_027887155.1. Taxonomy (NCBI): domain Eukaryota; kingdom Metazoa; phylum Chordata; order Testudines; family Emydidae; genus Malaclemys; species Malaclemys terrapin. The sequence goes on along the minus strand of NC_071507.1, from coordinate 113,184,616 downwards.
TCTAGGAGGGATGATGTTATCATAAACCCATCTACATCTTTTGCCCTCCCATGTGAAGTCCACTATATCCCCATTCCTGGAGAAGGATCTTCACAGAGCAGGAAATAAGGGGCTGAGGAGGAGAAGACAGGGTGCTGCAGATGCAGCTGGGAATATACTGGATTTTCATTTTTGGAGATTATTCCATGGGGCAGAGTGCAAACCCTTCTTTGCCCTGATGACATAGTCTGGTACTTAGCAAAGGAAACCTCACAGAATGTCCTGTCCCCTGTGTAGGTTTTTGTTCATAGGAGTGACAATTTGAGTCTATCAGCAACAAGAGCAACAGAAAATAGATGCGTCCAGTTTTTTTTTTTTTTTTTTTTTTCCTGCTACGGCTTTACGTTTTTCCAATTTAGATTTATTACTGGCTTATAAATCTTATAAATTAAATGTCCTATTCCCTATCTGTATCCCTGATTTCCACCAAGTGACAATGCTGTCTCAGAGAGAATAAATGTGATCCACCTAATGAGATGTGTCTGTTCCCCTAAGACACTATAGGCTTTTATTTGATGCTTTTATTCCAGTCTGTCTTTAAATGTTTGTGACAAAAATATGTCCTTTCCAAAAAATGTTTAATATAAAGATACTTATTAATGGGAAACTCATATTTCTAATCCAGTACTTTGTTCTTCCACTGTCATTTCTGAGAAAAAACTCTGACCTATGTTTCCACTTTTTTCAGAATTCAGCTTGTTAAAGGGAGTACTTGGTATGCAGTGCAGAGTTTCTGCCAACATTTCATTACTTTTTAGGATCCAATTACTCATGAAGGTTTTTTTTTCAACTTGGTGTAAGTTTCCCTTTTCTGAGGAGGTTATACTTTAATTCCCTCCAGCCTGAAATGCCCTACAATTATTTAGTGTTACATTAAAAAAAATTATGGCAAAGTTACAAAATAAATAAATACAACTTTTTTTAAACAAAACTGGAAAGCAACCAAATTCAGGTGAAATGTACCTCTTGGAGTTTCTAGTGAAGGCAACATTAGAGGAGATTTAATTAGACCTTTCGTAACAGCACCACCATCCTTTTTAATGGGACATGGATGTATCTAAAGGCTTGTGATCTGCTGAGTTAGGAAGTTAGCAAGATGGAGGGTTTACCACAAATGCTGAGACCCAATCAGCTACACCACATATTACACACACCATGGAAATTACAACCTACCAGATAGCTTTTGTGTAATTAATTTGGAATGACTAGATTTGCTCTCAAAACAAGACTTCCAGGATGCAAGAACCACACATCTGAATGAAGCCACAATTCCCTGTATGCAAACTATCACATTTTATACAGTACCGTGAATTTAAAGAATAATAGGCAAGAGAGAGAAATTCTGAAATGCCAGCAGTCCAGTCGTGTTCGTTGCCTATAACCCTGGTGACCTTTTTAAAGAACATTTAATGGGTAGGATTGGGATCACCAGCTGTATTCCTCTGTGTTCTATGAACCCGGACACACAGCCTCTCCAAACTCTAATATGGCATCCTTTGTGCCTGGTATTGCTTAGCTCTCAAATTCCAGCAAGATGTTTAAATGATAAACTTCCTTACTTTATGAAAAGCTGATATGTGCTCATGAATTTTAAGTGACATCTGCTCTTAAGAGGTAGCAATTATTTTGCTGTGAACTGATGTAATTATTTGCTTGTACTATGGATTGGTATTCTTTTTCTACTGCAGCTATTTGCCTTTTATGAGGCACTGACTATGTGTGCATTTGTTAACCACGGCAAAAGCCAGATAAATGAATATAATAAACAAGTAAGCATGGCTAATTTTTGGCAGCTAGTTAAAGTCATATGCTGGAGATGTTCTGGAGCAATGCTTCCCCAATGGGAGCGCCAGGAGGCATCACACTCTGTAAAATCCCTCTATACTTTGCCACATTTAAGTAATCTCTCACCATATGTTGTGAACTTAATGAAGCGCAGCGAAGAAACTATGGGGAAAGTTCAGCCCAGGTGCTATTCTGATGACTTCAATGCAGCTACACAAACTTACACCCAGGCTGAATTTGGGCCAATATATTTTTCCAGATGACCTGTTTAATATCCTGAACTAAGTAATCCTCACCTTGCTGAGGTGTTTTGTTTTTAAAGTTGAACCCAGTTGTTTTTATGAAAAAGTTGTTTTCATGTCTAACTTAGACACAATATTTTATGATTAGTTTTCTAGTTGTAGCTTCCATTGGAGCCAAGGTTCAGATCCTCAGCCAGTGTAGATTGTCAGAACTCTCTTGAAAAGGGGAAGGATTGAAGGCCAGAAGGATGGGGCACAGCTCTGGGCCAACCACCTGGCCTCATTCCAAATAAAGGGCCTCACCATTAATTTGTTTGGCTTTTTTTCCCCCCTCTGAGAGGAATGATGGTCCAGGGGTCAGCACGTTAAGCTGGGTTCAGGAGACTGGGTTCAAGTCTGCCACAGACTTCCTAGGTGATCTTGGGCAAATCCCTTAGCTTCCCTGTGGCTCAGTTCCCTATTTGTAAAATGGGGATAATAGCACTTCCTACCTCTCAAGGGTCACATTAAAGATTCAGATATTATGGCAATGGGGACAACCATAGATTGACAGAGTTCCACTTATTTATACCAGCTGCGGATATGTGACCTGTAATGTTTTAGGCCCTGATTCTCAAATATATTAATTCATGCCACTTGACTCAACTCTTGTAGTATTTACACCCACTTTTCTTCACTGCCAGATCAGTGTAAAGTGGCTTAGAGAAAATGAGACTCAGGCCCTCGTTACAATGCTTATAACAGTAGTTTAATGTACTTAAGATCCAAGCTACAGTTTCTTTGGCTCAGAGAGCCAGAAAGCAGGTAGCACTGGAGCCTGCACCAGAGGATTATGTGTATTTGAGTAACCCAAGTCTTTTGGGATCAGAGCAGGATGACTGAAAACCTTTTGAGGTTTTAAATTGATCATCCTAAAGTTGTTTGAAAAAGGTCTGCAGTGAGGAATGAGGCACAAAGATACAAGAGGCAGAGCCAAGATCTCCAGTGAGCAAAGTACTTAAGTATATGCTTAATGTTAAGCACATTCTTTATTGGTTTGCTGAACTTAACAAATTGACTTAAGTTTCTACAAGTTAAGTTAGACTATGTGATCCTGATTCTCTAGGTGTCTTGTGCCTTGTCTAGTCTTTTACACCTGTATAAAACTCTACCAGACAAGAATGGGAGCATTTTACACTCAGCTTCCATAGTGAAAATGACTAGACAAGGTGCAAGGCAGTGGAGAATCAAGCCCAATAAATGGGCATTATATAACTACTCTCAGTGTTTTTACGTTAGTGTCTACCTTATTGCATCACATACAGTAGACCCTCGCTATAATGCCCTTCGCAATAGGAACCCTGGGGCTAATGAACATAGTCCATGGATTCCACCTCCGGCCCTGGGGCCAATGGTGGGGAGATGAGAGCTCCTCCGGCATTGGGGCCACCACTAGCACAGAGCAGTGAACCCGTGGCAACATGGACTTCAGCATGTACTAGCCACCCAATAAATACCCAGAGTTTATGGGGGATTGGGGAGGGGGAGCTTAGTACAGCCCATTCTCAAGTCTGTGCTGCTATGGCTTCACTGCTCTGGAATCCGAGCTAGCTAGATTAAAGCTAATTTGGGTATGTCTACAAAACCTGCAGTTACGCCCTCTGATTGTAGTGTAGACACACCAAAGAGAATGTGATACTTTGCAAAGAATGGGTAGCAGCAGAGTGTTTCCATATGGTTTTATCAAATTACTTTAAGGTAGCGTAACCCATATGACTTACTCTTGGGATTTGTTCAAATGCTTTGTTATTCTTTGTAGGATTTTTGTATTGTGATATGGTATTAATAAAATTGTAATATAATTTAATTACAAAAAATCCCCAGCAACCACATTTGGGGAGTGGGCAAAACGGAACCAACCTTTTAAGGTTCACCCATCACTGTTCGCTTCTCTTCTTTTTTTTTATACCCTGTCTTTTAACAGCAACTAGTACAACACTTTACTATTGATTAAAACCTCATGTGAGTCAACCTTTGGCAGTCACATATGTGGGAAGATGTGGAGGCCACATGTGCAAGCCACCAGCCTCCCCCTGCCTTGGGACAGTGCATCACTTCCGCAGTGCATCTGCACTTCTAGCTACAACCTCATCTAGGAGTCATTTCCAAACATTTAAATGGTTATGGCCCTTCCCAGGCCCATGGATCACAACATGCTTAGTTGTTAATGATACCCAAAGTTGCGAGTGAGCCCAACAGGTGCTACTGTTGGGCACTTAACTGGTGCACACCTCATCTGTGAATCCTAATCCCTTCTTTTTGCTTACATACTGACACAGTGGCTAATTATAAGAGCAAACTGAAAGCTTATCTGTTTGCCCTTGCACGTTGTCAAACAGAATTTGATTTGACGTGTTGCGATATGTCAAGATGCTTGCACAAAGGGTACTATGTAAATCAGATGATAAAAGTTTTTTAAAAGTTATAATTTTTCACTGTACTTATCAGTAAAAGAGAGTGGAAAAAATAGCATTAGCTATTACATTTTAAGTCATTTTAATGCTAGTATGTAATATGAGAGCTCTGGCTGAGGTTTATTTTCAGGTTAATAAACCAAACAAAACTTTCGTCCACTTTTTAGAGTATAGAAAAAAGAATTATATTCAAGAGTGGGTCTCTGGTCCCAAAAATTCTAGTTATTGTAAAAGATAGGGTTTGAAGAAGAGGGGAAAAAAAAGAAAGAAATACATTTAAATATATACATGAAAGTTTTCAAGTAAAGCTTTGGTTCTGAGATCTCAAAATTGCTTAGGTTCTTTCTCTCTGGCTCTGCCAACACTTTTGGACATACACCTCTACCTTGATATAACACTGTCCTCGGGAGTCAAAAAATCTTGCTGCGTTATAGGTGAAACCGCGTTATATTGAACTTGCTTTGATCCACAGGAGTGCGCAGCCTGCCCCCTCCCTCCCCCCCGGAGCACTGCTTTACTGCGTTATAGCCGAATTCATGTTATATCGGGTCATGTTATATCGGGGTAGAGGTGTACTTAACTTTCCATACTTAACTTTTTCCTTTGACTTCAGTGGGTCTACCAATGTGTAAAATTAAGCATGTTTATTCGTGTTTGCAGATCAGGGCCTACACTTGTCACTCCGAACTGTGTGTCTAGAACATACAATCACTACCCCGAACACAGCAGAGATCATCCATGTCATTGTCTTACAGCTGTTAACTCTTGCTGCCCTGATTTGACTAAAATCAGCAGGTATCTTAAATGAGAAAGTGAGCAAAAATTAAGTATGATGAAGAAGTGGGCTGTAGTCCACGAAAGCTTATGCTCTAATAAATCTGTTAGTCTCTAAGGTGCCACAAGTACTCCTGTTCTTTTTGTATGATAGATAGATACACACACACACACACACACACACACACATACATATAAAAATGTAATGTTTTAAGCATTCTGAAGAGTGGCTGAGTCTGCTGGGATGCTGTTCTAGTTGATCTATAGATTTTTAGATATATTTTTGAGCTGGTTTGATAGCCCAAGCTTACAAATTTTGAAATGTAGCAAATTAGAAGCATTGGAGAGGCATAAAGGTTGAGATGGGGTTCAGGTTAACCACTCCAGCAGCCAACAGGAGCACTCATTTGCTCCTAACATGCTCGTTTTCTCCTTACATTCTTATTGACTGAAAAAATCTAGGAAGAGGTTGAAACATCCAATCAATAACATTTTTTTAAATTCATGTTGGGTTGATATCCTCAAGTTCTCTGAGCACAAATATAGCTTTCATTGCTCAAGAATGAAAGTAAATTCCTCCATCTTCTAGTCAAGTGAGCAAAGCATAGAGAAACACATGTGTTTAAAGGTTGTGCAGTGTCTAGGTTTATTTATCTTTCACTGCAGCTTCCAATATGAAGTGGCACATGTGCCTCAGGTCTTGTGTAGTGTTAACATCTCCTGCAAGCTGCTGAGTACCCTCAACTTCCACTGACTTCTAACAGAAATGCCTCCTGGCTTGTTTTTTTTCCGAATAAAGAGAAGAAGGGATCTTTAAAAATACCTTTACTTTCTCCAGCTTCCATCCTCTCCTCCATTATAACAAATCACACCATCTGTCTGTCTGTCTCTCTCTCCTTCATCACCTCTCAGACCACAAATGAAGTCATGACCAGAAAATCTGGATTCTACTGCCTGTGAGAAAAGAGGTGAAATCGACTATGGTCTTGATTCTTCTTTCACTGAGGGCAATGACAAAACTCCCACTGACTTCAGTGGGATCAGGATCAGGCCCAATGAGTTTATTTCCAGAATGATCTATGTTATAATATAATATAAACCATTTTACTAACTTCACCTGACCAGTGCTGAAATCTTTGAGAGAGGATTGCAGGAAATCAGCTCTTCTGCTGGAACTGTACTGCCTCTAAATAACAGTGGATAAATTTGTCAAAGTGCTGAGCTTCACAGATTCCTAGTCACAAAGAGTAAGTGGGGCGGGTCATTTGTTTCAGTTTTTTCATCTTTTACAAACACACGCTACTTATTATTGTACCCTGCGTGATTAGATTTATAGTTTATCTGAAAGCTCAATCCTTTATTGCATCCAGAAACAAAATATGTTCACCTCCAGCATGGTGCTGAATAACACAAACCGATTTTGAACTTTGTGTACAAAGGCATCAGCACTGGTTCAAAGGACAGTGCAGCCTAGTTCTGGATGGCAGATGCATTATAGTTCAACCATTATTCTTTGGGCATTGGTTGTATTCCGACAGTCTGCCAAATGGTCCATGTGCCTCTGTTTATTGCAACATTTCTTAAAGGCAGTCTTTTTAATTGGCAAAGAAAGTGTTCATGTATGATTTGCAATATGGTTTATGACAACTGATTTAAAAAAATGTAAAATGTTGTGGCTATTTCTCTTCTGCAAAATAACTCTCAGATTTTAAGAGGAAGGGGGGAAAAGCCAAATTGTGGTATTCTATTTCATCCCACATTAAACTAAAATATTCTGCAGAATACATAAAGAACTTGGATCAGGTCTCAGGAGAACTGTTTGGAGAATACAAAACAACTAAACAGTATAAAGAGTTACAAAGACAAAAGGCAAGCTTGACAATCAAGGAACATGTTCCTTCCCTGGGTGCAAATCATCTTAGCATGCACTTTCCACCTCCAGATTGGCTACATACTGCATCTCTTTGCTGCATGGCACCGAATAAAACAAACATCTAAGAATGAGCTTCTGCAAGATGGCTGAATTCTGAGCACAGAAACTCAAATGGGGCATGGCAAATTTCTAGTTTCCGTCTCCCAGAACTTACATACCCCCCCCCCCCAGCTCCTCCTGAAGATGATAAGATGGCTCCGATCCCAAAGTTCTTTGGACTTACTTTTTAAGCATTGGGCCTTAGCTCTGTAGAAATAAAGCAGCAGAACTTTCCTTTGGCAGAACTAAAATATGTCCCGTTAAGTATGTCCATATGACACATGTTTCTCTTCATTTCTTCCCATTTATAATTATCAAAGAAATAGCACCTTTGTTTAAAAAGTAGTATATCTGAGCTCACAACCTTTCTCTTAATATGCTTGATTCTTCAATGAAGGCTTTATTTAACCATATTTTGCACATACAGCACATGCGATGAATGAGGAGTTGTTATGTAATACGAATATAATAATTTTATGAACACTGTATGTGACCTGGTCAGTGAGGTGAAGTGTTTGTTTACTGGATTATAAAACTTTCCTGTATGAATCTAGCTTAATTTTGGTCTGTAGAAAGAACAAACAGGAAAACAAAACACTAGCTCCTCAAGTAAGCACCCTCTGCCCAAACACTTGGGGGGCAATTACAGGACAATGGCATATTCCAGGTTCTGAAGCAACACCGCTGTTTTGCCAGGTTGGGAACAAGAGATAAAAAGGGCAGCAAACAGTTAAAAAGCCTTTCGCAGAAGAAGAAGCAGGGGTCAATTGACAGAAGCTATCGAGGGAGACAGGCTGATGCAGGAAAGACTCTGTAGAGGGAGTCTGAAGGAATTGGGCTTTCCCAGATTCAGGGAATGGTAAGTCTTAGGGAAAAGCAAGCATGCATACAGACTTGTTTATTGTTTTAAGATATGTTTTCTCTAAAATGCTTTTGTTCCAATAAATAATATTCTTCTTTAAAAGGCTGTCTGGCCACTGGCTACCATTGCTATTGCACCTTGAGGGAAGAGAATTGCAAGTTCTTGACATAATTTCCTGAGGTAATCATGGTTGATACACAGGGGGCTGCTGCCAGGGCCCAGTAGGATAGTGGGAGATCCATGTGATTTCACCCCAAGCCAGTGACAACTAGAGGCTTGAGATCTGAGAGGGGGTTTATTTGAGGAGACCAGAAGGGGTCTGAGATACCAGGAAACCATGACAGCACCTTCCATCTGAGCTTCTGAGTGTGCCTTACAAACATTAAAGACCTAATTCTCAAACTTGAGGACCTAAAGTCAGGCATATTTAGGTACCTAAATACCAGTTTTTAGGCACTTCAGTTCTGACTTCTACATCTACAAAGGTATATATAAACCAGACATTTAGGTTTAATTATATACACCCAAATTGGAAAATTAGACTGTATGTAAGTCTTGCAACACCTCCATAAAACAGAATTAAAAAAATTATAAGGGATATAAATTGTCATGCTCAGGATATGAACCAGCCACTAACTCTCTGAGGTGAGGAAGAAACTTCCATTAGGGGCACTTTATGCCACAATTTTTTAAGAGAGTTTCTTGAACCCTTTTTTGAGCTATCTGGTATTGGTCAGTATCAGAGGCAGGATACTGAATTTAGTGGCCCAGCGATCTGAGCAAATATGACAATTGCTATTTTTATCCCCCTTATACTGATGGAGAACAAGAGGCTCAATGACTTGCCATGGCAGAGCAGAGAATAGAAATCTAGATCTCCTGACTTCCGGTGCTGTACCTTAGCCAAAGGACCATCCTTCCTCTTAAGTGAAATTGTGACCTCACAGCCAATGCCAGGGCAGAATTAAGGAACAAAGAAGTTTGATTGTGAAGAAAAAAGCAAGTATCATGATTCATGAATCACAAGAAGAGAAGAAAGAATGAGCCTGCGTATACACTTGGACCTTAGAGTGTGGTTCCAGCTCAGAGTAGACATACTCCCACTAGTCCTTGTCAAGCTTGTGCGCTAAGAACAGTAGTGTAGCGTGGTAGCATGGGCAGCGGTGAACGGTGGCATGTGCTTAAGGCAGCTAGCCCAAACCCGTCTGCACCACATGGGAATGCACTCAGGGCAGCTAGCCTGTGCCACCGACTGCCGGTGCCCATGCTACTGCCGCTATGCTACTGTTTGTTGTGTGCTAGCGCATGAGCGTTAGTGTGACTGTTTACTTGAGCTGAGAGTCACACCCCCTCCTTCAACTGTAGATGTAGCCTGAGAGAGAAGTGGACAAGACTCAATAAGTTGCTTATTGCGTAAATGTTTCTTTTTACCCCCAACATTATTTCTCCTAAAATATCAGTTTGTCTCACAAATCATGACTGATTTATTGATTGATTTACTACCTAAAACTGTCACGAGTGGGCAGTCAATATGGTATGGCAACAAACAAAGATAGTGTGGGCCCTGGCCTGCCTACACAGAGGCATCTCAACGAGGGGTGCAGGGGGTTCTGCTGCACCCACTGGCTTGAAGTGGTTCCCAGCATATCCACGGTTTACAGTTTGGTTCAATGGCTCTCGGCACCCCCACTGTACAAATTGTTCCAGCACCCCTGCATCATGCCACAAAGCCAGGAGATGTGGTTGTCCTCCATGAAACTGCTCTGATTACACCAGAACTGTAGTAACACATTCAAGCCGAGTACCAGAAAAACAGACAAATTGCAAAGGGTTGAGGAATGAACGCTAAATATGAATGGGAGCAGAAGGGGCTGAGGAAAGGTTGGAAAAGCTAGTAAATATGGACAGCCTGGTTAAGCATTGGCATGATAACCCTCTTGATATTTCTCAACATTACAAATACACAAAATGGAAAGAGATGTTCCGTGATGTACGAGAAGTAATGGTATGAAATAGAAAAAGGAAAACGTAGGGTAACTAGCAGGAAAAACTTCCTGAGAGTGGACTTCCAACGTAGTGCTGATATGCACAAAAAAGAAGCTACTCTTTAGCTGAGACCACCTTCTGTGGTAGCTTTGGCCAAATTTTTAAAGGTATTTAGTATCCTTAAGAAGCAAATAGGCACATAGTGAGATTTTCAAAAGCACCTATGCACCAACCTTCCATAGAAATTAATGGGAGCTCAGTGCCTAGGCACTTTTATAAATCTAGCAGCTATCAGCACCCTGAGGTCCCTAAACTCCTCTGAAAATCTGGCCCTTCCTGGGTTTTCTTACTAAGAACCCAATCTTGCAAACACACATACCTACTCAACTCTACACACAGGAGTAGTCCCACTGAGCTCGATTAGATTACTTGTCTCCATAAATTAACCAAATATGGATGCAACATCAGGACCTAGCTCTCCCCAGAGAGGGGTTGCCCCTTTATAGGAACTATTTCCCAGCATGCTGTTCTGAGGCTGGCCCTTTAAACTGGGCAGAGCACGGCAGCTGCAGGGCTAAAGCAGACATTTTGCAGCTAGTTGCTGCTTGCTACACCTTTCTCTCTTCCAGCTGATAAGTACCTGTTATATATATTCCCCCAGCTTTTGTGCCCTTATTGCTGATGAGGTGGAATATTCTCACAGAGATCTGTTAAACTACATAATAAATGGGACATTTAAAGCTGATAATACAGTGGGGGAATAAATTGTAGAGCAGTGGTTCTCAAAGCCGGTCCGCCGCTTGTTCAGGGAAAGCCCTTGGCGGGCCGGGCCGGTTTGTTTACCTGCCGCGTCTGCAGGTTCGGCCGATCGCGGCTCCCACTGGCCGTGGTTCGCTGCTCCAGGCCAATGGGGGCTGTGGGAAGGGCGCGGGGCTGCGGGAAGCGGCGTGGGCTGAGGGATGTGCTGCCAGGGGCTTTCCCTTTACAAGCGGTGGACCAGCTTTGAGAACCACTGCTGTAGGGAGCAGTACTGCACTGGCACAGGAATGGATTAGAATACTGAATGCCTCTTTTTTATCTCTAGTTTCTGTGATTCCATATTTATAAGGTGAAATCCTAACTTCATTAGAATCAATAACAAAACTCCCATTGACTTTAATGGGCCAGGTTTTCACCCTTAGTAAGGGGAATCTTTACTAATTGTAAAACTTCTAACTCCTATCTGAGGAATTATCTGCTGTTATAAAAGTAGTTGTCGTCATTTTAGTACTATACAAAGTAATTACATATTGAACATTGGTCTATACAAATATAAATTCCCCGACAAAAACCTGTATTCACTTAAAGTTAAGGTGGTTACACTAACATATAGTTAGAGAAAGTAAATATCAAGAATATTACAGGTGGAAAGAAATTTTTAAAAAGCTAACCATTAAAAAGTATACCTGAGTAAATGCACTGGTTAATTCCAGCTGCTTTGCATCATTTTGGTGCGTCATTACAGAGCAAAGTATTTGGAGTATACTGGGTTTTTAATTATGTTTTAACAAAATGTTAACCAACGCAATTATACATTATAGTATAAGACACATTTGTTCCTAGTTATGTTTCTGTCTAATTTACAATTGTGATACTTAGCACATGTTAAAACATGATTCAAAAATCCTAATGTAGACGAGGCCAAAGACTGAAATACCGTTATAGTTCATACATTTTCTGATGCAAATTTGTGCTGGAGCAGGAGATTGAAGGCAGGTATCTCACATCCCAAACTAGCATCCTTAACCACTGGACTATCCTTCCTCTACTGATTTACATCAGCTGAGGATCTGGCCCTTTCAGAGTTCTCGGGCTCAAAGTTTTCAGTGCCAGATGGGTTGAGCTGAAAACTTCCAATGCTGGCTCCTGTGAATGGGAATAGAAACGTGATGATGACTTTGACTATGATTAATTTGTGGATTTTTTTAAAGGAAATTACTGTATGCATGAGTGTTTGTCTCCAGTTATACACGTACAGCTGTTTTAAGAATATAAAGCTTCCCATTTTGTAAGTGGAGGGAGCCAAAAATACTCACGACAGTTTTTCCTTCAAATGAATAATGGAGTTAATCCCTGAGGCACAAGTCTTCCTGGAGCTCTCCCCTAGGTCAGTTCAGCTCCACACAACTCCCTACTCCGGGTTTTGTCTAAGAACCGCTATCTAGCGCTACATCTAAACACCTCATTATCCTATGGCAAAGTCCGTGCTGTTTAGTGTTCTCTCTCATCACTGCAGTACGGAAAAATCCTTGCAGCAGTGCCACAATTTCATTCGCATAAAATATTTGTGGTATTGTTGATGACGTTGTTTCTTTGCAAAGTACATTTCTGTATTGTTTTTTTTTTTTTTAATTGGCTCTTCATTGACTGCCTTGCAATTTGACATGTGGTTACAATTGCTTTTAACAAATCCACACTCCTTAAAAAGAATACACAAGTCAACATGCCAAATTAGCTCACAATAATTAGAACTCAAACACATTTCTAGTGTTTTGAGGTTTCTTTCTTAATTGGCAAAATTGAAGAAAAACAATTGTCTCAAAGTCATGTTGAAAATTACATCATCCTGCCAGTGCCAATTTAAATACCTTTTCCTTCACTTTGCACGTGAAATGGCAAAAGTCGGATTTGATCATAACCATGTGCACAGCAATATGAGTGATCATTTAGATCTGCTGCATGAATGCCATCAATAATATTCCTATCAAAGAGCCTGGAGCTTTTTCTTTATCTTTCCATTTTATATGAATTACCACTATCATCTGCTTTCTTCAGAAGTCAGGATCATAAATCAAGGCCTTCTAACGCAAGAATGAAGTAAGGTCTGAACTTAGCAAACATAAAGCATGTCCTATACCTGTTAACCTGTGATGGGAGGGATGTCATTGTGGAAGAAAATTTGTCTAGAATCCAGTCTTCAGACCACAAGATAAATATAACACTGATAATTACCAAATGCCCAAATTTATCCCTGGATTACTCTTTTCTAGGTGTGCTGTATGAACTATATAAATTAGTCAGAGTGCTACATGCACTGCAACCTTCCAAGTTATTGTGGGACAACTGAGATATAGCAAGCTAGATTCTCATCTTGTGTAAACTGGTGTCACTCCATTGACTTCAGTGAAGTTATGCCAATTTACATGAGTTGAGAATCTGGCCCAACAAGCAAACCCTCTCATTATGGGAAAAGAATTAGGTATCAATATTATCCATGTTCTGAGAATAAGCAACAATCTACTTGTATATACAAGACATCGGAGCAAAAATTTAACAATAACAAATACCTCTTTCCCCCTAGGTATTTATAGATGAGATACTCTGAAAGGGTGTCTCTGAGATGCATAAATATAAAATAACATGAGACAGATGAAAGAATATTCTAACTGGAGAAATCAGAGCAAAAAAGACCAAAATGATGGCTTGCTTGTATGTAATACAAGACAGAAGCACCAGGAGGTTAAGAAAGTTTTATACCATATGGCAGGCTGATTTCCAGCTAGAGAGAACAGCAAAAGGAGTTGTATAAGTTATAGCATACGTAATGACTCAAGGAAGTAGGGACTAAAAAATTAAAACTGCATTATAAACTGGGTATATCTAACCCCCATATTAAGGCCACGTATTGAAATACCAAAAAAGTATTGGCACTGCAACAAAGAAATTGGATATATTTAAATCATTATCATTGTCACCATATCCTAGCTGACTGTAGGGAAAATCATCAAAAATTATAAACAAAACAAAAACAAAACCAGAGCATTCTGGTGCTCCGAATCTGTGTTTACTGAACATGATTAAAGGCAACAGAGGGTCCTGTGGCACCTTTGAGACTAACAGAAGTACTGGGAGCATAAGCTTTCGTGGGTAAGAACCTCACTTCTTCAGATGCAAGTCTTGCATCTGAAGAAGTGAGGTTCTTACCCACGAAAGCTTATGCTCCCAATACTTCTGTTAGTCTCAAAGGTGCCACAGGACCCTCTGTTGCTTTTTACAGATTCAGACTAACACGGCTACCCCTCTGATACATCATTAAAGGCATATCATTAAACAGAACTGAAACTTGTATGGGTAACTTGCTCACCTCAGAAGTTAGACAACAGAGGACATACTGGAAAGATACACATTGTTTATCAGCTAGACCAGTGGTTCTCAAACTTTTGTATTAGTGACCCCTTTCATGCAACAAGCCTCTGAGTGAGAGCCCCCTTATAAATTAAAACCACTTTTTTATATTTAACACTATTATAAATGCTGGAGGCAAAGCGGGGTTTTGGGGCGAAGGCTGACAGCTCGTGACACGTAATAAGCTCGCAACACCATAAGGGCTCGCTGCTCCTAGTTTGAGAACCCTGAGCTAGACTGTGGCTTTCTGAATACTTCCAAACTGTAGACATGAAAAGAAGCTTCAAGGAAATAAGATCTTGTTGTATTTCCTAAATTCAGACAAAACATGGAAACATTTATGACAAACTCAGACATCCCCCTTCCTAAAATGTGTGTCTAGACTCCCGGACCAATCAGAAGCCCAAGGGGTGTATAACTTACTAACTAATCTGCCATCTTCTTATGTAATGGATTATTCCAATGTACAATTTTTTCGTGTGTGTATATGTGTAAAATAACATTTTAAAATACCTAAGTTAATAGGAGGTGTATATGAGAGAACCCAGTTCCCCCAGGTGTTACTCAACTTTCTTAACCATGAGACCATTCTTCCTCTTCCTGCAATCCCTGCCTTCTTCACTACACATCTTCCAACTTCTGTAACACATGAGGCAGGGGTCCTACATACAACTACATCCTTCACTACACAACCCTGATCCATCCCCAGAGCAGGCTGACGAGGCAGGGGTCTTATTGAAAAAATAGTGTGTGTTCATATAATTCAAGAAATATCATAGTCCATATGCACACAGACTTTTAGAGATGCACAGGCAACTTTAATTCTGGCATTTCCTAAATGTTGAATGCTTTAGTTTTATTTAACATATTTTACTATAATTTCCAATTTAAAAAAAAACAAACCTGGAAAAACAAGATTTTCTATCATGTGGACCCATATTGACCCCCAAATTGGGTTATCAGCAAGGTTTGAACCTTTAGCTCCACAGCATAGAATCTACCTTTTCAGGTAAGGGAGTAACTGGTAGCAGTAGTAGTCTGGTATCCTCTATGTGGACCAGCGGTAGAGGAAGATGAGAGACACACTTTGTGAGTGGGTTGCAGCTATTTGCTGACAGCAGAAGAATGTGGAGAGTCAGGACCCGAGAGTTAAATTCCAGGTTCAGTAGGGGTCTGTGCTGTAGCGGTTATAGACCTTTCTGCCCCTGTGCCTCCATCCTGTTTATCTCTCACTATTCTTCTCTGCCACACTATGGCTCCATTTTACCTCTTCCTCTGCATCTATCCACCCCCCGCCCCTCCAGCCTACTGAGGCCATGTCTACACTACAGAGTTAAGTCAATTTAAATTATGTCAATGATCATAAGTCACTGTAATAACATTGGCGGAGCACATCCACACAACGCTCCTTGTGTCAGCTGAGTGCATCCACAGTCATTGCTCTTGCATTGACAGAGAGTGTTGCATCATGGGTAGCTATCCCACAGTGCAACTCACCATCCTCTGTCACCCTCTGCCACTGGGAGCTTTGGGAATGGATCACAGTGCATCATGGGGATGTGCTCACTGTCCCGTGATGCAGTTTTTTCCATCCCATCATTCCATGGGCTTCCTCCTTTGTTTTGTGCCATTTTCCAATAGCCCTTGTAAACTGTGTGCTCACCATCTCTGCCTGACAGCATGGATCCTGAGCTGCTGACCATTCTGGTGGTGAGCGTTATGAACACAACACGGATGGTCGTGCAGTATTTCATGAACTGCGAAACAGAATGTGAACCAGTGATGCCTGCCCTGCTGTCTGCCATGAAAACAAATAATTCAGGATTGCTGCTGGCATTCATGGAACAGCTTGCCATGGTGGACCATCAGTATTAGGCTTGGGAAACAAGCACTGAGTGGTGGGATTGCATTGTGATGCATGTATGGGATGATGACCTGTGGCTGCAGAACTTTCAGATGCGGAAAGCCACCTTCCTGGATCTGTGCTTGGAGCTCATCCCAGCATTGCAGCTCAAGGACACCAGAATGAGAGCTGCACTCACTGTGGGTGATTGCTGTGTGGAAATGGTGATTGCTGTGTGGAAGCTGGCAACTCCACATTGCTACTGGTCAGTCATGAATCAGTTTGGAGTTGGAAAGTTCACCCTAGGGACTGCAGTGATGCAAGTGTGCAGGGCCATTAATCGCCTGCTGCTGCAAAGGACTTTGACTCTCAGTAATGTGCAGGAAATCATTGATGACTTTGAGGCAATGGGATTCTCTAACTGCAGAAGAGCGATAGATGGAACCCATATCCCAATTTTGGCCCTCGACCACCTTGCGATGAAAGGTTAAAGTTTGGCAAAGTTATAAAGTACTGAAAACAGTGTCTTACAATGGAAAGTGTCAGCCAACTTAACTGTAAATGTTTCTACCAACTCCAGCTATAATTATGGACAGAGAAAGAATGATATATGGTGGTACGGTGTGCTGTAAAGGTTTTAGTGGTATGGGTTTGAGATGGTTGTGCTTCCTTTTGCATAACAAAGCAAGTAATCAAATCTTGCTTCTGAGAAGCCTACAGATCCTTACCTCCCAATCTGTTTTAGCAAAAAAGGGAAGAAAATAAAAGGAGGAGTGGCAGAAAAGGAAAAGAAACTCCCTCTGACTATCTCAATGTTCTGTCTGTCTTCTTAAACTATTAGCTCCTGGAGGCAGGCACCACATCATCTTTTGTATCTTGTACATCCTTGAACATACTTTCAGCACATTAATTATACCATGATTCCCACTGTACAGGTTTCTGAGGGAGGGAAATTTTCACGTAACATCTTAGAAATCTCTCAGATTATCTAAAGAAGACGTTCTCCATGTAATGATGTCATGATTTTAAGTTCCATTTTCTTGGGGCCTTTCCAGGGCTGGAAACAAGTTCTGTATAAGCCATTGGAAAGCTGTGAATCTCCCCGGCTTACAGCTCTGATTTCTTACCTTGATATGTAACACGATATTGAACCTTCAACTTGTCACTGGTGCAAAACTAAATATTGGTTTGGTGGTCATGCCAGTGTAATTTTTGGAGGGATTTGTAGGTAAAAAAGAAAAAAAGAAACATGCATCTACTTTTAAAAAATTATTTTAAAGATCAAGGCTGTTTAGCACTGCTCAGAGGTTTGGGATGATAGACTGAGTCCTGGGAAGGTGGATGAGAAGTGAGAGTAGAAGGTGGTCAGCGGTGTTTGATAAACTCAGTTTATCTCATGGTTCTGTAATTTATCACACAGATAAGAGCACCTATTTAGGATAGACAGGCAATTAGTTTATGCCTTTTTCCAAAAGTATGTTTTCAAATAAGGCTATGCTTTATATTTCCTCCACTGGCTGAGATAATTCGATTGGCTAGTATCCTTTGTTTATCTCCTTTAAAAAAAAAAACAGCATTGACTTGTTTGTACTAGAACTCATTCATCTGTTCTTTAATAGTTTGGAACAAGTTTGCACATTGTCACATCTAAAGTAGAGCCTTTGTTTAAAAAAGTCAAACGTGGGTTTTACTTACTGCAATATGAGACTGTTTCTAAGCCCTCTAAATGTTATGTGTGTCACAGTGGTTGTTCATTTGATGCTATGGTAGTTGTAACTCATGTAAACATAGCAAATTCAATTGTCTCATATGTAGCAAATAGCTGCTTCATTGACTTCAGGGAGACTACTCAGATGAGTGACAACTGCTTGCATTATAAAAGTTGCAAGATCAGACTCCAGATTCTGCCCTCAGCTTAATTAGTGCAAATCTGGAGCAGTTCCAGTAAAGTCATCCAAGCCAGGTCTACTTTACAACATTTTTTTCAGCATACCTACATCAGTTAGTGGTATATGGAGAAAAAAAAAAAACCCCACCCCAGCCAACATAGCTGTACCAGCGAATCGTCAATACAGACACAGCTATGCTTTGCCAACAAAAGAATGTTTCTGTCAGCACAGCTAATGTTGTTAGGGGATATGGTTTACTGTGCCAACAGAAAAACTCCTCCTGTTGGCATCTGCTGCATCTACACCAGTGAGGGTCTGCCAGTGTAGCTGTATTGGCAGAGTATGTGTAGTGTAAACTAGCCGTTACTTTATTTTTACAAAGGAGTTATTCCAGAATGAAGGCAATGGCATTACTCCAATTGACACTAGTGTAGGATAGCAAAATTTTGCCCATAATTTATAAATCTCTTACAAAAAACATGAGTGGTCATACTGGATCACTCTGGTTATCCTGCCTTTGGCAGTGACCAGTATCTGATGCTTCAGAGAAAGGCCAATAATCTACCTAGCCAACTGTACAATGCTGTACACAAGAGGAAAATATCTTTCTGGTACTTGCATGTGATTAGTTTACTCCTGAAGTATGAGATTTCATGGCTTATATCACTGCCATACTTTGCATAGCTGCAAACGTTATTAATGGCCATAAAGTTCTCCAGTCCTTTTTAAAAATCCAGCCATGGTATTCGGCGGCATGACCACCTCCAGGGGCGGATTTCACAAGTTGACTATAAATTGAATAAAGAAATGTTTCCTTGAATTTGTTTTAATTTTAGTGGCCACTGATCTCTTCCTAGTGTCTCTCTAATCTATGGAGTTATAAGGGTGGGATTTTCAAAAGAACTTACTGTCCACCTAACTCAACTCCCATTGAAACCAATGGTGGTGGTAACTTTTATTTCAGTGGGAGAGGAGTTAGGCCAAAGTTGAGCGCATTTGAAAAGTCTACCCTGCAGCTCTCAGAGCTGGGCAAAGTATTTAAAGTGAAAATTCTGTTTGTCAGTGTAACGGGGTGATGACTCACTGCTGCGGCGCCTCCTGCTGGTCATCCAGAGAATTAGCTCACCAGACTCCAGAGCACCCTTTGCAGGCCTGTGTCTCGCTTGCCGCTGGCCCCCGTGTCCCTCCCGGACCCCGGTGCCCCTTCTCTCGGGGTTCTGTCCTTGCAGTAACCCCTCCGTCTCTGGGTCTCCCCTCCCAGGGAACCCCCAACTCCCTATCCCCACCTCGCCTCAGTCTTTGGCTACTGCCAGTCACCATCTAGCCCCCGCTCACTGGGGCGGACTCCAGTATAATTCCCACTCATCATTGGCAAGGAGGGTTTGGACCTGCTGCCTCTTCCTACCCTTGGGCTGCCCCTCTGCCACCCCAGTACCCTTCTTGGCCTTTAACAAGGCCTGCAGCCTGGGGGTTTTCCAGGCCAGAGCTCCCCAGCTCCTCTGGCCTTTCCCCAGCCCTGCTCCACTTTAGGTACCCTGCTCAGCTCCCAGCAGCCAGGCCCATCCCTCTCCACAACTAGAGAGAGACTATCTTTTGGCTTCTGGCCCCAGCCCTCTTATAAGGGCCAGCTGGGCCCTGATTAAGCTGGCCATAGCTGTGGTCAGCTACCCACTCAGCTTCCCCAGCAGTTCTGAATCCCTTTTACCCTGCTGCAGCCCTCTCCAGGGCTGCTTTTACCCTTTTGGGGCCGGAGCAGGGTGATCACCCCGCTACAGTCAGATTTAGCCTTTTTTGTTTGTGAATTGTCTTGAAACAGATCACAAGTGACACACATTTGTTCATTGTTCAGATTTGTTCAGGAAATGTTTTATTTGGACATATTTCAGTCTTTGGGTTGCTTGCAAACTGTTCACATACATATTCCTGTGTGCATTCAATAGTCACAATTTGAAATTCAAGCAGTTTTTATTGGCTCCAAGGGTCACATTGGTGTGTCTCTATTCTCTGATTAGATGAGCGTAAATATTAAATTTGTGGGTCTGTTGTTAATGCCCCAGGGTATGTCTTCAATGTAGAGATTTACACCTGGGTGTTAGCACCGACTTAGCCTGGCCCAGCTGTGAGCAGCCACTCTGCAAAGCCAAATCTGAGTTATGTGTCCACTCTGGAGTGGCACTTCACTCGTGTGAGGCGCTAGGATTCCAATGAACACCACTGCCTTCTTAGAGTGACCAGTCTGTAGCCCCAGATGGGCCAGCCAACCCAGATGTAAAGCAGCACTACTCTTGAGTGAGAGGTTTTTGTGTGTGGATAGAGGCCAGATTAGAGACAATACCCAAGTTAAGAGCCCAGGCTAACTCTGCAGTGAAGATATACCCTCAGTTACAAATCCATAATTCACTTTAAAATTAGCTGTTTCAGTGAAGAGTCCTGCCAGTAAACATATTTGATAGAATTTTAATGGAAAGCAAACACACAAAGGCACAGGCCTAGTCCAAGTATATTCATTTAAGGCAGGAATTGGCAACCTTTGGCCCGCGGCCCGCCAAGGTAAGCCCCCTGATGGGACGGGATGGTTTGTTTACCTGCCGCATCCGCAGGTTTGGCCGATCCCAGCTCCCACTGGCTGTGGTTCGCCGTTCCAGGCCAATGGGGCTGCAGGAAGCGGTGGCCAGCACCACCAGGGACGGCGAACCACGGCCAGTGGGAGCTGTGACCGGCCGAACCTGCGGATGCGGCTGGTAAACAAACTGGCCTGGCCCGCCAGGGGACTTACCCTGGCAGGCTGCGTGCCAAAGGTTGCTGATCCCTGATTTAAGGAATTGAGTGAAATCTAGCATTAACTTTTTAAAGCAATCATCCAGCTCTAATCATACTGGTCTGATTCTGCTGTCTCACCCGTTTTGTGCTGACATTACTCTATTGACTTCCCTGGAGTTACTCCTGATTGACATTGATGTAAATGAGATTAGAATTAGGCCCTGTATATAAGACTTGTTTACACAGTGGGGTAAGATGCTCTACGGGGTGTGATTTCTAAATGGCACAAATATGTTTTGCATTAATTGGTCCATGTAGATGTTGCTGGTGCACTTTAGCAGAGTGCTGGTTTAAATAAAACTGTGTTAAGGCGCACAAGGGAGCCTTTAATATGCACTAGCAGGGTCTACAGGGGCCAACTAATATGCAACACATTGGTACACTTTAAAAATCACATCTCCATAGAGTGCATTATCCCACCAAGTAGACTAGCCCTAATACAACATATAATGAGCTCTGAAACTTGTCCCCCAGTTTGTTGTCACAATTCATTGTGCCAGGCAGAAACCATAATCATGTTTATTGCTGTTGAGGGGAATGGCAGGTGCAGAACTTTTGCTGTGCTTTACTGGGGCAACTCCAAACCCAAGAGAGTGTGGCCAGGTTAATAAAAACATTTTTGAGGACAGGCTTGGGTAAAGTTCAAATTATTCAAACAGCTAATGAATGTCAGATTAGGATCAGGAGCAACTTCAAAATGTACCTTTCAGTTGAAAGTGACCATAGTATTAAGTAACATGTTCTGTCTGACACATGATCAGATGTGTAGCTTTTTATCAACTTTATTGTTGTGGCAGTTTAATCTCTGGTTACTTTTACTACCAAAGTAAACTGCTATGTGAGGTTTGTGTGCAGATAGGATGACTCATTGGCTATGTCCAAAATGTGTTTGCTTTAAGCTGGGTTTGCTGCTAGTTGATAGACCACATCTGAAGCACTAATGCTGTCATAAACTGGTTTGTGCTATCTGATCATTTCTTTTTAACACAGCTTCTACTCAGCATCAAAAACATTAGCACTTTTCAGAGAAACCAGATCTTTCAGCTTTGACGCATGATTTAGCACCGTAAAACACATGGTTTTAAAGTCACTGTTGCAATTTTAAACATGTGTGATGATACACTAACTGCACTGTCTCTTTCACAAATGGCACTGGGGAGTTTAATGAACATCTTTTTCAATTAATTTTCCTGGCCCTTTAAATATAGCTGTCTTGAACACCATGGAATGTTTAAGGGCTAAATTCAGCTAAATAGCACTGCATGGACTAAGCAGCTGCAACTCACAATGAACTGTATGGGCCAAAATCAGAAGTTTTGCAAACAGTGACTTGAGTTATTACATGTTGGATTTCAGGTTGGTATAAAATGGGTGGGAGTGGTAGATTACTCGGTTTGCCCCATTTTGGCAATCAGCAAGTGTCCAAAGCAAGTACAATATAAATGCCCCTGAAGTCTGAAAAGCAATTAATAGTTGGTATAAGATAAAGCCCTTTAATTTCCATCTACAGTATACTCAACCCTTCCCGGAGACAAAATCAGCCCTAGTATAAGCTGATAGAACTCCTTTTGACCTCAGTGTAGTTTTCATTTCCTTATACCAGGAACTTATACACACTCATTTTTCACATCCACTGAACATCAAATTGGTGCAAGATACTCCCAATTCCCAACATGTAACTTGCGCAACTGCTGAATTTGGCTCACAAATTCTTGATTTTCACTGACCTGAAGCAAACGGAATATTTCTGCACCACCTATACCAATAGGAATAAGCTTAGTGTTCAAAATTAGGATAGTTACTTTTTAGCCAAGTACCCGGCTAGTGTATCTAATTCAGCTCCCATTGGCTGGGAAAGGCGAACCGCAGTCATTGGGAGCTGCAGGTGGCCATGCAAATGTAAACAAACTGTCTGGCGGCCTGCCAGTGGATTACCCCGACGGGCCGCAGGTTGCCCAGCACTGTTCTAAGGGTTCTAAGAAGAGCTAAAAAAAAAGAAAGAGAAACATGCCTGTCAGACTTAGGGAGTCCAATCTATTCAATTCATTAAAGCGAAAGATGAGAGGTGAGTTGATGATCTATAAGTACCTACACAGGGAGAAGATATTAGACCTTAAGAGGCCCTTTAATTTAGCAGGCTCAGAGCTAAATTTATACCGTCTCAGAGTGCGGAGCAGAGAGCCTGGGCAGCAGCCGGGAAGGGAATGGGGAGTCAGGACCTGGGGGGCAGCCTGTCTCCGAGCGGGTAATCTGAGGGGCAGCTGGACTCTAGCTTGAGCCCTCACTCACCCCAGGGTGACAGCCCGGCTTTCTTGTCAATTTCACACCTCCGGCGCGACACTGACAGCCGAAGTAAGTAACCCGCAGAGTCTACACAGGTACTGCGTCGTCCTAACTACACCGACATAAGCCCTATGCCTCTCGTGGAGGTGGAGTTATTATGTGGGTGTAGTATGTCACTTACATTGGCAGGAGCAAGGCTGTAGTATGTACAGTGATATAATTAGGTTAACATAAGGCAGCTTACATTGACCTAACGCTGTAGTGTAGACGAGGCCTAAGGCTATGTCTACACTAGCACTTACTGCGGTCACTCAGAGTGTGAAAAATACCTCTTGGAGCGATGTAAGTTACCTAGCTACCGCCGCTCACGGGGGCTGGCATAGTTAAACCGACAGAAGAGCTCTCTCCTGTTGGCTCTCTCCCATTGGTGGTTACATTAGAGACCTTACAGCGGCGCCGCTGCATCGCTGCAGCTCCAGCGCTGTAAACTCTCTCAAGTAGCTGTAGCCTAAGGCATAACAAGATCCACTGGCTGGAAGCAAAAGCTAAAAAAAAGTCACATTGGAAATGAAATGTAAATTCTTAACAATGAGGGTAATTAACCATCAAAACAGATTAGCAAGGGAAGTGGTAAATACATCATCACTTGAATTTTTTGTGCTGAGCTAGAATGTCTTTCTAAAAGATATGTGCTACAGCTCAACCACAGTTTATTTGGCTCGATGACATTCACTTATGTAACAGGGAAGAATAATTCCCCTCCCTCTAGGCATTACTGGATGCAATTCTGTGACTTGACCTACACATATATGAATTTAAATACTGCTTTCTTCATTTCACAGTATTCTCTGGAAAACTCCCCACAGTTCTGTTAAGGGAGGGAGGAGGTGGCAATATGTTGGTGCCAATGAGATATGAGCCAAATTGCTGCTGGGCAAATCCTGGGGATGGGATTTAAAAATGTCATGTCACCATAGTAGAGAGACAAGGTGGATGAGGTAATATCTTTTATTGGACCAACTTCTGGACCTCACCCACTTTGTCTCTCTAATATCCTGGGAGCGACATGGCTACAACTACACTGCATGTCACCATAGTACACCATCTCCCCCACAAATGACAAGCTTTGGGCTTGTCTACACTGGCAATTTCCAGTGCTGCAACTTTCTCACTCAGCGGTGTGAAAAAACACACCCCTGAGTGCAGCAAGTTTCAGCGCTGTAAAGCACCAGTGTAGACAGGGCACCAGCGCTGGGAGCTACGCCTCTCGTGGAGGTGGGTTTTTTAGAGTACTGGGAGAGCTCTCTCCCAGCGCTCTGCCACGACCACACAAGGCACGTTAAAGTAAAATTATAGTAAAGTATAATAAAGTAAAATTATAACTATACACATCAAGCATCACCTGTCAGGTTAGTGCTTTACTCCTCCTAAAGATAATGTTTTCACCCCTCAGCTCTACTACAACATAAATGAGAATCCTCTGCTACACAGCATTCCTGTTTAAATGAGGCAATCCTCAGGGAATATGTTCCACACAATACTCTTCAAGGACTCTAAACAATGGTCAAATGGCACACCTAGTCTATTTCAATGGCACGATTGTTGTTATCTGCAAGCTGTTTATTGTACTTAACAGGTGTGAACGGCTTTTTGTTCTCTGAAGCCCTTTGTTCACTTCACATTAGTCCTTGACCTCTTAAGACAGATAAAGGAGAGAGGGCAGAATTTGGCCCTAAATATTTTAATTTGTACAACTCTTATTTTTGAAGCAATCTTGACATTCCAATGCCTACGGTATCTCCCAGCATAATAAATCCCTATGAGCCTCTGGCAATTAGGATGATCATTTAGCTGGCATGTTTCTTTTCAGCTAGAGTATGCCAATTAAGAGGACTGTGCTGTATCACCTTATCCAATTGTGAAGGTATCTGTTATCCTGGGGGCTAACTGTAGTCATCCAAGTTTTGCTGCAGATGTTAACACTAATTGGCTGTAAAAGAGAAAAAACATACCTGCCCTCCTGAAATGTAACTTACAGTAAGATGGGAAACTCATCAGGAGTTCAGGGTCTGTAGAATTACAAAGAGTGCTCGGGAAACAAGGGCAATGTGTGATTTGCATACATATCTCCCCAAAGAATGGCAACACTACCCATAGTGATGAGAATGGATGGTTTTTATTTCTGGTATGTCTGGGCTGCAGTTTAGCTAGTCCATGGAGTAAGAATTAATTATGTGTTTCAGTAATTATAGCTAGCTAACTTAGAAAAGATGACAGGTTTCAGAGTAGCAGCCGTGTTAGTCTGTATCCGCAAAAAGAACAGGAGTACTTGTGGCACCTTAGAGACTAACAAATTTATTAGAGCATAAGCTTTCGTGGATGCATCTGAAGAAGTGGGCTGTAGTCCACGAAAGCTTATGCTCTAATAAATTTGTTAGTCTCTAAGGTGCCACAAGTACTCCTGTTCTTTTTGCTAGAAAAGATGGCACTCTCTCACTTTTATAGAGCCTGAAATGAGCTGGTAAAAACAAGCTCATGAGATCCAGGCATCTCATACAATGAAACATCCACAGCATGCTTAGACTGTAAACTTGAGGATTGTCTTTTTGTTCTGGGGTCCTAGTTCTAGGCACTCCAGTAATAGAAATAATAAATAATGATAATTCTCAATATGCAAGACAAAGAGTTATTGTTTCAAACACAGGGCATCAAACCCCAAATACAGCATGAATCTGTCCTGGGCTAATTGTACCTACTGCTAACAGGTACCGGAGGGACCTCTTCTGTTGCACTTTGGCGATACTTGTCTAGCTCGCCATGCTGGTAAAGTCTTATTGGACAAAATTGTATAGATAGAACAGGCTATAGCACTCTGGAAAATGGTTGTTCAGTCCTGATTAAAATACCACTCATCTTGTTGGGACATATCTCACTCATGCTTTTCTTAGCCTATTCCTCTTTGTCTAATAATTTTTCAGTTGTCTATCTCCTGGGTCTATAAAATTTGACTTGGAATTTCCCGTTCTGCATGGGAGAGATGTTTCAATGGCAGGCGACAGCAGGAATAGAAGATAATGCAGGACTCATGAGATACGCAGTCAAAACAGTGAAATCATCATCATCATGTCAAAGTAGGAGGTAAAACACATGTGCAATAAATTATAAGTTAGCAATAAAGAAATCCACTGCTGTCATCACCATGACTCTCTCAGTCAACTGCGTGGAAATGCAATATCCATCTGTTTGAGGCCTATCCCAAGCACCTGCAAACATGTATGCACATACTTAATCCTGCCTCAGCACAGGAGGCTGGAATAAATGACCTCCTGGGATCCTTTCCAGTCCTGTGTTTCTATGATTTTACCCACCTTGTAGGGTATCATAAAGCAGAACTTTGCAAAGCTGCATATTATTATAACCACTGAGAAAGTACAACCATCCTGGTCCTCCATTTGTAATAAATGGGGAGACAAAAATAAATCAGAGACCTTTGAAGTATTAGGATTAGATTCAACCCTGAGCGTGCAGCTAGCCTGGTGGAAATATTCACCCATGGGGAAGAGAAGGTGTTGTTTTTGGTCAAAGCAGCTTTAAATTTATAGGAGCATGCTACTGAAGACCCACTGGGAATTTCAGCACATCTTGTGGCCAGTCTGGTTCCACCTACTAGGTAACCATTCCTCTGCTATTGAAGAGCATTACAATTAATCTGGGCTGGATTACAATTGATCATTATAAAGGCATGATAATGTCTCTGCATTAAGGCAGGGTTTGGTTTTACAGCAAACTCTTTGTACAATATGTCCCCCCCCCCACACACACACACACACATTTTACAATGCATAATCTGAGTAAAGAGTGGATTTTCCTCAAATGTACATTTGAAGAAATTAGGCTATAATTAAGCAAAGTTATTAATGATAGAAAAAACAATTTCCCCATTATATTCACAATTTTCCCTAACTCAAAATAACTGCCTTTTTTCATCATTTGCAATGGGATTGCAGTTACTCAGACCCTCAATAAAGATATTAGGCACAGCCTCAGTAGTATTTGGGAAGGTGCAGCTAGTAAAGATAGCAGCTGTAAGATGCGCTGTGTGCTCAGAGAAGATGGCTGCTTTTTCACTAAAGCCTTTGGCACCATAACTCTCAACTTTCATACCTGCCAGTGCGTGACAAACATTGAAATGTCTGACAAATGAGGGAAATGCAGAATGCTCACTTTTTGTTACACAATAATTTCATAGATTATGGTGTTGGGTTTTTTTTTTTTTTTTTAACTATAAAATCTCTTTTAAAAGATGTTTTCTCACTGCCTGGGGGCGGGAAGTAAAATGTACAAAAACTTGAAAAATAGGAATTCTGTCATGGGCAACTATAAGGGCCTGAATGTGTGTTGTTGTTCAACAAGATTTGAACTCTAGACATTCAGACCTCCTGCACAGCTCTTGACTTTACCACCTACTTGACTTTACCAAGGAGTAACTCGTGTGTAATCTACGGATTAGCTATTAGAGGGGAACATGACACACAGTTTTGGCAATGGGTTACCCACTTTATTTCCTAGACAGCCGTAGAATGCTGAGAATCAGAGTTTCTGTTTTTAGTTCTGGGTGGGGCATATAGTTTAGTGGTTAGAGCAGTGGTTACAGAAAGCATAGTTAAAAGCATGTAGCTTTGGCAGGTTCTGAGTGAGAGGCAGTGTGACTCAGTATATAAAATTGAGATTACCATATTAGAAATGTGTGATGTATTTCCATCTCTCTTAGAAGTGCCTTTGTAACTTCAGTTCATTTACATGTAAAATTATATGGTTCATCACTGACTACCTCCTGATGATTAACATTTTGAGCAGTTGCTCAATAATAAGTGCACAAAAACATAAGTGCACAAAAACATAAACAACAAGGAAAGCAAAAGATGAGATTTGAACTCATGGTCTGCTTTCAGCTCCAGGCTAGGTTACAGGGTATACACCCTTCTTAAAGTGAGAGCCAGTGTCATTCAGCTGAACTGCAAAATGCTTACCAAGTGAGGGGCCATCTTTTGGTTCTTTTGGTTCCAATGGGGCTGAAGCCACAGGCTTAGGGAAAGCTGCCCCCTATGCTATATGGTTAGAAAACTATGAAGAAGACAGTTTATGACATTAACCCGTGGCTAGGTCAGGGAACAGAGACTAGAGTTCCTGGGTTAGAAAAATGACCAGCTCCAATGCCGGGGGCTCTCAAACCTTTGTTAAAGCTGCTTTGCCAGAGGCATGCCCTCTGTGAGGAGCTGTGGCCCTGTAGAGCAGATGGGGCACTCAAAAATCTCCTACCCACTTCAGGATTGGAATGCCAGTACTGTTGTGCTGGAGTTAGTGAGGGCAGAAAGATGGATCCACCAGTTCCCACCATATTCACAATTAAGCCTTGTCTACCCTAGAAAGAGTTGGCCAATACAGCTATATTGGCAAATCCTCCTAGTTGAGATGCAGCTTATACCAGCAGAAGAGTTATTTTGCTGATGTAGTTTACCAGTTCCCTGAATTCAATAAGCTATACTAGCAAAAAGACTTTTTGTTGTTGGCATAACTGCATCTACAGTGAGGTTTTAGCCTGCACAGCTGTGTCAGTTGGGCGCTGGGGGGAGGTTAATTTTTTCACACTCCTGACTGACATAGCTATGCTGACAACACTTTTAAGTGTAGACCAGGCCATAGGTCAGGTAGGCAGTTTCCTTTGAAGAAGAGCTTTGAAGCCCCCCCAACAAGCTGCCAGTGAGTAATAACAGAGCCTGGGGAGCCTGCCCTACCTCCCATGCTTTTTGGTTTCTACTTAATCTCATTTCATTACATCATGTGAGTCCTATTCCCGAAGAAAATGAAGCAGTTGTGTTACCAGTTTCCTCATGTCTCCCGTATGCTTGCTGAGAGAAGAAGGAATGCTATTAACGGTGACTATTGTTTGTTTTAAGTTACTAGAACTTGTGTGAATAAGGTTCTAGGTGGGGGCTCAAGCCAAATCCTTGTTTTGAAAGAGACTGCCAGTTGTACCTAAGCATGGTGTTATAGTGAACCCAGCCCCTTTTTTTTTGCTGTTGTTCACACCTGAGTAACACTAGAGTCGACTGGTCTCTGGTGTTTCAAATACCATGTGATCTAAATATGCTCTGCTCGCCATCATTAGCCAGTCTATACTGGTGCTCCCAGCATTGCTATCACTGCTGGAGCAAAACCAGTGGGGAATTTTTAAGAAGAATCCTTGGGTGGATAATGCCAGTCAGGCCAGCATACAGACCTTATGCTGATGTTTCAGGGGGGTTGAGTCTCTGTAAAATAAAGTCACAGGCTAGCCTTCCCTTGAGGGTTTTAAGTGTCTGGCTAAAAGCCAGTGGTTGCAAGGACATTCTCTGGGGTAGCTGCAAAAACATCTAGAGTGCAGATGGGGATCAATTTGGTGTCTCAGAAATGGGTGTTTGAGGAACAGGAGCACATTAGTCAGACCACCACAGTGAGCAGTTCACTTCCCCACAGAACTCAAGCCAGTCCTTAGTCTCTGAGCAAGGAGTCCTTGCCTCTCACTGCCAGACCGAACTTCTGTGGATTGGAGTGGTGGATCTCACTCAGGGGCAGCAAGCAGTTAGTGCTCTGTGAATCTATGGAATCTTTTCCATCTCATTTCTCCCCTCCTAGGAGAAAAAATACCCACTGGTTGGAGGGACTGCAGAGCCCTGGGTCTTTGTTTTAGCAGAGACCTGGGTTCTGTTTCTAGCTCTTCCTGGAGTGGTGTGAGTTCTCTGTGAAACTGGCAAATGATATCATCCCTCATGCCCCCCAAGTTATGAGACTTTGGTTTATAAAAAGGGTGGTGAAGGGCACAGAAACAGAACAAGCGCCAATATAAGAGCTCATGATGGCTGCATTTGCAGTTTGCTTCATGTGGTCTGCTAAGCTACAGGGCTTTCGTCTGGGAGAGTCTCTTTCTTGCCTTTTCTTCCACAAAAGTGTGTGATGGCCAGAGCTTTTCACATCCCTGCAGGACTGCCTGCAACAGCTGCCAAAACTGTGTTTTTCATGAGAGTTGGCCACACTGATTGTTTAACGGGCCTCTGGAACCACCAGAGGGTTTGCTGAAAATCCATGCCAGGTCTGGTCTCCCTGGTAAGAGACAGCCCCCCTCCAGATCTCTGTGGTTTTAACAGAAAACATCCACTTAAATAGCTCTAGGTCATGCTTCCCAGGGCACCCATTAGAAGCGTATAGATGGTCCCATGGGCCCAGTGGAATGTTCTGCACCATTATGTCAGGAAACTGGTCTTTTTAGGTGGTTTTGGCAGCTCTACAGGCTTTCAAGTAGAGGAAATGTACTTGTGACATTCCCTGAGAGCCTCTTCTGCTTGCTGCCTCTCTCTGGGAAACCCAGTGATCAAAGCACAAGCACAGAAGAAAAAATAGTAACATTAAAGTTCACTGTGTTCCTGGAGATTTCCTTCTCCTGTAGGTGGTGACATGATTCATGTATACTTGAACCTGGGGGCATGTGGGTATTTCTGTTGTGAAAAATCTAAGAAATTGAAATTGGGTAATAAAAGCAGCATTTAGTGGCATCAAATGGCCACTCAGCAAACTTGTCTCTTGAAGACTTTCCAATATTGCAAGTTAACATTGTCCAGCATCTGTGCAGGCTGCCCTTTGTTAAAAAGGCAAAACTAGATTGCTGCACTTGATTTTAGGGGGATGCTCTAGTTAGATGGGTACTAAACTCACCCTCTTCTTAAAATCCTAAATGCTGGCAGAATGAACCTTGCTGCTATCATAAGCTGGCTACCTGTGTCTGCATGGAGGGCTAGTAGCAGCGACAGCAACTAACATAGACCAATTACCTAGTATTGAGTTAGTTTCTTATATAAAACGCTCATAAAATCATATTTGGAATATTGTTCCAAGAGGGCTGCAAGGCTTCTCTGGTGCTTATAAAGTCTGTTTTACAAGAATAAGCTGATTATGTTCAGCTTTGGAAAAGAGGATTGGGGGAGGGACACTTGATTGCAGGGTGTGTTTAAAAGTGTTATTCCAGGACCTTGGGAAAGTCCTGTTCAAATTACAAAGGGTCAAGCTCAAAACAAGAGGTCAAGCTCTGAAGTTGGTAAAGGACAAGTTTAAAACTAATATCAGACGAGTTTCTTCTCCAACAGTCTTCAGTGACTGGAGCAGGCAGTACAGTTGTATTCAAGAATAGACAGACTTGTACTTAGTGCAATTGTGCTACATATATTATGGAAGTGACTAAAGGCCCCAACCAAGATCAGAACCCCATTGTGCTAGTCACTATACAAATACACACTAGAAGTCATCTTTGCCCCTTTCCCCCCACCAAAGTAATTGCCATCTAAAAAGCCAAGACAGACAAAGAATGGGAGGGGAAACATGATTTGCCCAAGGTTGCACAGTGAGTCAGTGACAGAGCTCAGATTAGAATCTAGGTATCCTGAGCCCTAATGTAGGACCTAGATACTGGGCCAAGCTGCTATTCTACTAGGACTTTCCTGATGCGAGAACACAGCAGGTGAACCAATTGTTCTCCCTGTCCTTAGATTTCTGTGTATATATACACTCTGGAGACAATCCTCAGGCCCAGATGAGGCCAGCCCCAATGGGCTAGTCCCTCAAATGGATTTGCTCCCCTAGGAACAGAGCTGTTTCCAAGCAGGCATACCAACCCATGGTGTCCTGCTTGATCTATGAAGTCAGAATGAACTGAGTATTAATACTTCTCTTGGTTTACTCAAACAACAAGGAGTCTGGTGGCACCTTAAAGACTAACAGATTTATTTGGGCATAAGCTTTCGTGAGTAAAAACCTCACTTCTTCGGATGCATCTTGGTTTACTCAGCTCACTCTGCTAGACTCCAGAGGTGTAAGCCCACAGACTGGGTGCCTCTCCATGAGAAAGGGAAAGGAGAGATGTTCTTGATTCTCCTCTAAGGAGAGGAAGAGCGGCTCTTTGCTGCCCAGCTCTTTTTCCCTTTGTGGAGAAGGGAGGAAGAAGAATGGTACAACAGTACTCTTCCCTGGCAAGTGAGGAGTTCCCCACCTGCAGTTCCCTTCCTCTTGCCTTTGGAGAGAGGGGAGAAATGCTGGTGCTGTACTGACTGCACTCATAGGTGCCAACTTCTCCTGGCACTGATGGGTGCTCGCGCCCCCGGCCCCACCCTGACTCCACCCCTGCTCCACCCATGTCCCGCCCCCATTCCAACCCCTTCCCCAAAGTCCCCACCCAACTCTGCCCCCTCCCTGCCCCTATTGGACTCCTTCCCCAAATCCCCGCCCCAGCCCCGCCTCCTTCCCTGAGCGTGCTGCATTCCCGCTCCTCCCCCCTCCTTCCCACAACTTGTTATGCCGGGAAACAGCTATTTCGTGGCAGCAAGCGCTGGGAGGAGAAGCGGGGAAGGCGTGCTCAGGGGAGGAGGTGGAGGCAAGCTGAGGTGGGGGGGCAGGGAGCTCCAGCCCCAGAGCACCCAGGAGTTGATGCCTATGACTGCACTGGCCAAGGCACTTAGGATAAGATCTGCCTCAATACACATGCCAGCTACCTTCCACCAACAGGGCTCCATAAGAATAAGGTTACCAGATAGCAACTGTGAAAAAAAAGGGACAGGAGGTGAGAGGTAATAGGTGCTTTTATAGGAAAAAATCCCCCAAAACGTGACTGTCCCTTTAAAAACGGGACATCTGGTCAGCCTACATAAGAATCCCAACTGCATGTTACAGCTGCCTTGCCTTGACAAACCCCTGTGGGGGAAGGGGAACAGAACAGGGCAAATGCTGTCTGCCTCCTTTCGGAGTGAATCTTCCTTGAAATCAGCCCCTCACTGATTCAGGGGCTGCAGTCTGCAACACCAACAGCAGGGAATTCAAGCCCTCTGCATTCTCAACAAAATATCTCATAAGCATTATTCTAATGAGACTAAAAATATATGAAATGCTTTAATGTAATAGTGCCTGCCACCGTCTGAGTACTATAGCTCCCATCACCAAAAATAAAAAAGGAAAAATAAATTAATAAGAAAGCTGGAACAAGGCTGATGGTAGCAACTTTTATATATAAAATAGTCTACAAATATCAAATATCAGGTTTTCAGTGTAGACAAAGAAGAGTGCTGTACCTGCCATATTAAATTACCCTCGGTCATGTTTTTATTCCTCCTCTCCCCCTGGGATTTTAAAAATCTTGAAGAAATATGTGTGCACTCTTCAAATATTTCCTGAAGTCAGTGGATTCCATATGTTCTTAGGAAACAAATTGTTCTTTCTGATGGTCATTCTTGATGACATTTAGTTTTTTTAACCAGTACACTTAGGCACTGTGCCACTTGCTTTTTCTTGGACTCAGTGATAGAGACATTTCCCCCCTCTAAAATATATTGGACAGTAGTACATTGTACATTTTAAGGGCAGGACAAAAGAAATACAGTATTTTTCTTAAACTAAGCGAACACCTTGATATTACTTGCACTAGTGATTACATACATGATTTCTAAATTTAAGAATCAATCATTCTCAAGGTAAAAATGATACTTTTAAAAATAATTGCCTTACCTATGGTGGTATTTCTGCATTAGAATACTAAAACAGAAAAAAATTTCAAAATCTAATTTATGCTGTTAGTGGCCGTCCCCCTCTACCCACCCCCCAAAAAAAGCCCTCCTGCAACTAGCTAAAAGAGCACTTCTTTAGCTTTTAGTAGCAGATGAATGTGTTTGTGGTGCTGAAGGACGAACGTTGTAGTCCTAGCTCCCCAACACTGTGTGATTTATGTAGTGATTATGTCTGTTATAAATATATACATATGCCCAACCCTGTACTGAGAACCGTGAAAGCACACCCTTTTACCCATGTAGAGCCCCATTTAAGTCAAGTCGCATGCACAGGGCCGGCTCCAGGCACCAGCTGACCAAGCACATGCTTGGAGTGGCACCTTGTAAGGGGCAGCCAATCTTGGGGTGGCGGGGGGGTGCTCGGGTTTTTTCTTTTATTTTTTTGTTTCGGCAGTGCGGTGCTAGGGGTGGTGGGTTGTTTTTGTTTCAGCAGCACTTCGGGGGGGGGTGTTTCGGCAGCGCAGTGCTGGGGGGATGTTTCTGCGGCGCGGCACGGCACTCGGGGGGGGCGTGTTTCGGCAGGGCAGCGTGGCGTGGCACTCGGGGAGGTGTTTCGGCAGGGCGGCCCTCTTTTTTTTTGCTTGGGGCAGCAAAAAAGTTAGAGCCAACCCTGCTCATGCAGGACCATTGCAGGGTTGCCAACTTTCTAATCGCACAAAACCAAACACTTTGCTCTGCCCCCTAATCTGCCCTTCTTTGAGGCCCCACCCCCACTCACTCCATCGCCCCTCCCTCCGTCACTCGCTTTCCCCCATCTTCACTCACTTTCACTGGGCTGGGGATGAGAGGTTTGGGGTGCAGGAGCGGGCTCGGGGCTGTGGCAGGGGGTTGGGGTGCAGGAGGAGGTGCAGGCTCTGGCTGGAGGTGCGGGCTCTGGGGTGGGTCCAGGGATGAGGGGTTTGCAGTGCAGGAGTGAGCTTAGGGCTGGGACAGAGGGTTGGGGTGTGGGAGGGAGTGTGGGGTGCAGGCTCTGGGAGGGAGCTCAGGACAGGGGCAGTGGGTTGGGGTGCGAGCTCTGGAAGGGAGTTAGGGTGCAGGAGGGGGCTCAAGGCTGGGTGTGCGCGGTACAGGCTCTGGGAGGGAGTTATGTTGTGGGAGAGGGTTCTGACCTGGGACTGGGGATTGAGGTATACAAGGGGGTGTGGGTTCAGGCTCCAGCCAGGGGGTGCTTACCTCAGATGGCTCCCAGTCAGTGGTGCAGTGGAGCTAAGGCAAGCTCCCTGCCTGCCCTCGGCCCCACCCACAGCCCAGAGCCCCCTCCTGCACTGCAAACCCCTCATTCCCGGCCCCACCCAGAGCCCGCACAACCAGCCGGAGACCTCACCCCCTCCCAAACCCCAGCCCAGTGAAATGGAGAGAGGGGGGATGGAGTGAGTGAGGACAGGGCCTGGAGAAGTGGCGGGACCTCAGGGAAGGGGCAGAGCAGGGGGCGGGGCAAGGGTGTTCAGTTTTCTGCAAACAGAAAGTTGGCAACCTTAGCATTCTGGGATATCTTTTTCCAAACCAGGAAGTGTGAGAAGATTTTTAGAGGGGAATGTGAATTTTTTAAAAAGCAGCCTAAACTTATTTCATAGAATCATAGAATATCAGGGTTGGAAGGAACCTCAGGAGGTCATCTAGTCCAACTCCCTGCTCAAAGCAGGACTAATCCCCAACTAAATCATCCCAGCCAGGGCTTTGTCAAGCCTGACCTTAAAAACCTCTAAGGAAGGAGATTCTACCACCTCCCTAGGCAACACATTCCAGTGCTTCACCACTCTCCTAGTGAAATAGTGTTTCCTAATATCCAACCTAAACCTCCCCCACTGCAACTTGAGACCATTACTCCTTGTTCTGTCATCTGCTACCACTGAGAACAGTCTAGATCCATCCTCTTTGAAACCCCCTTTCAGGTAGTTGAAAGCAGCTAAGAAATCCCCCCTCATTCTTCTCTTCTGCAGACTAAATAATCTCAGTTCCCTCAGCATCTCCTCATAAGTCATGTGCTCCAGCCCCTAATAATTTTTGTTGCCCTCCGCTGAACTCTTTCCAATTTTTCCACATCTGTTCTTGTAGTGTGGGGCCCAAACTGGACACAGTACTCCAGATGAGGCCTCACCAACAAGGGGGGAGGGATAGCTCAGTGGTTTGAGCATTGGCCTACTAAACCCATGGTTGTGAGTTCAATCCTTGAAGGGGCCACTTAGGGATCTGGGGCAAATATCAGTACTTGGTCCTGCTAATGAAAGCAGGGGGCTGGACTCAATGACCTTTCAAGGTCCCTTCCAGTTCTAGGAGATAGGATATCTCCATTAATTCAATTCAAATACAGCGGAATGATCATGTCCCTCAATCTGCTGGCAATGCTCCTACTTATACAGCCCAAAATGCCATTAGCCTTCTTGGCAACAAGGGCACACTGTTGACTCATATCCAGCTTCTCATCCACTGTAACCACTAGGTTCTTTTCTGGAGAACTGCTGTCTAGCCACTCAGTCCCTAGTCTGTAGCAGTGTATGGGATTCTTCCATCCTAAGTGCAGGACTCTGCACTTGTCCTTGTTGAACCCCATCAGATTTCTTTTGGCCCAGTCCTCTAATTTGTCTAGGTCCCTCTGTATCCTATCCCTACCTTCCAGCGTATCTACCACTCCTCCCAATTTAGTGTCATCTGCAAACTTGCTGAGGGTGCAGTCCACACCATCCTCCAGATCATTAATGAAGATATTGAACAAAACCAGCCCCAGGACTGACCCTTGGGGCACTCCGCTTGATACCAGCTGCCAACTAGACATGGAGCCATTGATCACTACCCGTTGAGCCTGATGATCTAGCCAGCTTTCTATCCACCTTATAGTCCATTCATCCAGCCCATATTTCTTTAACTTGCTGGCAAGAATACTGTGGGAGACCGTTTCAAACCTTTTCTAAAGTCAAGAAATAACACATCCACTGCTATCTCCTCATCCACAGAGCCAGTTATCTCATATCTTATTGGTGAAGTTCCTGACTGTTACTGATCACTTTCCTCTCCTCTAAGTGCTTCAAAATTGATTCCTGGAGGACCTGCTCCATCATTTTTCCTGGGACTGAGGTGAGGCTGACTGGCCTGAAGTTCCCCGGATCCTCCTTCTTCCCTTTTTTAAAGATGGGCACTACATTAGCCTTTTTCCAGTCATCCGGGACCTCCCCCGATCGCCATGAGTTTTCAAAAATAATGGCCAATGGCTCTGCAATCACATCCGCCAACTCCTTTAGCACTCTCGGATGCAGCGTATCCGGCCCCATGGACTTGTGCTCGTCCAGCTTTTCTAAATAGTCCTGAACCACTTCTTTCTCCACAGCGGGCTGGTCACCTCCTCCCCATGCTGTGCTGCCCAGTGCAGTAGTCTGGGAGCTGACCTTGTTCGTGAAGACAGAGATAAAAAAAGCATTGAGTACATTAGCTTTTTGCACATCCACTGTCACTAGGTTGCCTCCCCCATTCAGTAAGAGGGCCACACTTTCAGTTCCAAGTTTCTCCCACAGCCTAGTTAGCAGGGTTTTCAGCATATATTTTTGGGCTTCATGTAATTTTCATCTTAGCTTTGTAGTTTATCTTTACAGCTGTTGCATTTGAAACAGCATAGAAAAGCCACCTGATTTTAAGCTTGAGCTACTAAATTGCTCATTATCATCACGGCTTGCATCTACACAAGACGTATTCATTTTTTTAAATGAGTAGCACCTCTTCATATTGGAGAGCTGGACGGAAATCTTCAAAACAATGGAGTTCACTGAACAAATGCTTCATATAACATTTTTGAGTAAAGCAGCTATTCAAAGGAAACTGTTAGGAATGAGAACAGAGCTGTAAAATGAAAAATTGTTTTTCAATCTTGTCCATTTTGTTTAGTATTCTAAAAGTTCCCCTGGTGAAAAGCATTTCTTGACATTTTTGAAACACAAGGGGGCTAGATTCACAAAGTTAACTGTGTATAAATACTTAAATATTCATTGGGCTGGCAAGTGAATGGTAATGACTACGTAGCCTCGTGGTTAGGGCACCCATCAGGAAAAGCTGGGTTCAAATTCCTACTCCCCATCATGCAGCGGAGGGATTGGGCCCTGGTCTCCCACATCCTAGGTAAATACTGTCACGGCTCTGCTATTAGGTAAAAGGGGGATGGTAGAGCCACCCCTGTTTTATGTGACGGGTTAGGCATGCTCTGAGCACATCACCTGGCTCCTGCCCTGCAGGTGAGATCAGGGGTGGGGTGAATGCCTACTTTGTGAACCCCACTGGAGTTAGGCGTGAATGATGGGCACAGCTGCTCAGTGGTGTCATGACTCTGAGATAACTGGGCATGTGCCCAGCCACTGAAATGGGGACATTATTGGTGGTAACTTTGGTGCCTATGGACTTTGGGCACCTCCAGGGCTAGGCATCAGCTGAGTGGGGGTTTGTAAATGCCAGTGGTGCTTAATTGTTGGACTTTGCCCCTTAAGTAGCAGTCAGGCACCTACATCATCTTTGTGAATGTAGCCAAATCTGGATTTGAAAATGTAGATTTGTTTTACTTATATTGTCATTTCTGAAGCTCTTGTTATTGTTATTTATCTGTATTGCAGTAATCCATAGAGGTCCCCTCCCCACTGGCCCGGGCCCAACTAGCCACTGCCCTGGGGGCTGTGCAAATACATAGCTAGAGCCAGTCCCTGCACAAAGTGACTACAATCTAAATAGGAAAATCCAATGCAGTGTAGGAGGGGAAATGGAGGCACAGATTGGGAAGGTGACTTACCCTAGTCACACAGCAGGTCACACTGCTTTCCGTAAAAGCCCTGTTTGATAACTACCATCTTGCTGAAGAGCAATGATGTTGGCAGAAGGGGAGACAAATGCTAGTGAATGAAAACCAGTCTGCTGTGCTTACATTGAATTTTCAATATATAACAGAAATAAAGATAGGCCCAAATTATAAAGTTCACAGCTAGATTCATAGCTCTGGGTTCAAGCTCTCCCACAAGTTCACAGGTATTTTTCATTTGAGATTTTAGTGCTGGCTCATATCTAAACAAAGATTGGTATTAAGGAAAGTGACATATAACAAGTTTTATTGCAATAAGTAAATGTATAAAAACGAGAATGATACTGAGGGCCTGCTTGCAGCATATGATTACAACCTAGTGATTGGGGCAGAGCAGAAGTGCCCGACTGCTGTAGAAACACAAGGAAGACTGTGCCTAAAGTAGGCACAATATCTCCTAGCTCTTTGGACAACAAAGGGAGAGCTTTGGTGGGAGACTTATATGCATAACCAAGAACAGTATTTAGCTCTAAGTGTCTAAATAAAGTGTGTTTTGTCAAGAGATTATATTCAGAAAAAATGTGCACAGAGAGTTTCTGCAAGTTGTTTAAAGCAATTGTCACATTGTCTACACAAATCATCGCCAGTTACTCCAGCTAATCTTTGCAAACTATTTAAGCTTTCAATTCAAACACATCACACATGTTTATGTTCAGATCAGCAGCATTATTCAGAATTTTCAACAGGATATGAAAAATGTCAATAAATCTGGAAGTTTGTGGTCTGACAATTTCTTCTACTCGAAGTGAAGACATGTCAGCTGAACACACTATAATAACACAAAGAGCTGTTGAGATGCCTTCAAAAACAATAAGAACTAACGCCACCCTATAAAAGTAAACTGGGCTATTACTCAAAGGTATAACTGGGCTAGGATCAAACTGCTCTAACCCCAGGGCTGTCTCTCCTTATACAAAGCAGAGGTGTTTGTTTTTAAACTACATTGTAGAACAAAATGACTTTGGCCCAAATTCTACAGTCGTTACTCAAGCAAAATGCCCATTGACATTAACAGGAGTTTTGCTCAAGTACAACAATCAAAGAATTTGGTATCTTAATATTTCTATTGCCTTTTCTTTGTCTTATTTCACCTTTTTCATTCCATGCCCCTGTGTATTTTTTTTTTCCCCACAAAAGAGGACCTTTCATATCAGGAGGCTCTCTCATAGTTACAGATGTTTCGAAGCCAAAACCAAGGATCTGAAGCTCCTTCAAATCTGAGCAAGTTTGAATATGGATGCAGATTCAAATCCATGCTGTTTTTTTCTACATCCTTGTTCTATTTGTTTTATTATCCTTGAAATTTTACTTCTCTGTCTTTTAAAACTTTCTTTCCATTTTTCTAAAAAAATCCACCTGCATTCAAAAATGTGATGCACAGCAAATGTTTTCCTTACCTCACTTACACTCAAATATAAAGGCCTTGGGATAGTCATCTTAAATATAAATTTCACACATAATGGTGTCCAAATGAAATAACTCGATTTCACCAGTTTCATTTATTACAAGTTTTTCTTCTTGTAAAATATCTTTTTATTTTAAAAACATCTGCAATAAATACAAGGTACCAGATTCTGCTCTGAGTTACACTGCTGTAAATCCAGAGTAACTCAACTGGTATGAATGAAGTTACACTGGTATAATCTGGAGTAAGTCAGATCAGACTCTGACCATGTTCTCTGGGTAGAGGTGCCAGAATTTAATTTTGTCATGAGGCTGATGGGTTCTCCTTTTGTTTGCTTTATATTTTTTTGCTGAGTAGGTTGAATTGGGTGCTTTGTTCTGACAATGAAGGACTGATAATATTAAAGCCATTTCCAAACAGCTCTGTCAGTGTTCCTCATTTCTCGCCCACAACACCCTATCCTGAACTTCTCCTGAACAGATTCTGCCAATCATCATAAATTGTGCAAAATTTGTGATGGATTTGTGATGCGGAAAAAAGTCCACGAGGGACTAATTTGACACCATCAAACTCAATTTCCCTTTATTACCCTAAGGCAAGATTTAAACTAGTTTCCAGAGGTTAGAGGTCAGTACATTAACCCACGATGCTCACCCCAGCAGGATTCTATTTATACAGTCTGGAGCACTTTTAAAGTGCGCTTCACTACACACTTCCACTTGCTTTCTACATCCTTTTTTGAGTTTTATTGTTGGGTTACTGTTCTAGTCTTGTTTTTTTTTTATCTACCCCCTCCTATTATATTAGTACCTAACTTTCTTAGGGCCCAATTCTGCAACCCAGTTCTCATACAAGGTGGCCCACTGAGTTTGACTTATTTACTTCAGTGGCACTATTATTGATGTAAATGGTACTCAACATGAGTCAGTGTGGCAGAATCAGGCCCACAATAATTTAGGACCTCCTCCCATTAAAGTCAACTGTAAAACTCTCAACATCTTCAATCAGAGTAGCTTTGGTAAGATAACTCAGGTTGGACACACACTCATTCCACTTTGAGAAGGCTTTGCAGTAAGCTAGTTTAGTTCATTGTCCTTGTGTTTCTATTTTGTTCATAAGGATTGACTATTTTTCAGCAACTATACACATGGCGTAGCGTTTGCTGCAATATAAGAATTGAAAGAGAAGATAACTAGAATAAACCACCTAGTAATGACAGGTGAGGTGTTACTTGTATGACATTTTGTAGTGGAAGTCTAAGTATTTCCAGTGACTAGTAAGACCCTGGCTCAATGCCATTCAGGGAGGTAATATTACTATGTTGCTAGAATGGGGGATTATCTCAGCGGGAGACAATTGTGAGTGAACCCACATGCATAAATAGGTTGATGCATGTTGACTTATGTCAACCTAACTTTGTAAACCAGTCTTCAGAATTGGGAGTTAAGAGCTCCTATGTTTTAAACACAAGTCTTCTATCAACTTGCTCTGTAGCTTTGGACAAGTCATTTCACTTCTTTTGCTGTTTTTATGTTAGACTTGTTCCAAAGAAAATTTTCACTGGTGCAGCTCCACTGGTGGTAGTAATAATGGTAGCGCTAATGTAGATTTACTAGTAGTATTTTAACCACTGTGTCATCTAATTGTGGCTCAGAGCAGATCATGATAGTTAAAGTCAATGTTAGTGGCTGCTGGTGGCCCATCTACACTAACTCTACCACCAGTGGAGCTGCAGCAGTGGTAGTGGGAAATTTTTAGGAAAAATGCCAGTTTGGACAAAGCCTCTGTCTCAGCTTCCCCTTCTGTAAACTAAACCCTTTAGTTTACAGAGTTTTGTCAACAAAAGGCAGCTTTTGTCAACAAAACAGTGAATGCGTACACACTGTGATACGACTTTTAGCACAAAAATTCACTGTTTTGGTGACCCCAGTAATAAATAAATAAATAATAAAACCACCCCAATGAGAGATATATGGCTTTTTGTACCATACTTTGTCTACAAAGTGCTAGTGTAGACACTACC
Source organism: Malaclemys terrapin pileata (assembly GCF_027887155.1). NCBI lineage: Eukaryota > Metazoa > Chordata > Testudines > Emydidae > Malaclemys > Malaclemys terrapin. The sequence goes on along the minus strand of NC_071507.1, from coordinate 113,142,608 downwards.
ATGGGAGGTGTGTGAACCATCAGCTGGAGGAGGCTAGCCCCCAACCCTGCCCCTTCCATGCCTCCATTGGAGCCCAGAACCCCCCGCTGCAGCTGCCAGTCCCCACCCCAGGCTAGAGCCCCCAGCCCTGGAGCAACAGAAAGGTGGGTGATGTGGCCCAAGCCAGGGCCACCTTAGCCATGTGGAGTGGGAAGCAGGAGGGGGGAATCTAGGGGCAGAGCCATGCCTTCCCCAGCCTTTAATACACACCACCTATGGACACCACGCTTGATTTTATCTCTTTAATTGGCCTCTAGGAGGTGTCCCACAATGCCCATCCTGGCCACTGGTCAGCAGTTCGAACTCCACTGCCCTGCCGCCAGTTAAACTAACCATCCAGCCCTTCCCACAGAATAATATATGGCAATATACCTATCTCATAGAGCTGGAAGGGACCTTGAAAGGTCATTGAGTCTAGTCCCCTGCCTTCACTAGCAGAACAAAGTACTGATTTTGCCCCAGATCCCTAAATGGCCCCCTTGAGGATTGAACTCACAACCCTGGGTTTAGCAGGCCAATGCTCAAACCACTGAGAAAAGCCCTGGGAATTTTTGAAATTCTATTTCCTGTTGGCTGGCATGGCAAGGTCTCATTGCATCATACAAGGTGACCATGGCAGGTTATCGCAGCAAACGCTCTCCTGCTTGGACCAGTGAGGAGCTGCTGGAGCTGCTCAACATATGGGGAGAGGAGGCTGTGCAGTCCCAGCTGTGCTTGAGCAGAAGGAATTTTGATACCTCTGGGCAGATTTCTCGAGGCTTGTGTGAAAAGGGGTACATGCTGCAGTGCAGAGCCAAGATAAAGGAGCTGAGGTAGGTGTACCATAAGGCGAGGGAGGCAAACTGTCACTCTGGTGCTGCACTTAAGACCTGCCAGTTGTACAAGGATCTGGACGCTTTCCTCGGCCGCGACCCCACCTCCACCGCCAAGAGCCCCGTGGATACTTCGGCGGGCCTGGAGGTGGAAGAAGAAGGACCTAACCCAGAGGACAAAGTCATTGATGAAGAAGTAGAGTTAGATGACAAGGTAGAGCTCTCGACAGGGTCGCCTGGTGGGGCAGGCAGCCAGGAACTGTTCACCACTCCAGAGGTGTCTAGCCAGTATCAGCAGTTGCTCTCCAGTGAGCAAGAAGCAGGAGAGGAGATGCCTGGTAAAGGGCTGTGGTTTGTGTAGTGCAGCGGTGGGTTCTGGGTATAGAAATATAGAAGGCTAGCTGTGTTTCTGTGTGCTGGACATTCCCCTATGCAGCTAATCAGTACAGCGGAACAGGGTGTTGATGCATGCCGAGATCTCATGGGATTCCTCCAGAGAGATCTCCAGGAAAGTTTCCTGGAGGTACTCGGCAATCCTCTGCCGAAGGTTCCTTGGCAGAGCAGCTTTGTTCCTTCTCCCATTGTAGGACACTTTCCCATGCCATTCAGCAATCACTTGTGCAGGGACCAAAGCGGCACACAGGCGAGTAGCACAGGGACCAGGGCAGAAGCCACAAGCGTGTAGTAGGTTTGCCCTTGCTTCAGCAGTGAGATATCTGCTAGAATGATCCCCGCCTGTGGGAAAGTGTGGGAGAATTTTAGAATTTTTTTTCCTAGTCAGCTGCAATGAAACCCTTGTGAGTGATCTTTTCCCCAAGTGAAACGTCCCCTGTCACCCTCCGCCAACGCTCACCATGCTTTGGGTGTTCGCAGAGATGTGTGGTTGCCAAGGGTCAGTGAGAAAGTGATTGTTAAGTTACCAGAGGTGTATTTTACTGAAATGTTTCAATGCTTCATGTGAATTTAACAATCATGTTTCTGTGCATTGTTCCTTATGCTTCAGCAGATGTGGCCTTGAGGAACACCCCACATACACTGGCTGAGCGTCTCCACCAGATAAGAAAGTGCCCAAGATGGAGCAAAGAAGACATTGGAGGTACTGCACTCCTCCAATGCAGAGAAAAGGGAACACAAGGAGTGGTGGGAAGCTGAAAGGCAGGACAGAAAAGAAAACAAAAAGTTTGTTAAGGACGCTACTGAGCGGATGGTTAAAGTCATGAAGGAGCAAACGCAGTTGCTGAAGTCCTTAATAATGCTGCAGACTGAGCAGATGTGTGCCTGCCCTCCCCTGCAGCATATTCAAAACTTTTTTCCATGCCCCGCCCCAAACTCCACCTGCGCAGTCCTTTCCACTTTCCAGGACTTCTCCGTTTCCCCTTCACTCCACTCCCTTGGACAACTTTCAAAATGATAGAGACCTACACACAGCTCTGAAAGTCTGCCCTTCCCTGGTACCTCCTTTCCCACCAAGTTTCAGAGTAACAGCCGTGTTAGTCTGTATCCGCAAAAAGAAGAACAGGAGTACTTGTGGCACCTTAGAGACTAACAAATTTATTAGAGCATAAGCTTTCGTGGACTACAGCATCCGAAGAAGTGGGCTGTAGTCCACGAAAGCTTATGCTCTAATAAATTTGTTAGTCTCTAAGGTGCCACAAGTACTCCTGTTCTTCTTTTTGCTTTCCCACCAAGCATCTTCATGTGTGTTGTTTCTTGTACAATAAAAACAAAGTTTTTGAACCATAACTCATCTTTATTTGTTACCTACAAATTGAGATAGCAGGCACTACTAATACAAACACAGGCCATTTATTCATGTGCTTGCTGGAATGTCAGGCCCCAGATTTCACCATTGCTTCTTAGGAAAACTACATGTAATGTAACATTGCAGCACCAGTCACAGAGATATACATTACTGGTTCTCATTTTCAAAGTGTTGCCTCAAAGCCTCCCTGATTCAAATTGCCCCCTTCTGGGCCTCTCTGATAGCTCTGATATCTGGATGCTCAAAATCAGCAGCCAAGCAGTCTGCCTCAGCACTCCACCCCATAGCAAACCTTTTACCCTTCAGTATCAGAGGGGTAGCCATGTTAGTCTGGATCTGTAAAAAGCAACAGAGAGTCGCATCCAACGAAGTGGGCATTCACCCACGAAAGCTTATGCTCCAATACATCTGTTAGTCTTAAAGGTGCCACAGGACTCTCTGTTGCCTTTTACCCTTAGCGTCACAAAGATTATGCAACGTACAACATGTGGCTATGACCATGGGAATATTATCTTTATTGAGGTCTAACCTGCCATAAAGGCATCGCCAGCGTGGCTTTAATCTGCCAAAGGCACATTCCACTGTCATCTAGCACCTACTCAGCCTGTTGTTGAATTGCTCTTTACTGCTGTCCAGGTTTCCCATGTAAGGTTTCATGAGCCATGGCTGTAAGGGGTACACCAAGTCTCCCAGTATCACTATGGGGATTTCAACATCCCCCACTGTAATCTTCTGGTCTGGAAAGAAAGTCCCTGCTTGTAGCTTTCTATACAGGCCGGTGTTGCTGAAGAAGCATGCGTCATGCACCTTCCCAGTCCACCCCACGTTGATGTCAGTGAAACACCCACAGTGATCCACAAGCACCTGCAACAACATGGCAAAGTACCCCTTCCTATTGATGTACTCCATTGCAAGGTGGTCTGGTGCCAAAATTGGAGCATGTGTGCCATCTATTGCCCCTCCACAGTTAGGGAAACCCATTTCTGCAAAGCCGTCCACTATTTCATGCACATTTTCCAGAGTCACGGTCCTTCAGAGCAGAATGTGAGTAATTGCCCTGGACACTTGCATTAACGCAGCCCCAACGGTCAGCTTCCCAACTCCAAATTGATTTGCGACCAACCAGTAGCAGTCTGGAGTTGCCAGCTTCCACACAACGATCGCCAAGCTCTTCTCCACTGATAGGGCAGCTCTCATTCTAGTGTCCTCATGCCACAGTGCTGGGGCGAGCTCTGCACACAGTTCCAGGAAGGTGGTTTTCCACATCCGAAAGTTCTGTAGCCACTGCTCGTCAACCCACACCTGCATGCTGATACAATCCCACCAGTCTGTGCTTGTTTCCCAAGCCCAAAAGTGATGGTCCACTGTCTGCAGCTGTTCCATGAATGCCAAAAGCAATCTAAAGTTGCTTCTATCCATATCACACAGCATGTCAGGTGACTGGGAGTCTTCTTCAGTTAGGAACTTTGTGATTAACTGCACTGCCATCTGCGATGTCTTCATGACAGTTATCAGAGCATTGGAGAGCAGTGCGGGATCCATCCCTTCACACAGAGATGATGGGGTGAACAGCAAAAAAGGGCCATTGAAAAATGCCGTGAAAGAAAGCTGGAAGCCCATGGAATGCTGGGACAGAAAACAATGCATTCTGGGACATTGAGCCACATCCCAAGATGCACCATGATCTGCTCGGCCTACCCACATGACCTAGCGGCAGAAGGTGTCGAGCTGGACTGTGGGATAGGTACCCACAGTGCATTGCTCATACTGTCGATGATAGTGCCCCAACTGTGCACATGCTCTGCCGCCAGAGGGAGCGAGTGTGAACATGCAATACCAATTTTTATTATAGCGCTTTTTGAGTGGCGACATCACTTTTGTCAACAAAACTCTGTAGTGTAGATGAGGCCTAAGCAGAGATAATGTTTGTGTGGGGTTCTGTGAGAAGTAATTAGTTAATGTTTGTAAAAGTTGTTCGAAGATTAAAAGTGCTAAGTGTTATGACCTGAGGGTTGTTACATCTAGGGGAGCAGCCAACCATCTAATTCAAATAAAGTGCCTTGTTACAGTGTTCTAAAGATGCTATTTCTTGGCTGTAGAAGAGGGCACATGCAGTCCATAATTTACGCATGATAACACACAGAGACTTCAAAGCACTAGTTGTTCTTGGACTTTCAGAAACCTAATTTATCATTTTTAATAAAAAAAAGGTCTTTAAAAAAATACTTGCTGATCATATTTGCTGTTGGATTTAGGGAAATGCTTCATATTAGCCCAAACCTGCTCTCCACCACTCTCAATGCTGATTATTTTGCAAGGCACACATATGGTCTTTCCAGCAGTCATAAGGCCTGTCTTGTTCCTCAGTAAAACTCAGTATCGTGAGAAGAAGGAGTTAAGAAGCCAAGTTCACTTAAGACTGTGACTAGTCCCCTAAATCTCTAGGTATAAGAGGTGGGGGGACAAAAGCTGATCCTCTCCCGTTCCCACCACCCTCATCCTTAGGCTAGACCAAACCTGATTACAATGGTCAGCATAAACAGGCTCTGTTTCCAGAATCACATTAGGATTAATTTCTCTAAGAGTGCAAATAGTTTGGTGACCTTTTTACCCAATATACACCACTAGTAATAAAAATGTCCAGCCCATAATCACTGGGATATAAATGTCTCATTTAATTATTTTAATAGCTTTTATATTTCTTATACTTCAGTGCAGCATCTCTCAAACTGGGGTCCTACTCCAGAGGGTCTGCGTACCCCACTGATCAATTCCTCTGCCTCCCGCCCTCAACTCCTCCCCCTCCTTCCCAGTGCCTCCTGCATGCCAGGGAACAGCTGTTCAGCAGCATGCAGGAAGCGCTGGGAGGAATGGGCAGGACCGGGGACAGGGCGCACTCGGGGGAGGGCGCGGAAAGAAGTGGGGAAAAGGAGGGGTGAGGGTGGGAAGAGGTGGAGTGGGGGTGGGGCCTCGGGGGAAGGGGTGGAGTGGGGGTGGGGTCTGAGGCTGAGCATGAGGATTTGGGGTCTGTGAAAAAAAATTAAATCAAAATGGGGGCCCTTGAGTTGCTAAAGTTTGAGAACCACTGCTTTAGTGCATCTACTTTAGATTCACTAGTCCCTTCCCAATGTCACTTGTATGATTGTCTTGGTAAGATAATTTTTGAGGATTTGGTTTTTTTATATAACATTTCATACTTACCATATTTTTCTTTACAAAAGAAATAAGTAGATGCTAATACAGTGACTGTGGTGCAAACATGGGGCCTATCATGTCCCTGAAATCCACGCAAGGAGTGTCTCCTCCCTGTAGAGATATCTGTCACCTACATAGAATGAGGGCTCAGACACTTCTGTGACCTCCCCCTCACCCACCTTAGGCCCAGAGTGTGTTGTACAGGTCTGAGGATCTGTGCGTCTAGCAATGGGGCAGGCTGAAAATGAGGCTGTGAGGGACATTCATTATTCCCCTGCAGCTCTAAAGAGATCAGAGAAAAAATGTAATGCAGACTAGGGCTGTATTATTGTTCCCTGGCGCTCCTTCTGTGGTGAAGATCCTTTCTGGGAGGAGTCCACAGGTATCCACCAGCTGCAGAAGCCCTGTGCTTGGAGCTCTGTTAGAACCATGGAGCTCAGGGAATCTATGGAGTTTCTGTAGGTTGATCATACGGCCTGTTCCACAGGGTGGCAAGCCCTATTCCCTCAATGACTGGGGAGAAATCTCCATAGGGGAGCCTATGAGCATTGCCTGTCTTTAGTTCTCTACTAACGAGCTTTTCTGCTGGATGAAAAATTGGGCCCATAGTTATTGTTAGAGACGGTTATTTCCTACTGTTGTTGAAGTGTCAAGAGATCTTTAACTTCCACCTGCACAGCTACTAAACAGAAGCAGAAAAGATTCCAGTCTAGTGCCAGATGGTGTGGGTGTGCAAAGTGGGGAGAGCACAAAAAGCCATGGCTCTGCCCTCTCTGAGGCCTTGGCTACACTGGTGCTGTACAGCGCTGCAACTTGCTGCGCTCAGGGGTGTGAAAACGCCCCCCCCTGAGCGCAGCGAGTACAGCGCTGTAAAGCGCCGGTGTAATCAGAGCCTGCAGCGCTGCACGCTATTCCCCTCAGAGAGGTGGAGTACTCGCAGCGCTGCGAGAGAGCTCCCGCGGCAGCGCTGGGAAGTCCTGAGTGTAGCCAAGACCTGAGACACATTCCCTCCTAAAGCTCCACCTAAGATGGTGCAGCTCTTCATCAACTCCAGCATGGGCGTGGGTCTTAAAAACACAATTAGGTGATCAATGTCTCATTCAGAAGCAGGAACATCTAATGGTGCTGAACCACTCTAGTATGATCAGCATTAGTTACCAAGCCATGTTCTAATACAGGACTGGAATCCATAGCTTCTGTTCAAGAGGCAAGTGTGTTTACTGACATGATAATGTTGCCAGTTTCTACCCAATGGTAAATTAGTATTAGAAATTATTTGGCATGTAATAGCTTGAGTAAATCTTAACATGGCCCTACATGGCTAAGTGATGCCAGAGATTAATTTAGGCTTTGTCTACACTACCACTTTCATCACTAAAACTTTTGTCAGTCAGGGGTGTGAACCATCCTTCCCCAACCGTCATAGATTTCACTGACAAAAGTGCTCATGTGGACATTGCTATGTTGGAAAGAGCGGCTCCCTTGCTAACATAGCTAGCGCCGCTCATTGGGGTTGGTTTCATTATTCCAGCAGAAGAGATCTCTCCTGATGGCAAAGAGCAGCTACACGGGAGACCTTACAGCAGCACAGCTGTAGTGGTACATCTGAGCTGCTGTAAGGTCCATAGTGTAAGACGGGGATCAGCAACCTTGGGCCGGGCTGGTTTGTTTACCTGCCGTGTCTCCAGGTTCGGCCGATTGTGGCTCCCACTTGCCACAGTTCACCGCTCCAGGCCAACGGGGGCTGTAGGAAGTGGCGCAGGCCAAGGGATGTGCTGGCTGCCGCTTCCCGCAGCCCCATTGGCCTGGAGCGGCGAACCGCAGCCAGTGGAAGCCATGATCGGCCAAAACCTGCGGACGTGGCAGGTAAACAAACTGGACCGGCCCGCCAGGGTGCTTACCCTGGCGGGCCGTGGGCCAAAGGTTGCCGATCCCTGGTGTAAGACATAGCCTGAGTGTCATCAGGGGACAATATAGTGACTGTTTCTACCTCAGGATTAGATGCACATGAATCAGTTTAGGGGAAAACATTTTTTTTTACTTGTATTATTTTTTAGGCTCTGTAAAACTTACCCAAAGTCTCCTCAAAAACACCTGAAAAGTCTATGGCTCAATGCTTCTCAGATACTAGAGGCATACAAAGCACTCAAGGAAATGATTGGACTCAGAAACAAGCTCTTTCTTGGTCTGTTTAGTTTATAAAACTTTAAATTTACTTTCATTTCTTTTTTAGTTGCCAGGGTTCTGTTTAGTTAAAAGCTAAAACTGATACTTGCTGGTTTCAAAGAATATTTATTCTTAAGACAGTGACATATCATGTTAAATAATGCTTTCTAAGTGCCATTAGCACACATCTGATCTGAAAATGTACAAATATATACAAACAAAAGCTCTATATTAATAGGCATGCCTAAAATAGATAAACAGGAAGCAAATAGAATGTTTCCAAAGAAGAAACAATGATTGAAATGTATTAAACATAAATAAGCTTTCTTAGATTTGACTCCCTCTAGAGTATTTTTAAGGAAAAGACTTGATAACAGATTTCTTTTCTATTACAGAAACCCTCGTACATTAGTCCACAAAAATGCAGTTCTTTCTAAATGCAATCTTTTTATGATTAATAGATTCTCTTACACAGAACGTTTCTCTCAGTGCCATTCAAATTCAGCCTCCTGCAGGACTCAGAGCAAACAACAACACTGGAGCAAAAAATGAAAAATAAAAAAATGTTCATTTTGAATAAAAATATGGAATAACAGGAATGGTATATGCACCCATATTTACCAGCCAGGTAGGCTTAAGCCTGCTTGTCTCAATCATGTAAGTGGTCCTACTGAAGTCAATGGGCTGCTTCCATGAGGAAGGGGAGTAGCATTTGGCTGATAATGACTGCATTAGAATATAAAGGATGAGTTCTTATCATTCCTTTATGTGCAAAACCCTCACTGACTTAAATGAGAGTACCTTGTAGAATTAGCTCCTGAAGCAACCTTTATCTAATCTTGGACAGTAAAATGTTCCCAGTGGTTTCCATTCATGATGCCTGACTTGTCAATTGTCAGGCAATGGTGCCCAACTTGTTAAACCACCAAAAAGGCCACTAGCTCTTCATTTAAATGCTGACAGGTAGCCTCTCACTTTTCAAGGACCATATGTTCAGGACATGTTTACATGACACAGTGATAAAAATGCCCTCAGCTAGTGGCACATTGTCTTTTTAATGCTCCTACTGTTAGTACCATTGGTGGAGCTGCCATGGATATGAGCAATGATAGCACATTTATCAGAAAAAGGCTAGTGTAAAAAAAGCCATTGATGCTGGGAAGTGGTGTTTAGCAAGTTGAGTTTTCTGTAGAATTCCTCTTTTTGTTTTTCTGGGTAGCAAAAAAAGACTAGCCTAAACAAGGTGTAGGGTCTTTCAAGGCAGATTATATCTTAATTTATAATGTAAAAACAAGCAGAATACCACGCCACACTCTTGCCAAGCTTCATACAGAAGCTAAAGAGGGCACAATCTCTTCACACCTCTACTCCTTTTCAGGTCACTTTGAAATGCAGTTAGGAAGGTACCCTGAGAAAAAATGCAAACATGCTATAGCTGTCGGGGTACTGAAATAAGAAGTAGGATTTGAATGATGGAACGTAAGCACAATTGGTGCATGAGTCACTGATTACTCCCCATCACAGGATGGATCCTCAGCGACTACTTCCTTGAGATTAGTTAACACCCAGTCTTTGAGCACTAAAGCTCCTTTTAAGGAAACACTGGCATTTTCTAGGCTGCCAGACAAATGATTATTTACAAGGATGTGTAGATAGATTAATTCCTGCTGCAACTGCATTGACTTCATGGTAGTCACTCCAGGAATAAATTTAGGCCATTATGCCTCAGTATCCAAAAGGTCAACATGACATATTGCATATCTTCCTACATTAAAAAATATTCCTTAACGAAGTATTTAAGTGCTCCTTTGTTCCCCTTTCATGTTATAGTTTCTTATGAAGTATTTCAGTGGGTGATTTTGGAGGGTTTGCCATGTTTTTGAAATCTATGTATGAATGTTTTGTTGAATAGAAGATAAGCTCTCTGAGAGAAACCCTTTATAAACTGTAACTATTTTCATATAATACTTGAAATGAAACTGATTTTGTTAAAAAACCTCACATCTTGGTGTATGCTGACACAGAACTGTTATGCTTGTTAAAATGTAAAATAAATTCAATAGAAATATAAACCAAGCATTTAAACCTAATCCATAAATAAAAAAATAAATTATTGCTTACTTGTTTCATAATAGCATTAAAATACTATTATTTGATGAGCAATCATGTGCCTCTCAGATGTGCCTTAGGTGTTTAATTCATCTAGTCCAGGGGTTCTCAAACTGGTGGTCAGGACCCCTCAGGGGGTCGCGAAATTATTACATGGAGGGGTCGCGAGCTGTCAGCCTCCACCCCAAACCCTGCTTTGCCTCCAGCGTTTATAATGGTGTTAAATATATAAAAAGTGGTTTTAATTTATAAGGGGAGTCACACTCAGAGGCTTGCTATGTGAAAGGGTTCAGAGTAGCAGCCGTGTTAGTCTGTATCCGCAAAAAGAACAGGAGTACTTGTGGTACCTTAGAGACTAACGAATTTATTAGAGCATAAGCTTTCGTGGACTACAGCCCACTTCCACTCTATATGCATCCGAAGAAGTGGGCTGTAGTCCACGAAAGCTTATGCTCTAATAAATTTGTTAGTCTCTAAGGTGCCACAAGTACTCCTGTTCTTTTTATGTGAAAGGGGTCACCAGTACAAAAGTTTGAGAGCCACTGATCTAGTCTATCTCTACCTGATGGGTAGCAGTCCTTCAGATTGATCTCTGTTATTTAATTATTAACCTGACTGAGTAGCATCCCAGGGTACCACTGCAAAAATGCATGCAGATGATGATAGTGTGTGAGATTTTTTTTTTTAATCATGAATAAAACAAATGTTTCACATTTAAACAGCTCTGACATCAGTTGGAGATTTAGAGCAGATTATATCTTTTGCAGTTTTATTGAGAAAACACAACTCTTGTTTCCCACAAATTGCAAAATGTGACAGCTAATCTGAATACTATTGCAGTGGATGGGTCCATGTGATGTCTGCTAATGGACCCTTGCTATCCCACAGACTGGAGTTACTTGCCTTTTTGTTTATTTAAATGACACTGTTGTTTGAAAGGATGGGGGCTTCTTATCCTCTTGAGTCATGCATTCTTTGTCTGGGATCCTCTGTTTAGGCACTTTTAGCACTAACTACAACAAAGTCATGCTGTTTTGCAACTCTAGTGCCCTTGTTAAGAAATCACAGTTCTATGTTAAAATGTGAAAGGAGACTGTTAACTGCCATATACCCTGTGTGACTCCATATTCCAAAGTGGACCTCTAGTTCCTGTGAATGTGCATACATCTACACTATATAGTAATTTAGTATATTCTACTTGAGTTAAATAGCTTGCCAAGAGCATGAGACGAAAGAAAGATTCAATACTTTGATTCCAGACATTATGAATAATGTTGTATCATAAGGATACAATTTCTTGATGACTATCCTGCAGTTCCATTATAAAGCACACTCTAGTTGCCTTGTCATGAATCTGTGACCATCAAACCCCCCCCCCCCATTTAGTGAATTATTTACAGATTAAATAGCTGGAGACTTAAATTCAGTTTTAAAAGGCAGTTTTGGGGGATAATATGACCTAAGAAACTGAGAGGCCCGTCACCTCTATGTCTCAGGTTCAAATATTATTATTATGATTAGTAGTAGTAGTAGTAGTTGTTGTTGTATTTTTGTATCTATTTTGTTTTGCTCCATGAGTATGTTAGGTTGGAATTAACTAAACGTTGTAACAGTCTGATGACTGTGTTGTGGCATTTGTGAAATTAGTTTACTGATGTCAATCCAGCCCTTGTCGAATCCAACTCACAAAATGCTTCATCACCATTGGCAGGCTGAGAGGAAAGGCCAAGGACTGAATGAATGTGGAATATGAACAGGAGTACTCGTGGCACCTTAGAGACCAACAAATTTATTAGAGCATAAGCTTTCGTGAGCTACAGCCCACTTCTTCGAAGCCCACAAAAGCTTATGCTCTAATAAATTTGTTAGTCTCTAAGGTGCCACAAGTACTCCTGTTCTTTTTGCGAATACAGATTAACACGGCTGCTACTCGGAAACCTGTGGAATATGAATAACTCCTCTCCACACTAGAGGTGTTCCCTCCAAGTCATAAATAAGGATCATGGGTGGGGAGTAGTGTCATAAAACGTCAATAGGACATGCTAAGCCCTCGTCTACACTTAACATTTAGATCAACCTAGCTATATCCCTAAGGGGTGTGAAAAATTTACACCCCTGAGTACTGTTGTTAAGCCAACCTAACCCCTGTTGTAGATGCGGCGAAGTCAATGGAAGGATTCTTCTATTAACCTAGCTACTGCTGCTTGGGGAAGTGGATTAACTATATCAATGGAAAAACCCCTTGTGTTGATGTAAGAGGCATCTACACCACAGCGGCATAGTAGCTACAGCACTGCACCTCTGCCACTGTAGCATCCATAGTGTAGAAATGCAGTGAAATTTATAACATGTTTAAGACTCTGATTCAGGAAAGCATCCCTGTCCAGGGCACCACAAAGCACATATTTAAATCCCATTGACCTCAATGTGCTTAAGTGCTATCCAGCATAAGGATGGACTTAAGCAAGGGGTGCTTTCTTCAATAAGACCTAAGGGCTTTGCTGGATCAGGACTAAGCATCAGACCCACTCTTCATATCTGCTATTCCAGAATCTTTCAGGACCTTCAATTTACACCTTTAAAATAAAGAAAAGGGCCAGTTTAGTAAAATAAGTGTTAATTGATTATTAAAGGTATTCATTGAGGTATGTCATATCCATTGCATAATTACTAATGACTCAACAGGTAGTGATCAACGGCTCAATGTCTAGTTGGCAGCCGGTATCAACCAGAGTGCCCCAGGGGTCAGTCTTGGGGCTGGTTTTGTTCAACATCTTTATTAATGATCTGGATGATGGGATGAATTGCACCCTCAGCAAGTTCGCAGATGACACTAAGGTCGGGGGAGAGGTAGATACGCTGGAGGGTAAGGATAGGGTCTAGAGTGACCTAGACAAATTGGAGGATTGGGCCAAAAGAAATCTGATGAGGTTCAACAAGGACAAGTGCAGAGTCCTGCACTTAGGAAGGAAGAATCCCATGCACTGCTACAGGCTGGGGACCGACTGGCTAAGCAGCAGTTCTGCAGAAAAAAAACTGTGGATTATAGTGGATGAGAAGCTGGATATGAGTCAGCAGTGTGCCCTTGTTGCCAAGAAGGCCAACAGCATATTAGGCTGTATTAGTAGGAACATTGCCAGCAGATTGAGGGAAGTGATTATTCCCCTCTATTCGGCACTGGTGAGGCCACACCTGGAGTACTGTGTCCAGTTTTGGTCCCCCCACTACAAAAGGGATGTGGACAAATTGGAGAGAGTCCAGCAGAGGGCAACAAAAATGATTAGGGGGCTGGGGCACATGATTTACGAGGAGAGGCTGAAGGAACTGGGGTTATTTAGTCTGCAGAAGAGAAGAGTGAGGGAGGATTTGATAGCAGCCTTCAACTACCTGAAGGGGGGTTCCAAAGAGGATGGAGTTAGGCTGTTCTTAGTGGTGGCAGATGACAGAACAAGAAGCAATGGTCTCAAGTTGCAGTGGGGGCAGTCTAGGTTGGATATTAGGAAACACTATTTCACTAGGAGAGTGGTGAAGCACTGGAATGGGTTACCTAGGGAGATGGTGGAATCTCCATCCTTAGAGGTTTTTAAGGCCCATCTTAAAGACAAAGCCCTGGCTGGGATGATTTAGTTGGTGTTGGTCCTGCTTTGAGCAGGGGATTGGACTAGATGACCTCCTGAGGTCTCTTCCAACCTAATATTCTATGATTCTATCTAAATTTAACAAAGCGTCATCCCTCGTGACATTTTAATAGTCATCTTCATTTAGCAATCAACACTATTTTACAAAATCCTAATTAAGAGCCAGATTGTGGCAGAGACCTTCCAGTGTCCCTTTAAGTAGGGACCAGCCAGTGTGTCTACAGAAAGGAGCCACTCTTACATTCTACTGTTGGCAGTGGTGAAAAGGGTAGAAAAGAATGAGGTGATGGTGGGATTATGGCATCAACGCCCATGCATCAGCGAGCACAGCTTGCCGAGCAGAGGGTGGGAATGCGTCATGCTACACTTGTTTAAAGAGTGGTGGAGTTGCCTTTGCAGTATGTGCTTACAAGAAACCCAGCAGGAATTCTGGCTGACTCAGCCAGAATTCTTGCTGAGGGCTCCCACTGCAGCACAGCTGCTGTAGCATGGGACATTGCTGAAAAGCCAGTCTTGCCCTCTGTGTGCAGTTGAGTGCATTTAGGGACACTTAATTCCAAGTGTGACCCATACATTTAGATGAGCCAAAAAACAGAGATGCCAACTTTCTGCTAAATGCTAAAGCATTTTGTCTACAGGCACTCAAATACTACGAGTGCTATAGAAAAGCAAATAAATAAGCAAACAGAGTCAGAGCCTGGGGTCCCCATGAAAACCTTTGCTCTATGTTAACCATATCCTGCAGTCTTACTCCTTCAAAACTCCCACTACCTTGGGGGATTGCCAACATGGGAAAGCTATACCAGTATATACCAAGGTGTGAATTTAATGCAGTCAAAGTATACTGGTGTGTCTCCGCACATGGTCCCACTTATTCTGGTATAAGAATGCCTTTTTTTGGTCTAGCTTATATAGCTTTGGAAGGGATTTAAGAAAAGCCGCAAACTCACAAAAAAACTGACTCTTGTTCTGGAATAAGTGTCCATGCAGGGAATTATAGTAGTATCATTACATCAGTTTATTATTTATTATTTGTGTTATTGTAGCAACTGGGGGCCCCAGTCATGGACCAGGACCCCGTTGTGCTAGGCATTGTACAAACACAGAACAAAAAAAAAGTCCCTGCCCCAAAAGAGTTTGCATCTAAGCATAAGAGGAGACATATGAGATACAGACAGACAGATGGGGGAATACAAAGAAACAATGATTTAGCAATAGTTTAATCAGGATAATTATACAGATGTAACTAGTAAAACTTTCCCATGTAGACAAGCCCTCAGTTTTATTTAGGTACTGATAATGAAGGCTCACCTGCTTGCACTTTCTTAACTGGGCTGCTTACTAAGCATTCGTACTACAGAATCTGCCCATGTTTCCCAAAAAATACTCTTTTATTCTTACATACCATAAATCAGAAAGTCAGCTCATTTCCAATAGCATCTAGATGGCCTGACCCCAAACCCACTGACACTGATGGAAAGACTTGCACTAACTTTAATGGGCTTTGGGTCGGGCCCAAAAGTGAGGAACACTCTGAGCTAACTTGCTAATTTAGGGCCCAAGGCTCCAGATTTTACACAGGCAAAACTGCCTTTGGCTTCAATGGGCTTTTATTACAATGACAGAATTGCAGACATTAGAGATGGGAAAAACCAATTAGGTCATCTAGTCTGTCTCCTGCCAATGTAGGATTGTTCCCTATTGTACATTTTTACTAATACCCTGTCATTACATCTGTTAAAATGTCTAAAGTATAAGTTGCTTTTCAAAGACTGCAGGACTGGAGTTTTAGGAACCAGTTTATTTAAAAAAATAAGTGCAGCAAACAAACCATCGTAGCTCGAACTTACTTCAAGTAAATCATTTCTCATCACTCATTTCTTCCAGTTTATTTAAACTATGAGATCATAATTCCCTATTTGTGATATTAACAGCTATTGAGAATGCTTGCAATGTTACAGTAGATTAAACTCCTAAATTGAACATGACTCAGGAACAAATGGGTTATTTTAGGAAGCACACACACACATACACACACACACACAACCCTAGTTATTCCCTTCTGTGTGCTTCCCAGCAGCATGTCCAGGTTGCTCTGTGTCTGTCTTGTTTAGTTTGTAAAAACTCTGGGACAAGGACTGTTGTTATTTTGGGTCTTGTGTCACCAAGCATATTGTTAGTGCTTAACAAATAGTAATAGCAGATGTGCTGGATTGTGACTGGGGACTTACCCAAGGTGTCCTGCCGCCCTTACTCTCTTGAGCATTACTCACTAAAGTAAATGGGTACTTCTGGGAGTAAATTCTCACCAATGTGAGTGTGGGTTGCACAGTCTTAGCGCAGTGAGCACACCTGAAAAGGAAAGAAAATTATGGTTCATAGAGTAGGTTTTATTCCCCTTGGGACTAAGCATCAAAATTACTCTAACTCCTTCATTTCTTGTGCTCTCTTCTTCTAAAAGAAAAGACAAGTTGATGGTCCTTTTGTTCACTTTTAGGCAAACTGTCTATTTCCAGTGTGGCGAGGAATGACAGAGGGTCCGAATTCAGCAACCCTTGTTCAAGTGGGTAGTTTTTGACCAAAATATTTTTAAAATGCAAAATATCAACTAGTAATGGATTTTTAAAAGAATATCATCATTTTAAATTCTTATTTTGGATGTAATCTGAAATTCTTGATACTGGCTCCTATTTATTCCAAGATAATTTGAAAATCTAAGCATGCCAATATTGCATAAAATGGAGCCGTTAACTG
Source organism: Malaclemys terrapin pileata (assembly GCF_027887155.1). Classification (NCBI taxonomy): domain Eukaryota; kingdom Metazoa; phylum Chordata; order Testudines; family Emydidae; genus Malaclemys; species Malaclemys terrapin. The sequence goes on along the minus strand of NC_071507.1, from coordinate 113,126,133 downwards.
TTTTTAAGTCTAAATTTTATATTCGTTTTATATCAATAGAACATTCTTAGATAAATGTACAGTAATATTTGCAATTTGGAAATCAGGATGCTATTCCTCTTTAGATTACAAGATTTATTTTCATTAAAAAAAAACTACAATGCACAGCTGATGTTGGAATCCACTGCTGCTGGTTTTAATGATAGATCAATAACACAGCAAGCTGAGAAATCTTTCACTTTCCTGAAGCAATATGGGTCCTCACTCATTTTTTTTCTTTAATAAAGTCAAATGTACACACGCACACACACACGCACGCACACACACACACGGAACTGCATGTGTTGGTTTCAGTTGCAAAGAAATTTTATTAAGATGATGTTAAAAAAAGAATAGTGAACAGAGTTTGAGCATAGAAGTTTCTGGTTATCAGGGAATAACATACAGATTATCGAGGGTGCAAAGTTTGGTTTAAGATAAGGTGGCATGAGGAATTTTTCACTTGACCAGAGCTCAAAGAGCTACTATTACATTCAACTCTCTTTGCTGTGTATTCTTCTGACTCTTCATTTCATAGGACCTTGGCCATAGCCGCCTTTTAAAAATGATTCGCCTCATTGCTTGCAGCCGCATCGGCTCTGACTCTGTAGGCACCCTGTACGGCTGCCTAGTTCAGTTCCCAGGCGTGCATGTTGGATTTGTGTTATAACTGATGTCAGCATGAACTTTGCCATTGATAGCTCATCATGATAAGTGACATTAAGATAAAATCTCATGCCAGACTTTCCCTCTGGCACAAACTCCTTCCACACGCGACAGCCTGACATTAGCAATATAAATCTTCTCATTTTAGCACATAACTGCAGCAATTGGTAAAAACAGTCTGTCAGAGGAGTTGGTTTGGAGCGGTAACCTGGCTCTCTACCCATTGCCCACTAGCTCAGCTTCCCTGCCTCATGGACTCTGGGCGGTCGTTGCAAATCCCATTTCTTTTCAAGTTAAGACCCAGCTTTTTCTCGCTGGTCTGTGACTCTGAGCCTCTTTTTCCTCGGCAAATCATCAGATCTTGCTCCCCGCGACTCCTATGTTACCTCTGATCACTCGTTCTTCCCAAAACTAACCAATGAACCTCCCTTCTCTTTGGCCCTCCGACTACCCATGAGGATATTGTGTCTTGCTCTGCGTCCATTTGCACCTACAGAGTGTGGTCTGCTGGGTACGATTGTGGGATGCTTTGGCTTGACACGTACAGTATCTGGGAAATACAGGGGAAGGGTAAATATTCTGGGGAATCTGTGTAATGCTTCTTCCATCGTATAACAGAGGCAGATGAGGAAATCGGCTTGAGGCAGACGAGCTCTGGTGAAAGGAGTTACTCTGATTGTCAGAGGAGAGCGGGAATGTACTCCCTGTTTATTTAATGTTTTCCTTATGTTTCCTCGAGGATCGTTTATTTTTTGACATGCTTTCTCTGCCCGGTGGCGCTAACGCTTCTGAAGCTGAGCGGTTGCTCTTGCTGCAGGTTGGCTCGAACGCGTATCCCCTCAATGCTTCCCAGGCGTGTTTACTTACATCCCACCCGTCTGGCTCGTCCTGAGATTACACGCAGACGAAAGCTTGTATCACAAACAAACCAAAGCCGAACAAAAAAGCGAAGGCCCCTTTCTTCATGTGAGCGTATGTATCCCTGAGGCTGTCCATTGAATTGCTTTTTTTAAATTTTATGTCTCTCTGGCAATCTCATCCTATCCGGCTCAAGTATCCTGGATTAGAAAGACTTTCCCTGGAGTCCTTTTCAAAGGGAGCCTCCCACAGTCCTTGAAATCCCCCACATTTTATGGTACAGATATTTAACAACTCTGCGAGCGGGGCAAAGGCAGACGGAGAAAAACAGTTAAAAATGGGACTTTTATAAAGATCCCTGATTTAATCAAGTTGTTGTAACTGGTTCTCCTTTTCAGAGACCTACAAATAGATAATATGCAAAGCGAGCAAGGGAGTGGTATGTTGCAGCCTTTCACAGTCCTGACCTCACAGGAAAAAAAATTCCCTGCAGTAGACAGTAGATATTATTCTGCTAAATAATAAAATGAGGTTTTAAAAAGATATGTATAATCTTGGTTATGTTTGGACTTTTAGCCATCTAGTAAAGGTCCCAACATCTGACTGAAAGGCAAATGGGATACAAACATGCATGTTTAGTGGAAAATGATCATATGTATGCAAAAATAAACAGAGAGTAACATGTTCCCGCTGAGAAAGCTTGCATCAAACCATACATATTCCAGGTGTTCTGTTTTTCCCCAAGCTAGCAGTCAGTCCCAGCGCGTTCCCACTGGGATTCAGACTTTGAGTGCCATGTTATACCAATCAGTTAAATGGGCACGAGGTTTTTAACTTTGAAGGTTTGTGGAAAGAGACTCCTCTGTGTCTCCTAATGATGATTGTTTATTGAACTAAACCTCAACATCATTAATAAGAAAGGCTCTTAAAGGGTCGAGAGCTCAAAAAACTATTCCTAAAAAAAACCCAACCAACCAACTGAACAAAAAACAGTTACCTTTCCTAATCGTAAAAGACCTCTGTTTTCGAGGCGGAGAAAACTGTGTGTGTGAATTAAGTCCCTTCTTTAAAGGGCCCTCGGGGGAGGGGGGGAGTGTAATCCAATGTAAACTAAATCGGATGGGAAGAGGCAGAACATAACACTTAAATCTTGAAGGACATTTCTCTGCTACTGAAATCCTGCCAATGGGGTGCTCTGCTTTGTCACTCTGCCAGTATCCTTCTGGAACTGACAAAGCAAGACACTCAGTATTTCCAGAGAGGGAAAAGTGGCATCTCTAGTGCCCCCCAATTATCTTCCTTTTGGGGCATCTTCTGAGGCAGGCTGTGGTGAGGGCTGGTCGCTCTGGGGAAGGAGGCAAGACACAATGGCATTTCCAACGAGAGGGTGCTGGGCGCACACCCACACCCGCGCGCATCTCTCCCTCCCTCTCTAATCTCAGGCAGAGCAGCCAGGCGGCGATTGGAGGCTCCGTTTAGGACTGCCCCACGGCCTATTGGAGTCCGCTTTGCACACTCCATGTGGGCTTGAAAAATCCCACCGCGGAAGGGGGGGCGAGAGAGGGAGGCAGAGAGATTGCAGTCAGCCAGCCCAGCAGTGCTGCCAGGAAGGAGGCTGCAAGCAGGGCGAGTTCCCCTCACGGTGCAGCAGAGGGAGGAATTGCTGAGGCGAGCTGCAGCTGCTGCCTTTTGAACCCAGAGCCGCGGAAACGACCCCGGTTGTCTAGATCCTTCAACTCCACTGTGCTCTGGGCAGTCCCGGAGCGCACCTCATCCTCGCACCCCAGCCTGCGGCTGCTTCAATTCCCTATTGCGCTCGCCCTCTCCTGCCCCTGGAAGATGCTTTTGGTGCAGACTCCTCTGTGAGAGCCATAGGGGAATCCTTGACTCCATCCTGCGAGCTGCGTGGCTTATTCACTCCCGCCCTCCGACAGTTGTTGGGTGCTCTGGGTCAGTTCTCCTGCACGGAACCCCCGCAGCCTGTGCGACTTTCCCCGGGAGAACTTCAGCAGGCTCAACCAGCAGCTCCTGCATGAGGCGTGGGGGGGTTCAGTGGCAGCCAGGAGAAACGGGGGGTCCCCACCCCACCTGCCCATGGAGGCTGTAGCCGAGGAACTGAATGTGAGCTAAGCAATCCTTCGCTGTAGCGGAGTTTGAGCCCCCCCTTTTCCCCCTTCAACGCCGCACCCCCTAGAACCCTGCAACATGCTGCCTGCCTTTGCAACAGCATGGACCCTCGCCGCTGCTTCAGGGCTCCTTCTCCTCGGTGACATCCCTCTGAAATTTGCAGAAGACAATTGTTCGGACAATTTGAAAGTGCAATAGAGGAGGAAGGACGTGGATCTCAGTGGGAGACAGTGCAAGTATCTCTACTGCGGTGTTATTCCCCACCCCCCAAAAAAGAAGAGACGGCGAACTATCCCGGGGTTACTATGCAATTGCGACTGATTTCTTGGTTTTTTATCACTTTGAACTTGATGGAATACATTGGAACCCAGCACGCCTCCAGGGTACGGCGACAGGGAAGAAGTAAGTGCGCAGAGATTTATACCTGCTAACGTCTAGTCCCTTCCTCTGCTATTCACCTGTTCGGTAACCTCCTGTCTCCCCAGATCCTGCTGCCCTGGCAAAAGATATAGCCAGGAACAGGAATTAAACTAACCCTCCGGTATTTCAACAGTTAGATTTACTGAGACTGTAGTTCATTATCATTATTATTAATTATTATTATTAATTAAGGCTGGTCTGGGAGGTGATGTAACGCGTTGGAATGTTTTTCTTTCTAAAGGGAAAAAAACCCGAATATCCTCCCTTATTACAAGTGGATCAGATTAGCTCAGAATTAAATTGCAGTTACCTTTCTGGAGCGATCGCATTACCCCACACCCTGTCATCACTCAGGGATGAGGAAAAGGACATTTTTTTCACTCCCGATATGGACTAACCCTGTTGCCTTCTCAGGCATCTTTAACATCACCAGTCCAGCGGTGAGTTACTGGTGCTGGGGTGCAGTTTGCTCACCGGCGATTTTGACCTGATACTTGTCCTTAATCATCAAAATTTTTCACCTGAGTTCTTGCGAGTCCTGCCGAGAAAGACCCTAGAGTTTTTGCACCACGATTTTTCCTAGCGTACGAAGGAGACCGCTGTTTCTAGCGGTAATCTCGCTTTAGTGTGAAAACCCCTGGAATGAAGAAAGTTAATTTCTGCCTTCTTATCCCGACCCGTAACAAATCAAACAGGAACCACATGGCCTTGGGGTGGGGTGGGGGAGATCTACAGGGAAAGTCATGGAAGAAGCGCAGCTGACGAGAGTAGGTGCGTAGTGCGCCGAGAGAGGATGGGTTTGCAATGCTGGGCATAAGCAGGCGGATTTTGAGCGCCGCATTGTTTTCCCGTCCAGGTTAAACTGTTCTCTTCATTTGGTTTGGCCAGTAAGGAGCAGAGCTCTTCGGGGTCAGAATCCAGACTCAAGGCAGAAAGAAACAACCAATCAATCAACCAGAAAACCCCTTAGAAAGCAGCTTGCAAAGAGGGCCTGCCCAAATCTTGGGCAGTGGTGGGGAGTTTTATAGTTTTCTTGGGTAGTCTTCTGGGCCAGACTTCTCCCAGTCTACACCGTAGGGGCTTTAGGATCTGATCCAGAATCAAGGGGAGCCTTTCGATTGACTTCTGTGGGCTTTGGATCAAGTGTCTGATTCCCCTCAGAATAAACTCCCACGAGATGGGGAAGGAGGGTGTGACTGACAGGTCTGGAAAGGCCGATGCTCGCAGAAGAGAGTCAATTAGCGTAGTAAGGACCATTCTTCTCGCTCATTTCTGCCCAGGTCCCCTGATCTAGAACGAACCCGGCTTCCTTTGACACTTTCTAGCCACGGTGCTTGAAACGGGCTGCTTATTTCTGTCTGCCCCGACAGCTCCTGATATGAGGGGGGAAGTGTCCGAACACAACGGCCGCCTGTATTTCATCAAACAGTACACGGGGTTATTTCCTAGCTTTTGCTCCGCTTTCCCCTCTCCACCTTGGCATAACTGTTCCTTGAAAGCTTCCATTGTATCACTGGCCTCTTGAATGCGAGCTTTGATTCACCTAAAGTGCCCTTGAAACGTAGCTCCGGAGTGACAGCCCCGAGGGCTGAAGTCTGCCCAGTCCCCAAGGCCGCTCAGCGAGGGAGCAGGGCGGGCAAAGTAAAACATATCAGGGCGCCCGATTTATTACCCTTGGCGAGGGACCGGCTCGTGTTCTGATAACTCCCCACCCACTCCTGGAGCTCCTAGCGGGCACAGTCCCAAAAGGAGAAGCTGCCCTCCACAAATCAACCAGCTTCAAGCCCGAAGCAGCCTCCCTCTGCCCCGCCAGACGAGAAGATGGAAGGAGAGATCGGTTTAGGCTGGGGTGGAAGGGAGGGGAAGAACACCCACCCAGCTCAAACTGCCCCGACGGGCTCAAACCCTGGGATCTCACCCTGGCAAGCTCCCATGGAAATAAGGACTAGCTCAGGGAAGCCCTCGGGATTTGGCCTATAAACACCCAACACTTGTCCTTAGCACTGTCTCCTCGGCTCCGTGCATTTGAGCCTCCTGTGGGTCACTCGCTCTGTCAAGTGGGTGGGAGGCTGTGTGCAGGTGGGAGCCTCCCTGAGGCTTAGGCTGTATCTGAGTCTTTAAACTCTCCCGGGGGGAGGCCTGGCCTCGCAGGGGTGGGGTCGGCTGATGAGCACTGGGGACCACTGTCTGTTCTCTTTGCCTGTACTCGCTACACCGTGTCCCCCTTTGTGAGGAGTGGGGGTGCTTAGGGGGCTGTTCCACAGAACTGAGGATCCGGGCTCATAGTTTCTTTCTCCTTTTGGAGTGTGGGGGGGAGAAGGTTGAAGGTGGGGGCAGTAGCCACTGGGCCAATCCCAAGTGTCTTTGCCTTTCTCCCTCTCTCTGCACCTTGCCTGCGTTTTCAGGCGCTTGTGCTGAGCTCCAATGCCGGGGGAGGTGCGACCCCTTGTGTCCTCTGCAGACACAGACCCTCTGCAGGTGCAGTTTTGAGCACGGGGCGGGGGGCCAGATCTCGGCTATCGCCCCGCAGGCTGCTGGTCGAGAGCGACCGAACAGGGAGATGGTAGTGTCCACAGAGCCGCCCCAGTCTTATCAGTTCAAGGGCCCGATTCTGCTCCCATTGACGTGTTGCTGCTGATGGCAATGGGGGCAGCAGGATGGGTCCCTAAGCGCTTGGCGCTGGAAAGAATAAAGGCGAGTAAAGCGATCAGGTGAGGCAGAACAGCTGTTTACACCACATGGTGGAGATTCATTTCTTATCCTTTGGACAAACTAATCAGGGAAAGCAAATTGGGCAAAGGATTTACATCAAAGGTGGCCGAGCCCACTGGGTCTTTGTGTTTCAGTAAGGGCCTGATATTCCCCAAGAGCCAAAGCCATAATTTTCCAATTCGAGTGCCTAAAATAGGCTACTAAATCTCTGCTTAGGCACCTAAATAGGAGTGGGCTTCTTTATAAAGCACCTGTAGCTCCAAAGGGATTTGTGAGTGCTCAACACTGTAGAAAATTGGGCCATTTTTATGAGGAGTCTATGATAGATTCAGCTGCCTATCTAGGTAGCCAGGTTTGAAAATCTTGGTTCAGGTGTTTGACTGTACAACACAAATGATTTTTTTTTTTAAAGAATGGATTCATTTTTGTAATTTTTCATAGGTCTAAAATGCCATAGTTAAACTAGAGACATGCTAGAGAGCTCTTTAACATAGCATAAAAAGATCAAATTGGTGGAAGTTGAAGCTAGAAAAATTCATACCAGAAAAAAGGCATACATTTTTGATAGTGAAGATAATTATCCATTGAAAGAGCTTACCTAAGGGATTCTCATCCCCTTGAAGTCTCTAAATCAAGATTGAGCATCTCTCTGAAAAATCTGGTCTAGTTCCACAACCAGTTATTGGGTATAATGGAGGAGGTACTGGGTGAATGTATAATGTATGTATTATGTAGGAGGTCAGACAGGATGATCACAATAGTCCCTAGCCTTAAGACCTATGGTTTGACACTAGTGAATCTTTGAACTTGAAAATGATTCAGTGTGGATAAGGAAAACAACTGAAAAACCAATCTGTTTAGTCCGCATAAGATTTGCTCTAGACTTGTCATCTGCTTTACACTTCAGGGAAGCCTGATCTTTAAACCTGTTATTAGGAAAGCACTTTCAAAATTCACTTTATTATTTTTTTAAACAAAGGACAGAATACTTACAAACTGTAAATCAATCAGTCAGTATACCTGTATTTTCTCCTTTTATTAAATATCCATCCAATATTATTAATTACATTTTAGATTTGCGCTTTTTAAAAAACAGATAATTCAAAATATGTTGGGCCAGCTCCTCAGTTGGTATAAATTGGTATAGTGCCACTGGTGGCAACGGAGCTATGCTGCTTTATAAACAGCAAGATCTGTTTATAAAGCAGCATAAAGCCCTGAAACTTTAACTTATTTTATTTAGTAATACAAAGCTCTGTAAAGTGTTTTTACCAACACAAAAGCTTGATCCTGCATTCCTTGCACAAGTAAAACTCCCACTGAAGTTAATGGAAATTGAGAGTGTTCAGTCTATTTCATGATCTAGTTAAATGCCCCATCCTGCAGGCCTTAGAAAGACAAAACTCCCATTGAAGTGAACAACAGAGTGTGGACAAGGGGCCGGGTCCTAATTCAGACATACGTGACACAATGGATAACAGTTCAAACGCGAAGACACAGTTAGCAAAGGGATCAGTTGTTTTTATTCTGATAAGAACACTAACGGTTAGCAAATTAAGTTGTTTATTCAGGCTCTGCAAGAGAGATTAACTTGATCAGAGTGTAGACTGACAGATAATAAAATAACATTATAAACATGGCAGTAGATACAGAATTCGCACAAAAAAGAATAGGATTAGGCAAAGTGAGTTATAAATTCAATGATTGTTCCACGGACCCTACATATGGGACCAGGGATATTTGTTCTGTGTATAAGAGGCAGCTAATCATATTGTTGTGATGCACAACTGACATGCAGGTGTGGATTAGTGGGACATCCCTCCTTCCTTTTTTTCTTCACTGGTGTGATTGTATGTTCACAACAGCTAGTGATTATGTAGAATTGTAGATCTCCCTTCAGCGGACCATAGTAACCATTGTTAATTGAGGCCTCAGTCCTGCAAACACGTATGCAAACATGTATGCAAATGCTTAACTTTAAGTACATGAGTAGTCCCACTGAAATTAATGGTGCAAAGCAGGGTTGGCAGGAGCAGAGCATGGCTGCATTTCTACACCAATAACAAAATGGTGACACATAAAGGAATTGCCATTTAAAACACTCCAGCATTTTGTTGTGTATCTGCATTTTTAACTCCCTCACTAGAGGACACCATTCATGTGGAAGTAAAATGTACATTTTATGTTTTTGACAAGAAAAGCTTCTACAAAGCATGGTGTAATTTAAAAAAAATGTGCAATTGCACATTGGAAGATTAATTTATTTGAATAGATATTTCCACCCACCAAATATTGAAATACATATTTTTTTAAAAAAGCTAGAACGTATTGAGGTTAACATGGAAATTTGATATGGCCTTCACAGCTATAATATGCCACAGGTTCACTATGCCATAGGTTCTGTCATCGTAGAAGCTTTATGCTTATTAAAGAAAAAAAACAAAGGTTGTTACACCAACATTTTTAAACAGCGATTTGACAAGCAAACAGCCACCAGGCAAGCTGAATCTGTCCTTGAGTGGGATTAAATTATCCATTGTGCTTTTTCTTTCAAAGTATACTTTGTGTGCTCACCTGATGATGTTTTCTCCCTGAGGATTGTACCATTATATTGGCAGAGTAAATGATTTGCTGATGACAAGTCCATCTTTTTTTGAGGGGGGGGGGTGAAAGTATATTCCACATTTGGGGGCGGGGGTCAGATCCTGTTCCTCTTGAGGCAGACAACAGAATTCCCATTGTGTTCATTAGAAGCAAAAGCCAACCCTCTGTGAAAGACCCATAGCAATGTTTCATCATACTTTCATGAATCACAACCATCTTCAGCAACAGCCACATTTAAAACAATAGAATATATTGCTGAAGTCAATAGAAGTATTTCTTCCCCAACATTCTAAGCATGATTTCTTTGGCTTGATTAGTTTCCTGTTTTATATATATATATACATATATAAATAAGTTTTTAATATAGTTACACGTCATGAAATTATATGCATTGTAATACTGCTGCTTTTTAAATCCCAAAATCTATCCCAAGAATAGAGAATCAGTATGAAGCAATCATAGTGTCAACATAATAGTGTGTAGTTTGAAATGTAAGTTACTCGCTATAGTTAAAATTACAATTGAACTGAAAAAATATTTATATACTTACAAGTTCTTGATCCCCCTGAAACAAGATTGTGTAACAAGATTTTTAAAAAGCCTCCATCTTGCATCTAAAATGTATTAAATACTCTTTTTACAATGGTTTTAGAGTTTGAACCTGCTTCCATTGAAGGCAATGGAAAAACTTGAATTTTGAGTGGAGTAGGACTGAGATCTTAGTCTTCAAGACCTCAAGAAAGGATTTGGGGTTTAGGAGAAATCCAATATTTGGGTACTTGCAGAATTTCCCAACCCTTATGTGGCAGTTACCCATGTAAGAGGACATGAGGCTCTGTCCTTTTTGTATCTATGCTTGTAGTACATCTGGTAAGCTGAACTGACTCACACATGTAAAAAAGAATAACGATTTTACCACTTTAGCCCATTGTACCAACTCATCCACTGAAATTTCCACTGATGTCAATTGATTTAGCTCAGTGATGAATTTGTCCCTTTAAGAATTGATATTAGTGTGACCAATCCTGAAGTCCTCAGTCAGTTTTTACTGACACTTCTTACTCTGGCAAAATTCTCACTGACGGCAATGGAAGTTTTGCCTAATAAAATAAAAGTAAGAACTTCAAGATCTGGCGTATTCATTATCCATTGCTTAGCCTGTTTGGATCCTTTTATCTGTGAATAATAAAAACACTCTTCTAATTTCGCCATAACTATCACCCAACCATTCACTGAGATTATTGGGGTGTCCAAATTTTAATTTTTATCATGTTAGGACCAACGGCCACTGGGAAATCTCATCTGCTAATATCCAGGGATCGCATAAGAACCTTTTTCCCTGCCCAATATTTGAGTAAATTGCCTTATCTTGGCCTTGAAATAAATTATAAAAATGTAATAGGCTGGTTAAAGATATCAAATAGCCGATAAAAGAAAAGTTTCTCTCATTTGCAATTTTGGAATGAGAGCGAAACAGCATCACTTTGCCATCTTTGTTCCCAAATTATTCATAACAAAATGCTCTTATCAGATAACAGGAGGTAGCTGAAACCTACCTAATATAACCTAAGTTATATTAAAGTCTGTCTGCCTGCTGTTACCACAAGGAATGCCTCAGAAAAAAATTATTCTGAAGAAATTCCACTATGCAAAAACAGTCCAGTTTTTCAAGAAATGCTAAAGTAATGCTTTGTAGATAATTTAAAAAATTGGACTTTTGGCAATGGGAAAACTTTTCATACTGGGCATTGAAAATAATTAATTAATTATTAGACACTTTGTCAAAGTAGAAAATTCCAACAGGATTTATTTAAGATTGCCTTAACAACAACATTTTTGTAGCAAATAGTAATCAGAGTCATATATAGTACTGTTGTTCAAAAAAATAAAAATAAAGAGAGAGAGAAACTTAATTGTATTCTATAATAAACTGGTTAATATATATATTTTTAGCCGGTGCATTTCATTACTAATTTTTGTGATTAAAAATAACACACATCAAACTAAGGAGCCTCATCATTTAAGCCCCTCCAGTCATGAATAACAATATCACTACTAAGGAGACTGAGACTGCAGCACCAATGAAGTTAATCAGAATTTTGCTTTTGACTTTGGTTGACTGAACCCATCATGGTCTCCACAGTAGTATTATCTTACGTTGGTATGTTACAGACTCACTAAACAAAATAATGATTGGTGACAACAGAAAAAAGTATATATTTATATTTAAAAAATGAAAATAAAACCCTGAAAGATGTGTCTAAACTAAATAGTGTTAACATATAACTATAAACTTCACCCTCCCACCACCAACCGTCACCCCCTTGTCATGATTTATATTTAGACTTGAAAGATCTCTTAGACAGGGACCATGACTCTTGACATATTCTATGCGTGCATAGAAGATTCTTGGGCACTGTAAAATAAAATAGCTTATAGGTTTGGTCTAGACTAGTGATGGGTGAATCCCTTTGGTCTACAAATTGGGCTGGATATCTCATGAATATACATTCATGATTTCCGTGGCTTTCCAGCATATGCCAGGTTAGAAACACCTATAGAATAGATCTCTCTAGGGAGTGGGGACTAATGATTAAGGAAAGCAGTAGTAATCTTCCACTGAGGCAGCTGCTGAGGACAGGAAAATGCTGGATGAGGATGTGACAAACACAAGGTAGAAACTTTGAGAATAGCACAAATCCTTTGTCAAGACATAGGGTATGTCTACATTGCAATTAAAAACCTGCGGCTGGCCCATGACAGCTGACTCTAGCTTGCGTGGTTCAGGCAAAGGGGCTGTTTAATTCCAGTGTAGTTGTTTGGGCTCGTAGTAGAGTCTGGCCTCTAGGATCCTGTGAGGTGGGAGATCCCAGAGCTTGGGCTGCAGCCTGAGCTGGAACATCTACACCAGGGTTAGGCAACCTATGGCATGTGTGCCAAAGGCGGCACACGAGCTGATTTTCAGTGGCACTCACACTGCCCGGGTCCTGGCCACCCGTCCGGGGAGGCTCTGCATTTTAATGTAATTTTAAATGAAGTTTCTTAAACATTTTTAAAACCTTATTTACTTCACACACATACAATAATTTAGTTTTATATTATAGACTTATAGAAAGAGACCGTCTAAAAACGTTAACATGTATTACCGGCACGCAAAACCTTAAATCAGAGTGAATAAACGAAGACTCGGCACACCACTTCTGAAAGGTTGCCGACCCCTGATCTACACCGCAATTAAATAGGCCAGCAGAGCCCAAGTCGGCTGGCACAGGCCAGCCACAGTTGCAGTGCCGACATACCCTAAAATTCTTCCTTTGCCCCTCTGTCACCCACACAAGGCCCTGCAAGCTTCATTATCATAATTCACCAGTGGTGCAGCTCTACTGGTGGTAGCAATGATGGGAAGCTGCAATATAGGTAGGACTGAAACATTTTTACAACAGTGTCATCTAAGCCAACCCTGGAAGATCAGGCCCTGTTTTAAGTGTATAGCTGTAACTGGATGAAAATGCAAACCAGAGATGTAGGAGTAACCAGCTGGTATAGCAATACCTGTAGTACATGTCTTGACGCTCACATAAAATATCAACACAAAACAAACTGGTAAAGCATGACACATTAATACATTTATAAAGTTTATGTGTGTTATCGGCACACCCAGTAATCCCAACCAGATTGATGATAGCTTACTTTAATAACAACATTTTTGATTCATACCAGTTCAGCCAAACAGAGGGAGGAAAATCAGCCAGTGTCTGCACAGTGTGCCTCCCACACACACTTGACTGCATTATTGCGTTGCTTGTTCACTGCGGTTACAAAGATCAGTACTGGCATGTAGATCCTTAGCTTTTTCTAGGCTATTGAAGAAAGGAGGTTTACTTATTTTTTTTCATCTTACATTGCTGAATAGAATATTAATCTACCTACTTAATATAGAACTAAGTGAGACCACAGAATATTCATTTCACATGAGAGTTGGAGGGAAATATTTGTATATGCATTTGCTAAACAGCAGTATTACTAGATCGGCGTGACTATTGCAATAAATATTAATATTAGAGTAGCACCTAGAGGCCACAACTGAGATCATCCCTCTTTGTCCTAAGTGCTGTACACGCACATATTAAGAGACTGTCCCCATCCTGAAAAACTTAAGATCTAAATAAACAAGACTGACAAAGGATGGGAAGGGAAACAAAGACTGCTTCTGCAAACATTTGTTTGCAATTTGAAATGAATTGGTTTTGTCTTTAGTCATGCCGGCTTTGTGTTCCATGAATGTTCTAGCAACCTAGCTTTGCTAGTGTTAGTACTTGTGAAAAGTGAATTTTAAGCTCAGATGCTCCAATACAATCAGAAGTGAATATAGAATTCTATGTTGTAAAATTTGTAATTCATGCTGTGTTACTGCCAAGAGTGTGTGAGACCTGGGGCCCTGGTTAGATATGTTACTTAAGTCATCCACATAGGGAACTAAAACAATACCACATGGTGTAAGTAATTAACCAATATGATGCACTTTTAAATATTTGCAGCAAACCATTCATGAAGGATTTGCATGCCACAAATGATTTGCTAAAGAAAGTGACAAACAATTTTGGCTAAAGAATAAATATAAGCAAATTGCTAACTATTTCTCAACAGAAAATGTCACAGGATAAATTGTCCATTCTGAATCATTCACCCAACTGTAATCATACATTCAACACATTATATAATGCTGCTCTCTCTGTAGGAGTCACATGCTTCTTTCAATTACACTATACTTTTAGGGAAAAGACTAAGGGTCCAACACTGCTAAGTGCTGAGTGACCTCATTTCCCAGTGAAATTAATGGGATTTGAGAGTATTTGACCCCTTCATTTCAGTTTATCATAGAGAAGTGTCCCTTTAAATTTTTTTTCTTAACTATTGAATATCTCAGAACAACATACATTGTAACATAACAGAATGGATGAGCTGGGATCTCAGCCAATAATGCAAAAGAGACCCAAATTATATTTGAGTATATCACAGTTTTGTGATCTCTTCAAGGGCAGATTGTGTCTGATCCCTTCACGGATGCAAAAGGTAGGAAGGAGCTCTCAGCGATTCTCCCTTCCTGTATCTCCTCCCTAGGCAAGGACTGGTCACACAGATGAGCACAAAAGTTGAAGGCCTGCACAAGTGGGCATGGCATGGCAGGGAAAAGATAGTCCTGTTCCCATTTGTATCAGCAGTGTTGGCCGGCCACAGAGGAAGGTGTATACCGCACTCTGTCAAGATGTGGTGCAGACACCACACATCTCTTCCTGAAGCACAGTTCTTACCCTGGCTCCCACTGGAGCAGGGTCACTCACGCCAGCCTCAACGTAAACCACAACAGAGCCCAAATTAAGTAGATTAATCTGAGATTCCTTTTTGTTTTCTTCATTTCTGTGGTTCATTTGTTACATAAAAGAGGCAACTAACTAAAAAGAGAACCACCACCGAAGACCACAGCAAATCATGAATGTCCAGAGTCATTTCGCAAGCCATCAGTAAGTTATTGAAAGGGAGGCTGCAAACCTTCCTTGACGAGCCTTCCAAGCTAATCCTACAGTTGTCTGTAGTTGCTACTGCATGCCATTCCTGCCAAACAGGTGCTTTCTAAGATGAACAATTTACTACTGCCAGTTTTAGCATCATTTGCCAGTAAGTATTATACTGTTTATCCAGGAGACATTGAGGTCTGTCTTTTCCAGAAGAGGTTGGTCATAGAAATTGCAGAACTGCCCCCAGAGAGGAGAGCTTATGCCGAATGAACTCTCTCAGCCCATACCCAATAACTCCTAATTCTCTGGGCTGTCTCTTTCAACCCCTAGGACCACACAGCCTCATAGGGGTAGTTCTGTGGTTGGAACAACTCCTCCGCACAGCCAATGGTCTGTCAGAAAGACCTTTTTTTGGCCAGGATCATATATAAAAATAAAACAAACTTTATATTGGACCTCTGCCCTACCAACTCTGGTGAGTCCTCGTGAGTCCTCTACTTACCCTTTTGACTGCACCTAGTTGAGTCTGCCCCCAAAAGAGCACATTGTATGGAGCCCTGCCTCATTCAGCATGCACTGGTGTTCATAGATTCATAGATTCATAGATTCTAGGACTGGAAGGGACCTTGAGAGGTCATCGAGTCCAGTCCCCTGCCCACATGGCAGGACCAAATACTGTCTAGACCATCCCTGATAGACATTTATCTAACCTACTCTTAAATATCTCCAGAGATGGAGATTCCACAACCTCCCTAGGCAATTTATTCCAGTGTTTAACCACCCTGACAGTTAGGAACTTTTTCCTAATGTCCAACCTAGACCTCCCTTGCTGCAGTTTAAACCCATTGCTTCTTGTTCTATCCTTAGAGGCTAAGGTGAACAAGTTTTTCCCCTCCTCCTTATGACACCCTTTTAAATACCTGAAAACTGCTATAATGTCCCCTCTCAGTCTTCTCTTTTCCAAACTAAACAAACCCAGTTCTTTCAGCCTTCCTTCATAGGTCATGTTCTCAAGACCTTTAATCATTCTTGTTGCTCTTCTCTGGACCCTTTCCAATTTCTCCACATCTTTTTTAAAATGCGGTGCCCAGAACTGGACACAATACTCCAGCTGAGGCCTAACTACTCCAGCTGAGGTTCACTTTTGAAAACATTGAGCCCATTATAAAATGTTTGCCACAGTGCTGAAGATGTGGTCAGATTGACAGGGAGGAAGGTAACATTACCTGACATGCTTTGGATGGTCCAAGGAGTGGGGAAATGTGGTTATCAGTGATGGTATGGCAGTAGAGGCTGCATTTTCCCCAGTGATACCCATGCAGCATTTTCACTGACGTTAATAGTTATTATAGTGTATTCCTGAGGGAGAACAGGACTCTTAACATGCATATTCCAACATTCCAATTGCAAATCAGAAAGAGAACCCCATTTTTCACTAAATAATCTTCATTAACATAGCAAGATCATTCTGGGCGTGTGCCTGATTAAAATGTGGTCTTCCATTAGAGTTCACTGTGGAACCGTTGATCCAGCTTCCAGTCAATGAGAGTCTCTCCAATGACTTTCAAAGGGACTGGATCAGGGTGAATTACTTCATAAAGCTGAAGAGCCTGATGCTGCTCTTAGATACACTTGAGTCCAGAAGCAAGTAGCTCCACTGAAATCCATGGAGCTATACCAGTAAAAAAAACCTGTGTGAGGTCAGTGTCCTGCCCAAGTGTTCATACACTACCAATGACATACACCCTCATAAATTAAAAAGCATGGTCGTTGCTGGAGGATTTTTGTTCACACTAAGTGGTAGGAAGACCAGCAATGTATTCAATCTGAATTTCCTTTGAGAAAGGTGCCAGTAAAGGGAGGAAGGGTATCCACCCACAACAGTCATTTGTAAATAAGACATCTGCAAATTGTCATTAAATAGGGTGGGAGCAACACTTGTGTTGCTTTCCTCCTGCTATAATTTCTCACCTTGCCCACACAGCACAGTGTTGATGACTACAACACGCTCTCTGATCTCTCACACTTCCTCACTGTGCCACCTTCCCAGTCCTAATTAGCATCCAGCCTTTGCCCTGCCCCCAGTAATTTACATGTGTTGAATTTGGTGACTGTTTCAGAGAGTGCTGATGTTCCCAGAGCAAGGAAAATCTTTTGACCTCCTGCCCTGGGATCTCCAAGCAGCCAAGTGTGTAAAGTTGCTCATGTGCATGTTTGATGGATGAGGCTGAGTAAAGGACATGGTGCAACGAATGAATGTACCAAATAGGAGAAGTGGGGAGGGTGGGAGGGTGATCACACTGATACTTAGGCTAAATAATAATGTGCTCAGCTTGAGAGTTTCAGTTCCTTTAAACATTTTAAATGATTAAAAAAATTCCCTATCAAACCACCATGCTTTCTTAGATACTCATGACTGCCCTCCTCCCAGAATAAGTGATCCTGAGTTTCTATTAACTAATATCCATGAGTGCCCTTCCCTCTGAGGTATTGTCCCATCATGGAGCGCCATAGCACTGAGCCCAGAAGGAACCACTGAGACAGAGACACTGTCTCTGTTGCTGTCCAGGAGCAGGATAGAAAGTCCGTTGATTAATTATGGAGCACATGCACTGTAACTCAGAGCTGTGAAAATTGTCTCTAGGTGTGCCCACTCCATAACTGCTCCAAATTCCCGCACCTTCCCCTGCCAGTGCCACAAAACATCTCAGTGCCCAGAACTGCTGACCTCAATGTAGCTAGCCATCTTTTTTCCACACTTTGTGCACATCTCTATTCTCTATCATGACTGCAACTGAATAGCATCCATTAAAGGAAAAAGCTAACTCCACTTCTTGGCCTGCTATGGAGCATTAAAATATAACATATTCAGTGCATGTGAATTTACTGGAGAAATGTGTTAGTTTGAAGCCACTGAAATAGTGGCTCACTAATTCTCAGCAGGAAGTAAGTACTGTATTCAGTATATTCTGGCCAGTGTTTCTCCACTTTCTTCTAGGTAGCCTGGACTGATGAGGGGGTAGTTGAGACTCCAACCCATTCAGTCCTTGTCCTCTTGTTGAGGTAGCCAGCAAGGTTGCCAGTTCTCAGAGCAGTTTTTATAGTGTGGACACATCCAAACAAATATCAGATGACAGAAATCTGAAGTCAAAACCAAACAGGGCTGGATTTCAATTGGTGATTTATTGGTAAAAGTCATCAGCTCCCATTACCTGTTCACTGAGTCATCTGGTCCTTTGGCTTCCAACAATTATAGGGAGTATTTTTGTTCCTATTGGCATTTTGTCGCTGGCTACAATGGGAGCTGGGGAAGGCCTTTAGCTTTCCAACTTTCTGTTCATGTGCATCCAGGTTTCCATGAGTGTTTGTGGTTCTCCTTTTAAAGGAAGTTAGACATTAACATATTGTCTGGGCCCATACCTTTGGATATAAAAAACTGCAATTCTGATTCTGCTCTCGCTTACACCAGTCTTTATGGCTTCAGTGGAGTTACTCCTGATTTACACTGGCCAGAGTGAGAGCAGAACCAAGTCCAATATTACTTATGCCTGGGTCATTGCTGCAGAACCCTGAGAGCATTCATGCCATCCCAGCATACATATGGATATATTGGAGTTGTCTGGATGCTTTTAAGTTATTAACCATTGAAACAGACTTCAACATTTCAAATTCTAAAGTTGAAATAACAAAGAAAAAGAAGGGGGGGGGGCGGGAAAAGAAGGGAGACAGCTGCCAGCTGAACCACCATCTTCACCAGTTCATGGGAATCTCTTGTACATATTTTACTACCTTTTGTGCACTTCCTTTGCTTCTTCCATAAATATATTCCCCATGATGCAAATGAATCGCCTGCAAGCACGGTAAAGTTAATATAGAAGAATAAATCTTAACTACCTAATGTCAGGTCAGAAATATAAATCTTATCTAATATGCCAGGTCAGAAAGGAAGAATACGTTCAGCTGAAAATAGCAAATACTTTCCAGTACAGAGCACTAACGTTTTTTTCCTCTAAAAAATGTCCTGCTACTAATAAGACGAGTTGAACAGTCTCCTTTTAGAACCTCCAAAAGAAAAATAAACATGCAGAACAGAGTTAATTTATAAAATGCTCCAACGTTTATCTTGGCAGCACAGTTTCAGGCAGTGAGATTTCTCTCTCTCACACATGCACACGCATGCATACACACACACACACATTTGCATACACTTCTTATAACAAGGGCAAATCCTACAAATAATGGATATTAGAGCAGGGCTCTCCTCTGCTTTGAGTTAACAGGACAAATCCCCAGATCCTTATTCAAGCAAAGCTCCCAGTTTGAAATTAATGAAAATTTTACCCAAGTAAGGCCCTGACCCTGCAAACGCTTTTGCAAGGGACGGATCCAAAATCCACTGAAGTCTTTGTTTTGACTTCAGTGGGCTTTGTGTGTATCTTTACTCAGGTGAGTAGTCCCAATGACTCTCTGAGACTGTTCCTGGGAATAAAGTGAAGCATGTGCATAACTGTGTGCAGGATCGAGGCCGAAGACCCAAGGGCCCAATCCTGCAAAGTAGCGAGCACCTCGGGAGAGTTCAGTGAAGTCGATGGTAAATTCAAGGCACTCAGCACCTTGCAGGCCTGGGCCCTAAGTAAACACCCACGATTGTCTGGAGTTCTCTCATCTCTTGCAGCAGCTGCCTTCCTTACATGCAGTTTATTTACTCCAGGGTCTGCAAAACAAACAATCACTTCCCTTAAGATTAGCAGTGAGAGCGAAATTCTTACAAGGGTAAGATACAAAAGTGGTTCTCAACCACTGTACGTGAATGACTCTTATTCTAGAAGTACCTTTTTGTTATGCAATCCCATCGTGTTACAGAAGGCAGACCCTGAAATATTAAGATCAACATAAGAGTGTAGCAACAAAGCCGTATTTTTCCCCTTCTTTTTTTTTCGCTCTGGGAAAATGCCAGTAATTTCCAGCACTCATTCTGACAACTGTTCTGCTGTAAATATTTAGAAGAATCCTTTCCATTAGAGATTAAACAAAGTGTAAGGAACTGTTCCTAAGTGATAGCTCTTATTAATGTTTGTAGCCGTAGGCACTGTACAAACTTATATGTGGTGTACCTCAACACTCCACACAGAAAAAGACAAGATACAAGGCAGAAGCCAGAACGAAGTGTAATTTGAGCTTCACTGTGTTATCGTTATAAATAATCAGTGCAGAGACAGCATTCTGTAATGTGTGCACACAATGTTTGGAGATCTTCCTAGATAGTAACTGGCAGATCATGCTAAGGAAGTACACCAACCAGTACATTTTAAAATGATATATATCAAGCTGAAAATATACTCCTATACAAAGGTCTCACAGACCCGGGTTGGATTTTTTCTTTATATGGTCAGCATCTGTGAAAAATAAAGGGCAAAAAAAAGTCTTTGCATGAACAAAAATACCATATCTTAATGTCACACATTAAACCATAAAATAATTACTCTATCAGCAAGGTCTGTGCCTTAGGAGCACTAATCTGGTGGAACTCACTACTTGTATCATATTCCATGCTTTCCTGTTTGAACAGCGTTTGAAGTGTTTACGGTGTGTTCTGATATTATAGATGGTGAAGTGGTTAATGGCATAAGTGGCCTCAGGATGCAAGTGAGGCACTGTAGTAGTAACATTTACAGGGTCTTCACCACACTGGAGCCAATTCGTAGGTGAGGGGAGAGACTTATTTACAGTGAGTGATTTGGCATTGGTGAAGATCCATAGGAATTTCATAGGTGAAAATATACAGAGGACTCTGTGAAGAGGATGAACATCATGCATATTATATTTCTATATCATTGTAGAATTTAGTTACCCCAAACAGTGAAAGGTTTTGATCCTGATTCCGTGGTCTTTACTCAGTTTCTTACCTCAGTTTGAAAACAATGAGAGTTTGCCTAAGTAAAGACTAAGTAAAACACTGAATAAAGAAGGATGGTAGGATTGGGCCCCAGGTTTACAGTATTGCACTCCTCACTAGGTGATTTTAGTTTTCATTGGGAACGTCCCCTTTCTCAGTTCCTTGCACTGTGTGACACGGCCATTCACTATTGGGTCATAATTTTCTTGGTAGTGCTCCAGTCAGAGGAGACGTGTGTAGTAAAGCTTGCAGAAGATGGCAGTACTATGTACAGTGTCTCAGGTCCCCAAGGCTGGAAGGCCTGCAGCTGATCTAGGCTATCTGCTTTTCCAGGTCAGGTATGCAGGAATCATCTATGTAAGGTATTTCTAGTGCTCCTATCATCATAATATGTAGATGTCAGAGAGGCAGGCTGCTTCTCTCTTTTCATAGGACTCCTCCCTCTCTTAAGGAAATGTTCTTAAACATCCTCAGCAGGTCAAAACTCAAAGGTGGGCTTCCAAAAGAAGTTCCTTGCCCTCCTCTCTGACAGAAGAAGGGTGTCAAGAGGGGGTCAGACAGTGGGGGTGAAGAAGAATACAATGGTTACTTCAGTTTTGTCTATGCTGGGTGCCTAGTAAATGGGGCTAATGGGGCAAAAAAACCCACCAGTGAAGGACCTGCAGCAAGTTGCTTAAGCATGTGCTTGACTTTAAGCATGTGAGTAATCTGATTTCATTGGAACCATTCACATGTTTAAAGATAGACATGTGCTGTAAGTAACTTGCTGAATCAGCGCTGATGTCACAACTATGAAGTGTGGCTGAGGTATTGCAGGGTGCAATACCACCTGCTGCCATTGAGGGATTGGAGCTACTTCTGGTGGGACTTCTGGCCCAGCCGTTCCCAGACTTTAGGTGGCAGAAGGAAGAGGTCTACGGTAGTGAGGGTTTCTGTAGGGGCAGCTCCACATAGGAAGAGCATAAGGTTGTCTTATATGCTTCCTGCTGCCTCCGCTCTTGTATTATCAAATCCAGCAACAAGTAAGGGAGATTTCTGAGCCTTGTGGAAGTGGTGGGTATCAGGTAGGAGGGGAACAGTTTTGAGCTTGGAGATAGGTTTTCTAAGCTGGGTGGCCTGTATGTGGGTGGGTGGCGTATTTGGGGTCTGTGAGTGTCAGGCAGGAAGGGTACAGAGCCCAGGGAGTGGTTCTGAACGTGAAGAAGTTACATGGGAAGAGGATGGGTTCTCAATCTGGGGAATAGATACATTGGTGGGGATTGGGTTGAAAAGTGCTAAGGGGAATTAGGGTCGCATATAGCTAGTAAAAAAATATCAACATTTAAAATGTTGGTGCAATTTTTGGCCAAAATTTTGGATTGCTGTCAGTGGAAATAGTTTCCTGTCTGAACTAGTGATCCAATGGAAATAAGGTGTACGTTTTTAACAGTAAGAGTAATTATCCGTTGGAACAATTTATGAGGGGTCATGGTGGATTCTCCCTCAGTGACTATTTTAAAATAAAGATTGGATGTTTCTGGTGGGAGGGATAGCTCAGTGGTTTGAGCATTGGCCTACTAAACCCAGCGTTGAGAGTTCAATCCTTGAGGGGGCCCACTTAGGGATCTCTGGCAAAATCAGTACTTGGTCCTGCTAGTGAAGGCAGGGGCTGGACTCAATGACCTTTCAAGGTCCCTTCCAGTTCTAGGAG
Source organism: Malaclemys terrapin pileata (assembly GCF_027887155.1). Taxonomy (NCBI): domain Eukaryota; kingdom Metazoa; phylum Chordata; order Testudines; family Emydidae; genus Malaclemys; species Malaclemys terrapin. The sequence goes on along the minus strand of NC_071507.1, from coordinate 113,103,626 downwards.
ATGGGATATCTCCATTAATTTATTTAAAAGATCTGCTCTAGGAATGATTTGGGGAAGTTCTATGGTCTGTGTAATCCAGGAGGTCAGATTGGATGATCCGAATGGTCCCTTCTGGCCTTGAAATTGATCAAACTAAGGTGATCTTCCAGCAGCAAGTTAGGCAAAGACTATGTCATTCTAGAGAGATGTATTTTTTTTAATTTTTTTTTTGTAGCATAGTCAAATTAATGTATTATTTAAGGTTGAATTTGGTAACACAAATATCCTCAGTGTTACTAGTAGTTTTATAATTCATAATAATAATTGGTACATATGTAGCATTTTATCTTTTCAAAATATCCTATCCAAATATCAATTAATTATTTCTCTAATTATACTCATGGCAGATTGGTAAAAAGATATTATTGCCGTTTGACGGATGGGGAAACTGAGGCAGAGAGGTTAACATCTAAGACCAATATTTGCAAATGAGAGTGGCGTAATTTTCAGAGACACTGAGTACTTACAACCCTTGCTGAAGTCAAGAAGAGCTGTAGTGCTCAGTGCTTCTGGAATCAATGATTTACTGATGTGACTAAGGGCTTGTCTACACTGGCACTTTACAGCGCTGCAACTTTCTCGCTCAGGGGGGTGAAAAAACACCCCCCTGAATGCTGCAAGTTTCAGCGCTGTAACGTGCCAGTGTACACAGTGCACCAGCGCTGGGAGCCGCGCTATTCCCCTTGTGGAGGTGACTACACAAGCCACATTAAAGCGCTGCCGCAGCAGCGCTTTAACATTGCCAGTGAAGACGTGCCCTTAAGAACAAATTCACTATTGCTGTAATTTGGTGTGACTCCATTGACTTCAATGGAATTGTTCCAGTTTACACCATTGACTAACTTGGCCCTAAATATGGATCTAGGGCCCTAAAGTTGAAAATATGGGCCTAAGCAACTTGCTTAAGGTCCCAAAATAAGGAAGAGGCAGAGAGGGGTTTTGAATTCTGGAGCATCTAATTCCCTGATGCTTGCCACTCAAGTTTGGCCCATCTGCCTCTCTGTAAATGGAAACAGAGGGACAGATGAGCCACACTTGAGTGGCACTGCACCCACAATTGATTTGGGGACCCTCTCAAATGAGGGGGCCTGGGGCAAACTGCCTTTCCCTCCCACCCCCCGGGCAGCCCTTAATGTGAGAAATGTTCTGCTGCAACAGAAACAGGGGGGTCAGAGCAGGATAGTCCCATGAAATGCGGGACTGTTGGGAGGTCTGTAATACCCATTCCTGCACTCATTCCTTTGGATCTTAAACCTTCTGATTATGTGGACCACATTTTAGTAGAGATTATCTGGTGGACCAGTACCCCTCCCAGTCGTGATTCTGCAGTGAAAACTAAAGGGATTTTTTTCAGTGATTTTCTCTATCTCTGCCTTTTATCTTGTGCTTTTATTTACACCAGTTCAGAATGGTAGCCCTTTGCACAGGTGTAAATACACAAGGTATAGGGTAGCAAAGAATCCAGCCCTGCATTTCCATTACACTAGCAATAGCCTGAAAGAAATGCAAAAACTCCATGAAAAGAAAGTCCAGAAAATTGAAGTTAGACCTACTGACGGGACATGATTTCTTGTTTGGACAAGTCAGCTGTGCATCAAACTCACTAAACCTTTTCCCTACGCAGACACTACTTAGAAGAAAAAGATTTCTAGTGCCAAGGTGAAAAGGAACAACATACACGTGACTCAGAGAAGAAGGGATATATGTGAAAGATGGATGCTATGGCTTTTAGGCTCTTAACTAGAAAAAGCTGTTCCTTCTGCCTTTTGAAAGGACAGGAGGACTTTCATTGTTTCCATTCCACCTATACAAAGCAGCTTTACATTCCCTCAAATAAGACACTCATTAATTAATGCAGCAAACTTACATGGTGTGAAAAAGGAGCAAACGGCAGCACAGATGTGTGATGCTGAACAACTGTATGGACAGATGTTCGGTATCTGGAAAAAATATGTAGTTTTCATTTTTCTTTTGTTGTGCCAATAATTTCATGCAACAGGGAGGAAAATCTGTTCAGTTGCTTCAGAGCAGTTGGTTAGACACAACAAGAGAAAAATTATGTGAAATAAAAAGGATGGTTTCTACTCTGATTTTTGAGATTCCCCCCTTGTTCTACACAAATGTAGTGTGATAAAATCAACAAGCACCTTACCATCAGTTTGCCTATACTGAGTTTCAATCAGTGGGTATGCTACATTAAAACCCTTTGAGACATGAATATCCAATTTTGTTCATAAGGTAACAATGTGGAGTTGGTTTTAAAGAAACTGGAGTTTATTTATGACAGAAAATTCCTGTGAAGCAAGCAGTTCTCAAATTGCAGAGAAAATAGTGAATCATCATGCCATAGTAAAAGCATTAATTTTTTTGTATTTACTTTTATCCACAATTATTTCTCTCTCTTTTCTATTGGTCCTCAGAGTCAGACTGATGAGCATCGTAAAGCTCACTGTTAGCGACGAGACCATAATACTGCTGATGCTATCCCATGAAAAGTTCTAATGCCATCCACTGACTCATCAGTGTATACTAGCTCCAGCCAAATTAATTATGTTGGGGAACAACATCTGACTATGTCTGAAGGGACCATAAGGATTATGTTACTGAAAACTGAAATAACCCCATTGCTTTCAATGTCTCTAAGTTATTCTGCATAGTGTCAAAGAGCTCATAGTTGTTCTATATATATTTCATACATTTTAAGGCCCAAAGAGATCACTGTGATCATCTAGTCAGAACTCCTGTATAACACAGGCCATAGGACCTCACCCAACGATTCTTGCATCTAGCTCAATAATTTATGGTTGAACTAGAGCAGGGGTAGGCAACCTATGGCATGCGTGCCAAAGGCAGCATGCGAGCTGGTTTTCAGTGGCACTCACACTGTCCGGGTCCTGGCCACCAGTCCGGGGGCCTCTGCATTTTAATTTAATTTTAAATGAAGCTTCTTGAATATTTTAAAAACCTTATTTACTTTACATACAATAATAGTTTAGTTATAATATTATAGACTTATAGAAAGAGACCTTCTAAAAACGTTAAAATGTATTACTGGCACACGAAACCTTAAATTAGAGTGAATAAATGAAGACTCAGCTCACCACTTCTGAAAGGTTGCCGACCCCTGAACTAGAGCATACTTTTAGAAAGACATCCAGTCTTGAGTTAGAGACTCCAGGTGGTTGAGAAGTTACTGCTTCCCTTGGTAATCTGTTTCAATGATTAATAACCTTCACTATTCAAAATTTGTATCTTATAAACATTTTGAACTTTGCTGACTCCAACTTCTGAACATTAGATTTTGTTATGTGTTTTTTTTGCTCGATTGAATAGACTTCTAGTCATCTATGTTTTCTCCTTGTGTAGGTACTTATAGACCTTGAGTTTTACACTGCCTAGAGTATAATAGGTTTAATGGCGAAGGAAAGGATGCGTGCAAGGATTCATTTCATACTGGAATTGATTTTGGAGAAAACACAGAATATTAAACTGGGTCCACATTTTAATGTGCTCTACTTTTTTGGTAGACATGGGGTATGAAGACCGTTGATGTTAATGGAGTTGTTTGTGATACTGGTATAACTTATAAAATAATCAGGCCTATGTTGTTTACACATAGAAGAAACTAATCCCAACATTTTCAAAGTATTGTGAGGGCTATCAGCCAAACAGTTACGTCTGATATAAATGGAAGGTGCATGGCTAAGACTTGCTCCCTGCTTTGGAAATGTAGAAAAAAGCAGCCTATCCTAACTTTCCAGGACACTTCTATCATCCTAAAGGCTATGCCACCTGCTGTTAGGTTCTCACATGTTAAGCAGGACCATACTGTGTCAGTACTCAGATGGAAGATCTTCAATGAATGCCAATGTGCTGAAAACAGTGATGCTGGTGATTCAGTAGGTGGCAATTACCCTTCTGAGATTGTTCTTTAACTAGAAAGTGACTTAACTGTCACCATTCACTAAAGCAACAAGAGGGGTTCTCCCATAGCTGTAGTTAATCCCCCTTCCTGAGAGGCTGTGGCTACGTCAATTGAAGAATTCTTCTATCAACTTAGCTGCATCTACACAGTGGGGTGGGTCGACCTGACTACAGCACTCAGGGCACGACATTTTTCACAGCCCCCCCGAGCAACGTAAGTGGGTCGACTTAACTTTTTAATGTACATCTGGCCTTAGTACTGATGTAATGTCTCTGCATGGGGCATTGTCCTACTGGAGGTCTGTCTTTCAGCTGAGCAGTAAAAGTGAGTGATCACTGAGTGATCAAAGCCTGATCACTTGTGGATGTTAACAATCCCATGGTTTTTTAAATAAGAGTAGGAGTATTGGCCACAGTGGTCTGTGCAAAGTTCAATTCAATCTGGTTGCACTCGTTCTCCCTAAAATTCCACCTGCAGTTTCAGCTGCATTCAAAGTTTACTTCCTCTCACAACCTAGTGTACTGTTAAAGAGCTCATGCATTCACCCAAGAAGTAAGAGATACTTCACCTACCTCTTGGGTGAATGCAATAGGTCTTTAACAGTACACAAATTTGGGAGAGGAAGCATTTTGCAATGATGAATTATGCATTCCAACTCTAAACTTAATTGATCATTGTAAAGTGCTTTGAAAACCTCAGCTAAAAGGTCCTATAGATTTGCACATTTTATCTGAAGTATTATCACTATTATTGGGTTATATTGTACTGTAAGTTTTTAAGCACACTTTAGGTCACAATATGGATTATGATTACTAGACTCTTTTTCTTCAACTGAGAATTAAAAATATCTTCACATAAATGTTCCTGATTATTCAGCCTCAAATCTGTTTGATTTTCATTTAATCTGTGTTGTTAATTTTCAGCCACCTTGTTGTTAGCATGGGGAAAAAGCAAGATGATTGCCTCTAAAAATATTAACAAACAGTAAACACCAGTTGTAAGGTAGAAGAGATGGTTCAGGGATGGTTCTAGGTCACCAGTTTGATTCTAGCTGAAATTGTGAGTAATCAAATTCTTTACCCCTCTGAAGGTTGTTCAGTAATCCTTTAGTGAAATTAATTAGTTGTTTCAAGTAGGAAAGAATTTTGGTGTGTTTTTATAATATAAATAATCACCTGTGCTGTCTGTTCAGCAAAGAGGCCTGGGCATCAGTATTGCCAAACCGAAGCATTTAAAAAATTAAGAGTCAAGCCCTGCCCCTCTGCAACCATTAAGACTAGAAACCTATTTGTATAAAAAAGAAAGAAAGCTGAGATTTCCACATGGGAATCACATGGGTGGCTCTTACCACTGCTGGGTTCCAGCTTTTGGCCTGAACAGGGGGCAGGGCCTCAAGGGGAAGAAGAGGAGCAGGGGCAGGGCCACAGAGGGGGCAGGGCTCCTGCATGTGTCCCCTTTTTAGCATTTTGAAAAGATGGTCATTCTGCACAAAGCCCTTTTAAAAAATACATTGTCATTGGTCTTTGAACTAGTTACAGGGCTTGGAGATTGTTTTTACGTTTATATGCAGGCAAATTCAATGTAAGGATTTTGTTTGTTTGTTTGTTTTACAATTTAAGAAAATGTGTTGGTTTTAAGGACAGGGGCCCTTATTCAGGAAAGCACTTAGGCAAGTGGTTAATTTTAAGCAAATTTTAAGTCTCATAGAAGTCAACGGACTAGAACACATGCATGAAGTTAACCATATACTGAAGTACTTTTCTGAATAGGGATGGATTTAAGCATGTATGAATTGGGGCCAGAGTGAGTACTGGTAAATATAAAAGGGAGAGCAGACATAAGGAAGTTTTTAATATTAATCCAGTAACTACAGCATAAATAAATACTGGGCTGGCTAATGTTGGTGCTCAACATAGGGAATGAGAGGGACCTTTTGATTATAAATTCCTCCTCTATCCCTGAAATTTCTGACCCTTTTTGTTATTTTTCTTCTTCCCTGCTGCTCTTGGCTCACCAACCACAGTTCTAGTTTGCTGGGGACAATTCCCAAAGGGTACATTCCTTGTTGGAGTAATTCATCCATCCTTTTTTGCTTAATTTACAGGAAATGCAGCACCCCTTGCAGCGGGCAGAACAGATTCCTTTGTCTGTATGCCCAGTCATAACAGCCTGTTTTCCAATAGTCTAATCCAGTGGTTCTCAATCTTTCCAGACTACTGTACCCCTTTCAGGAGCCTGAAGCCCGAGTCACATCACCTGGAACTGAAGCATGTAACTCAGCTTTGTGGGGTCCCCTATGGCATGGGGTCCCAGGCAATTGCCCCGCTTACCACCCCCTCATGCCAGCCCTGCACTTGCAACCGTCCTAAATCCATCACAAGCCCCAGGTTCAGAAATACTGATCTAGACGAGTTGACGTACCCCTTGGAAGACCTGTGCATACCCCCAGGTACACGCATCCCTGGCTGAGAATCACTGTTCTAATCTTTCCTGTCACAAGCAGAAGTTAGAAATGAATAAGAGCTAAATTTTCAACTGGCCTCAACCCAGTCTTCAGTTCTGTGCATGACAAATTTTTATGCACAACTGCTGTATACCATTACCACGTCTGCATGCTCCTGCAGGGGAGATGGGTGCATGAAGTACCCAATTTACATGTGAAAATCTTTGTATCAGTAAGATTGATCACATGAAACAAGTTGCATGTGAAAAATAGTGGGTGCCAAATTAGAGGCCACTTTTTGAAAATTTGGGTCAAAATTTTCAAATGAGGCAGCCTAAAATTAAGCACCCAAACCATATTGTAAACATTAGTGTATTAAGCATCATAACATTCGTATGAGACAGGTGTTATTCCTATTTTGAAGATGAAAAAACCGAAGCACTGAGAAGATAAGGCCAAAATTTTCAAACTTGGGTGCCTAACGTTAGGCACCTAATCTCATAATTAGACTCCTTAAATGGACTGAATTTCAGAGATCCCGAGCAACTGCAACTCCCACAGGATTCAGCCCTTCTGAAAATCAAGTTACTTGTTTAAGAGTTTAAATAAGGGATTAGTTGCCTAATTTTAGTTTGAAAATTTTGGCACTAATTCCTTCCCTGCCAAGTGCAAGAATCTTCCTTACAGTGAATGTTTTATCCATTGGAGTTTGGTTATAAAACCCATATGGAACTCTCACCTGCCCAGGAGGGCAAGACACATGACCCCATCAGACACTTTCACCAAGGATGCTCCAGGAGCAACCAAGAGGGAATGCCCACATAGCCAGGCACAATTCAACTTTTCCTCTGTTTCTTTCCTCTTTCTTGTTCTTGGAGCTGACTGTGTCATCTAAACACAACTTGACTGCGGCAGCTCAGTGTTAGGAGTGGTGATGTTGCGGTCATTTCAAATACAAGCTCTGGCTCATGGCAGCCCAATGTACTGCCGCAAGCCGCTAGCCACCAGTCAAAGCTGCCAAACATTCATCATGTTGGACATTTTAAAAATAGCTGCTGTGATTTAATGTTTTTCTAATATCTGGGGGGTGTTTGGTCTTCACCAAAGCCCTATTTAATTGTTAATTAAATTATATTGGACATGATTCTAATACTCTGTGTGGTATACTTCTAGCATTCATTCTGCATTCTCTGAAATTAATTATTTTGCAGCATGACAAATGTGCCAATTTTTCCAACACCATTGCTACTAGAAAAATTCTCCTCCACAGAGCCCAGTTAGGATACTTTTGAAGTGCCAAGAATATTTTGTAAGTTGGCTGAATATTATGTCAACTGAAAAGTTGTTATCTCACGCTATGAAATATCCAATGGACCATTCCATCTGACGTGTTTTGGGCAGGGAGAGATGTTTCTGAAATGTGCACTTACCTAAATGAGCACTGTTAGATTATAACTCTCTGTTCTTAGTGACACTGGTGTAATTTTGGATAAATTATTTGACAAATATTGTTATTATTGGTCAAATAATGTATTAAATGAATAGTTTTTAGTCAGCTAGTTGAATTGGCAAGAAAATTATTTGTCACATAAATTATTCAGTGTATAACAGCAATATTCATTAAATAGAGTATCTGACAAATAAAATCCAACCACCTCTAGGAAAGCATGAGCCTAATGCATAGAACAATGATCATGGTAGTTAAGTGTTTATGGTCTGATTAACTTAAACTGATTTTTAAAGACACAGTAGCTTTTTTTCCCCCCCTATTTTTCCTCCTCATGGTGTTACTATAAAGCAAAGTTAAGGTTATTTGGGTGCCTTAACTGTGCATTTCTTACCTTAAAATATTTTGATGTCTTCAAGTGTAATCTTAACTCTGAATTTCCTGGGTTTGTAATGCTAGGTTGTAGTATGATTACAATATCCTTGTAATTTTTTTGTAACCTCTGAGTTACCAATGAATACTCTCAATCTTAACTCCATTTTAATTATTTTTTTTCTTTGACTTTCCTTGTTTTTTTAAAAGAATTGCTGAAATTAAATTGTATTTGCAGTTGCATCATATTGCCAGAGTAGCACAAAAAAGCTGAAGTATACTGGAGAATCTGGTCCTTAGTTTGTAGTTGATGTTGGTTCAGAGAGCCGTGCTGAAAGGGCGGGGGGGGGGGAAGGAGCCCTGTCTGAGTGTGTGCTTTAAGATTCTTCCCAGCACTCATCCTTCAGTTCCCCTGGCAGTGCTAACACTGAGCCACCAAAAGTCAAGGAGTCTTTCAAGTACCAATGCCCAAGCTGGCATGCTGCCACAAAACCTTTGAAGAATAGTGACAGTTGGGCTCAGTAGTCTACTAATGAGAACTTTTGATACTTGGGCCCAGTCCCCCTCACATCACTGACTCACTACAACCAACAGAATTGTTGCATGCAAATTAGCTTTAAAGCAAGAGTGGTGGTTTAATTAGTAACCTCTGATGTTATAATGACCCCACTTAAGAGTTGCCTGAGCTGTTTACTTGACTCTGTTGTCTCAATAATCATAATAATTCGATACAATAGTCATTAATATTTTAGTTTAATTGCAACTTAATTTCTCCAAATATAGCCTGTGAATAATATTTCAATTAATGTTAACCACATGGAAAATTTGATGTCATCATCAGTCTGTCATTAAGATCATTCAGAACAAAGAAAGAAGGACACAGCTGTTGAATTTCTTAAGACCCATTTTAAATATTTTTCATTTATAAACTAAATAAACAGAATTGCTAATAAATTTTCAGAGCGATGATTCTGGGCTCAAAGAGTAAAGGCCATAAGTTTGGGGAGGGCATGCTGTATTTTTCATACAAAGCAAAAGATTTGACTCCTTCCTTTCAGTGCAAAATGGAACTCAGTTTTAACTATGGAATTGCAACTAGCGCCTCCAGAATTCAGCTCTGTTGAAAATGAATGTATTCCAAGTGGTGTGTTTTAGCATGATTGTAAACCATCTGGCATGGTCTTGTGCAGTGATAGATGTGTTACAATCATTTTAGGGGAAATAAATAGTACTTCGTGGATTAAATTTCTCTCATGTAGAGAACCTCACTTCTTCAGAAGCTCTTTACACCAATATTCCACATGAGGATGGACTACAAGCTGTCAAGAACAGTATCCCTGATGAGACCACAGCACACCTGGTGGCTGAGCTTTGTGACTTTGTCCTCACTCACAACCATTTCAGATTTGGGGACAACTTATACCTTCAAGTCAGTGGCACTGCTATGGGTACTCGCATGGCCCCACAGTATGCCAACATTTTTATGGCTGACTTAGAACAACGCTTCCTCAGCTCTCGTCCCCTAGCACCTCTCCTCTACTTGCACTACATTGATGACATCTTCATCATATGGACCCATGGAAAGGAGGCCCTTGAAGAATTCCACCTGGATTTCAACAATTTCCACCCCACCATCAACCTCAGCCTGGACCAGTCCACACAAGAGATCCACTTCCTGGACACTACAGTGCAAATAAGTGATGGTCACATAAACACCACCCTATACCGGAAACCTACTGCCTGCTATTCTTACCTACATGCCTCCAGCTTCCATCCAGGACACATCACACGATCCATTGTCTACAGCCAAGTCCTAAAATACAACCGCATTTGCTCCAGTCCCTCAGACAGAGACAAACACCTACAAGATCTTTATCAAGCATTCTTAAAACTACAATACCCACCTGGGGAAGTGAGGAAACAGATTGACAGAGCGAGACGGGTACCCAGAAATCACCTACTACAGGACAGGCCGAACAAGGAAAATAACAGAACACCACTGGACATCGCGTACAGCCCCCAGCTAAAACCTCTCCAGCACATCATCAATGATCTACAACCTATCCTGGAAAATGATCCCTCACTCTCACAGACCTTGGGAGGCAGGCCAGTCCTCACTTACAGACGGCCCCCCAACCTGAAGCAAATACTCACCAGCAACTACACACCACACCACAGAAACACTAACCCAGGAACCAATCCCTGTAGCAAACCTCATTGCCTACTCTGTCCCCATATCTCCTCTAGTGACACCATCAGAGGACCCAACCACATCAGCCACACCATCAAGGGATCATTCACCTGCACATCTACTAATGTTATATATGCCATCATGTGCCAGCAATGCCCCTCTGCCATATACATTGGCCAAACTGGACAGTTCCTACGTAAAACAATAAATGGACACAAATCGGACATCAGGAATGGTAACATACAAAAGCCAGTAGGAAAACACTTCAATCTCCCTGGACATTCTATAACAGATTTAAAAGTAGCTATATTTGAACAAAAAAACTTCAGAAACAGACTTCAAAGAGAAACAGCAGAACTAAAATTCATTTGCAAATTTAACACCATTAATTTGGGCTTGAATAGGGACTTGGAGTGGCTGGCTCATTACAAAAGCAGTTTTGCCTCTCCTGGAATTGTCACCTCCTCATCTATTATTCGGAGTGTACTACATCCACCCTGATTGAATTGGCCCTGTCAACACTGGTTCTCCACTTGTGAGGTACTCCCTTCTCTTCATGTGTCATTATATAATGCCTGCATCTATCTAATTTTCACTCCATGCATCTGAAGAAGTGAGGTTTTTTACCTATGATAGCTTATGCCCAAATAAATCTGTTAGTCTTTAAGGTGCCACCGGAATCCTTGTTGTTTTTGTGGATACAGACTAACATGGCTATACCCTGATACCTCTCACGTAGAGAGGTATATGTCTGAGTGGGAGAGAGAGAGGGAAGGGCACGTACCTCAAAGGCAAGAGATAGTGCACAAAGAGTGATGGAACTAGTCCCAAAGGGAATGTCAAACATATTTGCTTCACGAAAAGATCAAGACATTTGGAAAAACAGAAATTAGTACATTTAAGATGAGTACAAAAATTATTTAAATCATATTCATCATATAACTAAAACCTAGCAAAATTGATTAGCTAATGGAGTTGGTATTGAAAGTCAAACACTTGTATTGGAAACCACTGGCTACTTTAAAATGGCTGATTTTAAAAAAAGGGTGAAATTCTGGCCCCATTGAAGTCAATAGGAGTCTTACAGTTAGCTGCCATGAGCACTGGATCAAGCTCAGAATGAACAACAATCAAGCACAAGACCAGAAGGTAGGTACATTACGTAGAGCTTCAGTGGGATGTGTGTGTGGTTTTAAAAATAATGAACCCCACACCTCTGGATGGGGGACAAACCCTATGATTGGCTTCATGGAAAAATGTATGTTGAGGAGTGATCTGAACGAGGAAAGGGTGGGTTCCTGCCAGACCAGGAAGCAAGAAAATTTTGCTTGTACAGTACTGTAAGGGGCAACATAGAAGTCCCAGAGAAGAGAATATGAGATTCACAGGTTCTAAGGCCAGAAGGGAACCACTGTGATAATCTAGTCTGACCTCCTGTATAATACTGGGCATAGGATTTCCCTAAATGAATTCCTGTCTGAACTAGAGAATATTTCTTTTGGAAGAACATCCAGTCTTTGATACAAAGAGAGTAGGTATTTGAGACGAGTAGGCAGAGCAAATGGCAGAATATGAAGAGATGAAATCAGAGTTGTATGCTAGGATAGATTTGCTCAGACCCTTGAAAGTGAGGGCCTGGAGCTTAATCTAGATGTGGAATGTGAGGAGCCAATATGAGATACTGTATGTGTAGTGACTGGTAGAGATGTGATTGTGTAAAAAGTGAAGCAGCCATTACATTGCTTATGTCCAACAATACAGTAGAACCCCTCTTTTACGAATTAATTGGGGATTGAGACATTCATATTATCATAAAGTTCATAAAATTGAACATCTCAAATTGAATCTTGGTCACTAGAACTTATTCACCGGAAGATGGAATGTTGACTCAACAATTAGAGTGTTCCCCGTGTCTTTTAGAAAAGTTTGATGAGCTCTTAATTGCCCCTGAGACGGAAAGGAACTCAGTTTAACAGTACCTCTAATAATACAGTATCCCTTAGAATTACACTACCAGCATTGCATAGAACAGGGGTGGCCAAACTATGGCTCGCGAGCCACATGTGGCTCTTTTACCGTTACCTCCATGCTCCCACCCTTTCTTCATCTACCAAAGGAGGGTGTGGGAGCTTGGGACCTCTGCTTTGCAGCAGGGTGATGGGGTAGGGACTTCTGCCCAGTGGGGAGGGGGGGATCGGGGCTTCAGCCCTGTGGGGAGGTGGGGCTCAGGGCTTGCAGCTTCAGCAGGAACATGTCTGAAGCTTCAAGCTCCATCAGGCGCCTCCTACAGTGCTGAAGCCCAGAGCCCCTGCCCCCAGTAGAAGTGTCCCAGCTCCTGAACTTCTGAAGATTGTGGTATGCAGCTCTGATGGCCAGTAAGTTTGGCCACCCCTCACTCCTGGCATAGAAGTTCAAAGGTTGATATATTCATGGGGTAGATTCTGATTTAATATATACTGTGGTAAATCCAGAATCACTCCATTGAAGAAACAATGGATTTTGATTTACATTGGTGTGAGTGAGATATGGATTTAACTCATAACCATAATCTTCTACTTCAAAGATGAGAGTGCTTCTAACTGAGCCATACTCCTGATAGTTATTATACAATATAGTATATAATTAGATAATGTATGGGAAATATATAGATGTTTTTACCTATATCCTATAAGGATGTTACTCCTGTAAAGATATTATTGCACAAGAAAACACTATTCTATTCACTTTAAACATTTGATCCATGCCACCTATCAGAATTTACACACAGGCTTGGGAAGAGGTTATTAATAGAAAACACATTTATTGAGTAAAGCCAAAACAGTGGGCTGGCTGGCTACATGACCCATTAATTTTTTTAACATTGCAAGCAAGGTGGTAGAAAATCATAATTTTTATATGGGGCTATGGGTTCTTGCTGTTTATGCCCTTCTCACTATTCCCCAGCATGTCAAGAAAAATCTGTTATTTCCTGCTGTTCTTTCTGTGGTTTCTGAAACAAACGGAGAGAGAAAAGCTCTGGTCTCAAAAGACCATGTGGGAAACTTTCAAATGCTACTGTAATTGTGTAATGTTGACAGTCTGAGCTGAGTGATCCTTGTACAGCTTGCAAGTAAATGAGCATCTCTTCAATACTCAACAATAAAAGTCTCTAGTGGGGTAAAGTCACAGACAAGAGAACAGAGCTCTGGGGCCAGGCTCTGCTTTCATTTCTACCTGTGCAACCCCACTGACTTAAAGGTACTTTCTCAGAATTGCAGTCTTTAATACCAGGCATAATGTTAGTAGCACATAGAGAATCCAACAGTGTATTTATGATTCAGAGGTTTTAAGGCCAGAAGGAACCATTGTGATCAACTTCTTATAACACAGGCCATAGGATTTCCCTGTATAAATTCCTGTTTGAAATAGCACACATCTTTTAGAAAAACATTCAGTCTTGAGTATATACACACAGGGACGGCTCCAGCGTTTTTTCCGCCCCAAGCGGGGAAAAAAAAAAAGCCGCGGTCGGCGGCACTTCGGCAGCAGCTCTACCGCTGCCAATTCATTCTTTGGCGGCAATTCGGCGGCTGGTCCTTCCCTCCGAGAGGGACTGAGGGACCCGCCACTGAATTGCCGCCGCAGAGCTGGACGTGCCGCCTCTTTCCGTTGGCCGCCCGAGACACCTGCTTGCTGCGCTGGTGCCTGGAGCTGGCCCTGTATATACAGTATGTTTAGGCATAGAGGAGGTAAATAAACCTTCTCTTTTGTCTGGGAAAGAAGGAGGGTTGATGGGGGACACATCTCCAGATGGCATTCTGTGGTCCATTTTGCGTTTTATATGTGCACCTTTTAGGGTGACCAGACAGCAAGTGTGAAAAATCGGGACGGGGGTGGAGGGTAATAGGAGCCTATATAAGAAAAAGAGCCTGAAATCAGGACTGTCCCTATAAAATCGGGACATCAGGTCACCCTAGCACCTTTGAACTGAGGCTAGGTCTACACTACCTGCCTGAATCGGCGGGTAGAAATCGATCTCTCGAGGATCAAATTATCGTGTCTCGTTGGGACGCGACAATCGATCCCCGAATCGACGCTCTTACTCCACCAGTGGAGGTGGGAGTAAACGCCGTCGACGGGGAGCCGCAGAGGTCGATTTTGCCGCCGTCCTCACAGCGGGGTAAGTCGGCTCCGATAGGTCGAATTCAGCTACGCGAATTTGCGTATCTTAAATCGACCCCCCCCCCGGTAGTGAAGACCTGCCCTGTGTAAGGGTGATTGGGGATCTTCGTCTTGCAGGATTAGGCCATTAAAGGGACACCCTCAGAATAGACAGGCACCAAAATGACTGCCTTCCAAGACTTACATTTTTCCCCGATCTGATGTAGGGCTCTGTGTAAGCTTGGAAGCTGGTCTCTCTCACCAACAAAAGTTGGTCCAATAAAAGATATTATCTCATCCACCATGTTTCTCTAGTATCCTAGGACCAACACGGCTACAAATACATTGCATACATTTTTCCCTTCCTCTTTTTTATCTCGCTTAGCATGAACACTTTCTCTACTAGTAGCTGAGAGACATGAACTGGCTGGATTTTGGCTGGTGGTGACATTTGTCATGCAATTGCTGGGTCTTCCTTATTATAATAGCTTATACATTCTACATCACCTTTTATATTATAGACCATCTTGCCTAGAAATAAGGAGAGGTAATAGATCAGCTGCAGTCTGTTATGCTCAGGAAAGATTTATGGGCCTCTTCTCTTGAGGGATAGGGGTCAGATAGGGATTTGGAAACAAATACAGTAACCTATGACAGTGAGATCTGTGAACACTTTGAAGGACTTTTCTAATATTACTGCTTTATGTAGGGAAGATGGTTTTTGACCTGGGTTTTCTGTTGTCAGGACAACTTTTTACTTAATCTAGTAATGTAGCTTTACCTTGTTGATCTACTTCAGCCCCTGCACTGCCTGAATTTCCCATATCCCTGAATTTTGATGGAGATCTGCAGCGTGTATGGGAAAATAACAACTTTCATTCCGTCTCCATGCAAAGAATTTTTCAGTTTATTTACAAAACTCCCTGGAATGAGAGTGAGCCGTTTGTGGTTCCTGTGGCTGATTCGGGGGTTATTTCTGCTGTGCTGAAGATGCTAGTCAATAGAATTAAACTCTCTGCACCCCCTGGTGAGGTTTTACAGTCTGTTGATCCTGTTTCTAACCAAATTGAGGGGGAATGTTTCTGGCAGCCAGTGTATCTAATGATCAGGCTCACTGTGCCAGACGTGTTTAATAATGCCGAGGCATTCCCCAGTGAATTCTTGGCCATGTGTGATAAAGGCCTGCTTGTTGGTTGATACTGCTATAAAATGGTCATGGATACTTTTTGAGGCTGCGGTCCAATCCCATACTTACGTTTCTGTTGCTCTTTCGACCGGCTGACACCTGATGTGCAAAAGCGGTTGGTTTCTTTGCCTTCAGATGCAGAGTACCTCTCAGGGGAGGAAATGCTCTGTCAAGCCAGACAGGTATCTGAGGAGATTTTTTCCCATCCTTTTGGGATCTCTTTGTGAAACTATTTTAGTAGTCTTGAGACTGTTCACCTTATGCTTTGCACAATGGTAGGCAGCAATGTTCTGAAGTAAGACTAAAGTCAAGCAAGTCCTTTGACTCTGAGGAACAGACCCCTCCTATACCATCCTCTTTAGGAGGAAATCTTCAATTGCATGTGGATTGTGGAGAGGAAGGAGAGAGTTTATCTTGAACAAGGGGACCTCCAGACATAACTAATCTATTTTTGTGACTACATTTCCTTTCCAAGTAAGAGTTACTAGGGTTTCCCCAGATGTGGTCAAGTATGAGGTTTGGTTTATATGGAGCTCATAGCTTCTCCAGAGAAGAGCTACATGGAGCATTCCAGATTACAGAATCCTCTAGTTTTATGACTTGATGGGGGATCTAGTCCATTTTGGATCACTTGTGGCTGATCAAATTTAACATTTGCCTCACATGAGAGATTATTGGTCCAGGAAGCCATGAGTAACCATGTCTCCCTAGTGGGGATTGGGACTCACTTCTATAGCATGTCCATTTTAGGAGCTGGCCTCTACGTTTACATCTTGGAGTTGAAGACGATAGGCTCAGTAAACTGAAAGGCAGAGAGACTAACTGATTTGTTCCAGGCTACATTCCAAATCAACTCAGAGAACAGGAAAAGAATACAGAAATTCTAACTTCTGGCCTTTTGTTCTAATCACTAGGCCACACTCCCATCCAAATTCTATCTATCTATCTATCAAATCATGTTTTTTTGCTAGATTCCATATATCTATAAAACCAAATGGCAAATCAAATTATGGGCAAGATGTAAAATTTTATTTGCAAATGTTGTCTGTCTAGTTTAAAAATCTTTTTTGTTTTTCAAGTTTTAGTTGCTGCACGTTGTTGAAATCTCCACATATCATTTAAAATTAGGGTTAAATAATTTCTTGTTCTTAACTCTCTATTTTTAATAGGCAGATTTCAACTCACTGTTTCCAGAGTACAGTTTTGGAAAATACTATGAAAAAGAGAAATCCTAGTGATTTTATTTGCTAATGATACTCAGAATGATCATCTGAACAAACATCTTGCACTAAAAAAGCCCTCCAAGGCAAAAAGGCTCTAAACTAAGAAGAGCAGCTGAATAGTTCACAAGCAGTTCAGTTTCTTCTCTGGTTTGTTGTGGTTGAAGTTTCAGAAAATTAAAAATGGAGGGCCAGATTCTGCCTCAATACATAAGCTGGTGGGTTGAGGCAGAATTTGAATCTCAATGGTGGATATTTCATCCTGTGTTCCTTCCTTGAGGGTGCAGGATTTTAGTAAAGGGTCAAACTAACCCGTGTTCAGACTGAAGGGAAGATGAGAGCATGCTCCTGCCGCTAGTGGATACACCCCTGTCTCTGCCCTGGATTACTTTTATTCTGGCTCGTAAAGATAACTCTGAGGAGTATGGGTTTTTTTTCTTTCTTTCTTTTTATTGTCTGTTTTGCCTTTGGAATGAATTAGATTGCACCAGATGCCATGTGGTTTCACAAGAGAACATTTCTTGGACTGGTCTACAAAGCTAAAATCCAAATCTTTTAGCTCTGCAGCCAGTGCCTAACCAACTAGGCCACAGCACCTCTCAGCCAAGACACTGGACCTCTCTGTGCCTTAGTCACCACAGCTGAACATTGTGGCTCCTAAGAATGCTTTGCACTCACCTAGCACTTTTTCACCTGTAGATCTCGAAGCTCTTCCCAAGGCACTTATGCATTATTTGCTCATTTTACAGCTGACCTAACTACAGACAGAGATTTGAAGCAATGTTTGTGTCAACCATTGCTTGTGTCACAAAACCTGGCATTGTGATCAGGTTGTCCCACATTAGGATTCTGTTCCCAGCTTTCCTGTGGCAAGTCACTCTGCTGTGCTGCAGTTACCCTGTCTGGACAAGAGGAGTAAAGCTACCAGTCCCTGTAAAAGTAATGGTGTGAGGTCTCACTAAGCATTCAACTGCAGCTTTACCACAGAGGCAGAGTAAGGGGCAGCGCTTAGTTTCACAGTCCCAGGAGCAGACCAGGAACTCTAGATTGTGACTAAAGGGTCTAGTCCCTAGTTATCCTGTTGCTCCAGGGGAAAAGTAATTTCTGCCAGTTTTATACCTAGTGTAGATTATTTCCCCGCTCCCATGCCAGCTCAGCTACACTGGTCAGTGCTTTGGAGGAAAAGGGGTGTATCAGAGCCTAAGCTTTGCCAACTTCCTGTCTGCTCACCCCGCACCCCAGTGTGCTTCTCCTTCACATATAGGCCACTGACCAGGGTAGCACATGCAGGGGAGTAAGGTGAATGGAGAGGAGGAGACCAAGGTTTACCACATTCTGGACTCGGAGTGTCCTTTTAGTTTAGTTTTAAAACAAACTTTTTATTAAGGCAAAGCTACAATAAAATGTTAACCTCCAACATAACTTGTTACTCATTCAGGATCAGTTAATATAGGGTTACCATACGTCCGGATTTTCTCGGACATGTCCGGCTTTTTGGTCCTCAAATCCCCATCCGGGAGGAATTTCCAAAAAGCGGGACATGTCCGGGAAAATAGGGAGGCATAGTAAGGGGACCGCCTCCTCCCTGGGCTCCAACTTTCCCGGCTCCCACCGCTCTCCCCAGCGCAGCAGCAGCCGGAGCCCGGGAGGAGGCGGCTGCAAGCTCAGATGCCGCCGCCGGCTGGCGCCACTCGGCCGGAACCAGGGCCCGAGCCGAGCCAGGCTGGAGCCGCTGGGACCAGGGCTGGGGGTGCTCAGCCGCTGACTGGCGCCGCTCGGCCAGGGCCGGTGGGGCCGGGGATGCTCCAGCGGCCAGGCCGGAGCCGCTCGGCCAGAACCGGGGCCCGAGCCGAGCCGGGACGGAGCGACCAGGGTTGGGAGTGCTCAGCCGCCGGCCGGCGCTGCTCGGCCAGGGCCGGGCTAGAGCTGCTCAGCCGGGGCCGGGGCCAGTGCCCCGGGGCCCGAGCCGAGCTGAGCTGGAGTTGCTAGGACCGGGGCCAGGCCGGAGCCACTCAGCCGGAACTGGGGCCGGCGCCCCAGGGCCCGAGCCGGGCTGGAGCTACCGGGGCTAGAGCCTCTTGTCTGGCCGCCGGAGGGAGCCGCTCAGCCGGGGGGGGGCCGGACTGGGAAGCACCTCCTTGCGCCCCCCCCCCCCCCGCGCCGCCCCAGTTTACCTGCTGCCTGCCTGCCTGCCTGTTTCAGGCTTCCTGTGAACATTTGATTCGTGGGAAGCAGGGGAGGGGGAGGAGCAAGGGGTGGAGCGTTCAGGGGAGGGGGCGGGGTTGGGGCGGGGACTTTGGGGAAGGGGTGGAGTTGGGGTGGGGCCGGGGCTGGGAAGGGGCGGAGTTGGGGTGGGGCTGGGGCCTCTTGGAGCCTCTTTTTCCAGGGCTGCAATATGGTAACCCTAGTTAATATTCAAAGAACCCGAATAAAGATTCTGGCTTGCTGGCTGGGGAGCTCTCCTCCTCTGAGTACGCTAAACAGGGTGACCAAATTTCTAAATATCGAGCCTCTTTTTGGCACTTCTCTTGTGTACGTACTTGGCGTGAAAGCTTTTCCATCACAAGGACAGTTCATATTTTACCCTACCACTGCTCCACAGGAAGAGAAGTCACATTTTTCCAATAACATGCAATACGAAGTCTAGCTCCTAACAATAACAAATAAATGAATTTGTCATTCTGTTTAAAAGGTAGATCCTTTACTGGAGCACTAAGTCAGCAGGTCAGGGGATCTCATTTTTTTTCATAAGATGAATCTCTAATAATTTCCTCCCAAAACTGTCTAATTCCTGGAGACAACCACTACATGTGCAAGTATGTTCCCCTTTCCTCACAACCCTTGTAACAGAGCACCTCCCTAAAATATGATGGGGTCTTACCTGGAGTCAGATGTCATCTATACAGTAATTTATATAAATTATCTATATGAGCAATACAAATTGAAGATGTATATCTCCTTTCCCATATAGACATCCACTCATGCAGATCAATTTCTTTGTTCAAATCCCTCTCCCAGCTTTTCATCTGGGTTGTGTTCTTATCAACATCTTTTTCAATCAAAATTGTATATATCGAGAAATTAAACCTATTGTTCCAGTTTGTTCCTGGGTCAGTTTGAACCAGTTATTTTTGACTTGTAAGTATTTTAAATACACAATCTTTATATTATTTACAGTATTACGTATCTCTTGGTGTGATTTCAAGTTAGGATCCAGGAACAGCTGTCCGAATTGCGTAATCTCAGCTCTTACCCACAACGAAGAGTTGCTTTGATAGTGTCAATTTAGTTTTGAAAAGTATTCCAGACTGGTTTGGAGATCAATGACAAAAATAGCCTCCCTCCTTCATTTCTTTTCTCCATCTGGTTCCATGACAGAACATAGTGTTGAGTTTTCAAGTAATATTAATTTCTGAAACATCTTACTGAACCTGCTCTTAAATACTGCCTTTTATATACTCCATTATAACAATCTACCTATGGTTCTAATTTTGAGTTTGCAATTTCATTAGGTAGCTATAGGGAAGACAATAAAATTCAAAAAGGATCCATTTTAAGGTGTTTAAACTAAAAAAAAGACTTAGTTTATTCAAAAATGTCCAAGCATCTTCTTTTCAATGGTATTTAACACTGTATATTTTAAAACAGGAAAGGTTTCTTTGTTTTTCTGTTGTGTATAGTTATATCACGGTTCAAAATCAACATTATAAAGCAGCCTGGGTTACAGTCTTAGGCTATGTCTACACTTAAATGCCACAGAGGCCCAGCTGCAGCTGCTGTAGACCCTTACTATAGCGACAGGAAGGGGTCTCCCATCGCTATATGTAATCCACCTCCCTGAAAGGCAGTAGCTAGGTTGACGGAATTCTTTTCTTGACATAGCACTGTCTACCCCGGGGATTAGGTTTGCTTAACTATGTCACTGAGGGGTGTGGATTTTTCACAGCTCTGAGAGTTTTAGCCATGCCAGTGTAACTTTTCAGTGTAGACCAACCTGTGGGGTCTCTTCATGTTAACAACAATATGATTACTTGTGCATGCTTTTATCATGCTGCTTGTGTGACAGGTATCTGGTACATATGAGAAAGAGGGAAAAAATGAGGAAGTGGCGATGCATATTTTTCATATTTGGAGTTAGTGGGGAGCTGAAAAATTGCTTTTAATGGGTCTTGTCTTAACTATGGAGAAATTATTATCTCTGCATAATAAAACTTTTTCCCTGTCACAAGGGTTCACACATACAGGTTTCCCTAAGTGGAGCTGCACATAAGGCTTTCTCTGTCAAGAGAACTTATTCATAAAGATCTACCTGTCACTAGTGCTCACACATATTTCCTGTCAGAAGTGCTCATGTATTTTAGACATTAGCTTTGATGACAAATATTTCATATCTCAGCTTCATTTTCTTCTCTTTGTTGGGTTCAGTGAAGGAAAATCATGGATAGTTTTTAAACAATTTCAGTTTCTTAATCACTTGACCATTCCTGCCTTTGAAAATGGCCTCTTTATGCATAGTCACTTTTCAGAGTAGAATCCCATTTTAAGTATGTGTCTCAGAAAAAAATTGAAAACATGTAAGTACTTCTAAAGCAGGGGTCTGCAACCTTCAGCATGTGGCCCATCAGGGTAA
Organism: Malaclemys terrapin pileata; assembly: GCF_027887155.1. Taxonomy (NCBI): domain Eukaryota; kingdom Metazoa; phylum Chordata; order Testudines; family Emydidae; genus Malaclemys; species Malaclemys terrapin. Next base: position 113,082,033 of record NC_071507.1, on the reverse strand, counting down.
TCCGCTGGCGGGCTGCGAGACATTTTGTTTATGTTGACCATCCGCAGGTACGGCCCCCCCGCAGCTCCCAGTGGCCACGGTTTGCCGTTCCTGGCCAATGGAAGCTGCGAGAAGCGGCGGCCAGCACATCCCTGCGGCAAACTGCGGCCACTGGGAGCTGCAGGGGGCCATGCCTGCGGACAGTCAATATAAACAAAATGTCTCGCAGCCCGCCAGCGGATTACCTGATGGGCCGCGTGCCGAAGGTTGCCGACCCTTGTTCTAAACTGTTGAAGGATGCACAGTGCTGTGTTCCCCTCCCCGCCACCCCTGCTCCCCCCACTGTTACCCCGTATCACACTGAGAAATATTTCACTGACATCTCTCTACTACTGAAAAGGTATGTTACAATATCTTTCTATTGTCTACTTTAAAAACAACTGGTGCATGTAAGTACTACAAGAACCAAAGATTTTTAAGCAGAGTAAACACGTGTATGTCTCTATAGTGAGAGGCAATACAGTTTTTCTCTCTTTTTCCTGAAGAAATAGAATGATACAATTGAAAGTGGAGTAAAACTCCTACCTCTGTTCCATGCTGGGATGCGAGTAGTCTAAATGTCACAGTTAAATCCAAACATCAGGTTGTAATTGCTAGAAATTAAACATGCCAGAGTGAACATTCCAATGTAAAAATGAAAGTGAGCAGGATGGTTCTTTGTGTCTGCTTATCAAGGCAATTTTGCATCAGATCTAACACCGCCACATTCCCACACAGCAGAATTCAATTAAAAAAGAAACTTAAATAATAAAGGAAATTATAGACTAGAGTGTTGTTGTTTTTTTTTATCATCTAATAATGAAATAAAAAGCACAAGTAAGTTAACACACAAAAACTATTTATTTGTGCTCTGCTGTCCAAACACATACAAGGCCTACACAAGCATGGTCAGTAAAGCCATTGCTACTGAGGGAAAATCCTGATTATTCCCCAAGTTGCTGCTGTACCACAAAATCAATTTCAGGTGTAATTTACTGTTAGTTATTCTTGCAAGATATGAACATATCATCTGAGCTTCCCGTTTTAATGTGTATGAAGGCAACTAAGAATATCATTGAAACAAAACGTCAGGTCATAAGAGACGGAAGCAAAAATGAACCAGCCTTGAAGGCTGTCACATAAGATTTTAACACAGCACTCAGAGTACAAAAGCATCATCATCCCACTGGCTTGTCTAATCTCTTCTTTTCTCCTTTTTAAAATAACTTGTCTTTTCAGTGCATCCCAATGTGAGCCAGGGTTGCCAAGGAGGGTGTGCCACATGTTCCGACTACAATGGATGCTTGTCATGCAAACCCAGACTCTTTTTTGTTCTGGAGAGGATTGGCATGAAACAGATTGGAGTATGTCTTTCTTCATGTCCAAGTGGATACTTTGGAACGCGGTATCCAGAAATAAATAAGTGTACAAGTAAGTGCTGGGGAAAACAATGCTGTACCTCTATATTTTCTATTTCTGATATGAGACTAAACCTCATATTGTGTATCCCTGTGAATCAAGGAAGTTAAATACTAGCTAGCTAGATAGATTCTTTAGTTTGTTCAGCCTTTTTATGCTGGTACAATTAATATTCATCTGAGTGGAAGTTTAGAGTGACATTCACATTACCTGGACAAAGCTTAAGTAAAAAAATCTTTGTATGGATGACCTATCCAGGCGGTGCGGGGGGGGGGGGGGGGGGAATAGCTCACTGACTCCTCTCCTACATCCTTATTCAAAGGTAAAGGATACCAGTATAGTCCACCAGTGCCACAGCTACAGCTCAGTGGCTGTAGCAGCAGACATGGGCCACTGCAACTGCACAGAGTGGAACCTGTGACCATGAGATCCATGCTGTTTATAAACTCACTGGCAATGCTCTTGTCAATCCCCCAGCCTTACCTCTGTTTCCCTGTGAGATAGAGATTGATACTGAGGAGTACTGCTCCACAGTGAGATTTCCAGAGCTACTTTGCATGACCTCTCTGTAACCATACACTATGCACCGCATAACCACAATGGTGCTTTTGCTGTTTGGGCGTGTTACTATATTCTGGTCAACTGTCCATCTGTGGGGAAATGCCGAACTGTCATTGACTTTCAGTGGGGTTAGATGCCTTACTTGCATCTCTTCCTTCCTCCTACCCATCAATACTTTTTGAATTTTGACAAATTTTGACATTTTGAAATTTGAAACAAAAACCTGGAGAAAAACCCTTTTTGACCAACTTTATTTACTAGTCACCTACATGACTCAATAAAACATAGGAATTATAGCTAAGTAATTCTCCTTACTTCTTGATGAGTAGATGCTGAAGCATAATCCTATATTCATATAACCTCCGAGCCACTAAACAACTTCAAATGTGCACTTTTCTCTAACAGTATCTCTATAGTAAATGTAACCATGTCCTTTGTATATCACTTGCACAATAGTATATATACAAGTTTTATCATATTGTTAAAAATCCATGTCTGGTAGCTGGCTTCTGTCCTGTATGAATGATATAAACATAGTAATTATGGAAAATGCTGTGGGACTACAACAAAAAGTAATGGAGCAGAAATCAATCAATCAATCAATCAATATGAAAAGAAAAAATAATAATTCTAAATTCTGAAATACATTTTTAATTCTTCTGGAATTAATGGCGATATACTTGATGGACCTGATTCTCCACTGCCTTGCACTTTAGCTAGTCGTTTACCCCGTGCAGGGCCGGCTCTAGAATTTTTGCCGCCCAAAGCAAAAACAATTTTGCCCCCCCCCCCTTATTTAATTACCCCACCCCTGGCCCCGCTTCAACTCCGCCCCTTCCCCAAATCCCCAGCCCTGCCTCCTCCCCCCAGGCTCTCAAGCCTAGGAGGGAGGGAGGGAGGGGGAGAAGCGGCGCCGCGCCGCGGCCACTCGGAATCTCCCCCTTCCTCCCAGGTTTGAGAGCCTTGGATGGAGGGGGAGACTTCGAGTGGCCGCGGCGCGGGCGCCGCTTCTCCCCCTCCCTCCCAGGCTCTCAAGCCTGGGACGGAGGGGGAGCAGCGGTGCGCGAAACGGCCACTTGGGATCTCCCCCTCCCTCCCAGGTTTGAGAGCCTGGGAGGGAGGGGGAGACTCCGAGTGGCCGCGGCGCGGGCGCTGCTTCTCTCCCTCCCTCCCAGGCTCTCAAGCCTGGGACAGAGGGGGAGCAGCGGCGCGCGAAACGGCTGCTCGGGATCTCCCCCTCCCTCCCAGGTTTGAGAGCCTGGGAGGGAGGGGGAGACCCCGAGCCGCCGCGGTGCACGAAACAGCTGATTCGCGCGCCGCTGCTCCCCCTCCCTCCCAGGTTTCAGAGCTTGGGAGGGAGGACGAGTAGCGGCACGCAAATCAGCTGTTTCGCGCGCCGTGGCAGCAGCAGCAGAGATGAGCTAGGTCGGCCGGGGCACATTTTTAGGGGCGGCATTCTGGCGCCGGCCATGCCGCCCCTAAAAATGTGCCGCCCCAAGCACCAGCTTGTTTTGCTGGTGCCTAGAGCCGGCCCTGACCCCGTGCAATGGGAATGGAACGTGGATGTTACACTGCTGATCTGGTGGCATTGTGCACCCACTTTGCACAGTGCTCAATGACTACCCAAAGTGCAAGACAGTTTTGAATGCAGCCTTGCTGGCCAAATTCTCATTCTCATTTCCCGCAGTGTAAAGGGGACTTCACATGGATATAAATAAAATGTACTCTCACTGGAAGGCCCTTATACATTGCCAGAGTGGCATAAAGCGTAAACCTAAATCTCGGCATACATGCAAATCAGGGACTTAGTGTCTAACTGGGGTGAGTGAAAGTGACACAGGATATAATTCTTCCTGTTTTGTATTACAGAATGTAAAGCTGACTGTGATACCTGCTTCACCAAAAATTTCTGCACAAAGTGTAAAAGTGGGTTTTACTTACACAACGGAAAGTGCCTTGAAAACTGCCCTGAGGGGCTGGAACCCAACAATCACACGATGGAGTGCACCAGTATTGGTAAGTAGAGTCTCCAGCCTAAGCCCCAGTACTGCAAGCCCTGCAAGTGTAGAACTCATATGGAGTCCGCGCAGGGGAGGACTTGCAGGAATAGGTTTAGAGTTAGGAACAGGAAACCCAATACTGCATCTGAATTATTTTTAAGAAAGGTTCAGTCACAAGAAGTGTTCTCCAGTGCCATAACCTCAAGGTGTTTCCTGAATCTGCCCTCTGGCCCCTTCAGAACAATCCATTGCCCTCTGATGAGCAACTTCCAATTATTAGGGACTCTCTTGTGCCAGTTAAGCATAGGCCAATGTTTGGGATGATATGGAACACCTCAGGAATTCTACCTCAGGGATTCCTCCCCAAAATCTCCAGCATGCTGGTGAATATCAGTTGTACTGCACCCCTTCAGGAAATGCAACATGCTTCCTCTTCCAACCGAGCCAGCTCCGCTAACTGGCGCTTGGGGGTAGAGGGCAGAGCCATTGCTCCTTCCCACACCCATTGAGGTGTCTTGCAGCATTGACAACCTCAAATGTTAAAAAATCATGAGTCAGCCCCCCTTCACCTCCCCCTCAATCATGAGATTTTTATACAGATGTTGGGTTTTTTATTTGTCTTCTGGTTTATGAGCCTTTAAGGTGCCTTCAGGTCACATTTTTTAAGCTTTTGTCCACAGCTGTGAGGAGTAGAAACTCACTTAAAAACTAATGGAAGCTGAGATTCTGATGTAATCACTTGACTCTAGGAGCTGGGGCTTTAATTAAAACTTCAAATATTGTTGCAAATCAAGATAAATTCATGGGAATAGGCAATACTGATCCTATCACTCAGAAAGTGCACAGAGGGGAACAGTCCTTATGCTTTTTGTGCTGCCCCATGTTGTGCAGCCACAGAGCTCTGTGCTACTGCCTGGCACTGGTGGAAGTCTGCTCACCCCCACGAATGTGGATGTAAATCTCACGGTACCAGTGGAAATTGTGTGCATATTTTGAGAGGGAAGCAAAGCTTGAGCAGGTTTGAAAGGAATACAAATAATGTACAATAGTTTTGCAGCTCTCTTCCCAAATATATATTTACCTCAGGTGGTGGTGATGGTTTTCATAGTTTGATTTCCAAGCAAGGAGTTTCATCACAACAAAGAAACCTGAAGAATCATTTCTGCTTCTTTGGTGTGTGTTTCAAGCTGCCTAGGACCTAGCTGCTTTAACAATGAGTCAGTCTTGACTAGGAAAAGTCATTAAAAGCTGCAGAGAAAAAACAGACCTTTGCTGTGCATGTAAAGACCTATTATTTTAACAGGAGATCCTCACATGTAATATGAAAAGCAAAATGAGCCACATAACAATTAAGTGGAGATTGCTTGAGATCAGTTGTCTTCTAGGGTTTGTAAAATTTGGAAATAAGTTGCAGAGATGGAAAAATCTATTAGGCCATTAAATCCTCATATTGTTGCAGGGTGTATTCCTCTAGATCAGGGGTGGCCAACCTGAGCTTGAGAAGGAGCCATAATTTACCAATGTACATTGCCAAAGAGCCACAGTAATATGTCAGCAGCCTCCCATCAGCTCCCCACCTCGCTCCCAGTGCCTCCAACCCACCGGCAGCCCTGCCAATCAGTACCTCTCCCTCCCTCTCCGCACCTCCCGATCAGCTGTTTCATGGCGTGCAGGCTCGGGGGTGGGGAGGGGGAGGAGTGAGGACATGGCAGGCTCAGGGGAGGGGGCAGGAAGAGGTACAGGGTCTGTAAAAGAGCCAAGGGTTGAGCACTGAGCACCCCCTGGCACATTGGAAAGTTGGCACCTGTAGCTCCATCCCGGAGTCGGTACCTATACCAGGAGCCACACATTAACTTCTGAAGAGCCGCATGTGGCTCCGGAGCCACAGGCTGGCCACCCCTGTTCTAGATAGAGGATGTATATGGTATTAAACATATGCTACATTTAATCTGCAGAAGAAAAATTAGGAGATGGGCCAAACTAGGACAATTATTCAAAAGCACACTCCTAAACATTGAGAATTATCTACATAAGCATTACAGAAGCACACAAAATGCACTAGGTGATGTACAAGTCTAGGAAGGCACTCTTTGCTAAAGAATTTACAACAATAAGGGAGCTGGATCCAAATGTCCGTGGTCTGGGCTTTGTAAAAGCAAAACCCTACCAATGAAGTCCTCCAAACCCAACGTCTCTCCCAGTTTTCCCCACCTTTACCTGGTATGTGTTACAAATAGCATCCCTTTCATGGCTCTTGACTACATTGTCAATACCAAGAGAGTGAACAGCATGGGCCTGATTCTCCTCTCACCCGGGTATGAATCAAGTTTGATTAGGGTTACCATATTTCCACAATCAAAAAAGAGGACACTCGGGGGGGGGGGGGGGGAAAGCCCTGCCCTAGCCCCGCCCCGCCCCATCCACTCCCTCCCACTTCCCACCCCCTGACTGCCCCCCTCAGAACCCCAACCCCCCCTGCTTCTTGTCCCCTGACTGCCCCCTGCTGAGAACCCCCCCACCCTAACTGCCCCCCCTGCCAGGACCCTACCTATCCCCTGACTGCCCCGACTCTTATCCAACTCGCATGGGTGGCAGGGTTGTAGAAATGTTGGTGGCGCCCAGAACCCTCCCTCCCACCTGCCTAAGGCTCTGGGAGGGGGGTTAGGTGGGAGGAGGAGGTCTGGGGTGCAGGTCCTGGGCTGGGGATTAGGGTGCAGGAGGGGTGCAGGGTGCAGGTTCTGGGATAGAGTTTTGGTGCTGGGTACAGGCTCCGGGCTGGGGCAGGGGGTGGGTGTGCAGGAGGGGGTGAGGGGTGCAGGCTCTGGGATGGAGTTTGGGGGTGGGAGGCAGTGCAAAGGGAGGGGGTGCGGGCTTTGGGAGGGAGTTTGAGGGCAGGAGGGGGTGTGTGGGAATGGGGAAGGGGTTTGGGCGGGAGTTTGGGGATAGGAGGGGATGCAGGGTGAAGGCTGTGGGTCTGAGGATGAGGGGTTCATGATGCAGGAGGGGGCTCAGGGATGGAGCAGAGGATTAGGATGTGGGGGGATGAGGGCTGGAGCTGAGGGATTTGGGGTGTTGGAGAAGTTCAGGGCTAGGGTGGAAGGGCAGGGTAAGGGCAGCCTGTCTTCCCATTAGTAGATGGGGGACACTAGGACTGGGGGGCAGCAGACAGCAGTTGCTGCTGGCTCTGGCAGTACAAGCAGTCAAGGGAGAGGCAGGCGGAGGCGGCCCACGGGGGGGGACGTGAGGAGGGGGTGTGGCAGGTGGAGGCCGGGGACCCATTCAGCACTCCCCCGCTCCCTGACTGCCCCCCGCCCCCGACTCCCCTTACCATTCTGGCTCCACGTGTTTGCAAAACACGCTGCCCGGTGGGTCGGTTTGTGTGTTACACAGGCTGCAGACAGAGGGAGGGGGGAGCAGGGGAGGGCTCTGGCTGCTGAAGGCCAATGGGAAGGGGTCAATCGGCCCAGCCACCCAATCAGCAGCTGCACTCTGCATGGAAGGGAGGGAGGGAGGTGAGGGAGAAAAACTCCCCGGACATTTTAACCTTGTTACCAATTCCTCCCGGACGGCTATTTAGAGACGCAAAAGCCGGACATGTCCAGGGAAATACAGATGGATGGTAACCCTAAGTTTGATTCCACTGAAGTCTGTGGAATTATGCTTCTGTAAAAAGCAGTGTGAGATCAGAATCAGGCCCAATGTCTCATTTTGCCAAAACCATATTTTTTTTTTGTTGCTATAATTCTTGAATGGAATTGGCAAAAACAGTGCGGCTAGTGTGAAATAATCCTACTTGTACATAATTGATTAACATTATTTTACAGTTGAGTGCATCCTGGACAGGCCAAATTCTCCTCTCAGTTATACCTTTGTAGATCCAGAGTAACTCCATTTAGGTAAACAGAGTTACTCCCAATTTGGACAGGGGAAATTGAGAGCACTATTTGTCCCAGTTTCTCATCTGAGACTGGTCTTAGAAAGAAGACTTATTTGCTCAAGGCCAGCCTGCTTTTCAGTTTGAAGATGAATTCATTTTTCTTACATTTTGGTTGATGCATAATAAAATGAATATCCTGTATGCATTGTGTGCTCCTAAAGCTTCCGGTCCGGCTCAGCATGTCGTATGTTTGTTACAGTGCATTGTGAAGCTAGTGAGTGGAGTCCATGGAGCTCCTGCACAAAGAAAGGAAAAACATGTGGCTTCAAGAGAGGAAATGAAACAAGGGTCAGAGAAATTGTACAGCATCCTTCAGCACAGGGCAATCCGTGCCCAGCTACAAGTGAAAACAGAAAATGTATTGTACAAAGAAAGAGATGTCAGAAGGAAGGAAAAGGTACCATGTTATCACCATCATATGAGCTTGACATAGAGTTTGTTTAATAATTCACTTCTGAACTCCTGGGCCTGCATTTCTTAAGCCACCAAAACTCCCACTGCCATTAATGTTTGTTTGGCCTGAGTGAGGAGATGTGGAATCGTGTCCTCACACAGAGTAAAAACTGCGCCGACGCCTTTCAAAATCTGCCTTCTGTCTGATCAAACTCTAGAAGTATCTCCTCTCAGTGGGTTCTGCAGGCAGAACTGCCATTGGCATTAGTGCAAGACCTGGGTGCGTAGTTAAAGGAAACTCATACAGCTAAATAAGCTGAGGCCAAAAATGTTAGCCCCGTACTCTAAGCTGTGAATTCGGTGGGGAAGTGCACTGCACCAACCCCATACCTGGCACAGCATTCTTCCCCCAATGCATTGCCACAGCTATTCTGGCTGTCACACGGGAGTGGATGGGAACCCACGCTCCTCCCAGTTCCTGCTCCTTCCTGCCCACTCCTCAACAACATGAAGAAAGGGTCACAGCCCCATGGAGACTGCTCCCCCTTCTGCACTGCTACTCATGGTATGGGTAGAGCACTGGGAGTCAGAGAGGGCCTTACACCCCTCACTCCCTGCCTGGATACACAAGATGGACCATGCTTTGGGTTCAAATTAGTTAATTAGTATTTAACTAGTAGCTGAAAACCTGTGCTGTCCCGCAGGTATAATTTGTAGTCATGTGTGTAAAAAAGCCCAAAATGGCTGCAAAATGAAAAATTGGACATTAACAGACTGCCCATGGAAGATTGAACCTGGTGATTTTCTGAACAAGAAGAGCCCTCACCAGGCTTGTAGCTGTTTCCATCGCTTCACACTAACTCAACAGACATTGTAAGCTTCAGAGTGATGTTTGGGGTGATTGTGTGCGCTAGTTGTGTGGTTGATTTGTGTCTGGGGAGCCAGTTATTGTGTGTGCTGTGAGATTTGCAGTGAGTTGTGCAGGTGCCAGTTGGTCATATGGATACTCCACCAACTGGGCAGTTTCCCTCATATAACCAATGAACTTGTTGCATGCAAATTAGATGTAGAGTAAGGGTAGTGATAGGCTGAATTACCTCTGCTATCACAATGCTCTAGGACTCTTGGTATGACCTAGACACATGCTTACTGGAGCTGTACACCTCATGGGTGTAATTCGTAAAATCAAAATGGCTGAGAGCTTAAAAATTGGATGGTAATAGATGTGATATCCAGTGACGAATCAACTTGGTAATACTCTGAACAAAGAGAGCTCTCAACCATGCTTGTAGCTGCTTTCATCACTTCACATTAACTCTACAGACATTCTAGGCTTCAGAGTGACACACAGAGTGACATTCCCAGAATCCTGTGTAGGTTGTTATCAGTTACCAATGGTTTGTTGCAAGTTACTCATAGAAATGGACAAACTTTTTGCTACTATTAATATTTTTAGGGCTGGATTGTTTCATAAGGCCACAGGCAACAATAAAGGATGGGGTGTTCCTGCCCCAGGCAGGAGCATGACAGGGAAGGAATGATGACGCAGGGGTCTACAATTCCCTTCCTGCATCCTCCTTACTGTGGGAGGTAGCGGTCAGGGCTGGCCTATGGGAGCAGCAGATCGTACTTTCCCCCACCCCATACTAGTTTAGCTTTGCTGGGCAGTGTACTGAAGGCGGTGGAGCGAAGGCTCCATCCATTTCCCATCCACACCCTACCCATATTCTCCGGGGATAGCAAACAGCAAGAGCACAGCATTCATTTATTCCTATATACCAGCAATTCGGAAACTGGGGTCCGCGCACCCCCGGGGGTCCACGAGGGCACTCCAGGGGATCCGCGAATCAACTGCACACCACAGAACACCTGTGGAGTGGGGGCGGGTCCTGGGGCTGAGTGCCTCTCTTGGAGCTAGCGTCTGCACTGCTGCAAGAAGAGCAGGATCGTCCCACCCGAGCCAGCAGGGTTGCACGCAGAATTCACATTGTGTTTTCAGACACGCTGAATGGCTCCTCCTGTGCTTTCCCTCCGCTGCTGATTTTCATAGCTCCAGGCGGTGCGCGAGTCATGGCCGGGGCCACCGGCCCTGCTGATCAACTCCACGCTCAGCACCAGGACCCGCCCCCACTCCACAGCTGTTCCGCAGTGTGAAGTTGATTAGCGGGGCCAGCGGCCCCGGCCATGACTCGTGGACCGCCTGGAACCGTGAAAATCAGCAGCAGAGGAAAGCACAGGAGAAGCCAGAGCAAAGCAGCCCCTGCCAACCGGCGGGTGCGTCTGAAAGCCCGGTGTGAATTCTACATGCAGCCCTGCTGGCTCGGGCGGGATGATCCTGCTCCTCTCGCAGCAGTGCTGACGCTAGCTCCAAGAGAGGTGCTCAGCCCTTGGACCCGCCTCCACTCCACAGCTGTTCTGCAGCATGCAGTTGACTTGCATCCAGAGACATAAATAGGTTCTTACTTCCTCTGGATGCTGCTACGCAGTTGCACAGCTCGAGAGACAATCTAGCTAACCCTCAGTAACAAAGGGTCATAACCAGTTTTTTGGTTTGGGGGGGTTTTTGCGAGGAGGGGCAGGGGAATTGTTTTGTTTTGTTTTTTGCTGCCAAAGCTTGAGCAAACAACACAAGACTGAACATTAATGCTGGAACTGTAAATAACATTTTTCTCTGGGTGATGATGATGTTGTGCATGCATATGGTATTTTGGCAGCATCTTCATATTGGTCAAGACATTTCACTTTGAAAAATGTCTGCTGTTCATGTGTAGTAAGTACTTTAAAAGAAACTCCTCACGTATTTTACTGTCAATTCTTACTTTGTGCTTGATGGGACTTGTGCCAAACCATATTTGCAAAATATTGTATGCCACAAAAAGTCCTTTGAGGTAATAAATCTATTTTTGCAAAGTGCATAAGGTTGTTTCTTTTGAGCAAGTAATGGACCATAGTCTGCCCTGTTTTACACCCAGTGCTCAACCCCTTTGAAACTAGTGTGGTTGGATGAAGTATAAATTACAACAGCACCTTTCCCAGTGGGATTTGTGTGTGTGTGTATGTCTGAAGGCAAAATGGAGCCCTTTGCTCTTTTAAAAGTTTTTAAATCCACAGCTACACCTAACCCCTGTAACAGTAGCCATGATTCTCTGTCATCTTTGCTTTTATACACCTCCATAAAGGAGATGGATTATTTTTTAAAGAAAATCTTTAATAAAACCAAGGAAATTCATACAAAAAGCCAACTAGGTTAAAATAACATTAAGGACTGGATTATGGTGACACAAGCCAGGAAACTGAGACTTAAGGCTAAAAGTCTATACTTACTTTTCTACTGGAAAAAGGGAAATGAAGCTTTTCACCTTAATCTCCAGGCCACTTCTGCCTCCTCACTCTGACCTCCCCTTCTTCCACAAAAAGAAAGTTTTGTTCCTTCTTGAGTGACACCTCAAATATACAAGAGCTCCACAGGCTAAATTCATTCAGCGAGCTACACAGTAGGAAACAGGGGGGAAAGAAAGTTCTAGGAAAGCAAAGATAAAACAAGCAAAACTGGGTTCACTGTTAAGAAAAAATTAAAACCACACTTAAGTAACACAGAAAGCTATTTTGCAATGCATATGTTGTTACATCTATTATATTAAAGGCCACTGATAGATCTAGTAGTATCTAGGATTACCATACATCTGGATTTCCCCGGACATGTCCAGCTTTTTGGTCCTCAAATCCCCATCCGGGGGGAATTTCCAAAAAGCCAGACATGTCCGGGAAAATAGGGAGGCATAAGCCAGGGTCCGCCTGGCCCCAGCACGACCCGCCGGGTCTGCAGCACAGCCCAGCCACCCTGTCTACATTGTAGCAAGCTCGGGGGCGGGCGCGCAGCCGCAGAAGGCAGTGGAGGGGCCGCTGTTGCCCCCGCAGGCCGGGGGGACCGCGCGCCCCAGCCGAGCCTGCAGGACTACGGGGAGGCCAGGTCCAGCCAGCGGCTCGGGCTTCCCTTGTGGGTGGGGACCCCCGGCCATTGGGGGACCTTTCTGTGGCCCCGTCGCCCCGCGCAGCTCGGAACCCAGCGCCGCGGGAACTGTTTCCAGCAGGGACAGACAGGCCAGGGAACGTGCTCGGCGACGGCAGGAAGGAGGCTGTGGCATGGGGCGGGGAGTGCAGCATGTGCCGGGGCTGCAGGGATCTGCACCGTCCCGGTCGCCGCTGACCGTCCGAACCCCCTGCCAGGCAGAGGCTGCCGGGGGAGCAGGGCAGGTGGGGGGGGGGCAGAGGCTGCAGGGCAAGGAGGAGCAGGGCATGTGGGGTCATAGAGGCTGCAGGGGCAGGGCAGGCGGGGGGCGCAGATGCTGCAGGGGTGGGGGGGTGCAGGGGCTGCAGGGCGAGTGGGGAGCAGGGGTCACAGAGGCTGCAGGGGCGGGGGGTGCAGGGGCTGCAGGGCGAGTGGGGAGCAGGAGTCACAGAGGCTGCAGGGGTGGGGGGTGCAGGGGCTGTAGGGTGAGTGGGGAGCAGGGGTCACAGAGGCTGCAGGGTAAGGGGGGTGCAGAGGCTGCAGGGCGAGTGGGGAGCAGGGAAGCACTTAGTAACCCCCAACCAAGATCAGCGTGGGAGGGAGGAGGGGGAATGCAGGGTGCTCAGAGTTGGGGCAGGGACTTTGGGGAAGGGGTTGGAATGGGGGTGGGGAAGGGGCAGGGTTGGGGCAGGGCCAGGGCCCCCGTGGAGTGTCCTCTTTTTTCAGTGTTGAAATATGGTAACCCTAGTAGTATCAGCACTGATGTTGGTCATTTCTCCATGGTCATAAGCAGATCATTAGCTAGTTCAGCAAGTGCTGTTTCCATGCTGAATCTAAGTCTGTATTCTAACTGTTAGAGATTTAGAGCATTGGCAAAGGACAAGTGATGATGAGTTTGTTTGCCACAATTGTCTCTGTGACTTGGCTCAGGAAGGTGAGATTAGAGACAGGGTGTTAGTCAGCTAAATTGCTGGTATCTCTCATAGACATTTGCCTGTGGTGAGTAGGCAGATTCAGATAAAGCACATGGAAAGACTCTTTTGTTTCATTTGGCTATTGTGTCCTTTGGTCTGTCAAGATGGGTTGTAATTCTGCTTCTGCTTTCTCCTCATTGAAGTAGAATGAGAGGTCTTCATGGGAGAAGGTGCTAGGTTCTGAGGCAGAATGCAAGCAAACTGGGATAATTAGGTGACTCAAACCATAAATAGTTCTTCCAGTCTTGATTTAGCAGGCTACAGCTGCCCACATTAGCCTAGATGGACCACTGTCTAATCCAACATGGCAATTCCTATGTGTGTCCCAAGTAGGATACTCTAACACTTCCATCCTCACCCAAACCTTCTGAGGGTTTATTTTGGTATTTTCTACCCGTTCCAAGCCATGATGCCCAAATTCATCCAATCTGCAATATACTTGATCCTTTGCCCAGCAACTGATCCTGCTTCCCAACTGATCCCTTTCCTTTCTCTCCCTCATCTGTGTTTTCTGTCTTGTAATCCATTCTCCAAGACACAAGCACCCTCCAGTTTAATGAGATGCTTCTTTTCCCTGCCCATGTTGAGATCCTTCTTTGATTTTGACCTTTGAATGAAAACCCCACTGCATGAGAGTCAACTGGTGCACTAGTTTGCTGTGATCACTGTCATGAGACAGACGATGATACCAAGTACTGCTGTGATTTCCAGAGGTGCAAAATGCATTATGGGACACAATGGAAAAAGCACCATGGGTAGAACTGAGCAAATACTGCATATTATCCAGAAAGATTTGCTTACAGTTTTTTCATAAATGTGCTTTTGGCCATACTCGTGACCTTTTAGTGGTTGCTTTCTGCAAAGGTACATGAGATTGGCTTTTACTGGCAGGAAACCAAACGTCAAAGTTGCATGCACAAATATTTGTGGAAAATGAATTTTAAGTTTTCATACATGAGTATTTCTGCCAGAACGGCTCATCCAAATGTGGAAAAACTATACCATGTGATTTATCTGACCAATCACAACGAAACAATACACTTGGCCTCGCTAGTATTGAATGCTATCAAAGACCATTTCATCATCAATCTGCCAAGATTAAAATAGTCACCAAAAAGGTCTAATAATTATGAATAAGGAATATATCATGGGAAACAGTTGTTTATTATGCAAGAAAATATGCAGGCTAAATGTATCAAATACATGTATTTGTTGAGGAACATTAATTCATGTATTAATTATTATTATTTATTTGTATTACTGTAGTGGCTAGGAGCCCCAGTCATGGACCAGGAATCGTTGTGCTCGGTTCTGTAAAAAACCAGGAAAAAAAAGGACAGGCCTTGCTCCAACATGCTTACAATCTAAGTATAAACTAATAGACAACAGCAGACACACACAGACAGATGGGTTCAATTATTTCTAACTGGAGTTTAGTGACCGTCAACTCAGGGCAGCCTGGAAGCATGGTACGACTGTGCTGAGAATTGCTTTTGAACAGACAGAAGAGAGAGCACTCCCTGGAAGCAGGTTAGCCCAGGGGGGTTGATAGGTAACACTTTGCTACGGAAAAGGAAGTGGGTGCATTGTGATTCTTCAATGCACCCCAGAAGTGGAGAGGGAGCAATCTCTTTGGGCAGGGAGTGATCTCTAGGTGAAGAATGGAAGAGATAAAGGATTACGGGGGGAAAGAGAAGGATTTGGACAGGAGCAGTTTTAATGAAGACGGGATTATATTGAAATAAGTTGATGGAGCTAGATAGATGGAAAATGTTCCTATTCTCCATTTCGTATATCTGAATCTAAAGGTTCAAGTTTGGTTTGAATAGCCAGGAAGGCCAAGATTCAGGACAGTTCTGTTGTTTTATTAAACTAGTTCATCCATCCCTAATTAGTATGTGTGTGTGTCCAACATATTTCCAGACCGGATCTGATAAATATGCAGTTGGCTCTCATAGATATAGTTGGAGTCCTATCAGGCTTTCATTAGATTTCCAAAAACACTACTCAGCTAAAATTCCCAAAGCCATTCATCAAGGTTAGAGTAGCTGTTACTTTAGCTGAAGACAATGTAACATAATACCAACAGGCTTAAAATATTACGTGATAAATTCCCCTTCCTTACACTCACTCACACGCCACAGGGTCACACACATCAATGGAACACAAAGGGCTGCTAAGTAAAGTAAGCTGCTCATTTAGTATTTCTCTCGAAGAAAAAGTTGTGTAGCTGATCTCTGATCACTTTCTTTTGTTTATAAGCCTGGCTTTCATTAGCATTCAATTAAACTGTTCCAAGCAGAACTGACAGAAAAATCACATGAAGTTTG
Organism: Malaclemys terrapin pileata; assembly: GCF_027887155.1. Lineage (NCBI taxonomy): Eukaryota > Metazoa > Chordata > Testudines > Emydidae > Malaclemys > Malaclemys terrapin. The sequence goes on along the minus strand of NC_071507.1, from coordinate 113,066,392 downwards.
TAACAAAAGATAAACAAAACAGGAAATAAAAAAGAATTATATTGTGTATTGAAAATATAGCTCTCTTGGAGTTAATGCAAACTCTCTGACATCATTGGGGCTAGGAATTCATCCTTATTGTTTAGTAACCAAAGGGAGCACTGATGAGGGGCCCGATGCAAAATCCATTAAGGTCAACAGGAGTCCCCCCCAGTCATTTGATCCTATCAGTGTCAGTTTGCACGTACAAATGCAGTGTTGGGCCTGCATGATTGAGTGTGCATTGTGAGGGCCTCACTTGCAGAACAGGATGTTGAAATTTTGTCCCTTAATGTTAACAGAATATCCCAAGTTGCACTGATTACACATAATCTTCTTTCTTATTAATGCAAAATAAAGAAACATGCAATACGTTTTAAGGGGAGGTTTGCTGTTTGAGAAGTTAGATCTATAAAATGTGTATATTGGAATTTCTGGCTGGGTCTTTCTGTAGGCTTAGCAAGAGCACCTGGCTAGTAATGAACCCTACTGCTAGTATCTAGGCCAGTGTTGCCTAAACTGTGAGGCTGGCCTCCCTCGCAATACTGTAGCTTCTTTCAGGAGAGTCACAGGCAGCCCAACGAAAATTGACAGGAGAGGGAACAAAATAGTAGATTCTGTTCTCCTTAAGTCTTGACAAAACAGTATTATGTATTAGTGCTATTGTATTTGTTATTGTAATGGACATCCTACAGTGGAGGAACACCTGCTTAGTCCAAAGTGGAAGCAACCCATGAGTAGGGCTCCAGGTCTGTCACGGAGGTTGTGGAAGTCACAGATTCTGTGACTTTCCGTGACCGCCGTGACTTCTGCAGGGACCAGTGTGGTTGACTCCAGGGCCGCCCAAGCAGCTGGCTCGAGTGCCAGCTGCTCAGGTGGCCCCCGGAACAGTCACACCAGCTGCTGCTGGAGTGGCCCTGGGGATAGACACACTAGCCACTGCTCCGGCAGCCCTGGCAGTGGTCACCGGGCAGCCGGCTGGAGCAGCCGCAGTCCACGGCCTGGGCAGCTGGTGCTGCTGGCCCTGGGCGCCCCCCTTCAGCAGCAGCTCCCCCCCCCCCGTCCCTCTGGCGACCGTCCCCCATGATTTAATCACAGGCATTTTTAGTATAAGTCATGGACAGGTCATGGGCCATGAATTTTTGTTTATTGCCCATGACCTGTCCATGACTTTTACTAAAAATACCCCTGACTAAAACGTAGCCTTACCCATGAGGAATGGGAAATTAAATAGGTTGGCTGTCCCTGTCCATTCCACACGTTAAAAATGAAAGGCCTGATCCAAAGTCTATTAAAGTCAATGGGAGGCTTTTCATTGATGTTAGTGAGTTCTGGGTCAGGCCCATAATTCTCAAATAACTGCTCCTCATCTTAAAAAAGAACAGTCCAGGAACTCTGACCATGTTTGGTACTGACTGCTCAGCAAGGTTACTTTTTTACTTACAAAGTTTTACCTAAAGGTACATGGGAAGGTGTGATAGTCCAATCGAAGATAATGTTAAACCCCTTCCACTGTCCCCCAAACATATATAGGCTAGTGGCATTTAAAACAAGGACCAAAATGCTCAAAGCTGAGACATCACAGTAATACATTTCTCTGGTGCGACAGTAAAGGAGCACATTCTGTGTGAAAGAAACCAGTGTGGCTATGGTTAATGACCTTGCTACATGATTAGTCACCAGGCTTCTGAAGCTTCAAAATTAACGTGAAGCTAATTACTGCATCCTTGTGTTTACATTGTGTATATGCCACTGGGTCATAGCTTTGGCCTCTTGCAAGTCCAAGCTACTATAATTGAGGAATCTGTCTTGTGAAGAGTTTGATTGTTTATTTTCTGTTTGTTTCTGCCAAGAGAGCCCTTTGTTTCCTTTCCTGGCTGGGGTTTTGACTCTTTAACTTTAACACATTTCTATCCTTCATTAGTAGCATTGCTGAGACTAAGGGTCCAGTTCTGTGTCCCTTTTACAGCAGCTCAGGGATTGCAAAACCAGTTTAAAGGGCCTCCTGCAGTTTTCTCAAGCAGAGAGCTAGTGTAGACTGCATTATGTCACCCCCACTCACAGCCCCAGGCGCATACAAAGTTAGGCGGGGAAGGAACTGGCCTGAGTACTCTGTGTTCTGGCTATTCTAGACTGCAGCGCAGCCTACAGATCGCTGAGTGGAGCTGGTATAAGCTAGAGCAGTGGCTCGCGCTGCTGTCGCCTACAACCGGAGCTGCACTAGCCCCTGGACCAGAATCTCAGAGGTGCAAAGTTAGCACAAAATCACCTGTGACCTGCCAAACCTGAAAGGTGTAGTAAGGAATCTGACCCTTAAAGCCAGGGGTTGAATGCTCAGAAGGAGTTAAGTGCCTAAATCCTAATTTAGGGGGTTTAGTCCCCATTTTGGCTCCACTTAGATGCACAGAACTCTTGCCTAACCCTGGTAGGTGCCCAAACGGTCAAAATTTTCAGGGTAAAAGTTCCCTCCATGCCTAAATTTCTGCCTCTGGGTATGCACACTGCTGCTTCACTCTAAGGGTGTCTGCACTGAAAGAAAACACCCATGGCTGGCCCAAGACCTTCCCCACTCATAAGGTCCCAGAGCCCAGGCTCCAGCCAAAATTGGAAGGTGACCACCTTTTCAAAAGGTAAAAACAGGACACATGCAGGAGCCCCACCCACTCTGTGGCCCTGCTGCCTGCCCCTCCTCCTCTCCTGAGGCCCCACCCACTGCTCCACCTCTTCCCCCTGAGGACCCACCCCCTGGCCAGGCCAGAAGCCAGAGCCGGGCCATGGTGAGAGCTGACCAGGGAGCCTGGGCTGCTGTGGGGAACCTTCACCTGCCCTGGACAGTGGCCAGGGTGCTCAAGAGCAGCCCCTGACCCATGTCCTGCCCCTTGTGGTGCACCACCCAGGGCAAGTGGCATGGCCAGGGCTCCCCACAGCAGTCCAGGCTCCCTGGGCAGCTCTTATTACTGCCTGGCTGCAGCTTGTGGCCTGGCCAGGGGGCAGAGCCTCAGGGGAAAGAGGAAGAGCCAGGGGTGGGGCCTCAGGGAAGGAGGAGAAGCAGGGGGCTGGGGACTTGGGAGAAGAGCAGAGGCTGGGACTGGGCCTCAGAGGAAGAGAAGGGCTAGGGCGCTGGGCCTCATGGCAAGGGGGAGGGCTAAGGCCCACCTCAACCAGCCCCTTCCACCGGGAAGAGGCTGGCGCCACCGTTGAGCCTCAGACAGGTGCAGAGTGGTGCCGCAGAGAATCAGGGACAAATGTTGTTCCAGAGTCATTCAGCCTAGACCAGGACTTGAATTCTGCATTTTGGGACTGTCCCACTCATTTCGGGATGGGTGGTCACCCTAGCCCGAACGTCTATATTGCAATTGTATAGCCCTGTAGCTTGGTCCCTGCAAGCCGAAATCAGCTGACACGGGCCATCTAAAAAAAAAAAAAAATTAATGGAGATATCCCATCTCCTAGAACTGGAAGGGACCTTGAAAGGTCATTGAGTCCAGCCCCCTGCTTTCACTAGCAGGACCAAGTACTGATTTTGCCCCAGATCCCTAAGTGGCCCCCTCAAGGATTGAACTCACAACCCTGGGTTTAGCAGGGCAATGCTCAAACCACTGAGCTATCCCTCCCCCTAGGGGTCTTTTATTGCAGTGTAGACATACCCAAAGCATCTGGACACCTATGTCCCACCTCAGGCCCAGAGCAATTCAGGAAGATGGGCATTCAGACATTTAAGACACATACATGGCCCAACCCAGCAGCTGCCTATAGGATCAGGTTCCATTCAGAATTCAGCTGGAGGAGGAGGAGCAACAGCATGCCTTATAAGTTTTAGCCCACTGGTTACAGGAGTTGCCTGGGAAGTAGGAAATCCATGTTCAATTCCTCCGCTTAGGCAAAGAGGGAGAAAGGATTTGAACTCAGGTCTCCCGCCACTGACCTATGGGATTTTCTGACATCTGTCCTGTTGAAGCTGTTCCACTATGGCTTAAATACTTAAATAATCATTGGGCCAGAGAAAGAGAGCAAGCAAAAGAGAGAATGACTTGGTAGCCTGGTGGGTCTTCTGCTCTAATTGTTGTTTTGTTTCATTATTTAGCCACAGTAGAACAGCTTTAGCAAGAGAGATTAAGGAAGCCCTGTAGCAGAATATCCCATAGCTCAGTAGTTAGAGCCCACACCTGCAAGGTAAGAGACTCCTGTTCAAATCCTTTCTCCCCCTCTGTCTGAGTGATAACTGAACCTGAGTGCCCAACATCCTATGCAACTGCTCTAAAAGTTATAAGGTGCCTACCATTATGAACCTGTGAATTGCTATGAACAGATAGGCACCAGCCTGTAGTCTGAAGTTAGTTGCCCATCTCCAAGAGAGGGGAGGACCTTAGTATACAGTCTGCTTGTTGGTATCTCCCATTGGCTAGCTTAGGCAGCTTCTTGCCTAACATGCTGGTGTCTGAGAATCACAATCTCATAGTATATGCAGGGCCGCCCAAAGGGGGGGGGAAAATGGGGCAATTTTCCCCGGGCCCCACAGGGGCCCCGTGAGCCCTGGGCCGGCGGCAGCCTGGGTCTTCGGCGGCCCCGCTGGGGCCCCGGCCCGGCAGCGGCCCGGGTCTTCGGCAGCATTTTGGCGGCAGGGGGTCCTTCAGTGCTGCTGAAGACGCGGAGCGACTGAAGGGCCCCCCACTGCCGAAATGCCACCGAAGACCCGGACCGCTGCCGGGTGAGTACAAGCACCGCAGCTCCCCCGCTTTGCCCCAGGCTCCCTGAGTCCTCTGGGTGGCCCTAAGTATATGGATCCTAGGTAGTAAACTCAAGCTTTATGGATTGCAGTGTAGTTCCTGTGATTTTCAAGGTGCTTAAAAGTTAGGCGCTATGTCACAACACCTAGCTCCTTTTCATCATTCAGCCCCAGGTTTTTAAAGGCATTTAGGCACCCAAAGATGCAGATAGATGCCTAGTAGGATTTTAAAAATTGCAACTAGGTGCTATCTGCATATTTATGCACCTAAAAATCTAACCCTAAGAGCCCAATAAAGATTAAAACTATTTCTTATAACAACTAGACCTTTATGCTATCCCTTATTTTCTTATGTGAGCATTAATTCCGCATTATTATGCCTAATAACTCCAAGAGGAAAGGAGACACAGGCCAGGGTTGGGCAACTATATTACACACAAAGGCACACACTATCAAAGACCCTTTGCACGTGCAGCTGAGTTATTTTGTATGCACAAGGTAACACATGCTATGCACCTAGGCAAGCTGAAAATTTCTGTGGCCAAAGGGTGACTATACAACACTAGGATTTTCAAAAGGACCTTAGACTAGGAGGCTGCCTGGCTGGCCGCTGCCTCTGTGCCTCTTTTGGAGACACTCACCTCTTCCAACTCCTCTCCTTTGCCTTCTTCCTTTCTTCCCTGTTCTGGCAGGACAGAGAGCAGTTGCCGGGGTCACTCGGCTGCCCTTAGCTCTTCTGGAACATGCTCTAAATTGTGCTGGACTCACTGTGAGTAAACAACCTTGATACTTGGTTAACGAGGACATAAACCATTTTGAAACTTAAAAACATGAAGTATGTGGTCAGCTGCTCCTGTGAAGGGAACAATTCAGAGAAAGCTGCTAGTGTTTGCATGTTGAAATGCTGACTGCACTCTAGCCACCCTCCCCACATCGCTAAGCCAAATAAATGAACTCAAACTGTTTTTCTTACCATTAATGAGCCTTTATTGTGCCCCTTTATGTTCCGGAGGACTTTATCCTAGATGCTTCATCTCTGCAAGAGAAAACAGAGGGTGAAAAATACAACAACCTGCTATACCACAAGCCCCTACTCCTCTGCCCCCCAGAAGCTCCCTTCACCTGTCTGCAAGCCCATAATCACCAACACTTCTGAACTCCCCCCCCCCGCCACAAAAATAGAAAAGGGCAACTTGCCAATTTACCCGCTCTCCACTCACTAGCAAAGCGCTGCAAACAGGTCAATCGTGCCTGGGTAGTACTGCCACATAGTGGTGATGAAGGGAACTGGCTAAGCTGGCAGGAAGATTAACTAGCACGTCCTTTCTCCGGACCTGGGCTCTTCCCCATTTTGATCTTTGGGTCTTGGAAAGAAGCATGAAAGAGAGAAAATAAATTCATTAGTACATCTAACAAACAGGGTCAAAGAATGCAAAACGTTTGGAAAATGTTGGCCACAGAGTAAAAGAGGCAGTGGATGTTTTCAAGTTTAATGGTGACGCATACAGCACTGTTTAATCAGAGTTAAATCCTGGTCCATGGAATACTTCCATGTATAGCAATGCTGTTATGGCATTGTAAATCAGGGAAAGCTATAGTACTCACTCACTGTTGTATAGTTTGCCATATTTGCGATGGGCCTGATCCAAAGCTCATAGAAGTCAGTCAGATTTGGATGAGGCTCTACAGGGTTATTTTCAAAATTCCTTTATTATAAAATGAAAACAAAGAAAGACTTTCCAGCTGCTGTTCCTACTCATCCTGCTGAATCACTGTCTATTCATCCCCACCCAGGCAGTTCCTCCTACTCCTTCACCCTCAGCTCTCTGCATCTCTGGTCTTGTATCTTCTCAATGAATTTCTCCAGCTCCATCACCAGAACTTACATCTGCTTTGCTCAGGCCAGCACCCCACCCCTCATTTCCAAGCACCTTCCCCACCGCTTTTAAAAAGAAAATACCTTCAGCTACAGTTTTTATTACAAAGCTCTAAAAGGAGCTTTAGAATGCTCCCCATTAGGTGTCAACATCAAAAAATATTACTATAGATTCATAGGTCTTACAGCTAGAAGGAAACATGGTCATTTAGTCTGTCTTGCTTCATAGCACAGGCTATCAATGTCATGCAGTGATTCCTGAAGCTTGCCAAACAACTTGTGGTTGAGTTTGAGCATACCTTTTAGAAAGACATCTACTCTTGATTTAAAGATTCCAAACAATGGAGAATCCACTACATACCTTGGTATTTAACCTACTGAAAGTCACAGCTGAGTAGCAGTTTAAATTTGGCGTGTGTGTGTGTGTGTGTGTGTGTGTGTGTGTGAGAGAGAGAGAGAGAGAGAGAGAGAGAGAGAGAGGGAGAAAGAGAGAAGTTTAGCACAGCTCATCTGACAATCAGGAATTTTATATTACCCTTACAGTTCCTCAGAATTTAATAGAGAGTGAAAAATCTTTCTACAGATTTGTTAAGCCAACCTATGGAATTATATACAACAGTAGGGGTATAGTAGATGCTATAGATTGATTTCTATAAATATAATATATACGTCAATATCAGTATAGATAAATAGATAAATAGATGTGTGAAATACTATAAGGAATACACATTCCTATGAAATACTATAAGCAATTATAATAATTTCTACAGAGCTCTATTAAATTTCCATAGAATTCTACTGTTTTCATCCCTAGTAAATTCTATAGGACTTCTCCGTAAGGGCATGCTTGATCCACAAATAAATGTAGAGCCTGATCCTCTGCCCATTAAGGTCAATATCAAAACTCCTGTTCTCCTGGTACAGCCAAACTTGCTCTTGGGCCAGACAGCCCTGAATCAGGGACCTACAACCAGCTCCCTGTATCCCACCCCCTCATTCCACTTTGTCCACGCAAATAGGGAAGCAAGTTATCATGTCTGGCTCAGTTTTATACAGCTCTTCAGAAGTCTAGGATCACTATGATAGGATGCATGCAGGACTTGGCTGTGTGCCAGTATTTCACAAAAAGTTTCAATGAGGTTGGTGGACCAGATCCCCAGCTGGCATAAATTGGTGTAGCTCCCTTGTCAGTTTACAGTAGCTGAGGGTCTGACCCACTGCGTTTGCATAATGATATATGTTAAGGCCATGGAGAATTTAATTACTTTTTACATTAATTGCAACAAATAATATTAATGTTTATTTCTCAGTATTTTTTTTTTTTTTTTTAGTTTGTTAACATAACTTTTTGCACTAGCAGGAACTTAAGAAAAAACAACCCTAAAAACTAATTATGATTAAAAATTCAGTGACTGCAGAAATCATGATTCATAACATATTCCAAAAAATCAGTGTTAATAATCATACCATTAGTTCCTTGCAATAGAGAATGACAGCAAAATAGTGAGCCAGTTGTCTACAAGTGAAACATACAGTACATGATTTTAATTCCCTCTCTCTGTAGATTTTAATTATTAACTATAGAAGGTTTTTTGTCCCATTGGTTTTTTGGATAAAGAGTGAAATCAGCCATTAGTGACATTTCAGCCAATATCTATGGCAAACAGTAGCCCCAGTAGGAAGATTTACAGCTACATTCATGTCTCTACTTTGTTCTTAAGCTTGTATTTACTTTTACCCATTTGCTTTCTGAAATTCTCACCCCCCATTTGTCATCTGAAGAACTCTGTTTAAAAGGAAAACAGGCTTCAGACATGAAACACAGCTACATTCCTGAAACATGAGATGCACAACCTTTAATTCATGCAACCTTTCATTTACAGTTATGTTCAAGGGATGGCATAGTGTCATTATGGACAATGCCTCTCCTTGTTATTACCCTACATAAAGGTCTAAAATAGTTAAACATTTGAAGGAATACCCTCCCAGGCTTCATTTTCTTTCCCTTTCCCTTTCCCTTCCCCCATTTCCCATCACCCTTTCGGTTTGCTCTTGTTCTAAGTGCATAATCTAAATGCTGTGCACTGCAAACTGCACTTATTGTTGGCTTCAAGCTTAGAAGGAGCCTTCTGAACACTTTTTATACAAACTCTAATGAGGTCAGATTTGGAAAAATCTCAGCTGCTGGACTTGGATCCCATGCGCTAGTGACCATTTATAATTAATATTAATGAATGGCAGATGTTTATTGCCTAAGTAGAAATGCAGATTGCTAAACCAGAAGGATTTAGTTTAAACCCAGAGAAACTGACTTTATTTCTTCAACAGTTTGGAGGGTGGGTGCATGGGGAATATGCCAATGGGGTGATTCAGCCACTGCTACCTTCAAGCATGAGCAAGCAATGACCCTCAGGAAAAGAGCATCATGAGTTCCCTACTCCACTTAATGATGATACTTGTCTTCTTGTGGGGCCTGATCAGTGAGAGTCTTTTCATTGACTTCAATGGGCTTTAAATCACACCCAATCATCTGTAGATCTCAAAGCACTTTACAAAGGTAGGGAAGTATCATTGTCTCTGTGTTAGAGATGGGGAACCAAGGCAAAGAGGTGGCATGGATACTGTCTTTTAACATGGTTCACACGTGGCCAAGGCCATACTCCCTAATGCAATATATATTTTTGTTACTTTCTAATGGTCTTAAACCAAACTAAAACCATCAAGCATAAGACTTAGCAAAACCTGACATTGGCTCAGATGGTAGACCCCAGCCCTGCAAGGTGCACTGTGTCAATGGAGTCCCCCTGTGCCTATATGGCTTTGCATTGACTTAAATGGGCCTTCATATGAGTACAGGGGCCCTCCTGCATGAAGCACTTTGCAGGATTAGGGCCCCAGGGTGCCTGCATTTTCTCACTGAAAATCACTGTCATCCCATTAGGTTTAACTGAACCCTTCAGCCTTTCAAGATAGATACAGTCAGTTTACTGTGTGGGCGGAACGTCATTAGAAAGACACCTAGGGAATGAAAGGCCTAAGTAAAATTTCAAAAGTGCATAAGTGTCTTAGGAGCCTAAGTTCCATTTTCCAAAGTCATTTAGGTACTTCAGGCCAGACTTTTCAAGGTATTTAGGTGCCTAACTCCCACTGATTGTGGTCTCTAACTGACTTAGGAGCTTTTGAAAATGTTATCCTCTGTCTGCTCTGCCTGTACATTAAAGACTCCTATAGCACTTGCTGAAGAGTATGGAATTCTTGGCCAAAATGTCCCATTCCTCTTACTATCATGAAGTATGCTGTGCATTAGATGGTTGGTGTATTCCTACCCAAGGGTGGCTGCATAGCAGAAAGGCTGTATGCATACAGCTTACAAAGCACTTTGGGGTGAAATACATGTGAAAAATATTATCATTTATTATTATTAGCCACAGGTGACTAAAAGAGTTAGACTGGTGAATAAAGGAATAATGTAAGTGTAGTGCCTGCCCCTTGCAAAAGCAGCTGCGTGACAGGACATTATTGGTGGCACTCTGGTCACTAAGGTTGCTGCAGCACTGGGAAGAGTGCAGGCATAATTGAAGCCAATTAATCAATTACTGTTGGGGAAATACTGACACTTGGGTGCAGTACACTGGGTACCAGACAGAAGCACCCTGCATAGGCGCCGACTTCACCTCTGTCCGGTGGGTGCTCGACCCCCTGCCTCCCACCCCTGCCCCTGCCCCCACCCCACTCCCATTCCACTCCCTTCCCCCAAGTCCCTGCCCCTGCCCTGCCTCTTCTCCACCTCCTCCCTTGAGCACACCGCGTCCCTGCTCCACCCCCTCCCCCCCAGAAAGTTCTAAGCACCGCCAAACAGCTGTCTCTGCAGGGAAGCGCTGGGAGGGAGGGGGAGGAGTGGCGCTATGGCACGCTCAGTAGGGGGGGAGAAGGGGGCGAGGAGGGAGTAGCTTGGCTGCCAGTGAGTGCAGAGCACTCACTAATTTTTCCCCGTGGAAAATTAGACTTGAGGGATGACCTGCGTGAAGGCCGAGAATCTGCATACAATGGACACGATGTTGCGCTGGCTAGTGGAACAACAAAAAGAGATGCAGAAAACATAGCAGGAGACAAGCATTTCTGGATTGATAGGGGGAACAGCAGCAAACATTACAAGAGTTCACCAAAGAATAGGCCCAGGTACAGCAACAGCCCAGGGACTGGAAATCAAATGGTGGGCCTAGGATTATGTAAGATGGCCCCAGAGGATGACCCCGATGCCTTTTAACTAACTTTTGAGTGGGATGGGATAAAGTGCATGGGAACTTCGGCTAGCCCATCTGGGCTATCTGGCCAGCGAGGCTCAGGGGTCCAATGTGGCCCTGAGTGAGCATCAGGCCAAAGATTATGATAAATTGAAGGCTGCTATTTTACATAGGGTGGGCCTGTCAGCAGAGAAATACCACCAAAAATTCAGGGTGGCAAGAAGGAACTGCAGGATACATCCCTGGGTCTTTGCACAGAAATCGTCAGACTGGGCCACTCTATGGTTACAGCCAGATAGCCAGGACATTCAGGCCCTAGTGCACTCCATTATTCTAGAGTTTACAGAGAGCCTCCCTGAGACTACATGGCTCTGGGTCTGGAGACATCCATCAGACCCATTAGAGGCAGCAATAAAATTAACAGAGGAATATGTGGAGGCAGATTTTCCATGGAAAGAGCTCCGCACCCCTATGCTCAAGGACAGGGGGGAAAGAAGGTTGAAGAACCTCATGAAATGAAGCCTGGGAAGGGGATTCATAGGATGAACAAGGGTGCCCCAATTGCCCACGCAGTAGCTTGCTTGAGGACAAAGGGCACATAAAGAGATACTCCCCTGCATGGACGGAGGGTTTGCAGAGTTCTGTGGGTGGACAGATGTAAAAGAGGCGACCTGGGATTAGGACAATTCCTGTCAAAGTCGCCTGAAGAACGTCAAGGGGCATTGTGGATTCAGTGGAAGCGTGTTCCCTTGTACGGAGCATCCTGGTTAAGCTTCAGTGGCCACAGGAGGGAGCAATGATAACAATTTATTGTATACAGGGGAAAAGCGCACTTATGCCCCCTGGCTGTCATCCTCTTGGAAGTAGAAGGAACATTTAAATGGCAGAGAGTAGGCATAGTAAAGTTGCTGCCTTCCTCAGTAATTCTAGGAACTGACTGGACCCCCATTCCCCTTATGGGAAAAGGAGAGCTGATGGGGGAAGGACCCCAACCAATGGGTCTGCATAAAAAACTCATGAGTGTAGACCCTCCAGCTAGTCCTCCAGGTCCAGTGTGTGATAACCCTAAATATATGGTAACAAGCTCAGAAAGATGCAACACGTTGGAAGATTTGCGGGAGGAGAAAAATGCAAAGAGGAGGCGGTGGTGAGGCAGGGAATGCTAGATCAGAGACACCTAGAGGAAAAGGAAGGCAGCGGCTTGGCCAACTCCCAGGAAGAACAAGCCCTGGACAAGGCATAGGATCAAAAACAAGCCAAAGAGAGAGAGGGGTCTTGACAAAGAAGCCTTGGTGGGAAAACCTACCCCAACAGTCCTGAACCAGGGGCAAGATAAGTCAGGGAAAGAGAGGGACCCCTAGACTTTTATTAATGGAGATATCCTATCTCCTAGAACTGGAAGGGACCTTGAAAGGTCATTGAGTCCAGCCCCCTGCCTTCACTAGCAGGACCAAGTACTGAATTTTGCCCCAGATCCCTAAGTGGTCCCCTCAAGGATTGAATTCACAACCCTGGGTTTAGCAGGCCAATGCTCAAACCACTGAGCTATCCCTCCCCCAAAGACTGTGGCTCTAGAGGGACAATTCACGAGGGTAGAGATAAGCCAGAGGAAAGACCTGTGGCATATGATTGGTGTGATGACCAATGGGCCGAGATGGAGATGTGGAGAAGCCTCCACCCTCTAGGTGTGCCTTTTTCAAGTGGAATCCAGAAGCCCCTCACCAATGGTCAATAGAATGCCAGCCCCAAAAGGCAGAAGAACCCCCAGTAGAATCCAAACTCCGTAAAGATGGCAGGGTTCTGGCAGCAAAGAAGACCTCTTTCAGAGGCAAGAAAAGACCACAGGTGAAATAAGGGGAGGAGGAGGTGTGTGACAGGGCATTATTAGTAGCACCCTGAGTTCCTGAGCAGTAGCTGAGGTTGCTGTAGCACTGGAAAAAGTGCAGGCTTTATTGAAGCCGATTAATCAATTGCTGTTGCGGCTTATGACCCTCGGGTGACGATTGCTGAACTATTGAGGCAGTTAGCTCAGTATTGGGAGGATATAAGTGGGAGGAACGGGAAGCAGGGGAGAAGCTCAGAGGGCGAACTTGGGCTGAGGAGTGAAGGCTGTGGGGACACCTCCTTTTGCAGTAAGCTTTGTAAGGAAAGAATAAATGCACAGGTGGTGAAAGGGTAACAACGGGGTGTGTATTTGTGACTCTGAGGCCACATGAACTGAGCAGGCAGTGTAGTACACTGGGTAGTAACAGAGATACCAGGTAACAGGCTAATACACTCACATTTGGGGGAATTGTCAGTGGTTTCTCTTTTTTACTAGGCCTACGGCCCATTCGATAGTGGGATGGGAAACAAATTACCCATATGTAGCCCAGTCTATAGATTACATATATATTATGTTGATTACTTAAGAATTCCCAGAGTTGACAGGTTCTCGTCCAAAGATCAGGCCCAGTATTATTCAAGTTATTATATAGTTGAGAATGCCGATGTGCACAGTTGCAAAACTCACACTATAGGGACTCCTCTGTATTTACAAATAGTTTATTAATAAGTTTAGCACAGTCACAAACACCCCAACTCAGTTAGGTAGATAGAGCTACTACAGAATGTACATCTGTACATCCATATACCCACACCATTCCTTGCAGAACAACCTGATATGCTAGTCGTCATCTTCCTCATCACCGTCACCTTCCCCCCATCACCAGTGGCCATCATTCTGGCACCTTCCAAAGACTACATCTCCTTCTCCTACTGCCCCTAGGCTGGAATGCAACTTTTATAACATGATACGTTGACACCACTATGTTTGATGCATATTCAGTAGGAGTTTTTTTCCTTTTCCCTATTTGTATATCTTCACCTTACTAATGTTGCAGTGTCCTTCTCCTATAGGTTAGTATATCAATGATTTCAACTTATTATCATATATGTCAATTCGTTACCATGGCCCTCTAGTGGTTAGAAATCCGCAGATGTAGCTGTTTTGTACGTCAATTTGTTGCTATGACATTTTTATGGCTGGACTCTTGGACACTTTTGTGGTTGGTTGTTCTTGTGATCAGAAATTCCCCTTAAACACTCTGTTTTCAGCTCCCCAAAACTTGGGGTTTCCCATTGGGCCATTTATCTATTTCAAGTTCATAGGCCTCAGCCTTACGTTAACTTGCTGAAGCTAATGTCTTACAGGATATAGGCCTGTAGGTTCCTTGCATTACTGCTGAATATACTGCAAAACAGTGAATACAATAAAGCCAAGCTAGCCCTATGGGCTACACATAGCAGTTTCAAACCTGGTTTGAAAATGCTTTTGTTTATAGATGGACAGTGAGCAAACTTTGCTTAAAATTGAGTTAGCTTGGCTGGTTTTAAACTGGTTCCGGTAACAGTTTTTGGACAGGTCTACATGGCCTGCAAGAAGAATTCAGCAGTACAAAAACATGGGTGACCCAATGAAATTAATAGGCAGCAGGCTTAATACAAACAACAGGAACACATACAGCGCACAACTAATCTGTGGAACTGATTGCGATGGGATGTTGTGGTGGCCAAAAATATAACTGGGTTCAAAAAAGGACTGGATAAGTTCATGGAGGATAGATCAATCTTGGCTAATACTCAGGGATGAAATCTCATGCTCGGGGCAACCCTATTCCTCTGACTACCAGAAGTCAGAAGTGGAAGATGGATGGATCACTCCAACTACTCTGTTCTGTACACTCTCCCTGAAGCTCTGGTATGAGCCATTTAATGGGGTAAGCTATACCAGGGTCTGATCCAGTATAGCCATTCTTATGTTGCTGTGAATATTCTCACATTTCTTGCCCCATATTCTACTTCATTGTGCTTCTAAGGATAAGGATATAAAATAATAACAATAATTCATTTGCATTGCAATAATACCCTGAAGCCGCAATCAGGATCATGGTGCCCTACTGCTACCGGTAGGTAGTGGACAAACCCTTAGGCCTGACCTCTACTAGACTTTGGAGGGAATCTCCTAACTTTGCACTACCATCCACCATTCTACCATCCACTGGTGGCAATGCTAGTGGTGATAGGCCACCAGAAATGTTTCAGCTCAGCCTGCTCAGAACAGGTCTAAGGGACATGGTGTTAAATGTCTAGTACAATATTAAATAAACTGGACTGGATTTTTATGTTATTATGTGGATTAATGAGAGTATTCATTCTTTACATTCCACTATGGTCTATTCATAAAAGCTTGCTGTTAATTTAAGTGTACAAATGCTGTTATTACAAACAGCTTTAGACCCACTGCTTGTGCTTTTGGGAATTTAAATAGAATAAACTTGAAAAATCCTGGATAAAATCTACATTTAGGAAATTCACTTAGTATCTTGGGTTCATTTTAGGTTGCAGACTTCCACCCTAGTGCAAAAATCCTGATCCAAAGTTTCATGAATAATATCCCTCAGGATAGCATGGAATACTGTTCCATTAGAGGGGGTGGGTAAAATGACTCTGACACTTAGGCTCGTAAGTCTTTTAGGTGTTTTTGAAAAATTTACCCCATAAGTCAATGAAGAATTTTGGCTCTAGAACGTCTACTAATGTTGAATGCAGGAAGTAACAGTTGGGAGAAGAAAAGAGGAGTAAATGTGTAAAAGAGAATAGTATGAAAGGAGAGGTAGTAGCAGAAAGGGGAAGTAGAGTAGAATGGGGTGAGAAGACAAGAGCAGAGCTAAAAAGGAGAAGAAGAGAAAAGAGAAAACTAGAGATCTAGAGACTCGAGAAAAGAAAGACAAAAGCTACTTATTACATAAGAAATATCACCTTCTTAGGGGCATAGACAAAAACCCCTGGCTTTAGAAAAGTCAGTCCAGGTTAGGGTGACCAGATGTCCCGATTTCATAGGGACAGTCCCAATATTTGAGGCTTTGTCTATAACCCCCCCACTCCCTGTCCCGATTTTTCATCCTTGTTATCTGGTCACCCTAATCCAGGTTTCAGGGAAGGCAGAAAAATCTGCCCAAAGACAAGAAAAAAAATATGGCGCCTGACCCTTACTGTTAAAATGCTAGTCTCTCTATTTTATAGAGCTGGTTAGAAATTTCCCCATGGTGCAGTTTTCCACTGGAAAATGCCGATTAATCAAAATTGAAACATTCCACAGGAACGTGTTGATTTTGATGAAATTCCAGCAGAAACCAGGCAAATTTCTAAACCTCCTTGCCAGGTAAGTTTCCATCAGAAGCCTGCCTGGTTTCCTGCCAGTTCTCCTTGTTCCTCAGCAACCGGCCTGGTGAGCAGATGGGCAGCCAAGAGCCTGGGAACCCCAGTCACAGCTTCTCATCAGCCAGGACTCCCAAAGTCCAGCCTGCCAGGTGGACTGTCAAGGATCCAGCACTTCCAGGCTCCTGGCTGCTCAGCAGTCTGGGAGCTCTGGCTCCCTGGCTCCCCATGCTGCCTGGCTCCCAGGTTCCCTGTGCTGCTCGGCTTACTGCTTGGTGGGCTGCTGGGGCTCCAAACAGCTAAGAGAGCCTCATAAATATTTTGAAAATGTAGAAATGCTGCTTTGATTTTCTAAATGAAATCTCAGAATTCCTGTTTCAAGGGAAAATTCAACTTTCATTCCATTTTGGAATCTCCCTCAGAACAGAAATGCCTGTTTCCAGCCACGTCTAATATTTTACTCATTTTGGTGGAGGAGGGAGAGAGATAAACTGTCCCACTTCAATCCATTTCTGAAAAGAACCACCAGGGAAATTCCTCATGTGTTTACACCAGTGACTTAATTGGGTTTGCACAAGTGTAACAGAAGGCAGCATTTGGCTCTTTGTGGGTTTAAATAGTCTATTATTTAACAAAACCCAGGTGAGTCCTGAACTGATGATTTTGATGAAGATGTCCATCAGAGGATGGCTTTTCCAGAATCTATGGGCACTGAAGACTGGGTGACTAGTGATAAACCAGTCAGATTGTATTGGTATACTGGAAGTCAGCCAGCCACCAATCAGCATGTGCTACATTTGATGTGAGAGAGCAAACAAATTAGCTTAGAAGACCAAATGACTGAACCACAATGAGACAGCCAGAGACTTATCCTGATCAATCTGCTCTGTGGCACTCTAACATGGACAACAGAGGTTCCCCTTTGGATAAGGAAAATGGCACAAAGGGCTTGTCTACACTTGAAACACTACTTTAGCAGAAGCTGTGCTGTTGTAGCACTTCAGTGTAGACACTACCTCTGCCAACAAAAGGGGTTCTCCCATCTGTGTAGGTAGTCCACCTCCCCAGGAAGTGATACCTAGTTGACAGAAGAATTCTTCCGTTGACCTAGTGCTGTCTACACCAGGGTTAGGTCGGCTTAACTATGTTGCTCGGGATGTGGATTTTTCACACCCCGAGCAATGTAGTTATGCTGAGGCTAGTTCTCAGTGTAGCCAAGCCCAAAGTCTCCAAGTGTCATAAAGCCAGTGTAGGCAGCTCCGCACTACGCATTCCCAGCCCCCTTGGTGTAGGGGGCATGTTGGGAGCAGAAATGGGTGTGGCTGAAGTGTTTTTCATTCTGGAGAGTCTTTCTGCTGCCCTGTGTAACAGCCTCAAAGGGGCATTTCAAACAGGTACAATGTAGAACAGACTTTAAGCTGCTCTAAATTTGCACTAGGAGCAGAAAGTTGGTGGAACACCACCTCCCCCCCGCCTTTGTACCAACTCTGGCACACCTGAGGATCTGATATACAAATTTTATCAAAGTTTAATCATCACAAGCATATATACCATCAGTCCTAAATTAAGCCCCCACTCATGCAACAGGATCTGATGACTTCTCTGGGACTGGAACAAGCTTAAGGGTCTGCATTAGTGACCTGCCTTCAAGATCAGGTGCTCCACCAACTAAGGGTACTTGACACAGAACTGTGCCAGACCCATAGTCAATTAGGGAAATAGCATACAGTTGGTGCTATAGCACTCCATGTTTACAGATGCATTGGAAATTTTTGGCTGTATGGATATTCCAAGAATTTACACACTGGTTTATTGCGATTATTTTAAGTCAAAGTTTTTTTTAAAAGCTGCCATTGTTCATCCCTCACTTAAAAATTATTTGATTACAAATTTGATGAATCTAAATGAACAAAAGTTTCTTTGGTTGTTTCTCCTTTTTAGTATTGTACTAGAAAGAGTTCAAATATCTGCCGAGGCAGTAGCATCTGTCTCTTATCATGTATAACTTTTCCTGATTATTTCTAGAAAGGCAGACTAAACATGCAGTTCTGACATAATGCAGCATCACATTTTCATTTCTGGTTTGCTCAAATGCCTGCACCCGCTGAACTAAGTCTCTGAAAAGGGCACTATCCATGACCTCAAGCAAGGCTAATGGGAGGCTTGGATTATTCTTGCCTGAAACAATAGAATAAGCTATTACAGATTCCTGCTAATACTTTGAAACCACATTAGGGTGAGGGGTTTTGTGCCAATAACACATATCTCCATTTAAAAAAAAGTTGTGTTTTCATATAATTCCATTAGTCTTAAAAATGGTTATGCAGTGGATCCACCCTAAATGAACTTATGTCTAATTTATGCCACCTTTTACGTAAATATAAAATTGCTATTGTCGTCATACCATTAGTCATGAGCCAAAAAAGGGGGGCTAACACATTCACTTGTCTCAGCATACACATGCAAAATAAAATAGGCCCCCAAATGCTCTAGTGTGCAGATAAACATATGGCAATAAAATGTCGATAGAGGAAAACACAAATAGACATAGAAATCTGCCACTACTATTGAGTACTTGACAAGAAGTTACTATTTATTATTTTTTAAACTCTGACAGTGTGTGTGTGCGACTTCACAAGACAGAAATATCCAGACAGTCTACTCCAAAGAGCTTATGATTTTAGGATTAGATTGTGACTTTGCGGCAAGCCCTGTCCATGAAGAGAGTGTATAGCTGCACCAGCTCACAAGCAGCACAGGGAAGGAATTATGCCTGAGAAAAATACGATTCCCTCCCTGCATTCCAGTCACTCGAGCACTATAGAAACTTGCTGCTTGCTTATAGCAGCAGCAAATTGACATCCCATGCAATGGCTCAGCTAAGCCAAGGTTCCCCCCACTCCCTGCCCCTTTCTGCCCACCTGCTTGGGGTAGTGAGTTGTTGGTGTGCAGTGTCTGATGATTCCTGCCTGCTCAGTCCCAATGTCCTTATTCCCTCTAATATCCCTGCATGGCCATGCAGTCGAAGGGATGATTTAGCCCAAAAACTTGACAAGGAAGACAAGGGGCAAAATATTCAAATGCAAATAAGAGACTTAGGAGCCTGTCCCACTTTCACAAATGCCTAAGTAATTTAGGAGCTTAAGTCTCATTGAAAGTCAATGTGACTTAGGCTTCTAAGTCACATAGGCACTTTTAAATTTTTGCCCAAGAGCCACTTCAGCAATAAGTGCAGCTTTAAGAGCGATTTAAATAAGTGTGAGAAACGCACAACATGCGGAACGATTTAATATCTGGGTAATTCGTAAACTGTGAAATTCACAACGTTCTCTGCCCATCAACATTTCTAGTGGTTATGTTGACCTGTGACTCTGTCACACCTTTGGTAATAACACTATAAGGCCATAATATTGATAGGTTTGAATTGCTTGAAACATGCTGGGGGTAGGGTGTCCAGACGTCCCAATATTATAGGGACAATCTCAATATTAGGGGCTTTGTTTTATATACGCAACTATGCCCCTCCTCCTCCTGAAAAAAAAGTATCCTGATTTTTACACTTGCTATCTGGTCACCCTAGCTGGGGGCAAGCAGGCAAACACAACTAATTGGGTTGTTAGGCTTTGCTATGACAAAGGCCTATTTTATTAGTCTGAGGCCTACTGTGATATGCTAATGCTAAGGATTTATTTTAAGTGAACCAAGCAAGGCCCAAGGGCTTAACCCTAGTATATGAAGTGTGCCTTCTCATTCTGTGTAACAAGCAAGTGACTGCAGAAGGACAGGTACACCACAAGCTTGCAAAAGGTTATCTTGAAATAGGGGGACAGTTGGGGGTAGAGGCTTTTGCAATATTGTAACTAGGCAGTTAGACCATGTTGTCATATATGATGTATTAAGAAATTGATGGATGCAAATGCTTAGGTTAGTGATCAGAAGCATGCTTATGGATACATGGAATGTCACTTATGGATAATGGGCAGGTACAATCCTTATTATGGTCACGGAACATGGGCATATATGGTTATGTTTCTGAATAATTACATATAATACATACACATATATAAAAAAGATCTGATTTAGTTCCCTAAATTTGGGGTACATTGGGGTCCTGAAATGATGTCAACTGATTCATGGCCTTCAGAGGTGCTCCACTGACTGTTGTTTCTATCTTTGTTTTCTCATTAATCTTGTGTGAGTATATTATGCTACCAATCTCAAGAGCAATTGCTTTGTTTATTCCTTTTTTTGGTTGGATTATTATAATAAGTAGACTTATTTGGTTTTTATGTAAAGGCCTTATTGAGAGCATACAGCTCTGTCACAAATCACATCAATCCAACAATGAGCAAGAAACTTCTGTGTAGCCAATCTGGGAAGAACCTATGATAATCAATAGTTATGAATGTGGTGAATTACATTATTTGACAAGGAATAACCCATAACTTGGAATAAAATGATCGCTGAAGAGAAAGTTGAGCTGTTTAAACTTTGAGGGCGCTGAATAGATGAGTCATTTGCTAATGGGTTGTGAATGAAAGGATGATCTCTTTTGGATTGCACAGGATCATTTGGACAGGAGTCCTTAATATTGTTTTTTTGGCAGACATTTGTGAAGTTCAGTGGGCGTCACTGTTACAGAAAATGGGTCATGCTTCTTGGAAATCAGAAGGGACCTAGGAATTTACATAATATTGCATTAATGGATTGTAGGTGACTTGAAACTGACCCAGGAACAAGAAATAATTGGCAGCAAAGGTTTTTGAGAGGTTGGCTCTTCCAGTCTCAACTTTCTCCACTGGGAATTCCTGATCGAATTCACAGCACACATTCTTTCTCCTATCCTTATGATGTTTTTCATGATTCATTTTTTTAACTCCTTCTATGAAGGTAGAAGGATTCAACATAAGTTAAAACGGAGTTACAAGTTTAACAACTGTGCTCATGGAAAAGCATAAAAGAATGGTTTGTGCTATTGGATGATTAATTGGCAAATGTTACACAAATTAAAGTGTCATTCAAATAACTGAGAAATCCTGCACTCATACTATCCAGTAACTTTGGAGATATCAAGCAACAGCACCTTGAAACAGTTCTGCCTCTGATCCAGCCAATTACTTAAGTATGTGTAACTTTACGCCCATGAGCAGTTCCACTGAAGTAAATGAGGTTATTTATTCACTTGCTTAAAGTTACCCATGTGCTTCAGTGCTCTATTGAACAGTGCTTTGCTGTATCTTGCATGAATTCCCCCTCTGTGACATGAAATACCCCTTGAGGAGGTCTTCAAGGGCAGCCACAGTCCAGTCCTAGCAGCAGTTCTTGCAGGAACTGTACAGACCAGGACATACAGGAAGCTGGGAAAGGGGGGATGGGGCAGCAGTGCAGAAGTAAATGTCTGTACTCAAATGTCCTTGCCTGTGATGAATCCCCCCAGGTTTGCACAGGTTGCAGGGGATCTACAGGCATAGAGGATGGACAATCCAAGCCTCTTCATTGAGGGATAGAACTTTATCCTCAACACAGAAGAATTCCATAGAAACTCAGTCAGTTGAAATTCATAGGTCCGGGTCCTCCAGCTGAGGGTCCAGCCCCTGGAGTTTCCATAACCTTACAGAGGAATAACCCTGATAGTGGACACCTAGATCTGTGATGCAATCACCAAAGCAAGGCAGTTCAAAGGATGAAACTCTATCCCTAATGCTTCCTGTTGTGTTTAGGTATTTCAGCCCATACTTTAGGAATACGTAAACAGACAAGTGCTCTGCAGTAATTACAGGTGAGTACAACAGGACTGGAATAGGATAGTCAAGTTTCCATCTTTGGAACCTGCATTGCTTAGTTTGCTTGTGTCAGCCTTGATGTTTTTGGTGTGGGGAATTTTCTTAAATGGTATTTAAAATACCAGTCCTACTCACTTCCCCCTCAGGAAATGAAAATATTTACCACCCGAAATCACAAGAGTGGATGTAATAATGTAAACGCTTCTCTGGAACAATCTATGATGTGGCTACATATTTAAAGATGTTTTCAAATGTGGATTATATAAATATATGTTTAGGGATTTCTTAAAACATGGATTACAAATTAGATTTACAAAAACACAGTGCCTTCAAGCAGTAAGATCTGTTGTGTAAGCAGATACATAGTGTACGCTCAATTTCATCATCAGAATTCAATCTGAAGTACTTCTCAAATTGGTAGCTTATTTGTAGACTTACTTACTTCACTATACAAAGTCATTTATTATTAGTAATAATAATCTACACGGGGAAATGAACCAGAGTAGCTATTCTGAAATAAACTATTCTGGACTAAAACTCCTTTTAGTCCATAATAGCTACTCTGCAGAACGTTTTTAGGTTTTGATGAACTGGCATTGTCAAATGGAAAAATGTCTTTAGAAAATTTTCAGTTACAATTATTTATTCTCCTTGTTTTCATCACATGGATTTATTAACCAATAAGACATATGTTGTGTTAAGGCCTTGCTACAGCAGAATGCTGCAACTAGCTGGGAAGTGGTGATATCAGTATGTCCCAGCAGAATACACCACCTCTTATCCTCTTACTGGTGTTGTAAAACTGTCCCAATATACATACAGTACTAAATAGAAAAGGAAATATAATAGTGAATATAATGCTGGGGAAGGGTTCTGGATTGGAAGCATTTGAAACTAAAGTCTTCAATTTAATCCAAGAGCAGGTATACCTTAGGGCGGCAAAGAAGCTTCCTCAACACTACCATGCCGACTTGTTTCAATCCTGGCCTGGAGGGACCCCCCCTCTAGGAGTAACAGGATTATTCTCCTTTTCACAATGTAAATTCCTCTTTTTACAATATAAAAACTCTTCCTTTAAGCAGCCAGAAGAATGCCCTAGGAAAGCTCAAAAGTGCCCCCAAGTGGAATTTTACTTGTAGTTCACCAAAGAAAGTGTAATACAACTACTTGATTAATCAAAGCAGTTCTCTATTGAACAGAAAATTATTGCTCTCTCTCTCTCTCTCTCTCTCTCTCTCTCTCTCTCTCACACACACACACACACACACACATTTGAGCCCCAGCAGTTTGTGGTGGATGCTCCTTTTATTTCACTCTATCTTCCTTCCACAATTTGTATATATATGCAAACATGTATATGTAATTTTGAAAGAGCTGTGAAAACTTTTTTAAAGGGAGAGTTTCTATTTAAGTTACTCATGCAAAATGAGCCAATAGGCAGATACAGGCATCAGGAAATTTCTGCTTATTGGAGTCATCAATCTGTCAGATGATACACCAGCTCCTTGTGGGAACCAGTGTAACTTCCTAAAGAGATCATATTATTTAGCATATGTATAATACTACTTATCCCTGAATCTTAAGTGCTTTACGAAGGTGGTAGGCATTATTATCCCCATCTTATAAACAGGAAAAGAAAGGCACAAAAAGGTTAAATGATTCGTCTAGGGCCCCACAGTAAGTTTAGGGGAGAGCCAGAAAAATAACTGAATTCTACTGATTACTGGTGTAATGTCCTGTCCTCTAGACCACTCTTTCTGAATGTATCATGGGAATTTCTGTACAATGAAATAATCTGCATACCAGAAATTGAACATTTTCTGATGGGTTTTATTATTCATTCTAATTTACATCATTATTCAACATTAACTTTTCTTTTTTTCCCTGCCTTTTGTTTTTCTTTAGATGCAAATAAGTGCCATATTTAGAGCAATAATACAAAAAGCTGTGCACGCCATATATCAAGACAATATATTTCATATAGCACCTTTCGTTTCATAGAATCCCTTAAGCACTTTGCAGCTATACATAAAAAGCTCTAATGCATTGCCACCACTTCTGGGCTGGGGGACAGTGCATAGTACACTACATAATATCTGGGGAGAGATTTTTTTCTTTGGCATAAAAGCCTTGTTTTCATGAAAAGTGTCACAGGATGTTCACACAGAACAGAGAAGCTATTGTTCTTGTTCCTTGTCAGTGTGAGAATGCAGCAAAAAACATCAACTTGTGTTTTACTAAATAAGTGTCCAAATATCAATCCCAGCGGCTGCCCATGTGACTAGGTGGGGGGGGGGAGGTTAGGGAGGGAGGGGAAGGGTTAGGGAGGTGAAGAGAAAGGTAACAAGCAGCAAGAGGCATTCACAGTAGAATTCAGCTCAAACTCCTCCCAATTGCTAGTGGAAAACTAAGGGAGGAGTAACTTTCCCCTTCTTCCCCTAACCTTTAATTGCTACAAGAATCTATACCCCAGAGAGGATGGAAACAAAGTAACACCATTATATACAGGTTTATAAAAATAGTAGTTAAAGGAGCTAATGAACCAGCGGCACTTCATGATGAAAGACTCGTGCCTGCTTTACAAAAACTGCAAAGATGACGCTTTTGGGTTGAATTGTTTTTCTAGAGCAGCAGAATGCAACATTCTAGCGCAGAGGCTCCTTCACAAAAGATGGCAATATGTGGGCATTTGTGGTAGGCTGTGTTAAGAGCGGCACGTGAAGAATTATGCAGAGGAAGCCATTTGCAGTGCAAAACAAGTTTAAGAGTTCTACAGAGTCCAGGAATCTCTTGCTGTGCGGAGGATGGAAATTTCATTTTGTGAAGGATTTCCAAATTTGCCTCTGTTCTGAATCGGAGTGAAACCTGAAAACTTCAAAATTGCCACCAATGAAAATTCCAAAAAAAAAAATTGGTTTGGGTTGATTTCAATGTTTTTTTTGTTTTGACAAAATCATTTCATTTTGATTTTGACTTTTGATTTTGTATTTTAAAATATATAATAGAATGCAAAATAAATAAAAACATTCAAAAGAAAGTCATTTTAAAGCAAAAAATCAAAACATTTTGTTCCAAATATGTCCAAAGAGACTGGTTCGACATTGGTGGAACTTTTTTTCAAATTTTCTTCTGAAATGAAATTCCAGTGAAATTGACTCCGTTTCACAAAGTGTTATGATTTTGATGGAACTGTGAATTCTGATGTATTATGTTTCCATTGAAATTTCTCTGACCAGCTCTGCCTAGGAATGATGGCTTAGTCCCTAAAGGACTGCTCTAGCCAGCTTAATTTAGATCAACTCTTATATTACGCTGGGAATTGCTGCAGCTCCTAGTCAGGCTAATGACTGGGGAGCAGGAAGTTATCTTAGATCCACCTTCTCCCTTACCCTGGGTCCTACACCAAGTGCAGGTTGGCTGGGCCCAGCAATCTGCCCCACTGTGTGCTAAGGGGCACCAATGCAGGTTGTTCTCAGTCATTGCCAACACTGGCTTTGGTGTAACACATTAAGGGTTGGATTGTAGCTTTTAAGCAATTCCCCTCTCAGAAGGGGTGAGTGGAGTGGCTGGGCTGCAGAAGGACCCTCCAGGTGTATCTGGCTGGTTCAGCCTGATTTTTCTCCCAAGTGCTCCTGCAGAGTGCATGCTGACGCAGCAGCTCTACCACCCTTTCAATAGATTCCCCCCCCACATCCAGCCAGCTTTAGGCTATGTCTGCATTAGAAATGCTACAGCTGCTGTAGTAAATCCATCCCCTTGGGAGGCGATAGCTAGGTCAAGGGAAGAATTCTTCCATTAACCTAGCACTGTCTACACTAGGGCTTAGGTCAGCTTAACTACATCTCCCAGGCATGTGATTTTTTTCACACTCCTGAGCAACATAGCTGGGTCAACCTAACTTTCTAGTGTAGACCAGCCCATAGGGTAGTGAAGCACTCTCCACTGGGATTGTGCCAAGCCCTTCCACAGCAGCACAAAAGGGAAGATGCTCCATGTGCCCCTTACTCCTCTTGTGCATCCTACAGGGCCAGCCACAAGGGACACTTCCCCCCCTCAATTTTTGTTTAATTCTGTGTTGTGCAGGACCAATATGTTGCACAGTAAACTCATGCTGTTACTTTAGAGCACTTCTCAGACCAAATCCTCATTCTTTGGGTAACAGGAATATTACTGAGTTTCAAGCTCTTTCCAAAAATATCTCTGCCTGTCTTAAGTAATAATTACATCAGTTTGCTTTTCTTAAAAAAAAAAAAATCCCAGGGCTAAATCAGTGAGTTGCCATGAGCAGCTAAAAAAATTCCAAATCAATCAGCGACTGAAGAGGAGGGGAGGGAGTGCCTTTCCAATGTGTCCAAAGCATTGTGGTTAGGAGGTCAGAGCTGTACGATATTGGACCGTCACCAAGTGAACAATGTCAAACATTGAACGTCTGGATGATTTCCATCAAAATAACATTTCATTTGGGGTCAATAGTCTTCACAGAGGTTTGGAACTGAATTCAAAATGGTCACTGACATATTGTTATATAATATTAGAACTGGGCTTGATGCATGTTCACCTTCAGAAAGGAACTCAACATGGAAATGGTATGTAACCCAACGCTTTCAGACTTCTCTCTCTGAGAACTGGGCGCACATTCCACAAGTCACCATTTCATTTCTGCTGTTCTTCACACTGTGTGCTGATCTGCCATTCAGGGAGCACCGGTGCTACTAATAGGGTTGTATATTTGTTTTGTCTGGCCATCTAAAATCATTGGAGTAATTTTGGATTAAAAGCAAAGCAATATTTCAAGTTTCTGAAGTAATAGAAGAGAGACTCAGTTATTCATCCATATTGAATTTAGGAAGTGTAAATATCTTAAACTTTCATCTGAATCTTTTATCAGCTAGAACTGGTCACGAATGGACTGGTTGGGAAACAAGCCAGGAAACTATGCATAAGGCTGTGTGACTTTCTGCAACCTCCATGACTTCTGTAGTGGCCCGCAGCCAGCCATACCGGCCGCTGCTGGAGCAGCCCCTGGCCAGCCGTACCAGCCGCTACTTGGGTGGCCCCAGGCAGCGGGCCCCGGGTTCTGCCTGAGCAGTGGCCAGTGGGGCTGTCCCCGGGGACCACCTCAGCAGTGACCGGTGGGGGCTGGCCCCAGGCGTCCCCAAAGCAGCGGCACCTCAGATGGCTTCTACAGGAGCACCCCCATGGAAGCCCCCCTGAGCAGTGGCACCCCAGGGCCACACAGATAAGATTTAGTCATGGCATTTCTAGCAAAGGTCATGGACAGGTCACAGGCCATGAATTTTTGTTTATTGCCTGTGACCTCTTCATGACTTTTACTAAAAATACCCCTGACTAAATCACAGCCTTAACTATGTTACAGCTATGTATCAAGCATGGCCTACAACATACCCCTCCTCCTTCATTTTCTCGCCTTACTCCTTGCCTCTCTCCCCAATCTCTAAGAAACCTTTCATGCTGTTCTGTCTCCTCCTCCCTTAGTCTGACACCGCTGACCTTGTTCTCTCATCTTTCCTTAGACTGAAACTACTCCTTCCCTCCATCCTGAACTGGCTTTCAATCCCCCACAAGTTACCAGAGACTCTCACCTTTATTTTCATGTCTGGGCTGGACTTGGTTCCCTATATTGGTCACCCTCTCCATTGCAGACAACACAGAGATCTATTACCTAGTAACCAGGTTTGGTTGACTCTGTCTTCCAGATCCAGATGTCAGGAAACCCAGGGTATTTCTAATGATATACAATTATGAGACCTGGACTGAAGTATTTTTTGCTGTAATAAACAGTGATTGTTGTTTTCAGCATACAATATTTGCCATGATGCCATAAAACAGAGTTAACTAGGTGTTTCTCAATACTGCACAAACAGTGAAATTCTCCCTTGCGTAGGCAGCTAGCACAAGGCCCGTATACTACTTACGCCTCAGTTAAAATACACCTCTACCCCTATATAACGCTGTCCTCGGGAACCAAAAAATTTTACCATATTATAGGTGAAACCTATATATCAAACTTGCTTTGATCCGCCGGAGTGCGCAGCCCCGCCCCTCCCCCCCGGAGTGCTGCTTTACCACGTTATATCGGGTTGCGTTATATTGTGGTAGAGGTGTACTGTTTTAAAGCATACGTGGGAATCTTCTGCATATGGGTAAATTTCACTCATAGGGCTCAGTATATGGACCAATTCTCACAAAGAAAAAAACCACTCAGCTTTAAGTTAGTGTGTAAAGCCAAGTTTAACTGTCAGTATTTCATATGTGGACCAGTTTCTAATGTAAACCTAAGAAATAGAAGAATAAATGCATTGCACATCTAATTCACAGCAATAGCAAGCTTTAACTATTCTTTAAGGGAACAGAAACTTTACTCATGAGAGCCTTGATGGTAACAAAAGCCGCAGAGTTCTACCCTCAGAGATATTTAAGGAAATAAAGCAAAGGGATTGAATTCATCAGGTTTGTATCAATGGGTAAAAGGTTCAGCACTTAAGACGTTAATATTTTGTCTTATTATGGTCACATACCAGTGCTGGAATCAATGTTATTCAAGGGAGTTCTCCCTGCAGGGAAGGAAATCTTCTGCAGGAGAAGGAGAATTTTAAGGCTGTGGATCCCAGATCTTCTCCTGTGCTGAGAAGAGCTCTGAGACAGAGATGGGGAATAAGTAGGGAGCTAGTTACAGCTCCGTGATTTACTAGCCACATTTGCTCAGGTTCCTGGCTCAGGCATAAGTTATAGCATCCTAGGGAGTGCTTTAACTTACATCAGCTGGAGCATACACCAAATGAGAAATGGGGGAGTGCAGGTCATTCTGCCATGCTCACAATGACCTCTGTTGGGGGGCAGTTGGCATAGAAACCAACTATGCCAGCTTTGTACCAGCTAAGAACTTACCCACCACACAAGAGGAATTCTCAGCTGTCTGGTTATGGCCAGACTCCAGACACTTTGCTCAACTCAGGGATAGAGAATCTGGCCCTAGGTCAGGACTTTACCTGATGACTTGATTCACAGATGGATACCTATGATTGCTCTCCAGACAACTGCGTTAATGTTTGGTTTTAACCCTCAGCATCATGAGCTTGTAATCAAAGGGTGATTTTTCAGGCTGTTGGCAAACTGACGGGATTCAAAGACTGGGATGGTCTGAGTATTGCTTATAATGTGCCATGTATTTTTATTGCAGGGAAAAAAAATAGAGATGAGAAAGGGAAAAGGCCAAACAAAGAAGAAAGTAGGGAGACAAGGCAGGAAAACAAAGGCCGAGAATCCCGAAGACAAAACCGAGAACAACGGGAAAACAAAATGCAGCCGAAGAAAAGAAAAGCCCAAGATAAACAACAGAACCCAGTACCCATCAGCACTGTACACTAATGGCCTTACCTGATTGTTTTAGACTTATGATGCTGCTATCTCAACCAGATCCCGGTGACAGATGCTCAAGCCATTCAAACCACAAATGGACAATGCTATCAGTTATTGTTAAACCTTAAACAACATTCCAAATAGTTCCTATATTCTCCAGGCAATTATAGTTTATTAAAGAGACTGACATGAGCCAAGAATTAAAAAAAAAAATCTTAAAAAGGGATACTTTAAAACTGTTACATTATATGCTGCCATGCATCTGTAAAAGGCAATTAAGAAATTGTGTATATACTTATTAATAGGGTATAAAATATAGCAATATAATGAATGACATCTGGATGAACAACCTGCTTCCTCTGTAAAATGTTTTTCAAGCTATTGTTTAAGCAAAGTAGGAGACAAGAGAGATGTCTAAATCAGAGATAAAGTATCCCATCGTATATCGTACATAAATATTCAGAGAGGGTCAGGAGGGAAACCATTTTTCAAGAGCCAGTAGGAATCTAAGGTTTTGCACCCTGTGGTGGATCTGAACTGAATTACCCTGGGGTTCCCTGGTACTTGTTCCAGACTCATGTGAGAAATACCAGAATACCTGCAGGGTGTTGACAGTTAAAGAAGGAAAAGAAGTGGAAGCAACTGCAACTTCAGAGACTGAAGTTCCTAAAGGAGAAGTGGTGGCGCTTTGCTCGTATAGCATTCTTAGCTATGGGACAACACAATGTTTTCTGGTCTAAACAGTGGTACAGTGCGTGCTGTTCTATGCTTTTTATAACTATGTGTAACTTAAATCTACATTTCAAATCTTCCAGGGAATGACAAATCATATTTGTAGAAGACAATGCTGAGTTAATAAAGAACAGAAAATAGACCACGGAAATATGTGTCTTTCACAGTCGTGGGGGTTTTCTTCTTCTTTTTTACTGGAAGAATCTACTACTTTATAATCAGCTTTATGAACGTCATGGAGAGAAAGGGATACTACATCTTTAACAATGTATATCTAGTGAAAGAGAAGCAACTACAATAAATATATTTGTGGATAGAGTGGATAAAGTTTGGTCCATTTTTTTTTTGCTTGAAAATCATGATACAGATGCCCCACTTATTCCCTCTGGCATAGCCAAAGTGAAATTCACCACTTGTCAGAAGGCCAGAAAAGGCCCAAGCACCACTTGTGTCCTGCTTACACCCTAGTTTGAAGGCTATAGTGATGCTTAAGTGGTCGGTAGGCTTTGTGCTGGCTCTCTGCTCAGGGATGGATTTTATCCTTGTAAAATAATATAAAGATGGAAAATACCTAATAGGACATCAGTGAAATCCTTACCCTATCAAAATCAATGACAAAACTCTCCTTGATTTCAGCAGAACCAGATTTTGCCCTGAGAGTCCAATCCAAAAGCATATTGAAGTTAATAGAAAGATTTCAGTGGCATATGGATAAGGACCTTGGTAATGCAGGATTATTTCCTACATTTCCTTTGGGGCAGGAACCACCCTTTTAATTCGTGAAGAGTCCCTACCACAAAGGGGCTGTGATTCCTAACTGGGGCCTGTAGGTGCTAATGCAATGCAAATATTTAATAATATTCTCCCATGCTTTGTCCAGTTCTTCAAGTGTCCCAGCTGCTGGCTCTTCCACCATTAATTTGGGAGGTTATTTCACAGATTATAGAGTTCTTTGTTAGGAAACGTTTTCTGATATTCAGCCCGAGTAAGGCATAATGCCTCAAGAGATCCCACTGGAGCAGTGCATCTCCATAAACCCCTACCTTGAGCAGTAGCTAATGAGGCACAAGTTAACCTATTGGGTATTGTTGCCTCTGTATCTGATGTCAAGCTCCTAGTTACCTGCTGTTCACTTACATTCCAAGGGCTATCTTGGCACTACTACTGTCCCAGTGTCTCCCTTTCATCAAATATCTATTTCATATTATTATTCCCCAAATGTGCTAGCTTCCATTTTTCAGATCCAGGGTAATCCTGTTATGTCTGTTAGACATTTCTAACCACTGTGGTCGCCAAATTTTGCCCCCTCCTCTGTAACCAGTGCAGAATGGGTGTCAGGATTTGGAAAGCACATGTGGGATGTCTGTGTCTCTGCCAGCCATTCTCTCCTAGACAGGGGAGCACACGAAACAGAAACACAGAGGCTAGCTCTGTGGCTTGGGAGGGAGGATTCCTTCCCCCACAGCCAGTCATTGTGGAGATCCCCAGATAACAGCCTGACTAGTTAGGCAACGTAATTGTTCTGAGATTTGCCCACAGGCCCCTCTGTATTATTCTCTGTCTCCATTGGTATTTGGCTCGCTTCCTAATATAATGGTGACTGGAATAAACATGTGGTTTAGCCTTTCTTCCAAAATACTAACAACAATGTTAATTAAAGCTGAGTCACTTACCATCCCCTGTGACTCCATACCTAGCACCTCCCCTGTCTTGACACATCCCCTTTATAGTATCTTTCATTCACACCCCTTCAGATAATTTTCATGCAAGCTAATACTCTACTTTATGTGGGTTCTTATACCATGCTCATCGCCATTGTATCTGAGCTCCTTCCAGGAGTGCATTAAACATCATGACTAATATCTATCATGTGTGGTTTGTTCTCATTCTCTCTCATATGGATTTTAGATTTGCTGTCTCTAATGCTTTGCTAAAGTCTAGACATATTACATTTGCTGCTTAGATGGAAAGAGAAGAGAGAACCTGGTACATTCCTCCTATTAGAAATTCTATTCAACAGAAAAATCAATGTTTTGTTTTGTTTAAAGAGGGAAATTACCAAGTAAGCCAAGTTCTATGGAGACTTATGAATTGACAATTAAGCAGTTAAGAAAAGAATTGCATTTTAAAAGTAAGAGTTAAAAAAAGTCAGGTGGACACCATAAGCCAAGACCATAGTTCAGGGGTCGGCAACCTTCAGCACACAGCCCATCAGGGTAATCTGCTGGTGGGCCACAAGACATTTTGTTTACGTTGATGTCCGCAGGCACGACTCTCCCCGCAGCTTCCAGTGGCTGCGGTTCGCCATTCCCAGCCAACGGGAGCTGTGGGAAGCGTTGGCCAGCATGTTCCACACATATCTGTGTGCTGAAGTATATTCAGTCAGACACGGCATCAATGGTTATCAGGCAACAGCTTCTATTGAGCCAGCAGAGGGAGCACAAAACATGCTTGAGCAGTTTTCCCAAAAGTTAGTTCATTTTATTTACGTATTTCTGTTGACAGTGCCCCTTTAAATAATAATAATTGAAAATTAAGAAAACGGATTTTTTTTTTTACAAAATCAGTCAAAACTTTGGTTTCAAAGCTGCATTGTTTTCAAATCACTAGCTTAATTTGAGCAGGGTACAGTGTGCTACCATGCTTTAATGAGTCACTCAGTCAAGGATGAGGGAACTGATAGATTTATACCTTTGAGCAATAGCTGACCCGTCATAGTATGGTTTCACCTCAGCCATCTAAAATATCCAAACGCCTCTATCAGCACTAAGTCCCAGATGATACACTCTCTGCTAAAACATGGGCCCAGGGCCGGCTCCAGGCACCAGAGCAGCAAGCTGGTGCTTGGGGCGGCCAATGGGAAGGGGCAGCATGTCCGGCTCTTTGGCGGCGGATCCCTCAGTCCCTCTCGGAGGGAAGGACCTGCCGCCGAAGAATGTGAAGCAGCGCGGTAGGGCTGCCGGCCATCGCGGCTTTTTTTTTCCCCCTGCCGCTTGGGGCGGCAAAAACCCTGGAGCCGGCCCTTCATGGGCCCCATGAAATATGACCATAGAATATGAGTTGTAGAAGAGATCATACCATACCCTAGTCATTTAATATATATCTGGAGGGAAAGCATACTTTAGTACGATATTAAATAGAGTTGGTCAGGAATTTTCCAGTGAAGTCATTTTTTCTGTCAGAAAATGCTGATTTGTTGAAACCAAAATTGTTCACAGGAAAGGGTCAGTTTCAATAACAATCGTGATTTTAAAAAAATCAATATGTCCCATTTTGACATTTTCTAAATGAAAAGTGTCATTTTTTTCCTTTGAAGCCACTTGTATTTCAAAATTTTAGTTAATTTATACTAAAAAGGGCAATTTAAAAAAAAAATACTGAAATTTAAATTAAATGTTTTGAAATGATCAACATGAAATGTTTCAATTGACTGATCTGAATGGTTTTCCAGATTATTGGTTTGTGAAAAGTTTTTGACTTTCTTGTTCTGATTCAGGAAAGGAATTTTTTTTTTGAAATCTCAAAACTTTCTTGACAAAGCCCTGGCTGGGATAATTTAGTTGGGAATTGGTCCTGCTTTGAGCAGGGGGTTAGACTAGATGACCCCCTGAAATCAGGGCCGGCTCTGGCTTTTTGGCTGCCCCAAGCAAAAAAAAAACGGGGTGGCCAGAATGACAAAGCAAAAAAAAACCTGCGGCATGGCCGGAGCCAGGGTGCAGGGGGACTCCCTGTGCTGCAGATGTGCCCCGGCTAGAGGGGGGAGGGGGAGGGAGTGGGGTGGAGAGAGAGAGAAGGGGGGCAGCCAGGGCTTCAGCGGGGCACTGCCACGCGGCCCCGCCACCTCCCGGGAGGGCGGCCAGAGCGGAACACCACCACCACCACCAAAAAAAAAAAAAAAGCAGCCGTGCCGCCCTAGGATTGGGCGGAATGCCGCCTCCTACAAGCTGCCACCCCAAGCACCAGCTTGCTCGGCTGGTGCCTGGAGCCGGCCCTGCCTGAGGTCCCTTCCAACCTGATATTCTATGATTCCATGATTCTATTCCATTTCCCATCTAATATTTAAAGGAGAACTCCACTGTTAAAGGGTTCTCATTCAGTTGAGATGTTAAACCAAGTGTCCCTTATCTTTTCTCAAGTGGTTACCCCAGTGGAAGTTAAAGATCCCATGAGTGTTCTGAAAAAGAGATGATAGGTAAAATTTTCAAGATCACCTTATTTTGGAGCCTAAATCCCATTTTCAAAAGTGACAAAAGCACTTAGGAGCCAAAATCTCATTGAAAGTCAATGGAAGTTAAATTTCTAAGTGCGTAAGTCACTTCTGAAAATGGGACTACGGTTCCCAAGTCACTTTGACACATTTAAAAAAGTTACCCTAGAACTGCATGATAGTACTCTAGTAGTCAACATTTCAGCCCATTGATTAAACAGAATTTAATGTCTAAGGCTGAATGTGTTTTAACTGTGGTTGTGCATACAATGCCTAACCATGTTTGTCTACACAGCCATTGCACTACCAGTATTTATGGGGAGATGATAGAATACAGTGAAGAACTGTCAGTAGCTCTGGATGTGTCCTGCAAGGAATGGGGTGAAGAATCACCACTATTCTGGTCTCCACACTCCTCAGTTGGAAAGGAGGGATGAATAAGTTCAGTAACCCTGGCCCTGGTCCTGGCACTAACACATGGTACAGCGGCATAGAATGCTGCCCAGGGGAGAGATGCAGTCAAGAAAAGGGTAGCTTGAGCTGGGGAGGGGGGCATGGAATCTGCCCAAAGGGGGCAGTTGGAAAAAGCTGTGAGAGAAGAAGGAGGGAAAGAGAAGAGGCTGGATGTTGAGCTACTGGATGAACCAAATCTAGGGTAAGAGGCGAGGGGTTAAAATAGAACAAGAACAGGAGAATGAACATAGGGGACTGGGAAGTGAGGAGGAGGAAAGAAAGAAAATAGGAAAGGTTTCAGGTCAGGAGAAGCAGAAAAAAAAAAAAACAGACCTGGGTATGTGAGCAGGCACTATTAGCAGGGCCGCCCAGAGGATTCAGGAGGCCTGGGGCAAAGCAATTTCGGGGGCCCCTTCCATAAAAAAAAGTTGCAATACCATAGAATATTATATTCTCGTGGGGGCCCCTGTGGGGCCCAGGGCCTGGGGCAAATTGTCCCACTTGCGCCCTCCCTCCCCCCCGCTCTAGGCAGCCCTGACTATTAGAGAAAAGAAGTAGTAGTGAGAAATAAAATCTACAGATGTGCTGAAGAAAGAGTGTCAAGGGAAAAAAATAAAAGGAAATATAATCAACGAAAAAGGCTATTGATCAAAAAGCTGTGTTAGATGAAAAACAGTAACAAGATACCCACCCACAAAAGACCTAAAGTACATGCACCGAGAGAATGACTGTTTGAACATCTATTGAAGGAATACAATTCAAAGGTATCTAATAGACAAGTGAAGGCCCACTAGGTGAAGAAACCCCACTTGCAGATAAACTCGGTGCAAAGACGTACAGCCACAGGAACATCGAAGCTAAGGAGCACTTCAAGCCAAAGAGAAGCGAAGAACAGGACACCAAGAGTGGAGCAGGACTTACAGCCAAGGAAAGGAAATGTTGATTCTTCTCTGAAGTGACACAATATATAGTTGAGTAATCTCTTTTGTTCTTGTTTATAGCAATGCATTTGGTATTAACTGCACAGAATGAGGAAGAGTAGCGTGTACAAGTTTGAAAAGGTTAATGTATTGGTAACCTATAGTTTATTATTATAAGTAATAAGCACTTGGTAACATATTATATTATTTATGCACCTGGTACAATTGAGGTTTTCCCTTATAAAGTTTAAAAAATTTAAAATGATTCTTTTTGTCTTGGTTTGCCTCTGCCTCTCCTCACAGTTAGCATAGCCTAGCCTAGCTGGGTCAGTGCATAAGGACCTGATCAGGAGGAATGGAGGACCAGGAAGATGTACATGCCACAGGTGGGATAGAAAATTTGGTGTGAGCAACACAGATGAGACAATTTTTTGACGTGGAATTTTATTAATATTTAACATGGCTCATGGTATTTTTTTTCTGAAAAATTCTATTACAAAAAGAAAATCCTAGTCATCATGCTTGACTCTAACCCCCAACACCCTGCTATGATTCTGGCAGAATCACTCTTAGCTTTAAATTCAGGCCTGGTATCTGAGCAAGTAATTATAATATAAATTATGGTTGTTATAATTTTTTTTCCTGACACAATGTAGTTGTATATTACAAAACTAGTGGGCTTTTATTGGTTTTGGCTTTTTTCTTTAGTGGTCAGACATGTTAGTTTGTGACACTGAATTCCTCAGCTACATATCTCTCAGATTTTTTTCCTTGGGTCATCCATTGAAGCAGTTCAAAAGATGCTAAAGTCTCATCACAGGACTTCCACTTAGCTTCTGAAATCTTTTGTGGAACCCAGTCATCCTAAAAATGCCTTATTTTCCAGTTTCATGACAGAATCATGTCATATAGAAAATGAAGGCTATAAACTTTTGATACTTGTAAGGATTGGATTAATCAAATTTCGATCCATTTGTGGCAGGGTAGATAACTCTGTCACATACAGTCAGCAGGGATCTTACACCCCAACTGCTACAGTCTCTCTGACATCTAACCCACAAAACAGGTTTTGTCAGAGTCCCTTGGGCTATCCTGGCTCCCAGGGCACCGTGACCTAGCACTCAGGGTAGATTGGGCTGCCACTCAGGATCTCAGGCCCTCAAGCAGGGTAGAGCAATAAATCAACAGTCTGTGGTGCCCCAGCCCTCAGGCAAGGCGGAGAAGCAGCAAACAGTCTGGGTTGCTCAGGCCTGCAGACAGGGTGGAGCAGCAAACTCACAGTCTCAATAGTCTAGCATTCTGACTCGGGTGAATGGTAAATAACCGCAAGCCTCTAGGCCTAAGGTAGGGAGAAGCTGCCATGCTGGTATGGGGTTGGCAGCAGGGGAAGAGGGACCCAGCCTCACCTGCTCCACCGGGTCCCAGCCCAGGGCCCTAACAGTGGCAGAGGGGTCCCACCACTGGGTCAGCAGGGATCCCACTGAAACATGCTGACAAGTCGTCTGGTCCTACAACCAGACTAGTATCTATTTCCCCTTCCCCTGGGCTACTTCCTACCCAGTCTCCCAGTACAGCAGTCCATGGGAGTCATCTGGTGGCGAAGTCAACCGTGGCTCAGTCCCTTCCCAGGTCTCCATAGCCAGTGTCCATATGGGATTCAGCGTGACTGGCCTCTCTGAACTGGGGCTCCCGCAGCTCTGTGGAGGGAGCTAACAATATGCATCCACCCCCCTCAACGGTCCGGCCCAACTGGGCTGGGCTGCTTCCCTTTATTTTGGGAAGCTCAGAGAGCTGATAGGTAAGGTCCCATGGGAATCAAGACTGAGGGGAAAAACAACTGAGGAGAGTTGGCAGTTTTTCAAAGGGACACTATTAAGGGCCCAAAAGCAAGCTATTCCGCTGGTTAGGAAAGATAGAAAATGTGGCAAAAGACCACCTTGGCTTAACCACGAGATCTTGCATGATCTAAAAAATAAAAAGGAGTCATATAAAAAATGGAAACTAGGACAGATTACAAAGGATGAATATAGGCAAACAACACAGGAATGCAGGGGCAAGATTAGAAAGGCAAAGGCACAAAATGAGCTCAAACTAGCTACGGGAATAAAAGGAAACAAGAAGACTTTTTATCAATACATTAGAAGCAAGAGGAAGACCAAAGACAGGGTAGGCCCACTGCTTAGTGAAGAGGGAGAAACAGTAACAGGAAACTTGGAAATGGCAGAGATGCTTAATGACTTCTTTGTTTCGGTCTTCACCGAGAAGTCTGAAGGAATGCCTAACATAGTGAATGCTAATGGGAAGGGGATAGGTTTAGCGGATAAAATAAAAAAAGAACAAGTTAAAAATCACTTAGAAAAGTTAGATGCCTGCAAGTCACCCGGGCCTGATGAAATGCATCCTAGAATACTCAAGGAGCTAATAGAGGAGGTATCTGAGCCTCTAGCTATTATCTTTGGAAAGTCATGGGAGACGGGAGAGATTCCAGAAGACTGGAAAAGGGCAAATATAGTGCCCATCTATAAAGAGGGAAATAAAAACAACCCAGGTAACTACAGACCAGTTAGTTTAACTTCTGTGCCAGGGAAGATAATGGAGCGAGTAATTAAGGAAATCATCTGCAAACACTTGGAAGGTGGTAAGGTGATAGGGAACAGCCAGCATGGATTTGTGAAGAACAAATCATGTCAAACCAATCTGATAGCTTTCTTTGATAGGATAACGAGCCTTGTGGATAAGGGTGAAGCGGTGGATGTGGTATACCTAGACTTTAGTAAGGCATTTGATACGGTCTCGCATGATATTCTTATCGATAAACTAGGCAAATACAAATTAGATGCGGCTACTATAAGGTGGGTGCATAACTGGCTGGATAACCGTACTCAGAGAGTTGTTATTAATGGTTCCCAATCCTGCTGGAAAGGCGTAACGAGTGGGGTTCCGCAGGGGTCTGTTTTGGGACCGGCTCTGTTCAATATCTTCATCAACGACTTAGATATTGGCATAGAAAGTACGCTTATTAAGTTTGCGGATGATACCAAACTGGGAGGGATTGCAACTACTTTGGAGGACAGGGTCATAATTCAAAATGATCTGGACAAATTGGAAAAATGGTCTGAGTTAAACAGGATGAAGTTTAACAAAGACAAATGCAAAGTGCTCCACTTAGGAAGGAAAAATCAATTTCACACATACAGAATGGGAAAAGACTGTCTAGGAAGGAGTATGGCAGAAAGGGATCTAGGGGTTATAGTGGACCACAAGCTAAATATGAGTCAACAGTGTGATGCTGTTGCAAAAAAAGCAAACATGATTCTGGGATGCATTAACAGGTGTGTTGTGAGCAAGACACGAGAAGTCATTCTTCCGCTCTACTCTGCTCTGGTTAGGCCTCAGCTGGAGTATTGTGTCGAGTTCTGGGCGCCGCATTTTAAAAAAGATGTGGAGAAATTGGAAAGGGTCCAAAGAAGAGCAACAAGAATGATTAAAGGTCTTGAGAACATGACCTATGAAGGAAGGCTGAAAGAACTGGGTTTGTTTAGTTTGGAAAAGAGAAGACTGAGAGGGGACATGATAGCAGTTTTCAGGTATCTAAAAGGGTGTCATAAGGAGGAGGGAGAGAACTTGTTCACCTTAGCCTCTAAGGATAGAACCAGAAACAATGGGTTTAAACTGCAGCAAGGGAGGTCTAGGTTGGACATTAGGAAAAAGTTCCTGTCAGGGTGGTTAAACACTGGAACAAATTGCCTAGGGAGGTTGTGGAATCTCCGTCTCTAGATATTTAAGAGTAGGTTAGATAAATGTCTATCAGGGATGGTCTAGACAGTATTTGGTCCTGCCATGAGGGCAGGGGACTGGACTCGATGACCTCTCGAGGTCCCTTCCAGTCCTATAATCTATGAATCTATGAATATACCTTGTCTCCAGGCTGAGCATGCCCAGCAAGGATGGATGGGCATGGCTTCCTCTGCCTGCAATGCACAGTTAACCCCTGTGGGTCCAGTGCAGGGTAGATACACCCCATTACACCATGTGACAATACAAATAATATACGAAAACCTTATATAATATGTCAAACATATCAAATTGGAGATGGATATTTAATTATCAGAAAAGCTAAAATTACTGCATATGCATACACACAACTACGATCAGCAATACGCAACTATATTCACAGGTCAAATCTTGAGCTCCTTAACAGGCAGACTCCTAATGGAATTAATGCCTTAGTGAGGACTGAGGAAAAACTCAAGATAGATCACTACCCCCATGGGGAAAAAATGCAGCTGATGAGGAGGAGGATGAATACTCCATGAAATTCCTCTCATGAGTTCACATCAAACTATTCCA
Organism: Malaclemys terrapin pileata; assembly: GCF_027887155.1. Classification (NCBI taxonomy): domain Eukaryota; kingdom Metazoa; phylum Chordata; order Testudines; family Emydidae; genus Malaclemys; species Malaclemys terrapin. Next base: position 113,026,504 of record NC_071507.1, on the reverse strand, counting down.
TTATGGGGTGGGGGTGCCCTGCCCATCCAATGGTATGGGCAGGCCCCAGAATCTGAAATCCTCTGAGATCACTGTGGCTATGGGGGAACTGACATAGATCAGGGCCATCCTTATGTAGGCCTAGTATTCCTTCACTTTCTCCCACCCCCCTATCAGCACAGCTCCAGTGGAAAAGTATTGACAGGCTTTCCTACTTGCCACTATCTCAGGAATCCCCCTTAAAGGGGAATGGGATTTCTAGCATGGAGGGGTTCTGTGGAAATGGTAATACAGCCTACGGCTTATTACTTGAACTTAGCAGTATTGTTGACTTTTTCTGTTAGGGAGGTAACTTTTAATACTTGTGAAAGTGAGAAAATAGTATCACTAGGGAAAGCTTTATGCAAGTTTCCCCATACAGCTCAATCCCAGCCTGGAGTACATCTGTCCTGAGCCTTACTAAAGGCCCAAACCTTCCAGGTGATCACTTCCTGCCAAGTGCTGCTAGGGTTACCATACGTCCTCTTTTTCCCGGACATGTCCGGCTTTTCGGCAGTCAAACCCCCGTCCGGGGGGAATTGCCAAAAAGCGGAACATGTCCGGGAAAATGGCGGCTCTGTTTAAGAGCCCGGCTGCCTGAACGCTCCCGGCTTCGGGCAGCCCCGTGCCTGGAGACCCTGCGCCGCCGGAGCCTGGGAGGGGAAGTGCCTGGCTGGGGGCGCAGGGTCTGCAGGCACGAGGCTGCCCGAAGCCGGGAGTGCTCGGGCAGCCCGGCTCTTAAATAGAGCCGCGGGGACTGGAGCCTCCAGCCGCCGGGGCTGTGTGTAACTGACACAGTGTCAGTTACACAGAGCCCCAGCCGCTGGAGGCTCTGTTTAAGAACCGGGCTGCCCGAGAGCTACCGGCTTCGGGCAGCCCCCTTGCCTCCGGACCCTGCGCCCCCAGCCGGGCACTTCCCCTCCCGGGCTCCGGCGGCGCAGGGTCTCCTGGCACGGGGCTGCCCGAAGCCGGTAGCTCTCGGGCAGCCCGGCTCTGTGTAACTGACACTGGGTCAGTTACACACAGCCCCGGCGGCTGGAGGCTCCAGCCCCCGCGGCTCTATTTAAGAGCCGGGCTGCCCGAGCGCTACCGGCTTCGGGCAGCCCCGTGCCTGGAGACCCTGCGCCGCTGGAGCCCGGGAGGGGAAGTGCCAGGCTGGGGGCGCAGGGTCTGGAGGCACGGGGGCTGCCCGAAGCCGGTAGCGCTTGGGCAGCCCGGCTCTTAAATAGAGCGGGGGGCGGCTGAAGCCTCCAGCCCCCGGGGCTCTGTGTAACTGACCCAGTGTCAGTTACACAGAGACAAAGAGGAGAAAAGCCTCCAGCCCCCGGGGCTCTGTGTAACTGACACAGGGTCAGTTACACAGAGCCCCAGCCGCTGGAGGTTCTGTTTAAGAACCGGGCTGCCCGAGAGCTACCGGCTTCGGGCAGCCCCCTTGCCTCTGGACCCTGCGCCCCCAGCTGGGCACTTCCTCTCCCGGGCTCCGGCGGCGCAGGGTCCGGAGGCACGGGGGCTGCCCAAAGCCGGTAGCGCTGGGGCAGCCCGGCTCTTAAACAGAGCCTAAGAGGAGCAGAGTAACAGCCGTGTTAGTCTGTATCCGCAAAAAGAAGAACAGGAGTACTTGTGGCACCTTAGAGACTAACAAATTTATTAGAGCATGCTCTAATAAATTTGTTAGTCTCTAAGGTGCCACAAGTACTCCTGTTCTTCTTTTTAAGAGGAGCAGAGCCTCCAGCTGCAGAGGCTCTGCTCCTCTTCGGCTCTGTGTAACTTATACAGTGTAAGTTACGCAGAGCCGCCGGAGCCCCGGAGGGGAAGTGCCCGGCTGGGGGCACAGGGTCCGGAGGCATGGGGGCTGCCCAAAGCCCGAGCGCTACCGGCTTCACGGTTTGCTGGGCAGCCTCCAGACCCTGCGCCCCCGGCTGGGCGCTTCCCCTCCCGGGCACCAGCTGCGCTGGGGAAGCGCCGGCTGGGGGCGCAGGGTCTGGGGGCTGCCCGGGAAACCGTGATGCTGGTAGCATTGGGGCAGCCCTTTCCCCCTGGCTGGGAGTGGAAGGGAGGAGGGGGCGGAGTTAGGGTGGGGGAAGGGGCGGAGTTGGGGCGGAGCTAGGGGTGGGGAAATGGGCGGGGCCATGGCCCGTGGAGGGTCCTCTTTTTTTATTTATGAGATATGGTAACCCTAGTGCTGACTAGTCTCAAATCTCATTGCAATCAGCAAGAAAAGAATTCAGCCCCTCACAGGATGAAACCCTGAAGCACAGAATGTCAATAATAGCAGATTCATATGTGGGAAAAAGTCCAGTCAACAAACACATTTTCTCTCTAGCATAAGCCAATTTTTGTAGGTGTAATGGGTTGTACCAGATCTTTGTGACTCGCTATTGGATACCCTGCTGCACCCTGCCTCAGGAAACAGTTATCTGTGAAGAAAAGAGAAGCCATTTTGGAAACCAGCGAGATCTGGTCTTCTAGCAGCCAGAAGGGCTGCGGACCAGCAGTAGTGAATCAATGCCCAGTATGCTGAAAAAAAAGCAGCTGCCTGGTTGCAGCAAGTCAGTTCCTAGCTGGAGCCACAGGAATGAGGAGGGGCCAAGCCTATTATTGGCCCCAATGATTGGCAGGGACTAAAAAAGAACCCTGCTCATTCAGTCCCAGAGAGGGAAGTTAATCCAGAAAGGATAAGAAACTATTTTGTTTATAATTGGCCCTGAAGGGCAAGAGCCTGTTTCTATTTTTTGTTTGTTTTCCCCTGGAAGGGATTTGGACTGTATGACCCAGCTGGAGGACCAAGTCACAGAAGACCCACAGAGGCCAGATGACAGCCCTCAGGGATTGCTGCTAGCTGAAGAGAATGGCAGCACCATGAGTCAACAGCCAGGGGTGCTCAAGAGGTGAGTACAAACCACCACAATAGGCTAGCACACAAAATTCCTGTTGTGCTTCGTTGACTTTCTGTACGCTCAATAATATCATTGGCAACTTGGCCTGTCTTTTCTCAACAGGTACAGAGGATTGAACCTGAAGGGACAAAATAAAAGGCAAAGAGCAAATGGAAGTGAAAACAGTAGTGCATACAAGCCAGCCCCCCTAATAGTCAATGAAACAGAGCTCAGCTCACCCCAAAAGCATTTTTTCCTCACCTCAGGTCACAATTTGGCTATCTGCAAGATAGCTAATATGTCTTGAAAACATTAAGCATCTTGTTCTGTCATTAAATAAATAAGGGCTAGACCCTGCTCCCACTGAAGATGCAATGGCTTAGATTTTCAGCTGAGGCCAAGGGGTGCACAGTGCAACTCAGGAGGAGAGTGCAAATTTGGCTTTAAACCATTTTTATTGAGCCCCCAAAACCTGGGACCACTGTCAGCAGCTGACGGCTGCTTTAAAATACCCTAACTGCCAATAGCACCAACAAGGCAACTGAGGACCATTGTGATGGAGAGGAGTCCCAAGCATGTTTCCTCTCCGCCAACCATGCCTTTTACGTGGTAAGGGGGTGATGTAAGAACTATTACAGAGGCTTCATACCACTCACTACATTGGGTGATATTCCCATGGCCAATGGAGCTGTGCAAAGCAACCTTAACACGGGAAAGTGTGGACTATTGATTTAGCGGGTACAGGATTGGGCCCTGAGACACAGAGCTAAATCATGGCAGTAGAAGGACCGACACTTTGTTTTGTGAACCCATAATAATGTTTTAATTAGATTTTTAATTTTGGAAATATAAATGATTGTTCTCCAATGCATAGGCCAGACAGATAATGATTTCTTTGTTGCAAGTCTGCCAGGACACAATGCTTTTTGTTTTATAATAGCGACTAGATAATTTATTTGCACACAGGGAGGTAGTTTCACTGGCTAGCCTTTAGCCCTTACTCTTCCTATTGTTTGGAAATAGCATCATATAGATATTACAGCAAGCCTTCTATTACTGGATAAATCAGTTTAATCAGGCGTGAACGAGGCTCATGCATAGCTACAATTACCTATTAAGTTATGGGCACTGGCAGTTCACAATACTGCCCTTTCATTGTGTTTTGAGAAACTGAATTCCTTAATTTAAATACATTCAGCCATCAACAAGACTTCCATTGTTAGAGAATATTATGGTAATTATTCTATTACTGTGTTATTCCACCTTATTGCACTAAGAGGGACAGTGGCAAGATGGGAATTTTAGTGTCCCTTGTGTACATTGGAGAATCTATTAATTTCCCTCCTCTTCAAGGAATTTTCATGTGTAGTTCTAATGGACTCTAATGGACATCTCAGACATGTAAATGCACAGGACCTGATCCTCCACTGGGTACAAACTTAATAAGCAGCACCAAAGGGTCTTAGTAGCCCTGTACAGTGCATAGCAGTAACAGACCCTATTATCAGTAGCATCCCTGTTACTTACAAATATTTTGAAAGAGTATTGCCCCTTCTCACCCCTTACCCCCCCCAACAGTTTTCTGATGTGTAAGCATCATTCCCACTAGGAAATTACATTAAAATATTATCAGATCACCTCCATCATCCTACTCCACTGGCTCCATATTTATTTCAGGGTCCCATTCAATATTACTTTCTTGTTTTTCAGACTGGTCATGGATTCACCCCAGTTTAGCTCAATTACCCTCTTTCTTTCTGCTGCTCCTGCTGCCAGGGCTGGCCTAAATCAAAAGTAAGACCATTCAGGACTTCAGGCTCCAACAGTCAGGGCCGGCTCTAGGCACCAGCCCTCCAAGCATGTGCTTGGGGCGGCACTAAGAGGCGGCACTCTGGCCCCTCTTTTTTATTTTTATTTTTTATTTTTTTGCTTGGGGCGGCATTGCCAGGAGACTCGGTGCGGCAGCAGGACCCCATCTCCCTCCCTGCATCCCGCCTCCCCCCCCCCCCGCTCCTCACACACTCCGGGAGCCCCTCTCGCGGCCACTGCAGCCCGGGCTGTGGCAAGAGGGGCTCCCGGAGTGTGTGAGGAGCGCGGAGGGAGAGAAGCGGAGTCCCCTGGAGCCGAGCCTGGGCTGCAGCGGTGACGAGAGGCGCTCCCAGAGTCAGGACCGCCCCAGGAGGAGAGGCAAGTGGGACAATTTGCCAATTTGTATGTCCAAAGCTCCCCCCGCCTCCGTCTTCTCCCATCCCTTGGCATCTCAGCCGGTAAGGGGGCGGGGCTGCGAGCTGTGGCCGAGCGATGGGAGCTCAGGCCCCGCTGGAGATACCAGGCGGCTGCAGCGATGTTTGGGAGGGGGGTAAGCGGCATCCCCCACAGCCCTGACACCCAGCTCCGAGCCCAGCCCCTCTGAGCCGGACACCCCCCGAGCCCCCCGAGCCCATCCTCCCCACAGCCCTGACCCCCAGTTCCAAGCCCAGCCCCTGTGAGCCGGGCACCCCCCGAGCCCATCCTCCCCACAGCCCTGACCCCCGGCTCCGAGCCCAGCCCCTCTGAGCCGGACACCCTCCCGACCCCCATTACCCTCACAGCCCCCCGGCACCAACTATCACCATCACCCAGCAACAGCCCATTATGTAATTGCAAATGTATACATACCATTAAAGCATTTAATGTTTTTAAATAATGTATTTAGTGTATTTTCAAATTATTACAAATTAATTTTTGAATGTATTTCAGTAGTTATTTTTTACATTTCCAAACAATGTTACTATAGTATTGCAACTTTTTTTTATGGAAGGGGCCCCCAAAATTGCTTTGCCCCAGGCCCCCTGAATTCTCTGGGCAGCCTTGCCCAGAGTGTGTGAGGAGCTAGGGAGGGAGGGAAGCGGGGTCCCCTGGAGCTGAACCCAGGCTGCGGCGGCGGCAAGAGGGGCTCCCGGAGTGTGTGAAGAGGTGAGCGGCCGGCTGGGCTCGTTGGTGCTGAGCAGGTAGCCCCGCAGCTGGAGATCCTCGCCTTCTCGCCCGCCGGGGCTGGGCCAGGGCGCGGTGAGGCTGAAGAGCAGCAGGTCCAGGGGCTCTCCAGGTCCTCAGCTGCCAGCATGTCAGGGGTGAGGGCGGTGAGCATGAACTGATCCACCTTGGCCACCAGCAATGCTGTGAAGCCCTGGGAGGGGGCCGTGTTCTCCACGCCGCCCCGCAGCCGCACCGCCACCTGGAAGTACTCCCGCTCGACGCCGCCCAGCAGCTCCACTCGCATGGGGACAGAGTCACGGCTGGGCCAGGGCTTGGCCGCCGTGTGCTGGTAGCAGATCCCACGTTTGGGGGGGAGCCCAGTGCTGGGGTTGCAGAGGGTCGGGGGGGAGAAGAGAGAGCCCAGTGCTGGGGCGGCAGGGGGTGCGGGTGGGGGGGCACTGGTGGGCAGGGGGGGGGAGCTCAGGGCTGGGGGCGGGCAGCAAAAAACCTAGAGCCGGACCTGCCAACAGTAGACTTAGTAACTCTTCATCCAATCTCTTCCCTCCAGCAGCAGGACTGAAGTGGGTAGCCTCATGCCTTTGGGACGTCAGGATGAGCTGTTGATCTGATTTAACCCCCTTGTGTCAAGTATGAGTGGAAGATTATTTTAGCTCACTGAGCTCTCTCCTCCCCATCCATACAGCACACATGTACATGGATGCCAACAAGGTTGTGGAATTACAGAGAGGTAGCATCTGTTAAGAATGATTCAAATGATTTGTTTAGAGGCCACAATGTGACAATTACAAGTTCTGACAGATGCCATGCGGGAAGGAAAAGGAATGTTCATTCCTCCCAGGGCCAGCTCCAGGGTTTTGGCCGCCCCAAGCAGCCAAAAAAAAAAAAAAAAAGCCGCAATCGCGATCTGCAGCAGCAATTCGGCGGGAGGTCCTTCGCTCCCAGGCAGAGTGACGGACCGTCCGCCAAATTGCCGCTGAATACCTGGACGTGCTGCCCCTCTCCGGAGCGGCCGCCCCAGGCACCTGCTTGACAAGCTGGTGCCTGGAGCCGGCCCTGATTCCTCCCCTGCAACTAGACTTGTAACAGTCTGGAACTCTGCCTCCACTCAGTGAAAACAACTTCCATCTCTATTAATATTGTACACTTCTATAGAATCTCCCACACAAAGGGTTTTACACACACAAATGTATTAGTCCCCACAATATCCTGGTGAAGTAGATAGGTATCCCTATTTATTAGATGAGGCAACAGGCACAAAGAGGACAGAAGACTTGTTCAAGTTCACAGCTAGGAACAGAACCCAGATTTCATGATGCCTAATCTTGTACCTTACTCACAAAACCATCCTTCCTCCCCAAGTCACTCTAACAAGGATAATGGAAGCTTTGTCAAGTTCTTATGTGTAACCTGGTTAATGAGGATGCTTTACAAAATTTGGCAGTTGTTTGCCCAGTTAGTCAAGTATGTCTGGTAAATAAATTTGCCTGTTGAATCTACTGTCACCTCCATTTCTTCCTTTTGGTGATGCTGACTTGTGCACAATGCATTACGGAGGACAGGAGCTAACATGGAGCCCTCAGCAGCTCCATGCTGGGAGGCAGGGCTCTGGGCATACAGGCAGCTGTCTTGAGGCTGTCAGAGCGCTTGCTGCTCATTTACTGAGGAGTAGATTCATCTTCAGGAACTGACTGCAGAACACTGAGGATGAGTATATGTGTCCTCAATGTGCTAAGAATGAAACAAATGTGCTTTAAAAATAAAGCATATTATTTAAATATTGGACTTTAATGGTCTGCTGTAAACATTGATTTAGTTTTCCAATAAACTCCAGTGTAGTGGCCACTTGATCCTATTAGACGGTGCTCCACTTTCATTTATCCATTCTGGATAGCGCGATCAATGGAAGCCCTTTAACCAGGTTTATAAATTGTCTTGTCATTTTTTACTGCTTGGCACCAGTTCAGTTCTTCAATTAGAATTTTAATGTCAATACCTTTTCTTGGCTGATCTATCTATAGAAATACGCTTTTCCGGCATGTTAGCCCAAAGTCTGCACAAGTACTCTTATAGTGCCATATTTAACATAGTTATTCTTCTTTCCTGTTTATTCTAATAAGAAAATATTATGACCTGAGCCCATGTGTTCTGCAACTTTGAAGCCACAGAATGTGCAGCAGATTCCACATTTTGCTGCAAAAATATGCTCTAGAATGCAAGCTTTAAATTAAAAAAACAAAACAAAAATAAGAATCATGTAAACCACTTCAGTGGTGTCTGGCTAAGTCTGTGGATAGTCTGAAACTGTAGCTGTAAGAAGTGGCAGTGGCTCCTGTTCATCTCAATGTAGCATTAACCCTGAAGCTTAATGATGACAGCTTAGATGTCAAAATTACTACTTATTTCACTGCTGAACCTTTCAGTAGAAATATCCAGCTTATGTGCTTACCACACAATCCCAAACTGCTTCCCACATCTTCCCAAGACCCCAACTGGCCCCAACCCAGTTGGCAAAGCTTCCACCTTCTCCCTTCATAATTTCTGCAGTTCAGTCAGGAACTTTCAACACAAAATTCTTCACCATCCTGAAAACTGAAGATATAGTGGTGATGTAAAATAAACTGAATTCCCTATCAAATTAAATAACACAAAGAATTACTGCATTGACACTATTAGTATTTTCACACTTAATTGAATAGAAACCTCCATTTTTAAATTTGCTTGGAACTGCTGTAGAATTTCTGTTTTGCTGGCCTGGAGGCCTAGATCTTTAAAGGCATTTAGGTGTCTATCTCCTATTTAAATCCTAACTCCTTTTGAGGCTCTGGTCCTACATGCCATAGAAACTTTGCCACAGAATGTAGGTCAAATCAGCCACAGAGTATGCAGGCCCTCAATAACTATATATCTTATCCCCATCTAGGATGGCTAAATTCAATACAAAAATGGATGATTTCCACACCATGAAAGCATCGGCAAAGCCTAAGCCCATCTCTCACTACTGCTCCATGTTGACAGAACAATCCTTCCTATAAAACGGGTGGGCAAACTTTTTGGCCCGAGGGCCACATCAGAGTTGCGCAACTGTATGGAGGGCTGGGTAGGGAAGTCTGTGCCTCCCCAAACAGCCTGGCCTCTGCTCTCTATCCGCCCCCTCCCACTTCCCGCCCCCTGACTGCCCCCCTCAAAACCTCCAACCCATCCAACCCCCCCGCTCCTTGTCCCCTGACCACTCCCTCCCGGGACCCCTGCACCCTATCCAACCCCCCTGCTCCCTGTCCCCTGACTGCCCCAACCCCTATCCACACCCCCACCCCCTGACAGCCCCCCCAGGACTCCCACCCCCATCCAACCGCCCTCTGCTTCTCGTCCCCTGACCACCCGCTCCCAGGACCCCCAGCCCCTAACTGCCCCCCCGGGATCCCACCCCCTTATCCAACCCCCCCTGCTCCCTAACCCCTGACTGTCCTCCTGACCCCATCCGGTAAAGGTACCGGAATAAGGCCTGAAGTATTGTATTATTCATGCAGAATGAGGCCCCTAATCTATTTCTAAAACTCTCCCACCAGTGCACTAGCTAGGCACCAACAACAGGCAAGAAATGAAAAACACATTACTTAATTTCTTTTTTCCATTAGTTTTCATATTCCATTTAATCTGAAATCTTTTCTATTAAAATTCATGTGATTATTTTAAAAAATTATAAAACACATACTGTGTTTAACTTAGCTCTTTTAAAAAAAATATACAGAGTGCCAAATCATGAGTCCTGCCATATTATTGAAAAGGATTTAAAAAACAAAGGCTCTTCAAATTACCTAATCCACAAAACAAGCACTTTAGCAGCTTTCACTCTCACTTTAATTCCATAAGGACCAATAATGATTAATTGATGCACAGACTCAGGCGGAGGATCAGGTGTAATGATTCCTCAGAGTAATGCCCCACAAACTGGGCAAATCAATTTCAGTTTTAGCTTCAATCAACCAGTTTTGGAAAAAAAAGTTAAGTCACGTACATACAGATTTATATGCATATGGTAGATAACAAATGAAAGCAACTGTGGCTGAGGAATAAATATATACCTCATAGGGTCCTCTGGTGACATTATAAACCTCAAGAGGATTGGGATGTCACCATAATAATGCTACTTTGCGCTTTTCATCTTCAGAGAGCTTTAACTAATTAATCATCACAAGGCTACTGTGAGATAGTAAGTATTATTATCCCTCTTGTAGATGGCAAAGTTGAGGCAAAGAGATTAATCAGTGACTTGGCAAAATCAAGGTCAGAGCAGAGATTAGAACTCAAGAGTTCCTGGCCCTGAAACCCATCTCTCTCTAGAATCACAAGATATCTTTTGTCCTTTTGTGTACCGTTCTTCAGCCTAATTCCTTTCCCTGACATCCTATTTCTTTTACTTGAGCACTTATTTACATTCTTTCCTGTTTCTCCATTGCACCCACTCAGAAATTTAAAAAACATTTTAAACTGGAAAAATAAATTCCTAAACTCCCAAGCAGCTACAGATCTCCAGAGTAATTCACCAGGAGAGGGCTCAGATTTCCCTTGGCCTCTCATTGCAAAACCTTTGGTGAAAATCACCCAGACTCCTGATTACCAGTTCACTTTTGCCCATTGAGAAGTGGTATGTGCCCTACCATGTCCCTTGTAATTCCAGCTAGAGTACGTGTGTGTGCCAACATGGGAGCTGGTTTTCAAAGATCTGGAACAATGTGTGGTGGGTCAGATAAGGCTGGTTCAAGCTCTACAACAAAAAATGTCTGCCTCCAAAATGCCAATCCCAGCAAATGTGGCTTTTGTTTCATGGTGAGCTGGTTAATCAAAACTTCGGACTATAATTTACATAAAGGGTCCTCACAAGGTGAAGAATGACCTCAACTCCCTTTGACTTCAATAGGCAATGACTGAGGGTGCTTAGAACCTTTCAAGAGGTACTCAGCTCATGTCAGAATTGGGCCCAAAGAGGGCAACCTTTATAGAAATTAAAATGGATGCTGAACTGAAGGCCAGGCCAGCTGCTAAAACACTGCCCTAATTGATTCTAAATGCAGCAGAGAACCTGCCTCCTTAATGGCTAATAGTCCAGTGCTTGGAGAATTGCTTTACCCCACCAGCATTGCTCTTTGTCAGGCTTCACTCACCCTTTCCTCCCCCAAGCTGCTGCAAATGTAGCCTAGACTTATCTTGTTAACTAGGCACATGCAGTGGGAGAGTTATTTGGTGCTGCAGCTGTCAAGAAAGGGAACAGTATATGAAAAGAAGAGTTCTCTATTAAGCAGGTATATTCTATAGAGGATACAGTGGTGCAACATATGATGTCACAAGTTCAAGCTCTCCTCCACACACAACCTGATCCATGTCCAGTTCTCCCAAACATGCTCACTAATGAATTTTAATGTCTCCCACACACCCTCACTCTTATGCATCCAGTTTTCCACGTATACTCACTGATGTGCATACATATATGATGATGTATATTCCTTTCTCCCCATACATGCATGCTACTGCTTAAAGTATCTGTTCTCTTCTACATTGACGTACACACCCTCCATTTCGCTCTCACAGGTACTGAGACACAGTGCTGATGGGCACAATGCAAAAAGACATTAGCTAGATGGAAGTGTATTCATTTCTCCCTCACATGTATTTCTTGACGCCTATCCAGTTCCTCCACAGATTTGCTCCTTTGCAGATTCACTGATGTATGCCCAGTTCTCCCACACACTTGCTTACACATATCCAGTTCTTCTATATACACACTCACTTATAATTATCCATGACTTCTCCATAGACTCATTGCTGAATATCCAGTTCTCATAGCCTTGCTGAGGCATACCCAGTTTTCTACAGAGTCACTGGCACATATACAGTGCTGCTAGTTTTAAAATAGTGAGTCTGCAAACTAGACATGAAAACTAATGCATGACCAGCTCCCCGCAGAGCACAGGTATCCAACCTATGGATGGAGGCCCCTTGAGGGTCTCAGTGGTGGCCCTTAAGGGGCAACTGTGTTAAGAAGAAAATGCTTATTTGATTATTAATTCAAAATGCACTCCTTGAGCTATGCCCTGTGGTTTTTACACTGAAGTGTTTGAACGAGTGCCAAATTTTCTATTTGTTTGTTTGTTTTTACTCACTGCTGTAAGTCCTTGGAAATATGAAACTGAATTTTCTTTTCTTTATTGCTTTCATCAGCTTCTATTGTGTGCACTCACTGGTATGATGCAGGGTTACTCAGAGAGGCTAGTGATAGCAATGAATAATTTGTTTTGGAAAAAAAAAACATGTAAGGTGTACATGAGGGCCTGATCCCTGACACAAAAAAAGAGGACCCTGCAAGTGTGGATCTCTCTATCCACATGGGAAGAAGGAACTGGATCAGTCACCTCATGGCACTGTTCTCTCTTTCCCCATGGTGGGAAAGCACAGCTCTCTCCAGCCTCCTGGAACTATCCAGAATGGACTAGAATTGATGTACTAAGAAACATATTCATCTGCTTTTCAGCAACCATGCAGGGAATCTGCAGAAGAGTTAATATGGCCAGAGGCCATGTTACTCTTTCTATAGAGCTGCCCCTTTGCTATAGGCACCTCTGTCAGAGGGTTTCTGGGACAGTAGCTTAGTGAAGATTCCCTAGCTGTACAGCTGCAATAGAACCAGTGGGAATGCAGCCCTCACCAAGATTCATCCAGATCTCTATGGATCCATGAATTCTGGACCCCTCGTGTGTTCCCATTTTGCGGGAGGATGCAGGAAAACTCATCCCTGCCCCCCCATTGAACAATCTGGGGGAAAACTGCACAAGAGGAATCTCACTGTTTTCCTGCCCCTTTCCTATGCGGTTTTGTTTTTCCCATGAGGGGTGATAAGGTCCAGAAACTTTGGTAAGTAATATATATATATATATATATATTTGAATGTTTGCTCTGTCATTCACTAAAACTTAGTTTGTTTCCTTCACTCAGCTTTCCTTCTGTATTTTCTATATGACCTAATTAGTATTTCCTATCCTTATCTTGGTGTCTGATTCTGCTCTCTTTGAAACCCAATGGAAGTTTTGCCTTTGGCTTCATGAGAACTGGATAGATTGAGCCCTTGGGCCCCAATCCTGTGAGTATGTATCATGTGCTTCACTTTATGCAGGCGAGCTGTCCCATTGGCACCAATGGAACTACTCACCTGTGTAAAATTAACCATGAGCTTAAGTACTTGCAGGATCAGGGCCATGGTATGTAACTATAATCATTAACTTTCAAATTTTAAAAAAAGTGTATAGTTACTTTGCAAGTTGTGCTGCACATCACAATATCGGCTGATGGATGCTATTTCCCCTCACTGAATTTGTTAATTAAAGATATAACAGACGGTGCAGCACTGCTAATTAATGTATGCCTCAGGTGCATAGCAAAATCCTATAATCTCAGAGTCAGTGCCACTGTGAAGTTCATTATTCTGCACTGTAGAGGAGCACCATATGGAGTGACTAATTATGATTAGAAAATGGACATCAAAGCAGATAATTGTATATATTATTAATTTTCAAAATTGTTCTTCTGTTAAGTATCTTTCACTATATAGTCCTTAAGGAATGCATTCATAAAAATTATAATTATAATATTTAAAATTGAGTTATGGAAGTTTCTTTCAGGTTTTGTGAGACCAACCTTGTCTTCCCTCCATACCTTGTGGGGAAAAGACCAGAGAAGCAGTTAAAATGTATTTTTTTCCTCACTGGTTTAAATTATTTCGCCACGCTGGTTTATGTATTTTATGATACACATGAGGTTAAAATCTACTACTGCATGGCAGTGCTAATGATTGCATAGTTGTTAAATGCAGTAAACCAATGGCCTGATGCAGCATTCCATACACACTGCAAAGTCTTCTGAACATAAAAATGTCTGACCAATGGTCCATCTAGCCCAGTATCCTGTCTTCCAACAGAGGCCAATGCCAGGTGCTTCAGAGGGAATGAACAGAACTGGCAACCATAGAGTGATCCATCCCCTATTGTCCACTCCCAGCTTCTGGCAATTAGAGGCTAGGGACTCCCAGAGCATGGGGTTGCATCCCTCATCATCTTGGCTAATAGCCATTGATGGATCTAGTCTTCATGAACTCATCTAATTCTTTTTTGAACCCTGTTATAGTTTTGGCCTTCACAACATCCCCTGGCAATGAGTTCCACAGGTTGGCTGTGCATTGTGTGAAGTACTTCCTTTTGTTTGTCTTAAACCTGCTACCTATTAATTTCCTTGGGTGACCCCTGGTTCTTGTGTTATGTGAAAGGGTAAATAACGCTTCCTTATTCACTTTCTCCACACCAGTCATGATTTTATGGACCTCTATGATATCCCTCCTTAGTCGTCTCTTTTCCAAACTGGACAAGTTCCAGTATTTTTAATCTCTTCTGATACGGAAGCTGTTCCACACCCCATTTTTGTTGCCGTTTTCTGTACCTTTTCCAATTCTAATGTATTTTTTTTTGAGATGGGGTGACCACTTCTGCACGCAGTTTTCAAGGTGTGGTGTACAATGGATGTATATAGAGGCATTATGATATTTCCTGTCATATTATCTATCCCTTTCCTAATGGTTCCTAACATTTTGTTAGCTTTTTTGACTGTCGCTGCACATTGAGTGGATGGTTTCAGCTGTCATGGATGTACCAGTGGGGAATTTGAGTGCACAAAGAACGAGGGACTAGACTCCAAGCTGGAGCATTTTTCTCTGGCCCAGCTCTCCTCTAAAATCTAAAACCCATGTTGTTTTTCCTCTTTCAAGGGACTTTGTCAGGTTACAAGTTATATATATTTTTAAGAAACTAACTTCCTCCACGTGTTACTAATTTTAAAACTGAAAGAATTTTTAAAAAACACGGACATGTATTTATTTATTTTGCTCTTCACTGAGCTGTCCAATGGTTAAATCCTGAGTACAGGCCTCTTACTCCCAGGCAGGGGAGTGCCAACATAGAGGTGATACAAAGTAGCTCTTCACCCACTGTGCAGTCTAGACTCAGGGAACCCAGCTCCCTGACCCTTGCAGCGGACTTCCATGGGTCAGACCCCTCTGTCTCAGGGCCCACCTTTGAGTTGCAATAATCTGTGCAGAGCAAGCAGCGAAGGAGATGCAGAAAGGTCTAGGGACTGAAGGGATTACTCTGAACCTCCCCCAAACTGATGCTTGTGGATGGAGGAGAGGATTGATTTTCAATTTATCTTTTCCTTGTCATATGAAGACATTCTAATACAGCGTGTGTCCAAGTGTGCTCTCAGTTACATGAGTATTAAAAATCTGATTCTATTTTCAGAATCCAGTGTAAATGTGAAGAAACTCCAGAGAAGTAAATAGAACTCCAGTTTTACAAAACCAATGTGAGAGTAGACTTGATTCCCATATTTCTAGTGAGGGAAATAATCAGTTCAGGCAAGGAAGAGCGAGTTAGGAGACCTAGGATTTATTCCTCACTCTGCCAGTGACCATGTGACATTAAGTAAATCACTCAGTCTCTCGGTTCCTTAGTCCCGCCCTTCCCCGTAAAATGGGGGTGCTGCCTTTCTAAGGAGTGTTGAGATCATCAGAAGAAAGTGTATTTGGTTCATTTCTTCTTTCTTTTTGCATGTTCCTCTCATGCTTTCTGCTTTTCATCTTCTTAGTTTCCTTCATAAAGTCATTGCACAGAGCTACTACTGCAGTGATAATGCAATTGCAGCACTCAGAAATATCGTATCCTCTAGTGTAAATATAACAATGTGCATGAGGAGTAATACGGCTTTCACACAGTACTGGTCAGAACACTAGGGCTATATTTCCACTATTGTCTCATTAAGATCTGGAACCCTGCAGAAGGGTCACCAGCACACAGCTCTGGTGAGTGTGGTCTGACAGAAACAGTGTGAGCTCCTTGCAAACACTTCAGCAGTTAACTGTGTAATTGGATTCTTACAAAAGTTTGAATACCTTGTTCCAGTCTTAAATGAACTGGAAGTCTAAAATGCTGATGTGTATTTTCCTGGAAAATGCTAAAATGATGTAGATACACCCTGAGAGTTCTAAGAGCAAAACCTTGCTCGACAGAAGTTAAATGGGAGTTTTGCCATTAATACAATGGGGTTTCAACCTAAGTCACTTCTAGTGGTAATTGTCAGGAACAATTTTGCATGGATTTTCTCTGCAGTTAAACATAAGTCAGGTGTGTCTGAACCAGGGCAATAAAGACAGATACTGTAGCATTGCCTAAATTCTAATTAGAGCTTCCTTGACAGCTCAGCTTCCCTACAGCTACCTCATATACCATCTAGTGATCCAGCAAGGAACTGCAACTTGTAGTGTTTGTGACACATGGAAATAAGAACAAACTAATTTTGACAATTTAGTGCCAATTCTTCCTAAAATAAAGTGTAACCTCTGTTTTAATTTTAATATCTGACATGTCCTCTGTCTGGGGACTAAAGAGTTGCCAACTCTTGTGATTTTATCATGAGTCTTGTGATATTTGGTGATTGTTTTCAGAGTCCCAGCTCCTGGAGACATGTGATTGAATTACAATGTCAGCTATTATTCAAATAAAAAGTAAGTGACGTCACATTATCCTTATCAATAGAAGTTGGCATCTCATTAGCGCTTGATCCAGGTCTTTTCCATTGCTGAGGGTTACAAATGGTTTATGGTCTGTTATCAGTGTAAATGAATCCAATCCACACAGATATTTGTAAAAGTTCTCACAGGGAAAAGGATGTGGTGAGTGTTAAGCAACAGGGGTTCATAAAACAAATATGTCAGATATACAATAAAAATACAGCTTTGGGACTAGCAAAAACCAACCAAGGATTCCCCCCAATGCAGGGGAAACCCTGAGTGGTGCATAGCCAGCTATACATCTCTTGCTTCCCCTCACTTCCACGTAGGGAGTATGTTGAGTATGGCCAAGAAGGAGTGGGACAGAGTGCACAGTACTCACCCAATCTTCGGCAGGCACAGCATCTGGCTGCAGCCAGCATAATTTAGAATAGCGCTTAGAGCAGCCACTTTGACACCCTAGAGCCACTTTGACCCCTAGAGATGCACTAGAGATAATAGTAATAAATAGTGCTCCAACAGGCAAAAAAAAAAAAAAAAAAAAGGCATGACCACAACATATGAACCAACCACAGGTGACAAAACACAAAAAAGAATAGCCTCAAGGGTGTATGAAACTGCTTTTGTGGTGTTGTATAAGACCTATTTTACATCTTATACGTAATAAACAAAATTTGCTATTAGGAAAGTTTGTTGATGCACTAGAACAAATCACCTTTTCATTCTCTTTTTCCTATCTAACTATATATGGGCCTCATCACTTTAGTCTAGTTCCAGGCCAATGGTCCAGTGTGGTATTTTAGGTATCTAGTTTTGGTATAGTTTGGATATAACTATATAACAATATGGAATATAACAAACAGGAATGTTTGTTCTGTAGTGAGGGTTGAGATATATTTTGCATCTCACAGTGAATCTTAAGGGTAGATCCACAGCTGGTGTCAATTGTCATAGCTCCATTGAAGTAAATGGAATTATGGCAATTGACACCACCTGAGGATCTTTCCCTTAATTTTCACTTTCAGATTTTCAGTTTTTTTCCTATGAAGCCGTATGCATTAATAGTAATTTTGCTTTCATTAATTAGGTCCCTTAAGGGTCCTGACCTGCTATACTTTTTTTAGGTCAAAGTTCCATCAAGTTCAATGGGAATTTGGCCTCATTTAACAACTACAAGATCAGGTTCTGGTTGAGCAAAGGATTAAGTCTATTGTTGCCGAAAAAAACCATTACCAGTAAAGGTATTTATTTATTTAATTTCCAACTATTATTTGGCTCAGGCTGACAGGAAGCACTTTATATAGCAATACAGGCTGCCACATTAACATCTCCTTGGATATAATTATGTCAAATTTTGTCAAATAGTGCTAATGATATATAGGACTTTCTCAAATCTTACAAGAGTTTGGTGATTTAAAAAAATATTTGAATTTTTGTTTCAAACTCTTTAGTATCCTTCGGTTATCTTTCTTGATGAGAGATAAGAGACAGATACTGATTTTCCCCCAGTGTCCTCATTTTCTGGTGTAAACTGGGTGTTATCTTCAAAAAAGTGTGGCCTAAAAGCTTTGTGGTCTATCAAGCTCTGACTGCATATTCTGAAGTGTATTCAAAATATTCTTAGTTACATTTGTTAAACTTTTAGTTTTGCCAAGATTTGTTAAGTGAAGGGCAAATGATTCATGACCTACTGCAGGCTATATGTTATGTGAAGTTGCATGTACTCTTACTGGTTCAACATTTACCAGTCTTTTGTTGCAGAGAGGATGGTTGTAGAATAGACTTCTCGGTCCTATTTGACAACAGGAACTAAACACAGTATCCTACATTTTTATTGTCTCATTGGTTTGAATAGGATCAACTGAATTTTACACCCATTTAGAAAAAGTGTGGCTGTCCTTTGCATGAATTTCTTCACCCTCACTATATGGCTATCACCTTCCACTCCAAAGATGGTAATACTTCAATGGTACTGTATGCATCGAGTTTGTAAGGTGTGGTCATTTGGGTTGAATGGTCCCATGTCTACACTGGAAAAAACTAATCCCCAAATTCTCACTAGTTCTAACTTTTGATTCAGGTGATGTGATGTTAAAGCTGGTCTACAAAGGGTACTGGTGGCTGGAAGGTTTTGCCACAAATTTAGTTAAATCTGCTGAAAAAACAATCTAATTGGTTTAAAAAAAAAAGTTCAAGATGCTGGAGTCTTGCATACATTGGCTCCCACCATATTCACTAGTTCAGCTGAACTAGTGTCAGATCTGATGGGAATTATTTTGATAAATTTCTCCAGTGCAGGCAAGGCTTTAGAGCCACAAACAGAAGTGGGCTAAAAATTCAAAGTCCGGATCTGAACCTCTCCCAAGCACAGGGTTGTTCAGATGTGGGGACAAATCATCCTAAAGACTAAGTATGGTGGCTGAGAAGCTCAGATTCAGAACAGAATTTCTCAAAATGTTAGATGTTTGGATCCATGGTCTGGACTCACAACTTCAGCATAAAATATTGTAACAAATCAGTTGCTACTTAGGAAATCTCCCATGGGAGTTGGGGCTGCCTAATGTATGCTGCATGCCAAAGCTGCTGAGAACTTCAGGGAGGCAATGGGAACAGAACTCATCTCCTTCTGCTGCAAAAATAGTACTTAAGCTAAAGGCAAGTTCCCTTTTGTAGTCAGCATTGCAGGACAGTATGGTATGGCAGGGGCTCCTGATCCCATCCTGCCAAGTAGTACTGTACAAACACACACACACGTGCTTGCCAGTTCAGTAGTGTTATGATTGGTACAACCTCAAGTGCTCAAAAATCATGTGCTCCACCAATCTTGACTATGGTTTAAAAAGAATGAGATTTTAAAGCATAGTACATATGGGTACTTTTTATTTGGTTGCGGGGCTGTTATCGTGCTCTCAGGTTGTGTTTCGAAGCTATTCTCTGGCTAGAAATTTACCTCTTTTTAATAAAAACTGAGGTTATACATAATCACTTCAGTCCAGGAGCTGCAGCTTTATGAAAGCCACCAAATACTGTGAAACTCAGAATAAAATTGTGAGCACTAGGATGCACTTCAGGACTCAGCCCATGTAATTTATAGCGCTGCTGATTTTCATTATGCAGCATAAATGTTAGATATTATTATATAACATTTATATTGCATTGGCACCTACAGCATTAACAAATTCTGGTGTGTGTAAAGAGGAGAGTAGTGAGTAGACATGGGGAGGTGATTTTACCCCTATATACAGCGCTGGTGAGGACCACAGTATACAAATCTGGTGCCCACGTTTTTACAAGGATGCTGAAAAAATGGAAAGGTGCAGAGAAGAGCCACCAAAACGATCCAAGAGCTGGAGAAAATGGCTTATAGAGAGACCTGAAGAGCTTAGCCGGTCCAAAAGACCACAGCGCACAACGAGACAATACCGGGTCCACGGGGGCTCGCTAATCCAGCGGCAGGAATCAGGACAAGAACCAGGGGCTGGGAGCTCAAGCCAGACACATGCAACATTAGGTATAAAATAACAGTGAAGGGGAGTCACCACTGAAGCGAACTGCGAGTTTCTCCACCTCTTGCTGGCCGCCCAGCTGCAAGATTCGCGTTGGCCAAACCCTGCAGGGCTGAGCGGGCGCAGCCTGCGCCGCCGCCCACGAGGTCGGACTCCGAGAGCAGATGGTCCCCGCTGGCCGGCCGGCAGCGCTGGAGCATGAGGGCTGGGCTAGGTGCTGTGGGGTCCCCGCCGCCGCAGGCCGCAAGGGGGAGCCGGGTCTGCGCAGGGGCGGCCGGCCGGCTCCGGGCTGCTGGGCACAGGCTCAGACACATTCCGCAGCGCTCCCCGCGGTGCGCGCCCCAAGGGCCGCGCGCCAACCGCCGGGGCCTAAGCAGCAAGAGGGAGCGCGCGGCGGACACGCGCAGCCGTAGGAAGTGAGTATTGTAGGCTGGGGGTCTCCCCAGAGACACACCGCGGGGGGAGGGGCTACTTGGCCGCGCGCCAATGGGGGTCTAGTTTGTCACCACCCCTTCTTAGGCTCCCCCCCCCGCCACGGTGCGTTCCCCCTCCCCTCTACGCGCTGACGTCGTCGCGTCTCGTTCTCTCGGCGGCTGGAAGCGGCGGCGGCAGGTGACGGTGGCTCGGGCGGCTGTTTGCTCGTCGCTCAGCGGTGAAGGCACGGAGCAGCGCGAGCCGGGCCCGCGGGTGAGTCCGTGACGCCGCCGCGTTCTAGATCCCGCCGCTCGGGCGCTTGCGCGCGCCCGCGGGGGGAGAGTCGGGGGGTTCCGCTAACCCACCCCGCGGGCTCCTCACAGCGGCTCCCACTGGGGCCTCCCCGCCCCGGGGGCTGGGGCGGATGCCGGGGCCGCCGTGCGGGGCCCTGGACAAAAGGCCACAGAGCCCCCGGGGTGGGGTGGGGCGGGGGGTAACTGCCTACGGAGAAGCAGGAGCCCGCCCGCCCCTCACTCGGAGCGGGGCCCGCACCGCTTTGCCGGATAGGAGCGGGGCGGGCAAAGCCCCTGGCAACCACCCACCCGGGGGAATCGGGCTGCGTTGTTTGGCAACTGCGTAACCCCTCGGTCACGTGACGCCGGTGTCCTTCCCCTTCCCCCTTGGAACTGTGCTAATTTATCCCCCTCGCCCCCTTCCGAGCTCAGCCCACGGGTGGGGGTGGGGGCGGGGGCGGGGGCAGCGCATCGGGGAAACTTGACCCCATTGAACATTTTATTTAAAAAAAAAAATTGTAAACTATCAAACTCGCAGTAAATTTATAATTTATACACGGGCTTTGAAAACCCTCTGGGGAGGGACCTGTGCCTCCTGACAGGTGGGAAGCCCAGGGTGGGGTGTGATGTAACTAGGCTTGGGAGAAATTTTTTGTTGTTGTTGTTTTATGATTTGCACGGATAATACCCAGATCTATTTTTCTGCATATTTTATTGATTTAAATTTTCATGGTTGTGGGAAATTATAGGTAGTCAGACGGGTTCAGACAATTGTTTAGTGACAGTAGACACTGAGATTCAAGAAGTTACGTTTTTATAACTTAAAACACAAATTGTCAACATCACATGTCAAAACATAAAACCTAAATGTTCTCAAATCAAGCTCTAAGAAGGTCTCAAGCAGCATTTTTCTCATTTTGTCTCTGTAAATTTCAGTTATCATGGATGGAACTATTTTTCATGGGTTTATGTGTATGGTGAAATTGATGTTTACCAACATTTACTGATAAAAATCTTACTTCCAAGCTTAGATATAAGTAATATCCAGACATTTGAGAAATAGCTGATCATCTTTCATCCGAATCTTGCATTCATATGTCTTTTGATGACTTCACACAGGATTATTTTGCTTTGTTTTAGGTATTTGTAGTGTTTTCCACAGTTTCTTCTGTGGTTGGCAGAATTGACTTGCAAATATTAAAATATATCTAAGTTTCAATACTCTAGACCAGAGGTCCTCAAACTGTGGGGTGTGTCCCCATAGGGAGGCACGGAGGAATGTTGGGGGGGAGGGGAGAAGGGAGAGGGCATGGCTGCTCCTCAGAGCAAAGGGACTGCGTAAGTGTGAAGTATTAATTTTTAATATCTTTTAAATAATGCTGTGCAGTATTTTGTCTATCCTGTTTTCAAAATGTCATCTCTGTAGCTTGTAACTTCCATTATTGTAATAAAAAACTGAGCTAGGAAATTATATCAAAATGCTTAAGGTACTTTAGGAGGTCTAAAAAGGGGGCACCCAAAAACTTTTAGTGAAAATGCTTTTTTTGGTAACTAATAGTTTGGGCCCTGGGATTTCCTTGCATTGTTTTTAGCGAGTTTAAATGGAAGATGAAAATAGATCTGTGGCCCAGTTTTTGGTACAAAGAACCATTAGCTTCTCCACTGAAACTAATAGACTACTAGGAATATCTGGTAAATATAATTTTTATCTAAGAGCAACAGATAGTAACCTATATTGGCATGATCTAACAAATTGAAAGTGTTTTTAGTTCACAATAAAAATGATAAAATGTTTACTCTTTGACTGAATCTCATGGTAATCTTCCTATTTTGCGGACTGTAAATGTTGTAGTTTATTTGCTTGTCTGCTAAAACAAATTCCAGAATATTTAGTAATCGTTAGGAGGAATAAGGTACAGAATTTATTTTTGTGTTTCTCAAATTTGATATCTTAAAGGAAATATTGCAATCAAATACAAGTTTGAAAACAAAAGCACAGATGCAGCAGTCAAGTGTTGACAGTTTGTTTAAAACTGGTCTTTGGAACTGCTCTTGGTCAAAATGAGAGTAAATCTGACTTTTATTTATTGATAATTTTGCAGCAATTTACTCTACAATCTGTTGGACAGAAGTAAATTGCTAACAATTACAGTAGTCATAAGAAATAAAAAATGCTACTCTGACTCTATTGATATGGTGCAGAATCTGTGCTGAATGAAGGAAGGAAATTGTGCCCATTTTTTAACAAATGTGTAAATCAATTGATGAAATATGATTTAACTTGCATCTTCAAATTATGCAGCATCAATTTAGCTGTAATCGAACGGTCAGTTACCAAGATGGAACTGCAGAATTTTCAAAGCGTACAGGAACAATTGACTTCTAGAATTGGTGGTAGAAAGCCAACTTAACAGAATCATACTCTTTCTCTGCTGTGCATTTTAATCAAAGTTATAAAGGTGTTGCTGTATCCAGCACCTGTCTTTATGCAGCAGTGGTAATTTGGGGCCCGAACCTGCTTCCACGGACATCACTGGCAAAATTCCTGTTGGAGTTAATGAATATTATATTGTTTTAGTTATGAATGGTGAATCAAAGTTTAGATATATTAGAAATAAGTCCATAGTGGGACTATTAAATTTGGCAGTTTATCCTTTATTAGAAATAATCTTCAACTATGTTAAGGGCTGTTCTAAAGAGGACTGTGTTCAATTGTTCTCCATGTTCACTGAAGGTAGGATAAGAAGTAACTGGCTTAATCTGCAACAAGGCAGAGTTAGATTAGATATTAGGGAAAACTTTCTACCTATAAAGGCAGTTAAGATCTGGAATAGGCTTCCAAGGGAGGTTATGGAAACCTCATCATTGGAGGTTTTCATGAACAGGTTGGACAGTCACCTGTCAGGGTGGTCTAGGTTTACTTTGGTCCTGCCTGAGTACAGGGAGCTAGACTTGATCACTTCTTGAGGACCCTTCCAGCTCGACGTTCCTATGATCCTGTGAAATTGAAACTTCTGTAACGCATCTGTCCTAACTGGGCTTAGAATTCAGGTTCCAGTTGTAGCAGAATAAGAGGAGGAAAACTTTTATTTTTAACATCTCTTCACCAGTTTTGATAAAAATGTTTGACCATTTTATACTAATTTTTTTCCCAGTGATACAGTAGTGAATGGATATATCTGCTAACTAAACATCAGCCCTTTTTATTAACTGATCATGGAATGCATAAAAGGACTCTATCAACTTGAAATCTAATCACATAATTTATATATCTATATCTATCTATAGATATAGATATATAAAATCTTTCTAATCACTAATATATATACATATATTTTAAATCTTTCCCACTGCTTTGCATTCACGCAAACATGGGAAAGTTACTGGTTATATGGGGGAGACAGTGAAACTGTCTGTCACAGTGTGCTGTCAAATGCACAAAGAAGACAAACTAATTTCAGTTATAGTAATATCATGTGTTAATTGTAGCAATGGCAGGTAACAAATTTTCAGACGGAAGTATAATTTTCATTTTTTAAGTTGGAGTATCTTAAAAAAATTCTGCAATTTTTGTAACTGCTTCATGAGTATTAAGCAGAGGCACTATTCAGACAGGGGTTTGTTTGACTTCTTTTGAGTCAGGGAGCCTAATGAAAAATTCTAAAATTGGCTTTTGGTAGAGCCAGCTGTATTTACACAAGAAAAGTTTATATGTATCTTAAATTACATTTATTGACAAGTTATTGAATGAGGATTTCATATCTTTTTAAGCATACAGGGGCAATCTTAATTTCATGAATTAATGTCTTAATTGCATTAATTATTTCAGAGTACTCTGTGTAGTGGTACAGTACTCACAAGGTTGGCAGTACTGTTTAGTACAAGGCTTTAAACAGCCACTAGCCTTTGGCAAGCAGGAAGCTTTTGTGCTATCTGCTTTTGCAAAATATAAGCTTCTATCTGGCCCTTATGACTGTGAAGATCACCTTCCAAATATGAACAAAGTAGAAACTGAAAGCTCTGTCTTCCTAAATCCGCAGATTTTTAGTTCCTCTATTGCTGTTCAGAACTCCAAAGCAGCATCCAAGCAAAAACTGACCAGAGCATTCCCGGTCTTCACTGCTGTTAGAGAGTACTCTGTGGGCAGCAGTTAAACTGACAAGAATAATCAATTTTCTTCTGTTTCAATTTGGGAAAAGCTCTGAGCAGTAGAGGAGGGTGCCAAAATCAGATGCAGGGGGGGATGATGGTTTTGTTGGGAGAACCCCACCATCACTCTTGCAACAACCAGAGGGGCTTTGAAGGATGCAGGAGACACCTGCTAGCCAGACACTTCAAAAGATGGAACCCCTGAGTATAGACCATGGACATCAGTTTGGTAGAAATCCCAGCACCTTTCACTTTCACAGCAGCTGGTGTGGGATGTGGCTGTCACCTGGATGTTGCTCCTGGCCATTGGAGCTGCTCCTCTAGTTTAATAATTTGGCTGTTAGGTGTTGAATAAATGTTTCAGCCCCTGTGTGTGAGATGATTGGTGAATGAAACGAGGTTTTATGTGTGTAATGTGAGAGTTGGGTGTGGTACAGGTGGGGAAGAGAATGTTAGGTGCATAGGGTGAGAAATTACTTTAAAATATACAGAAATTCAGAGCAGGGGCAGTTTGGGGAAGGGTGCAGGTTTCAGCCCAGGGATCTTTCATCCTGGCTAGGTAAATTTTTCAAGTCTTGCTTAATGTAGAAATAACAGTTTAATGAAATGTAGAAGTTTCCTGAAGTCAGTTTCTGAAGTAATTCATTTTAAAGGTACAGAGCAGTTAAAAAGCTGCTTTACCTTAACCTTATAATTATATCCCCGATGAGATTTTTTTTTTTTTTTTTAGGGATAATTACACTCACAGAGCATACTCTTTTGAAAAGGACTCATTCAGAATTGAAAGACCTGACTTATTTTCCTTCTCCCCACTCCACAGTTAATTAATTTGGGTTATGATGTGTATCATCACCTCTGACAGTGGATTCGGAAAAGGGTTAGACAAAAAGCTTCTTTAAATGAGATGTAGCAGCCGTAATTCAATGCCAGCTTCTGAAAGGTGATAGATCAACACCATACCCAGGGCCTTGAGCTTTGTTACAACTGACTCTTTGGTCACAGTAAACCCAATATCTTGTCTGTTGGGCTGCTTAAGGAGGAGCTGAAATTTTAACACTGTTGCAACTCTTCTTTTTGGAAGCTAATGGGTGGAGGAGGTGGGGGGATGACCAGAGACACTGAAAACAACCTTTGCCTTTAAAAGGGTGTGAGGACATATGTTGAGGCCTGTTGATCTTGGCAATATTCCTTAGGAATAATTTCTAAAATGTCCCATACTCAGCTGTAGCCAGATAATAACTTTAGTATGGCCATTTATTACTCAAACACGTTAACTAAAAAGTCATCTAAACATTTACAGTCTGCTGTTATCAATGATGTATGTTCTACAATTATGCTAAGTATTCAGCTCTCTCTCGGGGACCTATCACTTTTTAACTTCACTCTGCTGCATACATATGAGTCAGATCTGGGCACTAAAATTTCACTGAAATAGCTCTTTTCTTGAGTGAATGGAAACATATGACACTTCCTCACGTTCACTTTAAAATGAACCTCAGATGTAATACATGATGCAGAGGAGGAATGTATAACTCATAGGCATAGGTAAGGCAACGGTTTAGTCAGGGTATTTTTAGTAAAAGTCATGGAGAGGTCATGGGCAATAAACAAAAATTCACAGCCCGCAACCTATCCATGACTTATACTAAAAATACCGATGATTAAATTTGGGAGCGGGCAACCAAGGCCAGCAGCACCAGCTGCCGGGGCCAGCGGACCACAGCTGCTCCAGCTGGTCAGCTGAGGACTGCTGCCCGAGGCCATGGCTGCTTTGGCTGGCCGGGAACCGCTGTTGCTCCAGCCGGCTGGCCAGGGACCAGTGCCCAGAATTGCGGCTGCTCCAGCCAGCTGCCCGGGGACCGCTGCCGTGACCGCCGGAGCAGCGGCTGATGTGGCTGTCCTGGGGGCCAGCTGCTTTGGCACCCCTGAGGTCAGCCACACTGGCCCCTGCGGAAGTCCCAGAGGTTGCGAAAAGTCACGGAATCCATGACTTCCACGAGCTCTGTGACAGACACGGAGCCCTACTCATAGGACTGGTAATGCTTTAGAGCACGAGTAAAGCTGTGTATATGCTGCCACTTTCAGCGCTAAAACTTTTGTCGTTCAGGGGTGTGAAAAAACACATCCCTAAGCAACAAAAGTTTTAGCGCTGAAAAGCGCCAGTATAGACAGTGTGATAAAGCTACCACTGCTCGTTCTGCGTTTTTTAAATCTCCGGGAGAGCTCTCCCCTGGCGATAGTGTGTCTATATTGCCCACATTACATCACTGCCGTGGCCGCGCTGTAACATGGGTAGTGTAGCCATACACTAAGAGTTATCAACTATTTCCATATTTCATCTCCCTTTTTTAATAGTAAGACCTCTCTTGATCCCAGTTAGGGCATGGGAACAATGTGATCTTGACACCTTGGTATCATTTTGTGACCTCGGGGGGGGTTGCAGATCCCTGCTTTAGAGTTATTAGAGTCACTGCTTCAGTTCCAGCTTTTATCATTAGTAAGACAGTTATTACCATCTGATGGCTATTTGCAATGTGTGATTTGTTCAGCAGAAACTAGACTGACACTAATTCATGTCACACAAGCCAAAGTGTATCATGACTGGCATTAACTGGTACCCTTGGCACTTTGAAGGAGGCATTTGACTAAATGGTTATGGAAACTGAATTACCTTCTCATCCTCTCTCACAAAATGCATACATGCAATTTATTATGAATGAATCCCAAAACATTTTATGAATGTTAAAGCCCCTCTGCCTTCCCAAACTCCCTGAGTTTAAGAAGGGACTTGTGATTGAGCACACAACTTCCTAGAATTATGCAATGTGTCGAAAGGCTTGGGAAGTAGAGAGAGTACTATTAGGTATGAACATAGTTGCTCTTGTTTCTCCACTGCTTGCCAGTACATAGGAAGCAGCAGTCTTAAGAATCACTGTTCACCCGCAGTTACCTACTTCTTGTATATCAATGCAATTGCCTTTATAAATACCTTAGAAAGTGAGGTAGGTTTGTTGAAGTTTGATATCATAAAAGTGGATGACAAAATGCAGGCAGAAATTGGGGATTTTAAAACAAGACAACCACCTGTTTGAAAACTGTATTTCTAGATGTTGAAAATATCCTGCATAAAATGGTAAAAGAGGGTGGTATTCTTCTGTTTGCTGGAATGAGAACATAACACTGTATTTTGTTTGCTATTAGACTGCTAAATGAAAGGGAACTCTGTTCAGTGTTGCTCTAATAATGATGTTTTCTTTTCCTCAACTTGCAGAGAAGTTGAAACGCTAGTAGTGTTCCCTTGTGCAGAGCAGAAGAATGAGCCAACAGTGGAAAAGAGTACACTATATTCTGATTGGATACATTTGAAGAGGATAGTTTTAGTCTTGTGGCATGCTTCAGCAGGAACCATACTAAAAAAGAAGTAAGCTCAACATCATTGTTTTATTATGTTAATTGACTTGCATTTATCAGTTATTTAAAGAGATACTGAGTTGAGGTTCAAAATCTGGCCTTTACTATTAACAAAAATAATTATCTACTTGGATAAATCCAGTTTCTCTCTTTGAAGGGACCCACAATGCCTGAAGGCTTTTTATCTAGATCTCCTGCATCACCTGTTCCAAGTTTTGAGTGCTAATGAGGACACTTCCAGACATACAATTTCACACATTCTTTGGCTGTATGTATGATTTAATGATAATACATTCCTATAAAAATAGGGGATAACAGGGACAGATGTCTGGCAGAAGTGTGGGTTGGGTCCATCTTAAGTGGTTTATTGCATTTCAACATGCATTGTTTAATGTGGTTCAAATGCCCAGTGTTCTTTGAGCATTCTTTTCACACCTGAATTTTTGGTCCAAATGTTTCAGATAGTTCATTTCAAAGACCGCTTTTTAAAATAAAACTGTGTATATTTTAGGCTGCTTTTTGCAACAGTGGTAAGAAACATAATTTTTCCCGTTTATCAGCCATTTTAAAAAGTGAAAATAGAGCTTAAGCAATTAGAGATAAAGGCAGTCCTACAGATTGACCCCAATTAGTTGTTGATCAAACTTCAAAATAAAAAAAATTACCATTGGGCTAAGAACAAACATGGGAAATTTCAGCCCAGAGTAAGCTATCCTTTACTTATATGAGCACCTGAAAGTAAGCTTGGAATGAAAGTGCCTTCTGAACCATAACTTGACCATTGCTACTGTGGTCTCTAAATATTTTTTCCTCCTTTTGAAGTGCCATTAACTAATTTTAAAAACAAATATTTTTTGTTTGTCCTACTGGATCTGATTAATCAAGTAAACCCGTAGAACATGATTATTAAAGAAAAAACATTAATGATAGGATCTTCTAAAAATGACATGTTTAGATGGTGTTGGTTTTATTGAATTTAAATGTTGTGGGGCCTAATTTGTGCATATGCAACTCCAGTTGGCCTCAGCTGTTATAGGAACCAAGAAGCTGATTGGGCCTCTGGAGAAATGGATTAAACCTTCAGCCTTGTTAATTTAAAAAACAGTTTTTTATCCCTCTAAGTTATGGAATAACAGTGCTTGTTTGAATTTTGAGATAAGATTGTCATGCCCTAGCTACCTGAAATCATTCCCCCCCCAAATAATTGTCTTCCTCTTTTAGCTCAAGCCAAGTGAATAAGCAAAAAGTCCTAGATAAGCCAGTTCCACACTCGCAAGTCAAGAAGCAGAATTTGATTAGTTTGGCAATCTCTTCTAGAGATTACACACATCTGTGTAAACTAGGAATGTCTCAGTTTCTCTCCTGAGAGCCAGCATTCCAAGACTGAAGGCAAATCTAGCTTCCCCCCACTCCACCCCACATGCTTTCACGTGGCAAATTGGAAGTAACATAGGTTTAATGTTAGCTATAAATTAACTCATTTGAACCATTGATCAGAGTTTCTAAGTGCTAATGCTCTTTGCATTGCTATTATAAATAGTGGGAACTTTGAATCTCCTGCCATTAGAGGTTACCAGTAAGTGCAATTTGTGGCACCAGAATTTGTGATTTTTCCAATACCAGCTGCATTCATGCTTAGCATTTGGCAGTCTCAGCTTTCTCTGAGGTGTTAATCAGGTGTGATATGAAACTTGTATAGAAAATTATTTATAAACAAAGGATGTTTAACTTCCTCCACTCCTCTAAAGAGAGGACAATTTTAAAAAGAGCATTCAGAAGGAAGTCTCTTGTAAAACTAGTGGGGAAATAGGTAAAGATTCTTAACAGTCTTTCTGAACAGTAATACACCATTATGGAAGCTGCTGTTCCTGCTCTCCTCTTCAACTGTTGGCATATGGTAATCAGTAAAGATTTTTCTTTCAATTACTTCCCTGGGAAATACCAGCTCCATTACATCCTGTGGGTATTCTGAGAAATCAGTAGCTTGTATCCCTCTGTAATAAACTCTCAAGCACAAACACTAACTTGAATCTAAACAAATTCTATTCCAAAACATAACTTCAAAAGTCTGAGAAAGCTACAAAGAAAGCTAATTGGAGGAAAATCTGTAACACAACTGGTATAGTATCTTCTCAGATCATTCTAGGGTGAATCACTCAATTTGGCATATATTTCTGTGCAGAAAGACAATTGCCAGATGGTAATTCTATTTCTGCATTTTGGCATGGCAATTCAGACACTATTACAAAGATTCCATTAATCTTTCCTCTTAGTTATTGATCTTGCCTAAGGGAGGGGGAAATTCTCAGATAAGAAACTGACATATAGGCGGGCACAGTTATCCACATGATCTCCTAAGTGCTCAAGTTGTGGTGCTTTTAGCACGCATAAATTGATGACCAGGAAGTGGTTTGAAGAGATTAGTGTCTGTCATTCAGAAGAAAATTATGACGATTGTACCCAACTATGTTACCTAGCAGATAGGGAATGCACTAAAATAAAAGGCCTGAGATGCTGCTACATACCTAATCCTTTTAAAATTCTTATCTGTGTCTGAGTTCCTCAGGGATTGCACAGCCTCTGGGGAAGAAGAGTTTCTTGGTTCCTGAAGGAGCCGAGTCCCAGGTAGTTTGATAAATTTCCTCAAGATAAACAATCTTGCTGTATTAGGAGGAAGATCGTGTTGAATTAGGATTCTCCCAAAGAGAGCACTTGAGATTCCACAACAGAATGAACGGGAAAGATCCCTTTATTCGTGTTCTCACCAATATTATTTTAACCCTTCAGGTAGTTTTTTTGGACTCATGGAAGCTATCTGAAGGACCCTATCTAAAACTAGAAAGAGAGGTTTGATCTTCAGATTTGTATTGTCATGTAGCCTGCTTTGTGTCCTTAGTTTCCTTTTTCCTTTGAATTCTGTAGGGGATAAATAATGCCTAACAGCCTTTAGGCCTTTAACAGTTCTTTCCCCTTCTAATCTCACACAGCTTTCAAACTGGGTTCTCTCCCCCTCCCCCCCTGAAAATTCCTTAACATTAACTTTCTGAAATTTTCAAACCTTTGGGGTGTTTGGTTCTGAAAAAGAAACATTGCTCCAAGAGAGAGAGGGTCTGGTAGGCAGCAGTCTGTATATTGTAAAGAGGACTAGTATCAACCCTGAGGCAGCTAATACCTTGTTCGGAGGAGGGAAGATATTTTAAAGAACAGTTTTACTTTGAGAACACCTACCAAAGATGGTAGGCTGGAGAGGCAAAGTAGAAACTGATAGTTACCCACTTGGGAAGGGAGGGTGGTACCTCCGGCAAGAAGGAGCTGGAATGGTATCTGTTGCAAGCCTAAATCTAGAGTTAATATGGTTGCCAATACGTGTCACTGCTAGCTACAGCCATGTCTGGTAGGAATTATGATGCAGGTTCTCTCTGAGCACTCTACAACACTGGTTCTCAGCCAGAGGTACGCATACCCAGGGGGGTATGTAGAGGTCTTCCAGGGGGTACATCAACTCATCTAGATATTTACCTAGTTTTACACTAGGCTACATAAAAAGCACTAGCGAAGTCAGTACTGCCTAAAATTTCATATAGACAATGATTTGTTTATACTGCTCTATATACTATACATTGAAATTTAAGTACAATATTTATATTCCAATTGATTTATTTTATAATTATATGATAAAAATGAGAAAGGAAGCAATTTTTAAGTACTGGTGTGTTGTGACACTTGTATTTTTATGTCTTTTGTAAGTGAGTAGTTTTTAAAGTGAGGTGTAATTTGGGATTATGCAAGACAAATCAGACTCTTGAAAGGGTTGGGGTACAGAAGTCTGAAAAGGTTGAAAGCCACTGCTCTACAACACTCACCATTCATCACAAAGTTACTTCTTTTGCCTGGGTGCCTAGCTGACTCTTGAGGGCTATTAGATGAGAGGAAGGAAGGAAGGAAAGTCCCTTATGAGAACATCCCATAGAGTGCTGTGGGGGTGGGAGAAGGCTGCTGAATAGGTATTTCCATCTTCTATACTCCTTAGTTGATGCTC
Organism: Malaclemys terrapin pileata; assembly: GCF_027887155.1. Taxonomy (NCBI): domain Eukaryota; kingdom Metazoa; phylum Chordata; order Testudines; family Emydidae; genus Malaclemys; species Malaclemys terrapin. The sequence goes on along the minus strand of NC_071507.1, from coordinate 112,994,219 downwards.
ACCAGCATTATTAAGACAAGCCCTATAAGTTGCTTCATGTAGGTGCCTACAGGCAGAGCACTTCTTGAGGATTTTCTGTCACGAAAGCAAGATTTACAAACTTTCAGCTTCTGTTCATTTCTTGAAGAGGCCTACAAACAGCTGGCTGACTGAATGCACTCAAGCAGAGTATGCAGGAAAGAAAATTCCTTATTGATTAGCTAACACCCTGCCTGGGAGCACAGAAGGAACTGCAAACCAATTAGTCTGAACTGGCATACTAAAACTGAAATAGACAACAAGGTTGGGATGCTGAACTTGGTATTTGGAAGCCATTGTTTTTGTTAATGTCCCTGAACTAGGGAGCAGAATGCTATAATCTTTCCTAAAGGTATGCACCTATAAAACTTAAATATTTTAAAATGTTCAGTTTGTTTCATATCTGATTGTCTGAAAGTTTAACTTCATGGAAGGCTTTTATTTCTTCTGTGGTTAGTATTGTCTTAGGTGAGTTAAGGTACTGATTTGGCTTAACACTTATAACCTGACTTAAATCTATTTCTGATTCTTTGTAGGATGGCTGGCTGTGGTGAAATTGATCACTCGATCAACATGCTTCCCACTAACAGGAAGACAAATGAGTCGTGTTCCAATACAACACCTTCCCTGACAGTCCCTGAATGTGCTATCTGTCTGCAAACGTGTGTCCACCCAGTGAGTCTGCCTTGTAAACATGTTTTCTGCTATCTGTGTGTGAAGGGAGCTTCCTGGCTTGGAAAACGATGTGCACTGTGTCGGCAAGAGATTCCTGAGGACTTTCTTGACAAGCCAACCTTACTATCGCCAGAGGAACTCAAAGTGGCGAGCAGAGGCAATGGGGAATATGCTTGGTACTATGAAGGTAGAAATGGTTGGTGGCAATATGATGAACGTACCAGTAGGGAGCTGGAAGATGCCTTTTCCAAAGGTAAAAAGAGTACTGAAATGTTAATTGCTGGGTTTTTGTATGTAGCAGATCTCGAAAACATGGTTCAGTATAGGAGAAATGAGCATGGACGTCGCAGGAAAATAAAACGGGACATAATAGATATACCAAAGAAGGGAGTGGCCGGGCTTAGGTTGGACTGTGATTCTAACACTGTCAATCTAGGAAGAGAGAGCTCTGCTGATGGCGCAGACAGTACATCGGCTCTGGGGGCTGCTGCTGCGCAGCCTCTAGCATCCGTTTCTGCTAGACCCCTAACTTCACTAGATGGTCAGCTGACGAGTCCTGCAACGCCATCACCTGATGCAAGCACTTCTTTAGAGAACTCTTTTGCCCACTTACAAATAAACGGAGACAACATGGCTGAAAGAAGTCATAGGGGAGAGGGAGAGGAAGACCATGAGTCATCGTCTTCTGGTAGGGTGCCAGCCCCTGATACCTCCGTTGAGGAAACCGAATCGGATGATAGCAGCGATAGTGAGGATGTGTATGCTCAACTTCAGCAACACACGTCCTCTGCCCAGCAAAGACACTTGAATGCGAATGCAAACCAATCAGTAATAGAGAGACCAGTGGCAGGGGGTGGGGCAGTAAGCACCAGTGTAAGATCTAGAAGGCCTGATGGACAGTGCACGGTAACTGAAGTTTAAATTTAGAGCCATGTGTTTTAAAAACTCAGTCCAGTATCTGTAAATTTTCTGTCCATGCTGGCATTGCACTCAAACCCAGCAGTGTATTTGAAGCGGGGGCGGGGGACAGATTTGGCCTGTTAACTTAAATTCTCAACATGTCTCAGCTGGAAGACTCTTTAAATGTAAGAAACTGAGGTGTCTTGTTAATGGTTTGAAAGCTACTTAGCAATACCCAGTTTTCTTGAAAATGTCTTTTGTGTTTATTTTGTAGCATTTTACCCTGTGGAGATACTCAGTCCCTTTTTGGCCAATGTATATCCACTGTACAACTCAGATTGTCTTCATTATCTGACTGTTGCATTAAGTGTCTTACTACTTTCTGCATGGATTGATATATGAAAAAAACACTAAAGCAATGTGGGAACAGACAAGATGTTGGGTATGAGCAGGATGCTTAATTTAATGTGAGAAAATATATGTGAGTTTGGAGTTAAGATGTGTTTTATTAGACAAAGAAATCATTTTATCTTCATGCAATGGAAATGTAAAAATGCTATTAACTTTTGTTGAAAATTCTTATCTGTACACACTTCATGGCGTTTTCATTGGCTTTGCTGTCTAGTCCTTGTAGTTTGTTTTTGAGGTCTTTGTTGATCTGTCTTGTTTTTGTTACAAAATTTATAATTTAATAAAAACTACACTTTAACAATCTGTGGTGTCTTTGCATTTTGACTGAATTGTACCAAGGGGCACTTAGACAAAGGTATCATGAAGCAGGCATGCTATGCTGCCAAAAAGGGAGTTTTGGGTTGGCTTTGAGGGATCTTGAAATTCTCACTTCCCAGACCAGGTTATCATGACTGGTATGAGCACATCCTTCTGGCTGACTGAATGTTAACTGTGGTGTCAGAAGCCGTGCATTCTGACTTCAAGGCTGCTCAGTTTATTTTGCTGTTGTGATGGAGAAGTAAAGGATTGCAGGAGAAAACCACAGGTGATCTATACATGTTACATCCAGTAGTGGAGCAAGTATGTTTATCTGGATGTATTTCATCTTAGACAAGCAGCTAGTTTAAATGTTTGGTCCTGGTTGTGGCAAAGCTAAGGTATGCAAATATTAGGGAATACATTTCCACTTGTTTATATACCATTAGAAATCTAATTCTATGCTCTCAAAGGGTGGGGCATGCTTCTGAGGTTTTCGTAGATCTGGTCTACACTATAGAGTTAGGTCGACGCAAGGCAGCTTACATCAACCTAACTATGGACGTATCTACACTTAAATTTCGCTTCTGCTGACATAATTGACTCTTAGGCCAACTTAATAACTCCTCCTTGACTCTTAGCTGCTTGTGGAGATCAATGTAGTTATGTTGACACAATGTCAGTGTAGAAACTGTGTTGCTTATATTTACTGTTACTGGCTTTCAGGAGCTGTCCCACAATGCCCCACACTGATAGTGCAATCCATACAAGCACTCCTGGTGAGGACGTGCACCGCTGACACAAGGAGCAAAGTGTAGACCCACACAAAGTTTATTTTTTTCCTCCTGCTGATAATAGCCCACCTTAATTGATTAGTCTTGTTATTGTTGGTATGGCAACACCCATTTTTTTGTGTTCTCTGTGTGTATATCTTCCTGTTGTATTTTCCACTGCATGCGTCTGATGAAGTGGGTTTTACCCCACGAAAGCTTATGCCGAAATAAATTTTTTAGTCTCTAAAGTGCCACAAGTACTCCTCGTTCTTTATGCAATGTACTGTAATTACTCTAGCGGCTTTATACCAATGTAAGTTAGGTTAACATAATTTTGTAGTGTAGACATGGCCTTAGTGGGAGATGTGGCTCTACTGCTGGCCTCCGTGTCAAAAGACAGGATAAGCCTTTTCCCACTATGGCTTCAGAAAAGCTTACAATAGTTCGAGCTGACTTGAGCTCGTAAGTATTGCATTTGCTTTTAATTTTCAAAATTCATTAAGAAACCACTTCAGTTAATTCAATCCAGTCTTTGGTCGGAGGGAAAGGACATGGCCATATTTGCAATAAAAATGTACAAACTAAGACATAAGAAAGCATCTATTAACATGTGTCTCAGCTTCTTAATGTAAGTCATTGGAAAACAACACTTCATATACAGTTATGATAGCAATATGATACCTGAATTGTACAGAAATTGGGTACAACACTTAAAATCCTCAGCTGAAAGGTGTGGTTTTTATTCTCTAGGACTTCAGTTCTTTGAATGTAATGAGGTCCATTCTGATTTAGAATTTTTCCATAAGATTGAAGCCCACATATTCAAATCCTCCTGTTTTTCTGTAAGCCCTAATTGAAGTGCACACCTGTGAGGGAAAGAAATCCAAAGACCATGCAGGTCTCTATTGCATTGTCTGGCTTCTGTTTAGGAAACTGAAGTAGAACATGAAACAAAGGAGAAATTGACCTCCCGTAGAAACTAATTTGCTCTACATTCTTCTCCATACCAAAAATTGATGGATATGATTAAAATTATCTGAGCACACCGGTGAGTTGTTTCCAGAGACTGACAGAAGAGGCAGGAATTGCAAAAGGACACCTGTGGCGGAGTGGGCTGGGGAAGATGTGTATTTCTCCCCCCTTCCCCCAATTTGGGCACCACATGGCACAAAACAAGGTTCCTTGAGTCTATTCTTTTAAGGGTTATGATCTGGAGTTTTGTCAGAGGAGACAGTAAGGAGGTTTAATTTTTTCGTTGGCTTATGAACTGATCCATTTTTAATTAAGGTTGATGAAGGGGGTGCTCTGTGACTCTCGGGCCAATTGCCTGGAGGCATGACTGGACAAGAGATTGAAAGAGTCTCTCTGGGTAGTGTCCGTTGACTCCTTAGACACTTTTGAGGAGCGATGGGCGCTATCCAGAGTGTTCTCTGGTCAGTGTCCCCTTCTGTATCCCTGATTTTTAACTGGTGACTCCTGTTTCTGTTTGTTTGTCCTAAGAAGTCATTTGTGACCTGGGCTCAGTGGTTCCTCCCCTGCAGTTGAGGGGGGTGGATTTCCTGGCTACCACAACAAGTACCCTTTTGGAGGAAGGCTATTTCTTGCCAATTTTAGCTAAGCTGCAGCCACAATGCATCACTCTTATCTCTGACTGAGTGAATTAAGAGATTTCCACCTTGTAAGGAAAGATTGGAAAGATGCACACATGGCAATTTAGAAGGGGAGGGAGGGGAAGGACTACAACTTCTGTATGACATTGCTAACCTTAAATTTTGTGTGGGAAAGTAAATCAGAAGGGAAGCTTGGGCTATGGGAAAGACTTGTGATACCTAAGATGGTGGCTGTTACAATTCAGGACAACTGTGCCTGTGTTTCCTCTCAATGGTTCTTTGAGGGCACCCACTCTAGCTTCCTGGCTCCGATCACCTCTTTTGGACAGAGACCTGTGTTTCTCTTCCTACTGACCAGGAATTTTCCAGGCTGTACTGTTCTCAGCCTATATTGTGATATTCCCAGCAAGCCACAGAGCCTAATGAGACCACCAGCTGCACTTTGCTTTCTTGCCAGAGGCTACGAACAGCATACTGACCTGCAGTTGTAAGTTATCACATAGCTCTTTATAAAAAAGCACATTTATTCTTAAGGTGAAAGTATTCTAGAAACATTAAAAACCATAAAAGAACCCACATGCATGCTAAAAAGCTTACCAGAGGCCACCCCAACTTCACACTCAGGCTCTGGTAGGTGTCACTCCTTCAAAACCCACAACCGTGTTTCCCCGTGGTTACAAATTCATAACGATCTCGGGTTCAGAATCACCTAAGGGCAGTATTCCTTCTTGCCCACTTTTACAAGCCTACCCAGTGAAGCATCAAGCACTTAGTTGTCCTTCTCTGCTGGCTGTTTAGATACATCCCAAGGGAAGAGGGTAGAGAAATACCAAAATCTACATTGACAAAGGGCCTTAGGTGTGTGACGGGTTGGGTCACAGAAATCCCTTTGGGACTGCCACCTGATGTGCCTAGACTACCTCTGAGCCCATTTTCCCTGCCAGCTTGGGACTTCAGTACCTTGTGTTGTTTGAGCCAGGCACACTTGCCTGCTGCAAACACAGATCCAAGACTGAACCACGTCCTCCACAAGCTGCAGGCTTAACTGAAAACCGCTTAAGAAGTGCTCCTGTCACCAGCACTCAGATACCCAATGGGGTCCAAACCCCAAATAAATCCATTTTATCCTGTATGAAGCGTATAAAGGGTAAACTCATAAATTGTCCGCCCTCTATAACACTGATAGAGAGATATGCACTGCTATTTTCCCTCTCAGGTATTAATAGTTACTCTGGGTTAATAAGTTGAAAGTGATTTTATTAAATACAAAAAGTAGGATTTAAGTGGTTCCAAGTAATAACAGAACAAAGTAAATTACCAAACAAAATAAAATAAAACACACAAGTCTAAGCCTAACACAGTAGGAAACTAAATACAGGTAAATCTCACCCTCAGAGATGTTCCAATAAGCTTCTTTGACAGACTAGCCTCCTCCTAGTCTGGGTCCAGCAATCACTCACACACCCTGTAGTTAATGTCCTTTGTTCTGGTTTCTTTCAGGCATCCTTTGGGGGGGGAGGCTATCACTTGAGCTAGCTGAAGACAAAATGGAGGGGTTTCCAGGGGCTTAAAAAGACATTTTCTTGTGGGTGTGACACACACACCCCCCAGTTCCAGCCCCGTGTGTGTGCAGGGAACAGAGAGGGTTACAGCCTGGATTGGGGTTACAGGGCCCGGCTCTGCTCAGGGGTTCTGACCCCTCCTGACGGGTCCGAGCCCCTTGGGCAGCGGGGCAGTTTGGGGGAGTCTCTGCACTCCAGGCTGAGCGCCGGCCCCCCTGAATTCATCCCCTGCTTGCCCACAGGCGGCAAAGAGCCAGAGGCTCCTGCCTAGGCTGACATCCCCACACACCTCTGTTCTTCCCTGGGGCCCGCCCGCTTCCCCTCACGCACCCCAGAGCAGCGAGAGAGCTGCCAGCTCCATTCACTTGTCTCCTTCCCCTTCCTCGCCCGAGGCCCCCCTTGCTCCTCCAGCCGCGCTGCCATGCTGCGCCTCCCCTCGCTCCTCCAGCCGTGCTGTGCTGCCCCAGCGGGCCCCCCCCACGATGGCTCCTCCGGCTGTGCCGCCCCCCTCCCCCCAGGGCTCCTCTGGCCGTGCCGCCCCCTCCCCATGGCTCCTCTGGCTGTGCTGCTTCTCCTTGCCTGCAGGAGCCCAGTGCCGGCCCAGCAGGCCAAGCTTCAGAGCAGAGCGTGGGCCCCGCCCACTGGCGCCATCGTAACACCTAAGTAAGGCGCTGCTTTTGGAAAATGTGCTGAGGGGAAGCGGCTGCTTCCTCTGCACCCCCCTAGCTACGCTACTGACGACGCCACATTCTCAGGAAAGCTCAGATGTGGATTGGCGTCTTTCAAAATCCATTGTCAGCTTGAGTGTTTCTTGATTGGGCACTTACTGAGAATAGTCTTTTCTCAAGAAGCTGACCAAATACTTCATTGAGGCTACTTAAAATCAAACAAGTACATAGCCAATATTCATAACTTTGAATACAAAAATGATACATGCATACAAATAGGATGATATATTTAGTAGATCATAACCTTTTCAGAGATGTTACATGGCATATCTAGCATAAAACATATTCCAGTTATGTCATATTTACACTCAAAGCATATTTCTATAAAGCATTATGGGGTGCAAAGTGACAAGGTGTTTTAATGTCTGATTGTTAGGGACCCTGCTGCCCAGTGGATCCTCAGGAATCCAGGCTCCTCGTACTGTGCATGAGGAGAGTTAGGTGTCTAAGGAAGGGCTCCTCAGAAGCTGAGTGAGGAGCTTCCTAAGCTAGCCAGGTGTGCAATACAGAGGAAAGAGATCTTAGGGCCAAGAATTGCCAAGGTATTTAGGCCCCAGACTGACAGGCCAGAGATAGGGCCCTTCAGCAGCTTGGGATTCTCAGCAAGAACCTGCTCCTAGAGTTAGGCACTTAAGCCAGGTCGGCACCTTAGGTAGCCCATACCTTTTCTTAGGAAAAGCAAAAGCGAGCCCTCCTACAGCCTATTAGTAGGGTACTACACACCTGGCCGGGGAACACCCTGGGGTCAAATCACTGCTCTATCTGGAGGGGAACACAGGTCTCCCAAATCCCTGGGGTGTGCCCTCACCACCAAGCTATTGGCTAGGTTAGTTGGGCTTTCTCAAGCTCATCTGTTAGTGCTATTCCATTGTTTATAAATAACTATTCATTGGAGCAAGGATGTGCACCTGCATACCCTAACCACTAGACTCTCTCTGGCTTTATAGTGCAAAAATTTCAACAGGAGAGCATGGAAGGGACCCAGCCCCACCTGGTGATTAGGGCATTCACCTCTGAGAGGGGAGACCTGTGTTCAAGTCTCTGTTTCAAAACAGGCAGACGGGAGAACTCAAACCAGTGCGTAGTATGGGACACAGCCACCGACCCCAGGGCCCCTTTTGTGTGAGGTCCCATAGGTGCACTGTGAGACCTCCTACAATGACAGGCAGGGAAAGACCTAGCCTGAGAAACTTGCTAGGGATCGGAGTAGCTGGTTAGGAGTGGGGCAGCAACAGGCCTTGGGTGGCTTTGTGCCTGTGTACCAGCAGAAAGGTAAGCCCCTGTTGGGTTAGGCAGCAGCTGAATAGTGGCTTTGAGAATGTCAGTGGCCCTTAAACGTTGGGCCTTAGGCATCTATCTATGTAGCTGTGTGAATCTAGCCCAAAGTGAATTTTACAGTCTGCCATAAATTCAAAGAGCATGAAGGTGCCTATTGGCTCTTTTCGTATAGCAGAGCAATACAGCTTCCCATGAGTGAAGCCCAAAGCCACAAAGCAACTTAGGCATTGCAATGCTGTGTCAAACCTGACAGGCACTTGGGGGGGGGGGCGGAAATCACTAGACTCCACAAAGCCTTAGTAGGTGCCCAGTCTTCTTGGACAATGAATGGGGAGAGATATGTGCCTAAGAATGTGATCCACAAAAGTCACTTTCCTACCTAAACTAGCCAAGAACTGATGATGATGCCAGAGGTATTTCCTAAGCACCACTCCCATCTGGATGATAGAGAGAAGGGATTTGAACAGGCATCTCCTGCCTCTCAGAAGAACCTGCCAACGAGTGAGCTATGGGATAGTCTGATTGAGGTGAGCTTCTCTCGATATGTCCTCTTGACACCGTTCTACTTTAGATAAATGATTAGTCATTGGAGCAGGGGAACTGGACCCTCAGGCTTCCACCTCCCTAACCACAAGGTTATAGAGGCATTTTCACTCTTCTCTGGCCTCTCTCTCAATGACCCTTTTATTTATCCTAAGTGTAACAGCTTCAACAGTAGACCTTGCGGGAGCACACTGCCCTCCCCCATCAGATTGTCCCAACCCCCCCCCCCGCCCCAGCCCTGAGCCCCCTCCCAGAGCCTCCACCCCACAACCCCTCCTACACCCCTGCCCCAGGCTTAGCCCCCTCCCACACTCCAAACTCCTCGGTCCCAGCCCAGAGCCCGCATCCCCTCCCACACCTCAACCCACTGCCGCAGCCCAGTAAAAGTGAGGGAGGGTCGGGGAGAGCAAGCAACAGAGGGAGAGGGGATGGAGTGAGTGGGGAAGGGGGCCTGAGAGAAGGGGCAGGGCCTCAGAGCAGGGGGTGGGGAAAAGGTGTTTGGGTTTGTGTGTATATAACTCAGGAACAGGTCCTCTATCACACACAACACTCAGCTATATTTATAGTGACAACAATCTTAAGTTTACGACTGAAGACTAAGATCTAAGCCAGGGGTGGCCAACCTGTGGCTCCGGAGCCACATGCGGCTCTTCCGAGGTTAATATGAGGCTCCTTACCTAGGCACTGATTCTGGGGCTGGAGCTATAGATGCTAACTTTCCAATTTGCTGGGGGGTGCTCACTGCTCAATCCCCTGCTCTGCCCCCACTCCACCCCTTCCCCCAAGGCCCCTGCCCCTTCCCCTTGCATGCCCTCACTCCTCCCCCCTCCCTCCCCATAGCCTCCTGTGCACGTGAAACAGCTGATTGCAGTGGGCAGGGGGGAGTAGGCGCTGATCTGCGGGGCTGCCAGGAGGCGCTGGGGAGCAGATGTGGGGCTGCTGACGTATTACTGTGGCTCTTTGGCAATGTACATTGGTAAATTCTGGCTCCTATTCAGCCTCAGGTTGGCCACCCCTGATGTAAGCGATAGTATACAAGGATAGCAGTTGGGGACAGAAATGATTACATATAAAATTATATGTGAAGAAGCGTGTTACACATTTTAACTTAATTTTAACAGGCCAAAACGCTTGTCTAAAGCAGTTTCTCACCATGTCTTTAACCAATGTGGCTAGGATCCTACTTTCATGGATGCAAAAAAACACTGTCCTTTTTACTTCCTCAGTGAAGGATAACATGGTGTCCTTTTTGCCTTCTAGTTATATACCCAAAGTTCATTGTCTTTGCACCCTAAAGACAGAACAACCCCCTGTAGTTTAGTCTCTGGTGCATTCCCGTTCCTGTTTACTCCGTATGCATCCGAAGAAGTGAGGTTTTAACTCACGAAAGCTTATGCCCAAATAAATCTGTTAGTCTTTAAGGTGCCACCAGACTCCTTGTTGTTTCTGTAGATACAGACTAACACGGCTACCCCCTGATACTTGATATAAGATACCTTATATTCTTTATAAATACTATGAAAGCAGCATGTTAGGTGTAATGAGTTTGGCAGGCCAGATAAGGGTTGCTGTTACAGAACAGTGAATATTTCACCAGTTGGCACTGAGGGGGTTCTTAGTGTCACCCAAAGGTCACCCTTCTTCATGTCAGGTGGCGGGGGGAGGGGGGAGAGAAAGGGGGTAGTGAACGTGGGGCTCTCACAACATGGGCTCTAACCATTGAACTAAAAATGATACGGTAATGTGCCTGATCGAGTAGGCAGCCTCTGCACACTCATGCTGGATTGAGCCCTGCAGTTTCCCTTAACTGTGACATTCTTCATCACTGACAATTTGAAAATCAAGACTGGATGTTTTTCTAAAAGATCTGCTCTAGGAATGATTTGGGGATGTTCCATGACCTGTGTTATACAGGAGGTCAAGCTAAATGATCACAATTGTCCCTTCAGGCCTTGGAATCTATGAATATCTATGGCAATTTACTATGGTAGGCTGTTTTGCATCCTAATGCTCACTGAAGGCTCACACTCAATCTTAGGCTGGCAACAACAGTGTGTGAACATAGATCAAATACATCATCATATTAAGCTGCTCACAGTGAATTGCACAAACTCGTCTCCCTATGCTGCCCTATCCTATCTTAAGTAAGGCAAAGCCTAAAGTCAAGGTGGGGCAGATGCCTTGCAGTCTACTCTGTTGATCAGTAAATTTGGGGTTCTGGTAGACCTTTGTTGAAAGTGTCCTAATTACTCATATAGTTGTAGATATTCACTCAACTCTTAGAATAAACTTGTGGCTTCTGATACTTTTTGCTAACCACACCCCTTTTTGTACCTGCTTAAATGAGGAATAAGTTGATTATCTGTATTGTCAAATGGAAAGAGGTTTTTGGGGGGTTAATAATGTTCAACTTACTATTATAGCAGAGCTCTAGTTTAAAAAGTGACTAAGTAAAATATTAGGTGAGATAATATCTTTTATTGGACCAACTTCTGTTGGTGAAAGAGACAAGCTTTCAAGCTTACACAGAGCTCTTCTTCAGGTCTGGAACAGGTACCCACAGTATCACAGCTAAGTACAAGGTGAAAGATTGTTTAGCATAAGGAATTTACTTGTTGTAAGAGACAACTCAAGGTGAACTGGACAAACGTCTCTGCAGTCATAGGCCAAAGGAGAGTTAGTGGGTTATAGATTGTGGTAATGAGCCATAAATCCAGTGTCTTCACTGAGTCCATGATTTTAGTGTCTAACAAACTTATAAATTTAAGTTCCTGGGATCATCTTTTGAAGGTGTGGAGGTTTTCTTTGCGGGCGAGGATTGAGAGGTCAGATATGGAGTGATCGTTCTGTGAAAAGTTTTCACCCATGAGTGTTTTTGTCTGTTGTCATTTTTCTGCGTGAGTTCATTTGAGAGTGTAGTGATTGTCTGGTTTCACCCACACAGTTATTGGGGCATTAAATGCAGTGGGTGTGGTGCACCACATGTTGTAATAAGCGTATCTAGGATCCATGGATCTTGTTGAGAGGTATTGATTGTCATAGCAATGGCGATATGTCTACAGATTTTGCATCTGCTGTTATGGCAGGGTCTGGTGCCACTTTGAATTGGTGTGTCCTGGTCTCTGGGGAGTTTGCTGCAGCTGATGAGCTTGATGAGGTTGGATTTTTTTTTTGAAGGCCAGAAGAAAGAGTTTGGGAAAGATTTCTTTCAGGATGTGGTCCCCATTGCGTATGGATCATAGTTCTTTAATAATATGCTGTGCAGGTTCCAGCGTGAGGTGGCAGATGACAATTTGGGGAGTTGGTCAGAGGTTTCCTTCTCCTCATATTGAAGCAGGTTCTTTTACAATATTTGGGTGGCTCATTCCATGACAAGTTCTACTTCTCTGGTGAAGTGTCCTTGTTTGGTGAAGATGGTTTTTAAGTGTGTGTGTTCTGGACTTTCTCCTTGGAGCATATTCTGTAGTACCTGAGTATCTGGCTGTAGACCACAAATTTCTTGGTTTGTTTGGGGGTGGTTACGGGCTCTGTGGTGATCTCTGAGTTTCTTGTATATAGTTTTCTGCAAGGATCCATTGTTGAAGCTAATAAAATATAGGATCCTGGGATTTCATGTTTGTTTTTCAATCGCATCTATTTCTTATTTGCATCACTTCCACATGAACTGTAACTGATGGTCCTGCAACAACCACCTGATATCTGAAAGTCAAAATAATTCTTTTCCTTTTTGTAAACCTAAATCAAAGAATGCCTTTCTGAAGGTCTAGGCAGTTTCACACTTATTTACTAATGCAAACCATACATCAAAAATAAATCCAGTTGTCAGTCTTCACCAATAACAAGAATAAATTAACCATCCAACTATAAACAGAAAAGATTGAAAATACCCCAATCATCTGACATCCCTGTGACGGGTTGGATCACAGAAACCCCCTGGGAGCTGTCACCCAATTTGCCAAGACTACTTCTACCCCTGCCTTTTCTGCCAGCTCAGGACTCCAGCACCCTGTCCTGCTGAACCAGACACACTTGTCTACTCCAACAAAGACCCTGGGTCTGAATTACTTGCCCCAAAACTGCAGGTTTACCTGAAAGCAGCTAACAGAAGTGTTCCTGTCTTTAACACTCAGATGCCCAACTCCCAATGGGGTCTAAACCCAAATAAATCCGTTTTACCCTGTATAAAGCTTATACAGGATAAACTCATAAATTGTTCGCCCTCTATAACACTGAAAGAGAGATATGCACAGTTGTTTGCTCCCCCAGGTATTAATACATACTCTGAGTTAATTACTAAGTAAAAAGTGATTTTATTAAATACAGAAAGTAGGATTTAAGTGGTTCCAAGTAGTAACAGACAGAACAAAGTAACTCACCAAGCAAAATAAAATAAAATGCGCAAATCTATGTCTAATCAAACTGAATACAGGGGGCTGGGGTGTGTGTGGGGGGTGTGCAGAAGTCAGGGCAGAGGGCTGGGGAGGTGTGAGGGGGTGCAGGGGTCAGGGCAGAGGGCTGGGTGTGTGAGGTGGTGCAGGGGTCAGGGCAGGGGAGGTGTGGGAGGTGCAGGGGGGTGGGTGTGTGTGATGGGGTGCAGGGGGCTGGGGGTGTGAGAGGGTGCAGGGGTCAGGGTGGGCAGAGGGCTGGTGGGGTGAGCTAGGGTCGTGGGGGTATGCCCCAATTCCAGCCCCTTCCCCAAGGCCCCGCCTCTTCTCCTTTCCCCCCTCCCCCCCGAGCATGCTGAGGCTCCGCTCTTCCCCCTCCCTCCAGCTGGCAAAGAGCTGATCGGCAGCAGGGAGAGGGGGAGGGGAGAGAACGTAGCACGCTGAGGGAAGAGGCGGGGGAGGAGCTCGGCTGCCGGCAGAGCCTGCCCTGCTGCAGCAAGAGCCGGTAGCATCAATCTTCTGCCCCTACAGGAGAGAGCAGGGTGGTGGTGGAGAAGAGCAGGCCGGGGCCCCTTTGGACTGTGGACCCGGCGCCATGGTGCCATGGTAAATCCGGTACGGAGTACAATGCATGAGGAGCCTGGGTTCCTAACTTGGGGCTGGGAGTTCTACTGGGTAGCAGGCCACCTAAGGTTACATGCTACAATACTCAGCACTGTGGTGCCTAAATTCCTTTGAGGATCTAGCTCTTTGGGTCTTCAGGTCTTTCATCCTCACCATCATGCAAAAGCATCAATTTGGGGTAACCCTGTCTAGCAATTTGGGGAAAAAGATATAATGTGGAAGAACTGGCTGAGCAAGGGCATCATTTCCCATTTTGTCAAGGATGAGGGCTTTGCCTCTTTTCCAACACTAAAGCAAAGCTATAACCTGACACCCTCAGCAGAGTGGCAGTGTTTACAACAAAAACACTTGCTAACTATCAAATTGGTCCAGATGCCCTAGGACTGTCAGAGGCTCTAGAGCTATTGGAAATCTTGGAAATGCTTCATAAACTCCCCACACCCTTGTCCACTAGGTCTGCTT